>NC_090266.1:1220007762-1222507762 GCF_040414725.1 Anabrus simplex
ACAGACAGACAGGGATGACGCAAATTAGACAGCGCATTTCGTTGTTACTGTGGACACGTCCGATAGAGAAATACCATTCTTTTTAAATTCTGAGCAATGTAAAAACAAACTTATTTTATATATATTTCTTTAATATGAGCAGCATTTCGATAAGCGCAATGTATGTCGACATTCTCACATGAAACAGTGATGTTGTGGTTCCTAGTTCGATAATCAGGGGCAATGACACATTTGTCATATAGCATCTACGAGCGAGCAAGCAGCAGTAACAGCGGGAAAACCAATCAGGTTGCTCTCGCAGACCGACGTTACGGCGACGTGGCGGGTCTCACACCGGGCAAGGTGGCCTCCTTGGGGGCGCTCTCTGTGATGATGGCCACACGTGAACAACGACCATTTTCACTGTCAATAATGGCACGATAAAACACACAAAGTTAAGTGACTCGCCGTTGAAGAGTATACAATAAAATAAAGAGAAACATATTTTACTCTAGAGAGACCCGAACTCTTTACACCAGAAATTCACTGCGCGGGCCTGTCAGATGGCCCTCAAAGAAAGCGATTACCCAATATTCTACACCATACATTCACTCCCCACTCCTCGCAGCCAGACGGGGTTGTGCATGTCGTGGCGGAAGATGGTACATTATTGCGGAATCGCGATTCGTCCGAGAACAAGATTTTCGACACGAATTCTCCATCGTTTACCAGATTTCGTAACAGCCAGCGACAGAAATTCATTCGAGCTTCGAAATCGTGTTCGTTGAGTTCCTGGTTTAGCAGTAGGTGGTAAGGGTGACATTTCGTATTACGGAACCCTGGCTTTTCTTACGGACAGGTGGTATCGTCTCAAGTACATTCCGGATACAGGCGTAGTGCTAAGGATCATGTCAACGGATAGCCGCACATACTGGCTCATCCTTAAGCAATGGAGCTTCATAGATGTAATAATTTTTGTACGATGTAGGATTCGAATGATCAATTATATGTTCGTTTAATTGGTAGACTAGCGTTTGACCACATGCGCTACACCACAGCATTCAGAGAGACCTGTAGTGTAAAGCATTAATTTCCGATTTTCCTAAACCCGGACACTCGGCACGACATGGTAGACTGACGTACGATAACGGTCTACAATCACATAGCGAAAACGGATGAGTCTCCAAAATCGTTTACAAGATGAGCTTACATACGGGTTGCTAGCAGAGAAATTGTTTCAACATAATTCTAATTGAGAACTTCTGCCCTAAAAGAAACAATAAAAATAATAGTTATGTAACGCTGTTGGTAGTGTCATAAGAAAAAAGTGCCACGGTACATACGCATCAGCCTTGTAACTGGACATGCATTGCGTTCAGCATCTTATAGCACCTTCCTCTGGCTCGGGGAATGGCTGTGTGTACAGAAACGCAGGTCACCAGGCTAAACGTCATTATTATTACTCACTGGACTTCCGACAAGTGAAGCCAACTGTTATGCCTTTCAGCGTTCAGTCTGCAAGCCTCTGAGAATTCAGTAAACGCCACCAAAGTCCTCTAATAGTAACTAGTTCTGTGGCCTCGTTTAGTTCTAACCATCGTCGTCTTGGTATTTTACCCTCCATGACAGAGTCCATTATTCTCCTCCATTCGCCCCATATAACAAAACACATAAGCCGGTTTCTGCGTACAAATTCACCCATCCAGTTCATTCCTATGTTAGCCTTTTTCTTCTCATTCCGAGTACCCTCCTGCCATTGTTCCCACCTGTTTGTACCAGCAATCATTCTCGCTACTTTCATGTCTGTTACCTCTAAGCTGGGGAGCAAAAGCGATTCTGGATACAAGCGTTAGCATTTTTTCTGCTGCGTCAGCACACGAGGTCATTGACCCCGACCAAGGTCACTGACCCCATGGCGTCACGGTCACGTGTTCTTGTTTGTAAACAAAGCAACGAGTTTCAACGTGACAGCTGTCATCTTGACGGACCCTAACCTCACTTTTGAGGACAGCAGAGCATCGCTAACCTCACTGCTGCCATCTTGACTGGGCTAAACGTCATTGCTGTCAACTTATGCACGTAGGGGCGCTGAATTTAAAATCCACGTGCCTATTGACATCTGTCAAGACATCTTTAACCACGTGGGCGCGGAATTTTAAACGTGTGAACGTGGCTAACCTCAGTGCTGCCATCTTGACGGGGCTAAAACCCACTGTTGAAACCTCATGTACGTGGTGGCGGGCAATTAATAAACCACGTGCTTTTTTGACACCTGTCAAGATAAAAGCTGCCATCTTTAACCACCTGGGCGCGGAATTTTAAATAAGTGAACGTGGCTAACCTCAGTGCTGGCATCTTAACGGGGCTAAACCTCACTGCTGTCATCTTAACCATGTAAGGCGCGCGGAATTTAAATGATCTTGAAGGGACTTAGCCATGCCGCGGAATCTGCGGACATAGCCAGGGGCCTAACCACAGGCAAGCTGCCCTTCTCGACGCTGCCCTTCTCAACATACTACCATCTTAGAGGACATAGTTCTAAAGCAAGCTGTCCTTCTCGACATACTACTATCATACAGAACATAGTTTTAAAGCAAGCTGCCCTTCTCAACATATCAACATCATAGAAGACATAGTTTTATAACAAGCTGCCTTTCTCGACATACCACCATCTGAAGGCAAGCTGCCCTTCTCGACATACAACCATCTTAGAGAATATAGTTTTAATGCAAGCTGCCCTTCTGAACACTCTCAGTCCCTAACCCCACTGCTGTTATCTTAACTACGTTGCCCATGGAACTTGAAAATGTAACAGCTTCCTCCTCCTCTGAAGTGCAGACGTGGTATTCTGCCCTTCTCGACACGACCTTTCCCTGACATAGTTAGCTGCCCTTCTCGACATGACCCTTCCCGAAATAGTTTTAAAGCAAGCTGCCCTTCCCGACACTATTTTGGAGAGAGGATTAAGCAAGCATTTGAGAAAAGGGAAAAAGAGCTTCCTCCTCCTGCCGTGCGATTATCAATAGTTAGTCAACCACAGTGCACGGCAGTAGTGGTAATGTACATACGATACTGATATAATATAGTATAGAATTAGTAAATATGTATAGCTTAAGCAAAAAGGTCGTAGAAAAAGAGGCACAGATAATAATAATTGAACGATGGAAACGCGCAGTAAGAAGGAGCTAGGCCAAGAAATGAAAGAATATAGGAACAAGAGAAAAACAAAGATTAACAATATAAATAAGATATATTTAACAATAAACAAATAAATAATGAAACATTTTGCAACAGAATAATAAATCGAAGACAAAAGTTTGATAGATAGTGAATTATACAGAGGAAACCTGAGAAGATAAGAAAAATGTGCCACATTTACAATATATATTATAAGAAATGTATCCAAAAATCCTTATGAACAAATACAAAGCGTACATTGAAGAATATAAAAGCTGGATAAAAAAGGAGCAAAACCTGAAATAAAAGAAGTGCGAAAGGAAGGGAAAAGGGAAGTGGGGTAAGGATCGAACTGGGGAAAGGATTTTCTTCGCCGGGTGTGTCTATGCTGCGGGATCTGTTATGATGATATTAGTGATACAATGTAACATACGTCCTAGGAGGCGGATGATGATATTACAGTTTTACATAGTCCGTAGCGCAGTTCGGGATTGAAAGGTTTTTGCAGAAATAAACTCTTGCATATGTGATTTGAAGATACAAATTTAAGCCGACGGAAGAAAAGTTCAGCTGCGGCAGAAGGCCCAATAGAAAATTTAATGTCCAAATAACATAATAATAAGTCCTGCTCACCAAATTCTTTGAAGAAATAACAGTCCAGATGGAAGTGCAATTATACAGCGTAGCACGGTTATTTTGGTGCTCCACCACTCCGAGACGAAGGCAGACTCATCCGTATGGCAAAGGGCTCCTCCTCATGGCAAAAGGGCTCTTCCTCCTAGCAAAAGGGCAACTTCTCCTTACAGTTACGGAGGTTAGCTCAATCCCTTCTCCTACGAACAGATGCCTTCCTGCGCAAATAGAATTGAACGTCACAAAAATTAGTGCAAATATACTTACGTTATTAAACTGGTGTAGCGTTGTCCTCCTGTTCTCGTCGCATAAGTTTTTACCCTTTTCGATTGTGGAGGGAGCGGTAGGAGGAGGCGGCGGTAAGGAGAAGGTCATACTTTTTCGATTGCAATTAGCACGCACAAATTGAATGTAGGATAAGCAAACGCTGTACGTTACCATCCGACAAGACAAAACAGGTTCAATCTAGTTACAGAATGCAATTAGCAAAAGTATAGAATTGACATGCTTATGCTGTATGTCTTCATCCAACAAGACAAAACATTTTCACTGTTAGTGTTCAGAACAGAAAAACTTATAACACAACAGTTATTGTGCTGTATGTCTCCATTCGACAAGACAAGTTACAATAAGCGCACACGCAAAAATACAGAATTGACAAGCTAATGTTCTATGTCTTCATCCGACCAGCCAAGACATGTTGTCCATTAGTGTTCGGAACAAAAAAACTTACAACACAAAACATTATGAGATTCGAACTCTGTTCCCTACGTGCATTATGAGATTAATCTCTCTGTTGATACAACCGCACATCTATGCAATCAGCGCGCACACATGGAACTGATTGTAGAACATGTAAATGTTATATGTCTCCATCCGACGTACAGTTGTACTTACTCCTAATCACCACAGATAACATGATTTTAGTTACTACATAGCAGAGGATATCATGAAAGAATCTTTGTCCTAAGGAGATGGATTTTGCGAGATTCGAACACATGCAAAGAGAAAAATTCTATATAGTGATTTAGTTAAAGTAACAGAATAAAAAATCATACTACTGTGCAGATAAAATTATTTTACTACAAGCAGGAGATACCATGAATAATCTTTGTCCTATATCATATTGTGTTAAAGAGAAAAATCATGGATTCAAACCCTGTTGTAACACCATAGTTAGAATAAAAATCATGGGATGCGAACTTTGTTCAAAAGGGAGAGGAATAGAAGTGTACTTCCTCTTAAATCAATAATCACTACCACCATGCAGATAAAATGAGCTGTTAGAGGGAGCGGATATGTATATTGTTAACTCACAATGATTTTAGGGACGGATACTAAGGCGACACCCTATTTCAGTCGACAGGTGTTTTGAATTGATGTAACATCGAAGGATTTACTTCTACGAATCGAACCGTCAGCCACATGAACTAGCTGCTAGTAAGAATGTATCGACTGGATGCCGACACTTACAACAAACTTTTTTGTGTTTAGATCACTGAGTGTCTGACTGAATCATTTTATGAATATAGATTTAAACACTAGAGTCATTTCATTACCTACTATAATGTTCACATGATTAGAATCGAATACTATAGTAAAGAGATAGAGTCGTGTGCCTAAGATAAGGTATCTATCTCTTTTGACTACGGGGCCGATGACCTTCGATGTTAGGCCCCTTAAAAACAACAAGCAAGCATCTTTTGACTACACAATAAAAAGCATCTCAGCTTGCAACCGCCAGCTATTTACATCATGACGGTCTTTTTCACAGAAGTTCCGGGTTCGTTTCCCGACACTGTCAAGACTTTTAACAAATGCACACAGAATAAAATAAATTACTATGATCATATTTCTAAATCGTAGATTATATATACACTTACCTTTGAATACTCATGCCCTAACCGCGCAGCCAATTCGCTCGGTGTTGCAATAGCAACGCTACTTTAAATTATAAAAATATGAAGATACAACTTCCGTTATTTGCCTGGTGCGAAAATGAGAAAAGCAGAAACGCATATTGCCCTAACCGCGCAGCCAATTCGCTCGGTGTTGCAATGGCAACGCTACTTTACAAAATATGAATACAGCAGGGAAAAGAATAGATCTGCATTTAACAGCTGTAGCTGGCTGGCGCGCGTCTCGCGACAGGAAATAAGACACAGCAGTGTGCGGCTCACGGAGTAATTATCTAGTACACAAGCATTGCCTGGTAGGGTAAGGGACATCGTTAAGTTATTATTACACCAAGCAAATGCTGGGATGTACCTTAACTACAACCCTACTACCTTCTTAGTAACGGAATTTTGTTCCTGCAGGAATGCTAGCGGCTATACATTACTCGAATCATATTTTTTGTACTTAGATGTAATCTCTAATACGTAAGTGATTGTCTGCATTCGGTAAAAGAATGGAAAATTTTTTCTACACTGCATGGTAAGTGCTCTGTATGCTAGCGACGTGCAGTAAAAATGCATCCCGTATCGGCATGCAAGCAGAATGATCACAGTCTATTACTCACGTATTAGAGAATGCATGTAAGTATACGATTAAAGTGTATAATTAATATTGTCGTAGGTGCTAAGACCCTGAGCAGCGGTCGTTGGCTGCGCGGTGGATGAAGTAGCTATCAGCTTGTAACTGGTTCGAACCGCACTCTTAAGATGCGTTTACGTGGTTTCTGATTTTCGCACCAGACAAATGATGGAAGTTGTATCTTAGTTGCAACGCCCCTGTCCTTGCGATGCCTGATTTCTAGAAGAAATTCATCGTCCAAACCGACGCGTCGTCGTCGGCGGTGGCTGCAGTCCTTCTTCAAGAGACTGAACTAGGGAGGCGACCCATCGCCTATGCATCTAGGACTCTATCGACTCAAGAAGCCAAGTATTCCATCTATGAACTTGAAGGTTTGGCAGTCTTATTTGCGTCAGAGAAGTTCCGCCTCTATGTGGAACACGTCAAGTTCGACTTGGAAACGGATAACCAAGCCTTAAGTTGGGTCTTAAGCTAGGCCGCGTCGTACTGGTCGCATAGCCCGCTGGGCCATTAGAATTTCTGCCTTCCAGTTTGATGTTAGGCATATAAGAGGGTCTGAAAATATTGTGGCGGACGGACTAAGCCGTATGTTTTCTAATGATGTAGAGACCTCCGAACAGGAAGATAGTTATTCACTTCCCAAGTCCATACTTCCTGGCATAAATTTCATTCTAACTGATACCCATGTTGTTTAGAGATATTGAAAAATATCAAAGTGAAGATCCAGTGCTGGCTCCTATTATGGAAACCCTTTCTTCTGGGGAACATGTCGTCCCTTATGTGTTGAGGAATTGGGTTTTATGTTGCCCATCGAGGCATGATCAGAAGATGAAAGTTGTGGTTCCAGCTGTTCTTGTACCCATGATCTTCAAGTACTACCATGAGACCCCGTCAGGGGGACATTTAGGCATCTTCAAAACCCGGGAAAAGATCCGAGAAATGTTCATTTGGAAAGGTATGGACGGTGAAATTCGTGAATTGGTAAAAACCTATAAATCTTGTTGGCTTAGTAAACCCAACATGTCCACTAAGCAAGGGCTATTGTCTTCTCATCAAGCGTCGCGCCCCATGGAACGCCAGTATATCGACTACATAGGACCCTTCCCCTAATCAAAGGGAAATGCCAACAAATTCATTCTTGTGTGTGTAGATGGCTTCACTAGTTTTCATGGTTATTTCCGACTAAGCTGGCTACCGCTCAGTCCACTATTTCTTGTTTAAATTCCATCTTTCCTTCTTTTGGTCCGTGTCAATATATTGTTTCTGATAATGCTAAAGCTTTTACCTCTAATCTCTTCCGCAAATTCTGCTTTGATCTGTCTATCTCTCATGTAACTACTTCGGCGTATTATCCTCAACCATCGCTGGCGGAGCGGGTTAATCGTAATTTGAGATCGGCTCTTATTGCCTATCATCATGATGATCACTCCAGGTGGGACACATCCCTGCATTGGTTGGCCTTCGCTTTGAATTCGGCGGCTCATGAATCGCACAAGTTCACTCCAGCTTCATTGGTGTTTAAATCTGTACCCAACACGCCGCTCTCTAACCTTTGGTCTCTTAGTGATATTTTACCTGAGACAATACATCCTCAAGGGTTATGAATTTCATGTTGTTGGTCCGTGTTGAACTGAGAATAACATATGAATAGTAACGCAGTAAAGGTTTCCACCTATTCAATACTAATATGTATTTACAAGATTATAAATTACATGGAACTAGTTTCGACCCACCTAGGGGTCATCATCAGCCATATTAAAGCATACATAAGTTTTTGTCGAATCCTAAAACATGTTATTTTTAACTATGATAATTTATAAAGTGAAGTGTGGTAATGAGATGAGAAATGTTAGTATGGTACAGGTGAGTAGTAATTAATAATAATACGAGTAATATATATACAATGAAGTTTGGAACAAAGTACAAGTGGTGTAAAAATATAAACTCATGGATATCAGTAGTCCTCGTACTAAAGAATACAATGTAAAATAACACATATAAACATATATACAAGTATGTGCAAAGTCTGGAGAGTAAAAAGTGATAATCTTTTAATGCCGAGTCGGCTTGACACTGATCAGCTTAAGCAGAGAAATTATGCATTTGGTGTATTAAAGCTGTGTTGTTGATTGTTGGACGTGAAGTTATTTTTGAATTTCTGGTTAAGAAGAAGGTGGATACTGCGCGTGGATGTATTAATTCTCAGTTCTTAGCGGAAACCAAATTGGACCTGTTGAAATGGAGAAATTTGGTTTCCGCTAAGAACTGAGAATTAATACATCCACGCGCAGTATCCACCTTCTTCTTAACCAGAAATTCAAAAATAACTTCACGTCCAACAATCAACAACACAGCCTGTCAACACAGCTTTAATACACCAAATGCATAATTTCTCTGCTTAAGCTGATCAGTGTCAAGCCGACTCGGCATTAAAAGATTATCACTTTTTACTCTCCAGACTTTGCACATACTTGTATATATGTTTATATGTGTTATTTTACATTGTATTCTTTAGTACGAGGACTACTGATATCCATGAGTTTATATTTTTACACCACTTGTACTTTGTTCCAAACTTCATTGTATATATATTTCTCGTATTATTATTAATTACTACTCACCTGTACCATACTAACATTTCTCATCTCATTACCACACTTCACTTTATAAATTATCACAGTTAAAAATAACGTGTTTTAGAATTCGACAAAAACTTATGTATGCTTTAATATGGCTGATGATGACCCCTAGGTGGGTCGAAACTAGTTCCATGTAATTTATAATCTTGTAAATACATATTAGTATTGAATAGGTGGAAACCTTTACTGTGTTACTATTCATATGACAGTACATTCTGATAATATTACAGATCAATGGAAGAAGGCTAAGGTCTATCTTAAAATTTCTCATGAAAAGGTTAGGGAAAGATATGATCGTGGACGGAGGCCCACCAATCTAAAAGTAGGAGATCAAGTCATGATAAAGAACTTTGTTCCCGCGGGCAAGCTTGCCCCCAGATTTCATGGGCCGTGCATCATTTTGGATTTCCTGACTCCAGTTACTTTATTGGTGAGCAATCCAGCCACCGAGAGGATCTTTAGGGTTCACCTGTCGCAGGTGAAACCTGTGTAATGTTATTGTTAACTTAGCCATCTACGTTGTGTAATAGAGGGAAGGTTATATTTTAAGAGGACTTCTGCCCCAATTTATTTTAATGGTTATAGAAATAAGTATTTGATGTGAGATTTTCCCCTCCGGTTACTCTGCTGTCCTTTCCCGTGCGGCTATTACCAAGCTCCCGTCTCCTGCTAAACCATACCAGTGGCTAACCAAATTTCCACGCCGCTGGCCCCTCTGCCTCACCAACAAGATCGTACCCTAAAATCATATGTCAACAACAATTCTGCCGCCGAGATCTTACTGTTTCAGTGCCCCGCAGCCGTTCGTCGCCTTACCACCACCGTGGTGGGGTAAGGGCCCACTCCACCCCCATGATTGTCTTCCTGTGTACGGCGCGCCGGAGTCTATCTCCCGGCAAAGGCTGATGTGCGGCGCACCAACCGCCAGCTTATCTGGGGACTGTAAATACACTTCGCATCTGCGGCGTCCTTCACCACGACTACCCCTCTCACAGTAGCGGGAGAGGAGTATTTGAGGGTACTTGAGGGGCCCGGCCGACCTCAGCTGGACATCAGCAGCGGCGGCAGATCTTGCCGTCAAAATTTGCAGCATGTATTTCGCATTCTACGGCAACAAAAGACACTCTAAATCAGGAATTTATCTAGTTATCCACAAAAAAAAAAAGACTTTGAATTTTTCCCTTTCTTCAAAATTCTTCTTCCATTCAACGTTAAAAAGACTTTTCATATATTAATGTTTCTTCCATGTTCTTCCACCAACCTATTTGCAAGGAAGTAGAATTTTTCTTCAATTGATGATTAATGTTTGGCAAAACAAAAAAATCCTTCTGTGTCACCCCTTGGAAGGACATTTGGGGGGGAGGTCTGTACCGGGAGGTACACCTCTACGCCGCAAGTTTAAATATTGCGCCAATTGGAACTCATCTACAGGAGAAACTCTGAACCTTAAAAACTGTATCAACTCATAAGTTTTCTCAGATGTCACTACCGTAAATTTTGAGATTACGAAGTTGTCAGTACTGTGTGGAGTTCAACTTGTTTTGTTTTCTATTGATAAAGAAGTGTGGACATTCTCTGATAGATGTCTCTACAAAAAAACTATGATCATGCACCCTGGTGCGAAGTTAAGGAACTTTTTGAAGAAATTTTGTATTCATAAGTTTTCTCTTTACTAAATTTCGTTCTTTCATTTGTAGGTTGGCAATATTAATCTTTTTTTTCCGCCAGTTTTGAATTGAGACAATCCAGAATTTATGTAATTAATTTTTTACCAATCGTGTCTTTCTTCTTCAATTTTGATGTGTAACTTTTAGCCAGCCAATAAAAGCCTGTGGGTGTGGCTGTTTTATTCCTGAAAGGTCTCGAATTTTCCTCGAGGGTATAAAAACTGCTGATTTTCTTGTCTCTCGGCCACTCGAACAACTTCTAGCATAGTGTATGGAAGTGTAGCAGGAGGCGGGAAGCGTCTCTTTCATTCGGCAGCAGCTCTTCAACAAGGTAATGACCACTTAACATATTTATTTCTTGCTAGCTCAGCAGTTTAATCCGTGGGGAAGGTCCGAAACCTTTGCTATGTAATAAACATGTAATCTGCCATCGTTTTGTAAAACTCCAAATATCTCTAATTGTAATTCGGGGATAGAGAGTGCTTTACCCTCTCGAGCTCCCCTTCATACTAGTTTGAGGTGACTACGTTTTGTAACTGGTTTTCTTCCTTTCTGTAATGTCTTAATTTTTTTAAACGGGTCACCTCCATAGTTTGGGAATAGCCCCTGTTTCATCGGCCTAGTGCCTCATATGTTTTAAAAAGCTTTCATGTAGGAGTGCAAGTACTCGCCTCCATTCTACTTGGTGTTGCGGGCCATTTACTTAACCTTTTCTTGTCGGCTAAGGCCCAGTAAATTGGGTAAAGATACCCCTGTTTCATTGAAAGTTGTGCCTTGATGGCAATCATGTGTAAAAGTCTGGTATTACCTTTAATAAGCTTGAAAAACTGAGAGCGGGTCAGCTCTTTCTAGTATTTGGATATGTGCCTCTAGGAGGCCTGACATTGCTTGGTGGGAGCAAGTGCTCCATGTTATTAGGGGTTTTCTGCCTTTGGTAATATGTGGTTGCAGAAATTGTAAAAAGTGGGACTTGAAGCCCAGATCGTTAATTTGTATCTAAATCTTGGCTTTCCTGGTCTTGGACCTGATTACTTGTTGACTTGTTGTTATTTGTTGAATGTTCAAATTCTATATGATAATTGTTAAGTTTTGCTATTTTCGAAAATATAACCTTTAATGCAATTTTAACTCGTATCTCGGCCTTGTAGTCAGACCCATTCCAGCCCGCACCTTCTTTCACCTCTGCATTCCACGGGTAACCCCGTAACAGTGATCATAGTAATTTATTTTATGCTGTGCGCCTTTGTTAAAATTCTAGACAGTGTCGGGAATCGAACCCGGGCTTTCTACAACAAAAGACCGAATTTTTTATAGCACATGACTGTCGTTGTTGTAAATAGCTGGCGGTTGTAAGCTGTGATGCTTTTTATTGTGTAGTCAAAAGAGATAGATACCTTATCTTAGGCACACGACTCTCTTTACTATAGTGTTCGATTCTAATCATGTGAACATTATAGTAGGTAATGAAATGACCCTAGTGTTTAAATCTATATTCATAAAATGATTCAATCAGACACTCAGTGATCTAAACACAAAAAAACCTGTTGTAAGTGTCGGCATCCAGTCGATACATTCGTACTATGAGCTAATTCATGAGGCTGACGGTTCGATTCGCAAAAGTAAATCCTTCGAGGATACATCAATTCAAAACACCTGTCGACTAAAAAAGGGTATCGCGTGAGTAACCGTCCTTAAGTTAACAATATACATATCCGCTCCCTCTAACAGCTCATTTTATCTACACAGTGGTAGTGATTATTGATTTAAGAGGAAGTACACTTCTATTTTTATCCCTTGTGAACAAAGTTCGAATCACATGACTTTTTATTCTGTGGTGTTGGAACAGGGTTTGAATCCATAACTTTTCTCCTTAACACAATATGATGCAGGACAAAGATTTTTCATGGTATCCCGTGCTATGTAGTAAAATCATTTTATCTGCAGTGATTAAGAGAAAGTACAACTATACGTCGGATGGAGGCATACAACATTTGCAATTCCATATTTTGTGTGTGTGCGCGCTGATTGCATAGAAGTGCGTATGTATCAAGAGAGATGAAAATGAAAACCTACAACCTGTTTTCCAGTCATTGACCGGGTCAGGGATGTAATGAATAGGCTGTTATTACAATGGGGTCGCCACTCCCAAGGTGATTTTATTAATGAGTGACAGATGCCATGAAATGATAATGGAGAGTGTTGCTGGAATGAGAGATGACAGGGAAAACCGGAGTATCCGGAGAAAACCTGTCCCGCCTCCGCTTTGTCCAGCACAAATCTCACATGGAGTCACCGGGATTTGAACCACGGTATCCAGCTGTGAGAGGCCGACGCGCTACCGTCTGAGCCACGGAGTATCAACAGAGATATTAATCCCATAATGCGCGTAGGGAACAGAGTTCGAATCTCATAATGTTTTGCGTTATAAGTTTTTCTGTTCTGAACACAAATAGTCAACATATTTTGACTTGTTCTACATTTATTCTAGTGTGCGCTAATTGTAACAGGATTGAACTTGTCGAATGGAGACATACAGCACGCTAACTATTGTGTGTCTGCGTTATAATTTTTTTCTGTTCTGAACGCAAATAGTTAACATGTTTTCTCTTGTCGGATTGTGATATACAGCATTTGCTTATCCTTCATTCAATTCTATATTTTTGTGGGGTGATTGCAATCGAAGAAAGTATTACCTTCTCCTTACCTCCTCCTACCGCTCCCTCCTCAATCGAAAAGGGTAAGTAAAAACGAGAACAAGAGGACAACGCTACACCAGTTTAACAACGTAAGTATATCCGCACTAATTACTTTGTGATTTTCAATTCTATTTGCGCAGGAAGGCATCTGTCCTTAGGAGGAGGGATTCAGTTACTGTGAGGAGGAGGAGGAGGAATTGCCCTTTTGCCACGAGGAGGAGCCCTTTTGCCAGGATGATGAGTCCTTTTGCCAGGAGAAGGAAGCCCTTTTGCCCTTTTGCCAAATGCTTGCTTAATCCTCTCTCCAAAATAGTGTTGGGAAGGGCAGCTTGCCTTAAAATATGTCGGGAAGGGTCATGTCGAGAAGGGCAGCTAACTATGTCGGGGAAAGGTCGTGTCGAGAGGGGCAACCTGCCACGTCTGCACATTAGAGGAGGAGGAGGAGGAGGAGGAGGAGGAGGAAGCTGTTATATTTTTTAATTCCGTAGACAACGTAGTTAAGAAGACAGCAGAAAGGTTAGGGCCTAGGAGTGTTGAGAAGGGCAGCTTGCTTTGAAGATATGTTCCCTATGATGGTAGTATGTTGAGAAGGATAGCTTGCCATAAGATGGTGGTATGTCGAGAAGGGCAGCTTGCCATAAGATGGTGGTATGTCGAGAAGGGCAGCTTGTCTGTGGTTAGGCCTCCCTGGCTATGTCCTCAAATTCCGCGGCGCGGCTAAGTCCCGCCAAGATAAATTTAAATTCCGCACCACTACGTGCATTAGGTGGTAACAGTGATGTTAGAGACTGTCAAGATGCAGAAAGCCATGTCCACTTGTTTGAACTTGTTTAAACTCTACGGCAAAACAAGTGCACGTGGTTACAATGTAACAGCTGTCAAAAAGCATATGGTCTGTCAAGATGGCAACAGTTCAACACAATTGCGCGTGGTTAGGACCCGTCCAAAAGCACGTGGATTTTAAATTTCGTGCCCCTAGATAGCAGCAGTAAAGTAAGGGTCTGTCAAGATAGCGTCACAGAGGTTAGCCATGTTCACTTGTTTATAAATTCCATGCCCACGTGGTTAGAACCTGACAGATGTCAAAAGCATGTAGATATTAAATTGCCCGCCACCACGTTCACAAGGCGGCAAGAGTTAGGTTTAGCTGCGTCACAATGACAGCACTGAGGTTAGCCACGTTAACTTGTTTAACATTCCGCGCCCACGTGGTTAAAGGTGACAGCTTTCAAGTTGACACATTCCAAAAAAGCACGTCTATTTTAAATTCCGCTCCCCTACATGCATAAGGTGGCAACAGTGAGGTTTAGCCGCGTCAAGTTGGCAGCAGTGAGGTTAGAGATGTTCTGGTGTCCATAAGTTAGGTTAGGGTCCGTCAAAATGACAGCTGTCACCTTGACACCTGTCAATAAGCACGAGGCCAAGCACGTGGCTTTGTTTACAAACAAGAGCACGTGGTCGTGACGTTATGATCACGTGTCCGCGACGTCATGGGGCCAATGACCTTGGCCGGGGTCAATGACCTCGGGTGCTGACGCAGCAGAAAAATGCTGACGCTTATATCCAGAACCGCTATTGCTCCCCTACTCTTCTAACTTATGAATAAGATATCCTGCGTCCACCCAACTTTCGCTCCCGTAAAGCCAAGTTGGTCTGCAAACAGACCGATGTAAAGATAGTTTCGTCCGAGAACTGACTTCATCCTTACAGAATACTGTTGATCGCAACTCCGAACTCACTGCATTAGATTTACTGCCCCTTGACTGAGTCTTACAATACTCCCATCCCGGGAGAACACACATCTTAAATACCTGAAATTATCTACCTGTTTCAAGTTTGTATCGCCAATCTGACATCCAGTTTCTTGGATATCTTACCAACTGACATCAATTTAGTGTGGGAAAGGCTAATTTTCATACCAGACTCATTGCACCTCTTTTCAAGTTCCAAAATATTAGACTGCAGGCTTTCGGCACAATCTGCCATTAATACCAAGTCGTCAGCATAGGCCAGACTGCTTACTACATTTCCACCCACATGAATCCCTCTCTGCCACTAAATACCGAACCCATGAACTTTGTGTCATAAGAAATCAGAGTCCTAAAATTACCATATGAGGCCCCATAATAATCGCAATGAGGAGCTCAGATACATTTTTTCTCACCGGAACGACACGTGGCATGGGGAGAATGGCTCTCTTTCTCGCGCTAAGAAAAATGAGTGACTCGCACGTGTAAATGGAGCATTGATACAACAAAAGTGTTGGTTTGATAAATATATTATTTAAAAAGAATTAGCAGCGAAACTAATATAATAAATGTCCTGTAATTATATGCGAGACAATAATTGGTCTTTAGTAATACAGATTTTAGATTGCTAAGCAGTTTACAAGGGAAATTGGCGAAAGACGCGCGTGTCTGTTCAACGTTCGTCCCGTCATCAAAATATAGTGCGTATCAAACGAGGTCATTTAACCAATCAATTTGTTACGAGATAATCATAAATGTTCATAAACAATGTCAGTATTAAAACAGCAAGTACTGGGTAACTGTAAAACCAGCCTTGAATTCATTTCCACAAGGTCGGAAAATATATGTAATATTCTTGGCGGCAAAAGAGAAATGCCTAAGACTATAAAAATAGGAGCACCATCTTAAAATTACCCCGCATTGTGTCATTTGAGCTAGAGGTGGAACCCCGTACTGTTGCACAAGTTACCGGCGATTATCAGGCTAAGTCTGGCCGCACTTAGGCGACTGCAGCTATCGAGCTCGGTGAGAAAGATTTTGGCCGATATGGCTGGAGTATCGTCTCCAAGTTGAGATAGTTTTTTTTTTGTAACGTGTAAACATGTAAAAGTACGGTCATCGTAGGCCGCAGTCTTATAAGTGAAATTTTAATAATATCGTGTTGAACGTACTGCGTGTGCGATCGATAATACAACAGTCGTGTTCCATCCGCGAAAATATCGAGTGAAGGGTAATTTTTATGTGCCTTTCCTTCAGGTGAATTAAGATGAATGAAATGACCTGTGAAGCCAAAAGTGTTAAATGGCTAAATCAATTCCAGAGAGTTACTGGTGAAGATGGAGTACGTCCAAGGTAGGTGAATGATCACCGTGATCACCTGTTTATTTGTTTCATGATGTCACCATTTATTTTGTATGTGTATTTTGTGACACAATATTGTCACCCATTTATTTTCATGAAATGTCAGAAATATGACGATATGACGAAAGGTCATTTGTTTATTAACGCTTGGATAAAACTAGGAATGTTTGCGAAGTACCGTGTGAAGTGTTGTAAAATTGTCAAGTGATGGTTATGAAACGATATAATGTCTGAAGTAGATTGTCATTTCCGTGCGTTTATTTTTCTGTATTTGTGATGTAAAGTTAAGATCCTTAATCTGATGTGAAATTTTTCTGTTTAAAATTATAACGAAAGTTCTATAAGAAATCCGTGGTTACTCATCTTCAGTCGAATGAATGCACGAAGTCGTGTGGAGCAATGTATTTTTAATTAAGGAAAGTTACGAGGCGAGATCGATAAATATCTGTTACGACGGGATTGATATTTCTATGTCCATTTTAAACTGTGTATAACTGACGATGAAAATAACAGTAAATTTTGTTAGTCATTTTTGTAAAATCCAGTTCGGAAATACGAGGTCCCGTTATGCGGAGATGTTTCATTATCAGAGTATTTGTGTGTGTACAACGTTGTGGATTCTAGACTTATATTCCATTTTAATGTCGTCGAGATTTTGTCGTGTTCATGCAAGTGGTCGAGTCTTCCTAATGTGAATTGAGGTAGGATTTTGTGAATCAGGTGGTCGGTAGCCTGCAAATATGATGCCGGGAGATTCTGTGTGAACCCGAGGGATTTATTTGTCTAATGTTTTGAGATGGAAATTATGATGAATTCCACGTAAAAGCGTAGGTTCGTGATATGTATGGATATTCAGCGACACCTTAAAGTAAATCTCTGCGTATAATCGGTTTGGGCCAGAAATGTTGTATTTGTAATTTTATCAGCGAGATCGTATATATCATTCTTTAAAGACCAGTTAAAACGTAAATAGAACATAAGTTTCCTATCAAAGCGAAGACAGCTGATCAGGTAGACCGATGCTTGGAAGATTAATCTGCGTTTTTTATAGTCAACGCGTTGAAAATCGGATTATTTATAATGGAGTTCATAATTTTGAAAGAAACTAATTGAAATTCTTATCATTGAGTAATGTGTATTTGTATATTATTATCTTTGAAGGGACGGAAATGAGACAATAATGAGCGGATTTAACCATTTCCAAGGATGTCCAAAATAGAGTATTGGTGGTAGTTATCGATTTTATTTTGAGGGATGCAAAAAGCCTATATTTAAATGCCATGTTGGGATGTGACATAGTATTGGCTTATTTTACGTTGAGTTCACTTGTGCATATTTGAGTACTAAAAAATTAGGGTTATCGAAGTGAGTGATAATTATTGTTAGTGTTAAATTAAACTTGTGGTGTGACATCATGAAATAAATAATACTGGAAATACAATTTTTCCAGCCTCCACGAAGTGACGATAAATTTTATAATAAAATTACGTCAATGCATTTGAGTAACGACTTCTTAAACAAACCATTCGTCCGCGGAGATAGAATTTGTTGTTATTTAGGATTTATAAAAATCATTTCAATTTATTAAATTATTAAACTCAGTGGAAACCGTATTTGAAAAATAACTTAAGCCAAGTGATTAACTTAAAATGTATTCTGGAAACCTTAATTTATTTTTCTGGGAAAATTCAACTGTTAACGTAACGATTAAGGGAACATGTCAGAATGTAAAGGATTTTCTTTCCTGCCACAAAGGTTGTGTGTTGTTGGATTACTTGACTTTGACTGATTGACCATTAAATGTGCGGGGATTAGTAAAGTGGAAACCTTGGTCATCGACTACTGTAACTTAATTGTGTTTAACCTTCAGCTTAGAAAGTTGGATGGTCATGGGGTCATCGACCTCAGTGACTTAGATTAAGGTCATCTGCCATTATAGCATCATTTTCCTTGCGGTCATCATGCACAATGACTTTAACGTAAATTTCAAAGTTAGATGCCGGTCCATGACATAGTCGCAGGTCGATTCAATTAAGGGTCCATGCCGTACGACCACTCTGTGGCACATACCGATTGGGCTGCCTTAATTATAAGAAGAGTCCAGGGCTGGATCATCAAGAATCATTATGATGGTACATGTAGTATCACATGGAAGCCGAATTGAAGGATTTCCAGACTTTCTTTTCTTCATCCTTAACTTGTGACAGTGGTTTCTAGTAAGGATGCCCATCGGGCAGTTGAGTTAAAACTTCTAAAACCAGTACATCTCTCCTCTGCATTTAATTATTAGTGTTGATTGTATTGATCGAACAAGTAGAGTTCGAGTTATAATGTCTTGTTTAAAGTTCACATTTAAATTATTTCTTGAATAAACCACGATTTTTATAGATTTAATTTCTAATTTCGTGGATAGATTAAATTTTACTGAAACCCACCTAAGATCTAAGCAAGTGACGAAGAACCCGTGAACGATCCAAGAGATAGATCTCAAGCCGATTGCTAATTGGTAAGGAAGGTAGGTATCCTTTAGGGAACTGTAAAGGGTTCAATACCTTTCATCAGATGATCCATATAAAGTATGAACAACAAAGGTGCAAGATTACAGCCTTGTCTAAGCCCTCACTGCAGCCCAAATGTCAATGTACATGCCTTTGATTGATTTTAATAATCTACCCTTAATTCCATTGTCTCCCAGTATGGTGAACATATTTTCCCTCGGTACCCTGTCATATGCTTTCTCTAGATCTACGAAACAGACAGAACTGTCTATTCCTCTCGTAGCATGTTTCAATTACCTGGCGAATATTGAAAATTTGATCCTGACAGCCCCTCTGTGGTCTGAAACCTATGGTTTTCATCCAACTTTTCCTCAACCACTGATCACACCCTCCCTTCCAAGATGCCAGTAAATACTTTGCCTGGTATACTAATCAATGAGATACCTCGATAGTTGTTGCAATCCTCCCTGTTCCCTTGCTTATAGATAGGTGCAATTACTACGTTTGTCCAATCTGAAGGTACCTTACCAACACTCCATGCTAATCTTACTAGTCGATGAAGCATTTCATCCCTGCCTTCGCACTATACTTCACCATTTGAGGTCTAAATTCATATATTCCTGCTGCTTTACGACAATGGTGTTTATTTCCCATTTCCACTTCCTCAAGCATAATTTCAACATCAGAGTCTTCCTCCCCATGAGCGAGGTTGTTCGTGACGTCATCAGGAAGATTTCCTTTTATGTTCACGAGATTTTCAAAATATTCCTTCCACCTCTCGTGTGATTCCCTGGGATCTATTATGAGTTCACCTGAATTACCCAAAATACTGTTCACTTCCTTTTTCCCTCCGTCACTTCCTTTTTCCCTCCGTTCCTAAGATTCTTTATTACCGTCCAGAAAGGTTTCCCTGCTGCTTGACCGGGCCTTTCCACGGTATTGCAAAATCTTCCCACGGCTTCTTCTTGGATTCAACAACTATTTGTTTCGCTCTGTTTCTTTCATCTGTGTACAATTCCCTTTCTGTATCATCCCTTGTTTGGAGCCATTTCTGATAAGCCTTCCTTTTACGTTTACAAGCTGCTCTCACTTCATCATTCCACCAAGATTTTCGCTACAGCTCTTTCTACGAGCTGTCTGTATCGAGCCCACTCAACAGACTGCAACTACGATAATGAAAACAATGGACGGAAAAAACGTTTCAATGTAAATAATTTTAAATTCATTACATTCAGAGTGAATTCTGAGCCCGATAACTTCAATTAATTGAGGATACAAAATTCAGATTGTACACAGAATTGCAATTTTCAAACATAGCTGAAGCACAAGATAGTGACACGAAGTGGAATAGTTGAGGCTATTATCTCATAAAAATCGAAGAACCTCTCTATTTCACAGTTTAAAACACACTGCAAGTATCAAATTAATAAGCTATATTTACTATGCCTAGCCCAGTCAGTTCTTTCCTAAGGCATTCTTCTCAAAGGCGGTAGGAATAACAGTGTGATAAATAAACTTCAGATAGCTCAGAACCTCATGTTTCGGATAATCTTCAAAGAGGATAGACTGACTCAAATATTACATAATAAACATCCTTAGACAACCCCATGCGTACTAACAATTAATTTTTAAATAATAAAAATAGTATTGGAATAATTAACCACAAATATAAGACTAGATAAATGATACAGAAACACTATATAATATCCTCACACATAAACCGAAAGAAAGTAGCGAAATTTTTACAAATCACTACGAAAACATCAATGATTTTTCTCATGGAACACAAAATAAAAATGGATAAAATAACCAAGTAACGTCTGAAATACCCCATAAAGAGCTTATGAAATATACCATTCTACCATAACAATCGATATAGAACTTTACCTTTTTCTTTCCATTTACTTTAGACAAATAGGAACCTTATTTATAAGACGGCTGAGCACATAACTTAGCTTTTCCTACTTCGTTTGAATATGATATTTCATAATAATTTCTGATACGCTAATATTGTTTTCTTAATTGATATTACGTGTGTGTAAAGTATCCGGGCAACACGAAGTGCACCTTGGATAAACAGTCCAGTAGCGGAGGACTCTGTCTGGTCTGGGCTGGCTACTATCCGCGAAGTGCACCTTGGATATACAGTCCAGTAGCGGAGGAGACTATCTGCTCTGGGCTGGCTGCTATCCGCGAAGTGCACCTTGGATATACAGTCCAGTAGCGGAGGAGACTATCTGCTCTGGGCTGGCTACTATCCGCGAAGTGCACCTTGGATATACAGACATGGACAAAAGTATTTATACTCCTACCCATCCAATGCAAAATGCTTTGTAATTTTGACCTGTACTCTATATTTTATTATTTAATCAATGTTTATATTCCGAAACCTTCTTGTCTAACAACCACTCGCGAATGGCAGGTAGCCAACTCCCACCTCTGTACAGCTTGACAGTCGTCCGCGCACACAGCACACGTATCACATGACCTCATGTTCCACATTCTTCAATGCTCAATGTTGATTACACACCTGGTTTTGTTGTGGTTGCATCTTCCAGTTTCCACTTCACAATCACGTTCCCAACAGTCGACTTAGGCAACTTGAGGAGGGAGGCAATGGCTGTGTGATACTTCTAATCCAAAACAAGGCTTTGCCACATGTGGTATAATACTCCGTAATTCGTTATTATAATAACAGTAGCAACGATACAATTTTATTTTGAATTATTATTATTATTATTATTATTATTATTATTATTATTATTATTATTATTATTATTATTATTAGTGACGTAAGAGTAGCAGAAGTGTTTAACCTGTTTTCAAACTTGTAGCGCCATAATGCCATCTGAACTGTTGTTCAGTCATTGCTAGTAATTGTTCTAGGTCATTTCGCTAGCGCGCTCTGGAAGTTGTGCAAGTTCGTAGTCCGACTGTGGGCGCCAACTTGGCCCCTAACTACACCGTAAGTTCATGGCTTGTTTCCAATGCAAGAAGGAAATTGGTATGTACACTACTGCACACAACACCATCCTGAAATTAACCCAACAACGATGTGTCCGTGAGCAAGAGTTCTCACGTAGACGAGAATTTTCAAGATGTCAGAAAACGTCTAGCTTAAGATTTAACCGTTATCAGTGCCCTGTACCGATGTACCAACGTTTCCTCGATGAAATAATTATGTAGAAGCATTTTTAACCTTTCGGACCTAAACACTGTCATATTGTTATTGCAATTTCTTCAGTTATCTCTGTAGCGGCCGTATAATACTTTGATCATGACGTCTCTGGTTCAATGTTCTTTCTTTCTCTTGTGTTGTGTGTTACGTTATGTTTACCCTTAAGGTTTTTTATGCTTGAGTGCCTTGGCGTGCTTTATTGGGCTATTGCGTCTGTAATTAACGGGATGTTGCGCTTATTGTGGTTTATTTCGGTACCTGGTCTTGGTTAAGGGTTATGATCCGTATTGAACTGAGATAACATATAAATAATGCACAGTAGAGTTTTCCACCTATTCAATACTAAGTTGTATTTACAATATTTACATTACATGGGACTAGTTTCAACACTACTCGGGGTCATCATCAGCCATATTAAAACATACACAAAATATGTGGCGAAATCGTAAATGTGTTTTCTAGCGGTAAGAGTCTTATGAAAATATTATTTTACAATATGAAGTGTGGTTGAAATGTTGCAAATGAAAATGAAATATTACGTGTGATGTAGGTGAGTAACAATTAATACAAGTACATTAAACATGCTAAGAATTCTGGAACAAAAGTACAAATAAGGTGCTCTGTGTTAAAATTTATAGACTCATGGAATTCAGTAGGTCCTGGAGATACATAACGGTTGTATAGCAATAAGAATGAACACAACGTAAAATGACATATATATATATATATATAAAAATATACAGGTATGTACAATGTCTGAGTAACAAAATGTGTAGTTGATACTCTCTGGAAGAAGAATCGACTAAACACTGTATCAGCTTAAGCGGAGAATTTGGCAGTTGGTGTATTGAGTGTTGATGGGCTGCATGGTTGATTGTTGTGCAGAATGTGAAGTTTTTTGAATTCTTGTTGAGAAGAAAGTCGACACTGCGCGTGGTGATATTAATTGGTGGAATTCCCAGTTCATAGCGGAAAACAAGGTGGATTTATTAAAATTGAGAAAAGCCAGTAAAAAGCAAAGTGCGCGGAAAGAGGAAAATATTA
This sequence comes from Anabrus simplex, assembly GCF_040414725.1. Classification (NCBI taxonomy): domain Eukaryota; kingdom Metazoa; phylum Arthropoda; class Insecta; order Orthoptera; family Tettigoniidae; genus Anabrus; species Anabrus simplex. The sequence continues at coordinate 1,220,030,919 of NC_090266.1, forward strand.
CCAAAAAGTGAAAGGACACTTTCCTCGCGCTGTGGTGTGTGTAGCTTAGCTGATAGTGTGTGACAGGTGGCGGGAAGGAGGGCAGCGCATGCGGGTTGGGTAGAGTGGTGGTGGCTTGGGAGGGGATAGGGTGGGGGTGAGGGTTTGGAAGGGGGATTTAAGACGGAGCTGAAGGATGCGTACGTTATTATTGGCCTAATTAGGGCCTTGTACATGTTTATTGCTACTCTCTTGTTAATACTGGATCTTTTATTCAGTATAGGATAGAGCTGTGACAGTCGTGCGTGTGTTTTCCTCTGGATTTCTTTAATGCGATATAGCATGGTTAGTTTTCTATCTAGGACTACTCCTAGATATTTGACCTTGTCGTGCCATGCTATATCTTGATTAAATAGTTTGAGTGGTTTTATATTGGCTGGCCTATGTGAGCGTCTGTTCTTCCTAGTGCGGAATGATCGGTTACTGTGATGTTTTTAATTTTCTTTTGATTTAAATTATTTACTTGGATTATCTCCGGTTTTAATTAATTTTCTTTTAGCTTAATTGCCCAATTTTGGTGTTGCCGTTAGTTTTGTTTTTAAGACTTTGATATTTTATTTCAGAATTATTTTACTTATTTATTTTTCAATAATTTCTATATTTTCCTATTTAGAGTAAATTTTAATATTGTTCAAGGTATTCATATACACGCCAGTCTTTACTGGGAGTTTTATTTTTTAAATGCTAGCAAAGGTATGCTAAAGGCATTATAACCATAACAACTTTATGTTAACTTTATGTACAATCGCGATCACAAGAATTCCGGGTGGAAAAGGAAACACATAACGTTTGGGAGAAGCTTTTGGCCAACCCTGAGGATGAAGGAGAAGTAACCAAGGCAACGTCACATGTGTTCGTCTTCCAGGAGGTGTGATCACTCCCAGCTCCATTCTTTCGGGAACTGATTAAGATGTTTCTATGGTTAAACATTCTGGCAATACTAGCTTTTCCTAATCAAGAAAAACAATTAATTATCTCTAATTTAATTGCGATGAAGTGTGCGCGATGTAATCCCACCCCAATATATGGCATTTAATTGCTTGATCAGCGCTGATAATAACTTCATAGGAACGGTTTTCCAAATGCCCTTGCGTCTCTGATAATCATACTGTAATTATTTAATGCTGGGTTATTTTTACTTTGGTTTTTGAGGATAAACATTATTATTATTATTAGTAGTAATAGTAGTAGTACTTAGTAGAGCCTATATTGATGAAAATAAGGGTCATTCTTTCTTACAGTGGTTGCGCGCGATGCCATTTGATAATGAAGTCATAGTCGAGGCCGCTAACATTTCAGCCAGACCTCGCGCGCAAGAATTACAAAGAAAATGGAGAATTTGACCCTCAACGAGTAGACATACACATTACGTCTGTTGCCTTGATGGAGCCGTGTGGCCCCTCCCCTTCATTGTCGAGTCAGTGGGACGTGTGGGCAGGCGGGGAAGCAAGTACCTTCCCCTCCGCGTGTGTTTCGTCCATGCTAGATATCCTCGTACTTCGTTTTCTCCACCTCCCCTCACCCTTCAGATGTGTGCATGTGTTAACGCGTCTGATGGATGTGACCAATGAGAGAGAGAGTGTAAGCAGTTACTGGGTGGTTCTGAGGGCTGTACTGATTTCTTGCCTGAAATTAATATTTTTCGCCACGAGATACTAACGATTTCGAGTATACATATACTGGCATTCATCACTTTTCATTTATCAAGGCAGAAAATTTGCCCCATGAAACCAACTAAAATTATGAAATAATTTTTGTTTAATTGCTTAACGTATCAAGAGTTTTACATTTCTTGGACTGCACTCACATTCGAAAGCCTTATTGATGGATCCGAAACGCTTTAATTTTTTATTTATTAATACAACTCCAATGAATTGGAGAATTTTTTCATTTACCCAAGATATGTTGTTTTATCAATCCTATATTTTTAGCTTTCTTTTATTTTAACTGATTATGTCTTGTTCATTGCTGTTTTCAGTAGAGTTGTTATGTTTTTGTACTTTGGTTGTACGTTACGCTACAGTAATGTTATAACATAACATCGTATCTACAATGATGTGCGCATATTAAATAGAAAAAATAAATAATAAAATATAAAAAAACAAGCGAGTCACCGTTTGAATTTTTGATTGTACTGTCGGTCATTTGTGTGTTGGCTTCTCCTGGCTTGTTCAGAATATCCAGGTTTCACCGGTGCGTATTCAAAGGTACTGCTTAATCCGACGTAATTAGACAGCTTGTTCAGGTGCGTACAGCAAAATATCCAAGAGAACATATGCTTCAGCAACCCGTTCAAAACTGAACGAGATTGAGTGGAATGTTAAAAACCACTCCAACCAAACTGACCGGACATTGAATGATCCGACTTCCATTTCGTTTCGATCTGTGCAGGAACCATACATACATACATACATACATACATACATACATACATACATACATACATACATACATACATACATACATACATACCGTACCATGAAGGCATAGGTCCTGGCACATATAAATTACAAATTTTATTTTCTAGCATACAATTCAGTTCCGATACGTGAACAGCTGTGTGAGAGAATGTTCTCGTACTTACTGCACTCCACGAGCGAGAAAGCAAGTCAAGCAAGGTCAAGTGACGTCACCGCCGCTTGCAGCTTACTTCCCCTACCGAAATTTCTCGATTGTATTTTTACGAACTTTTTAACGCCTGGACCGATTAACACGAGACCAACACTGAATTATAGCTAATGTTCTGGAAGTAAAACCCTGCAAATTTGAAATCAATCCGTCTAGTGGTTTCTGAGATATGACAATTTAAAATTTAGGAGAAATACTCGCCCCTTATCACCTGATTCCAAGGGCCGCCCGCCTGACGTGTATATATAGGCCACTAGGCCAAGGCCATAGCCAGTGCAGTCCCGTGTACAGAGTCATGTGTGCACAGTGTGTGTAGAAAGTATGCTCCGTCGCGATTCGCGAGGACATAATAGTGGCCGTACTCAAACGCTGTTGTAATAGTAAAAGGACGTCGCACCGTACGTGAATTTTCCGCCGCGCCGCGACGACTGTAAGATTCTAGACGTTTTTCAAGGTGAATTAGCGTGATATAATACTTCCAAATTTATTATAAAGGTGAAGCTATCATAGGAAGTAATAATTGAAGTGTCTAATATTTCACTGACTAAAATACGACACCATGAACTGTATTAGAGCCACATAATTCTAAACTGTGCTAATATCATAAATCAGTGCGTGTGGTAAACTGAAATCGTAATTTAAAACCACTTCAAAGACATATTTCCCTTACAGTGAACTGTGCGAGATTGTATTTACTCGATATTCGTCCCAGAACAGGGCAAAGATTAACTATTTTCATTGTGCACTTTTTCGATCTTTCGGTCACTACGGTGAGAAATCCAGTGAACATTAAGGACCTTTTTTAATAATATTAAATAGTACGGACTAGTGTGGTGTGAAAACAACCATAAAACCGCCTTAATCCGTCAATAATATTTGTTCAGAGACTGTGATAGAAACTGTGATAGATCACGTTTTCAAGTGCTAATGAACTGTGTATATAAAAACTGTGTTTTCTGCAGCATGGACTGTGAATGTTAATTTAACGCCGTAAAATCGGTGTAAAAATAGAACTGTGCATTACGACGGTGTGTGATACTAACATCCGTAATATTTTCAATAGTGCCAATTGAACTTTCCGTGTTCCGACATTACTTCCACGAACAACGGAAATCTTGGCAAAAGTGCTACGAGATCCTGCTACATTAAACGTCGCTTCCAACGAGGGATTTACATGGTTTCTTCAGTTATGGTACCCATCTAGGGACGTCGACGAGGGAGATTAACGTGGTATCTTCACTGAACATCGCCGGTGCTGAGTTCGAGTCTTCGTCCGCACTCCGCGGAATGTTCCAGACACCGTACAGCACAAATCGAACATTAGTAAGCAGATCTTCTCGCAATCTGAGTGAGTAATCACAACTGACTGACTTTTTACAAAGCACTTCGTTCAGTACAGTGTTCTTACAAGTGCTGCGTGTGGATGTTAATTCATAATTTCATCGTCAGTTAAAAGTTCATATTTTGCTATAAATTCCTTTCTAAATAATTAATTAGTTGAAGTCCTTTATTCATTTCATTCTTTCAATTTAAACAAACTGAAAGATATACTGCAAGAGTTCAAATATTTAATTGATCAAACTTTCCATGACAAGTGTGTGTTTATTTTGTGTTTCAAAATTTAGAAAGACTGTAGGTCAGCACCATAAATGATGAACTGACAATTTCCAAGGTGCTAAGTAATATGTGTGCAGTTTAACATTTAGAAAGACTGTAGGCTTTCATGATCTATAGAAGAACAATAATTATTTTTGAAATTCTCAAGCGAACAGACGTCAAGAAAATCATATCAATCTTTTCTTTTTCATTTTGGCAAATATTAACTGCCAAGTTGAGTTGCAAGTGCAGGGTGATATATCTGTGGCTATTATTAATAAATTTTATAGAAAAAAGAATTGCCATCCATTATTCGCCCTGCGATACTATCTGTCTCTGTAGCTGCTCCAAAAAACACCGGACACTACCTGAGATCCTTCCCATGCTCAAACCCCACAACCATTTCCCGGTACAATACATACATACATACATACATACATACATATATACATACATACATACATACATACATACATACATACATACATACATACATACATACATACATACGTACATACATACATCACCCTTAGACTAACGCTGGGTTAAATGTCCACATTGTCATATTTGATCTCAGTACGCTGCTCTGAATAGCAGTTCTCTTCACGCTCCAAATCGTCGATCTCTTTGCATATAGACCCTAGATTTTATCAAACAATGGAGGATCGTCGGAACGTCCTCTTTGCTGCGGATAAGGTACATCGCTAAGATACTGATGAAGTTTTTAGTTGCAAGTTATAAGGGCTGTTGTAGTAAATTATAGGTTTCAAAATTTGAGGTTTGCTGGCCGTAAGCTCCGCCCTTAACATGGTAACGCTATCTTCCGCGGTGAAATGAGTGCCCCAGAAGAGATAGCGCCCTAGGGAATCATCAAACCAATAAAACATCTATGGAGGAGGACATGTGAAGGTTGTGGCAGATTTCGCCTGGGATCAAATAAGTGAACAGTTGTGGTAAAAGGAAGTCTCGGGCCTATGTGATTAAACTGATGTAACCGCGAGGGGTAAGATGGCCCAGGACCAGACTGTATCATTGTGCTATTTTGGTGGGTAATGAATGCGTAAATAGATCTCACTCAGTCTCATCGTGCCATCGTGCCCAGTGAAAAAAATTAATTCCATCCTCTGGTCCATGGAGTTTGGACAGCCAAAGTAGGGGACTGTCTGTAGGGGTAAAGTACAGTGGGGACTTCGAGGGCCTTGGGACCGCTACGGTAGCTGTGAAGGCCCTTCAGGAACTCTGAAAAGTGGTCACAAAAGGGGCTCTGGTTAAGACGCAGCAGGTCGTTATGCTACTTAGGTTCCGAAATGGGTAAAAAAAAAAAGTAAATAAATGCATTGTAAATTTTTATCTTATACCAGTTGCATAGTATTATTTGAAATAATTCCACATACTGTATATGAGTTGACTATGTTCGTAAGTATAGGAGATATTATAAGAAGAATTTTGTAAACAATATAAATTTATTATGGATGATCTGTTTGTTTAATAGAAAAAAATTGTTAGCGTAAATTGTATATTATTGTGAAAACGAAAACCTACAACATGTTTTCCAGTCATTGACCGGGTCAGGGATGTAATGAATGAAACAGATATAGGCTATTAGTACGATGAGGTCGCCACTCCCAAAGTGATTATTAATGAATGATATATGCTATGAAATGATAATGGAGAGTGTTGCTGGAATGAAAGATGACAGGGAAAACCGGAGTACCCGGAGAAAAACCTGTCCCACCTCCGCTTTGTCCAGCACAAATCTCACATGGAGTGACCGGGATTTGAACCACGGTATCCAGCGGTAAGAGGCTGACGAACTGCCGTCTGAGCCACGGAGGCTGTCCAGTATGTTATTGTATTCTAGAAAAATTTTCCTCTTCTCTTGTTAATTTAAAATTTAGTGCTTGACAATAATGTATTTTAGTGTACCATTTGCCAACGAGGTAGACACCTCATTTGCAAATAAAGAGATTTTGATTTGATTTCGATTTGAAGTCGAGACTGTTGGACTTAGAAATATTTTGTAGGGAGCCTCCTTGGAGTTAAGATAAATTCACGTCAGAGAAATAATAATATTATCTAGGTTAAGTCGGGGAATGAATAGAGATTTAAGTTTGAAATGCTATGATAGTATTTGCATATATGATTGCAGAAAGGACCTGAGTCACGCTCATAACGGTATTGAGTTATGATCAGATTCTGAATCTCTGGACATAGACGCATCCTTGTGTGTATAAAGGACCCTCGATATAGCGTCGCCAACAGGGGACTGAATTATTCGTTGAGTGCAGAAAGGACTGAGGTCCCTTCTGCGCTCAACTGGTGGTTTGCTCCGAGCAGTCAACCCTCTCCTCGCGTATTTTGGTTGTTGCAGAGTGATAATCGCTCATCTTGTTTTGTAATGAAGTAAACTAATTTGGTTCTATTTGCAAAAGTTAGAATGCAATCAGGTGAGGAACTAGATAGTAAAAAACCAAATAAATGCAAAAGAGGAGTCTCAAACAGCGTACTGTAGAAATATATGCATTTCCTAAATTTTCTCTTACGTAATAGTTATAGTACTCATTATTCATATATTTTTAATGTACTCTGCGTACGATGTGTATTATATATATGATATGATTTTTTTAAAGTGTGGTTACTTTTATTAATGCTATTACCGTTTTCATTGTCAACATTATCATATTATGACCATCAGTAGTTATTATTAAGTGTTCTAGGTTAAGACTGGTTAAGTGTAAGAAATGGAGTACATCCCTAACTTTGCCAGAATAAATACAACATATTATAATTGTTATTAACTACGAACGTAAGAAAATAAAGGTAGCAAATGTGACACGGCAGCAATATGTCAACTTTGCTGGGAAAGACGTACTGGACCACTGGTGGTGTAGGGCCCGGGTTCGATTCCCGGCTGGGACAGGGGTTTTTAGTTGTAAATGCTTAATATTCCTGGCCTGGGAACTAGGTGTTTGTGCCGTCCTTAACATTCCTTTCCTCACATTCAACACTCTACACTTCCTCCAATCCAATTACACGCAGGTTCATATCACATGGTGCAAGTAGGTCGACGCCCCGCACAAATATCATTTTAAAAAATGGACCACTTTGCATATGAGAACGACCAGTTAGGTATATCGACTGCTTTCATCTTATCGTTCTGTTTAACCTCTATGTAAAATGTGAAGAATGTTAGCAGGGATTAGCAACAAAAACACCAGAATTAACAGTATTACAATGATTTGAATAGTGGAATAATACAAATATTAATGTATTTATGCCATAGCAGTGGTGTGCGGGTTACAATCATTTCTTCCTATAATATTCACTGTGAGGTGATTTAGTATTATATTTCATGTTATGGTCACGCTAACTGCAGAAAGGAACTGGATCTATCAATTATGAATTGCATTCACAGTTGCATATCGAAGGAGTTTGTTTTGACAACAGTCAAAATGTGGGTTTTGAGGTATTGTTTCCAGAGAAATTAACCACATACAAACACTAAAAGTCATAAGTTTAACATAGTTTTTGTCAATAACCAAATACTATACTCAGGTTAATCAGGTCCTTTCTGCAATCATCGATTTATTTATTTATTTTTATATATCTTCTCTCTTTTAAACATGTGGAAAGTTAGCAGTACTCAGTGCAGTAATGCTTAGGATGGAACCAAAGGCCATCGTCGCGAGTGACGAACATAGTACGTGTGAACATTTATATTTCCAATTGTACTGTAAATACTAGTTTTAACCTTATGATAAATGTTATGTGTGTGCAGTTCAACTCGCGAGCTGTTTCCGGTGATCACCATATCGCTCAAGTCAAGAAGTGACATTTGTGTTAATTAGTGGTAAAAGGAAAATGTTTATTCGTGAAATGCAGATCTACAAGAGATGAATCACGTGTTCCTATATTCATTACAGCAGTCTGATGGTTCCCTAATGGGTGAAAGGATTGCTACCTTCTGAACAAGTCTTGACAACGTAATATCCGAGTCTTTATTTGTATTCTGTAGTCCTTGAACAGCTTATTCTTGTTTTGTTTTGCCGTTCTTTAAGCACGTTAGGACTGACCTACATAGCTTGTGTCCATTAGTCTACAGTGAGCACAACAGTTTCAGAGCTGAGCAAAAAGAAGCGTGATACATTTTCCAGCAAATATCAATGAAATTGAAGCCGCTAACACAGAAATAAGAAAACTTTCCTTGTGCATCTTGTGCTTCAGACTGCACTCATGTGGCAATAGTGATAACTCGCATTCAGGGTGATGAATACATGAACAAAAGGAGGAAATCAACAATAAATGTTCAAGCTGCTTGTAACAAAAGAATATTTCACGAGTAGATACCCAGAGCCAGGTTCAGTACAAGACAATAGAATCCTAGATAATTTTCGAGCCTTCACACTAGATACCATACATACTTTTCACTGGTCTTTTTCCCATATTTCTTCCTAACCTAAAGGCACTATCGAAATTACTCTCGTTGCACTCGACCTTCAAACCCTCCCTGATTAGGGAAAGTATTCGGTCTAACATATCGTTTAAGTTCTCTCTTTCTGTTTCTACCAGCCCGTAGATTATGTTTCTCTTCCTATCTTCCTTCGCTCGTGACTTTTCCTTTTCTTCAAGGTTCCTTAACCTTTCTTCTAGCTCCAGTACCTTCGCCCTCATTCCATTTATTTCGTTTTCATTCTGCAGTACACTCTCTTTAATATCCTTGAGTTCTGATCGTATGAACGTCTTCAAATCCTTGAATTCATTTTTTTGTTCCATTAATATTTCCTTGGTCTTCTCCGCTTGGCATTCTTGCATGGCCTCCTTGAGCTTCTCAATATCTTCCCATGACAGCCCAGGGCCAGGATTTAGCTCCACTCCACCGATCACAAGTAGCACCATCACCACCACTAATGAAAATACTATTTGTGTAATGTTGAAACTGTTTTTCACCATCTGAGATGATTTCAACTTCCATCTGCCTATAGTACACCTGTATTGCTCAACTGAAACTCCCATGTTAGCACACTCCTATACTTTTCACACGTTCAGTACTACGTCCGTTCACCTCGCGAGCTGAATTGCAACTGCAAGACTTTTATAGCGCATACGTTGTACGAAAGTAAAAATCGCTTAGTAACATGAACCATTCAAATGGAAAGCAATTAACTACATAACATAAGAATTGATTTAAATTTAAATCTCACCTAAATAAAATGTCACAAATTAAATAATTTCAAACAGAGAAAATTGAATTTAAAGTGTTGCTTTCAGTATGTAGGCTGGAAGACTTTCAAATTATATAAACAAATGATAAACCACAGTAAAGGAGAATGAAACAATGCATTATTACTGCTATAAAACATATAAATATTAACAATATTTTTCGGGTAATTAAAGGACATCAAGTTTCGAATACAGCATAGTAGTCGGTCCAGCACTTCATTCAGACGTCTAAGAAATTAATCCAATCAGGTCAGGTTCATGTCGCTCCTCTCTGTAATAAATTTAAATCGGGACATCTCCGGACGGTCACCAGTTTGCTCAGTGGCTCAGTCTACCATCACTAGCTTATAGTTGTATCCTTACTCCTTAGACGATCGCAGCCCAACTTACCACTGCCCGCTTGCTCAAGTAGCAGCGCAATCACCAATGCGGGTGAATCTTGTACCAAAGCGAAAAAATAGTGCACGAGTGGAAAAATAGAAAAGAAAGAAAATTATCAATCAATACATCAATTATTAATATTATTATTATAGTTACATGATCCATCATTTGCAGGAAGAGAGACTATGACATGTACTACAATCTTAATTAATACCAATAATACACCATTTTAAGTTTCATGCTGTAAACAGTTTAATAAAAACTCCAAATGTGCTCAATGGGATTTGCGTTGATTGGAGCCATCACTGAACGAGGAAGAGAACACCGTGCGAGCTTCGCTGATATGTACAGCTAGCATACAATGTGGCTGATGTGGAAATGGGAAATGACGGAGGACTGCCGACAGTGGGGAAAGCTCACCGCACACGTCTGACGAGAAGTGACTCATCAAACACACCACAGCGAACGTGAGCACGGAGGAACTAACTGCAACTTTGCACTTCCACGGTGTTACAATTTTCATTTCGAGTAGTGTACGTAAATTCAAAACAATTTCATACCAGCTGGTGTACCCGTACATAGCTACGGAATTCTCGATGAAGTCGTGTACACGTTGTGAATAAGATTTTATAAAACTGCATTTAGAAATTACATTTTACGCGCCTTCCCCTTGACTACCATTTTATCCAGCGTAAATTAAGTTATTTATAGCGCAGACCGAAGTGCTTTACTCCCCGATTTTATACACCGATTTCATTAAATTATGTTCACCCATTGTCTCGAGGCTCGCCACCGATATGCACTTATCTCCATTATCATAGCCGGTACCGTAATAATATATGACAATAAATTACCGGATTTTTAATTTTATATAACTTTAGTTATATAGTATTCATCGATAGCACCACTAATAACAGATATTTATAAACTGAATTTTAGGCTCAAACTAAACTACCATTTCACACAGCGTGAATAAAATTATTTACAACCTAGATTGTAGTGTCTCATTCCCCGACTATAGATGCCGATTTTCATCAAATTCTCTTCAGACAGACAGACAGACAGACAGACAGACAGACAGACAGACAGACAGACAGACAGACAGACAGACAGACAGACAGACAGACAGACAGCGATTACGGAAAATTAAAAAGGGCATTTCATTGTTACTGAGGGCATGGCCGATATAGAAATACACTCATATTCCAAAAAACAGAACACCTTGAAAGACTAGAGATAGGAACTTCATATTCACAGGACATTTTCATTAGTGTTCTGCAGAAACGATTAGCATTTCAGTCACCTAGGTTCAGCATGTGTCCTGTTGGCTAGTAGAAACTGGGTCCTCCATGGGCACTGATAACTTGTTCCATGCGTGATGACATCGACGCGGATAGGGCGCGAATGGCGTCCTGGGGTATAGCCATCCATGCTGCATTCAACTGGTTCCACAGTTCATCTTTGGTAGTTAGCATTGGGTCACCGCACCGCACCCGTCATTTCACCATATCCCACACATTTTCGATTGGCGACAAGTTCGGTGATCGGGCGGGCCAGGGCTACATTCTGACATCCTGTGACAACACGAAGGCACGTGTTCGTGCAGCAACATGTGGTCGCGCATTGTCCTGCTGCGTCTGGCGTGTCGTGCAGGAAGGGTATGGCTACGGGTCGCAGGATGTCATTCACGTACGTCAAACTGGTCGCAGTACACTGAAAACGCACCGACCGTGATCTGTGGTTGTCCCAATAGCACCCCTCACCGTAAGGCCTTGAGTTGGCCCTGTATGTCTTGTTCGAATGCAGTCAATAAGATGCCTCCCCCCCCCCCCCCGTCTGCGGCGAACCAAAATGCGGCCATCATTTTCAAACAAACAGAACCTGGATTCGTCCGAAAACACTACCTTCTGAGTAGTAGAGCAAAGCGGGTTCTACAGCCACGGAAAGTCATTGACCCCGGGTGACCACGTGCTCTTCTTTATAAACAAAGCCACGTGCTTGGTCATGTGCTCTTTGACAGCTGTCAATCTGACAGCGGCCATCATTAAACAACAAAGCATCGCTAACCTCAGTGCTGCTATCTTGACGGGGCTAATCCTCATGGCTGCCACCCTATGGCGCGGAATTTAAAAATCCACGTGCTGTTTCGAAAATTGTCAAGGTGACAGCTGCCAGGTTGGCGCGGAATATTAAGCATCGCTAACCTCAGTGCTGCAATTTTGACGGGGCTAAACATCACTGCTGCCACCTTATGCATGTGGTGGCGGGCAATTTCAAATCCACGTGCTTTTTTGACAGCTGCTATCTTTAACTACGTGGGCATGGAGTTTGAATAGGCTCACCTGAGTAAATGTTTATGCTTTATTGAATTCGGGGGAGTAGGGGGGCTTAAAGAGGTAGTCCTCTTTTCCCTATCTCCCCTTCCAAAAATAGGGGATGGAGAGATATGCCATCTCCCTAGAGGTCTACCGCCTTGGTAATCCTCTACCAAAAATATTGCCCGGCTAAGAAGCAAGGTGCACAGATCGATGAGCAGTGGGTAGGAGGGGTGAGCGCGCACATGCGATGGGTGAACACTCTAGTGGAAGAAGTTTAGAACGATAGTCGATGCATGAATATCGATATGCGAAGGATGCACACTCCGGTGGAAGTTTAGTACGACAGTCGATGCATGCATATCGATAGGCGATGGATGCTCACTCTGGTGGAAGAAAATAAAAACTTACCTTACTGCCGCTATCTTGGCGGGATTTTAAACATGGCTAACCTCAGTGCTGCTATCTTGACAGACCCTAACCACATTGCTGCCAATTTATGGCTTGCAATTTAAAATCTACCTGCTTTTGACAGCTGCCATCTATAACCACATGGGCATGGATTTTAAACAAGTAAACATGGCTAACCTCAGTGCTGCTATCTTGACAGACCTAAATCTCATTACTGCCACCTTATGCACGTAGTGGCGGGTAATTTAGAAAACGATATGCTTTCCTGACATCTGTTAGGATAACAGCCGCCATCTTTAACCACGTGCACTTGTTTTGAACGTGGCTTACTTCAGTGCTGCTATCTTGACGGAGCTAAACCTCATTTCTGCCACCTGATGCACGTAGTGACGCGGAATTTAAATTTAAATTGATTTTGACGGGACATAGCTACGCCACGGAAATTTTAGGACATAGCCAGGGTGTCTAACCACAGGCAAGCTGCCCTTCTTAACATACGTACTATCTTATAGCGAGCTGCTCTTCTGAACATCCCATTATCTTAGTGAATATAGTTTTAAAAAAACAAGCTACCCTTTTCGACATACTTACCATCTTAAGGCAAGCTGCTCTTTTAACCTAAGTATATCTTAGAGAACATAGATTTAAAGCAAGCTGCCCTTCTCGTAAGAGGTAAATCGCGATGGTCGGCAGCAGCCTATTATTAAAAGAGCCTGTGTAGCTCAAGCGACAGCGCACTGGGCTCTAAGAGGCCATTGGCAGCCTCTTCCTGGGCAACTTGTAAACATTCACGGTATTCTTTGTCTAACGTCTAAAATGCACTATCCATAACCTCTTATTATAAGTGCATCTAAGTATCCTCTACTTGTAAAAAGCCTGTCGTAAGAGGGAAATCGGGATGATGGGCAGCAGCTTATCAATTCCTAGTCTGCCTCTGTAGTGTAGTAGTTAGCGGATTAGCTACCACTCCCGGAGGCACGGGTTCATGCAAATCCGTTTTTTTACAGCAGGCTGAAGATTATGATTATTATTATTATTATTATTATTATTATTATTATTATTCGAGGTCACACTGTACGTAGCAAATGCATGCTCCCTGTCAAGGTCAAAGTAAAGCCTCGCGTCGGCAGATTTACCTCGCACATCCGGTGGTCGGGTTCGAGCACGTCACCTCGGTCACTTCCAATGCATCAAATTTTAATATATGATTTGTTCCCTCCAGTTTTCATATGTAAGTATCTCAGGTAATGAATATTTAAAAAAAATGTAACTGCTACTTCTGTGAATCAAATGATTGTGCAAAGAATTTAAAAGTTGTGTGCGCATGAGCGCACAGTATTTTGCTTCTTCTACAATTAATTTTATAATTTTTGTGTGCGTGTGCTGTACGGTTGCTACCATAATTTTCCGTGGTTTCACATCTTTTTAGAAAGTATTATCTAATGTGTGCATTTTCAAGACAATGTCGGGAATCGAACTGAGAAATTGCGCGTAAGCTCACAGTTTTAATGTCGAATACCGACATTTTCAATACTAGCAGTGCGGTGATTATTGTTTTATCGCATGCGAGGTCGGTGGTTCGATTCACACACAGCCCTCCAACCAAACTTTGTGGTAGTTCGAATACTACGTTCGTAATTACGCCACCGTTAAGTAGTATGACTTTTTCTGTTACGGTAACTAAATTACTATACCGATTTTTTTCTCTTGTGTGTGTTCGAATCCTATAAAAATCTATCTCCTTAGAACAAAGGTATCCCCTCCTAAGTAGTAATTAAAATCATTTTATTTGTAGTAATTAAGAAGAGCCGGCCCCATGGTGTAGGGGTAGCGTGCCTGCCTCTTACCCGGAGGCCCCGGGTTCGATTCCCGGCCAGGTCAGGGATTTTAACCTGGACCTGAGGACTGGTTCGGGGTACACTCAGCCGACGTGATTAGAATTAAGGAGCTATCTGACGGTGAGATAGCGGCCCCGGTCTTGAAAGCCAAGAATAACGGCCGAGAGGATTCGTCATGCTGACCACACGACACCTCGTATCTGCAGGCCTTCGGGCTGGGCAGCGGTCGCTTGGTAGGCCAAGGCCCTTCATGGGCTGTAGTGCTATGGGGAGGGGGGTTGAATTAAGAAGTAGTACAACTGTACATCGTGAATAGAGACATACAGCACAGTAACTATTGTGCTTGCGTTATAAGTTTTTCTGTTCTTAACACTAATAGTAAACATGTTTTGTCATGTCGGATGAAGACATATAACATTAGCTTGTTCTACAATTAATTCTAGTGTGTGCTAATTGTAACAGGATTGAACTTGTCCAATGGGGACATACAGCACAGTAACTATTGCGTTTGCGTTATAAGTTTTTGTGTTCTGAACACTAACAGTCAACATGTTTTCTCTTGTTCTACAGTACAATCAAGTCTAGTGTGTGCTAATTTTAACAGGATTAAACTTGTCTCGTCGAAAAGAAACATAGAGCACGGTAGCGTTATAAGTTTTCCGTTCTTAACACTAATAGTCAACATTTGGCCTACGGATGAGAAGGTGCCCTTTTGTCCTTTTGCGGGAACGAGGAGCCCTTTTCGTAGGAGGAAGTGCCATTTTGCCAGGAAGAGGAGCCCTTTTGCCCTAGTTGTTAATATAACAGCAGTAAGGTTAAGGTCTGAGGGTGTACAGAAGGGCAGCTTGCTTTAAATCTATGTTCTCTAAGATGTACGTATGTTAAAAAGAGCAGCTTGCCTTAAGATGGTAAGTATGTCGAGAAGGGTTGCTTGTTTTCTAAAAACTATGTTCACTAAAATAATAGTATGTTCAGAAGGGAAGCTCGCTCTAAGATAGTAAGTACGTTGAGAAGGGCAGCTTGCCTGTGGTTAAGACACCCTGGCTACGTCGTAAAACTTGCGCGGCGTGGCTAAATCCCGTCAAAATCAATTTAAATTCCGCGCCACTACGGGCATCAGGTGGCAGAAATGAGGTTTAGCTCCGTCAAGATAGCAGCATACAAGTAAGCCATGTTCAAAACAAGTGCACGTGGTTAAAGGTGGCACCTGTCATCTTAACAGATGTCAAAACAGCATGTAATTTTTTAAATTGACCGCCACTACGTGCATAAGGTGGCACCAGTGACGTTTAGGTTTGTTTAAAATCCATGCCCATGTGGTTATAGATGGCAGCTGTCAAAAGCAGGTGGATTTTAAATTGCAAGCCATAAATTGGCAGCAATGTGGTTAGGGTCTGTCAAGATAGCAGCACTGAGGTTAGCCACGTTTAAAACCCCGCCAAGATAGCGGCAGTAAGGTAAGTTTTTATTTTCTTCCACCAGAGTGAGCATCCATCGCCTATCGATATGCATGCATCGACTATCGTACTAAACTTCTTCCACTAGAGTGTGCAACCATCGCATCTGCGCGCGATACTCCCCTACCCACTGCTCATCGATCTGTGGACCTCCCACCGCTTACCGATGCAATAAAAAGACAGTGCATAGTGCGGATTCTTTGCCACTCTCTCGGAAGAGAGGTAGCTGTGCCTAGCTTGTTAGCCGGGCAATATTTTTGGTAGAGGACTACCAAGGCGGTAGACCTCTAGGGGGGGAGCACATCTCTCCATCCCCTATTCTTGGAAGGGGAGATGGGGAAAAGAGGACTACCTCTTTAAGCCCCCCTACTCCACCGAATTCAATAAAGCATGAACATTTACTCAGGTGAGCCTGTTCAAACTCCATGCCCACGTAGTTAAAGATAGCAGCTGTCAAAAAAGCACGTGGATTTAAAATTGTCCGCCACCACGTGCATAAGGTGGCAGCAATGAGGTTTAGCTCCGTCAAGATAGCAGCACTGAGGTTAGGGATGCTTTGTTGTTTAAAGATGGCAGCTGACAGCTTAACAGCTGACAGAAAAGTCCGTGGCTTTGTTTACAAACAATAACACGTTGCTTTGTGCACAAACAAGAACACGTGGTCACCCGGGGTCGATGACCTCGGGTGCCGACGCTGCAGAATAAGGCAGACTCTCCCTGGCTCTAGAGCCTGCTTTGCTCTACTACTCTTCCATACATCATTGCAGTCTAGCATGTTTATGCACATTAGTCAAAGGTAGGCGGAGAATTGACGACGCACTGTTAACCCAGACGGTCTGTCACTACTGATAGTTTTAGATGTGTTACACTGTTCCACTGTTGCGCCAGAGCCTAGGAGGACACAGACCTGGCCTGCAATGCCATTTGGATGAGGTGTCGATCTTCTCGGGGGTGGTCTGGGTGGTGCGACCTGACCCATCTCGTCGTGTTCCACGGCCTTCTGTGAACCATTCTGTACACACCCGTTGCACTGCCGACACACTTCGTCCCACATGAGCAGCAATTTGCCTGATGGATGCATCACGTTCTCCCATGCCATTCATGCGCCCTCTTTCAAATTCACTGAATTGACGGGACGGTTTCTCGCATACGTGTGTGAGGCATCTTTCACGTATGTTCAAGTCACACTGATCCATTACCTTCGCTTTATAGCGACAACGACAGCCGCAGGCACATTTTACTAAGAGGGTGGTGGTGCGCCGATGTATCGATGTGGACCTTGAACCTGAGGGCCGACATGGTTCCAATGCTAATCATTTCTTCGGAACATGCTAATGCGCATGTCCTGTGAATATGAACTTCCTATGTCTAGTCTTTCAAGGTGTTCTGTTTTTTCATGAACAAGAGTGTACCATACTTTTCAAATTCTGAGCAATATACAGACAAAACTCTTATTTTATATATATAGATGAAATCTAAACCATACAGACGGAACATACTCGAGAGCTAAGGATGACCACACCCACCGGTCTACTTCGTATCGGATGACAAGATCCTCGCAGATTCCTAACCCATCAGACCCGATCCGGTTCATACCTGGCCCGAAAGTTATTAACAGTGACGCTTAGGTATATTTAGGGGTTGCAACGCATTACTTATAACATGATTGTTAAAAATATAAAGGACATAATAATAATAATAATAATAATAATAATAATAATAATAATAATAATAATAATAATAATAATAATAATAATAATAATAATCTGTTTACCCTCCAGCGTTGGTTTTTCCCTTGGACTCAGCGAGGGATCCTACCTCTACCGCCTGAAGGGCAGTGTCCTGGAGTGTGAGACATTGGGTTGGGGATACAACTGGCAAGGAGGACGAGTACCTCGCCCAGGCGGCCTCACCTGCTATGTTGAAGAGGGGCCTTGAGGGGGGGATGGGAAGATTGGAAGGGATAGGCAAGGAAGAGGGAAGGAAGCGGCCGTGGCCTTAAGTTAGGTACCATCCCGGCATTTGCCTGGAGAAGAAGTGGGAAACCACGGAAGACCACTTCGAGGATGGCTGAGGTGGGAATCGAACCCATCTCTACTCAGCTGAACTCCCGACGCTGAGTGGACCCCGTTCCAGCCCTGGTACCACTTTTCAAATTTCGTGGCAGAGGCTGGGAATCAAACTTGGGCCTCCGGGTGTGTGTGTGTGTGGGGGGGGGGCAGCTAATCAGTACACCACAGAGGCGGACTAATAATAATAATAATAATAATAATAATAATAATAATAATAATAATAATAATAATAATAATAATAATAATAATAATAATAGTGGATTAATGTCCCGTAACTACATTTACATTTTCGGAGACGCTGTAATGCCTCCGCAATTATGTCCCACAGGAGTTTTTTTACATGCCGGTATCGAACACGCATGTGCTAGTTAAACGATTTCAAATAACTTGGAAATTTATCGAACATTTCCCTTGATAAATTATACCAACCTCTAATTCCTCTTCCTATAAAAGAATATTTACCCCAATTTGTCGTCTTGAATTCCAAGTAGTTGATGTACCCGTGCTTCGCTACGGAATTCTAAGTTAGGTAGTGTACACGCTGTGAGTAAAATTCTATTAAATTGCATAGCTCTTAACACTAGAACAGCTGAGAAACTCGCCTTCCTAGAACAGCGGTAAGGGCTCATTCTGCTTGGGAACACAATAAGAGATGTTTGTTTTACACACAAAGACCTGACATTAGTGTATGGAACTTTTATATTACTCATGGACACATGAATAATCATAGACAACTGCACCATGTTCCTGTTTCTCTAAGGAGTTTCCACAAAATTAACCAACTGAACACCTTTCCATAGTCAGTCGTCCACGTTGCAACAGTTATACTTTGTACATTTTCATAAATACTTTAAGAAAATTAAAAACGCCCTAAACACATTTTGCGCACACTGCTTTGAGACACTTGTTGCTGTGCCCTTGATCGTCCCGCCTTGCCATCTGAAGGATGAGCTTCTTCCTACCCGTTACTTGCTGGTAGGTCTAGACATGCATTGGCCACCTCCTGCATGCAGCCTTGCTGGTATATTTACGTGACATTTCGTCGACCACATCTACTCGGTCCAGTCCGTGTTCTTTCTAAGAGTTCGATTCTGTGTGTCGTTTCATTTGACGAAGCATAGATTCATCAAAGAGGAGACGAAAGGCACAAATGACAGAGTCGTCAACTCTATATCAATAAATAAATCACTACTGATCTGCATTTAGGACAGTCGCCCAGGTGGCAGATTCCCTATCTGTTGTTTTCCTAGCCTTTTCTTAAATGATTGCAAAGAAATTGGAAATTTATTGAACATCTCCCTTGGTACGTTATTCCAATCCCTAACTCCCCTCCCCATAAACGAATATTTGCCCCAATTTGTCCTCTTGAATTCCAACTTTATCTTCATATTGTGATCTTTCCTACTTTTAAAGACAGAATCCAAACTTATTCGTCTACTGATGTCCTGCCACGTCATCTCTCCACTGACAGCTCGGAACATACCACTTAGTCGAGCAGCTCGTCTCCTTTCTACCAAGTCTTCCCAGCCCAAACTTTGCAACATTTTTGTAACGCTACCCTTTTGTCGGAAATCGCCCAGAACAAATCGAGCTGCTTTTCTTTGGATTTTTTCCAGTTCCTGAATCAAGTAATCCTGGTAAGGGTCCCATACACTGGAACTACACTCAAGTTGAGGTCTCACCAGAGACAAATATGCTCTCTCCTTTACATCCTTACTACAACCCCTAAATACTCTCATAACCATCTGCAGAGATCTGTACCCTTTATTTACCATCATATTTATGTGATTACCCCAATGAAGATCTTTCCTTATATTTATACCTAGGTGTTTACAATGATCCCCAAAGGGAACTTTCACCCCATCAACGCAGTAATTAAAACTGAGAGGACTTTTCCTATTTGTGAAACTCACAACCTGACTTTTATCCCAATTTATCATCATACCATTGCCTACTGTCCATCTCACAACATTATCGAGGTCATTTTGCAGTTGCTCACAATCTTGTAACTTATGTTTTACTCTGTACAGAATAACATCATCCGCGAAAAGCCTTATCTCTGATTCCACTTCTTTACACATATCATTGATATATATAAGAAAACATAAATGTCCAATAATATTGCCTTGAGGAATTCCCCTCTTAATTTTTACAGGGACAGATAAAGCTTCACCTACTCTAATTCTCTGAGTTCTATTTTCTAGAAACAGAGCCACCCATTCAGTCACTCTTTTGTCAAGTCCAACTGCACTCATTTTGGCCAGTAGTTTCCCATGATCTACCCTATCAAATGCCTTAGATAAGTCAATCGCAATACAGTCCAACTGACCTCCTGAATCCACGATCCTTGCTATAACTTGCTGGAATCCTACAAGTTGAGCTTCAGTGGAATAACCTTTCCTAAACCCAAACTGCCTTCTGTCAAACCAATTATTAACTTTGCAAACATGTCTTATATAATCAGAAAGAATGTTTTCCCAAAGCTTACATACAATGCATGTCAAACTGACTGGCCTGTAATTTTCAGCTTTATGCTTATCACCCTTTCCTTTATATACAGGGGCTACTATAGCAACTCTCCATTCATTTGGTAAAGTTCCTTCATGCAAACAAAAATCAAACAAGTACTTCAGATATGGTACTATATCCCAACCCATTGTCTTTAGTATATCCCCCGAAACCTTATCAATTCAAGCAGCTTTTCTAGTTTTCAACTTTTGTATCTTACTGTAAATGTCATTGTTATCATATGTAAATTTTATTTCTTCTTTGGCCTTAGTCTCCTCCTCTATCTCGACATTATCCTTGTAACCAACAATCTTTTCATACTGCTGACTGAATACTTCTGCCTTTTGAAGATCCTCGCACACACACTCCCCTTGTTCATTAATTATTCCTGGAATGTACTTCTTGGAACTGTTTCTGCCTTAAAGTACCTATACATACTCTTCCATTTTTCACTAAAATTAGTGTGGCCACCAATTATGCTTGCCATCATGTTATCCTTAGCTGACTTCTTTGCTAGATTCAATTTCCTAGTAAGTTCCTTCAATTTCTCCTTACTTCCACAGCCATTTCTAACTATATTTCTTTCCAGTCTACGGTAAGCATATGTAGTAGTACCTCCCCGCTCTCTCAGGACATTCATTGCAGCCCGCCTTCCAGATGAAGAGTTCAATTCCAAGACCTCCCACTCGGTTCCGCCTCGGGCGACCATCTTTACAGATGAAACACCTAACTGAGACAGACATTTGGGGCGAGACCCAAGGCAGATTAGCACTTTCGATTTCTCCTGAGGATAATACATCCTGTGTATCTTATGATATTCGTCCTTAATAATCTCGCTTGTCTCAAGCGAGAAATCACCATCTGAATCGGATAGTTCACTTTCAGACACAATATGTGCAGTTTCTAGCATACGAGACATGTCTGTAAGCAGAACACTTTCTAAATGATGAGATGAATACAATAATCCCTCTAACTGGTACACTCATCTGAGAGTAAGAGCTCAACAATACCAATAATCCGGACCGGGTACACACTGCTGCCTGACAATGCAAACTATTGCGCTGTAATAAGGAATTGTACAGGTGTCAAAATGACCCCTAACGCTGACCAGGGTGTCATATCAAATATCTATCAAAATTTTAATATTTTGCTGGGTGCGATGCATCACCGTTAACGGGACGAAAAACCACGAAAAGTCAAGATATTTGAAGAGAAATGATACAAGAATGTGCACATTATTAAAGAAAGATTGAATAGTATCATTTTGACCCTTTCCGCTATTCTAGTGTTTACGTTACCCCAGAAACGCGACGGGGAAGTCACCATACTGAGCCCATAACTGTACCTTGCTGAAATTTCAACTACAAGATAAGGTAAGGTAAGGTAAGGGTTATACTGCCCGAAGGCAGGTCCGAACCTCCGCAGAGGTGTTCCTGAGCCCGAGTTTACGTGCGGTAAGATGGCCAGTTCCTTTCCGCTCCTCCATTCCCTTACCCCCATAAAGTGCATCCATATTTTTATTGCGACCACATCTCGCGATCTGTGGCATGACAACTCACAGCGGGAAGCGGCCCACTAAACATCGAACGAGGTCGGAACATTTCGGAAGACCTCGGGTATTTAATAATGAAATTCCGGATAATAACCCTCATTGCGAGATATTTCGGCACTGTCATTAACAGAGAAATAAGTAATTACGAATTTTGGGGAATATTTGATGAAGCTAAATCCACAGGGTGGAAATGTATTTAATTAAGCCTGAGAGAAGGAACACACGTGTCAAAATGCGCGAGAACCCTCGTGAAAGAAATGAATTAATTACGCCCGTTAAAGAAACAGGAAAAATCAGCAAACAACACCATCATGACTGGAAAAATAGGTGGAATCTCTGGGGTGAGTCTCCAAGAAATCGGTCCAATGGTCATCAAATGGAATGATTGCAGAACAGTAGATAACGCCAAGCAGAGCGTCCCTAAAAATGCATAAATACCCCCTCCTCAACCAAGAGAGGCAGTCATCATTCAATTGTCCGACAGGGTGAATCTGCGTCAGGCGACATTAAGAAGAAGGGTTAAAGTGTGCGAAATAGACTTGTAGAAACTCTAAAGCCAGTTGGCTGGAGGGATGAATATTACCAAGTGGTAAATGGTGAAAGGAGACAAATGAGATATTGAAACATTGTACTCGAGATATCCATCCCGGTCGGGGAAGAAAATAAAAAGTTAAATAATTGTAGGATTCCTGAACTTCTGCGTAGGGAGTCAGCAGATTCATAGATAGCTCTTGTGAATTACTGCGGACGATGTTCTTTTGGTAATCGGTAAGGGAGGACTGTTGTAGTCTGGCGGAGATAAGCTTTTGTCTCACGGTCAGTCACATCTGTCAAACACCTGGAGAGGAAGGAGTTGGAGGTCTCCGCAAACTGTTTTAGTTGAGTTCTCTATTTTTTTGCTATTTGCTTTACGTCGCACCGACACAGATATGTCTTATGGCGACGATGGGATAGGAAAGGCCTAGGAGTTGGAAGGAAGCGGCCGTAGCCTTAATTAAGGTACAGCCCCGGCATTTGCCTCGTGTGAAAAAGTTGAGTTCTCGACACGAAGCGGGGGGGCTTAACTGTTGTATATGTGTACAGAATAAAATTTATTGTAAAGTGTTGTATAACAAATTTGTGTGTGTTGCTTCAAGCCGAGTGCAGAATCAGTGTATTTATAAGGCAGTGTTTAAGCGAAGAATGTGTCCTGCAACTATGAGAGGCTAAGTCCGGGGTGGCTGGCGTAAAATGAAGCCGAGATAACGCCATGCCAACGACGCAATTACAGGTCTGCTTAATTTAAATATCATGTTTTGTAGTTAGGAATGTAAATGCTTGTCCCTTTAAATTAATTAACTAATGAATCATAACATCGCGTTGTATATGTGGCGTGTTTAAAATTTAAGTGTTGCGACAACGAGGATATGTCTTATCGTTATTCTAGTGTGGAGGCGAATTGTCTGTTATTTATGTCAGCGCGCGAGACTTTAAAATGGGTTTAAATTTCTTTAAAAAATTAAAAGTGAAGTTAAACATTGCAATGAAAATCAATGAAATAATATTCGGGCAGGTGAAAGTTACAATAATGATAACAATAAAATAACCGTTATGAATGTGATAAAGTCAAATATCCACGTATCCAATATTAATTACAATAATAATACTCACGTCAGGATAAAATTTGACATGATGGTAATTATGCGTTCAGCAGTTACGTAAGCGAGATTTGCTGTTTATATCGAAATCCAGTGAAGTATGATGAAGTTGCCATTTTTGGGAAACGTAAATTTTGTGACACCGTGTATTTGTGATACAGAAAATCACGGTATGCTGTTTTGCTCCTGAGGTCAGGAGAAATGTCGAAAAATTAATTGTGAGATCATTATAAGTTGTTTGGTCATGGGATCTCTTGTATTTAACAAAAACTGTTTCAAGCGCTGTAGGATGCGAGGATAAGAGACGCTGTATTTCGACGGAGAGGAATTTTTGTGACATGCTGTATAGGTTGAGGTGTAATATTTCTAAGACAGGCTGTATAAGAGGAATGATGTCCTGTAGCAATCCAGAACGATTGATGAATGTAAGGGTTGTCCCATGTGGAAACCTGGCTAATGGAGACTGATCACTAATACTTAGCCGCGTGTGTTCAAGTTCGATGAACTTTTGTTCGTACTTATTTACATTTCTTTACTTCAAGATTTATTGTTTGGGTGTCCGGTATATTATGATAGTGCCGTGGGTTGGCACTTAGTTTCATTTATGTAGGTTTTACAATGCGAATGCGGTTTCCATTCGTCAGCTGTTAATTAATTTTATTTTCATATTTCGTTATTCACATTATTTATGTGAAACGTTGATCTACCCATCACTTGTAGTTTGGTTTAATGGGACAAGTGTAGGTAGACAGATTTGTAATTGTAGTCGTAGTTATAGAAAATTGGAAATATTTTCTTTTGTTTGTTTTATATTGTGGACTTGTATTTTAACCAATTTTAACGGCGTAATTGTTTCATAACATGAAGGTTGGTTTAGTAAGAACATTTTCAAGTGATTTATCACTTTTCTTTAACTTCAGTGCTTGGCATTTCTTCTAAACGCATAATGAATTAATGTTTTCCTGCATTTAGCAGTTCTATTCCTTCAGAACGATGTAACGTAAGATCCCATCGGATCAAGTGTTGTTGGTTCCTTCCGAACATCATCTGATTGAAGTGATGCATATTCAGTATCGGGATTCCTCTGTAACTCAAGGGTGTCACGAGATGACGATACATGGTGGAATTTTAGTTTTGATTGTGACAATTGCTGTTAACTTGTAATGAACACCATGCTTTCAAGTAATATTTCGCTAAGCAACTGATAGTCGATTTGGTTCGATCCATGATAACGGGATCCAATATCCGATAGGATAGTTGACTGGTGCATAACGTTAATTAAATATAAATCTGGAATTCCACTTGTTGAAGGTCAGATTTTCCACGGATCGTGCGGGTAAACACTCAGTTATCGTTTGGATCAATGCTGCCCGATTTTCAGCTTTTAAAAATTATTTTCTGGTTTTTGCTGTCCACGAATGTTACACTACATTTTCATTCTTTGAAAGATAATAATAAACAATTTCAATAAAACTTTACCACTCACGTTATGCATTGTGACTGCGTTAAAACATGTTGTGAAAGTTTTAAGCGACATTTCTTGCTCATTTAAGAAATAAATTATCGTGATTAACATTGAATAAGTGTTTTAGTAAGCACATTTTTGCTCCTCATTTGAAGTAGTTATGCTCTCCTCTGAACCCGGTCGTTTGGTCGGTGAAGTGACAGAAAAATATCGCAACGACCCCAAGATCCAAGAGTACGATATTGCTCTACCGAAGCAGCCGAGGCAGACGACCAACGATGGAACGGTAAGTTCAAGGGCTCAGAGAGTCTTTTCTCATGTGAAGACTGTGTTTGGGAATTTTCATTGTAATGGCAGGCCCTCTTGCCTACCATCAGTCACAATCAAGTTGGAGAATTTTCATTATAATGGCAAAAACTCACTCTCCATCTGCCTTTTTACAACCTCAGAAGAACTGGTTTTTCCACCTGAAATCGACACAGGTCATTACAATGACGTCAGTAGGAATGTTGCGAATAAATGAAAAAACCACACATTTTCTCACTTTTAACGAAAAGTACTACGCTGCCAATCTATGCTATTACCGTATTTTCTCGCGTAATTAACGCACTTTTCTGACGAAAAATACAGGCGAAAACTACGAATGCGTAAATTATTCAAGGAATTCAGATATTTAAAAAATATTTACAAGTAATTTACATTCAAACGAGGCATTGAATATAATACACAGACAATTGGTTAAACTCGTTTTCGGTTATCGTCATTTGGCGTAAAATTCCGGCGTGAGATTTTTTCTGAAAAGTCAAGGGTACATCAGGTAAGTTGGACACGTAGGTTTGAAGTACCGACACTGGAAAATATTATTCCCATTACGAGCTAGCAATATGACCTGAAGTGAAATAAATATAAACTAATAAATGTAAAATTCGTGTAAGTTCATAATAATGACATACCGGCAAAAAAGAAAACTGTTCAACACGAGAAGGGCCGGGCATCTAAGGAGGGACCCTATTAGATTTCTCCAAACCGCTCGTATCCAATCATGTACGAGTGACGTGTCCATCCACTCTTTTTCTTGGATACGAACGTGGATCCTCGCAGAAATTTTACTTTAGTCATTGTTTTTCGTTTTAGAACAACGTAAGATGCAAGCATTGCAGTACATAGTTTTTCGCTTCCAGTAGTGGGTGCGATAACACTTCCTTATCGATTGTTCGAATTTGTGGCGTCTGACCTGCGGTAATGACAAAGCGATGAAAATCAATCACTTTTTGTTGAAATCATTCGACATTTTTTGGCACGATGCTGTTCTTCGTCGAAGAGAAAGTCCATTTCTCTTCATAAAATTAATCATCCAGCTTCGGCTAACCTTCAAATCCGAGACGCAGATTCAATGTGCAGAAGCTATTTCTCGTCCTTTAAAATATAGTATTTCGTGAGAAATGGCATATACAATGTTCGTAACGAAATCATATATTTAAGCAGATCCTCCTCTACTGTCGGAAACTCGCCGCTTTTTGGTCCGCGAAATGCTTTGCGAGATTTGAAGTGCACTTCTCTGATACCGCGGGAGCGCGAGTTGCCCTATGCCCGTATCACCGCAGTATGACTGGAATTCTTGCTTAGTGTGGACTAACAATTTTGAGATCACAGAAAACGTATGTCCCGTACCCGAAACACTCGTAAAATACGTTTGTACCAGACTGGAATAGAGCGTCACTGATAACAGCACGTTGCAATGACATCTTTATTTCGAAACGCATGCGAAGGAGAAGTGGGTGCGTCAGCGTGTTACGTACCAGCAGTATCAGAAAATGTATGAACCAGAGGAATGGCATGCTAAATAAGAAAGTTACCTTACTCCCCAGCTATTTCCCGCCTATATTCAGGCAGGCTGTTGTACTCGGTATGCAGCCGTATCCCCATCTATCTGAGATGAGCGGCAGCAGAAGAGACAAAGAACGTCACAACAAACAATCGTCAATGTAATGTTATTGTTGATCAATTTTGTGAGCTTCCGATATTGTAGGCCTTCACATTTAGTTTCCTTCCGTCTCTGGAATACCACTCTTATCATAGTCGGTACGGCAAAACTGAATAAAACATACATGATCAGTAATTGCATTCTCGAAAACGTTCGTTATGTAACTCAGTATTTTTCGATAGGACCAATAACATAGGTATTTAAAAATTACATTTAGGCACCTTCCCCTAAACTACCATTTCATCCAGGGTGAACAAAATTATTTATAGCCTAGACCAGGGATGGCGAACCTTTTCTAGCCAGTGTGCCATTTTGAGTCTGTTTTATTATTCTTAACTGTTTACTGTGCCACTTGTTATTTTCTTTTAAGGAATGGCTACCCCCCCCCCCCCCAATCCCCGTACGACTTCCTTTCTTAATTCCCAATTATGTTTCATAATATGTTAGTTATTCTTTTAGTGATTTATTTACTTATTTAATTTAATATATATCTTGTAAATACATTTGACTGCACGTTTCGTGGTTGTATTTTGCAAAAACATCAAAAATACATTTTTAAGTATTTCGAGAATACCTAACATTACTTGTAAAAATATATAATAAGCTCCCATTGTAACACATTTCGTCATCAAATATTATTAGATATCATCATCATCATCATCATCATCTGTTTACCCTCCAGGTTCGGCTTTTCCCTCGGACTCAGCGAGGGAAAAGTGTCCTGGAGCTTCAGACTCTTGGTCGGGGGATACAACTGGGGAGTATGACCAGTACCTCGCCCAGGCGGCCTCACCTGCTATGGTGAACAGGGGCCTTGTAGGGGGATGGGAAGATTGGAAGGGATAGGCAAGGAATAGGGAAGGAAGCGGCCGTGGCCTTAAGTTAGGTACCATCCCGGCATTTGCCTGGAGGAGAAGTGGGAAACCACGGAAAACCACTTCCAGGATGGCTGAGGTGGGAATCGCTTATTTCTATCACTCTGAATTCCGTTGTCCACTGTTCTTGAAGAATCCGGTTACTACTTTTGTTAAGTTTCTGTTTTTCGGCACCGAAAACATGTTTGTGAGGTCCGTATACAAACGGTATTCAATAAACAGTAACGCACAACGTATAATTACGCTCTACTGGCTACCACACACACGTCAAACTTCACTCACCGACTGACTGACGGCCAGGTTTTCGATATTTATTTCTTACACGTGAAACACTATGACTATACGAACCATGTGATATTGTATAGTCTGTAGCACAAGACGTATATAAAAACTTTAATATGTTCAGGTGGCGTGCCACCGAAATCTTGTTCGCGTGTCACCTAGTGACACGCGTGGCATAGGTTCGCCATCCCTGGCCTAGACTGTAGTTCCTTATTCCCTGACACTACATACCGATTTTCATCAAATTCTGTTCATCCATTATCTCGTGCCTCGGCATTAATATGGACTTAGCACTAAAAATACAAATTCATGTATGTCTGTTATCATAGCCGATACGGTAAAAATGTATAAGACATAAATGATCGGAAATTTAAGTTTATATAACTTTAGTTATGTAGTATTTATCGATAGGACCACTAATAACATAAATATTTGAGAAATGAATTTTATGCCTTCCCCTAAACTACCATCTCACGCAGCGTTAACAAAATTATTTATGACCTAGATTGTAGCGACTTATTCCCCGAGTTTACATACCGTTTTTCATTAAATTCTCTTCAGCCGTTTTCCCGTGATACGTGTACATACATACATACATACATACATACATACATACATACATACATACATACATAAATTACGGAAAATAAGAAAGCGCATTTCCTTGTTACTGTGGTCAAAACCGATGCAGAAATACAATTCTTTTTAAATTCTGAGCAATGTACAGACGAAACTCTTCTATATATAGATAATGAGAATTGAAGCTATCAGCCCGCCCAGTAGGGGTCGAACCAACATTTTTGGACGAGGTGCGGTATCGCAATTTTATAGCCTAACCTCAGTATCTAGTGGCTAAAGCCGTCAACATTCACGATGTTTTAGCTCAACATCATGCTTGCCACAAAGGGCTATTATAGGTCAATATCGCAATTCAACCTGAAATGTTGAATAGGCAACAATTGCGCTGATTGCCCGTTATCTTCATATTATTGATCACGTATGAGAAAAATGCAACAGGAAGAAGACCAGTCATGGCAGGGTTGTGGTAAGTATGGCAACGCCACAGCTCGTCGTATGACTCTCCATGCTTGTATATCTATACCGATACTTCCATTATTATGGTAACGGTCCCACTCATTGGCTGAATGGTCAGCAGAGGGTGCCGGGTTCGATTCCCTGCCGGGTACGAGATTTTAAATTTAATCGCATCTGATTAATTCTTCTGACTTGGGGACTGGGTGTTTTTGTTTGTCCCAACACTCTGCTCTTCATATTCAGACAACACACTACACTACCAACCACCACAGAAACACGCACTAGTGATTACATCCTTCCACATAGTAATGGCGTCAGGAAGGGCACGCAGCCGTAAAACAGACCTGGAAAAAGTGGTAGAAGAAAAAGATTGTGAGTGTGGGGATATACAGCGCCGGTCCCAAATACACTAGTGTCCAAAAGTTAAGCATAAGTTACGAGTAAGCAGGGCAACAGGAAATAGACCGCAAATCGCTCGACACAAGTTATGCTATTTTTTTGCTATTGGCTTTACGTCGCACCGACACAGATATGTCTTACGGCGACGATGGGATAGGGAAGGCCCAGGTATGGGAAGGAAGCGGCCGTGGCCTTAATTAAGGTACAACCCCAGCATTTTCCTGGTGTGAAAATGGAAAACCACGGAAAAACATCTACAGGGCTGCCGACAGTGGGGTTTGAACCCACTATCTCCCGATTACTGGATATTGGCCGCACTTAAGCGACTGAAGCTATCGAGCTCGGTACAAGTTATGCACCTACCAAGCTTACGTGTTCGCTCTGTATAGGAAAAAAGTGTTCCCTGCTTTGACTAGCGGCGTAACCGAAGGTAAATACAGCCCCTGCCTGCGCCCCATATTCCCTCAGTCGTGTCTGCCGTGTTATAGTGTGCGGAGAGTAGCCTCTTGGTGAACGTGACAACATAATTGGCACGACGAAGCCATTTGGACCCCGTGTTGCAGAGTAGAATACTCGCCCGTCTGGAAGCAGGCCAGACACAGACCGAAGTCGCCGTATCCTTGAATGTGCCACAAAGTGTCATTTCCAGGCTTTGGAGACGATTTCGAGACACATAAGATGTAAGTCGTAGGCCAGTACCAGGTCGACCAAGGGTAACCACCCCACAGCAGGACCGATATCTGGCCTTAACCGCCCAACGAAATCGGAGTGCATCTGCAAGACAACTGCCGGCGGAGCTTGCAGCCGTCTCAGGGGTAGCCGTTTCCCAGCAAACTGTGTATCGGAGGCTCAGAACAACAGGGCTGCTTCCCCGACGTCCAGCGGTGTGCGTCCCGCTCACTCCAACACAGAGACGGGCCCGTTTACTGTGGAGCCGTCAACATAGAAACTGGATCATGAATGAATGGAGGCATGTGCTCTTCACAGATGAATCCCGCTTCAGTTTGCAGAACGATTCCCGTCGCACATTAATCTGGAGAGAACCGGGTAGCCGATACAACCACAGGAACATCGTGGAACGGGACCAGTATGGTGGTGGTGGCGTCGTGGTGTGGAGCTACATCATGTTGAATGGCCGTAAGGACCTGCACGTCTTCATGGGTGGCCCGAGGAACACTGTTAACGCTCGGAGATACGGGGTTGAGGTACTGAGACCACATGATTGACTCTTCAGAGGTGCGGTTGGTCCAGACTTCCTCTTAATGGACGATAATCCCGACCGCAACGCGCTGCTCTGCTGGATGAATTTCAGGCTGGGGAAGGCACTCATCATCTGGACTGGCCTGCGGATCCAAATCTTATAGAAAATGCCTGGGATGCATTGGGGAGGCGAATTGCATCCCGTCAGCCTCCACCAACGACCCTCCAAGACCTTCGCATTGCCGTTTCGGAGGAATGGGATCGACTGCCACAAGAGCTCTTGGACCATCTGATAGAGAGCATGCCACGTCGCTGCGAAGAGTCGACAGTTCCGCTTTAGCCTTAGCACGAGCAACACGTATCTCGAAAAAGTGTGTACAAGTGTGGAGCCGTACAATCAAGTGGAGAAAGCCTGTTTGGTTAAAGTGTTATGCGTATTATACGCATAAGTAACTGAAGACATTACGGAACGATGATAGTTGAAAGGAAAAATACAATCGTCATCACATTCACAGAACGAGATATTCTGTTGATTCGGCCGCCTAGGGATTACACTTGTGGGAGTTCTTAATCTCCCCACCGAAACATCTCATGGACACATTTCAGACGTTTTGCGTCAATACGGGACTATGCTTTCAGTAAGTGATGAAACGTGGAGTTCCAATTTTCGATATAAGGTGTACAATGGTATACGTGCAGTACGCATCATGCTTAAAAAACATATCCCTTCCTACGTAGACATAGCAGGAAATAAGTCTTCAGTAAGTTATGATAACCAACCACCAACCTGTGCCAGCTGCAGCAAGATATGTCATTACCGTAGTGAATGCCCAACGCGACGTTCACCAGTATAAACACCTGCTACACCCGACAAGCCAACCTGGGTGACCTTGACTTCAGCCTCGGAGAAGTTGCCGACGCAACGCAGACCTCTCACATCAACACAACTCACCCCAGATTTTCCAGAGGTGTGCACACGATCAGCTGATACACCAGACTCACATGTAAACATACCGTCCGCACAACAGGCAGAAATTACCACAGAAGAGGAAGAGACACAAGTAGCCAAGCCAGCACACAACCACCTTCAGACAACAGAACCGGTTTGCGATCGAGATTCCCGGTGGAACAGTCGCTAAGCTCATCGACCTACCAGAATAATACCCAGTTAAAAGATGTACCGGTACTATCAAAGCCACCCTCACAGAAACAGATACAACATTGTGAACCTGTCAGCGAACAGTTCCCGACATCTAACTGTGACATGACTGGCTTAAAAAAATGACACCAGCACACAGTCATTGCAGACGCATTCCTCAAAGTACACAAATAAAGAAGGCGGTGACGAAGGCAGTTTAATGGAAACGAAAACCACCAATTCAAAATCCCACCAAGCAGTTAGTCACAGGGATCCAAGATTAAAAAGACCGGTTGAGGCGAATGATAGGAAGGAAGTAACGAAATTAAATAAATGTCTTCCACAGACATAATCTGATATTTACGTGCTGTTGGATAACGCCAAAAGAGTATTGAAGCTGCTAATGTATTTTTCTTGGTAACCTTAGCTGTGACGTCTGTAGTTAGCTGCTACGGAACTCTGAATGAGAACTGCCTACGAAGTCAGAGCAAGCAGGTCTTGCTAGAAGAATTTATTAAATATTATGATTTAGACGTAGTTTTCTTGCAAAAGGTTAACGTCACGAACTTAGCTTTCCTTGGATCTCAATACAGTTATACAATTAATGCAGGAGAAAATTTAAGAGGAACTGCCATAGTCTATAGAGCAGGGATAACTATCAAACTCAGTGAATGTCACCCGAGTGGAAGAATCTCATCCATACTTACCGAAGATAATACACTGATGATTAATATATATCCACACTCAGGAACACACAGACGCCAAGAAAGGGAAGATTTCGTTCAGAAGGAATTGCCTTATTTTCTGCGTCACAATTATGATAACATTCTCGGAGGTGATTTCAACTGTGTATTAAATGCAAAAGATCAGACAGGTGAATTCAATCCCTCCCTAGCATTAGGGCGAGTATATCGAGAGACTTTCTGATGTGTGTGAAGTTATTCATGGTAACAGAGTCCAATATACTATCTTCCGAGGTACGACTGCTTCACGTATAAACCGATTTTATGTAAATAAAGAATCAGAGAATAATATCCGAGCAGTAACTGTTAATGTTGCGCCATACAGCGATCATCATGCAGTAGTGATGAAGACTGGGGGTCATAGACCGGCGGCACAGATGGGAAGGTGTTACTGGAAAATAAACAGCTCCTTATTGTCTGACGACGATATACAAAATGAATTTTAACTCGGGTGGAATGATCTGGAAACTAGAATGCAAAGAGATGGACACTTTCGAACATACAGTGACTCACATAATTATTTGGACATGTTAGTAATTATAGTCTTTGCTACACACTGTTCCTATATTTCAGAGAAAATATTGTACACGCAAACTAGTTTCTGACAAAACCCAGTTTGACAGATTCAACACGGCATTGAAATGTGTAATTTTAGTTAGCAGAAGAGAACCAGTGAACCTGTAAACTCAGAACGCAGTTAACGTGCTTCAACAAAATTATTCGGACACAAGTCAGTTGCCATGCAGAGGTCGTGTACAGAAGAGCCACGGACAAAATTAACGTAAACAATCAGTGAGTTAGAGTGCTGTGTACAACTTAAGAAAAAATGGGCCGATGAGGAAGAGAGAGCACAATCGAACAACGGCAGCTAGTAACTTTTCCACCATGCCAAATGTAAAAGTTGTCGTCAAATTGCTGAAATGTTACAAATGAAGAAAAGTACAGTCTCTGATATTATCACAAGATTCCGGGAGGAAGATAGGATTGAACATCTACAGCATACGGGACGTCCAAGAACTTTCTCTGTGAGAGAAGAGAGTTATAACCCCAGAAAGACAAAAAAGGAACCCAAGCAAAGTGCTCCAAAACTCGTTACGCAGATTGCTGCAGACACCGGAAAGAAAGTGCATCCCTAAACAATACGGTGAGTGCTCACCAGAGGTAACTTCCACGGTCGTACTGCAAGATGGAAGCCCTTCATAAATCAAATAAATCGAAGAAAGAGAATGCTGTTTGCCAAAGAGCATGTTAGAGGGGACAATGAGTGGTGGAATGACGTTATATTTGCTGATGAGAGTAGATTTAACATATTTCAGTCTGATGAGAGGATAACAGTTTGGCGGCGTCCTAATACTGAGCTTCAAGAGAAATATCTGAAAGCAACTGTGAAGGATGGCGGTGGGCACGTAATAGTGTGGGGGTGCTTGTCGACGAATGGAGTTGGTGAACTCGTTTTTATTGAAGGTAAAACTGACCATTTTCGATATCTTAGAATACAGAGGGACAACATGAGAAAGAGTGCCGAAAAGATGGGAATTGGTGAACATTTTAAGTTTTATCAAGATAACGACCCAAAGCATATGACCTGGAATGTAAGGATGTGGTTATTGTTTAATTGCCCAAAGGTCCTTCATCCTCCCCCTTAATCACCGGACTTGAATGCGATTGAAAACCTTTGGGACAAACTTGATAAAGAAATAAGAAAAACAATAATCACATCTAGAGAACAGCTGATCAACCGACTTCAAGAAGAGTGGCAGAAGATATCTCCTGATTACGCCCGGAAATTAGTGGAGAGCATGCCAAATCGACTCAGGGAAGTAATTAAAATGAAAGGAAAGACAACCAGGCGCTGAACCGTTAGGATCATAAGTAAAAAAGGAAAGTGTCCGAATAATTTTGAGCAATATTGGTTTTGGTTTTATTTAGTTTTTTGATTATTATATTTTCATTGGCAGTGTTAATTAGAAGAACGATGGACGTTTAGTTTTTATATTTCTTACAGAAACTTGTATTCAATTTATATCAGTGATTTATTTTTACTGAAATCACTAATACAAAGGAAAATGTAATAAATCATGTCTGTCCGAATAATTATGCGAGTCACTGTATCTAGGCTATACACGTTTCAGAGCTTTTCCAAACGAAAGGGAGTAGAAAAGGCCATCAACAGACGGCGTACGTTGCATTCTTATTACGTGATTGTTCACGATCTTGCTATCCGTCAGCAAGCCGGAAATGACTTATCCAAACATTTGGCCGTAAAACCGCCGAATCAACTCAATTCAGGAAACTATTCTACGAGGAACAATCATTCGCGCCCGTGCAACATCAGTCATACACGAAGAGAAAGCACAATTGTACCACCTTGCCTCAGAAAAGAATAACGCGAAAAATAAATACATTCACTCGTTAATTACAGGCCTACCACTACAAAGAGACTGCATATACCCGACCAAAAAAAATACTATCCTACTTCGATCAACGTTTGCCGGAGGAAGGAAAACAGCAGCTGACCCGTGCGATCACCGAGGAGGAAGTTCTAAAGGCCCTGCGCACTGCAAGTGACAGATCAGCTCCTGGCCCAGACGACCTCAGCTACACCTTCTATAAAATGCACTGGCCTGTCATTAAAATTACGCTCATAGAATTAGAACTATTCTATTAAACAACTGCGAAGAATAAACTGGATTCAGCGAAGGGGTACAGCCGCTTCACGTATAGACCGATTTTACGTAAATAAAGAATCAGAGAATAATATCCGAGCAGTAACTGTTAATGTTGTGCCATTCAGCGATCATCACGCAGTAGCGATGAAGACTGCGGGGCATAGACCGGCGGCACAAAAGTGTCAATGCCCCGAAATTTATCAGACTATCGTCCTATAACCTTAATAAATGCAGACTACAAATTATTTATGAAAGTTCTCGCCAACAAGTTACGGCTTTTTCTGGAAACCATCATTCAGCTAGGGGAGACGTGTGGCATCCCGAACAATAAAATCACTTTTAATCCCCAAGCAATTAGAGATGCTATATTATTATGTGAACACTACCACCAAAATGAAGTAGCAATACTTAACCTTGACTTTGAAAAGGCTTTTGATAGAGTTCACCAAGGTTATTTGTTCACGATTCTCGATAACTTTTGGTTTTCCACAGTCAACATGTAGTATCATTAGAACTCTATACACTCAGGCTCATTCCAGAATACTCCTCAATGGTCATTTCTCCAAACCTATTCAGATACGAAAGTCAGTGCGACAAGGATGTCCTCTATCTATGGTCCTCTTCGCCTTAAGTATAGAACCCTTCATTCGAGCTGA
The DNA here is from genome assembly GCF_040414725.1 of Anabrus simplex. Classification (NCBI taxonomy): domain Eukaryota; kingdom Metazoa; phylum Arthropoda; class Insecta; order Orthoptera; family Tettigoniidae; genus Anabrus; species Anabrus simplex. Next base: position 1,220,067,019 of record NC_090266.1, read on the forward strand.
CCATCACCTCCTACAGGATGTACCAAATCCGCACAAGATGTTTACCGTCCGAGCGTATGCTGACGACGTAACACTTTTATTACGGAAGAGCCGCCAACGCGAAAGTGAATTATCAGAAATCTGTCTTGTTACCACTCGGAACCTGGCAAAACCACATAACAATTGCTGGAATCTCTATCAAAGGAAAATTAAAATTCTCGGTTTGAAATTTACAGGCAATTTTCGGGAGACAGTCGAAAAGAATTGGACTGCAGCCATCAACACTGTCCAGAACACAATGGTGACGCATCTCAGCAGGAATCTTAATCTAATACAGAAAGTATGGCACATTAACTCATTCGCTCTGTCTAAGATATGGTACGCGGCTCAGGTCCTTCCCATTTCAGAGAAACAGACGCAAAGATTGGAACTTGGAATGAATTATTATCTATGGCGAGGATACATTTATCGCAAATCAAGAAATCAGCTCAGAAGGCCAGTTGCCCAAGGGGCCTAGGCCTCATCGCCGTCTCCGCTAAATGCCAGGCTCTGCTTATGAGTTCAATTCTAATGGCAAAAAACGGACTCGGAGATATAAATGATATGCACTTTTGGACATCACCTCAAACTTCAGGATTTAAACGAGTACTGCATAATATTGAATTCTTTTATCCTCATGTGAATCACCAGTGCATTCCGCCCAGGAAAATCATCTACAGTCATCTATTAAACCGTCATCTTGTTACACCACAGATCACGGAAATATTCCCCAACAGAAATTGGAAAAAATATCTGGAAGCAGTTCACAACTCAAGAAATCCCATCAGACGGGAAAAGTTCAGCATACATAGACATCCAAGAAGCCATACCAACCGAGGAGAAAAAATTTCGCCACAGCTTGGTCCAGTCACCCTTGTGTAAAAAATGTGAGATTCCAACTATTGACACACAACTTCACAGACTAACACGATGCGAAGGTATGATACACTGAATCTGGTGCAGCAGTTAACATCTTCCAATAACCCTAACGATATATATCGTATCTTGTTAACTTTGGACATACCCAACAGGAGCAACAAGTTTACCCTAGTATGGCTAGCAATGGACTTTCTTCATTATGCGCAGACCAACAAGAGATGCTCTGTACAATGTTTTAGGCAGTTTCTCAAGACAGCAAGACAAAAACAGAGTGTATAGTGGTTCAGGAGCGCAGGAGAAATTCAATGGACTTTATATTCTTACCTTGTGATGATAGAGCTTGTGTAAATTACTATTTCGTTTCTGCATGCATTTATTTGTTTCTCCATTTAATAATTTAAATTAACGATGTAATTGTATAGTAGTTTAGGTCACAGACGAAAGTGCATCGCCTTTCTGTTCTTCATTTTAAAGTGATGGATCACGTGTGTTAGTTATTAAAAACCGAGAAATCTTAATGGTCGTGTACCTCTGAAGATTTGTTTTTTGTTGCTTTTGTGTTTGATGATCATCTCTAACAGTATGTCTAATTTAAGCAACACTGTAATTAATTATGTATCCTTTTCCTTGCTATAAAAAAAGCATGTGTGGCCGTTAGGGGTAACCATACACCCTATTAACAGCATATTTTACTGTGGAAGACATCACGAAGTTTTGTTAGTTGTTGTCAAAGGTGTACCTTAGCTATCAGAACTTTTCTGTCACTCTTTTTCTGGACACGTTGTGTGGCATATGGTGTGTGATTCAGCTTCCGTTTGTTCAGCAATACGTCTGACATTCCTATCAGGTGGTATGGCCTCGTTTAGTGATTATGTTTAACTTTCGGACACTAGTGTAACAGGCATGCTAAAATAAATTTTCGAAGAGAGGAATAACATCCATTTGTTATGGATCAAAAGACATGCTGGCATTTTAAATAATGAAGTGGTGGATGAGTTAACAAAGGATTGCAAGGCCTGCTACAAGGAATACGGATTATCATCCCACGTAAACAAAGGTTTTGCTCTTTATCTCTTAACACATGACACATCATTTCCATCATTAGGACGAGGCTCGGACATGCAAGCTATCCAAGCTATGTACACATAATTAATGTTATTGAATAGCCCTTCCGTCCATCAGATCCCAGTGAGTTGGCAGATCTGAATCATCTGATATTGGCTTGTGGAAAATACATACAACAGCTAGAAAAATTGTACCAAGTGCTCACGAAATTCCTTGTACCCCTACCAACGTCAGTTCCCTGCTTTTTAAGTTCTGATACCAAAATACACCGTCACATATTTCATGATGATTACGATGATGATGATGATGATGATGATGTTTGCCGTTTAAAGAGGCCTAACATCTAGGTCATCGGTCCCTAATTGTAAGAGGTGAACGAAGCGAAAATTAAAACTTCAAAATTTATCCACTGACTAGAATCTAAAACGAATGATGATGAAAAAATGATAGTGAGACAAGAACAATCAGTGGATCGAATTCACAAAGCCTAAATTACTGGGATGATGCATTATTATCTAAAGGGGTCCAAAATCCAGGTCGCCGGCCCCTCATAATGGTACTGATCACTGGGAGGTGGAACCATGGTGTTCCTCCTATAGTGGCACTAATCACAGCTAACGTAGACTCATGGTGTTTCTCTAATGGTGGCACTAATCACAGGAAATGTAGACCTATCGTATGTCGCACACAGTGACATCACTCACAGGTAACACAAACCTATGGTGTTTCGCAAATAAGGGTACTACTCACAAGCAACGCAGACCTATGGGGTTCCGCACATAGTGGGAGTGATCACGGGCGCCGGTATTCCCATGGTGTCCCTCACTAAGTGGAACTAATCACAGGCAACGTATACTCATGGTGTTGCTCACATAGTGCTACTAATCATAGGCAATGTAAACCCACGCATTATGGTAACCACAACAGGTAATAAAAAGCCATGGTATTCGTCACATAATGGTACTTACCACGACCCTACTACATTTATAGTAACATAATTTTGTTAAAAAGCACGTGGATTTTGAATTGCCCGTCACTACGTGCATAAGGTGGCAACAGTGAGGTTTAGCGCTGTTAAGATGCCAGCAGTGAGGTTAGCGATGCTGCATTGTCCTTAAAAGTGAGTTTAGGGTCCGTCAAGATGAGAGCTGTCTAAAAAGCACATGGCCAAGCACGTGGCTTTGTATACAACAAGAGCAAGTGGTCGTGACGTCACAGTCACGAGGTATGCTGCGTGAGCACGTGCAGTTGTGGTTAGAACTTAAAGCACGTAGATTTTAAATTGTATGCGCCTACGTCGTTAAGATTACAGCTGCTATCATAGCATGTCCTATTTGCACTAACATCGTCTCAGCTTACTACGTGTTCTGTTACTTACCTCACACCACCAAATAAAGAGAAGATGCAAAAGGAAGAAAAGAAGAACACAACGTTTCTTTTCCATCAGAGCTTTTTCATTCTACTCTTTTTTCTAAACCAACAGCCGTCTCATAAAAGCAGCCGCCATCTTGCGCAAGCAGCCCTAAGCCGTCTCATAAGGTGCTGTGCATAGCCGCTATCCATCACAATAGGCGTCGGGAAGGGCATTTTGCCGTAAAACTACGGCTCTGTGTAGTTAGACTCCTCCATGTGCTTACTTATGTCAATCCCCATATCCCTACTAAAAACAACGTCCGGGGAGAACCACCATTGTTCTACTACTCAAGATAGCGTCGGGAAGGGAATCTGGCTGTAAAACTACGTCCTGTAAGGTGAAGCACCTCCAAGATAACGACTGTCCACGTCGAGAAGGGCATCTAGCCATAATACTAAGGTTAGGCTCTTCCATGAGGTTAGGCTTGCTCTCTTAGGCGTCGTGAAGGGCAACTAGCCGTTAAAGTAAGGTTACGCCCCTCAAGAGCCCGTGGAATTTCAAATTTCGCGCCATGACGTGCATAAGGTAGCAGTCATAAGGTTTAGTGCCATAAAGATGGCAGCACTGAGGTTAGCGATGCTCTGTTGTTTAAAGATGGCAGCTGTCAGGTGTCAAAAGAGTACGTAGCTTTCTTTACAAACAAGAGCACGTGGCTTTGTTTACAAACAAAAGCACGTGGAATTCAAATTTTTCGCGCGCCGAACTCAAATTTCCCGCGCTGCTGACGTCAGCAGTCACGTGACCCGCTCCTCGGCCTCTGATTGGCTCGGGGTTGGGAGCCCCACTGTTCTTCTACTCACAGGGTTCATATATTTCTTTTTTTAATCGAGTCCAACCTCAACTTGTGAACCGTTCTGCCAGTTAGCTTTGTCATCAGCGTGGCCTACCGTGCAATAGAGAAATTCGCCATGATAGGCCCCGTGGCACGCCTTCTTCTTAATGTTTCGGACCGAATGCCAATTAAAACAAAAAAGAACAGATGAGCAGTGTGAGGGAATGGGAAAAAGCAGTGGCTGTGACAGTTATGTTTAACCTAGGTGGAAAAAGACACTGAGAGTTGCCTAAGAAAGTTAGACTTTTACGTCATTTTTTAACAATTTGCTTTACGTCGCACGGACACAGATGGGTCTTATGGCGACGATGGCATAGGAAACGCTTTGGAGTGGAAAGAAAGCGGCCGTGGCCTTCACTGAGGAACAGCCCCAGCATTTGCATGGTGTGAAAATGGGAAACCACGGTGCACGCTCACAACGGGAAGGTTACTTGGTTGACTTATTTCTACTGTAAGAGGATTAGAGGATAAGGAGGTAGTTTCTAGACAGTCTCCTTAACGTGTCTTCCAAATCGCGTAATTTGATGCTCCATCGTAAATGTGTATTCTTTATGTTTCAAGAGCTGAAAGGAAACAATGCTCATGTTTTTACTTCCGGTATTATAGTTTCAAACGGCTCACCATTATGTTATCCGTCTACTTTAGATACGGGACGTACAGGGTCTGTCATATAAACTAAGGCCGAACGCCAGGTGTTTGTTGTACCCTGCGCTACGGCAATTACCTCAGCAGAAAGTTACGTCGCGAGTACAAAATCTAATGAAATCTTACCTTATAAGAGATGCTGGAAGTGTATCTGATACGAGTGAGTTCGCCACTGTGTGAGGATTTGTTTGCCCCACCCTGTTAGAACTGGAGAACGAGGGGGAAGTAGACCAGCACTGATTGTAAGAAGGGAATGAGCAGGGGCTGAATCTTGTTAAAACCACCCACGCGATTTTTCTTCTTCCTATCATAATGAGGGACTTCATAAACACCATTAGGATTTTCTGCACACCAATAGCCAGAGTTATGACCATTAAGATGAAACCAGGCCTCATCTGAAAAGAACACAAGCTCTGAGTCGAATAAACCATCATTCAATGAAAGAGCCCGTGTAAACCTGTAACAGAAACCGAAACACCTACTTGAGTGACCGTTCATCTAGCTGTTCGTGTTGAGCACTGAGTCAATAATGCAAATTTATTTACAATTAGACCTACGTGAAGGTGGCACCGCGTAACCGTCAAGCCGACTCATGCATAAAGTAACTTATACATCCGAAAATACGGTGTTGCAATAACTGAGATTCAGGCTGGCGACTGATGCTTGCCAGGTCGAACACGCGCAGGTTGCTTGCAAGGTCAAGAACTATGCACGCGCCTTCAAAACTACTGTTTATGTATTGGAGAGTATAAACGCCGCGTGACGGTCTTAGTTTATATGACACCGAGCGAGTTGGCCGTGCGGTTAGGGGCATGTAGCTGTGAGCTTACATCCGGGAGATAGTGGGTTCGAGCCTCACATTCGGTAGCCCTGAAAATGGTTTTCCGTGGTTTCCCATTTTCACACTAGGCAAATGCTGGGACTGTACCTTAATTAAGGCCACGGCCGTTTCCTTCCAATTCCTAGCCCTGTCCTGTCCCATCGTCGCCATAAGACCTATCTGTGTCGGTGCGACGTAAAGCAAAAAAAAAAAGAACTGTCACCATCTAAATAACTCATTTTCCTTACTTTCCAAAATCTCAGAAATGTAGAGTTCACTTGAGTTGTGCAGATATTAGTGCGCTTGACCAGAATTATGTTGGAACGGCCGTCGAGTTACTGCGCATAAGCAGGCCGTGTTGGAACAAACCTATATTCAGTCGCTTGGTGATTGTCTTACGGACAACATGGGTATACTCCCGAATATTTGGCCGTAATACAAACTTCAAACAACCTTAGAAGAAGAAAAAGAAGTAATGAAGAATGATAGAATTCAAGTTATTTAAATTATTCGGTGGGTGATTTCATTTTCTTTCCGTGTGGCGTGTTAATTCCTTCACCATGTACTCTAGGTGTACGTTTTCTGACGAGGCCTATTATATATATTATTTTTCTTGGGATAGGCCTATACCGTTAAATTTTAATGTGTGCTTCACGAGGCTATTACGTGATCATTACCTGGGCACTGACCGGACGATTGTTGGCCAGTAGGGCTGTCCAAAACATGAACATTTGTCAAGTTAAAATATTAAGATTTGAATGTCATATTATAGTAAATTCCTGATGTAATTTCTGAAGGTCCGCTGAAGTGATTCTCAGCTCAATTATCTGCTGTGCATTTTTATTCATATTTTTGCGAAATCTGAATTTTGCTTGTTCTCGCCTGCATATGTAGCTTAGTTCCTTCGTTTTCCTTTTCTATCATAACGCCAACTGTTCACTGTCGCGTTGTTGCTTTTGCTTTCTAGCGAAAGGAAACGTTGTTGCTGCTTGTAAAGAGGACGTGTTTGATAAAGAGCATCCTATTATCTTGTGACCTTGCAGTCATTATGTGGATATTGTTTTGTAGTGACACTACATTTTATCTTGAGTGTTCATTTTATGAAACACTGGTCATAGTAATAATGTATTTAATTTAAATTATTTTTACATTTTTGTTTGATTGAATATTTTATAGGGTTAATTACCTAAAATTTTGTTGGCGTGATATCTTGTTAATGGCCTGATATAGTTTATATCAGATTTATTTTCCTTATTGTTATTTTCATATTTTTATAATATTAATTTGTTCATATTTTCCTATTTAGTAAATGTTATACATTTACTGATTATTTCAATATACTTCACTGTTCAATCTATATAAATAAAATTGTTCGTGTCTGTTTGTTTGTCTGTTCCACCATCACGTCGAAACGGCTGGATAGATCTCAACCAAACTTCATATTTAGAGTATACTCATCCCGGGGAAGGTTTCGATATGCATATCATTTTAAAATCTTTGAATACACGGGGGGTTTATAGGAAAACCAGAATGGTTTTTCCACCATCACGTCGAAACGGCTGGATAGATCTCAACCAAATTTCATATTTAGAGTATACTCATCCCGGGGAAGGTTTCGATATGCATATCATTTTAAAATCTTTGAATAGACGGGGGTTTATAGGAAAACCAGAATGGTTTTTCCACCATCACGTCGAAAGGGCTGGATAGATCTCAACTAAACTTCATATTTAGAGTATACTCATCCCGGGGAAGGTTTCAATATGCATATCATTTTAAAATCTTTGAATAGACGGGGGTTTATAGGAAAACCAGAATGGTTTTCCTCCATTTTCTCTTATACTATTGATTTTCTGTAAACTTCGTTTACCGTACGTGAAACGTCTCTTCATTATAAACAACTTTCGTTGTGTTCATAATTTACCTTACTCTTCACATGACGGAGAAATTTACAATTTTCCGCTGGTATCATGATCCGCATTGAGTGACCGACAGACCGACAACGAACCTACAGGTTACCATGGCAACGTCTCTGACTGCATGCCAGCAGGGAAGTAACGTATTGCCATTTTCCTCATCATGCTTTTAAATTCGTGGTTGTTCCTTGGGTAGAAGGCAAGAGAGGCGTCAATCGGCCTATCTGCGGGATATTGGCGGAATATCGTTGGATGTTATAACCGCCTTCGAATAGATTAAGTAATAACACCATTAGTCATCTTCTTATTATTTGTTTACCTGGGAATCAATGGACCTAAATTTCTCCTCTGTTACCGCTTTATTATATCCATAACTCACACTAGCATAATTTATTGAGGGGCATTTGATTTTCCAATACATTAACTTGGCATTTACATATTTGTCGTTATCCGGCTGTCCTCAGTTATAATCCATTTTCTATTACTTTCAACTTTCTTAACTGTATTATTTTCTTCCTTAATTACGCCGTATGTACGCGAGTGCTACAAACTACTGGATGTATTTCCACCAATACTCATATTTAGAATACACCTGTCCTTGATAGGTTTTAGGGCAAATATTGTTTCTAAATCCCTGAACTGACTGGGGGTTTATACGAAACCGAAACAGTGATTTTGTACTTCCACAAAATATACACAACCAACGTTAATTTAAATCTACCTGCCTTGGTAGAAATTAATTTCTAAACCTTTTTTCTCATGTGCATCATTTCGATACGAGGATTAATAAGGGAGATATCATTAACGGACCGTTTTTTTGTACAAGTCCCATCGGACTTAAATCACGAGCGGGTGCGTGTAAAGCGTATTCCTTACAACTTGAAAACTACTGAAGACATTCGAACCAAAATTCATATTTAGCATCCACCTGTCCAAAGGTAGGTTTTAAACGTAAATAACATTTCATGTTCCGGAATGGACTGGCGGTTTATAGGGAACCGAAATGGTGATTTTACTCTTCCACAATATATACAGAACAAGACCAACCTGACTGGAAATCGACCAAACGTGATGGAATTCCACCTCCAAACCTTTTTCTTCATGTGCATTTTTTCGTCAGGAGGATTAATAAGGGAGATATCATGAATGGTCAGGTTTGCAGGTTTAGTCCAGCGGACATAGCCAAAAAGGTGTTTTACATGGAGCAGATTCCTTATCTATATAAATCAAATCGTAACGACTGTGTGCCTCTACACTGACTATTTTGGCGAAATTTTCGTACAGCTTTCCGTTTAAGGGGTAATAATGACCATCTGCATAATTTTTGGTTTAGTTTCCTGAAAGTCCTAATTTTTACCCGCCTCGCCCAAAATCCAGATTGCGGCATAATCTGCCAGAAGAAAAAGAAGATAATTGAAATTTGACAAAATTATACGTTTTAGCCTGTAACGAACGGAAAACATCCAAGATCATTAAATTTTTCACTTTTTATCCCCGAAGAATATCGAAATATGCAGGCAATTTTAATGATGGTGCAGACCTTCGGAAATTCCTATCACATAACAGATTGCACTATCTCCGTTCAATTTGGAATGATCTACAACCTTGGTCTTATGACTTTTTGCCGTATCTGTATCCCTTTTACGTTTGATTTTTCTCTATTAATGGATGTTAAGTCAATTTGGAATTTTCACATGCATAATTCATACCTTCGATTACCTATATGAAATACAGAATCATCAAACTCTTCACGAAAATTGGCCCACCCAGTAGCCATATATGAGCCAAATGCTATGTATGTAGCTGTCACATAATTATCCGAAAAGTAATGTAATGTGAGATAATCTTACAAGAACGTTACCCTGTTCCACGTTTCTAACTCAATCTGACCCAAGAATAGATGACATATCATAGGACCAGCCATTTAGGCCACTAAATCCGGCGTGTCTTATGGTATAATCCTTTGTCGATATGACGTACGTTTAGTAGCAGTTAATCTGTAAATGAAGGTCTTCAATATTGTAAACACGCATATACTTTCGTATGTCGATCTATATATATATTCACTGATGTCGATTTGTAGCGATCGAGAAAGGGTGGGTCTGCTATTGTAATCAGTACTCCCCACACCGACTTTGCCTGGCAGTATGAAAGGGTTCCTTCTCCAGCTCCTGTGTAACTGTCATTAGTAAGGAAGGTCTACAATTGTAATGAATAGTTCACTTCTCGATTTGACTTGCAGAAGGCAAGTGAGCATGCAGTTTTGTTTAAAACTCCCCTACCCGATTGTGTTTGGCAGTAGGCAAGGGTGCCCGCCATTATAAAGAAATGTCCTCATCTAAAATGTGACTGGCATTAGGCATAGTGGCCTGCTATTTTGATGGAAACTCAGCAACTTGGTGTGACTGGCAGTAAGCTGGCTGGAAGTAGGAAAATGGGCCTGGCATTATAATGATAACTGCACACCTCAATTTCGAGTGATAGTAGGGTAATTGCCTGCCATTATAATAGAAACTCCTCAACTGTACTCTGTCTGGAAGTAGGAAAGGGGGGCTGCCATTTTAACGAAAACTCCCCAAATCGATTCTGTCCGCATAGTAGGCAATGGGGCCTGCAATGATAATGTAAACTTCCCAACTCGATTGTGAATGGCAGTAGGCAAGTGAGCCTGCCGTTATATCACAAATCCATAACAAACACTTTACATTGGAAACAACGTACGGGGACCTCCCCATGCTCTTTCTCGGATAACGCTAAGAGACATGCAATTTTAAAACAATCTTATTTACTGCATGCACACTATCTACTTCGATATTCGAATACAATGTAGAATACCGTAGCGAAAGCAAGTATTGGGTTTACTGCGGTCACACTATCAATTTAGTGTTTCGCCGGCGTGTCAGGTTCATGTGATCTAGAAGGCACACGCATGTCTTCCAGTGTTTAATACGAGTACAACATTACGGCGTCCTATCATGGTGAGGCGACAAATACCAAAATATCCGATTGTGCTGTCTGAGCATACCGGCAGGGCGGATGTTTTGAGGACGGAATGAATATTGTGGGTTGCATAAAACTACATTGGAAAGGGCGACTTAATTACGCTGTATACCATCACTACAACGGAGGAAGAAAAGATGCAACGAAAATATGACACTGAATAACAGATTCAGTCGTTTCTTCATGTACTGTAGATATGAATATATTAAAATAATTCCTTGAGTAGTTTCATGTTATTTCAGCCTGGCTCAGCCAAACTTCTGCCTTTTTTTTCAAGTCATGCTCTGAGAAGTATTAACTTTCAGTAGGAAAGAGCCTGGATGTGTGATGTAAGAATTAACATGTCAGTATCGTACGCCTGCAATTGCTTGTGTTATAACTAGAGCCCGGTCGTTTTTACTAGGTTGGCATATGGAAGAGTTAAATATACCCTAGATAAAAGTCTTTCGGCGTATTTGGAAATGACAGCGACAGTTTTTATTTTGCCCTTTTTTGTTCTTATTTTAGCTGTCATTGCATATTTTATGGTTTATTGTCTTTTCTTGCTTATTTGAGTTGTTATGGATCCTTCTACTATTATTTCCACATTTTAAATAAACAGCACAAATATTTTCAATACAGTACTGTATATGAAAACAAAAAGGAGTTACATAACTTAAGTTATATATTCACATGGCGTAAATCTCTACTGAGAATCTCACCTGCCGTAAATACATTTATTTATCTGTATCTATACTACACTGCTGTGAAAAACTTAAGGACGACTTAGATAAAGCAACATAGCATATTAACTACTCGGTGGAAATGATTGAAAGTGCGGTAACATGTTGCGTGAGGTCAAATGGGTCTGGCCCTACAAAACGAGGCAGTGGGAGGAACGGGACAAGCGAGCTGTTACGGTGCACTCTGGTGGTGTTATTCGTTACAACATGGCCCGGAGACAACATTTAGATGACTGCATACGAGGAAGAATCATCGGGAAACTGGAAGAATGACGAAGTGTGACGAGTGTAGCCCAGGAGTTTGGTATTGCTCACAGCATTGTTTCACGTGCGTGGAGAGCACTCCGAACCATAGGCACTGCTGCCCGAAGGAGAGGAGGGGATCGAACACGGTCAACTACAGCAGCAGATGAACGCTACATTGTGCAAGAAAAGACTCATGTCAAACAGCGAGTGCACTTGCAACCACGTTTAACAGGGTGGTCTGTTTGCCCGACGACCATTGCATTGTGTTCAGTTGACACCCGCACATCGGCGGCATCAGGTCTGGACCGACGAGAAGTGGGGTCGCGTGCTCTTCTCAGACGAGAGCAGATTCAGTCTGAGTTGTGATTCTAGACGTACCCTAATCTAGCGAGAGGTGGGAACACGTAATGCACCAGGGAACATTGTCGAACATGTCATTTTGGTTCTCCAAGTGTTATGGTGTTGGGAGCCATAATGTTGCTTGGGGGTACCGACCTCCAAAATATTTGAACGGGGTACACTCATCGGTCAACGTTATTGTGACAGTGTACTCCTTCCCTATGTCCCTCTTTTCAGGGGTACATTCGGCCTTGACTTCATTTTTATGGAAGACAATGCATGGCCGCATCGAACAGCGCAGGAGCTCTTGGAACGAGCGGATATTCGGCGAATAGACTGGCCTGCCCGTTCCCCCGACTTAAATCCCATCGAACAAGTGTGGGACATGTTTGGCAAACATATGGCAGCACGTCCACATGCACCAACGACCATCCAGTAGTTGTCAACCGCTCTGGTGGTGGAATGGCAGGCTCTACCATAACAGCTTCTTACCAATCTTGTGACCAGCACGGGAACACGTTGCAGAGCATGCATCGCTGTCCGTGGTCATCACACACCCTTTTAAGAATCATGTCCCTTCTTTTGTGATGTCTAGGGGACCATCATGTGTCGCAGTGACTTAACACGTAATTCATTGTCTGTATATAAACGTGTCCTTTTGTTCGTCGCATTGCATATTCCTTTCAGTTGCCTACCGCACCATACTGTAGCAGTTCTTCCTCTGTATGGTGCAACTTTCAAAGAGCTATGTTACTTGGCAGTGACACAAACTGCGAAAGTTATTTTCGTCCTTAAGTTTTACACAGCAGTGTATTATCAAGCACGGGCGAGGGATAGCCCACCCCCCTTTTTCTCTCTCTCTCTCTCCCTCACACACACACACACACACACACACACACACACACACACACACACACACACACACACACACACACACACACACACACACACACATATATATATATATATATAGAGAGAGAGAGAGAGAGAGAGAGAGAGAGCGCGCGCAAAGAATTAGGACCGACCGGGTTCTCAACCTAGTGGACTACACTTGATCAAATATTGATTTATTTTATTTGACATCTTATCTGTAAATGTTATATATCAATTGTACACAACAGAACAAGAAAAATTATACCAAAGAATGTATAATTTAGACATTGTTTTATTATTATTGTGCATTTTTAAAAATATGAATTGCACATTTTGAGTTGCTTTTTTACCCCAATTTGGCAATTTTAGATTGTTTATTTTTTCTTGTTATGGTGTGTAGAACTGATATACAGTATATTAACCATTTTACGATAAAATTATAAGAAGTAATACATTTCTCTTCCTCATTCCATCGCAACCTGTATGTAACGTAACGAAGGTCTGTAAACGGCAAAGCCCTCATTACTAGAAATATGCAAGGTTATTGGGGTGAGAAGGGATGAGGGAGTACGTCACGACATGTCTCCAATTATAAGGTCCGTTATTATTGTTCCACGCACCCACATTCCTGCGTCAGTATTCTAGTTTTCTTACACCGCTCCTTTTGTGACAATGCAGAGTTGGATATTCCCAATATCTGAAAGAAATAAGGTAGGGCGGAAGAAGATAACAGGTCTGCTGTTGAACTTGTTAAAGGTACTCTTGGTGTTAATGTACACTGACTTAGCAAATGCCATGGGATAGTCACCTAATAGCGTGTGGGACCTCCTCTGGCCCTGTGAACTGCAGTGAGACGCCGTGGAAGTGAGTCGACAAGACCCTGGTAGTCATCTGGACGCAGTTGACACCAAATCGTTTGCAGAGCGGCCGCCACTGCTGGTCTGTTCCTAGGTGCAGGATCCATGGCACGGACCCTGCGTTCCAGGACATCCCAGATATGCTCTATAGGGTTCATATCGGGGCTCCTGGGTGGCCATGGCAATCGTTGCACCTCCGCTGCATGCTCCTGGAACAATTCCCGGGCGACGTGGGAGTGATTTGGCGGCGCGTTATCATCTTGAAATACCGCAGAACCGTCTGGGCGCTGGAAGGCCAAAAATGGGTGGAGATTGTCTCCGAGCAGCTCAACATACCGCGTACCATTCAAAGTATCTTCCAGAACAACTAGGGGGCCCATTCCATACCAGGAAAATGCACCCCAGATCATGACAGAGACACCAGCGCCATGGACCACACCTTCGAGGCAGGCGGGATCCATCGCTTCATGTGGTCTGCGCCATACACGGTGCCTCCCATCTGCATGGTGCAGTTGAAATCGTGATTCGTCCGACCATATCACGTTACGCCATTGTTCCAGTGTCCATCCCTGGTGACTGGCGACAAATCCTCGTCGTTGTGCCCGATGACGTTGGGTTAACAGTGGCACCCGTGTGTGGCGTCGGCTCCCATTCCCCAAAGAACCTATGTTCCTACGGACTGTCCACTGGGAGACGTGTCTAGCACGGCCTGTGTTGAATTGAGCCGTGATTTGTTGCACGGTTGCCCGTCTGTCACTATTGACAATCCGTCTCAGATGTCGCCGGTCACGGTCATCGAGGGTGGCTGGACGACCGGTCGTTCGTCTGTTGTGGACGGTGACATCCGCATTCAACCATTCGCGATACACCCTGGACACGGTTGATCGTGTGAAGCCGAATTCCCGCACCACTTCCGAAATCGCACTTCCCATCCGTTGGGCACCGACCACCATACCCCGTTCGAATGGTATCAGCTCAGGACGACGTTCCATTTTACACCTCACCTGTCACATGCACAGCCACTGCTCACAAGGTCTCCCATACAACTGCCGCTGGCACAGGGGGCGTGTGGTGCGCAGACAACACACCTGCGCATCAGTGCTCCGCTATCCCAGGACATTTGCTCAGTCAGTGTACACTGTAAGATTTTTATTATGCCGAAAATGAGTACATCGTTTAGTAGTAAACTACACGGATACGTCCGCGAATTCCGTTTGGACATGCTTTCCACTGATGGTTCTATCTTCTTCTGTAACAATGTGAGAAACTAGTAATAATGATAAAATGTACTTTATAATGCAGCCTTTCGCTATAGATAAACATACATCTGGGATTTATAAAATGGCCGGGAAGAAGATCTCTCTGATATCAACAGCGGTTGCCACATCCAGCAGACAATATCACATTTCTCTGGATCTATGCAGAACTTTCTTAGACTCGAGAATTCCTTTCTGGAGACTGGGAAATCCGGTCCCTCAGAACGTTTATGCAGAAATATACTAAAGAAGAGGTTCCGTCAGAATCCACACTCAGAGAAACTTATTTGACTGTCCCTGAAGGGGATTCGTACCGGAGTGTCAGGAAAGAAAATCTGGATCACCACCTACGAAACTAAGGATTCAATGGGACGTTACATTGTCAATGTCATTATCGGAACTATGAAAGCAATGCAAATTTACTCTTCCATATTTCTTTTGATAACGGAAGAGATGGAGAGAGCAAATGGTTCCACTGTGGCACAGACTCAGTGTTGCCAAGTCTATAAATAAAATATCGGTAGATTGTACGTAAAAGTTTCGGAAGTTTCTCGAGCACTGAAAATTATATAATGTAATTATATTAAAGAATGCAACAGTCATGAGAAGTTATTATGAGAAAAATATACAATTTCACTCACCCTTACTTTCTGGCCAATCTATACTTCTTCTTCTTTCTCCTCACTCTTCCCGTAGATGTCTTTATTCATCAAGCGTAGAAATTGTGTGCAAAGTCGTAGCAGGATGCAGATTTTATATTCCTTTTTGAATGCAGAATCGTTTGAATGCTCAGTCTATTTCTGGTTTTTGTTTTCATTCGATAGATGGCAGAAAAAATCCTTTCAACACTGGCAGATGATGAATGGGCCAAACATTACATTTACTTTACATCCTGGATTCCAAAATTATATTGGATCTGTACTGTCAACATTCACCTCCGTATTTCTTAATGTCCGCCACTCAGTGTCAAGATCGTGAATACAATTTTTAACACGAAGTTAGAAATGGTCTGATGGACTGACTGGACTCACTCACTCAACATCCTGATCTGATAATATGCGGGTCGGCGATTTCCTTTCGAATGATGCAGTGAAGCGTGAGATTTTGAGTTCAATAAGAGGGGAGAGATTACGTAATTCGAGCCAAAATAAATGCGGGAAAGTACCTAACGAATGATGTTATCGATAAAACGTCACAGAGTGAGACGAGGAAAGAGTTTTTCAGCACAAAAATATTATGTACCATTTATTATTATTTTTCATTTTTCTTAAATTTGGACTGGAAGAAATTTCGGGAGATTTTTGTTTTTATGGGTTTTCTGGTGTGTTGCGAACAAATCGGGAGATCTTCTGACATTTCGGGAGAACTGGCAACACTGGGCACAGTTGTTTACAAATTCCTTAATGCTTCCCTGGTCACATGTAATACAACATGATGACGTCCTGCTTTTCGTCACAGATGCGACACCTTACATGAAAAAAAAGCCGTTGAAACTTTGAAAGTTCTCTTCCCGAAAATGCTCCATCTCACATGCCTAGCCCACGGGCTGCACATAATTTCTTCCTAAAATCGCCCTCCGAAATCGGGTTTTTAAAGGAAATAGCACCAGAGCTCCCTTTATCTCCACAACCGTTATTGACTTAGGTGGGAAAACTGGATCTGTGCTGCTATGTATTACACTCACAATTTGAAGAAGATACACGAGGTAACTCAGCTACCGCAAGCAATTACATATGTGTCATCTATGGCGATCGTTTAAGATACAGTAAAACAGCTGCAGAGAGCACCAGGAGACAACGGTTTGGCTGTTATTGACAAGTGTATTTTTTTGTTTTACAATATGCTCTACGTCACACCGACACAGATAAGTTTTTCGGCGACACCGGGATAGGAAAGGGTTAGGAGTGGCCTGAATTAAGTTACAGTTCCAGCATTTGCCTGGTGTGAAAATGGGAAACCATGGAAAACCAATTTCAGGGCTGGCGACAGTGGGGTTTGAACCCACAATCTCGCGAATGCAAGCTCACAGCTGCGCGCCCCTAACCGCACGGAGAACTCGCTCGGTTGACGACTGTAAACGTGTGATGAGTGCTAATAAAGACCAAGAAAAACTTAAAACATTCGTAATGTTCTGAAAGGTTAAAGTTCTGTTCCGAAATAGTAACTTGTTTCAAGTGTGTTCCAATCACTTCAGTAGAACTTGAAAAAACATCTTGTTGTGACATGTAATCAAGAAAAGAAATAGTGAATACTAAATGTAATAGAGAGGTGTATTACAATTAAGTTAATATGTTTTAGTGATGGCTGGTAAATAACGTAACGAATATTTTTAACAAGTACGCGGGTGTAACGGCTACAGCATGTAACGGTTACAGGAGATATCCAGTTACTGAAATAACTGAAACTCGACAATACTCGGGTGAGCTCGGTTAACACCGGCAGCGTGTGGCCGTACTTGCTAGCAGTAACCGCCTCTACTAACCAGTATTTAACTCTCAACGCGTATTTTACTGACCAGTATTGAGTTGTTGCCGTGCATTTATATCGCCAACGTTATGAAGAGGGCAAATATGTTGTCATTTTTTTCCGGAATAGATAGAGAGTTCACGAAATGTTCTTACAAGTCTTCCACATCAAATTTAAAAAAAGCTCGTGGAAAGGATTCACCCAACAATTAATTTTAAAAAAGCAGTGCCAGTAGTTGAAATAAGTAAGTGTTTAAGTAAACCAATTTTGTGTTCATACACTTTAATGTAAGCAGACAAGGTAAAAGGGAGGGAAGTGTGTAAGTGTTCTATGCGGCTGATTAATTTAAAAGTTCAGAGCGGAGTGCCGAGGATTAGGCGCGCTGGGAAGCGGAGACAGCGAGCGCAGTGCCGGCAATGACAAGCAGGCATATTCGGCTCAAAGAAGCGGCATGATTACGCCCATCGAAACGAAACTGAACTGAACTCACCGGCTACACAGATGCTCTGGACAAATAAATAAATGAATAAATAAATAAATAAATCAACTAGGAAATTAAACTAAACTCACCAGTATTAAATAAATAAATAAATAAATAAATTAGGAAATTAAACTGAACTCACCAGTATTTACAGACGATGCTGAAAGTGATCTCCTTCAGCTGCAATGCAAGCTTCACATCTTGTAATGAGATATCGAAACACACTTTGTAGTTCATGGACACCGGTAGAACGCACAATGTTCCTAATTTCAATTTTTAATTCTTCTGGAGTTCGAGAATTATTCCTGTCAACTTTTCCTTTAAGATTTCCCCATAGATAAAAATAACGTGTGCTTAAATCAGGCGAACGAGGGGGCCATAAGCCTTTCCTGATGAACTGATCATCGAACACTTCCCGTAACCGTCGCATAGAGCTACACGCCGCATGGGCCGTTGCACTATCCTGCTGGAAATAGCCGCACCTTTTCTCTTCTTCAGTCAGTTCAGCAAAAAATGGTTCCAGAATGTTGTGAATATAACGGTCAGAAGTAATCGTGTCCTGAAAAAATATCAGACCGATAATTCGTCGGGCAATGATAGCGCACCACATACCCACCTTCATATCGTGCAGAGGTCTCGGCTGTAAAACGTGCGAGTTGTCTGTATCCCAGATTCTATTGTTCTGTGAACTGACATATCCACTCAAATGAAACCAGGCTTCGTCGTTCATAAAAATAAAGTTCGGATCCACAATACCGTCGTGGACACTATTCATGAGCCAATTGCAAAATCGTATTCTTGCATTGAAATCTGTAGGCAGTATGTTATGGACTGAATGAGTCTGATAAGATCGTAAATGTAGCAATTTTGTTGCATTACATGCTGAAGAAGGTGAAATACCACTTTCCTGAGCTAATCTCCGAAGCGACTTATGTGGACTGATCTGGTGTCTTGCCTGTATATCTTCGAACCTCTCCCGTGTGACAACTGTTCTCCTTCGCTTCTTTTTCTTATTTATTACGGAACCAGTACTACGCCACTTGTAAACGAGCTGATGCACGTAACGTTTTGATGGTAATGTCGCACCAGGAAATTGTCTACGGAATTTTCGAAGCCACCTTTTAACTGGTTTCTTCTTTTTGTGCAAATACACTCGACCTATAGTGTGTTAAACCATCGTGATGATAACTTCACAACACACCTTAAAAGTCCAATAGTTTCTAGCGAAGTGAGGGACAGAGTGCTAAACAGCTGCACTTCTCATCTCACCAGTGTTGACACAAGCCATACGGCGCTCGCTCGGGAATTCCCACAGCATGCGACCAGAAGTCTGAACTCTTAAATTATTCTCCCTGTATCTCTCTCCCTCTCTTAGCTCAGTGTTGTGGAATCCAATTTAAGTGAGTTATGTCAGTAAATTAAAGAAAAGAACTTCTTTTCAGGATGAAATACCGCCACGCCGGCGTCTCCCAAAAACCTACATAAGTTGAAGAAAGATTAGAATATAGAATTATTATTATTATTATTATTATTATTATTGGACTTTTTTTACGTCGCACCGACACAGACAGGTCTTAAGGCGACAACTGAGTAGGGCAGGGCTAGGAGTGGGAAGGAAGTGACCGTGGCCTTAATTTGTCTGATGTGAAAATTGGAAAGCACGAAAAACCATTTTCAGAAATGTCGACAGTGGGGTTCGAACTTTCAGTCTGCCGACTACGTGCCTTAAACCACGTAGTCAACTCGCTCGGAATAGTATTATTATCTGCTGATATTACCTCTAAATATCGAATCTGATATTGTACATACATATATAACCGATGTCCGACTCGTTGGCTGAACGGTCAGCGTACTGGCCTTCGGTTTGGAGGGTCCCGGGTTCAATTCCCAGCCGAGTCGGGGATTTTAACCTTAATTGGTTAATTCCAATGGCACGGGGGCTGGGTGCGTGTGTTGTCTTCATCATCATTTCATCCTTATCACGACGCGCAGGTTGCCTACGGGAGTCAAATAGAAAGACCTGCACCTGGCGAGCCGAACCCGTCCTGGGATATCCCGGCACTAAAAGCCATACAACATTTCATTTTTTATAAAAGATGAGACATTTTGTAACTCAAAATTACACATGCACTTGCCCCGGCAGTCTTAATTCGTTTAGTGGTGAACAAATACAGTTGACCATACGGTTAGGGGCGCGCAGCGGTGAGCTTGCATCATCCGGAAGGTAGTGGCAGCCCTGAAGGTGGTTTTGCGTGGTTTCCCTTTTTCACACCAGGCAAATACTAGGGCTGTATCTTAATTAAGGCGACGGCCGCTTCCTTCCCACTCCTAGCCCTTTCCTATCCCATCGTCGCCGTAAGACCTATCTGTGTCGGTGCGACGAAAAGCAAAATAAAAAAATTAAAAAAACATACACGACCACGCAGGGAAACGGGACAATCGTTAGACATATAGTACAGTTATTTTAGCCTGCATTTTGCATTTTTTATACTTCGTGGTATTCTTATATGCCTATTATGTGGAGTTCAATTTCTTGTATTTTGTTAAGTTGCTATATTATTAAAAATTTAAGGTCCTATTTATCAGTTGCCTTGGTTTTTCTGTAAATATATAGGCTACCGAGCAAGTGACTTGGGCCACGTAGCTATTAGCTTGTATTCGGGAGATCGTGGGTTCGAACACCACTGTAGGTGCGACATAAAGCAAAATTGTATTGTTTCTCTAAATACTTAAGCTTGTATTTTGCTTTCATTTGCAATACGGTACCTTTTGTAATATTTAGGATAACATTCTGTTGTATTTTTAAATAATTGTAATTGTTAAAATATCACGTTCCTATTCAGCACTTGCCTCAGATTTTCTCTAAATAGTTATTTATATGTGCCTTTTACATTCATTTTACAGTGCAGTTCTCTCTTATTAAGTAGGATTTCTATTTTTGTAGTTTCAATATTTTTTTAAATGATCGATTTAATATATTTCTCCATGGATGTCGGTTGTACAATGGAGACAGAGAAAATAGTACGTAAGAGGAAATTATGTAGCTTAACTTAGCCTACTTGCGTCTACCTTGCACACGTTACAGACAGGAAAACATAATGCACCCAAATTGCCTTAGGCGCTATGGCGGAATACATTACTTCATCATATCATTTGCATAAATCTTAAATTCGACAATTTTAACGAGGACTGCAGACTGTTCACGACCCACCAACGTAGAAGAGCTAAGCCACCTTGGCAGAAATAAGGCACGTTCTGTTGGGGGTTGTTAAACTATTATGTCGTACATGCACATAGCCCGATATTGCCTGAGAAATTTCTCCCGCCGCACCCATGGGACAGATGGTCACCACACCCTCAGAACCTTTTTTTGAAAACTTTCCACAAGGCCGTGTAAGGCAGAGCAACTTAAGATACGCGAAAAGGATAGAAGTTGGCTAAAATATTTGGAATTGGACGAGTAGACACCAAAGAAAAATGGCGCGACCACTCACATTGCTCCATTCTAAACCGCCAGATTCCCGCTGGGAATATTTTAGTCTCTTGTGAATTGGTGACAGATAGCACGTAAATTGGGTTTCTAGTCACAGTATTAAAAAGAAGATAATTTTGGGTGGACCTTGCGGAATTAAGTATAACGTGACTGAAACAATAAGCATTATGCGCAACTGATCACGTGTGTATAGCGTGGGTACATCCGAAAATAACTTTCGCGCTACTAAGCACAGGGCCGACATTAGTTTAATTCAACCGACGCCAAGTGAATTAGGCAAAACGGTACGATCGTATTCAGACTTGCTACTCCGTACCGTAATACAGTGAAAATAAGAAACCACGGACACGGTTTCATAACCTAGGGAAGCCAACGGATAAATTTGGGACGCTCCGTAATATCACCGAAAGTTGGGTGAGAATCACGTAGTTGGACCGTAGGCACATAACAGACGTGAAATGAACCAGTCAGGGAGTCTGTATTCTGCAGTCATCAGTTCAAAACTCGGTATTCCAGCATTCGGCAGTGAGCACTCACTACTTTGTTGTGAGCACACTTCAGCACTTCAGTTTACAAGTAAAGTCCATCGTGTGAGTATTCAAACCGAATACGAGAGGGAACGCCAGGTTACAGACTAATCAGTAATTGCAACCCGATAATCGAAATGTAAGTGAATAATTCATAAACTTTATTTATTCAAACGCCGGGGGGAAGTACGATTTTCTTAACGTAATCATTGGCTATTGCCGAGGACAATGTGTATATCGCAACTCAATGGGAGTAACACAAGTTGCCGGTTTGTTTTGGAGAAGTAAAGGGAAGAGAATGACATGCCACTAAGGCTAATGGAACATTTGTCCAGGTAGTAAGGAAGCAGTTGGTAAATCCTTTGTGGGGTCACTTGTATTTCGATTGAGGGAGCAGGTCTTTTAAACTCATTCATTACGAACATTCCAATGACCAGCCTAGCAGAGGACAACGAACGCGAGCAGAGAACAATGCCTAACCAGACGACAGAACAGGGACAGATATGACCGAGATTTCAAGAGTGTCGCTTTGTCGCATATTCAGACCAGCTGATAGGAAGTAGATTGATATACGATCGCGTTACAAGCTGTGCAGTTTGAGCGAAGTCATTCCTACGAGTGTCTTAGAATAAGTGATAGTATTAGAGCTTAGGATTAAGTAGAAGAAGACTGTTGCGTGTGTCACGAGTGAAGGATGTGCCAAATCGTATACATACCCATCAGTCGTCACCACGGAAATGTTAATGTCTAACATGGAGTAACACCAGGAATGTACCATGTGGTACAAGGGTAGAGGCATGATTTTTTCTCAATTTTTGAACGATTTCGCGAGAAGGATACTAATTTTCGCGTTATTTCGCGAAATAGATATTGCCTTATCGCTTTAATGAAATTCTAATATTAATCATTAAAGGTTTCATTACTATCACCGATTGTTGATTGTGGAGGTTTAATTGATAGACTGTACATACCTGGTACCTACTTCTGAAGCCATTTCCGGACTGCATGGTCGTCTACCTCCTCCCGAGGGATGTTGGCTTTGCGCAACATCGCTGTTGTTTCGTGTTTCACTCTTAGCTTTCTTTTGCATATCTAATGAGAGTTCTATTGTTGCCTGCCGTTTCACTGTTGGAGTGCTAAATTTACGTTCTGAATGTTCCTTATTTTTAAAATTTTTGAGACAGTATATTTTTTTCTCCCACTACATACGAACATTACAAAATTTACACATTAAAATATTGCTTTCCGAAATGTATAAACCTTCACTCGCAAACTATTTAGCTCTGCTGTGCAGCGTAACACTTGTCGAGCGACTAATTTTCGCTACTGTCTGTGATCACTTTCTTAATTTTACCTGAACACGAAGCTGAAGAACACCAGTCAATTGCGCTGCTTGTAGACGTCATTAGGGATTCCAGGATTGCACAATGCCGTGAGGAGACAGGCTGCGGTGGGATTACCAGCCACCACAAGAACAACATTCCAAACATTTCGTTTGGCAAGTAGCCTGGAGCCAACCCCTTTTCTTTGATGCCATGTCTTAAAGAGATTTTCCAGAACATTAATGATACAGTAACATATTTCTTTCCTGTTGATGAATCTTTCTTCGCTCTTCCTTTTCTTTTCGTACAATTTGGAACAAAATGTCAAGTTCGTTATTCACTACAGATTTCCCAGTTATATCGTGCTTATCGCGAAATAATTGAATTTCGCTTTAAAATGGCCTTATCGCTTTAATTCGCGAACATAATATCCAGATTTTCTTAACCAGAAATATATGATTCGTTAATATATTGCAAAATCGCTGCAAAATATTTTTGTCGCGTTTATCGTTAATGCGAAAAAATCATGCCTCTATAACATGGGAAAGCCTGACTGAATGCAGCTTTGGAGAAATGTAAGTACCAGATTACTGAAATGTATTTTTAATTAATATGTAAATGATCAACAGTAGTAGTGATAATAAGAGAGAGCTAGGCAGGGGGTAATGGGCAAGATGGCCGCTATACATGGGCTCTTATGGGACTAACTCCTGGGACCTGGCCAGGGGCTACCGTGCAAGATGGCGGTTACACATAGGCTCTTATGGAGAAAGCTGGCACAGGGGAGACATAGGACTTAAGGAGATGGCCTCAGGGGCTCACAACTTGTAACTTATGACCTATTAGTTTGATCAGCCTGACATTTGAGAACTGAGGCAAGGGCTACTATGCAAGATGACTGCTATACTGTATTCGTATAGACCATAAGCAGAGGGCTGCTTTAGGGGCTCAAAACTTGTAATTTATGACCTATTAGTTTGATCAGCCTGACATTCGAGAAATGAGGCAAGGGCTACTATGCAAGATAACTGATATACTGTATTCGTAGAGACTTCAAGTAGAGGGCTGTCTCAGAAGCTCACAACTTGTAACTTATGACCTATTAGTTTTACTAGTGTAAGTTGAGGGAACTGAGGCGAGGGCTTCTATGCAAGATAGCTGCTATACTGTATTCTCATGGACTAAACTCTAGAGAGCTACCTCAGGGCCTTACAACTTGTAACATATAGCTATCTTAGCATGTCCTATCAATGTGCACTAACTTAATGACGTAGAGCGCGAAATTTAAAATCCGCGTGCTCTTGACAAGTTCTAACCACGTGGGCGTAGATTTTGAACTTCGGATGCTGACGCAGCATACCACGCGACCGTGACGTCCGACCACTTGCTCTTGTTTGTAAACAAAGCCACGTGCTTTTTTGACAGCTGACAAGGTAACAGCTGTCACCTTAACAGGCCCTAACCTCTCTTTTAAGGACAATAGAGCATCACTAACCTCACTGCTGCCATCATGACGGCGCTAATCCTCACTGTTGCCACCTTATGGATTTTAAATTTCGCGTTACTACGTGCATGTCATCTTTAACCACGTGCCTTATGCACGTAGTAGCGCGGAATTTAAAACCCATGTGCATTTTTGCACCTGTCAAGATGACAGCTGCCATCTTTAACCACGTGGGCGCGGAATTATAAACAACAGAACATCGCTAACCTCACTGCTGCCAACTTAACGGGCCTAAACCTCATTGTTGCCACCTTATGCATGTGGTAGCGGGCAATTTAAAATCTACGTAATCTTAACTCGGTACAATACTCCTTCAGTCATGACATGCAGTCGACGCATACTGCTGTGTCATTAGTAATTTAACGCTTATTTCCGGTCACGACCTAGCCAGCACGCTGCATGCAAACATTTACTTTGAATGTACTACGTGTTAAATACAGATCCGTTCTTTTCCCCTTCAATATGTAAGTATTGTTAATCTCAGGTAAGCGTGTGCGTTTCTACTGTGCAGTGCTAATAATTTACACGTCAACGCCTTCGAAAACCGGATGCACCTTGTGTATGCGTGTGTAGTTTTACGATGCAGAGTAATAGTAGGCAGTGATTATCGTTTTATAATTTATTCACATGCTATTGCATGTAGCTATCAGCTTGGAGCGGGCAGGTTCGAACCACACTCTAAAAATGTGTTTCCGTAGTTTCTCACTTTCGCACCAGGAAAATAATAGAAGTTGTATCTTAGCTGTAATCAACTTTAGACTGTAGGGCTGGCGACGTGTTAGGCTCCGGATCGTAAGATAGTCGGTTCAAACTGCAATGTTAACCGTAGTAGTAGTGATTATTGTTTTAAGAGAAATGTAACGTTTAATTCTGTATTTCGTAGATCGATTTTAAACATTGAGTGTTGTAAATCTCTGTTGTAAGTGTCGATACCGTCCTACTATGTGGCTGAGGGGTTCGATTCCTAGTAGCATATAGCTTGTGCGCGCTAACCACATCAATAGTAGTAATTATTGTTTTATGAGGAAGTACATCTACCCTCTATTTCTATCGTTCCGCTGACCCTGAGTTGCCCTTCTGTCAATGATTACCGCGTTATCGTTGCACAATTACGTAATTACGTGTTCGATTCCCGGGATTACAAGAAGATAGTAAGTATAGGCTGTTGTGATGTTTTTGAATCCTAATATGAATATCGAAAGAAGATATAGTTGCAGAAAATCGTATTATCTTGCGTTATATTATCTGCATATTAGTAGTGATTATTGATTTAAGAGGAAGAACAACAATTCTTCTCCCCTTGAGGTCTAAGTTCGAATCCTATATTTTTTCTTTCTCTATGGTGTTTGCGATAAGAAAACAGGGTTTGAATCCATGATTTTTCTCCTTAACACAATATGATGTAGGACAAAGATATCCCCTGCTAAGTCGTTAAATCATTTTATCTCCACAGTAGTATGATTTTTTTATTATGTTACGGTAACTAAACGGATTTTTTTGTTGCATGTGTTCGAATCCAGCAAAATCCATCTCCTTAGGACAAAGATATGCCCTGCTAAATAGTAACTAAAATAATTTTATCTGGAGTGATTAAGAAGAAGTGTGTCGGATAGAGATATACAACATTTGCAATTCTATGTATGCGCGCTGATTGCACAGAAGTACTTTTTTAATAACAGATTAATATTATAATATTTTGCGTCATAAGTTTCCTGTTCTGAACACTAATAGCCAAAATGTTTTGTCTTGTTCTACAATCAATTCTAGTGTGTGCTAATTGTAAAAGGATTGAACCTGTTTTTTCTTGTCGAATAGAGACATACAGCACAGTAGCGATAACAGTTTTTTTGTTTAATATTCAACATGTTTTGTCTTGTCGGATAAAGACATACAGCATGTCAATTCTATATTTTTGCAATTGCATTCTGTAACTAGATTGAACCTGGTTTGTCTTGTCGGATACAACATTTGCTTAATCTACAATATTTTTGCGTGTTGATTGTAATCGAAAACAGTATTACCTTCTCCTTACCACATCGTCCTGCTACAACTCCCTCCTCAATCGAAAAAAATTATGCGACGTGGACAACGCTACATACCGTAAGTATATTTGTTTGTTTTGTGACGTTCATTTCAGGAAGGCATCTGTCCGTAGGAGGAGGGGTTGAGCTAACCTCGGTAACTGTAAAGAGGAGTCCTTTTAACATTTTGCCTGGAAGAGGAGCCCTTTTGCCCTTTAGCCTATTAGCTCTAGGAGGAGGAGGGCTTAGTAAGGAGGGGAAGAGTCCTTTTGCCCTTTTAATAAGACCTGACCCCTAAGTTCCATTCCCTATCATGTGTGTAGCACGAATTTTTTTCGATTCAGCATTTTGCAATCCTACACTGAATGAACTTTATCACTTCTTACAGCATAACAAAGTTAGGTTATAACAATATTCTATGTTTATCTACATCATTCTGATTATGTTTTTAGCTTTAAGCAACTATACTTCCTCGAGAGCCCTAGTGCAGCTCTCCCCCAGAGTTAGTCCCATAAGGGCCTATGTATACGCAAGAGCCCCTGCGTTAGACTGGTGTTAGGAAGGGCATCCGTTTAGGAGGATGAACCCCCCCGCATCAGCCCAAAAACAACTCTCCCCAAGTTAGTGCTATAAAGCTCATGTATCACTACTAGCTCCTGTGCTAGACTAAGGATGAGCGATAGCCCAGCTCCTTAAAGTTAGTCTAATATAACCAATGCGCCGCAGCTATCTTTGCTAGTAGCCCCTGCATCAGTTCTCAAAAGTTAGGCGATAAAAGTAATAGGCTATAAGTTACAAGTTGTAAGCCCCTGAGGAAGTTCTCTACAGTTCAGTCCATGAGAATACAGTACAACAGCTATCTTGCATAGTAGCCCTTGCCTCAGTTCCCGAAAGTTAGACTAGTAAAACTGATCAGTTATAACTTACAAGTAGTGAGTCCCTGAAGCAGCCCTCTACTTACGTTCTATACGAATACAGTATAGCAGTCATCTTGCATAGTAGCCATTGCCTCAGTTCTCGAATGTCAGGCTGATCAAACTAATAGGTCATAGGTTACAAATTGTGAGTCCCTGAGGCCATCTCCTTAAATCCTATGTCTCCCCTGTGCCAGCTTTCTCCATAGGAGCCTATGTATAGCCGCCATATTGTACAGTAGGCCCTGGCCCAGGTCCCAGGAGTTAATCCCATAAGAGCCCATGTATAGCGGCCATCTTGCCCATTAGCCCCTGGCCTAGCTCTCTTTTATTATCACTACTACTATCAACTATAGCCGCAACCATGCTGTCCTCCGTTAGAGATGTTTATGCCTAATTTCGATTTATTTTAAGGTTTCGTAACGGACAGCTGATTTGATTTAGATGTAAAATTACAGAATGTAAAATGTTGAGGGCCCAACATTAAATCAGTCTATTTGCGTAACGTGTGGATTTCATTGTGTGCTAGATGTTGGAACGCCCACTGTATTATTAATCTGGACTGATTTCTATCCGTGCCCAGATTTTGTCGCTGGAACATAATAAATAGATGTCAAATATTAATAATAATAAAAATAATACGCTGTGTTCCGGATGATAGTTTTTATAGCGTAGGACCGCAACAAACGTAATGATAAATGTGTTATGATGTTTTCTTACGACACGGTTAACAAATATTTAGGGAAAATTTATAAAATTAGGTAATGATTATTTCGACGCCACTACGATTTGTATGATTGATTTAACTGGCTTCAGTAATAAAATAATTGGGAAGTTGTAATAAATAAATAAGTGATAAATTAAG
The DNA here is from genome assembly GCF_040414725.1 of Anabrus simplex. Classification (NCBI taxonomy): domain Eukaryota; kingdom Metazoa; phylum Arthropoda; class Insecta; order Orthoptera; family Tettigoniidae; genus Anabrus; species Anabrus simplex. The sequence goes on from NC_090266.1 coordinate 1,220,095,494, forward strand.
TGTGTTACATTTTCACGCAAGATTGAGTGAAATAACACTGTTCAGATCGGATGTCTAGATGGGAACTGAGGTCTGATGTAAATGAAATACCGAGCAATAAACAAGAAATATGAGAAAGGGAGAAATTCCCGCAAGAAGCGGGATTAGTACGTTGAGATACCAGTAGAAATAGTCCTGGTAAACAAGCGATGAGCTAGTGAATAAATGTCTACTCATTAAGGAAGAATAGTAATGGAGCTGCGATGAAACAAGAGAAAATAAGAATCTACGAGGAAATAAGAAATAAAATAAAGAAGAACTAGCCGCTGTGTAATACAAATAGAGAGAGGTCGAGGCCTGCCTAAGAGGCTCGCATACATGAGATGAGACTCCATACTCACTGTGAACATTTGATCGATATTGAATTGATTCCAGATTGTGTACTATGATATTGAAGCAGGGTTAAGGTGACACCCGATTATTTTATACTATAAAATGTACACCCGTGAGATGTAACAATAAGCCGTGACGCAGGAACATTTGATAGTACCTATTAGACCGTAATACTAATAATAATTTGTCTAAGCATTTAGCTTCGTTGGTAATCTTTGAGTACAGTAGTTCTTGCAAATTTCATTTCTGTTGTGCTTAGTTTAGTGACATACGGTACGGTACCGGTATCGTAATTAGGATACGTCTGAAAGTAGTTTAAAATTACTGTAGTGTACTGTACAGTAGTATACGAGTAATATCCTATTAGAATTTAGTGTGATTATTTTATTATTGTAAAATATTTGTGTAGTACTGGTGTAGTAGAGGTATCCGTAGAAACTCTTACTAAAATACTGTTGTTGTAATTAGAATAGGCTTAATTGCAGTTTGGAATTGTGTAGTTCTTGTGTAGGCTATTACTTTCGATATTCAGTAATTAACAGCAGTTTTATTCTGTCAGGGGTAGTAGGATAAAAAAAAATAGAGCACGACTAAGTAGTATTGTAGTGTAGTCGTATATTTATTACCTTATTGTTGTGTACTTTCCCAGACAATATATCCCTCCGTTCATTTATTTTTTGCAAATAAGTTATTTTATTTTTAATTTCATTTTTTCCCCGTAAAGAATGGCTAACGAGCGCGAGTGTACTTACTGTGGGTGTGGCGAGGCATTGAGGGGTATGAGGGAGGAGTTGGAAAGTTTGAGAGAGATAATTAGGATTCTCACAGAAGACAGGAAGGAAGATAGGACTCCCTCAAAAAATGTACAAGTTACAGTAGGTGTACAAGTGGGAGGGGAAGGGAAGGGAGGAGTTGTAGAAGACAGGTGGTCTAATGTTGTAAGGGGAAGGAGATTGCAGGCTAAGGGCTCTATTCACGATCAGAATTCAGGACAGGTGTCTGTGCGAAATCGGTACGGGTCACTCCAGGTAGAACAACAGAGGGAAGATGAGGGACAGGGAACTGTTGCTGAGAGGTGTGGAAGTAGGAGGAAGGGAAAAGGTAGGAAAGGAAAATGTAGAGTAGAGGATAGGAAAAGACAGGTGGAACAGGGTCATGGGAAGGAGAAAAGGGAGGAGGAAGTAGCTTCTGCAGCTATCAGGAAAGATAGGGCTGACCAGGAGGGGAGGGGATCAAATGAGATGGGTAGGGTTGAGGCTCTGGTCATGGGGGATTCCATCGTTAGACATGTGGGGAAAGTGTGTGGAGGAAAGGGTACCAGTGTAGAGTGTTATCCAGGAATTAGGATGAGGCAGATGTTGAGGAAAGTAGAAGAGAGGGAGGAGGGGAAGGAGAAGGTGGTAGTGTTTCACGTTGGTACCAACAATGTAAGGCACGCTGATATAAGTACCAACATAGTTGGAGATGTGTGGGATCTGGTAAATGCAGCACGGATGAAGTTTAAGAAAGCGGAGATTGTTATTAGTGGAATACTGTGTAGAAGGGATACTGACTGGAGGGTGATTGGGGATTTAAATGAGACTATGGAGTGGGTATGTGGGAAACTGGGAGTGAAATTTCTAGATCCTAATGGGTGGGTAGGAGATAGGGATCTGCGCTCAGATGGCCTTCATTTAAACCACAGTGGTATGTATAAGTTAGGAAATTTGTTTGGAAGCGTAATAGGGAGGTACATTCAGGGAGCGGTGATAAGGGAACTGGAAATCAAGTACGGACGACATAAAATTGTTAGTGTTGAACTGTAGAAGTATTGTAAGGAAAGGAATATAATTAAGTAATTTAATAGATATATATTTACCAGATATTGTAATAGGAGTTGAATCATGGCTGAGAAATGATGTAATGGATGCAGAAATTTTCTCACGGCACTGGAGTGTGTATTGTAGAGATAGGATAGGAAGGGTGGGAGGGGGAGTGTTCATTCTGGTGAAAGAAGAATTTGTAAGCTACGAAAAAGTTAAAGATGAGACACATGAAATTCTAGGTGTAAGGCTCATATCTAAAGATAATAGGCAACTTGATATATTTGGAGTGTACAGATCGGGAAAGGGTAGCACTGACGCGGATTCGGAATTATTTGATAGGATAGTCAGCTATGTGGGAAACGACATGGAAAGAAATGTGATTGTAGCAGGAGATCTGAATTTGGCAGATGTCAATTGGGAAGGAAATGCAAACGACAGGAAGCATGACCAACAAATGGCAAATAAGTTAATATGGGAAGGACAGCCGATTCAGAAAGTGATGGAACCAACCAGAGGGAAAAATATCCTGGATGTCGTGCTGATAAAAACCCGATGAGCTCTATAGGGAAACTTAAGTAATAGATGGTATTAGTGATCATGAAGCTGTTTTTGTCGTAGTTAAAAATAAATGTGATAGAAAGGAAGGTCTTAAAAGTAGGACTGTTAGGCAGTACCATATGGCTGATAAAGCAGGCATGAGGCAGTTTCTAAAAAGTAATTATGATCGGTGGAAAATGGTAAATAAAAATGTAAACAGACTCTGGGATGGGTTTAAAGAAATTGTTGAGGAATGCGAAAACAGGTTTGTACCTTTAAGGGTGGTAAGGAATGGTAAAGACCCACCTTATTATAATAGAGAAATAAAGAGACTAAGAAGGAGGTGCAGACTGGAAAGAAATTGAGTTAGAAATGGCTGTGGAAGTAAGGAGAATTTGAAGGAACTTACTAGAAAATTGAATCTAGCAAAGAAGGCAGCTAAGGATAACATGATGGCAAGCATAATTGGCAGTCATACGAATTTTAGTGAAAAATGGAAGGGTATGTATAGGTATTTGAAGGCAGAAACAGGTTCCAAGATGGACATCCCAGGAATAATTAATGAACAAGGGGAGTGTGTATGTGAGGATCTTCAAAAGGCAGAAGTATTCAGTCAGCAGTATGTAAAGATTGTTGGTTACAAGGATAATGTCGAGATAGAGGAGGAGACTAAGGCCAAAGAAGTAATAAAATTTACATATGATAACAATGACATTTACAATAAGATACAAAAGTTGAAAACTAGAAAAGCGGCTGGAATTGATCAGATTTCTGGGGATATACTAAAGACAATGGGTTGGGATATAGTACCATATCTGAAGTACTTATTTGATTATTGTTTGGTCGGAGGAGCTATACCAGATGAATGGAGAGTTGCTATAGTAGCCCCTGTGTATAAAGGAAAGGGTGATAGACATAAAGCTGAAAATTACAGGCCAGTAAGTTTGACATGCATTGTATGTAAGCTTAGGGAAGGCATTCTTTCTGATTATATTAGACATGTTTGTGAAATTAATAACTGGTTCGATAGAAGGCAATTCGGTTTTAGGAAAGGTTATTCCACTGAAGCTCAACTTGTAGGATTCCAGCAAGATATAGCAGATATCTTGGATTCTGGAGGTCAAATGGACTGTATCGCGATTGACCTGTCTAAAGCATTTGATAGGGTGGATCATGGGAGACTACTGGCAAAAAAGAGTGCAACTGGACTAGACAAAAGAGTGACTGAATGGGTTGCTATATTTCTAGAAAATAGATCTCAGAGAATTAGAGTAGGTGAAGCTTTATCTGACCCTGTAATAATTAAGAGGGGAATTCCTCAAGGCAGTATTATCGGACCTTTATGTTTTCTTATATATATAAGAATGATATGAGTAAAGCAGTGGAATCGGAGGTAAGACTTTTTGCGGATGATGTTATTCTCTATAGAGTGATAAATAAGTTACAAGATTGTGAGCAACTGCAACGTGACCTCGAAAATGTTGTGAGAAGGACAGCAGGCAATGGTATGTTGATAAACGGGGTTAAAAGTCAGGTTGTGAGTTTCACAAATAGGAAAAGTCCTCTCAGTTTTAATTACTGCGTTGATGGGGTGAAAGTTTCTTTTGGGGATCATTGTAAGTATCTAGGTGAAATATAAGGAAAGATCTTCATTGGGGTAATCACATAAATGGGATTGTAAATAAAGGGTACAGATCTCTGCACATGGTTATGAGGGTGTTTAGGGGTTGTAGTAAGGATGTAATGGAGGGGGCATATAAGTCTCTGGTAAGACCCCAACCAGAGTATGGTTCCAGTGTATGGGACCCTCACCAGGATTACCTGATTCAAGAACTGGAAAAAATCCAAAGAAAAGCAGCTCGATTTGTTCTGGGTGATTTCCGACAAAAGAGTAGCGTTACAAAAATGTTTTAATGTTTGGGTTGGGAAGGATTGAGAGAAGGAAGGAGAGCTGCTCGACTAAGTGGTATGTTACATATAACTAATTTCATTTTTAGGCCCGTATTGAACTATGCTATGATATATTAACAATTTGTTCGTTATTTTGATCCACCTTTTCAATACAAATTTGTATTAGAGTGATTATTTGTATTGTATTGTATTGTATTGTATTGTATTGTATTGAAAAGGTGGATCAAAATAACCAACAAATTGTTAATATATCATAAGTGGAATGTTCCGAGCTGTCAGCGGAGAGATGGCGTGGAATGACATTAGTAGACGAATAAGTTTGAATGGCGTTTTTTAAAAGTAGGAAAGATCAAAATATGAAGATAAAGTTGGAATTCAAGAGGACAAACTGGGGCAAATATTCATTTATAGGAAGGGGAGTTAGGGATTGGAATAACTTACCAAGGGAGATGTTGAATAAATTTCCAAATGCTTTGAAGTCATTTAGGAAAAGGCTAGGAAAGCAACAGATAGGGAATCTGCCACCTGGGCAACTGCCCTAAATGCAGATCAGTATTGATTGATTGATTTATAAATTAATGTTTATTTGTCCGTGAATTCGATTGACTTTTTCATTCGTAATTTTTGTCATGGAAGGATAGTGTTTGGATAAGTTGTGGATTTCCCAGTCGTACGTATTTTTATGCTTATTTAAACTTGATTTTCGTTGATATTATAGTAAAGCGACGTTCCACTCATTTAAATGACAGGTGCCTTCGGCACCTGAGATACAAGTTACTTCAATTTTGTACGTGATCTTTCTGCTTGATGTAAATACTATAGGTTAGTTATACAGTAATATGATATTGATAAGTGAAACTCAGCTGTCTCTTTAATTTGGTCATATGATTTGTTTGCTTTGTCAGTGTGGGAGGATTCATCCACACTCTAATGTAAATATGAGTTCAAAAACCTTAGGAGAGGAAGACAGCTTGGTTACATTGCAACTTGTCAAATATTAAGTCGCTGAACAGGCCTGTGTAGAGTTGTAAATGTGTAGGACTGTACGTGTAAAGCAATAGAATTAAGAGATGTGTTTATAATCACGGTAAGAGGCATGCGAGTCATGCAAACCTGGTAGGGTTAAACATTTGAATATTTAATTAATGTGTAATTGTTAGGCAGGTCTGTTCAGTTGACTTCGTTATGTAAATTTTAATTTAGGTAATCCGTGGTGACTACACAGTGATTCATGAAATGCTCATGTATAAAATCCTTCCGATACCAGCGAATGAAAGGTCAGTTGAGACCATACTTAATGTGACGCTAATTTAAATAATATTAAGGTAACAGGGAGTGGTGAACTCCCAAACTCAGATGTTCTCAGGAAACTCCTAATTAATTTATCAGAGCAGTGCAAATTCAGAAAAGTCAGTTTAATCCTTTGGATGATTTTATTTTTGAGATCTGCAGATTAAATTAACGAAATATAAAATTTGAGACAGCCCGGAGTTCTTTTATGTCATAATTAATGTATTTGGCATTGTAGGTAAAGGTAATGAGATTACGTCAGTCATTGGTCAATGATGTACATCTATGATGTCAATAATTAATTTCAATTTTAATTACTCGGTTAAGAGGGTTCTTGTTTATGACGTAACCGAGCTACTGATGGCCGTTTTATAGCCCAAGTACGTGCTAAAACTCTGTGACCTTACTTTACATTTCTGATTTTTAAGTAATCTCAATTGGAATAAATTAATTAGCAAAAATTTAACCTGGTCCATTATCATTTAGTAGTAAATATAGTACCTGTAGTACTTGATATCCTTATGTACCTGAATAAGAAGAAGAAAAAGAAGACAGAACTGATCACGTCCCAAGCAGAGGAGAGCCTCATAGCGGTAAGTATATTTTATTACAGAGCGCCGTGGCAGAAGATGATAATGATAGAGGAGCTTACCGCTGATCGACATTCCAGGGGTACAATATTTCCATGAAAATTGTGGCTGGTAAATAACTTAACAAGGATCTTTTACCAGTACGCGTTTGGGGCTTGTAACGATTACAGGAGATACCCAGTTACTGAAAGAGCAGCGGCTCGGCAATACTCGTGTGTACTCGGTTAACCAGTTCAGGGCGCGGCCAGTAACTGCCTCGCGTAACACGTATTTTTACTAACCAGAATTATAATATCCAGTTACTGAAATAACAGCAGCTCGGCAATACTCGCGTATACTCGGTTAACGAGTGCACCGCGCTACCAGTAACCGCCTCAATTAATCAGTATTGACTCCTAAACGCGTTTATGTAGAGTTACGGGAATTATGAAGAGGGCAAAGCCGCGCGGCCGTACTCGCTACCAGTCACCATCATAGTTATCGGAATTTATGCAAGTTGTTTCAGCTTGTAATTAACATTATTCTTAAATGGTGATGGATTAAATTTTTGTTGTATTCCTTGTTCATGCTCCTGTTGAACACTTGCCGTGGCTTTTCTTTAATTTATTATGCCCGGGATCCGATGTTGGACGATGCCTAATACGGAATGACTGAGGCAATGAGCACTAGGACTCCCTTCCTCCAATCACCCGCAATAGCATGTACCCCGTAGCGTGAACAGAGTAATAAATATAGAAAAATCCCACAATTAATAATATGTCCTTCTGGCATTCGGCTGTGGGGACCTGTGTTGTCAGGCAGATACTTCTACACAGGTACATGACGCTCCCACCCACAATATCCTTGGGTGGTCACAAGCGGGCTTTCGGGCGTAATCACACACGTAAGAGGCTCATCTCCGAGCAGCACGCACATCAAGAATTTTGAATCGGTCTACAACTAACCCTTAAATATATAAATAAAGAGGGGACCGATGGCCACATGATCCTTGTAGCCGCCTTCTACAACAGGCAGCGATTACCTGTGAATGTATTCAGTCCCTCCCATCTACAGGGGCTTCAACCACGATTCCAAACCGCAATCCATATCCATGCCTAGGTCGTCCCTTTTAGTCGCCTCTTACGACAGGCAGGGGATACCGTGGGTGAATTCTTCATCTGCATCCCCAACCCACAGGGGGTGCACAAGAAATTACTACTACTGAGCACTGACTTTCTGCAAACGCTTGCAGTTTGCCGTTAAGATATACATATATACCAGATTATAAACTGCTGGCTGAAACCAAGGTCATGAATTCCTCATTACCAATGACAGCATCCATTACAATCACAACTTAAAAATACTCCTCTCAATTTTGTAATTGGGGAAGTGCCCTTGTTTCTGTGTCGAAGGAAGTGCTGGCTACTCAAAGTGAATAAAATATAAATAAAATTGGTCGTTTAGGTGGGTAAAATATTCGACAAAATGGTTTTCGGAAAATAGTAGTTCTAATTTCAAGATTATATGAATGGATAGAAGTAACCAGTTTTGTTTCTAGTTTCTATTTAGTGGTTTTCAATGATCGCAAGTTTCCAAGTTGGCAATACTGCACACCACTATGATCCAGCACACTGATATGCTGGTTCCTCTACATGGCAGATGCCATCCAACCTCACTGGAGAATCTGCCCTGCACAGGCTGTGCATCTGGCTGAAATAGTCGCATGAAATTATTATTAAAGCCGCCCGGCTCCGTGGCTAAATGGTTAGCGTGCTGGCCTTCGGTCACAGGGGTCCCGGGTTAGATTCCCGGCAGGGTCGGGAATTTTAACCTTAATTGGTTAATTTCGCTGGCACAGGCACTGGGTGTATGTGTCATTTTCATCATCATTTCATCCTCATCACGACGCGCAGGTCGCCTACGGGAGTCAAATCAAAAGACCTGCATCTGGTGAGCCGAACTTGTCCTCGGACTCTCCCAGCACTAAAAGCCATACGCCATTTCATTATTAAAGCCAATTATGTCTATTCGATAGGGGACACTGAAGAGATCCGTTTCATCACCTGTGGATATAGCATCAGTGAGGTCGATTGTTCTTAGTGGAAGTTGTGTATAGTTGTTATCTGTTTAATTTTTGATGCTGTTAGGGTTTATAAATTTTTCTCATTCTGTTGTTAATTTCTTTATTTTGTTGAGTGTTCAGTTCTCAATTTCCTCTTGTAATCGAGGGAATAATTCTTAGCTGTACACTGAGGTGATTCTAATGTAAGAGTTCAGAGTTGAGAAACTGCTTTCACCGTTCCATTGATGGAAAGTGCTGTGGCCCTGTTTTGTGTTTTCGGACCTGGAGTGGAATTGATTTTTATATTTACTGTGGTATATTTTGAGGTTACTTCTTGGTGTAACATATCAAGTGTCTGACTACCTTCCTGATTTTCCAGAAGCTGCAGATGTGGACAGATCAGGCCAACTAAAACAACTCCTTAAGGCTGATATTCATTATTAGGGAGCGGATTTTTATGTAATTACATTTTTTTTTTTGCGTAAGTTTTAACGCAAGTTACGAAGTTCATTATTCCTATTGTGCATCCCCAAGTGTGAAAACAATCTTATTTCACATAAAAACACATATTTTCACAATTTTTTATGTAAATACATATTTTAAGAAAATCTATAATAAGCACATAAATCGCCAATATTTGTTGATCAATAAAATTTAAAATGCTTCTGTGTTATAAAACAATGCTCATATTTTCGTTTTACGATTACGGTATTGCTTTTAACAGTGTATTTAACATAATGTATCTGAATATTTCGGCTACTTATGGACTTCCCTCCATAAGTTCTAAAACTTGCTGGTCACTGGCTACGTCGTTACATTTAGACAGCGATTTGATTTGCTGCACAAGATGTTTCCTTGCATGATGTCATTCCAACTCTTTATGAGTCAACCCTCTCGGGTTTTGTTTATAGAATATTAGCGAAAGGCAATCACGGAGAGATCAGGTGACGTAATTCCGTTACGACATGGGAGACTCGGAAGAATATTACCCCACCATTAGGTAGTGGAATTTCATCACTCCTAAGAGTAAGGTTAGCTGTTTGGGTCCATATATCATTCTCGTGGTCGTGTGATTTTGTATGGATTTATAAGAAATATTTCCTTCAGTGTCCGCTGCTATTCTTTTTATTGAAACAGTGATTCACCGTAAATGCGTGTGTCGTAACCTGCAAAATAATTCCAAAAGAGAAGTCGAGTACAAGGTCGCGTATTCAACAATATGTGGTGGAATTCAAAAGCATTTTCACTACCGATGGAAAAGTATTATTTTGCCAACCGTGTGGTAAAACAGTACGTGCAGATCAACGTTCTCAAGTAATCCAGCATTTGTCTGGAAATAAGCATACTGCGGCTGCTTCGCGTGTGCGTTCGCGACAATTACAAATAGCTGAACCAGCTACTTCAAATGCAGGCCCATCTAAATATTCCCAGTATTATTTAGATGTGCGCAGAGCATTTGTTTGCGCCGACATTCCTCTTGGTAAAATAAATAATCCGAGACTGAGAAATTTCCTAACAAAGTACATTAATTTTGAGCCTACAGACGAATCCACATTAAGGAAAAACTATCTCCCAAAATGTTACGAAGAAACTTTACAGAGAATTCGGGCAGTATGTGATAGCGAAAAACTGTGGGTGAGCATTGACGAAACCACTGATTCAAGTGGCAGAAAAGTAGGAAATGTTGTAGTTGGTGTGTTGAAGAATAACAAAACTGCTTGCGAACATTCTTATTTGCTAGCGTGTAAAGAAATGCTTGCTGCAAACCATGTCACTGTAGCTAGGTTATTCAATGAAGCCATGCACTTACTTTGGTCAAAAGGTATAAAATACGACCATGTATTGGTTTTCCTTACTGAGAGTGCAGCTTACATGAAAAAGGCAGCCGAAGGCCGAAGGCCTCTCTGTGAGCTTTCCGAAAATGATACACGTAACTTGCGTTGTTCGTGCTCTACACAGGTTATGTGAAACTGTGCGGGCTCAGTATCCTCAAGTGGATAAATTAGTGTCTAATGGCAAAAAAAGTCTTCGTAAAAGCACTCTCAAGAATCGATCTCTTTAAGGAGAAAAACCCGGATCTTGCGCTTACTCCTCTGCCTATTGTTACGCGGTGGGGTACCTGGCTTAGCGCTGTGGTATACTACGCAGAAAATTTCGAAAGTTTTGCATCCGTTGTGAACGTGCTCGATAAACACGACGCTTCGTCAATTGAGATTCTTCAAGAGATACTAAAAGACAGCTCTCTGAAAAATGATTTGGCGTTTATATCTGCCAATCTAAGCTTCTTGTGTAAAACTATAGACATACTTGAAAAATCCACTAACCTGTTGTCCGAAACAGTAAGGAAGTGCGCGCTGTTGAAAATAAATTACATTCACTCCCGGCTTCGCAGGTATAGGGACTGTTAAAAGTCAAATATCAAAATTTGTTCAGGAAAAACGGGATTTCAAACAATGTGCCAAATTTCTAATGTATTAGAGGGTGCTCATGTTGGCGAAATTGATGGCGTTATTGTTGGTGACATTCCTCTCTTTAACTATGCTCGTCTGACTTCCTGTGATGTGGAGCGATCGTTTTCGCAGTATAAGGCGTTGTTTAGAGATAATCGGCATGCATTTGTGATGGACAATTTGGAGATGACCTTTGTTGTTTACTACAATTCTGAGACTACTAGCAACTAATATTCCAGCGTATGATGGGTGAGTACAAACTGGTACTATTTTTTCAAAGATGATAGGTTGCTTTTGCCATATTTAAGCAAATCATTACCTTTAAAAAATAACCATTCATAATACCTACTCTGGAATATCAAAAATTAATATACCATACAGCACGTTTCCATACACAGACATCATTTTGCCTTAAGGAGCATGTTTGGTAGCACCATATTCTAATACAAAGCATTATACTTATTTACTTCTTGAGCGCGAGTAGTTATGTGATATTTAAAGGAAAATAATTTCAATTTTTATCACATATTTTAAAGTTTTCAGCACATAAAAAATAAATATTTTTCACATTTTTAGCACATAAAAATCCGCTCCCTATTCATTATGTAGTGAAAAATCTGTAATAAATGTTACAAACTTCAGACTGAAATCCAACTGTCACATGATGTAAACAAGCAAATATCTCTTATTAACCAAAACTAAGTATTCTGCCAATCTTCTACAATATTTATGATAACTATCATTTCTAATTGTAATTCAGACAGAATATGTGCTAGAAAGTTGTTATGAAATTATAAATCATAAATGATACTGTTACAGAGGCATTGTCCTTTCAGCTTAGTCTAGCAAGGGTAATTTGCAATGTATGCATAATTATGTTAGAAACGTAGCATGGTGAGTTGGCAGGTGGATGGAAAGGGATTATTAACATTCTGCATATATTTTTTCAGCATAAGATACTCTCCTTATCATTCCAGGCAAATTTGACATTCCTCCGATAAAACACACCTATAAAAAAGAAAGATCCCTTTATGATTACATAACACAGGTTTAGGCAGCAGCTTTTAATAGGAACAGAACATACATGTGAGATGGATTCACTCTCCTCTAAATTTTAATTCAAACAATACAGCCTTAACAATATTCAATATTCACAAACTTTTCTTTAACAAGTGATCAATTTCCTTAACTGAAATCAGCAGTTCATTCACTGATACAGAAAATACAAGGCATTGATTTGCTTCCTGAATAATCATATTTCAATGAATCATAATAAAATGTTCTGTAAGATCCCAGAACTTCACACTATGTATTTGCAGTAGGGGCTATAATTCCTTTGAGTGATTGTCATGAACACCTCGAAGATTTGCTTCAAATAGGCAGGCGCTGTAATAAGATGTAGAGATATGAAAACAACAGCACTAGTTCAAGTTTTTGTGAACTTCCATAACTTTCTGACATCTGTCCTGAAAAAGAAGGGGAAAAAATATCAGTCAGAAGGAGATATGATTATACAATAGAACAGAACAATACAATCCACAAGGTATTCTGGTGTCAACCAGCAAATTACAAAGTGCAAATTAACAAGATTATTTTCGTTCTCAATAGAGATAAAATTCATTCAACTGACATACTGGCTATGTATATACAACTGCACCTAAATAATTAACTAAACTAAATGAATTTGTACAGTGCTATCTATTCCTTAGCTACTCTAACTCCTTCTTTGTGCTACTACAATAATTTTAACAAATTAAACATTCAAAGAAGCTATCTATATACCACCAAGTAACAAGATAGATTATTAAAAAAAGAAATTAAGAAATAAAATTAAAAAAGGTTATCTTTCTTACCCAGTTGAGGTTGACTTCGTAGAAATATTTAACAGTCACAGTCTGGACTAACTTCATGGAAATATTTGACATAAATTAATTGTGAAATAAAAATAAAATCAGAAGATTTCACAAAACTACATTAATAAAATAAAATGTACCATACCACAGAACATATAAACAGATTTAAAAACTGAGTCAAATAAACAACGCAGACATGAGAATTATAAATACCGAGCTCGATAGCTGCAGTCGCTTAAGTGCGGCCAGTATCCAGTATTCGGGAGATAGTAGGTTCGAACCCCACTATTGGCAGCCCTGAAAATGGTTTTCCGTGGTTTCCCATTTTCACACCAGGCAAATGCTGGGGCTGTACTTTAATTAAGGCCACGGCCACTTCCATCCCACTCCTAGCCCTTACCTGTCCCATCGTCGCCATAAGACCTATCTGTGTCGGTGAGACGTAAAGCAACTAGCAAAAAAAATAAATAAAATATATATATATAAATAAAGTAAGAATATGCTCATGCAATCATTTTGAGACATTGTAAGTGGACTTAAAGCTACTAATAGACCTATATAAACATATCCAGAGAACAATAGAAGAGCATGAATATAAGAAACAAACATTCAATGAACTAATTTTGAGGAACAACAATTAGTATCCACCAAATGAGGTGATCTATCAAGTTACAAATTTGCTATCCACGTTTGCTTTGTAATATAGTAAAAACTGAAAATGGCCTAAGTTGAATGAGCAAACATCAATCGAATAATAATAATAATAATAATAATAATAATAATAATAATAATAATAATAATAATAATAATAATAATAATAATAATAATGTCTCCACCAAATGTAGTCTTCTTTTGAGTCTAAAATATACTATGCACAGATGTAATATGAATAAGATTACATGAATTAGAAACAAACACCTGAAGTAATATACAGTAATGTGACATTCAAGTGTAACAGGACCATTCTTGCTAAATGAGAAACTCTACAGCTGGAGATATAAACACCACATCATGAAGAAGTATAATTGGCGAAGCACTTATGAACCATAAACAAAACTGAAAGATCGAATAATACTACGAATGCAAAATCAAGAAAATTCTGAAACAAAGTCAATGTGAAGAAGGAATTCTAAAAATGTTAAAAGAAACTGCAGAAAACAGGCTACAAATGAAGTATATTTTAAAAAGCCAAGCAAAATAAAAACATATTACACAGATTGAAATAAAAACCCAATTTATTTCACAACATATGAAGTCTTAAATAAGGAAGGAAGGAAGGAAGGAAGGAAGGAAGGAAGGAAGGAAGGAAGGAAGGAAGGAAGGAAGGAAGGAAGGAAGGAAGGATTCACTAAGAGGGTCAGTTTTCTGACCACACCCTCCTTTAGAAATATGCACTTTGTTTTACAACTAAAAAGTATGAAAACCATGTTTGTGACAGGAAGAATAAAATATTGAAGGAAATAGAAACATAACTGTTACAACTTCATACCTAATCATGATAAATATGATATACTGGCTGTATCTAAAAGTTTGTAACAAACATCGGAGGGTGATTCCAGGGATCAAAACCAAAAAATTTATCCCAATGAACTTATATCCTACAATGCATTGGTATTGAGGTACAGGCCATTGCACATGGCCACTACCATACAAACGTTTTTGTCGTTCATTTTCTTCATTGACGAGGCCACATTTGGAAGAGACGCCATCATAAACTTGCATAACACACAAACGTGAGCAGATGAAAATCGCCATGGTACAGTTTTCGCTAATCCTCACGTGTGCTTCGGATGCAATGTGCGGTGTCGTATCAACCAATTCATGCTACCCCAATGACCGAATGGACCAGTGTTATCTGATCTTGATGGACATGCTGCTTGCACAATCGAAACATGTGCCATTAGCAGTTTGCTGTGCTATGTAGTTCATGCATAATGGGGTTCCAGTGCGCTTCAGTTTGCACGTACACTGGTTTTTTGGACAACACCTCGCTTGACGGTACATCGGGCTTCAAGGTCCAGTGCATTGGCCTGCCCAATCTCTTGACCTTAATCCACTGGACACTTATCAGTTGGAATGACATCAACGGCCTGGAACAGTGTCCAGTAATGCACTTCATAACTGTTCTGTAATGACTAAATAATTTTTATACAAAAGTTTCTTATAGAAAATATATTGAATTTTCCAGCTTTTCAGTACTATCACAACAGTGATAAAACTGGAACAGCATATCAAAAATGCCTGTACAGCTTCTCGACTGGACCTAGGTATCTCTGAGCAGTTTCGCTAGCCCATGTTGAGGCTGCTCATGGCGGACACTTCAAACATCCCATGTGATGTGACCAATGTGTGTCCTGTAACTGTGTCACATGTAACTCTGTAACAACACATTGTATGACATATGTTCTTAGGGACATCTTTTCATGTTTTGATCCCAGGAATCATCCCTGATGTTTATCATAAATGTGTAGATAAACCCTGTACAGTAAAGTTCTCTTCATTTTCATAAGCAATATTGTTACATCGTAGTTGAAAAACTTTTGATCATCAAAGTAAACAAAAGGTATTTAAATTTTCTGTTAGTGTGCTGGAGTATAGAATTCAAATCAGCATTTCTAACAGGCAGGGTAATACATCAAATGGAAGCAAGTAAACTATTCAACTGTCTACCTTGTGTATATCCCAGAATAACAGTATAATCATAGAAATGAGCCAAGATAAGCAAAGAAGGCAAGTTTGTTGGGGCACTTACTATTTTTGCAAGAAGAAAGTTAGTTCTCAAGAAATTTAACAGTAAATCACTTCCAAATAACAAGGTTCCAGTAAAGTGGGTAAGTGTGAAAGATGAATAAAGAGTTGCTTGAACAGTATATGAACAACTTAAAATGTTCACTAGCAAAACAAAGAAAGTCTCTCTAAAAAGGGGAAATTAGGCCTGCTGCTCTACTGGGTGTACCTTTGAAATTTTTGGAAAAAAAAAGGCTATTTCCTACCACTTTGGGTACGGCAATGAGAGAGAGCATGCTAGCCTTTGGAAACTGGTATTACAGAGTAAGGGGTAAACCAGACTAAATCAACTTGCTGACAAAATAACAATTAGGGAAGTACTGGACGAGGAGAAATGGAAGGTTAAAAAGGACATTCTGAGAAAGCCTGAACTAAGAAAAAGACAAACAAAAAAACAGCAGCATCAGACTAATTAATGGCTTGACGACATAACCAACAGGGTATATGAAACTAACTTTGAGGTTATTTGATCTGTTACTTCTATATTCCTTCAAGATCGGTAATTAACCGAATTGGTTCGTGGAGAAAAGAATTACTCTAAATCTGTGGCTATTTTAGTTTTTTCACTTCCATCTGTTACACTAGTGTCATGAAATAATTCATGTCAACCTGTTCTTCATGCAGGGAAGGTGAGGAAGTGCACGCTGTTTTCATGCAAATAGAGATTCTTTCCTTCACTTCAAAAGAGAGAAAATGTGTCTTGGTTCTTTTCTCTGCCAGCAGATCCAATTTCAAAGAGTCACACACCTCTTGTCCATGAAATGAATTTTAGCTAGAACAGTATTTCCGCCAGCTGGTACGTATACCGCCTGGCCTTGTCCATGGAGGCGGCAGGAATGCAGTGTTCCACTGCAGTCAAGAAGAGTCCCACAGCGCTGAAGGACGGATGTATGCAAGCTTATCATATTATATTATTGTTTATGAACATCATATGGATCCATATTGACTTTTACTCAACTGGGATCGAGTGTGTTTTCCAACTTTCGTTACTCTTTGTAATAACACATTATAGGTTTACATTAAATCAGGACAACTTTCTTCTTGGTTGAAGACATCTTACACTGAAATAAATATCTAAAACTGACAAGAGACAAATTTAAAATGTATAAAGAACACTTTAAAAAGTTATTTAAAACATTTTTTTCACAGGTCTTTATTTCTTTCATGTCTATTGTTCTTTTTTCAATTGAAGTTTGAATGTTCTCTTCTCATTGACAGCTATGATGAAATGTTTCGTCCTACATTTAATGTTTAAAACCTTATGTATAGACTGCAGGTGTTTTTTTTTTTTTTTAAAATGCTCTTATTCTACAAGGGACTCTCTTGGTTGATAGAGGTGACACAGGTGACGTTTGATATTGATGCTATCTCCCAATATGTTATGATTAGCCACCAGCTACACGTACAACAAGATCTAAAGGGGCCAGCAGCAGATAAGACAACATCAATATCAAACTTCATCTGCAGCAGAGAGGACTTCCCGCTGCCAACCAAGAGTCCCTTTTGGAATAACAACGTTAAAAATATCAGCAGTCTAGAAATAAGGTGTTAAATATTAAATGTAGGACGAAACATTTCATCATAACAGTGTCAACGAGAAGAGAACGTTTAACTTCAATCACAAGACGACAAAGAAGAAGAAGATACAGATATTAAGAAAAAAGCAAAACCAGTGAAAAAATGTTTTAAATAACTTTTTAAAGTGTTCTTTGTATGTTTTAAATTTGTCTGATGTCAATTTTAGATGTTAATTTCAGCTGAGGATGTCTCTAACTGAGAAAAAAAAGTCTTCCAATTTAATGTAACATATAATGTGTTAGTCTTAAGTATATGAAGGGCTTTAATAAAAAGTTTTAAAAGGTGGAAAAGTCTGAGTTCAGGTGCTATATTATTGTGATGGGATGGCCACCATTTTACAGGCTACACTTTGTCAGGGTCTAAGGAGAGGCGAGCTAGCATGGCCCCGCCTGAGAGCAGTCGACATCGCTGCTAATTGTTGGCCCCGCCCTCCTGATGTGCGGCAGCCACTTAGAAAGACAAGCTACGTGTGAAAGGCCAGCCCCTCTCTGACGTCTCTCTGGAAGCCTCTAATAAGAACTAGAAACCTCGAGAGGAATGGAGATCGAGAATGCTCCAAGTGAATCCGCATTCCGGGTTATTCTCGGCTGCTAAAGCTGACCTATATAAGGCGGACTGGACCATTTCAGTTGGGTTAGGTAGAGTTCAGTGTTGGAGTGACAGTGTCAAAGTGCTCCGTGGAGTATGGAGTACTGTATGTGTACTGCTGTGGAGTACCAATTACTGTGCGAGTCCTGCCGGTTAAATTCAATTGGAGGGGTGTTCCAGTTGAGTGTCTGCTGTGAAGTTGTGCATGACTCTGTTGTGAGTTCAGTCTCTGTCTGCAGTCTGTAAGCGCTGTGACGGTGTGGGACACTGGTGAGTGAAATCGAACGACTCCTGAATATATGACCGACGAACAAGCGCTGAGGTTCGCAGCTGACAAGACAGTGCATGATTGAAACTGTGTAGTACTGGAGAGTGTAAACTGAGAAACCAGTGAGACTGTGTTAGTGTGAGTATAGAGTGTAAACTGAGGAACTAGTACTACTGTATTAATGTACAAGTAACAGCAGTTAAATAAAATTTAGTCATGTAGTAAAATGCTACCAACTGCGTATTTATCATACTACTGGTCTACCACGTTACATTATTTTTATAGAAAGAAACATCGGCGATGTAGAAGGTACTGTGTTGCAAGAAAGAGTAAAATTTGGCACATTTGGCACACTGTTTGGAAAAATACGACAGGATGATGCAAGGCAAGTTAATTTGTTTTATTTGTTTTAGAATGTCAATAGAAATATTTGACAAGTTAAAACATTTTATTCATCCATCTGAAACATGAAGACACCAATATGCAGAACTGTATTTCTCCTCCTGAAATGCTAGCTTTGACACTAAGGTGAGTACATGTTTACAGTATGTAACTGGCTTGAAAAATACACCTTAAATGATGAAACACTTTGCAAAACAAGTAAGATGAACAAGAAATAATTCCTTTTATCTGCCTTAGCATGCAATCAAATATTCTTTTCCATTCAATAAACCCAAAAAAACAAATTAAAATGTCCAACAGTGGCATGAATTATTAATGTCTAGTAATACAAACAACAAGTAGGCTACGTTAAATTAATTTTATCTTATTAAAGTAGCAACCAAAAGTAAAATTCTGTTACATCGACATTATCTAAGATGACAAAACACTCCATGCTTTAGAAATCATCTGAAAATCTATAGTAGACAAAGTGGCCACAGAACTGATACAAGACTTAAAACATATATGTTCATTAGATGCTGCACTTCTACTACTTGATACTGTGAATGCTCAACAGGATGGCCATGCTGTTGATTAGTCCACGATGTCTGGTACGATGATGGACATCTGACTGTTTGGTATCCAAGTGCATTACTTTAGAGGATTGTAGATGCATTCCACTATTTCAATATTTTGATGTCAGCTTGATGAGTTTGTACTGAAATATACAGCTACACCTTAGTCATTAAATTTATCTACAGTTGGTGGAATTCCCTTAACAGAACAAGACATACTTCTACTTTGTTCTTGTTCAAGTGAAGCATCGATGATGGTCATAATTTTCTTGTCCAATTCAGTCGTAGCTTTCTTGCTTTTCTTTGTGTTCATGGATACGTACTGTATGTCATCTGACATCTCAGTGTTTCTGTCAGCAAGGTTGATGTTATCATGTATATTTGAAGTAGCTTGTCAATGAGTTCCTATTTTTGTCAGAAATCGTATTTCCTCATAAAATAAGTATTTGCACATCTTTTTTCTTTCCAAAACCACTCCTCTGATCTTCGTTTAATTTTTTGTGACATTTCATCCAGTTTTCCCTGATATTTGCCCATTTTTTCATCAACAAATTTTCTGAAAAAGGAGTTAAAAGAATTAATCAATCTTTTTTTTTTTTTGTTTCAGATACTTAGCCACAGGAAATATGTTCACAGATTTGCATTACAGTTTCAGACTGGGGATAAAAACAATTTGTAGAATTGTACGTGAAGTTTGCACGAAGATCTGGTTGTTATTGCATATATGCCCATTCCTATGGATGGATAAATCACCTCAGTTTGAAATGACCAGAAATTGTCCAAACTGCTCAGAGCCCATTGATGGCAAGCACTTGAGGATTATGAGATCACAAGAGAGAAGTTCAATGCTTTTCAGTTATAAAGGCTATTATTTGTTAGTCCTGATGACAGCAGCATACACACATTATAATTTCATTTATGTGGATGTAGATAAATAGATTGATAGATAAATGTCATTATTGGCGTAGTTGAGGCCGTAAGGCCTTCTCTTACACTAAACCAATTATTGTACATAGAATCAAAGCTAACACTACTGTAATTAATACCAAATATAGCACAGTTAAACACAATCAAAATATTTTATAACAGAAATAAAATTATACCCCTGTGAGATATACATACTTATAATAATAATAATAATAATAATAATAATAATAATAATAATAATAATAATAATAATAATAATAATAGCTAGTTGTAATAATGTACTAGCACAATCAGTAAAGGACTAGAAATGCACAGTTCATTTGTATCCTGCTGTACCTCTTAACCCATTCCAGTCTGGGCCTTAATATCACTAACAAACGTTCTGGACTGGGCATTTTTAATGATATTTAAAACATTATATCTTTGTACCTGTAGGAGATATTTGCATGATTCTTTTCTCTTTGTGCTTGTTTGAGCATCTAGTTTTGAAAAACGCTGTTTGTATCATGTAAACTATCACTTGAGATTTTAAAATTGTTTATATATTATGCCATGTTTTGCGAATGGAAAAAAGGTCTGACGGATAACTAAGCAAGTACAGTTTTCTGGAATACTGTTATATTTACCCTATTTTGCTAATATAAAATGTGCATTGCAATTATAAAACAGCAACAACAATGAGTACGATATAAAAATAATTTTTCATAATAATAGTAATAATTACAATAATGAAAATGAGAGCTTTTATGATATTTTATTTTAATTGATAAATTTCATCAAAAGTTACTCAAATGTAAAAATATTGTTCCATTTACCTCAAAGGACTTCTGAGAAAGAGAAAATACAGTCTTTTAAACAGACAACTTTACTAATATGTAGATAATCTTGCGCATTCACACAAATTTGAAATACGCGGGAACATGCGCTAGGCCGTAAAACGAACTCCAATCATAATGAAATGTAAGAAGTTGTTTCGAATTCATATGTCAATAATATGTTCATTTGCGCATAAACTTATAATATATCATAACATATCGAAAATATCACTTTCGTCAAAGACATGTTTGCTGCTAGAAGCCATGTCTTAGAGCTCACAGAGTGACATCTACTGATGCATCTTGATCGAAAATATCGTAAATTTTCTGACTTAGACATATAATACTGCCATTTGCGTAAATACTCTTGTAACTAATACATGAATAAAACACGATGTAACCACCATAATGCGTGCATAATTCGTTCTCCATTTTTAGTGAATTGTCAAGCATCACAACGGGCTATGCCCGCAGCGCGGCCTGAGCGTAATTTCGGCCGGAAAGAGTTAAGGCTCTTTTAAATGACCCTGTGGTTGGTATTCCTATGACGACATCTGGTAAATGGTTCCATTTTTGTGCGGCAAACACAGAAAATGAGTTATTATATGCAGCAGTTCGATGGTGAGGAATAACTAGCAGGTTTGATGAGCCCTTGTATCTCTAGTATGCACATTTGAGAAATAATGGAAACGCGAATAAAAGGTAAGATGGGGAAGATGTAAGATGTAGGTGCTTATGGAAAATATTATGTCTCAAGTGTGTTTAAAGCAACATACTTATGGAGAAAACTGCAAGGAAATACACGGGACACTCCCAGGAAACTGTCTGGTATAGAAGGGGAATGTTAACAATTTACCAATTTTCCCTCTGATGGATACCAGTTGCTATGGAATGGGAGTGGGCATCTTGGACATATTCTGAGTCATGGCCCTCCTTGTGCTCAGGCGGCTAGGACTATACAATCCACCGGTGGTCCATAACCCGATAACAGTCACCGTAATGTAACAAATACCAGAAGGTTTTGTAGTAGCAGTCAAAGGGACGCACCATCATTCAAATATTGTGAAATCAGAAACAAATAAACACCTCAAGATTTTCGAATTGACGTCCCTTTTGACTAAACCCTCATAAAAACGAACTACTGCCAACGTAAAATCTGATCGTCAAAACAAGACTAGTTCGATGAAACTACCTAATTTAGCATTTTACTGTTCAAAACTAATAAATTATAGTAGCATGCCTCAAAATGAATACCTGAAGCAGTATTCCAACGCATCCAAGATTTTAATCTTCAGACACCAATAAGTTTTAACAAAAATTATGACTCAAATTTTAACATAAGAAGTCAATTCACAATTGTTTTTAATAAATTAGAACTTTGAAAAAATTTTAGCCATTTTTTCGTCATTATAAAGATATTACTGTGTTTTGGACATCGATGTCTTTAGAATTAATGGATATTCCAATTTTAGTATTGTCATTCATATTGTTAAACTATCAATGTGTTCACAAATTCCTATGTTTATGTATTTTACTATGGATCACCGGTGGATTGTATAGTCCTAGCCGCCTGAGCACAAGGAAGGCCATGACTCAGAATATGTCCGAGATGCCCACTCCCATTCCATAGCAACTGGTATCCAGACTCTCAGGACCACTTACCAGGTCACTCAGCCATTGCCCATGGTTCACGAACTAGGACGTGACTACAGTAACCCACACCATGAACCATCAAATGTTAAGCATTCAATTATAAATTTCAGTATAATACCATACCTGACGGTGGACTCTCAAAAGTGTAAAACTGAATAATAACTTTCATTTTAAAGCCGTTGCGAAGCACGGGTATCTTGCTAAGGGAAGATTTTTGGATATACTGTTGCTAAGGGGGTGAACTGTTTAAATGCATATATCCATTTCTTAAAAACTTACAAGTTAACAGACGTAAAGATTGGTATTTGGAATCTCCTTTAAAAGAAACATCTATTCTTTTGATTAAGGGAGGTGAATGACTTGAAAAATTAATTGGATTATTTCTAATGTTATTACAGACTTGAAAATTGGTATTTGGAATCTCCTTTAAAATAAACGCGGATTTTTGGAGAAAATACTGGTGGGGGGGGGGGGGAGGAGTTGAATTCCTTTTATGAGGACACATCTCACAAACTGAAGAATTTTTTTTTTTTTTTGTTAAGAATGAAGCCATACTTTTCAGTCTGTCAAACACTATTATACAAAGAATGACATGTTTCGTTCTACAAGAACGTCCTCAGATTCTACCAAATTACTTAAAACATGCATATATATGTACAGTATTGTTTACGTTGTGTAAACTTGTCAATGATAAGAGTTTAGTGATAACATGAACCAGTAATGACAAAAAATAAATGACAAAAAATAAATGTACAAGTATTAATATAATGAAAAACCAGTGTACTTATCTAGACTGCCGATGCTAAGTTCGTTGTCACCAAACACTATTTCAGGACTGTGGTCATGGAAAGTTTCATATATAAGCATGTTTTAAGTGATTTGGTAGAATCTGAGGATGTTCTCGTAGAATGAAACAAGTCATTCTTCGTATAATAGTTGTATATTTTTACAGGTATGTTAATAGTGTTATAATTTATATTGTAATTGCAGTATGTTTGACAGACTGAAAAGTTATTGTTACATTTAAATTCAAGATGTTACAGTCATGATATTTAGGTGGAGGTGGGGGAAGGACTGATAAAGGGGTTGAATTTTTTTTTTAAATGAGGATACTTATATCTCAAAAACTGAAGATGTTACAGGCATGGAAATAGGTATTTGGAATCTCCTTTACAGATAAAGAAACATGTGTTTTTTGACTTGAGAGAAGACTGTTTATCGCTTGTACAGTTCTATGTTGCAGGGTCATCTTAGCCCCAAAACGCAATACCACAAATGTAGTTTACAAAGAGTTTCTGAGGAAAATGAAACTAAATTTTTTGGTGATTTTCTATACTTTAGGGATTTTCAGATAATGTCTTACAGTACCAAGGAACGATTACTTTTATCAAATTACAAAATCCATGCGAGCGAAGCCACGGGTAACTGCTAGTTATTAATAAACCAGAAGCCATTAAAAGATATACGTATCACCAAACAATAACAAACTGGAGGAAAAAAAGAAAGGAAGAAAGGAAGGCAGGAAAGAAGGAATTCATTAAATTTGAACCATAAGTGTATGTGAAAGCATAGTTACATGCAATTTGATAGACACTGAAACTGATTTGGTACGTAAAATTCTGAGCAGTAATTGGACTGGCCATAAGGTAAGTGGTTGGTGCTACTTAGAAAAAGTGGACATGAAAGGGCTTCTTATTTTTACAACAGAAATAGCCCTTACAAAAAGTCAGATTAATTTTTCAGAAAATTGAGCATACTAAATTTATTGCAAAATTATATACTTCACTGCTAATTCAAAACAGCCAAACACCAGACACACAGGTCATAAAACAAGAAGAGACATGCCCTGAAGCTGTTTGCGTCTGCTTCACATTTACCCCAAAACCTAACAATTGGTGAGATTCAAACGAGGCGGACATCACTGTCTGCGGCAGAGGGGTTACAAAACCCAATCACTAATGATAAAAATCAAATATTTACTTCTCCATAGAGTAAAGTATAGGTTATGTACCCATAAATTCATGACTTCGGGTATACACAAGGGGAAAATATAATAGGATTCGCATCCTAAGATATTTAGTGTACTTAACCAAGCACTCTGAACTGTAAAATAAATATGAAATTAAATTATGCTTGATTAAAAGTCAACAATTAAATGAACAACTCTACTCCAGAAACAGAAGATTTCTTCGAGTCTGTAAATCTACCAACATGTGGCTGTTGATGCACCTTCACGATACCACTGGAGTGAGCCAATATGGTCTCAGAAGGCTAATGATTCTGCTGTTTGAGCCGAACAACATCGCATACACAAAAGAAATAGCTGACCAATCGTAAGTCACCCTACACCACAACACTGTAAAATTCAGTGCCAGTGGCCCATGTAGGTTTCTCCTACGGCAGTCAGTAATTCTGAGGTTGTCATCAATTCCAGGTGCCTTGTAACTATTTAGCTCTCTCCAGGCTCTGTCGCATTCTGACTTCCAAACTGGATCTCCCATTTCATCAGCATCAACAGGCTCTTCTTGTTCCAGAACCTTATCTACTTCTTTCCTTTGATACGATTGTTTAATACATTCGTGCCATCTTTCTGCCTTGCCTTCTTTCCCCAGAAGTGGTTTTCCATCTCAGCTCTTAATATTCATACACCTAGATTCCGTTTCTCCAAAGGTTTCCTTAATTTTCCTGTATGCAGCATCTACCTGCACTTTCTCTCTACTTCATTCTTAATCAATCTGTATACATTTCTGCCCTCCTAATGTGTTTTTGAACCGGGCGAGTTGGCCGTGCGCGTAGAGGCACGCGGCTGTGAGCTTGCATCCGGGAGATAGTAGGTTCGAATCCCACTATCGGCAGCCCTGAAGATGGTTTTCCGTGGTTTCCCATTTTCACACCAGGTAAATGCTGGGGCTGTACCTTAATTAAGGCCACGGCTGCTTCCTTCCAACTCCTAGGCCTTTCCTATCCCATCGTCGCCATAAGACCTATCTGTGTCGGTGCGACGTAAAGCCCATAGCAAAAAAAAAAAAAAGTTTTTGCATTCTCGTATTTTCACCGTTCGTCAACCAGGTCTATTATCTCTTGAGTTATCAATTGATCCATAGCTGATTTTTCCTTTCTTCCTAACTTTTCTTCAGCAGAATTACAGATCATTCACGATTGCCCATTCTTCCTCTATTGTGTTTTAGTCAGCATTTTCATTTAGCTCTTGTGCAACATGTATCTTGAAACAATCTCCCACACACTTTTCCTTCAACGTTTCTACATCCCATCTTCTAGCATTCCTTCCTTTCTTCAACTTCAGATAGCATTTTATGACCGACAATTTGTAATCAGAGTCCATGTCAGCTCCTGGGAACGTCTTGTAATCAAACACCTGGTTTCTGAATCTCTGCATAATCACAATGATGTCTGTCTGTTACCTTCCAATGTCTCTAGGTCTCGTCCACAAATACAGCCATCATTTGTCATGTTTGAACCAACTGTCAGCCAAGACTAAATTGTGATCGGTGCAGAATTCAACCAGCATCGTTCATTCCTTTGCCCCAATCTGAAATTTCTTACTGTATTACCTTCTCTTCCTTGGCCTACCACTGCATTCCAGTCTCTCATCACAATTAGATTTTCGTCACCTTTGACATATTGTATTAAATCTTCCATCACTTCATATACTCTTCTGATTTCTTCATAATCCGCAGAACTAGTCGGCATATAGACCGGCACTATTGTAGTGGGCATTGGTTGGGTGTTTATCTTGAAAACTATAATCCTTTCGCTGTGCTGGTCATAGTAGCTTACCCGCTGCCCTATTTTACTTCATTATTTCCCTTGTTTGATTTTGTGTTGATAATTCTGTAGCTACCTGACCAAAAATCCTGCTTTTCCTGCCAAAGTACTTCAACTATAACAACTACGACCACTTTTATAGTTTATCCATTTCCCAGTCAAGATTCTCTAATCTACCATGATTCTAACTTCTAACATTCCACACTTCGACTCGCAGAATGTCAACATTCATCTATCTGATGATTGCCCCCCCCTCTCGTCTAGTTCCCAGCCGGAGATCAGAATGGAGGAAGCCACCTACAGAATAGTATTCATACAGAGTGAGCTGCATGTCCTCGGGAGTTAGTTACGGCTGTAGTTTCCCGTGGCTTTCACCCATGTAGCAGTATCGGTCAATCATCCAGGTTGCTACCCCCCTTTCAATGAACCATCCGTTAGCCTGGTCTCTCCACAGAAACCCATCGAATATGGTTGCATCTATGGTATGGCTACCTGCTTCATTGGGACACGCAAGGTCAAATGGTTCACAGGGGTGGGGATATCAATATCACAAAAAATAACGGGAACTTTTCGTATGCTACATATAGAAAATCTACTCAACTATTACACGAAATGCACAAGAACCACCAAGTGACCACGACCACCAGGTATTACACAAACAAGCCAGACTGAATACAGTGCTATCCGCCACAATGACGAGCTGCACCATCTCGAGACACGGACACGAATTTACATTAATGACCAGCAGACTTAAGAAATGAGATAGATAAAATAAATTGCAATATAGAATAACCATTCATCTACTCAAACTAAGAGATCAATTGTTATGAAAAAAAAGAGAGAAAATAGAAAGAGCTCACCCAAAATTAACAAAAACACATACAAAATAGGCAATGAGTTCAAGAAACAAGGAATAAAAATAATTTTCAGAATAAGTAATACTTTATAAAACCACATAAACGTAAGTTGAAAAGACAATGACCTTATTAAAAAACTGGAACATACAACTTCAAGTCCCAGAGCGTAATTACATTGTCACTTCTGAAATACAAACAAAGCAACATTTTTGAACTAGGTGCAAAGAACACAAGGGTCCAGTTAAATACAGTCATCATTCAGCGTTCTGTGACCATACACAATAATCTGTACAGATTCAAGAGCAATGATGCCACATATTCATTTAGTACAACTAGCATTAATGAACACAACTCCTCCACTTTTCTGACTTTTACACCAAGAAGAAATCATGCTCACATGCTTTATTCCAGTGGTTTCCGAACTTTTCCAGCTGGCATCCCCCTTTGTAAACTCTGCAAATTCCACGCCCCCCCACCACCTAATACATTTTTCTTTTCCCCCTCAGAAACACTTATATTTGCAGAAATTATGTTGACTTAATGAAGTAAAATGAAAATTCATAACAGTTCAGTAATCTGCACAAAAACTAGAATTGTGTGGCTTAAAGAACAATGTAAACTGAAATAAGTAACAATAATCATACATCAATATCAAGCTGCTCCTTCTAATTCTAAGTGATGGTCTGAAGGGAACTATAAAAACATATAATTAAATTATTTCCACTCAAATTAATATACCCAAAAATGTTTAAAAACAAAGTTTGCCCTTAAGAATTGAACATATGCTTCAGTATATAGATATATAGCATATAGTACAGTATATTATACAGATACTCTGAGACAAAACTGAAAAGAGACATGTTGGGTAAAATTGGCAACAGGAGGATACCGAAACAAACCCTACAGTACGTGCCCACTGGGAAAAGATCTACTGGACATCTGATGAGTAAGTTGTCGATGCTCCCCTCATAAGTGGGGTTAAACGGGGGCTAGTCATCT
This sequence comes from Anabrus simplex, assembly GCF_040414725.1. Classification (NCBI taxonomy): domain Eukaryota; kingdom Metazoa; phylum Arthropoda; class Insecta; order Orthoptera; family Tettigoniidae; genus Anabrus; species Anabrus simplex. The sequence continues at coordinate 1,220,123,557 of NC_090266.1, forward strand.
GTTATACAGGGTGAACAAAAAGTGCCCCACATGGAGGTCGGCACGTGGTTCCTCTTACAAACCATTATTCTCGTCATTATTCCGTATTGAAAAATAGCTAACCACAAGGTTTATACAAGGAGTAATTTTAATACCACCTATTCAATACAAATTTATTCCACTATAGTGCGGTTAAATAGAAACACATGTTACATTACTCCAAGTCCTCAGAAAATGATGTGTAGAACATATATAAAATTGTATTACATCTCCGAGATATTCTTCATTAAGAAATTGTTAATTACACTGTAATATTATAAATACAAAATAATATTTCAACAATCATTTTTTCTAACTTCGCTCCAGCTCGAAAGTCTAAGGTGTAAGATAAAAGACTTCGTCCAGTGGAGCATTATCTGGAAAAGTGCCCATAACACTGGCAGCATTTCCTCGCTTGATAGCAATTCCTATCCGCTGTCTCAGGAATTCTGTTGAAGAGGTGTCTCCAGTGATTGCTGTTAGTCATTTGCCAATATCTGATATCAGACTTTTAGCTTCTTGACACCACGTCCCCATTGTTTTGTCTGCGAATACCACGAAGATGTAGTTGTCCGTTATTGCTCTGTATTTCGCCCTTTCATTGCGCACGGCCATTTCTGCAGCAGAACCAGCAGCCTTGCCAGTGTGAGGCAAATGCGATGGTGCTAATGTGTCCACACACGTGGCATCCCACAGGAGAGATCTGCCTTTGTTCCATGGGACTTAAGTCAGACCATCAGGGCGTTTTCCATCTGTGCAGCTAATTCCACTCAGTTCTAGGACAGAAGGGACATCGATAGATGTAAAAACTCTTGATAATGTCATTAATTGAACAGTGTCTTGAAAATCGGCCAGCACTCTTAGGGCAACTTAAAGCATGGCGTCCATAAACGTCGACTTCCACTCCCCATAGGCACTTATGTGACTGGCATAGTTTGCAACCAAGACGTAAGCCGATTGCTATTTTAATGTTGTCAATTTATTCCCAAGATGTAATGTATGTCCTAATGTATCTGCAGTGTTAGTCTGTTCAGACAGACAGACTTTATTCAATTTATTCCCAAGATGTATGTCCTAATGTATCTGTTGTTTACTACGGACATCCACGTCTACAGGAGGCATTTTCTGTTTACACGAAATTGTCGTCCAGCCTACTTTTGTTATTTGATATTTTAGCAGCATTTTACGGCAAATTCTTCGATTGAAATAATAACATTAAGTTATTTATTAGACCACCTAATCAATACAAAATCGTCTTGGATGATTTACATAAATTTGTTAGCTAATAGTGGGACATGTTTCGCCTTCTCTGAAGGCATCATCAGCCATAGTCTTAACCTTAAATTAAAAATAAGCGTCTAAATAACATGTAGTGATGAAATGAATTTTAAAATCTTGAAGAGATTTGAAGTAAAATAACATTAAAAATAACAATGATGGTTTGAAAATACAATGTGATGAGATACAATAGTGGAAGTATTAACAAAATTAACCTTAGAAGGCTGCTAAAATAAGTACAATGGAATAAAACAACAGATTGTTATACAACAAGTAGTAAGATTGCATAAAAGTAAAGTTGATAGTAATGGCGGTTATAATTTGACGATGGCGAAAAATTTTCTGTAATCAAAGTAAAGAGGAGAGAGTAAAAGTCAAAGTTAGTCGAGAGATCCGAAGTTCATTATGATCTTGAAGATAAAGGATGAAAGTCAGATGCATATGGTGAAGTTGTAGAACACGTTGAGGATATGAAGTTGGTGAATAGAAGTTGAAGAACAGTTTCAAATAGGATCACTATGGACCATCTCAAAATTTGAAGTGATGTTCAAATGTTGTAAATTGTGAGTTTGTAGATATTCTAGTTGAAAAAGCATATACAAGTGGAATCACTTGACGGTGACAAAGATAGCTTGTAATATTATGAGTAAGAAGTATTTGCAACAGTAGACTTCTTGCTACGTGTGTTATAACTGAAGTTTTGTGTTGGAGCTCCAACACAAAACTTCAGTTATAACACACGTAGCAAGAAGTCTACTGTTGCAAATACTTCTTACTCATAATATTACAAGCTATCTTTGTCACCGTCAAGTGATTCCACTTGTATATGCTTTTTCAACTAGAATATCTACAAACTCACAATTTACAACATTTGAACATCACTTCAAATTTTGAGATGGTCCATAGTGATCCTATTTGAAACTGTTCTTCAACTTCTATTCACCAACTTCATATCCTCAACGTGTTCTACAACTTCACCATATGCATCTGACTTTCATCCTTTATCTTCAAGATCATAATGAACTTCGGATCTCTCGACTAACTTTGACTTTTACTCTCTCCTCTTTACTTTGATTACAGAAGATTTTTCGCCATCGTCAAATTATAACCGCCATTACTATCAACTTTACTTTTATGCAATCTTACTACTTGTTGTATAACAATCTGTTGTTTTATTCCATTGTACTTATTTTAGCAGCCTTCTAAGGTTAATTTTGTTAATACTTCCACTATTGTATCTCATCACATTGTATTTTCAAACCATCATTGTTATTTTTAATGTTATTTTACTTCAAATCTCTTCAAGATTTTAAAATTCATTTCATCACTACATGTTATTTAGACGCTTATTTTTAATTTAAGGTTAAGACTATGGCTGATGATGCCTTCAGAGAAGGCGAAACATGTCCCACTATTAGCTAACAAATTTATGTAAATCATCCAAGACGATTTTGTATTGATTAGGTGGTCTAATAAATAACTTAATGTTATTATTTCAATCTACATCATCAATACGGACCAAAAATGATATTTATTACATGTAAATTCTTCGATGTTTTTTAGCACTTCACGACATACCACAATTTTTATCCAACTTTCCAAGACGTCTTAAACTATACCGCCTTCAATTCAACTACTTATTTCCATCATTATTTTAAATATTGGCCTCAAACATGAGCATATACTGTCTCTTTTAACCGTCTTGTTCTTATCCTGTTGACGCCTTATTTTTGATATTCTGTTTTCCTAATGTATTATATATTGTTCAAGCTTTTCATCAAAAAGATCCATTTCAGTGTAGACATGGATTACTTTTTAAAAACAATGTGTGACTATTACTTTTAGATGAACATTTCAATTTTTCAAAGTGATTTTAGTATAGTTCTGTTTTATTCAATATTTTTCCACTGTAAACATTTTGCACCCACAGTATTAACACTTGTAAATATTCATCAATAAATTTTACGTAAATTATTATGACTCCTTAGACCATGTGTGTTTTAAGATTGATTGAGGCTGATGATGCCCAATAAATAGTGGGCGAAACATGTACCCTTCAAATTTCTGATAATTTCCATGTGTATTTAACCACACTATAGTGGAATAAATATGTATTGAATAGGCGATAATAAAATTACTCCTTGTATAAACTTTGTGAATACGCGGTTCCTCATCAAACTTCACAACAAAAGTTTATCTTGCAAAACCTAGTCCCACCAATAGGTTTAATAGAAATCGAGTTCAGAAACGAGGCTCTGGCAACGCTGTAACGACATGCAGCGTGGCCAACCAGAGTTGTCTCATTAGCTCAGCGAGACGAGGTAATGCCATAAATGAAGGTTGTGCGGACGCGCCGATGTTCGACTCGCGATTGCACCAATTTTTTAAAAGTTAATGTATCAAATTGTATCCAATGTACACCTCCACTATGCAATACACTATGTTCTGTCTTACCGTTACAGTTACCTTTAAATATTCAAACATAACATGAACTTTTTACAGATGTAAACGACCACTTTGTTTCGTCCATGGCACAAATAAAGTCAATACATAGAACATAATAGTGGATACAGCAACATCGCCTCTATCCAATGCAGTACAAGGAAACACAATACAGTACAATAGGTAAGTAGGCTACAAGGGATTGCCAATTATGCTATGCAAAAGAATTCCATAGTGTATATGTGACGCCCAGTCTTATCTTCACAGAGCTGGTATGTACACTTACGAGCAACGCTCATTTCACAGCAGATGTTCAAAGCGACCACCTTGCATTTACAAACACTTTGCCTCTCGCTGGAGCATACTTTGCCGGACCCTATGCAACACACCTGCATCCACCATTGGCGATGCAGCATGCACGCGAGCTATTAGGTCTTGTACATCCCTGGGTGGAGTACTATAAATAAGTTCCGTTAAGTGTCCCCACAAATAAAAGTCTAGTGGATTAAGGTCCGAGGAACGTGGAGGCTAGAACATTGGAACTCCACGACCAATCCATTTCCCTGTAAATGCTTCATTTAACCTGTTACGCACAGTCATTCCAAAGTGTGGCAGTGCACCATCATGCTGTCACCAAACACCAAGTGGAACGTTTTCTAAAGCGTCAGGCAAAAGTATTGCCCAGAAACGTACAATAGTGGGGCGCATTCAACTTGTCCGGCAATAGGTAAGGGCCTGAAAGGACTCCTCCCACGATTCCAGCCCACAGGTTTATGCCAAAGCATGCCCGAAAGCCACATTCACAAGTGACATGTGGGTTGTGGTCAGACCAATAATGGCTGTTGTGATGGTTGAAAATACCTTCCTGAGTGAAGCTACATTCATTACTCCATATCACATTCTTTATAAAATGTTTGTTACCTTCAACTTGTTGCAAAAGCCATTCACAGAACTGTACTCGAATGCGGTCTCTTGGCCGCTTGTGTTGAGTTAACGTGTAATGATATGGATGCAGTTTTTCGTCATGCAACACGTCAACAACCAGTGTTTGAGATACCTGGAAATGCCTTCTAATATCACGGGTACTTCACCGAGGCAACTGGTGAACGGCTTCGAGAATGTTGTCCTCTGTTTGTGGAGTACGTCTAGTCCATGGATGAACTCTGTCCACTACTTGTGGACGAAGAATACCGGTTTCCCGCAGGCGTTGCTCAAGGCGACGAAAAACATTCTTATCGGGATGGGGCCTTTGAGAGTACCGTGCTGCATACTCACGAGCAGCAGAACCTTGGTTATTGGATGCACCCAACACTAAAAACATATCGACGTATTCACAGTTTGTGTACTCCATCAGGAAGTTGCCCTACATGCACTTGACAGGACCAGTTATGGTTATGCACTGCATGGTTAGTCGACTCATGCATTCAGTTGAATGGCTCACACTGTCATGTGTTCGACTATTGCCATGTGACAACAGGATGTCATGCATACAAATGCAGTTACATGACAGGAACTAGGGACCTGATGTCACACACACAAAAGAAAAAACCTGACGTAGATTCGACCCGTAGCTCCAGGGGGCATGTGGGTTTGATAACCCAGCCGTCTACTCAGTGAGCTGCGACGGCAGGTACGGTAGAGTGGGACGATGCACGTTTCTATATTACATTCTGATGCACTGCAGCAGGATGTGACAGTGTTGCCAGCTTCTCATTTTCGACTTGTTTTCCAACAGTACCAGATCTGATTTGCCTAGAGAAACTTTTGTCTTGCAATGGGATGAAGAATCATATGCCGACCTCCAAGTGCGCCATTTTTTTCACCCTGTATAGCAGGCAACGGGTATAGTCAACAAGAAAGCAGTATTGGTGAATGGATTATGCCAAAAGTTGTCTCAGTTAGATTTTATGGTTAAGGCAGCAGAAGTTCTTGACTAGGATGCCGCAACTGAAAATGTGTTTTCGGAGTGGATGTCCAATGAAGAAAAGGGACAAAGAGAACAAGAAAAATTCAAAAATTCCTGCGTCCCGGAAAATGATAACGTATTCTCGAGGCATCTTGACTGCTCTTATTCACAGGGATTCTACTCTACTGATCTGTATAGTAACTAGAACTGCTTACTATACATGAAATGGCACTATTGGATGCAACTCTGAAAGGTCACCGTGAAATTACAGTACAAAGGAGAAGAAAAAAAATGGATGCATTAATTGGAAATACTATTTATTACACTAGCCTACAGTACATATACAGAGATTTGGAACTAATTAAATTGTTTTCTGATGTTGCCTCCTTTGACTATTTCAGTCCTTTCCTTACTCAAATGGTGCACCTTTATTTTGATATAGCAATCTGAAATTTTCTTAATTAAACAGGACATGATTTTCTACTTCAGGATGTGAAAAGAAATGGGCCCTAATGTTCAATGGGATGACAGAAAATATGTTTGCTTCCACAGTTTTCATGCTTCTATGGTGGTTGGCATTGCAGTGTATGTGTGTGTGTGTGTGTGTGTGTGTGTGTGTGTAAAATTAACTTGTAATACGCAAGCTAATGAATGGAAGCCGAACACTGTCCCACGGAGCCTGATACCTCCAAAATCCCAAGAAAACTCCAAAGTTTCCAAATATCCCAGAAGAGTAGCACTATACGATGTAACTGTACCTACAAAAATTAAAGCAGACATGAATTAATGAGGTACTTCAAAGAGCACTAGCCACTAAGGAACCTCATACTCACAAGATCCCTACAAGAAATCAATAATACTCTATACACATTCTAACGGAACAGAGGTGGAAAGTTCAAAGAAACTTTTCACCCAGGTGGTGATTGTGAAGATGATTATTGTTTTAAGAGGAGGTATTACACGACAACCGTCCTCTCTTAACACTTATCAGAAAGAAAATGGAAGTGGTCCGACACTTCGACGAACGAAGGTATTGGCCCTCAGATCGAAGTAAAAATCCTTGACCTGTCTGAGAATCAAACGTGGTGTCTCATTGTTAAAGGGACGTTGTATACCCCTAGACCACGGAACTAGTTTAAAATGGGTACGTTTGTTGTAAAGAAAAAGCAATTCTCACGTGACTATGGACTAGACACCAAAAGTTCTGTAAAATGCTTGGTTGTTGTTTTAAGGGGCCTAAAATCGAAGGTCATCGGCCCAGTTCTGTAAAATTATGAGGGCTGACATTACTGGATGCAACTTGGAAAGATCACCGTGAAATTACAGTACAAAGGTAAAAAATGGATGCATTCATTGGAAATACTGCATTTGCTCACCTTCCTGCTGGTAGCAAACCAAGTAGGCAGAGCATATAGCATACCGTGTCCATTTTTGCACGTCAGTGAGAACATGTAGCACCCACAGCGATGCAATTTCATGCAGATGAGAATCTTCCTGTAAAATTCTGTGGATGGTTAACTTTTAGTGCCTGTTTCAGCTTGTAGCTCAAGTAGTGTCATTTTGTGTCCACATCCAAGCACTGGGTAGTTACTGCAAGCTACTAGTTTACAAAATGCAGATCATGGCACAACACAACTGCCTTCAACCACCTGTCTTACACTGAAATATTTGTAAGAACTTAAAGTTACGGAATCAATATACGGTGTACAACTGTACATAACACATACCTGTTCTAAGAGGCTTGGACAGGAACTTGGACTTCCCGCAAACTACAGGTAATGGGGAGGTGTTAAGCTGTTCCTGCAAAAGTTTCTTGACTGCCCTGAAAACTAATTAGCGTCAGATGATTGAAAGACTGGAATTCAAGGGTCTGGTATAATCCTATAACTATACTGTTACAGAGTGACAGAGAGAATATTATTGTACCGTGCATTTAATAATAACGAAGGGAAAAATCGGGAAAATTTAAGTTAGGACAATCTACGCCCCATTGTATATATTCTATTTCAACTCTACTCAAGGATTAATTATATTCCAAGGAATGATTTTATAAACTTGTACAGCAACAAAAACATTAAATGCAGCATGACAATGTACAGAATTAACTACAAACAGCTTGGTATTGACCATGCGATAGTTTTGATTCATTTGATGACCTTGTTATTTATTTTGCAATGCACATATGTACTGAACAAGAAACATCTTAACTGGAGCTAAGATGACATCATCACTTTCCACGTGGAAGGCTAACTCACAGTGAGCCATCTGGTCACGAACAAGAGTACCACTTACAATAATAATTAATGTTAGGCTTTACGTCCCCGTAATGACTGTTACCCTTTTTTGGAGACACTGATGTGCTGGAATTTAGTCCTGCAGGAATTCTTTTTACGTGCCAGTAAATCTATAGACATGAGGCTGAGGCATTTGAGCACCTGCAAATACCACTGGACTGAGCAAGGATCAAACCTGACATGTGGGGGTCAGAAGGCCAGTGCCTCAACCGTCTGAGCCACTCAGCCCGGCACCACTTACAGAAGAACCAACGATCAAGTATTCTCATTTTCAATCAGTTATTATTAAAGAAGTCTTCCTTGTGAACAAACAAGATCTTCTTCTGAAGATGTGGAGCAAAGTCTATTCAAAACGTAACGTATTGTGTCTAGTTAGAAATTTCCACTTCAATGTTGTTATTCATAAACCGATCCCAAAAATTCCTTATACAGAGCCTTTTCCTGATAAAGACAAAAAGAACAGGGTATGATGAAGATTTATAGTTTTTAACTAAATTGTGTATCAGCATAAACATAACAATGGTAAAAGCAAGCTCACAAACATGTCCATCTTGCTAAGCGCACTTGAAAGAACACTGAAGCATTCCATCTCTGACTCCATATCAGAGTTAAAGACAGGAAGTTAAGTTCTGACTTCCCATCCTTTGGTTGAAAATTTATATCAATTCACTGTCCCTACTTAACCTATTTGTTCCCAAATTATTTTATTTAACGTTTTGATTTGCACATATAGGGTCCCAAAACTAAAGTAATTATGTTAACATTAATTTACAAATTTTCTTAGTGTGTTTTTCTGTATGGAACAGGGTGTGTGAACAGGTAGGGAGTTTTCTCTACAAAGAATTTTAAATTTACATGAGTACTTATGCATTTACATTTATTGGTCCTAAAATTAAGACTCACTAAAAGCAAAACACAATTTAAATAGAGGATATATTGCAACCAGCACTGCTGTCTTTTGAAAGTAAGATTCACTGTACCTTGGTGAAATGTTTTATCTCCATTCAGTTCTTAATCTTTGTTTCACATGCCACATTACATGCACATTTCAATTCTTACAGCGACTAAGGTGATCCGTAGGCCAGACGGCTTACAACATTTCCACCTAACTGAATATATATTGTACCAGGAGGAATTAGGGATATGGGCATGAGTATCTTGCAAAGGGGTGTACGGTCCTTAGGGAGCAGGTGCAGAGAGAGAGGTAGATGCAGAGCAAAATAATGGTCAGATTTTAAAACCTAATTTATTCAGCTTGAGAATTTGATGAATAAGTTCCTATAATTTCTGACTCGTAGCATTAAATCAAATTAAAATATTTTCTCAACAAGTTATGTGTCACCTGCTAATTAAAATAAAATACATTTTTATGATTGTTAACATGAAATTATTATCTTTCGTTGAAAATCAATAAGTTCTTTCCTGATAAAGTTCAATAAGTTCTTCAAGCATTTGTTTAAATGACAAAAAAGGTTATTCAAAATAACGTCTTTTCACTTGAAAAATGAATTTCCCTAGTCTTTTTTAATGTTTTAACACTTCAAAATATCGTAAATTTTATCTTCTTCTAAAGTTCTGTGCTATAGTCTATCTTAGAATTGTCATTCAATGCTTATAAAATACAATGTGAATTCTAATGAGCAAAATAGTTCGTTGAATTATGAATGAAATCACAGATTCTAAAGTTTAACTTGTCATAAAGTTAGTCTGTTTAAATCTCAAGTTTGTTTAGAGAGGCACTCATATCACCTGAACTATCTGGATATCAAGACTGGAAATGTATAGAAATGCGGTTCAACGAACAGCATATGAAGTCCTTGGCAGCTGGTGTTGTGAAGCCATCCCTATGGTACCACGTTTAAATTACATGAAGTTCCAAATCCCACGTAGTCAAAACAATAGCAGGCTGATATGACAAAATAGGCACTCGGTCAGGGTTTCAACGTGTCACTTATAAACTTTATAAACACGAGAAAGTTCAACTGACAAGATTAACTTGTGAGTGACCTAATGCTTTTAAATCGTAAAATTGGCAAGAGGTGCATTTCCTCTAATTTTTTTTTTGCTAGGGGCTTTACGTCGCACCGACACAGGCTCTAATGTTTAATCACTGGTAGAAAATTGTTATTGCTCATTAGATTGGATTCATTGTTCATGTTGAAGCAGAGTTATAAGATATTTACACACGAAAATCGAAGTCTTACTCGTCAAAACGAAATAATTCGTGGATATTTACAAGTTCCTATGACGGCAATGTCATACAATGCCAAATACTGTTCACTTGTGATGAAGGTTAAGCCTTATAAAAAATTCAACCATTAGTTATTACACACGTATTTAAGGTAATATGTCCGGCTCCATGGCTAAATGGTTAGCGTGCTGGCCTTTGGCCACAGGAGTCCCGGGTTCGATCCCCGGCGGGGTAGGGAATTTTAACCATAATTGGTTAATTTCGCTGACACGGGGGCTGGGTGTGTGTGTCGTCTTCATCATGACACACAGGTCGCCTACGGGAGTCAATTCAAAAGACCTGCATCTGGCGAGCCGAACTTGTCCTCGGACACTCCCGGCACTAAAAGCCATACGCCATTTCATTTAAGGCAATATTATGAAATAAATTAGTTTGACAGATTAAATGATCAATTATTTCACTTGAAAACCATCTTAATATTCACACGCTTATTTCTCATGTATGTTTAAAGTCAGTTTCATTCGAATACGAATACAAGTTTAAATCAATTAAATTTGTTCGATGTGCAGCTTAAAATACTAACTCTGTAAAGTGATTAAATATTGTAAGTCTTTGACAACACTTTGAAATTATTAAGTTAGTATCATATCACTCGAAAAGTTTCTAAGTTCCAACACGAGTTATTGTTTTATAAGTCTTGTCGAAAACTTTACCGTAGAGTTCGTACGATGTGATGTCTTGAGTTCGAACCTCGCGGACCCGTTCACGTGAAACAGCATGACTACATGACGGCAGCGAGTTGAGAATTGAACCGACTTGACCTAGCAGAAGCCCGTTCTTTTATATCAATCTGTCAAGGTCAACTCCCCCCCCTCGTGGAAAATCAAGTTCCTTTACACCTGAATTACTCTTAAGTCCATAGGCCGATATGAATGAAATCACAGTATGTTTGCCTTTAAATAATGGGCTATATGGCGGCGTATCTCATTAACCGATACCTCAATGGGTTCCAAGGTTAGTAAAATTTCTTCTAGTATGTTCGACAATATCAGGTGGTAATCATGTGATAGTTGCATCACTCTCCTGCGTGACGTAGCTTGCTTGCTGTATGCAAGCCCGAAGCCATTCTGTTGCGCTACATCGCATGCTAGGGTCGTCTCGTTGCGCCGACTTCCATGAAATGATGTTCCAGGCCATACTAGGTTCCTGGTACATGTTCCTCCCTCGGTTAACATAAAAAATTCAAATGATTTTCTTTCCTATGCTTCCCTTTTGATATATTTTTTCAGGTTGGAGGCGTTGTAGATACCTTCCAAACTACCGTCAATTTTTGCAACTTGGTATGCCCCGAAATAGCCAAACAATAACGTTTCTGATTTTTGGTGGCGCATAAATGCGGCACTTGGTTTTAGCCATATCTATGTACTTCAGGAGTAATCCGTTCCTGTAACAATAGGTTTGAGATGTGTGATGAATTTGTGGGTAATCATAATCAGTAATCCGAATGGATCCTTCAAAAAAAACTGATTAGCTCTCTGCTCTTTCCATCACTGTGTATGGGACCCTCATCAGGATTACCTGATTCAAGAACGGGAAAAAATCCAAAGAAAAGCAGCTCGATTTGTTCTGGGTGATTTCCGACAAAAGAGTAGCGTTACAAAAATGTTGCAATGTTTGGGTTGGGAAGAACTGAGAGAAAGAAGAAGAGCTGCTCGACTAAGTGGTATGTTCCGAGCTGTCAGCGGAGAGATGGCGTGGAATGACATTAGTAGACGAATAAGTTTGACTGGCGTTTATAAAAGTAGGCAAGATCACAATATGAAGATAAAGTTGGAATTCAAGAGGACAAACTGGGGCAAATATTCATTTATAGGAAGGGGAGTTAGGGATTGGAATAACTTACCAAGGGAGATGTTCAATAAATGATTTCAAAGAAATTGGAAATTTCGGAAAAGCAACAGATAGGGAATCTCCCACCTGGGCGACTGCCCTAAATTGCTGGATGAAAAGAGCCCATCTGGTCACTCTTTCATTTGTCATGTCAGATGATAAAATGAAGGTTAAGGTCTTATGGTCGGTGAAAATCGTGATAGGGTAGTCATAAATAACCTTCTTCCAATATTGTAAAGAGTAAACTATGGCTAATGCTTCCAGTTCTGTGATAGTATAAGACCTTTCACGTGGACGTAGCTTCCTACTCAGAAATGAAATACATAATCTGTTAACCGGGTCCTCAGGGTTGACTTAGTAAAATACCGCACCTATTCCTATGGTACTAGCATCGCATTCTATAAAGAATGGCCAGAAAAAATAGGATATGCTAATTTAACATAGTTATTAAGCATGTTCTTGGTATTGGTGAACGCCCTTTCACATTCCTCTGTCCATTTCCATCAAGAAGGAGCTACTGTTCCAGTGCACTTGGGACAATTCTGTGAAAAGAATTGGGATACGTCCAAGAATTGCCTCACATGCTTAATCCTTTGAGATATAAGAAAATCTACGATGCATTGTATCTTGGCAGGATTAGGTTGGATCCCTTCACAATTAATGACATGACCCAAAAATAGAATGGAAGTTTGGAACAATTGACTCTTCTTGGCGTTTATTTTGAAGCTCTTAGCCTCAAGTTCTTGTAATAGATAGATAGATAGACAGATAGATAGATAGATAAAAGCCTTTATTTTCTGTGGCGAAGTTAGGGCTCTTGGCCAAGTGTACGTATTTAATATGTTGGTCCAAAGAGTTAGAAACTATCAATATGCCGTCAACATAAATAGTTACATGTAACTAATCTCATGTTTACCCCGTATTGAAATTTGCTATAATATGCTTACAATATTGTGTTTTTTATTTCACCTTTTCAATACAAATATTGTAAGCATGTTATAACAAATAGTTGTAATGGCTTTGACCTCTTTTGAACGCTATTTTTCCAAGGCTCGGATCAACACAGCTCCCGAGTTCTTAATTCCGAACGGGAGCCGGTTAAAAACATAGGTTACATTTTTAAACATAAAACCAGTAAACAACCTGCTTTCTGAATCCAAGTGAATGTGATAGCAGGATGAAGTACCGTCAAGAATGTGATAGCAGGATGAAGTACCGTCAAGAAAAATATAAAAGTTTTTGCCATGAAATCACCTGATAATATCTTTCAACAGGGGAGGACGGTCATACTCCAGGATCAACTTCTCGTTGAGCGCACGAACATCTAGACACATCCTAATAATACCATCACGTTTACGAACAAGTGCCAATGGATTGATATAAGGAGCGACACAATGTGAAATAATGCCGTCTTCCTTCATATGGTGTATGAGGACTCTGGCCTGGTCTCTAAACTTCTCAGAGATAGGATATGGTTTCTTCTTATAAGGGGGATGATCTCTTACCTTAAGGTGGTATTCGAATACCTTAATTTATCGTCAAATACTCCGAGATAAATGTTGAACACCTCTTGCCTTGCCTTTGTTTATTGGACAGAAAGTTCTGGATCTTCAGCCACATTGGCTACGGATATGAAATATTCTAGGCCGACTATGGAATCTTCTCCAACAGTGGACTCTATCTCGTCCTCTTCAGGATTACCCTCCTTAATCACTATTGCTTTGGGTAGTGCATCTTCGCATTCAGCGGGTATATTATAGTCACCACCGGAGTCCTTGGTAAGGGTTCCTACGTCTTGGGTTTCCATGTTTCCACGATCCACCAGCCGTAGCTCTACAGAATCTGTATCACGTAGGTGTATAAAATTGGCGCCATAACCCGCGGCTCCTTTATTTTTGGAAAATCCAACTTATGGGGGTTGAACAGGAATGACAAAGGGGGTGAACTTAAAAAATATTATATCTACAGTATATCTCAGAAACGTAACATGTTACAGACGTGAAAACTGGTATTTAAAATTTCCTGTAAAAATAAACGCGCATTTTTGGGAGAAAATTAGCTTGGGGATGGAGTTTAAAGAGTTGAATTCTTTTTAAGAGGCTACATACAGTACATCTCAGAATGTTACAGTCGTGATAACTGGAATTTGGAAGTTCCTTTATAAATATATAAACACTTTTGTTTTTATATTTGGAAAATTCACTTAAGGGGGAGTGTGAAAGGAGTATCTCAAAAACTAAAGATGTTACAGACTTAAAAATTGGTATTTGGAATCTCCTTTAAAAATAAACCAACTCATATTTTTTGGGGGAAATAAACTTGGCGAGAGGGTGAAAAAAAAGAGTTGAATTATTTTTATGAGGATACATATATCTCAAAAACGGAATATGTTACAGTCGTGATAATTGGTATCTGGAAGCTCCATAAATAAACACGTATTTTTTGTTTTTGGAAAATTCACTTAAGGGGGAAGTATGAAAGGAACTGAAAGAATTGAATTCTTTCTATGGGGATACTTATATCTCTAAAACTTAAAGCTACAGACGTGAAAATTGGCATTTGTAATCTCCTTTAAAAATAAAGAAACACTTTTTTTTTGCTATTTGCTTGATGTCGTACCGACACAGATAGCTCTTATGGTGACAATGGGATAGGAAAGGCCTAGAAATGGGTAGGAGGTGGCTGTGGCCTTAATTAAGGTATAGCCCCAGCATTTGCCTGGTGTGAAAGTGGAAAACCACGGAAAACCATCTTCAGGGCTGGGGTTCGAACCCACTACCTCCCGGATGCAAGCTCACAGCTTCGCGCCCCTAACAGCATGGCCAACTCGCCCGGTATAAAGGATTTTAATTCTTTTTATGAGGGTACTTATATCTCAAAAACAAAAAATGTCAGAGAAGTGAAAGTTGGTATTTTGAATCTCCTTTAACAATAAAGAAACATGTATTTTTTAATTTTTTTATGAGGGTACTTATATCTCAAAAACTGAAGATGTTCCAAGACTGTTATTTGGAATCTCCTTTAAAAATGAAGAAACATGTATTTTTTGTTACAGGAAAATCCACTTAAGGAACAGAAAATAATTGAAAAGAGGGGTACTGGTATATCTTACAGTATATGTCAAAAACTTAACATATTACAGACATCAAACTTGGTATTTGGAAAGTACTTTAAAAACAGAGGAACATGCATTTTATTTTTTTCTACTTGAAAGAAGACTGTTTTTCCACATGTACAGTTCTATGTCACATGGTCATCTTAGCCAAAAAAGGCAATACCACATACTTGGTTTACAAAGAGTGTTTGGGGTAAATGGAACACAATTTTTTGGTGAGTTTTTATGATTTAAGGATTTTCAGACAATGTCCGAGTACAGTGCCGAGGAACGATGACTTTGATCAAATTACGAAATCCATGCGAGCGAAGATGCAGGTATCTGCTAGTATATAGATAGGATTGGCATCAGGAAGGGCATCTGGCTGTAAAACAGGGCTGAATCCACATGTGTAAAACAGTTTGCACCCAAGACCCTGCAGGTATGGGAAAAGCAGAGGAAGAAGAAGAAACAATATCTATACACTGGACATTATAGCTTTTAAATTGGCATTTTTGTTTGATTTTGGCTCTATCTGGTGGCTGTGCATGGTAACACAGACATCCAACCAATAGCAAGCTGCTGTTCATATAAATTTAGATCGATTGAGCGTGATCTCAAAACTTAGCTGCCAACTGTATTGTGTACATTTACCACCTAGTTAAGCTATCTTGCTTGGTGTGTAGGGTTCACGATCATTTGCATTTTCTTCAATAATTGGTTTTCTTCATATTGTTATTTCTAGTCTTTATCTCTCTACTATAGCACAGTTTGCATCTTGGCATAGCATAAGTTAGTACAATAGCCTTTAGTTATTCTCTCTACTATAGCATAGTTTGCAGCTTGGCATAGCATAAGTTAGTACAATAGCCTATAGTTATTTATAGGTTTTGTACCGGGCGGTACACCTCCACTCCGCTAATTTAAAATGTGCGCCTGTTGAAACTCCTCTGCTGGAGGAAGTCTGAACTTTATTGACAGTATTAATTTTCTACCATCTCAGAAGATGTCACCACGTGGAAAATTTTGAGTTTTTGAACTGTGTCATTTTTGATGTGTTTTTGTTTCGCTTGAAGTAAGAAGTGTGAACTTTCTCTTCTAGAGGACACTACTGAAGATCTACAATAGTGCAACCTAGTGCGGAGTCAAAGAACTATTTTTTTGGAGAAAATTTAATTTCAAGAGTTTGTTCTTTGTTAAATTTCTTTCTATCATTGTTTAAGTTGGCAATATTTACCCCTTTCTTCCCCTTGTGTTGAACCTAACCAATCCCGAATTTCTTAAATTAATTTCTATCCAATCAGATGTATCTTCCCCCAACTTTAATCTGTTGCGGGGTCCTATCCAATAAAGAGTTTGTGGGAGGGTGTTTTCTTTCCCCTAACGCCTAGAAACTTCCGCGAGAGTATTTAAACTGCTGATTTTTGGGTCTCTAGGCCACTTCTGTTCCATCTTTCAGTGTGTTAAGTACATAGCAGGGGGCGGGAAGCGCCTCTTTCTTCTCCAGCCGTTCAACACAAGGTAATGGCCGATTAATAACTTCTTTCTTTGCTAGCTCAGCAGTTTAACTTTCGGGGCGGGTTCTAAGCGTTCAGCCATGTAACCTTTTCCTAAAAGGTAACTACTCCTTTCATATATTCTCTTTTAAAACGACATATTGGGATAGAGAGTGCTAACCCTCTCGAGCTCCCACTCACATTGTCTTGAGGTGAACTTATTTTCTCAACCTATTTTTCGTTAATGTAAAACAAATTGTTCTTTTCTTAAGTCACCGCTTTAGCATGGGATTAGCCCTTGTATTAACGGCCTAGTGCCAAGTAGGTCTTAATCAAAGTGTATTACGAGTGCAAGTTCGCCTCCTCTCAAATTGTTATTTTAGAGGTCATTTAATTAACCTGCTTTTCTTTTAATAGACCTCAGTAGATTGGGTATTTTACCCCTGTGTTTATGTCCGTTGAGGACAACTTGAAGGTGGAGTTTGGTGGGGCCTGGGAGAGGCTTAAATTTTGAGAGCGAGTGGCTCTTTTGAAAATTCTGGGTTGTATGCCTCATGGAGGTTTTTCAGTGTAATTTGGAGCAAGGGCTCCTAGGTATGAATGGGGTTTTCTCCCCCTCTGTTAAAACTTGTGTTTGAGGTAAAACTGAGCTGATTGCCCAAGCATTGTGAAGTCAGGGCGCGAAGCCCAAATTCTGTAAATATTGTAACTAACCCCTTTTGAATTGCTACTTTGTACCTGCCATGCTTGTTATTTCTTTGTTTTCGAAAAGAAAATATAACCTTGTTAACTTTAAATTAATTTTACATTGCACTATAATTTCGTAGCTTGAAACCCATTCACACCCGCACCTTCTTTCACCTCTACCTACCACGAAAAACACGGTAACAAGTGGTAGCAGAGCGTGGTTGAATGGGTCTCAATTTAGCCCCTTTTGACGGCTAAATATTGTTGGTTCCGAACTCTAACTATTTTCCCAGTTGCTGGAATTTTTTGAGTTTTTCAAAATTGGTCTGTCATCATGCCCGGCCCTCGCGATGTTCTCCTTCTTAACTATTTGCGTAAGGAGGAGTTGATCTATGAATTAACTATCAGAAATGTGCAATCTGGAGGCACGGTTGCAATAGACACTAACAAACTTAGAGAGTCCCTTGATTTGCCCATTTCTATCCCCAATTTGGGAGAGAAAGAAATTGACGACTCTCTTTCCACGATCACGGAGAATATTACTGGGCTAGCTTCTGTAGTTAGTTTTTTTGATGAAAATGATCCGTCTCCTAATCAAATTAAGCGTGTGCAAGGCAGGCTATATCATTTTTCGAATAGGGTTAACGATCTGTTGTCTCTAAAACTGAATGATGTTCAGAGGAAGGAAGCTAGTACGCTCCTGGAAAATATTTCCGAATTATCTAGTAAGGTCACTCAATTGTTAACTGGGGAAGTTCCTCCCAAATCTGATCAACCCACCATAGTAAATGCAGGTAGTGAGGAAGCGCCTCCCAAGGGAGAAGTTAATAGAATAACCGTTGCTGCTCAAACTATCCCTGCCCCACTGGACAACGAGTCTGAACGCCGTGCATCGCTGAGTAACATCCGTTCTGAATTAACTTCCTTGCCATTGAAACCTTTACCTACTATGTCACCCGGGTTTAGTAGCTTGCCTCATCCATTGGCAATGTTGCTCAGAGGTATATCTAAGTTTTCCGTTAATACCACCAGTGACGTAATTTCATTTTTAAGATTTCTAGTGGAATTTCAGGATCATGCCCTTGTTTTTTCTCTTTCTCCATGTCAAATCTTGCAAATTATCTATCCGTATGCTATTGGTATTCTCTCTGATAAAATCGTAAGAGCCATTGCCGATCAATCATCTATTGAGGATTTCCATGCCCATTTGCTAGCTAACTTCATCCCTGCTAGGGCCAGGTCCTCCCTTATTCAGAAGTACTATTATCGTGTACAGCGCTTGGATGAAAACTTGGCTGATTTCATACAGGACATTAAGTTTTATACTAGGGTGTTTGCCCTTCATTTTCCTGAAGATCAGATTGTACAGGCTATTGTAGAGGGAATTTCACCTCCCTATAGGTCATATTTGTGTTTCGCGGCGTGCCCGCAAACTTTCTCGGAACTTGAAGCATTGGCCGTCTCAGCGGAAGGAGTTAGATACGCCGATTCTTTGCGTGTCGCGAAAGAACCCCCGCCTTCCATTAGTAATACTCGGCCTCCACCTCGCCGATCAGTCACCCCCCGTAAATGTTATGCTTGCGGGTCGCCTGACCATCTGCGCAATAAGTGTCCTCTGATCAAAACTAGTAGGGCAAATAATGGAGCTGGTTCATCACAAGGCTGTTTTAAATGTGGGGCTTTCTCACATATCGCAAAGAATTGTCCCAATTCGAATAGCACCCCCTCCTGCTCAACTTCTGGTGTAACTTCCAACAACAATCAAAAGTGACTAGTGGCTGCGGCTGAGTCAACTAATTCTGCTTCCCAAGGCTCAGCCCCTGGCAAAAAGGTCGAGAATTCAGGGAACGATAAGTCTTCGAATACATCTTTTGAATGCCCCAAAGAGTGCCTTAGGATTGCGGCGGATACCCCCGCACCTGTTCCTTTACTTAAGATTGAGTTAAATAACGAGCCTATAACAGCTCTCTTAGATTCAGGCAGTGTTTGTTCGATTATTTCGGCTGAATGGTATTCTAAATTGAAAGCTGTTTGTAAACTACCTGACTACGTCTCATCTTCTATTCAATATGTTTCGGCTAATTCATCTCCATTAGAAATTCTAGGTTCCGTACTGGTCAAAATTCGTATTTTTAAGTTTACTTGGAAAATTAAATTGTTTGTGGCTAAGCACCTGTCTTGCCCCATCATACTGGGAGCGGACTTTATTTCTCACACTGGTCTTGTGCTCGATCTTCAGAGTAAGTCGTGCACATTCAAATTTGTGTCCAATTGTAAAATTCCCTTGTTAAAGTGTAATTCTGTGTCGTGTTCATCTATTTCGCCTACCCAGGATGAGATGTTGTTAGACCTTAGACATCTACCTGAGGAGCAGGCTGATAGTATTCGTAAATTATGTCAGTCATTTCCAGAGGTGTTCTCTGATACTCTTGGTGTTACTGACCTTATTGAATACAAAATTGAGGTCACGGATTCGATTCCTGTCCGTTTTCCACCTTATAGGCTATCTCCACCTAAAATGAAGGCTCTGAAAGAAATTATCGATCAGATGTTGAAGGATGGTATTATTAGGCCCTCTAAGTCGGCGTATTCATCGCCTATTTTTCTAGTCCCGAAACCCCAAGGAGGCTTCAGGCCTGTCATTGATTACAGGGCTCTCAATCGGAAGGTGGTGTTGCAATCTGTGCCCCTTCCTGACCTTCATTCTTGCTTTTCATGGTTTCGTAAGGCCAAGTTCTTCACTATCTTGGACTTGAATCAGGCCTATAATCAAATTCCCCTTGCCGAAGAGTCTAAACACCTTACAGCGTTTGCCACGGACTGGAATTTATACGAATACAACCGCGTGCCTTTCGGGCTCCCCACGGGGGCAGCTGTGCTCACTAGGCTACTAGATAGGGTCTTCTCCGACATCAAATTCGAGTACTTATATCACTATTTAGATGATGTCGTCGTATTTTCAGAGACTTTTGAAGAACATCTAGATCATTTGCGAGAAGTTCTCGATCGCCTTCGTAAAGCTGGGTTAACTGTTAAGTTGTCCAAGGTTGCCTTTGCTAAGCCCTCTATGTCATTCCTAGGGCATATTGTGTCACCCGATGGTGTAGCAGTCGATCATTCTAGAACACAGGCCATCCGTGATTTTAAACCTCCCAAGGACATTAAAGGTATCGCCAGGTTCATTGGTATGGTGAATTTCTTCAGGAAGTTCATTCCTAACTTTGGTAATAGAGCGGCGCCCTTAAACCTTCTTCGTAGGAAAGGCATCAAATTCGAGTGGGGACCTTCTCAACAAGCCGCTTTTGAAGACCTTAAATTAGCACTTTGTAATGCCCCTGTACTTGCTATGCCTGATTTCTCGAAGAAATTCATCGTCCAAACCGACGCGTCGTCGTCAGCAGTAGCTGCAGTCCTTCTTCAAGAGACTGAACTAGGGAGGCGACCTATCGCCTATGCCTCTAGGACCTTGTCGGCTCAAGAAGCCAAGTATTCCATCTATGAGCTCGAAGGTTTGGCAGTCTTATTCGCCTTAGAAAAGTTCCGTCTCTATCTGGAACACGTCAAATTCGACCTGGAGACAGATAATCAAGCATTAAGCTGGGTCTTAGGTAGGCCGCGTCGTACTGGTCGTATAGCCCGCTGGGCTATTCGTATTTCCGCCTTCCAGTTTGATGTTAGACATATCAGAGGTACCGAAAATGTTGTTGCTGATGGACTCAGCCGTATGTTTCATAACGACGTCGAGACCCACGAACCGGTCGACAGTTCATCACCTCCCGAGTCCATACTATCTGGTGTTTATGCCATCTTAACAGATGCTCCCATGCTTTTTAGGGATATTGAGAAATACCAACGTGAAGATCCGACGCTGGCTCCGATAATGGAAACCCTTTCTTCTGGGGAACATGTTGTCCCTTATGTTCTGAGGAATGGTGTTCTATGTTGCCCATCGAGGCATGATAGGATGATGAAAGTTGTCGTTCCAGCTGTTCTTGTACCTATGATCTTCAAGTATTATCATGAGACCCCATTAGGAGGGCATCTTGGAATCTTTAAAACTCGTGAGAAGATTCGTGAAATGTTCATCTGGAAAGGTATGGACGGTGAAATCCGGGAACTTGTAAAAGCTTGTAAATCTTGTTTGCTCAGTAAACCCACCATGTCCACCAAGGTAGGCCTTTTGTCTTCGCATCAAGCGTCGCGCCCCATGGAACGTCTGTATATCGATTATGTAGGACCCTTCCCCCAGTCAAAGGGTAATGCTAACAAGTTCATCTTTGTGTGCGTAGATGGTTTTACCAGATTTTCTTGGTTATTTCCGACTAAGCTGGCTACCGCTCAGTCTACCATTACCTGCTTAAATTCTATTTTTGCTTCTTTTGGTCCGTGTCAATATATTGTATCTGATAATGCTAAGGCTTTTACATCTAATTTATTTCGTAAATTCTGTTCTGACTTATCAATCTCTCATGTAACTACTTCTGCTTATTACCCTCAACCATCTCTGGCTGAAAGGGTTAACCGTAATCTCAGGTCAGCACTTATTGCCTATCATCATGAAGATCATTCCAGGTGGGACACGTCCCTGCATTGGATAGCTTTTGCTTTGAATTCGGCGGTTCATGAATCTCACAAGTTTACTCCAGCTTCTTTGATGTTCAAGTTTGTTCCCAACTCGCCGCTCTCTAACCTCTGGTCTCTGAATGACATTCTACCCGAGACAATAGATCCGGATAACATTAAAGATCTTTGGAAGAAGGCTAAAGCCAATCTTAAAGTGTCTCATGAAAAGGTTAGGGAAAGGTATGATCGTGGACGGAGACCCACCCCTTTGAAGGTAGGTGACCAGGTTATGGTCAAAAATTTTGTTCCCGCGGGCAAGCTTGCCCCCAGATTTCATGGGCCTTGTATAATTCTCGATTTCCTCACCCCGGTTACGTTGTTATTAAGCAATCCAGCCACCGAGAGGATATTTAGGGTTCACCTGTCCCAGGTGAAACCGGTGTAAATTTTGTGTCAACTTGCTTCATATAATTTGATAGGAATATGAAGGTTATATTTTTTTTTTTGAGTTCCACTCTTAAGGCATTCTGCTCCTTCTATTTTATTTTATATGTAAGCATTTCTTGTAAACCTCCCCGATTGTTAAACTGCCTTCCTGTCCTTACCTCGGCCATTACCACGCTCCCGTCTCCTGCTTCAATACACATAGTGGCTTGACTTATGCCATGGATATTTGCACGCCGCTGGCCCCTCAACCTCTCCACAAGCCTGTACCCTCAAAAAAGATGATGGTCCAACACAATTCTGCCGCCAAGCTTTAATGTTTCAGTGCCCCCGCAGCCGCGCGGCGCCGTGCAGCAACTGGAGCTGAGGACGGGCCCCCTCGGCCCCAGCGAGGACGACGTGTGCACGGCGAGCCGGAGCTCTCCTCCCGGCCAAGGCTGATGTGCGGCGCACGACCTGCTACTTAACCGCAGCCTGTATATGTTCACCGCGGGCGCGGCGTGCTTCAACACCTCTGCTCCCCTCATAGTGCGGGCGAGCGGTATCTCAGGGTACTTGAGGGGTCCGAGCGGCCTCCTTTGGACGCAAGCCGCAACGGCCGGTCTGGCAATCCCACTTCATCACCATCTACTACATGAACAGATACCATAAGTAATGACTACACTTGGGAATTCAACTGCAATATTTGGTGGACCTTGAAATTTTTTTTTCTTCACTTTCAAGTATAAAAAGTTATCTTCAGAAATTCAACTTCTACAAATATAAAGACTTTACTTCATCTGCAACAACAAATTTTGAAACCAAATCAACCCCAAATTAAGAAAATCTTATAAATTTTTTGGCAATCAATCTTCATACCCACAGCATAACTTGGACCTTGTTTCAAACTGATTTCATGTGTCATCCCTGGAGGAACTTTTGGGGGGGGGGGGGGGGGAGGTCTGTACCGGGCGGTACACCTCCACTCCGCTAATTTAAAATGTGCGCCTGTTGAAACTCCTCTGCTGGAGGAAGTCTGAACTTTATTGACAGTATTAATTTTCTACCATCTCAGAAGATGTCACCACGTGGAAAATTTTGAGTTTTTGAACTGTGTCATTTTTGATGTGTTTTTGTTTCGCTTGAAGTAAGAAGTGTGAACTTTCTCTTCTAGAGGACACTACTGAAGATCTACAATAGTGCAACCTAGTGCGGAGTCAAAGAACTATTTTTTTGGAGAAAATTTAATTTCAAGAGTTTGTTCTTTGTTAAATTTCTTTCTATCATTGTTTAAGTTGGCAATATTTACCCCTTTCTTCCCCTTGTGTTGAACCTAACCAATCCCGAATTTCTTAAATTAATTTCTATCCAATCAGATGTATCTTCCCCCAACTTTAATCTGTTGCGGGGTCCTATCCAATAAAGAGTTTGTGGGAGGGTGTTTTCTTTCCCCTAACGCCTAGAAACTTCCGCGAGAGTATTTAAACTGCTGATTTTTGGGTCTCTAGGCCACTTCTGTTCCATCTTTCAGTGTGTTAAGTACATAGCAGGGGGCGGGAAGCGCCTCTTTCTTCTCCAGCCGTTCAACACAAGGTAATGGCCGATTAATAACTTCTTTCTTTGCTAGCTCAGCAGTTTAACTTTCGGGGCGGGTTCTAAGCGTTCAGCCATGTAACCTTTTCCTAAAAGGTAACTACTCCTTTCATATATTCTCTTTTAAAACGACATATTGGGATAGAGAGTGCTAACCCTCTCGAGCTCCCACTCACATTGTCTTGAGGTGAACTTATTTTCTCAACCTATTTTTCGTTAATGTAAAACAAATTGTTCTTTTCTTAAGTCACCGCTTTAGCATGGGATTAGCCCTTGTATTAACGGCCTAGTGCCAAGTAGGTCTTAATCAAAGTGTATTACGAGTGCAAGTTCGCCTCCTCTCAAATTGTTATTTTAGAGGTCATTTAATTAACCTGCTTTTCTTTTAATAGACCTCAGTAGATTGGGTATTTTACCCCTGTGTTTATGTCCGTTGAGGACAACTTGAAGGTGGAGTTTGGTGGGGCCTGGGAGAGGCTTAAATTTTGAGAGCGAGTGGCTCTTTTGAAAATTCTGGGTTGTATGCCTCATGGAGGTTTTTCAGTGTAATTTGGAGCAAGGGCTCCTAGGTATGAATGGGGTTTTCTCCCCCTCTGTTAAAACTTGTGTTTGAGGTAAAACTGAGCTGATTGCCCAAGCATTGTGAAGTCAGGGCGCGAAGCCCAAATTCTGTAAATATTGTAACTAACCCCTTTTGAATTGCTACTTTGTACCTGCCATGCTTGTTATTTCTTTGTTTTCGAAAAGAAAATATAACCTTGTTAACTTTAAATTAATTTTACATTGCACTATAATTTCGTAGCTTGAAACCCATTCACACCCGCACCTTCTTTCACCTCTACCTACCACGAAAAACACGGTAACAGGTTTAATAACAGCTGAAGTTTTATTTACATCCATGTGTTGGTTATTGTACCTAGTTCATCTAGTGTATCTAGTCTGCCTATCATTGTTCGTGCCATATTTTCCAAAATAAGGAACTATGGCCTCATCAACAGATATTTACATGACTGAAACAGAATTTTAGACACCACTCATTCATCACCTTCCAAAGAAATCACACTTTGGCAAATCTATCACTTGTGTCCAAATTATTATCAGTGTTATCATACATATGTCATATCTCATACTCTGTTTAAACCTGTTTCTAGACATGCTGCTGTAATAGTTTCATTATGGCAGTCCGGAAATTCTTCTTTGGGAAGACAAGTGGCAAGAAAGTGACTCTGAGATAAGTGGACAATTTTTAAACTTCATTGATTTTTATCAGATCTTTCTGACCTGAGTAAGTCAACTGAATAGACGGAATTTTCATCTGATTTAGACTGATCACTGTCACACTCATCCGAACCTAAATGTACATCTAGAAGATAGTCTACGATTCTCCGTACAGTTGCCTAAGCATAGCCATGGAATTGGTCGCCCCTGTGCAGCTTCATCTCTACTATCTTTGTCTGAAGTAACTCTCTGGGGGCCCAATAAAAACATTGATAACAGCCTCAGTTTCAATTTCACTTGAATATTCCTGTAGAGTCTAGAGAGAAACAGAAAGGAATAGTGTGAATACCAAAATTTCTGGACAATAAAATTGGAAAGAATTTAAGAACAACTATAAGCATCAATACTATTTGTGCCTTAGTGCCAACAATGGAACAAGTCAGCAATAAGAAACCCCAGGTCATTCATACCCGCTGTTCCAAAAATGGAACGTGACATTGTTACAGCTCAGGAAGGTTATAATTAACTTGGAGCAATTTATTTTTAATATGTTCTGTTACCTACAACTCAAGTCTATGTATTTCCATAACTACATTAATGAGAAGATATTTCATGTTCATGAAACAAACAAACTGTCGATAAAACCATATTTGAATGCATACATCTGTAAACAAATAGCTGAGAAACACCTGATTATTGCACAAGCCAACTCAAATGATATCCTCAAAATTATGCAGCATACCTACACACCAGTTTTTAAGAAATGCATAATTTTTGGAACAGCGGGAACAAACGTGTTAAGAAATTTTTCAGATTTTTTCCCTATTAAATTTAATTAACCAATGCAGGCTATACCTTGTTACGAGCTCCCTAATCATTCCACTATGTTGATGTTCGATCTTACCTTCTGCCTACTTCGCTGGCTTGCTGCTGTCTATACTGCAACTCAACACATCTTGCTCCGTCTGCTCACTCGGCCCACTTGCAACTGTTTGTTGACTATACCTCCCGGCCTGCATTCTACTACGTCACCATGTTCTTGCCTCTGTTTCTCTTGCGCCATATAAGTCGTCGCTGCCCTGTTTCAGGCAGTCAGGCATTCTGTGGTTACTCGAGCGGTGGGAGCAGAAACTGTTACGCACGGCTGGTCCGTTGCGATTTTAAAATTTTTCCATCTTCTACGTGACTTTGTGTTATCACCACTCAGTTGGGTGAGCAGAGTTTTGTTATATTATTCTAGACACTTTGGACCATTCTTCTCTAACTTTGCCCCTCAGGCCTTAATATATATTTCGAACTTTGGCCCATTCAGGGCACTTCCTACTATTTATTTGATGAACTTCAAAATCATCAAGACTCAGTTGTAAAATCTTGCACAAAGGACTCATAGCTCGGGCCAACGTTTCAACATTAAATCAAGTGAAAGACTGACTGGTATGGAACTTTTATAAACGGCCTGTGTACGTGTGTTAGAATATCTTTGAATTATGGCAGCCTGATTTTTACCATCTCTCACCCATGCCATTCCTATCTTTCTTTCCTTTCTTGTCACTGTTAACATTGCTTTTCTTATTCCCTGTCTTTTCCTTTCCTGTTCCTATAATCTTTCTTCTTTTTCATAATTTTTGTGATTCTGAATTTGTAATAGTGGCCTTCACGTTTTATTAACTATGAATGTTGGAGTGTAACTATTGTACTTATTCTTCTAAGGTGTAAAAATAACTATCTTGATCCCTACTTAATGGTCGATAAATATATTCTATATTCAAAGGAGTCTAGTCACGATCACATAAGCATTTCCTTATAAGGGACATCTTATTTGTGTTTACGTAATTGTGCCTATGTCTAGTCATGGTCTAATGATCATTTTCGTTTTTAAAATTCTTCTTTGTATTGCCAAAGCAATATTGTAAAACTCTAGTCATGATCTTAATCAAACGTTTTTTCCTTTAATGAGCTCCATAAAACTTTTCGAATTCTATTTTGTGGTTGAAAGTAAAGCTGTCACAATAATTTAGTCTTGGTATTTGTGGAAATCTCTGACTGTAAAATACTTTCTTCTGTTGGTGTTATCAATACATTTTGTAATTTGAACTTTGTTGTTTGAGCTACCTTAGCTATCCCTACTTCCCCTCTTTTCCCGCTTGTTATGTGCTCACCACATCATACCTTCTGTAAAATAGCCCAACAAACCCTGCGCTAATTCTGCTGATATGTTGAGGTTTTGATTTCTGATTTATGCTCCGCTCTTTTTCCTTGTATGGTCTGGCACTGGAGCTTGACAATACTTTATGTTTGCCACGTAACGCCTTGGGTGGTGGTATCTATTGCACGCGCCTTTTGGCCCAGTGTTTTATTTTTTTGGTTCTGCGCACAGACAGATTTATACTGCGTGTAGCATTCGTACACCATTACCCATATTATTAGTCATCACCGACTATTCACCAAGTTTGTACTGTTTAACACATCTAACCTGGATACACTCAATGTATCCCTCCTCCCCCCTTATTATCAAGAAGAGTAACAAAGGGTAGCAGAGTATTCCCTTCTTACTCATATTTGATTCTTTCTCCAACATATTCAATCGATATTTCCTCTTGAATACATATTTTTTTACTTCTTTGTTTTTGAAAATGGCATGTTTTTCCGATAATTTTCCGTCAGGGAAGATTCTACCTCATTACCACCCCCATCGTATCATGATTTGTCTTTGCCTAAACCCCCTGTTGGTGACTTAATTTCCTTTTCTAGTTCTATGTCTTCCTCCATGCACCCTCCATCTACTATCATTACACCTGACCTATTAACCGAAGATATAAAAACTTCGTCTTTTCGACAGTATCCTATGGCTCAGTCTCCACCTCTTTATTCTCCCCCTCCCATACCTCAACTTACTCCATGAAAAGTAATCAGCAAATGCTGGGGATGTACCTTAATTAAGGCCATGGCTGCCTCCTTTCCGCTCCAAGCCCTTTCCTGTCCCATTGTCGCCATAAGACCTACTGTATTTGTGTCGGTGCAACGTAAAGCCAATTGTAAAAAGGGGGGAAAAAAGAAGCAGCACACTATCATAGAAATTTCTTGCCTAGTAATTTATTTACGTTTATACCAATAAAAATGTTTCTACGATACTTTTAGAACAATATTTGCTACAAACTTTCATAAGCACTGTATGCCTCTTTCCAAACATAATAGAATTACACTAAGTTTATAGGCAGGATGTGAATACAATAATAAATACTTTATTACAACAAGATAGCAAAAGCTTGTCAATGACTCTTTCTTACACTCAGTTTTCGTGTCAGTAAATGAATAATATGATTTTTTTTTAAAAGCAACTTTTGTTACAAGGCCAGATTATAGACATTATACACATCAAACTGAAGATAACCATACTAGACATATACTTCTGTTGAACTTACAGAGTAAAAACCAAGGAATTTTCAGGCTCTGCGAGACGTGGCTAAGTAACTGCGAAGGCAGACTTCCCATATTTTGCAGCAATTTAACTCATGGTTCCAACTAAATTGATTACATTAACATAAAGTATTGCACCAGTATTAATAAAATGGACTCTAATGCCTGTTGCTCACGGTAAAATTTTCTGTCAAATTTATTGTACAATAATTTAATTTTATAAAATTTCTGTTGCTCACGGTCAAATTCAAGTTTTATAAAACCTTTGACAAAACTTTTCATAAAAGAGGACATGTTCTATTCCATAAAATTAATTTGACGAAACGAACCAATCAGCGAAGCTGACATCACGATGAGAAGATGTCGTGAGAAGATTGTGAAGCTCAATTGTAAACAACCACTTCTTTCTAAAATGGCAGGATCCGGGTGGACTAAGGAAGCTGTTAGTGTTTCACTGGACGAATACCAGAAATATCCATGTTTGTGCGAGGTTAAAACGCCACTTTGCCACAACAGAAATGTAAGAAGAGAGGCAGAAAACCCAATCGCCGAATTCCTATATGAATGCTGGTCTTTTAACCTCAACTAATTTTCGACCAAGGACAGCAATCCTCTACCTCCTCCTCTTCGTTTCATCCAATCCCGAGTCCAGCATTTCCTGACATTTTTTTTCTTCCTTTTTACCACTCTCCAACATAAAACTGTAGCTAAAGCAGCAAGTTTTGCTTTGTTTGTTGGAGCCATACTCTCAAACACACTGTAAGTTGTTCTTGGTTTAAAAGTTTATCGATAGATGGCAGCACATACACATCTTAGTTCAGAAGTGATTCATAGATGGCCATCCTGATGCTTCCACGGATTTTATAAAATAATTTTACCGTGAGCAACACAACTTGTTTTCACCAAATTTTTATAAAATTATTTGTACAACAAATTTTACGAAACATTTTACCATGAGCAATAGCCATAAGACAACACTAAAGTCAATAGCAAATTAAGAGTAACGAAGGAAAAGGCGAATGGAAGAAGATAAGTTACCTATGAGAATAATTGACTCTGTTATGGAGGGTAAGAGAAGTTTTATTTGCTAGTGGCTTTACGTTGCACTGACGCAGATAGGTCTTATGGCGACGATGCGACAGGAATGGCCAAGGAGTTGAAAGGAAGCGGTCGTGGCCTTAATTGAGGTACAGCCCCAGCATTTGCCTGGTGTTAAAATGGGAAACCACGGAAAACCATTTTCAGAGCTGCCGACAGTGGGATTCGAACCCACTATCTCCCGGATGCAAGCTTACAGCCGCCCACCCATAACTGCACGGCCAACTCGCCCAGTGAGAAGAGAAGTAGAGGGAAACCAAAATGAAGATGGTTAGGCTCAGTTTCTAATGATTTAAATATAAGAGGTATAGAACTAAATGAGGCCACAGCATTAGTTGCAAATAGAGGATTGTGGCAATGTTTAGTAAATTCACAGAAGCTTGCAGACTGAACGCTGAAAGGCATAACGGTCTATAATGATGATGTATGTATGTATGTATGTAAGGAAAATGGAAAAAATTAAATAATTATAACCATTGAAGAATGACAGTAGAGGGATTGAAAAATACATCCACAGCGAGGCAACCAGGGGAGAAAAAGGCAAAGAGATTTTGCCCCAGACCAAGAATTTCTTGGGATTACCACTTCCCACTATATGAACAATGTGGAGGTGTTACGCAGAAACCGATAGTGCTTAGACTTAATGTCAAATAAAAGAAGGTAAACTTGGAATTCCATTATCAGTTGGATGTCAGTGGATGCCACCAGTGTGAAAGGCTTCCTTTTTATTTCATCTCTTGTCTAATGACAAAAGCTATTACAGTTACAATGACAAAGAAAAGGTCAGCACACGCAATAGTTGCAGAGGAATTTTAATACGTTATTCATCAAGTATTAATGCTTGGATCTTCAGTCCATAGACTAGCACTCTAAGTGACCCTATCTCCGTGTAACTAACGCATCCGACATGTACACAAAATATTCACCATCCTACATCTACATTTAACCGTTCGTCACATTCATGCCTTGCCTTCCCCCATCGAATTCCCTCAAAAATCAATCAAACAAGTCCTCAATGTCTCAAGAAGCCTCGTATCAATCTTTTTTGTTTTCTGGGACAAACATTGCTGACTTTCTCTCCCCTCACCATTTTGACTTGATATATCTTCATCTGTGATCCTGTCAAACAAGTTCACTTTCAAACATTCTTTAATAACATTATATTTGAAAGGCTTTTATTGTTTTTCTTTCTACACCAGTTACTGTCCAGGTTTCACATCCATACAAGGTATTGCTTATCATAAAAATCTTTCTAATATCCATGTATATGTCTGTGGTGCACAAACTTCTTTCTTTTATGGCCTCTTTGTTTCTGTCAGAGCTATTCATCTACTTCCTCTAGGACTTATCTTAATCTGGATCACATGACTACTTCTGACTGCATTCCATTACTTTTGTTTTAGATTGATTTATTACAACCACCATGGAGCCATCTGACGGTGAGACACGGCAGTGACTGCGCATCACCTCATAATTATTTCTTTTTGTTGCAAGTTGCTTTTCGTTGCACTGACCCAGATAGGTCTTATGGCGATGACGGGATAGGAAAGGCCTAGGAGTTGGAAGGAAGCGGCCGTGGCCTTAGTTAAGGTACAGCCTCAGCATTTGCCTGGTGCGAAAATGGGAAACCACGGAAAACCATCTTCAGGTCTGGCGACAGTGGGATTCGAACCCACTATCTCCCGGATGCAAGCTCACAGCTGTGTTATCTTGACCGCACGGCCAACTCGCCCGGTACCTTGTAATCTACAAGCCCTCAGGTTTGTGGTGCCATAGGAGTTTTGTTTTTTTGTACTTCTCCAAGACCGTCTCTATTCCTTTCAAAAATTTCTACAAATCCTCTGTACATTCATACTTGCATATCAGAAAATATTGGTATATACTACAACACAATTTACCTTCATGCTTTCCAGCCCATATAGTGAAACTGCAGGAAGATATTTCTCTGCTTCTTTAAGTAAGTTCTAACATACATTTTATACTAATGAAGCCTCCGTGGCTCAGATGGCAGCACGTCGGCCTCTCACCGCTGGATACCGTAGTTTAAATTCCGGTCCCTCCATGTGAGATTTGTGCTGGACAAAGCGAAGGTGGGACAGGTTTTTCTCCGGGTACTCCAGTTTTCCCTGTCATCTTTCATTCCAGCAACACTCTCCATTCTCATTTCATAACATCTATCAGTCATTAATAAATCACTTTGGGAGCGGTGACCCCATTGTACTACTAGCCTATACATGATTCATTTCATTACATCCCTGACCCAGACAATAACTGGAAAACAGGTTGTAGGTTTTCATTTTCATTTTGTACTAATAACTCATGTGTCCTTATTCTCTTGACAATGTTCTTCAGCTCACCTGTCGCAGCCTTCTGGATAGCAGCTATGTCCCAGTACCATCACCTTTCAGTCTTGTCCTGTGTAATGTTTCCAGGCTCATAAGAATTCTGAATGGAAGGTGGTATAAAGACATGGCAATTATACAGAAGGCTGTAATTCTGTAAGTTTTCTCAAAACTTTGGAAGCATTGTATCTATTTTATTGAGAACTACTTTGAAGGGAACCAGTCCTGTATACTTGATAAGTGTGTCAATGCAGGGCTATAATGGTAGCAGCAGAATATCAGTATCCTAGATCAGGAAAGTATAGAGCTCTAAATTAAGAAAAATCATTTCCTCATAGTTTTGATTCCACAGAAATGACAATATCTTTCAAACTAAAAATATATAACAAAACAGAAATATAGAAAATGATAGGTCTGAAACACTCACAGCAGGCACATATATTTCTCTCTCTTTAAATCCATTTCACATATCATCATGATCAGTAAAGCCCCTTTAAAGCAACTGCTAAAGCACAGAAATTGTTATACAAAAAGCTGTGCCAATTTAGAAATGATACCTAACTACCCAAATGAAACAATTGGCAGTGTTGAACTGCAAAGCAATGGCATTTTTCTTACATTTAGAACACAGTCTAGGTGGCCATTGAAGTCAGTTGCTAAGAGAGCTTTAGATCACATGGTTCTGACAGATAGCAGGACTTACAGTTTTAGGTGGAATCCAAACCATGAGGGATGTGACTTTTCGTAAGAAGAAACTCTCAGAAGTTGCTGGGATTCAAGCCAAGGCCACCTTGCACCTGCTCCCTCCTAGAATTAGGAAGAAGGTTATGGAAATTAACTACCATGGTGGAAATCTTGACTTCTAAACAGAGGTTCACATTTAACCCGAAGTATATGATTTTGTATTAACCTCCAACCATAGTCTTGTAGCCACGCCATCATGGTCTATCACAGGATGGTATAGCAACCAGAACTAAAAGATATCTGCTAACATGCAAAAAAGAGTTTGACTTCCACAGATCAGCCTCTCACTATCAGTCCTAAAAAGACATTATAAAGCAATTTAACATCGCAAACTCTAATCTATATATTAAAAAAAAACATGCCCTGACTGACTGATTCATCATCGCTGAGCCAAAACTACTGGACATAAAGAAATGAAATTTTGAGGATACATTAATATTAGGGTGTAGGTGCTCACTAAAGAAGGATTTTCGGGTATTCTGTCGCTAAGGGGGTGAAAAGCGGTGGGTGGGTGTGTGACATTTTAAAATGAGGATATCTATATCTCAAAAACTTAAACGTTTAAAAATAAAGAAACACATGTTTTTCTTGTTTTCGCAAAATCCCATCAGCGGGGATGAAAAAAGGGGGAAAAGTGGTTGAATACCTGAAGATGTTACAGACAGGAAAAGTGGTGTTTGGAGTCTCCTTTAAAAATAAAGAAACACATTTTTTTTTTTTTTTAAACCCAATGAATAGGGGGTGAACAGGAGTGACAAGCGAGGTGGAATTTAACAAATACAGTATATATCTAGGCCTACAATATATCTCAGACAATTAACATGTTATAGACTTGAAAACTGGTACTTGGAATCTCCTGTAAAAGTAAAGAAACACAGATAATTTGTTTTCGGAAAATCCACTTAAGGGAAACTGAAAAAGGGCGTGAATTTTTAAAATGGGCATATCTACAGAACATCTCAAAAACATAACATGTTAAAGATGTGAAAATTGGAGTTTTTAATCTTTTAAAAATAAAGAAACGTGTATTTTTTGTTTTTGAAAAAACCACATAATGCGGGGGGTGGGGTAAAAAAGAACTCAACAGGGGATTGCATTTTTTTTATTAGGATAGTGATATCTCAAAAACTGAAGATGTTACAGATTGAAAATTGGTATTTGGAGGCTTCTTTAAAAATAAAGAAATACTTCTTTTTCTCAGAAAATCCACTTAAAGGGGGCAAAGGAATTGAAAAATGAGTTTAATTCTTTGTTGAGAGGTTGCTTACATCTCAAAAACTAAAGATTTTACAGACATGAAAAATCTGTATTTGGAATCTTCTTTCAAATTAAAGAAATACCTATTTTTTGTGGATTTCTTTGTATGAGGATACTTATATCTTGAAAACTAACAATGTTACAGACGTGAAAACTGGTATCTGGAATCTCATTTTAAAAAAGGAACACTTTCTTTTTTGAAAATGACTTAAGAGGATTTGAAAATTAGTAAAGGAGGAGTTTAATTACTTTTATGAGGTTACTTATATCTTAAAAACTGAAGCTGTCACAGACGTGATAGATAGTATTTGTAATTTCCTTTAAAAATAAAGAAACATGAACTTTTTGTTTTCGGAAAGTTCATTTCAGGGGGAGAGGGGTAGAAAGAAGTGAAGAAGAATTTGAATTCTTTTTATGAGAATCCTTATACCTCAAAAACTGAAGGTGTTATAGACATACAGACATGAAAACTGGTATTCGGAATCTAAATTTAAAAATAATGAAACACATATTTTTTTGCTTTCGGAAAATTCATTTAAGGGGCTGAAATGAATTGAATAAGCGGGTGAATTTTTAAAATTAGTACCTTTATATCTACAGTATACGTCACAAACTTAACATGTGGGAGACAAGAAACTTGGCATTTGGAAAGTCCTTTAAATATACAGGAACAGGTAAGTTTAGGTTTTCATAAAAGGCACTTAACAGGGGTGAAAATAAGTTGAAAAGTGAGTTGAATTATTTTTTTATGAGAATACTTGTATCTCCCAAACGTGATTTACAAAGAGAGTCTGGGTAAATGAAACACTATTTTTCGGTGAGTTTTTATACTTCAGGGATTTTCAGATAATGTCTTAGAATAGTGCCGAGGAACGATACTTTTATCAAATTACGTAATCGACGCGAGCGAAGCTGCAGGTAACTGCTAGTCTGTATATAAAAAATAACATGTCCTGACTGACCGATTCATCATCGCCCAGCCAAAACTACTGGACATAAAGAAATTAAATTTTGGGGATACATTTATATCACTGTGTAGGTGCTCACTAAGGGAGAATTTCTGGATATTCCGCCGCTAAGGAGGTGAAAGGGGAGGGGGGATGAATTGTTTAAATGAGCATATATCTCAAAACACTTCAAAGTTTACAGGCGTAAAAATTGGTATTTGGAATCTCCTTTAAAAATAAAGAAATGCGTATTTTTTGGTTTTGGAAAATTCAGTCAATGGCGGATGAACAAGAGTGACAAAAGGGGTGAATTTTTAGAAATAATATATCTACAGTATGTCCCAGAAACGTAACATGTTACAGACGTAAAAATTGGTATTTGGAATCTCCTGTAAGAGTAAAGAAACATAGAACATTTGTTTTTGGAAAATCCACTTAAGGGGGGCTCAAAGAATTGAACAATTAGTTGAATTATTTATGAGTATACTTATATCTAATAAAAACTAACGTTGTTGCAGACCTGAAAATTGGTATTTGGAATGTCCTTTAAAAGTGAAGAAACACGTATTCCTTTGATTTTGGAAAATCCAATTAAGGCAGGTGAAAGAATTTAAAAATTAATTTAATTTTTTGTATGAGGACACTTACAGTATATTTAATAAAAACTAAAGTGTTACGGATGTGAAAATGGTGTCTGAAATCTCCTTTAAAAATAAACAGGCATTTTTTGGGGAAAATCAACTTGTGGAGGGAAGGGGGTGAAAAGGAGTTGAGTCCCTTTTGAGGACACATATATCTCACAAACTGAAGATGTTACAGTCGTGATAATTGATATGTGGAAGCTCCTTTATAAATAAACACATTTTTTGTTTTCGGAAAATTCACTTAAAGGAAGTTAAAAAATGGAATTCTTTTTATGTGGATACTTATATATAAAAAACTGAAGGTTACAGATGTGAAAACTGGTATTTGGTATCTTTTAAAAATAAAGAAACATGCATTTGGGTGAGGGAGGGGGAATCAACAGGGTGGGGTGAAAAAGGAGGTGAATTCTTTTTATGAGGATATTTATACCTCAAAAATTAAACGTTACAGATGCGAAAGTTGGTATTTAGAATCTCCTATAAAAAAAGAAACACGTACTTTTTTTTTACGGAAAATCCACTTGAGGGGCTGAAAAGGATTGAAAAATGTGAATTTTTAAAATGAGTAGTGGTATATCTACAGTATATGTAAAAATAAACTGAAGATGTTGCAGACATGAAACTTGGTGTTTGGAAAGTCCTTTAATAAAAACAGGAACACTTATTTTTTTTGTTTTTGGAAAAGGCACTCTTGACGGGGGTGAAAAGATGATGATGCTTGTTGTTTAAAGGGGCCTAACATCTAGGTCATCGGCCCCTAATGGTACGAAATGAGACGAAATGAAATGACAAATTAAAAGCCCAAAAACATCCACTGACCACAATTCAAAATGTGAGGACGAAGAATGAATGGATGGATATGAATTAAAACGATCAGTGGAACCGACCCACAGTGCCTCACATGCACAGAAGTTGGCGTAGAACAATAGTAGTAGTGACCAAGGGACTGCTCCTATAGCACAATACTGAATCGATGATACTTGTAGTCAAAAGGGGTCCAATATCCAAGTCAGTGTCCCCTCACAATGGTACTTATCACTAGAAAAGTAGAACCCTGGTATCTGTCATATTGTGGTACTAATCAAGAGTAGCGTAGACTCGTGGTATTCCACACATTATGGTACTACTCACAGGTAATGAAATTCGCACATGTATTACAGACCTACGCTGTTTCGCACATTGCGGCGCCATTTACAGGCAACGCAAACATATGGTGTTATCACATAAGGGTACTACCCACAGGGACTCGTTCTATCCCGTGGTGTTCCTCATATAGTGGGTACTAATCATAGACAAACGGAAACCATGGGTTCCCTCATACCATGGTGTCGCTCATATAGTACAACTAATCACAGGTACTGTAAAAGCTGTCAAGCCCTCGTTTGCTACAAATCACAAACCTATTTGATACCTAACATAGTGGTACTACGCGCAAGTAAATGCGACCCATGGTGGTCCCCGCATGGTGGTACTAATCACAAGCAGTGTCATGGTTCTATATAATAATCCCTTGGTCACCCCTTTCAGTCGCCTCTTACAACAGGCAGGGGATACCGTGGGTGAATTCTTCATCTGCGTCCCCCACCCACAGGGGTGGGGGTGAAAAGAAGTGAAAAAGAGTTGAATAAATTGTTATGAGGATGCTTGTATCTCAAAAACTGAAGACGTTACAGACGTGAAAATTGGCATTTGGAATCTCCTTTCAAAATAAACGTGTATTTTTTTGTTTTCAGAAAATCCACTTAGATGGGGGTGGGGGAAGGACTGATAAAGGAATTGAATTCTTTTTATGGGGATACGTATATCTCAAAACTGAAGATGTTACAGGCGTGGCAATAGGTATTTGGAATCTCCTTTACAAACAAAGAAACATGTTTTTTTTTTTTCGACTTGAGAGAACGATTGTTTCTTACTTGTACAGTTCTATGTCGCATGGTCATCTTAGCCCCAAAAGTCAACATTGTTTACAGAAAGAGTTCCTGAGGTAAATGAAACTAAATTTTTCGGTGAGTTTTTATACTTTAGGGATTTTCAGATAATGTCTTAGTACAGTACCGAGGAACAATTACTTTTATTAAATAGTGAAATCCACGCAAGCGAAGCAGCGGGTAACTGCTAGTAATATATATTTTCAAAGGTGCAGGAATTCCTTTACAAACCAGAACATTAGGTTGTAACTTTAAACACACTTAAATATTCTACCTGTGTCTTCAAACTTAGGTTGTACTATTAAATATTAAATACACTGTGCTACATAGTCAAAAGGGGCCTAGCTAAGATATTCTTTTCAAGTTTTCATCACTTTACACAATCTAAACAGAGCTACCTTATGAATCTCAGATTTAAATCTTCACTTGTGAATGGATATCAAAACCAGCAAAGAGAGAATGAAGGTAAAGTCAGTAGACTAACTACCTTGCAAAAATAAACAAGGTAAATAGCTCAATAAAGAAGATATTTAAATTTTAAAATCAATCTTCTTCCAGGTTGTGTTGTAACCTGTTATATAAATTATATATTTCTGATGTGATGATGATTATAGGGCCAAAAAGACCGCTGCCCTTCTGACTCTAAAATGTAAATATAGCCACATTATAAGTACAAGCATAACGGATAAACATTGAATTAAGGCAAAACCTCGGCATCATCTTTAAACTTGTCACCCTGAGGTAGAATTTACTAATGTTTCTTCATAAATTTCTGCAAAATTAAGTATTTTATGTTAGAATGAAGCCTCTTTGACAGATAGGGAAATTGTCACAATATCTGTGGAGGGGGAACCACATGCTCATAATGAGTGACATTTAACACAACATACTGCCCCTAACATCTGAGCTCAGTGTTCTCCCCAGAGATTTTCGTCAGCTCGATGGCAGGAATGAGTAGCCGGGAAGGGAATACTACGTAAAAAAGAAAAAAAAAAAAAAGAATATGATAACATTTTATTTAGCTTCCTCAGGGCATTAACAATAATATTAATGCCAAAATTGAAATATTTCAGTGTTATCACGAACAAAACATACAGGTTTATTTTCAACTTCTAGTGTTTTCTGTTCGTTTGGTCATGTAACACTGGGGATTAACCACTCACTTGCTGTAGAGTGCCATACAGGTTTGTGACGTCCGGCAGAATGGACGGATTAGATGCTAATCCAAACACCGCTCGCGCACGACACTACGTAATAATCAATGTAACCATTGAAACTCCAATCTAATTGATGCAGTTATGCTGTCAATAACTAAGATTTATAATTTAAATAAACAGTTTTATAGTATTTACAATTTTTATTTGGAACACCTCATGACTCAAATATGTATTTTTGTTTTTGCTAGTGGCTTTACGTTGCACCGACACAGATATGTTTTATGGCAACGATGGGACAGGAAAGGCCTAAGAGTTGGAAGGAAGTGGCCATGTCCTTAATTAAGGTACAGCCCCAGCATTTGCCTGGTATGAAAATGGGAAACCACGGAAAACCATGTTCAGGGCTGCCGACAGTGTGATTCAAACCCACTATCTCCTAGATGCAGGCTCACAGTCGCGCGCCCCTAACCACACGGCCAACTCACCCTGTCAAATATGTATTAATATTATGTAAGTAGCTATATAGGATACGTTAGCTGGGCCTAGGTCCTAGGGAGAACACTGGAGCTACTACAACAAAACCCTCTCCATAGACCTAGCCTCAGCTAATCCCTCTAGTATGCAAAGGTAAAGATACCATTTACCTGTCAATGATTTTACGACATGATCAAAGTCTAGAAGTGATGCGAAAAAGGAAATGAATAATAAACAACTTCAGTGTCAACTAAAGAGGGCCCAAAATGGTAGTGCAAAGAATAGTGAAAGAAGTTTTGGTAGCAGGACTGTATGCTTCAAGAAATGATGTAATTTGAAAAGTACTGTATACATAAACAAAGTTTTAAAAGAAACAATTAAAAATCCAAATACAATATAGTATTTGGACAACAAAGCATTAAGCATTAATAAGAGATCCAATGGCCTCAACAAGAATGCTTAGGACATATCAAGATTATACAAATCAGATAAATTAAGACCTAAATCCACAAGAAAACTGCACAATCCAGTTGGAACAATACAGCCCCGATACTATTAACTATACTGTAATGGAATTAATATCATCAGTCCCTCCTGTCTTAAATTAATATAAGCTGGTGCCTATATGATTATAGTTGTCAAGTTCCTCATGAAAGAGAAACAGGCACATTAGAAGTGAACAGTAACGAGAGCCACTTCATTCTCTCTTCAGCATCGGACTGAGGGATACAAATAACATCATTAGTGACCTCCAAACAAAGGACTGATAAACCCTACACTGGTCAAACACAACATTACAGTGCATTTAACGAAGTCTGTAAAGTAGGATAAATAACCCCCTCTTTCCTCAACATCGCACTTTGTTAATTTTCATGTGATTGACACACGGGTAAATTTAAAACATGGTTAATAATAATAATAATAATAATAATAATAATAATAATAATAAGATTTGAATGGTATCTTCAGAGTTTGAACTTCGGCTATCACAGTTCCATTTCTATGCAACAGAATAACATAATGCTTTGTTTCT
This sequence comes from Anabrus simplex, assembly GCF_040414725.1. NCBI lineage: Eukaryota > Metazoa > Arthropoda > Insecta > Orthoptera > Tettigoniidae > Anabrus > Anabrus simplex. The sequence continues at coordinate 1,220,163,691 of NC_090266.1, forward strand.
ACAGGTTGTGCCCAAGGTCAATAATATTCAAATCTCGCAACACCCAAATTATCCCATGAACTTGAATGTGCTAATACTTGGTACACTAAGTAGTTTCAATCTTCATGTATGTTTTGGATTGGAACACTCATATAAAGGAAACGAGTATACTGCTGAAATAGTCACCTCACAATTTGTCTCATAATATGCACTACACCTGAAATAATGTTAGTTTATTACACACTCCCTCATTAATGCTTCAGTGTCTGCCTCCATTGCATAATAATTAGCGTTATTAGCAGCCATCCTTGGAGGTCCGGTTTTGAATCCTGGTACTGGCAGAAATTTAAGAATGGCAAGAATGCAGGTATGGTACATTAAGTACCACCTTCATTGGGGGTGTGCCTGTAAACAGCTCCAAGTTCTTTCGTACTGGCAAATACTGCACAGAAATGGAGAAATACACACATAGTAGTGTAAAAAGCAGTTATCTTCGTTCAATGAGAATGGTCCTTCGGTCTTTGTAGACAACACTAACCACATGGAAAAAACTATGGAAGAAAAGCTAAGTGAACTGAAGTATGAAACGCACCTCCGTATCTTCCCTAAATTAGTAACAGCAGATTACCACATGTTCATGAAAGTAACTTACTTCTGAAAGATAAGGAGTTCAAAAAACAGGGACAATGCATCATAACAAGAATCATGCTTTTCATGGACAGGATTGCAAGCTTAGAGAATCCTCAACAGAGATGTAGTTTATTCTGAACGAAGAAGGCATGTTTTCACCATTCAAGAATTCAATCGTAGTGCAAGGTATGAAAATGACTATTTCGGAAGAAGACCTATATAATAAGACAGTTATTCTTGATGCTAAGATGATAATTATATGGAAATCTTCCACAATCAGTGTTGATAACATGTCAAGTGGGGTAATCCCTGGCATTTTGAAGCATTTATTCAGAATGTGTTCTTTGAAAATCAGATGTTGTGGAACCATAAGCCCAGGTCCATATCCGGACAGATCAAGTTTACAGTGTACTATGTCTTGTGGCATGGAAGAGAACAGATTTGCTATGCTCAACCACCAGTCTCCATCTAACCTTTTGGCTATTTTATGCAGTCAGTCCCATGTCTTGAGTAGAGTCTCTTAGCAGGCTTGAAGGATAGATACGTAATAGTACATTACGAAAAAACCAATAGGAGATTATCTCACTCATCACTTCCTGAGTATACCTATTTCTAGGATACCTCAAAGTGGAAGAGTTATGCGGTATACACAGGGACATATTATTCTACTTCTTGTTCTTAATGATTTATATATTTTTTCTGTATAATAGCTAGAGGATGTGCTGAATTATTTGGTAATGTAAAATAGATGAGAATATGTATTTCCAGTTTCAAACAGAAGCAGGTTATGAAAGGAAAACTGGGGAGGGAAAAATCCTCACTCGCCACTTTCTAGGTCATTTTGTTCATTTTTGTTATGAGCTATGGGTCTGCTGCCTTCCAATTCATCAGCTAATGCCATGCACGGAACATCATACTCATCAGATGCATTTGTTACCGATAATTTTCCAGAATGCCCAAGGCCTAACTTTATTTCATGAAGCTCATCCAATGCCATATTCATATGACAGTCAGAGTAAAAAAATCTTACAACTATAAAATAACAATGTACACCAATCTTGGTTTTCGAGTCTGAATTAATGCAGTAACTGCGATTGTGCATCAGTCCCAGTATGTATAATTTTGAGCCACAACTACAGAAACTTGTCCTAGAACTTAAAAATACCACCTCTGTGTAAAACTGAGGAGAGAAACCATATTCTGCAAGACTGCTTTCAGCCCAGAAGGGTCAGATTTTGGAACTCGAGGAACTGTAGATTCCCAATCAAATATTGACTATATAACTTATCTGTAGGTAGTGGACATTCATAAACAAGATAGCCTTATAATGCTTGTCTCTTAATGGCTCTTGCACAGTTTATCAATTGCTACTTTTTTGTATGTCATGAATCCTGTGTAATGAAGACTGACAGTGAGCAATTTCCACACAGTAATAAAAGGTAACTGTTTGAGGTGTGTTTAGAAATATTCTTTTTTACAATGATTGTAACCTTCAGCTTCTGATATCCCACAGGCAAATGGTCTATGAAAAATGTGATTAATTCCTTTACAAGCTTGTTTGGAGAGTAACAGCCACCTTTTGAAGGTATTCCACATCCCTTGACTACACTGCTAATACTCCAATCTGAGGTAACACATGGTAGTAATTTGAAAGGTCTGTTAGTATGTTAAGTAGGCATGAGGTTATAATGTGGCAGTGGTTAGGGATGAGACACCTATCACTACCTACAAGACAAGAGGACCAAAGAAGACGACAAGTTACATGCTCGTTAATGTTGGTGAAAGGATTATCTTGCACACATACCATGATGAATTTTGACGCGATGCAACAGAAGTTGAATACCAAACTGATATCTAATAAACAGGACAACTCCAATCCTCTCATGCAATACCGGTAACACAAAACCATGCATATCAAGAAAGATACAACAGAAACTAAACACACTAAAACCAACTGAATCCAGCCTACCAAACAAAGAATTATGCTACAAAGGCAAAGTCAACTAAAGAAATAAAATTTATTAAGAAGGAAATAAATATTTTTCGGTGTCGACTGTTAATACAACTTATAATTTGTGTTTTGATAGAGTGGAAAATTTAAACACTCAGAAATGCTATAACATAACTGGGGAAAAGTAAGAAATAATCCCAAGGTACACTCAGCTGCACAAAATCTGGCGGATAGCTAAAATAGAAGAATCCGCCATATTAGAGACGCACCAATCAGAGTAAAACTTTATAGTACTGGCCATGAAATGGAAGCATACATAGTATCTGGCTTCTAGACTACAGTGAGATCCAATTTCTAGATCGAAGCAAAACACATATGCAACAAATAGAAAATAAATATTTTCTAGAAGGTAAAGGAGCAAGTATCTTTCCGATAAACCTGTTAGTAACATACCTCATTGCTAAGAGGCAACAAAAGGGTGGAGACGTCTGGACCGAGACAAAAGATGTCATGAGAGGAAACTGGCCTGACCTGGCCCCACGATGACCTTTGGGATCTAGCACTTGATGTTTTGGAGGAGGTTGCCAAGAATGAGCAATGTATTGCTCGTCTCATGGCTTCCATTCCTCGCAGACCAAGTGGTAATTAAAACAGAAAGCCTTTATATAAGTTACTACACAACCTTGCAGGATGTTTTGGATTCTATGTAAAAATAGATGTACCGGCAGCTGTAAAAATATCATCAGCAGTCGTTAATGCACTACGATGAAAAAGTCCTTTTCCATCAGGGGTCAGTTAGCAACTCCTACATGGTATCGTGTGGCAGCTAGTAATCCCAAACTCAGTCCGGTGGTATTTGAAGGGGCTAAGATACATCAGTCTCGTGTCGGTAGATTTACCGGCACATAAAAGAACTCCTGCAGGACTAAATTCAGTCATCTCAGTGCCCTCAAAAACGGAAAAAATAGTGGGGCATAAAGCCAGTAACATTATTAGTAATGCCGAACATAACATAATATAAATAATGCTGAACACACAAAAAAAGTTAGACTAGTATTCGAGCCTCAACTTACAACTACACTATCTTATTCTAACCATCCACTTTAAATGCTGAGCTACTATTCCACTGGTTAGCCTGTTGATAATAATAATAATAATAATAATAATAATAATAATCGTATGGCCTCAGCTACCGTGTGCAGACATTTCAATTTGACGCCATCTGGCTGTCTGCTCGTCAATTTCGACGTTCTGTTTTACTCTAGGCCCCCACTAGATGGCAGACCGAGTACACCGAAACTCTCTTGGGCGTCTCTGGCTGAGATTTAATGAATTTTGTCGGGTAAACACCAAATGTGTCACCAGAGATCTTTTACATGCCGACATCGTACGACATGGAGTGTCGAATGGACTTTTTTCCGCCCTTCGAAAATCCGACTACCTCTGCCGGGTTTGAACCCGCTATCTTGGAATCCGGAGGCCGACACTCTACCGCTGATCCACAGGGACACAATTCTACTAAAATACAACAATCCTCGATATCTGTCTATAGGAAAAAGGATTAAGCCTTTTATGTTATTCTTAATGTAAGAAGGAAATGACATGTTTTCTGTATTAAACCAGAAAATAGTGTGTCTAAATGCAAGTGGGTAATCACAAAATGCACCTCTCTCCATGCTTATCTTCTTACCTAAGCTATTAATGGACCAAATACTATCATACATAGGTACTGCTATGCAGGGAAATGAAACAAAATAAGGGAATTACAATAATTGTTCCCTGGTATTATTGTTACTGTATTCCAGAAAGCAACTGTGCTTACAAGTTGTTCTAGCTAGAGATAAAAAGTAGCGAGTACCAGGTGGATTTGAATCCCTGCAATTTACTATCTTTTACCCCTATACAGCGCTTCTACATCCCACTGTTGGAACAGGTCACATAACCTCCACTAAGTGGTGAGGTATGTTTATTATTTATGCATCGTATTGCTTTTCATGTTGGGATTGCCCGAGGACATGTTCGACTCGCCTGGTTCAGCATCTTGCAAGGCAGACTCTTTACCACTTATGGGAACTGCGTGATTTTGTAGTGGAGGATAGTGCTTTGTGTAGTATGAGAGTTGCAGGAATGTTGGGGACATCACAGCACAGCCTCCAAGCCAAGAGAAATAAGGTTCAAATCTCCGACCTGGCTGGGAATTGAAGCTGGGAGGTCTGAACCAAAGATGACTACACTGACCACTCAGTGAAGGAGCTGGACATGTTATGAACATGTTTGTTATAACTAGGGCATGGATTTTTAGGTGGCATAAACCTTCACTTTAGGTTTTTTGTATTCTTAAAATAGGTTATTTTAGGTTTTGCCTCCAGACAGCAATATTTTTTTTTTTTTTTGGTTTTCGTAGTTCTATAAAATTTATTTACGTACTTATTTCACAAAAGTTTACATTGTCATATTCATAAAAATACACAGAGAATACACTGTATTGTTTCCTTTGTAAGTTATTTTTTGGCATTGCAGTAAATAACAACGTACATACCCAAACTGTCTGGCATAAATGATTTCCTGTTGTCACGTAACACATTCTTATATGACAAAAAAGTTCTTTCAACGGAACATGACGTCATTGGAGCGTAGCACATAGATGCTAATGCATTAGGTTGTAGACGTAATTTTCCTGAATACTTTTCTCCCTGTAATACTGAATTGATGACTTTCATATCTTCAAAACCAGGACTGCGTTAAAGAATCTTCTGCAGCTTCGAAGAACATACCACTCCCAATGGCCCAGGTATTTTTCTCTTCTGGAAACATTGCCAATGATATCCAGGGAATCTTTGAGTGGCAAGGTTGCACCTTCCAACTGGAGGATAGCTTCTGGTATAAAACAAAAATGTGCCTTAATATATGCTAGGGATAGTTAGTTAAATTAATAAATTTCCAAATTTTTCCAAAAACCTATATCAGCTGATGATGAAGCAAAAAGGGCATCGAAACTAGTTCTGATTGAAATATATATTGTAATTTTATCTAAACAACTGTTTTTATGTATTGACTAAAGTGGATCCAAATTATAATAAAAGTTGTAATATGCTAGGGAAGCGACGAGGGTCGGGCACTCGAGCGATTTCTTGGCCTTTGCGATGCAGGAAGCTTCTGTTTCATCCAAGTCATTGACAACATTTTAAATTCCTTCCAGGTGTTCAGCATAGTAAATAGCAGCAGACAACCAAGTTTCCCAGCGGGTAAGTAGCGGCTCAGGTGGAAGAGGTGTTGTTGGTAGTTTCTCTTTGAACAACTGTATGTGTGTTGGTGCTTTGAGGAAAATTTTCTTGACTGAAGAAACCACGCTGTTGACGTCACTGAAGTTGCTTCTAATATCCACCGCAAGGCAGTGCAGGCCATGGGCTAAGCACGTAATGTGTAGCATGCTCGGGTAGAAGGACTGTAGAACCTGCCCTGCCTTCAACATGTAGGCAGCACTGTCTGTCACTAACAAAAGGAACTTATTATCTTGATTCTCTGCTGGCCACAATGTGCGTAAAGCATCCCTCACAGCGCAGGCTATTGTGCTGTTGTTAGTTTGTTCTATTTCTTTACAAAGAATTAGATGAGCGTTACCTGGTTCATTTTCATCCATCTTACCTACTACCACATTCACAATGAAGTGACTGCAACTGTCAGATGCTTCATTGACAGAACACCAAATATAGTGATCGCCTATATCTTCTCTTATTTCATCTAATGTCTTCTGGTAAACAGGATGCAAATAATTCTTCCTTAAAGTGGATTCAATAGGTATACTGCGGCCGCTGATGTCTCCTAAGAATGTTTTCATGGTCAGGTTACTTAGCACGTTCCATGGGACATCTGCAGACACCAACGCCTGACATAGGGGAAAGTTAAAGTTATATTCAGGCTTGCCAACTGTGGAAGAAATAAACATTTGCTTACTGTTGCTGCTGGACTTATTTCTCCTCGCTACGCTAGCCATGTGAGCAGCTGCAGATTTATGCTGCTCAAGATGGAATTTCTGCTCACATTTAACCTGAAATGAAGAATCCAAATCCTAAGTACTCTTCAGTAAGAGAGCTAGGGTATTGCAATGCAGGTTTTAGATCAGTTACGGGAAAACTTACTTCTTTGGAGCATGCCTGACAGAAGACTACTCGACCGTCTGTAGTGAAGTGTCCATCTGTAGCAATCCATTTTCTCAATAAGTGCGATTTAGGCATTGTTTCGCTATACAGCAATTATGGTTAGAAAATACTGAAGAAACCAGTCACTACACACTCTGCCGGCTGTACTCTCTATGGACGACTGGAGGCGAAACTGTTTATGTTCCTCCTGACCTATCAGATGCATCAAGGAGCCACCAGATGTCACATACGTAGTGGGAAGCATGGGATATGCTGCATTTAACAATAGTAACATGAACTATCCCTGTCCTACTGCTTGTAATTGCGGTGGAAATAATTTTACAATGCAGGGAAAATAACATTCTTTATTTGAAGAAGGTAAAATAGCTATTTAGGTTATTTTAGGTGTCAACCCCTCATTTAGGTTTTTTTAGGTGCAATGAAATTCACATATTCTGCTCCAGGAAGTGTGAAACGAACAAATATATTGAAATTTGGGAATTAAATAGCAAAGAAAAAAATAGGTTAAAACCTAAAAATCCCGGCCCTAGTTATAACAGAAGAAATTTCTTTTCAGTTTTGACTGAGTTAATTTATAACTACTAGATTCTTCAGTCTGTTGAAACTAATTTATGAATAAATACAATGTAGAAAATACCTGAAAATGAAAACATACAACAATAACTTTCAAAATATTGCTGAATTAGTGTTATACACATTGCAGACAATGTAATACAGTTATTTAAGTGTTTGCATGAGTTTTCTTCCACCAAAAGCTATTTCTAAAAAATACAGTCATCTAACATAGCACACATACAGTGAGGTATTGTGCAGAATGTTCCTGAATTGCCTACAATGCAGCAGAACATTCCAGATTTCTCTAGAATGATCCACAGTGCTTGAGAATGTTCTGGAGCATTTCATAATATTCTAGAATGCTTTAGACATTTGAAGAATGTTCCTAAACGGTCACAAATATTCTGGTTCGTCAGTGTTAACACTTGGAGACTGATCTAGAACATTAGAGTTTTATTTAGTTCAAGTTAGCAGCATGCTATATATAGGAGAGGTCTTTGCTGTTAGCTGAATCTTCGACATCAGAACGAGAAAAGTGGGCAATCTCTCTGAATTTGAAGGTCAAATAGTGATGGCACGGTGCCTTGGTAGCAGCATCTCCGAAACGGCACAGCTTGTTGCCTGCTCTCATATCGCTGCTGTGACCACGTATCGAGTGTGTTGCAACGAACGGCAAACAACACGTCATCCAGTCGTGTTTCAAAAGAGGCTCATTGATGCAAGAGGCCAGCAAAGGTTGTCACGCACTGTTCAGAGCAACTGCAGGCCCACAGTTTGAGAAATCGTTCGGAAGTCTAACAATACTAACCATGGCAATATTTCACAGCACACGGTTCAGCAAACACTGCAGTGCATGGGACTCACAGTCCAAGACCCCGTCGTACCCCACATGACAGCACTCCACTGACAGCAGTGCATAAAGTGGGCACAAAATAATAGACACTGGACCGTGCCGTGGATGACTGGTCAGATGAAACCAGATTCTTGGTTTAATTTATAGCCTATAAATATAGCAACAGGTTGCGCTGTTAGGCAGAAGTGGAGGTGGTGTGATGGTCTGGAATAACTTACTCCACTGGTGTGACACCAGATCTTCCAGTTGGCGTACACTGCGGGGCAGTGTTGATGCAGCATGAACCTGCTTCTTCAAGTCGAACCACTTTCCGTCTCCTCGATGAACTGATGCCAAATAAGCATCTCTACGTATCCTTTCCAAATACATTGTAAAATCTGAAGTGAATCTTCTTAAACTTTTATTCTGATGTTGTATTTGGTACACTTCGCTCCTTAGCCTCTGCTATTTCAGAAAAGCATCCATCTAATATACACCTGGGATATTTACTCGCAGCATCTGTGATATCAGATATTGATACATTTTGACTATCACTGGGTGACACACTGCTACAATTAGTTGCAAAAATACTGAGAGAGAGAGAGAGAGAGAGAGAGAGAGAGAGAGAGAGAGATACGAGCCATTACATTATGACCACCTTCCTAACAAGGTGTAGGACTACCACTAGCCCCCAGGCTACAAATATTCAATTGAGTTCATATTCAAGTTATTTGAGGGCTAGGGCATTAAAGCAAATTCACCGACATGTTTCTCAAACCAGACCGTTACAATCCTGGCAGAGTGGCATGGTACATTGCCCTCACACCCTCTTTGGAGTAAATTTTTCATTTTTAAAAACATTTCACAGCCTCGTGTTTGTACATTTACTGGCACGTAAAAGAAACCTGCAGGACTAAATACTGGCACTTCGGCATCTCCGAAAACCATCAAAGCAGTTAGTGGGATGTAAAAGGTATAACATTACCACATTTATTTCTGCATAGAGCTGAAGTTAAGAAGTAGTCTTGTCACATGAATATAGCTTTAATGTTTGCAAAAATGCTCAAGAAATGTGATCAATATGTAATTTTGTACACAATAGACATTTTGATAACTGCAGGGATGAGGTAACAAAGCGACATCTCAATGGTTTGAATCCCAGTCAATGAATGTAAACAGAAAAGTCACATCTCTGTGATACGGATTTCAAGCAAAACTGGTGGTCCCATCACTTAAAAACTGAAAGCTTGCATGACTGCGCACAATTTTCTGGGCTGCAACACGATATGCTGATCACTATACTGCTATCTCAGCTAAAAGTACTTGAAATGTGGCATCTCTTACCAACATTTAGCCAAGTTCATTTTAGTTAAAGCACTGTACTCCCAAAATTTCAATCTGTGCCTGAATAAATTAAAATGAAAAGTCTTGACAAAGACAACCTTGAAAACAAAGATGTTCAAATGTGTTGAGCTGTTCATTAGACTTCCATTCACTTTAGATTTATAATAATTAGGGTTAGGATTTTTAGGAACAATTTTCATAGGAAGAAAGAAGGGAAAAGGTGCTAAAATAAGACCAAAAAAGGAAGGGGGGACTCCTATGTTATGTAATTTCAATTAACTCACTCAAAACTGTACGCCTCAGTAGGTTACATAAATCATTAGAAGAAGAAAAAACGTTAAGCTGTTTCACCTCAAAACATTTAACAGTTAGCTTGATTCTGTTTTGAGTTAAGACATCCCTGTAGATTCTAAAACTTCCTTCCACATCCACCAGTGGGGCAAACTTCGTAATGTCAACTCTGTAGACGTGGCAAATTTCATAACACGTGGTTCTTCTGAAGACTAATCTCAATCTTTTCTTTGACAAAATGATCTGTTCCCTCACAAAATAGTTCTATCAGCAAATGTGTCTTCTCTGGTAACAGAAGCTGTTGAGTCTTGAAAATTGCATTTACATCGGTTTGATCCAGAGAAAGCACATACTCACTTTTTCAAAATTCTCACACAAGAAAGCAGCATACTGAACCTATGTTACCCAGAGGGTAATGACTGAGAATTTTGGAAGGGCAGTCTTGTGATTTCCCTGTAGTGAACAGCATGGCTCAGGGCTTCAGGCCAGAGAAGAACTGATTTCATTCCTAATGGATTCAAATTCTGTAAAGGGCATGGACCAAGACAGTTTACGTGATTTAACTTGGGGAACAAAACTGCCAAAAGTACGTACAGAGCCTGGTCTCTAACCAAGCCAAACATTTTGAGAGATGTCCATGAATGACTCCATGACTGTACTGGCACTGGCTTTCAGCAACTCATATACCTTCAACAGCATGAACTTAACTTCCTCACCTGCCAGGGAAAAAACGAAAACGCTTAAAATATATCAATCCATACACTGTCGTTCGATCCCATGATATCCACGTTGTGATCTGACAATTTGTATGGTTTCTTCATAAATAGGCTCAAGATAATTTTTCCTTAAAATAATCTCATCGGGCACTGACATCCACATGTATTTTTCAAGAAATCTTTTCAAGCCCGGATGGTTCACCTTTTTGAGTGAAATCAAACAAAACAAATTAATGTTAAAATCCTTTAAAGTTTGGATTTTCATAGAATAATTCTCCAAGGTATTTTGTAATAAAGGCTACCAGGACTTAGGCCCACTTGTTTGAAGGGTCTTGTTATTTTGATGCTTTGAGCCAGAAAGTGCTGTTGGTTGCTGTCTTGCTGGTGTTTTTCATCTAACTTGATTCCTAAATAGCAAACACTGCATGGCATAACACTTTCATCACTTTCAATTAAATCCTGCCTAAATTCCTGTGACAGGACAAAATATCGAGATCTGAACATCTTCCGCATGGCTAGTTCTTGACTGAACTTGTCAATGTAAATTTGCGAGGAAAGATATTCCTTTAATAGCAATTGTTTAGCATTATTCCGTATTCTTACCACAGTTAGATTTAAATTTCAAGCTGATTAAAACTAGATTTTCACTGGATAATTGTTGACTTCACAAACTCTATAAATATGCATTATAAATACATTACTTCCTACTGCTGCAGATATGCTGTATTTATTTTGCTTTCAGGCCTGTGTTCACTGAAAGCAGACAGGTTCACCACTCTCATGTTCACTGCAAGCTGAGGAGAAATTATGATAGTAGATAACTTTAGAAAAATGATTCTTATTTATTGGAAAGATAATAAAAATTACTGCTGTGGAAAAATACAGAAAAGTAGCAAAAAAGATTAGAAAAGGGGCAAAAAAGGTGATCAAGGGCAGAGTAGCCCAAAAAAGGATAATGATTAAAAAAGGAGGAAAAGTGCTGGAAAATTATATCCATTTTTAATTTGAGGCAATATATTGCACCCATAATCGAATGGGCATAATAGATGCATAAATTAAATGATTGGAATTCGCATATGTGAAGACTACAGATAGCAAGGAAAAGCTTGCAATTTTACAAATCGCCAACCAGGAGACGTACTGGCTGGAAATATATCCGTAGAGTACGCTTTAAGTCACGCACAGGAAGTAGCTGGCTAAGTGATCTCTCAAATAAAGGTTTATGATACCGCCAAACGTGCAGACCTTCTGCTGTATTTCTCACGGGAATCGGCACGTTGGAATGTGCCCAACCCTAGTGTGGGACGGAGAAAGCAATAATACCTGTCACCCCTCGACAGCCAAGTGGTTGTGCCCAAGCTGCGAGGCGCGGGAAGATCTCAACCAATCAGAAAATTACAAAATTTTCTGCCTTATCCTAGCAGGAATCAGTATTCAGTATTTCGCGATTTGGTGACGGAAATAGCAGTGAAATACGGTGTCCTGATCTGAGAATAATATTTGAGGAATTATTCAAGCAAATGCGTGGTTAATTCTCTCTTAAATAGTAAATGAGTGTTTACAAAACCGATAGCAGCAGGGTGCTGAGTGTTCAGTCTCACTTGAAATTTCAGTGTACAGAGGTGACTCTTCAGAAGGCGCTAAGAGACGGCTTTGGCAGTCGAGTGAGTAAAGTCTTTAGTCAGAAGATGAACAGTTAAGCAGAACTTTTATTCAACACCGGAGTATAGGAAGATAATCATTTCAGTTAAAATGACGATGATAGTTATTTTTTTTTAACACTTTCATAAGAGAACTCATAACGTGATGTGACAGGCGGAAAGCAGAGACGAACATTGGAAATTTTAATAACATGTAGCTGTAGAACATTCCCTTTCGTCACATGTAACTCGTACACTAATTCTCTAGTGGAGAAGTTATAGTTTGGAGGACGGTATTTCTTTATAAGATTTCTCCATATTTCACTGGGAACATTGCATTTAATTTCCACAGTCTCATAGAACTGCCATTTAAATTGAGACCTTGGGAGCAGAATATTAGTTGAGCTAATTACGCGAGGGTGACCTTGTTTACTAGTGGAATGCAACGGTACAAGGACTGGGGTCCAGTGTCATTGTCAGAGTAGGGTGAACGACCAGTAATCCCTTATACAAACAAACTGTGAGGGCCGAACTGAGCAGAGACCGCAGAGGAGACCAGGCCAGGTAACTTGTTCCAGACATTCAACGTTCACACGTCAGGTGCTACACGCTGTGTAATTTGTATTTTCTTCACATGAGTGTTTAAAATGCGTGTGTTGGTATAAAATTTATTGTGTGCAACGCAAATATGAGAATGGATCCAGTGCGTGTGCATAAAGTGTTGGATATCCTCATCAAGATGGAGAAGGAGCACTAAATCCATGTAACGGGGACTGGCAGATGATCCAACCTGCCTCCCAGCACAAAAGGTAAAGCAATGAGCATTATTTAAAAATGTAAAATAACTGAGGACGATGAACAATCAGTGATCAAATGTAGGTTAGCAATTTAGGTAGGCTTGTAAATAATGAAATTTCACGTACCGGATGATATAATTAGATTTTGATATCATTTGCATTTAGAGTTAGGAGTGAGGCCAAGACAGTTATATCTAACGATTCGGGATATAAATGCCATGGTGTCACAATAACATAATAATAATAATAATAATAATATAAAAAATATCACAAATAGGAAAAGTCCTCTCACTTTTAATTACTGCGTTGATGGGGTGAAAGTTCCTTATGGGGATCACTGTAAGTACTTAGGTATTAATGTGAGGAAAGATCTTCATTGGGGTTATCATGTAAAAGGGATTGTGAAAAAAAAAAAAAAGAGAAGAAGTACAGATCTCTGCACATGGTTGTAGTAAGGATGTAAAGGAAAGGGCGTATAAGTCTCTGGTAAGATCCCAAATAGGGTATGGTTCTAGTGTATGAGACCCTCACCAGATTACTTGATTCAAGAACTGGAAAAAATCCAAAGAAAAGCAGCTCGATTTGTTCTGGGCGATTTCTGACAAAAAAAGTAGCATTACAAAAACGTTGCAAATTTTGGGCTAGGAAGACTTGGGAGAAAGAAGACTAGCTGCTCAACTAAGTGGTATGTACAGTACGCAAACCTTTTCTTGATACCAGGTTTTACAGAGCTGAGGAGTAAGGAGGGAGCTCTCCCGGTTCTGGTTATACTGCCAACTGAATGGAGATGAAATCTGAATTGAAAGATAATATGATTGATCGATATGTCTCACGGTGATGCATGAGTGATTCATAGTTTGTGTTTCAAAGGTTGCCAATACGAATCTCTAAGATAACCAAGGTCTACCGATTCAGCACTAGGGAGCTTGGGTATCAAGAAAAGGTTCGTGTACTATAGTTGGTCCGTTATTGGACATTATAAATTTCCCAGCTAACTCATTCCTGGTTGCCCGAGTTTCGCCCCCAGTGTGCTAAGATGGGCTCATCAGTTGGTAAATAGCACACCTACCAAGACGTATGGCTAATGCATACCGTGGAGTTATGTTCCGATCTGTCAACGGAGAGATGGCGTGGAATGACATTAGTAGATGAATAAGTTTGAGTGGTGTCTTTAAAAGTAGGAAAGATCACAATATGAAAATAAATTTGGAATCCAAGAGGACAAATTGGGGCAAATATTTGTTTATAGGAAGGGGAGTTAAGGATTGGAATAACTTACCAAGGGAGATGTTCAATAAATATCCAATTTCTTTGAAGTCATTTAAGAAAAGGGTATGAAAACAACAGATGGGGAATCTGCCACCTGGGCGACTGTCCTAAATGCAGATCAGTATTGACTGATTGACAATTAGGTCTTCCCCTCTCTCCCAGTGCTGTTCCATTAACGTCCTTATGGTGAATCTGTTGTTCTTCTACTGGTTCTAAATCCAGGGTGGTGTTCTTCCAGCAGAGGTTCTATCAATGCTCACTGTCAGGTTTCAATAATTTTTTCCACTGTTTTCAAACCATGGGAGAGAAGTCTGAAACTCCTATAGTTGGCACACTTTCTTCTGCATCCTTTTTTAAGTAAAGGGACGATAATACCTTTTGACCAGTCATCTGGAACCCAATTTTCACACCATATTGCTCTCAAGGTTTTGTATAGCCACTACACTCCAGATATACCTGCTGCTTTGATCATGTCAGCAGAAACTTCATTGATCCCAGCTAACTTACTACTTTTAGTCTTTTTTAGAGCACTTTCCACTTCAGACCAAGTAATTGGAAAATCATCTATCCTCAGCCTTTATTCCACCTCTAATAATAATAATAATAATAATAATATTGAAAAAGTTATTAGCACTAACTACTTTTACAGTTTACGGAGATGCGGATGTGCCAGATTTTTGTCCTGCAGGCAGTGGTGTGCACTGAACCCCATCTATCCCAGAGCTGCTTGGGTAAATAACTTTGTATTTATATTTCTTATTATTCCTTAGAACACTATTTATAAAGTTTAAAAAACTGCCAATATCTAAGCCAAGTACAGCTGTCTCGACTACCGCAGTTCACGAGCTGGGTTTCCTTGCCGGAGTGAAAGAGAGCTACCCAAGCAAAACTTAAGTCGCTTGGATGACACATGCACTTGAAGCTTCCTTGTCCTAGGTGAGGGGCGTGGCTGTCGCCCCTCCCCCGACAACAATTTACGATGACAGACCAGCTACCTTAGGTAGGGCCTGTTAGTTTTAATACTTGACACTCAAAGTGTTCAGCGCCACACACTAGAGGCTACAATTAAAATATCAACAAGTTAACAGTATAACCACTTACACACCATCTTGCTAATAAAATATAGAGCCTGTTTATGAAATCAATTGTAATATAAAAGAATATATTTTATTTTTGGATTTCGGCATGTATAAAGTTTTTTCGAGCAATTTACTGATGGCACGTGTACAGTATGTTTCCCGATAGTCGTAGAAAAATATTTAGGTTGCCCAGCATGAATACAGAGCTAAGAGAATGCTGTATTTCGTTGTCTGTAATGATGGTACATAGTGAATTTTTGTAGTTTTCCTCTTGGATTACAGGTGAAGTTTCCGTGAGTTCTGTGCTATTATTCATGAATATAATGTGTGTTATGCGTCGTGATGCTGTAGATTAAGTTATGATGGTATTGTCACTGCCGTGAATACCAATTCGGAAATATGTGCGAGTGTGTGGTGGAAAATATTCTTGAAAGGCATTTCTCAGGTAGACCTTTCCATGAAATATGCAGCCTTATAAAAGAAGGTACGAAAACTCCAGATTTACCAGGCTTAACAAAACAAGTAAAAACAAGCAAAATACCACCTCAGAGGAATTCTTCAAAGTGCACCAAATTCTCTTTCAGATTACAAATCTCGACCGGATTTGAATCTCCCTTCCCGACTCTAGAGTACCAGCTACTGGGTAAATATGTTGAGCCATATCGTAATATGCTTCAGGTATTTAAATTCCATATTGCATAACACTGTGGACTCATTTCATAAGATTGCTTTGTGTGGGAGTCGGTTAGAAGACGGTTGGATACTGGACCGTGCTTATGTAAGAGACCAGCCGGTACCTAGCTTGTAGCAGCGTTTATTTCAAATTTGAACGAAGTCTCTGGGGAGAGCCGCCGCACCGCTCTTTGTTCCGCGAGTTCGAACTCAGCCAATCACAAGCTGGTAGGAGGAGTATGAGGTGCCTTGGAGACACCGAACAACGATATCACGACAACCGACGTGAAAACTGCAGGACTGAACCAGCAAGATATTACGAGAGGAATCTGTCATCGCGCCAATATTCCACAGTTCTGATATATCCAGAATGACAGACGTGATTTTAGCAATGCCTGTATGTGTATATGTTGATTATTTAAAGTTGATATAAAGATTTCGCACTCTCAACGGCTTGCTATTTAAACTCAAGTGGCAGTTGAACTGACATCCTATTCACTCAGGAGGACTCACCAGTTTAAAATGAGTGTGAGTGAGCTTTTATAAGAACGAGGAGAGGAGAGAGCTTAGTCATTCCTGTTCTGTTCGTCAATGTTACTTGTTCGCTAACAGTCACTGTATTTGAATTAAGCCAGTTGGTATATTCGAGAATTATCATTTGTGACTTTGATTTTAAATGCACAATGCTCATGCTGTGTAAAGTATTCTGATTCGGGAGTGATATTAGTTTAATTGAATTAAGGTAGTAACATCTACGCATGACGATTATTAAGGTAACGCCTAGGGGCGGGCTGGCGCGCAAGTTATATAACTCTTCTAAAGACGGTACGAACGGTATCAATTATTAACGCATAAAACCCCACAGACTAATTAATTTCAGTGAATTTCTGTAAACTGCAATGGTTTGCGTTTCATGGTAGCGTGATATCCGTATGCGTATCGATATATTGCCGCGGCAAGAACTGATTTTGTCCGGACGTTAAGTCCTTAATTTAATGGTGCGCGAATCGAACTAGTATTTCTACACAGGCTGTAGCAGATTGACGGCCAAGCATAAAGGGTGAATCTCTGTACACATGTACTACTAGCGGTGAAGAGAAGATACCTAATAACATCTGTATTGCAGGAGTTCAACATACCCAGGACAATGGAGACATCACCGAGGATCGAGGGAATGACTGCTAGCATCCTGGAGTTTGTCATGATGATGAGCTAAGCCGCTGTGACGCTTGTGGCCATGTGAGCGCCAAGAATGCTGAGATCGACACAAGCTAAGTTCTCAATGTCCAAATTTTAAGCGTGCCTGGGGTAGCAATTTCATGCTAGTAAAGATCATTTGTAAATACAGGATTTAATTATAAATGTCAACCCGTTGGCACTGATTTGAGTCTTATTTCACGTAAAGTAAATGTTGTCCAGAGCTGTCTGCATGTTCGAGCTCTTTATTTTATTACTTTAAGTTAGAAGGAAATAAGGGATTATTAGGGTAGATACAGGAGTGTGTATATTTCTTTTACGGTGTATTCCTTTTGTGTGTGATAAGAGATGAGAGATAAGGTCATTGTTTTTCTAGGCTGCATGCCATTAAAATGTGTGTGGGTTGAGGAGTTCATAGCAGTAGTGCAGATTTTTTTTTTTTTTTGCATGGATTTCCAGGTCTAGTTATAAGACCTGCGGACAAGCTGTATATGGCATTGGAATAAGCAGGGCCTTAAATATTTACGGAGAGCAAGTTCGGGGTATGTGAGAACACTGAACCAAGGAGATACCGGTTACGAGGCCAGACATGCTGTGAATCATTTTGTGGGCTAGTTGGATATGTGTTAGGCAGAGAAGCCGTTTGTGTACTGTATTTGCTGGGGCCGATTATGTGACGAAATAGCGAGCCATGTGCTTTGCTAATTGAGACCAAGAGCTCTCTGTTGTGATTTGAAAGAGGGAGATTATGAACCTCGTATTTATGAGAAATGACAGGTTAGGGCCTGGCCTTGTAGAGCTTTAGCAGGTAGCTACAGCTGATATTTCTCCCTAGTCGTTCGAGTGAAAGTTGTTTGTGTGCCGCCAAGCCCGTTAAGCTCTCGAATGTGAAGTCAGATACGGCCGTGGATGTATCGGAACTCGTATCCCGATGACCTTTTATTTTCCTGTGTATATATTTGTGTGTTTTATTCCAGATTCCCATATGTGTTATTTTATTTGCATTTGATTTTCTTTCAGTCGTTATGCGAGTCTCTTATGGCTGTTTTAGTGTTTGATTTATTTGTTTGGTGTTTGTATTTTTTTAAAAATTCTTTGATGTGTGTGTCAGTGATATATGCGTTGTGTAATTTTGTTTCTCGTTAGCTCGAAAGCTAAAGACTGGTGGTTCGCTTCTGTGCTATTCAATTTGCGTACAGACGGGCTGTAATGTCGAGTCTGTGTTAGAGATAAGGCAGACAAGCCATGGACTAGCCTTGATTAACGATTTGTATCAGTTATTAATGTTGTGCATATGTAAATATTGGATCATATACTAGTGTGATTAACTTACTAACACAGGTATTTTAAGATGTTTTAGCGAGCGAATCCCAATGGAATTAGGACACGAGAATGAAGTTTGCGTCGATCCAATTTCGTAATGTAATCATCCCAAGTCACTCCAAAGTCATGTGTTTTATTTTATTCGGGTCGTGACCCGCATTTGTAATTTTGACTAATGTAAATGTAATACATAATGTGCGCGGCACATTTTTCGTTGTTTTCTTTTTGTTGCCCATTTGGCTTTGTTGTGTTTCTTATTTGTGATATTGTTATTTACGTACCGTAGTGTGAATATATTAATGCCTTTTGTTAATAAATCCATTTTGCCCCTATTTCTTCTCTTATTCACGTAGTTATGTACCCGTAATCCTGTTCATGTACCTATGGTATTTACCTCACCGGGAGGTTAGTTGGTTTGCTTCGGCCATATTTTTTTCGAACGGTTACCACGCGCTCTTACCGCTGAGTCTGGCATATTTGAGGGCAGGAACGGTACAACGTAGCTGAGTTCACCTCCAAAAATCATTCATGTGAGTTATAATTTCAAAAGTTCTTTAATACCTAAATTATATTTATTTATTGTTTGGTCTGCTTGCTTATTATTTTTCCATTTAGTTATCAAGTGAGTTCATAAAATGGTAATGTTGACTTTAGAGAGAGTAGTGGGCTACGACTGCTTATATTAAAAAAAAACATTTTTGCAGTTAGGGTAACGAATATGTTCACCACACGCTACTGCCTGCAGGAGTTCTTTTCTTTGTGCCAGTAAATCTACTGACACAAGGCTGACATATTTGAGCACCTTCAAATACCACAGGACTGAGCCTGGTGGCGGTGATTATTGCTAGGAAGTACAACTAGGCAACCATTCTCGATATAACACTAATCAGAGAGAAAAAATGGAAGGGATCTGACACTTCGAAAAATGTAGGTATCTGTCAAAGAAAGACAAGTGCCATGAAGGGCATGAAAAATAAGGACTCTCTAGCCCTCGGAAACCTAACAGCGCCTGGGTTGGAAAAAACAAGAGCTGACCAAGGAAGGTCGGGCAGGAGTGAGGAGCCTGGCACAAATAAGTGGAAGCAATGTCAGGACTCAGCTAAGGGCCCCATGGTCGCCAACCCAGGCTCCAACGTTCAGAGCCCCTAAGGCTCCTTTTAGTCGCCTCTTGCGACAGGCAGGGGATACCGTGGGTGTTATTCTACTGCCCCCACCCACAGGGGAGAGGACTAAGCCTGGTTCAAACCTGCCAAATTGGGGTCAGAAGGTCAGTGCCTCAACCGTCTGGGCCACTCAGCCTGGCTCTTCCACCTCTTCTATAGTTTCTCCCTCATTCAGGAATGTATCAGATCAGTTCTTAATTTCATTTCTAATTTCTTGTTCGCTCCTGACATTTCCCTTTACTGTTTCTAGTGCTGTGATGTTCCTCTTTGTCAGATCTCTTGCTTCTAACCACGTTTCCTTTACTATCTTCCTGTAATTTTTGCGTAAATTCACCCCAGCACTTCTCCTGCTCTTCTCTCACAATCCTTTTTATATCTAATTTCCTATTTCGTAATCTTGGTCTAGCTTTTGTATTTTCTCATCTCTCAGTTGACTGTTATTACTATTTCTGGCTCCTTCAAAATTCCTCACTTTCTTTGTGTTATTTCATTTATCTATTGTCTCTCTCACTCTGTCATTCCACCACAACATCCTTTTATTCATTACTCTCCTGCTTGTTCTTCCGCACACTTCTTCTGCACTACCGATGAAACTAGTTCTAAAATTATTTCATTCCACATCACTACAGCTGGTCTTCTGCACTCATATTCCTGTCAGATCAACCACCAGAAGCACATGGTCACTATCAAGACATTCACATCTCACACTTGTTCAACACCGTAAGTCAGTTATCATGTAATCGATTACCAACTTATATCTACCATCCCAGCGGTACCATGTTATTTTATGACTTTCTTGTGTTCCTTATC
Organism: Anabrus simplex; assembly: GCF_040414725.1. Taxonomy (NCBI): domain Eukaryota; kingdom Metazoa; phylum Arthropoda; class Insecta; order Orthoptera; family Tettigoniidae; genus Anabrus; species Anabrus simplex. The sequence continues at coordinate 1,220,184,099 of NC_090266.1, forward strand.
AGGAAATTATTCCTGATGCAAAAATTAAGTAAGAAGTTCCCCATCAGTGCTCCTTGTCCCATATCCGAAAGGCTACATAATCCCTTCATATCCAGTTGTATCTAGTCTTACCTGGGCATTAAAGTCACCGATTAGTAACACGTTCTCCTCATTTATACTGTCCTCTTGTTGTTGGAGGAAGTTCAGCTTTTTGTCTGCACTACAACCCTGCTGAGGTGCACAGATTTGTACAACTGTTAGATATTCTCCTCTCAAACACACCTTCACTTCAATAATCCTTTCATTAATGAAAGTAACATCAGAAATGATATAGATGTTGATTCCCATAGGGAATCTGAAATATTTGTCCTGAATGAGCAAATTTATAATACCAATATAAATGGTCCGTTATTGGACATTATAAATTTTCCAGCTAGCTCATTCTTGGTTGCCAGCGTTTCGCCCTCATGTGCTAGGGTGGGCTCATCAGTTGGTACCTAGCACACTTACCAATACGCTGGCTAGTGCATACCGTGGAGGCCACTACGTAGGCTAACTGGAGCCACCGGCAGTGCCAATGCACTAAGAGACTTTGTCTCATCACTAAAAATTGATGCCTGCTTGGCCATCAGATGATATAGATGTTGATTCCCATAGGGAATCTGAAATATTTGTCCTGAATGAGCAAATTTATAATACCAATATAAATGGTCCGTTATTGGACATTATAAATTTTCCAGCTAGCTCATTCTTGGTTGCCAGCGTTTCGCCCAAGTGTGCTAGGTACCAACTGATGAGCCCACCCTAGCACATGAGGGCGAAACGCTGGCAACCAAGAATGAGCTAGCTGGAAAATTTATAATGTCCAATAACGGACCATTTATATTGGTATTATAAATTTGCTCATTCAGGACAAATATTTCAGATTCCCTATGGGAATCAACATCTATATCATCTGATGGCCAAGCAGGCATCAATTTTTAGTGATGAGACAAAGTCTCTTAGTGCATTGGCACTGCCGGTGGCTCCAGTTAGCCTACGTAGTGGCCTCCACGGTATGCACTAGCCAGCGTATTGGTAAGTGTGCTAGGTACCAACTGATGAGCCCACCCTAGCACATGAGGGCGAAACGCTGGCAACCAAGAATGAGCTAGCTGGAAAATTTATAATGTCCAATAACGGACCATTTATATTGGTATTATAAATTTGCTCATTCAGGACAAATATTTCAGATTCCCTATGGGAATCAACATCTATATCATCTGATGGCCAAGCAGGCATCAATTTTTAGTGATGAGACAAAGTCTCTTAGTGCATTGGCACTGCCGGTGGCTCCAGTTAGCCTACGTAGTGGCCTCCACGGTATGCACTAGCCAGCGTATTGGTAAGTGTGCTAGGTACCAACTGATGAGCCCACCCTAGCACATGAGGGCGAAACGCTGGCAACCAAGAATGAGCTAGCTGGAAAATTTATAATGTCCAATAACGGACCATTTGTATTGGTATTATAACATCAGAAATGCAGTCAATGTCCTTGTCAAGGACAAAGCCAACTCCATTTCTTGCTCCGGTCATATTTCCACACCAGTGCAGTTTGTATCCATCATTCAGTAGTTTTGGGCTGCATCACTTCCACTTTGACTCACTCACACCGAAGATGTTAATGTGTCTACGCTTCATCATATCTGTTATTTCATTATCTTTTCCAGTCAGTGTTAATATGTTCAAGGTATTAACTCTGAGGCTGACATTTCTGTTATTTCTTCTTCTTTTAGTGGGTTTTCTTATACTGTTTGGATGAGTTTCAGACTCTTTGAGGCGTCATTATTTCCAAAAGTACTCGAAGTTTGATCTTCAGTAGAGTTTTTTCGTTCCGAGGCTCGTTCTTTGGTTGAAAGCAAAACACAAAGTACTCTTCCAGCTGACTTGCTAGGCCTATCACCGAAGAGGATTTTTCTGTCAAGGGTTCCCTAGCCTTTAGCAGTCCCCTGCCACATTTGCAAGGCAGCAGTTCGTTGATGAATTCATGTGTCATTTCCTACACAAAAGTTTCATCAAACCTCCTAAGAGGAACTCTTCCCCCCATAGCCGTTGGCTCCCCCTTAGGTTGTCAGGTTTGGTACTGGCCACCCAACCCTCAGCCAGAGAGTTACAGGTCGTACTGTGTACTGTCACATACAGTAGGAGGATTTCTCCTGAACTGAGACATACAGATATCTTAAAATTTTATTCTGAAGTCTCTCTACTCTACTAATGTAAGATTTATAGAATTGCACTCACACTACAGAAGCATCTTCCAACAGGCATCTTACTAAGGAGTTGAACAGAGTTGATAAGGAGTAGGGCCTAAGTGTCATTTGGATCTCGCTATTTCTTAAAATAGATTCCAAGAGTTTATATGTTTCATTACAATATTCTCAGTATGGAAATTCAATTAAAGATTGCAACTCAATGTAACACCCAGATCTTTTATACTGTTCATCCTCTACACCTCTTGACAATCTATTTTTTATTTAAAATGTAATAGCTTTTTTTACAAGTTATAATTTTTTTTTTTTACAAGTTCCTTTATGTCACGCTGACACAGATAGGTCTTATGATGACAATGGGACAGGAATGAGCTAGAAGTGGGAAGAAAGTGGCCATAGCCTTAATATAAGGTACAGCCCCAGCATTTGCCTGGTGTGAAAATTGGAAACCACGGAAAACCATCTTCAGGGCTGCTGACAGTGGGATTCAAACCCACTATCTCCCGAATACCGGATACTGGCTGCACTTAAGAGATTGCAACTATCGAGCTCGGTAATGTGAATTGCTCCTAATCCCACAGAACATAATCTTAAAACATTTTAAAATGTATGGATGAAAATGAATATAAGAGGGCTATTAGCAAACTTAAACCAGGAAAATCAAAACTGCCATGCTACAGTCATAACAGCTGTCCAGATCCATCTGTAATTTTATGACATCATGGCCATTTGTAACTTCTTTAAATATCTTCACATTATCTCAAAAAACAAACCAAACCCCAGGACGCAACAGCCCCGAAGGGCCTTGGCCTACCAAGCAACCGCTGCTCAGCCCGAAGGCCTGCAGATTATGAGGTGTCGTGTGGTCAGCACGACAAATCCTCTAGGTGGTTATTCTTGGTTTTCTAGACCAGGGCTACCATCTCACAGTCAGATAGCTCCTCAAATTGTAATCAATTAGGTTGAGTGGACCTCGAACCAGCCCTCCGATCCAGGTAAAAACCCCTGACCTGGCCGGGAATCAAACCCAGGGCCTCCGGGTAAGAGGCAGACACGCTACCCCTACACTGCAGGACAAGCACCATTATCTCAAAACATCCTTTATATACCACAGGAAGAAAAGAGGTACCAGGCTAGACACCAGATTTAATATTAAAAACAAATAACTTTGCTTGAAAAGATGGAATGTCCCTTTATTAAATATACTGGTATCTCATCAAGACCACTTGATTTTCTTGGTTTAAGTTTGCTAATAGCCCGCTTATATTCATTTTCATCCATACATTTTACTGATAAAATAACGGACATCATCAAGTAATCTGAATCTGTTATTGTATATGAGAGAACCTGAGAACTATATACATTCTTAGGGTGCCCAAAGGTCCTGCAATTCAGTACATTGCAGCGATTGTAGCCTGTAGGGGTGAAGTACAGTGGGGACTTCGAGGGCATTGGGACCGCTACGGTAGCCGTAAAGGCCCATCAGGAACTCTGAAAAGTGGTGGCAAAAGGGGCTCTGGTTAAGACGCAGCAGGTCGTTGTGCTACTTAGGTTACAAAATTGGTATTAAAAAAAGTAAATAAATATAATGTAAATTTTAATCTTATACCAGTTGCATAGTATTATTTGAAGTAATTCCACATACTGTATATGAGTTGACTGTTTGTAAGTATAGGAGATATTATAAGTAGAATTTTGTAAACAATATAAATTTATTAAGGATGATCTGTCTGATTAATAGAAAAATTGTTAGCATAAATTGTATATTATTGTATTCTAGAAAAGTTTTCTTCTCTTGTTAATTTAAAATTTAGTGCTTGACAATAATGTATTTTAGTGTACCATTTGCCACCGAGGTGGACACCTCATTTGCAAATAAAGATATTTTGATTTGATTTTTGTCCCACTTTTTATCTGAACATTTATGACGTGATATTATTTTTAACCTTTGCTGGAATTTTAATTTTGGAAACAGATTTTAGTGCTGCTGCTGCTCCAAGCATCGATTGTATGAATCAATGTAGGTTTTGTAAGTATTTAGATAATGGTTATGCGTATTTGTAAGTTCTAATAACTCACAAGGGAACGGATTTTGGTGTAGAATTTTAATCTGGTTGAAATTTAGTACACAATATTCCTACAAAGTTGTACGATGACGTATTGGAAACCGCACAGGCCACTTTCAATTCTGAACGCTGAAAACCTGCCGGGCGACGGCATTAGTGAGGAGGTGGGTAGAGGTAAAAAACCTTGAATCCTAGCAGCACGTGATGACTCGCGGCCACCAGGCAGCAACCTGCTGTGCCGCGTTGCATTCCCCACCTTCCACTCATCCCTTCACGCTTTTATCAGCTCGGTTAGGCTGGTTCATGCAAAATTAAAGTGATTTTCCGGATGAACAGATCACTAATCGTTCCATCATCAAGCCATGTAAATGTGACAGTTTTATTTTGTATGTTTTTTAACTTTACTGGCACAGAAAACAATTAATTTACAAAAATTAATTTACAGTCAGATTATTTACAAATGTTACAACATGACAACAACGATGTTCAATTGGAACACCTTCCAAATTTTAATCCTTGGAATGTGATAGTTTGTCTACAAAGCTGCTTTGCTGAAAGCGATCGCTATGAAAGCCAAATAACACCTGGTGAAAGAGAATTGGGTTTCGAACTGTACCATAAGTATAAACCTTGTTTACATTTTCTCATGGCAAAAGTGGACGTGCGCCAAAACTGAATCATGATCCCTGTTTACCGGCCTCATTGCTAAAAAGGTTGGTGATGTGCAAATTGCCAGTGAACATGAGTAGACGTTAGTTTTGCCTGACAATAACAATGTTATTAAAAATGATGAATTTGCAATATCCGAGACTGACAGTGAAAAAGATACTACCACAACACCTGCAATAAGTATCACATACAAAACAAGGTGGTTTCTTATTGGCTGAAAAAAGAAGGAAAAAAGGCCATTTAAAGTTGTTCAGCACCAATTTCAAAATCTACGGCACCAGTCGGACCTTTCTAGATGGAATCTACACGTAGAATCAGGCAGCACAAAGGTTGAAAATCTGAAATTTATCACATTTGAAGAATTTAAAAAGGCAAGGATGAACAACAACAACAACAACAAAAACGTCCATGACATACACATTAGAAAATGGGCCCTGAAGAATGCTCGGCATGTTCCTGACGATACCTTCCGTGCCTCAAATTTCTGGGTATGAAAATTTAAAAATAAATTTAATATTGTTCCCAGAAAGTTACAAAATTTGTAACCAAAAGTTACACAGCCGATCAGCTTGACCTTGCATCGAAAGCAACAATTTTTGTAGGAGAGGTATTCAAATTAATAAACACTCACACTCCAAAGTGCGTTTTTAACACAGACCAAAGCTGGTTTAATGAAGAGTTCCATGCTGGACATACACTACATCAAAAGAATGCCAGTTGAGCCATCCAGAACAAGACCACCGTTTCATTTTTTAGTTCCAGTGCTGCTAAGAGTGTCCAGAAAGACAAAATTACAGCCTTTGAAGTGACTGAAGTTGATCATAATGTGCCTTGGATTGTGATTCAAGATTAGTGCCTGAGTTATTTCTGGACTCAGAAATAGCCAGTATTATTTCTTTGAGAAAGCTACAACAATAGTAACAAATGAACTTGTGCCCTTATCCATCAAAGGCCAAATTAAACAACTTGTGGAGAGGGGCTTATCTTATTCAGTAGCAAGTCATGCATTTAATCATGGACATACTAAGATGTTCCCAATAATAATAGAGGTTAATACAGTCCTCATGTTCAGACCATAATATACATCATAATGTTCAATATGCAATATATAGATTGCAGACTTTTGATCTAGAGGGCTTTATAACCTAAGTGCATCAATTTTTTTTGTCATTCAAAAAGAGTGGAGGGATTAAAACAGTTCTTTGAGTATTGTGAAACTGACTATGCTGAAATCAAACTTTGCACTGTTTCCCTGCCATTGAGTCATTATTTTGTTTCACTAGAAGACAATCCAATAGGCTACTGATACACAAATTCTTCCAGGATGTTAAAAATGCTAATGATGTGTCTAGGAGTGTGTTACTTACAGTTTTTTCACAACACTCTGAAGCTATTCAATGAGACTGTCCAACGCTTAGCGATTAATGACTTGCTTGCTATAGAAATTTACAATGTCATGGAAACACTTAATTAAAAAAATTGGAACAAATAGAAGACTTTTTTGTTTGTTTTGGGTTTCTGCTAAAGCAGTTATCCAAAGAAGATATGTTAACTATGCAGAATGCTTTCATCAAGAGAAACTGCATTGAAATATTTAACACTGACATTTGATTTTTTCAAAAGAGAATTTTTTCTTCAAGTTAAGTGTTATGGCTATGGAAAGAGAAAAATTGATTTTGGAGATGCTCTCTAGTTAATTAAAGATTTGGATTTGGAGAATATACTAGATGCTGTTGAACTGTATGAAGAATTTTTGCGCTTTTTGAAGAATCTATCAACATAGATGCAAAAAAAGTGAAGATCGGAAACTTAAAAAAAAAAAAAAAAAACTTGTGGCAGTTTTTGTAAATTCATTAATTTCTTGTTGTTTATCCCTACATCAAATTTGTGGAGAGAAATTTCAGTCAAGCCAAAATTCAATGGTCTCAAGTTAGAAACAGGGTTCATGTAGACAGCTCGAGAGCCAAACTCAAAGTCAAATTAAACTTCACTTTGGGATGTAAGGATTTCATAGACAAAAACATATTACAATGTGCCAGGAGTAGCAAGAAGTACAAATTCAATTTTTAAATCATAAGGAGCAAAATCAATGAGAATGTATTAGGCTACAGGTATGGTTTTATAACAGAAATCTGACTGAACTCTTCTACTGAATGTCCCTCATTTTTACCATTCTTGTCCCTCTTCTCTGTCATTGATTTGGTCACCCTATACACACACACAAATTACCTGGCATCGGGCGAGTCAGCCGAGCGGTTAGGGGCGTGCAGCTATGAGCATGCATTCGGGAGATAATGGGTTCGAATCCCACTTTCGGCCGCCCTCAAGATGGTTTTCCATGGTTTCCCATTTGCACACCAGGAAAATGCTGGGGCTGTACCTTACGTAAGGCAATGGCCGCTTCCCTCCCACTGTTAGGCCTTTCCTATCCTGTGAAATTATCTCCATAAAATGGCATGAGCTGAGTGAGGTAGCGAGCATGACCTGTCCGACCACTTCGCGCTCGACAGTCTGAGTGAACGCACCACATTCGGTCTGACATCCACATTTGCAGTCACTATGCCATTCAATGTGAACAGGGAACGGGAGTCCAAAGACAGGGTGAAAACAAAACCTGAGAGGAAGCAATATGGATTACTAAATTAAGAGAGGGTGAAGAGCTTAGTGTGGGAATACTTCTTGCTAGTGACAACTGCGAATAGTGAACATGCAGAATATGTGCCATGTAAAAGTTGTGCTTTCTTGCTGACGTTTGCATCTACTACAGCGCGTCCGTCAGATACAGTACCACATAATATCAAACAACACATTACAGAGAAGTGCGTCAAAACGCGTGCAACAGATCTCTGTCCCATTACGGTCGTTTTGGGAAGAGGTTCTTAGACCTATGTAAAATATGAGTTAATGTTGGTGCAACCTATGGACGAATAAATATGGCTGATATTCTTACTACAAAAATTCATTTATTAAGAGATCGCCTCTCTGATGATGATCCTCTTGCATAGTGAAGAAATAACAGCACAGAATACCCAAGACTTGCTCTGCTAGTGAAGAAAATATTGTCTATTCCAGCCCTCAATGCGGCAAGCGAAAGAAATTTCAGAAATTAAGGAGCTTGCTTAACCAAGATATACATACATACATATCCCACGTCGTTCCATCTTAAGCGATGGGTCGGCAAACGAGGCTTCTCCACCAGTTGCGGTTCCTGAACTTCTCTCCTTCTTCAATGCTTTCCAAAGTATGGACTCTCTGTTGAATGTCAATCTTCACCATGTCCTTGTACCTGAGTCTTGGTCGCCCTCTAGGTCTTTTGTCTTCAAGTTTTAGATCGTACATTTTTCTTTGGTAATCTGTTATCACCCATGCGTCGCATATGTCCATACCATCTCAGTCGCTGCACTGTTATTTTGTCCTGCAGTCTTACAACTTGAGCCTGCTTGCGGATTTCCTCATTACGGACTCTGTCCCTCCGTGTTTTGCTGATCATGCTATGGACAAATTTCATTTCTGCTGCCTGGATTCTGCCAAAATCTTTGTTTCTTATGGTCCATGTTTCGCAACCATAGGTCAGGATTGGTACGTAATAAGTTTCATATATGACTCTCTTACATTTTGTTGGTATTTTCTTGTTCCATATTATGTCTAACTATTTTGTAAAAGTTGCTACCTGCCTGAATTCTGTGGGAAATTTCCTTATCTATAGAACCAGTATCAGAGATAACACTTCCAAGATATTTGAATTGATGGTTCATCTGTAGCTGTTTCCCCTCCATTTCAATGTGTCCCATTGGTTGCCCGTATCTCTTCATGACCATAACCTCACTTTTCTCTTGGCTGAAGATGAGTCCACATTCTTTAGCAGATTCTGCCCAGGAGTTTATTTGTCCTTGAAGATCTTTAGAGTCTCCCCACAAGCATATATCATCCGCGAACAATATAACTTTCATTTTCTTACCTCGAATGGTTTGGTGAACTTTTCTCTGGATCTCGTTCATCACAGTGATGAAAAGAAGAGGAGACAGAACACCAACCTGTCTTAACCCAGATTTTATATCAAAGGTTTCAGTCATTCATACAGGTGTTTCGACTTTACTTCGGGTATCTTCATACAAATTCTTGATCCGGTGTATCATGTCATCCTGTATTCCAATTTTCTTCAGTGCTTCCCACACCTTCTCTCTATTCACTGCATCAAATGCTTTCTTGATATGCAGAAAGGCTAACCACAAATCTCGGTTGTGTTCATAGTATTTTTCCATTAACTGACGGACTGTAAAGATTAAATCAGTTGTTGATCTCCCCTTCCTGAATCCATACTGTTCTTCGAAGAGGTTCTCTTCAATAAGGGGTCTGATTTTACGCTCTATAATTCTTTCATAAAGTTTCATAAACAGACAGCACAACGTTTGTGACGATGTGAAATGTTCCGTGTCTACTAACATGACAAGTTTGTAATTACATCACTTCAATGGACATTTTGTTAAAATATTTGCATGGTGTACAATATTTTATAGTTGGCCACTCTCCTTTAAAGTTTGTTCGTCTTAACTTCGTTGATACTGTCCGAAAGCACACCAGCCGCCTACCTCAGACTAAGTGCTGCTAACCAACCCACTAAAAGTCGACCATACGAGGTTCAAATGACCGTGAGCAAACGAACTGGATCATTTACAGACCTCAATGGTCTACTATGATTCTCTTAGTTTTACAGCATTTATCATTTACCTAGTAAACCAATATGGAGATTTCTTCGTCTTTTGACTAATCCTCTTGGAAAAAATTTACCTGTAATATCGCTGATGACTTTGTAGAATTGTACTTCAGTAAATGATGCCAATTTACATTTTGAATGCTTAATACAGCTGATAGAAATCGGCTTTATAAAAATGATAGAAAATACCTGTTTATTTGTATCTTATACCGGAAATACCTTCAAGGATAATGCTGGATGATATCGATGTTCTGACAACAGAAGACAGTAAATTTGGGTACTCTTAATTTTACATCTACATTTGTGGGAACAAGATCACTGCTTTATCATAAACATTTAGTACTGAATTTTTAGATTTTTGATTGTACAGAATAATAAAATTCACGAGAGAAATACACTGGGGAACGGTCAATACAATCAGTACCAGTGATTGGTTAAGTTTAAGTCTCCTATTACACAACTCAACAAGTTTTTAAAAAAATTCAAGGAACTGACATGAAATTACCTGATTCATAGTAAACAGGTCATGCTAATTTTGAATGCTAATTTATCCATCACCCTCAGTTCTTTAGATATAGTACACTATCTTACTAAACTTATAGTAATACTTCACGGATATGGTTGGACACCCCTGAACAGAATTTGGATGTTTAAAGTTCTTATGGATCTATTATACATAAATATAAACATTAAATACAGAATAGGTAGTACACTACCTTTAAAACTCTGAATCCTGAAGCAGTGTTTTGGAAGCAAACTTCATACTCAGCTAATTTCTATAAACACAGCTGTAGTCATCCGTTTAAACTAATCTCATCCACTTTACAAAATGAATATTTAATGCGTGCAGCGGTATGCATAAACTCTGATATCTTATCTTACTGCCGCAATACAAACATTGCTTTCTTTTTTAGAATTTGCTTTACGTTGCACCGACACAGATACGTCTTATGGCGACGATGGGATAAGAGTGAGAAGGAAGCAACCGTGGCCTTAATTAAGGTACAGTCCCAGCATTTGCCTGGTGTGAAAATAGGAAAATGGAAAACCATCTTCAGGGCTGCCGACAGTGCGGTTCGAACCCACTATCTCCCGGATGCATTAGTTAGTTGTAGGAAATAGATTATAGGTGTAGTAAGCCATCTGTAATTGGGAATAGCCTGTCGGTGGTCCATATCTCATCATCGCCATAAGACCTATCTGTGTCGGTGTGATGTAAAAAAAAAAAAAAAAGTATCGGGTAGTGCTAATTGTTGTAATCTGGAGCAAGAATACTAGTGCAAAGGTCACCAAGTTTACGATTAAGGCCCCTAAAATGTTGGTAGTAAATTAATACACATACATACATCTTCACTATAAACTGTTACGCCTTTCAAAATTCACTCTACATGCCACCACAATCCTCTATTTGTGATTACTGTTGACTAAAACATGTGTACTCGAGTTTGGAGGTTCTTTATAAAATAGTGAATAGGCGTACAGAAAATCCAATATCATAATTTTCCTCATTTCATTACATCAAGAGCTTGGAAACTTCGGAGCCCTAGCACTCACAAGGGTATAATTCCAGATACGATGCACACTCCCTCATGTAATTGCAGGTTGCTGTGGTTACTGGTTGAGATTTAAACAGTCATGTACTATGTGGTCGGGATGGTGATGATTGTTTTAAGAGTACAAATGGGTAACCATACTCTTTTAATACTAAATAGAAGGAAAATCGTGGAAATCAGATAATTCAAAAGTGAAGTTATCAGCAAAACAAAGACAAGGGCTACGAAGGTCATGAAAATGAAAGACAAGAACAAGAGTTGACCAAGGGAAGTTGAGCAAAAAAAATGAAAGCAAGGAGTCTGACACAATTCAGTGGATTTAGCTACAGGAACTGTGGTTGAGAGGCTTGATTCCTCTTTTAGTCACTTCTTATCACAGGCAGAGGACACTGTGGATGTTAATCTACTGTCCCCACCTACAGGTGTTATGTCATCGAGAATGGAGTCTGAATAAACATGTGACGGGTAAGGGGTGAACAAATTTCCATTCCCTTATTTGAATACATATTTTGAAAATAGTGAAAAACATGTGTACCGTACATGCAAACTTTGCCAGGGATAGATCTCATTTAGTGAGGATAGCCACTTAATGTATCTGTGATAAAAAACATAGAAATGAAGTAATGCTTATTTTCCTTCCAAATTTTGGTATCATACCATCCCCATATGGAAAATATGTCAGCAATTCACTGAAGACTCACGTTCTGTAGAGTAATTCTAATTTTATTAACTATTGTTTGAAAAATTAATTAATAATTGTAACAGTACATTTTTCTCAGGTAACTATAATTGAGCCCAAATTACACTTATTTTGTACTTTTTCTATCACTGTATAATATGTGTGCTCTCTACACACAAGAAACCTTGATTTGAAATGAAAGGTAATCGCGCTATCTGGAGATACGATGGCTGACACTGCTATCTAACGATCCTGCAATAAACCAAATCCACCTCCCCAACGAAATACTGCTCTCTCTTTCGGGAACATTATGAACTACGAAGTACATACTGGCTAAGCTTACAAAACTGTGAAAGGTTACCCCGTTAGGAACAACCGAGTTTCTGTAACTATATATCCGCAGAATGAGTAATGCCTGTAATGTAAATATATACAAAGCGTACCCAAGGTTCAGTTCATTGCAAGTACTCAAAAAAGCAGACATGCACGGTAAAGCTTACAATAATTGAATTTTTTCATCCCATGACATCAGTTTGCCATCTCAACTTGCTCCCAAATTTTACCACAGTTAGCGGGCATTCATGACACAACATGTGAAAGCAAGTAAATGTATATTATTATTTCACTTACCTTTTTCAGGCTCTGTATCACTGGAGGCATCTGCAGGACTGGAATTACTTCTCTGATGTTGAAAAGTTGTCACACTGATCACTGACGTATCACTGTCTTCCGCCATTTTTAGTTCGTACGAAAACTTCCTTATTAGGTATTAAACTTCCTTCGGCGTATTAGCGAAAAACCACGATTCTAAAATATATTTCGTGTACAGCCCTTGGAACCCACGCTATCTAGAGGATTTAATTTGAAGTATTTCGATATCTCGATAGAAACGATTTTTTATCAGAACGATTGATGGAATCGAATTCAGTAATGTTATTCTGCCGTGTGTCATGAGGAGATCTTGTTGATAAAGTGTAGGAATGTTAGAAATCATGATTTATTTTCTATAGCGAAATGTTGTAGTTTAAAACTACCCCGAAGTCTTGTTCGGAAATGTGGGTGAAACCTCAAGAAGTGTTATTGGCTAATGCATTATGGCAAGTATTGTTTACTTTATGGAAGTCGAATCTTTGTCAGCTGAGTGTCAACATGTCAGTGAGAGAACAACATCAAAATTAGGATAGTTTCCTAGGCATTTAGTGTCAATGTTGCTTGTCACAGTAGCCATTTTTAACATATTTTGCACAGTTGTGATTTGAAAGTTTTGTTGAGTTAGCTGCATTGGTAAGTATAAAAAAAGTTTCATGTTACTTTTTATTGGAGACTGATTTAAAATATTAAAGAAAAACACGTAATCCTTGGTCATAAACCTGCGGGCTGAGCGTTGTATATATATATTCACATTATGAATCTCCTTTTTTTTTTGCATTAATTGAGACTCGCTGTTTTGCTGAGCTTTAATTAACTATCACGGCTATTAATAATTCCGTGTGACTATTTCTAGCCCTTGTAAGGCAGATCCTCCGATGAGGGTGGGTGGCATCTGCCATGTGTACATAACTGCGTGTTATTGTGGTGGAGGATAGTGTTATGTGTGAGTTGCAGGGATGTTGGGGACAGCACAAATACCCAGTCCCCGAGCCAAGGGAATTAACCATGTAAGGTTAAAATCTCCGACCCGGCCGGAAATCGAACCCGGGACTTCAGCACGCTAACCATTTAACCATGGAGCCGGACATAACGGCTATTAACAAAAGGAAAAGAATCAGGGATTTATTTTGAAGGATGCTAATATCATTTAGATTATGTTTTAATTCTGATTTAAGGATATGCATATCTGTTAGCTGTTCTTGGTAAAAATTCACTATAACATTATAAGGAAGTAGAAATGATGCAGATATCACATGACTTCCATTCAGAGAAGAGATGTATTCATTGCAATGTCCTGGGAACCACCGTCCCACCCCCAGAAGTACATTTATATTTATAACCTAACAAGGAATAGCGCATGCCATTCTCCATTACTTGAGTAGGCTTTGTTATTGCCTAACATATAATTGGATATGACGTTATTCCTAGCAATGATGAGAATTAAATTCCTTTACCAACCCACGCAGAATAAAAGCACTGGCCAATCTCTGTCGTGAGAACAATGGCCCCTCTGGAGCCATTTTTCCTTTGAGAGGCTTTTTTTCTATGGCCGCAGTGCATACTGTCCACACACACACACACACAAAAAAAAAAAAAAAAAAAAGCTCATTTGGTAGCTGTAACGTATCCTCACACACCCAGGCCAATCTCTGTCATGAGAACAGTGGCCCCTTTGTGATTATACTCCCTTCGAGAGACATTTTTTCTACCCCAGCAACGCATACTGTCGGCACAGCAAAAAAGAAAAAGTAAAGGCTGCACCTAACTAGACAGGTTGGCAGCCTTGTGAACACTTGATCCGCGAGAAATAAGCAAATGTCAGTCATACCGCACCTATATGTTTGCGATGCAAGTGGTGGCCCATGCTGCTTGTACCAAGGTGAACTTTGCTATCTTAACAGCCTTTGACTACATATGACCAAAGTAGACTGCTTCATATAAGCGCTGTCTCAAGAAAGAAGGCTACGGTAATTGACATAATACATCTTCAAGGATAACCCTTCTCAAAATTAAATCAAGTTAACTTTAGCAAAGGTATAAATTGTACAATTATATATTCTATACTATTCTTTAACAAGCATGTGAGTGAACACTGAGATTTACTGGCTACTTTCATCAGAATACAGTATTTCTTTTAAAATACATTATATATATACAGGGTGGTCCACCTGCCCCTTGCGATTCAGTTTTATGCATCCTTTCACATTTACTACAATTCTGAAAGACATCGGTCCCTCTCCCTAAACCAGGGTAATGTAACGAGATGTGTGTTTACGGGCTAGAAGACAGCAGGAATCGTGAGCGCCACTATTAATTAATTACGGGTACCTCAAATGAACCCGTAAAACGAGTACAGATACGCAGAACACGTACTTTAAAACAGGAGGTGGACGTACAGACCGGGAGCACGGTTCTGTATAGGCTGGGAAGTGGGTGCCATAGGTCAAGTGTCGCAGAAGCTCACACGGCAAGTGGGCGGGGAGATATGTAATAGTGGACAGTGCTCGAGGTGGAGGTTCGAATCCCACATAATTTTTTTTAACAGCCAGTTGCCTGGGATATGGCAAGGTTGTATACTAAATACCGGTATTTTTCACAGACTGATTTGTTTATTTGGCCCTGAAAAGGGCTGTTGGTGTGGAGCTGGGTTGATAGAGGCTAAGAAACATGTGACAGGATTTCAGTTATCCATGTCATTTAATGCAGCACATGTTCGAACTGAGACCTGCACGGTCAATACAGAGCTGCGCGCGATGTTGTAAGGACCATCTGCCGAAACGAATCGGCATGCCTTGATGATGAGAGCTGTCTAAGGTGACAAGGACTGTCTGGCTCCTGTGCATACACCAGTTGTTTTACATGGCCCCACAGAAAAATTCCAGGTGCGTAAGATCTGGCAGACCGGGGGACTGATCCTCCCCTTCCTATCCATTTATCAGGATACGTCACGTGGAGATGGTTCTGGATGACCACCGCCACGTGCAGTAGAGCTCTATCATGTTGAAACCACATCCTGCAGCGGTCAAGGAGTGGCTCATGTTCCAAAAACAGTAGTAGTTCACCTTGGAGAGACCGCAGATAGAGTTGGTTGGTCAGATGGCCCTCAAAGAAATGGGGACCGATGTGGTGATTACCCATGATTGTACACCATACATTCACGCCCCACTGTACATGAAAAGCTGTCTGTCGCACCCAATGGGGATTATCCACACTCCAGTAATCCATATTATGGCGATTAATGGTTCAGTTGTTGTGGAATCGTGCTTCGTCTGTAAATAAGAGAGTCGCTAGAAAAGCAGGATCAGTGTCCATATGCTGTAGGATCCAATGACAGAATGCCACCCGGGCATCGAAATCATGACCATGGAGCTCCTGGTGTAAGTGCAGATGATACGGGTGAACCGGTGGGTATGCAATATCCACATAACAGATGCTCGGCTGGTGTTCGTCTCTTGTTACGCTGGATAGCGTCAAACACGACCTCTTCATTGTCAACAGATGTCACGGGATGATCTCGAACAGACCGTGTTCTTCCCAGGGATGCAGTATCCCACAGGCGTCTTTCCACACTCCGAAATGTCATGACCATCGGTTGTCGTCTATCCGGATAGCGTTCTTGGTAGAGGCGTTGTGCCTGGTATGCATTCTGTCTAGTTTCTCCATACATAAGTAACCTATCCACATATTCGTCGCTGGAATACATCTCGAGGCAGTGAGTAAACTTGGTGTTGTGAATTGCTTCAAAGGAGGGGAATTCACGCAGCTACATACTTACCTGTCATCGCATGTTGTTATAGTTCCAATGGGGCACACTTTGCCCTACCTGTGGTCAATGAAGCTTGGAACATGTACGACATAACTAACTGGCCACAGACTATCATCTCCTCATCCTTGTCCAATCCAGCACTGTACCAAATGCAACGATACATACGGCCTGTTACAGGGTCAAATAAACAAATCAATTCTTGGAAGGTATCGAGTATGCAACCTTACCACATCCCAGGCAACTGGCTGTTAAAAATTTTTTTTGTGTGGGATTAGAACCTCTTACCTTGAGCACTGTCCATTATCACATATCTCCCCACCCGCTTGCCATGTGAGCTACTGCGACACTTGACCTATGGCACCTACTTCCCAGCCTATACAGTACCGTGCTCTCGGTCTGTGAGTCCACCTCCTGTTTTAAGGTACGTGTTCTGCGTATCTGTACTCGTTTTACGGGTTCATTTGAGGTACCCATAATGAATTAACAGTGGCGCTAACGATTCCTGCTGTCTTCTAGCCCGTAAACACACATCTCGTTATATTATCCCGGTTTAGGAATTGTAGTAAATGTGAAGGGATGCATAAAACTGGATCGCAAGGGGCAGGTGGACCACCCGGTGTGTGTATATATATATATATATATATATATAAAGGAAATACTGTCTTCAGACGAAGTTAGCCAGTAAAACTCAGTATTCACTCATATGCTTGTTAAAGAATAAAATATATAATTGTACAATTTGTAACTTTGCTACAGTTAACTTGGATTAAAGTGATGAATAGACTATAGAACTTTAAAATAATACATGTTGAATTTTTGAAAACCTACTGCTGCTAGGTAGGTTTTTATATCAGAAAAGCATATGTAAAGCATTTCGACAAATGTATCTGTAAGCATTGCATTATGATTGTATGATTGAGCCCTACCATCGGCACCTTGTAGATGCTTTCCCGTAGTATCCCATTTTCACACCAGCCAGTACTTTAATAAGGCCACAGCTTTCTTTTCAGTCCTAGCCCTTTCCTTCATCTTTCTCACCAAAAACATTTTATTTATTTATTTATTTATTTATTTATTTATTTATTTATTTATTTATTTATTTATTTATTTATTTATTTATTTATTTATTTTTTTTATTTTTTTTTTCAACCTCTGATTATGCATGAAGTAAACAAGAAATAGTTGTGCAATTGCACAACATCCTCTCCATAACCTGTGCCACTGTCAGCGCCAGTACCGGTCATAGCCAAGCTACTGGCAATGAAACATGGCTGCTAAGATCGATACACCCGCCAGTTGTGAGGTGCGAAGTGTGATACGTTTTTTGCAAACAGAAGGATATAGTGCTGCTGATATCCATCGCAGAATGAGTGTAGTGTATGGTGAAATCTGTATGAGTGATGGTACTGTACAGGAATGGTGTCGGAAATTTAAAGAAGGGCGAACAGACATCCATTACGAAGGTGGGCAAGGACGCAAATCTGTCGCTACTGTGCCCATGTTTGAGCGTGTTGATGGGTTTGTCTGCGAAACCATAAAACATCCTTCTTCTCCAAACAAGCTGAAAAAATTTAAACTGACACTGAACAGCAGGAAAACAGTTGCTACCAGTTTTTGGGACCATAAAGGTGCCTTGTTGGTGGGCTTTATGGATGTAAAAGTTTCAAACAAATTTATGAAAATTTTTGAAAACCTACTGCTGCTAGGTAGGTTTTTATATCAGAAAAGCATATGTAAAGCATTTCGACAAATGTATCTGTAAGCATTGCATTATGATTGTATGATTGAGCCCTACCATCGGCACCTTGTAGATGCTTTCCCGTAGTATCCCATTTTCACACCAGCCAGTACTTTAATAAGGCCACAGCTTTCTTTTCAGTCCTAGCCCTTTCCTTCATCTTTCTCACCAAAAATATTTATTTATTTATTTATTTATTTATTTATTTATTTATTTATTTATTTATTTATTTATTTATTTGTTTGTTTGTTTGTTTGTTTGTTTGTTTTCAACCTCTGATTATGCATGAAGTAAACAAGAGATAGTTGTGCAATTGCACAACATCCTCTCCATAACCTGTGCCACTGTCAGCGCCAGTACCGGTCATAGCCAAGCTACTGGCAATGAAACATGGCTGCTAAGATCGATACACCCGCCAGTTGTGAGGTGCGAAGTGTGATACGTTTTCTGCAGACAGAAGGATATAGTGCTGCTGATATCCATCGCAGAATGAGTGTAGTGTATGGTGAAATCTGTATGAGTGATGGTACTGTACAGGAATGGTGTCGGAAATTTAAAGAAGGGCGAACAGACATCCATTACGAAGTTGGGCAAGGACGCAAATCTGTCGCTACTGTGCCCATGTTTGAGCGTGTTGATGGGTTTGTCTGCGAAACCATAAAACATCCTTCTTCTCCAAACAAGCTGAAAAAATTTAAACTGACACTGAACAGCAGGAAAACAGTTGCTACCAGTTTTTGGGACCATAAAGGTGCCTTGTTGGTGGGCTTTATGGATGTAAAAGTTTCAAACAAATTTATTATTATTATTATTATTATTATTATTATTATTATGGAGTCAGGGACGACAATAATAAAGGAAGTTTATTGTGAAGCTGTACCTCGCCTCCGCAGAGCAATTCAAAACAAACGAAGAGGCATGCTCTCGACCAGCGTGGTTTTATACCATGACAATGCTCGACTGCACAGTGCCTAAACGATGAAAGACCTTAAACAATTCAAGTGGGAAGTTTTCGACCATCCACTGTATAGTCCAGACCTCGCACCCCTTTTGAGAATTGAAGGCATGGTTGGGTGGACAACGCTTTGCCACCTACGAAGAACTTCAGGAGGCTCTCCAGATGCATCTTATCTCACTGGCAGCAGACTTCTTTGCAGAGGGCATAGGAAAGCTGATGTCACGATACAACAAATGCCTAAATCATTTTGGCAATTATATACTAAAATAAGTACAAAACTACTAAACTTTTAGTAATAAAATAATTTTGTTATATCAATGTATCTCTTTTATAGCCCATCGGAGGTTGAAGAAAAAGCAACTGTCATAGTTTATCAACCAGTGTTGTTGTTTAGATACACTGCACGACGTTTCCTGGTATAGGCTAAATCAGATTTGTTACTTTCTTTGTCCTCTTGATTTAAACAACTGTTACGTCAAAGTAAATGGAGTGATTAAGTTCCTCAACACTTCCTCCCCTAACATTCGCCCATGCCTGCACAGGCAGTACACTGTCACCATCAGACTACTTCAGGTCTGATACAAATGCAGTCAGCATCTTAAATGGCAGGCATATCAAACTATGAGATGTTTGACATTTTATTAATTTATACAAAACATGTGACCTTGCTGTGGCGGGGAGGCTTGTCCATCGTCCGTGTGAAGCATGTAGCCATATCGGATGGGTATCTGCCAAGAGACCAGGCTAAGGAATGGTTCATTGATAGGGGGTAGCAGCCTTTCAGAAGTTTGCAAGGGCGGCAGTCTAGATGATTGACTGATATGGCCTTGTAGTAATACCTAACATGGCTTAGCTGTGTTGACACTGCTACACAGCTGAAAGCAACAGGAAATTACACCTGTAACTAACTCCTGAGAACATGCAGCTCTCTCTGTTTGAATGATGTACTGCTGATGGCTTCCTTCTGGGTAGAATAGTCCCCCGTTTGGATCTCCGGGTGGGGACTGCGTGAGACGGGTGGCAATCATCAGGAAGATGGATACTGACATTCTGCAAGTCAGTGTGAAATATTAGAAGTTTGAATCATTGTGATATATTATAGTATCTGGAAAGGGAGATGGATAGACTAAAATTAAATGTATTGGTATAAGTGAAGTACGGTGGCAGGAAGAACAGGATTTTTGGTCAAGCGACTACAGAATACCTTTTCAATACAATATAATCGTCGGCGTTCTGGCAGAAGTTACTAAGTCCAAAAACATAGTTTTGAGATAAATGGGTTTTAAGAAATGAGTGATATATGATTGTATATTACTGTGAGGCTATTGCACCTTTTGGGCTAGTTCTTTTTGCAGTGCCTTCTATTATGTTACATATTAAATGATTAAGTCCACTTAGTCACTTTTGCCTGGACGTCAGTCTTCAAAAATGGACTTCACATTAGAGGGTAGGGTACTCTTACCCGCAAAATGGTTCATTCTATGAAAATAACGACCACGCCATTGTGTAGAACGTGTTTTCTTTACCCCAGTAGTGCATTTAACTCAGATTTGTAAAAAATGGACTTAGTCACTTCTGCCTGTATGCCGACAGTATCAGTAAATAATATTGCATCAGTCTTGGGACTAGTTTCAGCCATATACTGGCCCTCTTCAGCCAAATTAAAATGAAACAGATTATTACTAAAACATATGTATACAAGACAAAGACAATGTTGCAGGAATAATTACAACACTCAAAGAGAAAGTCGGCCAGTTGAATTCTGCACCGATCGTAATTTAGTCCATGCTAATACTTGGTTCAAACACCACAAATGATGGCTGTATACGTGGTGGAAGGTATAAAATAGACTTCATTATGATTAGGCCGAGATTCGTAAACCAGCTGTTGGTTTGCAAGACATTCCCAGGAGCAGATGTGGACTCCAACAACAAATTGTTGATCATGAAATGTCATCTGAAGTTGAAGAAATTGAAGAAAAGAAGGAATGCAACAAGATGGGATTTAGACAAGTTGAAATAAAAGAGAGTGAGGGATTGTTTCAAGGAACATGTTGCACAAAGACTAAATGGAAAGGCTGAAAGAAACACAATATAGGAAGAATGGACAGTCTTTAACAATGTGAGGAAGGAAGAAAAAAAGGCAAGATTACTCAGCAGATAGTACACTTGATTGATGAATGTATAAGAATGCAGGCTGTTAAGGAATGAAGTGGATAGAAAGTGCAGAACAGCTGAGGAAGAATGGGTGAATGAGAAGTGCAAGGATGTTGAAAGTTGTATGTCCCGGGGAAAAGTAGGTGCTGTATACAGGAAAATGGAGGAAAGCTCTGGAGAAAAGAAATCTAGGTGTATGAATATTAAAAGCTCAGATGGAAAAACACTTCTAGGAAAAGAAAAGATGGCAGGAACATATCCATCTGTTGTATCAAGGTAAGGATGTAGATGATATTATGGTTCCGGAACAAGAAGAGGATGTTGATGAAATGGGAGACCCAATTCGGCAGAGCTGTGAGAGACCCGGAATTGATGACATTCCCTTTGAATTACCGATTGCCTTAGGAGAATTAGGTTATTTTACTTAGTGAGTAAGATGTCTGGTACGGGAGAAGTGCCATCTGATTTTCAGCAGAAGGAAGCCGGTGTTGACAAGTGCGAAAACTACTGCACCGTTAGTTTAATATCTCACACCTGCAAAATTTGAACACACATTATTTTCTGAAGAATGGAAAGACAGTTTGAGACGGAGTTGGGAGGAGATCAGTTTGGACTCAGAAAAAGTGTAGGAACACGTGAAGCAAACCTGATCTTAGAAGATAGAATTACTATGCAAGTTGGCTGTGCGATTGGGGCACGCAGCTGTGAGCTTGCATCACTGTCGGCAGACCTAAAAATGGTTTTCCGTGGTTTCCCATTTTCACACCAGACAAATGCTGGGGCTGTACCTTCCCACTTCTACCCCATCATCGCCATTAGACCTCTCTGTGTTGGTGTGACGTAAAATAGATTAAAAAAAAAAAAAGAAGACTGAATTAAGGAGGGCGAGCCCACGGACGTGACATTCATAGATCTAGGAAAGGTATTATGTTGATTTGACCAAGCTATTTGGGATTTTGAAGGTGATTGGGATCAGATTCCTAGAACGAAGGATTGTCTACAATCTGTATAAAAATCACTCTGCACGGATAAGAATTGAGGGCTTTGAATAAGAAGCACCTATCCACAAAAGAGTGAGGCAAGGCTGCATTTTGTCCCCCCTCCCATTCAGCGTTTGTATAGAAGAGGCAGCAAAGGAAATCAATGAAGAATTTGAAAAAGGAATCACAATCCAAGGGGAGGAACTCAAAACCCTGAGATTTGCTGATTATATTGCAGAAGATGTGGAGAAGTTGCTGAATGGTATGGGCAGAGTCTATTGGAAGGAGTCAGGTAATGCAGGAAGACAACTAATGATGGCAAAGGACTAGAAAGCTCTTCCTTGCTTGTGCTAGTCTGCATTTTATGTCCTTACTTCTGCCATCGTTAGTTAATTTACTACCCAAGTAACAATCTACTTCCTTTAAGACTTGTATTGTAATTCCGTTTCCAAATTCCTCTTTGATTTCCTTTGCTGCCTGTTCCATATAAACATTGAAAAGGAGGTGGAACAAACTGCAGCCTTTCCTCACTCCTTTGTGGATTACTGCTTCTTTTTCAAAGCCCTTCATTCTTATCAGTGCAGACTGATTTTTATACAGACTGTAGGTAATTTTTCGTTCTCGGTATCTGATCCCAATCACCTTCAGAATCTCAAATAATTTGGTCCAATCAACATTATTGAATGCTTTTTCTAGATTTATGAATGCCATGTATGTGGGCTTGTCCTTCTTAATTCTATCCTCTAAGATCAGATGTAATGTTAGGATTGCTTCCCGTATTCCTACATTCCTTCTGAAGCCAAATTGATCTTCTCCCAATTCAGTTTCTACTGTCTTTCCATTCTTCTGTACGTAATATGTGTTAAAATTTTGCAGGGATGAGACACTTGTCAGCACTGGCTTTCTTGGGAATAGGTATAACAACATTCTGCTGTAAATCAGATTACACTTCTTCTGTCTCATACATCTTACACACTAAATGCAATACCATCGCCATGCTAGTTTCTCTTAAGGCAGTCATTAATTCAAAGGGTATGTCCTCAATTCCAGGTGCCTTGTACCTATTTAAGTCCCTCACCTGACCTCAAAATCGGGTCTTCCATTTAATCAGCATCAACAGCTTGTACCTGTTCCAGAGCCATATCATCTACGTCTTCACCTTGATGCAGCTGTTGGATATGTTCCTGCCATCTTTCTGCCTTGTCTTCTTTCCCTAAAAGTGCTTTCCCATCTGAGCTCTTAATATTCATACACCTAGATTTCCTTTCTCCAAAGGTTTCCTTGATTTTCCTGTATGCAGCATCTACCTTTCCCAGGACCATACAACTTTCAACGTCCTTGCACTTCTCTTTCAGACATTCTTCCTTAGCTGTTCTGCACTTTCTATCCACTTCATTCTTTAATCACCTGTATTCTTTTCTGCCCTCTTCATTTTTTTCATGTTTGTAATTCCATCTCTCATCAATCAAGTGTACTATCTCCTGAGTTATCCATTGATTGTTAGTTGATCTTTCCTTTCTTCCTAGCATTTCTTCAGCAGCCCTTTGACCTCATTCTTCACGACTGTCCATTCTTTCTCTGTTGTGTTTCATTCAGCCTTTTCATGTAGTCCTTGTGCAACATGTTCCTTTAAACAATCCCTCACATTCTTTTCTTTCAACTTCTGTAGATACCATCTCTTTGCTTTCCTTCCTTTCTTCAATTTCTTCGCCTTCAGATGGCGTTTCATGACCAGCAAGTTGTGGTCAGAATATATGTCTGCTCTTGGGAATGTTTTGCAATCCAACACCTGGTTTCTGAATCTTTGCTTAGTCATAATGAAGCCTGTTGGATACCATCCAGTTTCCTCAGGTCTCGTTCATGTTTACAGCTGTCATTTGTGGTGTTTGAACTAAGTATTAGCAAGGACTAAATTGTGATCGGTGCAGAATGCAACTAGTTGACTTCCTCTTTCATTCCTTTGTCCCAATTTGAATTCTGTTACTCTATTACCTTCTGTTCCTTGGCCTACCACTACATTCCAGTCTCCCATCAAAATTAGATTCTCGTTACCTTTTACGTATTGTAGTAAATCTACCATCTCTTCATATATTGTTTCGATTTCTTCATCAACCATTGAACTATGGGCATATAGATCTGCACTATTGTGGTGGGCAGTGGTTTATCTTGACAACAATAATCCTTTCACTATGCTGGTCGTAGTAGCTTACCCACTGCCCTATTTTCTTATTCATTATTAGACCGATTCCTGCATTTCCCCTGTTTGACTTTGTGTTGATAATTCTGTACTTGCCTGACCAAAAAAAAAAAAAAAAAAAAAAAGATACTGCCCTTCCTGCCAACTTACCTCACTTATACCAACTACATCTCCTTTTCCAGATTCTCTAACCTACCACAACGATTTAAACTTCTAATATTCCATGCTCTGACTCACAGAATGTCATTAGCCATCTTCCTGATGATTACCCCTCTTGTGTAGTCCCCACCCGGAGTTCCAAATGGGGGACTATTCTACCTCCGTAATATTTTACCCGGGAGGAAGCCATGAGTAGTACATTATTCATAGAGAGAGAGGTGCATGTTCTTGGGAGTTAGTTACAGCCTTAGTTTCCCGTTGCTTTCAGCTGTGTAGCAGTATCAACACAGCTAAGCCATGTTGAGTATTATTACAAGGCCATATCAGTCAGTCATCTAGACTCTAGTTTCTTCATGATTGTTCAACCTCCTCACATTTCTCGGCTGGTGCGAGAGTACTTAGACACGACTTTCTCTGGCCGGTGGATTGTACTTCAGTTGCTGGCCTGAAGCCCTGATTTAAATCTCTTAGATTTTTATTTCTTGGGCCACGTGGAAGAACTGGTGTTCAGCATTAGAGTGCATGACCCTGAAGACCTCCAAAGGCATGTATTTGGTGCTGTATTCTCAATAAGGAACAACCGTCTATGTTTCATTTAATTTAATACTTTATTAACGGTAATACCATTTTACATAACAGTAGAGAAGAATAAACAAAACAAAACACACTAAAAAGAAAGTTTAATGGAGTATAAGTAGAAAAATATGTACAGATATATACACAGGTTATATTACAAGTAATCACAGGAAAGTAATAGTCAAATTTGGAGATTATGTAAGTGATTTCTCAATTTTGACAATGAGCAGTTAAATATATGGGGCGTTCAGTGCACAAAGGAATCAAGTCACAATAAGAATGTTTTGAGAAAAATAGACATAAAGGTTTTGCTGAATAATTAATTACAGGAAGACGTTTACACTGTTTTAAAATGTTTCAATAATAGGAGTTATTTTGTATAAGGTATTCGCATATTACAAAAGGGTAAATATAAGTGCTAATACATGCTAACTTGAATAAAAAAGTAAAGTTTTGGACTTGATTCTTTTGTGCTCTGAATGTGTTGTACTTGTATCTTCCTCTTTATTATAAGCTTCTGGTTTTAATAAGGAAACAGTAAAGGAAATACCTCTCTTGAATATATAATTATAATTTTCTTCTCTATGTCTGCTTACAACAAATATTTCCAAACAGTAAGTTATACAATTCAGATTCAAAGAAATACGTATTCACTTTCGTCTGCTTGCCCTTGCAAAGCCGAGGAAGCTCTTGTGGCAGTTTCACACGGTAGGCTCTTGAAAAAATGAAGATGTACAGGCGGAATGTACAGCAGTAAATCCTCCATGTCCTTTTTCTTCGCTTTTGTTACTGGTCGACGTTGGGTATAAAGAGGGCCTTGCTGGATGTTATAAAGGTGTGTTTTTCGATGGTCAGGAGTCTTCTTTCTTACGACAACTTCGTCAAATTGCATATCAGGGTTCAGAGTCTGCTTAAACATCAGGGTAAAAGGAGATTCTCTTTTATAACGTAACCATCTCATAGTCAGCCAGTTGATGTCATAACCATCAACCGGTTTTTTTTTTTCCTGTTCGTTAATGAATTCTCCAAGTTTCTGGTGGATAGGAAGTCTGAGAATTTCATTTCATTGACCTCAAATCCAGGAGACGTTTTCTTTGCTTGTCTAACGATATCCATCCAATCATTTGGTGTGTAAATGTGCGAGATTTTCCTACCGGCTTTCTCCACAAAACCAAAATCAATGTCATTAGGTAAGTAAGAATGTCCTGATTCCAAGAATTTGTGATCAATGGCTGAGACATTCATGCTCGGATCTTGACACAACTTCATCAGAGACAATGACATTTTAATGAAATCTCACACACCGACAAAACAAACCATGGAAACTGTGACAATGGACATGTTCCCATTGTGCTCTGAACAAAAGACTGCGTCCGTCCGTGCTCAACAGAATTGCCAATCATATCACAGTTAGTTACAGTATCTGGTCATGAATCTTTTATGCTCTGAAAGCAGTTTCATAAATAGTACTTAAATGTGGAATAAGTCCAAAATGACCAAAAATGGACTTGTGCTCTGAACGCCCCATATCAATATCCAGTTTGTTTAGAGATCTTGACATTTGTTCAATTGGCCCATTGAATGCGTAGTTCTATGCCAATTTGTAGACAATGTATTCTTGAACCTTCTGCGTCTGTCTGGTACATGTACGTTAATTTTTGCAAGGAGTTGTGGACAATTCACCAAGGAATGAAGCAATTTAAAAATGAAGAGTGTGTCCAATAATTCACGGCATTGTGACAGGCTATGCATATTTAAGGACTGTTATAAGGATGTATAATCAACATTATCATATGAGAATCCTGCTCTAAATGAATATAAACAAAGAAATTTATGTTGTACTGAATCTAATCTATGGATAGAGGTCTGATGAGAAGGGTTCCAAACAGGTGTACAGTATTCTAGTATAGGGCGTACCATAGATACATACAGCAATCGATAGGTAGCTAAGTTTGAAAATTCTCTAGAATATCTAGTAATGCAACCCAATCTTTGAAATGCTTTCTTACAAATATTTTCAATATGTTCATTAAATGATAGGTTATAACTGAATAAAACACCAAGGTCATTAACTTGTGAAACAGGAGTTAGAATGTTGTTATTACTAAATTTGTACTGAAATGATATTTTCTTCTTCTTTTTAAGAGACGATATTATTTTACATTTCTCATGAGTAAGTTTCAACCCATTTTGAATACAGTACTTTTCCAGATGCCTCCCGAAGGTATCACCACCTTGACGAAGGCAAAATATATTTTGCCGGGTGTTTATTGGAGGCTTGCGTGGTCAAATGATCCTTAGAGCTATGCCGGCGGGAGCATCTGCTCCTGGTAGGGCCACCCAAGCCGGACAGGTCTAAGGTGATGATCCAGACTAAGAGTGATACCCTGGTCCTCCAGGTTGGGGGTTGAGCGTAGGGTTAACTCCCCTACCTCGTAAAAAAAACAAAACAACTGTTACGGATACCTTAAGAATGAATAAAGCAGGACAGGAAAACTTGGTGAAGAACCGGCGAGAAAAACGGCTAAAGAGAAGGAAAAAGGATATTATATTAGCAACGTGGAATGTTAAGACATTGAAGAGACCTGGCAAATTGAAAGAATTAAGGAATGAAATGGATAAGTATGGAGTGAAAATAGCAGCTCTACAGGAACTGAGATGGAAAGGGCAAGGGATGATGATGTCTGGACAACATATCTTGATGTACAGTGGAGAAAAAGCAGGCAGTAATGGCACAGGATTCCTCATACATAAGTCGGTAAAGCAAAGCGTGATCAACTTTACTCCAATCAATGATAGGATGTGCTCTGTGAGAATTAGGGAAAAATTCTTCAACGTAACTGTGTTTTGTGTGTACGCTCCTACTGAGGAGGCAGAAGATGAGAAGAAAGATGCATTTTATACTAAATTGGAGGAAGAAATTAATAAAGTTCAAAGGCGTGATGTGAAAATTATCCTTGGAGATTTAAATGCAAAAATTGGAAGAGAAGAGGTGTACAAAAGGGAAAGAAAGCCTGCATGAAGTAAGTAATGATAACGGATTGAGATTGATTGATTTTGTGAGTGGAAAGCAGATGATAATTGAAAGTACTTGGCATCCTAGGAAAAACATTCACAAGGAGACCTGGATTTCACCAGATGGTGTGACAAGAAATCAAATAGACCATGTTATCGTAGACAGTCAACATGCATCAGATATTATGGATGTTAGAAGCTGCAGAGGTACTGATGCAGATACAGACCACTATCTTGTTAGAGTCAGGTACAGACAAAAAATAGATTTGGCAAGAACGGAAAAAGTAACAAGAAAGGCAGAGCACAATATTGAAGGTCTAAAAAATGAGGAATTGCAAGAGAAATACAAAAGAAAATGGCTGAATCTTTGGAAATAAAAAGGGAATTATGGGAGAAAGGAGAAGTGGAAGATAAATGGGAGATACTGAAAACAACTATCAGTGAAGTTGCAGATAGTACCCTGGGAAAGAAGAAATTGGTAAAGAGAGCAGAATGGTTTGATGAGGAATGTTCAACATTAATCCAAGAGAGGAATGATGCTAGGAACAGAATGCTTCAAAGGAGAACAAGACAAACAGTAGAAGAGTATAGAGAGAAACGAAGAAGAGCAGATAAGATGTAGATATAAGAAAAGAGCTTTTGAAAGAAAGAGAATCGAAGAACTGGATGAAATGAAGGATAGAAACGAGGTACGAAAGTTCTATGAAAGAACAAAAGACCTTAAGAGAGGATTTCAACCAAGAGCTGTTTTCTTCAAGGATAAAGATGGAAACCTTCTGGGTGATAAAAGCAAAGTGCTTGGAAGATGGCAGGAGTATTTTTACGAGTTACTCAATGGAAATAATGAAGATGATAGAGAGGAGGAAAATATAAATGTTGATGGGGAAGAAAGAGAATTAGAAGAGGAATCAGTAAAACAGCCAGACTTAGAAGAGGTCAAAGCTGCAATTAATGCATTAAAGAATAATAGAGCCCCAGGTGAAGATGGAATGGAGTCAGAGCTGTTGAGATATGGGGGAGAGGGAATAGAAAAGGCTGTTTATGAATTGATTAAGGAGGTTTGGACAAAGGAGGAAATACCCAAGGATTGGACATTGGGTATAATTTACCCAATACATAAAAAGGGAGATAGGCAGTATGTGGAAATTATCGAGGGATCACCTTGCTGGATGGAACGTACAAGGTTTTTGGTAAGGTACTAGCCTTAAGATTGGAATTATGGATGGAAAGAATATTCGGGGATTACCAAGCAGGTTTTAGAAAACATCGCTCTACTCTGGATCAGATATTTATATTATGACAAGTGCTAGAGAAATTTTATGAATATGACAAACAGCTACATCAGCTGTATGTGGATTTTAAACAGGCATATGACAGTCTAGATAGGAGTAAAATTTACAAGATTATGAAAGAATTTGGAATCCCAAGGAAATTGATTAGATTAACAGAAATGACTTTGAAAACAACAGTATGCAAGGTGAGAGTGGAGCAAGATCTGTCAGAGGAGTTTTTAGTGGAGAGAGGACTAAGACAGGGAGATGTACTTTCCACATTGCTATTTAACCTAGCATTGGAAAAAGTAATCCGTCAATTGCCCATCAACCCAGGGGGAACCATTTTGAACAGATTAGTACAAGTGATAGCATATGCTGATGATGTAGCAATAATTGCAAGAAATGAAAGAGCTCCTGAAGAGAGCTACTCAGTATTAGAAGAGAAAGCACGGGACCTAGGACTAGAAGTGAATATAAAAAAAATATATGAAGATGGCAGATATAGAGGGAGTAAGAGGAAGGACCCCAGTAAGATTAAATGGGAAGGAATATCAGAGTCACATCTTTCAAATATCTAGGCTCTATAATAACAGAGGACAATAAAACCTCCGTGGAAATACAGGAGAGGATAACAAGTGGAAACCGATGCTTTTACGGCTTGCAAAATATGTTTAAATCCAGGAATGTCAGCAGGAATACAAAAATTAAAATATACACAACAGTACTAAGACCAATAGTTATGTTTGGATCAGAATGCTGGGTGATGACCTCCAGAGAAGAACAGTGGCTGTTACGGTGGGAAAGGAAGATATTGAGAAGGATATTCGGTGCAGTAAGAGAGCAGGATGGGTGGAGAATAAGGACAAATGTAGAGCTGCAAGGACTGTTTGGCCAGCCAGATATTGTTACTAAAATTAAGCAGGGAATAATTAGGTGGGCCGGTCATGTTCAGAGAATGGCAGAAACCTGCACCGTTAAAAAGGTGTTTATAGGGAAACTTGATGGAAGGAAAAGATGGATTGATGATGTTGAAGATGACCTTAGAAAGTTAGGAGTTAAACGTTGGAGAAGAAAAGCTGAGGACCGAGATGAATGGAGGCAGGTGATAAAGGAGGCCAAGGACCTACAAGGACTGTAGTGCCGACCAGTAAGTAAGTAAGTAAGTAACTAACTAACTTTTCCAGATGATGTAAATCTTCTTGAAGTTTTAAACAATCAAGTGGACAATTAATTTGCATAATTTTATTTTTGCATCGTCAGCAAACAAAAGCAATTCAGAATTCTTAAGTATATTTTTAATGTCATTTGTATAGAGAGTAAAAAGTAAGGGTGCAAGGTGAGACCCTTGAGGAACTCCACTGGTAACAATAATAGGTGCAGAAAAATGATTCCTTATTTTAACAATCTGCAGGCGATTTTTAAGATACGATTCAAACCAGGAGAGGAGAGGCCCATTAATTCCGTAGCCTGTTAGTTTTTGCAGCAAGATATCGTGGTCAACAAACAATGTCAAAAGCTTTTGAGAAGTCTGTATAAATGCAGTCGATGTGGGGGAGTGGTTCTCTATTGCATCCAAGAGGAACTGATAGAATAAAAGAAGATTGCTACAGGTTGACCGTCCTGAAAAGAATCCATGTTGCTCATCAATGATGATGTTTCTGAAGAGAGGTGTGATTTTGTCAAGAATTATTGAGTCAAAAATTTTGGAAATATGAGAAGAAATTATAACGGGTCTATATTGTTTTATGTCAGTTTTACCACCATTTTTGAAAACTGGACTAACAAATCCTTTCTTCCATTCCACTGGAAAAACGCCTTGGTTTAATGATAAGTTGAACAGATAAAAGAGTGGTTCACATAAAATAAATGAGCATTACCTGAGCAGGTACGTTGAAACACCATCAGGTCCGACAGTTTTCTTTAATTCCAGAGATATCAGTTTGTTGCAAATTTCTGCCTTACTAATGTTTATAACTGATAGATTGACAGAGAAAGGATAATCATATGACATACTACTACTATTCTGATAAGAAGAATAAACAGATGAAAAGTGGTTAGCAAGAAGACTGACAATATTTTCTCCAGTATCGGCTGTAACTTCATTAAGATGCATTGTTGAAGGAATATTATTACATGACCTTTTAGAACTTGGAAATTGCCAGAATTTCTGTGGATTGGAAGTAATACTTCGTTCACAGTTGGAGACATACATTGTATAGCAAGATTTAGATTCAGACTTGCATTCATTTCTTAATTTCGAGAAATGTTGATAATCACTATTGAGACCTGATATTTTGTATCGCTTGTGTGTTTTCTTCTTTTCAATAATCAGGGGCTTCAATTTATGATTAAACCACTTTGGGAATTTGGGAGTCTTAAAATTCCGTATAGGGATGTAAAGTTCATGCCATAATGTAGTACTGAATAGAAGATTTCTACTGCTTTATCAATTGATGCATTTTGAAACATCTCCTCCCAGCTGAACTGTGACAGATAATAATTTAGTCCATTATAGTCACCATTTAAAAAGTCAAAATAAAAACTATCAGCAGGCAAGGAATTGTATAGCTCATTTATAGGTAAAGAAATCTCTAATGCTGGGTGGTGTCTATCGAGGGGGTCAATGCTTTCATTACTAGATTTTACTTCAATGGAACTGGAGTTACTGAAAACCAAATCAAGAAAGTGATTTAGAAAATTTGGGATAGCATTAAACTGATCTAAACAGAGATAAGAAAAAGTGTCTATAACTAAACTGGACTGCATAGTGTAGTTACCTACTGACATTAGGCCAGAAGATGTTTCTTCATTTACTGTCCAGTTAAGATGTGGTAGATTGTAGTCACCAACAATGAGCAATAAATGGTTGTCAAGATTTGACATGTGTGAACATGTATCAGGAAACTGGCTTCATTGCTCTGAAGCTCTTTTGTGACTCGAGGATCTGAATTCCATTTTGAATTAGTCAGGGAATCATGGCTTTTTTAAAATTCCTACTAGTTTACTTTGTTTGGAATTCTCTTCAGCAAATTGTAGTAACAATTAATGTACCTACTTGTATGTTTATTTGTTTAATGGGGATCAGTAACTGGGATGAAACTTTCTGTAAAATGCATAAATGCAAGAAAAATGTTGTGCAGCCTTACCACAATAAGATCAGTACACCTCAACCCATTGTCACCAAAATGGCTGAAATTCTTGAACATGTGTTGGGGTTGTGCAGGAGCACCGGATTACTGCATAACAATTGTTACCATCGAGTGAGGAGGTGGATGAAGAATTTCACTGCAACTCTACCGCCATGGCGGCTGACAATATGAACCTGGCGCCTATGTGCTTCTGACGTTGGTATTCCCAATTTTCATCTGCTAGTAGATCTGTTTTTTATGTAGACGGGTGGATTTAAGCAAATTATAATAAATTCGTTGCCATATAAAGTTCAAAGTTTCATAATGACCTTGAATGACAAATATATTTAATTCCATTGAGGTACGAGTGCGCAATATTAGTAGCAGTTCTCTCCTTGAAGCTGACAGAGATGATTAGTGCAAGAAACACCTTAGAGGAAAGGTTTCTCAAGAGTGAATGGAGCATTCACTGGGGTATTTTAGACTTTCACCTACCCAAAATCATTTTTGAGAAAAGGAGATCGAAACATTGGCGCAAAATTTAAAGAACGAACTTGCGGGTTTTACCATATACTTTGTAAAAGTAAAGCAAAGCATTCTACATGAATGATATGAATTCAAAGTTTTTGGCAAAGGATGAAGTTAAGCGAGCTTTTGATCAAAGTTGTGTTAAAAAAAAAAAAAAAAGACAATTTCCGATTTGAGGGAAGTTGTTTCACATTGTGTTAGTGTGAGTTCTGTCAAGTGCTTCCTTTGAAATAGGGTTTAGTTTAATGAAGCTAATGAATAACAATTTGAGTCATAGGTGGGGTCAGGCAGCCTTAATAATTTTTTAAATACTCGGAAGATTTATTTCTATTTTGATGTGATCAAATTTAGGTCTTGGCCCTGTAACTTTTGAAATCTCTGTGTTGTGCAGTCTTGCCAATTTATTACTGAAACAATCTTGGTGTGGACTTTACTTGATTAATACCACTTCAATCTTCCATTATCTGTCATTTTGTGTGCACTTTTCCTATATAGTAGAATATGGATTCTTGTCCAGCTGAGTCATCGGAACTTTCCGTATGTTTGTGAAGAAAGGTACAATTGAACAGTTCACTGATGGTTGAAATTGCTGTAATGAATTCTTTCAATGCAGAATTATACAAGGGTTCAAGAGTTCAAACAACAGTCATGTTGAATGTAATAATAATGTTATTTGTTGTACATCCATCCTGGGGTGTAAAATTTTGTTGTACAGGAGTTCTTTAACATCCTGGAAGTCAACGACATGGAGTTGTTACAGGCTGCCAATCTGAGGTGCAGTTGAACCTGCGAACTTGGTCTCGGAGAGACAAGAAATAGCCAACTGAGCCACTCGGGCCAGCAGTCACGTTGATGGATGAGCTTCATTCTGAACACCCATGACAGGTTTCAGCTATAAAGCAAGAATAACACAACACCAGCAGCCAGATTTAAACACCTCCACCTCCTCCGTAGTTATGGCAGCTGCTGTTAAAATGGCATCACTCGGCAATGATAATTAGTTTGAATGGAGTATTACTGTGCTGGAGGTCCAGCACAAACTCACATGCACTGATGAGATTGGAAACTGGGTTGCAGCGTTGCAATGCAGGTCCCTTTACCTTGAACACAGTCAGGAGCTTCTATTTTCTTTTATTTTATCTCTTAATCCTCTGCATAGCGACTTTTTTTTTTTTTTTCCTACCCATTCCCCATTGAACCCTGCTTTCAAATCTAGGTAGAACCATGTGACATCTATTTAGTACAGTGCTTGACAAACTTGCTTCCACACTGGGGCTGATAATCAAAAAGATTTTTGTCCTTTAAACTAACAATCAATCACACTTACTAGATGGGAAGCACCAAGCAAGTGGCTGACACGAAGCTGTGAGCTAGTGGGTTCGAACCCCACTGTCAGCAGCCCTGAAGATGGTCTTCCTTGGTTTCCCATTTTAACACCAGGCACACTGTATCTTAATTAAGGCCATAGTCACTTTCTCCTCACTCCTAGCCCTTTCCTATCCCATTGTTGTTGTAAGATCTATGTGTGTCGGTGCGATGTAAAGCCAATTGTAAAAGAAAAATATAAAGTATTAGAATGGATAAGAGTGAACATCAGCTGGTAGTAATAATGTTATTGGTTTTACTTTCAACCAACTACTTTTGTGGTTTCTGAAGACGCTGAGGTGCCGGAGGGAGTTCTTTAATGTGCCAGTAAATCTACTGACACGAGGCTGACACATTAGAGCCCTTACCACGACTGCTTTCATAAGAGGAAATGGTGTTGTATTAATATAGTAGGAGAGACAAGGCAAAGTTCCTACAGGCGTTGTGTTGTGAAAGTATGGTGGGGAATGTGACCTAGCTCTCTCTTACTTAGGAGAACTAGTTGGGGGAGAAGGGTAAGGTGCAATAATAATAATAAGCAAGTGAACTAGTGTTGAGTATCTCCACCACTGTAATGTAATTGTTAATTCTATGGCTTTGTTACTAATTTGCCTGGGATTATATTGCTTAATTCTTTTTTATAGGGTAACGGAGCAAGCCAGTTTGTATTTTGTTCTACAGCGTAGAAAGGGCCATGGGAAGACAAAAGGTCTGTCTTCAATCCTTGTTGGAACCTTGGATAGCGTGTTTGATACTAAGCCTCCACCATTCCGCATTCTTCACCAAACACCAACTTCAGAAGTTTATTACTGTAAGTATTTTATTCTGTTATTCATTCAACAACTCTTTACTACTCCCCCCGCCATCTCTCTCTGAGGTACTTGCAAAGTCTATGATTCTGAACTCTGCCTACTCAGAGCAGACTAATTCTGCTGGAATTCACACCCAGTAAATCTGTTTGATATACTTTGTGCCCAGTCACTTCAGTCCTGAAGGCCAGTAAAATAATAAACACAACATTAACCTTGCTCATTAAACTGTGATGGGAATAACTTATCAAATAATGTCATTGCAACATACTTTAGTACAGTCGAACCTGCCCTAACGGCTATTTTTCCACGGAGCCGATTTTATTTTACATAAGGCATGTGTCTAATAAGCCTCATTTAAGCAGACACCTTGAATACCGGATAGCAGACATTGCAATTAGTCTCGTCCACTTGTCTTAAGAGGGCACTTTATACGTTCCAGGACATTTTCTTTTTACACTGGGCTATGCCTTCCTTTCTTTTAAAACCATTCTGGAGACATATAGGAATTCCTTTTTTGAATGTTTGTACTATTTACTGTCCTAGGAATAGAGGGAAAGAAATGTACAGACCTCTTCCCAAACCTTTTGTTTTGGCTCTTGCATTATAAGTAGTGTACATACTGAGAATGCTGCCAGTGACTGTTTACTCACAAGTTACCGCAGGATTTTCCAACCTAGCTTGCATAATTTTATCCATAACTCAGATTGTCGCTGATAAGGTCGAGGTCAGGAAGGAAGGGGTTTACATTTGCTAGTTGTTGAGACAGAAATACCATGGCATTTCAGTTGCCCAGTAACAAGGGACCAGTGTGTTTAGATCTTGAGATAAGAAAAAACATAATTACAGAAAGTGTAAAAAAGGAATCAGTGAGGAAGCTGGCTCAAAAATTTTAATGTGGGAAAGCTCTAATAAACACAATTATGACCTCCGGCATTGTCCGGTCCCAAGTTGAAATGAGAAAGAAGGGTTTTGCTGGTCTGGCACCCAGCTGTAAAACTGCCCACGCCGAGTGTTGGGCGGCGGAAAATAACTTGACTCCTTAAGGGGGCCAATGGCTTTGGGAGAATGAGCCCCTTTAGGTGGGGTGACGGTCCCCACAGTTGAGGAAATGCCACTGGAATCCATTATGCCGCGCCTGTTCTCCAGGTTAGGGGCGGCTGCACAAGGCATCTATACTCCAGAGGAGCGGCCTCATTATCACCTGACTGGTTCACATCCAGAGTTGTAATTCGGGACCTAGTCCCACACAGGTAACACCTTGACAGTCAACCATAGAAGGTCTTTTAAGGAATACTCCACCGGCTGAATCAAGAGTTCAGAGAAGGCAGCATTCGGATACGGTGGGCTGCCACTTAAAAGATAGCCTACCGTGAAGTCGGAGGCACGGAAATACATCAGTACCACATACACAAACAAGACAAAGTCAAGAAGCAAACCAAAGCAGATAACATACTTCTCTACACACATTATGAACTCACTCATGCAAACCGGTAAACTAAAAGTGATCACCGACATAATGGACCATCACAAAATTCTTATCATGGGATTACAGGAAATTAGAAACACTGACCAGGATGCCTTGGAATCTCAAGGGTACAGACTTTATAAAGGTATACCCAGGAAGAGAGTGATGAAGAATGTCCCACAATTTGGAACAGGATTTTTGGTCAGCCTTAAAATAATTAACTCAGTTCAAGAATTCAAATCACAGTCTCCATGACTCTCAATGCTCACCTTAAAGCCATCTAATAAAATCTATACTATAATAAATGCCCTTGCTCCCATTAATGATAAAAACAACTCCTCAAAAATACATGAGGAAACAGAAGAATTTTGGGACCTGTTGGACCAGACCATAGATAACATCCCCAAACACCATGTAAAATTATTAATAGGTGACTTCATCGCTCAACTAGGCAGAGAAAGAAAATACCGTGACATCATCGGAAAATGGCCAACACACAAGAAAACAAATAAAAATGGAGAGAGACTAGTTGACCTGTGTAGAAACCATAACTTAATCTCAAAATCTACATGTTTTAAGAGAAAACCTCAAAAACTCAAAACATGGAAACACCCTGATTACACTAAAGGAGAATAGCAACTGGATCACATCTGCATGGACAAATACCACCACAAAGAGATCTATAACGTCAAAGTTCTCCTAGGAATAGACACAGTTTCAGATCACTATGTAGTTAAAATTAAACTTGCGCCCCAGAGGAGACAACAAAAGCAAGTTCCTAAAACTAAAAGGAAAATAGATCCTACCCAGCTAATCAACAACGAAAATTACCAAAAAGCAACTGAAAAAATAAAAATCACAGATAAACTTGAAGACACAAGCTTAAACAAATTGCAGAAGGCCTGGCTCCAATTAAACCACGTAAAAAACACCAATGGTGGAACAGTGAATGTGATGAAACAGTGGAGAAAAGACATCAGGCATGGCTGTTACATCAGTCCCAAAAATCAGAAATGTCCTATCAAGATCTAGTAAAACAGAGAAAAGAAACTACCCAAGTCTTAACCCGTTCGGTGGGCGATGCGGCTAGATCCATGGCTACAAGTCGCTTGCTCAGTGGGGAATGCGGATATGTCCGCCGTTCCAAATTATACATTTTTTCTCAGTTGCCTGCCTGCAGCGGTTTATTTCCTTTTCAACAGCATATTCTAGATGAGTCTGCCCTCTGATGTGAATTTTTTCAACTATATTCTCCCAATACCAATTGTCATCCTCGAGTAAAAAGAACGCAGCTTACGTCCGGGCAAGAATGACCTAAGGCCTAATAGCTTCGCGCTGAAGCTTTAGCTCATCGCCTAATCGTCCCTTGGATGTAATAATATTGCTGTAGAAGGGATTTCTAGAGATATTGAACAGACCTCTCTAATGACATATAAGAACTGTGACCTGGTTTATTATCCCCAGTCTCGAGTTCTTCCTTCACGACTGGAGTGGCTTTTTACCGTGAGTTACACAACATTTATTATCGTACGCATCCGTAATATAGGCTCAGTTCATGATTTCCGTCCAAACTGCAGAGACCAGGGTTCTATTCGATCCTTTTTCTTGCATTTTTTCCGCTAAAATATCTATAACGAATTACTGGCCTCCACCATTAGAGGAAGGTGATTTACGGGTCGTAATAAATGAAATGTTGGAATTTAGTGGAGAATAGTTACATTAGTGAAGTAAGTTCTGCCAAAGGGGAATTCGTAAGTGACAGGAACTTACCTGGAGTAAGTACTGCAGTCTCGAATGTACCGAGTTCGGGCATAGCTGATGCAAATGTTCAGCAGTCGCAAAAGAGGCAACACATGTTCGATTCCAGTTCAAGTAGCGGTCATGACAGTGACAGTTGTGATAATAATACTGATTACAATCCAACCATTGCAAGTTCTTCATCAACTTTAGTGAAAATGGACAAAGAAAGTCCCGCTTTGATCCAAAATTCCATCGTGATGTAAAGGGAGAATTTTTAGGGAAAACAAAACTGAGCGAAATATTTCAATTACTTTTTTATGACGAGATATGCCAGAATGTAGCTGAACAGATAAAAGATGCCGAGCAGGAAATCTCACATAAAACCCAGTTTAGGTGAAACAAAGGAGTCGAAATCAAGACTGTGTCCGAACAAATAAGGAACCTAAATTAGGACACGCTATTTCTCACAATCGCTTGTTCACTATACCTATTTTCTATGAGCTGATGACACAGAAGAGATTTTTTCTCGACGGACTGAGTGGTCTAGATGGTTGAGTCACTGGCCGGCCTTCTGACCCCCAACTTGGCAGGTTCGATTCTGGCTCAGACTGGCGGTATTTGAAGGTGCTCAAATACGTCGGCTTCTTGTCGGTAGATTTACTGGCATGCAAAAGAACTCCCGCGGGACTAAATTCTGGCACCGCAGCGTCTCCGAAAACCATAAAAGTAGTTAGTGGGACGTAAAGCTATTATTATTATTATTATTATTATTATTATTATTATTATTATTCAGTTTTCTTCCACAGCTTTTTACATATCTCTGACGGGGTGAATATTGGACAACTTCCTCCCAAAACAAAAAATACAAGATAAATCCAGTATTTGACCATCTGTTAGCAAGATTTTTGGAAGCTTATACCCCTTGAAATCTATGATCTTCATATCCATATTGACGAACTACACAATTAGAAATAGGAAAGGACTTCCTCCTATCAATACTTATTCATTGCACTTATTATGGTACAGTACCGGTTTCGACCCCCTACATAGGGTCATCTTCAGCTGAACA
The DNA here is from genome assembly GCF_040414725.1 of Anabrus simplex. Classification (NCBI taxonomy): domain Eukaryota; kingdom Metazoa; phylum Arthropoda; class Insecta; order Orthoptera; family Tettigoniidae; genus Anabrus; species Anabrus simplex. Next base: position 1,220,223,585 of record NC_090266.1, read on the forward strand.
ATACACTCACATATAGTATATCAAGCAATGATTAATATTGCTTTGTCTAGGGAATGCCTTATGATTACTAATGTTTGAATACGTCCAAGTGGGGAACTGACACGTGTCACATTGTGTGACATTGCAAGTATATGTCTATAATAACATACTTTTAACTTAAAATTGGTTTGTACAACACTATCTTAACTTAAAGCTAATTTATAAGTATATATGGCTAAAAACAATATAAATAAGAACACTTCATGCACATAAACGTTTATATCTTGCGTATACCCAGTTCATCAGTTGACTTCTGTGTTTGAGTCTTTTGTCATGGTTGTGCATTTATTTGGTTGATGCTTTGAGCTTAAATAATATGATTTGCTTGTAAAATTGTCCTATGTTTATATAAAAGATTTTTATCTTCATATATGTGCATAGAATAAAACACTTCCTGAAATTTAAAAATGAGTTCCAGGCATGTAGTTACAACTAGGATAAAATGTATGTATATAGCTCTGCTGTGTGTTGAATCTTGTTGTTTTATGTTAAAATCGAATCATATTATGCTGTGAAATTGATAAAATTTGAGTGGCATTAGACCCAAGGTAGTAGCTTTTTTCCCATCTGTAGCTGTGCATTGGTGTTATGATATCTGTTGAAGATAAGATTGAGTTATGAGTGATATTTTATATTGGAGGAATGTCTAAGGATTGTGTGTGCTAATTGAAATGTGTACTTACTATTGTTGGCGTGGTTGAGTTGCATTTTGTATGAGAGCTCGCTGTGTACTGCTTCGTGTTCGTCTTGGGCTCACACCGCTTACTATGAGGGGAGAGGGTAGAGGGGTAGGGAGAGTTGCTGTTGTGGGGGTAGGGGTGGGGCTAGGTGTGTTGTTCGGTGGTTCTCTGTCGTGTGTCACGTTTTGTTTATTGATTTTCTTAAGGTAACCGTTTTTTAGAGCGGGGATGACTGTATTGAAAATGATGTTAGTTTTTTTCTGCGATTTCATTTATATTGGAATTTGGATTAGTATATTGATCTAGAGAGATGTAAAATTCTTCTGTTATATTGTAATGTCACACATAGTGACACACACGTCAGTTCCCCACTTGGACGTATTCAAACATTTGTTATCATAAGGCATTCCCTAGACAAAGTAATATTAATCATTGCTTGATGTACTATATGTGAGTGTATTGTTCAACTGAGGAGGGTCGGAACTGGTACTGTAGTATAATAATTACAATAAACAAGTAAGGTGGAATTCCTTTCCTATTTCTAATTGTGTAGTTCATCAATACGGATATGAAGATTATGGATTACGATGGAACCATTTTGCAGACTCAGTTCCATTTTCAAGAATGTTCAGTAATGAAAGATGTGCTCAATTTACACAGACACAACTCATTGATTACTTACTTTTACAATTGGCTTTACGTTGCAACGACACAGATAGGTCTTATGGCAACAATGGGATAGGAAAGGTCTAGGAGTGGGAAGAAAGTGGTCGTGGCGTTAATTAAGGTACAGCCCCAGCATTTGCCTGGCGTGAAAATGGGAAACCTGGAAAACCATCTTCAGGGCTGCCGGCAGTGGGGTTCGAACCCACTATCTCCCGGATGCAAGCTCACAGCCCTAACTGCACGGCCAACTTGCTGGGTCATTGATTACTTCCTGAAGCTGTAATGTTTGTAAAGGTTGTAAAAACACTTCTAATTATCTCCCAGGCAAATGGTCAGTTAGAAACAATTTATGTTTGAGGTGGATTTCTTTGCGGTTAAAATGTACGATTAATTCTTACAACCTTGTTTCTGTGGACACCAATCGTAACGGACATTTTGTCTGCTGAAAATATAAATAATTGACTCTTCCAAATATGCATGTCATTGTTTCCTGTATCTCCTAAGTTTAAATTTGTCTTAGTTCACACCAGTAATATAGTGCAATATTCTATTCAGAGCTTTGGAGGCCAGGCTTGAGCAGCTTTCTGGATCCATGTTGATAAATTTGATCTCAATTTGAAGGTATCTATAGATTTGGTTTATTTATTTATCATCAGCAGAGTCATTTCTATTTCAGTTGCAGATTGTATAATAAATAATAATAAAGGTGGGGATTTACCGGTCAGCAGAGTCAGAGGGTAGTAGGGAAATAAAATACCACCGTGAAAAAAAAACTGGTCCCTTGCCAGGGTTATGGCGAAGACTGGTAAATGACCAGAAGCCAGAAAACATCTTGAGGCAACCTCTAGGTCTAACAACCCTAGTTGTAAAAGGATGGGTACCCGTCCAAAGCAAAGTCAAGTCAAAAAGCATGATGGCACAACATTTCAAGAAACATACCCCAGGGGGTAAATCTTCGGATAAATCCCTCATCGTGAACGCTACGGCGCACGAGTCTCGTTCGGATTCTGGGGGAGACTCTACATCATGCAAGAGACGAGTCGGAGCGTCTCGGTGTACCCCGAAGAGTCAAAAACTCAGGCCAAAATCTAAAACCTTTCTAGTAACTTTCAACATAAATTCACTTACACAAACTGGCAAGCTGAAAACTCTCACCAAAGCTCTTCACGAAAATCAGATATCCATAATGGCCCTACAGGAAACAAGGTACCCAGATGAACAGATTTTTGAATCTGAAGGCTACCGATTTTTCAAGAGCAAAGCGCAAAGAGGAATCCTCAACGGAGCTGTGATGCTTGGAACCGCGTTTGCTGTTAGAACCAAAATCCTTAAATCGGTTGCAAATTTCAAGGCTGTGAATGACAGATTGTCTATACTCACAATTAAATGCGCGAACAAAACCTACGCCCTAGTTAACGCACATGCTCCTACAAACGATAAGAACAAGTCTGATCCAGACGAAGTTGATAATTTCTGGGACCTTCTGGATGAAAAATTAAACAAAATCCCCAAACACCATGTCAAGCTTCTTTTGGGTGACTTCAATGCCCAACTAGGTCGTGAACAGAAGTACAAGAAAGTTATAGGAAATTATCCTGCTCACAAAAGAACCAATCCCAACGGCAAAAGACTGGTGTCCATTTGCGAAAATCACAACCTGCAGGTCATGTCGACCCACTTTCGCCATCTACCCAGAAAGCAAATGACTTGGCGTTCTCCCGTCCAAGCTCTCGGAGAGTTCCAAATTGATCATGTTGCAATCTCCAGGAGAAACAGCCCTGAGATTATGAATGTCAAGGTAAAGAAAGCCATCAATGTGGCCTCAGATCATTATATGTCTCTTATCCAATTCAAACCAATTCCCGCAAACACAAGGAAGACAACCAAACAGATCACACGCTTCGACAATGATAAACTTCGGCAAAGGGTCGAGGAGTTCCAGGAGAAGGCTAGACCAAATGACTGACTTTAACAACGCCAAAAGTCTCCTTGTTGAGGACGCCAAAGACGTTGCAGAAATCAAGAGAAGCAAAAAGCATGCCTGGTGGAATGGTGCTTGCGAATCAGTCCTCCGAGAAAGACTCAATGCGTGGAAACAGTACTACTCTATGAAATCAGAAAATGATTGGGAAACCTACAAAACCCAACGTGCCCAAGCAGCTAGGGTGTTCAGAACTGAGAAACGTAAATACGAAAAATCTCTCATTGAAAAGGTAGAGCAAAACTTTAGGAAGAATGAAAGCAGAGAGTACTACAGAGCCTTCAAACGCAAACTCACTGGCTATAAACCACCATCTCTATGCTTTGAGCGAAAGGACGGCACACTGGCGACGTCAAATGAAGAAAATTGCAGCATTCTGGCAGATTACTTCAAGAATTTACTTAATTGGTCTAAACTGCAAAGCGCCATTGAGACCAAGGAACCCTTACTCAGGTACCCAGATTCCAGACCACCCGACAGAGATGAAATCGAGCACCACATTGCCCGTCTCAAAAATAACAAAGCGCCGGGGGAAGACTCAGTAGTAGCAGAGCTATGGAAATATGCCCCAGAGGAATCACTTGATATCTTGCAAAAGCAAATAGAAGAAATCTGGAACAAGGAGACCCTACCCGAAGATTGGAAAATAGCTTTGATCCATCCATTACACAAAAAAGGCAGCATGAAGAACATCAACAACTACAGAGGAATATCTTTGCTACCCGTGACTAACAAAATTCTATCACTTGCCATCCTGGAGCGTTAGGAAGCACAAGTCGAATATCAAATAGGTGAATACCAAGGAGGGTTCAGAAAAGGTCGCTCAACAACTAAACAGATCCAAAATCTCAAAACGATCATCCGATATTTCACATTAAGGTCCAAGCAGTATGTGTCTGTCTTTGAGGACTTTAAGAAAGCGTACGACTCCATTGACCGGGAAGTCCTGCTAAACATCTTAAATGAATTTGGAGTTGATTTGAAACTGCTGGCATTAATTAGAGCCACCCTGATCGATACAAAATCCAAGGTGAAGTTCCACGGATGTCTCTCGCATTCCTTTGACATCAAAACAAGAGTCCGACAAGGTGATGGGCTATCCCCGATACTCTTCAACTGTGTTCTTGAAAAGATCATCAGAACCTGGCAGGTGAGATTACAGGAAACCAACTACAGTCCATTGAGAATAGGAACCAAATCCAAGGGTATCGCAACAGACTGCTTAGCATTTGATATACTAACAATTTGTTGGTTGTTTTGATCCACCTTTTCAATACAAATTACAGTTTGTGTTGTTAAGTTGTAATGTTACAACTGTAATTTACTGGGACATGTTTCGCTTTTATTCACAAGCATCATCAGCCTATACAATTGCCTCAAGGTTTGTCTTATTTGGATTGTTATTACAAATGTCATTACATTGAATGTAATCTAATTTCAGTGATAACAATATTTAAAACATAAGGATAATATACACATTAAAAATTATGACAATATGATTTGCAATGTTAAAATGGAGTAACTCTTAATTCTAAAACACATTGACGTCCAAAACACAGTTTTTACAATTTGAAAATTTGGCTAAAAATTGCTTGCAACATTAAAATAAAATTGATTCAACTATAATTTGGCATTAAAATTTGAGTCATAAATATAAATATTGAATGTTAATATATAGGAGCCATAGTTTCTGAAGTGCGTTGGTTTCTAGAATACAGTAATATTTCAGTATTGAGAATTTTAGTTAAGAATTGTGCTCTCTAAATAATGTTATTTAAAAATGTTATTTATTTTGCATCATGCTTGATTAGAGTCATGATGATAACCTAGAATTGAAGTCTTGGGTTCGTTGGAAAATGGCTTCTAGATTTGATGAGGCTTGCTGCTGCAGTTTGGCAATTTGATCAGAGGAAGTATTGACATATTTAATTCTTGTTTGTAGCGACCAGACTCTCCGTTGGAAGTTGATTATTTTGATGTAAGTTATGGTTAAAATGGGCTTCAATCCAAGTTTTGAGTATCTGATTATGTTTCTTTCGATTTACAGAATGGAAGAAGCATCCCTTTGTCTGCTGCTATAGAATCTTGTGGACCTTATTGCATTACTGTGACTATTGTCTGTTGTGGTTCTACACGTAAATATTGTAAAACTGTTAATTTAAATGACGAATCATTATTGACAGCATAATTGCATCAGTTACATCGGAGATCAAAAGTTTAGCGTGGAATCGCATGATGTCACAAGCCCATATGGCAGTCCACATGTCCACACTGAGTGTTGCATGATTTGGAACATGCAGTAGAACACTAGAAGTTCAAAATAGTCTCTTATCTCTTGTTCGTGATAATAACACTAAAAAAGTTCAATTTTACAGTTAATGTTTACCCCTCTGATATTATTGTTAAGGCCCTTGAGCGAAATGAATTTAATCTCTCTCATATTGAAGCTTTACGCAGTATTCCCCACCCGACTACTCATTTCTGCCACATGGTTGACAAATATTTCTGGGGAGAACACTGAACAAAATATCTCTAAAATGACCGTCACATTAAACACTATCCTTCTTAAGTCTGAAATGTTGTGTGTGAACAATGTTTGACTAAAAGAACTTTAATGCACTCATTCCTGAACATTCACTTGGCATATTGTTTTATGTTTGAATGACGTCGTATTAATGCCTTCCTGAAGAATGTTCTTGATGTAGATGCATAAAAAAACATTCAAAGAGCCTTTGTAAAAATAATTGTTATTGATGCCAACAGTGAACAAGTAGTCAGTTGATAAATAAAATTGTGTGGCACTCCAGATTAAAATCTCCATGGCAAGTAATGTAATGTCATATGGCTTTTAGTGCCGGGATATCCCAGGACGGGTTTGGCTCGCCAGGTGCATGTCTTTCTATTTGACACCTGTAGGAGACCTGCGCGTTGTAATGAGGATGAAATGATGATGAAGACAATACATACACCCAGCCCCCGTGCCATTGGAATTAACCAATTAAGGTTAAAATCCCGACCCGGCCGGGAATCGAACCCGGGACCCTCTGAACCGAAGACCAGTACGCTGACCGTTCGGCCAACGAGTCGGACTACATGGCAAGAAAAGAAGTTGAATAAGGAACTAAGTACAAAGGAAAAATTGAATATGTGACTGACTTCAGGTTGTGATGTTTATTAGGATCAGATTGCAGTTATGTAGTCATATGTTCACTATGTCGATAACTGTCAAACATAAGAGAGAAGAATTTCATATTGTTTCGTGTTGAAGTGAGTTCACTAATAAGTTAAAAGGAAATATAAAATGGTTCAACCTTTTAATAGGCTACTATTAAAATAAATTTAAGTTTACATTCCTATTTAATTAATTTAATTGACCAGTATTTTTGGTCATCATCAGCCGATCACAAATAGGTGTCTGAATTACTAAATGTGAAGAGAAGAATGTGATTTTCTAACACAACCTTGAAGAAATTTAGGAGTAAGGTTAAAGGAAATGCATTGTTTCAGGAAGTCAATGTTCTTTCCTAACTTAGCAATCTTGATCTTTAAACCCATATAATGGAAGGCTTTTCGTTTTGCTTGGTTAGCATAATCATTAAGAGATAAGAATTTCATATTGTTCTGTATTGAAGTGAGTTCACTAATAAATTAAAAGAAAGTATAAATTGTTCAACCTTTCAATACTATTAAAATAAGGAATATAAGTTTACATTCCTATTTAATTAAAATTGGTACTGGTTTTGACCAGTATTTTTGGTCCATCATCAGCAGATCACAAATAGGTGTCTTAATTACTAAATGTGAGGAGAAGAATGTGATTTTCTAACACAACCTTGAAGAAATTTAGGAGTAAGGTTAAAGGAAATGCATTGTTTCAGGAAGTCGAAATAGTATTGGAAGGTTGAACCGTTTTATACTTTCTTTTAACTTATTAGTGAACGCACTTCAATACAGAACAAAATGAAATTCTTATCTCTTAATGATTATACTAACCAGGAATTCAACTTCCAATTGTTTCCTTTCTTTTTTGTTTGTTTGCTAGGGGCTTTCCGTCGCACCGACAGATAGGTCTTATGGCGACGATGGAAGAGGAAAGGCCTAGGAGTTGGAAGGAAGCGGCCGTGGCCTTAATTAAGGTACTGCCCCAGCATTTGCCTGGTGTGAAAATGGGAAACCACGGAAAACCATCTTCAGGGCTGCCGATAGTGGGATTCGAACCTACTATCTCCCGGATGCAAGCTCACAGTCGCGCGCCTCTACGCGCACGGCCAACTCGCCCGGTGTGTTTCCTTTCTGGGAATATTTATGTGACATATAAAGTCAGTATAGAACAAAAACATGAGATTCATAAATTGTTTTGCGTGGATGTAGGTGTTGTTGATCAACAACCATTTGTATCTCCCTGAACTTTTTCCAAACTCTGGAGACATCGCTTTGTCACCTTTTGAATGTGATCAGTAGGAGGGTACTCATGTCGTGTTTACTTGCTGTCTATACACCACCAACCTTAGAAGTAAACATGTTAGCGGTACCGTGACATATACCATGTTAATATGTAATATGCATCTTTTTTCGAGCACTATATTATGTGTTCCATTCATGTTCCTATCTTTCAGTATAATTTGATGAGGGCGTGTGATTTGTTGTTAGGCAGCAGACATCACATATAGCCAAAGAAATCCAAACACAAATAGTGTACTACAGAGAAGTTTATAGGGTGGGTGCGATGTAGCTCCCTAGTTATTTGTTAACGAATATTTTCACATGGAACAAATTGTAGTCGGTTCTCAGGACCATGAGAATGTACTGTATGTATGTACCACACTAAAATTACACATATGCTCCTGCGTTGTCGACCAAACGACGTAAACGTATAGGAAGTTCATCATTTGACGTCTGCAGGAAAATCTGAGGTACATTTCCGAGGACAACTCTGATTCTCTCTAGAGTGCATGGCTTTGCTTGGTACACTACTTCTTTGGCCCAACCCCACAAAAAGAAATCACAAGGGGTGAGGTCAGAACTTCTAGCAGGCCATTCATATGGTCCTCACCGTCCTAGTCAACATCCTGGAAATTTCCTTTGTAAAGTCCTGGAAAGTGTTCATCCAGCCAGTCACAAACGATTAAGGCAAAATGAGGTGGTGCTCCGTCTTGCTGAAAAATATGAGCAAAATTGTCCCATTGTGATATCACTGGCCACACACATTCATTCAGCATCTGGTGTTACTGGTCGCTGTTCATGGTGTCTCATAATATGAATGGACCAGTGATACGATCTGCGGTCATACCGCACCAGACTGTAAATTTTAACTTATTGGCCTCATCACTCCAAATAATGATTTTGAACACATCCGGTCATTAGTTATGCCATGACAGCATAATTTCTCCATATTCCATTTGCCTGTCACAATCCTCCAATGATAACTCGTGAACATAATGGGGTTTCCAGGTCCTTCTTTAAAGCAACATGCACTGTATTCCACTCTGACGAGCTACCAGGACTGTGAGTGATTATCTCCCTCACTGCCGCTTCCAGTTGTCATTAGCTTGGTGGTTTTAGCAGTATAAACTGATCATAAAGGAGGCTAAGATTATATGCCAACTTGCAGAGGAAATAAAATTGGACAAGTTGGAAAAGAAAAGACTGTACAAAGTTCTACAGCCACGACAATGACAATGTATGACCAGCCATCTCGTCACCATGAGGGTACATCTGCTCAACACCTGTCACAAGGTATGAATGACATAGACAAAGGAACTCCTCTGTTAGTTTCTCAAAGCAAAGAAAAATCCCACCTGGGCAGATGAGTCTAGGTACCAGTTGTTACACGCATCGTCAACCGCATGAGGCAGTGTACAGTTCAGGCCGGTGGTTGTATCTTGGTACTCATACGAGGACTGTTCACGGTGGGATGAAATGCGACCATGTGTACATCTGACAATGCCCGGCGAACGTTTTAAGATCCTGCTGGCAGATCATGTTCACTTCCAGCACCCTATAGCAAGACAATGCTGAAGCCCATTGCTCCCAAATTTTGACTGACTGACACATGATTTCTCATGATTTGCTAGGATGGCATACAAATGACAAAGATATACATTTGAGATTTATAGGTCATTTGGATTTTTAAATCTTTCTGAAATATAATTTGACACACATGGTCTCATTGATAAAATATGAAATATAAAGATATTATCATGATCAGCATTTTGAAATCCATTTTTATGGCATCTTTTGGCCAGCTTCTTCCATTTCAACTTATAGAGCAGCGTCCTATTTTTGATGACCTTCATTCATCTTCATCATTACGTACTTTCTTCCTGGTCACATGTTGTTGCAGGTTTTTTGGCTATGTTGTGTTTTTTGAAAATGATAAAGTGGAGTGTTATTTAACAAATAATTCAAATTTATGTTTTCTCTGCTGAGTGTAAGGTTGTTGAGTTTGTAATTATGTTTTCTTTATTGCAGTGATAGCATGTTCGTTAACGTTCTCAGAAATTTTGAAAGATTGGGATTGGTTAGAAAGAAATTTGGCTGACACACTAAATTCTTTTGACACGGAAGAGGATGTTACTGAATTTGTATGCTGCAAAATTCAGTCTGTAATTGCTAATGTTGTACCTGAAAATCAAGGTCTCGAGGGTAAGTGAATTCACTGAAATATTGTCTCTTTGTGAAACTTTGATATGGAGAACAATTTACATAATGACTGATTAAGATAAGGAACCTCCAGTATTTACACAGAAGGAGCCAATTTTAAGTTTACGTGCTTCCATGACGAGTACAGCAGACTTAAAAACAGTTCACCAAATCATAGTTTAGGTACTGTGTTAAATTTAATTTATCATAATAAAAGCATCTGTGGCATGGCTGATGCTGTTCACCCCAGTGTTTGAAAAACATAACATCAAAGTATTATTCAGGATGCAACAGGAAAACAAAGAAGTAATCTTCTGGTACAGATGACTGTTGTTGACGTTTGATGCAGTATTCCATGCCACCCTATCCTGTGCTAAACTTTTAATATCTACGTAACTACTACACCCTACATCTACTCTAATTTGTTTGTCATATTCATGCCTTGGTCTAACCCTGTGATTTTTACAACGTACACTGCCCTCGAAAATCAACTAAACAAGTCCTGGCTGTCGTAAGATGTGTCTTATATCATTCTTTCTCTTGTTCTCGTCAAATTCTCTCATCAGTACAATTCAGCATATTGTATTTCCTTATTTGATCTATCCATTTCACCTTCAGCATTCTTCTGTAAGGTCACATTTCAAAAGCTTCTATTATTTTTATTTCTGAGCCACTTCACTTCTATTCAATGCCACTATATGAATGTGAGCAAATTGCTTGTGCTAGTCTGCATCTGCCATCATTAGTTATTCTACTAGCCGTTGCTAGATCTTCAGCAAATCTCAGAGTTTGGATTGTGATTCCCTTTCCAAATTCCTATTTGATTTTCTTTATTTCTTGTTCTATATAAATATTGAAAAGGAGAGGGGACAATTTGCAGCCTTACATCACTCCTTTCTGGATTGGTGCTTCTTTTTCATAGCCTTCAATTCTTATCACTGCAGACTGATTTTCTTGTACAGTTTGTTAATAATCCTTCTTTCTTGGTACGGAGGGTTGCCCCGGTTAAGCTTGGATGATATTGACGTACCTTTTGTCCTAGGCGATTCCTTTTCTCCTGAGCCCGAATTGCTCGATGTGATAGCCACGGGTACGGACTATTGCCCTACATCTCAATTTCTACTGTAGAAGACTTCAACAGAGTACAGGAAGAGTAATATTGTCCCATACCTCCTTGCACACTCAATAGTGGTGGTCAAGAAGACCAAGGAGACCAAAGGCACAGAAATCCATCAGCGAGGCGCGTGAGGATTTCACGGGGATATAACACGGACACCCATCTCTTCTTCTTTTCTCTTTTAGTAAGTGACTGATGATCTGGCAGTATGACTGGATGCTTTATCCATGTGCATCCAGACATTTGAAGCATCCTCACCGTACAGCTGAGGGATATCTTCGTCGAAATAGGGGTCCATGACATTCTTCTGGAAGTAGGTAGCATTGATCTTCACATTTCTCAGCACTCTGAGGATTCTGAGTTACCCCGGGCACAATATCCTGCTACTACCATGAACCCCCTAGCAAACTTTTCTTTGTTTTCCTTGACGAAGTTTGAGTCCCCTTTTGGCCTTTTGGGCGATAGTAAATTGCCCGGGCTTGGTGGTGTCATCCAAATAAACCAAAGCTTCATCCAGCGTAACAGCCGACTGCCATTTATCGCCGGCTAGGTAGTTTTCGTATACTTTTCTGGCATTAGTGAGCCGTTCTTCAACGTGCCTTATGCCACTTCACCAGGTTCAGGTCTTCGTTAATTATGTGGTAGACTGTACGTATGTGGCTGGCAAGGTGTCCTTGAGTTGGTGGATTTTAGCCTTTACCTTCTTAATGATGTCCGGAGTCCTGGAGGGTCGAACTCTCTTCCGCGGCAGTTGTTTGTGGCGGGAAACCATTCTGATGTAATTTTATCACATTGCCTAGAGAGGACTTACTAGTGTTGGGATCTTTCATTTTACTCTCTTGTACAATCTTCGATAATGAGAATGTAGGCTTACCATATACAGTATCTGCAATTCGGCAGGCCAGAGGCAACAATGGTATGATATGACTGTTTGCAGCACTTCTCTAAATCACATTGACCAGACAGAACAAAAAAAAAAATGACTTGTAGCTGCTTCCAGGAGCGACACGCGCTGTATTAACTGGGGCAATTGGTATTTGATCCTGATCGCCTTCAGAATCTCAAATAGCTAGGTCCAGTCAGCATTATCGAGTGGCTTTTCTAGATCTACAAATTCCATGTATGTGGGCTTGTAATTAATTCAATCTTCTAAGATCAGATCTCTATCATCTCATTTACACCCCTTCTCATATTCAGGAGTTCATCAAAATAATCCTTCCATCTTTTCCTTATCTACTCTGGCTGCCTTATTATTTCTCCTTTTTTCCCCCTTTCACTTGCTTTGTGTCGACTCTTCCTTCTTACAAGTCCATATAGAATCTGTTTACCACTGTACATATCGTTTTCCATCTGTTGTGCAAATCCTTCCCAGCTTGTCTCCGCTTATCCCTTTCTTGCACCTTCCTTTCATTTCTGGATACTTTCTTCTACTTTCTTCCATATTGTCCCTATTTCATAATTTCCATACTTCTTATTTTTCACTCCTTCCTTTATCCTATAATTCGACCATGGGATGTGTCTATCTTTCAGCTATTCTGCCAAAAGCAATCTTTGCACTGCTTACAAATGCCTTCTTGAACTTGTCGCATTCTACTTCCACGCTCTCCATTACAGTTCCCGCTTTAAATAATTTTGCTGCCTCTCCTCTATGTTCTCCATCAAAGGCTGTTACTTTTTCTTTTTTTACGTCGCACCGACACAGATAGGTCTTATGGCGACAATGGGATAGGAAAGGGCTAGGAGTGTGAAGGAAGTGGCCATGGCCTTAATTAAGATACGGCCCCAGCATTTGCCTGGTGTGAAAACGGGAAACCATGGAAAACTATCCTCAGGGCTGCCGACAGTGGTGTTCGAACCCACTATCTCCCGGATGCAAACTCACAGCTGAGCGCCCATAACCGCACGGCCATCTCGCCCACAAAAAATACCAGCTTCTCCCCCTGTTCATTCCTTTTTCCATATCCAAAGTGGTCTAATTATGTACTTCTACCGTATCCCATCGTTGCATTAAACTCTCCCATAACAGTCAGGTTCACATCCTGTATTTCTTCCTCCATTGTCACCATGACTACATGCATTTGCACTACTTAATTAATTTTTGAAAAACATGTATCACTTTATGAATCTCACAGTGGTTGCTCTCGAATGTGGGTAGGATATTCTTCTCAAGATATTTTATCACTGAAAATAATGTCTTGCAAGGTCAACTTAATTCAATTTCATACTTCATCAAAATCTTTAACTTACATTTACACTCTCAGAAAGTTTTGAAATCAAGACAGGGGTGAGAGAAGGAGATTGCCTCTCCCCTCTCCTTTTTAACTGTGTACTGGAAAGGGTAATAAGAGGAGTGGTGAAAAGAGTTAATTAGACAGGGAATACCATGTGGTATATCTCTCTGGGACAAAAGCATCTTGGACTGAATGTTGATTGTCTGGCATTAGCTGACAACCTGGTACTTCTGTCAAATTCAATAGAAACATCAGTGAAACAAGCAGCAAAGGTAGGACTACACATTTCACTTCAGAAAACACATTGCTGACATACTAGGGGAGAATTGTATCACCACTTGCTATGTATGTCTTCAGATTCTAGTTACTGTTGCAAAATAATATCACTTCATCTTAATGCCCTATGAATGAGCTTTTTTTTCACACGGGGTCAGTTACACCTCCACCAGGTTCTCATCATCATGAATTCCTTACACATAAAATAAAGTACAAAGGTTTAATCCATCTACTCGATACATTTACAATAATTGCGATGTCTATAAGAACATTACAATATATTACGAGGTACTAGTTTCTACCCTGTGTGGGTCATCATCAGCCTGGCCAAGATGCATATGGATATGCCGAAGTCCTAAAGCAAAAGTACACAGTGGAATGAATATAAAAGAATTAACTGAATATGTGATTGAATGATGTACATATAAAATGGTGAACCACTGAACTGTTATAGATGTGATATTGTTATGCTTGTCAGTGACAAATAAAATTTTGGATTTATGTCATATACAATTAAACTATAAGAATATTTATCATACAATTATTGCAAAATGAATAAAATAAGCTCTTAGTTGCACTCCACGGGGAAGGTTGTTCACATTGCGCGCAAGGTGAGTACTCGTCAAGTTTCTTTTTTTGCCATTCCCGTCTTTTCACAACATATCTCGCGTTAATTCTTAATTTTTCTTCATTACGTTCTATTGGGTCCTACTTGAATTGGGAGTATTCCTTGGAGCACAGCAAGATTCATTGTATTACAAGATAGTCGAACAATCCTTATCAATATTTAACTTTTGTTTTGGATGTATTGGACATTATGCATGAAAGATTTCCTATGCGCCAATGTTGAACTTTATTTCTCCACCTGAAGACACATTCCAAATTTTAGAAACTCAGTAGAAGCATTTGGACTTTGCTTTAAATACCAACATATTACATTTTTAAATGTGCAGTTTTAGAGTGTTCACCAACAGAGCTTATAGAAAAACCCAGGACTCTCTGCCAGTCTCATCTGCAACTTGTAAATGATGGTCTTCAAGTATTTCTGATAGTCTCGTGCTTTTGTACGGTCTCAGGGGAAGGAAAGATAATCAAATCCACCATACGATCAGAGAAAATACTGTATTTACTCATGTATTAGACCCCCTCGTGTATTAGACCCCCGCCCTTGTCTTTTCGAGACGAAGAAAACGAGAAAAATAAAACTAGCATACAAGACCCCACAACGTAATTTGTCAGAGAAGAACAATGATTCCACTTTGAAGCAGCTACAAGCCTTATGCAGCTCTGATGACATCACATAAATTTGTGAATAGTTTCGTCCGTACAACCCACGCAATGAAAACAAGCATCGAAGTCATGCGGTAAGTCTTGTGTTTCGTAGTTAAGAAATGTCTGCCACCGTATAGGCCTACTGCAGCTCTGATGATGTCACACGAATAGGTGAACAGTTTTGTGTCCGACCCGCACATTGCAAGCACGCATCAGCCATGTATATATGTCTGTGTTTTGTAGTTAAGAATGTCTGCCAGCGTAATGGTTAGCACAATTAGCTACCATTCACGGGAGCCTGAGTTCGATTCCCCGTACCGTATTGCCAGAGATTTACGAATGGCAGGAAGGTTGATTTGTGGTAAAAATGGTACATGCAACTCCCTTCCACTGGGGACCTGTCTAAAAAGGAGCTTCACCACCTCGGTATCAGGAAATGAGTTTACTTTAGTTAAGAAATATTCACGGTTGTTGCCAAGCCTATTAATATAGGCAGGCG
Source organism: Anabrus simplex (assembly GCF_040414725.1). Lineage (NCBI taxonomy): Eukaryota > Metazoa > Arthropoda > Insecta > Orthoptera > Tettigoniidae > Anabrus > Anabrus simplex. The sequence continues at coordinate 1,220,238,988 of NC_090266.1, forward strand.
AGATCATTAACAAAGTGATCGTTTATTACCTCGTAACTCAGGCAAATATAGGGTATTTTGGGAAAGAAGTAGGTTTAAAATGTGATTAAAACAATCCATTCACAGTTGTTTTACTCACCAATGTACCTAACAAATAATAATATTGATTTTTTATGTCCCCACTTACTTTCAACGATTTTTGGAGACGCCAAACAAAACATACTAGGGTATGCGTTAATTAAAAAAATGGGAGACAACGAACATACGAAATTAAACATTATGATAATAAAACGCATTACCACCACACCTGTAGATAACCATAAAAGCAGCAAACTTTCCTGTTATTTATTTTTATTCTTTCCGCCATGGAACTTTTGGCACTATCCGGACGATACCATACCTAACCTAAAAATGCGGTCTCTCTTATCTCATTTATAACTGTTTAGGTAAGTCCTGATGTGATAAATGTAGAGAAACAAGCATGACCTATACTTAAAAATAAGGGTCTGGCTTTCAACAGCCTCAGTTATCAAAAGTATGCTTTCCAGTCACTATGTATTGCATTCGGAAATACAACTCTTAACATTCCTTAGTTATCAGCTGGTGGTTTGGCATGCTTTCAACAACACAGGTTTATTCAGAAGGAAGTCATCCTGGTGATGGTCCCATACAATGGAACCATACTCTAGTCTCGGTAAGATCCCAACTAGAGTATGGTTCCAGTGTATGGGACCCTCACCAAGATTACTTGATTCAAGAACTCGAAAAATCCAAAGAAAAGCAGCTCGCTTTGTTCTGGGTGATATCCGACAAAAGAGTAGCGTTACAAGAATGTTCCCAAGTTTGGGCTGGGAAGACTTGGGGGAAAGAAGACGAGCTGCTCGTCTAAGTGGTATGTTAAAAGGAGAACAATAAAACTTTGATTTCCACCTATTCAATACATTAAACGCAATTATAAAATTAGGATCACATCCTTATTTTATTGCTTAATTGTTAAAATATAGGACATGTTTCGTTCATATTTTGAACATCTTCAGCTGTAGATATTCTTACAAGGTTAAATTGATAACTTACTTACTTTACTTATCCGACGCTACAGCGCTGTGTGAGCCTTGGCCTCTTCTACGATAGTACACCATCTACTTCGATCCTGAGCGGCTGGTCTCCATGGGCAGATGTTCATTGCCCTCAGGTCGGCTTCAACTTCATCGCTCCATCTATTACGGGGCCTTCCTTGTCATCGTCTTTTATGTATTCGGGATTTAACTACTTTTCTTTGCATTCGATCTTCCTCCATTCTTTCCACATGGCCAAGCCATCGCAGTCTCTGTGCCTTAATAAATCTAACTATATCCTCCTGGTCTAATATGTTCTGTATTTCAGCATTCGTCCTTATCCTCCAGCCATTCTGGTCTTGAATTGGGTCATATATTTGTCTAATAATCTTTCTTTCAAATATTCTTAATTTATTTGCATCATCAACTAAAAGGTTCCAGGCTTCTGAGCCATGTGTCATTACAGGTCTAATAATGGTATTATATATTTTAAATTTTGTAAGTTTAGACAATAGACGAGATTTAAATAATGTAAGATTTGCATAATAGGCCCTGTTTCCAGCTATTATTCTACGATGTATCTCCTCACTTATTCTATTATTGTTTGTCAACATGGTTCCCAAATACTCAAAACTTCGTACATTCTCAAAATTATGCCCATTTATTGTCAGATTATCTTGACTTCTTCTGCCCTCTGTAACAGTCACATGCATATACTTGGATTTACTGTCATTCACCTCCAATCCCATCTGTTTTCCTGCTTCCTCCATTTCAAGAAACATTTTCTTCAAATATCTATCATTCCTGGCCATTAACACTACATCATCTGCATACACACAAATTTGTTTAGATTTGTATACAATATTTCCGGTATCCATTACTTTTTCAAGGACTTGGTTAATTGCCAGATAAAACAAATTAGCTGAGAGTGCATCACATTGTCTGACTCCTGTATTAACCCTCAAATGGTTAAACGACGAGGCATCGCCCTTTTTATATATGTCGTTGTAGTCAGTGACAATATATCGACTGTTTTGCAGCCGTTCAGTAGACACGCTCTCGTTATGCGTAGTAACACACAAATGTGCTCTATGTAGTATCATTTTAAAAAGCAGATTACAGTCTCTCTTTTTACTCTAGTTGCTAGGCTGTAGACTGCTGTTTAAATGAACTGTGCAGTCTTAAAATTCATTCGTTAGGCTCGCTACCTTAACTGCGCAGTACAATATGGCGCCTTGTCGCGTCACTGTGTCGTTCTGTTGTACACGCTGTTTTTTCAGTGTTTTGCGGAAATGGCGAGTAATTTAGGTTCAAGTCCCATTCGGAAGATGTTGGATGAAATAATGAGTGACGCGAGTGATATGAGTGATAATGACAGTGACATTGACAAACTTCCTGGAAAGCTGGAACGTTTATGCGTAATCTGTGGACCAACAAAAAAAAGGGGAAGGACGCGGTATTTGTGCCCTGGGGTTAACTGTGGAGTTGACAGGGGGTGTGACCACAATTTACAGCACTTTTGAAGGCCTGAAAGGAGAGGAAGAAAAAGGAGAGAGCAGTCTAGTTCTGGTAGCTCCTCTGAGTGACTTCGCTTGTGTATATATATTTATTTGTATATATAACATCTAAAGTGTTTATATTTTTTTGAAGTGCATAAAATTGTGAACAACATTGTGATTTGACTTTCTCGGGTAAGTCGAGTATTTTAGTGTCTGGTATGGGCGCAAACATTTTGATAATATCATTTGGGAACACTTTTTTGGAAACTCAGGATGGCTTTAAAGATATAATGAAAGGTACAAAACAAAAATATATTTATTTCAATAGCCTATGATATTATCATTTAATAACATGTATTACATTGCATGGTTTCCTTTTAAAACCTATTTTTAAGAAGTTTTAGTGAAAGTATACAAAAATCCTGAAAATCGTGTGACCGTAACAGTCGTATAAATAGACCATTTGAGGGTTAAGAGCAAACTCATTTCCAATTCTTCCATCCACCATCACCTTTGCCCTTACTTCTCCTAACGTGATTCTGAACATCCTAATCAGTTTCTGTGGTATTCCTATTGTCTCCATGTATTCATATAGCTTATCCTTGTATATACTGTCAAATGCTTGTCTAAAATCTACAAACAACATATGTAGATCTATATTATGCTCATAGCATTCTTCCATCGTTTGACGTACCACGAATATTTGATCTACTGTGCTCCTATTTCGCCTGAAGCCACATTGTGCTTCATCCAATCTCTCTTCAGCACATGGAGTCAGATATTGTAATGGGATATTTGAAAATACTTTATAGATGATATTAAGTAATGCAGTTCCCCTATAATTAGTGCATTTGTATTTATTTACCTTCTTATATATTGGGAAAATTATTCCTGTACTCCACTCATCAGGAATCTGTTCTTCCTCCCAAATCTTAATAATCAGTTCATGTACCTCTTGGAGCATTTCTTTGCTACAATTTTTTATCAGTTCACTTGTTATTCCGTCTTCTCCTGCTGCTTTCTGGTTATTTAATTTTGCAGTAGCATTTTCTAGATCTTTCAATATGGGGACATTTATCCATTGTTCTGGCCCACTCTGCTCCATATGCCTTTCCCTTTCTTCCACCTCTTCTCTTTCCTTGTTAAGGAGCTCTCGGAAGTATTCAGTCCATCTTTCACTTATTTCCTCTTCATTCTGTAATAGCTTACCTTCTTTATTCTTACAGCCATTCAATCTTGGCCTATACCCCTTCTGAAAATAATTAATTTCATTATAGAATTCCTTCGTCCCCTTCTGTAACCTTTGTGTGTCTATACTCTCCAGTTTCTTCTTAATCATCTCTCTTTCCTTCTTCTTACAGATGTTATTAGCTTCACATCTGCATTTCTCATAATTTTCCCTATTTGACCTTGTATCTCTCTGTAACATTTTTGCCCTTGCTGCATTCTTCCTTCCAGTCGCTTCCACACACTCTGTATCAAACCAAATATTTTTCTTTTTAGCTATACCCAGTGTTTCTTGGGCCACATTTTGTATGCACCTTTGAACTTTTGCTCACCTCTCCTCTATTCCAGATACTTGTCCAGTCGTCTGTAGTGTATTATTCATTTTTGACTGGAATTCTTGTTTTCCTTCTGGTTGTTGTAGTTTTTCCAAATTCCATTTCTTTCTTTCCGTAGGTTGTCTCCTCTGTCCTGTTGCCAATTTTTGTCTCACTATTGCTTTTACTAAATAATGATCAGAATCACAGTTTGGCCCTCTGCATGTCCTTACGTCAATAATGGATGCTGCATGCCTCGTAGTCACCAGTACATGATCTATTTGATTTACCACTGTGCTCCCTGGCATCTTCCACGTTCCTTTATGTATTTTCTTATGATCAAAGCAGGTGCTTTTAATTATAAGACCACTCGTAGTTGCAAACTGTCCCAAGTGAAAACCATTCTCATTTGATTCATCATGTAGTGTATATTTCCCAACTATTGGTCTCATACACTCTTTCTTTCCCACTTTGGCATTAAAATCTCCTAAAATAATAGTCATGTCATATCTTGGTCCCTCTTCAACGGTTTGTACTAACTCATCATAAAATTGTTCCTTCCTTTCCTCATCCGCATCTTCAATTGGTGCATGTGCTGATATAACAGTTATGTTCCTAAACTTCCCCTTAATCCGAAGCTTACATATTCTATTTGAGATAGATTCAAATCCTATTACCCTCTTCTTCAATTTCCCATGTACTATAAATCTTGTACAGAACTGTCCTGTTCTTTCTTCCGGCCCACTGTAATAGAGGTTATAATATTTCTTTTCAATACATCCTTGCCCTTTCTATCTTATTTCCTGAATCGCTACTAAGTCGTATCCAAATCTTTTTGTTTCATTTACAATTTCTTGCATTTTTCCCAGTTTCAACATTGTTCTTACATTCCATGTCGCCGGGCTGAGTGGCTCAGACGGTTGAGGCGCTGGCCTTCTGACCCCAACTTGGCAGGTTCGATCCTGGCTCAGTCCGGTGGTATTTGAAGGTGCTCAAATACGTCAGCCTCGTGTCGGTAGATTTACTGGCACGTAAAAGAACTCCTGCAGGACTAAATTCCGGCACCTCGGCGTCTCCGAAAACCGTAAAAGAGTAGTTAGTGGGATGTAAAACAAATAACATTATTATTATTATTACATTCCATGTCGCCAAGTTTATATTCGCTTTCCTTACTCGTGTCCTTTTCCTAATCTTTTGTCGTCTTCGATTTCCATCCGGTTTTCTCGTAGAATGGGATGTAAAACAAATAACATTATTATTATTATTACATTCCATGTCGCCAAGTTTATATTCGCTTTCCTTACTCGTGTCCTTTTCCTAATCTTTTGTCGTCTTCGATTTCCATCCGGTTTTCTCGTAGAAGTCTTCTGAACAATGCTTTTTTTACAAGGTGAGGCCGTTAACCCCACGCTCAACCCTATCCACTGGCTGGGGACATTGATTTTGGAGCATCCTACTCCTAGAGAGTTTGTCTTCACCACGACTGAGGAGTCCCGTCTGCCCCGTTAAATTGATAACATTGTTTTAGAACTTACACTTATGGTTTGCCTTTAACAAACTTATCCATAATAAACGTTAAAAAACCCCTTAAATATAAAGCGTTTATATATTACATCGTCTTATTGAAAATAATATGACTATTTATTGAGTTTGAAACTTTAAAACCTTATTCCAATATTTAAAATACAATGCCATTAGTTAGTCTCTGCATAAATACATTTACAATCTGTTAAATTGCTGAATGTCTTAAAATTATTTGTTGTATACACATTAAAATATTTTGTTACAACTGGCGTAAACTTTTTCACATGTCGTACCATATGGAATTGAAATCTTAATACACTCTCAAAACAGCTGAGTTTAGGCGTGAATATTATTCTTTTCATCCATAAAAATGAGAAACTGATGCGCACTATTGCTTATAGGTTATGAATTTTGTCCTGCTTTAAATATTTAATGTCAAAATTTGTCGAATTCACAAATTGCTTGTAGTCTTCACCGTGTAGGGCAATCCTATACACGTAACCTGGGACTCAGTCAAATGGTGACAGACAAGCTTTGGTGATATGCAAGTGGTAATTTCATCCAAGTTTACGTAAGTAAGTCTGTTGACATATCTGTAACGGGAATTTTTTTCATAAGAATATGCTGAATGGTTCGAAAGTTGAAGAAACTAACGTTGAAGGATCAGCACTTACCCCTTCTACTCCTGCCTGCATTTACGCTAGTGCACTCAGCTGTTTGACGACTGCTTGTCATTCTACTTGCGCTCCTCGCGTTGTATATGTGTCTCCGTATCTGCGGGGCATTGGGAGGGGAGGTAACAGAGGGTGGCGTTCGAGTGAATGGCGTGATTCGTGGAGGGGAATATTCAGAAGTTGTGTAGGTGGGGGGTTGCGTTTTCGTAGATTGACTCTTATTATTATCATCCGGGATAAAACTGCTTGTAAATTTTGTGGTATAGAGTTTGAATGTTTGTATTAATTTCTTTATTTGTTCTATTAATGGGTTTATGATTTCTATTTCGTTGTTCAGGTTTTTATCTCTATTGAAGTGTTTGTCTAGGTAGATATGAATGTTCTCCAGTCATTCATTAATTTTCCTTTATTGACCTTTCTGATTATCTTTAAATCTTTTTCTATTGTAGTAAAATGGTGTCCTTTTTCTTGAATATGATTACTCATAGTGGAAAATTTGTTATGTTTAGCAGCATTTACATGTTCTAAATATCTAGTTATAAAACTTCTGCCAGTTTGGCCAACGTAAGAAAAACCACAATCCGAACAAATCAGCTTATAGATTCCTGAACATTGGTATTTGTTGTTGCGTGAATTTACACTATTATGGTTGAAAAATGTATTTCTATATGTATTTTGTGTTCTAAATGCAATATTAATTTGCCGTTTTTTGATCAGATTCCTGATTTGATATAATGCTGGGTTGGTGAATGTGAATGTTGCAAATTTTGGTTTTTCAGTTTTGATCGGAATAAGGTTAGTGGCCAGATTCGATTTCACTCTATTAATAAGTTTGTTAACAACATCTATTTTATAATCATTGACAGAAGCTAAGTCTTTTATAAATTTAATTTCTTTCTTTAAACTGTTATCAGAGTGTGGCATTTTGAATTCTCTGCATATCAGACTAAAGAAGCGGCTTGTTTCTGTGATTTTGGGTGTAGGGGAATCTTTTTTGATAGCTATTGGAATGTAAGATGGCTTTCTATAAATCTGAAAGTCAAATTTATTTTCTGTTTGTGTTACTGTAATATCTAAAAAGTTTAACGAATGATTATTTTCTTCCTCCTTGGTGAATTTTACTCTTTTGTCTAGGTTATTTAAGAAGTTTAATATACTATTGCTGTCATTAAGTTTGCTATCTTTTATAACAAAGGTATTGTCTATATATCTCAACCACAAACATAGTCCTTTTATGCTTGTTTTTATTGTGCTGTGCTCTAGATGATCCATGTAAATATTGGCTAAAATTCCAGACATGGGGTCTCCCATTCCCAAACACATCTGTTTGTAAATTTTATTGTTGAATGTGAAATAATTGTTGTTTGAAACAAAATTTAATAGATTTATAAACTCTCCTATTTCGCATGAACTTTACTTGCCCTGTTTGGTTAGAATAGACTTGATGATTTCAATTTGTAGTGTTTCTTTAAAATTTGGTGTAAGAATTTTGAGATTTTATAAGTAGGCCTTCCTCTACTATTGATTATAGGCCTAACAGACATATTTGCTTTATGGATTTTAGGTAGAGCTTTAGCCATTGGTAATTTGGGATTTATATTGATCATTTTTTTAATATTGTTCGTTAATTAGAAAAGTGGAATTTTTAAGTATATTTTTTAGGTTCTTCTGAATTTTATTTATAGGGTCGATAAAGGAAAATTAATGAATGACTGGAGAACATTCATATCTACCTAGACAAATACTTCAATAGAGATAAAAACTTGAACAACGAAATAGAAATAAAAAACCCATTAATAGAACAAATACCGAAATTAATACGAACATTCAAACTCTATACCACAAAATTTACAAGCAGTTTTATCCCGGATGATAATAATAAGAGTCAATCTACGAATACGCAACCCCCCACCTACACAACTTCTGAACATTCCCCTCCACGAATCACGCCATTCACTCGAACGCCACCCTCTGTTACCTCCCCTCCCAATGCCCCGCAGATACGGAGACACATATACAACGCGAGGAGCGCAAGTAGAATGACAAGCAGTCGTCAAACAGCTGAGTGCACTAGCGTAAATGCAGGCAGGAGTAGAAGGGGTAAGTGCTGATCCTTCAACGTTAGTTTCTTCAACTTTCGAACCATTCAGCATATTCTTACGAAAAAAATTCCCGTTACAGATATGTCAACAGACTTACTTACGTAAACTTGGATGAAATTACCACTTGCATATCACCAAAGCTTGTCTGTCACCATTTGACTGAGTCCCAGGTTACGTGTATAGGATTGCCCTACACGGTGAAGACTACAAGCAATTTGTGAATTCGACAAATTTTGACATTAAATATTTAAAGCAGGACAAAATTCATAACCTATAAGCAATAGTGCGCATCAGTTTCTCATTTTTATGGATGAAAAGAATAATATTCACGCCTAAACTCAGCTGTTTTGAGAGTGTATTAAGATTTCAATTCCATATGGTACGACATGTGAAAAAGTTTACGCCAGTTGTAACAAAATATTTTAATGTGTATACAACAAATAATTTTAAGACATTCAGCAATTTAACAGATTGTAAATGTATTTATGCAGAGACTAACTAATGGCATTGTATTTTAAATATTGGAATAAGGTTTTAAAGTTTCAAACTCAATAAATAGTCATATTATTTTCAATAAGACGATGTAATATATAAACGCTTTATATTTAAGAGGTTTTTTTAAAGTTTATTTTTTATTTTTTATTTTTTTTGCTAGTTGCTTTACGTCGCGCCGACACAGATAGGTCTTATGGCGACATGGGACAGGGAGGGGCTGGGAGTGGGAAGGAAGCGGCCGTGGCCTTAATTAAGGTACAGCCCTAGCATTTGCCTGGTGTGAAAATGGGAAACCACGGAAAACTATTTTCAGGTTCGAACCTACTATCTCCCGAATACTGGATACTGGCCGCACTTAAGCGACTGCAGCTATCGAGCTCGGTTTAAAGTTTATTATGGCTAAGTTTGTTAAAGGCAAACCATAAGTGTAAGTTCTAGAACAATGTTCAATTTAACCTTGTAAGAATATTTATAGCTGAAGATGTTCAAAATATGAACGAAACATGTCCTATGTTTTAACAACTAAGCAATAAAATAAGGATGAGATCCTAATTTTATAATTGCTTTTAATGTATTGAATAGGTGGAAATCAATGTTTTATTCTTATCCTTTAGCAGACTTTCAATACGGGAAAAATGAGGATAGTCTCTTGCAATAAGTGGTATGTTCCGAGCTGTCAATGGAGGGATGGCGTGGGAGGACATCAGTAGACAAATAAGTTTGAGTGGTGTCTTTAAATGTAGGAAAGATCACAATATGAAGTTAAAGTTGGAATTCAAGAGGACAAATTGGGGCAAATATTCATTTATAGGAAGGGGAGTTAGGGATTGGAAAAACTTACCAAGGGAGATGTTCAATAAATTTCCAATTTCCAAGAAAAGGCTAGGAAAACAACAGATAGGGAATCTGCCATCTGGGCGACTGCCCTAAATGCAGATCAGTAGTGATTGATTGATTGATTGATTGATTGATTGATTGATTGATTGATTGATTGATTGATTGATTGATTGATTGAAGGAGTGGCTTCTGCTACAAATATACCAGTTGGGAATATCAAAGACATCTCCAGAAACCATTTTGAATAGCTTCACACAGTTTGGACTGTATAGTCGGGAAGGAAACTATTTTTAAAAGGTTCAAAAAGACGGGACCTCGAATGTTATAGGTCTCGATTGCAGTTGCAGTACACGGCTGACGAGATGGCAGTGAAAATGACGTCACTTGGAATTACGACGCGCCGGTAGCAGGGAAGTTAGCGGCGCAAGACAACTAAAATGAAAGCAGTGATCAGGTTTACTGCTCAACTGACAGAGACAAAAGACTGGCCATTGACTTATTTTGTATCAATATTGCACAATGTGACAATACGGATACCCTTATCCCTTTTCTGTATGGGGACGAGTATGAAGTGAGGCAAATCTGCGTAGCGAATTTTTAAGACCGTATGCCCTTCCTTACGTTGACCATTTATTGACTTTTAACATTTAGAAATACTTACTTACTTACTTACTTACTTACTTACTTACTTACTTATCCAGCGCTACAGCCCTGTGTGAGCCTTGGCCTCTTCTACGATAGTCCGCCATCTACTTCGATCCTGAGCGGCTGGTCGCCATGGCCGGATGTTCATTGCCCTCAAGTCGGCTTGAACTTCATCCCTCCATCTATTACGGGGCCTTCCTTGTCGTCGTCTTTTATGTATTCGGGATTTAACTACTTTTCTTTGCATTCGATCTTCCTCCATTCTTTCCACATGGCCAAGCCATCGCAGTCTCTGTGCCTTAATAAATCTAACTGTATCCTCCTGGTCTAATATGTTCTGTATTTCAGCATTCGTCCTTATCCTCCAGCCATTCTGGTCTTGAATTGGGTCATATATTTGTCTAATAATCTTTCTTTCAAATATTCTTAATTTATTTGCATCATCAACTAAAAGGTTCCAGGCTTCTGAGCCATGTGTCATTACAGGTCTAATAATGGTATTATATATTTTAAATTTTGTAAGTTTAGACAATAGACAAGATTTAAATAATGTAAGATTTGCATAATAGGCCCTGTTTCCAGCTATTATTCTACGATGTATCTCCTCACTTATTCTATTATTGTTTGTCAACATGGTTCCCAAATACTCAAAACTTCATACATTCTCAAAATTATGCCCATTTATTGTCAGATTATCTTGACTTCTTCTGCCCTCTATAACAGTCATATGCATATACTTGGATTTACTGTCATTCACCTCCAATCCCATCCGTTTTCCTGCTTCCTCCATTTCAAGAAACATTTTCTTCAAATATCTATCATTCCTGGCCATTAATACTACATCATCTGCATACGCACAAATTTGTTTAGATTTGTATACAATATTTCCGGTATCCATTATTTTTTCAAGGACTTGGTTAATTGCCAGTTTAAACAAAGTAGCTGAGAGTGCGTCACCTTGTCTGACTCCTGTATTAAGAGCAAACTCATCTCCAATTCTTCCATCCACCATCACCTTTGCCCTTACTTCTCCTAAAGTGATTCTGAACATCCTAATCAGTTTCTGTGGTATTCCTATTGTCTCCATGTATTCATATAGCTTATCCTTGTATATACTGTCAAATGCTTGTCTAAAATCTACAAACAACATATGTAGATCTATATTATGCTCATAGCATTCTTCCATCGTTTGACGTACCACAAATATTTGATCTACTGTGCTCCTATTTCGCCTGAAGCCACACTGTACTTCATCCAATCTTTCTTCAGCATATGGAGTCAGATATTGTAATAGAATATTTGAAAATACTTTACAGATGATATTCAGTAGTGTGATTCCCCTATAATTAGTGCATTCATACTTATTTCCCTTCTTATATATTGGGAAAATTATTCCTGTATTCCACTCATCAGGTATCCGTTCTTCCTCCCAAATCTTAATAATGTTCATGTATCTCTCCTAGCATTTCTTTGCTACTATTTTTAATCAGTTCGCTTGTTATTCCGTCTTCCCCTGCTGCTTTATGGTTATTTAATTTTGCAATAGTATTTTCTACATCTTTCAATGTGGGGGCATTTATCCATTGTTCTGGTCCATTCTGCTCCATATGCTGTTCACTTTCTTCCACATCTTCTCTTTCCTTGTTAAGGAGCTCTCGGAAATATTCGGTCCATCTTTCACTTATTTCCTCTTCATTCTGTAATAGCTTACCTTCTTTATTCTTACAGCCATTCAATCTTGGCTTATACCCTTTCCTGAAATAATTAATTTCATTATAGAATTCCTTTGTCCTCTTCTGTAACCTTTGTGTCTCTATACTCTCTAGTTTCTTCTTAATCATCTCTCTTTCCTTCTTCTTACAGATGTTATTAGCTTCACATCTGCATTTCTCATAATTTTCCCTATTTGACCTTGTATCTCTCTGTAACATTTTTGCTCTTGCTGCATTCTTCTTTCCAATCGCTTCCTCACACTCCATATCAAACCAAATATTTCTTTTCTTTTTGGCTATACCCAGTGTTTCTTGGGCCGCATTTTGTATGCACCTTTGAACTTTTGCTCACCTCTCCTCTATTCCAGATACTTGTCCAGTCGTCTGTAGTGTATTATTCATTTTTGACTGGAATTCTTGTTTTCCTTCTGGTTGTTGTAGTTTTTCCAAATTCCATTTCTTTCTTTCCGTAGGTTGTCTCCTCTGTCCTGTTGCCAATTTTTGTCTCACTATTGCTTTTACTAAATAATGATCAGAATCACAGTTTGGCCCTCTGCATGTCCTTACGTCAATAATGGATGCTGCATGCCTCGTAGTCACCAGTACATGATCTATTTGATTTACCACTGTGCTCCCTGGCATCTTCCACGTTCCTTTATGTATTTTCTTATGATCAAAGCAGGTGCTTTTAATTATAAGACCACTCGTAGTTGCAAACTGTCCCAAGTAAAAACCATTCTCATTTGATTCATCATGTAGTGTATATTTCCCGACTATTGGTCTCATACACTCTTCCTTTCCCAACTTTGGCATTAAAATCTCCTAAAATAATAGTCATGTCATATCTTGGTCCCTCTTCAACGGTTTGTACTAACTCATCATAAAATTGTTCCTTCCTTTCCTCATCCGCATCTTCATTTGGTGCATGTGCTGATATAACAGTTATATTCCTAAACTTCCCCTTAATCCGAAGCTTACATATTCTATCTGAGATCGGTTCAAATCCTATTACACTCTTCTTCAATTTCCCATGTACTATAAATCTTGTACAGAACTGTCCTGTTCTTTCTTCCGGCCCACTGTAATAGAGGTTATAATATTTCTTTTCAATACATCCTTGCCCTTTCCATCTTATTTCCTGAATCGCTACTAAGTCGTATCCAAATCTTTTTGTTTCATTTACAATTTCTTGCATTTTTCCCAGTTTCAGCATTGTTCTTACATTCCATGTCGCCATGTTTATATTCGCTTTCCTTACTCGTGTCCTTTTCCTAATCTTTTGTTGTCTTCGATTTCCATCCGGTTTTCTCGTAGAAGTCTTCTGAACAATGCTTTTTTTTACAAGGTGAGGCCGTTAACCCCACGCTCAACCCTATCCACTGGCTGGGGACATTGATTTTGGAGCATCCTACTCCTAGAGAGTTTGTCTTCACCACGACTAAGGAGTCCCGTCTACCCTGTCTTACGTCCTCAGCTAATTGACCCCAGTGAGGATGGGTTGCCTCATCCGCCTTTTCCACCATTCCGAAGGTCTCCTTTACTGCTGGATTCGCCGTTAAGGTCTTCACCCGTAACCCTGGGCAAGGGTTCCACGTTATACCCTGGGGGACTGGGTCCCCACCTGAACTTTGCCATCCTTTTACACCGGCCTACTGGAGTAGAGGATGCCCACCCCCGCAACGTGGATGCGCCAGGCAGGAGTTACTCAAGTGGAGAATAGTGAAGGTGGCCCTATCTCCCTTGAGTCGGGTTAATGGTTGTGTATGGTACCACAACCAAAGGCATTTAGAAATACTGCCTTCCAACAAAAATACATTCACAGGTTTGTTAAAGAACAGTGTAGAATTTATAGCTCTTTATGTGTTCACTTATCGCATATTGGACCCCCCTGTAAAAGTGAGTGAAAAAAGGGGTCTAATACACAAGGTCCTGTGGTAGACGAACCATCAAGGCCATCTAAACTGAATTTCTTTTTGTTGCTGAAGATCTCTAGCCTGCGCAACTCTGTTCCCCTGATACGTTACTCTGAGTGAGATATTGGGATCTTGTGAGAGCAAGCTTCCTAATAACTTTTTCTTTTGTCTAGGTGTCAGCTTCTGTGGTCTTTCTACTGGCTTTTTTGCCCCATATTTTTGTTAACTTCAGGAAATAGTTTATTACACTCCTCCTCACTATTTCCCTCTTCCTTACAGGGTGAAGTAGGACTTGCTTAACTTTGGCCTATAACCTCCACATACACGTACGAAATGCACAAGGAAACTCTTGCTGCAAATGTAGTCAGGAAGGAATTGAAGTAGAAACAGTACTTCTGAGATCCTTTTCTCCTTTTGTGTTTGTGCTGTGTACCCAATTTTTTACCATCTGTATTTATTTTAATCATCCCTTTTCCTGGTTTTATTTAGCTTTCCTGCATGAAGACTGAAGATGTGATCAAGCTGGGAAGCCTGGGGCCTGGGAGACAGCAGTTTGTTTTCTCTCCTTTCTGTTGCTCTCTCTTCCCATGCTCACCTGCCTATTCTTGTTCCTGTCTCATTACATGCGACTTAAGAAGGAACGTATTTTACCAATAACATACAATGTGGTAATGCTGTCTTTTGTGTCCCTGTTTACATTGCGTAACCGGTTTTGTGCTAGGATTGTTTACTACTCCACAATAACATAGCCTTCCCACCGTATTTCATAGTTCCGGGTCTTATTTTGTCTCTTCCTGCTGCTTTGTGAGTCCAATTTCACTGCCATCACTGTTTTCCTGTTCACAGCTTCGGGAGAAATATTTCTTTTTACGTTGAGAAAATGTTCAAAATATTTCTTCCCTCTGTCCAGTGATTCCCTATGGTCTGTGATTAGTTCATCTGATTTACCTAAAATGCTATTCATTTTCCTTTTCCATTCTTTATAACAGTCCAGAAAGGTTTTGCTGTTGCTTGACCAAGCTTGTCTAGAATATTTCCAGAATTGTCCCACGATTTTTCTTGGATTCTGCAGTGATTTGTTTTGCTTTAATTCTTTAATCTACATCACATCTTGGATTAGGAGGATACTGGGTTCCAACCCCACTGTCGGCAGCTCAGAAGATGGTTTTCTGTGGTTTCCCATTTTCACACCAGGCAAATGATGGGGCTGTACTTTAATTAAGACCACATATGCTTCCTTCTGGCTCCTAGCACTTTCCTTTACCAAGCCGCCATAAGACCTACCTGTATCCATGTGGTGTTAAGCAAATTGTAAAAAAAAACCGATTGGTTCTTGTTTGGAGTCATTCTGACACACCTTTGTATGCTTACATATTACTCTGACTTCATTATTCTACCATGATATTTGCTTTTTCCCATCTTTAACACAGGGTTGTTCCTAGGCATCCCCTAGTCATTTCTACATTGACATTCTCTTTCTATATCCTTCATCTGTTGACTGCCTATTCTTTAGATCCCAGAAATTCCCTCCTATTATCCGTTTGTAGACAGGCTTCACTTTGTCTGCCGTAGACATAGTAATACTTAGTTGTCTGCATATCAGATAGTGGTCTGTGAAGATGAAAATCCACAGCCTGTTTCCAGTCATTCGATCGGGTCAGGAATGGAATGAATGAAGCCCCCATCTAGCGCCGAGGATAGGAATTGTGCCGGCTGCCGAAGCCTGTCGCACTCCTCTGGGGCAATGATAAATGACTGACAGGTGAAATGAAATGTTGGAGAGTGTTGCTGAAATGAATTATGACAGGGGAAACTGGAGTACCTGGAGAAAAACCCATCCTGCCTCTGCTTTGTTCAGTGCAAATCTCACATGGAATGACCGGGATTTGAACCACGGTATCCAGTGGTAAAAGGCCGGTCCGCTGCCGCCTGAGCCACGGAGGCTTCTCGTAGTGGCCTGTATTATCGAAAAATCCCCAAATAGCCGCATATCCCTTCATAAATAGAACCTTATTGATTCTTGCTCCCGGTGGAGCTAAGTTGAGTGGTGAAATAATCTCTGCAATCAGATTTCACCTTTTGTGCAAAAGTAGCATTGAATCGTGTATTTCTTCAAGAAGGGTTGCTTTTCAAACCATGAAGGGGTCCAGAAATGATATCAATTCCAGCAGGTTGAGAATATTGGCATAAAATGTTCACTACTAAATTTATATACATGTTCTGTGTTAATAACATTGACTGCAGTTTCCAAAGCCGGCATAGCGTGATTCCTCCGCAGATTGAAGTGAAGGCTGTCAGGTCAGGGGATCTGTAACTGTGAGGTTCTTCATTTTGTCGAAACAAATTCACGATAAATAAAATAATTAGAAAATAGCTGCAAAAGAACACATTTATACCTGAAAAAGATGTCATTTAATGTAATTAAAAACAGAATGACATGTTTCATTCTTGAAAGATCATCAGATTTTATCAAATCTCACTTTTAATTATTTGATGAATATTATTAACAAGTGTAAAAACATTTATGTTAAATTTCTGTGTATGCTCTCCTTGTAATTGTGGAAATGTTTAATTAGCATTACTTATTTAATAAACTACATAATTTTAATTTTTTTACTTGACTGATACAAAATTTAATTTTGTAGAGTGAATAATGGGGACTGTTTTAGGTGTGTGTGAGATCATTCATGTTATTGCAGTTGGCTGTTTATTGCCTCCATTTTCTATTATTTTCAGTGGGTAATATTGTAGAAGGCTGAGTGGCATAGCTAAAAACCTTGAACGTGTTAGTGTTATGCTCCTGATTTGGAAAAATGGTATCTTTTTAAAAATTTTGACTGCTTCTTCCAGTTTGTTTTCATAATGTGTTTGCTTGCTTTGTATGCTTTTTTTAGAATCTTGCTTTTTGACTATTTTGTACATGTTTTTGTTCAAGAAATTGAGAGCTGCATGTTTATCATTTTTTGGTGGGAGTTATTTGGGCCTTTTCATTGTTTTCTCAGTATTATAAGTTATGAACTTCATTATGGTCTGTTTTCTTAATAAATGGTATACTATGTTGTCTGGATGGTGGTTT
Source organism: Anabrus simplex (assembly GCF_040414725.1). Lineage (NCBI taxonomy): Eukaryota > Metazoa > Arthropoda > Insecta > Orthoptera > Tettigoniidae > Anabrus > Anabrus simplex. The sequence goes on from NC_090266.1 coordinate 1,220,256,040, forward strand.
TCTTCTGCAACTTGTTTTATTATTTGTATTTCATTGTTAAAATCTGTTTTGTTCATTGGTAGGGTATCATTGTGTTCATTCCTGACAATTTGTGCGTGGTTCGGTGATCTGTTGTGTGTGAAGTTGGAGTGAATTTTCTGTCAATTTTATACGGCAGTTTATCTTTATTTCTACTGATTTTGATGTCTAAAAGGTTGATCTTCCATTTTGTTTCTGGTTCCATTATTTAGTATTGTACATTTGTAATGCTTATTATGGCATCTACATATCTTCTGTAGTGCAGATTTCCTTTGGAACATGGGTCGGTTAAAAGTTTGTTCTCAATTTTAGTTATGAATACGTTCGCTATTATTCCTGTTAGTAGTGAAGCCATAGCTAATCCTTTAGTTTGTGAATATATTTTGTTGTTGAACATCAGTGTGTTTTGGTTTAAGGTTGATTTTAACAGGTTGATTATTTCTTTTGTTTGTTTGTTGTGGTGATTTTTTTTTTCTTTTAGATGTTTTTCTACAATACTAACAGATTCTTTTATTGATACTGTGTGTTGGTAATGTCAAAAGATATCTTTCTTGTGCTTACTGTCATATTGAGTTTATTTAGTTCTAATGTGTTTTTAATTGACCTGTTGATTTTGTTTGATATCTCTTCTTTTAGCATTTTGTTGAATTTTTTTTTTTTACATTCATTACTCAAATTTGAAATTTATTATTGATATGATAGGACATGTGTCTTTGTGTATTTAGGGGAGTGTTCTTAGTGCTGTGATCTCGGAATCTTACGTGAGATGATAAGTTTCTCTCTTTTCCTCTTTGGTGAAGATGAAATTTTTTTGATCAGCTATTTTATATCACTTGAAATTTATTGGTTGGTTCACCTTTGATCTTTTATTTTCTGTTGTTGTTAAGGAATCCATTAGTTATTATATGTATTCGTATGTTTTCATTATGATTGTTGTGTTTGTGACTGTTAGTTTATTGTTTTTTATTTTGCTTTTAATGTTTTTAGTAATGAGCTTTGAGTTTAGACATTCCGTTGGATTATTGTACTTCTGTTTGTTTATTGCTTTGTTATTCTATTATTGCTTTGTTTCTTATGTCTTTTTATTGAGTGGTTATGTTGTCACGTGCAATTTCGTCGGTGATTAGTTGTTTTATGCTGTTATCTGTGTGACGTTCTTGGCAATTAAACTTGAGACCTTTTTTTAACAGACTTGTTTCATTTGAAAAGGGTGTATTGGATCTGTTAAGAACTCTTGTAATGCTGCATGTATTGGCCAAACAAAATGTAATTCCTACATCAGGTCAAAGAACACAACAATGCATTTAGACACAAAAGACACTCAGCCTTCTGCTAACACATGACATTAGCCCAGATCATGAAATATTAGCCTACACATCAAAAATAGTGGAAAGTAATTAAATATAAAGGAGGCAATAGAAATACTCATCAGGAACAGCACATACTGTGAAAGAATTCCCTCTATTCACATATCAGTAAAGTACGACAGTTTGAACATTACTTTCTTATTTCACTAATGCTGCATGGTTTGGTTCACGTACATGTCAGCTTGTGTTTGAACCCCACTATCGGTAGTCCTGAAAATAGTTTTCCGTGATTTCCTCTTTTACAGGTATGTTGTAGTGTTTTCATATGTTTGATACACTGAAAAATCTTAAAGGCTATATGTCAGTGGTAATGCTGTGGTGTGCTATGACTCATCCAGATATAGCACACAAATGACCTGTGAAATGATGGTGTGAAGCTTTGCTCTGAAAAAAGAATATATCTTTTAAACCCTTCAGTGACTCCTGTAAGTTCCAATCGTGTAATTACTGCCAATATTGATAAACCCTGCTGTGTAGGCCCATGTGACATGTAAAACTGATGGTATTGGGTACATAAGTTTGTTTCAAGTTTTATTCACAACATACCGTCCTGTTGTGGGGTTATGGTTTGTATTATACACAAGACTCTTCAGAACAACTGAGTAATGATCTTTTGTCACCAAGTAGAACGATTAATGTCAATGTAAATTTTTTGTAGTTATGTTAGTTTCACAGAAAGCCCCCAATTTGGAAATCAATATGAACCCAATAAAATTGTACATACTTTGTTTTTCTAGATGAAGACACTCAGACCTTCAAGACAGTTTCATTCAAGTTTCATCGCCTTTTCAACATGCCACCAGAGGAGAAGCTCGTCAACTATTACTCGTGCAGGTGAGAGTCGGGAGCTAGTGTACCAGGGGATAACATTATACACATAACTAAACTTTCTTCAGCCACCCAGGCTCATTTTGGGCTTGCCCAGGGATTTAAGACCGGACACCACGTGATTCCCGAGATTCAAACCTCGGCCTTGCAGGTGGGAAGCCAGCAGCTAAGCTGCTGAGCTGATCGTGTCCCCCAAAATAAACGAAGGAAAGGATTAATAAAATATAGAAATACTGTACAGGACAGTGATATGAACAGGCAGACAGCAGGATGTGGGCAGTGTTGGACAACCCTGCTGGGAGTGAATTCTTGAACAAAACAATCAGATACCTTAAAATACAATTTATTAAATGTAAAACTTAAAAAAAAAATCTTTTTTAACAAATTGCTTTACGTCGCACAGACACAGATAGGTCTTGTGGAGACGATGGGATAGGAAAGACCTTGGAGTGGGAAGGAAGCGGCTGTGGTCTTAATTAAGGTACAGCCCTAGCATTTGCCTGGTGTGAAAATGGGAAACCACAGAAAACTATATTCAGGCTCCCGACAGTGGGATTCGAACACTTTACTATCTCCCGAATGCAAGCTCACAGCTGCGCGCCCCTAACTGTACAGCCAACTTGCCCGGTTAAAACTATTTATACCAACTTGTAGGAACAAAACATTAAGGAAGAACAACAAGGTATCTTTTTAGGTCATTTTAGGATCATCTTGGTACCGTGTGTGACAGTAGACAGTCCGAGGGTCAGGCGGTCATTACCAAACTTGACATCCAAAGGGGAAACCAACGGTTATGGGCCAGGTGAAACGTTTGAGTAGGAAATGACACATAAATTTACCAGAAAGTAGAATGTGGTGCAAGATGACCCCAGTCCCAAGTACAGACAAAACGAAAGAACACTCGGTTGTACTCCTGAGGAGCGGCCTGAAGTTACATCTGCGACCCCACCATAGTAATACAGTATTTATGTGTGTATAGGCTGCACTTTTATTACTAAAAATAGGTAGGTAAAGATGGGGTGCACCTAGTACTCTGAATTTTAAATTAAAGACAGTAAACACCCTTTAATTTAGAACACTTTACTTGTATGAAACATTAGTATCTACATTCCTTACAACCTGTTGCATCCAAACGTGATTAAAATAGAGTAAGGTACCTATTCATCATCACTTGACACTTTATCACCGTCACTCCCATTGTCAGATGATGCGCACCACACTGCGTTTTCTTCGGTTATGTCCATAATGTTTCCGTATTTTCACTGTAAAGCGTATTTATTAAATTGATATTTGTATTGTAAGGTGGGTCTTCTGTGAGCTCACAATTTCATCTTCGACTTCTTTAAAGCGTCCTTGTTGCGTGCCACCAAATGCATTTTTTGTACATTACACAATTTTAAGCTGTCTTTTTCTTCAGGATAATGCCGAATATTGGCTTTAGTTAGGCCTATGCCGTATTTTCTTGTGGCTGCACAATTATTAATATACATTTCCAAATGTTTAATAGTCATTAACTTAAAATTGGCATAATAATAATGACGAAAAGTCGTAGAAAATTTGCCGGCAATACCTGTTCCACATATCTGTACAACATGACGATTCATCAAGAAAATATTCTTGCTGTCTATAAAATTTGATTTTACTAAGCGTCACGTACAGTAGATGCGTTACAACTCTGCTAGTCAGTAGCCGTGGCCTTTCTAAGAATTCAAAGGTACGCAATGTTTTGATGCCATTCTACAGATTTGAGAAACGTTTCTTTAGAGGACAATAGAATGTCATTCTCTCTTCACTATTTCCCGAGATCCATTGACGTTACACGTAGGCACTGTACAACCGGTCGCCGCGGCTAGCGATGTATGATGAAGAGGGGATCGTTTATTATCAACTAGTTTTGTGTGCACGCGCGCGAGGGGTGAAATGAAAAAGCGTGGTTACTTCGGTAGTTGCCAGTGGTGTTCATTACTGTCAGGCCGCAAATGCAAAATGACCCTTCATTTTTCACATGAGATTCTGAGAAAAAAACGTCTTCTTGGATTCGGAGAAATACGGTATTACTCGAGGGGCTTCTGTGGCAAACATTGCCTTTTCTTCTTCAAACGGCATCACCTAACCTAACCGTGTATGTATCATGAAAACATATTTCAAACGCATATAGAGAAATGATAACCTCCTTGCTAAAAATTGACATGAGAATAGCCTTTCCAAAATTTAACTAGACATGAGAAAATATAAAATATCCTCTGAAATCGGCGATGTACTCTGCCATATCTTGAGGTGTATCACATTCTTGCTTAATTTCAGTATCTAACATTGAAATTAAGAGATCGTTTACTTCAGCCTTAATTTTTAACAAATTAACAACTGCTATCGGCCACGTTATTTACCCATTTATTACGAAAACGTGTTATCCTCTTTCATTTCGAATTTTCTTTAGAGAATAGCAGTCGACGAGTATTAGTAATTGACTCCAACATCGCCCGTTATGAGGACGGTTTGAAAAGTTCTCGGAATCACTGCTAGATGTCAGTGCTAGAGCAACGAGGTTCCCACGCAATAATCACACGTCCTTTGTGAGTGAACACGTGGCGCGTCAGTGCTCTAGCTGCAGGAGTGTGGTAGTGACGACTCTTTGCTGTTGTTCCCGCTTAGTGATTTGTGACAATGGAAAAAACTGAGATTCGAGCAGTGATTAAATACTTTGTAAAGAAAGGTATGAAAGCAAAGGAAATTCATGCCGACTTTCAGAACACACTGGGGGACTCTGTTCCTTCATTTTCAACTGTTGTCAAGTGGACCAGTGAGTTTAAATTTGGTCGGGAGAGCTTGGATGATGATCCACGTAGTGGACGGCCAAAAAGCGTTACGACCCCAGAATTTATTGCAAAAAATGCATAAAATGGTCATGGAGGATCATCGACTGAAAGTACGGAAGATTGCTGAAGCTGTAGGGATGTCTTCTGTATGGGTATATTATATTTTAACTGAAGAATTGGGTATGAAAAAATTATCCGCAAGATGGGTGCCGCTGCTCTTGACATTGGACAATAAACGCACCAGATTGGAAATGTCCGAACAAAGTCTGGTCCGTTTTCAGTCCAACCAACAAGATTTTTGGCCCCGGTTTGTGACTACAGATGAAACTTGGGTCCACTACTATACCCCAGAGACAAAACAGCAGTCAAAGCAGTGGAAACATGCTGATTCACCACCACCACCAAAGAAAGCAAAGGCAGTGTGTTCGACCGGAAAGGTCATGGCATCAGTTTTCTGGGATGCAAAAGGCTTTCTGCTGATAGATTATCTTCCTACTGGCCAAACAATTACGGGGCAATACTATGCAAACCTCCTAGACCAACTACAGGAAAAGATATGCGAAACAAGGCCTGGTTTGGCAAGGAAAAACGTCATCTTTCATCAGGACATCGCTCCGCCGCACACAAGTGTTATTGCCGTGGCAAAACTTCATGAACTGGGGTACGAATTGTTGCCACATCCAGCTTATTCACCTGATTTGGCACCGTCAGACTTTCATCTATTCCCCAAGCTGCAAATTTTCCTCGGTGGACGGAGATTTTCTACAAGGAAGAACTGACAGCCGAATTGGAGAGGTATTTTGCAGGCCTGAAGGAATCTCATTTTCGTGATGGGATCATGGCATTGGAACATTGCTGGACCAAATGCATTAGTCTACAGGGAGACTATGTTAAAAAATAAAAGCTGTTCCACCGAGGTAAGATACTTAATTCTAGTACATTCCGAGAACTTTTCAAAGCACCTGCGTATAATTCTCATGTTAGGTCCGTATTGAAATGTACGTAAATGCAAAGTATGTTACAAGTGTTATTTTTTCTTTTTTCTTAATATCCACCTATTCAATACAAAGAGATCTTTTTAAGAATTAAATATTATTATAAAATGTTAAGGGACATGTTTCGCCCATATTAAGGGCATCATCATCCTCAAACTCAAACCTGTATGGTGGAAAATCAGGATCCTGATTGTGCTTACAAGCCGTAAAAAGAGGATATCAATATAGGTGTTAGTCTAAACATAAAAAATTATTAGAATGTCCTTGGTTAAAATCGTAGTAACAAGCTGCATGTCACAAGTTCACAAGATTATACTTTCCGGAGCGATGAGTCAATACGCCCAAAAACCTGTTGAGAGTAGAGCAATAAACAGCACAATCTTTATCATGAAATAGAAATGTGTTTCTTTGATAACTCTTTCTTATCCTCCAACAGGTTTTTGGGCGCATTGACTCATCGCTCCGGAAAGTATAATCTTGTGAAGTTGTGACATGCAGCTTGTTACTACGATATTAACCAAGGGCATTCAAATAATTTTTTATGTTTAGACTAACACCTATATTGATATCCTCTTTTTACGACTTGTAAGAACAATCAGGATCCTGATTTTTCATCATACAGCCGGGCTGAGTGGCTCAGGCGGTTAAGGCGCTGGCCTTCTAACCCCAACTTGGCAGGTTCGATCCTGGCTCAGTCCGGTGGTATTTGAAGGTGCTCAAATACGTCAGCCCCGTGTCGGTAGATTTACTGGCACGTTAAAGAACTCCTGCGGGACTAAATTCCAGCACCTCGGCGTCTCCAAAGACCTTAAAAGTAGTTAGTGGGACGTAAAACAAATAACATTATTATTATTTCATCATACAGGTTTGAGTTTGAGTCTGATGATGCCCTTAATATGAGCGAAACATGTCCCTTAACATTTTATAATAATATTTTATTCTTAAAAAGATCTCTTTGTATTGAATAGGTGGATATAAAAAAAAACATAAAAAGCAACACTTCCAACATCGCCTTCAAATGTTGTCGAGAGAGCTTGTAAATGCACATCGAGAAAACTGTACCGTACTGAAGATGATCGATCGCATTTTGTGGCAAACGTTTCAGTTTTCTTATTCAAACAGCGTCACCTATCCTAACTTAACTGTACTATACGTATGATGAAAACATACTTCAAATGCCTGTAGAGAAATTATAACCTTCTCACTATAAATTTACATGATAATAGCCTTTCTGTAATTTAACGGACGAGAGAAAATATAAACTAACCTCTGTAATTAATGACAGACACTGCCATATCTTGAGGTGTATCTCATTCTTACTTAATTGCAGTATTTAGCATTAAAATTAAGCGATTGTTTATTCAGCCTTTATCTTTAACGAGTTAACAACTGTTATTGGACACGTTATTTATGCATTTATTACGAAAACATGTTCTGCTCTTTCATTTCCATTTTTCTTTACGGAACAGCAGTCGATGGGTCGCTCGGACATTGCCTTCGAATGTCAACGATTGAGCTCGCTAGTGGACTTAGCGAGAAAACGATACCGAAGATGATCGATCGCATGCAGTATGATGACTGGGTGCATAAATATCGGTAACGGAAAAATTCGTGCACGCTTAATCGCTCGTAATAACGGATGCATCAGTGACAGGACTTGCACTGTAACCAGGGGATAATACACAGTTTAATATTGGAATTTTGAAGGGACGGACATAACTGTCGTTATAATGGAGTTCTCGTTATATACAGTACTCGCTATAGCGGACTTCTACTGTATGTAATATGTAGTTTCTGCAGAAGCTTGCACATATGAAAAAATAAAATGTGACGTTTTACTGAAAATATGTTTGGTTTAGTTTTATTGCTAAAGATGGATATAAAATTTAGCAAAATTGACAAGTTAAAATAAAAATAACAAAAAAGTATACTGAAATAAGTTTTTAAAAATGACAAAATCAGGCAGAAATTGTCACCACAATCAGGTGCCTGTAATCTCAACCTAAACATTCACGACTTTCCTAAGTTGATTCTTGATTATATTACAGTATCTGTAATTAAGTATTCTGTCGAGAAGGGTTAATGGGTGCAGTCTATGGCGATCTTGTACTTGAAGCCATTAGAGTTTCCTATAGTACGGTATTATGTGACTACCATAACATAGATTAAAATTAAATCTAATACAGCTTTTAAGTCCAGTCTAGTTTCTTATTACTGTCTTCAATTATGTCCAGTAATACAGTGTTATAAAAGTCAAGGATATATAATATGAGAGAGCAACAAGTTGTATCTTTAGGAGTATGGGGAAAATAATCGAGGGATTTTTGAATTATATTACAGGTGCTTGTGTTTTTAGTCCAATTTAACATTTCGTTCATTACAACACTGATGTGCAGTAGGGAGTGACATCATTATTTAGCATAACAGGAGACATATAGCTATGTTTTGGAAAATTCAAATTTCTTCTGGTACCAGTGATTATAGACTGAGATTTGTTTGGATTTATTAATAAGCTGTTTTTACTAGCATAATCACTGAATTGCTGGAGGTTGATAATTTGACCAGTAGCTGTACATACATCACTTGGACAAAAGTGTAGTTTCTCCACATTGGTATAATAATAATAATAATAATAATAATAATAATAATAATAATAATAATATTAATAATTTTTTTTTTGCGAGGGATTGTGGAAAATCTTCAAAAAGACACTTGTGAAGGGTCCGCACTCCACAAGTGTGTGGGATTCTTACCCACTAAAAACCACACACCCTTTTCCCACGATGTGAGTCATCACCCCGGAACCGCTCTTGCATTACTTCAGGGTGATATCGTGCTTTGTCTTTCAGACGTCTTCTTTCTTCATTTCTCCTTTACGAACGTTCGTATGCTTCCAAATCCTTCTTCTTCTGACGAAGGATGTCCTCCACATGTACTGCCACGCGATCCCAGGATTCCTGGTTTCGCAGCATCACCGAAATAACATTATCTGTTGTCAATTCTCCTAGTTCAGTTTCCACACATCTTCTCTGAATTGTCCAATGGCCGCATACAAAAAAGGTGTGATATACGTCGTCAATATCATCGCAGTATATGCATGCTGCGTCACTCGCTCTGCCCACTTTATGCAGGAATTTCCGGAAATATCCATGTCCTGTTAGAAGCTGCGTGAGGTAGTAATTTACTTCACCATGGGCCCTTTCAACCCAGATATCCAAGCGTGGTATCAGTCGCTTGGTCCATTTGCCTCGAGGGTCACTTTCCCATCTGAGTTGCCATCGCCTCATCAGTTGACTGAAGGCGCGCTTCTTTGCACATTTCTTTCCCAGCTCTCCTTTGGTACGCCAGATTTCATGCCGCTCCAATGCGAGTAGATCTATTGGGGCTATTGCTGCCACCGTGAGGATTGCCGGTTCGGAAACAGTGCGGTATGCACATGCGATACGTAAAGTCGCTCTCCGTTGTACGGCAGCTATCCTTCTCCGATACCAAGCAAATCTCAAGGATTCAGCCCAGATTTCAGAACCATATAGAAGCACTGACTGAACCATCGACATGAGAAGACGTCGTTTACTGGATTTCGGACCTTTAATATTTCCCATTAGTCTGCTAAGTGCAGTCATGTATTTTACTGCCTTGTCTGTCACTCTCTGAATATGAGTCCAGAATGTGAGCTTGGAGTCAAGTGTCACTCCTAGATATTTTGTGCTCGCAGATGTTTCTATCACTAACTCTCCAACAGTCATTGGTACAAGAGTTTTGATCATTAGTCCAGCCCGGGAGGCACTCACGCGTAGCGACTGTCCTTTGTTTCCTCGCTCGCGGCTCGCTCGCTCTAGCAGTGCTCAGCGCTGCCAACCTCTGTACTTAGGAACTATGCTTGCTTCGATAGCTGGTAGTAGTGGTGGTGGTGGTGGTGGCAGTGATTATTAGTTTGATTCTTGCCGTGGACAAGACCATTGGTCTTGAATAGTTAGGATTCTTGCCGTGGACAAGACTATTGGTCTGGATAGTTAGGATTCTTGCCGTGGACAAGACTATTGGTCTGGATAGTTAGGATTCTTGCCGTGGACAAGACCATTGGTCTGAACGGTTAGAAGCCGCGAAGCGGCGTTAGGCCCTTAGTTTCGTGAGGAATGATGATTGGTCTGGACAGTTAGGATTCTTGCCGTGGAGAAAACCATTGGTCTGGATAGTTAGGATTCTTGCCGTGGACAAGACTATTGGTCTGGATAGTTAGGATTCTTGCCGTGGACAAGACCATTGGTCTGGACGGTTAGAAGCCGCGAAGCGGCGTTAGGCCCCTAGTTTCGTGAGGAAAGACGATTGGTCTGGACAGTTAGGATTCTTGCCGTGGAGAAAACCATTGATCTGGATAGTTAGGATTCTTGCCGTGGACAAGACCATTGGTCTGGTCGGTTAGAAGCCGCGAAGCGGCGTTAGGGCCCTAGTTCCGTGAGGAAAGACAATTGGTCTGGACAGTTAGGATTCTTGCCGTGGAGAAAACCATTGGTCTGGACGGTTAGAAGCCGCGAAGCGGCGTTAGGCCCCTAGTTTCCTGAGCGCGGCCCTAGCCCTCTAGTTTCGTGGACTGGGACGACGACACATCAGAGACATTTGCTTGTGCTTTTATTGTGCTGCGGTTGGTAACGCATTATGATGAAGTTCCTTCTCGGGAAGGAGATCACGTGCCAGTTTACATTGACCAATAGGAATACAAGAAGCTACTTGAGAAATGAATATGGCGTGTAATAATCTTCCTTAGGTTATAAAAGTAAATGTAGTTTTTGGGGAGGGTTGGTGGGTTCCTGGACATCGCAATGAACACATCTCTCCTCTCGGACGCTCTCCAAGTAAGATTGCCTTAATTTCCACTCACTTATAACATTACAAATGTAGTGCCTCCCGGGCTGGATTAATACCGAGTTTTGATCCTTTTCCTCGTCAGAAGAACTATCTCCGTTTTGTGTTCGGCTAATGTTAGACTGTGGCTCATCATCCATTCTTTTATGCGCCGCATCACCTGGTTCAGTTTAATTTGAGCCATTTCAACATTACGAGCTACTATCAAGGCGGCCACATCATCAGCGCAGCCCACAAGCTTCGTGTCCTCTGGCATCTCCACACGTAACAAGCCATCATACATTATGTTCCAAAGATCTGGACCAAGGATCGATCCCTGCGCTGCACCAGCCGTCAGACGCTTTGTCTTTTCTCCATCTTCCGTATCATACAACAGAGTGTGATCTTTGAAGTAATCTCTCATTATACGCATAAGATATTGTGGTAGCTTGAAAGTTTCTTCAAGAGCTACCAACATGTCGCTCCATCTTGCCGAATTGAAGGCATTCAGGGTCACAAGAAGTGTCAATTTACGGGAATGATGGTTGCCCGTTTGTGCCCTTTCTGCTGTATTCACCACCTCCCACACTGCATCTAGCGTCGAGTGTCCTCTCCGAAATCCATGTTGGCAAACAGATAGATCCCCTGCTAGTTGAACTGCTGAGAGGATTCTGGGCTGCAGAAGTTTCTCCAGGCCTTTTCCAGCTGTGTCCAGCATACATAAAGGTCTATAACCACCAAGTTTTCCTTTGCTGATCAGAACCAAACGAGCCATTTTCCATCGGGGACTAAAAACACCCGTTTGCAGGCAATGATTGTACATATTCAGCAACAGTTCTGGGCATAGTTCTGCTATTATCTTTAGCACGTCTGCAGGTATACCATCTGGTCCTGGAGTTTTCTTGTTTCTAAGAGAGCTAATAGCTCTATTCAGCTCTTCTACAGTAAAGAGGGGTATATCATCCAGTTCTTTCTCGTCGTCACATTCAATCCTCTCTGGATGGTCTGGGAATAGTGTATCCACAATTTGTTTAATTGTTTGCGGATCCGCACTCGGGGTTGAAAATGTCCCGAGTTTCTTCATGACAATCTTATAACCTTGTCCCCATAGATCATCTTCTACTTCTTTAGCCAGTGCCCACCATTTATCGGCTTTACTTTTTCTGATTGCATTACGGAGTTCCTTCTTCGCTGACTTGTACTCCGCTGTGACTGAGGTATTCTCTTGACTGCTTCTCATCCTCTGAGCCCTGTGTCGAAGTCGCAGACAATTCTTTCTCAGTTCAGCAGTCTCTTCGGTCCATCAGTACACTGGGCGCTTGCTGTTTCGCGGTCTCCTTCGGGACATTGAGGCGTTGCATGCTTGATGGATTAGCTGCATAGTGAGTTCAACACATATACCAGCTGCTTCTTTCCCTCTACGAGCAAAACATTTTTCAGTTATGTTGTCCATTCCATTCCGAATTACATCAATGAACTTTTCCTTGTCAATACCGGCTATGTTCCATCGTGCTGACCTGCGCAAGATGTTTCTTTCTTGAGGAGATTCTTGGAGCAGTCGAAAGATGATATATTGATGATCGCTCCCCGTGTAGTTCTCGATCACTTTCCATTCGCAAATCTTAGGCGTAATAACCTCTGATGAGAAGGTTACATCCGGTATTGTTCCCTGACATCCTGGCCGTCGAAATGTTGGCACATTTCCAATGTTGTTGACCACCAAACCTGTTCTGGCTACCATCTCCATTATACGACGTCCTCTGGAGTCTGTTTGTGGCAGGCCCCATTCCAACACTTGAGCATTTAGGTCACCAGCGACCACTAGTTTGTTTTCCATTCTGCGTATTATGTCCTCAAGACCATCAAGTTTCATCTGAAAGTTAGAAACAGATTCATTTGGTGTAAAATAACGGCTTACAATAGTGATTCCCCCAGTCTGTACCCAAACAATCGTCATCGCATCCATGCTGTGTTACTGGGACTTTTCCTGGATCTGGTATCCAAATTGCAGCTGTTCCGAGGTTATCCACAAACCACCCTGGATGGTCTCTCTCTTGATATGGTTCGCTAATAATAACGATGTCTACTTCCATCTCGTAAATCAGCTGTGTCATAAGATCGTTAGCTGTTTGACTCCTGTGCATATTTGCTTGAAGTATTCGCATCATTTACCATGATTTTTTGCCTTTTCCAGAGCTTCACGAAATATTGCACATGCTCTCGATCCAGGAATATGCTTTCGTTCAGCTTCATTGACACCCTTGTCTGAACAAAGCATGCATCGTGGATTGTTCTTTTTACAGTCTACTGCCTTGTGGCCAGATTCTCCACACTTAAAACAGAGCTTGCTTCTGTCGGGGCCTGTGCAGTTCCTTGCCAGATGTCCATATGATAGGCATCGGAAGCAGCGAGGTAAAATAGTTCTAGCTCGTACTCTGCAGTATAGCCATCCTACCTTGATTCTTCCTGCTTCCAGTAGTTTCTGAGCGTCCTCATCTTTGGTTTCGAAGATGGCAAGTTTCTGACCCCAGCTGTTTGGTTTCGAGACCGATATTTTCAGTTCTCCATGGGGGTTGCCGGAATCTCGTCTTACAGCTTCCTCCACGTCTGCGGCGGTAGTGACACCATCCATGTCTCGAATCTCCAGTGTAGTTCGGGGGATTAAAGCCTTTACATCGCCATCTCGTCCGAGGGCATCTCTCAGAGAATTACTGAATACCTCCCTATTTTCCATCGTAGTTGTTTTGTTAAATTCAAGAACAGCTCCCGCTCTTGTTTTACGGATAGATCGAATGCCTGCTTCACTGTCTTCCGGCTTCACCCTGTCCCTGATATCCTTCAAAACATCAGCGAAAGTCTTACCGTTCATTGGTTTGATGATTACGGCTTCTGAACGACTCCTAGATTTAGAATGAGGTCATTTCCCACTTTCGCTAAGCACTGTACTTTCAGGATTATTACTGGCCTGTTTCGTTGGGATATCTTCTTGCTTCCTATCCTCACTCTTCTTCTTTCTCTTCTTCTTAGACAGAAACGTTTCCCATTTTCCTTGATCTTCCTCAGAGTCATATGTCACTGGTGATGTGTTGGACAATTCCTTATTCTCCGTGGTAGTTGGTCTCTGCTCTAGTTCTTCTGCAGATTTCTTCCACGACATCCTGCATGTTGCTCCAGCCTCTAAAGCTTCTTCCAGCTTCATGAGGCCATTCTTTATTTCCGTTTTTAGGTTTTTGAGAGGAATAGCCATTATCTTCTTCAACAGTGATCTTGCAGTCTCAAGATGCACCTCTTCTTTGTATTGATTCTCCATTATCTGCCGACTGATATCATCAGTCAGATTTAGGTCAATACTCCTACCATTTCGGCCATTGTAGATACTTTCCCTTGATACACCAGGGAGCTCAACCGTATCACGCAGAATGTCTGCTTCTGCCATCATGCCAATATGGGAGTCTAGTTGGCCGTGTGTTAAGTCAAGGAGATGAAGTTGTGGGTGGGCGCTGGGAGCGCTTACACTAGAAAACGATCGTCGATCTACCGCAGTGTACCTTCTACGTGATTTTGATCTTTGACAAGATGGCTGCTCACAACAGGATTATTTCAACGCAAACTTTTCAATATTTTACTTAATATTCTGTCGTTCTAGTTGTAATCAAACACATCTACCATGAAATGGGGCTTAAAATAACCAAACAAGCTCGTTTAGGTAAGTGCCTTCACAATGTAAACCCGCTTTCTTGAGCTATTTTGTAGCTGCGAAGTTCACGCGTCTTTTCATGTCCAACAATCCATCAATAATAATAATAATAATAATAATAATAATAATAATAATAATAATAATAATAGCTGTAACCTTGCATTTAGGGGATGGTAGGTTCAAGTCCCACTGTTGGTACCCCTTAGTTTTCCATTTTCACACCAGGCTAAACAGTCGTAGCCTGTTCCCATCCTTCGGTTACTGAAAACCCTCAGTGTGTTTGTGTGATGTTTAAACCACTAGCAAAAAGTGAAAATAAAATCTAATGTTTGCTTGTGCTGTATTGTTTTCTCTCCTAGCTACTGGAAGGGGCGTATTCCTCGCCAGGGCTGGCTGTATCTTTCGGTCGGGCACATGTGTTTTTATTCCTACATACTTGGTCGAGAAACAAAACTTGCAATTCGATGGACCGACATTACCGACCTTAGCAAGACCAGCAGTCTTTTGTTTCCAGATTCCATCCGTGTTACAACAAGAGAGAAGGAGGTAAGTTTCCACCAAAGTAACTCTTGGTTGTAGTTTGTATTGCTGCACTAATAAAGAACATATCATTGTCCAAATTATGGAAGTGTTAAGATTGTAGATGATGTAAATAAATATGGAGAAAGAAAGATGTTTTTGCCACTCTAAACCGTGTCCATTCAGAGTAGTCATCAAATACCTCAAACATGGTGAAGTGACAAAATGGTACTTTCTGCAGTCCAGTATACAAACGTGTATTCATAATGGGGAACATGCAAGTCATGAGGTTCAAAGCGCTCTAGCAGATTTCTGTGAGTTACAGTGCAGGCTAGCGCTGCAAGTTGCTAATGCAAATAGTTAGCAAAGAGCGAACATCGAGGGATATGTTTATTTTTGATGGATTTAATGCCATGAATTTCATACCCAAAAGTGAATCAAATAAGACCACGAAAAAGCACACTATTTCAAATGATATCATACATGTTAAACAATAGAAGTGAAGATGGTTTTCCGTGGTTTCCCATTTTCACACCTGGGGCTGTACCTTAATTAAGGCCACGGCCGCTTCCTTCCAACTCCTAGGCCTTTCCTATCCCATCGTCGCCATAAGACCTATCTGTGTCGGTGCGATGTAAAGCCCCTAGCAAAAACAAAAAACAAAAACAATAGAAGTTTTTTAAAATTTGCTTTACGTCTCGCCGACACAGGTAGTTTTTACTGGCGGCAATGGGATAGGAAAGGGCTAGAATTGGGCTGAAAAAGTTTAGCCGGACAGAATGGCTCAGACGGTTGAGGCGCTGCCCTTCCGACCCCAACTTGGCAGGTTCGATCCTGGCTCAGTCCGGTGGTATTTCATGGTTCTCAAATATATCAGCCTCTTGTTGGTAGATTTACTGGCACGTAAAAGAACTCCTGCGGGACTAAATTCCGGCACCTCAGCATCTCTGAAAACCGTAAAAGTAGTTAGTGGGACTTGAAACCAATAACTTTATTATTATTATTATTATTATTATTATTATTATTATTATTATTATTATTATTATTATCATTATTATAAAAAGGATTAATCCCTAAGGGTGTTAAGTAGGGGTTAAGACCCGAAAACAAAAATAATCATTCATCCAAAACCGTTTATATATGAAGATGATATTCCAAATGGCGTTATATATTTTTTTAAACCAAGATGTAAAATAAGAAATCTTTTAAAACATTTCAGCCCTAAGTGATTAAATGAGGTTAGCTCTGGAAACAAAATTATTCATCTCTCCAAAACCATTTGACCTACTGCACCCATAATGCAAATATTGTGCCTTTGCTGTCGAGATGTAGTGTTTACAGTGCACTATGTCTTCTGGTATGGACTATATCAAATTTGTTATTTTCATAGACCTGTCTCATCTCATCGTTGGCTTTGACAATATGAAAGTGACTGAGGTATGAGTGATGCTAGCAATACCATTCCTTATGCAGCCAGCCCCTGTTATGAATAGTGTGAAAATATCGCTCATAGGGTCGGTTGGTGCATGCATTTCAGTAGGCTTGGCAGACTGATATGTAATAGCAACGGCTGGCTCGATGAGGAAATCAGCGGGAAACTATCTCACTCCTTATTTCCCTAGTATGCCTCTTCAGTGACGCCTAAGCTATTTATGACAGCTGTTGGCGGAGCTGCAGAGGATCAAACCAGCCTTCGGGCTGAATACCCAACATACAATGCAAATATTACATGGTGGTGTTGTTAGAGTCATCAGTCCATAGACTGGTTTAATGCAAGTCTCAATGCCACCCTATCCTGTGCTGACCTTTACATTTCTACATAACTGCTGCATCCTACATCTGCTCTGATCTGCTTGTCATATTCATACCTTGGTCTACCCCTACCGTTCTTACCCCCTACACTTCCCTCAAAAATCAACTGCACAAGTCCTATCATTCTATCACTTCTTCTCGTCAAATTTCGCCACAACAATCTCCTCTCACCAGTTTGATTCAGTATTTCTTCATTCGGGTCTAGAAAGCCAAGAATAATGGCCTAGAGGATTCGTCACGCTGACCACATGACACCTGGTAATCTGCAATCCTTTGGGCTGAGCAGCGGTTGCTTGGTAGGCCAAGGCCTTTCAAAGGCTGTAGTGCCATGGGGTTTTGGGTTTTAATTTTTCATTTGAGATTTGATTTATCCATCTCTCCTTCAGCATTCTTTTGTAACACCACATTTCAAAAGCTTCTATTCTTTTTCTTTCTGAGCGAGTTATCGTCCATTTTTCACCTCCATACAATGCCATGCTCCAAACAAAAGTCTTCAAAAACATTTTTCTAATTCCTATATCAATATTTGAAGTGATCAAATATATTTTCTTAAAAAAGGCCTTCCTTTCTTGTGCTAGCATGCATTTTATGTCCTTATTTCTGCCATTGCTAGTTATTTTACTACCCAAGTAACAATTCCTAATCTAATATTTCCTGCATCACCTGACTTCATACGACTGCACTCCATTACTTTTGTTTTGGACTTATTTATTTTCATTTTGTACTCCTTACCCAAGACTCTGTTCATACCGTTCAGCAACTTCTCGAGATCTTCTGCAGTCCCAGATAAAATAACAATATCATCGGCAAATCTCAGGATTTTTATTTCCTCTCCTTGGATTATGATTCCCTTTCCCAATTATTTGATATCCTTTACTGCCTGTTCTATATAAACATTGAAAAGGAGGGTGGGCAAACTGCAGCCTTGCCTCACCCCTTTCTGGATTGCTGCTTCTTTTTCATAGCCCTCGATTCTTATTATGACAGACTGATTTTTACAGTAGAACCTCGATTATACGTTCTTGGAAAGTACATTTTCCCAGATTATTCGTTCAATTACATGGTCCGCGAGCAGTGAGCATCCTAATTAAATCACATTGTAAAAATCCTGCATTATCCGCTACTCGAAGAAAAGATTTCCCGGATTAACTGTCCAGAAATTTCAGTCCCATCAACGTTACATCCTCGATCAAGCGTTTTTCAAGAAATTGTATCTCACAAAAGGACAGATATGGCATACTTATGGATCTTGGTGTCAACGTCCCGTCATTACGATAATTAGAGCAAGTACTGTACTGGAAAAGCGATCGGCGGTGAACTTGCATAAGGGACCATCACATTCGGGTGGTATTGTTTAGAGAATCCTCTGAAATCATAAAGCAGACAGTGGCTGCAGCAATTGGAAGGAGACAGAGCGCATTTCGACAGCTCTACTTGAAGACGGATGAATTTTGTCAACTGTTCATACTTGTAAAACGTCTATATTATGTCCAGCGTTAGATATTTATTATTCATTTCTTTACTTTTTTCTATTGTATCGGCGAACAGGTTTTTGGGCACTTCCCTCAGGGCACTGTACAGTCACTAGGCTGTCAGGCAGGAATCGAAACTGCTCCTTAACACAAGTCTAGTATTTTAATATTGTATACGATTATACTATCGAGACCAGAACAGATGTTTCACCTTGCATGCATAATGCCATGGGAGAGCTTGGAATTGCCTATTATTGTTTTGGTCTTAATATAAGACAGGGAATATTACGTTTTTCTGTTAAAATGTTATAAACACCACAGCGGTTTTATTTGCGCACATTACATTTAAAAAGTTTGTATCATTTCCCATTCGTACTGACTTGTAAAGCGAGCGCGCTTTCCAGCTGAGCTGAAGGTCTTGAATAACCATAATTTCTGAAGTTTTGATGATATTTTTTGCTATTTCCAATTTGATTGTGGTTAGTGATGGGCAGAATTGAATATGATGCATTCAAGAACTTTTGAGAATCGATACTTACATTCAAAACCTTATCTCGAGTTCAACATAACCTTTAAAAGCCGATGTAGGTCTAATTTACGCAGTAGAAGATTTCCAGAAACTGACTATGAACAATATACTGGTGACCAAATTAAAATAGAAGATTATAAAAAGGGATTTTGCCATCATGTTGGGCGCTTTTGTATTAAAGTGCTTTATTTTATTGTATTAGAGAATTAAAAATTACTTTTGGTCGACTGTTGTTTGGCTTGGCGTAATTAGATTTTTCGAAGAGTTTGGCTGATCAAAGTTGCTGAATCGAAAGAAGTTTTCACGGAAAACTGACAAAGTTTCCCTGGTAAAACTGAATGTAAAGTTTCGAGATTTTTAACTCGCATACCGGTAGTTAACATTTGCAGCTGGCCCCTCGGTCTAACTTGCCTGCCTCTCACCCAGAGGGCCTGGGTTCGATTCTCAGCCAGGTCAGGCACTTTTACCTGGATGACGACTGGTTCCAGGTCCACTCAGCTTACCTTTAATTAAGGAGCTTTCGAATGGTGAGATGGCAAACCCGATCTAGAGAGCCAGGAATAACGGCTGAGAGGATTCGCCACACTGACTGTGTGTTACCTCGTAATATGTTTAGCCATATTGTTGATGGTTCATTCATTCCCGGATTTTCTGTTTTCCCATGTTGCACATATTTTTTATGTGTTCCTTCCAAATGGAGTATCGAGATATATGGAGTGTATATAATTCTTCTTTCTCGATACCTGATCCTGATTACCTTCAGAATCTCCAATAGCTTGGCCCAATCAGCATTATCAAATGCCTTTTCTAGATCTACAAAAACCATGTATGTGGGCCTGCCCTTCTTAATTCGATCCTCTAAGATCAGACGTAAAGTCAGGATTGCTTCATGTGTTCCTACATTTCTTCTGAAGCCAAACTGATCTCCCAACTCAGTTTCAACTTGTCTTCTGTAAATATTACGTGTTAGAATTTTGCAGGCATGAGATACTAAACTAATGGTGCGGTAGTTTTCATACTTGTCAGCACCAGCTTTCTTGGGAATAGGTATAACAACATTCTGCCGAAAATCGGATGGTATTTCTCCTGTCTCATACATCTTGTGCACTAAATGAAATAACCTTGCCATTCTGGTTCCTCCTAAAGCAGTCAGTAATTCGGAGGGAATGCCATCAGTTCCACGTGCTTTGCTCCTATTTAGATCTCTCAAAGCTCTGTCGAATTCTGACGTCAAAATTGGGTCACCCATTTCATCAGCATCAACAGCCTCTTCTTGATCCAGAATCATATCATCTAGGTCCTTACCCTGATACAACTGTTGGATATGTCCCTGCCATCTTTCTGCCTTATCTTCTTTCCCTAGAAGTGCTTTTCCATCTGAGATCTTAATATTGATACACCTAGTTTTCCTTTCTCCAAAGGTTTTCCTGTGTGCAGCATCTACCTTTCCTAGGACCATACAACTTTTAACATCCTTGCACTTCTCCTTCAGCCATTCTTCCTTAACTGTCCTGCACTTCCTGTCCACTTCATTCCTTAGTTGCCCAATTAATTACATTATTTCAAATATGTGAATTCAACCTACACAGGAGATTCAGAACATACATTTTGTTTCAAAGCCGATAATCTCTAGCCCTTTAGCCACTGCACTATAAGGCACGAAGTGTTTTGACATTTATGTTGTAAACCAGGTCCACTAAAATTTTGTGCACCGCCAGAGCCCCACCTTAAGAAACCTTCCCGTGAGAAAGAAAGTTTACAGAACCAAGCACCAAGAAAACTGAATAGTCAAGGAAAGGGGATGGGAAAACGAGGATAGGAAATACCTGAGTGTAGTGGTTCAGTCCAAGAGAAATTTAGAAACAAACCAGCCAATCAGAATGCAGGAAACTCTGAAGCACCAAATATTGTCAGCTTTGTGTTAAAAATACAAATAACAGGTGAAATCTAGTGCTCCTTGCATCAAATAATTTAAATAGGTCAGCATATCCAGTGGTGTCGTGTTCATCCACTCTGAAATTTAATTCAACCCAAGTGAAGTGAAAGATTTGGAATTGAGGCCTAGTAATTCACCTGGATATTATGTAATCTGAGGACGTAATATTTTATTAATTGAACTACGGACATGAGAGACTCATCTCTGATGTTCTCTGCTTCTTCAGCGGAAGGATATACTGTACCTTCTTTCTAATTTTTTTTTTTTTTTTTTGCGAGTCCACCTTTCAATGTATTATGTTCGGACAGAAGGTGAGGAGACTTTCAATCCACCAATATCAACCCTTTAAAGAAGCAATAAGACCACAACAAATGTAACGACGACTTTGAGAAGTCCCCTCTTCAAACCCACACAGCGACAGGCGGCAAGATTTTACCTAATTTTAATCACAATAAAGCAACATTCAGACAATGGATCACACAATATCTTACGAAAACGCTACCAAAATTTTATTCCCAAGGTGACACTCAAGTCCATGAATATTCCAGTGAGAGCACGCACATTGGATATTACAAACTAAACAACCCAAACCAACCAATGTCATCACAAGCTTTTAAAGCATAACAATGATGTTTTTATCAAGTGTGCAATAATTTTTAACTCACCCTTTTTTTAGACAGAGCAATTGTATGCAAGCTAAATGTTTTTACATCGTCGGCTGTAACTCGATCCGAGTATATATAACTTCTTCCTGCATAAAGTGAGTAGTTCAACTCAGTTTATGGATGTGTTTGCGATGACTAAACAGACCAATTTTGGCATAAAACATATGCCCACACAAATCACACTGAATGTTTGCAGGAGGGCGGGGTTGTAATTGACGGGGTTTTCTTGCTTGTTGCTTGGCCTCTTGATGTCTGCAGCGTTCTCTTTCAAACTAGTTGACAGCGGTGGATGTAGTGTTCCGCAGTGAACGGTCCACAGCACATTCTTCCCATGTCTGTATGTTTATACCAGTTATCTTCATGATGTGCTTCAGCTGGTCGTTAAAACTCTTAGGAGGGGTTCCACGAGGTCTACTGCCGGAGCAAGGTTCACCATAAAAAATTTGGCGGGGAAGCCTGGGATCACTCATGCGGCGCTTTGTCGAGAACTGCAGTCTTGGTCACATAGTCATCCCACCTGATATTCAAGATGTATCTCATTTTTTGTTGCTGGAGGCACTCAAGTGTTGTGAGATCATGGCGATAGGGTGTCCAAGTTTCACAGCCATACAGTAGCGTGGAAATGACGATAGCTTTGTACACGATGAGTTTGGTATGCAGTTTTAGGCTGTTATTCATGAAGACTCTGTGCATTAACCATCCGAATGCTGCATGAGTAGCCCCAATTCTTTTATCAACATCTTGTTCGCAGGTACATCGTTTAGACAAGATGTTTCCAAGATATGCTCCAGGGTTGTGTCCAAGATGGAGATTCAGAACTCAGGAAGAGTTAATCCTGGCGCAGGTTGTGCAAGTACCTTTGGTTTCTTTTTTGCATTAAGGGCAAGACCAAAGTAATCACATGCAGTTTTGAAGCAGTTGACTGACTGTTGTAGTTCTGCAGGTGTTAGAGCAGGGGATGCGGTGTCATCGGCATACTGCAGTTCTGTCACCCGGGTAACCAGAGAACGTCTGTGAGCGAAGTCTTACCAGATTGAAAAGGCCTCCATCAAAACGAAATGTAATCTCCATGTGGATGACTCATGCAGGATGGCAGCCATGTACAGTGCAAAGAGTGTAGGAGCAAGCACACTGTCTTGTTTCAATCCATGAGTGACTGGGAACATATCTGATACTGAGTTACCATGAAGAACCTGTGCAGACATGCCATATCCACGTAACATTCAGGACATCCAGAATGTCTCAGTACTTTCCACATAGCAGATCGTGGTACTGAATCAAAGGCTTTTTCCAGATCATAGAAAACTAAATACAGAGGCTGCTGTTGCTCTCTGCATTTTTCCTGGAGTTCTCTAGTACAGAAGATCATATCTGTTATGCCTATGGAGGTTCGGAAACCACATTGAGACTGAGGCAAAGTTCTCTCTGAGATAACTTAGAGCCGGTTTAATAGAATTCTTGTGAGATTATTACCTCCAATTGACAAAAGCAATATACCACAGTAGTCCCACATACATTACGATCGCCTTTCTTGAAGATAGTGATGATGATAGCATTCTTCAAGTCGTCGGGTACTTCTCGAGTTTCCCAAATAAAGAGGATGAGTGTGAAAAGTCTAGTCTTCAAGGGTATACCTCCATTTTTTATCAGTTCCAGAGGAATGTTATCAGGACCAGGAGCCTTTCTTGGTTTTTAGTTGAGTGCTTTGGTGAAATCTCTGTATGTGGGTGGAATTGACATCCATGGTTATTGGGGCTACTGAGGGACATTATGAAAAATGTCCTCAGCGACATTGGAGGCACGATTTAGAAGCACAGAGAGATGTTCCTTCCAACGCTCGAACATTTCTCCATTTTCAGTTGATATGATGGAGTTGTCAGCATCTTCAATGACCCTGATGAAGATCGAATTGGACCATATATCTCCTTTATGCCAGCATAGAAGTTTTGCAAGGCACAGGCATCAGATAGTCTTTGCAGTTCTTCAGCTTTTTGTTGCCACCAGTTATTGTTGATTTCTCTGATTTGTGCCTGACATAAGTTCCAAGAAATGTGATTTCTTCACATTGGGAGATGGATCTTGAAGATAGGATAGATGGGCTTCCTGTTTGGCATTGATTGGACACTTAATTTCATTATTTTCATCAAACCAGTCTTGTCTTTTTTCCTCACAAAACCAATTGTTTCCTCGGCTGACTCAGTGATGACCTTATGAATCGTGGCCCTCTTCTGATTTGTACTATCTCTGCTGACTGGATGACTAGCCAGTTTGTTTGAGATAGCATCTCTGTAATATGTAGCAATGGATTCAGTTTGAAGTTTAGAAATACCAAATTTTATTCTAGGCTGGTTGTGGATGGATCTTTTTGGTTTGCGACTGATTAAGATTCTCAACTGGCAAAAAAAAAAGGAGTTTACGATCTGTCCAGCAGTCATCGACGTTTCTTGTGTTCCTTGTAACGACGACATCTTTTTTTTTATCACATTGCCTGGTGATGATATAGTCAAGGATGTGCCAGTGCTTTGAGTGAGGATGCATCCAAGTGGTCTTGTAACGATTTGGCAGGTGGAACTGAGTATTAGTAATAAACAGTTCATGTTCAGCACATAAACCAAGGAGCAGCAGACCATTGGCATTACAGTTGCCAAGTCCATGTTTTCCATCACATTGCTCCATAATTGGTGATCTTTACCAACTCTGGTGTTGAAATTGCCAAGTAGTAAGAGCTTGTCTCTTGGTGGTACTTTGGGGATGGTAGTGCTCAGCAGGTTGTAGAATTGATCTTTAGCTTCTACATCAGCATCCAAGGTGGGAGCATGTGCGGAGATGAGTGTCATTGATTTAGCTCCAGAGAGTGGGATTCAGAGACTGGGATTCAGAGAGTCATAATTCTTTCGCTGACAGCAGTTGGAGTTAGCTGATAATCATTCACCAATGTGGTCTTCACAGCATCCAACACCATGAATGCTGTGTTCTCCCTCATCCTTTCCCTTCCAGAAGATTGTGTAATCTGAGCTGAACTCAATAAGTTTACCTGATTTCACTTAAGGCAACAATTCGTCCAAGCTCACTGGTGACAAGGCTGTTCTTCTCTCAGGTCTGTTACTGTCTTTCAAACCAAGTAGGGTTCGAACATTCCAGGTTCCTATAATCAAAGTTTTGGTTATCTTTGTTTTTCGACTGCATAAGGGGTGACCCACTGGGTGCGGCCTCCCAGCAAGCTGAGAGTGTGACTACCGATGTTTAGACCTCATTTTCTAGGGCCTTCCCTATTCAGGGTGGGCAGCGGTGATTCTAAATAGGCCTGCCCAAATACAGATTCAGGACAGAATTCCTGAGTAGTCTTGGAGTCTCAGAAAGACAGCCATCACACATCCGATTCCAACATGCAGGTCTGAATTAGAGGCTTCCAGTTTCACCCAAAAACCAGCTTCCACCATCCTTATCCTATCGCTGTTGGACTTAAGTTAATAAAAATTTCGTGTGGCTATTTCTAGCTGAGTGCAGCCCTTGTAAGGCAAACCCTCCAATGAGGGTGGGCGGCATCTGCCATGTGTAGGTAGCTGCGTGTTACTGTGGTGGAGGATAGTGTTACGTTTGGTGTGTGAGTTGCAGGGTTGTTGGGGACAGCACAAACACCCAACCCCTGATGAGCCATTGGAATTAACCAATGAAGGTTAAAATCCCTGACCCGGCCGGGAATCAAACCCGGGACCCTTTGAACTGAAGGCCAATACGCTGACCATTCTGCCAACGAGTCGGGCGGACTTGAGTTGAAGGGCATGACAGCAGGAGAAAGGGCTACAAGCGGGATTTTGTTTAAGGTGTATCGCAGCTTGCAAGTAAGTGACCCACACACTATGATCTCGGAAATATGCCCTGCGGCACAAATGAAATGTGAAGTGCAGGTTCTAGTACCATGACTGCAAAGGACTGCCGCAGACTCAAAAAAATACCACTGAGTTGCGTCTTCACAGCCAGTCCGTCTGGCATGACCTCATCCGCCTCCACAACCGTTGAGAACGACAAAAAGAAGGTTCCTCCGTCCGTTTTGCCGTTGGGCCAAAAACACAGGTGATGGGTTCCAGTGTCATTTCCTACACCGGGGACCATCACCTCACCCAAAGGGGCTCATCCGCCCGAAGCGGTTAGCCCCTATGGGGTGGTCGAGTTATTTACCGCCGCTCAACACTCAGTGTTAACATTTTTACAGCTGGTTGCCAAGCCAGTTAACCCCCCTCCTTGCCCATTCCAACTACGGACCGGACAGTGATGGAGTTTTTATATATAGTACATGTAAACACAATTCACTAGTCATAACAATTCACATCAGCCGAATGTTTCTACAGAACACGTAATACACACACAAATATTTTTTAGTTAAACAATTCGTGTCAGCTTAACCATTTTAAGTATTTTATTATTAAACAAAAACCCAGGATCCTGGGTATTTTGATCTAGGTAGTAGGAACAGCAGCTGAAGATACGTACAAAATAGGCAAAACACATCCCGTTTAAGACATAACAATAATGTAAAAATATTTATGTAAAGCAATAAAAAAGCATAGTGTATTGGAAGGTGGACTCTCAAAAAAACCCATTCTTTTAGAAAGATATACGTTGCTCAATATGGACCCAACAATGAAATTTATAACTTGTAATAAGGATATACCTTCGGTGCAAAGAGCGGGATTCAAGGAAGGAGTAATAAGGATATACCTTCGGTGCAAAGAGCGGGATTCAAGAAAGGAAGGTCGGAATCACCACCAGTCTTCTTTCAGTAGTAGTCTTGTTCAGTCATGCTCGGCCACCATCCGTCTTGAGTGAGTCAGTCTCAGTGTTCACTCAGTGTTGAGTAGAAAGTTAAACATTTTAAATGACATGTGGCCAGAATATTATCACTAATAGAATGGAGAAGTGAGTGATTTAACTATCATGAAGTCAAGATATCACGACAGTAACAGAGAAGTAAGTGGTAATGATAAACATTAATTATAGACCACAGCTAGTTGGAGTGAAGTTCAGTTGACTTTGTTCATTCACTTTATAAACTGAAATGGGGTGGGATAGGGATGCAGACAAGTTTGAATTGAGTGAGTTAGGATATGTACAGTAGAACCTCAATTATACGTTCCCAGAAACTACGTTTTCCCGTATTATTCGTTCAAATTGCGTGGTCCCGCAACCATCCTAATTAAATCACGTAAAAATCCCGCATTATCCATTCCCTGAAGAAACTGTTTCCTGGATCAACTGTCCAGAAATGTTAGTCCCATCACCGCTAAATCCTCAATCTCGCGTTTTTCAAGAAACTGTATCTTACGAAAGGACAGCTACGGCATACTTACGGATTTTGGAGTTGACTGCCCGTCATTGCGGTAATTTGAAGTAGTACTGTACTGGAAAAGCGATCGGAGGTAAACTTGCAGAAGGGATCATCTTAGCATCGCATTCGGGTAGTATTGTTTAGAGAATCCTCGGAAATCATAAAGCAGGGAGTGCCCACGACAATTGGAAGGAGACAGAGCGCATTTCGACACCTCTATTTGAATGTACAGACAATACGGGAAGTGAAGCTTATAAATAATAATACCTCTATTTGAAGACAGAACGAGTTTCGTCAAATGTTCATACTTGCAAAACGTCTACAATATATCCAGGGTTAGATGTGTAATTTTTTTTTCTTTTTTTTTTTCGAGTGTATCGCTGAACAAGTTTTCGGCATTTCCCTCAGAGCACTGTATAGTCACTGGGCTTTCAGGCAGGAATTGAAACTGCTCCTTTGTAAGTAACACAGATTTAGTATTTTAATATTATCATATACGATTATGTTACATACATAAAGCCATGGGAGGTTTTCGGATTCCCCGTTACTGTTTTCGTCCTAATATAAGACTGGGAATTTCACGTTTTTGTGTTAAAATATTATAAAAGCCGCAGTCGTTTTATTTGCGCACGTTACATTAAAAAACTTTTTATCATTTCGCACTCATACCGACTTGTACAGTGAGTGCGCTTTCCAGCTGGTCTCAAGTTCGCGTATAATTGTAATTTCGGAAGTGTTAATGATATTTTTTCTCTTTCCAATTTGTTTGTGATTAGTGACGGGCAGAACTAAATATAATACATTCGAGAACTTGAAGATTGATACTTTCGAAACCATATTCTTGAGTTCAACATAACCTTTAAAAGTCTATGTAGGCCTAATTTATGCGGTACAAGATTTTCATAATGTATGAACAGTATACCAGTAACCAAATTACAATGGAAGATTAAAAAAAGAAAAGATTTTGCCAACATGTTCATCATGTTGGACGCTTTTGTATCTAATGCGCTTTATTTTATTAGATTAGAGAATGAAAAACTACTTGTAGTCGATTGTTGTTTGGCTTAGCGTTATGGGTATTAGATTTTTCGAAGTGTTTGGTTGATCAAAGTTGCTGAACTGAAAGAAGTTTTCAAAGGAATATGATGAAGTATTCAGAGAAAACTGACAAAGTTTCCCCGGTAAAACTGAACGTAAAGTTTCGAGATTTTTAAGTCGCGTACCGGTAATCAACGTTTGAAGCCAGCCCCGCGGTCTAACTTGCCTGCCTCTCACCCGGAGGGTCCGGGTTCGATTACTGGCCAGGTTGTGATGTTTGGCACATCACAGCATGTACTAAATTATTGAAATGTGTAATTAATTGAAAAATGTATATATTTAATCACTGGTAGGTCACTTTTAAATTATTACGTGTATATGCATATATATAGGGTTTTAATCATCCATTTCACATCATCATTTCATTTCTTTGTACCGCGGCTATAACGTATTCTGAATGAACAACTTATTGAGTAAAGTATTACATCATCATTCGTAATAATAGCTTGCGGTAAATTTTCCAATAGCCGAGGTCATGTGACCGGAGTCTCCAGGCTAATTTCAGCCCATTACCAGGAAATGTGCGTCATCAAGCTTACGAGAGACCTTACCCTTCCATACTCTGAGGAGACAGTTAAAGCCTTGTTAACGCCTACTTTTCGAAGTTCGCTACCTGACGCTTTGATTGCATAAAATGAATTTCATTATAATGCCCCTATTGTTGTACGTATACTTTAAAGGTATCGTCAAATGTTCCACCTTTACAATACTAAAAGTTTTATTATTTAATTATTTAAACAACATTTTAAAAAAATATAACGGGACATGTTTCATCTATCTTGTAGACATCATCAGCCGAAAAGTTTTAAGATCAAGCACAAAGGACAAGGGGAAAAACACATTAAAATAATTCGGACTGCCGAATGTGTCAGTTAAAATGGTGAAGAATATGCTGGAATGCTCTGAGCATAACACTTGAATATTGTTAAAAGTGAAATTAAAAAATTGTACACATGAGATGATTCAATAAAATTGGTATTAGAGTCCTTCTTGACTTGATGGTGCTGTATTGACATACAGTATTCCAATGTGTCGGTAAAAACTTGATGATAAGGAGCACAATGTGTAGTTCCAGTAGAATAAAGATGATCGATAAACATGTGATAAACATGAGTGAGCATTCCAGTAAAAAGATATTGAGATTGTCCTATTGGCGTGATGATGTTGACAATTCTTGTTAAGAAATTAAGCGGAATATCTGATCGTAATATCGTATGTAGAATGTGCAGTGGAGGGCCCTAGAACGAGAATGACGGCTATTATTAACGTTAAAAGTAGGCAAGTTTTTAAAGTATCTTGTAATACAAAAGAAGAATGAATGAAAATAAAATGCGGTACATCTGATTACTTACGTTCTCGACTAGCTCAGCGTGGTATGGATGTTTGTGGCTGACTGGAGGCCGTGTGTGATGGGAGCTGGTATGAGGGGAGAGTAGGGGAAGGAGGGAAGCGACTTATACAAAGTATATCAGGCATAGAACATTCTCGATATTCAACTTAATCAACACAAGAACTACAAGAGGATTGAAGAATGAATGCAACGCAACATGAACTCAAATTTTAATAGACGTTTTTAAAATATACCATGTTTTAATGTGTTTAATGTGCTATATTTTTTAGTGTCTTATGATGTGGCATATATATTTTAATGTGTTTATGTACTCATGTCCATGCTCAATCAATAGGTTTTAGTTTATTCTAACCATCACCACTTTTAATCAGAGATATTTTTAACGCAACATACTGCAATATATTTTACTTCCATTTTTCATTAGACATCCGGATGCTCTTACGTAACATCTTTGTAATTTTGTCCTATAAATGTAAATTTGTGTGCTAGCTGATGATGGCCAAGATAGGTCGAAACCAGTACTAGTGCAATAATTCATTCACAATAAATGTATTGATCGGTGGAACATTTTACTTGTCTATTACATCATCTCACAGACTCGCTCCGAGTGTGGTGGCAGGAAGTAGCAGTAATCTACCCCCTCCTAGTGGTAATACAAAGTAGCACTGTCGTAATCTGACCTTTGGTGAGGGCTTGCTAAATTAGACTGAAGCAAAAAGACAAAGTAGTCTGGTGACATAGAATCAGAGTGAGAATAATAGGAGCTAAGGGAATGCAAAGTAAAAAATAAAAAAGAATATTAATTTGTGAAACGTTTGTTTTATTACTTATACAGATTATTTTCATGAAAAAATTACCTAAGTAATTAAGGGTAGCAATAACAGAGCTGGCCTGGTGGTGTAGGGGTAGCGTGCCTGCCTCTTACCCGGAGGCCCCAGGTTCGATTTCCGGCCAGGTCAGGGATTTTTACCTGGACCTGAGGGCTGGT
This sequence comes from Anabrus simplex, assembly GCF_040414725.1. Taxonomy (NCBI): domain Eukaryota; kingdom Metazoa; phylum Arthropoda; class Insecta; order Orthoptera; family Tettigoniidae; genus Anabrus; species Anabrus simplex. The sequence continues at coordinate 1,220,286,299 of NC_090266.1, forward strand.
TCAAGGTCCACTCAGCCTACGTGATTAGAATTGAGGAGCTATCTGACGGTGAAATGGTGGCCCCGGTCTTGAAAGCCAAGAATAACGGCCAAGAGGATTCGTCGTGCCGACCGCACAACACCTCGCAATCTGCTGGCCTTCGGGCTGAGCAGCTGTCGCTTGGTAGGCCAAGGCCCTTCAAGGGCTGTAGTGCCATGGGGTTTGGTTTTGTTTGTTTATGTTGTTGTTGTTGTTGTTGTTGTTTAAGTCATCAGTCCATATAGTGGTTTGGTGCAGCTCTCCATGCCACCCTATCCTGTGCTAACCTTTTCATTTCTACGTACCTATTGCATCCTACATCTGCTCTAATCTGCTTGTCGTATTCATATCTTGGTCTACCCCTACTGTTCTTACCACCTACACTTCTTTCAAAAACCAACTGCACAAGTCCTGGGTGTCTTAAGATGTGTCCTATCATTCTATCTCTTCTTCTCGGCAAATTTAGCCAAATTAATCTCCTTTCGCCAAATTGATTCAGTATCTCTTCATTCGTGATTCGATCTATCCATCACACATTCAGCATTCTTCTGTAACACCTCATTTCAAAAGCTTCTATTCTCTTTCTTTCTGAGCTGGTTATCGTCCATGTTTCACATCCATACAATGCCACGCTCCACACGAAAGTCTTCAAAAACATCTTTCTAATTCCTATATCAGTGTTTGAAGTGAGCAAATTTCTTTTCTTAAGAAAGCTCTTCCTTCTTTGTGCTAGTCTGCATCCTACGTCCTCCTTACTTCTGCCATCGTTAGTTATTTTACTACCCAAGTAACAATATTTATCCACTTCCTTTAAGACTTCATTTTCTAATCTAATATTTCCAGCATCACTTGCCTTCATTCGACTGCACTCCATTACTTTTGTTTTGGACTTATTTATTTTCATCTTGAACTCCTTACCCAAGACTTCTTCCATACCATTCAGCAACTTCTCAAGATACTCTGCAGTCTCAGATAAAATAACAATATCATCAGCAAATCTCAAGGTTTTGATCTCCTTTCCTTGGATTGTGATTCCGTTTCCAAATTCCTCTTTGATATCCTTTACTGCCTGTTCTATGTAAACATTGAAAAGGAGGGGGGACAAACTGCAGCTTTGCCTCACTCCTTTCTGGATTGCTGCTACTTTTTCAAAGCCCTCAATTCTTATCACAGCAGACTGATTTTTATACAGACTGTAGATAATTCTTCGTTCTCGGTATCTGATCCCAATCACTTTCAGAATCTTAAATAGCTTGGTCCAGTCAACATTATTGAATGCCTTTTCTAGATCTACGAATGCCATGTACGTGGGCTTGTCCTTCTTGGTTCGATCCTCTAAGATCAGACATAAAGTCAGGATTGCTTCACGTGTTCCTACATTTCTTCTGAAGCCAAAATGATCTTCTCCCAACTCAGCTTCAACTTGTTTTTCCATTCTTCTGTAAATAATACGTGTTAAAATTTTGCAGGCATGAGATACTAAACTAATGGTGTGGTAGTTTTCACACCTGTCAGCATCGGCTTTCTTGAGGATAGGTATAAGAACATTGTGCCGAAAATCGGATGGGACTTCTCTGGTCTCGTACATCTTACACACTAAATGGAATAATCTTGTCATGCTGGTTTCTCCTAAGGCAGTCAGTAATTCAGAGGGAATGTCATCATTTCCAGGTGCCTTGTTCCTATTTAGGTCACTCACAGCTCTGTCAAAATCTGACCTCAAAATTGGGTCTCCCCTTTCATCAGAATCAACAGCCTCTTGTTGTTCCAGAACCAAATTATCTACCACGCACATATTTAGAAAACCTATTTCAAGCTCCCTATAGAATATTGATAACCTTTTCATTAAATATGTACATGGCAACAGCCTTTCTGAAATTTAACGAGACTCAAAAATACATAACCTAATGTCTGAAATGAGTTATGCACACCGCTGTATCTTGAAGGAGAAGTATCACATTCTTATTTTATTTCAGTGTTAAAATTAAGCAATCGTTTACTTCAGCCTTTATTTTTACTGCTGTAATTGCGCTTATTGCAAAAACATTTTCTCCTGATGTTTGTTTACACCAGTTGGTGTTGTGAGGAGAGCTTTGGCTCGCTCAAGATCGACTCACTCCTGCGTAATACCTATATAAATGGCCCGTTATTGGACATTATAAATTTTCCAGCTAACTCATTCTTGGCTGCCAGCGTTTCGCCCTCGTGTGCTAGGCTGGACTCATCAGTTGGTACCTAGCACACCTACCAATACGCTGGCTAGTGCATACCGTGGAGGCCACTGTGTAGGCTACTTGCAGCCACCGGCAGTGCCAATGCACTATTCCCTATGGGAATCAACATATATATCATCTGATGGCCAAGCAGGCATCAATTTTTGGATGAGACAAAGTCTCTTAGTGCATTGGCACTGCTGGTGGCTGCAAGTAGCCTACGCAGTGGCCTCCACGGTATACACTAGCCAGCGTCTTGGTAGGTGTGTTAGGTACCAACTGATGAGCCCACCCTAGCACACGAGGGCGAAACGCTGGCAACCAAGAATGAGTTAGATGGAAAATTTATAATGTCCAATAAAGGACCATTTATATTGGTATTATAAATTTACTCATTCGGGACAAATGTTTCAGATTCCCCATGGGAATCAACATATATTTCACTCCTGCGTAGCAGGGATTCGATACGGATGATGATTGATCGCATTCAATAAAAACGCTGGAGTTGTGAAGTAGTGTATGAATATTGATAATGGATAAAAAAAGAACCACGCCCAAATTTGCTTGTAATGACGGATGAATCAGTAAAAGGGTTCTCATTGTAACCGTAGTAATGATTAATATAAGAATTTTCGAAAGGCATAATAACATTGTCATTAAAACAGCGTTTCTCTTCGACTGTACTGTATCCGAGTCCGACATGTCAGCGCACTGACTTCCTCTTCTGGCTTGAATCATCCTTTGCAAGCTTATGACATCTTTTTCATAGGTTCTTAATGCCCCATGACCAAAACGAATAAAAATAAATATTTGAGAATTTTAACATTTCCTTAACGCTAAATACGGGTTTTGCCCTTTTGTGAATAACGTGAAATCTAGTATAAAATTGCATTGCTCTTATGAAGTAATTTTTGGGATTTGCAATTTCTTCGGGTAAATGTGTTTTGACAAAGTTGACAAAGATGTTGATTCCCATAGGGAATCTGAAATATTTGTTCCAAATGAGTGTTTTTACGCTAAATCGAGGACATGCAAAATCGGGGTTATAATGTAATAATGTTTCTGAGAAATTAAAATAATTGAATGTAATTAATCGAAGTTCAAATAATTGAGTTCATAATCTTGTGTTAACTACTGTCACCTGAAGCTAAACTCATAAAACTATGTAAATCAGACATAAACTAGGTGTGAATTTGGATAAATAAACCGGCAATTTAAGGAGGTAGTTAGATGCCTATAAATAGTGTTGAAGAATAATTTCAAGGATAATTAGAAGGATGAGGTTAAACTTTCTCAGGTTACATAGAAGGCACGATAATAACAAGCACTGATATTTGTTGAATAATAATAATAATAATAATGTTGGCAAACTAGAGGTGATTACGGCATTAACAATCTCTCTGTAATCATCAGGTAACCATAAGCGATAGCATGTGGTACCTAAAAGGTGCTAATAATACGACAGAATAAACGTGTAAGACTAATAATTAAAAGGCCCAGATAGTTAAAACGCGGAATAAATTTTATGATTTGAATAGAGTGGAGATAAGTAATTAGAATTCTCTTGATAGGCAGTTAGTTGTTATTACAGGTAAATAGAGGCATTCTATAAATGAAACTCCAATTGCGAAGTTTGCGGATGGTAGAAACAATAGGAACAAATTAAATGTGGTACGATCCGGAAGAGATAAGAAAAATGAGCACGTGAGATGACATATTGTCCCGATAATGGTTAAGTGGTGAATTCCCGCATAAGAGAGACAATGAAATAATGTGATATGAAGGATAGGAAGATGCACATGATGAAGCTCAATGCGATGACGACATTTTAAGTAATCGAAGCAGGTGATATAAAGGGAGATGTATAACGGAATAAAGTCAACAATCCAGAATTGAGTGGTCAGTGATATAAATAAAGGGAGCGAAGTGTAAAAGTTAGCTGCATGCAAATGGAAATTGTTACAAGAGATTGTAATTTGTTTAATTAGGATATAAGTATCCCAGGTTGCAGGGAATACTGTTATGGGTTATAAACAATTTTGCCTAATTGCCTCCAATAGAATTGTAAGGTGAATAAATGAGTAAATTTCATTTGGGTCGAGGTGGTAATTACCATTGTTTAGTACCGCCATGATATGGAAGTTTATAAGTTGAGATTGTCATTTGAAGGATTTTGATCAGAAATGAGAGATGTAATTACCTCATAATGGATGATACGATCATAAAATATATTTAAGGCATGATCGCTGGCAAGTTGATGAAAAGAATATTCGTATGCATTGACGCACCAGAATCCAAACCTATTTATTGTGTTTATCTTTGAATCGTGCACTTGCAGTGTGAAAGTTAGGTCAGTTAGGAAATAATGTACAAGATTTTCAGTTCTTGTAAATAGAGATTATTTTAGCTTAGGATCTTTCTTTTTCAGTATTGTTTTAATAGGTTGTTAGCATAGGATCGGCATCATTTGTATATCTGTAAATAAGGACAGCAGAGGTTTCACCCACATGGGTACTACACCTTGATTCGTGCAAATGGTCACTAAGTTGATAGATAACAAATCTCTGAACGGACCATCTCAACTGTGGTTAGATGATTGACCGGAGATAGTAGAAGTCTTAACAGTATGGAATACTATTATTCATTGTGAATTTAGCTGGATTAGGTGTGGTCAATCCAATAAATTTAGTTATCATGTAATTTACGGTTTGTTCAGGTGATTGGTTGTTTGACTACAGATAAAAGTTCTTAACGAAACACCAAATGTATTCACAGCATATCACTTAAGAAAGGAGATATTTGTGGCTATTAAAATATTAATTTGGTAAATAAATGTATGATGGAGATGTTAAGCCATGGAAAGCATATGTGACAGTCATATCAATTAAATGTAATAATAAATCAGATGTTACAGGAACAATGTTCCAGGTATTCAGTGTGTGTTCACAGAGTTGGTTTATCAATTTTAGGGCAGTTCAGTCTGCAATATTAAGTCAACAAGTCAACAAGTTAATTTTAATAATCGATGGAAAGAATATTATGGTGAATTATCACGGTAGTAATTGAGGTGAACGTTTGAGGCATGAATAATTAATCTATATATATATAATTGGATGTTGGTATGTTTGAAGCTAATAGACTCAAAAACTACTGGACCGATTTCGCTGAAATTTTCACAGATTGTTCTTATTACATCTGAGAGGGATTATGAAGTGGTTTGAACGAAATCTGATTCGAAGTTCGGCACTAAGGGGTAAAAAATGAAATAGGGGAAGATAAGCAAACCGCAGGACAAGTCCAATCAGCGGGTTGCCTAACCAACAGTATGTGATGTGTTCCTTAAAACTTTATTTCTGCTTTTATCAAATAGTGTGGGGGCAGGATAGAATGTAAAAGTAAAGTGTCGTATATGCTGAGGGTTTTGCTAGTATGTTGTATTTTATGGTTAAAAGGTAGAACCATTCATTGTTCCCCAAAAGAAAAACTTTTATATGTACAATTAGTGTATTATTTAGGATAAACACATAGATGTTTACGGTATTAAGCTTAAATTATAATTCCCATGAACTCTCATACGTCTTGTAATTATACACTGGTTTTCAGTTCAGGGATTTTACTCTCATAAAATTTAATTTGTTTATATAACATACATACATACATTATCATTATAGACTGTTATGCCTTTCAGCGTTCAGTCTGCAAGCCTGTGTGAATTTACAAAACGTCGTCACATTCCTCGATTTGCAACTAGTGTTGTGGCCTCATTTAGTTCTATACCCCTTATCTTTAAATCGTTAGAAACTGAGTCTAACCATCGTTGTCTTGGTCTTCCTCTACTTCTCTTACCCTCCATAACAGAGTCCATTATTCTCCTAGGTAAACTATCCTCCTCCATTTGCCTCACATGACCCCACCACCGAAGCCGGTTTATGCGTATAGCTTCATCCATCGAGTTCATTCCTAAATTAGCCTTTATCTCCTCATTCCAAGTACCCTCCTGCCATTGTTCCCACCTTTTTGTACCAGCAATCATTCTTGCTACTTTCATGTCTGTTACTTATAACTTAGGAATACGATATCCTGAGTCCACCCAGCTTTCGCTCCCGTAAAGCAAAGTTGGTCTGAAAACAGACCGATGTAAAGATAGTTTCGTCTGGGAGCTAACTTCCTTCTTACAGAATACTTTAATACACCTTGATTCAATCTCGCTTACTATATTACCATCCTGGGAGAACACACAACCTAAATACTTGAAATTATCGACCTATTCTAGCTCTGTATCACCAATCTGACATTCAATTCTGTTGCATTTCTTAACTACTGACATCAATTTAGTCTTCGAAAGGCTAATTTTCATACCATACGCATTGCACCTATTTTCAAGTTCCAAGATATTCGACTGCAGGCTTTCGGCGCAAGCTGCCATTAGACAAAGTCGTCAGCATTGGCCAGACTGCTTACTACATTTCCACCTAACTGAATCCCTCCCTGCCATTTTATACCTTTCAGCAGATGATCCATGTAAACTACGAACATCAAAGGTGAAAGATTACAGCCTTGTCTAACCCCTGTTAGTACCCTGAACCAAGAACTCATTCTACCATCAATTCTTACTGAATCCCAATTGTCAAAATAAATGCCTTTGATTGATTTTAATAATCTACCTTTAATTCCATAGCCCCCCAGTATGGCAAACATCTTTTCCCTCGGTACCCTGTCATATGCCTTCTGTAGATCTAAGAAACATAAACACAACTGCTTATTCCTCTCGTAGCATTTTTCATTTACCTGGCGCATACTGAAAATCTGATCCTGACAGCCTCTCTGTGGTCTGAAACCACACTGGTTTCCATCCAACTTCCTCTCAACGACTGATCACACCCTCCCTTCCAAGATGCCAGTGAATACTTTGCCTGGTATACTAATAAATGAGATACCTTGATAGTTGTTGCAATCCTTCCTGTTCCCTTCCTTATAGATCGGTGCAATTACTGCTTTTGTCCAATCTGAAGGTACCTTACCAAAACTACATGCAAATTTTACTTCTCTATGAAGCAATTTCATCCCTGCCTTCCCACTACACTTCACCATTTCAGGTCTAATTTCATCTATTCCTGCTGCCTGATGACAATGGAGTTTATTTACTATCCTTTCCACTTCATCAAGCGCAATTTCACCAACATCATTTTCCTCCTCCCCATGAGCTTGGCTGTTAGCAACACCACCAGGATGATTTCCTTTTACATTGAGAATATGTTCAAAATATTCCCTCCACCTCTCCAGTGATTCCCTGGGATCTATTTTGAGTTCACCGGAATTACTCAAAACACTGTTCATTTCCTTTTTCCCTCCCTTCCTAAGATTCTTTATTACTGTCCAGAAAGGTTTCCCTGCTGCTTGACCTAGCCTTTCCAGGTTGTTACCAAAATCTTCCCATGACTTCTTTTCGGATTCAACAACTATTTGTTTTGCTCTGTTTCATTTATCTACATACAAATCCCTGTCTGCCTCGGCCCTTGTTTGGAGCCATTTCTGATAAGCCTTCTTTTTACGTTTACAAGCTGCTATTGCTTCATCATTCCACCAAGATCTTCGTCTTCTCCCATCTTTACACACAGTTGTTCCTAGGCATTCCCTTGTTGTTTCTACTACAGCATCCCTTTATGCCACCCATTCACTTTCTATATCCTGAACCTGCTTACTGTTTAATTTCCTTGTCCTGGAGATTTTCTATCCTTTTTCGTTTGCAGACAGTTTTCGCTTTCCCTACCCTAGGCCGAGAGATACTTAGTTCACTACAGATCAGATAGTGGTTTGTACCATCGAAAACCCCCCAGAAAACTCGTACATGCCTAACAGATTTCCTGAATTTGAAGTTGGTTAAGATATAGTCTATTATGGATCTGGTACCGGTGTATAGCCTTATGCTTGAAGAATGTCTTCGTAACTGCTAAACCCATACTAGCACAGAAGTCCAGCAAACGCTTCCCATTCCCATTAGCTTCCATATCTTCCCCACATTTACCAATCACCCTTTCGTATCCTTCAGTTCTATTCCCAACTCTCGCATTGAAATCGCCCATTAGCACTATTCTATCCTTGCTGTTGACCCTGACCACGATGTCACTCAATGCTTCATAAAACTTGTTAACTTCATCCTCATCTGCACCCTCACATGGTGAATACACGGAGACAATTCTAGTCCTGATTCCTCCAACTGGAAAATCTTCCCACATCATTCACTCATTTATGTGCCTAATAGAAACTATGTTGCGTGCAATGGTATTCCTGATAAAGAGCCCTACCCCAGACTGTGGCGTTCTCGTTCTAACACCCGTCAAGTACACTTTATAATCTCCTATCTCTTCCTCGTTAGCTCCCCTTACCCGAATATCACTCACTCCTAGCACATCCAGATGCATCCTCTTTGCCGACTCAGCCAGTTCTACTTTCTTTCTTCCATAAGCCCCATTAATATTGATAGCTCCCCATCGAATTCCATTTCGTTCGCCAAGTTGTTTCCAAGGAGTCCCTCGCCTGTCAAATGGGAGTGGGACTCCGTTACTCCCACAGGTCCGAGGCTTGCTTAAAATGTTCTGAGCTCGGTAAATTCATGAAGCAGGATGCTACCCTACTTGCACGTAGTCCAAGTGAGGATTTCTCCTCTGACAGGTTATGGACCACCGGTGAATTGTATAGTCCTAGCCGCCTGAGCACAAGGGGGGCCATGACTCAGAATATGTCCGAGATGCCCACTCCCATTCTTCAGCAGCTGGTATCCCGACTCTCAGGACCACTTACTAGGCCACTCAGCCGTTGCCCATGGTTCACGAACTAGGACCTGACTACAGTAACCCACACCATGAACCATTTGTTATATAACTTATGTTAAAATGTATTTCATTAGTTGATTTCAGTTTTGATTTTCGTTATTTTCTTTAATAAATTGTTTATTTTAAAGCAGTCTGGTCTCTTTTATTGAACATAGTGTAGCCATAGAATAAGTTTTCCCGCGTACCTACGAAGACAAGAGGGACGGTCTACACCCTGAGGTAAGAATCATTTGCCCACTATGTATATTTCAGAGCGAGAGCAGAAGTCAACAACCCACTTCACCACACATCATGCTGTACAAGGGTACGCTACGAAGTTGTAATTTTGCTAGTTGATTATTTTTTTATGTCCTAGATGTCAAATTTGATGTACTTCAAAATGTTTTAAATAAAAATAACCCCTCGTCCACGTCATGGGAGATGGGCAACTTCTTCAAGTATGGAATAGCTTGTGAGGGTGAAGTACAGTGGGGACTGTGGGTGCCCCGGGACCGCTACGGTAGTTGTGAAGTCCCTATAGGAATCCTGAAAAAGATGGCGGCTAATGGGGCTCTGGTGAAGTCGTGACAGGCCTCGCAAGCCGATGATGGATATTAACTCGCTTTCAAGGAAACAAGGAACGATAAGCCGGATAGATTTAACAGACAACGACACTGGCGATTAACAGGATTACGTATTGTCACACTGAATATACATTGACCGGGAAAGTAGAAGAGGTCGTAGACATGATGGAAAGAAGAAAATGGGATGTGTTAGGGCAGACACAGACTAAGTGGAGGGGTGAGGGTAAGAGAGAGCTGAGGAATGGTTTTTGGTTGTACTGGATAGGAAATGATGAAGGAAAGCGAAATGGAGTAGGAAGGGTAGTAAGAAATGGATTGAAAGAGGAAGTAAAAGGGATAAGTGACAGGTTGATAAAAGTCAAAATAACAGTCAAAGGATAAACCTCGGAAATTGTACAAGTGTACGCTCCACAAGCAGGATGCATGCAACAAGAGAAAGATGACTTTGAGAAAGAACTGGGGAGACAATTGAATGGACAAAATAATGTGGTAATGGGGGACTTGAATGCCCATGTAGGCATGGAAAGGAAGGGTTATGAGAATGTGCTTGGAGCGGAAGGATTGCAAGGAGAAAGACTACTGTGTTTGTGCAAAAGAAATGGGATGATGGTCGGGAGAGAAAGCCATAAGATAACGTGGTATAGCAGTGAATGGTCTAGGAAATCCATTGTAGATTACATGATCTACGACTGGGAAATGAAGAGGAATGTTATAGATGTAAGGGTAATACCATCAGAGGCCCTAGGTAATGACCACAGACTAATGAAACTGAGAACAATGACTGAAAGAAAGAGAACAGAGAAGCAGGAAAGACATATTAAAATGTGGAAATGGACGGAAAAGGAAACCAAGGAAGAATACCAGGAAGAATTAAGATTGAACTTACCAACAGATGATACAAAAACAGGAGAGGAAAAATGGGAAAGGTTCAAGAGGACACTAGTAAAAACTGCAGAGGAATTGTGTGGGAGAACTAGTGCCAGGAAAAGATGCAAGGAGACCCCATGGTGGAACGACAGAGTCAAAGCGGCAATTAGGGAGAAGAATAAAGCTTTCAGAGTGTGGTTTCAGCAGAGGACAACAGAGACAAGATTATAAGACCAAAAAGGAAGAAGCTAAAAAGGTTGTAACAGAGGAGAAGAAAAAATGGATGGAAAAGTGGACAAACATGACGGGAGAGGATAGCAAAAGAAATGAAAAAGTACGGTATGGAATGGTCAAGAGTAAGAGGAAAGGAATGAGGGAAGATGTAATAATGATAGACAAGAATGGAAATGAATTGAAGGAAATGGAGAAACTCAAAGGAATGTGGAAGGAGTAGTTTGAAGATTTACTAAACCCAGAAGGATGCACTGAGGAGGAAAGTAGAAGCAAGGAGGAAATAAGAAATATGGAAAAAGAAAATGACTTAACATGGGCAGAAGTGGAGCTAGCACTGGACAAGATGAAAGGAGGGAAAGCCCCAGGGTTAGATGAAGTGAGTATTGAGATGTGAAGACAGCAGGAGAGGTAGGTAAACAGTGGCTTTATCGTGTGTTGAAAGTAGTATGGAAGGAAAGGAATACCCCTGAAGATTGGAAGAAGGGGGAAATCATACCCATTTTCAAGAAGGGAAATAGAAAAGAGTTTAAGAACTATACGGGAGTCACCTTGATATGCCACTGTGCAAAGGTGTTTGAGAAGATTCTGGAGAATAGAATCAGAAAGAGGGTGGAATAAGAGTTGAGAGAAGAGCAGTATGGCTTCAGATCAGGAAGGTCTACAGTAGACCTTATATTTGCAGTAAGACAGCTACAAGAGCGTCATTATGAATGGGGTAAGGATCTTGTGATGGCCTTCGTGGGCTTTGAGAAAGCTTATGTCCGTGTGTGTGTAGAAAGAAGGTATGGGAAGCCTTACAGAGAAAAGGTGTCAAGGAACAGACCGTAGAAAGAGTGAAGGAGATGTACAATGGGAGTGTCAGTTGTGTGAAAATAGGAGAGAACAGGCTGGTTTGAGCAAAAGGGTGGATTAAAACATAAAAGTGCTCTGTCATCTTTGCTCTTCGTAGTAACAATGGATGAGATAATGACAAAAGTGGCAAGGAAAACTGGAGAAGGAAAAATGAAAGCGATGATGTTTGCAGATGACCTGCTAGTCTGGGGAGAAAAGGAGGAGGATATCCAGGAACAGTTAGATGCTTGGTTAGTCGCACAATGATTACGAATAGCGACTTTGCCTAGCGCTGCTTGTGCCTTGCTGCCGCCAAGAGAATTGCGCACTGTTTTTCTTTTAAATGACTTGTATTTTACTTCTTCTAAGTTTTACACTGTCTACCCCAGTTCATTTCCTTTTCATATTGCCTCTTCTACTGATCCTATGCATTGTTTTCCATTTCTTAATCGGCTGATGATGACCTGGACTAAGGTCGAAACCGGTACCATTTCTAATTATTATTAAATGAGAATGTAATTCACTACATTTCTTATTCTGTGGTATTGAATAGGTGGAATCTCCTTATCAATTATTTCAATTTTAATTGTGATATTCTTCAATACGGAACAATGAAATTTTTAACTTTAAAAGATTGGATAAGGTGAGAAATGAGAAAGTTCGAGATATAGTAAAAGAGCCGCTACAGAATAGGATAGAGGCATCTAGACTTAGATGGTATGGACACATAAAGAGAATGACAGAGGAAAGTATACCGAGGAGGATGCACAAAATGGAGATAACAGGTAAACGACCAAGAGGAAGACCAAGAGACAGGTGGATAAAAGGAGTAGAAGAGTGTGTACAGAGAAGAGGAGAGGACTGGGCAAGAGTGACTAGGGAGAAGTGGTGGGAAGACAAGAGGAGATGGGAGAGGCAGACCCGGCCAACAGCTGGAAACTGCAGATGATGATGATATTGTTATGTCTCACTAACTACATTTATGGTTGTCAGAGAAGTGGAGGTGCCGGAATTTTGTCCCACGGAAGTTCTTTTACGTGCTGGTAAATATATCAACACAAGGCTGATGTGTTTAAGCACCTTCAAGAACCACCAGACTGATCAAACCTCTGAAACCTAGTGCCTTAACCATCTGAGCCACAATATTTCTCCCCTGAGGATTGACAATCACAATATTAATTTTTCTGAAAACCTTTCACGTATGAACTTAAAATTTTACATGAAGGTTGGTTTTCTATGTCCTAGATGTTGAATAAGAAATATTTTTAAAACATTCCTCCTTTGAAACAAAACATTCATTCCTCCATTACTGTTCGATGTACGAAGTCAAAATTTCACAGGTTGGTCACATCTGCGCTCTAGATGTTAAATAACATAAGGTTTTAAGACATTCCTATGGGGTTCAAATGAGTGTTAGATCCGAAAATAAATAATCATTCCTCCAAAACCGTTTGACATACGAACTGAGGGTTTATTTTATAGGCTGGTCGACAGTGGACTCTCCAAAATTTAAACCCTCGAAATATAACGTGTCCACATCTGTTGTGCGGTGGTTAGTATGATTAGCTGCCACCCCCGGATGCCCTGGTTCGATTCCTGGCTCGGCCACGAAATTTGAAACATGGTATGAGGACTAGAACAGGGTCCACTCAGCCTAGAGAGGTCAACCTCAGCCATCCTTGAAGTGGTTTTCCATAGTTTCCCACTTCTTCCCCAGGCAGATGCCGGGATGGCACTTAACTTAAGGCCACGGCCTCTTCCAATCATTCGATCCCCCCACAAGGCCCCTGTTCAGCTTAGTAGGTGAGGGCACCTGGGCAGTAGAATAACATCCGTGGTATCCCTGCCTATTGTAAGAGGCCACAGTGGCTCTGAACTTGGGAGTGTGGGTTGGTGACCACGGGGCCCATAGCCGAGTCCTGGCATTGCTTCCTCTTACTTTTACCTGCCTCCTCATTTTCATCATCCTATCCGACTTTCCTCAGTTGACTCTTGTTCTTTTCCGACCCCAATGTTATTAAAGCATTTGAGGCCTAGGGAGTGTTTCATTTTCACACCCTTCATAGCCCTTGTCTTTCCTTGGCCGATACGTTCATTTTTCTAAGTGTTGGATCCCTTCCATTTTTTTTCTTTGATTAGTGTTATATAAAGGATGGTAGCCTAGTTGTACTTCCTCTTAACACACTAATCACCACCACCACCAGGCCGCCTGGGCGGGGTACTGGTCCTCCTCTCCAGTTGTATCCCCGACCAAATGCCTCACGCTCCAGGACACTGCCCTTGAGGCGGCAGAGGTGGGATCCCTTGCTGAGTCCAAGGGAAAATCCAACCCTGGATGGTAAACGGATTAAGAAAGAAAACTTTCAATTTAAAAGTGTAGCAAAGCACGGGTATCTTGCTAGTAGTGTAAAAGAGAAAACGTTTGAACCAATACATCTACGTATCTCTAATGTGGTAAAATATGTGGTACCGGGCGAGTTGGCCGTGCGGTTAGAGGCGCGCTGCTGTGAGCTTGCATCCGGGAGATAGTGGGTTCGAATCCCACTGTCGGCAGCTCTGAAGATGGTTTTCCATTTTCAAACCAGGCGAATGCTGGGGCTGTACCTTAATTAAGGCTACAGCTGCTTCCTTCCAACTCCTAGGCCTTTCCTATCCCATCGTCACCATAAGGCCTATCTGTGTCGGTGCAATGTAAAACCACTAGCAAAAAACAAAAACAAAAAAAAAAACCATGTGTTTATTTGTACCTAAATGTGAAACCTACATTTGAAGAAAATAGAATATAGCATAATAATAATAATAATAATAATAATAATAATAATAAATCTACCAGCATTTTAATAAGGGGAAAAAAAAACTTAAATGATGAATTCGAAATAAAAAATCCTTTACATGAACAATTGCTTAAACCTTTACAAACACTTCATCCAGAGAAAAGTAATTTTGCTAAAGTTTTTATCCCCAAAACAACCAATAATCAGGCATAGATATCAAGGATAATCATGTAACATTAATGAACACAGTCCTTCCCTGCACCTCGTTTAAACGCTCCCCACCCAAAGCCACACCTACTAACATTACCCCGCCCAGCCCTACTACATCCCCCCAACCCCTACCATCGCACTCATACAACACAATGAGCAGATGCGGAACAACAGCCAGTTACTACGCAACTTTAGTCATCACCAGACAGACAAGCAGTAATTGGAGGGGAAGTGAAATTTCTTTATCTGCTCACTCAACTAGTAACACAACATTCGACACTCACACAAATCCTTTTTCTTGTTACGGACATGCCAACAAGTGATCCTATTTAACAACTTGTAGCTACATTGTTCGTCGAATCATGCCCCTTTTAACTACGCTTCATTTTAATTCATTGCTTCATTGCTTTGGTCATTGATGTCAACAAATACATAATCAACAACATCAGCGGTGTCAAATGACAACAAAAGTTCAAACTTCGTAAAGACAAAAGTTTAACCTGTCACATGTTACAATCAAAAAGATGATGAAATCTTAGAATTTTATAGACTCTTATTCTCAAAGGATAACATGAACCTTTAGCCCAATCTCATGTTTTAAACTTGAAATATCTATGACCTAATCACAAGTCATTCTTCAAGATTTTAGACATACCAAATGTTTGTAAATATTTGAGAGCAAACTTATTCTACCATAAATTTAAATGAATGTATTTTTATCAACTTTTCCACTATTAAAATCTAGTTGATAAGGTATGTTACCAATGATTCTGCCTTCTGTGATATTAGATTGTAAAATGTACAAATAGTTTTTAAGTCATTAGTTGTAAACATAAACCAACCTTTGTGATTCTAGATTGACTGATGATGTTCAATAAGGGAGCGAAACATGTTGTAACTGTTCGACCCTAAGCTTCTCACTTGAGGAGACGAAAGTTATTACCTTGGAACACATGAATATCAAATAAACTATATGTGGCTTGCCCGCAAATTGCCACGCAAATAGAAACAATTAACATTCCATGGTTTCCCATTTCTCTATGTGATGTTTGGGCGCCAGGGTTACAGTTTTAAACAAAACTGTAAACCAAAATTTATATTTACTAGCATAGAGACTTAAATCACAGGGGTAGGATTTTAAATAATTAACCATTAAGTATCGCTTAAGAAAGAAAATTAACGCAATATAAAATACAAATGAATTTATTATACAAAAATAATGAGATGAATCGAAAAAGTTCCTTAAAGCGTGGAGGGATTTAGAATTTACGTTACTCAAATTACTATTGCTTGCTTTATCTAATTGAAGCTCACCAATTGCAGTTTCCGTTGAAGTCATCTGGTTTCCGTGGTTACTCGTTCTCTTCTTCTCGATGTAGAATTGGCTCCATGGACATCCTTCCTTCTCTGATGTGGTACGGGCTATCTGGACTAGCACTCCCTAATTGCCTAGTCTTTAAATTAGACATTGGCCCTATACATGTAAAAACTGATCAGTGTTGATCGTATGAGGAGAAAATTCAGAGATATGAATTTTTCCATGTTAGTAGAAATCTCAATCCAACTGAGCTATACTATTTATACGGTACAGACTTGTACCAAATTCCATGGACTTGAACTAAACATAGTTCTTCGTCCAGAAGTTTTACTGAATATAACACAAGCCGTAAGCTTGTTTCGTCTCACGCAGATCCGATAACATTACCGCAGCTGAGTAAAGTGTTGAAGCGACAACACACTGTACAAAATAACTGTCTCGAAGTGAGCACATACCGTCTCAAAAATCAATAAAGTAGTTGTCTCGAAGCGACCATACACTGTCTTCAAAATCAATGAACACGTCGACGTTCTCGTAACGATGTGAGTGAGTATCCCTGATTCCGTGAATCGAGGAATGCTCCGCGATACATAATATATCACCGGGCTCTCCCCACTCTTGATAATAGCTCAATATCAGTTCTCTATATAACGAAGCATCTGATTCGTAGATCGCATTATCATCTCCCTCTTCTTTCTTCTTGACAAGACCAGTAGGCGTGGCGATGATGTAGTCTGCAAGCCTAGCCTTGCACGCAGGTCGCTGTATAGTCCCTTGCTCATGAGTTTAACCCAAGTGAGTCATGCTAAATTCCCCTGCTATAAGAATAACCTTTTCCGTATACGCAAATATGAGATGAAATGACAACAACTATGTCTCAACATATTGACCATATTTACAATACATAATGAATTCCTATCCTACCTAATATAATAATTTAAGTAATAAATGATGTTATAATTATATAATATGATTGCAAAAGCCTTATTTACAAATGCTTGACGTTGAATAAATATGATATTACGAATAATTGCCGATGGCGGATAAACTTGATATTGAGTGATATCGCGTAAAATGATAGTATATTAAATTAGTCTGGCTGGAGAAGCCTGGACGGTTACAATGTCCCTCTTATAACTTTATATTAATGGTGAAACTCTAAATGTAATAACATTTTAATGTATTGAATAGGTGGTTTATTATAAAACATTGTTTATTATGTTGTCGACACACTTGGTTAGATGGTATGCTATTTCCATTTTATTCATGTGTGACATGGAGACAAATTGGCTTCTATCCACTCCTAAACTTTCCTTCCTACTTGATTTTTCCCTGATCCATTCTAGCTCTTTTGGTGCAGGCTTTATGTTTGTTATAAACTAAGTTTCCTCAAAGGTGATCTGAAGAGCTGCTTTTGCTTCCTGTCTCTTAAGCTGGCTGATTTGTTTTGTAGCTGTTTATAGTGAATCAGAAAAGATTGCAAGATCATTGCAAAAACAAGACAGTCAATTACAATGTTCATGTTCTTGCAATCCTTTCATTTCTCATTTCCATATGTCACTCGCAGAGGTGAGAGCTCATCTCCCCGCCTGATTCCTGATGTTTCTTGTTTTGTTGTCTAAACAAAATTCCTTTAGGATTTGTATTAGGACTTCTTGATCAACCAGTCATAAGCCTTTTTGAAATTGACAAAAGTCACCAAAAATTTCTTGTTCCTAAGCTTTAAATATGACAGGTTGGATTTTAGATTCATAATCTGTTCGTAAAAAAAGTGTCCTTTCCTGAACCCTCCTTGGTATTCTCCCAGTTGTGAATCTACTTGTTCTGCCTTAGTCAGAAGAGCTTTCAAAAGAATCTTGTACATAATTTGGAGAGAAATACCATGATGGTTTTCAGCGTTCTTTTTGTCACCTTTCGTATGAAGGGGATGAATCAGGACAGAATTTGTCTCTTGGAAGTTTTTCTCTTTCCCAAATCTCATCGATGATGTCAGTTAGTTTATCATGTCACCTGCATACTTCCACAGTTGAGCTACTATGGAGTCATCGTCTGATGCCTTATTGTTCTATAGTGACTGGATGATCTGTTTCATTTCTTCTTTGGTGGGTGGAGATGAATCACAATGGACTCGTACATTTTCTTCAAACGGGTAAGTGAAGTTTTGAATTTCACATTTGAGGAGGAATTCAAATTAATTGGCCAGAATATGGCAGTGTTCTTTTTCGCTGTGTGCTGTTTTCTCTTCTTTTTTGTTGCTATATTTCAGCGCACAGTACTCCTTAAAGATTTTAGTGCTTTACTAGCAGAAACCAAACAGAATTATTTAAACTTCACATTTTATTTTTCTATGCATTGTTTTAAACTTATTTGTAATTTTGCTGATGACGACCATGAACACTGGTCGAAACTGGTACCGATTTTAATTAAATAGAAATGTAAACTTACATTTCTTATTTTAATAGTATTGGACGGTGGATCCATTATTAACCTTCTTTTAACTTAATATAATATGGAACAATATGAAATGCTTATCTCATAATGCTGTTTTCCTATCGAAATTTGTGAACTGTTGGCTCAACAGTGACAATTACCTACTTTGACAATTACTACTTTGAATCTTAACTTTTATCTTATCTTCTGACATGCTGCACAAGTGTTAATGGTAATAATGATTGTTATAAATATCAACTGTAACTGTGCTTCATTTTGTTAGCACTTACAGACGCTTCTCAAATTATCTTTGATTTAACCCATAATACATTACCAATTAAAATCTAATACCTTACCAATGCAGCAATACTGTTTCACTTTGTTACACAAACTAGATACCACAAAAATCACAAAATATTGAGGAGCTCTACCGTCACACAACCATTCCTCAACCATTGTCAACATACATCCACTAGTGTAAAGACCTCACGCGTAGTGGCAGCAAATCTTGCAATTAAAGGTTGGAGGATGTTGTCTCTGTATGCTAGACCAGTCATGTTACCCTGGCTAGGAATTGGAGGTGTATATTGACCAGACATGATGGCATCAGATCATCTTAGACTCTAATACTTCTGTTGTATGGGTGCAAGGTTAAGAGTGTACACTTCCACTGTTCCTGATGCCATGGGCTATGACTTTTTGCCTACTTCACATGAGCTGCCGTATGATGTGGTTTAGAGGAGCTTATGGCATGGGTCTTCTTGGTATCAATCCTCTGCCATGCAGCTCATTCTACACTGTCTGATCTGACACATTCACTCCGGTGGCCCTCTGAAGATCCTGGCCATATCAGTGGACTCACAGCGTGCTAAAAACAATGAATACCGATCCTCCCACGAAGTTGTTCTGCATGGCCATCCCTTTAGGTGTTGACTGGCAACTGTCGATGTCTCCCTGAAATTTTTCCTCTCTGACTCGCTCCAACACGAGCAGTGAGATCAACTTGTCGTCGTCCTTCTTGCAGCAGCGTCACACTTTGGATGTGGTCAGTAGGAGAAATGTGTTTACCTCAGTCCCACATGTGCTGTCTATACACCCGCCTCTTTAATGTATGGCTGTAGGACTACATACAGAAATAAATATAATAACATGAGGGCTCTTTTTCTTTTTGACCTCCGATGGAGCATAAAATAAAGACAAGTGTGAATCACAAAACTTTTTTATTACCAGGAGTCAGTTACTATCTAAAGTTACTTTTCCACAAAGTCCCTGTTAAGAATGAGACATTTGTCATACTGGTGGATGTGTTTCCAACACCGTGTTCATAGAAAGTTGCCGCCAGCATATCGAGATAGGTCTGCACGGTGTCTTGAAGCACCCTCTCCTCCCAGAGCTTTCTTCAGCTGTCAAAAAAAGGTGAAAGTCACTTGGCACTAGTTCTTGGCTATATGTTAGGTGATCGAACACTGCGCAATGAAATTGAGCAGGAAGCTGTTGGTTACTGCAGCAGTGTGCAGTTAGCATCATAAATATGGCTCACTCTGCTGCGCTATTCCCTTCTGCCTGTAGAAATGGAATGACACTGAGCAACTTGCACTTGACGGAAGAATCAGCGATGCCTAAGCTCGGCTCCAACTGCGGTGTTGAACTCGGCAATGGCAGACGTTATAGTGGGGTAGCTGCGCAGTAACAGTGCGCAGATCTGACCCCTTCCGCTTGTCTGGTCACTTCGCAGCGCAATTGGAGGTTGGAAAAGAAAAAGAGCCTTTGTATATACACTGCCTGACAAAAAAAATGAAGCACCCAGAAGAAATGATCAGATGGTAGAACAGCCACTACCCGGCCTGGTGATGTTGAGTGATCACTGTGATGAGACAGCGTTATCAGCACCTGACAGAGCCTCCATTTGGCTGGCAGGTCAAATCAAGCACTGTCGGACTGCATGGCTCATGAGGGCAGGCGTACTCATCGTCAAGGTTCTGGTTGACCACGTCTGACCACCATGAGAGAGGAATGACTTAACATCTGCGCCTGCCATCCAAGAACAGGTAATGGACTCCATGCAACATACTAGGAGCAGCCGGACTAGGGAATTACCATCCCATGCGTAGGCTGCATTTGGAGTCGTGCCATGACCGGGACTTGGGCGATGTCGAGAACAGAGTATGTACATCGGCCGAGTTTTATGCAAAATCAACTCGGTGCTCACCGAGTCCTGTGAGGTGGATCCAAGAAGCATGATTTAGACAGAGCATTCTGAACCTTACAAGTGACTGACATGACAAATACCTCCTATCATATAATATCTGGGTATAGCATCTGTATGTGTGTCAGACATTGGCCTACAGTACATACTAGAGCTGTGCAAAACAACATGTAGATTTGCTCAAACTCATTTACAAGAAATGGGTCCTGTTCATTCTGGACTCGTTCGGAGCTTCTTGCCCAAGCAACTCTGTTCGGTGAGTGTTTGGAAGGACCAGACTCGAAAAGACGTCCATCTTCTTTGAAGAAATTAGTCTATCGAACTGTCCATGCTATCTGATCACAATGAACAAAAAAAGTCTGGACATGTCCAGCAACTAGAAACTTTGGAAGTTCAAGTAATTCACTCATTGTTACACTGTTGCCACATGCATTGGTTCTCTGAACATCTTCCTTGTACAACCACTGCATATAATATTCATACACACACACACGTGGAGCAGAAACATGGCAGCAACTCACAGTTTGATTACCCACCGAGTGACTGAACAATTGAGTGGTCTTGTATACCAACCCTGTTATCAAGTTTAAAATTTAATTTGACTCTCACTGTTCAAATATCACCCATGTTATATGAGCAGCAGTGCGTTTTCTGACCAGACTGGCTCACTCCATGGCTCTGTTGCCTACTGTAAACATGAATTCTGTAGAACTCTTTGCTCAGTCCCCTGGACACCAGACTTACTTTTCCTTTCTTCTTCATGTCTTTAGAAGCTGCCTTTGTGGATCAGTGGTTGTGTGTCGGCCTCCGGTTCAAACCTGGCAGAGGTAGTCAGATTTTTGAAGGGCAGAAGAAAGTCCATTCGACACTCCATGTCTTACAGTAATAATAATAATAATGGCGTATCGCCTCCGGAGAGGCCTGGTGCGGGTCTTTTTCTCGTAGACAGCCTGTTAGGCGAGCTGCATTTCTGTGAAGATGAGGGCCTCCCTAGGAAGATTTCTAATGCTGAAAATGCCACACACACACCCAGCCCCTGAGTCAATGGAACTAACCAATTACAGTAAGGTGTAAACCCCCTGACCCGGCAGGGAATTGAACCCAGGACCCTCTCGACCAAAGGCCAGCCCAGTAACCATTTAGCCATGGAGCCGGACATGCAGTACGAAGTCGGCATGTAAAAGATCCTCGGGTGACACATTCGGTGTTCCCTTCGACAAAGTTAATTAAATCTTTGTCGGGGACGCCCAAAACAGTTTTCGGTTTACTCTGTCTGCCATCTAGTAGGAATGATTAAATTGACGAGCAGACAGCCAGATGGCGTCAAATTAAAATGTTTGCACACTGTTGCTGAGGCCATATGTTTATTATTATTATTATTATTATTATTATTATTATTATTATTATTATTATTTCTTTAGAGCCTTGGCCCAGTGTCAGGCTGTTTCCCTTTCCCTTCCACACATTTTCAGGCATACACTGGAACACTAGTGTAGCCAGGATTTCAGTTTGGGGGGGTCCCATTCATCCAGAATTTTATTTTGATAGGTGTCCAAACTTCCAGAATTTAGGTGGTGTAGAATATCTAAAAAAAAAAAAATAGGAAATGAGTGTCCTTGGATCCAGTAAGAGTGCGGATTCGTGCGGATTCCGGAAGATGATATAGATGTTGAATCCCATAGGGAATCTGAAATATTTGTTTCGAATGAGTAAATTTATAATACCAATATAAATGGTCCATTATTGGACATTATAAATTTTCCAGCGAACTCATTCCTGGTTGGCAGCGTTTTTCCCCGTGTGCTAGGCTGGGCTCATCAGTTGGTACCTAGCACACCTACCAAGACACTAAAAGCGAAAAGTAATCTTCTTCTTCTTCCTCCCCGCTTTTCCCACGCCTGTGGGGTCACGTTTGCGAACTGTATCACACATATGTTGATTTGGCCCTGTTTTACGGCCGGATGTCCTTCCCGACGCCAACCCTATATGGAGAGATGTAATCACTGTTGTGTCTTTCTTTGGTGGTTGGTAGTGTAGTATGCTGTCTGAATATGAAGAGGAAAGTGTTGGGACAAACCCCCAGTCCCCGAGCCAGAAGAATTAATCGGTCGCAATTAAAATCCCCGAACCGCCCGGGAATCGAACCTTGGACCCTCTGAACCGAAGGCCTCAACACTGATCATTCAGGCAATGAGTCGGACTCCGGAAGCTAATATTAATATACATTATATATAAAATGCTTAATAAAAGGGGTACCAGCGAGCTCGATAGCTGCAGTCGCTTAAGTGTGGCCAGTATCCAGTAACCGGGAGATAGTGGGTTCGAACCCCACTGTCGGCAGCCCTGAAGATGGTTTTCCATGGTTTCCCATTTTCACACCAGGCAAATGCTGGGGCTGTACCTTAATTAAGGGCACAGCTGCTTCCTTCCCATTCCTAGGCCTTTCCTATCCCATCGTCGCCATAAGACCTATCTGTGTCGGTGCGACGTAAAGCAAAAATAAAGGAGGGGGGGGGGGGGTTCCTCTGTTACTCCCATTCCAACATAACAGCAGCATTTCATATATTCCGAGTACAAGTAAAATGAATGCAAGAATGAACAGTGTAACCGTTACTACAGCGGTTACACTAAACAAAACACTTAACACAGTAAAGGAAGGAAATTAAGTGCAATTACACAGTACCCAAAACCATTACATACTCAGTGAAATATCAGCTGAAACTACGCAGATCTCTGCAGATAACAACATTAGTAAATATCAGTAGGGCCAACTAGATGACAATAAACCAGGAAGGTGGGAAGGAGCTGGGAACCACCTACCGAGGGCATGGATATGGCTTAGGTTGCAGTTTCAGAAATAATCAACCGTGATCCTTAATTTTCAAAACATTATTTACAAATGGACTTTACAAATAAATTCCGAACAAATTCCGCCATGCAGAAGGTACTGACACATAACGATAGTAAAATACAACCTAATGTTCTGTTGAGACACACCAATTATTAATACATGTCCTTGACAATAGCTTCCTATAAGTTCAAAGATTCAAACAAACTATACATCTAGTTACAAATCCAGTTGTACAATGCAATTTAGTAGGAAAGAAGAAAGGTAATACGCTATTACAATTTTACAGTGAAGTTAGACGTACTTTTCAAAAACTTTGGCGTACATCAAGTGACACGGAACCACCAGAGGCAAAACCCCAAGGTAAATATATTAAACTACAATTTACATATTTAGCGAAACAAGGAACGGGGAATGCCTCGCCACAGGCAAGCCCAGCTGAAAAGCTAAGGCATCATAAATAATTAAGTGGCGAATCAAGGTGAGGTTAGGGCAGACTCCTATATGAAAATGCAAGTGAACATTACAGGAAATTTAAGCTGGAACGGAAATCAAGAGTGCTTACCCCAAAGTGGCCCATCCCGGTAGCGAGACGACGTCAGAACTTCAGGCAACCAGACAGACCGATCACAGACAGACCACGAATGCTGCCTCGTTCTCTTTAAATGGGGAACTCTAGCCTTGGAGTAGCCAATTAGAAAGCAGGGGCCCGCTTATCGCCACCCAGATTCACCAATCACAACTCCTACTTCAGGCGCGAACTTAAATAAGTTTTATTACAAGTCATTAACCTCATTTTTGGTCCGTATTGACGACAGTGATTACATACAATTTACAGACTAACGCTAATAACAGAACAAGATAGACACTCTACGGCATTCGATTTATCAGCATTCTAACCATTGAGATTTACACAACAAATGGGAAGACTACTGATACAGCGACAAATATTCCAACTAATACATCGGAAAAATTTTCAACGTATATTCCATTTTAACGTATTCTCACCTGAATGTGTTTTAACCAATTTAACTCAAGAAGAAACACCAAATGTTCATTCCTGATCTAATTTTCTACAATAGGAACATATGTTTTATACATGTTTTATTCTTCAAATCTACTTGGTGGTTAACACGACAATAATATTGACTTTCACCAAAACGTTAAAAGAAGAGGATCCACTTCAATTCCAGATGAATGCCGATTTAAAAACTTCTCACCAATATAAATATACATATTTTTAGACAATATTGTAAAATTGTACTACAATAGTTTTAACTTGTGTTTGTAACATTCATGTCAAACTTTTTTTTATCATGATATTGAAAATAACTTTTAACATCACAACGTCTCATTCCAATTTTATATGACCAATAATTGTACACAGTCTTAATTGTAATTATTTGTTTTAAGGTTATCCATTGTGCTGATGATGCCCATTAAGAAGGGCGAAAAATGTTAACGACCTTTCTATTTTTAATAATTATTTAACCACAAAATGTGGTATTGTAAGTATTGACTAGGTTAACGTTAAACGAATATTTTGTAAATTGTATGTAATTAAATAAGTTTCTCGAATATGCACGTTCGCAAATCTTCCATTTCCAGAACAGTCAGAAAATACTTTCCAGAATACATAACCAAGAAAAGGCAACACACCCTGTTCAAAAATTCATGTTACAAGTTTCTGGACAGTTCCAGTAATATAGAAATGAAATCTACTATTTACAAATACCATATGTTACTGTACAGGTTAGGTCGTTACATGGAATACCACACTTCAGATCATACAGTAAGTACTACTTAACAAGGTTTACAAATAAAGTCTTCCACTTCCTGTGACAACAGTTTGAGTAAATATGCAATATTCTGGTTTAGAATAAATACAGTAGTGTTATTATAATAATGGTCATGTGATAAGCAATAAAGATGTGACATTTTATACAAATAATGCGGCATAGAAATACACACACACATGTCGAATGCAGGTTTCTCGCCCTTCTTGTCCATGGCTGGATGATGAAGCCAAGAGAATGATGGCCCATCGCGACTCGTTATTTCGACATTACAAACAAACCCTAGATGACACAGACTTTGAATCTTACCGCATCTTAAGGAATTGCACAAAGCAGTTAATCAGAAATAAAAGATGTATATATTTCCAGAATTTAGCTAACAACTTAAATTTTAATCGCGCATGGGACCAACGTAGAGCTCTGGGAATAGGAAAACGACAACAGGGACAGACAACTCCTGACATTCCACTTGACGAACTGAAGGATTACTTTAGTAGAATAAATATTCAACCTACCCCAATTAACTGCACCGACTCACCGCCCTCCCCTCCAGCCAATCCACCATTCACATTTCACAGTGTCACAGAAAATCAGGTTAAAAAGGCTTTGTACTCGATAAAATCAAAGACTACAGGTGTAGCTGATATTCCTATTACTTTTATACATAACATTATGGGTGCTGTCCTGCCTATACTGACGCACATACTGAACTATTGTTTACTAAACGGAACTTTCCCTCCTGTCTGGAAAACAGCCAATATTATACCGGTACCTCTGAGTTTAGACTCACAATCACCCTCTGACTATCGTCCTATGTCCATACTCCCTGCGCTTTCGAAAGCCTTTGAACGTTTAGTATACGAGCAAGTTCTGGAATACCTCAATAAAAATGCTCTTTTGGACCCTTTGCAATCTGGATTTAAGAAGGGTCACAGTACCACGACAGCACTTTTGAAGGTTACTGAAGACATTAGAATCGCTATGTACAAACGACTGCTCACTATACTTACCCTTCTTGACTTCAGTAGCGCCTTTGACACTATAGTAATTCTGGCTAGGATAAAATGGAAC
The DNA here is from genome assembly GCF_040414725.1 of Anabrus simplex. Lineage (NCBI taxonomy): Eukaryota > Metazoa > Arthropoda > Insecta > Orthoptera > Tettigoniidae > Anabrus > Anabrus simplex. The sequence continues at coordinate 1,220,312,511 of NC_090266.1, forward strand.
TGCTAAATTTCGACCTAGCTGCACTTAAGGTTTTTAGTTCTTATCTGAGTAACCATCAACAGTGTGTAACAGTAAACTACAAAGCCTCTAAATGGAAAATGAAACTTACTGTTGCCCGGCAGGGCAGTATTCCAGGGCCCCTAATTTTCCGTATTTATATCAATGACCTACCATCTGTGACAAGAAATAACACACACCACCTCTATGCTGACGATCTTCAAATATATCTTTTGCTATTTGCTTTACGTCGCACCGACACAGATAGGTCTTATGGCGACGATGGGATAGGAAAGGTCTAGGAGTTGGAAGGATGTTGCCGTGGCCTTAATTAAGGTACAGCCCCAGCATTTGCCTGGTGTGAAAATGGGAAACCACGGAAAACCATCTTCAGGGCTGCCGATAGTGGGGCATGAACCCACTATCTCCCGATTGCTGGATACTGGCCGCACTTAAGCGACTGCAGCTATCGAGCTCGGTACAAATATTTCAACACTGCAAGACAAGATATTAAAAATGACCTCCGACGACTCAGTGTATATCCACAACGAAACTCTCTTATACTAAACTTCACAAAATCTCAGGTAATCATAATTGGATCACGAAAATTACTGAGCTGCTCGAACAATGTCGCAATCCCTCCTATCCTACTGAATGGTAACATTATTCCCTACAGTAAAATGGTTACAAATCTCGGCATAATGATGAATGAAACAGTTGATTGGTCTGATCACACGAAAGAAATATGTAAAAAGATTTTGGAGTTCTTCACCCTCTTAAACGAGGTGTCATGTGGTCAGCACGACAAATCCTCTCCGCCGTTATTCTTGGCCTGCTAGACCGGGACCACCATCTCTCCGTCAGATAACTCCTCAATTATAAACACGTGGGCTGAGTGTACCTCGAACCAGCCCTCAGATCCAGGTAAAAATCCCTGACATTGCTGGGAATTGAGCCTGGGGCCTCCGGTAAGAGGCAGACACACTACCCCTACACCGCGGGGCCAGCTGATGACTTTTAGGTCCCTTTATGTTAGAATTTGACTTAAGGCATCCTGCATTCGATTCCCGGCACTGACAGAGTTAAGAAAGGCATGGGATCGGGAAGATACAGCCTTGTTTTTGGGTGCATTAGAATTGGCCTTGAGTCTCCCATAATCGAAATATCTACGACCTAGAATGTAGTCACCTTCACAGGGTGTAGTACCAAAGTGGCTCCTTTTTATAAGAAGACAAATTAAATGAAGATTCTACTTCCTCACAAATGAAGAACGATATTGCCAATTTTACGAACAGTTTCAATAATGCAGCCAGTTTATGTTAAGAGTACAGAAGCTATGATTGTACAGGGTAACAATCAAAACCATCAATATCTACTGAAGATCCATCACCGCACCCGGTAGGACCGGCTTTCTTTTCATATCCACCGGGCGAGTTGGCCGTGTGATTAGGGCGCACAGCTGTGTGCTTGCATCCAGGAGATAGTGGGTTCAAACCCCACTGTCGGCAGCCTTAAGATGGCTTCCCGTGATTTCCCATTTTCACACCAGGCAAATGCTGGGGCTGTACCTTAAGTAAGGCCACGGCCGCTTCCTTCCCACTCTTAGCCCTTTCCTTCCGATCGTCGCCATAAGACCTACGGTGCGACGTAAAGCAAATTCTAAATAAAAATTAAAATAATTTTTCACAGCCCCTTCCAAGGAAAAGTTGTATCCACGTTACTGGCCTGAAATTACATTTTGGGTACGCTACTGCATCCACTCACCATTTAAGGTACAAGGTAAGCCCGAAGAATGGTTGGATACTCAAAATACACCACCATAAATGATGCGGTTATGGCTCAAACGTATAAAGAAAGGTAAGGGGCGGGATCTAGTGTTTTAAGTAGAATCCGTTTCAATAGAACGTGACTTCCCATTTTCAAAATGTTTCATGCATCGACTGCGATTCAAGCCTGGGCCATCCTGATGAGAAGATAGAACCATTGGAACTGAGTTATCACGCCCGCCAATTACAAAATAGTTACCCGCACTTTTGATGGTTCCAATGTGTTCTCAGGCTCGCATCAGTGATTGTCTTGCTACTGTTAGAATAAAAAATAAAAAAAACTTTTTCATAACTTACCAAGGATGCACATAGTTCTGACTTCTCAGTGACAAAACGGCCCCTCTTCAAAAAAGTTGCTTATATGGCACAAAATGAGGAACTAAGTGCAGCTCACAATCCTGTCACAGTCTTCCCAACGTTGCAACTTAAACACAGCACATTTCTCAACCACGGCACAACCCGAGGATCCCTAGGACATTGTTGTTTACTGGAACCGATGTGCAAAATCTGACACGATGTTGTAAGCTTGCAACTGTTTATGGCCGTGGCCCCCCTTATCTCGGTGATCGCGTTCTGGCCCCCTACCGAGTAATCCTTTGCTAATTGCCCCTTTCCTCATGTCTTGACATTTGTCAACACACGGTTACATTCCCAATACTGAGGCCTCTACAGGGAAATATCCCTGCGCATGACAGTCCTAAGCGTTTTCCTTTCATTCAAGCAGTACAAATATGGAGAATTATGTAGCCTATGGCCCTATTGAGCCTTGCTAGTAGATTCTTTGTCACTGCGTTAATTTAACATTTCGGCGTAAGTTTTTAAGTTGTTCGTACCAAACGTAAAACAACAGCTGATCCTCGCTTTAGTTTCAGGAAACATTTTGGGGGGTGGGGGGTGGGGGGCACTGGAACAAACAAGCAGGCCACTTCAGGATGTGGTTCATAACTTGAAATTGGCCACATTCTCATCTTTGTCCTTAAAACCCCATTTTACCAGGCGAGTTGGCCGTGCGGTTAGGGGCGCATGGCTGTGAGCTTGCATCCAGGAGATAGTGGGTTCGAATTCCACTGTTGGCAGCCCTGAAGATGGTTTTTTGTGGTTTCCCATTTTCACATCAGGCAACTGCTGGGGCTGTACCTTAATTAAGGCCACGGCTGCGTCCTTCCAACTCCTAGATCTTTCCTATCCTATCGTTCCCATAAGACCTGTGTCGGTGCAACGTAAAGCCACTAGCAAAAAAAAACCCACCCCATTTTGCCTGGTTGGTCTTCACTGGTGCTACACCTGTTTGTGGCTGGTTGAGTGTTCTCCATGTCTTCAAGTTCCAGCTCTTCACCTGCAGGACTGAGCGAGTTGGCCATGCGGTTAGGAGCGCGCTGCTGTGAGTTTGCATTCCGGAGATAGTGGTTTGGAAACCCACTGTCGCCAGCCCTGAAAATGGTTTTTCGTGGTTTCCCATTTCCACAGAGACAAATGCTGGGGCTGCACTTAATTAAAGCCACAGCCGCTTTCTTCCCACTCCTAGGCTTTTCCTATCTCATCGTCGCCATAAGACCGATGTGTGTTGGTGCGATGTAAAGTAAATTCTGAACAACAGAAAAAAAGTCTGTTTTTGCTGGTGTTTCATGTGATATTTTAGGCTAGGAGAGTTTTCACCTGGTCTTTCCATTTAGCAGGCATTGGTGTGTGATTAGATTTGTACAGTACTCTGCTGCCTAATGGGTTGCGATTCACATTTAGCTTCTTCTTTAGGTTCCATACAAGTTTGCTTCTGTGGATCATATCCAACTTCTCAAGGATTTCCTTTTGCCTCACTTCACACATTGCTTGCATTCTGAGACCTGTGGAATATGTCTCTTTCAATGAAATGTTTACTATGTTGTGTAAAATGTCAACTTGGATATGACCAGTGGAATATGTCTCTTTCAAAGACGTTTACTATGTTGTGTAAAATATATTATCCTAAAATAAAGTACAAAGGTTTAATCCACCTACTCAATACATTTACAATAATTGCAATGTCTATAAGAACATTACAATATATTACGAGGTACTAGTTTCGACCCTGTGTGGGTCATCATCAGCCTGGCCAAGATGCATATGGATATGCCAAAGTCCTAAAGCAAAAGTACACGGTGGAATGAATATAAAAGAATGAACTGAATATGTGATGGAATGATGTACATATAAAATGGTGAACCACTGAACTGTTATAGATGTGATATTGTTATGCTTATCAGTGACAAATAAAATTTTGGTTTTATGTCATATACAATTAAACTATAAAAGTATTTATACAATTATTGCAAAATGAATAAAAGAAGCTCTGTTGGTGAACACTCTAAAATTGCACATTTAAAAATGTAATACGTCAGTATTTAAAGCAAAATCCAAATGCTTCTATTGAGTTTGTAAAATTTGGAATGTGTCTTCAGGTGGAGATATAAAGTTCAACATTGGCGCATAGGAAATCTTTCTTGCATAATGTCCAATACATCCAAAACAAAAGTTAAATATTGATAAGGATTGTTCGACATTTTTGTAATACAATGAATCTTGCTGTGCTCCGAGGAATACTCCCAATTCAAGTAGGACCCAATAGAACCTAATGAAGAAAAAGTAAGAATTAACACGAGATATGTTGTGAAAAGACGGGAATGGCGAAAAAATAAACTTGATGAGTACTCACCTTGTGCGCAATGTGAACAACCTTCCCCGTGGAGTGCAACTAAGAGATTGAGAATGGCGTGGAACAGGAAGGGAAGAAGTTAGTGAGGAGAGTAGCAACCATAGAATGACGTGTAAGGGGAGGGGCGGGGAAATGAGGAGTGGCTTAAGGCGGAGCCGGCGGGAGGGAAAATGGCAGTGTTTGTAGTGGCGGAGGACCTTTGATTGACTTAAAGAAAGAATTTTGGTCTACTAACTTGCTTTTTCTGAAATAAGTAATAAATAAATCGAATAAAATATTAGACTTTTCCGTTATTTCGTTAAGGTTGTAGTTTGCGTTGAAGTACTGGTCCAAATTCTCGATGATATTAAATAGAGGGCCTTTGTTAGCTATTTCAAGGATATCCATATCTGATTCAATGTTGGTAAATTTATGATTGTAATCGACCATATGTTGGCCGATAGCCAAAAATCTATTATATTTGACTGCATTGATGTGTTCCAAATATCTTATATTCAAGTTTCTACCAGTTTGCCCTACATAAGAAATATTAGTGCAGGAGTTACATTTGAGCCTATAAACTTGTTAACTTTATTAATGTGTGATGTGTTATGTAGAATGTGTGTACTGTTGTTATTGGTTTTGAATGCTATTTTTACGCATTTTCTCTTGAAAATATAGACATTGCAGTTATTGTAAATGTATTGAGTAGGTGGATTAAATCTTCGTAGTTTACTTTATGTGTAATCTTAATTCAATACGGAACCAATAATGAAGTTTATACATACATACATACATACATACATACATACATACATACATACATACATACATACATTATCATTATAGACTGTTATGCCTTTCAGCATTCACTCTGCAAGCCTCTGTGAATTTACTAAACGTCGCCACAATCCTCGATTTGCAACTAGTGTTGTGGCCTCATTTAGTTCTATACCTCTTATCTTGAAATTTTAAGAAATCAAATCTAACCATCGTCGTCTTGGTCTCCTTCTGCATCTCTTACCCTCCATAGCGGAGTCCATTATTCTCCTAGCTAGCCTATCCTCCTCCATTCGCCTCACATGACCCCACCACCAAAGCCAGTTCATGCGTACAGCTTCATCCAACGAGTTCATTCCTAAATTAGCCTTTATCTCCTCATTCCAAGTACCCTCCTGCCATTATTCCCACCTGTTTGTACCAGCAATCATTCTTGATACTTTCATGTCTGTTACTTCTAACTTATGAATAAGATACCCTGAGTCCACCCAGCTTTCGCTCCCGTAAAGCAAAGTTGGTCTGAAAACAGACCGATGTAAAGATAGTTTCGTCTGGGAGCTGACTTCCTTCTTACAGAATACTGCTGATCGCAACTGCGAGCTCACTGCATTAGCTTTACTACACCTTGATTCAATCTCACTTACTATATTACCATCCTGGGAGAACACACAACCTAAATACTTGAAATTATCGACCTGTTCTAGCTTTGTATCACCAATCTGACATTCAGTTCTGTTGAATTTCTTACCTACTGACATCAGTTTAGTCTTCGGGAGGCTAATTTTCATACCATACTCATTGCACCTTGAAAAATATCATCCTGGATATGACCTGTGGAATGTGTCTCTTTCAAAGAAACTTTTACTTTGTGGTGTGAAATATTATTGTAGAATATTTTATTTGTATTCTTTTTATCTATCTAAATTTGGAAATGTAACTAATAAATTGTGAAGGGTTGTTATTGTTGAGTGATATTTTGTAATGTTCTGGAAATTTTCCCGACTTGGACTTTCGGAACAGGGGGTGTCAGACCCTGTCGATTCTAGAAGCATGTTTTTACTAATTTTGGAAGATGGAAAGTGCGCGATTAGGGTTAGGTGATGTTCTGCAATATTGTGAAAACATCGCGACTTGGTGAGGGATTTTGATTGGTGGGTCTGGGTGGCGAGAGGTAAGCTTCTGTGGCCAGATTGGTTACCTGGTGATCGTACCGGGGCCAGCCTCGCCCTTCTTAAGAGAGCGAGGCAAGATTTGGTGGTCTTGTAAGTTCTTGTCAGTCTAGCGAGTAGACACACGTCGGCGATTCTCCCTCTCAGGTTGGCCTGCCTTGGGGTAAGCGCTGTTGGTTACATTTCCATCTTAATTTATGTTTAATGTTCACTTGTTTTTTCACATAGGAGTTCACCTCTACTCGCCCAGACTCACCACTCAATTATTAAGATGCCTTAGCTTTTCAGCTGGGCCTGCCTGTTGGATTTTGGAGGCATTCCCCTTTTCTTTTGGTTTTGTAAACAGTGTAATTAGTAGATTAATTTTATTTCCCATGGGGTTTGCCTCCAGTAACCTTGCATCACTTGATGCACGCTAGTTTTTCCTCTGCCCCGCATCAGAAGTGTTTTTGGTGTGGGAGTAAGTTGAACTGGACTTTGTGTTAAGTTTAAGTATTTCTGATTTCCCCCTTATTTCCATTATGTGGCGCGATTGTCTGAAAGCGCGTTAACTTTCACTTAATATTGTCTTTGTATCATGTGGTTCCTCTTACCCTTAAACGTTGTATTCTGGAAGTTGCATTGTGTTAAGGTATCTTTGGTTAGTCTCTTTGACTTAAAAGAAAAGTCCTTGGCAAATTACATCTAATTTTGTTGTTTTGAGATATCGTAACTGGATTTTTGAATTGATGGATTTTGTTTCGAATTTCCTTTGTAATGTTTATTTTGGAAAAATTATTAACAGATCAAGGGATCACCATTGATTTTTCTTAAAATCCGCAACCTACCCATTCGCATAGCCCTGGTGAGGTTCCCACGCCTGCTCCACATCCTCTCTTATACTCGTGAGCCGATGGATGACCTTCGATGTTATGCCCCTTTAAACAACAAGCATCATCATCTTATAGTCATCACATTGCCCATCCTGATGTTCATTAGTTTATTTCTCGCTGCGTCTATCTGATGTTTTGGTTTGTGCTAAAGGCGTTAAAGTGCTGTGTAATTTAAGTTTTCCTTTTTCCTTACTATGTGTCGTGTAACCACTGGGCACATTCAGTAGTCTTGTTGCCATACAGTTCGCAGTATTGCTTACACTGGTCCGTGTAGAGGTAGCAAGAGTGATGTGGCTGTAGTGATACAGCACAGCAGTTAACAATTGTTACATTCTTATATGGGTTCGTGTTGCGAAAAGAAAAGATGTACGTAATGTCTATACATTTCAAGTGAGTTTGGATGCAGCATAGAAGTACTAAAAGAGGTGAAATAAAATTAAAACCAAGAACTATTACCCATGCAGTCGAAAATCTCTACAGTGATACAAAAATAAGGACGAAGAGGAAGGGGGACAATAGTATGTTAGTTGTCTTTGAAGATTTGTTTTCAATGACTGAAGATTACAGTTTTCATGTAGGTCATGTGTATTATATTGGCTAACAAGAAGAGCTTCTTTTTTTGTTGAATTTATGCCATAAGTTATGCCTTCATACTGACTTCATCATTTTTCACTTTTTTCTATACTTTCTCAAACTTTTTTTTCTTTGTATGTTATATAGTACCAGTACAATTAGTTTTGAAGAAAATTTAGATATTACTGCTGAATTATGGATGAATTTAGACACAAATAATTTGTAGTGGTGTATTATTATCGAGGGACACATTTTGAAAAGAGGTGCTGCCTACTTGGGGGCATGTATAGGGTGTATGATGGGGACAGCATTTTAATAATATAAATTGACTAACTTCAATATAAAATGTCCAAAAAATTCAGAACACTTTGGTGGGACGTGGTGTTTGTTTTCTTTCAACCGGTGGCAGTATGTTAACCAGATAAGTACTCATGTCCACAGCCTTTAGCATGTGCTTGCAAGTGATTAAAAAAAAAAAAAATTGAACAAGGTTATTGCAATTTTGTGGTGTTGCATCCAGGTCTTCCAAGAGTGTATAAACGTCTTTGGCGTAACCTTCCTAGTTCGGTTTCTAGTTGTTACATTTGATGCTTGCATACATACATACATCATCATTATAGACCTTTATGCCTTCCAGCTTTCAGTCTGAAGGCTTCTGTGAACTTACTAAACGTCACCACAATCCTCTATTTGCAGCTAGTGCTGTGGCCTCATATCGTTGTATATCTCTTATCTTTAAATCATTAGAAACTGATTCTAACCATCATTGTCTTGGCATCCCTCTACTTCTCTTACCCTCCATAACAGAGACCATTATTCGCCTAGGTAACCTATCCTCCTACATTCGCCTCACATGACCGCACCACCGAAGCCGGTTTATGCGTACAGCTTCATCCATCGACTTCATTCCTAACTTAGCATTTATCTCCTCATTCCAAGTACCCTCCTGCCATTGTTCCCACCTGTTTGTACCAGCAATCATTCTCGCTACTTTCATGTCTGTTACTTCTAACTCATGAAAAATATATCCTGAGTCCACCGAGCTTTCATTTCCGTAAAGCAAAGTTGGTCTAAAAACAGACCGATATAAAGATAGTTTTGTCCGGGATTTGACTTCCTTCTTACAGAATACTGTTTATCACAACTGCGAGCTCACTGCATTAGCTTCACTACACCTTGATTCAATCTCACTTACTATATTTCCATCCTGGGAGAACACACATCATAAATACTTAAAATTGTCTACCTGTTCTAGCTTTGTATCACCAATCTGACATTCAGTTCTCTTGGATTTCTTACCTACCGACATCAATTTAGTCTTCGAAAGGCTAATTTTCATATCATACTCATTGCACCTATTTTCAAGTTCCAAGATATTAGACTGCAGGCTTTTGGCACAATCTGCCATTAAGACCAAGTCGTCAGCATAGGCCAGACTGCTTACTACATTTCCACCTAACTGAATCCCTCCCTGCCATTTTATACCTTTCAGTAGATGATCCATGAAAACAACGAACAGCAAAGGTGAAAGATTACAGCCTTGCTTAACCCCTGTATGTACCCTGAACCAAGAACTCATTCTACCATCAATTCTGACTGCAGCCCAATTGTCAACATAAATTCCTGTGACTGATTTTAATAATCTACACTTAATTCCATCGTCCCCCATTATGGCAAAAATCTTTTTCCTTGGTACTCTGTCATATGCTTTCTGTAGATCTATAGAACATAAACACAACTGTCTGTTCCTCTTGTAGGATTTTTCAATTACCTGGTACATACAAAAAATCTGATCCTGACAGCCCCTCTCTGGTCTGAAACCACACTGGTTTTCATCCAACTTCCCCTCAACCACTGATCGCAAACTCCATTCTAAGATGCCAGTGAATACTTTGCCGGGTATACTAATCAGTGAGATACCTCGATAGTTGTTGCAATCCTTCCTGTTCCCTTGCTTATATATTTGTGCAATTACTGCTTTTGTCCCATCTGAAGGTACCTTACCAACACTCCATGCTAATCTTATTACTCTGTGAAGGCATTTCATCCCTGCCTTCCCACTATACTTCACCATTTCGGGTCTGATTTCATCTATTCCTGCTGCTTTATGACAATGGAGTTTATTTACGACCTCTTACACTTCCTCAAGCGTAATTTCACCAACATCATTTTCCTCCTCTCCCTGAGCTCGGTTGTTCCCGACACCACTAGGAAGATTTCCTTTTACGTTGAGAAGATGTTCAAAATATTCCCTCCACATGTCCAGTGATTCCCTGGGATCTATTATGATTTCACCTGAATTACCCAAAACACTGTTCATTTCTTTTTCCCTACCTTCCTAAGATTCTTTACTACTGTCCAGAAAGGTTTCCCTGCTGCTTGACCTACCCTTTCCAGGTTATTACCAAAATCTTCCCACGACTGCTTTTTGGATTCAACAGCTGTGTTTTGCTGTGTTTCTTTCATCTACATACAATTCCTTGTCTGCATCATCCCTTGTTTGGAGCCATTTCTGATAAGCCCTTTTTTACGTTTACAAGCTGCTCTCACTTCATCATTCCACTAAGATGTTCACTTTTTCTCATTTTTACGCACAGTTGTTCCTAGCCATTCCATTGCTGTTTCTACAACACCATTCCTGTATGCCACCCATTCTCTTTCTATATCCTGAACCTGCTTATTATGCACTCTTGAGCACTTCTCACTAATTATATCCATGTACTTCTGTCTAATTTTCTTGTCACCGGGCGAGTTGGCCATGTGGTTAGGGGCACGCAGTTTTGAGCTTGCACCCGGGAGATAGTGGGTTCGAATCCCACTGTTAGCAGCCCTGAATATTGTTTTTCGTGGTTTCCCTATTTTCATACCAGGAAAATGCTGGGGCTGTACCTTAATTAAGGCCATGGCCGCTTCCTTCCAACTCGTACGCTTTTCATATCCTATCGTCGCCATAAGACGACGTCGTTGTTGGTGCGTCGTAAAGCCACTAGCAAAAAAAAAAAATTCCTTGTCCTGGGGATTTTCTCCCCTTGTTCGTTTGCAGACAGATTTTACTTTTTTTGTCCTAGGCCTAGAGATACTTAGTTCACTACAGATCATAAAAAAAAATCCCTGGAAAATCCGTACATCCCCAACGGATTTCTTGATTTTGAAGTCGGTTAAGATATAGTCTGTTATGGATCTCGTTCCCCTACCTTTCCTTGTGTAGCGGTGAATAACCTTATGCTTGAAGAATGTATTCGTAACTGCTGAGGCTTTCATGGCCCGTTATTGTAGACGTGATGTAGGCTTTTTGGGCTTGTGCCGTGTCAACAGAATAAGTTGAACTTTGCTCCGTGTCTTCAGAAGAAAGTCTTGAGTGTTCACAAGAAAGATTTCTCCAATAGTGAAGGATAGTAATGGGAATTGTTACGTACGCTGGCACAGCACTAGCAGCTGACGGTACCATCAGAGCCAGTCCGGGAGGATTGGGCGGTATAATGTATGAAAGTGTGACATTATCTCAAGCCTGGAATGAAACATCTGGTGATGATGAACATATGAATTTGGAAAACAGCGAAACGAAATAACAATAGTGAAAGGACAGGGACGAGAACTACTTATGGCTGGCAACCACATATTGCTTAATTGATGTCCAGTGTCCCTGTTGAAATTGTTACAATTTCTATGTATTTGCCAAGGTCCTGAAACCCGTGTTTGGCACCATTACTCAAATTGCTCACAGTTTAGGTAAAACCAAGGATGACTTTTCCCCACTGTTACACCCTGGAGTGTACAAAATTTTCTGTACTTGCAGCAACGTATACATTGGCCAAACATGTTGGTCCATTGGTACCTGTACTAAGGAACACAAATGAAATATTCCTTCAACCAGCCAAACAAATCAGCAATAGCTGAGCACGCACGATGTCGTGATCCATGATATTCGAGTTCTTACCCACACTAGACACTGCAGGTCTAGGATTACACGGGAAGCTGATTGACAAACAAGTTGCACTGCAGCATATAGTTGTTATCACTGAGGGCAAGGGGCAGTGTAAGTAGTTTTCTTATGTACCAACAGAAGAATGCAACAGTCAGTCTGCTGAATCAGCAAAGACACATGAAGCATGTCTAAATCAGATTCTTTATTTTATGATTGTCAATGAAGAGACTTTCGTGTGTGCATTGATGTATATAATGGTTTTATTCACAAGATTTTGATTTTTGTAGTGTTGAACCCTGGAATAAGTTGAAGAAAATATGAGTAGATAATTGGTAACATCCGGAAGTTGTTTGAGAGGAAAGAATTAAGTTCGATATTATGTTTGATTTCCTTTATTTACTTATGAGACTTGTGGAAATGTGCAGTCAAGTGTACATGGTTCAGGATGAGTCTGTATTGTTCGGAAAAATTGTTCATAATTTATTTAAGAATATTTCTGTATGAAGCTCTGCAGTTAGATTTTAGTTCCTTGTGATGTAGAGCTCTTCAGTATGTATGAAAACACTTGTCTTCTTTCTGCTGAAGTCTGTAGAATAGTTTGTCTTCTTCTTCTCCTCAGTTTCATGTATTTGGGCTATATTTACACCAAGCCTTTGTGGACAGATGTATTTACTCTTGTGTGTTGTATGTGTATTGAGATGGACAGAAACACCCAGTCCCCAAGCTGGAGGAATTAACTCCCAAATCTGGGCCTCTGATGGGAAGGCCACAACACTGGTCATTCAGCCAGGAAGCTAGACATTTGTATTCTTTTTGCCCTCATACAAGTATTTTCCACTCCTTAGTGCTTAGTATGAAGTTAGGGTGTTTTTTTAATATATAATGTATTCACTGTGAATGCTTATTTATATAATCTTGTTTCTTTCCAGTATCATTTCTCCATGTTCCTTCACAAATCAGAAACATTTTCTCTCATGGAGCAGCTGACAAATCTGGCTATGAAACAGTAAGTAAACTCCTGGGTCTGTGGACCATTCAAAGAGCAGTGAAAGGCGCTGCCCTCATTAAGTGGGATGATGCTTGTTTCTTCTTTATGTTATGTTGTAGTTGTTCTTCTTCATATGTCTGTACTATTCACCTCTATTGCTCTGCTATGCCTATTCAGTGTATTTATTATGCTTGACGCATACTTATTTGCGTACGTTTCCCTAAAATTGTGGGAAGTAGCAGTATTTTCTGTGTTTTTTGTTACGTTGTTTTGATATGTGACCCCGTCTGAACTTTATTACTTCGTGCATGTGCTGATCCTCCCATTGAAGTCGTGCAGTCATTTCAGTTCTATCACAGCTGGGCGGGGCTGCATAGCCATGAGCTTGCATTCGGGAAATAGTGGGTTGGAATCCCATTGTTTACAGCCCTGAAGATGGTTTCCCGTTGTTACATCAGTCCTAGCCCTGTCTTATCCCATCAATGCATATGAAGTGTATGAATCAGTGAAATGTAAAAAATGTAACAAATAAATATTCAGTTCACAAGCATTGAGCCTGGAAATGTGGAAAGAAATAGTGCACCAGAAGTATAGTGATAATTACTTATCGTACAGTTTTTTCTTGTTTAGGTTTGGTGATAAAATTTGCATATTGTGTATACTGAAAATTTCAGTAATTTGTCAATAATAAAAATAGATTTTACAAAGTGCCTTTGGATGCTTTTCGGTTGGCTGTAAGTTGGGGTAGTGGTTTTTCACAATAGTGATATTACACGGAGTACTTATAAAGGCTTGTACTTATGAATGTCCATTTTTTAAGGACTTGTAAACCACTTTTTAACGTGTTTTCAAAACACAACAAAATGCAAAATATACTCAAAATGCAAAATTGGTACTATGCAAAACCAACATTCCTTTCCAAATCAAACTTTATTTATGGTTTATATTTTTGTTCTGGAAGCTTCAACCAAGGAGTTCCTGCAAATACTGGTGGTTGTAAAGGCTCAAATACCCAGAGTGTGCAAAAGCAGCTCTGCAGTGTATTTGGAATCCTACCAAGGTTCTAGGTATGGCAGTAAACATAGTGTAATTGTAAGTGACGGGAACACAAATGACATACCAAACGTTTATGTATGTTCTGTGATTTCTTTCGACAGAGTCACTGATTCATGACTATGACTTCGGTTAATTTTGTTTATTTTCCTGTTTAGTATTCTGATTTTGCTTCACTATGAATTTGTTTAATTTTTCTACAGGATGTTTTAGCCTATATCAGTTTAAAAGAAATGTACAATTATATTTTTATTTTATTATTCGTTCTACAGTACAGACCACCAGCGAAAATCAGTTAATGATCTCTTGGTCTTGCATTTATTGTACGAATACTGCTATAGTAAGTATTCTGAGATATTCCTTGCCGTGTTGACATAGGTACGTTATTCATTAGATTATCTCAATCCTGAAATTCTACAGTGTTTACTGCAGGCATGCTTTCTACTCGTATACTAGTCATGTGAACTGGCCCTGAGTGCATGTAACAAGCTTTAACAGATTCATTTATGATAAAAACCCATATTGACTATAAAATCAAGTAGTGAATATTTAAGAATAACTTAAACATTACATTTAAGCAGTCTGCCTATTCAATACATATATACATTTATTAAATTCATGGTGTGGGTTACTGTAGTCATGTCCTAGTTCGTGAACCATGGGTAACGGCTGAGTGGCCTAGTAAGTGGTCCTGAGTGTCGGGATACCAGTTGCTATGGAATGGGAGTGGGCATCTCGGACATATTCTGAGTCGTGGCCCTCCTTGTGCTCAGGCGGCTAGGGCTATACAATCCAGCGGTCCCTAACCCGATAGAGGAGACATCCTCACTTGGACTAGGTGTAAGTAGTGTAACATCCTGCTTCATGAATTTACTGAGCTCAGAATATTTTAAGCAAACCTCCCATTTGCTAGGTGAGGGACTCCGTGGAAACAACTTCGCGAAAGAAATGGAATTCGATGGGGGAGCTATCAATATTAATATTAATGGGGCTTATGGAAGAAAGAAAGTAGAACTGGCTGAGTCAGCAAAGAGGATGCATCTGGATGTGCTAGGTGTAAGTGATATTCGGGTAAGGGGAGATATCGAGGAAGAGATAGGAGATTATAAAGTGTACTTGACGGGTGTTAGAAAGGGAAGGGCAGAGTATGGGGTAGGGCTGTTTATCAGGAATACCATTGCATGCAACATAGTTTCTGTTAGGCACATAAATGAGTGAATGATGTGGGTAGATTTGTCAGTGGGAGGAATTAGGACAAGAATTGTGTCCGTGTATTCACCATGTGAGGGTGCAGATGAGGATGAAGTTGACAAGTTTTATGAAGCATTGAGTGACATCGTGGTCAGGGTCAACAGCAAGGACAGGGTAGTGCTAATGGGCGATTTCAATGCAAGAGTTGGAAATAGAACTGAAGGATACGAAAGGGTGATTGGTAAATGTGGGGAAGATATGGAAGCTAATGGGAATGGGAAGCGTTTGCTGGACTTCTGTGCTAGTATGGGTTTAGCTGTTATGAATATATTCCTCAAGCATAAGGCTATTCACCGCTACACATGGGAGGCTAGGGGTACCAGATCCATAATAGACTATATCTTAACCAACTTTGAATTCAGGAAATCTGTTAGGAATGTACGAGTTTTCCAGGGATTTTTCGATGCTACAGACCACTATCTGCAGTGAACTAAGTATCTCTAGGCCTATGGTTGAGAAAGTTAAATCTGTCTGCAAATGAATAAGGGTAGAAAATCTCCAGGACGAGGAAATTAGACAGAAGTACATGGATATGATTAGTGAGAAGTTTCGAACAGTAGACAGTAAGCAGGTTCAGGATATAGAAAGTGAATGGGTGGCATACAGGGATGCTGTAGTAGAAACAGCAAGGGAATGCCTAGGAACAACTGTGTGTAAAGATGGGAAAAGGCGATCATCTTGGTGGAATGATGAAGTGAGAGCAGCTTGTAAACGTAAACGAATACTTATCAGAAATGGCTCCAAACAAGGGCTGAGGCAGACAGGGATTTGTACGAAGATGAAAGAAACAGAGTGAAACAAATAGTTGTTGAATCCAAAAGAAGTCGTGGGAAGATTTTGGTAATAACCTGGAAAGGCTAGGTCAAGCAGCAGGGAAAACTTTCTGGACAGTAATAAAGAATCTTAGGAGGGGAGTGAAAAAAGAAATGAACAGTGTTTTGCATAATTCAGGTGAACTCATAAGACAGTCCAGGGGATCACTGGAGAGGTGGAGGGAATATTTTGAACATCTTCTCAACGTAAAAGGGAATCTTCCTGGTGGTGTTGCGAACAACCAAACTCGTGGGGAGGAGGAAAATGATGTTGGTGTAATTACGCTTGAAAAATGCTACGAGAGGAATAGGCAGTTGTGTTTATGTTTCGTAGATCTAGAGAAAGCATATGACAGGGTAGAGAGGGAAAAGATTTTCGCCATACTGGGGGACTTTGGAATTAAAGGTAGATTATTAAAATCAATCAAAGGCAATTGGGCTTCAGTGTGAATTGATGGTAGAATGAGTTCTTGGTTCAGGGTACTTACAGAGGTTGGACACTTTGTTGTTAGTAGTTTACATGGATCATCTGCTGAAAGGTATAAAATGGCAGGGAGGGATTCAGTTAGGTGAAATGTAGTAAGCAGTCTGGCCTATGCTGGCGACTTGGTCTTAATGGCAGATTGTGCCGAAAGCCTGCAGTCTAATATCTTGGAACTTGAAAAAAGGGTGCAGTGAGTATGGTATGAAAATTAGCCTTTACCGAGCTCGATAGCTGCAGTCGTTTAAGTGCGTCCAGTATCCAGTATTCGGGAGATAGTAGGTTCGAACCCCACTGTCGGCAGCTCTGAAAATGGTTTTCCGTGGTTTCCCATTTTCACACCAGGTAAATGCTGGGGCTGTACCTTAATTAAGGCTACGGCCGCTTCCTTCCCACTCGTAGCCCTTCCCTGTCCCATCGTTGCCATAAAACCTATCTGTGTCGGTGCGATGTAAAGCAACTAGCAAAAACAAATTAGCCTTTCGAAGGCTAAATTGATGTCAGTAGGTTAGAAATTCAACAGAATTGAATGTCAGATTGGTGATACAAAGCTAGAACAGGTCGATAATATCAAGTATTTAGGTTGTGTGTTCTCCCAGGATGGTAATATAGTAAGTGAGATTGAATCAAGGTGTAGTAAAGCTAATGCAGTGAGCTCGCAGTTGCGATAAACAGTATTTTGTAAGAAGGTAGTCAGCTCCCAGACGAAACTATCTTTACATCGGTCTGTTTTCAGACCAACTTTGCTTTACGGGAGCGAAAGCTGGGTGGACTCAGGATATCTTATTCATAAGTTAGAAGTAAAAGACATGAAAGTAGCGAGAATGATTGCTGGTACAAACAGGTGGGAACAACGACAGGAGGGTACTCGGAATGAGGAGATAAAGGCTAATTTAGGAATTAACTCGATGGATGAAGCTGTACAGATAAACCGGCTTCGGTGGTGGGGTCATGTGAGGCGAATGTAGGAGGATAGGTTGCCTAGGAGAATAATGACTGAGCTCGATAGCTGCAGTCGTTTAAGTGCGGCCCGTATCCAGTATTCGGGAGATAGTGGGTTTGAGCCCTGCTGTCAGCAGCCGTGAAGATGGTTTTCCGTGTTTTCCCATTTTCACACCAGGCAAATGCTGGTGCTGTACCTTAATTAAGGCCACAGCCTCTTTCTTCCTACTCCTAGCCCTTTCCTGTCCCATCATTGCTGTAAGACCTATCTGTGTCGGTGCGACATAAAGCAAGTTGTCGTTGTAAGGAGAATAATAGACTCTGTTATTGAGGGTAAGAGAAGTAGAAGTAGACCAAGACAACGATGGTTAGACTCAGTTTCTAATGATTTGAAGATAAGCAGTATTGAACTAAATGAGGCCACAGCACTAGTTTCAAATAGAGGATTGTGGCGACGTTTAGTAAATTCACAGAGGCTTGCAGACTGAACGCTGAAATGCATAACAGTCTATATTGATTATTTATGTATGTATGTATGTATGTAATGTAATGTATGTATGTATGTATGTATGTATGTATGTAATACATGTTTCTTTCAATAAGGGACATCACCAGCTAGAATAAATCACGCAGTGGGCTATATCAGATACAAGAATTACATTAATAGATTGGTAACACAAATTATAATACAGTTTTATACTCATGGACCACGAACCTGCTAGGCTGGCGGAGCAGGGGGAGAGGTTATACTCCCACATGGCGCGTCCCAGGTGGCGGATAGGGGGGTCCTAACCGGGTTGCCGGTGTACTTGAGGGAAATAAAATACCTCTCACGGACCAAACACGCCCCCCCCCCTGTTGGTGGGGGAGGCAGACAAAGAATTCACCCACGGTATACCCTGCCTGTCGTAAGGGGTGACTAAAAGTGGCTACCAAGGGATGATCCAATTGGAACCATGAAATTCCTTGTAATTAGTACCGTCACACAGGGAACACCATGGGTTGCATTTACTTGCGCGTAGTACCACTGTGTTAGGTACGCAATAGGTTTGTGATTAGTAGCGACAGTGTGTGAATCAGGAGGTGGGTCCTACAGTACCTGTGATTCTTACCCCTATATGAGCGACACCATGGTTCTGCCTTACCTATGCTCAATTCCCTCTGTGTGAGGACTTGCACGGGATAGTACGGGTCCCTGTGGTTAGTCCAGTTATGTGAGGAACGCCATAGGTTTGCGTTGCTTGTAAATATCACCGCAATGTGCGAAACACCATAGTCTGTGTTACATGTTCGCATTACACTACCTGTGAATAGAACCATAATGTGTGGAATAGCATGGTTCTACTGATGACCTGAAATTTGGACCCGTTTCGATTTAGAACCAGTCCCTTGGTCAGTAATACTATTATTTTGTGCCAGCTTCTGTGCATGTGAGGCGCTGTGGGTCGGATCCACTGATCGTTTTAAATTCATATCCGTCCGTCCATCCATTCATTCTTCGTCCTCGTGCTTTGAATTCTGGTCAATGGAGGATTTTGGACTTTTAAGCTATCATTTCATTTCACTTCATTTCGTATCATAGAGGCCGATGACCTCGATGTTAGGCCCCTTTAAACAACAAACATCAATCAGTCAATACTCAAGGATATATAAAATAAAATATTTGCAAACTTTCTTAAAGTTTCAAGCCATATTGTCAATAAAATTGATGTGAATTGTTAATTTAAATTGTTGATGCCAAAGTTTGTGGAAACTAACATTTGTATTTGTAAAATCGTAAGATGGAATTGATGTAAGTAAAAAGAAACGTCAAACTTTAACATTTCACACGCTTAGTGACACTCAGGTCGTTCCTCTGCCGAGAATACGTCCTCCCACTTCTCTTCCACCTTCCCCGCTCAACGAAGCTACTACTTGTTGAATTCAGATAGACACATACCTCTTCCACACATCAGGGCCAATAACAAGGCAGTGAGTAACGCTATTTAGATCATATATATTATTTAATCTTCCATCTCTCTTCACTTATAGTTAGTGTTGTTTTAATTTCAGACTGAACTTTATTCAATTCTACAACTAATTTCACTGCTTTGGCTCCGTGTTGACTTGGAATCCGGAAGCGTTCATTCGTAAATGCAATAAAGGAATTTCTATCAAAGATCTTAAGGATTCTTTATTAAGGAATATTTTAAATCAAATTTTTTTTACTCTCACCAATGTCCATCTTATGATTTTACGAATACAGATGTTATTTTTCACAAACTTTGGCATCAAGAATTTTAATGAACAATTTACATCAATTTATTGACTATATGACTTGAAACTTTATCAAAGTTTGCAAATATTTTATATGTTCTTGAGTATAAAAGTGTATTTTAATTTGTCTTACAAATCTATTAAGGTAATTCTTGTATCTGATATAGCCAATTGTGTGATTTATTCTAACTGATGGCCCTTAGGGAAAGAAACATGTACTAGATTTAAGACTAGAACGGCCAGAGCGGTCATTTTGTCCATTAGCCAATTTCCAGGTATTCCCACGCTCATACTTTTTTATGCACGACGTTGTGCTTTTGTGACTTTTAATCTTTTAGGTTATGTACATTCAAGCCAAAAATTACATCCGTAGATGATAAGAGAACACTGATATTGTCCGTTATACCTAGGAAGGCCGTAAACGTTCATTTTGACCGCTTCACTTCCTTGATACGTAGAGGTCGATTCTGCTCACTGCTTGCTTCCTGTGATATATTTACAAGTGGCGCTATAGGGGCGTATGATGTAACTAAATATTATGGCTCTAGCTGTGGTCGCGAGTGGACGAGTTAGTGCCTGTTCCTTGTGTAGTATAGTGTGTTAATAATGGCTTGCCGGCAAAAACTTACTCCTGTTCAATTATTAACAGAACATGAAAATCTGGGAGAAGACGAATCAGATGACGAAGATACATTATCAGATATAGACGCAGTGAGTGATGATGAGGATTTTATACAACAACAGTGTGGTAATATGTCGGATAGTGATAGTGATTCGGCTAGCACACAGTGGACTTCGTACCTACAATAGACGCAGTACCTCCTTCAACCAGCCGTGATCAATCTTGCACCAGAGGATGGTCTGTTAGCAGCGGGCAACCTGTTCAAAGAGGAAGGGGGTGAGGTGGGAGAGGTCATGAACTGGTAAAGTCTCCTTCATTTGCACCAGGGGAGCACTTGTAGTGGGAACCCCCCCCCTGGAAGGATGGCTGCTCAGAATGTACTGAAAGAGGCAGCAGGGCCTACTTCTCACACTAAGCGGAACATAGAGACTAATAGCAAGGTTAGTGCCTGGCGTTTATTCGTTGACACATCCATGTTGAAACATATAAAGATTTGCACAGAGACCGAAGCTCGTAGACAGACAATGGATAATAATTGGCCTATTTCTTTGGAAGAATTAGATGCTTTTATTGCTTTGTTATATGCCTGTGGAGCTTATAGACTTATTAGCCTAGCCGTAGATCATATGTGGTCTTCTTTATGGGGTCCCCTGTTTTCCCTAACACTATGGCAAAGAACAAGTCCAAAGAAATTCTAAGGTATTTGCACTTTGATCTCCGTAAACTAGATCCACTCGTTTGCAGACAGATAAATTTGCTTTGGCTCTGGTATTTGGAATAGATTTATTGAGAATTGTTGTGCGTGCTATAAACCAGGAGCGAATGGCACAGCAAAGCTCGGTGCAGGTTCTTACAGTACATGGCCAACAAGCCAGGCATAAAATTCTGGCTACTGGTAGACGTTGATTCTAAGTATGTGTGCAATGGGTTTCCTCACCTTGGGAAAAATGAAATGCGACCTGCCAATGAGTTACTGCCTGAAAATGTTGTCATGAAACGTATGGACCCATACCTCATGAAAGGATGTAATGTGACCACTGATAACTTCTTTACATCGGTAAAGTTGGCCAAGAGACTGAAATAGAAGAAGACTAGTATTGTTGGAACAATTAATCGAGTGAGGAAGGAAATCCTGGAGTGAATCAAAGCACTACGTATGAATCTGTACAAGACTGTCGTACTTCAGAAGGAAGATCACACTACTCTCAGAGTATATCAAGGAAAAGTGAACAAGAATGTGCTTCTGCTAAGCACTCTACACCCGAGCATTCAAGTCAGTGAAGATAACAAGAAGCTCCCTAGTACTACTAAATTTTATAAGGGAACTAAGTATGGTGTGGATGTAGCTGATCAAATGACACGTAAATACACCACTAGGGCTGGATGCCAAAGGTGGCCTGTACTTGTCTTTTATGGCGTACTTGACCTAGCAGCAATAAATTCATGGATAGTCTACAAGGAAGTTACGGGACAGAGAATCTCTTGACATGATTATATTCTTGAAGTAATACAAGAACTAAGATCAGATTTTCTGAAGACAAGATCCCGGTTGATTGAACTCCCTACACTTCAGCCTGAGCCTCAGACTCGGGTCCAATGTGCCAGTCGTAAGCGACGACAATGTCAAGTGAACTCCAATTGTAAACAGAACAAAACCTCTGACACGCGTTCTTGCAATAAAGTATTTTCTGGAAAATGTTCCTGTAAGGTAATCACTTGTATAAATTGCTTGTCAAGTGTCTGAATAGGCTTGTAAACAAATAGAGACTGTTATTTTTATCATGAGTTTTCTTAAAGGCATTCAATAGCAAGTCTGCCAAAATACTTTATTGTTATCTACTACTGGGCGAGTTGGCCGTGCGGTTAGATGCGCACGGCTGTGAGCTTGCATCCGGGAGATAGTGGGTTCAAATCCAACTGTTGGCAGCCCTGAAGATGGTTTCCCGTGGTTTCCCGTTTTCACACCAGGCAATTGCTGGGGCTGTACCTTAACTTTCCTATCTCACCGTCGTCATAAGACCTATCTGTGTTGGTGCGACGTGAAGCCACTAGCAAAAAAAAATTTGTTACCTACTATAAGTGAGAGAATACGAACAATTACTGATATTTAACAATGGATTGATCTGAATACAATACATCCCAATGTTTAACTAGGCCTATGTTGTTTTAAAATAAATTATTGAACATTCATATGGTTCCCAGATCATGGATGCTAGATCCTGCGGCCGTTATAGGTATGAGGAAAGATCGACCGTTCTAGTGTTAATAAATTATATATGTATTGAATAATTGGACTGCTTAAATGTAATATTTAAGTTATTCTTAAATATTCGCTACTTGATACCCTGAGTGCTGTTTTTCCATATTACCAAATACTGTCAGTTTGTGTTCAGCCTTGCAGCAACGAATACAAACGTTTGACAGCATTCAGATAGTGGTTTTACTTTTGGCAGGCCATGCACAGCAAGATGTCACTCAAAGTAGACTATCTCAGGTGTTGACAAAGTACCGAAAGACTGTTTTGATATCTCCAAGTGTCGGCTCGCTGCCTGGGCTCTCCAGAGTAAGAGGGGTTTGCATGAGGTTGGTCATCAGGCCAGAAGGCCTATGAGAAGCTTTGCACTGAACCAACAGAACGTATCAGAAGGTTCTGGGCTCTTGCTTATCAACACTGGACCATTTCAGTGTGGGGTAATGTCATGTTTTCCGATGAGTCCAGAATTGGTTTGAGACCTGACACCCGACATACAAGAGTATGGAGAATCTCTGGACAACGTCATCAATATTTATAGGCAGTCTAGGAAGTTCATCCATATGCAAGCGGAAGAGTTATGTTCTGGTGGACCCCTCTCAGTCCCATCCAGGGGCACTCATTCAAGAGGTGCTAAAACAATTTGCGTGCCCCTTCTGACCTGCATTCGGCGATCATTTCATCCCAGCAGATGACAATACAAAAGCTCACCATCATGGGACTGTGTTGTGGTGTCTCCAAAGGCGCAACATCTCTCGAATGGATTGACCTGCACAGTCCCCCAGACATGAATGCAATCGAGCATGCATGGGACATGCTGAATGTGGTCACTTTCGAGCGTCCAAACCCACCGAACAATCTTCAGAAACTTTCTGAAGATGTAATAGAGGAGAGGAGTGTTTGTCCCAAGTCAAACTTGATGACCTCATTTGAAGCATGAAACGCAGGGTGGAAGAACTTGTCCGTATGTGAAGTAGTCACCGTGTGATGAAGAGAGTTTCAAAGTGAACTTCATTTCATAAGATGCCTTTTGTTTTGCTTGTTCGGTATATATTGTTCAAAATCTTTCGCTTGCTTGTTGTTTAAAGGGGCCTAACATCGAAGGTCATCGGCCCTCAAAATCTTTTATTCAGAGGGAAATATGCTTAATTAGTTAAATATTAATTGTAAAACTACTAAACGGTTGACTGCAAGAATGCACATAGTCGTATCCATGTTATTCCAAACTTTTGTTGATATACACAACTGTTGATATATTGAATGTAGTTTAAGAGAGATAATTTTTTCAAGCATTTTGAGAACCTGTAAAAATACCCCACTTTTGGGGTGTAAAGACCGTCCTGTTCACTAACCTGCAGAAGGCATATGGCTGCTTTGGTTTTTTGGATTTTTTTCTCTAAATAACTATCCGATGGACTGTATACTGGCATGACAGTCGAAAGATGAAGGTATCATAGGGTCTTTTCTTCTGGGGATATTCTTTTCGAAATTTTGCATTAGAATAATAAAAACTAACACTATAAGTAGAAGTCCGCTATAACGAGTACGGCATATATCGAGAACTCCGTTATAACGACAGGTTTTGTCTGTCCCTTCATAATTCCTATATTAAACTGTGTATTATCCTTCGCTTGGAGTGAGAGCCCTATTACTGATGCATCAGTAATTATGAGAGATTAAGCGTGCGTGATTTTTTCCGTTACCAACATTTATGCAACCAGCGATTATATTGCATGCGTTCGATCATTTTTGGTTTTGTTTCATCGCTATGTCCACTAGCGAGCTTTCTCGTCGACGTTGACTGCCAAGTTCATCTCAAACTTCCGCGGGGTTTTGGTGTGTTGTATGTTTTTTAAGGGATTGTGTTTGTTGAGTCCTAACTTGTGTTCGCACAGTTTTGATTCACCCTTCATGGACTGTTTTGATGAGTGACAAGTTCCAGACTTGTAATTCACTATTTTATGTCTCTTTTTACTCTTATTTATTCATAATGCTGTAACATTTTGTGTAATGTATTTGTTTGTATGTATTCACCTATGCCCGTTTCTCACATTTTGGCTGAAGATGACGCTAAATAGTGTCGAAACTAGTTCCAAGTAAATTTGTTGTAACTTAACCATTATAACATTTATTTGTATTTAAAAGGTGGACCCTTTATGTTACCTCTCTTACGTTTGAAGGCGATGTCGGAGTCGGTTAGTGATACCTGTCGACTGCTGTTTCGTAAAGAAAAATGGAAAAGAAAGAGGAAAACATTTTCATAATAAATGCGTAAATAATGTGTTCGATTGCAGTTGTTATGTTTTCAAAATAAAAGCTGAAGTAAACGATTGCTTAATTTTAATGCCAAATACTGCAAGTAAGTAAGAATGGGATATGCCTCAAGGAACGGCAGAGTGCAGCATTGATTTCACAGGTTAGTTTTATATTTTTCGTGTATGGTTAAATTTTGGAAAGGCTATTATCATTTAAATTTATAGTGGGAAGGTTATCATGATACATATAGATGAGGGGCGTTTGAAAAGTCCTTGCAAAAATAAAAACTACTTACGTGTTTGGGGTAAACCTTTTTTATTTTTCGACATAGTCCCCTTTTAGGCTTATACACTTCGTCCAATGATGTTCTAATTTGTTGATCCCTTCCGAATAATAGGATTTGTCCAAGTCTGCAAAATATCCATTAGTGTTTGCAATCACCTCCTCGTTTGAATAAAATCTTTGTCCCGCTTACCATTTCTTCAAATTGGGGAACAAATAGTAGTCCGAGGGAGCCAAGACTGGAGAATAGGGGGGGATGTGAAATGAGTTGGAATCCTATTTCCATTAATTTTCTTGACCACAACTGCTGAGGTGTGCGCTGGTGCGTTGTCGTGATGGAAAAGGACTTTCTTGTGGGCCAATCGCGGGCGTTTTTCTTGCAACTTGGTTTTCAGACGGTCCAATAACGATGAATAATATGCACCTGTAATAGTTTTACCCTTTTCCAGATAGTCGATCCCTTGCCAATCCCAAAAGACAGTCGCCATAACCTTTCCGGCCAAAGGAATGGTCTTCGCATTTTTTTGTGCAGATTCCCCCCTTGGTAACCCATTGTTTATATTGTTGTTTGGTCTCAGGAGTATAGTAATGTATCCATGTTTCATCCACAGTGACAAAACGATGCTTAAAGTCCTCCGGATTCTTCTGGAACTGCTGCAAACCATCCTCGCAACACTTCACACGCTTCCGTTTTTGGTCAAGCGTGAGCAATCGCGGCACCCATCTTGCGGATAGCTTTCTCATGTCCAAATGTTTATGCAAAATATTATGTACCCATTAAGTCGAGATGCCCACAGCACTAGCAATCTCACGGACCTTAACTCTTCTGTCATCCATCAGCATATCATGGATTTGATCAATGATTTCTGGATTCATAGCCTCCACAGGCCGTCCAGAACGTTCAGCGTCACTTGTGCCCATATGGCCAGTCCGAAAATTTTGAAACCTCTTATAAACTGTTCTAATCGAAGGTCCAAAGTCACCATAATGTTTATCAAGCTTCTCTTTAGTCTCCTGAGGCGTTTTGCCTTTCATAAATTAATGTTTAATCACCACACAAAATTATTTTAGGTCCATTTCTTGAAAATCACTCTACTTCCTTGATTCACACGAATGCCAAACACAAAGAAATAGACCAACATGGCTGAAACTTGGTGTGCATTCATTCAAGAGATGCTATTAACTAAACATGAACTCGATACGCGCCGATGGTGCCATCTCTCGGACTTTGCACGGACTTTTCAAACCACCTTCGTGTGGTTAATTAGGTTAGGTGACGCTGTTTGAATAAGAAAACTGAAACGTTTGCCACAAAATGCGATCGATCATCTTTGGTACGGTATAGTTTTCTCGCTATGTGAACTGTAGCTCTCTTGTCAACATTTGAAGGCGATGTCATAGTCAACTGCTGTTTCGTAAAGAAAATAAGAAGTGAAAGAAGGGAACATGTTTTCGTAACAAATATGTAAACAATGTGGTCGATAGCAGTTGCTAACTCGTTAAGACGAAGTAAACGATCGCTTAATTTTAATAATCTACACTGAAATTAAGTAAGAATGCGATACACCTCAAGATATGGCAGAGTGCATCTCTGATTTCAGAGGTTAGTTTATATACTTTCGCATCTGGTTAACTTTTGGGGAGGCTATTCCCATGTAAATTTATAGCGAGAATGTTATCATTTCTCTACTGGTGCTTGGAATATGTTTTCAGGATACATATAGTACGGTTAAGTTAGGTTAGGTGACGCTGTTTGAATAAGAAAACTGAAACATTTGCCACAAAATGCGATCGGTCATCTTGGGTACCATATTGTTTTCTCACTGTGTACACTTGCGAGCTCTCTCCTCGACATTTGAAGGCAATCTCAGAGTCAGTTGGTAATGCCTGTCGATTCCTGTCCTCTAAAAGAAAATTCAAAATGAAAGAGGATGACACGTTTTCCTAATAAATGTGTAAATAATGTGGCTGATAGCAGTTGCTAACTTGTTAGACATAAAGGCTGATGTAAACAATCGCTTAATTTTTAATGTTATGTGCTGAAATTGAGTAAGAATGGGATGCACCTCAAGGTATGGCAGAGCACATCACTGATTCAGAGGATAGTTTATATTTTCTTGCGTCTAGTTAAATTTTGGAAAGGCTGTTCCCATGTAAATTTGTAGCGAGGTGGTTATCATTTCTCTGCGTGCGCTTGAAATACGTTTTCATGATACGTATACGGTTAGGTTAGGTGATGCTGTTTGAAGAAGAAAACTGAAACATTTGCCACAGGGGCCTCTGGAGTGATACAGTAATTTTTTCAGAATAAAATTAAACATTCACTTTCACGTAGTATCGAATTTCAAAAAATAACAAACAAGCAAGCTGTAGTGTTGATATCATCCGTGATAACGCAAGTTTTGAACGAACTGATTGGTGTTTAATACCAATTCTAATGCGTATGGGTTTTTTCCAGACTTTACAAAAAATTGGATACAACAACAATCCGTTATAGTGAGTATATTTTTTGCCGTTATGAATTCTCGGTATAACAGACTTCTACTGTATTTAGAAATGCTTGAGAAATTTTTTGAATGAGTTACTGTCACTGAACTTGCACGGGGGTAATACATGAACTGGGAAGCGAGTGTCGTGAAAAATGCATAAAAACGACCCTGTGATACTTTCATCTTTATGGAAATATACACTCTGTTGTATAGGTATTTAGCTATAATACCTGCTGTAGTTTAGTAAAGCCTTTACACTCAGAAGTGAGGCTCCAGAAATATTAAAAAAATTATAGCTCAAATTTTATTTGATATTTCAACGGTCATTTTTCATAAGTTGTATATCAATATAAATAAGCCAAAAATGTTGTATTCGTACCAGAAATGTAGGGATAGGAGTTCATTAACTGGGCTTTGCTGGTGGTCTTAAACTTTTCTTGGGTACTGTGTGTAATATAATTTTAATTTCAAAATTAATATTACCAAGAGACATTACATCAGAATTAACTCAAATTCAATGTTTTTCTTCAAAATGCTAAATTACAAATGTATAAAAGCGGCAAAACAGCAACTGTACAAACAAGAATGCTAAAAATCACAACCAAGCAAAGTTATCAGATATTTTAGTCGGGTTTTAAAAAAAGAAACGAGCAACATTCATGACTTTGTTGGTATGTGTTTCAGAAAATGTACAGGAAGGTGGCCACACACAATAGCTGCTTGTAAAGAGGGGCTGGAAACAATTCTGGGTTCAGCAACTACTGATGTCTAGTGACAGCAAATACGTTATGCAGAATAAAATCAACAGCAGTCAGGAATTCTTACTTCATTCGACATGTCCACCAATATGCTTACAGTATTGTGATTTTTTATTCCACCTTTTCAATACAATTGGTTTTATGTTCTCAGATCATAATGCTGTAACACTATTTTATATGGACATGTTTCTCTTGAATTTCAAGCATCCTCAGCCTATATAATCATCTCATGGTTTTGTAGTAGCAGTCAGAGGGAATCACCATCATTCAAATATTATGAAAGAAACAAATCAACTCCTCAAGATTTTGGATTGATGTCCTTTTTGACTAAAACCCTCATAAATACAAACTACTACCGACGGAAAATCTGATCGTAAAAACAAGACTAGTTCGATGAAACTAACTAATTCAACATTTTACAGTTCAAAACTATTATATTACAGTAGCAAGCCTCAAAATTAAAACTTGAAGCTAAACTCCAACGTATCCAAGATTTTAATCTTCAGACACCAATAAGTTTTAATTAAAATTACGACTCAAATTTTAACATAGAAGTCAAATTGCAATTATTTTTAATAAACTAGAACTCTGAGAAAACAATTTTAGCCAAATTTTCAACATTTGAAGAACTGTGTTTTGGACGTCAATATCTTTAGAATTAACTGTTATCCCAATTTTAGTATAGTCATTCATATTGTTAAACTATTAATGTGTTCATAAATTCCTATGTTTATATATTTTATTACTTAATTTTAGAATTATAATTAAGCACAAATTTGTCAAAGCAAATCAAATACTTTACAATGGCGAAAAATGAAAGTATCCTCCAAATCAATACATCATATATTCCGTCATTAGACGGAGTAAACAAGATCAGACATGTTTCGGCTCGTTTGAGCCATCTTCAGTGAAAAAAAAAAAAATTAGGGGGGTTGGAATAATTTACATAATATGATTTGAAAAAATGCTAAAAAACTTAATGAAAGCGCAAATGAAAAAACAAACAAAAGAGAGCCTATACGGAAACAAAATTAGCACACATATACAATATTTACATCAATATGCAGAGCAAAAAACAACTTATTGTGACAAAATTCAGTGAAACGGGTGTTAATTTGAAATAATAATAGATACTAAAAACTGCGTTAACCTAAGAAACAAGAGAATGAGAAAACAAATGATGTAGATGGAAATGAATAATAGTAGCACATGGTGAGGTTGTGGACCTCATAGTTTACAAACTATTGGTTTATAAAAATCACAAAACAGTTTGAAATCGCTGTCAAAATCATCTTAGTGGAAACCCATCACCTCAAATTGGTCAGGAGGAGAGCGGGAGCAAACATTTTGAGAGAAACCAAGCCTGAATTAACCTGCAGGCGAAAAGCCTGTGATAAGGAGAAAAAAACACCATGAAATTTAAGGCTTTAGAAATAGCAGCATTCTCAATATTTTCTCAATCTAGCGGTCCCTTTCTTCATTATTGTTTCATAATGTTGGCTTTTGAGAAAGCCAGGCCACTAGAGAGGACACCACCTACTGCACACCATTAGAACTTCATTGACGGTTTCCACTAGATTACTACAATTTACTATGCATCTGTCTTCCACCTAACACAGCTTCTCATATTTTTATATGCGGCTCTTCCGACCCCTCTATAATAAGGCAAAACACCAGCCAACATTATGAAACAATAATGAAGAAAGGGACCGCTAGATTGAGAAAATATTGAGAATGCTGCTATTTCTAAAGCCTTAAATTTCATGGTGTTTTTTTCTCCTTATCACAGGCTTTTCGCCTGCAGGTTAATTCAGGCTTGGTTTCTCTCAAAATGTTTGCTCCCGCTCTCCTCCTGACCAATTTGAGGTGATGGGTTTCCACTAAGATGATTTTGACAGCGATTTCAAACTGTTTTGTGATTTTTATAAACCAATAGTTTGTAAACTATGAGGTCCACAACCTCACCATGTGCTACTATTATTCATTTCCATCTACATCATTTGTTTTCTCATTCCCTTGTTTCTTAGGTTAACGCAGTTTTTAGTATCTATTATTATTTCAAATTAACACCCGTTTCACTGAATTTTGTCACAATAAGTTGTTTTTTGCTCTGCATATTGATGTAAATATTGTATATTTGTGCTAATTTTGTTTCCGTATAGGCTCTCTTTTGTTTGTTTTTTCATTTGCGCTTTCATTAAGTTTTTTTTAGCATTTTTTCAAATCATATTATGTAAATTATTCCAACCCCCCTAATTTTTTTTTTTTTTTTTTCACCGAAGATGGCTCAAACGAGCCGAAACATGTCTGATCTTGTTTACTCCGTCTAATGATGGAATATATGATGTATTGATTTGGAGGATACTTTCATTTTTCGCCATTGTAAAGTGAAAACCGTCAATACGGAATGATTCTAATATCTTGTAACAAATCAAATACGACAGGTCTTAACCTTGAGGTGATTGTATAGGCTGAGGATGCTTGAAATTCAAGTGAAACATGTCCCTGTAAAAGAGTGTTGTAGCATTATGATCTAACAACATAAAACCAATTGTATTGAAAAGGTGGAATAAAGAATCACAATATTGAAAGCATATTATAGCAAATTCAATACGGATCTAATCATGAGATTAGTTACATGTAATGTCCACCATTGTTAATGGTCACGCACAATTTTTTTTTGTCACCAAATAGGCATGCACGTGAATAATTTGATTATTAATGGCTGCCTCTGGAATGCAAAAACTAAGGACAAAACCCATCTTCATCTTCATTTCCCCTTGTCCAGCTCCTGTCTCTCCTTCCACCACTCCTCTTCAGTAATTGTATTCCAGTCCAGTCTTGTTTTTCTTATACTGTTCTTGACGGAGGCTGTCCATCTTGCTCTGGGCCTTCCTCTTGCCCTCTTTGCCTCCAACACTTGTTTTGGTATCCTTCCCTCCTCCATCCTCATAACATGTCTTAACCATGTCAGTTTTTCTACCCCTGTCTCTTTTCTGATCTCAATATTTCTTACTCTGTCTCTCCTTGTCTCCTCAGGAACTTCATCTCACTGCCCTCTGATGCATACGTTAATGTAAGAGTATAGTACATCTTGTACATTATCTCTTTATATTTGTGCTGGCACCAACCAAACACAAGCTCTACAATGTCATCACAAGCTTACTTAGACAAAGTGATAACGCTCACTTTTAAACCTGCATTACACAGCGTAATTCTCATAAATCAATTATTATTATTATTATTATTATTATTATTATTATTATTATTATTATTATTATTATTATTATTATTATTATTATTATCTTGGTTTGGTGGATCAGCAGAGGTGAAAGAAGGTGCTGGGGTGAATAGGTCTAACTACCAAATCAAAGTTAATTTAAAACTTTAACAAAGGTTATATTTTCTGAGTTTTAACAATTAATAACAACAAAAATCTAACAACTTTTGACTAGGTGAAGAAACAAGACTAGGAAGGATCCAAGATTTCAGAATTATAAGACTTTTGGGCTACAAGCCCCTAGTTTTACAAGTTTGAGCTTCTGGCTCAGCATTACCAAACAATGATTTGTTCAAAGAGCAGAAATCCCCTAAAACATGGAGCACCAGCTCCATAATTTACCATGTCAAGCCTCCTAGGGGCACTTTTACAATACTAGAAAAGAGCTGACACACACTCAGTTTTTCAAGCCTATTCGAGGCAATATCAGACCTTACAATAACTTGCCATGCAGGCACAATTTACAAAAATGAAACAGGGGTATCTTGTACCCAACCTACAGGGCCTTCGTGTAAAAGAAATAACAGTTAAATAAATGGCCCAAGCACAAAATGAAAGGAGGCGAATACTTGCACTCCTCTTTGCAGCTTCTTAAAACCTAACAGGCACTAAACCGATGAAACAGGGGCTATTCCCAAGCTATGGAGGTGACCCGTCTAAGAAAGAAATTTAAAACATTAAGGAAGGGAAGAAAATCAGTTACCAAAACGTAGTCACCTCAAAACCAAAATGAAGTGGAGCTCGAGAGGGTAAATCACTCTCTATCACCGAATTACAGTTACAGATTTTATAAGTTTTTACATAAGCCGGCAGAACTTACATTTTAGAGAAAAAGGTTACATATTAAAGTTTTAGACCTTTCCTGCGGGTTAAACTGCTGAGCTAGCAAAGAAATAAGATGTTAAACGGCCATTACCTTGCTGAAGACCTGCTGCCTGATGAGAGGCGCCACCCGCCTCCTGCTTCACATCCACACACTAGATAGACGTTTATTAAATGGCCAAGAGATGTGAAAATCAGCAGTGTATAAACCCTCGGGGAAAATTTGAGACCTTTCATGAATAAAACAGCCACACCCACTCAATTTTATTGGGTAGCTTAAAGTTACACGCCAAATCGAAGAAGCCTGTGATTGGTAGGAAATTAATTACAGAAATTCTTGATTGGTTAAATTCAAAACAGGCGGAAAGAAAAGATAAATATTGCCAACCCAAAAATGAATGAACGAAATTTAGTAAAGGAAAAACTTATGAAAACAAAATTACTTCTGAAAGGTTCTTTCACTTCGCACCAGGGTGCATGATCATAGTTTTTGTAGTGACCTCTATGAGAGAATGTCCAAACTTCTTGATGAATGGGAAACAAAAACAAGTAGAATTTCACACAGTTCAGGAAACTTCACCATTAAAAAAATTACGGTAGTGACATCTTCTGAGAAAATTTACAAGTTGGTCCAGTTTTAAGTTCAGAGTTCCTCCTGTAGAGGAGGTTTTATTGGCACAAGATTTAAAAATGCGGCGTAGGGGTGTACTTCCCGGTACAATTATTATTGTTATTATTATTATTATTGTTGTTGTTATTACTGCTGCTGCAGCTGATACCACGTCTAGCTGATTGGGTTGCCCGAACTCATGGTGAGGTTAACTTTTACATTACGCAACTATTGACGGGTCATGGATACTTCCAGAAATTTCTATATAGTGTGGGTAGAGCGAACCACTCGGTGTGTATTTATTGCAATGATGTAGATGATGTATTTCACACATTTTTGGTATGCTATCATTGGTCAACTCAGAGAAGATGTTTACATACTGAGCAAGGAGAGTTGACGCCAGAAACTATTGTGCTGGTGATGCTATGAAACCAAGAATCTTGGGATCAGGTAGCAGTATATGTAGAAGGCATCCTGCATCAGAAAAAGAGGGATATGAATGCTCATGAATGGCAGTAAGGAGAAATAAAGGAAGAAGAAACCTGAGAAATTGGCATGACACCACCCTGAAGTAATGTGAGAGCGGTTCCGTGGCGGAGATATACATCGTGGGAAAAGGGTGTGTGGGTTTTAGTGAGTAGGAATCTCACACGCTTATGGAGTGCGGACCCTCACAAGTGTCTCATGAAGGATTTCCCACTCTTCCCCGTAAAAAAAAAAAAATTTAAAAAATGTATTATTATTATGAAAACTAAACTGCTGTAGCACCCAAGTGGCATCTACAGCTTTCTGAACTCCCCAAAACATTTACAATTAAGTAATACAAGGTTATGGAACACAACTAATAAAAGAAAAACTGATGGGTGGCCAGTCTACTTGATGATACACAATATGAAACAAGCATGAGAATAAATTCTTATCCAGGGTGGAGTCATAGGCTGACGATATCTTGACTTGCTTACCTAACCTGATGACTTGAACTGAAAAGGGCATGAGGATATACCGGCTAGGTTATATTCTTTTGTGAAATGACACACAGTCCATTAAAATATACTTTCACCGAGCTCGATAGCTGCAGTCGCTTAAGTGCGGCCAGTATCCAGTATTCGGGAGATAGTGGGTTCGAACCCCACTGTTGGCAGCCCTGAAGATGGTTTTCCGTGGTTTCCCATTTTCACACCAGGCAAATGCTGGGGCTGTACCTTAATTAAGGCCACGGCCACTTCCTTCCCACTCCTAGCCCCTCCCTGTCCAATCGTCGCCATAAGACCTATCTGTGTCGGTGCGACGCAAAAAAAAAAAAAAACTTTCAAACTTAACCACCTCAATATTCTTCACAACAGATAACACGATGACAGTGCAAGAAATAGACACTAAAATTTGACCACATCAATACACGTATAGCATACCACTTCCATAACACATAACACACTGTTTTATCTTCTTATTCACAATCAGCACTGAATTTACATGACATGCTTACTGACTTAATTAGTTGGAACCACGACCTTGCTATCAAACATTATATACGGACTTTCTCCATCCCTTGACACGCTAAACTCAACGGTACATATTCTACCCCACCTGCGTCTAAGTCGGAATGAAGATAATCCCGGTAGCATCTCAGGAAGAATTTTATCTCGGCACTAATCTACTTATTTATCGTAGAATCTGAGAAAGATCGCCTTCCAGTCCTCTAGGTATCGCTCAGTAAATCATATTCCTCTTGGTGGACGTCTCCAATCGACATTGAGTAGCAATAAACCTCAACGCAAATGAATGTGTGACCTTAACTCTACATATCTTGTCCTATCCTACATAAATAACAAATCCAACTTATCATTTATACTAATTTATTAGCATGCTAATCTGAAGAAAAGTTAAACAAATACTGATAAATACGAGAAGAGAACAATGGGACGCATGCATGAAGTCTAGCAAATGCTTTTGCTTCTCCTTTGTAAGCATATGCTGGAATAAGTATGAATAAAATAATCTAGCAGTTGCTTTACTTACTGGTATTTACTTGCTAGCAAATGCTGAATTCTACATGAATAAAACCTAGCACGTGCTAGTACTATGCAACCATCTGCTTAAGATTTACCAAGCCAGTCTCATTTAGCTTGAAGTTTGTTCTCTGACGACTTAGTGTTGCCTTCTGGTTGATTTAATGGCGCAAATTGTGAATATCCGATGTAGGAAACTGTACGAACCCATAGTGATGAACGTGTATATAAACATTCGTATAGATTTAACAAAGAAAATGTTGAATCAATTTCGACCTCTTTCTTGGGAGAAAATGACGAGACGCGTGGTGGTGCGTTAACATCGAAGGAACGAATGCAGATATTTCTTCGTTTTGTTGGCAATCCGGGTTTCCAAGTTGGGATAGGAGAAGATACGGAAGTTCATCAAAGTACTGTTTAGTAGAGCCATTGATTTCATCAGCGAGAAAATTTTGCAAAAAGCACATCACTGGATAAAATTTCCGTCACAGCCACAAGAAATCAAAATACGAGGACGGTTTGAAAAGTTCTCGGAATCACCGCTAGATGTCAGTAGAGCAACGAGGTTCCTGCGCAATAATCACACATCCTTTGTGAGTGAACACGTGGCGCATCAGTGCTCTAGCTGCAGGAGTGCGGTAGTGATGACTCTTTGTTGTTGTTCCCGCGTAGTGATTTGTGACAATGGAAAAAACTGAGATTCGAGCAGTGATTGAATACTTTGTAAAGAAAGGTATAAATGCAAAGGAAATTCATGCCGACTTTCAGAACACACTGGGGGACTCTGCTCCTTCATTTTCAACAGTTGCCAAGTGGACCAGCGAGTTTAAATTTGGTCGGGAGAGCTTGGATGATGATCCGCGTAGTGGACGGCCAAAAAGTGTTACGACCCCAGAATTTATCGCAAAAGTGCATAAAATGGTCATGGAGGATCGTCGACTGAAAGTGCAGGAGATTGCTGAAGCTGTAGGGATGTCTTCTGAACGGGTATATTATATTTTAACCGAAGAATTGGGTATGAAAAAATTATCCGCAAGAAGGGTGCTGCGGATCTTGACATTGGACAATAAACGCACCAGATTGGAAATGTCCGAACAAAGTCTGGCCCGTTTTCAGTGCAACCAACAAGATTTTTTGCGCTGGTTTGTGACTACAAATGAAACTTGGGTCCACTACTATACCCCAGAGACAAAACAGCAGTCAAAGCAGTGGAAACATGCTGATTCACCACCACCAAAGAAAGCAAAGGCAGTGCGTTCGGTTGGAAAGGTCATGGCCTCAGTTTTCTGGGATGCAAAAGGCATTCTGCTGATAGATTATCTTCCTATTGGCCAAACAATTACGGGGCAATACTATGCAAACCTCCTAGACCAACTACAAGAAAAGATACGCAAAACAAGGCCTGGTTTGGCAAGGAAAAAAGTCATCTTTCATCAGGACAACGCTCCGCTGCACACAAGTGTTATTGCCATGGCAAAACTTCATGAACTGGGGTACGAATTGTTGCCACATCCAGCTTATTCACCTGATTTGGCACCATCAGACTTTCATCTATTCCCCAAGCTGAAAATTTTCCTCATTGACGGAGATTTTCTACAAGGGAAGAACTGACAGCCAAATTGGAGAGGTATTTTGCAGGCCTAGAGGAATCTTGTTTTCGAGATGGGATCAAGGCATTGGAACATCGCTGGACCAAATGTATTAGTCTACAGGGAGACTATGTTGAAAAATAAAAGCAGTTCCACCGAGGTAAGATACTTAATCCTAGTACATTCCGATAACTTTTCAAACCACGTACGTAGCTAGAGGCGCATGGCAGCAACGCCTTAACTTTCCTTGTGTGATCGGTGCTCTTGACTGTATAGATGTACCAATTTTAAAGCCACGACTGCACGGTGATGAATATATCAACCGCAAAAATTTTGCTTCTATCAATTTACAAGCAACGTACAATTCAAGCGAACTTTTTACAAGTGTTGCTGCTAGCTGGCCTGGTTCTGTTCAGGACAGTCACATATTTAAGAATTCACGTGTGCATGAAGGATTGCGAGAGCGCACAGGAGCTGCAATACTGTTGGGTGATTCAGGTTACGGGCTTGTACCTTGGCTGCTAACTCCTTACCGAAACCGTCAAAATCCACAAGAAGAAAATTACAATCGTATGCATGCTCAAAACAGAGTAATTATTGAAAGATGTTTTGGTCACCTGAAGAGACGTTTACCTCTACTAGCAAACAAAGTCAGAGTCTCTCAACAGAAAAGTTCACGCATTAACATCTGTTGCTTTGTGCTGCATAACGTCTCTAAGCATTTTGACAATGTTTATACTGAAGAAAACAATGATGATGGTGCTGGTGATGATATGAGAAGGCGTGGTGTACAGAGAAGGAATGAAATCGGTAATATTTTGTTTCAACAAGTTGCTGTAAATTAATTATGAAAGTAAAAAAGCACTGTGAACTGGAAATGACAACACAGTTTAACAGTTATGTGGCTTGTATTTTTTATTTAACTTATGCTTTTACATCGTTATAAATTTATTTGTGATTCATTTCATCTTGTACGCTACCATATCACACGCCTCAGTTGAATACAAATACAAACCTTATCTCTCTGATTTTATGTTCCACACATCATTCAAACTGTATGTACTTTTGTTCACTTAAACTTAAGTTTGAAGCTAATTTCCGTTCTTCTACTTCCTGCTGTTGCATGCGAGCTAACTTAAGCTGTACCAATAACAGCAGTCTCTGAAGTTCCATGATCGAAAGTCTTTCCGTCTCCTCAGTCTCTGCAGCTAACTTTATTTTCTTGGTGGTGGCGTCGTACTCTGTAGCGGTATGCTGTTATCAGCTGCGTGTTCCTTACTTCCTCCCACAGCACATCCTCCTGAAATGTTGATGAAATAGAATTACTGACCTCCATCTACAGATGAATGAAATGAACTCAACATGATGATTCATTAAAGAAAGAAATACGTTAGTCCTAATGATTATTTTTCTAATCACTACATAGCTTGCGGAGTGATACGGTATTTCATCAATGAGTCTAGAAAAGTTTAATACTGGGCGGTTAGATCTGCGCAGCTGTGAGGTTGCATCCGGGAGATAGTGGGTTCGAACCCCACTGTCGGCAGCCCTGAACATGGTTTTCCGTGGTTTCCCATTTCACACGAGGCAAATGCCACGGCTGTACCTTAATGAAGGCTACGGCCACTTCGTTCCCACTCCTAGACCTTTCCTATCTCATCGTCGCCAAGAGACCTACCTGTGTCGGTGCGACGTTAAGCAAATGGTTTAAAAAATTAATTAATAAACATACCTAGCACATGATTTTATTGTCCTTCCATTAAATTTAGAAGGTCCTCCTCCCATTTCTTCAACTGTATCTTCCTGTTTCCTGTAGTGTTACGGTCACTCTTCTTTTTCACTTCGGTCTTCACGCTATGGATCCTTTCTTTCACCTGATCTGCTGTAAATTGCCGCCCAAGATTCTTCTCACAACTCTCGCACAACCGTTCAACAGCTTGTAATTTGGCTGTTTTTGTCGAAGGAGTTTGCGATTTACTTAATAACACTGGTAACTGTTTGATCATTGAAATGAAGTGATAATTTATGTCAATTTCTACATCTGTTTCTGATATCTCCGACATCGTAGAACACTGAATATGCGCTGCAGGAAATGGAAACGAGCTGCAAGCACCATTAACACCGACTGCGGTCAACACGTGTTTCTATACCAACTTAACCTCTTGTCGGCAACCAGCATGCTTTGTGCGACTAGAAAATGCTAGTTAGAATATTCTAAGAAGTCAGCATATGCTGGAAAAACTTGCAGCAATTTCTAGTCAGCACAAGCAAAAGGTTATTCACATCAGTTTAAGCAAATGCTTTTACTTGTGCTCGTAGAATGTTCTACATTTTTATGCTTATGTCCCAATGTGCTTCTATACAAAATCAAAAATAATTTCTAATGATCACTTGTGATATCATCTTTCTTATTTACACTATTTCTCCCTGGCAATGACTCATAATTGAAATGGGACTTTCTTCGAGGTATACACTTATCCGTCCAATACTGAACTTCATGACATTCAATTATATAATACTATCTTGTAACATCTAAATCACAGTTAGACTCCTTTGTTGAGAAAAATTAAGTTGAACGGTATGAATAAGATACCCTACTGAAAATATAATTCATGTAGCTTGGTTAATTTTCATCTAACTTCATTCATATTTGATCATCCTGACGTCCCTACATGAAACCTTCATCTTTATTATCTTTATTATCTTTATTATATGGGAATTTTCGTAATTGGAGCCCTATCGTATCCAATTTTATCTTATGGACCTTTATTACTTCTTTGTTTTACTTTTTTTTTTTAACTTTGTTTTCTTTGTTTTACTTGTGAGATTCGAGATATTTGATAAGTTTCCTTAACATGGCCAAAAAATTGTTGCCATGCCTTCAAAATGTTGTTAGAAATGAAATATTCATATATTTCTCCTATATATTAAAATTCATTAGTGATATTAGCAAATATAAACAAGCTAAATCTACCTTTCATTAATCATCAACTAGCATAGTAAACAAATGTATGTGCCAAACAGTCATATATTATTTTACAGTCATAGTCTTAACCTCATTACATATTCCGCCGTGCCATTCATTTGAGTTAGCTCAATATTTCAATCTACAGATCGTTAGGGAAAGAAAGACTGTAAATAGGTCAATTACTCTTACTATATATCCTTACATCTTCACCATTATGTATGCGGGAGGCTTACAACTACTCATAATATGTCACTATGTGTTTCAAATTGACATAAAATCAGTTGGTCTCTTACTAATACACTCTTCTCAACATGAGCCTAACCTTATAATAGTTATTCAGTACGATCCTCTATCGATAGATAGATAGATAGATATATATATACATACAACTTCATAATATCTTCTTCTTACATATAACCTCTCGAAACATTAACATTTAAATCTCAATATTTCCACTATTACACATTTCAAATCTATCTCTTCTTAGTTATCATTCTTCTCATTTCATTTTTCTTCCTTATATCCTCTCATTTGTTACGATAATAATCTCCCTCGATGATATTACTTCTGCAATACTCATATCATTCAAGTAGGATCCATATCTTCCTTTAATTCTTATAGGCGTGGTCATGTTTGTCAATTTAATTGCCTCCTAGAGCTCATCTACTTCTCATATAACATGCATTCTTCCCAATACTTTCTGAATCATAACTGAATAGCCTTTCCAAGTAAATTGATATAATATATCGATATGTAATACACTCATTAAAAGCATCAACATAACCATATCACTTCCCATGTCAGTATACATATCAATTAAAATAAATAATATTTGTGGATTTTATGACCAAGATCTGCTATTGATGGTTAAAATTTGGCACATAGAATAAATCTGACTGAGAATTTTGTTGAAGGAAAATATTTCTACCTAACAATATAAATACCTTTAAACAAGAAACTTATCTCCTATGTCGTCACTCCTCTGGAACTGTCTCCTTCTTCTCAGATGTTACATGTGCTCCATGCAGCCGGTTACCGCCTCTCCGGACGTCATCTCTGGTCCCATTGCATTGATGCTGCTATGCTTCATTATGGCATCTCCCTCAGCTTAAGCAAACTCCATGGTGTTACAGTTGTTCATGAAAGTAGAAATCAACGTTGGATTGGCAGAATACATATTTAAATTGCTCATTTAGGCTCTTAACATTATTGATGCTACTAGAAATTGCGTATCTATAACTATCTGGATACAGCTTCTTATTAGTAAATATATCTTTCCAGGCTAATATGGATATCAATTGCTAATCCAATTTCTCTTCTATGTACTATATTGCCTGAAGTACGGAATTTTGCCCTCTCGCTTCTTCTCTGCAACGGTCTTAATATCTCCCCCCGCTAGTATTTAAACTTCAAAATATCAGATCTTCTCCGTATTTTGATTTCGGTTCCTATGCTATATAGCACGCAATTCTTCTTCAATCTTATATTTAAATTGTTCTTCTGTTATGCATTGATGACAGATTCAGCCTTCCTTCTTCTCTGATGTTTTATGTAATGTAAGTTTTTTTCTTCTAGCAAAGAATGAATTAGGTTTAAATTATTTTTTAGAACAATATCTGTTTCATCTCAACGTTCTTATACATGGCCCTTGCAATTCCATGCCTTCTAAACTTAAGTTGATCTGAGTTTCGGTGAGATTTTTCACATATTTATTCTGCCTGAAGTTGCTATGCGCCATTTTGTCTGTCCCTTTTTTCTTCGCATTGGTAATGGTACAGTATGTACACAAAATCTTATTTGCTTTAATTTATATATATAATCTGGCTAGTCTGAATAGCAGGATCACGAACCTCAGCTGTATAACCTGCTACACCATCTTGAAGTGATCTGTAGTGGTTGATTGAAGTTGAAAGTTGAGGTTAAATGCCACCATACCTCGCCAAACTCGCCGATAACTTTGGTGACAATTTCATGGTTTGTGCTTAGCACTTTATATTAGACTTCTATATAACATATGATGATATCTAAGCCTTTAGTGTGTCCCAATCGGACGTACATCGATGAGAGAGAAATCTCCAAGAGACAGACACAAGCAGCATTTAGTAGGACTAAATGTTGCACACTTCAAATTGGACAACTAGCCGATAACAATATTTCCACTACTCAGGATCAGTAACACCAACCTTCCGGCGAACCAGCCA
This sequence comes from Anabrus simplex, assembly GCF_040414725.1. Lineage (NCBI taxonomy): Eukaryota > Metazoa > Arthropoda > Insecta > Orthoptera > Tettigoniidae > Anabrus > Anabrus simplex. Next base: position 1,220,354,238 of record NC_090266.1, read on the forward strand.
TAAAATAAACTTCTTTAAGTCACATGATTTTCTCTGTCCTAACTAATCACCATCTTCCACCTCTGTCACATGTCGCACACCATTTTCAAAATTGTGATGCTCAACATATTACCCAACTTTCTCTATATGTAGTTCTCTTGCTTAACCAAGATTTCCCACTTTCGGCTACAGAATGCCACCAATTTAATACAAAGTTCCTACAATGCCTAAATAATGTCTACGATACATTAATATATACATAAAATATTCCTACAATGAAATAAATGATACTGACAATACTAAATAAATACGTAACCTATACCATGGCCTAAATATTGCCATAAATGCAAAATTGACTTGACATGGGGTTGGAGTTTTGTACGATTACACATTTCGTAGGAACTTCTCTGTTCCAGACCAAGTTCCTTACATTCTGGTAGAATGTATTTCCCACCTGCACTCTTCTGCTGATCTCCTTATTCAATCTTGCATCTTGCATTATTTCACTTCTCAAATATTTGAAGCATTCAACAACCTCAAGTTTTTGTCCTCTGATGCTAACGATTCCTTTTCCTTCTCTTTCTCCTGTTGTCATCACCACTATTTTTTTAATCTTCTCCACACTGATTCTCGTACCTTACTTTTCAATATTGTCATTTAAAGCCTCTAGTTGTATTTGCACTCCTGTATTGTTGACTTCCCAGATCACTCTGTCATCACCGAGCTCGATAGCTGCAGTCGCTTAAGTGCGGCCAGTATCCAGTATTTGGGAGATAGTGGGTTCGAATCCCACTGTCGGCAGCCCTGAAGATGGTTTTCCGTGGTTTCCCATTTTCACACCAGGCAAATGCTGGGGCTGTACCTTAATTAAGGCCACCGCCGCTTCCTTCCCACTCCTAGCCCTTCCCTCTCCCATCGTCGCAGTAAGACCTATCTGTGTCGGTGCGACGCAAAAAAAAAGAAGAAAAAACCTCTGTCATCTGCAAACAGCTATATTTTCATATCACCTTTATATGATGCCTTTGTTTCCTGTAAAATATTCCTATAAATTCCTATAAATATAAGTGGAGACAATGCACTTCCCTGTCTTAGTCCAGTTTGGTTTCTAAAGCGATCTCTTCTCCCCACTGGAGTCTGGACACAATTGGATCAGTTTTTATACATGGCTTTCACTAGTTCCCTGGATTGCTTTCCACATCATTTTCTTTCCAGGGTTTCCCACACCTGTTCTCTATTAATACTATCATGTGCCATCTCTAGACAAGGAATACCATCTCCAGATCTTTTCCATATACCCACTGTTTTTCCATCGGTAATCTCATGGTAAATACAGGGTCTCTCGTTCACCTAAGCTGTTGAAATCCCTACTGCTCTTCTTCCAAATTTCTTTCCACCCTTCCTCTCATCCTCCTTTCTATTATTCTCTCCAAGATTTTGGCTACTTGTGACAACAGTGTAATTCCTCGATACCTTCCTGTTACCTTGCTTACGTACTGATATTATTACACCTTTACTCCAATCATAAGGTACTGTTTCCTCCACTCTCCCCGAAGTTCTGCCATCTATTAATTTCCATACTCTTATTTTCTTCTCTCTTATTTCTTTTACTCGCACCATTTTACCTATTTTCAATTTTTCTACCACTCCATCAGTCGCCTCACCTGGTAGTGTTGTTACACCCATTCACTGGTTACGATTTGTTTTCTCAACCAAAAAAGAATCAATAATTTTTTGTCCTTTCAACCCAGCTATATGTGGTGATCTTTCTACTATTCTTCTTTCTAAACCAAGTATTACCCACAATTCTCTTACAAAAAGCAATCAACTTATCTCCCTCATTGTTTCTTTTTCCATATCTGAAAGGCCAAATCACTTCTTTACCAATTCTGTCATTTTCATCCTGTGCGTTGAGGTCTCCCGTGACTATCATTTCCACATCTGTGATTACTTCCTGTATATATTCCTCCCTGTTTCCAGTTTGGGGTGCTGAAACTTGGATAGTCTTTTACTCTTTCCATCCTCATTCGTACTCTTGATTATGCCGTCTCTAATGTAGTCTACGTTATCCACATTTTCAGCCAGGGTTTTGTTAACAATCACTCCTCCATTATTTGCCTTGCTTCCTCCACTTCACTATAGGGTGCACCCTCTCCTCATCTTCTTCACTCCCTTTCCCTTCCATTTGACCTCATTCAGTCCCGTCATTGCAACATTCTCTTTCTCCATAAAGTCAATTCGGACTTTCATGTCAGCATCATAACTAGGGCTCGGAGCGATATGCTCGATAAAATCTCCAGATATGCTCGAAAACCATGTGTTATATGCTCGATAGATACGCTAGAAAAACCCATTATATGTTCCATAGATATGCTCGAAAAAACCCATTGTAATACCAATATAAATGGTCCGTTATTGGACATTATACATTTTCCAGCTAACTCATTCCTGGTTGCCAGCGTTTCACCCCCGTGTGCTAGGCTGGACTCGTTAGTTGGTACCTAGCACACCTACCAAGACGCTGGCTAGTGCACAACATGGAGGCCACTGCATAGGCTAATTGTAGCCACCGGCAGTGCCAATGCACTACGAGAGACTTTGTCTCATTATCAAAAATTGACGCCTGCTTGGCCATCAGATGATATAGATGTTAATTTCCATAGGGAATCTGAAATATTTGTTCCGAATGAGTAAATTTATAATACCAATATAAAACGCTGGCAACCAGGAATGAGTTAGCTGGAAAATGTATAATGTCCAATAACGGACCATTTATATTGGTATTATAAATTTACTCATTCAGAACAAATATTTCAGATTCCCTATGGGAATTAACATATATATCAAAACCATTATATGCGGTTAAATATGCAGAATATGCTCGAAAAACACCGTTAAAAACTATAGAAAGGAAAGTGAAACGAAAAAACCAATAACATATCTTTATATACGAGCTTTATTTTCTAATTGTATGTATGATACGCTGCGATATACTCGCATTTAAGTTTCAAGTATATATATGAGAAGTTTTCTTATAAAAGTTACAGTTTAAAAGTTCATTTACAAGATGTTCAGAATTAGGCGAGTCAATGAAGTAGATCTGCATTGCTCTGTACAACAAGAATTTTTTCTATGTTTTCAGTTTTGAATTATTTTCTTAAATCAGTCGATAAAAGTTTCAATGATGAGAACGATCTTTCGACGTCAACTGACACGAGAGGTAAATACTTGAATGATGCTGCTTCTTGTACAGAGTAGTTCAGAAAATCCTCTGACGGTGCAGACTTGCCACGCAGCAACCTCTCCAAGTACAACGCTGCACTCCAACTAGGATTTTGAGCCAGCACGAACTCCAATTTTTGTTTCACGGATTTCCCAGTCTCTCCAGGCCACGAATCGGCTTCTTGGATGACTCCTTGTATTGTAGAGACCACTTCAACCAACTCCATCCCTCGCGATTCCAACTTTAGAATCGCCTCAGGAATGACGCTCATGTAGCCTTTTATGAAAGTCAAGAATGGCATCAGGCCCTTCATTTTAAAAGCAGCCTTAGCTTTCGCGATGTACTTGCTGTCCGCCTCATCAAACGTACTGATCACCTGGAAAAAATATAAATGAAAAACATTTGCCAAGGAGAATAACTGAGAAAATTACAAAATTAGGCGCCGTATGATGAAGTAAAGATAAAAGATATGAAAAGAATGATAGAGAAAACCTCGAAAATGAGAAGATTTTAAACATTTCAACTTGTCTTACTTCTTCAATTGCCCTATGATTTTCAGCGTAATACAAGGCAGCCAAGATCCAAGTTCCACATCATGTCAATATGGGCTCGGGAGGTAAAGGGAGCTCTGGATGCACCGTCTTGAAGGCACGGATGCGAGAAGGAGCCTTACATGTAACTTACATGGTAAGCATTTATAGAAGGAGCCTTGACAAAAATTTTCTTCACTGAGCAAATGACGCTGTTGACGCTGCACGATTTTTCGCGCAGCTCCTCAGCAACTCTGTGCATTGCATGAGCAATACAAGTAACATGTAACATCTTCAGGTAGAGAAGCTTGAAGCTCTTCCCAGCCTTAATCATGTAGGGAGCAGCGTCAGTCACCAATGCGAGTACTTTGTTTACCTCCTCATCTGAAAAGGTTGGTCACAGAGCCTGAAACAGAAATGCATAAAATGAAGGGTGAACCGTTCAGTTAATGGGATTCTGACATGTCGTACGACTGTAAAAGATATTTAACTATCAAACCTATCAGAGTCTTCACTGAGCATACGTAGAATGCATTGAAATTATATCCAGACTGTACTTATTCTTCTTTGGCAAAACACTCAAAAAATAAATTAACAAAAATATACTTACGCAGAGCTGCTTGCACTGTTCGCACAATGGTACCATAGTTTGTCACATCTAGCTCCCTGCACAGAATTAGGTGGCCCTTCCCTGGTTCACTGGGACTGAGTTTTCTAACAATAACGTTGGCCATGTATCTTCCACAACTGTCTGTGATCTCGTCGATAGATAACCAAATTGGATGGCTCCCGATGTCGTCCCTGATTGCGTGTAGAACCTGGTGAAGAAAGTACCTGAATGAATATTCTTCGTGGAATGAAGGTATTATCGAGAGATTACCTTCATTACGACAGAGCCAGATCCAATTACTTCTAAATTGTTTAAACAAGAATGCGGAATACGGCAATCGAGCATGAATTCATACCTTTTCATACTCTAAAGAATCGTAATTTTTACGTAGGGTCGACTCATGAGACAACTCTCTTCCTGCGAAGTCCTTGAAGAGAGCTCTTTTCTCAGCATGTTTGACCTTGTAGAGGGGTATGTTGGCGCTTAAAAACGCCCTACAAATTCTGGAAGAGAACTCGTCCGAGTGCTGTTGCTGATTGAACAAAGGTTATATCAGCGCTTGTTTCTTCGATTTCCTTTTTTTTTTTAAATTCTTCAACTTTTGCTCAGTGCCCACTTGCGGCTTCATGTTGGGAAAATTGAAAACCCTTCGAAATCTTGATCTGAAAATAAATAGGTAGGTACGCATAAGTGAGAGAAAAAATACATTGAATGAACAAAAATAAAGCATTGTGAACTATGAAATTATTTTCAAATATTGCTGTAGAAATATGAGCACCCTCTCAACGATCCCATGAAAAATCAGCGAATCCAAACGTCAATTTCTGTCTCGGAAATGTAAAATCTGAGGATATAACGGGTCTACACTCCGAATTCTTAGACTTCTCTGTACTTACCTAGTAGGTAGGCACCGTATGCTGCACATACGGCTTACTTGGAATTTCGACCGTTTGACCAGTAATATCTTTAAGAACGTAGATGTGAAAATGTCAATAAGGACTTACCTCTTTTTCGCACATTTTGCAGAAAAGAATTTTCCCGTCAGTAGAAAATGAGTCAGGGTCTTCCTGTGCACATCGTCGGAGTAAAACAGTGAGAGATTCCTCAACTTTAGGCATCACGTACTTAGAAATCACAAGAACTCGATAGGTACGTACGGATATGATTAGGAACTGAGAACTAAGAGTAGAATGCAGAAATTTGACTTGACCGGGTCGGATCTTCCACCACTTCATGGGAAAAGCCACCTAAACAATACTGGTTCCCAAAATAGGCACACCACTAAAATACTGCACATTTCAAAATGAAAGGATGTTTCTGACGAGTCGCACTCTAATCCGGCAGAGGCCAATTAGGGTGTGTGAATGACCTCACTAAAGGTAAAAAGAACCTGCAGTTCTATTATTCTCACCAGATAGGCTTTTCAATAATTATTTCTGTTTTAGAACCTTAAGGATGGTCAGGGCCCGAATTCGGGGGGGGGGGGGGGGGGGGGGGGGAATTCGAAGGAAAACAAACTGTTTAGACGAAAACCACAAGAATATGCATTTATATGCCTGTATTCTGAAAACTGCGGTTTTATGCATTTATATGCTCGATAAATTTAAATTTTGTAGGTCCCAGAGAGATGAAAATACAACCAAAAGGCTTCTGTCAGTGTGTACTATTCAGGAAAAAAATATGCTAATATGCTCGAATGCGAGCCCTATTCATAATATTTATTATTTCTATCTTTATAATAATGGTTGTCAGTTGCCCACTTATCACAGCTCCCCCAGCACAAGAATTGTGTGTCACTTTTAGTGGTGTATTCCCTAACCTTTTCTGAGGCTGATATTTACCATCACTCATTTTCTTGCTATTGTTACGATGGGGTCGCCACTCCCAATGGCATTTTAGAGCTACTGCCAGCAGTTATTCAGGCCGCCCCTTACACGTGGAGTAGACGCCTTTGCAGCCGCCCCTAACATGGGAAACAAATGCTGCTCATCAATAGTATACTAATACTGTTCCTTGAGTACTGGTCTGCCTCTTCCACAATCTTCAACGTTCCAAATTCCATCTTCTCCACTGTAGGCCCCATTCAGGTCTTCGCTCGTAAGCCTGAGCTGGGACCCTTACCAGATGCTACACACCGGGTCAGTGTGCTCTGGGACTCTCATAGGCAGAGGCCTCCGAAGATGGTCCCTAACTGTTACCTGCCGGACAAACTGCTGTGTTATATTGCTTGATCATTCAAAGGCTTATGATTCTGCAGAAATGGCAACTACTATGGATTTTCCGTATTCTTTACCGGTTTCCCACATGGTACTATGGCAGTGCAGAAGTGGTACTGATTTACAGATTTTACGAATTCGATGGGTCAAAACTTCACTATAGGCCTAATTCTTTTTATCATGTCCAATTATGAAGTTACTCTAACATGTAAGAGGCAAATATGTTCATTCCGAAAGCCAACAACCCTCCGATCAAACTCTGTTTTACTTGTTTATATGAATTGTGCAACGTCTTCCATCTTCACGAAATTTTGAAGGGAACTCGAGGAATGCAGTATGGCTAGTTGTGAGACAATGAACACAGTGAAACACGCAATGGTAATCCAGTACAAGCATAAGCTCACCGGTTAGTCACCTTGGAGAAATCATTACAAGCATCATTTAATACCGTGTAACCCCGCCCAACCTTCTGGATCCACAGGTATGTCACATCCAGGTTAAACCACTCGCTGACGATTTGATTGCACAATCCCACCAAATTGCAGGGATGCTGATGTCGATGTTTTACCCGCTGTTCCAACATGTCCCGTGGGATTCAAGTCGGGTGATTTTGCAGGCCGTTCGAGATGTAATAGGATGGGGAAATGTTCATAAAACCAGCCACACATGCGTCCAGCAAGATGAATTTTTCTGTTATCTTGAGAAATCGAGATATCAATAGCATACTCTCATCATGCAGATGTTGACTGAAAGGCAGCACCTAATCATGCTGGTGCATGTTAGTGGTCACCTCAGTGAGCGGGCCCAATCCATGATACGAACACCACAGACCCACATGACCTTGCACACATCCAGGATGAAGTGCTTCATTTGGTCTTCGGTGCACGCATCATTGGAATACAGGCAAAAAAACTGTGATTCTTCAGACCACATTACCGTAATCTATAATCTTCATTTCCGTATTGACGAATTACACAATTAAAAATAGGAAAGAATTTCCACCAATCAATACTTGTTTGTTGCTTATATTAAGCTACAGGACCGGTTTCGACCCCATATACAAGGTCATCTTCAGCTGAACCATGCATACATATTTATATGATGAAGCTTTGATTAAATTGCATTGTCAAAGGAATGTCATATGATGATGTGCATTTAGTCACAAACAAATGGAGCATCTCTTAACGTGAATATGTACAATATTGCAACTGTATGTCTAAAATATTATGTTGAGGTCCTAAAATTAGTGTATAAAACATATCTTCACTTAAACTAACTTATATGTATATGTACAGGATAAAATACAATATATAAAAAACATTTCGTGCACATGAACATTCGTATCGTGCTTGTTGGTCAATTCATCAACTCTCGTATTTAAGTCCCATTTACAGTTGTACACTCAGCTGCTGTTCTTGGAGTTTAAAAGATATGGTTGTGAAATTGCATGAGTAAAAGATTTAGTCTTCATGTGGGATAAAACACTTTCCAGTTCTAAAAAAAAAGTTGCCAGATGTATGGATAAAATTCGGCTAAAATATGTTTAGCTCTGCTATGTATGTTGCCTTATGTTAGAATCAAGTCTTGTTGTCCTGTGGCATCCGTAAAATTGGGTTCAAAGTAATGGCTCCTTTCCCATTTGTAGCTGTGCAATGGTGTTATGTTTATTATTGTTGGTGTAGCCGAGTTGCGTTTGACGTGCGAGCTTGTGTCGGTGCGACGTAAAGCCCCTAGCAAAAAAAATAAAAAATAAAAATAAAAATGTATTTACAATGGTTGGCATGGGTTATATGACCTCAAACGCATTAATATTTACAGAACATCCTAGGGTCCAGGTCACAGATGACTGGAGTGCGTCTGTACAATGTTGAACAGAGCTTTAAGATAATGCATAAAAACTTGAAGTTGAAGAATATTGTGAGGTTCTTATTTGTCACTGTGGATATAAAAACCAATGTTAAAATGTTCAAATATTCGTAGTTGAATCATCGTTGGAGGGTAAAAACATGTATCAAACTTGACGATCTTGTAAAGTGCCTATGTTAATACAATTTGCAGTTAAGACGATTAGCTGAGGAATTGTGGGAACATCCTTCATTATTATGTAACATTCTGGTTGGTTGTTGAAACTGTCGCTGTTATGGTTGTTGAAGTAAAAGTTGAATGTTGGTATGGCCTTGGTTGTATGGCACAGTATCATAAATGGTGGATGTCTGAGGAAGAAGAAAAAAGAACGAAATGTGAACTAATGTATGTGTTCGGATTTAATTATGGGAAAGTGGTTTGATAGTACTACTCCCTTATTCCTCGTTCTCATTAACCTGTCACCAGAAAAGTGCTCTTCTGTGTCTGCGGGGAGCTTATTGCTTACATTACATACTACATTTTATGTTAGTGCAGAATTCAAGTAAGAAGAAACCAGCAGTAGTAAATTTCTTGCAGTGAAAGCAGCAGTGGAAAATGATTCCACTACTTTACTTGTTATTTGTGAATAACAGGCTCCCCGTTTTCACGAAGTACATCTTGTTGCAAATAGAAGCTCCCTCCATGCATAAAGTGGCCAGATATATGAATGGATTGTTGATGGATTTGAAGGTGAGGTTTGTGAAAGCTGAAAAGATTGTAAAGCAGTTAGAAGTAAGTTTGAAATGCATTAACGATATAAAGTTGAATAACAGGAGTTGTCAGTTGATCTTGTAACTGCAACAACAATACACCACATTAAGCGACTAAGAGAGACTGGCAGTTTATCTAGAGGTGACATGAGGCAGTTCTTCAAGTTGGTAAGAAATTTCTTCTCTACAGCTTGCAACTGCATTTTGGACAAATTCCCTTTCCATGACTCTGTAGTAAAGCATGCAGAAGTAGTAGATGCTTCATTTAGAGCAACTGCTTTGGTTGAGTATGATATTGATATGTGGACTGTGACTGTTGTATTTGATAATAATGCTCCTGGTTCAGTTCAGGAGTTAACTTGTGGTTTTAGTACAGAGAATCCAAGTGGGAAACCTATTGATGGTGACTTTCCTTTTTATAAGAATGTTAAAATACGTAGAGGTTTAAAGATTAAGCGTAGGTTTCTTGCAAAGTGTAAGGTAACTAGTGCTGTAAATCCTGTTACTCCTGCTAATTATTTTGTTGATTGGAGGTTTCATTATGCACCAGTTCTGCCTACTGACTATGGTTCTAAACCTATTAAGGGTAGAATGGAGTTTTGGAATGTAACTTTTCAAGTAGATGCTTATTTCAGTGCTTTTCTTTTGTTGATAGTTTCATTGGATGTAGCATGGACGAAAGTTTCGAAACTGAAAGATGCTTCTGGAAACATTAAATAATCAGTTCTTCCTCGAGTTATGCTTGCCGTTTTAATCATACCTCACGCTTCAGCTGACCGAATATTGAGCATTGTTCGCAAGAAGCACACTGGCTTATGACTAAATATGAGTAGTGCTTAGTGCTCTCCTGGTGATAAAAAACCAAAAATGTTATTGTTCTCTGAGATCTGCTATCAAAAGCAGTTTTCTGAGGAGTATCTATGAGGCAAAAGAAGAAACTATGAAAATGTTGCAAGAAAAGTAACTTAGTTATGTTAGTGTGTGTAATTTTTTTTTTGAACATGCACGAATTGAAAAATGTTGATATGGTTTGAAATTGCGTGTTATAATTTGCCCAAAATGTCTTCTTACCACCTCTTCTGAGATTTACACTAGTATTGACCACTTTTGAGGGTTGGCATCTTTGCTGACGTAGATCACGAACATTTTCAGTAGAAAAGGACTTTATTAGGAATCTCATAAGAAGTAGTACCAGTTTTGGTCACTGTGTGGCCATCTTCAGCTACATATATAAAAAGTGACTTAAAACTAAATAATTAACACACACACAAACAATAATATGACCTACAAAATGAAATATTTTTGGTGAACATTCTTTACAGAGTCATCTCTGGTATAGTCACTGTTGATTTAGATTAATAAATAAAATGCACACATTGTGCTATCATTGAAGCTTCTCGGAATTTGTCCTATAAATTATGAAATCTAAAAAGTTCTGATTGTCTGTGTATGGGGAAAACACCTTCTCTGGCCAGTTAAAATGCGCGCCTTCTGTAAGGCCATCTGTGTAAACAAGCTTGCACTGGTGTATGACAAGATACTTTGGTTTTCTACTGTTAGATTATCTCTATCATCGGTTTAAGTGCCCCCCTCTTGTGGGATGATGTATAATTAATTTTTAAAGGAAAGTCTATTTTTGCCCTTCGCAAACCTTACATTTTGAGGATTGTTTTGTTCATATATCAAAGTTATCAACACTTCTGCTGGTTCCTTCTTCAGTAGTAATCAACCTATCAGAAACTGGTATATATTTTTTCTAGCCATTTAAAAATGGGGGTATGTACAGGAATCCAGCCTATCAGTAAAGTGTTCTGGAAGCTTCCCCTCAAAAATACTATAAAAGCTGGGAGCTTTAGGGCCGCGTTGTCTGAATTACTCCAGTTACTGTGAGTGCAGTGTGTCCATAAGGAGGCAGGGGCTCGGGCGGTGTTTGGAAGGCCCAGCAACTCAAGGTAATTGCAGAATTTTCGTAATCTTTTTTTTTTTTTTGCTAGGGGCTTTACGTCGCACCGACACAGATAGGTCTTATGGCGACGATGGGATAGGAAAGGCCTAGGAGTTGGAAGGAAGCGGCCGTGGCCTTAATTAAGGTACAGCCCCAGCATTTGCCTGGTGTGAAAATGGGAAACCACGGAAAACCATCTTCAGGGCTGCCGATAGTGGGATTCGAACCTACTATCTCCCGGATGCAAGCTCACAGCCGCGCGCCTCTACGCGCACGGCCAACTCGCCCGGTAATTTTCGTAATCGTATGATAGCTTCTGCGGATAGCTCAAGGAGAAGGTTTCAACCAGTTTTATTTATGTAAAGTTCTAAATTTTGTGGTTTAAATGTAGAATTTTTGCAAGTCTGAGGATTCTATTCTATTCCCTAATGGGAAATCTGTAATGTAAGGGAACAAAGAGTGACGACAATTTTCAAAACCTCTAAATTCCTTTAATCACATTTGGCTTAGTCACCCCACTGTAGAATAGGCTTAGCTTCTGTATCATTGGGCAGTGGTTTATACTGAGGACTATCAAGGCTATCGATGAAGCCCGAACCTCAAATGTGAATGATGGAAATCTAAAGCATATTATAATGTAAGCATCTGACCCATTGTGTCATTTACAAAACTTGAAAGAAATGGGAAAAAACGTTGGACGTATTTCTGAGAGCAAGGCATCGGAGACTGATATTGCATCGTTATTTATGAGTTTCATGTCCGTATTGACTGATTACACATACATGGATAAGAAAGAAATTCCACCTTATCAGTACTGTTTATTGTAAATATAGACTTGCATCATTACTGGTTTCGACCCTATTTGGTCATCATCAGCTGACATACCATGGTTTTACATTTATTAGGCATTGGTTTGTGTTACTTGTCTAAAGAGATGTTGTCATCCATTAACACATCCAGATGTCTAATGGGGGTATGAGTTGGATGTATGTTGTCATTTCATTTGTAAGTTCGTGAAAGTAAAATTGTTTTGGGGGTTTAAATATGATTGTAAAAACTGAACCTAAGCTTAGAAACTAATTGTACGTACACATTAAACACATTAAAAACACTAAAAACAATATATACAACACTTGATGGGTTTAAAAGTACATGTCTTGCGTATTCCTTCTTCAGATTTCCATGTTAGAGTCTTGTGAGCATATATTTACATCGGTTGATTTTGTGCTCGTAAACAATGGTATAGGTTCTTGAGAATGTTCTATTTGACTGAAAGATGTCTTCATGTATGCTTATAATAAAAAACACATGTCATTAAATGATCCAGTAGTGAAGACAAAGGCAGTATGTGGCTCAGCTGTAAACAAAATCTTGTACTTAAAAGTTTGAAGCAGATGATGAAGTCTTGGTTTGTGGGTTTGATTGAATTTGGATTTTAGTCGTAACTCTTTCCTTGTCTGTATTTGTGTACCGGTGCTATGGTTATCTGTGAAAGATAAACTGATATGAGTAAAGTGTTATTATAAGTTTGAAGGAATGCCTAAGGATGTGTGCGAATATGAATTTGTACTTACTGCTGTTGTTGTGGTTGGGTGGCGTTCTGTTTGAGAGCTCGCTGCATACTGCTATGCGCTTGTCCTGGGCTTATGTTCACTGTAGTGAGGGGTATGGATGGAGGGGTAGGGAGAGTGGCTATTGTGGGGGGTAGGAGTGGAGCTGGGCATTTCGTTTGGCAGTTTTTTGGAATGTACTATGTTCTGTTTATTAACTATTTTGAAGTAATCATTTTTTAGGGTGGGATTAACTTTATTAAAGATGATATTTGTTTTTTCTGTAATGTCATTTATATTGTAATTAGGATTAGCATATTGGTCTAGGGAAATTTAGAAATCTTCTGTTATGTTTAGTATTTTCATATCATTCTCGATGTCCGTAAACCTGTGTTTGAATTCTTCGATGTGCTGACCTATTGATGATAAGTTATTATGTTTTATTGCGTTTAAATGTTTGTTGTAGCGGATTATGAAGTTTCTGCCTGTACGTCCAATGTAACTTTTTTTGCAATTGTTGCACTTGATGCGGTAAACTCCTGATTGGTTGTATTTATTGTTGTTGTCTGTCTTGGCATTATAATATTGGTGCTGTTGTGCGTGGTTTTAAATGCTCTTTTCAGGTTGTAGTTTTTAAAAATATTAGCTATGGGTTATAAGTGTGTGTTGTTAAAGGTAAATAAGGTGTAATCTTTTTTGGGTTTGTCTATTTTTGTTAGTTTGGTTTAAGAATTAATCCACATGATCCGTGGAAAATCTGACCTTCAGCAAGTGGAAGGCCTGATTTCCTCTTAATTAAGGTTATTCACCAGTCGAATACCCTTGCGGATACAGAACACCCGCCGAATGTACCCTTAATCGAACCAAATTGACTATCTGTTGCTTTGGATAGGTTGCAAAATATTATTGAAAAGCATGGTGTTCACTACAAGTTAACAGCAGCATTCACAATTGAAACAAAATTCCACCATGTATTTGTCATTTCATGACACCCTTAAAATAATCCCGATGCTAAAACGTGCATCACCCAAACAGCTGTTCAGAAAGAACCAACAACAACACGATCCGAGAGGACCTTACGTTACGTCGTTCTGAAGGAACAAAACTGCGAAATGCAGGAAACACTTATTCATCATGCATTTAGAAGAAATGCCAAACACTAAAGTTAATTAAAAAGTGGTAAATCACTTGAAAAATTTTACAAAACCGACTTTCAGGTTATGAATGGTTACGTTACGTTTAATAAAATTACAAGTCCACATAGTAAAATAAAACAACTTTATAGAATTCTTTCCTATTTAACAATGACTACCATCACAGATCCATCTACTTATTGTTTGTCCCAACACACTACCTACAAAGTTATCAATTGACCAAACTCAACTACGTATAAAAATGAAAGAACGACAAAGATTGAAAATCAAATATATTATCAGCTGACGAATCGAATCCGCATTCATAACTCAAGTCTCACACACGTACGCTGAGTGTCAGCATGCACACTGCCAAAGCAAAAACGGACGTCAGAACGACAAAACAATTAAGTCCGTAAAATAAAATACTGAAGTTCATTGAACTCAAACACTCATGGTGAACTGCAGTAAATATTCAATCACTGCTAGCTCAGTACCCGATATTGGACAGCCCTCATATGCCGATAGTGGTTCCACAATCTTAGGTAAACACCTTCCAGCTGTTGAGAGCTGCATGCAAGCTTGGCCTAGTTATTACCGAGCTAACTCTTCGCATTGCGTATACTACTGCAGACACTACCATCGATCAAGTCACTTCGCAAAAACATCTAATCTGAGACTTGAGTATGTCCAGCTGACATCCCAGACCTATCGTCGGGCCTACTTAACGTCTGTACACCCTAACACTAACCTCTATGTACACATACCTTCCTAATTCTATCGTTGAGCGTGAACTAGGACGTCTCATCATCAGTATACTCCTAGGATAACATGTGACGTCCTAAATCTACTGTCGAGCGGAAATTGGGTTGTATACACTTCCTCTAGCATATCAGGCGAAATCTTAATTTCAAACAAACAAACGATATTTTTAGCTGTAAATCTGGTCGAAACTAATAACACACAACGAAACAAATCTTGCCACAGAAAGAACGCAAGTCGGGAAAATGCAACAAGTCCCTATCCTGCTACTAAAACGTGAAATTGAAATATAAATAACACGTGGCGAACAATCCACAACTCAAACACGATCTCATCATGCTCAATGAAGTTTAGAAAAGAATAATGACTTCCAACACACGTCTGACACTACTTGACTATCGCCCAACAATAATCATCACCATCGCAGAAGTCCACACTGCACTTTTAGGGTGAAGCCCTCAAATCGCCTACCATCATTTTCCAAATATTCACATCCATGACTATCCAGTGAAACGAAACCCAATGAATCTACACAGCCAAAGATCTCGCTTTAATAACGTCCAATATCTCATCCCACAAATGTTTCCGATTTAATGATAAATTACCGCATTGTAATTTATGAACTTTACTGATTGGAAACTTGTCCATTACAGTCAGACAACACCAACCGTGTATTCAAAATGCTCTTCTATCATTGAAGTCATATTATTCTAATATTCATTATACTGACTTTACGTAACTAGTCACTTGATTTTTTCTTTTACTACCATGATTTACAATCTCCACCATAAAATCGTTATTCACTTGGGATCTTACTTGAAATTTATTGGGCCTCACACAGTAATCATCTCGAACCAACCTTCTCCAGGGCTCAGCTTTCGGATTGTTAGCGGAATATACTATAGCCTGCCACATAAATCTCACATTTAATATACAGCCTGTCTCAAAAATTCTTCCTCGGCAAATATAGCCCGTCTCAAAAATTCATTCTCATCGCCTCCTCAGGGCGGTATTATATGAAATATCCAGGCTATCTGTGCCTTCAACATTTCTACAACTCTTATCTCCACATATACAAATTCTTCGCTCTCAAACCATTTTCTTATATTTCAAGACTTTTTCAAACCTCAATCCTCTCGTGACAAACAACTTTTATAAAAAAATATACCTTTTCATTTTATTGTTACTACAACTTTCGGACCTCGAGAATACAACAACACACCGTGATTTTCCCTATCATCGACATACACGAGGTCACAAAATTTTACTTCCCATGAATAAAACATAAATTTATCGGATTTCACTGGAATTTTCTAGACACCCGCAAACCTTGTAGAACATGCTCGTTAAATCCACTTTTAACATAGGAAAATTTTATCCCGCGGTAGACATTATTATTATTATTATTATTATTATTATTATTATTATTATTATTATTTCGACAAAAATTTCCTGAAATCAAACGATATTCGAAATTAAGACATTCGCCATGACTACGTTATCGTTATCACCTTCCTAATTTTTCTCAATTCGGACAATATCTCAAAGAATATTAACACAGTATTTAAACTTTGCATTTTATAATTTCTTGATGTGAATTTTACAGCACTAAAGATTTTCACACGCTGACCAGAAATATAATCCTTTCTCCTGAGCATTACAAAATATCAACCCAACACACGCAATGAAATTTGGTAGGGACAAACAATAATATAACTACATTGATACAAAAATATTCACAGACCTGTGATCATAGACATCGTCGGGATTCTGGCTGCTGCAGGCTAGCAGACCTCGTTTATTTAGCCTACCATAGCTATATTTGCCATCATCTTCTCATACATACAACATAAATTACACAACACTTTCCAACGCACTTTCAAACGTTTAGCAAGCGACGAACACTCTGCTCAAATGACCACATCTACTGCGTTCACAAGACCGCTGCTTCCTTTCACCCTACTTAAAAGTCCAGGTGTTCCAACAGATAAGAAACCAGACCCTGTAGCTCTCATCCAGACTCTAACAAATATTATACGCACACACTGAATACAAAGAGAAACTCAATTACTTATTCACCCAAATATCTAAACCTTCAAAGTTCCCATTAGCGGTAGCTCAGAAAATTTCTATCATCTTCCATTCTAACAGTATATTTGAACCATAGACACGAACATGTAATAAGTTATTTGGAGACCAAATTTTCACACTTTTCTGCTGACGAGTGACGCGAGCTCCGCTGCTCCAGTAACCGGACAGAGACTGTGTAATGTTCGAAGGGAGATTTATTTTATACCCTATGGGGTGACGTTACTCACACCATGAAGCTTGACTGCACAACGTGCTAATTCCGCATCCAATAGACCAATTTTCCTGAAATTTGTTCCTTAACCTCGGACAGACTTACGATTTATTACGGTGTTCATTTCATATTTTTACCATACTCGCAACATGCGAAATAAATTATTTCTGCCCGGGCGTTTCGCGGGTTTTCTTCATCCATCGACCTTGGCACGTGTCGTTAGTTCGAGAACCGGGCGCAAATTATTCTCTAGGCTTAACTGCATTTATATTTTACCCTGGGGGTTCTGTCTTCCCATAGGGTTTAAGAATAATTTAGATTCTTTATTTCTGGATTTACTGTGTTGCCAAAATCTCTCGTTATGAAGAATCCTTCAATTTGAAAAATTGTTGAATATTCGAAGTCCACCGAAGTGTCCCGGCGTTTCACGAGTTCGCAGCTTGCTTGACGCGGGGCGCTCGCTCCCACGAAACAGAGAGGCTCTTGAAATGCAAACATGGCTGCTGTCAAAAAAGTAGTTTGTAGCCGAAATAAATATTGGGAAAATAAAAAATAATTTTCTCATCGTAGAATTATGGGTTCACCTTCAAGATTGTATTGCCAACTTGGTTTGTAATTTGATGTACCGTATTTGCTTGACTCTTTGAACTTATAGGAAGCTCTTTTCAAGGAATATCTAACTTGTGCGTCTCTAAGAACATGTAATCTGTATTTTACCAACTGTGTATCGGTATTTTCCGCTTTGGTGAAACTGTTCGTAATTTTTTCTGTAAGATATGTTTGGTAAATAATATTTTTGAAAATCGTAGATCACGGTTGACTTTTCCGAAAACCGCAATCTAGACAATCATCTCCATGCCTTTGGTAGGTTCCCAGCGCCGTCCCATGTTCCTTGTTTGTTATCGTCAAATTGCCCTCACTGATATTTACTTCTCCTGTTTTTCGACGCAGTTCAATACATGGTCATGGTGTGTATTGTGTTTAGATACCGTGTAATTTGGTAGCTTTCCTCCCTTTAACTGTGTTTGTGTAACCGTGGAAGTAACGGTAACATATTGGTAGCAGAGCGTGGTTGTGGACGAAGAAAAGCGAACCGTAATCATACCTAACCTAAAACACCGTAAAAGTTGTGATTTGTATACCGCGTTAAAATTTTTTTCCTACGGGTCAGGATGGCTCGTGCTGTTCCTAATTCCTTCCATTTAAGAAAGTCAGAACTGATTTACGAATTAAAAATCCGCAAAATTAATTCCACAGGCAATGTCAGAGATGACACTATCCTGTTGAAACGGTCTCTTAATTTGCCGATAACCATACCCGAGTTAACTACGGACGAGTTGCGTGAGTCTTTGGCCGTGGTTAAAGATAGGTTAGCTGAATTTAGTGCCGTTCTTGTGTCCTTTTGTGCTTCTGAGCCCTCGCATTACCTGGACAGAATTAGGGATTTATTGTCTCTGAAATTGGCGGAAGTTGAGCGGCAAGAATGTCAAGCCT
This sequence comes from Anabrus simplex, assembly GCF_040414725.1. Classification (NCBI taxonomy): domain Eukaryota; kingdom Metazoa; phylum Arthropoda; class Insecta; order Orthoptera; family Tettigoniidae; genus Anabrus; species Anabrus simplex. The sequence continues at coordinate 1,220,372,594 of NC_090266.1, forward strand.
TATTAGTACAGTTTTCGAGAATTTTCGACAGAATGAGTGGTTTGCTTGAAGGGAATAAGTTGAATAACACAGATTCTGAAGTTCAAGTGTCTATCCCATCTGAAATGTGTGAAGGTGTTGACTGTGGTACTGCATCTGTTGCTGCTCAAGTGTGCACTCTTGACATCTAGTGCTGGTGTTATTCAGGAGTCTGATGTGACTAATGCTCGCCTGGGATCTTCTATTTCGTTGTCTGGAGCTAGGACACCTGTAAGTGATTCAAATGATGTATATTCTTTGCATGTCGGTACCTCTACCAATTTTCCTGTGGTAACTGGTAATTCTGTTGTGGCTCAGTGTCTGCTCTCTATTGTTACTCAGCCCGGTTCTTATGTAATGGTGCAAAACCATACCCCTGTCTAAGCGCCACTGCTATCAAGTGCTCTTTTCGGTTGCATAACCCCTACTCAAGTGGTTGATGCCCCGGTGGTCCCTCAGATTGGTGAGAACCTAGTCCCGTAACGTTGCAGGCTAACGCTATTCCTAACCTAACCTGTACTCCGTCCTTTTCACAAGGGCACCGGAATCAAAGGTACGATGGCTCAGTAACCCCTCTGGACCACTCTAAGCCTTCCCAGGCACCTCCTACACCTGCTTTTCCCCCAGATTTTCTCTAACCTACCGCACCCGTTGACTACTGTCTTTAACGGAGTCTCTAAATTTTCGGCTAACTCCGTTGATGAGGTTATTTCCTTCCTTCGGTTTCTAATTGAGTTCAAGGATCAGGCAATAATGTACAACCTCAGTAGCGAGCAAGTATTTCAAATCCTATACCCGCATATATCTGGAGCTCTTTCTGAGCGGATCGTCAGGGCCATTTCCGAATGATGGACTGTAGATCAATTTCACGCACATGTGCTTGAATTTTTCAATCATGCTCGTGCCTTGTCTTCATTAGTGCAGAAGCACTATTTCAGAGTGCAACATTTCAATGAGTCATTATCTGAATATGTTCAAGATATTAAGCACCAGGCTAAGATTTTTCGGCTTCACTATCCCGAGGCACAAATGGTTGCCCACATAGTAGAAGGTCTCGCCCCGAACTACAGATCATATCTGGCTCTTTCACCGCGACCAGCAGCGTTCACCCAGTTGGAAGCTGTCAGTTTCTGAAGAAGGTGTTCGATATGCCGACCAGTTACGCCTTGTATTAGCCCCACCTCCTATGAGCATACCCTCTCCTCAGGATTCTAAAGCCACCACTTCACCTGCTTCCAACTCGCGTAATCCTCGTTCATGTTTCAATTGTAGCTCCTCCGCTCATCTCAAGTGGGATTGTCCTAAGGCTGGGGCATTGGGCAATGTAAAACCTGCCATGGGTAGAGGCTCTTCCACCACTACTTCTTGCCGTAACTGTGGGTCAACTAGGCATTTCTCTAGGCAGTGCTCACGTAATAGTTCAGGCTCTGGACCTTCATTTAATAGCAGTTCTAGATGGCTAACCGCCCGTTCTGATGGCAAACCCCAAAGCGTGGCTTCTTGTTTTTCAATCATGACTGTACCTTGGAGGACAATTTACTTAATTCTGACGCTAATGATTGCTCCCAGCCTAACTCTGGTGCTCATTTCTTGCACTCTTGTAGGATTTATGCCATACCTTCTTGTAAATTACCGTACTTATGCATAGAGGTAAACAATGAGCCTGTCTGTGCATTACTAGACTCTGGGAGTAGTGTCAACTTGATGAGTGAGATCTAGTATGATTCTATGAAAACTGTTTGCAAGTTTCCTACATTAGAACCTGTGTACTCAACATGCCATACTGCTAATTCCAACTTATTGAACATTGTAGGATCCCTAGATGTAAAGATTAGAGTGCGTGATTTTACATGGAAAATGCCAGTACTAGTGGCAAAAGATTTATCCTGTCAGTTCATATTGGGTGCCAATTTTATTTCTAAAACTGGTATGATTTTGGACCTGCAGTTCAATAGATTCCATTTTAAATTTTATACAAGAACCTATGGGCTGTGTGATCACTCCCCTATTCTGCCTTGTCACGTTAATGCTATTCCTGAAGATTCTGACGAACCCAAAGCTTTAGATTTTGAGCATTTACCCGAAGAGCAGGCTAATCGACTTAGGAAGCTCTGTGATAAGTTCCCTGATGTCTTTACCGACAGTTTAGGTGTAACCAATGTCTTAGAATACAAAATTGAAGTCACGGATAACATACCTGTCCGTTCTCCGTATCAGCTGTCACTACCCCAAATTAAAGCCCTTGAGGCTGTTATTAATCAAATGCTCGCTGACGGAGTGATATGCCTTTCTAAGTCAGCCTATTCTTCTCCCATGTTTCTGGTCCCTAAATCGCAATGTGTTTATCGTCCCGTAGTTGACTATGGGATGTTGAACCGTAAGGTGGTCCTGCAATCTGTTCCCCTTCCTGCTTGCACTCTTGTTTTTCTTGGTTTGCTAATGCAAAAAAATTTACCACCTTCGATTTAAATCAGACCTATTACCAGATACCTCTTGCCAAGGAACCGAAGCACCTCACAACCTTTGTGACCGATTGGAACCTATATGAATTTGAGCGAGTCCCTTTCGGGCTAGTGACTGGAGCTGCTGTCCTTGCTCGGTTACTGGATTATGTTTTATCTGACATTAAGTTCAAGTTCTTCTATAATTACCTTAACGATTTGGTAATCTTTTAGTGAAATCTTCGAGGAACACTTTGTTCACCTCAACGAAGTGCTTGGAAGACTGCGTAAAGCAGGTCAAACCCTTCAAGGCCACCAAGGTTTCTTTCGCACAAACGCAGATGGCCTTCTTAGGCCATATTGTGTCGGGGAAGGGTGTCTCAATCAATCAGTCTCGTACTGCCGCCACCCAGAATTTTCCCACGCCAAAGGATTTCTAGACTGTAGCCAGATTCATTGGCATGGTTAAATTTTTTCGTAAATTCATTTCCAATTTTGCTGAACGGGCAGCCCCATTAAATGCCTTGAGACGAAAGGATGCCAAATTTTTGTAGGGTGATGCCCAACATGAAGCCTTTAGCGACTTGAAATCCGCCTTATGTAATGCTCCTGTACTGGCTATGCCAGACTTTTCTAAACGCTTCATCCTTCAGACTGATGCCCCTTCTTCAGGCATATCCGGTGTTCTCCTTCAGGAATTTGAAGAGGGTCGTCGTCATATTTCTTACACTTCTCGTGCCCTGAATCCTGTTGAACAAAATTATTCCATTTATGGGTTGGAAGCCTTAGCTGTTGTCTTCTCGTTAGAACGCTTTAGAATGTACCTGGAACATCTTCCTTTCGATCTGGAAACTGATAATCAGGCATTGAGTTGCGTACTGGCCAAGCCGCGAAGGACCGGTCGTCTAGCGCGTTGGGCAGTGCGCATCTCGGCCTTCCAATTTGAAGCTCGCCACATTCGTGGCACGGAAAACGTTGTGGCTGATGGCCTCAGTAGGATGTTCTATCCAGGCACCTCTGACCCTCCATCAGAGCCTGCAGACCCCTCTCCTGAACAAGTATCAGCCTTTGTGAATGTAGTTCTCACTGACTCTCCCTTCCTTCTCAAAGATATAACCAAACATCAGGAGGACGTCACTGAGTTAAAAGCTATTATCGACAGTATTAAATCCGGTGAGCTTGGTAAGCCTTACATCCTTAAGAATGGTGCCTTGTGTTGTTCTGCTCGCAGTCACAGAGACCCCAACATTGTAGTCCCAACTAACCTGGTCCCGGCTCTCTTAAGATATTTTCATAAATCCCCAGTTGGTGGTCATTTGTGCGTTTTCAAAACGAGAGAGAAAATTCGTAAGCTCTTCATTTGGAAATCCATGGATAGTGAGATCCGTACCCTTGTCAAATCCTGTAAGACTTGTGAACCTGCCCCGAATACCCGTCTAGGTCTCTTGTCTTCCGAGCAAGTTTCTCGCCCCATGAAGAGATTGTTCATAGAGATTACGGAACTGCCATCGTTTCATACTTGTGTGTGTTGACGCTATCGCCAACACCACCATCTCGTGCTTGAAACACATATTTGCTTCATTTGGACCCTGTCAATTTTTGGTAAGTGATAACACAAGAGCCTTTACTTCTGTCCAGTTCCGGAATTTCCGTTTTGATCTATCCATTGCTCATGTAACCACTACCTTGTATTACCCGAAGCCAAATTATGCTGAGAGAGTGAATCGTAACCTGCGATTTGCCCTCATCGCTTATCACTCCGCTGACCACTCCAGGTGGGATTCATCACTAAATTGGTTGTCGTTTGCATTTAACACTGCCGTCCATGAAAGCCACAAGCAAACCCCTGCTTCGTTAATGTTGTCCTTTACTTCAAATTCTCCACTATCTAATCTGTGGTCAATTAATGATCTTCCATGAACCTACTACGCTGGCGTAGCAGGGGGAGAGGTGATACTCCCACGTGGCGCGTCCCAGGTGGCAGATAGGGGTGTCCTAACCGGCTTGCCGGCGGACTTGAGGGAAATAAAATACCTCTCGCGGACCAAACACACTACCCCCTGCGGGTGGGGGACGCACATGTAGAATACACCCGCGGTATCCCCTACCCGTCGTATGAGTCGACTAAAAGGGGCGATCTAGGCGCGGATATGGATTGCGGTTTGGTATAATGTGTTGGACCTCCTGTGGATGGGAGGGGTTGAATACATTCACAGGTAATCCCTGCCTGTCGTAGAAGGCGACTTAAAGGGTCATGTGGCCATGGTCCCCTCTTTATTTTTTATTTTTTTCTGAGGGTCAGATGTAGACCATTTCAAAATTTTGATGTGCTTCCTGCCAGGAGATGGGCCTCTTACTTGTGCGATTACACCCAAAAGCCCGCAATTAACCACCCAGGACTCTTGCGGGTGGGAGCGCCATGTACCTTGGCAGTAGTATCCGCCTGACAACATAGGTCGCTGCACAGCCGAATGCCAGAAGGACATATTATTATTAATTATTTTTTATTTTTTCTCTATTTAGTGCTCTGTACATGCTATGGGGTACATGTAATTGCGGGTGACTGGTGGAAGGGAGTCCTAGTGCTCATTGCCTCAGTAATCCCATATTAGGCATCGTCCATCATTGGACCCCGGGCAGTACCTGCTATGACCAGGTGGGTATTGCCTTGGCTGCTTGGTTCGGCTACAGAGACCCCTGATCGGAGTGGTTGGCATTCGGAGAGGAAGTTTTCGGGCATGGCTTCCAAACAAAGTCGGCTCTCTCAAGGTGGTCCCCCACCTAAGTCTTTAACTTTTACATCCCTGAGAGGTTCAACTCCCTGGGAACATGCTCAGCGTGAAGGAATGGGATCCAGCTTCCCTAGGTTTCTGGTCGCTACCAGAACCGATGGGCATGATTTTAAGCTGGTAATGTCGATTATGTTTAGTAGACACATTGAAGGCATCTACGGCGAACTTGAGGACCTCAAGAAAATGCGCAATGGTAGTTTGCTTATGAAGACTCTTACAACACTGCAAGCTGATCAGTTGCTTAAGTGCGACCACTTTGGCAAAATTCCCGTCAAAGTGGAGGAGCATAAGTCCTTGAATCTGGTTCGCGGAGTCATCTTTCACCGCAACCTCATTTTGAACACTGACGACGAGTTGATGGAAGACATGAAGAACCGTGGCGTGACACACATCCGGCGCATTACGCGCAAGGTCAACGGTGAAGACGTTGCCACAGGTGCCTTCATTGTCTCTTTCAAGTTGTCAGTGTTACCAGAGAAAGTCAAGTTAACAACTTACTGTTGCGAAGTGAGGCCGTACATCCTGCCTCCTATGCGATGCTATCAATGCCAGCGATTCGGACATATGGTATCTCGCTGTTCGAATCAGTCTGTGTGTGGTACGTGTGGACGAGTAGCTCACGGCGCGGAGGAGTGCACAACCCCGTACAAGTGCACTAACTGCTCCGGTTTTCATTCTCCTCTGGATCAGAACTGTCAGACATATCTGAGTGAGAAGAAGATCCAGGAGATCAAGACCCTGGATGGTCTTTCCTACCAGGAAGCACACCGTAAGTTTAATTCTACGAATACACCTGCCCATACACTCGACTATAGCATGATAGCTCAGAGTTTTCCAGGTTCGTCATTTACAACATCGTCACCTGTGCTGATCGCTGTGCCCAAGGCGACTGTTGCTGCTCCCAGCAACGTCGCAAAGAGTAAAAGCTCGAAGGGGGGGACCACCCCACCTTTGGCCAACCAGAAGTCTGTGCCGGCTGGCAATTTCCAGCCGGCACAGCAAGAGGGGAAGGCTAAGTCTCCCCTGCCTGAGAGGTCAGCGAAAGCTGTGCCCCAGCCGGCGGAGGCAGCATCGTCGACCAGGGCTGGGAAACCATCTCCCAGCCCGTCTAAACCAGAAAAGAAGAAGGCGGCGAAGAAGAGCGCCCTTGCTGAGCGCTCTCGCACTTCCCCTGCGAAGGAGAAGTCATGCCCCCCATCTGGAGGGTATGAGTCTGCGCCAGGAGGTACTCCTGCTCCCTAACCTGCGCCGCTCCTCATAGGGTCCTGCACATCCCTGAAAGACGTCGAAGTTCTGGGCGGCATCCCCACCGTCTGTTGATGACGGGATGGATGTCACGCTCTCCTCTACATCTACGGATGTAGATGTTGATTGTGTTTAGGCTTGTAAGCATTTTGTCGCTCATAACCTAACACTCTTTTTATAGTCCACACTATGGCACTGTTACAGTGGAATTGTAACGGTTATGGCAGGCATCTTGCTGAGTTACGTCAGCTTATTATTGAGTACGCAGCGAGTATAATCTGTATTCAGGAGACCAACTTCAGACCTGGTCATCATACGGTCTTGAGAAATTTCAGACTATACTCGACAGAACGATACTATGCTCATCGGGCTTCCGGTGACATTGGCATTTTTGTACGTTCTGATACCTACAGCGAAGAGTTTCCATTAAGAACCTCGCTTGAGGCTGTAGCTGTTCGTGTTCCCCTGCCTGTCATAGTAACAGTGTGTAATGTTTATTTTACACCAGGCCAGCATCTTAACATAAATAATGTCGCTGATCTTATAGATCAGCTTCCACCTCCCTTCCTCTTATTGGGAGATTTTAATGCCCATCACCCTATATGGGGCTCTGGGACACCTTGCCCCCGGGGAAGAGAACTGGAGACATTAGTAACGGAGCTGGATTTATGTATTTTGAACACAGGGGAACCAACTCACTTTAGTGTACGTTATGGCACATATTCTCGCATAGACGTAAGTCTATGCAGCCAAACGTTGGTTCCACTGTTTTGCTGGAATACACACGATCTCTGTGACAGTGACCATTTTCCCATCATCCTTACTTTGTTGAAACATAAATCCGTCGAGGCTCCCCCTCGATGGATTCTTAAACATGCTGATTGGCCAAATTACACATCACCAGCTGTCTTTAATGACGATACCAGGCGGACCATCGGCGAGGAAATAACTTTCGTCACCCAAGTTATTCTTGCGGCTGCTGAGGAGTCCATTCCGTTCGGGACTCCTCGCCGAAAGCTCGTTCCTTGGTGGAATGATGAAGCAGCAGCCATCAAAGAATGCCGTCATGCTCATAAATGTTACCGTAGACAGCCTACTGTGGCCAACTTGGTAAAATTTAAGAAACTTGGCGCTAAGGCACAAGTTCGTATTCGACAAAGTAAGAAGGCTTCATCGAAGAGATATGTGTCGTCTATGACGTCACATACTCCATCATCTCAAGTGTGGACTAAGCTTCGACCGCTTTCGGGTATCCAAGGATCATCTCCTGTACCGGGAATTTCCATTGCAGGCTGTATCGCCACTGACCCTCTTGCGATTGCTAACCATCTAGCTAGTCATTTCGCGGATGTATCTGGCTCCGGGAATTACCATCCTGAATTCCTCATTCTGAAGCGGGAGGCAGAACGTCATCACCTTAGTTTTGCCACCCATGCTTCAGAGGACTACAACGTGCCCTTTACGGAGTGGGAACTCCGCTGCGTTTTAGCGCTTTGCAAGGATATGTCTCCTGGACTGGACAACATCCATAACAAGATGTTGAAACACCTTAGTGATGATAGTCTTCTATTTCTCCTTCGTGTGTTCAACCGAATCTGGATAGAGGGTCATTTTCCATCTCAGTGCCAAGAGGGCATAGTCGTTCCTGTCCTCAAGCCTGACAAAGATCCTAAGTATGCAGGAAGTTACAGACCAATTTGTCTTACAAACTGCCTGTATAAGCTATTTGAGAGGATGGTAAATCACTGACTCGTGTGGTGTCTGGAGAAACAAGGACTCTTGTCCGAATACCAGTGTGGTTAAAAATCAGCTAAAAAATTAGATGTATGGCTTTTCAGGTGTTTGCTTTATTAACCAGCGTTTCGTATTAGGTCTGACACCAGACTCGTCAGAGTGGGATGTGTCAGACCCTACCCACTGATGTTGGGTGTATGCAGGTGAACTTATCAGAAGCCTATTTAAGAGGCACAGTCTGATAACTGCGTACGGGAGATAAAACTCCGCAATGGAATTAATGCCCGCCTAGGAATTCCGAATAGAAATTCTAAGTTCCCATAGAGGGAATTAGATATTTTTCCACCAATAGAGCATATCAAAAATCAGATAAAAAATTAGATGTATGGCTTTTCAGGCGTTTGCTCTGTTGAGGGTTAATATGCTCTATTGGTGGAAAAATATCTAATTCCCTCTATGGGAACTTAGAATTTCCATTCAGAATTGCTAGGCGGGCATTAATTCCATTGTGGAGTTTTATCTCCCGTATGCAGTTATCAGACTGTGCCTCTTAATAGGCTTCTGATAAGTTCACCTGCATACACCCAGCATCAGTGGGTAGGGTCTGACACATCCCACTCTGATGAGTCCAGTGTCAGACCTGAGACGAAACGCTGGTTAATAGAGCAAATGCCTGAAAAGCCGTACATCTAATTTTTTATCTGATTTTTGATATGCTCTATTGGTGGAAAAATATCTAATACCCTCTATGGGAACTTAGAATTTCCATACCAATGTGGTTTTCGAGCCACTCGATCCACCACTGACCACTTGGTACGCCTGGAAAGCTCTATCCAGGATGCGTTTCTCCACAAACGGCACTTGGTAGCTGTTTTCTTTGACTTAGAGAAGGCCTATGAATAGTAACACAGTAAAGGTTTCCACCTATTCAGTACTAATATGTATTTACAATGTTATAAATTAGATGGAACTAGTTTCGACCCGCCTAGGAGTCATCATCAGCCATATTAAAGCATACATAAGTTTTTGTCGAGTCCTAAAACATGTTATTTTTAACTGTAATAATCGTATGGATTTATAATTTATAATTTATAATTTGTTTTTACCGACTTTCTCCATTTAAACAGGTCCAATTTGGGTTCCGCTAAGAACTGAGAATCAATATATCCACGCGCAGTTTCCACCTTCTTCTCAACCAGAAATTCAAAAATAACTTCACGTCCAACAATTCAACAATGCAACCGATCAACACAGCTTTAATACACCAAATGCCTAATTTCTCCGCTTAAGTGATCAGTGTCAAGCCGACTCGACATCAAAAGAGTATCACTCTTTACTCTCCAGACTTTGTACATACTTGTATATATCTTTATATGTGTTATTTTACATTGATTCTTTAGTACGAGGACTACTGACATCCACGAGGTTATATTTTTACAACTCTAAGCACCCCACTTGTACTTTGTTCCAAACTTGTTTGTATATATATTATTATTTACTACTCACCTGTACCATACTAACATTTCTCATCTCATTACCACACTTCACTTTATAAATTATAAATCCATACGATTATTACAGTTAAAAATAACATGTTTTAGGATTCGACAAAAACTTATGTATGCTTTAATATGGCTGATGATGACCCCTAGGCGGGTCGAAACTAGTTCCATGTAATTTATAACATTGTAAATACATATTAGTACTGAATAGGTGGAAACCTTTACTGTGTTACTATTCATATGTTATTCTCAGTTCAGTACGGACCAACAACATGAAATTCATAACCCTTGATTAGAGAAGGCCTACGACACCACATGGCGATATGGTATCCTTTCAGTCCTGCATCAATGGAGATTCCAAGGTAACTTGCCGATATTTATTGCGAATTTTTTGTCAGTCTGCCTTTTCCGTGTCCGAGTAGGGAGGACATATTCGCAATACCACGTTCAGGAAAATGGAGTCCCACAGGGATCGGTCCTTAGTGTCACTCTGTTCGTGATTGCCATAAACGATATTGTCACTGCTGCTGGTCCAGCAGTAATACCGTCGCTATATGTGGACGATTTTGCTCTGCATCATAGCTTGTGCAGTATGGCAGTCGCACAGCGACAATTACAGCAAGCTATTAGGAGGGTGGAGCAGTGGACCTTAAAACATGGCTTTCGGTTTTCTGCCACAAAGACCTGTGTTGTCCACTTTTGTCGTCAACGTACTCTTCACCCCCATCCTGAGCTTTATTTAGAGCATGTCGTTCTTCCAGTTGTTGACACTTACCGATTTCTTGCACTTCTTTTTGACAGTAAATTATCGTGGGAGCCACACGTGCAGCAGCCCTGGTGCAATGCACCAAGAGGCTTAATCTCTTGAAGTTTCTTAGCAGCACTAATTGGGGAGCGGATCGCACGGTGCTCCTACGATTCTATAGGGCACATATTTTATCCCGGTTAGACTATGGCAGTGCAGCATATGGCTCAGCAAGACCAAGTGTCCTTTCCAAGCTGAACAGCATCCACCACAGCAGGGTTCGGTTGGCGACGGGAGCCTTTCGAACAAGCCCCATAGCTAGCCTGCTCGCTGAGTCTGGTGTGCTGCCTTTACATCTGAGGGGCCAGCAAATGCTTCTTACCTATGCTGCTAATTTGCGACAGATGCCACTTCATCCAAGCTATCCTTGCGTGTTCAACAATGTCAACCGTTTGCTGTACGCTGCTTGTCCTCGAGCAACGCGGCCGGCTGGAATACTCTTGGATAGCAGTTACAGATTGTTTGACGTACCTTCGGTTCCTTGCCTTGGCAGACAACCAAGTGGGGTACCTCCGTGGGTCGTTCGACGACTTGAAATAATCCTGGATCTGCACACTGGTCCGAAGGAAAACATGGACCCTTCGATTTACCGGAGGCACTTCCTGTCCGTTGTTGGCCGCTATCCAGGTTCAGTCGTCGTCTACACAGATAGTTCAAGGACAGATATGAAGGTGGGCTGTGCATTCGTTGTCGACAATGAGAGGTTTCTTTATGCTCTCCCGGAAACCGGTAGTGTGTACACAGCAGAGCTCTATGCTATCTATGAAGCTCTGCGGTACGCACTGTACAATGAGCGCCGACACTTTCTTGTGTGTACTGACTCCTTGAGTTCGCTCCAGTCTATTGATACCTGTTTCCCTCGGCACCCTCTGGTGCAGCGGATCCAGGACCTGCGGGCCGGGTGTTCGGATGCCGGCACCAGAATCACGTTTCTGTGGCTCCCAAGCCACATGGGCATAGAGGGAAAAGAATTAGCAGTTAAGGCTGCCAAGGAGGCAGTTACACTGCCCCTGTTGCCTTTCAAGGTTCCAGCAAGTGATATTCGCTCTCAGCTGAGACATCTGGTTATGTCCTATTGGGAGATGGAGTGGCAGGCCATTCCACTTCCCAATAAGCTGAGAGCGATAAAAGGAACAAAGAAGGTATGGAGGACTTCCCTTCGGGCTTCGCGGAGGGAAGCCGTGGTATTATGTCGTCTTCAGATCCGCCGCAGTATCGTGACTCACTCGCATCTTTTGAAAGCAGAACCCCCTCCGGTGTGTACCTGCGGCAACCATCTTACCGTGGTACACATCCTTACGGAGTGTATGGACCTAGTCGATCTTCGCTGTAGTCTTAACCTCCCGGGTACTATCTCCCTTATCTTGCAAGATGCCGAGCAGTCAGCAGACCTCGTCATCCGCTTTGTGAGGGATAGTAGTCTGTTTTATTGTGTCTGGTGATGTCCTTTGTCCTCGTGTATTTGTGTCAATTGCGCTTTTATCCCATTGACTTCATTTTAGTTTGTGTTGCGTATTTTAATGTGTTATTTTAACGTCTAATGTAAATTATGTATATATATCTGCACTACCAGGCAATGCCTTATTCCTTTTCTCCCTGTATTTTCTCTTATTTTATTAGAAAATAAGGCATTGCGAATTAGATCCACTGCTGTTTTAATCTCATACTCACTGGGCGAGTTGGCCGTGAGCGTAGAGGCGCGCGGCTGTGAGCTTGCATCTGGGAGATCGTGGGTTCGAGCCCCACTGTCGGCAGCCCTGAAGATGGTTTTCCGTGGTTTCTCATTTTCACACCAGGCAAATGCTGGGGCTGTACCTTAATTAAGGCCACGGCCGCTTCCTTCCAACTCCTAGACCTTTCCCATCCCATCGTCGCCATAAGACCTATCTGTGTCGGTGCAACGTAAAGCAACTACCAAAAAAAAAAATCTCACTCATTTTCTCCTCACCATTTTTTTAACTCTTGTCAGTGGATACATTTAAAAATTTTAAATATCATGTATCATGTCCATCTCGTTCCATTAGGGGCCGATGACCTTCGATGTTAGGCCCCTTAAAACAACAATCATCATCATCATTGATGATCTTCTGCCCGACGATGCCAGCCCAGAAAAGATCCGTGCTAATTGGCACCGTGCACGAAAGAACTTAAAGGTTTATTACGCTAAGGTCCAGCGTAATTACAACCACGGGCGAAGGTTGCACAATCTGTCTGTGGGTGACAAGGTGTTTATTAAAACACACCCCGTCTAGTGCTGCGGACCATGTTATCAGTAAGTTGGCCCCCATATTTCGAGGTCCCTGCACCATCTTGAAGTTCCTTACCTCGGTGTCATTATTGGTGAGCGATCCCGAAAAGAAAAGGATCAGCAGAGTCCACCTCTCCCAGGTAAAGATACCTTAAGTCGTGTAGGGAGGGGTAAATACCATTGTTAGTGACCATGTAGATTTAGTTGTAAGGTGTTTGGAAGATTTTAGTTGTAAGGTAGTTCTAAGTAATTGTATAGGTAAATAATTTAGGTATCCTCTAGCACTTATCTACCTTAGTGTAATGTTTTTAGTATAATAAGTTAGGTAGATTTTAGTTTAGGGTCACTGCTTGGAATTTATTTCCCTAACTTTTCAGGCTTAGGGTAAACTCCTGTAGTTTCCTTTCACCCCCACATTAAACTTGTCACATGTATGGATCATAGATAGTGCTTACCCTGGAGCTAGGTGCCCTTATTTCCCTGGTGTGCGAGGGGACCCCTACTGCATACTCATTGAGCCACCCATTGGGTGACTCTATGCAAGATCTTAGAGCCCAGCAGCATAGTTTTGCCTCAAGTATTCCCTTGTCTTCTGCGGTTTGGTTTATGTTACAGTGGCTGCAATGACCAACTTCTTCTGACGGCAACCTACAGTGCCAAGTTGGGAGGCACACTGTGTGCCTTGGGCGCTACCATCCGGCACCAAAATCCTGTGACGAATGTCCTAATGGAGGCATTTTGACTGGACGGTGTCTCGCCCATCTGCTTATTTGATGCAAGATACTACTGGACTGCAACGTACGTAGCTACCTGGTGTGGACTGAAATTGAATGGAGGCTGCCGGCAAATGCCCGTGTTGGCAGCCACGTCATCAGCAAGAACCTGTGGGCTAGCTATGCAACTTCAATCCTATGACTGGTGTGAAAAGTGGTGCAAGATACTTAGTCCGTAACCTGGCTAAGAATGAGGCCTTGAACGCTGTCTTACAAGAAAGTGAAAAGGTTCTGTATTACTGACATTTGGGTAGAAGGAATGAGTGTACACCCTTTCTGTGGACAGTGTTGGATTATTCAAAGCAATTTTTCGACAGGCATTTTGAAGTATAGCATGATTATCCATGTGGACATTTATGTGGTATTTATTGGTAAACCGTAAACTCCAGGCTACTGAAAGGACCTTTGGTGTAGTGACAGTTTGTTTTTATTGTTGGAAGTTCAACTTAAAGAAAATCATGGTTGTTAGTGAGGAGACTGTCATGTATCTTGACTAATCTGAAAAAGTTTCCAGAAGTGATCGCCTTTTCCCCCCAGTAGTATTATATTAATGGTAGTGCACGGCTCGACTTTCGGGGGGGGGAAGATGACACAGGTGTAGAATCTCCTGGAGGAGGAAAGTGTGTTTAGAAGATTTTATTTGTAAATCTTTTTAAGTAGTACTTACTCTATGATCTGGAGTGTTGTGCTAGAATATGTTCGTATTCCATTCAGCTACCTAACCTGTACAGTGTAAAGAATATTTTTGTAACATACGTTGGTTGTAACTAGTAGATTACATTTCTATATTAACTGGAACAGTCCAGAAAGTTTGTGACACCAATTTTTGAACAGGGTGTGTTGGCCTTTGTTAGTTATGCACTCTAGAAATATGTTCTTACTATTCTGGAAATGGAAGATTCGCGATTGTATGTATTCAAGAAAGTGATTTAAAGATCGCGACCGCAGAAAGAGTTGCGATTGGTCAATCCGGGCAAGCTCCTGTGTTCTGATTGGCTACTCCAAGGACAGATTTCCCTTTAAAAGGGGGCTAGGCAGCATTTTGGGCGGTCTTAATTCTTTGAGTCGTCTTGGTCTTGGCCTGCCGTAGTTTTGACGTCGTCAGCATCTCTTCGCTACCAGAATGGGCTGCCTCAGGGTAAGCGCTGTTGTTTTCTGTCCGGTTTTAAGTTCCATTTTGTTTTTGTTGGTGTATCACAGGAGATTGCCCTAATCGCCATTATTATGTTGTTAAAATGTTTTGAAAGGTTAGTTTAACTTCACTCTATATTGTAATAGCGTATTGTGTTCCTCTTACCTTCAAGATTGTATTGCCAACTTGGTTTGTAATTTGATGTACCGTATTTGCTTGACTCTTTGAACTTATAGGAAGCTCTAAGAACATGTAATCTGTATTTTACCAACTGTGAATCGGTATTTTCCGCTTTGGTGAAACTGTTCATAATTTATTCTGTAAGATACATTTGGTAAATAATATTTTTGAAAATCCAAGATCACGGTTGATTTTTCCGAAAACCGCAACCTAGACAATCATCTCCAAGCCTTTGGTAGGTTCCCAGCGCCGTCCCACGTTCCTTGTTTGTTATCGTCAAGTTGCCCTAACTGTTATTTACTTCTCCTGTTTTTCGCCGCAGTTCAATACATGGTCATGATGTGTATTGTGTTTAGATACCGTGTAATTTGGTTTGTTTTCCTCCCTTTAACTGTGTTTGTGTAACCGTGGAAGTAACGGTAACAATTATTACTCTAATTGTCTGATATCTATTTTCTAGAAAATACCACTGATCTCCCGAGGGAGCTCATTAACCAGTGAACGATGGGTACGACTGCTGTAAAATTCAAAATTTTATTTAATAATAATAATAATAATAATAATAATAATAATAATGGTGCATGGCATTTGTATAGTCTCATGAGGATAAAATGAATGACGAAGGCTTTATAAACAACCAGATCCCAAGCCATGGGAATGAACAGTATGGCATGGTTGATTATGAAAATTGAACTGGGGCCATCGATCCAAAGGCAAGCATTCTATCCTTTTAGCCACAAAGCCAGACTTTAATTTGCTAAACCTTAGGCTAACATCTCTACTGATCAGGTGTTGAGTATTGGCAGTGGCAGAGGCCAGGGCAGTAGCTTGTGAAGCAGCCTTGACAACACAGCAGGCTTCTCCATTGGCTGTTGGCTCCAGAACAAAACGCTGAAGGCTTGACGTTCATTACACCTAACCATCGAAACGCGGTAACCTAAGCCTAGTGGTAGCCCACGTCTTGATGCCAGCATACGCCACTGCCACTTAGGGTTTTATCTATTTGTATAAGGAGGGCAAGTGTTTTGCCTCGTACCCTTTTGTTTATGGCCAGTTATATTCATTGCTGTGTGTAGAATTGTTTCTAGTGTGAGGTTCCCATGAGGAATAGAAAATTATAAACTCTTGAGTAATAGATAAGCCCACCTCAGGGCTACCTGGTGTAAACACTTTAATTGATGACAATTTATGGATTGTCATTTGTAACTTAGTGTGCAATAAGAAATTTATGCCTCTGCGAGGCTGGACTATAGTACCTTTTGGAGCTCAGACTCCTATGTCATTTAAACGATCAATTCAAAACAGGCTCTTTGTAAAATACTGTTCCTATCAAGAGCTACATAAATCAGCCAAGCTATAACAATTTTACATTTTGTAACTGATTTTTGGACTTCAAGTCATTGTTATTGCTAGAGCTGATGAGCTCATTAATATTGTTGTTATTCATTCTATTTCTATTTCTGTTTACTATTTCTCAATTTTAAATTAGAGAAAAAAAATGGAAAGAAATATAATGTCAAAATTTGTTGTGTTAAATTATGCTCTAGTTAATTCCTTTTCCTTCCTAATCCTGTGTGAGCCACAGAAACCCTGGAACAGTGTGTAAGATGTAATCTGACAGGATTTTTTTCAAATTTTTCAATCAAGAAAAACGTGGCACATTCATGACTTAGAATCAAACAGACTTATTTTTTTTACAGTTACATCGTTGGTGTATTATACTTGGTCAGTCAAATTTATGGTGAGAAAACTATTGTTGACACTTGGTTGTTACATTGAAGAAAAGTGTCAGTCAGATGGAAACCCGAGTGAAAGTGGGATGTCAAGATGTTCCAGGCTAATACACAGAAAAGTAGAGTAAAGGTACTACAAATGAAAACAGATTCATAATTACTCCCTCTCGCCTGGGGTAACCCTGTGTGAGGAGGTGGAGGGGAAGGGAGTTGAGAACGAAGGGTTTGATTTACTCAGATAAAATATTACATTTCTCTGTGGGCTCATACAAACTAAAGTCTGGATTGAAGAGCTCTTCTACCCATATAGTTCTGAGTAAAGTGCCTTTCTGTAAAATCGTTATGTTTTGAAGATCCTGTTCTATAACTCCAAAATGGTGTGTACTGTCAGACACGTGTTGGCCCATGGCGAATATCTGCTATGCGCTCTAGGTACTGGACATGACCAATATAACTAGCTAGACAGTTTCTACATTTCAACCTATACACTTGTGAACCATAACAGAATTATGAAAGTTAGAAAAAATACTATTGTTGGTTTTGAAGGCTTTGTTAAGATCATATTTAAAACAAGGATTGGTGACATGATAAATGTTATGACTTTTGAAAGTAAAGGTTGTAAATATTCTTAGGTTTCATTACACTGATTAACTGGGACGCTGGTTTATGTTTGACCTTCTGAATGCTTCTGTTGCTGAACAGATGACCCCTAGCTCTTTATTTAAAAGTCGTATGCACCATACGTGCCTTTGCTGGTGGGACCTAGTGTTTACAGAGCACTATGTCTTCTAGTATGGGCTAGAGCAATTTTGTTACTTTCATTGATCTGTCTCACCTTAATCCTTGGCTTTGACAAAATGAAAGTGACTGAGGTATGAGTGATGCTAGTAATGCAATTCCTTCTGCAGCCAGTCCCTGCTGTGAATGGTGTGAAAATATTGCTCATACGAAGACGGTTTGAAAAGATCTCGGAATCACCGCTAGATGTCAGTGCTAGAGCAATGAGGTTCCCGCGCAGTAATCCCACATCCTTTGTGAGTGAACATGTGGCGCGTCAGTGCTCTAGCTGCAGGAGTGTGGTAATGACGACTCTTTGTTGTTGTTCCCGCGTAGTGGTTTGTGACAATGGAAAAAACTGAGATTCGAGCAGTGATTAAATACTTTGTAAAGAAAGGTATGAAAGCAAAGGAAAATCATGCCGACTTTCAGAACATACTGGGGGACTCTGCTCCTTCATTTTCAACTGTTGCCAAGTGGACCAGCGAGTTTAAATTTGGTCGGGAGAGCTTGGATGATGATCCGCGTAGTGGACGGCCGAAAAGTGTTACGACCCCAGAATTTATCGCAAAAGTGCATAAAATGGTCATAGAGGATCGTTGACTGAAAGTGCGGGAGATTGCTGAAGCTGTAGGGATGTCTTCTGAATGGGTATATTATATTTTAACAGAAGAATTGGGTATGAAAAAATTATCCGCAAGATGGGTGCTGCGGCTCTTGACATTGGACAATAAACGCACCAGATTGGAAATGTCCGAACAAAGTCTGGCCCGTTTTCAGTGCAACCAACAAGATTTTTTGCGCCGGTTTGTGACTACAGATGAAACTTTGGTCCACTACTATACCCCAGAGACAAAACAGCAGTTAAAGCAGTGGAAACATGCTGATTCACCACCACCAAAGAAAGCAAAGGCTGTGCGTTCGGTCGGAAAGGTCATGGCTTAAGTTTTCTGGGATGCAAAAGGCATTCTGCTGATAGATTATCTTCCTATTGGCCAAACAATTACGGGGCAATACTATGCAAACCTCCTAGACCAACTAAAGGAAAAGATATGCGAAACAAGGCCTGGTTTGGCAAGGAAAAAGGTCATCTTTCATCAGGACAGTGCTCCACCGCACACAAGTGTTATTGCCATGGCAAAACTTCATGATCTGGGGTATGAATTGTTGCCACATCCACCTTATTCATCTGATTTGGCACCATCAGACTTTCATCTATTCCCCAAGCTGAAAATTTTCCTCGGTGGATGGAGATTTTCCACAAGGGAAGAACTGACAGCCGAATTGGAGAGGTATTTTGCAGGCCTGGAGGAATCTCATTTTCGAGATGGGATCAAGGCATTGGAACATCGCTGGACCAAATGTATTAGTCTACAGGGAGGCTATGTTGAAAAATAAAAGCAGTTCCACCAAGGTAGGATACTTAATTCTAGTACATTCCGAGAACTTTTCAAACCACCTACGTACGCAATAGTGAATACACCCTTTCATATAGGATTGGTGTCAGGGAGGGCATCTGGCCGTAAAACAGGGCCAAATCCACATGTGCGATGCAGTTTGCATCCGCGACCCCACAGGTGTGGGAAAAAGCGGTAGCAAAGAAGATGAAGAACTTACAACATACACCAGTGACCAATAAAATGGGTTGATTTAGAAAGGAGAGGTGTGTGGGGTGGGCGGGAATTTCACCATCATGTTGTGTGCTTTTGTATCAGATATCCTTTATTTTCTTCTTTCTCTCTTCCTACTGACCGCAGGTTCGTCTTTCTTCTCCTCCCAGAATTTTTTCATCCTTGAATTTTGTTTTATTTAATTAGATTAGAGAACTGTAAAACTAGTTGTGGTTGATTGTTGCTTGGTTTAGTGTTATTTAGTAACATATTTTTCAGCTAACTTGGCTGGTCAAAATAACTGGTCCGGAAGAAGTTTTCACAGGAGAGTGATATTGTTTCCACAGTAAACCTGAATTTAAAGTATCAAGATTTTTAATATGTGTATTGTATGCACAGGTGGGAACAAAGGCAGGAGGGTACTCGGCATGAGGAGATAGGCTAATTTAGGAATGAATTCGATAGGTGAAGCTGTAAACATAAACCGGCTTCGGTGGTGGGGTCATGTGAAGCGAATGGAGAAGGATAGGTTACCTAGGAGAATAATGGACTCTGTTATGGAGTGTAAGAGAAGTAGAGGAGACCAAGATGATGATGGTTAGACTCGGTTTCTAATGAGTTAAAGATAAGAGGTATAGAACTAAATGAGGCAACAGCACTTGTTGCAAATAGAGGATTGTGGTGACGTTTAGTAAATTCACAGAGGCTTGCAGACTGAACGCTGAAAGGCATAACAGTCTATAATGATAATGTGTGTGTGTATGTATGTATGTATGTATGTATGTATGTATGTATGCAAGAGTTTTTGTAAGATTATGATTAATGTATACATATTTCACTATTGTATTTAGGATCCAAGCAGCCTTCGGGTTGAGGACCAAACGTACACATACATGCACCATACTGTAATAGGATGCTCTTTTCTGAGATGTAGGGTGATGGTTTTACTAGTATGGGTGGGTTTCCTATAAATGTTGTATGTCAGATGATCGTTGACCATTGTAACTGTTAAATCCAAAAAATTCAGAGTTGTTAGACTCTGTTTGCATTGTCTATTTTATTGAGCTCATCTAATATTGCCTGACTGTTGGTAGGTCTCTCATCTATAATCGCAAAAACATCAACAAACCAGACCAAAAAAAGATATTATTTAAATTAGTGATATGAGTATGTTCTAAATGGTCAAGATAGATTTCGGCCAAACATTTGTGTTGCCTTTATTGGCGTTGATTTCATTCTTAAGTTGACCTATTTGATGGTGTCTGATAAAACTGTTGTTTTTAACGACATAACATACTTTGGCATTTTTTATAACATTGGGTAACCTTTCCCGTTCTTGTATATCAAGTTTATTGATAGCGTATTCATCTCCAAAATTGTAGTGGTAAGTGTGTCAAACAAAGGACGTACCCCCCAATTATGTTTAGGGCTCCTACTCAGCATATCTAACTCTGTTTTCTCCAGCGTAATGTTAGAAATGTTCTTAACTGGTGCATGAAAATTGGATAATGCATCTTCCCCTCGAATCTGAACTTCACGATTAACCGTTAAAATGGAAACAGAATCGGACAGGCCTTTTTAGATTTTCCGGTTTGTTGTCTAACGTGTTTTTCTTTCTGACGGCAACGCTTTCTAATTTATTTTGCTAGGGGCTTTACGTCGCACCGACACAGATAGGTCTTATGGCGACGATGGGATAGGAAAGGCCTAGGAGTTGGAAGGAAGCGGCCGTGGCCTTAATTAAGGTACAGCCCCAGCATTTGCCTGGTGTGAAAATGGGAAACCACAGAAAACCATCTTCAGGACTGCCGATAGTGGGATTCGAACCCACTATCTCCCGGATGCAACTTTCTAATTTAATGTGAGTGGAGCTAAGAAAATCATCTCAGTATAAACATGGTAAATGTCTTGCCGCCTCTAAATGTGTCTCATAAAGTTTGTTGTATAAGAATGTCTTTTTTTCTGTACAAAAATTAAATTTCATCATTTAGCCAGATACTATTGGTTTTAGATTGAATATGTCTTGTTTGCCAAGTGGACCTGTGCTTAATGTTATAAGACTGTAGAAATTTTGGAGTTAGGTTATTGGATCTGCATTCTTTTAAAAAGGTGATGTCTTTGTTTATGTTAGTAATATTCGTTTTTAAGTTTAGATAGCCATAAGCTTTCTTGTATCCCTGGTTGGCATACGATGTTCAGTAGAAAAGGACCGAAACTGGCACTACTTCTTAAGATAATGTTGATTAGGTGGATCCCTAATAAAAAGTCACTTTCTACCGAAATTTGGAAATCAGCATGGATCACGAAGATCACAAACATCACTTGAGAGACTTGCTGATTGGTCTTATTTTGGGGAATGGTATTCAATATTATGAAGATAGAAATAATAAATGTTATGATCCTAACAGCAAAATCAGACGAGTTGATTGATTTTATGGAGAAAGGGAATGTTGCAATGATGGGAGTGAGTGAGGTCAAGTGGAGGGGAAAGGGAGTGAAGAGGCTGGAGTTTAGGAGGTGACGCAAAGAATGGAGTAGAAGTGATTGTTAACAACATCCTGGATGAAAATATGGATAGGGTAGACTGCGTTAGTGATAGAATAATCAGAGTACGACTGAGGACGGAAGAAGGAGTGAAAGATTTACTCCAAGTTTATAAACACCAAACTGGAAACAGCAAGGAAAATATAGAGGAATTCTCGGAGAAACTTAAGGAAGTGATGTGGAAGTGATAGTCATGGTTGGAAATGACAGAATTGGGAAGGAAGAAGTGATTAATCCATTTGGATATGGAGAAAGAAACTGCAAGGGAGGTAAGTTGATTGATTGATAGTAGAAAGATCACCACATATGGCTGGGGTGAAAGAAGGACAAAAACAGTTATTGATTATTTTTTGGTCGAGAAAATAAATCGTAAACAGTTGGTGGATGTAACGAACAGCACTACGAAGTGAGGCACTTGATGGAAACCATAGAGTAGTGATAGCAAAACTGAAAATAGGTCAAACTGTGGGAGTAAAAGAAATAAGACAGAAGAAGATAAAAGTATGGAAATTAAAAGATGAAAGTAGTCAGGAGAAATTTCAGGATGAATTAAAAGAGCACATCCCTATATCAGAAATAGAAAGTGTAGAAGAAGAATGGACCAAATTTAAGAACACATTTGTAAGCTGTGTGGCAGAACTTTGGTGAGAGTGAAGGAAAAGGAGACACGTTGATGGAATAGAAAGGTGAAGGAGATTGTTAAACAAAAGAAGACAGCATGGCAAGAATGGAATAGAGATAGGAAAGAAGGAAGTAAGGTTAAGTATCGGGAAATTAAAGGTAAGTGTAAAAAAAGTGGTAAATGAAGAAAAGAAAAAAATGTTGGGAGAGATTCACACAAGAGTTGGAAAAGAATGTTGCATGGATTGATAAAATATAGAGGAAAAGAAAAATCTACACAAAACAAGTTATGGAAGAGAGTGGAAATGTAATAACAGACCCAGAGGAGATAAAGAATAGTTGGAAAGATTATTTTGATAAACTCGTGGATGTAAGAAATGATGCAGAAGAGAGTGTAGTAGTTAATGAGGATGATCGAGAAAGGGAGAGTGATATTGCAATAGCAGAGGTGGAAATGGCTGTTAAATTAAAACAGGAAAAGCAGCAGGGATTGATGAAATATGTGTGGAAATGATGAAGGCAGCAGGACCTATTGGTCTACATTGGTTAAAGGAGGAAAAAGCAAGCACCAGTATTTAAGAAAGGTAACAGGAAGGTATCGAGGAATTACACTGTTGTCACAAGTAGCCAAAATCTTGGAGAGAATAATAGAAAGGAGGATGAGAGGAAGGGTGGAAAGAAATTTGGAAGAAGAGCAGTATGGATTTTGACAGGACAGGTCAACAATAGAGCCCTTGATCTAGAGAAGGCATATGATAGTGTTAATAGAAAAAAGGTGTGGGAAACCCTGGAAAGAGTGGAAGGCAATCAAGGGAACTAGTGAAGGCAATGTATAAGAATTGTTTCAGTTGTGTCCAGACTCCTGTGGGGAGAACAGATGGGTTCAGAAACCAAACTGCACTAAGACAGGGAAGTGTATTGTCTCCGCTTATGTTTATAATGGTCATGGATGAAATTCTAAAGGAAACGAAGGCGAGATATTGAGGGAATATGAAAATGTTGCTATTTGCAGATGACAGAGTGATCTGGAGAGTCAACAATACAGGAGTGCAAATACAACTAGAGGCTTTAAATGACAATATTGAGAAATACGGTATGAGAATCGGTGTGGAGAAGAGCAAAACAGTGGTGACAATAAGAGGAGAAAGGGGACAAAACCTTGAGGTTGTTGAATGCTTCAAGTGATATAATGCTAGATGAAAGATTGGATAACGAGATTAGCCGGAGGGTACGAGTGGGAAATACATTCTACCGGAACGTACGGAACTTGGTGTGGAACAGAGAAGTTCATATGAAATGTAAAGAGATAATGTACAAGATGTACTGTACCCCTATATTAACGTATGCACTTCGACAGCGAGAAATGAGAGTAAAACTCAGGCCAGACAAGGAGAGACAGAGTAAGAAATGTTGAGGTCAGAAAAGAGATAGGGTAGAAAAACTGACATGGTTAAGACATGTTATGAGAATGGAGGACGGAAGGATACCAATACAAGTGTTGGAGGCTAAGACAGAAGGAAAGAGGACAAGAGGGAGGCCAGAGCAAGGTGGATGGACTCTGTCAAGAACAGTATAAAAAACAGAAGACCGGACTTGAATACAATTACTGAAGAGGAGTGGTGGAAGGAGAGGCAACACCCCAGCATGGCAGGAGCTGGACAAGGGGAAATGAAAATGTTGAAAATGATGGTCCAAGTAGAATGTACCATTAAAAACCTAGCAAGAATAGAGCGTCGGAAATGTGTTGCTCAGGGATCTCCCTTATTTAATCTGGCTATTGATGATACCATCTAAGAACTGACAGATATGACATTAGTTTGGCAGCATAGGATGAAATATCTGCTCAGTCGGTACTAAAAATCTGGCATTGGACTTTCTGTAAATCCTTTGAAATGTAAAATGATAAACATTAAAGTAAGGCAAGGTACAGTAATTAAGGTGTACAGGCTGAAGAAACACTTAAGTACTTTGGTATAATTTTTGAAGATGAAATTGTGTTCGACCAGACTAAAATTATTACTAGTCTAGAAAAGCGTCTGAATTCCCTAACAGTTTCCTGTTTGCTGAAATCAGACCAAAAATTAAATATAATTCAGCCCCTTCATAAGAAAGACAACAAAAAGAATGATAACATCTATTGTGGTATTTCCCTCTTCTTAATTGCCTTACAATCCCGAATACCACCCGCCACCGAATAAGACCTGCACCCTAAATTTTAGGCGGCAAAATGCAAAAAAAGAATAAAAAATCAAGTAACTTACATTCCTATTTAATTTTCTTCAAATATACCACAAATATAAATTCAAACAGCTTACAATTAATAAAATCATCACAAAAATCATAAATAAAATCGGTCCAATATTCAAATCATTCACAAATCACCGTTGTCATCTGAAGTTTCACCATTGGAACTTTCGTCTCTGGCATCTTTCCACAAATAGTTGTACTCACTACCGTCCACTGAATTTGAAATTCCACATTTCTTAAAGCTTTTGGACACTAGATCATTGGGAATGCACGTCCATGCAGTCTTGATCCAGCTGCATATTATTCCCACTTCAGGCCTCTTCACTCGTCCGGTTGGGGTTAACACGTGATAACCATCAGACGTCCATTCGGTGTACAACTGTTTCATTGCAGTTTTGAAAGGCTGGTTCATGCACACACCCAACGACTGTAGAATAGAAGTGAGTCCTCCGGAAATTATTGCAAGATCGGTTTTTCCTTTCCTCCTCATATCTTTTACAGCGTCAGTTGTATGTCCTCGGTAACTGTCCAACATAAGCATATTTCATTTATTTCAATAAAGCTCCGGGATGACGTTGCCAAACGCACTTCACCCAGTCCTCAACTAACGCACTGTCCATCCAGCCAGACTCATGTGTTCTAACAGTAACACCGGACGGCAAGTTTCCTTTTGGAAGTGTTTTCCTTTTCAGAACCACATATGGAGGGAGTTTGGTTCCATCCGCTAATACGCACAACATTACTGTGCAGTGTTGCTTTTCGTTACCACCTGTTCTGATGGTTACACTTTTAGAACCCTTCGTATCCACTGTATTTTAATTTATAATAATATAAGAAATTTATTTTAACTCAACGTATTCAATACAGTACAAGATGTTAACGTATTAGTTAAACATAGTTAAAAATCGTTAAGACATGTTTCGCCCCTTCTGTGGGGCATCATCAGTCATATCAAATACCTCAAAATTCTACCAGATATCTGGTTGGAAATAATAAAAATATGTTACCTGAGTGAATACATTAAAAAACATTTACAAACTTATCATTAACAAAATATCAAAATTAACTTAAAAAATGTTACACTAGTGAACACGTTGGTGAATTTTCATTGTTTCACTGTTACTTTTTAGAAGTTTTTCCTTCTTCTGCCACTGTATTTTCCAACGGCATTTCAAAATAGACAGGTGTCTTGTCAGCATTCCCAATTTGCGACAGCAAATGAGAATTTTCTTTCTCAAATGAATAATGTGACGCTGAAAGGCCATTCATTTTTCTTCATACTCCCCAGGGAGACGTTGTTAAATAGACGTAATTCTCTGAATGCACAATCCCTTTCTCCGATAAAAGTTTCGGATCCATCCGCGGCTTGCAGTAAAACCCTGTGTTTTGAGTTCTTTTGAGATCTCTAGTGCTTTCAATCAACACATTTCACTACAAACACCATATCCTAACTCATGTTTTCCTATCACAAATTTGTGGAGTCCTTCAATTTCCGGAAACACTGCACTCCGCCCGCAGAACTCGCTGTGATCGCCGTTACTTTTTAGAAGTTTTTCCTTCTTCCGCCAATCACGAATACATGATTCATCAATTACAAGATATTAGAATCATTCCGTATTGACGGTTTTCACTTTACAATGGCGAAAAATGAAAGTATCCTCCAAATCAATACATCATATATTCCGTCATTAGACGGAGTAAACAAGATCAGACATGTTTCGGCTCGTTTGAGCCATCTTCAGTGAAAAAAATTAGGGGGGTTGGAATAATTTACATAATATGAGTTGAAAAAATGCTAAAAAACATAATGAAAGTGCAAATGAAAAAACAAACAAAAGAGAGCCTATACGGAAACAAAATTAGTACAAATATACAATATTTACATCAATATGCAGAGCAAAAAACAACTTATTGTGACAAAATTCAGTGAAACAGGTGTTAATTTGAAATAATAATAGATACTAAAAACTGCGTTAACCTAAGAAACAAGGGAATGAGAAAACAAATGATGTAGATGGAAATGAATAATAGTAGCACATGGTGAGGTTGTGGACCTCATAGTTTACAAACTATTGGTTTATAAAAATCACAAAACAGTTTGAAGTCGCTGTCAAAATCATCTTAGTGGAAACCCCTTACATCAAATTGGTCAGGAGGAGAGCGGGAGCAAACATTTTGAGAGAAACCAAGCCTGAATTAACCTGCAGGCGAAAAGCCTGTGATAAGGAGAAAAAAACACCATGAAATTTGAGGCTTTAGAAATAGCAGCATTCTCAATAAACTGATCTAAATCGATGTGGATGCTCTCGAGAATGTTGAGCAAGGTGCCTTTTTGCTCATAATGCAAGATCTTCAGGTCTTTATCTATCGAAGTGTATTTGTGGCTGGATGCTTTATGGTGTTCGCTCATAGCTGAAAAACGATTATATTTGAGAGCGTTGCGATGTTCGGCGTATCTTATGACAAAATTGCGGCCTGTCTGACCTATGTAGCTGGAATTACAGGATTGGCACTTTAATTTGTAAACTCCGGAGTTCAAATATTTGTTGTTGATGTTGCTATTGTTCTTGTTGACAGTGTGTGGATTGAAAATGAGTTTGGAGTTGGTGTGGGAGGTTCTGAAATCTTGTAACGGAAATGCCATCCAGGCAAAGAAGAAAGCTAACCTTTATTGCAATCTCAAAATAAAGGTCGCCAAATTAGGGCAAGACTTACGTTTTTTGAAAAAATGCTTGATTAATGACGTAACCCCCAACTTTCTAAAGTTTACCAAGAAAACTCACAGAAATACAGCAAAAACTCGCGCGACTCAACTTAAAACCGATAAAATCTGGATCAAAGAGGAAATCAAATTTCTCCATAAAAAGAAATCTCTCCTGAACCACAAACTATATGAAACTCATTTAGAAGTTTCCACTCTCCTTTGCCCCCTCGAATGGACGTCCTTTCAATTATACGTCTCCAACAAACTTAACCTCACTTTGTTAAAGAAACAAAACACACTTGACAAGAAATGGAATGCTCTCTCAAAAACAAAAACAATGCTTAGCAAACATAACAACTCAAATAACACAAGGCCTAATGATTTTCACCAACCTGTAGTAAACTTAAGTAAAATCATTCTTGATGCCGATGATCTTGATGTGCTGAGCAAGGGACCTAAACATAATTGGGGTAATCCTTCTAACCGTGATAATTTAATTTCCACCATAGCTGAATCTGAATTGGCCATTAATAAATTACCAATAAATATACAAGAAGAGGTCCGATATGAAGTCAAACACAAGCTATCTTCCATCCTCAATCAACAACAAACCATTAAACCCAACACAGTGCACGTAGCTAAAGTAAACAAACTTAAGAAAAAAGTGAAACAAAACGACTTAATTATAACAAAAGCCGACAAAGGAAATGCTACCGTAATCATGGACAAAAGTGACTATGTTAATAAAGCACACACGTTTTTTGCAGACAACAACTTCATAACCTCTAAAAAAGATCCAACTAATAAAATACAAAGAGACCTAAAAACCATCATCAAGAACATTTCATTTCTGTTTAATGACCTTGAAAAATCCAAAATGATTATCATGAATCCGAAACTTCCCACAGCCAAAGCGCTACCCAAGATCCATAAAACAGACATCCCCATAAGACCCATTATCAATTTCAGAAACAGTCCGACCTATGAAGTATCTTGATTCATTCACAAATTCCTCAAGTCACACTATCGTTTTCAAGCCAACACATCAGTAAAGAACTCCTTAGAATTCTGCAATAAGATCAAACACTTTAATTTATCCAAACACCACACTCTGCATTCTTTTGATATTACCAACATGTACGCTAATGTTCCCGTTAACAGCACCGTACAATTGATCAAAAACAATCTCTCCAAATTCAGCAATTTAAGTATAGGTGAAATAGATGAATTTATTCGAATTCTTGAATTTACTTTGAACAACAATTTCTTCACTTTCAACAATGTCATTTACCAACAGATAGGTCTTCCCATGGGGTCACCAGCTTCAGGAATCCTTGCAGACATCTACATTGATCATTTAGAACATTCTCACATCATTATCAAGATCAATGGCATTCAACACTGGACACGCTTTGTAGATGACACCTTTGTTATTTTAGACTCCCACGTTACTAACAGCAACACAGTACTTGGATTTCTCAATTCTATTGACCCACATATAAAATTCACCATAGAGTCAGAAAACAATAAAGCCCTTAATTACCTGGACTTAACCATTAGGCGTAACAGCAACAACACTTTATCCTTCAATATATACAGGAAACCCACCCACACCATCAATACCATCCATCAGACCTCTGTGCACCCAGACATACATAAAAAAGCAGCTTACAATAGCATGGTCCTCAGAGCATTAACTATCCCTTTATCTTGCAAGAATTACAAAAAAGAAATTAATACCATCTACAGCATTGCAGAACACAATGGTTTCAATAGAACCTTCATCAGCAGAATCATCAATAGATACAAAAGCAGACCCAAGACTACCCTAGTTAAAGATTCCGCTCCAAAAGAAAAATTTTCCACATTCACGTTCAATAATAGTAGCATTTACCAAATTTCTAACATTTTCAAGAAACACAGCATCAAAATAGCTTTCAGAACCTCCCACACCAACTCCAAACTCATTTTCAATCCACACACTGTCAACAAGAACAATAGCAACATCAACAACAAATATTTGAACTCCGGAGTTTACAAATTAAAGTGCCAATCCTGTAATTCCAGCTACATAGGTCAGACAGGCCGCAATTTTGTCATAAGATACGCCGAACATCGCAACGCTCTCAAATATAATCGTTTTTCAGCTATGAGCGAACACCATAAAGCATCCAGCCACAAATACACTTCGATAGATAAAGACCTGAAGATCTTGCATTATGAGCAAAAAGGCACCTTGCTCAACATTCTCGAGAGCATCCACATCGATTTAGATCAGTTTATTGAGAATGCTGCTATTTCTAAAGCCTCAAATTTCATGGTGTTTTTTTCTCCTTATCACAGGCTTTTCGCCTGCAGGTTAATTCAGGCTTGGTTTCTCTCAAAATGTTTGCTCCCGCTCTCCTCCTGACCAATTTGATGTGAGGGGTTTCCACTAAGATGATTTTGACAGCGACTTCAAACTGTTTTGTGATTTTTATAAACCAATAGTTTGTAAACTATGAGGTCCACAACCTCACCATGTGCTACTATTATTCATTTCCATCTACATCATTTGTTTTCTCATTCCCTTGTTTCTTAGGTTAACGCAGTTTTTAGTATCTATTATTATTTCAAATTAACACCTGTTTCACTGAATTTTGTCACAATAAGTTGTTTTTTGCTCTGCATATTGATGTAAATATTGTATATTTGTACTAATTTTGTTTCCGTATAGGCTCTCTTTTGTTTGTTTTTTCATTTGCGCTTTCATTATGTTTTTTAGCATTTTTTCAACTCATATTATGTAAATTATTCCAACCCCCCTAATTTTTTTCACTGAAGATGGCTCAAACGAGCCGAAACATGTCTGATCTTGTTTACTCCGTCTAATGACGGAATATATGATGTATTGATTTGGAGGATACTTTCATTTTTCGCCATTGTAAAGTGATTCATCAATATCGTACTTTCTGCCACTGGCACGGTTTCTGTATATTCCAGCTTCGCCTACAACTTTAAGTTTCTCACGCACAGTAAATAACCGCAGACGCCGTTTTGAATCCATTGCTTACTATAGAGACAGCACTTTCTCTGGACAGATACAGAACTGGTGAGCGAGGTAGACTTCCGTAACCAACAGTCTCGACTCCTGCAAAGTACGATATCCGGCGAGATCAACTATTCGTGCACACTTGTGAAACAAATGACGATCGAACATCCGCAGCAGCGGCTTTCATATTTACCGCATATTTACTTATATTTTTTTATTTACCATATTTCATTACCTTACATTTCACGTTTACATGCCACTGTAACCATATTGGGGAAAAAATCAATCTTGTTTTCTAGAACGCAACTAAAACACAATAAGACCTGAATGCCCGTTTACATGTGGTATATTGAGTACGATAACTGTATTAAAATCTATTTCAATACTCCATGCAAACGTAGTAAATATTTATGAAAATGAACGGCTTGAATAAGACCCGACCCAAGATTTAGAACCAATATTTTTGGGGAAAAAGTGCGGGTGGTGTACTGGATTATACGGTACCTACAAGATTCTTTCAGAAGCTCTTCAGACTAAGGCAGAACAAATATATCCACAACTGGAAGAATACCAAGGAGGGCTCACGAATGAATGCTCTTTTATCCAGCAGATTACAAATATAAAAATCTATCCTTTCCTATCTGACGATCAGGAACCAGAAAATCAATTTCAAAATGGCTCACGACTGGATTGATCGAAATGTCCTAATACAAATTCCTGGCTTGGAGAACAAAACAAGAGCTGTCATTTAACAGACGTCAAAAGTGAAGTTCAGAGGAGAAATTTCAGATGCCTTTTAAATAAGGATAGGAGTCAGGCACGGAGATGGGCTCTCACCTCTGCTCTGCAGCTGTTCTAAATGGCACGAGGGATTGAGAAATGAAGGGGTTGACAGTGGAGTCAGACTGGGCTGCAGGAACACAAAGCTTGTAAATTGACTGTCTTACTTTTGCAGATGATCTAGCAGTCTTTTCCAGTTCACTACAGATGACTACAAAACAAATCAGGCAGCGAGAGCAGGTCTTCAGATCTTCTTTGAGAAAACTCCGTTTATAACAAATATAAAGATGGCAGCAAAAGAGTGGGTTGGAAAGTTTTAATGTCTAGGCAAGTGGATGGAACTATATAATATAATAATTTCGTGTGGCTATTTGTAGCCAGGTGCAGCCCTTGTAAGGCAGACCCTCCGATGAGGGTGAGCGGCATCTGCCATGTGTAGGTAACTGCGTGTTATTGTGGTGGAGAATAGTGTTATATGTGGTGTGTGAGTTGCAGGAATGTTGGGGACAGCACTAATACCCAGTCCCCGAGCCATTGGAATTAACCAATGAAGGTTAAAATCCCCGACCCGGCCGGGAATCGAACCCGGGACCCTCCGAACCGAAGGCCAGTACGCTGACCATTCAGCCAACGAGTCGGACAATGGAACTCAACATGTATGAGAAAGAAGCCTTCATGTCACACATTAATAAAATGGAATTGGCATACCTTGTAACCAACAAAAGATCAATGTCGTCCAAATCCAAGTTCAGACACTACCACACCATCATTCGTCCGGAAGGCTGTCTATGCAGTAGAGTGCCTTGCATGAAAGAAAAAAAAAGAAAGGGAAAAAAAGGCCTTATTGAGAAACTTGAGATCAAAGAAAGAAATATTTTGAGAAATATCTAGCGGATCTTCTCCTACTTCCAAGATAAAGTTCTGTAAGGTAGAAAAATATCTACAAGGGGTGGCAGCCGACTTAAGAAGAAACTTTAAGACCTGTGGTCCAGTGTTTCCAAGGAAAGCCGGAGCTGAAAACTGGGAAGGCGTAGACCGGCAACTAATACGGGAGTGTTAAAGTGTTAAAGCCCGGGAAAGGAGACAGTTGAGATGATGGCCGAAATGATATGAAATTATCAGTATATATGGCCAAGTTTGATCTATCCACTTCAGAGCACTGTCATTCTCTGGCAGATATTGACAGACTTTTGTAATTGGCTGTTACCACATGACTGCCCCATTGTACCCAGGAATGTTTGAGAGCTGCATTTAATTAAGGCCAACTGAGAAGCACATATACAGCAGTTCAACGTTGCTCAAAGGCTGCTTTGAATTAATGATGACCATCTGCAGAGATCTTAAGACTGAAAAGGAAAACATATTGCAATATCTGAACATTCCACTCAATGAGGACACAACATCAAACACAAATTGAGATGAGGAAACGATCTTAAGAAGCATGGCGTAAACTCCCTCATAAAGGGAAAGGAGTTGACATCTCAAGACTAATTCGTGGGTGAAGAGTAGTAAAATGTTATCATGCTCCCATCTAGATGTCCTGTAATATTTCAGTAGTGAGAGAGGTACCTGGAAGGAACAAACTGTGTCGTAATGGTTGGATTGTAGTTATTGTTGATTGTGTTTGGACATGGTATATAAAAAAAGTATGGCTTTATGGTTGATTACGTTTACTAACAGTTATGTACTCAGATAAGTGAAGACTGCGAAATTGAGACGCTAGTCTGACTAGTGTAGGCGAAATGGGCAAACAACTGCAGTTTACCAATGTAAACAGTAAAGTCCATGGACACTATTACACAATGAGTGCCCAACATTTAACAAGATGTTCATACAAATTAATCCATTTGAAGAGTAAATAAGTTATGATTCAAAATCCAAATCGCAGCTAGTAGACAGAGTTTTGCGCGAAGCGTTTTGCTGAGACCTTACCAGAAGTCTTACGTGGTTTGTACAGATTGGCAAGAGAAAAGGGAAAGGTGAAAGGACAGTCAGGAACGTACAACCACTTAGATTTGTACAGCACTTGTATATTATAAATTTAAATTAAAAATATAGTTACATAAACACTAAAACTTGCTATTAATGTATTGATTTTTACAGAGTAGGCAGCGAGATTTAATGGAGATCAAAAAAAATTTAACACCATTTAAAGGGACAAATTCGTAATAGTATAGATTCAATATGACTAACACTATTTTAAGAAAAACCAAGAACTATATTTAGAAAGATATATAAAAACACGAAGGCCACTATACAATAAGAACACCACCAGGGTCACGTAGGAAAAATAGGGAGCAATAGGAGAGAAAAAATCATAGGGCTGGTGAGGGGAGGGGTGAGGAAGATTTTTAGCCTGCATAAAGTTTCAGAAAGTAGTTAAGCCATGCACCCAATTAGGCGTATACACTGTTCCATAACCACGAAAATCACCGATTATGATTAACTCTTCAAGCGTTTGTACACGAAGTCCAGTGGCAATAACAGTTTGAAAATTGAGTGAACATAATTTTAGTTGCCACACAAAATGTTATACTGCGAATCATGCCTGAAGGGCATAATGGAAGAGATTAATAGTTCGTACTCGGGCCAGCCGTAATGCGAGTCCGAACGCCTCCCTCCAAGCAGTTCGTCACTGGATGTATGACTGCCTGTTCGAGGCCAGGGCAGACATTTATAGCGGAAGATAGCAGAGACCAAAATGTACGAGAAATAGGCGCGACGTACACATGGAGCAGAAGGGGGGAGGGGACGGAGGGAAAGCAGTAGTAGAGTGCATAGCGGGCTGGGTAAGCAGACGAAGCACATGCAGTAGTGAGAGCAGGTCGGAGAAGTTAACAAATGGTAAAGTAGAAATCTTGAAGTAATAAATACGTAAGGGAACACGTTACATACTCCCAGCAGCTGGAGAAATCCCGAAGGATGGGAGGCTGGTGTGACGGAGGTCCATCGATGTCCTGGAGAGGCGCCTTCACAGGAACACAGTGTTGTCATAGATGACACGGCGGGGGAACCAGACATAAGTAGCGGAAAAAAGAAAAAGAGAAAACAAAAGGGGATGGGGAGTGGAGGGGAGGGAAAAATGGGAAAATAGTGGTAGTAAAAAAAGGAAACGATCCAGATCGTATACATCATATAAGAAAGACAAAAAGGAGGAGTAGCGCTAAGAATACAATATAAAATATCGTAATTGCAGAATATAAGTGGCTTTTGAAATATGAGTGTAAGAATTAACATTTTCCTAAAATATAAATATAAGGGACCATTAACAATTAAAGATTACAATAATGGTTTCCCATGATTAAAAAGAAAACACAAGTCCCATAAGAGGAAAATTTTTCATGGGAGAGTCAGACAAGAGGGGGGGAAAACAAAGATCATTAACCAAAAAAAGAAATGTAGTTATGCGTGGACAAACGCAAGAAGAGAACAAAAAAAACAAACACAAAAGGCAGACTGAAAACAAATCCAATCCCTGAATCCGGCCAAAGGTTTAATCAGAAAACTTTTTCAACTGGGAAACGTGAGCCTTCCTAAGATCATTAGTGTTGTCAAGAGACTGCAATTGAGCAGTGACGGGAGAGGGAAATGAAAGAATGTGATAAGGGCCAACCCAATGAGGAGAAAGCTTGGCAGAAAGGTGTTGAGAAGAGGAACTAACAGGGTGGTTTTTGAGCAAAACTAAGCCAAAGGGTTTTAAAGTGGGGGTACGAACCCGGGAATTATAGGATTTTTTTTTTTTTTTTTTTTTTTTTTTTTTAGATCTCTAGCCTGAAAAAGTTTCAGGAGGGCATCTTGCAAATGATAATCAGTGAGAAGATTAGAAGGAGTGTCCAACAAGGAGGACAAATTCCAAGTTAAGGAAAGAGGTGTCTGTAGTTCGCGGCCTAAAAACAATTTGGCAGGAGTATAAGAAGTAAAATTATTAACGGTAGCGTTTAATGCTAAGACAAAATAGGGAAGTTCAGCATCCCAAGATTTATGGTCACGGGAATGGAAGATAGAACAAAAGAGATTTTAAATTATGGTGATAGCGCTCAACAATATTGGCTTGAGGGTTGTATGGGGAAGTATAGACTTCCTTAATACCATGAGAAAACAAAAGTTGTAGAAAACTTTAGAGGTAAAAATAGTAGCATTATCAGAAACCAAGAATTTTAGAAGACCGGTAATGGGGAAAATTTGGTTGGACAATAAATTAATAAGTATCTGTGGAGAAATGTTGCATATGGGACGAACAATGAGAAATTTAGAAAAACCATCAAGCAACGTAAAAATGTAAGAATTAGACTTTAAAGATATTACGAGGGGATCAACAATATCAATGTAAAATTTTTCAGTAGGTTAGGTGGCAGGAGAAGCAGCGTAATTACCATAAGGTTGATGGTTAAGGGGCTTATGCTTCTGACACAAGTTGCATAAGTGCACCCATGAATAAACATCTTTCCTCATGTGGGGCCAAAAAAAATTGAGATGCAAGACGAGCATAGGTGTTAGCCATACCAGAATGTCCCCTAATAGGGGAACCATGAAAATACTGAAAAATCATAGGACGTAAATTAGAAGGGAGAACAAGACGAGGGGTAGCCCGTGGGGAAAGTTTGAAAATAAGAAGCTGATTGTGTAAACGAAAAGGGCCAGAATAATCAGGAAATGAAAGCTCTTGAACAATTTGCTGGCAATACGGATCAAGTTTTTGGTGATCCAAACAGGATTGAAAGGAAAGAGGAAAATTAGTAAGGGAAGAAATAGAAGTAACAGAATTAATAGGGAGTGTATTAAGTTCAGAAACATGGGATAGATTATCGTCAAGAAGACAAGATAAAGCGTTAGCAACGGAATTATGATACCCAGATACAAACTTAAGGGAGAATTTGAAGCGGGATAGATGAAGCAACCAGCGACCGGTACGACCAATTTTTGGGGCATTATTCAATAACCAGGAAAGAGCTTGATTGTCAGTGCTTACTAAAAATTCATGGTGATCAAGATATTCAGGAAAATGTTCAATGGAAAGAATGAGGGTTAGAGCTTCTCTTTCATACACTGAATATTCACGTTCAACCGGAGAGAGAATACGGCTAAAATAGGCAACAGGTAATGTCTGACCATTTTTAGTCTGTTGTAAAACAGCGCCAAGGGCGACGTCAGAAGCGTCGGTAGAAAGTTCAAAAGTTATATTAAAATCTGGAATTTGCAAGAGAGGAGCCTGAGATAGTTCAGATTTCAACATATCAAACACAGCTGTGGGAAGTATTCTAATCTCTGGTCATCATGGAGCACATTCTTCAATTGCTGCATCACTATGTAAATTGCTCCGGGAAGTTAATGCCTAGAGGATGGCACTAATCACCGAGCAGATATAATCTGTATTAACAGGGAAGAAAAAACGAGGACTGATTTTAGACCGAACGGTGCGAACAGGAAAAACCAGCAAGGAGAAGGTTAACTACCGACTGAAGTGAGGTATGGGCAGTAAAGGGTCTTCTCTTCATAGCTCAAGGAACAGCTTTCAAGCACGTGTTAGCCATCCTGAAAGAACTCGGCATCACTGGAAATGAGATTGATGACATCTGTACCAATATTTTGAAAGATTCACTAAATATTTTGCACTACAATTTGTATGGCACCCTTTTAGGTATTTGTGCCAGTTTCTTCTGGATCCTTGTGGTCTTTTTTTTTTCGAAGAACTATCCGAGCAAGCCTCCGGTGAAGACATATTTCATGTAACTTAAAAATGTGCTCCTTAATGAATTAAAATGGAAGAATTTGTTAGTGTTTGTACAGATGTAGCTGCTTCTATGATAGGCAGAGTGGAAGGATTTGTTGCTAAAGTACATGAATATACAAAGCGATCATGATGTGCTGGGCAATGTAGTAATTGAAATGAAATGGCGTATGGATTTTAGTGCCGGGAGTGCCCGAGGACATGTTCGGCTCGCCAGATGCAGGCCTTTTGATTTGACGCCCGTAGACCTGCGTGTCATGATGAGGATGAAGACGACACACACACCCAGCCCCAGTGCCAGCGAAATCAACCTTTGATGGTTAAAATTCCCGACCCTGGGACCCCTGTGACCAAAGGCCAGCATGCTAATTGTTTAGCCATGGAGCTGGACAATGTAGTAAAAATATTGAACTTCATAAAATCACCTAAATTCATTTTCTTTTTTCTTAGCGGTGTTACGTAAATGTACATTTACTTGATATATAATATATTTTGAGGAAAATGTTAAAACCTCAATAACCAAATACTGATTTTCAGAAAATCCAGGCAATGTGTTAGTGATATATATACCAGGCCAAGCAGAGTACAGCGAGGCGATTCGTAGGAAAAATTACGCCAGCCAGGTCATACCGTAGGGGCGTACAACTCCCCCAACTTAAGCGACCAAGCAATTAGAATAAGCATCCAAGGCGTCAGCAAAGCAACGCAGAGATAGTTTAAAACCAAAAAAAAAGTGGGGGGGATACAAAAATAATGTCAACCCAAACAAATAAGTTTTAAATAACAGGTTGTATTGTAAGAGCATCAAAAGTTAACATCTTTACAAATTAAAAAAATAATCTTTGGTATATTCATATGAAAGTAAAGATGGCAGTGATAAGCAAAGTACAAATCATAACATTGAAGTTCAGAAAGGCAAAGGTCGGGAGAGATTGAATGAAAATCCTCAAAATACAGGGTGGAAATACCTAGAAATTTTATAACAACAAGAATGTAACAATCACAAGAAGTAGAAAGGTATGTCCGTAAAAACCACAAGGTGGATATGTAGAAACAAGATGATCATAGAACAACAGCCTATCCCCCTAATAAACACTATTCCACTTAAGAGAAGTAACACGCAGACCTTTGCACAGGCAATGAGAAAAGGCACAATCCAACTCACAGACCACTATTACAATTATGAAAAACATATAAGTTCATATTTATAGTAAAATGGTGTAAAGGGGGGGGGGGGGGGGGAAGACAGATAAAAAGGAAAACACCTAAGAGGAGGAAAAAGTAATAGATAATTTTAAAAAAGGGGGAGGATGAGGAAACAGGTAGAGATCAGGCTGCAATATCCATTTTCATATCGATGACATTTCACGCTCACTTACAACACGCAGACTAAGTTCCATATCACTTGTAAAGTTCGCCGATCCACAACTCCTTTTCCTTCACTATTTTATAGAAAACCACTAGATTTTGAAGTTTGTCCAGCAAATTTCGTAGTGCCCAGAGTGGGCCAAAGTTCAAAATCAATAACAATAATAAGGCCAGAGAGGCAAGGAAGTGAAGAAAATGAAAAGCATAATAACAAGTCTGCTCACCTGGCTCAAAGAAAATATTGAAGTCAAGTAGAATAGACAGGATAAAAATCAGCACAGACCAGCCGTGCGAGGAAGTTGCTGCTCCCACTGCTTTTACAAAACGCAATCCACACCTGATCGCCGATCGAAAGGGAGCGGCGAGTTATATAGGCGAGCGAAGCACACGCTGGAAAGTACTAGAAAGAGATGACATAATGATGTGCCGGTGAAGAAGGCGAGAGAGCAAGTAGTAGTGGACGGGGCGAGCAAGCAGACGGAACAATGGCGGAGCAGTACGATGTTTACAGCAGCGGGACGACGAAATATGCAGACGGTAAGAGCAATGTAGAAATAGGGAGCACGTAATAGCAGGGGCCCCCTGTTTCATTAGGTCTTATTGTATGTACGGATTTTAACCTATTTAGCTGAAGAAGAGAATGAACATATTCTCGAAACATGTACTAGAAATATTGTAAATGTGAAATGTAAATACATTTTTAATAGTATTGAAGAGGTGGATTATCCATCTCTCTGTTTACTGTGATTAAGTCAATACGGACACAATACTGGCCGTTATGGTGAAGATTATTAATAATCTTTATAACACTGGTAATAGGGACCTCGAAGCCGCTACCTTCCTGTTTACTTCATTCCTGATTTTGTTTTTTGAAGTAGTTTGATTCATAGTTCTAATGAAACCCATTTCTGTTGCCTGAATTCTGCTGTAGTCATTGTTTAGTGGAGTACATGCCTCAGAACCATGTGTGAGAATCGGTACGAATTAGGTGTGGTACAGGGTTGTTTCTGCTTGTGGTAATTTGCAGTTCCAGAGTAGATTTCTGACTTAACTGTATGAGTTTGATGCTTTCTGTGCCCTGCTGAGTATTTCCTGCTCGGCAATGTTGTCTTTTAGATTGTGCTTCTGAGGTACTTGAAGTAGGAAACCGATTCTAATTTTTCTCCTTCCAGAAAGAAAGAGGTTTGAGTTTGTTCCTTTCCTGTTGATGTTCTTTGTTTTACTTATCTTCATCTCAAATTTATTGAACATATTGTTCCACCCAGTAAGATTTTGCTGTACTTTAGATTCTGTTTCTCCCCATTACAGCACATCATCAGAAAATACCAGGACATGTGATCTGCTGTGCATTTTCTTGATAGACTTTATGATCTTGTACATTACTATTTCATGTTATAAATCTCATTCCACATTGACTGTTATCATTTTACAAATAAGAAGTATTTATATAATCCTTCTTTTCAATACAAAACAACCATCTACTTTAGATAGGACGGTATCTATACATGTATTTTAATTCCACACACTTCATCAGTGTTTTTTATATGTTTGCATAAATGTAATATTGAGTTTCTACTGAGGATGGCCTTTAGAGAGGCTGAAACATGTATAGATATCATCTCATCTAATATAGATGGTTGTTTTGTATTGAAAAGGAGGATAATATAGGATTATATAAATACTTATTATTTGTAAAGTTGTGCATTACTTTTTTTTACAATATACTTTAAGTTGCACCGACACAGATAGGTCTTATGGCGACTATGGGATAGGAAAGGGCTAAGAGTGGGATGGAAATGGCTGTGGCCTTATTTAAGGTACAGCCCCAGGATTTTCCTGGTGTGAAAATGGTAAACCATGGATAACCATCTTCAGGGCTACCAACAGTGGGATTTGAACCCACTATCTCCTGGATGCAAGCTCACAGCCGCGTGCCCCTAACCGCACGGCCAACTCACCGGGTCCTGATTAATCTAGCAGCTAAAAGAAAAAGGTGCTGGGAGATTACCACTTAAAGTGGATGAGATCCTAGTTGATATATTTTATTTCTTAGAGAAGAGTGTCAAAAGAAAAAAGCGTGTTCAGAAATTTTGAAACTTGCCCAATAAAGAGTCAAAGAAAATTCTGAAGCATGTATGTACTAGGTGGTTATCTTTAGACAGATGTTTGGATAGACTACTGGACCAGTGGGATCCACTCCTTTCATTCTTCAAGGAGGAAGTAATATTATGTACCCAGAACATTTCCACAAGCTTTACATCTTACAAAATACCTAGAGTTGAACAAAGAGTATCAGAAGAAGAGAATTCTTGATTCTGCTACTACACATGTCCCTAAAAGAAGAGCATATGCTTCCAAATATGACAAACCCATCCTAAAAAAGTAGACTTCTGCTACAACACGTGAGGAAAAATTGTTTATGTTCCTATCCTCAAACTTGAACAAGGCTTTTTGCATTTTCCTTCATGTGACTATTCCTGTATTTGACAAATTCAATGTTGCTCTTCAGACTTCTTCCCCACAATTTCACTTTAATTAGAAATTCTAATGGATTTGCTAAAGCAGTTGTTCATTAAGTTTATTAAGCAAAAAAGTGTCAAAAGCTCCTGATTGCTTGAAGTTGAGTATGGCTTGATTCAAAATCAAAGGAGTGATGATGAGTTAGTTATTGGCATTCAGACTTCGAACATAGTGAATTATCTCCAGGATACAGATAAATCCCTTTTCTTTTCATCAGTGAGAAATTACTTTTGTACTGCCTGTGACTACATCGTCAATAAGTTTCCACTCAAGGATGATGTGTTAAAGCATGCTCAAGTTTCTAGGTTAGACAAAATTGAAGATGCACATTTTTCTTCCATTCATTTTTTCATGAAAATGATTCCTATCATGTTATGCATGGAGAAAATGAAACTACAGATGAGGTGGTAATGAGCTTCAGAGGCAGTTCACAGCTCTTCATGTAGATGACACTTTGGCTGCAAATCAAGATGTTGCAAGTGATTCCAGTTGGGCACAAATATCATGAATTCATGGAGTCAATGGAGTCTTAAGTATAACTGAATTTCTAGAGTAATGCCCTCTAATCTCACAATGTGTTTTCAGCCTTGTGAAGGAAAATACAACAGAGTTCGGATCATCCATGTCCAGTGATTCTCTGGAGTCTATTTCTATTTTGAAAACCAGGAAGCTAAAAAGGCCACAACTATGGCTTCAAAGTCGAACTAGCATGTGATTTGCAGTGTGTGTTATCTTGCCTGGGTTACATTAAACAAGTTTTATTGTGTAAAGCCTTTTTGAATTATCGCATATCTGCTTAATTTATCAAGGAAGTCCTGTTATGTATGCTCCAAACCAATATTCACCACACCTGCTGCTGTCTAACATGGATTTCTTCTTGATTGTTATGTTCATCTACAAATCATTGGCCTATGATGCAAGTAGATATGATTTCATTGAAGTATCCTGTTTAAAGCATGAATTAATGTATTTTGTAGCCCAGAAGTATTATTATTTTCTTCAAGCCGGGTATTAGTATTAAAATACAAGTGTTTATTTGTAAGTTCACCTATTCAATACATAAAATACATTTATAATTAGAACTTCATCCTTGTTGTAAATTCTATATTTGGTACATGTTTTGCCGATTTACCAGGTATCATCAGCCATAATAATGTCTCAAGGTTACTTCAGGATCCTGACTTTAAGTACAAATAACTTATAAAGATTAATTACAGTCTTAAAACTAATGTTAAAAAAATTATATTGTAATTGAAGATCGATTATTACACAGTATATAAAATAACAGCAAATTTCAGTTCTGTACACTTTCAGTTGGATTAATTACAATAAAATTCCTGAGTATTTTTAAACACTGAATGTCTAAATCTCAGTAGTGTCATTCAGACTTGAAATGGCGAATGATGTTAATTAGAAGATAGGAAACTTAAAAGGGTCCACCTTTTCAATACAAATAAATGTTATAGTTTATTTACAACATATATTTACACTTGGAACTAGTTTCGACGCTGTTTGGCGTCATCTTCAGCCAAAATGTGGGAAATAGGCTAGCATGTAGACATTTATATTACAAGGTGTTACATTAGTGCGATTAAATGAGAGAACATGAAGACGCGAAGTACAATGTCAGTTTGAAAGTGGTCATGAAGGGTGAGTCAAAATTGTATAAACATGAGATAACATAATCACTTAAACAATAAAACATATAAACATATAAACTGTAACAAAACCATGCAGAAGTACGAGATGATTGGCATTGGAGATTTAAATTATTTCAGACACTCTTCCATTGAATGTTGCCTGCCGCGAGTGTAGTACAAAACATAGGTTATATTTCAATAAATACAATCTTCTCAAAAATGTACATAACATTATAAAAAATATTTGGGTTGAGGTGAAATTTGGCAGTTAGGGATTGAAATCACTTATTCAATAAGCGCCAATTCAAAAAACAGCTGTAAAGGGTGAGACAAGAATTGCACAAGCGTGAGTTTGGATTCGTTAAATGCAAAAAACACATGAGACACACTCGAAAATGTAGGTTCGTAATGGATTTGGCACAAAAGGTCTGCGTTCAATCATTCGTTGAATGGCACCGGTGCGAGTGTAGTTCTAATGTGAGTTAGGATTTAACAGCCTCATAGAATTGCACGTGACATCTGAACTTATGTTGCGAGATGGACTCGGCAGTGAAGATATTCAGTAATGTCAATTCAAAACAGTCCATGAAAGATGAGTGCAAAAGCTATAATTCATACAAGGACTCATAAAATAAAATTTTCAAATACAAATAACATATTCAACTTTTCGTGGTACACGGTGAAATTGGCAGTTAAATAATTAAAATTTGTAGGTTTCTTTGTCAGGTGCCATATAAGTCAAGCGCAGCGTAAGTATGAGACAGGATTCAACATATCCAAATTGGTACAATGCATATTTGAATCCAAGTGTGAGATGAACATGGTAGATAAAGAATCACTTTGTTGAGGGTGTAGTGTGTATGTGTAGTATGTTTACTTCTGCATGGTTTTGTTACAGTTTATATGTTTATATGTTTTATTGTTTAAGTGATTATGTTATCTCATGTTTATACAATTTTGACTCACCCTTCATGACCACTTTGAAACTGACATTGTACTTCGCGTCTTCATGTTCTCTCATTTAATCACACTAATGTAACACCTTGTA
This sequence comes from Anabrus simplex, assembly GCF_040414725.1. NCBI lineage: Eukaryota > Metazoa > Arthropoda > Insecta > Orthoptera > Tettigoniidae > Anabrus > Anabrus simplex. Next base: position 1,220,415,815 of record NC_090266.1, read on the forward strand.
ATATAAATGTCTACATGCTAGCCTATTTCCCACATTTTGGCTGAAGATGACGCCAAACAGCGTCGAAACTAGTTCCAAGTGTAAATATATGTTGTAAATAAACTATAACATTTATTTGTATTGAAAAGGTGGACCCTTTTAAGTTTCCTATCTTCCATTCTCAGTTCAATACGGACAAAAATGAAATTCTTTGATTTAAATGACGTTAATTATGTTGTAAAACACTTTAAAGTTTAGGGTGAGAAATTTGGCTTCATGCATTTCCTGAACCTGTAAAATTCATAAAAGTCTTATGGGTCTTCATCTTCACATTATGTACTACTTACTTAACCATTTGTAGCCATGATCATCACAGTAATTTGTAGTTTGTTTCCAATAATTACTTATTGTCATAATCAGCTATGTCGTACCGATGATGTTTATTATTTAAAAACTTCAGAGCAATCAGTTGACATTGTAGAGTTTGAGGCTGTTAGTTTTTTTTTACAAGAGCATTGGTCAAAAGGGACAATCAATTTTTAACCTTAGATGTTGAATTAATTGTTGCTATTTATGCCAGGAGACCTCAATACTGACATCCTTAATGACAGAATGACTGAGACTAAACAACTAATCAACATATTTAAATCTTGTAACATGACGATTTTGCCACTTAACCCAACACATCACACAGCCACGTCACATATATTACTGGACTTAATTGTGACGAATAACCCTGACAGGGTACTGACCCACGGGCAAATGTCTGCTTGCGGACTATCCAATCACGACTTAATTTATTTAGCTTATTCACTTAAATGCCCCAGGTACAGACCCAAATTAATTACATTCCGAGACCTAAAAAGTATAAATAACGAAGCCCTATTAGAAGACGCTGCAAACATACCTTGGCATAATGCCCATATTTTAGATAATATAGATGATAAAGTGGAGTTCTTAAACACACAACTGCTAGCTCTTCTTAATAAACACGTGCCAAAGCGCACTGTTCCCGTAACACGCCCTGCGGCTCCATGGATGACTCAGGAAATACGAGACTTAATGACAGAGAGAGAGAAAGCTTTCAGAAAATTCAAAACTAGCCAAATACCAAACGATTTTGACCTGTACAAGACCCTTCGTAACAGGACCACACAGGCCATAAGGAATGCTAAAATAAGACACTCGCAGAACATTTTGCTAACCCGAAACACGACAACAATCTGGAAAACCGTTAAAAAATGGGCATGGAAATAAAATACATACTGCTGACATTAAACTATCACTGGATGATTTAAACCAATACTTTACTACAAGACCCGTTAACATTGACGAGACAACAAAAAAACAGACGATTAACAAAATTCTACACAATGGCATTACTAACAATGGAGGAGAACAGTTATATTTTTCCCTCATAACTCCTGCAGAAGTGGGACAAATTGCACGATCAATAAAGAGAATTGCGACAGGATGTGACGAGATTGTTCCACAGTTACTGTTAAAAACTCTAGACGTAATCCTACCAACTCTAACCCACATCATTAATACCTCACTGATAACCGGCATATTCCCTTCCCTTTGGAAATATGCAATTGTTCGCCCACTCCCCAAGACCAACCATCCCGTGGAACCCAAAGACTTTCGATCCATTTGCATTTTACCATTTCTGTCCAAAATTTTGGAGAAAATAGTTCACAGACAAATAACCGCATATTTAAATAACAATATGCTACTTGACAAATACCACTCTGGTTTTAGAAGCGATCATAGCACAACTACTGCACTGCCTAAAGTTACAAACGACATAGGAGTAGCTATGGATAAGGGAGAAGTTACTGTTTTAACTCTTCTAGACCGTCAACTGCATTGACACGGACATACTAATAGCAAAATTACGTGCTCTTAATTTCTCACAAAGCACACTGTCCTGGATGTATTCCTATCTCTCTGATCACCGGCAGTGTGTATCTACAGGTGAAAATTTCTCTTCATGGCAATCTGTAGAGACTGGAATACAACAGGGGTCAGTGCTAGTGCCACTCCTATTTTCGATCCTCATTTCAGGGCTAACACAAGTAATTAAACATTGTCAATATCATGTGTACGCAGACGACATACAGATATATACACATGCACATCCTCGTGACTTACCGACTGCAATAAATAATATGAATGATGACCTAGGAAGAATATGTAGGTGGACCTATGACCATGCACTAAAAATCAATGCCCCAAAATCGCAGTGTATTCTTTTAGCTACCCAAAAAACCTACGCACGATTTACAGACGTCCATACTCACTCAGTAACATTAAGAGGCACTCAGTTACAATTCAAAGACACAGTTAAAAACTTAGGGATGATAATGGATAAAAACCTTAGTTGGAACGATCATGAAACAGGTATATGTCAGCGAGTGTTTTATTCCTTACATTCCCTTAAAAAACTCAGAGATTTACTCCCCCAAAATGTAAGAAAACTGCTTATCCAAAGTATGGTAATGCCAATATTTGACTACTGTAACGTAGTATACAGTAACCTGAACGCCTCACTTTGTATCAAGCTCCAAAAGGCACACAACGCATGCGTTCGATTTATTTCAGATATACCAAGGTTTAGCCATATTTCTCCCGCATTTGGTAGGTTTTCATGGCTACGCTTAAGAGAGCGACGAAATTTACACACACTGTCCCTGTTACATCGTATTCTGAACCTTAACACACCTGAATACCTTGCCACACAATTCCATTGCCTAGCATCACCTTCTAGTATTCCTACCAGATCATCATCCAGCGCAGTACTAAGCATTCCCATTCACCGCTCAACTGGCTACAGTAGACCATTTATAGTCTTCGCTTTAAGGAACTCTGTCAAACCTGGTTAATGAATAATAATAATTTCTTATAACATAGTAGGATTAGATCATAGCTGAGTTATTAGGTTAATTAAAACATATAATTGATACCTTAAGATATTAAACTGTAGAAAATTTAGTGTATATTTAACTCATGTAGGTGTATGTATGGTCGGACAGAATAGCAGGCTTCATAGCCTGAGTCCCGCCATATAAAACAAGACAATAAATAAATAAATACATGTTGATATGTCCCTTTGACAACTGCTAGGTTGTCTGGCGGTGTTTACTGCAGCATAATGACTGCAGGTTTAAATACCTGTTTAGTTATTGTGTTGTTGCATGCTTTTACTCTTTTAATTGTTTCTCACTGAGGAGCAATGAGAATGTATTTGTATGTGGCACCTTATTGAGAGTTATAATTCATTGGACTACTTTCATTTTTTAAATTTGCAACTTCAGCAGCCCTGAGGATGGATTTTTCCATCGTTTCCTATTTTCACACCAGGCAAATGCTGGACATGTACCTAAATTAGGCCCTGGCCGCTTCCTTCCCACTCCTAGCGTTTTCCTATCCCATCGTATCCATAAGACTTATCTGTGTCGGTGTGACATAAAGCAACTTACAAAAAAAAAAAAAATTTTGCAACTTTACTCTGAATATAATCAATTGTAGTACAATTCAAAATCATCAGCTCGAATGTCACACGGGTACGATGCAAATTCTGAATCTGCTATAATTTTGGGAAATGTATTGGTCAAATATTTTAGAGATGAAAATGAAGCACCTTGCCTCAGATTTAAATTAGCATCCTCTGCATGTTTCAGAAATTTATCACCAAGAGGAAATTTTGCCACAATATAATCACAAGCTGCAATGTAAAACTCTCTCACAGAGGAATAAAAACTCTTGCTTATTACTGTCATCTAATTCCTCTTTCAAGTAAGCCCTACACGTAACACCAACCACCAAGTCCTCATGTACTTTTTGATGCTTTCTTTTTTAAATTCCACCTCAGTGATTGAAGCAACCCCTGCTTGTACACAAGATGGTTTAATAAACCTTACCAAGCCAGTCTATAAAAACAAATTTACATTATTAAAAATTGGTGGTATAATTTGAAGAAAGTAGCAATATACCTTTATCCTGGGATCAAGAAAGAAAGTCTCATTGTTTCAAATTTGTTTGTGAACTCTTTTTTTTTTTAATTTTTAATGTGGTCCCCTACGAAACAGGGTTATGGCCCCCACTGATCCATAATCCTGGTGATGCGTTCAAGGAGAAAAAGCCAACATGCATGTACATATTTAAAAATCTTGTTAGGTTTAGCACCACATATCTGTTGATAAACTTTTGAAGCCTTTTGGAACTTTTTTCAAGCTAATAGAAAAGTTGAACCAGTAAATGTTCAATATGAACTGGCAAATAAGCATAAGCTGTTTGAGCTGCTAAATGGCACGGACATCTGTGTACTAAAACAGACAAAGCCTTTATTACTGCCAACCATTGTCAGAAGCAACAGCTATACAATTTTCCCAAGGAATATTTAGAGTAGAAAACTGACTGTTAACAAGCACAAAAATACTTGCGCTTGTATTATCAGCATTCTCTAATATTATAAAAGTAAAGTGCACACCTGACCCTCTTCTAGATCATGAAACGAAACAACCAAAGGATAACACTTGACATCATTGGCATAATTACTAGCATCAGTAGCTAAGGAAAATGGCACGTTTTGCAAATATCGAGCTGTGTCTTGTTTTATGTTACTAGCCATACAATTTACTAGTGCAGAAGTTTTTGTTCTGCCACAACCATACTTTGGCACAGTTTTTTAATCTGCAAACATAGCTTTGAAGAAATTCCCTGCGTGGTCAGGAACTGGAACAATATAAAAAACAACTGTGCATTTGTAACACTCTTTTCCCCACTATTGACAAATACTTGCTATTGTTTGATTATTTACCTTATATTCGCCACGTGGTTTGTGTTTCTACTTATCATCTCCACCTCCATGTACCACAAAAAAATCTTAACAACACACGCTACAGAATACACAGTTAACACTAATTTTCTATATATTTATCACAAAACATGTGGAGCACAGTATTTTTATTTGCTGCCCTGTTGTTGGAAGCACAGACGGGCTTCATTTCTGCAGCACAAGAACACTTCTTAACCACTGTTCTGTGAATATCATGGAACGTAGAGGTGTAAGAAGGTGCCGGGGTGAATGGGCAGACAAGGAAATGACCAAAGCATAAGTTAGGGCACTAAATTTTGAAAATTTTTTTTTTTAGTTTAATATTTGATAGATAGAAAATCTGAATAAACAACAACAAATGAGCTTGCCAGCTCCCAAAACAACAATGACTTAAAGTCCAAAATCAGGTACAAAATTAGAGAAAATTATCAAGAAGGTAATATACAAGGGGATGAGCATCGTACACCTAAACAGGTACACTATTTATGTTTACTCCACTAATTTACATAGCCTAGGAGTCTGAGCTCCAGCCACTCAGAGGCACAATATTCTTACAAAGTTATGCCTGACAAACTTTACAGTCAACAGTTTGTTACACATTGGTCTATAAATAATTACAATTTAAAGAGGGACAATGAGTGCCCATTTTAAATGGCCTTAATGAAAGAAGAAAGGGTTTAACATGATCAGGCATGAACAAAAGGCTAGAAGGCAAAACTCTTAAAAAACTCTTAAAACCCTATTTCCCAAAGTTGCAGAGGCTAAGCCTATTCTACAGAGAAGTGACTAAATGAGAAATATTGAATACCGAAAATGTGTTAAGAATTTAGAGGTTGAGAAAATTTTAGTTACCCCATACCAAGTTGAATGGGAATCAACAGAGGGTAATCATACTTTGTTCCCTTAGTTTACATGTTTCCCAACCGGGATTTGAACAGAATCCTCAGACTTGCCAAAAATCTACATTTAAAACTTTAAATGAGAACTTTACATAAAATGAAAGTGGTTTGAAACCTTCCCCTCAAGTTATCTGCTGAAGCTATCACACATTAAGAAAATTCTGCCATACCTTGTTTAGCTGGGCCTTACGAATGCCGATCTACAGCCCCTGCCTCCGAATAACACGCCGCGTTCAGAGAACTGGAGCGATGAAGATGACAATAGGCCTAAAAGAGCCCAGATTTTATAGCATTTTGAGGGGAAGTTTCCAGAACTCTACAGATAGGCTGGATGCCTGTACATACCCCCAATTTTAATTGGCTAGAGAAAATACTCCAAAAATTCCTGATTAGTTAATAACTAAGGAGGAAGGAAGCAGTAGAAGTGTTGACAACTTTGACATAAGAATAAAACAGTCTTCACAAACTAAGGTTAAACCAACCTTGAAAAGTCCTTCTGAATTAATTGTCCTTAATCCCGCCAGAGGGGGCACTTAGGCCGATGGTAGAGACATCTAACAGTTACAACCCCAGGTATCTTGCATCACATTAGTTCAATTACATAGATGGCCTTATAGAAGGCGTGCAGTTTAACTGGATGGAGAAGGTGTACCCCCGGTACCCCTAAGGTTTTACCATGGTGTGAACAGTTTTGAAATCTTGAATCTTGGGGCACAAACATTTCAAGAAAAACATATATAACTTGAAGAATATCTTGATAGAGAGTCTGTTCTATTTTTTTTTTTTTTTTTTTTTTTTTGAAGTAACGTATTCTTTCAAACCACAGAGAGGCTGTCAGGATCAGATTTTCAGTATGCGCCAGATAATTGAAAAACCGGGCGAGTTGGCCGTGCGCGTAGAGGCGCGCGGCTGTGAGCTTGCATCCGGGAGATAGTAGGTTCGAATCCCACTATCGGCAGCCCTGAAGATGGTTTTCCGTGGTTTCCCATTTTCATACCAGGCAAATGCTGGGGCTGTACCTTAATTAAGGCCACGGCCGCTTCCTTCCAACTCCTAGGCCTTTCCTATCCCATCGTCGCCATAAGACCTATCTGTGTCGGTGTGACGTAAAGCCCATAGCAAAAAAAAAAAAAAAAAAAAGATAATTGAAAAATGCTATGAGAGGAATAGGCAGTTGTGTTTATGTTTCGTAGATCTAGAGAAAGCATATGACAGGGTACCGAGGGAAAAGATGTTCGCCATACTGGGGGACTATGGAATTAAAGGTAGATTATTAAAATCAATCAAAGGTATTTATGTTGACAATTGGGCTTCAGTGCGAATTGATCGTAGAATGAGTTCTTGGTTCAGGGTACTTACACCTTTCACCTTTGCTGTTCGTAGTTTACATGGATCATCTGCTGAAAGGTATAAAATGGCAGGGAGGGATTCAGTTAGATGGAAATGTAATAAGCAATCTGGCCTATGCTGACGACTTGGTCTTAATGGCAGATTGTGCCGAAAGCCTGCAGTCTAATATCTTGGAACTTGAAAATAGGTGCAATGAGTATGGTATGAAAATTAGCCTCTCGAAGACTAGATTGATGTTAGTAGGTAAGAAATTCAACAGATTTGAATGTCAGATTGGTGATACAAAGCTAGAACAGGTCGGTAATTTCAAGTATTTAGGTTGTGTGTTCTCCCAGGATGGTAATATAGTGAGTGAGATTGAATCAAGGTGTCGTAAAGCTAATGCAGTGAGCTCGCAGTTGCAATAAACAGTATTCTGTAAGAAGGAAGTCAGCTCCCAGACAAAACTATCTTTACATCGGTCTGTTTTCAGACCAACTTTGCTTCATGGGAGTGAAAGCTGGGTGGACTCAGGATATCTTATTCATAAGTTAGAAGTAACAGACATGAAAGTAGCAAGAATGATTGCTGGTACAAACAGGTAGGAGGGTACTTGGAATGAGGAGATAAAGGTTAATTTAGGAATGAACTCGATGGATGAAGCTGTACGCATAAAACGGCTTCGGTGGTGGGGTCATGTGAGGGGAATGGAGGAGGATAGGTTACCTAGGAGAATAATGGTCTCTGCTATGGCGGGTAAGAGAAGTAGAGGTAGACCAAGATGACGATGGTTAGACTCGGTTTCTAACGATTTAAAGATAAGAGGTATAGAAGTAAATGAGGCCACAACACTAGTTGCAAATCGAGGATTGTGGCGACGTTAAGTAAATTCACAGAGGCTTGCAGACTGAACGCTGAAAGGCATAACAGTCTATAATGATAATGTATGTATGCATGTATGCATGTATGTAAGTATTCTTGATGTTGTTTGTGAAGTAAAAGTTCGGTTAGTTGCACCCAAAGTTGACGGCAAGAGCGGCCACCACTGCCGATGTCCGGATAGGTTCTCCCGGACCCCCAAGGTACCCTGAGATACCATCCTCCCATATATTGAGAGGAGCAGCCAAGGCGATGGTCACCAAGGACTAAGTAGCGTAGTTCTGCCCAAGAATAGAGTGGGCGGTTCGAGTCCAGCTTCCAAGATACTCCTAATGATAACAGTCCACAAGCAGGCAGTTTAGAAAGAGACTTCGCCGGAACGGGGCGGGCCCATACCCCACGCTGGCATTCCTCGCAAGTTGACACGACGTGGCCTCAGGTTAAAGTAGGTCTCTGTATCATCAAATTTTGCGGCGACAGTAACTGATTCATAGACAGTGTTATGTGGGGTATAAGTAAGTTTGTTGGCGTAGGGGACGAGGAAGCTAAATAGTTTATTATGTCACCTATTCAATACATTAGCAATTTTACACATTTAGGAATTTATCTTTATTTCCATATGAGACATGTTTTGCCCTTCTTTGAAGGCATCATCAGTCATAGTACTACCTCAAGGTATAAATCAGGTACCTGATTTGTAATTAAATTGTAAGTACTAAGATATAATATTGACATATTACAGTAGGGATAGTCAAGAGAAAACAAAGTTCATTAATGATATAGATACGAATATATCAGGCGTTGGCTGTAAATTACCAGTTGTGGAGGATAACAGCATCAAAATGTTAGGGTATGTCCTACAAAGGATAACTTAACATATTAACATGGGGCAGTCTAAGGGAAAGATAAGTGACTTGTACTATTAGGTAATGACCACAGGGTATTTGATAGTGTCCAGCAGCAGTGGTGAAGTTTTGACGTTACATTATCACAAATGTTGGTAACTGTTAATCAAATTTCATTAAGAAACAATGTTCATTAATACGAGGGCAGGTCAGAAAATAAGTTGCACTTCCCAGTTATGGCCATTTATTACACCACCTATACAACAGCAACACGACTATAACGACATACACTGTAACGTCACTTTTCCGCATAGTTTCCAAGAGACTCCAAACATTTCTATGAACGCACAACCATCTTGTCGATGCCGAATGCATAGAAATTTCCTCCAGCGTTCTGAAACCACTCGGAGACAGCGGCCTTCACCTCCTCATCGGTCTGGAAACGTCGACCACCGAGCTGCGTTTTGAGCTTACCGAACAGATGAAAGTCGCATGGCGCTAGGTCGGGACTGTAGGGTGGATGTTGCCAGACCTCCCACTTGAAACGCTGCAGCAGTTCTCTCGTTTGGCGGGCCTTGTGAGATGTTGCATTATCGTGCAACAAAATCACACCGGCGCTTCTCTTTAATCGCTTTATGCAACCAGTGCAACGTTTGACAATACGACGCCGCATTGATCGTCGTTCCTTTCGGCATGAATTCCACGTGCAGCAAATCCTCCATGTCAAAGAACACTGTAGCCATAACCTTACCGGCTGAAGGTTGAACCTTGGACTTCTTTTGTTGTGGTGATGAGGGGTGCACCCATTCCATTGATGTTCGCTTCGTTTCGGGGGTGAAGTGGTGGACCCACGTTTCGTTGCCTGTGACGATTCGCCGCAGAAACCCGTTGCCGTCTGCGGCATAGCATTGCAAAAATGCCAGGGAGGATTGGAAACGTTGTCCCTTGTGCTCATCGGTGAGAAGACGTGGGACCCATCTTTGACACAGCTTACGATATCCAAGGTCCTCGTGAACAATGGCGAACACACTGCCATACGACATGTTCAGCTGCGTCACAATTTCTCTCGGTTTAATGCGCCGGTTCTGTCTAATGTTCGCATTCACACTGTTGACCTTTGCACGGGTCCTGGAAGTTGCGGCGCTGCCTTCGCGATGGTTGTCCGTCTTATCCGCGCGTCCGGCTTCAAATTACTGACAGCACTTTACGATACCTTGCCGGGAAATGGCCCGCTCCCCATACACAGCACTAATTTCACGATGAATGTCTGTGCAATTCTTCCTTTTGTCCCATAGGAATCGGATTGTCGCACGCACCTCATACTTGGAGTGAACGTCCAGTTGACGCACCATTGCATTTGGCTGCTATTCACACAATACTAGACGAGACACTACAGCGACCTGCCTAACAGATGTGTGGGCAGTGTCTGTCCCTTTCTCCACTGTGCCCCCGTTTGTGACACACAGCGCGCTGCTGCGGTGCATTAATGCAACTAACATTTTGATCCACCTACGTATATGGAGTTAAAAGGCATTATATTAACTTATTTACAGATACAGTAGTTGGCACCGATGCGTAAAATCACAGGGTATTTTAACAGTGTCCAGCAGTGATGGTCCGAAGAATCATTGACGCTACTTTATTAGAAAATCTTAGGAAATTATAAAGCTTATATATATATATATATATATTTACATGGAAGCAGTTTGGGGAGAAAGGGTACAAAGTGTCTGGCACCAATGTTCGTAACAATAATTACTGCCATTGGTTGACAGTCACAGTTTGACTCGGCAACTACACAGTAATATTGAAGTTATTCCATTGAACAGTTGGGAAATTACAAGCGTATAAAACATATATACAAGGGAGCAGTTTGGGGAGAAAGGATACAAAATGTCTGGCACCAATGTGCATCACTTTATTTCTGCCATTGGTTGATGATTGCAGTATTGACAGGGCAACTACACAGTAATATGCAGTGTGGTTTGACCTCAGTTCATAATTATTGGAATGCTAGGAAAAATATTCCAACGTATTTTAAGATTAGCAAATGAGGTTCTATTAGGCGATAGTCATACTGGAAGCTGTCTGGTTGTGAAGTCCCAGGTTCGTGCATATGGCTCCATAAGCTACGGTGAATTTGGCTGGCGTGAAAAGAAACTTGTTTGGGTGTTGTATAGGCATAATTTTGGTGTAGACGAAACGAAAGGTCGTTCAGACAACGATGCTTGTGAATGGCAACAATGACGGCAGTTATTTGTTGATTATTGTATTGTATGGTTCATGGTGTGGGTTACTGTAGTCGCGTCCTATTTCGTGAACCATGGGCAACGGCTAAGTGGCCTAGTAAGTGGTCCTGAGAGTCGGGATACCAGTTGCTATGGAATGGGACTGGGCATCTTGGACATATTCTGAGTCATGGCCCTTCTCGTGCTCAGGCGGCTAGGACTATACAATTCACCGGTGGTCCATAATCCGTTAGAGGAGAGATCCTCACTTGGACTATGTGCAAGTAGGGTAGCACCCTGCTTCATGATTTTACCGAGCTCAGAACATTTTAAGCAAGCCTCGGACCTATGGGAGTAACGGAGTCCCACTCCCGTTTGACAGGCGAGAGACTCCTTGGAAACAACTTGGAGAACGAAATGGAATTCGATGGGGAGCTATCAATATTAATGGGGCTTATGGAAGAAAGAAAGTAGAACTGGCAGAGTCAGCAAAGAGGATGCATCTGGATGTGCTAGGAGTAAGTGATATTCGGGTAAGGGGAGATAACGAGGAAGAGATAGGAGATTATAAAGTGTACTTGACGGGTGTTCGAAAGGGAAGGGCAGAGTATGGGGTAGGGCTGTTTATCAGGAATACCATTGCACGCAACATAGTTTCTGTTAGGCATGTAAACGAGCGAATGATGTGGGTAGATTTCTCAGTTGGCGGAATTAGGACAAGAATTGTGTCCATGTATTCACCATGTGAGGGTGCAGATGAGGATGAAGTTGACAAGTTTTATGAAGCATTGAGTGACATCGTGGTCAGGGTCAACAGCAAGGATAGAATAGTGCTAATGGGCGATTTCAATGCGAGAGTTGGAAATACAACTGAAGGATACGAAAGGGTGATTAGTAAATGTGGGGAAGATATGGAAGCTAATAGGAATGGGAAGCGTTTGCTGGACTTCTGTGCTAGTATGGGTTTAGCAGTTATGAATACATTCTTCAAGCATACGGCTATTCATCGCTACACATGGGAGGCTAGGGTTACCAGATCCATAATAGAATATTTCTTAACCGACTTTATAATCTTTCACCTTTGCTGTTCGTAGTTTACATGGATCAAAATCAAAATCTCTTTATTTGCAAATGAGGTGTCTACCTCAGTGGCAAATGGTACACTAAAATAACTTATTGTCAAGCACTAAATTTTAAATTAACAAGAGAAGAAAAAAAAAAATTTTCTGAATGAATGAATGAATACTGATCTGCATTTAGGGCAGTCGCCCAGGTGGCAGATTCCCTATCTGTTGCTTTCCTAGCCTTTTCCTAAATGATTTCAAAGAAATTGGAAATTTATTGAACGTCTCCCTTGGTAAGTTATTCCAATCCGTAACTCCCCTTCCTATAAATGAATATTTGCCCCAGTTTGTCCTCTTGAATTCCAACTTTATCTTCATATTGTGATCTTTCCTACTTTTATAAACGCCACTCAAACTTATTCGTCTACTAATGTCATTCCAGGCCATCTCTCCGCTGACAACTCGGAACATACCACTTACATTACAAGTAATAAATCTCATTGTAGACCGTATTGGACATAAGATATGAACATTAAAAGAAGCATAATAGTTAACACCACCTTTCCAATACTTATCTTTCCTTATATTTAGGAAATAAACATTACAACAGGCGTTGTAAAATGGGGCATGTTTCGCTTAACAGTCGTAAGCATCATCAGCCGAAAATAAATTTTAGCCTAAAGTTAGGTCAGGGCCCTGAAACCTAGTGTCCTTAACATATATGGCACCCTAAGAATCAACATTTATATTTAGAAAATGAAAATAGGCTTAAAACTAGTGTGAAAAAACATAGAATGTTACAACATGGCTAAGAGAAAAAACACAATCGAGTTGAGACTGAGGATAAGAACAGAAAGTACAATACAGAGCTAGTAGTGAAATAATTAAAATCATTAGGATATCATTGTTACCAGTCAGTCAATCAGAATGTTCAAACATAAAAACAAGAGTGAAAATATATAAGCGTGTTCATCATGGCTGAGTTAGAAACCTCTGGCAACACGATTACGTGTTTTTTCTTAGCTAGTGCAGTGAGCTCGCAGTATTCTGTAAGAAGAAAGTCAGCTCCCAGACGAAACTATCTTTATATTGGTCTGTTTTCAGACCAACTTTGCTTTACGGGAGCAAAAGCTGGGTGGACTCAGGATATCTTATTCATAAGTTAGAAGTAACAGACATGAAAGTAGCGAGAATGTTTGCTAGTACCAACTGGAGGGAAGAATGGCAGGAGGTTACTCGAAATGAGGAGATAGAGGCTAATTTAGGATTGAACTCGATGGATGAAGCTGTACGCATAAACCGGCTTTGGTGGTGGGGTCATGTGAGGGGAATGGAGGAGGATAGGTTACCTAGGAAAATAATTGACTCTGTTATGGAGGGTAAGAGAAGTAGAGGGAGACGAAGACGATGATGGTTAGACTCAGTTTCTAACGATTTAAAGATAAGAGGTTTAGAACTAAACGAGGCCACAGTATTAGTTGCAAATAGTGGATTGTGGCGACGTTAAGTAAATTCACAGAGGCTTGCAGACTGAACGCTGAAAGGCATAACAGTCTATAATGATTATGTATGTAATGTATGTATGTATGTATGTATGTATGTATGTATGTATGTTGTATTTTCAGGGAACATGTTGCGGGGTTAGAATCTTTCACTTAATGAGTTTTGTTAACTTCTTGATAACTGTGAATGCTATGTGAAAAATACCAGCGTGAGAATGGTTGATGAGACTTTAAACGGAGGTATTGTCGTAAATGAAAACATGAAGAACATCAGGACGAAGTTTTTGTTTTTGTGATGCTGACGTAGTGAAATAGAATGGAGTTGTTTTTGGCATTATCTGCAGTGGAGGGATTAAATGAGAAAGTACACTACTACAGAGTCGGAGCATCATGGCTAGGACGAGACGTCTTCATTTCTGTTTGTGAAGTGGAGCTGTAGTGGCATGCCATGTTGGTGCAGGTGCGTGCTGGATTCTAGCGTGTTGTTAAAACCTGTGGCGGATGGAGTGGAAGTTATCCGATGTGCCGCTGAGAAGCTCTTTCTCTTGACTATCGCTACTGTAATATCTCAATATTATATCTTAGTATTTACAATTTAATTACAAATCAGGCACCTCATGTATACCTTGGGGTTGTGCTATGACTGACGATGCCTTCAAAGAAGGGCAAAACGTGTTTCATATCGAAATAAAGATAAATTCCTAAATGTTTAAAATTCCTAATGTATTGAATAGGTGACATAATAAACTATTTAGCTTCCTACATGTAGTATCTTCAGTACGGAACAATAATGATATTTATCACTTAGGGGACGAGTGCATGAAGATTCTGACTCGGGTTTGGAGACGGGGGCGGTAATGGCAGAATTGAAATAATCGAAGGGAAGGTTTTCACAAAAGGATTTCAAACAAAATAAAATGAAGATTAACTTAGGATATAACTTAAATACCTACAGTTTTTCACAACCCAGAGGGGTACAAGGCCTCCTTATTTAAACTTGCTTACCAAAAACTTAAACTAATAAGATGCTAAGGAAAGAAATATAATTAAATCAGCAATGCCATCACTTGGTGGCATATAATGAAAATGCAACATTGTTCACACAGGTTTTACTTGAGACAGGTGAACACGAAAAATCCTTTCTGTTTCAAGGTTGCTTTCCAAGAGGGTGACAGGAGTAAGGAAATCAAGTATTATACAAGGTCCGTGAAATCTGGGGGCAAGCTTGCCTGCTGGAACAACATTTTTAACCATGTCCTGATATCCAACTTTTAAATTGGTGGGTCTTCGTCCACGGTCATACCTCCTTTTTACTCTCTGATGAGAGCCTTTAAGATTAATTTTAGCTTTTCTCCACAGATCTCAGATATCCTCTGGGTCTATTGTCTCTGGTAGAAGCTCATTGACTGACCACAAATTGGACAAGGGAGTGTTGGGTTCAAACATATGAGATATGGGAGAAAACTTGTGTGACTCGTGAACGGCCGAGTTAAAGTCTAATGATAACCAGTGTAAGGAAATGTCCCAACGAGAATGATCTTTGTGGTGGAAAGCAATCAGGGCAGATCGAAGATTACGATTAACCTGCTCAGCTAGAGATGGCTGTGGGTAGTATGTACACGTTGTGACGTGAGATAGAGCGATTGAAACAGAAATTATGAAATAAATTAGAGGTGAATGCCTTAGCGTTATCAGAAACAGTATATTGACAGGATGCAAAAGAGGCAAAAATAGTATTGAGACAAGAAATAGTGGACTGAGCAGTAGCAAGCCTAATCAGAAACAGCCACGAGAACCGTATGAAACCATTTAACCACACGAGGATGAATTTATTCCCGTTCCCTTTAGATTGAGGCAAGGGTCCTACGTAATCTATGTATAATCGTTCCAGAGGGCAAGATGCTTGGTGTGATGACAATAGCCTTACTTTAGTAGACAACATGGGCTTGCTAATCAAACAAGACTTACATGCTTTAACCAGTTCCCTAATCTCGCCGTCCATACTCTTCCAGATAAACATTTCCCTTATCTTCCCTCTAGTTTTGAGGGTGCCCAGGTGTTCCCCTAATGAGGTCTCATGGTATTACTTGAAAAATCATAGTCACTAGAACACCTGGAACCACAATTCTCATCTTCTGATTGAGCCTCGAAGGTCAACACAGAACCCCATTCCCCAAAACATAACGGACAACATGTTCTCCAAAAGAAAGGGTTTCCATAATAGGAGCCAGCACCGAATCTTCACGTTGGTAGTTCGCTATATCATGAAATAGCATAGGGGCCTGCCTGCTGTCGTTTCTTGATGGATACAGTACTTTTGCATCCATCTCTTGGCACAGGCCAGAGTAAAGTGTAGCTTCCACCGAAGTCCCAGTCAACATCCATGGCTGTGACAATATGGAAGCTGCTGGAGTATCGGTAGTGCTGAGTAATGACATTCAGAGCATGGCTAGTGCATCTGAGTATTATGAAAGGTGCTGCTCACAGGGTCAGTCATGCTGCAATAGTACTTTCTGACCCAGTGAGGAAAGCAATGGCAAACTACCTCACTCCTCATCTTGCCTAGTACACCTCATTTTGGTGCTGCCATTGGTTTTTGGGGTTTCCTTATAACCGCATAACCTTTGGTGGTGCTATTTGAGGATCCAACCAGCCTCTGGGTTGTTGACCTAACAGACATCACTCAAAATGGTGCTTATACTAAGTGGTGTAGAAATAAAAGGTGAAGGACTTTCCTCTGGGTCAACAGAATCAGAATCGCCATAAATTTTCGGCTTAATCCATTGACGACCACATTCTCAGATCCCCGAACGTGTCTGACGTCAAATTGAAATGCTGAAATCTGAATCGCCCAATGGGCGATTCACCCAGTACGATGGGGCCTAGCCAAACCTAGCTCAGAGCCTGTCATCATCATCATCATCATCATCATCGTCATAATCATCAGTTAACAGTCTCCAGTTTCCCAGGTGTGGTGTATGAGCGCTCGCCGCTTCAGTCGATTCAGGTACCATTCTTCTTCCTGTACTTGGTTCCAATCCACTCCTCTATGTTCTAGATCTTGTTTGATTTGTTCGATTCATCTCCTTCGAGTTCTGCCTCTAGGTCTTTTGCCATCTAAGGTTTGATCTAACCATTTGTTAACTACTGAGCAAGAATCCATTCACATTACAAGGCCATACCATTTCAATCTTGATCCGGTTTTGGTATCACATAACGATTCTCTTATTTTAATCTCTTGGCGAATCCTCTTGTTGCAGACCTTATCTCTCCTGGTTTTTTGTAGCATTGTGTGGAAGAATTTCATTTTTGCAGCTTGGAGTTTACTTTTATTTCTGCCTGTGATGAAACAAGTTTCAAGGCCATAGGTTGTTATGGGCAAGAAGTAAGCTTGATAAAGTGTGTTCGTTTGGCTAGTATTGGAATCTGGCTGTCCCAGAGAAGGCTTCTAACCTGATAGTAAAGGACAGCTCCTCTTTGAACTCTGTTTATGATTTCAGCATTTGATCGGTTATCTTTAGTCAGGACACTACCGAGGTATTGGAAGTGGTTAACTTCTTGCAATTTCTGCCCGTCTACTGTGATATTTGCTCCTGACTTTTGTCTGTTCACTGTCATAACAACTGTTTTCTAAGTGTCTGTCTCTAATTCAAATTTAACATGCTCAAGGTAAAGACAGAATTTTTCTAAGGCAAATAGGGCAGTCAGTCCTAACTCTTGTATAAGAGTACTTGGCCTCTTGAGGTGACAAGATTCTAGACACATAGGCGATTGGCCGCCTTCCAAGTTCAGATTCCTGAAGAAGAACCGCAGGGACCGCAGATGACGAGGGGTTGGTCTGTACAATGAACTTCTTGGAGAATTCCGGCATAGCCAAGACCGGGGCATTACAGAGCGCTAATTTCAGATCTTGGAACGCAGCCCCCATTCAAACTTAACACTTTTCCTGCTGAGAAGGTTTAGGGGTTCCATCCTATTGGCAAAGTTGGGGATGAATTTCCTAAAGAAATTCACCATGCTGATGAATCTAGCAACCCCTTTAACATCTTTGGGAGGTTTGAAATTGTGGATTGCGTACGTTCTGGAATGATCGACTGAAACTCCATCAGGTGACACAATATTCCCCAAGAAGGACATAGATGGTTCAGCAAAAGATACCTTTGACAACTTGACTGTCAATCCAGTTTTTAGAGCTTCCTCTAGATGAGCTAAGTGTTCATCAAAGGTCTCAGAGAAAATATCATCATCTAGATAACGGTAGAAATATTCAAATTTAATATCGGAGATGACCCTATTTAGCAGCCTAGTAAGAACTGCCGTGCCCATGGGGAGCCTGAAAGGCACGTGGTTGTATTCATACAAATTCCAGTCGGTAGCAAAAGCAGTCAGATGTTTCGATTCTTATGCCAGTTCAATCAATAAATGGAAAAAGGTTCCACCTTATCGATACTTTCTCTTTTTTATTTAGCCTTGGGCTATTTATCAAGACATTAATAATCACAGAACATGTTTCGATTGCTTAGCAATCATCATCAGCTGTTTACATGTAGCTTAGGTAAAAATAGCATAAAATCAATCTCTTAATTTACATTAAAACATTAAAAACAGGTGTTAGTAGAAAGCGTATAGGTGGGAGAGGGGGGGGGGGGGGGGGGGGGGAGTGCATTGAGGGGGGCTGTTAGTTGAACATTAAAGTTAATATTAAAAACACTTATTGGGCTAAAATGTCTTAGGTTCACTATAAGTCCTGAGAGCTTTTCCAATAAAATCACTTGCTGTTAAAAACTTGGAGATTTTTGGTAAAATGTTCCTGTTGGAATGTTTATGAAGTGTGTATGTCTTCTTAAAACGGCTTCTGGTTTTCTTCCCATTCATTTGTCTCTTATTAGGTGAAAAAGTGTGGCCCGCTGTTGAATGAAGTCTACTATTTGGTGTTCGAGAATTTGTTAAGTTAGATTGTCTGTATTACGACCTGTAACCATTGCGTCAATTAGTAGTGGTCGCCTAGAAACGTATTGCATAGGGAGGCTATTTAGTATTGACAAATGTGGGAATATAAACTTACCCTTGTCCAGTTTGTTTTCTTTACTTCCCGTGCTATGGGCGTGGGTTTGTATCTGCTGTAGCAGTATGCTGTGGTCTGTAAGCTAGCTTGGTTCGGAGGGAGGGAGGGAGGGCAGCGAGGACGTGTCGTTATTTGCTGTTTCGGGCGGGGTGGTGGCTTCTGTCTGTGACGTAGCGGCCTTGTGATTGCTTAGTGCGTTCGCTGGGCGTATTTGATTGATGTGTTCGAATAAGGGGTTGTTCTTTAAACGTAAGGAACTTCATCTTTTGGTCCGTATTGAACTGAGATCACAATTAAATTAGAATCTAGCGGGTTCCACCTTTTCAATACAAAATACAATGTTGTTGGATGTTATTTACAACATTATTTATTACAGAACATGTTTCGCTGCTCAATTTTTGACACCATCATCAGCTGCTCAGAGTGTGCGAAAAAACTTGGCAATCTAAACCTTAAACAACATATTGTCATACGTAACTCCTTAAAATACATATATACAAACAAAAGAATATTGCACTAGTTAAATCCTAAAACATCTACAGTAAATTATGCTATATTAAAACTCTAATATGTAACAAGAGAATTCTTGTAAGTCATAAATATAAAATTTCTCGTATGTTTGATGAGTTGTCTTCACATTCCTTAATGTCTGTGATTTTGTACTATCGTACTATCGAATTTAAATGCGAACTTAAGCTTGAGGATTTAAAATTGTATGCAGTCCATTTGATGTTAAAATGTTCATTTCATGTATATAATAACCACTTAGATGGATTAAAAGCTCGTTATATACAATATGATTGTTAAAACTGGGCCGTCTTCTTAAATTTATTAAGTACAAAAAACTTCGTATTTTTAATGCTGTATGCGTGGTTGGCACTGTAATTTCATTTGTCCTACAGTTGTTAGGCGGACATGTCTTGTCAGTTCAATAGAACCCTGCAATAATGAAACCCAATGTTAAGAGAAAAGCGAGAATATTGATAAAGAAAACTAATTGAATCTAACTGTTGATACGGCTGACTCACCTCTAAAGCTGTGTAATTCGCGTGACGGCTGCGGCGCGATGAATGTGTGTGCTAGTATCTTGTGCTCTGTGATGAAGCCGCCCCTACTTCTCCTTCCCTGCGCTTCATCACAGAGCACAAGATACTAGCACACACATTCATCGCGCCGCAGCCGTCACGCGAATTACACAGCTTTAGAGGTGAGTCAGCCGTATCAACAGTTAGATTCAATTAGTTTTCTTTATCAATATTCTCGCTTTTCTCTTAACATTGGGTTTCATTATTGCAGGGTTCTATTGAACTGACAAGACATGTCCGCCTAACAACTGTAGGACAAATGAAATTACAGTTCCAACCACGCATACAGCATTAAAAATACGAAGTTTTTTGTACTTAATAAATTTAAGAAGACGGCCCAGTTTTAACAATCATATTGTGTATAACGAGCTTTTAATCCATCTAAGTGGTTATTATATACATGAAATGAACATTTTAACATCAAATGGACTGCATACAATTTTAAATCCTCAAGCTTAAGTTCGCATTTAAATTCGATAGTACGATAGTACAAAATCACAGACATTAAGGAATGTGAAGACAACTCATCAAACATACGAGAAATTTTATATTTATGACTTACAAGAATTTTTTTGTTACATATTAGAGTTTTAATATAGCATAATTTACTGTAGATGTTTTAGGATTTAACTAGTGCAATATTCTTTTGTTTGTATATATGTATTTTAAGGAGTTACGTATGACAATATGTTGTTTACGGTTTAGATTGTCAAGTTTTTTTCGTACACTCTGAGCAGCTGATGATGGTGTCAAAAATTGAGCACCGAAACATGTTCTGTAATAATGTTGTAAATAACATCCAACAACATTGTATTTTATATTGAAAAGGTAGAACCCGCTAGATTCTAATTTAATTGTAAGGGGTTTCTCTGTTCATTTATTTCATTTAAGTTCTTGTCCCTGTTAATTGACTTGTCTAGAAATATGTGAATACTTTCTAGACTGTTCATTAGTCTTCCTTGGTTTAGTCTATTAAGAATTACCAGGTCTTGTTTAATATTTGTAAATCTATGGCCCTTTTCGCTCATATGTACTCCCATTGCGGAGAACCTTCTATGTTTCTCTGTATTAACGTGTTCTTGGTACAGCGTCCTGATTGTCCGATGTATGTGGCCCTGCACTGGTTGCATATCAACTTGTAAACACCTGAATCCTGGAAACGCTCTTCACTGTTCTTATTGACCATATTATGGTTGAAAAACGTATGTCTCGTGTTGTTGTTTGTTGAGAACGCTACCTTGATGTTATGTTTCTTAAATAAATTAGTGATTGCGTAAATGTTAGTGTTGTTGAAGGTGAACCTCACGTACTTTTTTGTTTGCTCTGACTGTTTTAATAGATTTGTTTGTAGTTTGCGTTTACACTTGGTAATTAACTCGTTAATAGTTTTTAAACTAAAACCATTAATGAGGGCCTGTTGACGGATAAAAACTAATTCTTTATTCCTCTCTTTATTGGTTAACGGGATTTCGAAGGCTCTATTAATAAAGCTGTAATACGCGGATTTTTTCTGTGAATCGGGGTGTAGAGAATTGTTATGAATCGTAGTTCGAGTGAATGTAGGTTTTCTATAAATTCCAAAGTGAAATTGGTTGTTTTTTTGTTTTTTTTTAGTTGTAGTAACGTCTAAAAAATTGATCGAACAGTTTTTTTCTTCTTCAACAGTAAACTGTATATTAGGATCTAACGTGTTCAAAGTGTGCAAAATACTAAGACTATCATTGAAATCCTTGTCAATGATAGCATATGTGTCATCCAAATAGCGTACCCACAAATCAAGCCCTTTGATGTGGTCTACGATATACGAATGTTCCTGGTGATCCAAATATATATCGGCCAGTATGCCTGAGGCTGGAGCACCCACAGGGAGGCCAACTTCTTAATATATCTTGTTGTTAAATAAAAAGTAGTTCTGGTTCTCCGCAATGGGAGTACATATGAGCGAAACGGGCCATAGATTTAGAAATATTAAACAAGACCTGGTAATTCTTAATAGACTAAACCAAGGAAGACTAATGAACAGTCTAGAAAGTATTCACATATTTCTAGACAAGTCAATTAACAGGGACAAGAACTTAAATAAAATAAATGAACAGAGAAACCCCTTATTCGAACACATCAATCAAATACGCCCAGCGAACGCACTAAGCAATCACAAGGCCGCTACGTCACAGTCAGAAGCCACCACCCCGCCCGAAACAGCAAATAACGACACGTCCTCGCTGCCCTCCCTCCCTCCCTCCGAACCAAGCTAGCTTACAGACCACAGCATACCGCTAAAGCAGATACAAACCCACACCCGTAGCACGGGAAGTAAAGAAAACAAACTGGACAAGGGTAAGTTTATATTCCCACATTTGTCAATACTAAATAGCCTCCCTATGCAATACGTTTCTAGGCGACCACTACTAATTGACGCAATGGTTACAGGTCGTAATATAGACAATCTAATTTAACAAATTCTCGAACACCAAATAGTAGACTTCATTCAACAGCGGGCCACACTTTTTCACCTAATAAGAGACAAGTGAATGGGAAGAAAACCAGAAGCCGTTTTAAGAAGACATACACACTTCATAAACATTCCAACAGGAACATTTTACCAAAAATCTCCAAGTTTTTAACAGCAAGTGATTATATTGGAAAAGCTCTCAGGACTTACAGTGAACCTAAGACATTTTAGCCCAATAAGTGTTTTTAATATTAACTTTAATGTTCAACTAACAGCCCCCCTCAATGCACTCCCCCCCCCTCTCCCACCTATACGCTTTCTACTAACACCTGTTTTTAATGTTTTAATGTAAATTAAGAGATTGATTTTATGCTATTTTTACCTAAGCTACATGTAAACAGCTGATGATGATTGCTAAGCAATCGAAACATGTTCTGTGATTATTAATGTCTTGATAAATAGCCCAAGGCTAAATAAAAAAGAGAAAGTATCGATAAGGTGGAACCTTTTTCCATTTATTGATTGAATTACAATATCGATACAGTAATGAAGGGGATAGTCTGTAATCTTATGTCAGTGGTATCTGATTGTAGGCTTGGTTAAGATCTAGGATGGTAAAGAACTTAGCCCTATTAAACCAAGGAGCCCCTGTGGGTGGGGGATGCAGATGAAGAATACACACCATGGTATCCCCTGCTTGTCATAAGGGGCGACCAAAGGATGATTGAATTAGTACCATGAAACTACTTGTGATTAGTTCCATCACATGGGGAACTCCATGGGTCGCCTTTACTTGCGAGTAGTACGACTGTGTTAGGTACACAATAGGTTTGTGATTAGTAGCAGCAGAGAGCGGTTCACTGTGGGTTTCCAGTACCCGTGGTTAGTACCATTGTGAGAAACACCACACCGGGAGAGTTGGCCGTGCAGTTAGGGGTGCACGGCTGTGAGCTTGCATTACACGTTATAATTCTCATATTTTGGTCTGTATTGAAATGTACAATGAAGTCAAATAAATAATAAAGTTTAATTATTGCACCTATTCAATACATAAAAAGAGATTTAATAAAGAATTAAATCTGTAAATAAAATTATAGGGACATGTTTTGCCCTTTAATTAAGGGCATCTTCAGCCTAATCTCAATCTGAAAGTTAATTAATCAGGTACCTGATTGTAATTAAATTACATTTGAATATGAAGATGATGTTGGAAATGTGTTTCAAATGGTGAGCGAAATGGTTGACAATATCAGATCAAAAATTAGATGTATGGCTTTTCAGGCGTTTGCTCTATTAACCCAGCATTTCGTCTTAGGTCTGACACTAGACTCTTCAGAGTGGGATGTGTCGGACCCTACCCACTGATGCTGGGGTGTATGCAGGTGAACTTATCAGAAGCCTTTTATTAGGCACAGTCTGATAACTGCATACGGGAGATAAGACTCCACAATGGAATTAATGCCCGCCTAGCAATTCCAAATGGAAATTCTAAGTTCCCATGGAGGGAATTAGATATTTTTCCACCAATAGAGCATATCAAAATCAGATCAAAAATTAGATGTATGGCTTTTCAGGCGTTTGAAAGAACGTAAAGAACCAATTGGTTGACGTCAACCACTTTCAACATTAATAAAGAGACTTCATATTTAACACAGCTACTTACCATCAAGCTCTCTTCTTCACTTGTGCTTCTAGAAGACTGCAATTTCATCTCTTCACGTGAGAGTTTCAACAGTCTAACAATTTTTATGCTGACGTTTGAACTGTTTAATACACGATAAATTTTCTCTTAACACCCTTAACCATCAAAAGGCCCCGCTTTACTTGTTTCAACGTAACAATTTATTTCAATCCTCACTTGAAGTGAGCAATAGAAACGTCTCTTTACAAATTACGTTCTTAAAAACTACCAGTATACAATTTGTTACCAATTTTTAAACAAGGACATTCATAAATTTTACGACTATTTGTATATTAGACTTCATTAAGGTTTCATTTTAAGAATATCAAAACTATTGTCAACCATTTCGCTCACCATTTGAAACACATTTCCAACATCATCTTCATATTCTAATGTAATTTAATTACAATCAGGTACCTGATTAATTAACTTTCAGATTGAGATTAGGCTGAAGATGCCCTTAATTAAAGGGCGAAACATGTCCCTATAATTTTATTTACAGATTTAATTCTTTATTAACATCTCTTTTTATATATTGAATAGGTGGAATAATTAAACTTTATTATTTATTTGACTTCATTGTGAGCTTGCATCCGGGAGATAGTGGGTTCGAATCCTACTTTCGGCCGCCCTCAAGATGGTTTTCCATGGTTTCCCATTTGCACACCAGGAAAATGCTGGGGCTGTACCTTAAGTAAGGCAATGGCCGCTTCCCTCCCACTGTTAGGCCTTTACTATCCTGTGAAATTATCTCCATAAAATGGCACGAGCTGAGTGAGGTAGTGAGCATGACCTGTCCGACCACTTCGCGCTCGACAGTCTGAGTGAACGTACCACATTCGGTCTGACATCCACATTTGCAGTCACTATGCCATTCAATGCGAACAGGGAATGGGAGTCCAAAGACAGGGTGAAAACAAAACCTGAGAGGAAGCAATATGGATTACTAAATTAACCCATATCTGCCCAAATTATTTTTCTGTGGAATATTGCGATATATTTCGTAAGTATAGATGTTTGTAACCTAAATGAAAGGCTTATGATGATTTTAGGTTTCATTAACATATTTTCGCGGAGATTTACCGTGTCGACATATGTCGACAGTGAGCATGAACGGGTAGGGTAAGAGACATGCTCAAAAAAGGAACTTTTCTTCGCATTTTAAGCTTATATGAATGTAATAATTAATCAGTTAGTGAATATTAGTCACATAAGTGTTGAATAAGCAGAAAATATTTAAAAAAACATGATTCAAAACATAAATGAGGAACAGTTTCACCTCAATTTAGAATGCATACTGTTTCAAAACAAAAGGACAATATTCGTATGTTTATAGTACTTGTTATACACACAATACCAAATTTTGAGCAAGTATGATCACTCTGAAAATAGCAAAAAAGGAAAAGTACGAGTAGAATTTCAAAACAGTTTAGTCTGCGTTTTGAGGTTACACTCTGCTTTTCTTCATCCAGTCTGGTTTAGCGTGAGTGAAATGACTCGAAGCAAAGGACGTGGTGGCCAACGGTACATTTTTGCACTGTTTCCTGGCAGCTTTACCACA
The DNA here is from genome assembly GCF_040414725.1 of Anabrus simplex. NCBI lineage: Eukaryota > Metazoa > Arthropoda > Insecta > Orthoptera > Tettigoniidae > Anabrus > Anabrus simplex. Next base: position 1,220,441,224 of record NC_090266.1, read on the forward strand.
GTGAGCGCACCACACTTGGTTCCCTCTTGTTTCGAGGTAGTGGGATACCCCATCGGAACGCACTTCTGGCAACACGCGTGAAGATACTTTCGTACTCAGTCTTCATGTGATAGGACGCGTAGCGGCAGGAGATAGGATATATGTCCTAACGATGTAGCATGTGAAGCCGAGAAGGTCTAAATTGGGGTCAAACGGTGAAGTTGCCATGCATTGTCCATGGAGACGTTCAGAAGGAACACAATTAGAGGCCAGTACCATTTCTTGTTTTTGATGCTGATGCGGTAACAAGATACATTTTGATCCAATTGATCGACGCTCCCCGTGTGCATATTATGCAGAATTATACATGCTGGCTGAATTACTGTTATGTATTTCATTTTAGCATTACCATTGTACCATTTTCACTTATTTTTGTACACACTAGTTCAGCATCAGCCCGGAGTTGATTACCAGAGAGTCTGTAAATATCTGCACAAGACTCATCATCATCGCCATCCCTGTCACTATGGAAAGCATTTTCAGGTTGTTCTATGTATATATTAGCATCTAGGATGTTTTGTGATTCTTCTAGGATGATTACGATCTGCTCGACGGTCACTCTGAGAAGAATAAATGAAAATTGTATATCAGTACTGAGGCAGTCCCATTCACGCCCACTGTCGACGTGGAAATTTTTTGCTCTGCTAGACAAAAGCAACTATAAATCAGCCACAAATGAATTCAAAATCTGTTAAAGGCCTGTTTCGTTATTACGTTTACCACAACATTCCGATCTTACTTTCAACTGTAACAATATTATAAGAAAATATTACTCACCGCATCGGAAGCGTCATCCTCTTGAGTGTATACGGAATGATATTTCACACGCAGCCACAATATAACGAGTGATTCTTGTTTTCGTGCTGTGCAGTGAGTATCAAACTATGAACTGTAAACAGTGCACCTCAAAAATATTATTCAGGTTTACCAATATAAGATCGACAATATTCAGACATTAACGTCGACAAATGTCGACAGTGGGCACATATGGGTTAAGAAAGGGTGAAGAGCTTAGTGTGGGAATACTTCTTGCTAGTGACAACTGCGAATAGTGAACATGCAGAATATGTGCCATGTAAAAGTTGTGCTTTCTTGCTGACGTTTGCATCTACTACAGAATACAGCGTGTCCGTCAGATACAGTACCACATAATATCAAACAACACATTACAGAGAAGTGCGTCAAAACGTGTGCAACAGATCTCTGTCCCATTACGGTTGTTTCGGGAAGAGGTTCTTAGACCTATGTAAAATATGAGTTAATGTTGGTGCAAGCTATGGACGAATAAACATGGCTGATATTCTTACTACAAAAATTTATTTATTAAGAGATCGCCTCTCTGATGATGATCCTCTTGCATAGTGAAGAAATAACAGCACATAATATCCAAGACTCACTCTGCTAGTGAAGAAAATATTGTCTATTCCAGCCCTCAATGCGTCAAGCGAAAGAAATTTCAGAAATTAAGGAGCTCGCTTAACCAAGATATACATACACACATATCCCACGTCGTTCCATCTTAAGCGATGGGTCGGTAAACTAGGCTTCTCCACCAGTTGCGGTCCCTGAACTTCTCTCCTTCTTCAGTGCTTTCCAAAGTATGTCCTCTCTGTTGAATGTCAATCTTCACCATGTCCTTGTACCTGAGTCTTGGTCGCCCTCTAGGTCTTTTGTCTTCAAGTTTTAGATCGTACATTTTTTTTGGTAATCTGTTATCACCCATGCGTCGCATATGTCCATACCATCTCAGTTGCTGCACTGTTATTTTGTCCTGCAGTCTTACAACTTGAGCCTGCTTGCGGATTTCCTCATTACGGACTCTGTCCCTCCGTGTTTTGCCGATCATGCTATGGACAAATTTCATTTCTGCTGCCTGGATTCTGCCAACATCTTTGTTTCTCATGGTCCATGTTTCGCAACCATAGGTCAGGATTGGTACGTAATAAGTTTCATATATGACTCTCTTACATTTTGTTGGTATTTTCTTGTTCCATATTATGTCTTTAACTATTTTGTAAAAGTTGCTACCTGCCTGAATTCTGTGGGAAATTTCCTTATGTATAGAACCAGTATCAGAGATAACACTTCCAAGATATTTGAATTGATGGTTCATCTGTAGCTGTTTCCCCTCCATTTCAATGTGTCCCATTGGTTGCCTGTATCTCTTCATGACCATAACCTCACTTTTCTCTGGATCTCGTTCATCACAGTGATGAAAAGAAGAGGAGACAGAACACCAACCTGTCTTAACCCAGATTTTATATCAAAGGTTTCAGTCATTCCTACAGATGTTTTGACTTTACTTCGGGTATCTTCATACAAATTCTTGATCCGGTGTATCATGTCATCCTGTATTCCAATTTTTTTCAGTGCTTCCCACACCTTCTCTCTATTCACTGCATCAAATGCTTTCTTGATATCCAGAAGGTTGGCTAATAATAATATTATAATAATTAGATTCTTTGAAAAGTTAAATTTATTATTTATTTAGATGTGAATCCAGGATGCTATGCATGGAAAGGAAAACATACGGTTTGTCTTTTGTTAGAATGGTAGCTGGGTTGTGTGTGTATAACACATTTGAAACATGGGAGTGTAACACTTTGCACTGCAGTCACATTTGTAACTTCTCCGTTAGCCCAGTCCAGTCGCTTTCCACAATTTATGCTACAATTTTAGACAAATGGAAAACATACTTCCCTGGGTCTTGTAATGTCTCTATGTTCTCTGTTTCATTCGAGAGTAATTTTTATTGCCAGCCCTGCAGTCTGGGGATAGAGAGCCTGTCTCTTACCCAGAGGTGTTGGGTTCGATTCTTGGCCAGGCCAGGGATTTTTTCCTGCTTTTGAGGTCAGCTCAGCCTACATAAGAACAGTTGAGAAGCTGCCTTTCCTCTTGCTCATGTTGAGAGATAAAAGACACCATAAAACATAAAAAATGTTCATTTTTCTAGAAAACAGAACAGAAGTTCATATAATATGTAAACATTTATATCCATGACTTCTAGCGTGTTCGTGTTCTGCCTGACGAATGCATTCCTTTAGCAAAAAATTGTGAGAAAGGCACATAATATTTGGAACAAAGGAATACACACTCAGGAAGCATAAAAGTAAATAGGCCTACTAGAAAGAAGACTTACAATAAAGGGTTCACAAACTGGCCACCAGGTAACACCAAATAACAGGAACATACAATACCATCTTATTATCGACATTGGAGCCGCAGCAACATATGTCGGATTGTTGACATCAGAGTGGAAAGAGTAATTCACATGGTAGGGCGGTTGGCAGGTTCGATCCTAACTCAGTCTGGTGGTGTTGAAGGTGCTCATATCCATCAGCCTCATGTTGGTACTGAAACAGGAACGCCCGTACTTCAGCTTTGTGGAGAGCATGGATAACGCCAAGGCGTGTACGGTTCATGCTTTACAGAGTACGAGAGAAGGGTAGTGAAATGAGTTCATATTTAAAGTGGAACTTGTAGGTTATTCAGAAAAATGCATGGAAATTATATCACCTTTTACAGACGAATGGTTTGAATGTCCTCGAAAATGTGGAGAAGGCGTAGTTCTGCGGTGTCGGCATCGTCCCACGGCGGTTGTTAGCCCTTGATGTTGAAGGAGACTCGAAACTGGGGCGGTCGTCTGACGATAGTGCAGCGTGGAATAGTTGTTTTGCTTTGTATTCCTCTAAGTCCCATGAAAGGAGCAGAGAAAAGTAAAACTTTCGCACAGAATGTCAAGAGAATCTGATACGACACTTCTCTACCGCACTGCACTGCAAATTATGGCGAGACACTGTTTACTGGCCAAATAAGTTCCACTATAAATGGTGTTGGACGCACGTTTGAAAAAAGAGATGAATTCAAAATCACAGTTCTGTGAGAATGATTAATATTGTTTGTGAAATAGTCACTATCGAACTTGAAGTGATAGGCGAAGAAATAATCTGGAACTTTCTGAGATACGATGGTTTGGCACCTCACGTAATCTCAGTGCAAAAGAAAATAAATTAAGTCCTTTTGACACAGTCTCTGCACTGTTTGTAGTGAGTACATGCAATGTTCTAGCCCACATACACGTAGAAATAAATTAAAGTTTCTGCGAAGACAGAAAAATAGTTTCTGACACAGTCTTTTGAAGGAGAACCAAGTTCTGTTACGACTCACTCTTAACAAAAATCATGTAATTTCTCAGAGGTAAATTTTCCACTGAGGCACAATATTACACGTAAATGTAGACACAGTCTTTATGAGGGGAATTAACATAGTCCCTTGAAAAGAAATAAAGGTACCGTATTTCACGAATCAGCACAGTCCTTGAAAGGAAATATCGGCACAGTTTTATGAAAGTAAATGTTAGCACAGTTCTGTGAAATAGATTGACACAGTCTTTTGAAAATGAAGGTTGGCACAGTCTTAAGAGAGTAAATGTCGACACTGATTTTTCATGGGGTGAATTGACACAGTCTTTAAAAGGAAGGTTGGCACTGTCCTTTATATGAAACAAATTGACACTGTCCATAAAAAGAATTGTACTTTCACTGGGACACAATTTTATGAAATAGCCTAACACAGTCTCTTGTAGAGGAAACAACTAAAGCACAGTGTTTATGTCCTAAGTCCTTTAAGCACAGTTTCAAAATATCATGTTATTACTGTACAGTCTCTTCAATTACGCAATTCACAAAACGAAATAATGTTGCTCGGCTCGACAGACCAATATTATCAGTGAATAAGCTTTCGCTTACACGCAAAGTTAGAGTCCACAGAGAAGGCTTTCAACACTCGTATTACGTACTTTCAAACCCCGGTCTTTAGCCGGACAGAGTAACGAACTATATCACATCAACGAGACGACTGGTTCATGACGAAGTACTGTGACACACACTGTGACACACTGACACACTCTGATCTTCTCGAGGCTGGCGACCCCCTTATATTGCTCAAGATCAGACGGCGAGACTGGAAATAAGAGCTTCTAAAAAAAATTCCGCCGATTTTAATGAAATTTTGGGTAGTAGCATTTATTGTCCAGGCCTACAAGGTGACATTCTCAAAATTACGGTTTAACCTTTCGATCATGATGAAATGCCATAGAATCTAATAGAACGTTCGGTGTGATGTCACTTGGCCTTGACTCGCACTCTGTAGCAGCGCTTGCTTGCATGCTGTCCCCCATAATGCCTGCGCGCTCGGCGCTCATTTTGAATCCATACAGTCGGGTGTTAGTACGTTCTTCTCAAGAAACACATGAACGCGAATGCTCGCAGGGCATTCCCGTTTCATCACATTTACTGGCAACAAAAAATAACTCCTGCAGGACAAAATTCTGACACCTCTGTATCTCCAAAATCCATGAAAGTAGTTAGTGGGTCGTATATTTACTAGGCATTAAAACAGCATAGTTTTAATTACATGTAGTTTAACTTTTTAGGCAAATTATGAAAATACTGATTGGTGTCATTTCTGCCAAACAGAAGTGAATTACATATGTTGTGGCTGCTGTGTCATATTTCTGCATTTTTGTGTTCACAGGCTAATTGATGACAAAGGTGGTTTCTGCGCAGACCGAGACCTGTTGAACAAATTGAGGTGAGTATCATTGCCAAACACAAAAGTTTAAAATGCTATAGTGATGGTTTCAATGTTATGTTATACATTGCTTCTTGACATAATCAGTAACTTATTATCATTTTTATATGTGAATTCTTTTAAAATTAATCGTACTCAAGTGTTTTCCTTCCTTTGAATGACGTCAAGTTAGTAACATTTCTTGTGAATAGTTGTTAAAGAGGTGCGATTGATAGTGAACACCTTTAAAGCCCTACATTTCATTAGATCAGATCAGTCGCAATCTCTAAGCAGTTACCAAGATTAAGGTAAGGAGGAATTAGAACATGAAAAATTTTCAGTAAGAACAAACAGAATTAAGACACACAAAATCAGGTACAAGCAATGACAACAAAAGATCAAGGATGTGGAAAGCAGAATGGACCCTACGAGGAGTGGGAAGATAAACTTTTTTGGATGATAGTTTTTTGTAAGACCGGGCGAGTTGGCCGTACGTTTAGGGGCATGCAGCTGTGAGCTTGCATCCAGGAACCCCACTGTCAGCAGTCCTGAAGATGTTTTTCCATGGTTTCCTATTTTCACACCACGTAAATTGGAACTGCACCTTAATTAAGGTCACGGCTGCCTCCTTCCCTCTCCTAGGCGTTTCCCATTCCATTGTCACCAGAAGACCTATCTGCGTCCGTATGACATAAAACAAATTGAAAAGAATGTTTGTAAGAGGACAATTTATTTAACATATTCAAATTTAAGATAGATTCACGAAAATTAATAATAATTGTTCCGGGGTTTTCCATGGTCAGCAAAGGTAAGGAAGCGTGAGGAGTATGTGGCTGGACAAAGCACAGATAAGTTACTCTAACAAAATGGATTGAAAGATTTAACCCAAGAACGACAAGTTAAAAAGGTTTTAGGGAGTGCAGGAAGCTCAGTATTTACAATATAGAAACTACATTAAAAAGAGTGAGCACAGTAGCTCATACATGATACCGTCAGTAGGGCAGGTAACTCCCATTCAAAATAATACAGTTAGGTTTTATAAAGTTTGAAGTCTTTTACCAAGGCTAGCCTCAATATTTTCACAACCACATTACATAATTGTACAAAATTACCTTATTGTGGGTTATGAAAATTACATTTAGGTCACCTTAGTAATACAAACTACCAAAACAGTGATTACACTGCCATACCAATTTGTTTGCTTAATAGCTATGTTACCCTCGAAAGAATAGAACTTTCAGAGGCATGAGGCTACTTGGCCATGAAATGGAAAAAAAACAAAACTTGTTACACTTACAAAAGGCCGACGACCAAAATCGAAGAGGTGGAAAATGAATCACTCCCAAAATTTAAGTTACAGAAAATACAAAACTAGGCATAAGGTCCGATGATACAAAGGCTAAGCCCATGCTACGAGGTGACTAAGTAGTAGAACATTAAAGCTGAAAAGCAAGAGGTAAATTTAGAAAGATAAGAAAAACTCAGTCACCCAATTCAATTTTGTTGGTGTTTTTTTTTTACGAGGGTAATCACTCATGCTCTTTTACATTTAAACTAGTTCCATTAGGGAATATTGTTTAAGTCTGAAGTCTGCCCAGATGAACCTACATTACCTTAAAATAAGAGAGGAAGCCCTACATCACCTAACTTTTGCATGCTAAAGAAATCTTCGCTAAACTTCACTTACAAACCATCACTCTCATTTTTGTTCCGTATTGAAAACAGCGATCTCACTTAGTTTACAAAAGGAGTAAATTACCCCACCTATTCAATACAATTAATTTTTTTTTTTTAACATGTTTCGCTCTTCTTTTTTTGGACATCATCAGCCTTATTTAATCTTAAAACAAACATTATTTAGAGGACATTGACATTTATAATTTATAAAAATTGAGCTGCGATTTCTTAAGGTTATATACACTAAGGAATAGTAGTTATAAAATATGATGTTGAGACATGACATATACAACACATGTTAAAATCATTTAAACAATTTAAAAATCTTTGTTCAAAAGAAAATTTGTCATATAAAATTCTAAAAACAACTCTTGTCTGGCATTGAAGTGGATCATCTTCATAAGAAAATTCAAGCACATGTTAGCTTGAGGCAATTGTCAATACAAGTCTTCAATAGACTAGATTGGTTGAAACGTTGAGGTTGGATTTTGTATATTTTTGCGAACAGGAGCTAAGGAATATTGGCCAGGAGAAAAGGCAAATGTTTTAAATTATTAAGTTGGTTGATCCATAAATTATCGAAATATATCGTAATATAACGAATGCAAAAAAGATGTTGATGTGCTGGTTGAAGCTGCTTTGAGACGAGTATATCTGGTATTTGACAGGTATGTTTGACTGTCTCGTGAAAGTGTAGTCCCTCTAGAAGATGTAGAACATCGTGGAAAAGTATGTGGTTATACTGTAAAGAAACAAAAAGAAAGACGTGTTTGATGGTGTGTGTTCAAATCGTATGTTGATATCCAAGAGTTATGTTTTATGTAAAACAGGTCCTAACTCATTTGCCATAACTATGTCTATCTTTGTGTATTAGCAGCGTTGGTCTGTCTGTGGTTCCTACTCCTCGTGTTGCATGGATGCAGTAGAGGAGGAGGGAAATGTTGAGGGGAAGCGGAGGTAGGCGGAGCATCACATTTAGATGTTAATGTGGGGGGGGGGGGGGATTGTTTGGAGGGGCAAGTGCAGGCTTAGTATACGATGAGATAAGGGGAGTTTTTGATTCAAAGGATTTAAATATTCGTGGGACTCTGTTCTGATTTGGATTGACTGTTTTTAATACCTTAGGCATTAAAGTATAAAAGGGACCCTTGACTTCCGTATGATCGTTAAGGTTTCGATCTTTATTATATGTTTTGTCCAGAAAAATATATATTCTCTAATTCATTTAAAAGTCTACCTTTGTTTGTATTTCTGATTATTGTGAGGTCCTTTTCTACTGAAGTAAAACGATGACCTGTTTCCTTCATGACCGAGCTCGATAGCTGCAGTCGCTTAAGTGCGGCCAGTATCCAGTATTCGGGAGATAGTAGGTTCGAACCCCACTGTCGGCAGCCCTGAAAATGGTTTTCCGTGGTTTCCCATTTTCACACCAGGCAAATGCTGGGGCTGTACCTTAATTAAGGCCACGGCCGCTTCCTTCCCACTCCTAGCCCTTTCCTGTCCCATCGTCGCAGTAAGACCTATCTGTGTCGGTGCGATGTAAAACAACTAGCAAAAAAGTTTCCTTCATGTGCGTGCTCATTGCCGAATATTTAATGTGCTTTTCTGCATTGAAGTGTTCCATGTACCTTATAAAGAAGCTTCGTCCAGTCTGTCCAACATATGAAAGTCCACACTGGGAACATGTTAACCTGTAGACCCCTGAGCCTGAATATTTATTATTATTATTATTATTATTATTATTATTATTATTATTATTATTATTATTATTATTATTATTATTATTATTATTATTTATTTATTTATTTATTTATTTTATTATAATTGAAAAATATATTTTGTGTTGTGTTGGTTGTTCTAAAGGCTATGCTCATATTATATTAGTTGAGAATGTTAGCAATTTGGTGAACAACTGGGCTACTATATGTGAAAGTGGCATACTCAGTTTTGTATTGAATAGGTGGGGTAATAAATATACCCCTTTTGTAAACTAAGTGAGAAACTTCACTTAATTAATATTCCACCATATCTCGTTTATAGAGAATTCCCTCATCCTGACCCCTGCCTCCCATCTCCTGAGGAGAGCCTCTCTATCCTCTGTCAAGATCCACACAGCAAGATCAGACTTATCAGGCCATATGGGAAGATGGCAGAATAATCCAGCATTTTGATTGGACCAAATAATGTAAATATCGAAGGCTGTGATAAGTTGCGACAGGTGGATAGATTAAGTGGCAGTGAAATAAAAATAAACAACAGAATATAGATTGGTTTACCAACAACCAAATATAAACATTCTCAATGGCTTTGGTCCCAAGAGTGTGCTAATAAGCAGGTCTTCAGAGGAAAACATTTACTATTTCATAAAGTTCTCAGTATTTATCAGAGATCAATCAATCAATCAATCAATCAATCAATCAATCAATACTGATCTACATTTAGGGCAGTTGCCCAGGTGGCAGATACCCTATCTGTTGTTTTCCTAGCCTTTTCTTAAATGATTGCAAAGAAATTGGAAATTTATTTAACATCTCCCTTGGTAAGTTATTCCAATCCCTAACTCCCCTTCCTATAAAGAAATATTTGCCCCAATTTGTCCTCTTAAATTCCAGCTTTATCTTCATATTGTGATCCTTCCTACTTTTAAAGACACCACTCAAACTTATTCGTCCACTAATGCCATTCCACTCCATCTCTCCACTGACAGCTAGGAACATACCACTTAGTCTAACAGCTCGTCTCCTTTCTCCCAAGTCTTCCCAGCCCAAACTTTGCAACATTTTTGTAACGCTACTCTTTTGTCGGAAATCACCCAGAACAAATCGAGCTGCTTTTCTTTGGATTTTTTCCAGTTCTTGAATCAAATAATCCTGGTGAGGGTCCCATACACTGGAACCATACTCTAGTTGGGGGTCTTACCAGAGAATTATATGCCCTCTCCTTTACATCCTTACTACAACCCCTCAGTACCCTCATAACCATATACAGAGATCTGTACCCTTTATTTACAATCATATTTATGTGATCACCCCAATGAAGATCTTTCCTTATATTAAGACCTAGGTACTTACAATGATTCCCAGAAGGAACTTTCACCCGATCAATGCAGTAATTAAAACTGAGAGGACTTTTCCTATTTGTGAAACTCACAACCTGACTTTTAACCCTGTTTATCCTCATACCCATTCCCATTTTCACACCAGGCAAATGCTGGGGCTGTAACTTAATTAAGGCCACTACCACTTCCTTCCCACTCCTAGGCCTTTCCTATCCCATCGCCACCATAAGACCTATCTGTGTCGGTGCGACGTAAAGCCACTAGCAAAAATAAAATCCTCATACCATTGCCTACTGTCCATTTCACAACATTATTGAGTTATCGAGGTAATTTTGCAGTTGCTCACAGTCTTGTAACTTATTTATTACTCTGTACAGAATAACATCATCTGCTAAAAGTCTTATCTCTGATTCCACTTCTTTACACATATCATTGATATATATAAGAAAACATAAAGGTCCAATAATACTGCCTTGAGGAATTCGCCTGCTCTAATTCTCTGAGTTCTATTTTATAGAAATATAGCCACCCATTCAGTCACTCTTTTTTCTAGTCCAGTTACACTCATTTTTGCCAGTAGTCTCCCATGATCTACCCTATCAAATGCCTTAGATAGGTCAGTCACGATACAGTCGATTTGACCTCCTGAATTCAGGATAACTGCTATATTTTGCTGGAATCCTACAAGATGAGATTCAGTGGAATAACCTTTCCTAAGCCCAAACTGCCTTCTATCAAACCAGTTATTAATTTGGCAAACACGTCTTATATAATCAGAAAGAATGCTTTCCCAAAGCTTACATGCAATGCATGTCAAACTGACTGGTCTGTAATTTTCAGCTTTATGTCTATCACCCTTTCCTTTATACACAGGGGCTACTATAGCAACTCTCCATTCATTTGGTATAGCTCCTTCAACCAAACAATAATCAGATAAGTACTTCAGATATGGTACTATATCCCAACCCATTGTCTTTAGTTTATCCCCAGAAATCTTATCCTTGTAACCAACAATCTTTACATACTGCTGAGTGAAGATCCTCCCCTTGTTCATTAATGATTCCTGGAATGTCCTTCTTGGAACCTGTTTTCTGCCTAAAAGTACCTATACATATCCTTCCATTTTTTTTCACTAAAATTTGTATGACTGCCAATTATGCTTGCCATCATGTTATCCTTAGCTGACTTCTTTGCTAGATTCAATTTCCTAGTAAGTTCCTTCAATTTCTCCTTACTTCCACAGCCATTTCTAACTCTATTTCTTTCCAACCTGCACCTCTTTCATAGTCTCTTTACTGGGCCGATGACCTCAGATGTTAGGCCCCTTTAAACAGCAAGCATCATCATCATCAGTCTCTTTACTTCTGTGTTATAATATAGTGGATCTTTACCATTCCTTATCACCTTTAAAGGTACAAACCTTTTTCACATTCCTCAACAACTGGACACAGTAAAAGAAAGGACCACAAAATAAATAGATAGAGAAGCTGTACATATGGTAGAAACATAACTTACTTTACAAAGGAAATCTGTGTAAGACACAAGGACCTAACCGTAAAACATAAAAGTTACAAACAAAGAATTCATGTTAACATTAACTTATATTTACAAAGAGTTCGCTATTTGGTCGCGGTTGATGACAACCTACTTCAATGTTTACACATCAATTTACAGTGGCCTAGTCCCATATCTACATTTCATGTTCCAAGAGTAGAATAAAGTTTACATATTTAAAGAATGTGGAAATTAATGAAATTGTGAGATAAAAGGGTAATTCCTTCCTGGTGGAAAAATAATAAATGAAACTTTCGATATTTTACACAGAACTACATAAGGACAAGCTTTGTGGATAATTAAGGATTAAAGTTACAGAGTGTTAAAGAAAAGTTGCCTCAAGACAAAGTTGTGATTGGAATGATTGGCAAATTATCCCATTTTTAGGTTAAATAAAACAATTGGTAAAGTTGTGGAAAATAGCATTGAAATTCTATTAAGTCAAAGATTACAAGTAGCTTACCCCAAGAGATGCAAAGTCCGTCATGAGCAAGGAGGAAACGGATAACGTGTCCGTACGGCCGGATTCCAAAAATCAGAATGCTCTCACATCACAGCGTGCTTCCCGAAAGGGGGAGACTGGAAACACCACAGTGGAAAAAGCACAAGTTCATTTATTTAATCCAATCCTTTTAAATATTTTAGTTTGATGCTGGTCACTTTGTCCTTGATCCTTTCTCAAAGCTTGTAGATTTGTACAATCAAACCACGCTGTAGAAAATTTGACACGTACAGTGGGTCCTGCGAGTTCGGACAATTATAATTTTACACTATCTTGAATTTAAAGTAGGCCAAGTCTGTAGCAGAGAATTAAACACTCGCAGCACATGGCACAATATCCAGTAAGATATTCTATTGATCTGAGGATCCAGTATTTAGATTTGACTGTTAGTCACACTAGTGTTTGGTTGTTATTGTACAGGATTGTGACTTGTTGGAATCAGTTTGGTTTTATTCTAAAATCAAACTGAACATGAATTTTCTCAATTACTCTAATCATCTGTCTGTCTGTTAAGTATTCAGTCCAGAGGCTGGCTCTTTCCTCCAAAAGCACACCAAATATTATATGTTTATAGGAAAAGTGCATTGTCTCCTCCTACTCTCATCTCAGTACAGTAGAGTCTGTCTGAAAAAAAGAACTATTATAAAAATAATTTTCTCTGAGAGCTGCAGAAAAGAAAAATATCCATACTTTGAAAGCAAGCCTGTAATATAGCGTTATAGAGATGTTTTATAATAGTTCTGTTGTGAGTGATCATCAAAGTCAACTGATGAGTGATCCCTCCCCTTCCCCCATTGTATTAACAACCAAAATTTAAAATAGGAACGTAAATTGAGGTGTAGAAAGGCTTCAAAATATTTTTTTGAAGAGATTAGTCCTGTATTCTCTTTGTCACCAGTTGGATAAAAGTCTTTGTATCCTACACTTCCCATTCAAGATCTCTCGATATTGAAAATGGGAAGCAGAACTGACTGTTAGTTACAATTGCCTTGGAACTGCTTCTTCCTCAGGAAAGGTCTTCTTGATGAAGATTGTAACCTGAAATGGGTTAGCAATTAATAAAATTAAAATTTAATGCATAGGAAAAGTTATTAACATTTACAGAAGTTAAAAACAACTATAAAACAAGATAAAAACAGGTACAACTAATGACAACTAGCATGCTTATTCTCTTATTGTAAAATATTTTTGTATTAGAAGTATCTCTAGAAACCCTGTTACTAGAATTCTGTTGTAATTAGGATAGGTTTAACTGCAGTTTAGAATTGTGTAATTGTTGTGTATTCCTTTTGGTATTCAGTAAGTAACGACAGTTTATCCTATTAGGTTGTTGTAGGATAAAAATGTAGTACAACTAAGTAATATTGTAGTGTACCAGTATATTAATTACCTTATTGTCGTGTGTTCCTTGTGTACTATCCTAGACAATTATTCTTTCCTCTCATTTTTTGTGTGCACAGAATAAGTTCTTTTTCCTTTTCATTATTCTGTAAAGAATGGCTAAGGAGTGCAAGTGTAGGAACTGTGGGTGTGGCCAGGCATTAATCTTTTCACTGCCAAGTTTTGATGACCAGGCGAACCCCCTGGGCCGGATTTAAAAAAAGGAAGAAGCACTTTTACAGATACATTTTTACTGATACTATTAATGGAATGCATATCGTCCCCTTAGCCGTGCAGCCCAATACCGGGTCGAGGATGAAGTGAGATTATATTTTACAGCTTGTTTTTATGGTCGGATGCATTTTCTGATGCAAACCTCAGTTGAGAAGATAATGAATATGAAATGAATGATGGTGAATGAAACTGGGTAAGGAAGTGGAAGGAATTGGCTAAGGCTTATGAATAGGCAAAAGGGAAACCACAAGAAAAGCATTCTCAAGACAGCTGACGGTTGGGTTCGAAACCACTCACCTTCCGAATGCAAAGCTTGGCTCCGTAGTCATAGCACGTTAATACGTACGGCAACTCCGCTCGGTGATACTATTACTGAAATATAAAATTGTTGATCCAAGAACTGGTATTATCAGAATCATTTACATTTGGGGACAAAATAATTTATCTGAGGAAGGGGTGACAATTCTGCACGAGATTCATCATTCCTACTTTGTCTCGCACTTTCTTGTAGTTCAGTATCCCCACCTAGATATTCTCCATCTTCATTATCAAAATAGCTCTCCAGAATTGCTATTTATGAGGAAAAATTCTATTTCTTTGTCAACAAGAGATGAATGTATACTTCAAGTCGCCATGATGGGTACACGTTAGCGGGAAGGATGTTCCACTCCAACGAAGCTGAAAATAATAACACCAGATCACTTTCAAAACACGCGAAATGGAGTGGTATATCTGCCCTACAGAATTTCTTTGAGCATTTCCACGGAATCTCGAAACATGATACTATATCGTGTTCATTTATGAGATTGGTGAAGTACACACTGCACCAGTACGTATATGTACGGGTTTGGCAGTGAGTGGGTTAAGGAGTATGGGGGAGGAGTTGGAGAGTTTGAGGGAGATAATTAGGATTCCCTCAGAAGACAAGAAGGAAGGTAGACCTCTCTCAAACAAGGTACAGTCCTTTGCAGGCTTAAGGCTCTACTCAGGATCAGAATTCAGGACGGGTGTCTGTGAGAAATCAGTACGAGTCACTGCAGGTAGGACAAAAGAGGGGAGATGAGGAACAGGGAACTGTTGCTGAGAAGTGTGGAAATAGGAGGAAGGGAAAAGGTAGGAAAGGGAAATGTACAATAGAGGATAGGAAAAGACAGATAGAACAGGGTCATGGGAGGGAGAAAAGGGAGGAGGAAGTAGCTTCTGCAGCAGCCATCAGGAAAGATAGGGCTGACCAGGAGAGGAGAGGAGAGGATCAAATGAGGTGGGTAGGGTTGAGGCTCTGGTCATGGGGGATTCAGACATGTGGGGAAAGTGTGTGGAGGAAAGGTAACCAGGTTAGGGTGTTATGCAGGAATTAGGTTGAGGCAGATATTGAAGAAAGTAGAAGAGAAGGAGAGAACGGAGACGGCAGTAGTGTTTCACAATGGTACCAACAACGCAAGCAGGTTTAAGTACCAACATAGTTGGGGAAGTGTGGCATCTGGTACGAAGGCAAATAAAAAAGTAAGTGGCACTTCCAAGTTATGGCCATTGACAACATACAATGTAAGTTCACTTTTCCACATAGTCCCCAAGAGACTGTAAACAACCAACCTTTCGATTCTGGATGCGTAGAAATCACCTCCAGCGGTATGTAACCACCTGGAGACAGCTGCTTTAACCTCCTCATCGTTTCAGAATCGTCTTTCTCCGAGATCCTTTTTAAGCTTACCGAACACATGATAATTGCATACCGAGCTCGATAGCTGCAGTCGCTTAAGTGCGGCCGGTATCCAGTAATCGGGAGATAGTGGGTTCGAACCCCACTGTCGGCAGCCCTGAAGATGGTTTTCCGTGGTTTCCCATTTTCACACCAGGCAAATGCTGGGGCTGTACCTTATTTAAGGCCACTGCCGCTTCCTTCCCATCCCATCGTCGCTACAAGACATGTGTCGGTGTGACGTAAAGCAAATAGAAAAAAAGTGCATGGCGCTAAGTCTGGACTGTTATGGATGATGTTGCCATTCTTCTTCTTCTTCTTCTTCGTTTTGCCTCATGACTGAGGCATCGTGACTATCATAATATTCAGCCCTCTAGCCGATAAACCATACTCTGCCATTCTTACCTACCTAAAGCTTTCAATGTGGTTACTCTGAGAGAACACTGTAGGGGGCCGTTCACCATGTCAATCCATCGCGTTGGTATTCGTCCTCGTTGTCTGGTTCCCTGGACTTTGCCCTCAACAATCACCTTTTGAAGACTACCATCTCGGCGCATTATATGTCCAAAGTAGCGTACAATCCGCTGAGAGACCTTACACGATAGACGAACTTTTATCTGAAGTTGGTTCAGGATTGATGTGTTCGTGCGATGAGCTGTCCAAGGAATCCTCCCACTTGAATCACTGCAGTAGTTCAGACGTTTGGTGGGCCGTGTTAGGTGTTGTGTTATCGTGCAACAAAATCACACCGGCGCTCAATTTTTCCCGCTGCTTTTCTTTAATTGCCTTACGCAACCGGTTCATCGTTTGACAATGCGAAGCCGAGTTGATTGTCGTGCCTTTCGACATAATTTCCACGTGCCCCACACCCTCCATGTCAATGAACACTGTCACCATTACCTTTGCTGCTGAAGCTTGGGCCTTGACCTTCTTTTGTGGTTGCGGTGTGGTGTACACCCATTCCATTGTCGTTCTCTTTGTTTCGGAGGTGAAGAAGTGGACCAACATTTCATCCCCTGTGATGATTTGCTGCAGAAACTCATTGCCCTCCACAGAATACCATTGCAGAAATGAAAGTAACGATTTGAAATGTCCCTTGTGAAGATCGGTGAGCAGACGTGGGACCCATCTTTGACACAGTTTACGAAATACAAGGTGCTGGTGAACAGTGGAGAACACACAGTCATACGAAATGTTCAGCATGCTGGCAATTTCGTGCAGTGTTATGCTCGGATTTTCTCTAATGATCCCATCCACACGGACAGCATTTGCAATGGTACTGGACGTTGTGGGCCTGCCTTCACGATATTCTTCCGTGAGATTCGTGGGTCTGGCGTCAAATTGCTTACACCACTTTACAATTGCATGCTCGCCATATACAGCAGTAATTTCATGTTGAATGTCTGTGCAATGGAGCCGTTTAGCACATAGAAATCTGATCATTGCACGCACCACTGAGCCTAGCCCGTTCTTCACACACAACAGGATGGGACTTCAGCAGTTACAGTAGCTTGCTCTGTATTGGCTATGGTCATGACACACAGCGTGCACTCACGGCGAGCTAGTGTAACTCGCTTTTTTATTTGCTCTCGTAAATGCAGCACGGGTTAAGTTTAAGGAAGCAGAGATTGTTATCAATGGAATACTATGTAGGAGGGATACTGACTGGAAGTTTATTGTGGACTTAAATAAGACTATGGAGTGGTTATATGGGAAAGTGCGAGCGAGATTTGTAGATTCTAATGGGTGGGTAGGAGATAGGGATCTGCGCTCAGATGGCCTTCACCTAAACCACAGTGGTACGTGTACTGTAAGTTAGGAAATTTGTTTAGAAGGGTTGTAGGGAGGCATATTCAGGGAAATAGGATGGTCTAGGGAGCGGTGATAAGGGTACAGGGATCTGAAAGTCAAGTAGGGATGACATAAAAATGTTAGTGCTGAACTGTAGAAGTATTGTAAAGAAAGGATATGATATAATGATATGATATAATATGATATGATATGATATGATATGATATGATATAATGGATATAATGGATGCAGAAATTTTCTCATGGAACTGGAGTGTGTATCGTAGAGATAGGATAGGAATGGTAGGAGCAGGAGTATTCATTCTGGTGAAAGAAGAATTTGTAAGCTACGATAAGTTAAAGCTGACAAATATGAAATTCTAGGCATATGGCTCATTTCTAAAGATAATAGGCAACTTGATGTCTTTGGAGAGTACAGATCGGGAAAGGGTAGTGCTGATGCTGATTCAGAATTATTTGATAAGATAATCAACTATGTGGGAAAGGATATGGAAAGGAACGTGATTGTAGCGGGTGATCTCAATTTACCAAATGTCAGTTGGGAACGTAATGCTAACGACAGGAAGCATGACCAACCAATGGCAAATAAGTTAATGAGGGAAGAACAGCTGTTTCACAAAGTGATGGAACCAACTGGAGGAAATAATATTCTTGACGTGGTGCTGGTAAAACCAGAGACACCAAAGTAATAGATGGTATTAGTAATCACGAAGCTGTTTTTGTCATAGTTAAAAGTAAATATGATAGAAAGGAAGGTCTTAAAAATAGGACTATTAGGCAGTACCATATGGCTGCTAAAACAGGCATGAGGCAGTTCATAAAAAATAAATATGATCGGTGGAAAACAGTAAATAAAAACTTAAACATACTTGTGGATGGGTTTAAAACAATTGTTAAGGAATGTGAAAATAGATTTGTACCTTTAAGGGTGGTAGGAAAGGGTAAAGACCCACTACTGTATATTATAACACAGAAATAAACAGACTAAGAAGGAGGTGCAAGTTGGAAAGAAATAGATTTAGAAATGGCCGTGGAAGTAAGGAGAATTTTTTTTACAAGTTTTTTTACGACACACCGACATGGATAGGTCTTATGGCGATGATGGGACAGGAAATGGCTAGGAATGGGAAGGAACCGGCCATGGCCTTAATTAAGGTACAGCCTGGTGTGAAAATGGGAAACCACAGAAATCCATCTTCAGGAGTGCTGACAGTGGGGTTCGAATCCACTATCTCCCGAATACTGGCCGCACTTAAGCGACTGCAGCTATCGAGCTCTTTAAGGAGAAATTGAAGGAACTTACCAAGAAATTGAATCAAGCAAAGAAGTCAGCTAAAGATAACATGATGGCAAGCATATTTGGCAGTCATACAAATTTTAGTGAAAAATGGAAGGGTATGTATAGGTATTTTAAGGCAGAAACAGGTTCCAGGAAGGACATTCCAGGAATCATTATTGAACAAGGGGAGTGTGTATGTGAGGATTTTCAAAAGGCGAAAGTATTCAGTCAGCAGTCCGCTCTGGTTCCTCCCTTTCTATTCCTGTTCACCGATCCTCTATGTACAACAATTCCTTTGTTGTGGCGGGTTCTAGACTTTGGAATTCCTTGCCTGTCAGTGTCAGAAATTCCACCTCATTACTTAAATTTAAGACTGCTTGCCGAGACTACATGCTGAATACAGCTGACTAACTTGTATGACTGGAAGATCGAATGAATGTGAGTTAGAAAAGTGTAATGTATTTTTGTGTATGTTATTATTTACTATATAATATTATGTACTCAAACTCTGTTCTCAATGATGTATCACTACAGTGGTTAAGTGTAAGAGAGGGCCAAGAGCCCTAACTTTGCCACCTACAAAGGCATAATAAATAAATAAATAAATAAATAAATAAAGATAGTTGGTTACAAGGTTACTCTCCAGATAGAGGAGGTAACTAGTAGTAAAGAAGTATTCAAATTTACCAATGATAACAATGCCATTTATGAAAAGATACAAAAGTTGAAAACTAGAAAAGCAGCTGGAATTGATAAGATTTCTGGGGATACACTAAAGAATGGGTTGGGATATAGTACCATATCTGAAGTACTTATTTGATTATTCTTTGCATGAATGAGCTATAGCAAATGAATGGAGAGTTGCTATAGTAGCCCCTACGTATAAAGGAAAGGGTGATAGACATTAAAGCTGAAAATAATAGGCCAAGTCATTTTGACAAGCATTGCATGTAAGCTTTGGGAAAGCCTTCTTTCTGATTATATTAGACATGTTTGCATCGTTGCCATAAAACCTATCTGTGTCGGTGCGACGTAAAGCAACTTTACAAGATATTAGAATCATTCCGTATTGATGGTTTTCACTTTACAGTGGTGAAAAATGAGAGTATCCTCCTATTCAATACATCATATATTCCGTCATTAGACGGAGCAAACAAATTCAGACATGTTTTGGCTCGCTTGAGCCATCTTCAGTGAAAAAAATTAGGGGGGTTGGAATAATTTACATAATATAAGTTGAAAAAATGCTAAAAAACATAATGAAAGAGCAAATGAAAAAACAAACAAAAGAGAGCCTAGACGGAAACAAAATTAGCACAAATATACAATATTTACATCAATATGCAGAGCAAAAAACAACTTATTGCGACAAAATTCAGTGAAACAGGTGTTAATTTGAAATAATAATTGATACTAAAAACTGCGTTAACCTAAGAAACAAGGGAATGAGAAAACAAATGATGCAGATGGAAATGAATAATAGTAGCACATGGTGAGGTTGTGGACCTCATAGTTTACATTATTGGTTTATAAAAATGACAAAACAGTTTGAAATCGCTGTCAAAATCATCCTAGTGGAAATCCATCAGATCAAATTGGTCAGGAGGAGAGCGGGAGCAAACATTTTTGAGAGAAACCAAGCCTGAATTAACCTGCAGGCGAAAAGCCTGTGACAAGGAGGAAAAAAAAAAAAAAAAACACCATGAAATTTAAGGCTTTAGAAATAGCAGCATTCTTAATATCTTCTCAATCTAGCGGTCCCTTTCTTCATTATTGTTTCATAATGTTGGCTGGTGTTTTGCCTTATTATAGAGGGGTCGGAAGGGCCGCATATAAAAATATGAGAAGCTGTGTTAGGTAGAAGACAGATGCATAGTAAATTGTAGTAATTTAGTGGAAACCGTCAATGAAGTTCTAATCTGTAATGGAAAAAAATGAGGTTGTATGAGAAACATGGGTTGATAAGTAAAAAGTGTGGAATGGTTGTGAAGAAAGCTTAAACTTATGGTGTGCAGTAGGTGGTTGTCCTCTCTAGTGGCCTGGCTTTCTCAAAGTAACGGTCTCGTTCGCGTGATCGAGTCTATTGTTGGTTCGGCTGTGTTTGCTAGGATGGAAGGAGCGGAGGGGGAAGGGGAGGTGCAGGGCTGGTTTGAGGAAGGGAGGGGTGTTGAGTTGGAGAGATGGAGGTGGGTTTGTTTGGCAAATATAAGGAATGAATGTTTCAAGAGGATGTTAGTTTACTCGCTGACTTCTAAAGCTCGAATGGTGTGGCCTTCTCAATTTATCCAAACACCACACTCTTCATTCTTTTGATATTACTAACATGTACGCTAATGTTCCCGTTAACAGCACCATACAATTGATCAAAAACAATCTCTCCAAATTCAGCAATTTAAGTATAGGCGAAATAGATGAATTTATTCGAATTCTGGAATTTACTTTGAACAACAATTTCTTCACTTTCAATAATGTCATTTACCAACAGATAGGTCTTCCCATGGGGTCACCAGCTTCAGGAATCCTTGCAGACATCTACATTGATCATTTAGAACATTCTCACATCATTATCAAGATCAATGGCATTCAACACTGGACACGCTTTGTAGATGACACCTTTGTTATTTTAGACTCCCACGTTACTAACAGCAATACAGTACTTGGATTTCTCAACTCTATTGACCCACATATAAAATTCACCATAGAGTCAGAAAACAATAAAGCCCTTAATTACCTGGACTTAACCATTATGCGCAACAGCAACAACACTTTATCCTTCAATATATACAGGAAACCCACCCACACCATCAATACCATCCATCAGACCTCTGTGCACCCAGACATACATAAAAAAGCAGCTTACAATAGCATGATCCTCAGAGCATTAACTATCCCTTTATCTCGCAAGAATTACAAAAAAGAAATTAATGCCATCTACAACATTGCAGAACACAATGGTTTCAATAGAACCTTCATCAGCAGAATCATCAATAGATACAAAAGCAGACCCAAGACTACCCTAGTAAAAGATTCCGCTCCAAAAGAAAAATTTTCCACATTCACTTTCAATAATAGTAGCATTTACCAAATTTCTAATATTTTCAAGAAACACAGCATCAAAATAGCTTACAGAACCTCCCACACCAACTCCAAACTTATTTTCAATCCACACACTGTCAACAATAACAATAGCAACATCAACAACAAATATTTGAACTCCGGAGTTTACAAATTAAAGTGCCAATCCTGTAATTCCAGCTACATAGGTCAAACAGGCCGCAATTCTGTCATAAGATACACCGAACATCGCAACGCTCTCAAATATTATCGTTTTTCAGCTATGAGCGAACACCATAAAGCATCCAGCCACGAATACACTTCAATAGATAAAGACCTAAAGATCTTGCATTATGAGCAAAAAGGCACCTTGCTCAACGTTCTCGAGAGCATCCACATCGATTTAGATCAGTTTATGAAGCCCACTCACAATTTAAATGAAGTCAGCGAGAAAAAGAACATTCTACTTGAAACATTCATTCCATACATTTGTCAGAATTTCCATAACACAAACAAACCCCACCTCCATCTCCCCAACTCACCACCACTCCCCCCCCTCCTCACACCAACCCTCCCCCTCCGCTCCTTCCAACCTAGCAAACACAGCCAAACCAACAATAGACTCGATCACGCGACCGTGACCATCACTTTGAGAAGGCCACACCATTCGAGCTTTAGAAGTCAGCGAGTAAACTAACATCCTCTTGAAACATTCATTCCTTATATTTGCCAAACAAACCCACCTCCATCTCTCCAACTCAACACCCCTCCCTTCCTCAAACCAGCCCTGCACCTCCCCTTCCCCCTCCGCTCCTTCCATCCTAGCAAACACAGCCGAACCAACAATAGACTCGATCACGCGAACGAGACCGTTACTTTGAGAAAGCCAGGCCACTAGAGAGGACAACCACCTACTGCACACCGTAAGTTTAAGCTTTCTTCACAACCATTCCACACTTTTTACTTATCAACCCATGTTTCTCATACAACCTCATTTTTTTCCATTACAGATTAGAACTTCATTGACGGTTTCCACTAAATTACTACAATTTACTATGCATCTGTCTTCTACCTAACACAGCTTCTCATATTTTTATATGCGGCCCTTCCGACCCCTCTATAATAAGGCAAAACACCAGCCAACATTATGGAACAATAATGAAGAAAGGGACCACTAGATTGAGAAGATATTAAGAATGCTGCTATTTCTAAAGCCTTAAATTTCATGGTGTTTTTCTTTTTTTCTCCTTGTCACAGGCTTTTCGCCTGCAAGTTAATTCAGGCTTGGTTTCTCTCAAAAATGTTTGCTCCCGCTCTCCTCCTGACCAATTTGATCTGATGGATTTCCACTAGGATGATTTTGACAGCGATTTCAAACTGTTTTGTCATTTTTATAAACCAATAATGTAAACTATGAGGTCCACAACCTCACCATGTGCTACTATTATTCATTTCCATCTGCATCATTTGTTTTCTCATTCCCTTGTTTCTTAGGTTAACGCAGTTTTTAGTATCAATTATTATTTCAAATTAACACCTGTTTCACTGAATTTTGTCGCAATAAGTTGTTTTTTGCTCTGCATATTGATGTAAATATTGTATATTTGTGCTAATTTTGTTTCCGTCTAGGCTCTCTTTTGTTTGTTTTTTCATTTGCTCTTTCATTATGTTTTTTAGCATTTTTTCAACTTATATTATGTAAATTATTCCAACCCCCCCTAATTTTTTTCACTGAAGATGGCTCAAGCGAGCCGAAACATGTCTGAATTTGTTTGCTCCGTCTAATGATGGAATATATGATGTATTGAATAGGAGGATACTCTCATTTTTCGCCATTGTAAAGTAAAGCAACTTGCAAAAAAAAAAATATATATATATAGACATGTTTGCAAAATTAATAACTGGTAACTGTTAATTGTGTTCAGGTTCCACCTAGTCAATACAATTTAGAATTTATTATTATTTAAACTATCATTTACTTATATACACAGCTGAAGAAGACAGTTTGTTTTCTCGAAATGTACTTGTTTTTTTATATAAATGTGTGTATAAGTAACAATTAACTGTTATAATTAAGTCAGTACGAGCCATTAGTGGACATCGTGGTCAAGTTAATAGATATTAATGACTGGCTCGATAGAAGACAATACGAGATTAGGGAAGGTTATTCCACTGAAGCTCAACTTGTAGGATTCCAGCAAGGTATAGTAGATATCCTGAATTCAGGAGGTCAGACGGTCTTTATTGCGATTGAACTATCTAAGGCATTTGATAGGGTAGATCATGGGAGACTACTGATTAAATGAGTGCAGTTGCACTAGACAAAAGAGTGACTGAATGGGTGGCTATACTTCTAGAAAATAGATCTCAGAAAATTAGAGTAGGCAAAGCTTTATCTGACCCTGTAATAATTAAGAGGGGAATTCCTCAAGGCAGAATTATTGGACCTGTATGTTTTCTTATATACAGTAAAACCTCTCTATAACGGACACCTTCGGAACCGAAAAAAAAAAAAATTGTCCGTTATGAAGGGGTGACCGCCTGAGAGAGGTTATGAAACTGGTACCATTAAACATAACCCATGTATTGTATGAGTTAACAATTCTTGTAAATGTACCTTTAATTGTATACTGTATACAGTATTGTACAATATACTGCACTGTACTCACATGAGAAAGTTGTAGATGGGCTGCTGCAGCTGCCGTATACTGTGTCACCCCCCTGTCCCCCCCCCCCCACTTTTACAGAAAAGTGTACATAATATAAGGTACATATAAAACAAGTAATGATGTAATAATCCAAAAATAACAAACCTGAAGGAACGACGTCAGCCAATGAAACACCAGGAAAAACATTTTATATTTCAACAACCAAATGGCAACACAATATTACGATTACATTTAAGAAGGTGAGCATAACTTCGATAATGAAATTTACAAGGAAAATTTAACAGGGAATATGACATAATTACAACCATCAAAATGGACAGGTGTCTACGAAACATTACCAAGAAAATAACGTAATTTGAAATTTAAAGTAGAGGCCTTCAAAGTTGCTGTCTTCCCCTAATACACATCAGCGAGAGACGCATCACTCCACAGGCTTACTCTAAGTTGACGCTGCATTACTGGAGGCAACCCGAATGGAAAAATTAAATTTTACATTTCACGAAAGTTTAACAAAAGGGAATTGCCTCCAAAACAAAGAATATGCTTAGCTGATGAACTAAGGCATTACAAAACCAAAACGGTGAAAACCAGGGTTTAAGGTAAACTCCAAACAAATGAATTTACATATTAATTTAACTTTTGAGAAAAGAAAACATGCTTACCCCGGGATGACTGGAGCCGCTGAGCGGACCACCTTACAAGGTGCGTCCGATCGTTAAGACGTACGAAAACAAAAGACGCCGATCAGAGCTCCGCTACTACCGCGTAGCCGAAAGCCGGAAATTGAGAAATACTCAAACAACCAATCAGGGAAGCTACTTATGATTCGACCCGAAGTTTCACCAATACAATTTATCATTTTTATCGCCAATCGCATTACAGCACCATATATGGTAATGTGGGAAATATATTCTAGAGGTTTTGATTGCGAAACTCAGCGATTTCGTGATCGAAGCCTCCACATGGCAACTACAGGGTGATACAAAAAATGGGTTACATCATGTACAATACTGGAGGTCTTCAATATCCCTAAATCAATGTTTCTTTTTGTTAACATTAAATATAATTGTCTCTTCTGTGAGTCCTGAAAATTCTTTAAATCCACAAAATTTCACAATAAATAAAACACACAAAAATTTACATAAATTTACAGCAACAGAAAAAACGAAATATTTATTGAATTCTTCAAAAATGTTTTAGAGTTCCTTAGTTTCCATTCACGTTATTGATTTCTCACCACTGGCGACATACTGTATTAAGGAGACAAAAACACTTGTATGGAAACCTCGATTGAGCACACTGTACACTATTACCATTCACCATGTTAAAATTAAGAAGAACATACAAGTTTTTGAAACTTTAAATCAATATGTAGATGTAGCAATCTCTAGCACAGTACAGTAAAACATTAGCTCTTGAAAAAATGTTTAATGTTCGTTTGTTTTGTCCATTTTGGTTTAGCAATGATATTTTCACTATGTGCAATTAAATCCTGGGTCAAATTTACACCTTTTTCATCGTTTTGTTTATAATAGAATTCTTTCAGTTGCTTAACAAAGCCGAGAGTCTCACTGTACGAGGTTATTGGCAGCACATTAATTTCCATATTTTCTTCAAATTCGTCATTAGTATCACCTTCACTCCCGCTTTCGTCAGAATCTTCATTTTTGTCCTTCCTCCCTTGGATTGAATGAGGAATCGTTTTCGTGTCTCCACTCTCACACTCTGTTGGAATATCTGAATCAATTTTGATGTAGGTGTCCACTTGTACACTGTAACCTGCTGCATTAACCCCTCAGCGCCGACCTCTATACGTGGTATAGACCCTTTCTTCTTCCGTAGCCGCCGACCTCTCTACGTGGTGTAGACCCATACATGGTTGCGCATTTTCGGCTATAGCGTGAAGAGTTTTCGAGTTATGGATATGCCAATTGTTTTGTTCCCAAGAAGACATTTTCGGGTTTATCTGTGTTGTAAATAAGAATTGAAAATCGTTAAAATGAAGTTGTTTTTGCAAGGATAAGTATTTGTCAAGTAAGTCTGAGCACTAATCTCTGCTTTTTAAAAAAGTCTGTTGGCTTCATTCTTTCCCACAGAATAAAATGAAGAAACGATATTCTGAGAAGTTTGTCTTTTCGCGTGATGTTCTTTGTTCTAATTTTACAGTATTAGTGCGGTTTATTTATTATATTTGTCTTTATTTCTCAGCTTGTAATATTTTCGTAACTCTCCACGAGCGCACTGTGTAGGCATCAGTTAGTGTTGCTTTCTGTCATACGATACGAGAACCAGTTGTTCATGGTATATATCTCGTTTGAAAGACAATGTCTCGACCTTTTGTCTGAAATATGTATCGAGTTGGTTTTTTCGTCATAAATGTTATTCCCCTCATTCAGTTTCATCCTGCTCTTTTCGGTCTCGCTGCAGATTCATCAGTCCGTGTGACGCGCTGGCGCAGCCGTGGTTTGACTGACAGTAACGTGCTTGAAATATTGTATAATTCAGATGAAAGTTTAGTCGGAAGTAGTAGTGACAGTATTAGCACCAGTGATAATGAAATAGATGATGTGGCTGTAACGGATGCAGTGGTAAATTATGAGAGTGACGATGAGGAGGAACCAGTACTTGGAAATTTCG
Organism: Anabrus simplex; assembly: GCF_040414725.1. Classification (NCBI taxonomy): domain Eukaryota; kingdom Metazoa; phylum Arthropoda; class Insecta; order Orthoptera; family Tettigoniidae; genus Anabrus; species Anabrus simplex. The sequence goes on from NC_090266.1 coordinate 1,220,468,388, forward strand.
TGTGGGAGGCTATGGATAATTATACAGGTCAAAAGGAAGTTTCAACAGTTATTTCTGATTCCTGAATTCTCTAATAATATTCAGACTAATCACAGGGACAAACATTGAGCAGTTATCTTATTGGGTTCAGCTGATGGAAAGTTTGTTTACAAAATACGTTCGCTAGGGCGGGGAACAAAATATTCAAGGCCGGTGCGCATCAGATAATTTAGTTCCAAGGTTGCAGAAAAGACATTTTATCAGGAAATTAGCACCCAAGAGTTAGAAATCCAAACCTGAGAGACGTTGTATCGTATGTTCAAAACACGGCGAAAGGAAGACGTCGGTGTACTACTGCCAGGAGTGTGACTTGGGTCTCTATCTCGAAGAGTGCTTCGAACTCTATCACATGAAACTAAATTACTAAGGAAATGTGAAACAATTATGTAATTATCTGCATGTACATAGTTCTGTCATAAGGAATTCCAAATTTCGTGAATATCGAGCTACTCTTATACTTGTAATAATGCTTGAAGTGAATCAATGTAGTTCGATCGCGCGTAGTTGAAATCTCATCCGGCCGCGGGGTAGGAAGCTCTTTAAATGGCTGCGATGCTGAGGGGTTAATCAACTGTTGTGTTGCTTCCCTGCTGTCAGGAAGGGTATCCGATTCTATTTTGGGATGTCCACCACTAGCGGGAAACTCAGCTTTCAGAAAGCAGTTACGAATTGTTGAGCCTGTAACATTTTTCAATGCATTGGTTATCCACGAAATTGCTTGGAGAACATACAGTCTCTTTGTCAGTGTTTGATGGGTTACTTCATTCCCGTTAAGTTCTGATACTATGTGCTTCATACATAATCTTTAAGTTCTGGATCACTCCTTGGTCAAGCGGCTGAGAAACTGACGTTACATTTGGTGGGAAAAATACGATCTTCACATTTTGCAACTTAATTGTAACCGGATGCGATGCTGCATTATCGAGGAATAATAACACTTTTCGCTCCTGGTGTAGCCTATCATTTTTCTGTCCAATTGTCCTAGCCACTCTTTCATTATTTTTCTTGTCATCCATGCTTTCCTATTCGCTTTCCATTCAATGCCAAACTTCGTAACGTCCATATTCTTAAAACAACTTGGTTTTGCAGCTTTTCCTATCACAAGGGGCTTCTCCCGTTCTCCACCCATACTTGCATATAACAAGACCATAAGATGTTCTTTCACAACTTTTCCACCAGTACAACGATTTCCTTTGAAACACAAAGTTTTACAAGTCATTAATCTCATTTTTTGGTCTGTATTTACAACAGTGATCACATTCAATTTTACAAAGTATACATTTACACTGACTGACAGAGCAAATGCAACACCAAGAAGGAGTGGTTCGAAAGGGATGAAAGTTGGGGAAAAAACAGAGACGGCACGGACGAATAATTGATGTTTATTTCAAACCGATATGCAGGTTACACAATGCGCACGGCATCGACTCAGTAGGATGTAGGACCACCGCGAGCGGCGATGCACGCAGAAACACGTCGAGGTACAGAGTCAATAAGAGTGCGGATGGTGTCCTGAGGGATGGTTCTCAATTCTCTGTGAACCATTTGCCACAGTTGGTCGTCCGTACGAGGCTGGGGCAGAGTTTGCAAACGGCGTCCAATGAGATCCCATACGTGTTCGATTGGTGAGAGATCCGGAGAGTACGCTGGCCACGGAAGCATCTGTACACCTCGTAGAGCCTGTTGGGAGATGCGAGCAGTGTGTGGGCGGGCATTATCCTGCTGAAACAGAGCATTGGGCAGCCCCTGAAGGTACGGGAGTGCCACCGGCCGCAGCACAAGCTGCACGTAGCGGTGGGCATTTAACGTGCCTTGAATACGCACTAGAGGTGACGTGGAATCATACGCAATAGCGCCCCAAACCATGATGCCGCGTTGTCTAGCGGTAGGGCGCTCCACAGTTACTGCCGGATTTGACCTTTCTCCACGCCGACGCCACACTCGTCTGCGGTGACTATCACTGACAGAACAGAAGCGTGACTCATCGGAGAACACGACGTTCCGCCATTCCCTCATCCAAGTCGCTCTAGCCCGGCACCATGCCAGGCGTGCACGTCTATGCTGTGGAGTCAATGGTAGTCTTCTGAGCGGACGCCGGGAGTGCAGGCCTCCTTCAACCAATCGACGGGAAATTGTTCTGGTCGATATTGGAACAGCCAGGGTGTCTTGCACATGCTGAAGAATGGCGGTTGACGTGGCGTGCGGGGCTGCCACCGCTTGGCGGCGGATGCGCCGATCCTCGCGTGCTGACGTCACTCGGGCTGCGCCTGGACCCCTCGCACGTGCCACATGTCCCTGTGCCAACCATCTTCGCCACAGGCACTGCACCGTGGACACATCCCTATGGGTATCGGCTGCGATTTGACGAAGCGACCAACCTGCCCTTCTCAGCCCGATCACCATACCCCTCGTAAAGTCGTCTGTCTGCTGGAAATGCCTCCGTTGACGGCGGCCTGGCATTCTTGCTATACACGTGTCCTGTGGCACACGACAACACGTTCTACAATGACTGTCGGCTGAGAAATCACGGTACGAAGTGGGCCATTCGCCAACGCCGTGTCCCATTTATCGTTCGCTACGTGCGCAGCACAGCGGCGCATTTCACATCATGAGCATACCTCAGTGACGTCAGTCTACCCTGCAATTGGCATAAAGTTCTGACCACTCCTTCTTGGTGTTGCATTTGCTCTGTCAGTCAGTGTATTATTCACCTATTCAACAATACCTACAATACCACGTTTTGTGGTTACATAATCATAAAAGATTAAAAAGTTGTGGACATGTTTCACCCTTCTTATTGGGAATCATCAGCACATAAGTTAGTCTTAAAACAAATATTTTTTTAAAAATGATTACACTATTGATTATGAAAAATTGAGATGAGATATGTCGTGGTATTAAAAACAAAAATTTTCTTTGAATCAGTAGTTAAGAAATTTGAGATGGGAAGTACGAGCACATGATAAAACTATTGTAGTATATTTTACAATATTGTCTAAAAAATTATTTGTAATAAGAAGTTTTTAAAATTGGCATGTATCTGGAACTGAAATGGATCCTTTTTTAAAGTGAAAGTCAGTAATATTTGTCGCGGTCACTGCTAAGTAGATCAGAGGATGAATTTTGTTTTAAATTATACGTTCCAACTGTTGAATTTAGGTTAAGAAGAAGCAAATGGTGTTTCTTCGTTGAGTTGAATTGATTTAAGATACACTCTGGCGTAATCGTTGAAATGGAGTATAAGTTGGAGATTTATCTGTGATTGAAATTTGTGTTGATTTTCACATATAAGTGTAGTCTCCCAGATGTTGTAGGAATCTCAACGGAGTAGAATGTTGTTAAACTGCAAAAGAATAAAAAGACGAATTTGAAGTGTGTGTTTAAAACGTATGTGATTATACAGTGTTGTGGATTGGATACTTACTCAAATGCCGTGTGAGTATCTATCTTGTTTTGTTAACAGCATTGGTCTGACTGGAGTTCCTACTTCGCGTGTTGTATGAGTGTGACGGAGGGAGGGAGGGAGGGAGGGGGCGAGTTGAGGGAGGGTAGAACTGGGCGGAGTATTACGTGTCGGTATCGGTGTGGGCTTAGTAGTCCGGGGGCTAAGTGGGGTTGTTGAATTGACAATTTGAAGTGTTCATGGGATCTTATTTTGCTTTGGAATGACTGATTTTAATAACTTGAGCGTTAATGTATATAAAGAACTCTTAACCTCCGTGTCGTCGTTAAGGTTGCGATCTTTATTAAATGTTTTGTCTAGAAAAATATAAATATTCTCTAATTCATTTAGCAGTTTACCCTTATTAGTAATCCTAATTATGGTAAGATCCTTTTCTGTTGAAGTGAAATGGTGACCTGTTTCCTTCATATGCGTACTCATAGCGGAATATTTGTTGTGTTTATCAGCATCGAAATGTTCCATGTATCTTACAAGGAAACTTCGTCCAGTCTGACCAACGTATGAAAATCCACACTGTGAACATGTTAACGTGTACACTCCTGAGTCTGAATATTTACTGTTGTTATTATTATTATTTATTTATTTATTTATTTATTTATTTATTTATTTATTTTATTATAATTGCAAAATATGTTTTGTGTTTTGTTGGTTGTTCTGAAGGCTATGTTTATGTTATATTTGTTGAAGGTATTAGTAATTTGATGGATAGTTGGATTACTATAAGTAAAAATGGCGTATTTATTTCTGTTTGGTTTGTCTGGTATAAGGTTTGTGGACAACTTGTTTTTAATCTTATGTATTAGGCGGTTTACCATTTCGATCTTGTATCAATTAAATTTGGCAAGATTCCTTATGTAATTTAATTCAGTTTTTAAGTTTATACGGGATAATGGAATTCTTAAAGCTCGGTATATCAGGCTGTAAATAGATGCCTGTTTCTATGATCCGGGGTGTAGTGAAGAATTATTTATGGTTACTGGCGAATGTGTAGGTTTTCTGTGAATTTGATACTCAAAGGAGTTATTGGTTCCAGTGACCTTTATATCTAAGAAGTTTAAGGAGCCTTTAACCTCATCTTCTTTTGTAAAATTTACATTTGGGTTGATGTTGTTTAAGTTTTCTAATATTTCGTTGCTGTTGGTGACATTCTTATCAATTACTACAAACGTGTCATCCACATACCTCAACCACAAACAAATTCCTTTAATGTCGGTTTTGATTTTTGTGTGGTCTATTGTGTCCATGTAGATATCAGCTAGGATGCCCGAAATTAGGTCTCCCATCGCTAGGCCGTTCTGTTTATATATTTTTTAATTAAAAGTAAAATAGTTGTTATGTAATGTAAACTTTAATATTGTCATGAATTCGTCGATCTCCATTTCACTGAGGCTACTATGTTTACAAATGTTGTTATAGATCATATTAATAGTGTCTCTGGTCGGGATGTTTGAATACATGTTAACTCCGTCAAAGGAGCACATTGTGTGATGGGGTTGTAGGTTGAAATTGTTAAGGGTCTCACAAAAATTAATTGAATTCTTTAAGGGCTGCTTGTTATTAAATGTGTATTGTCTTTTGAGGAAGCTATGAATGTATTTCGAAATTTTATAGGTAGGACTGTTACGGCAGTTAATGATGGGACGTATGGGATATCCTTCTTGTGTATTTTAGGAAGGGCTCTTGCTACAGGGAGGCTAGGATTCATGTTTGTGAGCCTTTGTTGTTCCTGATCGTTAAAAAGAAATGTTGATTTTTTTAGTAATGTCTTTAGGTTACGTTGTATTCTTGCTATCGGGTCCTTATTAACTATTGTGTATTTATTACTATTAAGAAAATCTTCTGTTTTTTAATATATGTATCTTTATCTAATAGAACTATAGAGCCTCCTTTGTCAGCTTTGGTTACAATAATGTTGTTATTATCTATTTTGGTTTTCATGTTCTGTATTAATGTATGTTGTTCAGGGTCAAATTTATTGTTCAAGTCTTCCGCTAACTTTGGAAGTTTTTTCTTTAAATCTGTTCTTATATCGTTTTGTACTTCACAAGGTAGTTTGGAAATGTTGGTTTCTATTTCGGCTATTGTGTTTAAAATATCGACCTCATTATTCTTGTAAGGCCAATTATGTTTGGGACCTTTGTGTAAAAGCTCTATCTCTTCATTTGAAAACTGTATGTTTGTCAAATTTGTTACTATAGGAGTGTTGGTATGCGATGGGTTTGTTGTTTGTTTGTCCGTGTTTAGCTGGGATTGTTGTGTTTGGGTTAATCTTAGTTGCGTTAGTTTTTTGTCGAGTGTTGCCTGTTGAAATTGATCCCGAAATTCTTAAAACTGACACCTGGAAAGAATTTAAACAATGCAACCACACACAGAGTTCAAAACAGAGTAAATGACATCTGGTTGAAGAATGAAATCAAAATAAAGTACCAAAAGAAAGCCGAATTGAATCTTCAGTTCCCATTGGAATGGAAATCATTCCAACAACATGTAGACAACAAACTAACGCAGCTAATGGACAAAAAACAGGCAACACTCAACAAAAAACTAATGCAACTAAAATTAACCCAAACACAACAATCTACGCTAAACACTGACAAACAAACAACAAACCCATTGCATACCAACACTCCTATAGTAACAAAATTGACAAACATACAGTTTTCAAATGAAGAGATAGAGCTTTTACACAAAGGTCCCAAACATAATTGGCCTAACAAGAATAAAGAGGTCGATATTATAAACACAATAGCCAGAATAGAAACCAACATTTCCAAACTACCTTGTGAAGTACAAAACGATATAAGAACAGATTTAAAGAAAAAACTTCCAAAGTTAGCGGAAGACTTGAACAATAAATTTGACCCTGAACAACATACATTAATACAGAACGTGAAAACCAAAATAGATAATAACAACATTATTGTAACCAAAGCTGACAAAGGAGGCTCTATAGTTCTATTAGATAAAGATACATATATTAAAAAACAGAAGATTTTCTTAATAGTAATAAATACACAATAGTTAATAAGGACCCGATAGCAAGAATACAACATAACCTAAAGACATTACTAAAAAAATCAACATTTCTTTTTAACGATCAGGAACAACAAAGGCTCACAAACATGAATCCTAGCCTCCCTGTAGCAAGAGCCCTTCCTAAAATACACAAGAAGGATATCCCATACGTCCCATCATTAACTGCCGTAACAGTCCTACCTATAAAATTTCGAAATACATTCATAGCTTCCTCAAAAGACACTACACATTTAATAACAAGCAGCCCTTAAAGAATTCAATTAATTTTTGTGAGACCCTTAACAATTTCAACCTACAACCCCATCACACAATGTGCTCCTTTGATGTAGTTAGCATGTATTCAAACATCCCGACCAGAGACATTATTAATATTATCTATAACAACATTTGTAAACATAGTAGCCTCAGTAAAATGGAGATCAACAAATTCATTACAATATTAAAGTACATGTGATAAATATCATTCTTGATCCGTATTGATGATATTTGATTGTAATAATAACAATAAGTTAATTTATTAATTTCACCACCTAATCAATACAATAAGTCTTGTCTTAGTTGATTTACTTCGGCATGTTAACTAAAATAGTACATGTTTCGCCTTGTATTTAGGCATCATCAGCCATTATCTTAACCTTAAAATAGAATCAGGCACCTGATTTACATATACATGAAATAAAACAAATTTTTAAAAAACCTTGGAGAGAGTTGAACTAAAATTAACATACGGTAAAAGACTTGTAATGAAGTTGGTTTTAAAGATATTAAAATGAGTGAGGAAATATACAATTGGTGAAAGTAGTAGTGATATTGACATTAGAAGGCTTCTATTATAATTAAAATGAACAAAGCAACAGTCTGTTATGAGCAAGTGATAGGATTGCTTGAAATTAGAGTTGGTACCTAAGTTTCTCAAATCTGTACAACGAAAAGGTCATCCCCATTCAAAATCTAATGTCACTCAAAAGAAAGTAAACAGCATATGGTTACAAAATAAAATCAAGCTATTATACAAGAAGAAATCTCTATTGAATTTACAATTATATAGAACACATTTGACCATCTCTCAAAAATTATCTCCTCTTGAATGGAGTTCATTTTTAAGGCACACTGACCTTAAACTATTATACATATTAGACAGGAAACAGAAAACCCTAAACCATAAATTATTTTGTTTACAAGAAAACAAATGCAAAACATCTGACCAAAATACAACCAACAAAGTGTCCCCTTCCCATTTCCACTACAATTAACCTATCCAATACAGCCTTCTCTAACCAAGATATGAATCTATTGGATAAGGCTATTAAACATAATTGGCCTAATCACAATAAAAGCAGAAGACATAATTACTACCATCGCTGAAATCGAAACTAATATCGATAAACAAATTCCGATTGACAAGCAAAATAACTTACGTTATGAAGTAAAAAAGAAACTCCCAACATTGATTAATGAAATAACATCTAACAACTACTACAACGTCTCGAAACAAATTCTAAACCTGAAATCCCAAATCCATAATAGCAACGTAGTAATAACAAAAGCAGTTAAGGGCAACACCATAGTAATAATGAACAAACAAGATTACATAGACAAAACAGAAACCTTTCTATCAGACAAAACCTATACTATAATTAATAAAGATCCAACAAACAAAATACAGCGCAACTTAAAGAACCTTCTTAAAAATTCTACTTTCATTTTAAATGATCAAGATTATCAGAAATTAACCATAATGAACCTAAAATTACCTACAGTAAGATCATTACCCAAAATTCTTAAAAAGGAGGTCCCCATTCGACCCATAATTAATAGTATGAATAGTCCTACCTATACAACTTCTCAATTCCTACACAAATTCCTAAAAAAAACATTTCAAATTCCACATCTCCAACCCCATAAAAAACTCGATCGAACTTTGCAATTCCCTAAATAAATTCAGTCTGCAACTAAACCACGTTTTATGCTCTTTCGACATCACCAACATGTATACAAATATCCCTATTAATAATACTATTAACATCATAAGGAACAATTAAAATCGAAATTAATGAATGGTTAAAATTAGTTTCGTTTTAAACAACAATTACTTCACCTTCAATAAGAAAATTTACAAACAGGGAGGTTTGGCGATGGGAGACCCGTTATCTGGAATATTAGCTGATATATACTTAGATAATCTCGAACACAGCAAGATTATTAACAACATCAACGGACTCTGTCTTTGGCATCGTTATGTCGATGATACCATAGCAATCATAGATAAACAAATCAGTAACAGTGATAACATATTATCATTCCTCAACAGTTTAGATAACAACATTAAATTCACTAAAGAAGATGAAATCAATAGCTCTTTAAATTTCTTAGACATCAAAATCACACGATTATCAAACAAATATACAGAAAACCCACCTTTTCTCCAACAACCATAAAAAATGATTCATTACATCCCAACTCACATAAAAAAGCCACTTATCACAGTCTAATATATAGGGCATTAAAAATCCCTATGTCCTCCAGTAATTTAAAGAAAGAATTACAATTCATTAAAGAAATAGCTAAATTCAAAGTAGTTAATACAGATATAATTGATAAAATCATCAACAAAACCAAATTAAAATTAGCTACAAATTTAACCCCATTGAAACCCGTCAAACCAAAATACGCTAAATTCACGTTCACTAACCATGGTATTTATCCGATAACCAATTCACTAATGAAGCACGATGTAAAAATAGCCTATACAACAAAAAACTAATCGTAATTTATTCTTTAATCATAACTCTATTAACATCACAGACAATAGATACTCTGGATCAGGGATATACAGACTAAAATGCTCTACTTGTAATTTTTCTTATGTTGGCAAAACTGGCCACAGCTTCTCCACCAGATACACCGAGCATTATAATGCACAAAGACATAAAAAATTTTGCACAATGGCCAACCACATGAGGGACTCAGGACATAAATTTACTACAATAGAACAAGACCTTCATATCCTCAAAAGAGTCAATAAAAGTAATGACTGAGTATGAAAATTTATTCATTTTCCTCGACCAGCATTTCAACAAAGATAAGAACTTAAACAACATCATTGATAAAAAAAAGCCCCTTGTACGAACAGATTTTATGTCTATTACAAGAATCAATTCCCCTCACCAATATATTCTTAAAAGTTTTCAACCTCAAATCAACAAGCCCTCCTACTTCCTCTACAACTAATACATTCCCCTCCCTTCTCCTCACCGCCAGTACCTCTAATTCAAATGCAACCAATAGACTCTTAGCCACACCCACTGTAATATCGCTCCCTCCATTGGCATCTCACCGTTACAATACGCGCAGCAATACACTTCCCTCTTTCTCTCCCACCAATAGTAGCTCCCCTCCAAGTACTACAAAGAAGCCCATAGTCACGCCTTCGCAAACAGTTCCACCTCCAACTCAAACCTACAGCTATAACACTCGTAGTAAGAAGACGACGGTCGACAATAACGTTCAGTCAAAAACGTAACAAAATACCCTCACCATCGTCTAATGGTAAGTGTACACAATTTTCTCTTAAACATTTCATTACGATTTTTTCACTCAATTAACACCACGTTTCTGGTTTCCTTTCACAGATTCAACTGTCACACTTCCGTTTCGACTAGAATGTCAATCAACCCGCATTCTTAACAACATTGTAGCATTGCATCAAATTGAGATGGTCCATAAAGGTCCAATTTAAACATCGTTTTTCAACTACAACTTCGTATTTTTGATCAAAGCGAACCACATCACCATATGTTATTGATTTTCGACTCTTATCTCTTGTAAACAAATAATTGCTGGTCACTTGACCATCTTTCATCATTATTTCATTCTACATTATTTTTTATTAAATACGATTTTTATCGTCATTTTCGTTGTAACAGCTGGTGGCCAACATAATTTTTTAGCAATCCTATCACTTGTTCATAACAGACTGTTGCTTTGTTCATTTTAATTATAATAGAAGCCTTCTAATGTCAATATCACTACTACTTTCACCAATTGTATATTTCCTCGCTCATTGCAATATCTTTAAAACCAACTTCATTACAAGTCTTTTACCATATGTTAATTTTAGTTCAACTCTCTCCAAGGTTTTTAAAAAATATGTTTTATTTCATGTATATGTAAATCAGGTGCCTGATTCTATTTTCAGGTTAAGATAATGGCTGATGATGCCTAAATACAAGGTGAAACATGTACCATTTTAGTTAACATGCCGAAGTAAATCAACTAAGACAAGACTTATTGTATTGATTAGGTGGTGAAATTAATAAATTAACTTATTGTTATTATTCCAATATTAAAGTTTACGTTAGCTAACAACTATTCCACTTTTAATTTAAAAAATCTATAAACAGAACGGCCTGGCAATGGGAGACCCAATTTCGGGCATCCTAGCTGATATCTACAGGAACACGATAGAGCACACAAAAATCAAAACCGACATTAAAGGAATTTGTTTGTGGTTGAGGTATGTGGATGACACGTTTGTAGTAATTGATAAGAATGTCACCAACAGCAACGAAATATTAGAAAACTTAAACAACATCAACCCTAACGTAAATTTTACAAAAGAAGGTGAGGTTAAAGGCTCCTTAAACTTCTTAGATATAAAGGTCACCTGAACCAATAACTCCTTTGAGTATCAGATTCACAGAAAACCTACACATTCGCCAGTAACCATAAATAATTCTTCACTACACCCCGGATCATAGAAACAGGCATCTATTTACAGCCTGATATACCGAGCTTTAAGAATTCCATTATCCCGTATAAACTTAAAAACTGAATTAAATTACATAAGGAATCTTGCCAAATTTAATTGATACAAGATTGAAATGGTAAACCGCCTAATACATAAGATTAAAAACAAGTTGTCCACAGACCTTATACCAGACAAACCTAACAGAAATAAATATGCCAATTTTACTTATAGTAATCAAACTATCCATCAAATTACTAATACCTTCAACAAATATAACATAAACATAGCCTTCAGAACAACCAACACAACACAAAACATATTTTTCAATAATAATAATAATAATAATAATAATAATAATAATAATAATAACAACAACAACAGTAAATATTCAGGCTCAGGAGTGTACACGTTAACATGTTCACAGTGTGGATTTTCATACGTTGGTCAGACTGGACGAAGTTTCCTTGTAAGATACATGGAACATTTCAATGCTGATAAACACAACAAATATTCCGCTATGAGTACGCATATGAAGGAAACAGGTCACCATTTCACTTCAACAGAAAAGGATCTTACCATAATCAGGATTACTAATAAGGGTAAACTGCTAAATGAATTAGAGAATATTTATATTTTTCTAGACAAAACATTTAATAAAGATTGCAACCTTAATGACGACACGGAGGTTAAGAGTTCTTTATATACATTAACACTCAAGTTATTAAAACCAGTCATTCCAAAGCAAAATAAGATCCCATGAACACATCAAATTGTCAATTCAACAACCCCACTTAGCCCCCCGACTACTAAGCCTACAACTGCCAAATAGTCCCCCTCCCACACCGATACCGACACGTAATACTCCGCCCAGTTCTACCCTCCCTCAACTCGCCCCCTCCCTCCCTCCCTCCCTCCCTCCGTCACACTCATACAACACGCGAAGTAGGAACTCCAGTCAGACCAATGCTGTTAACAAAACAAGATAGATACTCACACGGCATTTGAGTAAGTATCCAATCCACAACACTGTACAATCACATACGTTTTAAACACACACTTCAAATTCGTCTTTTTATTCTTTTGCAGTTTAACAACATTCTACTCCGTTGAGATTCCTACAACGTCTGGGAGACTACACTTATATGTGAAAATCAACACAACTTTCAAACACAGATAAATCTCCAACTTATACTCCATTTCAACGATTACGCCAGAGTGTATCTTAAATCAATTCAACTCAACGAAGAAACACCATTTGCTTCTTCTTAACCTAAATTCAACAGTTGGAACGTATAATTTAAAACAAAATTCATCCTCTGATCTACTTAGCAGTGACCGCGACAATTATTACTGACTTTCACTTTAAAAAAGGATCCATTTCAGTTCCAGATACATGCCGATTTTAAAAACTTCTTATTACAAATAATTTTTTAGACAATATTGTAAAATATACTACAATAGTTTTATCATGTGCTCGTACTTCCCATCTCAAATTTCTTAACTACTGATTCAAAGAAAATTTTTGTTTTTAATATCACAACATATCTCATCTCAATTTTTCATAATCAATAGTGTAATCATTTTTTAAAAATTATTTGTTTTAAGATTAACTAATGTGCTGATGATTCCCAACAAGAAGGGTGAATCTTGTCCACAACTTTTTAATCTTTTATGATTATGTAACCACAAAACGTGGTGTTGTAGGTATTGAATAGGTGAATAATAAATGTATACTTTGTAAAATTGAATGTGAACACGAAGTCTTGTCGGGTAAAGCATGGGAAAATAATCCAGTTTCTTCGGCATTCAAAATATTTTCCAGAGCATAGCCGTCTATGATTGAAGGTATTTTTTCTTGCCAGTTTTCGACAATCTCCGTATTAACACTGGATGATTCTCCGCAAATCACTCTGAAGTTGATTCCATATCGCTTTGTGAATCTTTCTAGCCAGCCATTCGAGGCTTTGAAATCTCCAATATCTAATTCTGCCGCGAATTCTAACGCTTTTGCTTGTATCATTGTTCCTGACACAGGGACACTCTGACTTCTTATTTTAGCGAACTACTCTAGCGCCTTTGTGATTGAGAGCTCCACTAACACTTTGAAACAGTTTAATGTGCTGTTCGTTGTCATTTAAATGCCATTCTTTCACTAGTTCCTCGTGCTTTTTCACAATTTCAGCTGCCTGTGTCTTTCTAATCTTGAACACTTCGGACAGTTTACGCACAAAACACTTCTTGTTACAAGATATTAGAATCATTCCGTATTGACGGTTTTCACTTTACAATGGCGAAAAATGAAAGTATCCTCCTATTCAATACATCATATATTCCGTCATTAGACGGAGTAAACAAGTTCAGACATGTTTCGGCTCGTTTGAGCCATCTTCAGTGAAAAAATTAGGGGGGTTGGAATAATTTACATAATATGAGTTGAAAAAATGCTAAAAAACATAATGAAAGCGCAAATGAAAAAACAAACAAAAGAGAGCCTAGACGGAAACAAAATAGCATAAATATACAATATTTACATCAATATGCAGAGCAAAAAACAACTTATTGCGACAAAATTCAGTGAAACGGGTGTTAATTTGAAATAATAATTGATACTAAAAACTGCGTTAACCTAAGAAACAAGGGAATGAGAAAACAAATGATGCAGATGGAAATGAATAATAGTAGCACATGGTGAGGTTGTGGACCTCATAGTTTACAAATTATTAGTTTATAAAAACGACAAAACAGTTTGAAATCGCTGTCAAAATCCTAGTGGAAACCCATCACATAAAATTGGTCAGGAGGAGAGCGGGAGCAAACATTTTGAGAGAAACCAAGCCTGAATTAACCTGCAGGTGAAAAGCCTGTGATAAGGAGAAAAAACACCTTAAATTTAAGGCTTCAGAAAGCTTTCTTCACAACCATTCCACACTTTTTACTTATCAACCCATGTTTCTCATACAACCTAATTTTTTCCATTACAGATTAGAACTTCATTGACGGTTTCCACTAGATTACTACAATTTACTATGCATCTGTCTTCTACCTAACACAGCTTCTCATATTTTTATATGCGGCCCTTCCGACCCCTCTATAATAAGGCAAAACACCAGCCAACATTATGAAACAATAATGAAGAAAGGGACCGCTAGATTGAGAAGATATTAAGAATGCTGCTATTTCTGAAGCCTTAAATTTAAGGTGTTTTTTCTCCTTATCACAGGCTTTTCACCTGCAGGTTAATTCAGGCTTGGTTTCTCTCAAAATGTTTGGTCCCGCTCTCCTCCTGACCAATTTTATGTGATGGGTTTCCACTAAGATGATTTTGACAGTGATTTCAAACTGTTTTGTCGTTTTTATAAACTAATAATTTGTAAACTATGAGGTCCACAACCTCACCATGTGCTACTATTATTCATTTCCATCTGCATCATTTGTTTTCTCATTCCCTTGTTTCTTAGGTTAACGCAGTTTTTAGTATCAATTATTATTTCAAATTAACACCTGTTTCACTGAATTTTGTCGCAATAAGTTGTTTTTTGCTCTGCATATTGATGTAAATATTGTATATTTATGCTATTTTGTTTCCGTCTAGGCTCTCTTTTGTTTGTTTTTTCATTTGCGCTTTCATTATGTTTTTTAGCATTTTTTCAACTCATATTATGTAAATTATTCCAACCCCCCTAATTTTTTTCACTGAAGATGGCTCAAACGAGCCAAAACATGTCTGAACTTGTTTACTCCGTCTAATGACGGAATATATGATGTATTGAATAGGAGGATACTTTCATTTTTCGCCATTGTAAAGTCAAAACACTTCTCACGTTTATGATAGTCTATCGTGCTTACCGTTTCTCTTAGAGGTAAAAACTTCCTCGGAGCCATGTTTACACCAATTTAACACAAAACTGAACACATCAAAAGCTCATGAGTCAGTGAAAAGTAACCTGACAGTGAAGGTACGAATTCCAGCCCTGTCGAGCATGTCAGATCACACAACTTCCGGAAGTGATAGCGTAGTTTGGTGTGGCCTTCCAAGAATGTGTACAGCTTGGACCAAACGTTATGGTGTCTGCGATTCTTGGAAGTACTGCGTGTGCAAAAAGTAAGCGAATACATACTGTACAAGACACAAATACAGTATTTTTTGAAAAAGAAAGTGTCCGTTAGGAGAGGTGTAATTGGACTTTCTCGTGGCCATGGTGTGTCCGCGTCCGTAATGAAGGGTATCCATATAAGAGGGGTAAATTACTCATACACGACATGGTATTTAATTACAGACCTAGAAAATCGTCCGCCAATGAGGGGTGTCCATCGGTGAGAGGTGTCCATTAAGGCAGGTTTTACTGTATATATATATGTATATAGATATGAGAAGTGCAATACAATTTCCTTTTCATTGCTAAAGCAAGGAATGAACACTGTCTATACCATCCAGGGAAATACATTGCAATCGGCTTGTCAGGTAAGAGACCTAGGTGTTATAATAGACTGTAAAGTAACCTTCTCTGCTCATATTCAGTCAATAAAATCACGTGCTATGTGTACCCTAGGCATTATTTACAGGTTCACTGAAATTAATGATATTATCGCCTTAAAATTCTTCTCTGTCTCGTATGTTCTCCCCATTATTGACTTTTGTTCCCCTATTTGGTCCTCTGGGTATACTTGACCTGAGAAGCCGTTTACAATTCTCCGATCTATGTTACCTCCATAAATTAATCAATGGCTACACCAAATGTAATACTCTTCTGGCGTATTTCCCTATACACATTCATCCCCGCCCAGCACGCAACCTGCGCACTCTTCATGTGTCCCGTCCGTCCCTAACCTTACAACAGCGCTGTATTTTCCACCGTCTCCCTACTCGTGGTAACTCATTACCCGATATCGACATATTTACACCTTTTGCATCCTCCAAACAAAATAATTAAAAGATTCCTTTGATATCCTCTCCAGGTTTCCATTTTCTTCCGTCCATCCAACCCTCGACTTTCTTCTTCCTAATTTCTGTAACCGACTCTCGCCCGTTATCGTTGCCATTGTTGTTACATTGTTATTGTAAATTTATTGTTGATACTTAATATTGTTGTTTATACCTTTGTTATCTTTTACACTTATTTAAACTTATTATTATTATTATTATTATTATTATTATTATTATTATTATTATTATTATTATTATTATTATTATTATTATTGTAAAATGGCCCTCCATAGGCTGTATCTAATAAATAAATAAATAAATAAATAAATAAATAAATAAATAAATAAATAAATGATATGAGTAATGAAGTGGAAACAGAGATAAGGCTTTTTGCAGATGATGTAATTCTCTATAGAGTAATAAATAAGTTACAAGATTGTGAACAACTGCAAAATGACCTTGATAATGTGGTGCGATGGGTAGTGGGCAATGGTATGATGATAAACGGTGTTGAAAGTCAGGTTGTGAGTTTCACAAATAGGAAAAGTCCTCTCAGTTTTAATTACTGTGTTGATGGGGTAAAAGTTCCTGTTGGGGATCATTGTAAGTACTTAGGTCTTAATATAAGGAAAGATCTTCATTGGGGTGATCACATAAATATGATTGTAAACAAAGGGTACAGATCTCTGCACATGGTTATGAGGGTTTTGAGGTTTTGTAGTAAGGATATAAAGGAGAGGGCATATAAGTCTCTGGTAAGACCCCAGCTAGAGTATGTTCCAGTGTATGGAACATTCCCCAGGATTACTTGATTCAAGAACTGGAAAAAATATCCAAAGAAAAGCAGCTCGATTTGTTCTGGGTGATTTCCGACAAAAGAGTAGCGTTACTTGTGATAAAACCCATTTTTTGGTCCGTATTGAAAATATTTGTATTAAATAACACTTGAATGTTTTATTATTCATCCACTTATTCAATACAATACAATTTTAAAAATTAGGATATTGTCCTTATCAAAGTTGTTAACATGAAATTAATATATCATATGGTACATGTTTCGCCTATCAATAGTAGGCATCATCAGCCACATTTTTGACCTTAGGATAGATCAGGTACCTGATTGGAAATAATTTATGAATGCTGTTAAGAACTATGTCATTTAAAATGTATTGGAGATTGTTAAACACTATTACAATATAAAATGTAGTATGCTGTTATTTGATAATATTTGTGATAATATTGGAGTCTAAAAACATGATAATTATTTGACGATTATGACATATTAAAAGATATTACAATAGAGATAAAAATCAGAAAACACATTCCATTTAGTTGTCAGATGGTGTATTGTTAAAAACGTATGGAAAGTTGAGCAATGGTAGTGGTCGTTGGTTCTTGAAGTTATAAAATATTGATTTTCATGTATTTGCTTATAAATATTGGAGAATTTTCATATGGTCTGGTTCCTTTTGAGATAATAGTAGTTGGAAATGTTGGTGCCGTAGGCCATATTGAAGTCTTTGTAGGCATCATTAGACCATTTTCTTTGATGTGGTAGGAGTTTGTAATGGGTATGGCTCTTTGCTGTTGGGCGTGTTGAGGTGAGCTTATTAGTTGGAAGGGAACGTTGTTGTCATTCGGTGGTTAGCCAAAGATATGATGAGTTCTGTAATTAAAGAATTAATTTGAAAATTTAATGAATAACCATAATTGGAATTAAGGAGCTGAATAGTGGAATTTAAATGAAGAGTGTTGACACTTACCCCTTCGACTGCTGAGATGTTAGCTTACGTTGAGAGTTTTAGAGTAACTGGCAGTCGCCGAGCTCTTACTGTGTGTGTTGTATTTGTGAGGTCTTGGTGGAGGGGGTTGAGCTTGAGAAGGTGTGGCTGCACGTGAGGAGGAGTTGTCGGCACTGGGAGGAGGGGAGGGGGGCGGTGTGTGTGTGTTGGGATTGGTGGGCGTGTTTACTGATTTGGTGCTAAATATTTTGCAAAACTTATTATTCAGAAGGAAAGGTTTTTGTAATAGAATTGAAATCTGTTCATAAAGAGGACTTTTGTTATCAATTACATCATTTAAGTTCTTGTCTTTGTTAAAGTGTTGATCTAAGAAGATGTATAAGTTTTCGTATTCTGTCATGAGCTTACCTTTTTCAATTCTTTTAAAATTTGTAAATCCTGATCTATTGTAGTAAATTTGTGACCTGTTTCTTTCATGTGGTTACTCATCGCAGACAATTTATTATGTTTTTGGGCGTTATAATGTTCTGCATATCTAGTTGAAAAACAGCGGCCAGTTTGACCAACATAAGAAAAATTACATACTGAGCATTTGAGTCTATATATACCCAAGCTTGAATATTTATTATTGGTTGAATTGACTGAGTTATGATTAAAAAATAAATTTCGATTTGTATTCTGCGTTGTGAAAGCGATTTTTACCTCATGTTTTCTTAAAAGGATTGGTGATTTGATGGATTTTTGGGTTGGTATATGTGAATTTTACGAATTTTGGTTTGTTGGGTTTTATTGGAGAAAAGTTTGTGGTTAATTTTAGTCTGACTTTATTAATGAGTTTGTTGATCATATCTAGATTGAACCCGTTGAATCTGGCTATTTCTTTTATGAAATCTAATTCTTTTTTTAGATTATTCGGTGAAAGAGGGATTTTTAATGCTCTGTATACTAAACTGCAATAAGTGGCTTGTTTATGGGAATTTGGGTGCAGAGATTCGTTTCTTTATAGTTATTGGAGTAAATGAAGGCTTGCGGTAAATATAATATATTAATTTCATGTTAACAACTTTGATAAGGACAATGTCCTAATTTTTAAAATTGTATTGTATTGAATAGGTGGATGAATAATAAAACATTCAAGTGTTATTTAATACAAAAGAGTAGCGTTACAAAAATGTTGCAAAGTTTGGGCTGGGAAGACTTGGGAGAAAGGAAACAAGCTGCTGAACTAAGCGGTATGTTACAAGTTATAAATCTTATCGTTGGGTCCATATTGAGCAACGTATATCTTTCTAAAAGAATATTTTTTTGAGAGTCCACCTTTTCAGTACATTGTTTTTTATTGATTTACATACATATTTTCACATTGTTGTTTTGTGTTAAGCAGGACACGTTTCGCCTAATTTTTTAGGCATCTTCTGCCGGGTCCCTATGAGGTGTGGTAGGAAGAATGGCTAAACTTCAAGAAAAGATTATATTTCTAAGAGAACAGTTTATATTAACACAGGCTAAATTTCAAGAATAGATTCCTGAAAATAAAAGAAACATAACCAAAAGGTAATAAAAGAAAAGGTGAATGGAATAATGTAAGCTTACTTTACAAAAGAAGAAAAATAATGTGCGACTAGCAGCTAATCTCAAAGGATATCTCTATTACGAAGAAATGAAATGAGGTTAATGATTGCTGACGTTAACAAAGAATAAGCCATGTTGTAGTGGCTTATACACTAAGCGAATGATTATCACTTTGGGGATTAAGAATAATATGGAAGTATCTTGTTGCTGTTACTGCAGTAAATTACTGGAGGTGAAACCTGATGAATAATTAAAACTTAGGTTACAAAACTGTTATTTAGAAGGTTTGCTTCGACACGATTTAAGAATGGGAGTAATTGACAAAGTACCCCATTGGAAAATTCTTACAATCCTTTAGGTTGATAAAATTGACAGGTAAACTTTTGTGCTTAATATTACTGTTACGGGGTTACCCGTGGACCAGCAGAGGTGAAAGAAGGTGCCGGGGTGAATGGGTCTAACTACAATGCCACAAATTGATTTAAAACTTTAAAAAGGTTATATTTCGTTAGAATTTCAAAAAATCAACAAATAACAATGTAACAGGTACCAGTAGCAATAAACAAGTCTAGGAAAGACAAGATTGGTGGTATAAACAGATCTTGTGCTTCAAGCCATCACTTTACAGTTCCTGAGCTCCTAGCTCAAATTTACAAAAGACACAAATACACAAGGGCAGAAATCCCTCAATACCTGGAGCGCTTGCTCCCAACATATAATATCCAGCCTTCAAAAGGCATTCAGTAATCTTACTTTGAAAAAGAGCTAACAGGCTCTCAGTTTTACTCAAGGCAACACCAAAAATATCTTACATCATTTGGCCTTCCATGGCCCAGCTTACAAATTGAAACAGGGGTATCTCGTACCCAACCTATAGGGCCTTCGTGTAAAAAGAAATAGCAGTTAGATAAATGGCCCAAACACAAAATGAAAGGAGGCGAATGCTTGCACTCCTAGATATGCATTCTTAAAACCTAAAGGGCACTAGGCCAATGAAACAGGGGCTGTTCCCAAACTATGGAGGTGACTCGTATAAGAAAAAATTTAAGACATTACGGAAAGGAAGAAAACCAGTTACAAAACGTAGTCACTTCAAACCAATATGAAGGGGAGCTCAAGAGGGTACATCACTCTCTATCCCCGATTTACAGTGAAAGATTTTATGATGTTATTACATAAGCCAGCAGAAGTTACACTTTCAGAAATGTAGGTTACATAGTTAAGGTTTCGGACCTCTCCCTCGGGTTAAACTGCAGAGCTAGCAAGAAATAAAGATGTTAATTGGCCATTACCTTGTCGCTGTACTGCTGCCTGATGAAAGAGGCGCCTCCCGCCTTCTGCTTGACACACATACACTAAGTTAGATAATGATCATTTGGCCAAGAGACATGAAAATCCGCAGTTTATAAACCCTCGGGGAAAGTTCGAGACCTTTCATGAATAAACCAGCCACGCCCTCTCACTTTATTGGTGAATTTAAAAGTTACACTCAGAATCGAGGAAGAAGGCTGTGATAGGCAGAAGATTAATTACAGAAATTCGTGATTGGCTAAATTTAAAACTGGCGGAAAGAAAAGATAAATATTGCTAACCCAAAAATAAGGAACATTAATTAGTTTAAAAATAACTTATGAATACAAAACTTCTTTAAATCAAAGTTCATCCACATCATACCAGGGTGCATGATCATAGTTTTTGTAGTTACATTTGTTGAAGAAAGTTCAAACTTCTTGATGAAGGGCAAAAAAACAAATAGAAATTCACACAGTACTGGAAACTTCACATTACCAAAATTACGTTAAATTACTGTAGTGACATCTTCTGAGTAAAGGTTTAAGTAGGTCTAGTTTCAAGTTCACTGTTCTTTTAGGCACAAGATTTAAATGCGCGGCGTTGGGGTGTACCTCCCGGTACAATTACATTGAAAACTAAGTTAAGTTAAATCTGAAATATTACAAGTTCCTTACCCCATGAGAAGCTAGGGCCCTTCATGAGCATGAAGCACGACCAGATTACCAAGATCAGAATGAAGTCGCGCTGCAGTGTGCTTCCCGAAGGTAGCATGTGTTGGGTGGTGAAACAGCACAGCAGGAAAAGGACCAGTGAACATGCAGGATTTTTTCTAAACTAATCATTTTAATTATTACAAATTTTACACTGGTCGTCACGTCCTTCGTAAGATCTGGAAGCTTGTGAACTTTTGCAATCAAAGCAAGCTACAGCAAAATTGACATGTGCACTACCGTGTGTCACGCAATTTCCGATGATAAAAAATATCGACGATCTTGAATAATTAGATTTTATGTAGGTAATGAATTGCCCCACAAATTTTAAATGTTGGCGTAACTTTCAGCTGTTGAAATAAAACTGTCAGTAATAATGAGTAAGTGAGTACTGTTCACTCTGTGGTAGTGTCAACTCTCAGATCTCTGGTGGCACATTAATTAAAACATAGATCGCTTTCTCTGCTGTAGGCATCAGATCAAAATGCTGAGGCTGTACCATTTAAAAAGAAGTCCTCCTATGTTTTCGTTAACTGTGTCAACTCTTAGTTAGGTACCCTTACATGCATTTCTTTTTTAAGGTATAAAAAGGCATGGGAATATTGAAGAGATTAATCCTGTATTCCTTGTCTTCCACCATTCTCTGTGTCCTACACTCTGGAGGATGGTCCCTAAATGACTGGATGTTGAAGCTGAGAAGAACGTTAGTCCAAGCAGTGTGATGTTCAAATCCTGGCCAGTGGAGTCATATTCCACATAAAACTGAAGACTACACAGTCTTCTGTCCTTACAAAAACAGCAGTATTGCATGTTAGAACTTTACTCTCATATATATAGGATATTAACAAAAACCACTTAAATCACCAAAATATCTGACTTCTTATGTAAATGTATGCAGCTTTGGAACTATAAGGGAAGTTGTTTTTGGAAATGTCGCTTTGTTAACCGAGTTATTTCTTGTGTGTTGCAGTAAGAATGTGCCAAAGAAACCTTCCTTTCTGAAAAGAGACTTAGATGCCAGAGCTCATTCAGAAGCTTACCGTCTTATGTTCCGTTTGCCAAATTCTGAGAAGCTCGATGGAAGTACTGAAGCTACTCTTTGGACACCGTATAACAAACGCCATGTCTGGGGAAGGATGTTTTTGTCACAGAATTATCTTTGCTTTGCTAGTAGGGTTAGTATTTTTTTTTTCATACATCTTTGGTGAGATACATCTGAATATACGAAGACAATGAAAAGTGTTACTTGTATGACGGAGGTAAATGAGTAAACTCTCTTCATTGCTGGTGATTGTTTCCAGATGTCTTTATTTTGTAATTCTATAGATTTCATTTACATTAAGTATGCTGATGAGCTGAAAAGTGCTGTGAAATTCATTATCTTATTTTATAAATTAAATTACAACTGCTTTTATTGAAAATGACCAGATTTTCTCTCCTGCTTTTCTGTCACATCATTTGATGCTGTAATTCAACCAATTTTTAAAATGAAAATTGTGTTGTTTGTAATATTTCTTCTTGTGGTGACTGACAGCTGGAATTGTTAAAGCAGGTTTAATGTATTTGTAGGTAAAAGGCTTAGTAAGTGTCGTCATTCCTCTCCGTGATGTCCGCCTGGTTGAGAAAGCTGAGAACCAAGCATCCAATCCAGCTGTAAATAAATCTGTACTCATAACGACTAGTAGCCGGGCAAGCTTCCTCTTTGCTCAACTACAAGACCGTGACTTTGTTGTCCAGAAACTGTCTGAACTCCTGGCCAAGACTAGGATGTTAGTCGGGTGAGTTTGACTAGAAATATTCATGCACGGCAGCACAATTAATTTCAGAAGTGTGCAGTTCTGGGTGGTCTGGTAGGGAGGTTGTGTGGAAAATTTTTAAAATGTGAAGTTATAATGAAATGGTTTTGACCCTTTGCCATTTCCCAATTAACGGTGGCTGCCCGGCCGGAATTAACATGTGTTCTGACAGGGGCATTTAAATCCCAATAGATGCAGCATAAATGTCACCCCTTTAAGACAATAACATAGAAGTCAAACAACTAAGTATATGAATGTAATTTCTTTTGCATTTTGTTTTTAAATGATTATTGTGTACATATTTGTACTCGCCCTAATGTTGAATCTGAATATTGCCCAAGTTTCCTAAACCATTTCAGTATCAATGCCTGCCTTGCTAATGAGCACACACAAAAGTCCCCTAGGGGGCTGATGACCTTAGATGTTAGGCCCTTTAAACAACAATCATCATCATCATCATCATCATCATCATCATCATCAAAGTCTCCTAGGAAGTAATCATCAATTTCAGGTAAAACAAGCAAACCTATATAAAATTAGAACACCTACATACACCATTATATTGTCAACAGAGCCAGTTTTTTCTTGTAAATTGTAACCAGTACTCGGTGGTTACACAGATACATAGTTAAAGGGGAGGAAAATAAATGCAATTTCATGGTACCCTAAAGCCTAGACACACACTAAACATCTGGTGAACTGCGCCGCATACAACACAAGTAAATATCAGGTTGGGGAACTAGACGGCTATAAACAAGGAACGTGGACTGGGAACCTACCGAAGGTCATGGAAAAGCGAAGGTTGCAGGTTCCAGAAAAGCCAACAGTGATCTCTTGTTTTCAAGATATTATTTTCGAAAATCGACATTACAAAGTAAATTCCGAACAAATGTACCTATACACAAAATCTAGATACACAATTTGCGAAATATGAATTAGATGTTCTTTGACAAGAGCTTGCTATAAGATCAAGGAGTTAAGCAAATATATCTTAAGACGAATGAAGTCCTACGATACAATCTTGAAGGTAAGCGGAAACACAACATGTTATTACAATTTAGAGTGAAGCTAAATGTGCTTTCAAACATCTGAGCAATAGAGTGGCGACTAGGGCAAACTCCTATGTGATATACCAACGAAAATTAAATGTAAATTAAAACCGGACTGAAATCAACAGTGCTTACCACAAGGCAGCGCATCCTGGGAGCGACGTCACGCTGACATGCGTCAAAATAGCTGGACTCACGATAGAACAAAAGACACAAAATCCAATCTCGCTCACTTTAAAAAGGGAAGACTGGCCTTGGTGCGATTACGGTGTGGCCAATCAGAGCACAGGAGCTTGCCTATCGCCACCGAGATTCACCAATCACAACTCTTTATCCAGTCGCGATGTTTATACAATTTTCTTGAACACGTATACAAAAACAAATCTTGAACTTTCCATTTTCCAGAATAGAAAGGACATATTTCAAGAATCCATAACTGACAGGGGCCAACACACCGTCCTAAAAGTCTGCGTCACAAGCTTTCTGGACTGTTCCAGCTAATATAGAACAATAATCTAGTAGTTACAAATAAAATATGCTACAAAATATTTTACACTGTACAGGTTAGGTAGCCAAATGGAATATGATTAAAATATTCTAGCACAACACTCCACTTCACACCAAGTCTTCCTTAAAGGATAGGTTTACAAATAAAATATTCTACAAACACATTCCACATTCTAGATATTCTTCACAGGTCTCATAAATATTCGGCATTAATATTCGTCTGCTTTACTACAGGCTCGTAAATTCCCATCCCACAAATAATTGAAAAATGTATTTTTCTGAACTCCTGGAAAGTAAACCAACATTGTTTTCCCATATTTCCAGTTCATTAGAATGATTATCGCGATATTACTAGCAATATTTCTCTGTAGCCCTGTCCCTCGGTCTTCGCACGATATTTGTTCATGTTTTTCATGATTCTCTGAATTATCATCACTAGTACATTCATCAGAATAATATTCTGAACCTCTACTAGAAAGTTCACTATCTCCACTAATTTCTGACGTGCTCCAATTTCGCTTTCTTGCAAACCTTGTGATAAGTAGATAGCACAATGAGAACTCGAACATAAATAATCTCTAAGTGGAATATGATGTTTATAAACTAGGCCTACTCGTGAAATACACACAGTAAAAACTGTCAACAAGGTGCTGAGAGCTTGCCGAGTCACAAGAATGCACTGTGGTTTCACAAGGCTCTTCGGTATTTCCGTCAACACACTTCTAATGACTACGCATGTGATGAGCGCTTTGGAGCAGGCGGGTCCTAAATCTCAAGCACTCTGGAGCGTTAGGAACAGCATAGGGTTAAGGCATTTCATCACCATCTACTTCTGTTAATTGCAAGTAATTTCTGCATTGTTTACTTATTTATTCAATTTGTTGTTAATCTGAAGTGAAAATGAAGTATGGGTAAAGATGGTTTTGATGTTAACAAAGGATGGTAAAAATCTTGTTAAATATACATTATTGTGTTTACAATTTGGTATTTTATTTAGTGTATTTACAAAGATGTATATGCCACTACTGATTGCCCTTTGTAATCTGATGCATTGAATTTCTATTCTATTGAATAAATTGCGTCTTGTATAACACGATCTTCAGCACTCGTGTGTGAAAGGTTTCTTGTTATTGTTTGCTGTTGCAAAGATATGACTTGTAATTCCATGTTATTAGGTTGGTGCATATGTTTGTCTCCTGTGCCAGCCATGTCATCGTCCTAGCAAGTACATTCGGTTTTAGATAATGTTGGTGAGATTGGAGGGCCAAGGAACTGAAATGTCGAACATTTCCAACACATTTGTCTTTTCTTGTTTAACTATCAATTAAAGGCATTGAAGTGTTCAAACCCCATCAAATGATGTTTCCTAGATGGCTATTGAATATGAGCAATTTCTATGTTCTGGAAGACAATCCAAATTCGATGGAGACTCTTTAAATGCTTTAATTCATGATGACATAGATAAAAATGAATTGGAACGAATGGACCACCGTATGGCATTCTCTTCTATAGGTGTATATATTGATGAGAAGACAGGAGAAACTGTATTGGCATGGAAAACAAATGCTTGTACAAACCTTATAATGTAGAATTAGAAGAGAGTACGTGATAGCTGAGCGACAAAAGACAGCCAAATCCCAGCAATTGCACTTGGGAATTTTAAAAATAAGTTATGTCCCTGTGGTTATGATTCCATGTAAAAACTGGAGGTCTTGTGATTTTAACCACGATATCAACAGTCACATAAAAATACAGGCCTGCCTACTTGCTTAGATTTAGAGGAATTCCCAAGTTATATTGTATACCGTATTTTCTCGCACATACAGAAAGCAAGACTGAGATGGTTTGGACATGTAAAAAAGAATGGGAAAGGAACAGGTAGCAAGAAGGGAATCAGAAAGAGACGTTAAGGGAAAGAGACCAGTTGGAAGACCGAGAAGAAGGTGGATGGATCAGATTTGGAAGGACATTAGAGAAGCTGGATTGGATGTGGCAGAAGTAATGGTGCAGGAAAAGTGGAAGGACAGAAAGGAGTGGAGGAGGCTTGTTAACCACACCCGGCCGACTGGAGTGGTACATTGATGATGATGATGATGATGATTATGATTTTCTCGCATATTAGACTCCCTTTCTTTCCACTTCTATAGCCACAAAAAGTAAGAGTGGGGAGGGTCCTATATGCAATAGCCTCTCTTTTTGTTCAGTGCCAGTAGAAATAAGTATAAATTATACATACCTGTATTCTACACTATTCTTTAACTCTATTACTACCACGTGGCGTGCGCCTGAGTGCCACTTTTAGTAATACTATTACCACGAAATTTGAAATTCAGCCACTCAAAAGCTATTCACATTATCGAATTATGTTTTAACGTGTTGTCAGTTTCCTTTACTGTCATTACGTGGTGTTATCGATCGATAGTGATTGGTGGTGCGATCTAGCCATGTGCGCTGAGCGCTGACATACATACTCCTCACTCGCTCCGGTTAGATAAACTCAAATTTATGCGCGTGTGTTCTATTACTTCACAGATTTAGAATGAAAGTGTAGTGAGTCAACAGTCTGTAATCATCTCTTAAGTATTTGGTTCATACTGTATATTGAGATATGCTGAGCACTGCACATGATGATGTCATGACTGAAGTACCCGCAGCAAGAGGGAACCACGAGAAATCCAAACCATCAGCAGTAGTGGACTGTAACAAATTCGACCATGTTATGCATTCACAAGGAAATCGATCAAGTGGTGGAAAAAATTATTCTTCCATCTGATTGATGTTGCCATAGTGAATGCCTATATACTGTACCATAAGGCTTGTTCACAAAAAACTTCCCCTATCAAATTTTTCTGAATGTTTGGCAGATAAATTGGTGAGTAGTGTTGGGGCTGAAATTACTGAAGAACCAGGAGCATCATCTGCGGTAAGGCTAGAATACCTGTAGCGGGCGTGAAGAAGGAAGGACACGCACAGCGTACTTGCAAGGTTTGCAAAGACAAGTCCAAACACAACACCTGCCGTGCTGTAAAGAAAATGACGACCGTATATTGCTGTAAATGTGATGTTGGTCTTTGCACAGGAGAATGTTTTGAGTGTTACCATATCAAAGCTAGGTATTGGGAATAACAATGTGTAATTCTGTTGTTCATTGACTGAAAACTATCAAACTTTTCTAAGTGAATTAGAAATTCAATTGCATGAACAAGGATAACAACAGTATGTACAAATATTTTAGCCTGAATTTCTTTCCAATGCTGAATGTAAGCATTTTTTAATTGATTTCAAGTGATAGTCCACTTTTTCTAGAATATATATATGAAATTGTTTATTTATATTGCAAAAACTGATCTCTTTACAAAGGAAAACTCAATGTGTCCTCCTATTCAATACATACATATCTCCATCATTAGAAGGAGTAATAAAAGTCAAACATGTTTCAACTCGTTTGAGCCGTCTTCAGTGAAAAAAGGAAGTTAAAAAGTGTGTATAAACCTATGAAGATACAATGAAAACAAATGAGATAAGATGGAGACAAACAATAAGTGTACACAGTGAGGTTGTGGACCTCTTAGTCTAAAAATTTTGCAGTGTGATACAATTAAAAACAGGACAAAATCACTGTGTTAAAAATTCAGAATTGACAGTCTGTCTCTGTAGAGTCACCATCACAAATAGTTAAGAGGGGTGATAAAGATGTTGATTTCCATAGGGAACCTGAAGTATTTGTTCCGAATGAGTAAATTTATATTACCAATATAGTTGGTCCGTTATTGGAGATAATAAATTTTCCAGCTAACTCATTCCTGGTTGCCAGCGTTTTGCCCCAGTGTGCTAAGTTGGGCTCATCAGTTTTTAAATAGCACACCTACCAAGGCGCATGGCCCCCGACGAGCTTGTTTCCGCTTCTCGGCTTCATCATGTCAGATCTTCAGTGTTGATTTTTTAATTGGTTAGTGCAATGGCTTTTACCTTGACGACCGAGGTTCGATTCCTGGCCGATCTTGGTTTGAAATTTTCGCCTGAAAAATCATGTGGCATCAGGAAGGGCATCCAGCCCTGACCGAACAATGCCACCTGACTCCAGCGACCCCAGAAATACCCGGGATAGGCTGAACAAACTTTCTAATTTTTGTAGTTGACAACTTGACAACTCACTCCTAATATAATTTTTTAAATCAGCAAGATCTTTGAAGGTTTTTTTTTTCATCCTTGAAGCTTAGTTCAGAGAAAATCTTGAATTATTTCCAATAATTTCTGTTTATCTCCCTTCGGAGAGCCCAAGGTTGTGTGGCTGGAGGGAAATAGAGTGCCTACTTCAGTGGAGCAGGTACAGAGCCTATCGGTACTGTGGTGCAACATGGATGTGAAGCGGTGTGGAGACAAGGCACACAAACATAATTTGCTTCTGTAATGACCGAAGAAAGACTTTGATACCAGAGCAACACAGGCAGGGATTGTTCAACCTAAAAATCTTCACATCCTCAGATATTTACTTACTCCCCAATATTGCAGTACATAGAGAACGTTGTTTCTCCCCCCACTTGTGTTGGTCTTTTGCTGTCGTCTTCCAGTTTTTCACATTTGTACCTTCAAATCATCCAGGCTTTTTCCTCCCCTTCACCTTTCTGGACACTATTACTGTCATGCAGCACACTTCAGCCTGCATATTTTTGTGTTCTATAATGAGATTGTTGCAGAAATATATTAAGCATTACTCAGAATTGTTTAAATGCAACTTAAAGGCTTCCCAGTCTGCCGAACACACAATTTCAATATAAATATTACACTATGACATCCCTGTAAAAATACACAGTATTAAATAAAGAACATCATATTCTCTCAAGTCACAGTCAAGATTTGGAAATATTTATGTTTATTTCTGTCCAAACATCTATGGAATTTAAATCACTTACAAGAATTAAAAATAAAAAATATTGGTGTAAAGGACAGACCATTAAATGCTCATTAAGAATCCTAGCAAAGTTTTAATGAATAAAATATAAGAAATAATAATAAAGATAGCAACAACAATGATAATACTAAGGGTAAATCACTTGTAGGGGAAGCGCAGCATGTGGGGGGCGCGTGACGCACTGACAGACGTACACCTCGCATTTTGTGTTGGAACGGTGACAGAGATAAGTTCCAAATTTCAAATTCATAGATGTTTGGACAGAAATAAACATAAATATTTCCAAATATTGAGTGTGATTGGATAGAATCTGATGACGTTCTTTATAAACAGAACATGTCACTGTTTGTTTTTTACAGGTATATCATAGTGTAATATACTTTTGTGTTGGCAGACTGGAAAGCTTTTAAACTGAGTCGACAGAGATAAGTATTGCTTCCTTCTTAACAAATTAGAATTGTTTGTACAGTTGCTAAAAATGTAAAAACCGGGCGAGTTGGCCGTGCGCGTAGAGGCGCGCGGCTGTGAGCTTGCATCCGGGAGATAGGGGGTTCGAATCCCACTGTCGGCAGCCCTGAAAATGGTTTTCCGTGGTTTCCCATTTTCACACCAGGCAAATGCTGGGGCTGTACCTTAATTAAGGCCACGGCCGCTTCCTTCCAACTCCTAGGCCATTCCTATCCCATCGTCGCCATAAGACCTATCTGTGTCGGTGTGACGTAAAGCCCCTAGCAAAAAAAAAAAAAAAAAAAATGTAAAAAACATGAGCAGTCCCTTGCAGGTTCACTTTCCTCAGCTACAATTGGACCTATGGATATATTTGTTGTGGTATCTACATGGTTTGTATCTACATGGGGGATGAAATATATTTTGATAATAATGTAAAATGTAATGCTGTCTGTCTTCAAAATAATCAAAGAAAACTTTGGAGTGTTTTTATGACTGTTTAATCTTGTATTAAAGCATGTATTATACTTTAATGAGGAACCCAGTTCAGGGCCCTGACTTAGCTTTAGATTAAGTATGGCTGAAGATGCTTACAAAGCCTAAGCGAAACATGTCCCATTTTAACATATATGTAATATTTGTATCTTAGACTTATAGACTGTAAAGTATTGGAATGGTGGTTTTTTAATAAATTTGTTTGAAACTTTTACATTCTGTACTCCAATACGGCTATCATAATGAGACTCATAACATGTCTCACTGTCAAAAATTAAACTTTCTAGTGTGACATTTATTGGATTTTCATTGTTCTGTAATGGTGTTTAGGTCACTGATACTGTCATTTGCATCGTATAGGGTTCGGTTCAACATCACAAAGTGGCAAAGCTTTTTAAGGAACATTACACCTTAAGATCTTAAGATTGTGCTTTTGAACGTTTATGTGAGTTACTGTCTGTTAATTTAATCTATGCAGTTCAGCACACAGTCTTTGTAAGACCATTGCACTGTTTCACTATCCTTTGGTTCAGAAAGGAATGTAATGAAATTGAACATGAAATAAAAAAATGTAATGCTGTGTGTCTTCAAAATAATCAAAGAAAACTTTGGAGACTTCTCTCTTATTCCTTCTCATGTTTTATTTCTACTATTCTTTATCTCTCTCATTTACAGCATCAGCATGACGATATCATCCATCATAAATACCGGGTGTCCCAAGAAGTCCTTTGACCGAGAAATTGAAAAATGACAAACTACAAACAACTGTGCAATTAACTTCACTATTATTTAAATTGTTCAGCTGTTCAAAATGCTTCACATTCACTTTAATATATATTTCACAATGTTTATTAACCAAATTTTTACATAAACCCCTGTTGTTGTTTAGCACTTCAAATTATTTTTCGATGATTGCTCTCGGATGTTCCAAATTTGTTGGCCTTTGTGAAAAAACATTGTTTTTCAAAATTCCTCACATTGCAAATTCTATTCTGCATTGACCACTTTCATCTTCACACAACTGCAGAATTTAAAATACACTGCCTCCACAATTTTTCCTTTTTTTCCCAGACTTGCATATAGGACTCTATCATACGTCTTATCTGAATCGGTAAATATCATTATCATATCATTCCCATACTTGCAACAATTGTTATGATGGAAAAAGGATGTTGTATGGATTGATAAAAAATATGAGAAAAAGAAAAAATTTACACAAAACGAGTGAAGGAAGAGAGTGGAAATGTAATAATAGACCCAGAGGAGATAAAGAATAGTTGGAGAGATTATTTTGATAAAGTCCTGGATCTGAGAAATGATGCAGAAGAGAGTGTAGTAGTTAATGAGGATGATCGAGAAAGGGAGAGTGATATTACAATAGCAGAGGTGGAAATGGCTCTTAAATTAAAACAGGAAAAGCAGCAGGGATTGATGAAATATGTGTGGAAATGATGAAGGCAGCAGGACCTATTGGTCTACATTGGTTAAAGGAGGAAAGAGCAAGCACCAGTATTTAAGAAAGGTAACAGTAAGGTATCGAGGAATTACACTGTTGTCACAAGTAGCCAAAATCTTGGAGAGAATAATAGAAAGGAGGATGAGAGGAAGGGTTGAAAGAAATTTCGAAGAAGAGCAGTATGGATTTTGACAGGGCAGGTCAACAATAGAGCCCTTGATCTAGAGAAGGCATATGATAGTGTTAATAGAGAAAAGGTGTGGGAAACCCTGGAAAGAGTGGAAGGCAATCAAGGGAACTAGTGAAGGCAATGTATAAGAATTGTTTCAGTTGTGTCCAGACTCCTGTGGGGAGGACAGATGGGTTCAGAAACCAAACTGCACTAAGACAGGGAAGTGTATTGTCTCCGCTTACGTTTATAATGGTTATGGATGAAATTCTAAAGGAAACGAAGGCGAGATATTTAGGGAATATGAAAATGTTGCTATTTGCAGATGACAGAGTGATCTGGGGAGTCAACAATACAGGAGTGCAAATACAACTAGAGGCTTTAAATGACAATATTGAGAAATACGGTACGAGAATCTGTGTGGAGAAGAGCAAAACAGTGGTGACAATAAGAGGAGAAAGGGGACAAACCTTGAGGTTGTTGAATGCTTCAAGTGAAATAATGCAAGATTGATTGATTGATTGATTGATTGATTGATTTATTTATTTATTTATTTATTTATTTATTTATTTATTTATTTATTTATTTATTTATTTATTTATTTATTTATTTATTTATTTATTTATTTATTTATTTATTTATTTATTTATTTATTAATTAATTAATTCACTCACTCACTCACTCACAAGTGGCAAAGTTAGGGCTCTTGGCCATATCTTACACTTAACCACTGTAGTGATACATCATTGGGAGCAGAGTCTGAGTACATAATATTATATAGTAAATAATAACCTACACAAAAATAGATTACACTTTTCTAACTCACATTCATTCGATCTTCCAGTCATACAAGTTAGTGAGCTGCATTCAGCAGGTAGCCGGGCTGAGTGGCTCAGACGGTTGAGGCGCTGGCCTTCCGACCCCAACGTGGCAGGTTCGATCCTGGCTCAGTCCGGTGGTATTTGAAGGTGCTCAAATACGTCAGCCTCGTGTCGGTAGATTTACTGGCACATAAAAGAACTCCTGCGGGACAAAATTCTGGCACCTCGGCATCTCCGAAATACGTAAAAGAGTAGTTAGTGGGACGTAAAGCAAATAACATTATTATTAGTAATGAGGTGGAATTTCTGACACTGACAGGCAGGGAATTCCTAAGTCTAGAACCCGCCACAACAAAGGAATTGTTGTATATAGAGGATCGGTGAACAGGAATAGAAAGGGAGGAACCAGAGCGGGTATTACTGCTATGAAAGGAGGACAAATTCTTAAGCTGGGATCAAATGTATAGTGGTCTGTCTTCAGAGAGCAGTCTGTATATCTGTATTAGTATGTGATACGTTCGTCGTTTGTCAGGTTTCAGCCATGAAATAGTGTGATAGTATGGGGTGACGGGGTGACATGTGTATCATAACTCGGACTGTATATAAATCTAAGGCAACAATTAAGCGCTCTTTGAAGTTTCGAAGTCTGCTCTTTTGTTGCTTCTACCAGAATGACGTCACAGTAGTCGAGGATGGGAAGCACTAGCGTTTGTATGAGTGTGAATCTCACATTACAAGGTAAAATATCACTGTTTCTTTTAACCGAATGAAGTATCGAAAATATTTTTTTACACACTTTCTTAATATATTCAGACCAATTTAAAGTTTTGTTCATTGTCACTCCAAGATTTCTCACAGTTTGGCTGAATGAAATAACTCTACCATTCAGTATAACTGGAGGAATAGTTTCGTATCATAGTGTGGCCAACAATTTTTGAGAGCCAATAATGATTGCTTGTGTCTTGGAGGGGTTAAGAAGGAGGGAATTTTTCAAGGAGTAAGCATTAAGTCGCTGAAAGTGAGCATTGATGCCTGTTATGGCATGCGGCAAATCAGAGGTCTTACAGTGACAGTAAATTTGTAAGTCGTCCGCATAAAGATGGTAGCTACAATTCTTTAAATTAGATGAAATGTCGTTTATGTACAAAATAATGAGCAATGGGCCTAAAACACTACCCTGCGGCGTGCCTTCCTTCCTAGTTAGCCAGTGAGAGGTTTGATCAAGGGTTATAATTCGTTGCGCGCTATTTTTGAGGTACGATGAAAAGAAATTAATAGTTCATTGATCGAAGTAGTGAGATTGGATCTTGTTTAGTAGAGTCTGGATGTTTATAGTGTCAAAGGCACTACTGAAATCGAGGAGAGTAAGTATTGTCACCAGTCTTTGGTCCATTGCGTGTTGTACGTCATCAAGTCATTTTGAGCAGGGCAGTTGCTGTGCATTGTCCCTTCTTGAAGCCAGATTGCAGTTGGTTTAGGAGAGAATGGTTGTTTAAGTATTCCAACACCTACTCATGAACCAGATGCTCGAGTGCTTTGGAAATCGTAGGTAAAATAGAAATTAGTCTGTAGCTGGATGGTAGGGAGGGGTCAGGTTTCTTAGGCGCAGGGATAACATTGGCTAGTTTCCATAGTGAAGAAAAGGTTCCGTTTTTAAGGCAGTAGTTAAAAATGTGGGTAATAATTGGTAAAACAGCACCAATAATTAGTACGTTTACATACAGGATTCAGATCGATCTGAGTACACTTCCCGTATTGAAAATGCCATGTAAACGTGGACTCAGTTCGGTTTGAGTCTCAAGGTCGATACAGCAAAATCTGGGATCGTATCGTACTCGGTTCGAATTGAGTTCCATGTAAACGTGGATCATATTGAAAACGACTGTGCACACACTCCATGTAATCATCATCGTCAAAGTTCAATGATCAGCAACTGCAATCATATAATAAGACGGCCAGCCCTTGCGATTAACAAAATCACGATAACCTTCTGTTGGGGGTTAAATTGGAATGTGCGTTCCATCTATTACACCAATTACATTTGGAATACCACACATACTTTCAAAACTGAAAGTTATCTCCTAGGCTTCTATTGCATTTGGCGTTATTAAATTCTAAGAGGTGATATAGATTTAATTCAATTCTGCATCGTTCGTATACGTCTATGTTGCCCAGCGGATTGAATACGATACTCAAATAGCCTACTACATGTAAACGGGGATCGTATTCAATACTGTAAGTGTACTCAAATAGATCTCAATCCCCATGTAAACGTACAGTACTAAATGTTGTGTAAGAAAGTTATAGGGATATCATCCACTCCTCTGGCTTTTGATTTGATAGAATATAATACTTTTTTAACTTTATTAGCAGTAACGGGGGGAATGTAAAATGTTGTTGGTCAGGTAAAGGGTTCATAACAGAGTTGGGTACTGAGTTTGGGGAATTTAGTACATTAGATGGTGTTCTTTCTTCAGTAAAAAACTCATTTAACTTATTGAGTGGTACGTCTGGCACATGAAGTTGTTGCTGAGGTTTTCCTATGCCTAAGGAACGAAGCGTGTTCTAAGCATTGCTAGAATTCATGTTTGCAGTCATGTTTTGCAAGTAAGTAAATTTACGGTTTCTAACAAACTGTTTAACTCTATTTCTAAGGACCCGATAATTTTCGAACTCACTTTGGTCACGACTTCGTTTAAAACGTTGGTAAAGTGCATCGCGGTGGGCCATCATGTTTTTAATTTCATTACTTAGCCAGGGACAAGATGGGCGAGTAACTTTTATTTTGAAATAATAACAATAAGTTAATTTATTAATTTGTCCACCTAATCAATACAATAAATCTCGTCTTTGTTGGACTACATTGACATGTTAACTAAAAATGGTACATGTTTCACCTTACATATAGGCATCATCAGCCATGGGTTTAACCTTGAAATAAAATCAGGCACCTGATTTATATATAAATAAGATAAAACTAATTTATAAAAAGCCTTGAAGAGACTTGAAAGAAAATTGACATGTGGTAAAAGACTAGTACAATGTTGGTTTTAAAGACAAGGCTATGAGTGAGAAGTTTATAATTGGGGAAAGTATTTACAATAATAACATTAAAAGACTATTAATATGAGTAAAATGAATAAACCGACAGTTTGTTATAGACAAGTGGTAAAATAGCCGTAAAGTGATGTTGACCGACTAGAGGTTGGAAGTAGATTATGTTTTTAAAAATACGATTCCGATCGTCATTTTCATTATCTAGTTCCAACTTCTAGTCGGTCAACATCACTTTACAGCAATTTTACCACTTGTCTATAACAAACTGTCGGTTTATTCATTTTACTCCTATTAATAGTCTTTTAATGTTATTATTGTAAATACTTTTCCCAATTATAAACTTCTCACTCATTGAACCACAGTTCTACAAGATCACTTAGTACACACTTGTAGGACAAATATGCTACCAGTTATGCGGCTTCTGCGAGATATAGACAGAGCACTCCTACGCGTACATTACAGTAGAACGCCATTTTGAATAAATGCAAAGTTCGATAACGAGATTAGCCGAAGGGTACAAGTGGGAAATACATTCTACCGGAATGTACGGAACTTGGTGTGGAACAGAGAAGTTCATATGAAATGTAAAGAGATAATGTACAAGATGTACTGTACCCCTATATTAACGTATGCACTTTGACAGCGAGAAATGAGAGTAAAACTCAGGCCAGACAAGGAGAGACAGAGTAAGAAATGTTGAGGTCAGAAAAGAGATAGGGTAGAAAAACTGACATGGTTAAGACATGTTATGAGGATGGAGGAGGGAAGGATACCAAAACAAGTGTTGGAGGCTAAGACAGAAGGAAAGAGGACAAGAGGGAGGCCAGAGCAAGGTGGATGGACTCTGTCAGGAACAGTATAAGAAACAGAAGACCGGACTTGAATACAATTACTGAAGAGGAGTGGTGGAAAGAGAGGCAGGAGCTGGACAAGGGGAAATGATGATGATGATGATGATGATGATGATGATGATATCTTGTTATTAAAATGTGCCTCACTGTTGGTCCTCCACTTCTCTTCTTGAAATTCACAATTTGTCTGATTCTTCTTTCTGGTGTTAATTTTGGCAACATGAGATCTAATTGTGATTCCTCTATAATTATTATTTTCTTGAAAACAGTTTTGATAGCACTCTGCCTCTGTGTTTTAATTTTTGAAGTGCCAGTTTCACTTCTGATGTGTTGTATCCACGTCATGAACACTTTCTTCCTATGTGCCTATTATATATATCTTTGTTGAGGGCCACCTTGGTGAGACAGTATACAAGTCTGCCTGGTTCACCTGGAAGGGCATGGGTTTGATTTCTTATCTGGGAGTGGAGAAATTTAGGAAAGTTAGAGGCACATACAGCATACAGATCGTTACATGTCATAATGAGGCTACTTAAAGGATGCAACAAAGAATTAAAAGAGAAAAGTTACTTAAGTATGGTTCGTCCATTATTGGAATATGCAAACAGTGTTTGGGATCCTCACCAAGAATACCTAATAAAAGAAATAGATAGTGTGCAGAGGAAAGCAGCAAGATTTGTAACAGGGGATTTCAGGAGAAAGAGTAGTGTATCAGAAATGTTAAAAGAACTTGGGTGGGAAACTTTAAGTAAGAGAAAGGAGAAAACTAGACTTATAGGATTATATAGAGCCTATACAAGAGAAGAAGCATGGGGAGAAATCCTTAAGAGGCTTCAGTTCGAAAATAATTATATCAGCAGGACTGACCACAACTATAAAATTCGAAGGAATTTTAGCAGAAGCGACTGGGGTAAATTTTCATTCATTGGGAAGGGCGTGAAGGAGTGGAACAGTTTACCAGGGGTAGTGTTTGACCCTTTTCCAAAATCTGTACAGATATTCAAGAAGAGAATAAACAACAACAGAGAAAATAAATGAAATGTTAGATGGCATTTGACCAGTGCAGGTTATTGTAAATAAAAAATGTGTGTGAATAAAGAAATTCCATCCCCTGGTCTAAGGAGTTTGGACAGCCCAAGTAGGGGACTGCCTGTAGGGGTGAAGTACAGTGGGGACTTCGAGGGACCTGGGACTGCTACGGTAGCTGTGGAGGCCCTTCAGGGACTCTGAAAAGTGGTGGCAAAAGGGGCTCTGGTTAAGACGCAGTAGGTCGTTATGCTACTTAGGTTCCAAAATGGGTAAAAAATTAATAAGTAAATAAATGCAATGTAAATTTTAATCTTATACCAGTTGTATAGTATTATTTGAAGTAACTCCACATACAGTATATGAGTTGACTATGTTTGTAAATACAGGAGATATTGTAAGTAGAATTTTGTAAACAATATAAATTTATTAAGGATGAGCTGTGTTTTTAATAGAAAAATTGTTAGCGTAAATTGTATAATATTGTATTCTAGGAAAATTTTCTTCTCTTGTTAATTTAAAAGTTAGTGCTTGACAATAATGTATTTTAGTGTACCATTTGCCACCGAGGTAGACACCTCATTTGCAAATAAAGGGATTTTGATTTGATTTGATTTGATTTGATATTCTGGGTTAGTTTTACGTAATCCTGTTTACAAAAGGTATATGAAAAATTATTTGTTTACCCTAAAACTGCCAGCTGTAAGTGTGCTCAAGACTAGCTGCCCACTCATTTCAGTCCATTTTGATTCCAGACTATTTAAAGACTTTTTGGAAGGCCTGGACTGTCATAGTTGAGAATAGAAATTGTGTACTGTAGATATATGTCTTAGAAGTAATTTATCCAATTACATTATTTAGAAAGTTAATTCCTCATATTTCAAAATACCTCTACACATACGAGTTTGGTTGTTTGTACTGTTGACTTCAGATAAAGCTGTAAAGAAGTAGGATCTAGAGTGTTATAATATTTGTGAACAGAATGGATTGAGAGGTTTTTTTTTTTTTTTTTTTTCATAGGACATCCAGTGATGCATCATGTGATAATCCAACACAACCTGAAAATGGAACTTCAGGTAAGAACTGAGATTAATGTACTTTGCATTAATTGTGCAGTATTTTACTAGAGTGAGCATTGTATTATTATTGCTTGTTGTTTTTTACCAAGCACCAGATGTTGTTTGGAGCCCGCAGTTGCCACTCATGACTCGGTTTAAAGTTAACGTTTCACCCGAATACATGGCCAAGCAGGACGCTAAAGAGAAATTGTGGGAGCTGCACTTCGCTGATTATGGTCGTGGGGTGTCCATGTATCGGACCACAGAAATAGCCAAATTGGTGTTGCAGGGTATACCAGATCGACTGCGTCATGAAGTTTGGATGACATTTTCTGGTGAGTTTCCCTACCACTCTACTAAGGTTTATTTATTAAATAAATAAACAGGGTGACTACTTAGATCCAGAAAATATGTTTGCATACAATTTGAATTAAACATACAATAGGAATATAATAAAAATCACTTCATATTTAAGGTACGAGGCATATCTTTTAAGTAAATACCATTTTGATATAGAAAAAAGTAATGCATTTTTTTTTTTTTTTTTTTTTTTACATTTTTTTCTTAAACATGTATTTCCGAGTGGAGGAACAGTTGGTAGTCATTAAGCGCCAGGTCAGGGCTATACGGAGGATGATCATAGTGAAGTGAACCAAATGAAGTGATGAAGTCTTGGGTTTGATTAATCATGTGAGGTCGCACTCTGTCGTGAAGCATGAGTGTGCCATTTCATTTGTTTTGGATTGCATGATGGAGTTTACATTTATTGTGTCACCCCAGTGCATAAAATCCACAAACAACACACAGTGCACATGAGTTTGTTTGCTTGCACTTCACTTTCATGGGTGATGTTGAGTGTGCTGTTTTGATTCCATGTTTCGTCGCCAGTGACAGTTCGGCTTAGGAACGCATCTCCTCTGTTACTGTACCATTCAGGGAAAGTCAAAGCACTGCCTATGGACCTCCAGCAGCATCCTCGGTACACAGTGTGAGCACAGCATCTCATAATTGCCACAATTTCGTAAAGCACACTCCTTGAAATTTCAGGCAACTCGTAACCAATGACGAAATCGTAAAGCATCCATTTTCTCAAACCTTTGTATCAGTTCTCTGCAACAAGTCTTCAGTAATGATAGGCAGTCGCCCACTACGCTTCTTGTTGTGGATATAAGTACGGCCTCGTAGCACGTTCTGCATACACTTCACTGTTTCATGTACCTGCATTTAGAAAATGAATCACAGTGTACTGTTAATTGTCAGAGAGATTTTCAATACGCACAAACAAATAAATATGGATGAATGCTTACATAATGACATTTGTGGCCAGCCCACAGATGTACGTACTGAGCGTGATGCGCCAAATGACGACCGAAGCTCTGCAGCGGTCATATTTATAAACTGTACTTGCTTAAAATACATGCTTCATACAAATGAAAATGTGAAAATTTTTGGTGAGTCCCGAAGATCTCTATTGATATTTTTTCTATTTCATGGAATGGAAGTTTTAAACTTTTCAGTGGTTCCACACAGAAAGCCTCTTAATGATCTACTGATCAAGAGGAATTTTGTACTTTGCAGAAAGGTATGACAGCCATGGTTTGTAAATGGCTTGTTTCTCACTATTAACTTCCTCAGCCTGATTAGAGTCCCTTTCAAAATGAATGGTAGGAAATGTATTTATAACTGCTTGTCCCATGCTGGCACAGAGGTCAGTAAACCCTTCCCATTCCAATTACCTTCCATATTGTCCCCACATTTACCCATCACCTTCTCATATCCTTCAATTTGATTTCCAACTCTTGCATTGAAATTGCCCATTAACCGTATCCTCTCCTTGCTGTTGACTCTGACTACGACGTGTCACTCAGCGCTTCATAAAACTTATCAAATTCATCCTCATCTGCACCCTCACATGGTGAATAGACTGAAACAATTCTCGTCGTAATTCCTCCAACTGTTAAATCTACCCACATCATTAGCTCATTTACATGCCTAATGGAAACTTTATTGCACGCAGTAGTATTCCTCATGAACAGTCCTACCCCACACTGCCCTTCCCTTCTTAACACTTGTTAAGAACACTTTATAATCTCCTCTTCCTCGTTATTTCCCCTTACCCAAACATCACTGATTCCTAATATATCAAGATTCATCCCGTTTGTCTCAAAGCCAGTTCCATTTTCTTTCATCCTTAAGCCCCATTAATACTGATAGTTCCCAGTCGAATTCCATTTTGTTCACCAAGTTGGATTCCGTTACTCCCATAGGTCCGAGGCTTGTTTAAAACTTTCTGAGTGTGCTCGGTGAAAATTCTGTGAAAGAGCTCTCCTCTAATGGGTTAGGGACCACATCAGATTTTGTAGTCCTAGCCATCTGAGCATAAGAAGGGCCATGACTCAGAATATATCCGAAATGTCCACTCTTATTTCGCAACAACTGGTATCCCAACTCTCAGGACCACTTACTGTAGTTACCGAGCTCGATAGCTGCAGTCGCTTAAGTGCGGTCAGTATCCAGTAATCGGGAGATAGTGGGTTCGAGCCCCACTGTCGGCAGCCCTGAAGATGGTTTTTCATGGTTTCCCATTTTCACACCAGGCAAATGCCGGGGCTGTACCTTAATTAAGGCCACGGCCGCTTCCTTCCAATTCCTAGGCCTTTCCTATCCCATCGTCGCCATAAGACCTATCTGTGTCGGTGCGACGTAAAGCAAATAGCAAAAAAAAAAAAAAAAGCCAGGGCTGTACCTTAATTAAGGCCACGGCCGCTTCCTTCCAATTCCTAGGCCTTTCCTGTCCCATCGTCGCCACAAGACCCATCTGTGAAGGCGCGACGTAAAGCAAATGGCAAAAACCTTGCTGTAGTATTCCACTCAGCCATTGCCCATGGTTCTAGGATGTGACTACAGTATCCCACACCACAAACCATAGTTACTTCATGTTCCAAAAATAAATAGGATATTTCTAGATCTGTATGTGAATTATTTATTAGGTCCCAACGGGTTAAAATCTGTATGATTAAAGGGACGTTAAATAACATGTGTTTCTCACCACCATCACTAGCTTACATGAATAGTTTTACACAACATTGCTGCATTGTGGGACTAATTTAGAGTACTAGACCTAACTGCTTCAAAGTGGCAAGAGTGAGTAAATTATTTTAATAGAAGTCCAGTGCCTTAAGTCAGTAATAGTGCATCATCTTACGTGAATTTTTTCAGTTGATTATTGATGAGTGCTACATACTGTTTATGTTGATAGGAGCTGTGAATGACTTGGTGACCAATCCTGGAGTGTATCGATCTCTTGTTAAGCAGGCAGTTGGCAAAACTTCTACAGCTAATGATGAAATTGAACGCGATCTCCATCGTTCCCTTCCTGAACATCCTGCTTTTCAGTCAGATGTAGGAATTAATGCTCTACGTCGAGTTCTTTCGGCGTATGCCTGGAAGAATCCACAGATAGGTGAGCTAAGCCAAGTATTTAATTGCAAATTACGTTGTAGTTTGAATGTGCACTTCTATGTTTACATTCTTGTGCATTATTGTTTCAGGTTATTGCCAGGCCATGAATATTGTAGCATCTGTACTTCTTATCTACTGCCCTGAAGAGGAAGCCTTCTGGCAACTTGCAAACCTCTGTGAAAGTCTCCTACCAGACTACTATAACACACGAGTTGTTGGCGCTCTGGTAGACCAAAGTGTCTTAAATGAACTCATTTCTGAACACCTACCAAACCTCCATGCGCGTTTAGAAGAACTAGGCATGATTAAAATGATTTCTCTCTCATGGTTTCTTACTATTTTCCTCAGGTAAGACTAGGACTTAAATTAGTTGCAGTAGTTATAAAGTTTGATTATGCAGACATCCTGTGAAGTTTGGTTAGAGTTCTCAATACAGTCAAATATCATTTCAACTAATATTTCAAAAAATTGATAAAAATTATATTCCGCCTTTTTCTTCCTTCATAAGGCTCTGTATTAAATTATTTCAATTGTACAAACGGCAGTAACATGAAAATATCACTGTAACAATGACAGAACTGTCCCCTGCATGTAAATGTGACTTTTCTTGTGGTTTGCACACTCTGTTCCACTAAATTGTTCTTGTTCCTTAATTCTTTGGCTGGTTTGCTGACTCTTGTGTACCTGGACACTTATTTTCTTGTCTCACCTTTCTTCCTAAAAGGTTTCTTTTGTCACTTGAAATTCCATAATAGGTGCAATAAAAATATTGGTGCAAGTGATATAGTAGTCTAGTGATCTAGAAGAATCAACAGGTAAGTGTTCAATTTAGGAGAGAGCAAGAAAAAAAAAAAAAATCCCTACATATTTTTTCTTCAAGTGAAATTTATTACAGCATTTCTATAGAAGGTATGT
Source organism: Anabrus simplex (assembly GCF_040414725.1). Classification (NCBI taxonomy): domain Eukaryota; kingdom Metazoa; phylum Arthropoda; class Insecta; order Orthoptera; family Tettigoniidae; genus Anabrus; species Anabrus simplex. The sequence goes on from NC_090266.1 coordinate 1,220,511,938, forward strand.
GAAGTGCTTGGTCTCCTAGAACTGTGTAATTGTATGGCTTAAAAAATTTTTTTTAATGAAATAAAAGCAATTTATTGCTAAGCTAAGGACTTACAACAAAGAGCTGGTTGTTCACACCATTGAGAACAAACAAGAGCATCAAATGGGAGAAGTCACCACTAAACTACAGGAAATCCTAGAGCAGCTGAATGAAGCATCACACAAGGTTGGCTTGAAAATAAATCTTAAAAAAACCAAGGGATGCACTCGGATGGTATCGGTGCAATGATAGAAGTCCAGACCGTGGAACAGATCGATAAGGGTCAAACTTGAGAAATAACCTGGAGAGTTACTACTTAACTGGACCTCGAATTATGCAGAGGAGCATGCTTTGAGACAGAACATACTTAACGAGAGGAAATACGAAGTGGAATATTGTGAGACAGAATGGAAGCTGAACACAACACCGCAATTCTGAAAGACTGGCTTTGTATAGCAACAGACTGAGCTGATAGCTGAAGTGTGGTGTGAATGTGTTATTACTGCTAATGTGAGCCCTATCTCAGGGAATGATGCATGTCTCACCCAGTGTGTACTACATCATTAATAATACTTGCTTGTTGTTTAAAACGGCCCATCATTATAGTAGTCTATAGTTATGATGGTACAAGAAAACCAGCCTCAAGAAAGGCAACACACAGTTCTTGGGGTGCTGGGCGACCAGTAACCAACACCTTAAAGGTGGGGATTATCGTTGTAACGACTCTGCCACGGAAAGCGGAAGAGAAAGAGGATGTAGCGATAAGGGGACTGAGTGAAGGAAAGTGGAAGGATGCATACTACTGTAGGGTGGTCATTTAGAGACCAGCAGATTCTATGTACTTCCCGGCATGTTTTATCAGGTGTGCATGTTAGTTGCTGGTTTCCATGAACATACAGCGAGTTGAAGGAGGAGGAGGACCTCAGTAGCACGATAGGATGATGGACAGTGACACAGACTGCAGTACAGAACAAGGTCAACAGTTCAATATAATACCCAACTTTCTGGGCTTTATAGAAAATAGATTTGGTTTTACAATTACTGTATGTTTCTGTGAATGTTCAAAAGAGCAAACCCATTGAGTAAACTTTCAATTGTTTATTGTCAGTTTCAGTTTATTCCAATGGGGTCGATGACCTAGCTGTTAGGCCCCTTTAAACAATGGGTGAGGAGGGTTCTAACCCCCACCCCTGTTGCACACATCCTTGGAACATCAATCTAGACCACTCGCAAACTTGTCCCGTGTTTTTTGCACAAAGGTCACTGCGACTGCTTACTTCTCTTGATGCAGGTCTCTACTGGAAACAGTGTGCTAATGGTGAAGGTAGCAGAATATCATCACTGCAGATTGTTCCAAGACACACTTCAGTCAAGAACATCCTGTGCCAGTTTATGAAATGAGGAACCGTGGGAGACTACTGGCAAACATGAGTGCAGCTGGACTAGACAAGAGATGACTGAATGGGTGGCTATATTTCTAGAAAATAGAACTCAGAGAATTAGAGTAGGCAAAACTTTATCTGACCCTGTAATAATTAAGAAAGGAATTCCTCAAGCCAATATTATTGGACCTTTATGTTTTCTTATATATATCAATGATTTGAGTAAAGAAGTTGAATCAGCGATAAGGCTTTTTTGCAGATGATGTTTTTCTGTACAGAGTAATAAATAAGTTACAAGATTGTGAGCAACTGCAAAATGACCTCGATAATGTTGTGAGATGGACAGTACGCAATGGTATGATGATGAACAGGGTTAAAAGTCAGGTTGTGAGTTTCACAAATAGGAAAAGTCCTCTCAGTTTTAATTACTGCATTGATCGGGTGAAAGTTCCTTTTGGGGATCATTGTAAGTACCTAGGTCTTAATATAAGGAAAGATCTTCATTGGGGTGACCACATAAATATGATTGTAAATAAAGGGTACAGATCTCTGCATATGGTTATGAGGGTACTGAGGGGTTGTAGTAAGGACGTGAAGGAGACGGCATATAATTCTCTGGTAAGACCCCAACTAGAGTATGGTTCCAGTGTATGGGACCCTCACCAGGATTACTTGATTCAAGAAGTGGAACAAATCCAAAGAAAAGCAGCTCAATTTTTTCTGGGTGATTTCTGACAAAAGAGTAGCATTTAAAAAATGTTGCCAAGTTTGGGCTGGCAAGACTTGGGAGAAAGGAGACAAGCTGCTCGACTAAGTGGTATGTTACAGTTGTAAACAACTTTTAGCTCATAACATAACAAGTTACCCTCACCATCATCAAATGATTCTACTTTTGATCCTGCATTCAACACGTTAGCTACGTTCAACTGTCACATTGTCTTTTCAACCAGCGTGTCAACAAACCTACATGTCTTAACAACGTTATAGCATCATATGAAATGAGATGGTCCAATATCAACATTGTATATTAACCTTCAACTACAACCTCGTACTTCTTCATCAAAGTGAACCTCAACATCATCATATGCTGTTGACTTTTGACTTTTATCTTACGTAAACCAATAAATACAGGTCACTTGACCATCTTTCAGCATTATGTTTAAAAAAATACGATTTTGATCGTCATTCTCATTATTATCTAGTTCTAACCGCTAGTCAGTCAACATCATTTTATAGCAATTTTACTACTTGGCTATAACAAACTGTTGCTTTATTCATTTTACTTATAATAGTGGGCTTCCAATGTCACTATTGCAAATACTTTCACCAATGTAAACTTCTCACTCATAGCATAGTCTTTAAAATCAACATTGTACTAGTCTTTTACCACATGTCAATTTTCTTTCAAGTCTTTTCAAGGCTTTTTGTATATTAGTTTTATTTTTATTTATATGTAAATCAGGTGCCTGATTTTATTTCAAGGTTAAACCCATGGCTGATGATGCCTATATGTAAGGCAAAACCTGTATCATTTTAATTAACATGTCAGTGTAATTCAACAAAGACAAGGTTTATTGTATTGATTAGGTGGACAAATTAATAAAATAACTTATTGTTATTATTTCAGTTAAGTGTTATGTTCCATGCTGTCAGTGAAGAGATAGCGTGGAAAGACATTAGTAGGCAAATAAGTTTGAGTGGTGTCTTTAAAATTAGGAAGGGGAGTTAGGGATTGGAATAACTTTCCAAGGGAGATGTTCAATAAATTTCCAATTTCTTTGCAATCATTTAAGAAAAGGCTAGGAAAACAACAGATAGGGAATCTGCCACCTGGGTAACTGCTGTAAATGCAGATCAGTATTGATTTGGATGGATGGATGGATGGATGGATGGATGGATGGATGGATGGATGGATGGATGGATGGACGGACGGACGGACGGACATTCAGTAGTCCTGCTTTAGTCTGGATGAACGTTAGACCCAACTTAGGCGGGACTAACTACGGACCAAGAACATATTATTCATAGATCTGGATTATCAGCGTACTAAGGTAGTCTGAAGATCATCCTTGCTAAGCGTTGCAATACACAGAACTCACAAAGCAGAGCACGGCCTACGTGATGCGTTGCTCTGGCTAGCGCAGTGTACATCTAATTGACCGTGTTCCGAGACGTCAGTAACAACTCGCGTTCGATTCCTTTTCACACATGATTCTCATGGACTGATAATTTACGACAAAAAAGAAGATACGGAAAACCAGCTGGAGTCGGAAAGAAAACTTATTTCTCTTTTCATGTTTGGAGAAGAGATTGTCATTGGTGGAAAATAAATCTACTTCCACAAATTCAAATATAAAGAAGATACATTCATTTTTTTCAATTTCTTGTGAACATAATTGGGCTAATATTATCTTCCCAGTTATTGATGATTTTGCATTATACTAGTATAAGTTTGTAAAATAAAACTTTAATACCATAGCATAGCCGGACAGGGGCCTACTTATGACTGTTTGTCTATATAACAGATAACACGCTGATATTGCGAACATACTAGTGGTATTAATGTGACAGGCAGGATTTTATGGACTATAATCATGTCAGTTGTTAAAGCTATCTGAGTGTCGCTTGGTAGACCAAGGCCTTCAGGGCTGTTGTGCCATGGGGCTTGGTTTGGTTTATTAATTTTATTACCTGAACATTTAAAGAAAATCATCCTTTTCTGTTAATATACATTTGTGCGTCTTACCCTCCAGGATTTTAAATCCAAATGTGTGTTCCATCAGTGGTTCCAATGACCTAGAATGAATTTATGATGATGATTATGACTGATAGTGTGAAATTACAAGATATTAGAATCATTCCGTATTGACGGTTTTCACTTTACAATGGCGAAAAATGAGAGTATCCTCCTATTCAATACATCATATATTCCGTCATTAGACGGAGCAAACAAATTCAGACATGTTTCGGCTCGCTTAAGCCATCTTCAGTGAAAAACATTAGGGGGGTTGGAATAATTTACATAATATAAGTTGAAAAAATGCTAAAAAAGCATAATGAAAGAGCAAATGAAAAAACAAACAAAAGAGAGCCTAGACGGAAACAAAATTAGCACAAATATACAATATTTACATCAATATGCAGAGCAAAAAACAACTTATTGCGACAAAATTCAGTGAAACAGGTGTTAATTTGAAATAATAATTGATACTAAAAACTGCGTTAACCTAAGAAACAAGGGAATGAGAAAACAAATGATGCAGATGGAAATGAATAATAGTGGCACATGGTGAGGTTGTGGACCTCATAGTTTACAAATTATTGGTTTATAAAAATGACAAAACAGTTTGAAATTGCTGTCAAAATCATCCTAGTGGAAACCCATCACATCAAATTGGTCAGGAGGAGAGCGGGAGCAAACATTTTTGAGAGAAACCAAGCCTGAATTAACCTTTTTTTCTCTCCTTGTCACAGGCTTTTCGCCTGCAGGTATGCATCTGTTATGAGAAGAGGTAAAGAACATAATTTTTTCAGTCTGATTAATTTTAAGGGGCTGAATCATCCCACTAAATTTCAAAATTTAGTTGTTACATTGGCACTTCTTCAGCTGGTAAAACGAGCATCATGTCTGCACGCTACAATCAGAGGAAGCTATTTCTAGTGAAACTAAGGGACTAAACTCTCACTCACTCACATCAGTCTCAGATCCTCCTCCACGCTGTCCTCCTCGGTCTTCCCCTCATACAACGTCCTTCTGGTTTCCCATCAAAGACTTTCTTTACTGTCCTGTTCTCTGTCATTCTTTCTACATGTCCCAGCCATCGCAGTCTGCTACTATATCTGGTTCATTATACAACTTTCTGATTTCCATATTATTTCCGACTCGCCAGAGTCCATCACCCTTTGTTGCTCCATAGACTTTCCTAAGTATCTTTCTTTCCCATCTCCATAGCAACTCCTCACCACCTTGTGTCATAGTCCAAGTCTCCGCACCATACATCACCACAGTTCTCACTACCGTGCGATAAACAGTCAGCTTCAGATTCCTACTAAGACTCCTTGCTTTAAATACCTTGCCTAAGGCAAAGTAACTCATATTACCAGCCGCTATCCTACCATGTATTTCTTCCTTCCTTCATATCATTGTTTTCAGCTACAATTGACCCTAGATATTTAAAGCTTTTGTGGCGTTCATATTCTTTCCCGTTTAAGTTCACATATTTTTCTGCTTCATTATACTTTTTCCTAGACATTAGCATGTACTTAGTTTTTTACTGATTAATCATCAGTCCCATCTCAGCCCCATATTTTTCTAGTTTTCTCAACTTTTCTTCCCGATCCAGTTTCCTCCTGGATAGCAAATCAATATCGTCTGCATATGCAAGGTCTTGTGTCACTCGATTAAACAATGTTCCACCTGGGTTGCTCCCTTGTATTCGAATTACCCTCTCCAAAGCAATGTTAAACAGAAGGGTGGAGAGTACATCACCCTGTCGTAATCCTCGGTTAACTTCAAAATCTTTAGATAAAGTACCCTCAACCTTTACTTTACATACTGTTGTCGCTAGTTGAGTAGTTTAGTAATGTTTTATTTTATCTGGCAAGATTAAGGCCTTCAGGCCTTCTCTTCCATCTAACCAGGAACTTAAATATACATATTTTATATTGTATTACTTACAATAACTAGATCTAATACAAAGTAAATTAATAATAATAGAAGGATGGTGAGATTACATTAAGATGAAATAAATCAGATATAATAAAAGGATAAATTCTTAAAACTAATATCCTACATGCAAAAAAAAAAAAGAATCAGTGCATAAAATTTGATTTTAAAGACAAATAGGATAAGAATTTTAGACTCTCTACCAGGACATCCATAACAATAGAATGGTTGTAAGTAGCAGCATCAAGTTTACAGATGATCCTTACTGGTGCATAAAATGTCTACAAAGTGCTTCCTTGAAAGTGCGAATAGAACTTAACCCCCTGATACTTTCGGGAAGGAGGTTCCACTCATGGCAGGCAATTACTGTGAATGATTTATCGTAGATGGCAGTTCTATGGGTAGGTAAAGCAAGGATGGAATTATTAGCAGATCTGGTGTTAAGACTGTGATAAGAGGATAGGTATTTGAAATATGAAGTAAGGTAAAATGGCTGTGAAATATGAAGGATTTTATGGAGATGGCATAGTGTATGCACAGTGCGATGGATTTCTAGTCGGGGCCAAGATAGGTGGTTATACGAAGGAGTTACGTGGTCATAGTACCGTAGGTTACAGACATATCTCACACATGCATTTTGACCACGTTGTAATCTGCTCAAAAACTTGCCCCGAGCGTCTCTATAAATCGCGTCACAATAGTCGAAATGAGGGAAAACCAGAGCTTCTACCAGTATTTTTTTGAGTTTTTCAAGAAATAAGTGTTTATACGCATGCAGCATGTGCAATGCAAAGAATGTTTTCTGAGTGATGTTCGTAATATGCGTTTTCCATGACCTGTCATCATCGAAAGTAACGCCTAGGACTTTTACTGATGACATGAATGGTATGTTAGTATTACACAACTTTATAGATGGAATCTCTGCTCGATGGACCTTTGCGAGTAGTTTCGGGTATCCAAGGATGATGGCTTGTGTTTTTGCTGGGTTTAACCTAAGACCACATCTCAAAGACCAAGAAGAAAACGATGTTAGATTCTGATTGGTTTTGTCTATTTCCGAAAATATTAGATTTGGAGATGTATGGAGGTACATTTGTACATCATCAGCATAAATATGGTATTTGCAGTGCGTTAGGGTTTGGGAGACATCATTAATGTAAATAGAAAAAAGAAGGGTCCTAACACCGACCCTTGGGGCACACCACACTGCACACAAGGTCTGTCTAGGGAGGTCAAGTCACGAATGCTACTTATGGAGCCGCCATATTGGGTCTTTAAGCGAGCGTAACCAAAGGCAAGTGTATTCGAATTTAGAGGATTTCGGTACCGTACATTGAAATAAAAACAAAATAACAACTATTTTTCATAAATAATTTAATTGGGCATCTACTAGTCATGTATATATAAGTGTATAACACTTAAATGATATGAATTCACAGCTATTTGAATAGGAAAATAATTAACAGAGCCTGAAAGTCTTTTTTTTTTTCTTTTTTGAGAAACAAGAATCAACAGAAAAGCCCATGTTCTTCTCTTTTACTTCCTTACAACTTGGTCTTACTGTGTTTCTTATTAATATAATCTGTCAAATACGAAATCTTATTGACAGACACATAGAAATCTGTACAGTACCTGTGTCATATTATGATTACCGGTACATGAAATACTGAACTTGAAGTACTGTATTTAAAGTACTAAACGACGGTTGTAATAAATTACCTTTAGCGTTTTCTTTATTAAGAAATTAATTTCCGATACTGCGTTTCTAAAAGCTTACTCCAGTAGGGCCTATGTTGACAAACACTGAATGCATCTTGAGTTGAGTGCATTAAATTATGTATGGTAACTGTTGATATCCATTCATGTGGTATTTCTTTGGGTTCTAAGGCAAAAATATTCTGCACATATGAACAAGTATGATGTTCTTAGCTACACTTAACTAGTTTATTGATAACCCATGCAGCTATATAGTACAAAGTGGTGGTGGTGGTGATTATTGTTTTAGGAGGAAGTACAACTGGACAACCATCCTCTCTAAACACTAATCAGAAGAAAACAAATGGAAGGGGACCAACACTTCGAAAAATGAAGGTACCGGCAAAAGAAAGATGAAGGCCGCAAAGTGCGTGGAAATGAAAAACTTCCTAGGCCTCGAATGCGCTAATGCCGTCGCGGTCGGAAAAGAACAAGTGTTGACCAGGGGAGGTCGGATGGGCTAGAATAGTGAAAGCAATGTCAAGACTCAGCTAAGGGCCTTGTAGTCACAACCCAAAATAGATTTCTCCCCGTGGGTGGGGGCAATAGAACAACACCCACGGTCTTCCCTGCCTGTCATCAGAGGCGACTGAAAGGGGCGTCAGACGCTCCTAACCAGGGAGCGTGGGTTGGCGACCACGGGGCTCTTAGCTGAGTCCTAATTATTATGCAAATAATAATAATAATAATAATAATAATAATAATAATAATAATAATAATAATAATAATAATAATAATAATGGTTAAGAAAATTAAAGCCATTGGTAGACATGATTCCATAAGAAATAGAAATTCAGTCATTATTAAATTGAGTTAATCTAAGTTAGGCTATTTTAGGGATTACATTAGGATATTATGTTAGGCTACGGTACATTAAATTACGGTAGTTGGTTAGTGCGAGTGAAGCGAGTGTTGTGATCTTTAAGTATTTGTCCAGCCATATAATGTACCCTATAGAGCATTTAAGATGAATGGAATTTTGCTGTAAATAATAACTACAGTACAGTATAAGACTGCTATTATTAATAAAATTGTTGTAATGATGGCTAGCTGGACATAAATTGTTGGTTTGAAGTGATAGGCCTATTGTTTGTTGTGATTATAATTGGTAAATGAACAGGAACAAGCATTTCAAATATCTGTGAAACATTTCTACGTTCAAAACAAGCAAGAAAAGTAACAGGAAAAGTGTAATAGTAGTTTTCTACTGTCTGTAGTTTACATGAAAAGGAATGGAATGAAATGGCGTTTGACTTTTAGTGCCAAGAGCGTCTGAGGACAAGTTCGGCTCGCAAGGTGCAGGTCTTTTGATCTGACTCCCGTAGGCGACCTGCGCGTCGTGATGAGGATGAAATGAAGATGACGGCACATACACCCAGCCCCCGTGCCAGCGAAATTGACCAATTATGGTTAAAATTCCTGAACCTGCCGAGAATCGAACCTGGGACCCCTGTGACCAAAGGCCTTGACTGCACAGACCGCCAAGTTGATTCGTTTATTCTATCTGTAACACACTGCCGACGTCCATACAGGTAGGAATGAAACCAAAGGAGGGCTCTGTCCGAGAAATGGAGGGAATACAATTTCGAGAGCAAAATGTCAATGTCACCAGAGTCAAAAGCTTTGCTCAAGTCTAGGAGTATTAAAACTGTCACTTCCTTGTTGTCCATAGCTTCTCGGATGTCTTCTGTTACCTTCAGTAGTGCCGTTGTAGTACTGTGTGCTTGACGAAAACCAGATTGTAGTGGGTCAAATAAGTTGTAAGTCGTCATGTAGTCTGTTATTTGTCTATGAGCGATGAACTCTAGCGCTTTGGATAAAGCAGAAAGTATGCAGATGGCTCTGTAGTCAGATGGTTCAACAGGGGAAGCTACCTTTTTTAGAGGACGTATAATGCCCACTTTCCATACTTTGGGAAATGTGCTGTCTACAAGGGAAGAGTTAAATATGTTGATTAGTGCAGGTAATATCACATCCAGAATAATTTTTATCATCTCTATTCCTATACCGTCATTTCCTTTTGCTGTTGATGTTATCTGATTTATAGCAAACCTGACTTGTAAGTGGGTTGTTGGACGGAAGTAGAAGTTTTCTCTATTTGTTCGCGTCTTTGCATAATTCCCATCTAGAACTTCCCGTTTCAGGCCTGCATTTAATGTGCAGTTAGATGAAAAATAATCATTCAGTTTTTCCAAGGGTATATTTATTTCCAGTAATCGGGAGATAGTAGGTTCGAACCCCACTGTCGGCAGCCCTGAAAATGGTTTTCCGTGGTTTCCCATTTTCACACCAGGCAAATGCTGGGGCTGTGCCTTAACAAAGGCCACAGCCGCTTCCTTCCCACTCCTAGCCCTTCCCTGTCCCATCGTCGCCATAAGACATATCTGTGTCGGTGCGACGTAAAGCAACTAGAAAAAAAAATATATTTATTCCGTCGTCTTCTCGTCCTTTGGTAGTTCCAAAGCTCTTTATGGATTTCCACAATGCAGCTATTGAAACATTTGGTTGAATTAAACTGTGAGCGTGTTGTAGTTTCGCGTTTCTAATCTGTTGGGTCGTAGCGTTTCTCAGTCTCTTATAGTTCAGTAGATTGTCAGGAGTGTAATGTTTCTTAACTCGTCTATAAGCAGCGTCGCGTTCAGCCATTAGTGCTCTAATCTCATCTGAGAGCCAGGGAGCTGGCTTCCGCGTAACTCGAGCCTTCTTTTCAGGGGCATGTCTATCGTACAGTTCAGTCATATGTTGATTGAAGAGAGTCACTTTGTCATTTATGTGTTTAAGTTTAAATATGTCATGCCATGGCACTGCAACTGCCTCTTGTAAAAGTTTATTCTTATCAGTTCGTCGTAGATCTCGATATGAAATTATTTTTGGTTTGAACTTGGGACTTTTAATAGAATAGGCCATAAATATAGCATCATGTCGCGATATGCCTGGGACACTAATTTGACCGTGGTGAAGAACTAATTCAGGTTGGTTAGTGGCAATGAGATCAATTAAAATGTGTGATGTGTCTCTGTGATATGTAGCATTGAGAGGGAGAAATGTTAAATTGCAAGCTTTAAAAGAAGTTAAAAGTTGGGTTGTCTGAGGAGAGTTAGGTTCAAGAAGGTTTATGTTGAAGTTGTCCATTATAATTATATTTGAGTAATCAGTGACTAAATCTTGTATTTGAGTCTCTAGATCGCATAAAAAACCCGCTTTCGGTGGCTTATATACTACAGCCAGAAAACATTTTACTTCACTCACAGTTATTTCCAGGAACATGAACTCAGGTTTTCGCTCGTACGGACCGGGAGACCTACACATTATTTTAGGGCCTAAGCTGGTCATAACATATGCGGCAGTAGCCCCGGAGGGCTTATTTAATCTGTTGGATCTAAGAAATGTATAACCCGCCAGCTGCAGTCTTTCTATTGCGTGGTGTGGTTTTAACCAAGATTCAGAGATTAATATTGTGTGGAAACTGGGAGGCATAAATAGGGCTTTTATTTCGTCCATTTACGCCTCCGCAAGGAGTCTTTGAGTGTTTATATGGCAAGTCTTTAAAGCATTACTGTACGGAGAAAGCTGGTGGTTAATGATGTCCCTTGTCGACTGGGAATGGCAAGAAAGCTCAGATGACAATAGGTGTGTGTTGCCTGCACAGCTGGTTCCAGCGACATTGGGGGAGGATGGAGTAAGTGAAAGGTTTTGAGGAATGTTTGCAAGGGAGAGGGGAGCCTGTTCGTTTGTCTCAAGTTCGTTATCAGGGGGACTGTAAATTACGTTGTTCTCAGTAATGTTGGAGATGATTATGACAATAATGGGAATGGAAATAACAATTTGCACCGATCATTACGATAATGGCAATGTGTAAATAATGTAAGTGGAAATAAACACGACAAAAATAAGGCACTGAGCCAAGTCTACTGCTACTAACACCAGTCTACCACTACGGCAAGCAGAAGTAAGCTATATTACTAATTACGTTCTAATAGAGAGTTAAAGTCAAAAATTATGATATACTACAAGGATAACAGTAAAATTAAACTACAATAGAAAGTTACAAAATGTTGTGACCATTTCTCCCGCATATCACTTTAGTTCATTTAACTGTTCCATAGTGCACACTTTCTACTTATTTGATCCTATTTTTATATTAATTAGTCCATCAATGCTCCATACCTGGCGTACACTAAACCTCGAAATTGCCTCCTTAAGAACTGCGAGCCTTGTTGCAGTCAGATCCTCTCTTATTGTGACCGCCGTTCCCTTAAGTCCTCTTTTCTTGTGGAAGATTTCACTTCGCTTATGGTAGGAAACGAATTTCACTATCAGAAGTCGTGGCTTCGCGCCCAGTCGTCTTCCATTGCGATGGCTCCTGTCAATGTCCCGAAGGTCAAGGTCGACACCAGGATCTCTTGCGATACTTATTGCGATGACATCGGGATCTTCCCCTTCCTTTTCCGGAATACCGAAAATACGGATACTTTGCCGCCGCTGGTATTTCTTCAGTTCATCTTGCTTGTTTTCAAAGTCACTTTTGATTTTCACAAGTTCCCGGTCCTTAGCCTGAAGCTGTTCTTGTAATAGTTTGACAGTTTCCTTGTATTCCGCTCTTAGTTCCTAGAGCTGCAACATTAGGGGCTGTAACTGTTTGACTACGGCCTGCTTAACGAGTGCTTGTATGCTTGGGGAAGCTTCTTAGGAGCCATTATGACAACTTAGTAGTAGAACACTGATAGTTTACTTAAGTTAACTGCACACGTTGAATAACGTCTTTATCACTTCAATCATGTTTAACACATTGCGGACCGGGTGCCCTTCACCCCATGCACAGCCCTGTTCCCGGCCACTTTCTAACTACCTCCAAACTGGAGTGCATGCATTCAAATAAACTGCCAGAACTTCACTAGCCTTTGAAGGACTACTGTGTTTTATTCTGGAGGCATTCCTGATTAGTAGTTGAAATGCAGTTAGGTAAGTATTTGCTGAAATCTATTTCGGCTCATAGTTTTTCCGAAATATATTGTTTTCTATTAGGGGATCGGTTGGCCAGTAATCTTTCAGGTACGGTTTCTTAACCTGCCCTATCAATATGCACAAAACAATTTTTTAATTTCCCTCCTAGGGACATTAGTCCACTTTAGGTTTTACGGGATATGTTATGAGAATGTGAATTCTGCTCATAGTATAAGTTTGTCTGCTCAGCTACATAATGAAAAAGTCCTCACAAACATAAGTACTGATACTTGTCCTACGTTTCCGGGTTCATTAGTCCATACCTTTATATCAGGAGCACGTTCAAAATCCTCTAGCGTAGGTTTACTGTTGTCCATAACCTAGTTGTCAGAAAACACTATATTATTTACAATATTTAGAATATTTACACCCGTAACACAATTATGAGACTCGTCCTGCGCCACGTGAGTTCCACACCTTGAAGATAGGGATATCTACTCGTCATCACTTGAACATTTCCGTTAGAATGTATTTCATCATCGAACTCTAAATATTCAGCATCACTTCGACATTCTGAGCCTGTATCAGCACATAATACGCGAATCATTTCATCCCTGTCTAAACACGTGCGATCTGTGTGCGCTGCCATCTTGCATGGCTCTTCAAACTTTGTAAGCATGTTGTCAGGAAATGCAAAGAAAAGCTATGATATGAAGAATAATCGAAAAGAAATGCGACTATCGATTGTGTAGAACCATGCATAAGAGTTCTAGCACCCTTGACCTCCAAATAGTTCCGGTATATATCAAAAGATAGCACTAAACATCAGTCTGCTGCTAACACGAGATAACTCGGGACCGGTCCGCAACGTTCGGCCAGGCATGCACGAGTTTTCTCGGGACCGGTCCGCAATGTGTTAACTTCAGCACGAATCTAATAACGTATTTCTCACTTCAAGCACTATATCACCTGCGATTTACAATTTTTGCGAGAGAAAGTTTGCGTGCGACTAGCAGCTAGCGGCCATGACATTTTAGAGTCATTTGGACCAATCTTGTCAGTTTGTTAGATAATCCTGCCTCTTTCATTGCCTTCCATAACTGAACCCTTCTAATACTATCATACGCTTGTTTAAAATCAATAAACAGGTGATGAACATCAATGTTATACTCGTAACATTTTTCGAGGATCTGTCTGACAGTAAAAGTCTGGTCCGTAGTAGATCTGTTAATTCCGAAGCCGCACTGGTAATCTCCTAGATATTCTTCAACATATGGTCTCAGCCTTCCAGCTATGATTTTTGCTAAGATTTTATAAGAAATACATAGCAGTGCTATTCCTCTGTAATTCCCACAGTCTGCCTTATTGCCCCCATTTTTCCCGAGCTAAGCCCAGCCATCGAGCGAGGAATCCCAAGGTGGACCGTTCGATCGTTGGCTATCACTTTCTAGAGGCATTTAAGGGTTGTTAAGGATTGATGACCAAGCAGGATAAAAAGAAATATTAAAACAACACTCTGACATTTATTCACATAAGCAGACAAACAAATGAAATATTCTTGATGATATTTTTTTCTTTTAACAGAGAACTTTCATAATATTGGACTTCTTCCTCGATTTAGAGTGACACGTGTTCATATCTCCAGCCTTACTGTGCTGTAATGAAACCAAAGAAGTAATTAGGCCACTTGCCTTTTCAAACCAAACATTTGACTGAAAGAATTAAATAAATTAACATGTGTTCAAAGCTTCACCAATTTAAAGTAGTCTCAACACGTGGTTTTAAGATGTACTCAACTGAGTTTGTCATTTACAGTATTTAATAATAGTCAATGACACCAACATGAACTTCAGTAGAAAATGAAAATTGTTTCCAAAATTCTCAAAATTAATTAATTATTATTCTGATTATTATTATTATTATTATTATTTTCTTATCATTCAATTAACCTGTTTCATTGTCACACGATCGTGTTCTTACTAATTTTTCACTGCATCATTTACCTAATGATCATCATTAGCATTTCAGAGTAATGATTTTTAATTAATTATTAATGACTTATCTTCACAATGTTTCAAAGCAATCATGTGGCTAACGAATTTCTACCTCTGATCTTTGCATTTCATTCCTATTCAAATTAATCTTAAAGTATTTCAGATTTTTAGAAATTTACATTACCAACGTGTGAGCTAGTTAAATAAATTTTATTTACAAATCGAGTGCCTTCACAAAGTAACGAGATGATCTTTCCTTTTAAATCTCGCTAATTAAGAAAATAAATTCCTTCCTAGTCTTCCTTGACTTAACTTAACTAAACTTTCCCTTAAGGGCATGAAATTATTTCCTAAGGCGACACACAACGATGAGTGTGATCTGCGTCACAGCGAGTGCGTGACCAGATCAAAATTAAATGAAATCAACATGACACAAGAGAAATATACACATTTACACACACACACATTCACACTAGGGAAACACGTTTTATATGTACACTATTTACATCGAATCCTGATTTGGCAAATTTATTTATGATTTTTATTGGTGGTCGGGACGCGTAATGTCTAGCAGAAATAATCCGTGTACTGAAATTCTCCTTCATTACTGGTGTCTAGTGATCGAAGTCATGGGTATCACTTGGTAGAAACACATTTCACATATCAATGCAAGTTCATCTAATTCATGAAATTATAATGGAAGATTCTAGTAAAATTCATAAGCACTACCATCGTTTGGGCTACAGGTTGAATTTACCGCAAGCGTGAGCCTTACTCGTATTATTTTTACTTCCTACCTGTGAAATACACTCGCAACACGTGCTCCAATAATTATAATCTATCTTGTACTCCAAATACACAAGAATAAATCAAGTATCACCATTAATTCATCAATTGCTCAATTATACAACAAATATCCCTCAGGATAGGCCATATTCCAGACCCTTCATGAACAGAGCACATTCCATCTCACATTTAGGAACTCTACAGTAGTTTTATGGCTCACGAGCATTTACTTCTGTTTTACCCGATCTTTAGTCAATATTATTATTATTTAAGTGATTATTACATCTACTGATCCTCATGGAATATCGTAAAATTAGATGACTTCATCATAAAAACAACAAGTGATCTTAAAAGACACTAGGTTCGACCCTATTCACTCAAAATGTACACGTAAATTTTCCGTCCGGTAACTTTCAATATTACAAGGAAAGTAGATTTATCGTGTGGTCAGTGATTATTAAACATGAAACTCCTTAAGCATGGGAAATCATTCAAAGACAACCTACATGTCTACTCTAATAGATTCAAAATTTCATTCACACGTACCTAGTCTACCACGACACCTTAAGAAGTAGAAAAATGAAATATTTCTAACTACAGCAATCTGATAGATCTACGACTTAAGAAGAAAGACCTCTAGTTGTACAAAAGGTAAGACAGATAAATTAAATTAAAAAGGTACTCAAGTTTTTGTGAAGTTCGATTCCCGTCGACAGTCAGTTATTTCAGCATACTCCGGCCAGTCTCCTTCCAATTACCAGAGACGCCTTACATTTTTACAGCTCCATGGAGGCTCTGCGACTGGTGTCCCTCGATGAAATTGTGTTGCCGGTGGTTGCGAAATTCTTCATCTTGAGATGTTCAATTCTAAGACGTCTTCCGTAGATTGCTGGTCACAAGCTGTAACTGAGATGACAAAATTAAGTATTTTGCACAAGCACACGCAGAATATAAACAGCTCGTCTACACTGTCACACTTAACTTGGCTCCTAGGCGTTTTTATTCCACAGAATTCACTAATTATTAGACTAAATTCTGGTAGAACGGGCGTCGACTTGACTTGAAAATTTTCTTTCCACGTGGTCCGGTAACGATGTCTCACACAGCGAAGAATATATTCAGAGAGAGCTTCAGAATAAGCGCATAAAGCATTAAGAGAACGATTCACTCGAAGCAAGGCCTTTTATCTAATTAGCCAGGGAGGCGTGTTCTTCAGCGAGAACGGTAATTGGCTGATGCTCTCCTTTAATTTGCGCAGACTATTCCAGAAACAAGCTGGGTTGTGCGCGTGCGAAGGCGGTCACGTGGTTTGGCCTGGCCTTGGCACAGTCTCGCCGGTAATCTCACCCCTCTGAACGACAAAAAAAAACTCGTTCTCGGCTCGCCACTACTTCCCAGATGACACGCTGCGGTTTTAAGCAGACAATAAAATTTTTGCTTTCCACTTGTTAAAATACTCGTAATATCGCCAATTTTAACGGGGACATCATCATGTTTCTTATGTATAGGGCAGAACATTGCTATATTCGATTGCTCTGGCATTTCCTCTTTTTCCATATCTCTACCATAATTTCATGCAACCACCTTGTTAGTTTCTCACCTCCATATTTTAACATTTCTGCAGTAATGTTGTCTTCTCCTGGTGCTTTATTGCTTTTAAGAGCATTGATTCCATCTTTAACTTCTTGCAATGTAGGTTCCTTGATTGATTCCAGGTCCACTTCTTCTCTACTTTGTTCCTGCCCACTCTCTTCTGTCTGCACATCTTTGACCTCACCTTCAAATCCTGACTCCTTATTCAGCAGTTCACTAAAATATTCCACCCATCTGTCTAACATCTGATCTGTACTTCCAATCAGATTTCCCTCCTTATCTTTACAGAAAACTGCTCTGGGTTGAAATCCTTTCTTTATATATTTTACCCTTATATAAAACTGTCTAGTTTCCCGAGCAGTCTTTCTCTCTTCTAATTCTTCAATACACTGTTTCTCAAATTCTCTCGTTTTCTCCCTACATTGCTTGTCCGCTTCCTTTCTCTTCTCTCTGTATTCTTCTACAGTAGTTCTTGTTCTTCTCTGTAACATTCTCCTTCTTGCCTTGTTCCTATCTTCAATCTTCTTCCTACAGTCTTCATCAAACCAGTGCTGGATCCTCGATTGTTTCTTTCTGCCCAAAACAGTTTCGGCCGTTTTGTGTATTATACATTTAACCGTTTGCCATCTTACTTCAATAATCTCTCCTGTCCAATGTTCTATTTCATTAAGGCTATGTGTCAAAAACCATTGCATATTGGTGTGCAATATTTTCATCCTTTCTTAACTTAGCATCATCAAACCTGGGTATAACAACTCTCTTAATCTGTCTGTAGTTGGCTATCCTTTGTCTGTATTTGACTCTTACCAGATAATGATAACTTATCTCCATCTGTGCCTAGACAGCTATCCACTTCAAAGATATCTGAAGCATGCCATCTATCTATAAGCAGATGATCAATTTGGCTCTTTGTGATCCTATCAGGGGAGCACCATGTTACTTTCCTTATTCTTCCTTTGCATCCATGTGCTTTTAATAAGCATGTTATTACCCGTTGCAAAATCAATCAACCTTATACCATTATCATTCAAAACCTCGTGCAATCTCTCCTTACCAACTGTTTTCCTGTAAGCAATTTCTCTTCCCACTTGGGCGTTAAAGTCCCCCATAACCACTTTAACATCGTGCTTTGCCGCTTGTGCTAATTCTTGTTCCAGTTGTTCATAAAATGTATCCTTCTCTGCTGACTCTGCATCTTCTGTTGGTGCATATATACATATGAAAGATATATTGAAGAAGCGGGCTTTTACTCGTAGAATACACATTCTATCATTAACGGCTTAAAGTTCAATATTACACTCTTATATACATTATCAACAAGGAACCCTGTACCTCCATATCCTCTGTTTCCACAGCTATAGAACAAGGTGCATGTCCCAGTTGCAAGTATTCCACTTCCATTCCATTTTACCTCTTGTATTGCTACCACCATCACATTACGTTTTTCATTTCGTTCTTCAGGTTCAATAATCCTTCAGCTCTATTCGGCGTTCTTATATTCCATGTCGCGAAATACCAATTCATATGCTTTTTCCATTGCCAGGGTCATTTATCTGTTACATCCGTCCGGTTTCCTTTGTTCTTTGGTTCCGTAACGAGAGTTTTTTTCCGGGGTGGAGTTGTTGACCCCACACCCAACCCCCAACCTTGAGGACCAGGGTACTGCTCTTAGTCTGGCCCATCGCCTTAGACCTGTCCAGCTTGGGCGGCCCTGCCAGGAGCCGTGGCTCCCGCTGGCATAGCTCTAAGGGTCATTTGAGCACGCAAGCCTCCAAAAACGCCCGGCAATGCCATATTGCCTTCGTCAAGGTGGCAGTACCTGCAGGAGGGACTAAACTTTTAGCCAACATTAAATTAAATGCTCAGAGTGACGTCCCTTAGTACTCAAATATGTTTGCACTGTCGAAACAGGTTTTCAGGCACTCAGTGAAGCTCAACCTGTGAGATGTTCAATATTACTTGCCGAATGTTCTCCTGTAGTTCTTCTCTTGTATGATGGTCGGTAGCATTCACTTTTCATTTCAACATTTCCCACAGGGATTTAAATCAGGGAATCTAGTAAACAGCGGAGATTTATAGGGGCTTCTTTCATCAAGCTTTCCCTTTGTTAACACAGTTAATATCCTATTTTCGTTTTTGTTAAGAATGGACATGTCGTCGTCATATTGCGCACTGTATTCCTATTCGAAGGACAGGTGCCAGGAATTGAAACTAGGACTCCTGGAGAGTTGAATAATTGACATTTTATTCAACAATGAAAACACACTATAGCAGCGGTAGTGACAGATCCCGCTCAGCAGCTAACGTACACACCAAAAGATATCTTACTGAATATGTTTTATTCTACTGAAGCCACATGTAATTTTATACTTCACCTCATTCAAACATGTAACACACTAGAAATATGCTCAAATGATTATGGTCCCGGATGGAATTAGCCACGAATGTGAATAATTATATACCAAGATGAGTACAGGCGGGATGCAATAAAATGAGACAAGAATCCACACAACAGTCACTGCGCTCGTTACTCCTTGTCTGTCTTAAACCCGAAAACATAATCATATTTTTTTGTTATTCAGTGGGACAGAAGTAGAAGTTCAAGCTAAACTAGATTTTTGCCAAGAAGAATTTGAAAGAATGGGAATGGTCATAAACCAAACTAAAGGTGTTGGTTTAGTGATGAGTCAAAATCATCATCATCATCATCATCATCATCAACCTCGAATACTTCAGAAGCTTCATTGCTTTTGACAAGAAATAGGCAATAGCATGCAAGATTGATCAAAATTCTGCCAGTCTGATTGTCAACTGGTTTGGGATGACACATTTCCCCAAGCTTCCAAGCTCACACTGTACAGAATATACTGACGTATGGACTGGAAGAGCAGCATTGACTAGACCTGTAAAAAGTGTCTACAAGCCACTGAAATGAAGTTCCTTTCTTGTCTCCAAAGGTCAAGGAGAGACAAAATAAACAACTTGAAATGGACAAGAGTCTGCTGGAGACCTTAGAATTAAGCCGATTATGAAGGTATGGATATATGAGAAGGATGGCTCCAAATAGGACCCCAAGAGCATACACACTATGAAAGGAATTTTGTAAGATGCTGTAATAGGTTAAACTGTTTCAGGAATGAAGATAGCTAGTGAGAAATAGACGAATGCAACACAAAACATAACAGGATGATATCATGACTCGGTATCTACCGAAAAATTGCAGTATATCAGCAGAGTCCTTGAAGGAGACGCGCAGGGAAATAAGTTGCAAAGATGTGGATAGGGAGAAACAATGGTACTAGTGGCATAAAAGAAAATGTATACACATTTTTCCTATTATTATTAAATATTCGGAATCAGGATAGCTCCTCATAAATAAGGAAGGAACAAACTAAAAAAGAAAGGAAATACTCACAGGAACCCTCTTGAGTGCGCGCTCGCAAACGGTCGATGGTATTGAATGCATTCGAAGCTTCGTCTATCATCTACCCCGCATGTGCGGAATGGACTCCCGATGGCAAGAACTGTAGGTATCGAAAAGTGAATAGAGCGTGAGGCTATGAGACGCAGGTAAACGGCACAGTCGACACGTACATCACAGCAGTGCTTTACTGCTCATAGCATTGATAACCAACCATAAACAAAGCAAACATTGCCTTATATCTACAGCAACAGTTGTAGACGTTGACATTCCGTCACAGAGGAATGCAAAACATTTCGCAGAGTGAGAAGGAAGTGGCAGATGATATATTAGTGTTTTTGCAAGATGAGTCAGTGGAATGTGTAGTGTCGTATATTCTTGACTATGTGGACAATGCACATGCAGATTGCACTGATGATGATATGGGTGAAAGTGATATAGAAAAGGATGTCTAGGCATGTAGTTCATCATCCATGTCGGAGCCATGACTCCCAGCTCCAGTGAAGCGTTGTAAAGAACAATCGTTGTCCAGCAAGCAGGTAAGGACATAATTACATACATGAATGACCATTCTCAACACAGTAAAAAACTATTACTAACAGATTTTGATTAAGTCTGCAGCAATATGACTGTCTGGTGCATAAAAAAATCTATGGTACTTCAAGGGAGGACAAGGCGAACCTGTTAAAAGACAAGTTACATGATATGCATGATATGAGCAACAAATTGTGCAGGTTACAGTAGTGGATGGTTCCGCAACTTCAAACGGAGCTACAGCATTGGACAACGAAAAATAACGATATTCCAAAAAAAATTTCAACTTGACAATGCACAGCAAACTGCAGAATTGGCTCGAGCATTTGTAGATGAGTTAAACAACCTTATCCCATCGTTTAGTGTGGAATTCGTTTTCAACACTGGCCAGTCGGTATTTGTTGAGGAAATGCATACGAAAGGCACCCAGGCAGTTAGAGGTACCAAGAAAGTTATAGCACAAGCAATGAATGTCAGTGCTGTAACACATGTGTGTACTGTATGTCTGGATGGCGAATTGGCTGAGAAGTTATTTATTGTGCTGCTAGAAGTTGGAAGTTGTCTATCGCGTGTCATGGACCTAGCAAGGGCACTAGGGAATGTTTAGGTCACAGCAAGCAACAATGGGAGAATTACAGCTATGGTGAACCACGTGACCTTGCCGCGATAGGGAGGCTTGTATGTCCCAGTGAAGCAACTAGCCAAGCCGTAGGTGCAACCATATCGGATGGGTATCTGTTGAGAGACCAGACTAATGAATGGTTCATCAAAAGGAGGGGGGTGCCTTTCGGAAGTTGCAACGGTGGCAGTCTACATGATTGACTGATATGGTCTTGTAATAATACTCAACATGACTTAGCTGTGTTGATACTGCTACAAGGCTGAAAGCAACGGGAAACTACAGCCGTAACTAACTCGCAAGGACATGCCGCTCTCTCTGTATGAATGATGCACTGATGAAGGCTTCCTCCCGGGTAAAATAGTCCCCCATTCGAATCTCTGGGCGGGGACTACACGAGAGGGGACGATCATCAGGAAGATGGATACTGACATTCTGCAAGTCAGAGCTTGGAATGTTAGAAGTTTGAATCGCTGTGGCAGGTTAGAGAATCTCAAAAGGGAGAAGGATAGACTAAAGTTAGATGTAGTTGGTATAAGTGAAGTAAGTTGCTAGGAAAAGCAGGATTTCTGGTCAGGCGACTACAAAATTATCAACACTAAATCAGACAGGGGAAATGCTGGAGTTGGTTTAATAATGAATAAGAAAATAGGGCAGCAGGTAAGCTACTATGACCAGCATAGTAAAAGGATTATTGTGGTCAAGATAGACACCAAGCCAGTGCCCACCACATTAGTGCAGGTCTATATTCCTACTAGCTCAGCAGATGATGAAGAAATCAAAAGAATGTATGAAGAGATGGAAGATTTAATACAGTATGTAAAAGGTGACAAGAATCTAATTGTGATGGGCGACTGGAAACAACATTGTTATGTGAAGGAAAAAGCTAAAAATTAGTGAGCTAGTTTCCAAGAAAAATCACTCCAGAAGAAAAGAGACATCACATCAATGTAAGTGTTCCTAAAATGGCATGGTTGGACTTATCGTCATGAAGTTGTTAATGTCCAAAAGCATCAATTTGACTACTCAACACGACTACGCAGAGTGTGGAGTCCAGGGTTCATCTTATCAGCGCAAGTACAGAGCGAAAGATGCAGAGAAAATAATTGAGTATTATACAGGTCAGATTTTCCTTATCCTGTTTGTTATTCCTTCCATTTGGGATTAACTACAAAAGTTTGTAAAACAAAGAGCTGTTAGTAAATCTCAATTAACAAGAATAAGCATATTCATTGACACATTCAATAGTGATCACAACTTGCATGAAATCAAGAGTGCGCTGTGATACATTACTTGATTTAGACATTCAGTCTCAGCTATCACTGATCAGACTAACGGTAGGGAGAATATGGAAACTAGGGTGCAAGAATTCTTATTCCCATCACATGCTCTCGGTGCAAGTAGTTCTAGTTCAGCTCAAATTTAACCCATTTAGCACTGGCATTAATTTTTTCTGAGATTATGATATTTATTATGTTTTACCCCATGTTATAGACCAAAATAAAGTAATGAAACAAGTTTTAGAATTTTGGGGCTGCTTGATGTTGTCATATAGCATTATCTATATTTTAAGAATAAGTTTTGGAAGAAGAATTTAGGTTATAAAATAGATTTTTGTTTGTCGTACAATATCAGTGTTGAAAAATCTTAGCATTATTTATTGTAAGAATATGGAATATCGCTTTTTATTTACATTACAGCTAAAAGAAAATATAATTATTGAAGAAAGGAAAAAAATATTTGTTTGCAGTTCAGAGAGACCAGAGAGACGTATGTATTGTTTGTTGCCTGTCAAAACAAAACACTCACTGGAACAATAGAATAAAATTTAAAAAAATAACAAAATGAAGAACCAAAGAACTTTAGATACAGTTCCACACTATAGAGTAACTACAGTAGCCAATATTTTCTGAGGCAGATAAAAGGCACAGGGATAGAGAATGACGGAAGGGAAGGAAGCAGTCAATACAGAGCCCAACTTCACACTTGGAGCACATTGTTCTGACAAGAGAACACCACCTCTTTTTCTTTTCTGGCATGTGCTGGACAAGATAATCAGTCCTATCATCTGAAACACGGCAGTGTAACGAAGGTCCTACACAAGAAGATGGCCTTCCAGAACCTCTAGACAACACTTTGTACTATCTGCGCCCTTTTTAGCGATAGATTTACACCTTAGAGCTGAAGCGGTCGACCTCGGCAATCTTCAAGATTCATACTGGCAATCTTTGAAACACAAACTATGAATCGCTTATGCATCGTTGTGCGACATCTGGCGTACACTTTACATACTAGTACTGTTGTTATTTACACAGCAAAGCCAAACTATAGAATTCACTCTAGGAATAAGATTCGCATCGAGAAATGTTATATAATGTGTGTGTGACACAGTTATTGGCTTAAAATAACAAAGATTTAGAAAATTCATATCGATCGATCATATTATTGATTACATACCAGATTTCATTTCCATTCAGTTGGCAGTACTTACGGAACCGGAAGCGCTCCCTTCTTACTCCTCAAACCCTTACACAAATCTATCGCTAAAAAGTGCGCAGATAGTACCTCTAATTGTGGTATATGTATTTCTTACACAGTAGCCATGTAAACCCTTGTATCAGCCACCTTACATTCATTTCCATTCTATTTTCTCTAATATGAGTAAATTGTTCATTTATAAATTTTACTGTAGACTCCTCTGGAATCTTATCTAGTAGCACCAGCAGAGGGCTTGCAGCTTTACCAAACACACCTTCATACCCTTGTTTAGATTTAGGCTCCTTGCCTTTGTATGAATCAAAATTTACTAAGTAACCATCTTTTGAATTTAGACACCAAAGTTTAAAACAAAACCATATTGGCTCACCGCTGTGCTGGCCAAAATATTGAACCGTGCACTCATTATAGGACAAATCGTGCTCTGGCACATTTCTCCTTCAACATTTCTATTACTGGCCAAATTTTCCAAGCTTTATCCTTCTCATTGATCTGTGTGTTATCTGCAAAGTGGAGAAATCAACATATCTGAAGAAATCTGTCCCTGTTCGTCGACCAGGACATGGCAATGTTTTGCACCGGGCGAGTTGGCCGCGAGGTTACGAGTGCACAGCTGTGTGCTTGCATCCGGGAGACCGTGGTTTCGAACCCCAATCAAGGCCACAGCCACAGCCGCTTCCTTCCCATTCCTAGGCCTTTCCTGTCCCATCGTCGCCATAAGACCTATCTGTGTCGGTGCGACGTAAAGCAAAATAGCAATGTTTTGCGTATCATCCTGCATGTCCCAATAAGAACACCTGGAAGGCAACTTATTGTATCCAGAAATTAAAAGTATGACGATGAAGTAACGAATTTCATTGCAAGTTATTTTGTGGGCAATACCAATATAAATGGTCCGTTATTGGACTAACTCATTCCTGTTTGCCAGCGTATCGCCCTCATGTGCTAGATTGGCCTCATCAGTTGGTACCTAGCGCACCTACCAAGACGCTGGCTAGTGCATACCGTGGAGGCCACTGCGTAGGCTACTTGGAGCCACCGGCAGTGCCAATGCACTATGAGAGACTTTGTCTCTTTACCAAAAATTGATGCCTGCTTGGCTATCATTTGGTGTAAACATAATCTAATGAAACAACTTCAAACCTACTTATGTGAAGCCGGCAGCCATTTTGTGGGAATCTCCACCACTCCTTGTGTCACAACAATAGATTTAAAATTAAAAAAACATGTTTACTCAATTCTACAAACACTTCTCTAATTGTCGGATGACACCACTGCCTTCCAGATTCTTTCTTGTTGCCAACAGCACTAAAAGGAAAAGGTGCGAAAATCGTTATGCCTTATGGCACTAATGGGTTAGGTTACCTGCAGTTAAGTTATCTGGTTATCGTTTTAAAGCAGTAGTTCATAGTAATGCAAGTCTAGCACCAATTGAAAAGTTCAATTATTTATTAGGAGCACTGCAAGGCCAAGGTAAGGCATTAATTCACTACTGAAACCAATTCAATCAAATCAAAATACTTTATTCGCAAATTACATGTCTACCTTGGTGGCAAATGATACACAAAAGTACATTATCATCAAGCACTAAATTTTAATTTAAAAAGAAAAGAACACATTTTCCTAAAATACAGTATTATACAATTTTTCTATTAAACACACAGCTCATCCTTAATATATTTATATTATTTACAAAATTCTACTTATAATATCTTCTGCACTTACACACATAATCAACTCACATACAGTACGTGGAATCACTTCAAATAATAATACTATACAACTGTTATAAGATTTAAATATACATTGCATTTTTAAAACCAGAGCCCCTTTTGGCACTATTTTTAAGAGCTCCTGAAGGGCCTCCACAGCTACCGTGGTAGTCCCAGGGCCCTCAAAGTCCCCACTGAACTTCACCCCTACAGGCAGTCCCCTACTTCGGCTGTCCAGTCTCCATACACCAGGGAATGGAATTAATTTATTCAAAAAAATTCTTTATTTACAATAACCTGCACAGGTTGAATGCCCTCTAATATTTTATTTCTTTTCTCTGTTGCTGTTTATAAGCTGTTGCACTCCTTCACGTCCTTCCCAGTGAATGAAAATTTACCCCAATCGCTTCTGCGAAAATTCCTCCTAATTTTATACTTGTGGTCAGCCCTACCGATATAATTATTTTCCACCTGAAGCCTCTCAACCTGAAAATGGTTTTCCGTGGTTTCCCATTTTCACACCAGGCAAATGCTGGGGCTGTACCTTAATTAAGGCCACGGCCGCTTCCTTTCAACTCCTAGGCCTTTCCTATCCCATCGTCGCCATAAGACCTGTCTGTGTCGGTGCGACGTAAAGCCCCTAGCAAAAAAAAAAAAGAAAAAAGAAGCCTCTCAAGGATTTCTCCCCATGCATCCTGTCCTTTATAGGCTGTATGTAACCCTATAAGTCTAGTTTTCTCCCTTCTCGTACTTAAAGTTTCCCACCCAAGTTCTTTTAACATTTCTGATACACTACTCTTTCTCCTGAAATCCCCTGTTACAAATCTTGCTGCTTTCCTCTGCACACTATCTATTTCTTTTATTAGGTATTCCTGATGAGGATCCCAAACACTGTTTGCATATTCCAATAATGGACGAACCATACTTAAGTAACTTTTCTCTTTTAATTCTTTGTTGCATCCTTCAAGTAGCCTCATTATGACATGTAACGATCTTTATGCTTTCCCACCAATATCATCAAAATGACTCTTCAAGTGCAAATTACTTTCAAATCTCACACGTAAGTATTTGCACTTGCCATCTTTTGGGACAATTACCTCATCCAAAGTATATTTAAATTCAGTTTTTAAGCTCCTGTTTGTAAATGTTGTAACAGTTGATTTGCCTCCAGTAACCTTCATATTATTCTCTTGAACCCATTGTTGGATACTGTCAAGGTCCCTTTGTAATTCTGAACAATACTCACTGCTATTTATTTCCCTATAAACAATTATGTCATCTGCATGCAATCTCATTTTTGATTTTATATTGTTCCCTAAGAGCCTCCATGGCTCAGACGGCAGTGCATCGGCCTCTCACCACTGGATACTGTGGTTCAAATCCTGGTCACTCCATGTGAGATTTGTGCTGGACAAAGCAGAGGCAGGACAGATTTTTCTCCGGGTACTCCGATTTTCCCTGTCATCTTTCATTCCTGCAACACTCTCCATTATCATTTCATAGCATCTATCAGTCATTAATAAATCACCTTGGGAGTGGCGACCCCATCGTACTAATAGCCTATATATGATTCATTCATTACATCCCTGACATAGTCAAAGATTGGAAAACAGGTTCTAGGTTTTCATTGTTCCATAAATTGTTTGTGTATATTATGAAAAGTAATGGACCGATTATACTACCCTGTGCAATTCCCTTCCAAACTTCCTCTTCCTGTGATACATGATTTCGTACTGTAACCTTCTGAACTCTTGAATTTAGAAATGTTCTTATCCAATGTATAACCCTTATGTCCAATGCTGTTCCCTCCAGTTTCCAAGTACCACTCTGTCAAATGCTTTGGAACGGTCTATGTTTTCTACAGTATAATTTGCAATCCTTGAAACCCCTTGAGTTGGACAACCCATTGGAAGATATTATCTTAGCACACCGTGCAGTAGACCATTTGGAGAGGTTGGGAATTTGAGTTAGATTTTATGGGAAACCCAGCAACATTTAGAGCATAAATGTCAAGCCATAGAAGGTATGCAGTCCAGCTCTAGTTATGGTCAATCACCGGGTGAGTTGGCCGTGCGGTTAGGGTCGCACAGCTGTGAGCTTGCATCCAGGAGATAGTGGGTTCGAACCCCACTGTCGGCAGCCCTGAAGATGGTTTTCCATGGTTTCCCCATTTACACAACAGGCAAATGCTGGGGCTGTACCTTAATTAAGGCCACAGCCGCTTTCTTCCCACTCCTTGGCCTTTCCTATTCCATTGTCGCCATAAGGCCTATCTGTATCAGTGCGACGTTAAAGCAACTAGCAAAAAAAAAAAAGTTATGGTCAATCAAGACCTACTGTTTCCAAGATTGACACATCCAAAGGGAAAGCTCATACTGAAGGTCACTGACCTTGTAATCAAAAACATAAACTCATTGCATAAACTAAGAACACAGTGTGAACATGATGATAAACTCTGTTTTAATTGCTTGAAACCAGATTGTGCAGTTAAAAGTGCACTTCTGGACATTGTAGCAAGTGTAATAAATTGTACAATACATTGTTGCATGTAGACACCAACAAATGCCGTGGTAGCGGTAGTACTGGTAGCTAGTTGTCACCAGCGTGCACAGGTCAAGTCATAATGATACACCGCAAGTATTATTGTCAACTGTCATTGTTAATGTGAGAGACCGCAATGGAAAATTACTCGAGAGGCTTTGTGGCAGTGGAAGTCAAACCCATCTAATGTCTGAAGATATCGTCAATGACTTGAGCTCAGAACTAAGAGAAATATCCACAACTGTATTAGGCATTGTCAATTAAACACAGTGTTGACATTGAGATACATTCCATTGCAACCTCGTTCAAGGCTCATGTTAACTATTTCATAGTTCCTAACATAACAGGACCGAAGCCTATCATGCCACTAGATTACAAGTCCTGGGACTTTCCCAATCATATTACATTAGCAGACCCTAAGTTTTACCATCCGCACTGATAGAGTTGGCTGTGTGGTTAGGGGTGCGCAGCTGTGAGCTTGCATCCACAAGATAGTGGTTTCGAACCCCACTGTCGTCAGCCCTGAAGATGGTTTTCCGTGGTTTCACATTTTCACACCAGGCAAATGCTGAAGCTGTACCTTAATTAAGGACACCGTCACTATCCTTCCAATCCTACTGTCACAGAAAACCTTCTATGTGTTAGTGATAGTAAACCATGGTCAAAATATATATATATATATATTTTATTAACTTTTGGATAATTGTTGTATGTCCTTCATCTGTGGAATGTTTGTTTAAATGGTTTTTGATAAAATAGATACACTATCTGCAGGTTGGCATGGTGACAAAGAGTACCAAACAGTTACACGGTTATGGTCTGAGTTTATGGTACTTACCCCAGTTTTTCACTAGAAACTCACAAGAACCTGTAAACTTTGTAGCTTTTGCCTTTAGGGTTTTCTGATCAAATGCAGGACTTTTAGGCAGGAATATTAAAATTTATGAATCAGATTGAAGGAATTTTTTTAATCCCTCCTTTTAACAAACCTGTTGTTTCAAATTTATTGCTTTATTCCTACACTTAGCACATTCAACTTCAGGGGTGGGGGGCTATTTCTTCCCCTCAGAAGAAGGAATACGTCAACTGTATATTTAAGTCCACTGCAGTATATTGCGGGGGATATGTTCCTAAACCCGCACTGTACTCCTTCAGTGGCAAGGTGTCGATGTAAAGGTATGAACGGACCCAAAGGTTCTCAGAGAAATAGTTCGCATGACATTACACCGCAACTGTGTGATAGTAGTACAAATGATATGTGCCTTGCAATGTACTTTGCTTATCATACAAAACTTTGTTTTTCTAATTCTCAGTATTACAAGAGAAGGGCACTGTTAGTTGTTAAAGCCCATTCTGCTTCTTAAGGTGTAATAATAATGTTAATTATTTTTACATATCATTAACTACTTTTGATGGTTTTCGGAGACGCCAAATGCCAGAATTTAGTCCCACAGTAGCTCTTTTGCGTGCCAGTCAATCTGCTGATATGAGGCTGACGTATTTGAGCACCTTTAAATACCACCGGACTGAGCCACGATAGAATCTGCCAAGTTGGGGTCAGAAGATCAGCGCCTCAATTGTCTGAGCCACTCAGCCCACCTTCTTAAAGTGTTATGACCTTTCAGTTTGCTTGTATAATTCCAGCCTCTCAGCAGTGAGTGATGTTCAGGGTCCATTTGAGTACTCTTTTTCTGAGGGTGTCAGAATAACTTTCTGTTTACATTTCTTTTCAATTAAGTGAACAGATTGTTCCAATAACTTTTGATCATCTGACTTTAAGTACCCTGGGCAAGTCATTTCTGTGTTTTCCACACAGGACATATTGGTATTGATGTATAAATTAGATATTGATGTAATGCTGGAGTTCTCGTCCATCTTTTTGTTGCTGCTTTCACTCTGATCTCTTCTGCTTCTTTCCCCCTTTGAAATCATTACACACATTCTCTTAGCTTTCTTCCCATCTGTGGCTCAGTCCTTTAGTCAGTTAACTAAACCATCCTCCTCCATCCTAAACCAGCCTTACCACTAAAGCTGTCCTTTATCTTCTATTCTACAAGCAAACATTTAGCCTGTAAACAGACAACACTTGTTACATCCAGGAGAACACACATCGCAAGTTCTTGAGAATTCCCCTTTTTCACTTTTTTGCTTGCCAATGTAACCTTTAATCTTTTTAGATTCTTGTTAATTATGTTACCTAATGCCTTACTGCAGATGATCCATGTAACATTGAGATTGAATGATTTTAGCCTTGCCTGACACACGTGTTTACACTGGCCCAAGAATTTGTTCTGCCGTCAGATCACTTGCAGCTCGTTGCACGGTATAGCTTTAGGCCCTGATCTCAGTCCGTCAGTGGATCTAGATAAAAAATTCCTTGCACAGTATTTTCCGTTTACTGGGCAACACTTTTGTGTTCTGTTACACCATTCATTGGCATTCTACTTCCTCCTCACCTCATGATACTGCACTTCCTTAAGTGTAATTCTATTACTATCACAATTCATTTACGCATTGCCTTGGCTGTCATAAAATCCTTGTCTGTTTTTGGTGCTCAATAACATTTTTATCTTTGCAGTGTTATGCCTTATGAGAGTGCTGTTAATATCATAGATTGTTTCTTCTATGATGGAGCAAAAGTTATTTTCCAAGTAAGTAATGTTGATGAATGACTATTGTCTGATACATTGGAGTCCATTGGCCATAGCTCAGGTTTTGTCTGCTGTTCCAGGTTGCACTGGCGCTCCTCGAAGCTAACCAAGAGAAACTGCTAACTTGTAGAGATGATGGGGAAGCAATGCAGCTATTGGCTGATTACTTAGAAGGTGTACATAATGAGGAAAATCCCATCATTCACAGGAATAAGGATGGGGAACTGATCAATAAGGTTGATATTTACCCTCATTTTATTTGTTTATCATTAGGTGGTAGAAGGCAGGAATTAATTTATGTACCAGAGGTTCTTTAATGTGCCTATGTATTTAGATGCAAGTAACCCAAGAAGCAGAGGTGTGTTATTAAAGAAATATAATTTGCTCATTATTTGTGTTTGGTTTTTCATGGAAAGAGTACTTCCAGCATTGAGATAGCTGTTTCATGTGTTGCCCCGCAGATTCCAAGATCATAGGCTCAAATCTGGGAGAGGCTTTCGGATTTTTGAAGGGCACTTCGTGTCGTACAATGTTGTCATGGACGATTGAAACATAGATAAACCTGGCAACACTGACAATAATTTATGCAACAGCCTGGTTTGGTGTTTGTAGTAACAGCTCAAAGCGTGGTCATGCTGAGACATGCATCCACTAAGTAGCAACATTTCTATTTAATTGTTACGTCCAAATGAATACAACATGATGTGATTCAATTTTTGTGTGAAGAAGATGCTTTGACTGGGAAAACTGTCACAAAGTGTGCTTGTGTTCATGGTAATGCAATGTTTTTACTGGGATCTTTGGTCTGCTGAAGAAAGACTTCACCACCACTGCTGTGAAAGAGTCATTCAACCAGGAATCAGCATCCTTCATTGTGGAGGGTGTAGCATTGGGACAGGTGACACAACTGTAGGGTAGCAGCAGCAGCAGTAGTAGTAGTGCATTAAGTTCATGTCTGCTGAGCTTCTGTTGCTTGTCAAATGATATCAATTAGTCCAGTGAGGGGTCCTATCTGCATGTGTATTGCAAAAACTAGCAAAAATTCATTCATGTAATTTTTATGTGCAGTTATTTGAGGAAAGCGAAGTGGAAATTGTGCAAATAAATCTAATTGTTGCAACTGGCTTGAGAAGTCTAACATGGTAACAAATGATTGTGATTGCTGTTTCTCGTCCTCACTCAATTGAAACTCTGTTGATTACACTAATGGTTTACGCGTATGCCACCCTGGCATGCAGAACAATCCCTAACTCTTCCACAGCGCTGTACTTGTGTGCTGTTCTCTGGGAATTCCTTTTGTTCATGTGTATATGGTGAGGATATTGCTCATTCTGTGTTCACAACACTGGAATTTCTTTGATAATGTTCGAGCCCCCTGATGTAGTGTTTATACACAAAAATATTGACGAATACAATGCGTTTGAAGCCTACTTTTGACAGCCCTGAAGACTGAAAGGATTTTCGGAGGTTTCCCATTATTACACCTGGCAAATGAAGATCACAGTTGCTTCTTCCCAGTCCTATATCCTGCCTTTTTTGAGTGGGTGCAATGGGGAACCATGTAACACACACAAAAAAAGACAGTCTTCTTCTTCTACAGCTTTTCCCGCACTTGTGGAGTTGTGGGTATGAACTGTGCCACAAATGTGGACTTGGCCCTTTCTGACGTGTACTGAAGGAGTGTATTGGGACAAACACAGACGCCCAACCCCGAGCCAGGCGCGATTAAAAGCCCCAACTCGGCTGGGAATCAAACCCGGAATCCTTTGAACCACAGACCTCAATGCTAACTGTTCAGCCAAGGAGTCAGACTACATCAAAAACGACAGTATGTCATGAGGATACCAAGACAAATAAGCAAGTGTTCAGATGTGTTCAGTTTTATAAAAATTGTGTAGCGGGATACACCTTAATGTTGAGATGTTACCTGTAACATAGTGTTCCACTCTTGACTCACAACTCTTTATTAAAGGGTACTCTTATCATCACCATTTTCCCTTTTCCTGCTACAGCCGGGTCAGGATGTTAATGGCACCTTTCCTTCTTCCACCATTGCTGCTCCTCGACTGCGCCCCAATCCAAGTTCCTTTTTATTTTGCTGTTCTTGATAGAGTCCGACCACTTTAGTCTTCTTCATCTTCCTTCATTCATAGCCTCCATTATTGGCTTCATTATCCTCCTCTCTTCCATCCTCTTAACATGTCCAAACCATCTCAGTTTATTTCTCTCCATTCTTTTGGAAAGCTTTTCCACTTGACATCTCATTTCTTACTCTGTCCTTTCTTATCTTTTGTATCACACTTCTTAAAGATTTTATCTCACTCTTCTGGCTTTTTGTCTATGTCTAGATCTGAGCTGCATATGTCAGTATGAGGGAATAACACCTGACACTTCTTCAAGACCAGGTTCCTCACACTCTGCATTAGTTTGCTTCCCAAGTACTTGAAGCTTCTTCTCTCCTGAATTATTACAGTACCCTCCTCTTTCTCCTCTAGTCAGTACCATTGTCTTGCTTTTCATATTTTCATTCCATAATTACAAATATGCTGACTCAATATATCCAGTAGACTTTGTACTTCTTCTCCATTTGTTTCCCACACCACAGTGTCATCTGAATTCCCTGTTCTCATATTATTTCTTTGTCTCGTTTACAATTTCTGTCTTACTCCAGTTACATTCCGAAACAGTTCTCTCCTGCCTACAGGGTTTTGATGATCATCATCATCCTCCTCATGATCATGATCATGACGTAATATGACAGACCGATGGGATAAGAAAATAGAACTAGCTGTGTTCTAAGATTTATTCTAACTACTACATGCTTACAGTTTGTTTCTCTACCACTTACAATCATACTAGTGCACTGTACATCACAACAACACTCCAACAGCACTGATACACCATATTGACTCAAGGCACTTCTGACTTCAATGAAGACAGGCTCAATTCCACAACAGAACAGAAACACAGTTCACAGTTCCATACCGCACTCAACTGAACTTGTCTGGTCCACATTATATATGGAGGCCAGCTCCTCGAGTTACTTCATGAAAGAAGAGTTCTCCCGATATCTACTAGCTTGACCATGATGGCCACCAATGACTTAATTACTACAGTTAATTATGTCCAAGTGCTGCTTTGTCAATACAATTTAAAATGTATTATACTGTATACGCAGTTCAAACAAATTACGGGAACATGTTCTTGAACGTATCGTTCGGCCACTGACGAATAGTAACACTTATTTTCCCCTGCCTCCTATACTGAAAAAGATGAACTACTTGCAACAACTAAAATGAACATACAATAGAATGCTTTTTCAACACTCAGTAGTCCAAAGAGCAGTGGCGGGCTCATTGTTGAGTGAAACGATTTTCTTTGCAGCCCTGACTATTGTCTTGTCTGGTAATAGCAGAAAACAAACTGTTCTCTAGCCTCAGCGTTCTATTCTCCATTCTAGTGGTTTATGGGGTCAAAATGTAAGTATGTCTGGTAACTGATCAACACAGTTTGATGCATTTTATTCAAATAGGTTATCAGGGAATAGTTTTGTGATAAAAGTTGTCATCAAGTTGTCATCTTCCGGGGTAACTTCGGCCATGCCAAGAACGTACAAGAAAACATTACGCGGCCACGGGTATTTTAATTACAATCCTGTTTACATCAAGAACGCTTTAGAAGAGATTAATTAAAGCAGAATAGCAATAAATGGGGAAGTTTATCCCGAATGGGATGGGAAAGACGGTTCCCGTTTTCAATGATAAATAGACGGATATCAGTTGACATGGACGATACACATTTAAGAACTCGATTGACAGCCCAGATATTTTCGATTCTTTTTTTTCTTTACGTCACTACGACACAGATAGGTCTTATGGCGACGATGGGATAGGAAAGGCCTAGGAATGTGAAGGAAGCGGCCGTGGCCTTAATTAAGGTACAGCCCCAGCATTTGCCTGGTATGAAAACGGGAACCACGGAAAGCCATCTTTAGGGCTGCCGACAGTGGGGTTCGAACCCACTATCTCCCGATTACTGGATACTGGCCACACTTAAGCGACTGCAGCTATTGAGCTCGGTGATATTTTCTAATTTAGAAGAGAGTGTATTATGAGGACAGTCTACAAGATTGCTTCTTTTTCGACCTCCTTTTCTGTCCATACAATTGGGCTATATGATTTTCTTACCATTAATTTATTATCTATTGTACCATTACAAATATTTATGCAATGCAACATTTAATTTGTAATATCATACAATGCTTGTACGCTTAGGCTAAATAAAATAGCTAATTCTTTGGGGAAAATGTGAATTTGACCACTATACATCTGTTTCACTACAAATCATTTTAATTTGTTTGTGATTGCTGATACTGGGCATTCTGCAGGTTTTTAAAAACATTCACGGTGGCCGAAGTAATACTACATCGAACAAAATTTCATTTCTTGAGTTATTTTTATGGCGGCCGAACTGGCCACTCGTTACTGAATAACAATTAGAATTATGTTCATATTTAAAAATGAAGAACATGGTTTTCCGTGGTTTCCCATTTTCACACCAGGCAAATGCTGGGGCTGTACCTTAATTAAGGCCATGGCCGCTTCCTTCCAACTCCTAAGCCTTTCCTATCCCATCGTCGCCATAAGACCTATCTGTGTCAGTGCGACGTAAAGCCCCTAGCAAAAAAAAAAAAAATGAAGAACAAACATGGTAGAACGTATATTATATTTTTTAGTAAATTAGAAGGAATATTTCACATTTCAATTTTTAAAATATACAAGAAAGTGGCCGAAGTTACCCCGTTTTATGGTATGCCATGCTCCACGAAACAATACCTCACACCCAGGTATATTACCAACTAAACCTTTATTCTTTGCCGTTGAAGTAAACAAAAGAACATCGATGGATTTGCGTTCATGTTCAGAACACAAACGGAAATGTCTAAATAGGGGCGAAAACAAAGTGATAACAGTCCCCCAGGGTGTTTGTCCTCCACCTACGTGACGTGCTCTGTATAAGTCGATGGAGGTCACGTTGCGGTATCGGGTCCCGTTCTTCAATGAGAGCCTTTTCGAGGTCTTGGAGAGCCTGTGGTGGAACAGGGCACCCACGAACACTTCTTTCAAGCCTATCCCACGCATGCTCGATGGGATTAAGGTCAGGACTCACTGCTGGCCATTCCATCTCTTGAATGTCCAGTTCTTGCAAGACAGCTCTGGTGATGCGCCCTACATGAGCCCCGGAATTGTCGTGCATCAGTACGAATTCAGGACCAACACCGTATGCAGCAACCAACACGTGCTGTAGCAGTATCTGCTCGATGTACCCCGCAGCGGTAAGATTACCACGGACGACGACAAGATCCGTACGGCCATCAATGCTGATGCCACCCCACACTATCATAGAACCTTGTCCGAATCGTTCGCCTTCCTGGACATTTGGTATGTACTGCTCACCATGGCGTCTCCATACATATTGACGTCCATCACACTGTGTCAGGGGAAATTTGGACTCGTCTGTAAACAACACAGGTCTCCATTGGCGAAGTTGCCAGTTGACATGGGTACGGGCAAACAGAAGGCGAGGTGCACAATGTTGCGTTAAATGGTGCACTTGAACATGACGTCTGAGTTGTAAGGACACTTCTCTTAACCTGTTCCTTACTGTGTGGTCAGACACCATGACTCCAGTGACCCTCCTGAGGTCTTGTTGCAGTTCTCTGGTAGTTGCTGAATGACACCGCAACGCACAGATGGTCAGATATCGGTCATCCTGTAAGGTTGTGATGCGTCCATGACCTTGTCCAAACCTCCTTGTGAACTGACCTGTCTCATTGTAGCGATTCCACAAGCGTTGAATAACTGACGGAGAGACATTGATATCCACAGTAACACGACGAAAAGTCCATCCCTCCTGGATCAAAGTGACAGCCCTTGCGACTTGAACTTCTTTGAGATGTCTCATGGGATGTGCTGGTTTACGTACAACATGCTCAGATGACCGCAGTAGTCTGTGTACCTCAGAACGACACACTGACGCACCGCTGTTCACTTTGTTTTGATGGGTCACCTGACCATTTAATGCATGGCTACACCTACAGATGATGTATTTACAAAGATGCACAAAAAATGCTGTAAAATTACGTACAGTTGATTTTATTTACAAACTGTTAAACATTTTTCACACATCAACAAACCACCATTTTTAACAACTGCCTATCATGAAGCACATGGAGATTGCAACATTGAAACTGTTGACTGCTGACTGCTTACATTAACATGCCGGCCTAAACACAACACGTGTTCATGAAAACAACTCCTCTCCACCAAAAAGACCGCTTCCTTATATACATCGCCTAGTCAGGCTTCTAGAAGGATATGTCTGAACATATCTTCTAATAAATTGTAGAGTGCTTAATATATAGTTACAATTGGATGGAAGGTTCTGCATAGTTTTTGTCTCACCTAGTAATATTCTGGATATGACAATGTATTGCACAATAGTGTAGTGGATTACACATCATATATACAGATAATAATAAATTATATACTATTAATTACAGGTTCTTACATTAACTAAACTCATATATCTAGGCTGCCAGGGAAAAAGAGTATAAGTCAGAAAATGGTCAAAATTAGGTAAATCCATGGCCGGAGTCCTAGAAGGGATTGCGATCTTTTGGTCCAAGTAGTTTAAGTCAGAATGAAATGGAAGAATACTGTATGTCGTTTGGTCTTAATAGTACAAGTAAGCATGCTGGGGAAAAAAGTACAAGTCAATGTATACTATTAGTGCTGAAGTGCAACATAGTACAAGTCATGTTATACTCCTTGACCTGGTCATGGTAAATGATGCAGGTGATGATGTAATCTCTTTGGCACAACGTATGCTACCATTATATAATATCTAT
Organism: Anabrus simplex; assembly: GCF_040414725.1. Taxonomy (NCBI): domain Eukaryota; kingdom Metazoa; phylum Arthropoda; class Insecta; order Orthoptera; family Tettigoniidae; genus Anabrus; species Anabrus simplex. Next base: position 1,220,549,961 of record NC_090266.1, read on the forward strand.
GAAGTATTGTTACTTCTTTGAGTTCTATGTGAAGTTGTAAACATTTTGTTAGAGTTGAAAGCAGTGAATCGCAGTATTATTAGAGTGATGTGAGTGTTATTTAATTGGTGGTTTGATCACTTAAATATGACAGAACAGTAGTAACAGAAGAATAATTAGACTTCTGAAGATGTCTGCTAGGCCATTAAGAATATTAGAACTTGCAAATAAATTTTTAACACAGGACAAAAATTATGAAACATGTAACTGCTCTTGGTAATGTTCGGTAGTGAATATACGAAGGATTATTATCATAAGTTGCTGTTTTACGGTTAAAATTTTGTATTATTTAGAACTTTTTTCTGTTTATTTCAGCTCTTAATGAAATTAGTAGGAGAAAGACGGTAGTTAACCTAGAACAACAGGAAGATACGTTCTCTCATGTGTCATCGTAGCTAACTGAGGGGCAGTTAGGAGTAATCCAAGATGTTGAGGATGCAATAGGCAATGATAGTGATACTTTTTTTGTTGATGGTGACATTGATGAAGACTATGTACCAGAAGAGAGGACGAAGATACAAATGTTTGTAAGGAAGAAAATTGACAGTATTGCACAGGAAATTGGCTTTGTAACTGCTGAACCAGAAAAAATGTGTGCACCAAATGCTGTGAAAGGTGGAACACAGGATAAACATATATAACAGTCAAAGGGAAAGAAGTTAAAGCTAGAGCTCCTAAACCTCTAAAAATGTGCCGTTTGAAATGTAAGGAAAAACTAGACAAAATGATTGTTGAACAGAACACGGTTAGGACACAAATATTTAATGAATATTGGGCTCTTCGAGATCGAGACAAAGGAGTAAGTTATGTGGTCAGCCTCATTGACTCGAAAGCACCTGCATCACGGAAAAGGACCCAGGATCCCGACAAAGCAAAATGCGGTGTGGTTACGCATTTATTTCATTTCCAAGTAAACGGAGATGAAATTTCGTGTTTGCAGAGGATGTTTCATGAGTCGGAGATGTTCATTACACTTGCACCACCTGGTAACAAACACCCTCCTGAGAAAGTAACATTGCATCATTTCCTCAATATAAATCTCACTACACACCTTACTCACCTTACATTTAAAGAGCCTAAAGTGGATACGTGTCACAAATGTGATGTTCTGCATGCTAGAAAGAAATTTGCCTCAGTAAAAGACTATTCTATGGAAGAAATTGGCGCTGATTTAGCTGCTCATCACACCGAGGCAGACAATGCCTACCTTTAAAAGGACAGAATCAAGAAACGTTCCATTTCAGATAGTTCGATGCTATGTTACACTTTTGACTTACAACAGTGTCTGCCGACTCTGTTTTTGAATACTTCAGTTGCTTTCTATAAACGGCCACTGTGGACATACAACTTGATCGTGCATCAAACCAGTATGGGTAGCATAACTTGCTACATGTGGCATGAAGCAGAGGGTGCTCGTGGTGGGAATCAGATTGCAACGTGTGTTTTCAAGGAACTGATGTCAATTCCTTCAGAAGTGAAACAAGGGACGTTATACTCAGACACCTGTGGAGGGCAGAATAAAAACTCTCACGTGGTTGCAATGTTCTTGTTCGCCATGCAGGAAAATCCAAATCTGAATATCGTTGGTCATAAATTCATGGTTCATGGCCACAGTCACTTAGAATGTGATGTTGACCATGGCGTGATCATAAAACAAAAGAAGCAGTGGCTCATCCGCATGACTGGTATCAACTGGTATGCTCAGTTGGCAAGAAAAGGAAATTTGGAGTTGTAGAACTGACACATACTGACTTCTTGGATTTTGCTGGTGTTCTTAAAGACACCTTACAACTTCAAAAGAAAGATAGACAGGGAAATCAATTTAAGTGGCAGGATGTTAAATGGTTTCGTTTTACGAAAGAGTATGGTACAGTTTTTCAAAAAAGGGTCTCAATGAGGATCAGCCGTTTCAATCAATAAGCTTCATTTGTTGAGGGAAGATGGGTGTTCCACTGCAGCCGGAACAATGTTATCGTGGCACACTACCAATTTCAAAAGAGAAAAAGAAAGACATTTTGGATCTCCTCCCACTTATTCCACCTATATTCCATGACTTTTACAAAGATCTCAAAACAAATGACGATGAGGACAAGTACCCTGACATAGAAGAATTCCACGGTGACTGAATTGGTGCTGCTATCCTGTCAATCATTTAGCTGTAGATCCTGTGCAGACTTTGTTCTAAGGTCGGACATTATTATTATCTTTTGTTCCTTTTATTTTCATCCCTTACAAGTGTGTATTATGTTATTGTATTCAGTGGTCACAATAGTATAAGTCTAGTTCTCACTACGGGAGAAATAGACTAAGTCACATAAATCCTTAAATACTTTACTTTGAATATAAAGCTCTTCCAGGTAATTACGAGTCCACAGCAATGTTTTTAACAACGTGGGAAAAGTCCTTCCAGTTGTTTGTTTCAATAAAATCAGTAAAAGGTGTTTCCTGAAAAATGTCATTTTTTGACTTACACTCTTTTTTCACTGGCAGCCTGGTACATACAGCACATGTTTCATGACATAACCTCACAAACAGAGTGATCTTATCGTCCGTACATGTAACTTAACTACGTAAATAATAATACTAATACTAAACGGATGTAAACACTTCATAGACATACCTCACAAATAATAATAATAATAATAATAATAATAATAATAATTCAAGCTTGATACTTGCATTATTTACCCATGGGTTAAAGAATATTGTTTTCAAGTTATATCAGTCTATTACACTTGCGTCAAGTATAACTTTAATTTGACATACCCTGAGTAGCTAAGGTCTCAAGGTATGCTGTACGATCATTGGAACCCCATCTACCAAATTAACGTTTACCTACCAGATGTTACAAAACATGTCCCCGTAAATTTTTTGAATTGTGTATCTAAACCATTAAATACATATATACACAAAAGTACATGTTTTGAGAAATTTTAAATTCTCTTCTTCAGCTTGTGGATAAAATCATATGCATTTGAAGACCTTATTTAGGAGGAGGGTGTGCTATTTACTGTTGTAATGATCTCAAAAGTAAAATAGTGGCTACTTCAGACCAGACAATTCCCAATCGACCTAAGTTTATGTTTGTAGAAGTTTCGGCTAACAATCAAAAAGTACTGATCGGAGTAGTTTAGAAACCCCCCAGACGTAAGACATATATCGGACCTTGAACTTTGCTTATGTATGTTTAGTCCTCAGCCCGAAGGCTGTTGGATCCTCAACAGGTCCGCCATCAGCTGTTATAGGTTGCCTAGGCATCACTGAAGAGGCGTACTAGGGAATTGAGGAGTGAGGTAGTTTCCCCGTGCTTTCCTCACCGAGCCAGAAGTTGCTATTACATATCAGTCGGCCAAGCCCACTGAAATGCATGCACCAACCGACCCTATGAGCAATATTTTCACACCATTCATAGCAGGGACTGGCTGCATAAGGAATGGCATTACTAGCATCACTCATACCTCAGTCACTTTCATTTTGTCACAGCCAAGGATAAAGCTGAGACAGATCAATGAAAGTAACAAGATTGCTCTAGCCCATACCAGAAGACATAGTGCACTGTAAACACTAGGTCCTGCCAGCAAAGGCTTTAGCCAAGTTAATTCCACTGTACGAAAATATAATTATACTGGGAGATTTTAATACAAATCTGCTGACTGCGACATAAACGACACATTACATTTACAAAATATGGTCTTTAGCTTGGACCTAAACATCCTACCTCTAAATCCTACTAATCATCTACATACAGTAAACCGGATGACTCATACTTTGATTGACTTGATCGTAACTAACAATCCTCAGACGGACAGCTTGCAGTGCCAGGTATTTCTATCCATGATCTAATATATATCTGCTATTCATTAAAGATGCCAAAATATGAAACTACATATATATAACACGTAGGGATATAAAAAAACTTGACTAGGACAGAATACGACATGAAGCATATTATCTGCCGTGGAACGATATTTTACACACGGATGATATTGACGTAAAAATAAATAAATTATCTGATCTGGTATTAGAACTGTATGACAGATTTGCTCCCAAGAAAGAGATCCGGGTAACTTGACCACCTTCTCCGTGGTTGACTAATGAGATTAAATCAGAAATGGCAAAGCGTGACTCATGGTACAGAAGGTTTAAACGAACGGGTAATGCTAATGACTTTGAAAATTACCACGTTCTCCGCAACAGGGTTAAACAGTTAATCATAAACAGTAAATGTAAACACATATGTCAAGTACCGAAATGCAAGAACTCGACAGAAATATGGAAACAATTACAAACGATGGGTATAGGTCCAAAGTTATTAAAGCAGGCGCCGAATGTATCCCTTGATGACTTAAATTTACACTTCATGTCGGCCGAATCCACGGTAACAGCAAATAATAATAATAATAATAATAATAATAATAATAATAATAATAATAATGTTTCTTCTATGCCAATTCAAGATACATTTGTGTTTAAAGAAGTTGGTATAAATGATGTAAAACGTGTTTTGTATTCTCTCAGGTCAAATGCTGCTGGACACGATGGCATATCTCTGTCTTTCTACAAATATATCATTGGCGCCATTCTGCCGATCGTAACACACATTATTAACTACTGTTTAACCCAAGGAATTTTCCCCACGGCGTGGAAGGATGCCCTCGTCATCCCAATCCTGAAAAAGGATGGACCCAGTATTCCTTCAGATTACAGGCCAGTTTCTATACTACCACCCCTGTCCAAAGTGCTGGAACGCCTGGTATATGAGCAAATCCTTACGTACTTACATAAATATGCTTTACTCGACTCTTACCAATCAGGCTTTAAGAAAAAACATAGTACCTTGACAGCTCTGCTGAAAGTGACAGATATGCAATGGACAACAAACGAGTGACAATACTTACCCTTATTCCCAAATTACAGTCCTTAAACTTTAGCCAGAAAGTGCTGGAATTTTTCTATTCTTACCTCACAAACCGCTGGCAGTGTGTGGTTGCAAATAATAATAAATCAACATGGCGAAAAAAAAGAAAGAAAAAAAATAGTGTCCCACAAGGGTCAGTCCTTGGCCCTCTCCTGTTCACTTTATATATAAATGATATCAACAGATCAGTTAAGCACTGTAAGTACCATCTTTATGCTGATGATCTGCAAATTGTATTACGACACTAGAACTAATAATATACACTGACTTAGCAAATGTCATGGGATAGTCACCTAATAGCGTGTCGGGCCACCTCTGGCCCTGCGAATTGCAGTGAGACGCCATGGAAATGAGTCGACAAGTCCCTGATAGTCCTCTGGATGCAGCCGACACCAAATCGTTTGCAGAGCGGCTGCCAATGCTGGTCTATTCGTAGGTGCAGGATCCATGGCAAGGAGCCTTCGTTCTAGGACATCCCACATATGCTCGATAGGGTTCATATCAGGGTTCCTGGGTGGCCATGGCAGTCGTTGGACCTCCGCTGCATGTTCCTGGAACCATTCTCGGGCAACGTGGGAGCGATGTGGCGGCGCATTATAATCTTGAAACACCGCAGAACCGTCTGAGCACTGGGAGGCTAAAAATGGGTGGAGGGCGTCTCCGAGCAGCTCAACATACCGCGTACCATTCAAAGTCTCTTCCAGAACAACTAGGGGGCCCATTCCATACCAGGAAAATGCAACTCAGACCATAACAGAGACACCACCGCCATGGACGACACCTTCGAGGCAGGCAGGATCCATCGTTTCATGTGGTCTGCGCCATACACGGTGCCTCCCATCGGCATGGTGCAGTTAAAATCATGATTCATCCGACCATATCACGTTACGCCATTGTTCCAGTGTCCATCCCTGGTGACTGGCGACAAATGCGCGTCATTGTGCCCGATGACGTTGGGTTAACATTGGCACCCGTGTGCGGCGCCAGCTCCCATACCCCATAGAACCCATGTTCCTATGGATTGTCCACTGGGAGATGTGTCTACCATGGCCTGTGTTGAATTGAGCTGTGATTTGTTGCACGGTTGCCCGTCTGTCACTATTGACAATCCGTCTCAGATGTCGCCGGTCACGGTCATCGAGGGTGGCTAGACGGCCGGTCGTTCGTCTGTTGTGGACAGTGACACCCGCATTCAACCATTCACGATACACCCTGGACACGGTCGATCGTGTGAAGCCAAATTCACGCACCACTTCCAAAATCACACTTCCTATCCGTCGGGCACTGACCACCATACCCCGTTCGAACGGTGTCAGCTCACGACGACTTTCCATGTTACACCTGTCACATGCACAGCCACTGCTCACAAGGTCTCCTTGGCACAGGGGGCGTGTGGTGCGCAGACAACACGCCTGCGCATCAGTGCTCCATTTGCTCAGTCAGTGTACATCAAGCAATATATAATGTAAATGCTGACCTTGAGCAAATTAATGGCTATGCAATTAAAAACAACCTTAAATTAAACCCCCATAAAACGCAAGCCATTATCATCGGTACATCAAAAACCCTTCACATTTTAAAACAAAATTGCATTCCATAACTTTAAATAATACTGTTATACCTTATTGTGAATCAGTTTCTAATCTTAGAGTTATTATAACGGAAACTCTAAACCGGTCAGCGCAAGTTAAGAATATCTGTAAAAAGGTTTATTATGGCTTGCACTCATTAAAACGGTTCAGAAATGTATTCCCTCGATCACAAAAAATTCAACTTGTTCAGTCATTATTATTTCCCATTTTTGACTACTGTGATGTAATTTTTAAGGATATTACAAATGAATTAAGCTTGAAACTACAACGCACTCAAAATGCTTGTCTTAGATATGCTACAGATTTACAGTATGACGCTCGAGTTTCTCCCTACTATAAACAATTATCTTGGTTACGGCTAGACGACAGGCGTAAACTACATTCAAATACTCTTGTGTACCTGGTACTTTCGGAAGACATCCCTGTTTATCTCTCCAGCAATTTTCGTCATCTTGGTTCTTTACATCTCCATGATTCTCGCTCAGTGTCCCTCCTAGAAATACCTGGCCATCGAACAACCACATACCATCGTTCATTTACGATCACCGCTTTGGGATGGTGGAATGCTCTTCCCAAAGACATCAAGGATGTTGCATCAAAAAGCATATTTAAAACCTCTTACCAGCAGTTCCTCATTAAGTGCTTCCAGCAAGGTACCTGTGTGAGGGGAACGAGTGATTGTGTGTGAAAATGATATGAGATTATTGTACAATAAAATAAAATATTGGGTTAATATGATAATTTAAATTAAATTAAATTAAACCATCCGTACTGTATTTACGAAGTAGAAGTAGCCTAAACATAGCTAGTAGTAACAACAGTATTTAACTTAGATCTAGTATTGCAAGGATACAGTTATTTAAATTTCATTTAATATTTTTATTAAGCTTACTAGTATTTTTACATTCATATTTCTTTCGTTGTGTATTGAAATGAGTAATTTTTCAAATCTGTATTATCAAGGCAGTTCCTTTTTTCTTTCTTTCTTCTTTGTTTGTATATATTCATATTTTTGCCTTAAAAATTAGTGTTATTTGTACTTCTTAGTATTTTAAGTTAAGTTATTTTATGTTATATCCAAATTCTATAAAACATCTGTATGTAGTATATTAAAATAGAGCTGATTGACTGTTGATCCAATATATATTTGGTGTGGCATTATTTATGATCTTTCTTAGTTCCACCACACTTCTTGGGTCTCAAGTTGTTATGCTTAGTGTTGAAACCGTCTGCTTATCCATTACAATATCTTAACAGAAAGTAATTCTATTATTTGTAGATCAAGCCTGCCAGGTTAAATTGGACATTTTCATTTGTGTGTGCGTGCGTGTGCATGTGCACGCATAATTAACTGTAGAGTTCTCCACAGTTCTCTCGATTTACAGTGTTCTGCTAATCATTCTAGGACATGTCGGAGAGAGGCTGGCCTTCTGCTTCTTTCTTCGTCCTGAATGCCTGGCCACACGAACAAGGGCGTAGCCAATACCTAAGTAGTGACGTTGATGGCTCTCAGGTGGGGCCAATCAATCTCACTCCTCCCCAAGGTCAAGCAAAAAATATTTAGACATGGTCACAGTAATAACAATAATATCATCCAAGCATTGTGACTAACAAAACCTGGTCAGAAGATCGCAGCGAGAAGATGAAGAGGTTGGGCATAATGAAGAAAGAATAATAATAACATGCGAAAACATTTCAACATATAAATTTAGTCATTCGGGACTAATATTTCATGTCCCCTATGGGAATCAACATCTATATCATCTGATAGCCAAGCAGGCATCATAATGCATTGGCACTGCCGGTGGCTCCAAGTAGCCTACGCAGTGGCCTCCGCGGTATGCACTAGCCAGCGTCTTGGTAGGTGTGCTAAGTACCAACTGATGAGCCCAACCTAGCACACGAGGGCGAAACGCTGGCAAACCAGGAATGAGTTAGCTGGAAAATTTATAATGTCCAATAACGGACCATTTATAAGGTATTATAAATTTATTCATTCGGGACAAATATTTCAGATTCCCCATGGGAATCAACATCTATAGCACGTTGTCATGTCGCAAACAGTGTCAAGCCGTTATTGCAACAATGTCATTGGGAGGTTTTGTAACACTTTCCGTACTCACCAGACTTGAGTCCTTGTGACTTCGACCTGTTTCCGAATTTGAAGGAACCCCTCTGAGGCCGCCAATTTCCTGATGTGGCATTTGTACTCTGCACAGTAAGGCCTTGTCAGTGGCCCTCAACGTCTTCCTGACATTTGGCTTTGTGGGTGACCACATTGAAGGAATGTACTTGTTACTTTATTTACAGCCCTCACATACAGTATTTTAGGTTAGAGGCATACATAAAGCACGATATTGGTACGACTGCAGTATCACTGGCTACAACCAGTACGACTGAATTGAATTTCTCTTCAGTGCACGAATTCCTAGACCTTGTTTCAGGTCATGAAAATGATATAAATATGTAAAATTTTTATAGGTCACGCTGTGTTTCATGGTACACCACCGCACATGGTGTTATGGCTGCTTGTCTACATCTAAATCTTCTTGCAAAGTACTAGTGCCACTCCTTGAAAATGTCTCCCTGAGTTTTCTTCTTTTACCTAACATTATTGAGATAGGTCATATTAACAACACTCTGAATGTCACTAACTTATTATAAAATAATTTCTTAATTAAAACTAATTGGCTTATCCATTTCAGTAATGACAAAATATTCAACTGCAAAATGCTTTGAGCAGACTTTGATATTACAAGTCATGTTTATTTCTTAGGTCCTGCCTACGAAGTGCATACAACCACTTTTTACGGAAGGGCTCCTGCTTAAGAAATTGATGGTATGAATATGATTGACCTTGATTTTGACACATTGGAGCACGTAATATAGATAAGAAAAGGTTCCACCTTATCAATACCAATTTTATTTATATAAGGTTAACTTACAGGACCGGTTTCAACTTTTTGAACAGTCATCATCAGCTGTGCATTGGTACCTTTACATAAGTCAAATATTGGTTGAATTGCCTTTCCAAATGGAGAAGTTGTGGGGAAGCACTATGTCCAAGTATTCAAATTGGGCATGTTTAAGAGTAAAAATTGGTTATATGGTACAATCTAGATAGTTGAAAGCGAGTTTGTTTTTTAGGCCTAAAATTTGTGTTAGCTAATTTTTAAAAAGTACAGGTACATTAAACACTCTAAAATGCATAACACATGTTAAAATCACATATAAAATATACAGTGCATGTTAAAATCTTTCATAGTGGCTCAGATCACTTCATTGGAATGGATTTATACGTCTTGCGTATGTCTATATTCTTGTTTGAGTCCAATGTACATGAAGAATGTCAGTGCTTGCGTTCATGGGCAGTGCTCTCGTGGGGGTTCTACTATATATTAAGATATATCCACTTTTATATTTGATAGGTTATATCATTGTGTTAATAGCAATTCCAGTCTATGAACGGAGGTAGATATGTGCAGCTGTGATTGATACACTGACTTGAAGTATTGAATGTAGTCTCCGTTGTGCGTGAATATTTCAGATGCAGGTTGGTGACTCTTTTCTCGTCTATAATATTTTGCTGGTGTGTGTCTGTAAGAGACAAAAGTATTGTGAGAAAGTTATAATCTGAAAATGCCTGCTTGTATGTGTGTTAACGTGATGAGTACTTACTATTGCTGTCGTGGTTGGGATGCGTTGAGTTTGGCTGCCTGGCGTGTACTGTATCGTAAGCACTGACATTCTTCATGCACATTGGACTCAAACAAGAATATAGACATACGCAAGACGTATAAATCCATTCCAATGAAGTGATCTGAGCCATTATAAAAGATTTTAACATGCACTGTATATATTTTATATGTGATTTTAACATGTGTTATGCATTTTAGAGTGTTTAATGTACCTGTACTTTTTAAAAATTAGCTAACTTACACGAATTTTGGGCCTAAAAAACAAACTCGCTTTCAATAATCTAGATTGTACCATATATCAATCAAATCAATCAATACTGATCTGCATTTAGGGCAGTCGCCCAGGTGGCAGATTCCCTATCTGTTGCTTTCCTAGCCTTTTCCTAAATGATTTCAAAGAAATTGGAAATTTATTGAACATCTCCCGTGGTAAGTTATTCCAATCCCTAACTCCCCTTCCTATAAATGAATATTTGCCCCAGTTTGTCCTCTTGAATTCCAACTTTATCTTCATATTGTGATCTTTCCTACTTTTATAAATGCCATTTAAACTTATTCGTCTACTAATGTCATTCCACGCCATCTCTCTGCTGACAGCTCGGAACATACCAGTTAATACCAATATAAATGGTCCGTTATTGAACATTATAAATTTTCCAGCCAACTCATTCTTGGTTGCCTGTGTTTCGCCCTCGTGTGCTAAGTTAGGCTCGTCAGTTGGGACTTAGCACACCACCCAAGACGCAAGGCTAGTGCATACCGTGGAGGCCACTGCATAGGCTACTTGAAGCCATCAGCAGTGCCAATGCACTATGAGAGCTATGTCTCATTTTCAAAAATTGATGCCTGCCTGGCCATCAAATGATGTAGATGTTGATTCCCATAGGGAACCTAAAATAGTTGTCCCGAATGAGTAAATTTATAATACCAATATAAATGGTCTGTTATTGGACATTATAAATTTTCCAGCCAACTCATGAGCCAACAATGTGTTGGCTGAAAAATTTATAATGTCCAATAACGGACCATTTATATTGGTATTATAAATTTACTCATTCGGGACAATTATTTTAGGTTCCCTATGGGAATCAACATCTACATCACATACCACTTAGTCTAGCAGCTCTTCTTCTTTCTCTCAGTTCTTCCCAACCCAAACATTGCAACATTTTTGTAACGCTACTCTTTTGTCGGAAATCACTCAGAACAAATCGAGCTGCTTTTCTTTGGATTTTTTCCAGTTCTTGAATCAGGTAATCCTGGTGAGGGTCCCATACACTGGAACCATACTCTAGTTGGGGTCTTACCAGAGACTTAGATGCACTCTCCTTTACATCCTTACTACAACCCCTAAACACCCTCATAACCATGTGCAGAGATCGGTATCCTTTATTTACAATCCCATTTATGTGATTACCCCAATGAAGATCTTTCCTTATATTAACACCTAGATACTTACAATGATCCCCAAAAGGAACTTTCACCCCATCAACGCAGTAATTAAAACTGAGAGGACTTTTCCTATTTGTGAAACTCACAACCTGACTTTTAACACCGTTTATCAACATACCATTGCCTGCTGTCCATCTCACAACATTTTCGAGGTCACATTGCAGTTGCTCACAATCTTGTAACTTATTTATCACTCTATAGAGAATAACATCATCCGCAAAAAGCCTTACCTCCGATTCCACTCCTTTACTCATATCATTTATATATATAAGAAAACATAAAGGCCCGATAACACTGCCCTGAGGAACTCCCCTCTCAACTATTACAGGGTCAGACAAAGCTTCACCTACTCTAACTCTCTGAGATCTATTTTCTAGAAATATAGCAACCCATTCAGTCACTCTTTTGTCTAGTCCAATTGCACTCATTTTTGCCAGTAGTCGCCCATGATCTACCCTATCAAATGCTTTAGACATGTCAATCGTGATACAGTCCATTTGACCTCCAGAATCCAAGATATCTGCTATATCTTGCTGGAATCCTACAAGTTGAGCTTCAGTGGAATAACCTTTCCTAAAACCGAATTGCCTTCTATCGAACCAGTTATTAATTTCACAAACATGTCTAATATAATCAGAAAGAATGCCTTCCAAAAGCTTACATACAATGCATGTCAAACTTACTGGCCTGTAATTTTCAGCTTTATGTCTATCACCCTTTCCTTTATACACAGGGGCTACTATAGCAACTCTCCATTCATCTGGTATAGCTCCTCCGACCAAACAATAATCAAATAAGTACTTCAGATATGGTACTATATCCCAACCCATTGTCTTTAGTATATCCCCAGAAATCTGATCAATTCCAGCCGCTTTTCTAGTTTTCAACTTTTGTATCTTATTGTAAATGTCATTGTTATCATATGTAAATTTTATTACTTCTTTGGCATTAGTCTCCTCCTCTACCTGGACATTATCCTTGTAATCAACAATCTTCACATACTGCTGACTGAATACTTCTGCCTTTTGAAGATCCTCACATACACACTCCCCTTGTTCATTAATTATTCCTGGAATGTCCTTCTTGGAACCTGTTTCTGCCTTAAAATACCTATACATACCCTTCCATTTTTCACTAAAATTAGTGTGGCCACCAATTATGCTTGCCATCATGTTATCCTTAGCTGCCTTCTTTGCTAGATTTAATTTTCTGGTAAGTTCCTTCAATTTCTCCTTACTTCCACAGCCATTTCTAACTCTATTTCTTTCCAGTCTGCACCTCCTTCTTAGTCTCTTTATTTCTCTATTATAATAAGGTGGGTCTTTACCATTCCTTATCACCCTTAACGGAACAAACCTGTTTTCGCATTCCTCAACAATTTCTTTAAACCCATCCCAGAGTCTGTTTACATTTTTATTTACCGTTTTCCACCGATCATAATTACTTTTTAGAAACTGCGTCATGCCTGCTTTATCAGCCATATGGTACTGCCTAACAGTCCTACTTTTAAGACCTTCCTTTCTATCACATTTATTTTTAACTACCACAAAAAAAAAAAAGAGCTCATCTGGTTTTATCAGCACAACATCCAGGATATTTTTCCCTCTGGTTGGTTCCATCACTTTCTCAGACGTGCCAAGTCTCCCGATTTTTCATCGTTCCTCCCGATCTCCCGATCGCCGGGTCCGATCTCCCGATTTTCAGAGCAATATCCGTAATTTTCGTATTATTTTAAACTCCCGCGGATTTCCTCGTTCTATCAATGTATGGCTGAGTATGGCTGGTCGATAGTAGTTCTAATAATGATACCAGATGGCAGTACGGGGCACGGTGGCCAGTCATGTGCTGCTCTTTGGTCTATAATACAGTCATTCTCTTTGCAAGCGAGTCAAGCGAGTAACATTCTCTTTGGAGTAACCTAACCTCAGAAGTATCACACCATAGTTGTTTTACCCGTAGAAGTGCTCGTGTTGTGCCTTAATATTTGTTTTGGCCAAAATGTCAAAAAAGAAATATGATGCAGTGTTTAAAAATGCTTATAGGGAAGAGTTTCCGTGTTTGAGTGAATCCAGGAAGGGACCAACGTTCACATTCTGTACTATATGTAGGGGTGAATTTTCAGTTGCACATGGCGGGAAATGCGATATACTCGAGCTTATGCAAACGAAAAAATATAAGGAGAGTGTCCAGTGTGTAGAAAGAAACCAGAAACTGAACTTTTCATGTAAAAACCAAGATGTAAATCCTGTGACGAATGCGGAGGCGTTATTTAGGTCATTTATAGTAGAACATAACCTGCCTGTAAATTGTGCAGATCACGCCGGACCTTTGTTTCGCAAAATGTTTCCTGATTCTGAAATCGCTAAACGATATGGGTGTGCTAGAACGAAAACAGCGGCTATCATTACAGAAATGTGCATGGAAGAAAGGGCGAAAATTGTATCACATTTGCAGGTGAATGCATTTTCTGTTGCTACTGATGGTAGCAATAAAAGCGACTTGAAGATATATCCCATTGTTGTAACATTTTTAGGCCTGAACTCAATGAAATTCAGAGTTGTCTACTCTCTGTGCCTAATTTAGAAGGGGGTGCTACGGGAGCTAACATTGCCAATCTTTTGCTCTCAACTTTTCGGGAATTCTGCATTCTGCCTAGCTCTTGGTGCTGATAATGCTCCAGTAATGGTAGGATTAAAGAAAGGTGTGGCAGGATGTTTGAAGCGGGAAAATAGTAACATAATCATCGTAGGCTGCTCTTGTCACCTAATTAATCTTGCTGCCTAGAAAGGTGCAGCGTGCTTGCCCGTAAATGCAGATGAAAGTGTAATTGATATGTTTTATTATCTGGAAAGGAGTGCAAAGAGGAAAGAAAAGTTCAGAGAATTTCAGACTTACACAATACTGAGATCAGGAAAATTCTGAAGCATGTGCCTACTCGATGGTTATCACTGAGAAGGTGTTTAGATAGGATTTTGCTTCAGTGGCACCCTTTGGTTACATTATTCAGGGGTGAAATTGTGAATAAGGATTCTCAGATGGGAACTATGAAGACTTACAAAATTCCTAAGCATAGTTTAAGTGCAGATATGTCTTGTTTGTCTGAAAATGTTAAGGAATGTCATAACATTTCACCTCACTCCTCAGTTAAAAGTAAAACCCAGTCATCAGTTTCACTAAAAAAAAAAAAAAAATGAAACTACTGATCACACTAAGAGCCATGCTTTATCACGTGAAGAACGACTTTTCATGTTCCTTTCATCAAATTTACATAAATCCTTTTGCCTTTTTCTCTCAAGTTTTATGGATATCTTTGAGAATCCAAACGTAGCTCTTCAGTGAAGTATGCCGCACATCCACTTATTGGGTCAGTTTTGGAGGAACTATTGAAGAATGTGATGGCAAGTTTTGTGAAACCAGAGGTTATTACAAGCTCCTCCTCTCTCCTTGATGTAGATCATCATACTCCAGCAAATCAAAAGGATGATTGTGATCTGATGATAGGGAACTATGCGTTTGTTTTAGTGAACACCTTGAAGTCTGAGGAAAAGTGCATATTCTTTATGTCTGTTAGAAGGTGTTTCTCTTCATCGTGTGACTACATGGTACACAAATTTCCATTCAAAGATGAATTTTTAATTAATGCAGAAGTTGCAAATATTTCTGCTATAAGTAAGGCATAATTTTCTAGCCTTAGAGTTTTCATTAACAAGTGTCCGAACATTTTGACTAGTGAAACGGAACATTTGGATAAAGAAACTGATATTCTGCACTCCCAGTTTTGTAACTTTCAGCTCGAAGAAACAGACCTGGCAAAAGGAAGAATTGATGCTCAATGGGCATTGGTAGGTCATGAAATCAGCTGATGGTGTACTTAAATATGACAGACACTCTAAGGTGATGCTTACTATTTTATCAATTCCACATAGCAATGCAGAATGTGAAAGGATTTTTAGCAGAGTCACAAAGACAAAAACACAGTTCAGATCCTTGCTGTCTGAACAAACTTTGGAGAAACTTTTAACCTTGAAATCAGTTCAGCAAGGCAAGTGCTTTGAGCAAAAATTTAGTTCCGAGTTCCGACGAAAGTCCTCTTCGCCGTAGTTTATAAACCTCCAGATATAGTAAACATGACGGAGTTGGAAGCTTGTTTATTCAACCTAGTACCAACTTACGAACATATCGTACTATTAGGAGACTTAAATATAAACTTACTGAAAGAATCAGCTCAGAAGGACAAACTACTTGATATACTATTTTCCTGTAACCTTACGATTCTCCCATTAAATCCTACCAACCATATATATATAGCAATAATCACACTTCACACTCACTAATCGATCTAATCATAACAAACAATCCCCAGAAGGCCTTAAATCACGGCCAAATTCCTGTTCCATTGATCTCAACACACGACCTAGTTTATTTATCCTATTCTCTTCGCATACCCAAATACAAACCTAAGTTCACCACTTGTAGGAATATAAGAGATATTAATTTAGATCAACTGAAGTATGACGCCTACAACCTACCATGGAACGATATTCTACTACTAGACGATATTGACGCAAAAATAGACAAACTAAATTCCCTCATTACTAGTCTATACGACAAACACGCTCCCAAACGACAAGTGAAAGTGAGTCGCCCCCCCTGCCCATGGCTAAATGACGAAATTAAGAATTTGATGGCTCGCCGTGATTCATGGTTCCGACGGTACAAACGTACCCGTAACAAATCCGATTTTGAAAACTATCGGGTACTTAGGAACAGAATTAAGCAAGAAATCAGAAATCAGAAATTTAAGTACTTAAACTGTCTTTCAGGTAAACTGAATGCCAGGAATTCCTGGAAAGAACTACGCTCTCATGGTATTGTAAAAGGCCAACAACAGCAACGTGAACCAACTGTTCCCCTAGATGAGCTTATTACATATTTCTCTGAAGAACGAATCGCGTTTAAACTAATCAATCAGGCAGAATTAAATACGAATCAACCAGCCGTCCCTCCACTTAACCGTCCTCAATTTTCGTTCCAAGAGGTCACTAGCAACCAAATTAAAAAAGTACTGTACTCTATTAAATCTAAAGCAGTAGGAGTAGATGACATCCCTATACATTTCATACATAATATAATAGGCGCTACCCTCCCGATTATCACACATATATTCAATTACTTTCTCAGAAATGGAACTTTCCCTGCACTCTGGAAACAAGCTAATGTCATCCCAGTGCCCAAGATAAACGATCCTAAACTGACCTCTGACTATTGCCCAGTTTCTATTCTTCCAGCGCTTTCTAAGGCTTTGGAAATACTGGTGTACGAGCAAGTATTGAAATATTTAAATAACTATTCTCTCCTTGACCCATTACAATCGGGCTTTAAGAAAGGGTACAGCACTGCCACGGCTCTCCTTAAAGTGACAGAAGACATCAGACTAGCTATGGAACAACGACAACTTACAGTACTAACGCTACTGGATTTCAGTGGTGCATTTGATACAATAGACGTACAGCTACTAATTAAGAAAATGGAATCTTACTTGTTTGACCCTTTAGTACTGAAGTTTTTACGTCATATTTGAGAGATCGGAGGCAGCGGGTGATAACTCGCGAAAGAAATTCAGAATGGCGTACAAGGAAAGTTGGCACGCCACAAGGTAGTATTTTAGGACCGTTGCTTTTTACATTGTATATCAATGACATTTCATCTTCTCTAAAAACGTGTAATTATCACCTATATGCTGATGATCTCCAAATTTACTACCATTGCAGCTTAAGCGAATTACCAAACGCAGTAAAATGCATAAATGATGACATGAAAAAACTCAGTGAATATGCTTTCGCAAACAGACTTCTCATAAATCCATCAAAATCGCAAGCTATCATTGTCGGTTCCCAGAAGCTCCTACACAAGATCAATGATTCGATCATTCCTCCTTTACAAATAAATAATAGCACAATTCCGTACAGTAAAACAGTGAGAAATCTTGGGGTGACTATGACTGAAACTCTAAATTGGACAGAACATATCAAAAACATAAGTCATAAGGTGTTTGCTACTCTACACCCACTGAAATTAAACAAAGATATTATACCACTAAACATGCGGCAAAGATTAACACAGACCCTAATTCTTCCTATCCTTGACTACTGTGATGTTATCTTGGTAGACGCTACTAAAGAACAAACTAGGAAACTGCAGCGTATTATGAATTGTTGCCTTAGATTCATTTTTAACCTAAGGTATGATGTGCATATTACTCCTTATTATCAGGCACTGCACTGGTTGAAACCTGATAAGAGACGTGAATATCAGATACTTGTCTTAATACACAAACTCCTGCATAGTAACTCCCCCTGGTATATTTCATATAAACTTCACTTCCTCTCTTCCTTCCATAATCGTAACACTCGCTCGGGCTCCACTTTAGCTATTCCTCTTCACCACTCTTCTGTGTATAATAAATCTTTCATTGTAACCGGATCCAGGCTTTGGAATTCCCTGCCAGTAAGTGTCAGGAGCATTGACTCCTTCCTCAAATTTAAAATATCTTGCCGAGACTTCCTGTTGAGAGATACCGGTTGAAGTGTGTATTGGTGTGTATTGTGTGCGTGTGATTGGTAATTGTAAAATTAAAAATTGTTTCTGTTAGTTTTATATAATGTAAACGTAAGGGTAGTTGATAAGTGTGTACATTGTAAGTGTGTGTGCAAGTGTCTGTGTGAGATAGAAAAGAGGACTGAAGTAACGAGCTAATAAGCTAATAAGCTGCGTATTGTGTGGATGTGTAACTTAAGCTTAATTTAGGAAATAGTATAAGTAGTGTAATTAGTATAATCAGTAATAGGTAACCTTAATATTATTTATTGTATTGTGGTTAAGTGTAAGAGAGGGCCGTGTGCCCTAACTTCGCCACATGAAAGAAGCCATAATAAATAAATAAATAAATAAATAAAAAAGAGGGCTAAGTCAGCTACTGGTGTGTTGAACAACAATTAGTCGTAATGTGATCGCCAAGTTGAAGGATGAGAAGTCACATGTTTCTACAGTTCAGGTATGTCCAGTATTTAGTATTCACATGTAAATGATGAAAGAAATATATATGGGCAAATAGAATTGTTAATGTATTGAATTATAATGAATTTGTACATGTTCTGCCTTCAGTGATGTGTCGCGATTCGCTGCGAAATTTCTCCTGATTTTTCACTTTTGAAAGTTGGCATGTCTGCTTTCTGAATCAGCTGTCCTTCCCATATTAACTTATTTGCCATTTGTTAGTCATGCTTCCTGTCGTTCGCATTTCCTTCCCAATTTACATCTGGCAAATTCAGATCTCTCGCTACAATCACATTTCTTTCCACGTCGTTTCCCACATAGCTGACTATCCTATCAAATAATTCCGAATCCGCGTCAGTGCTACCCTTTCCCGATCTGTACACTCCAAATATATCAAGTTGCCTATTATCTTTAGAAATGAGCCTTACACCTAGAATTTCATGCGTCTCATCTTTAACTTTTTCGTAGCTTACAAATTCTTCTTTCACCAGAATGAACACTCCCCCTCCCACCATTCCTATCCTATCTCTACGATACACACTCCAGTGCTGTGAGAAAATTTCTGCATCCATTATATCATTTCTCAGCCATGATTCAACTCCTATTACAATATCTGGTAAATATATATCTATTAAATTACTTAATTCTATTCCTTTCTTTACAATACTTCTACAGTTGACAGTTGATTTCCAGTTCCCTGTTCCCTTATCACCGCTCCCTAGGCCATCCCGTTTCCCTGAATGTACCTCACTATTACCCTTCCAAACAAATTTCCTAACTTATACGTACCACTGAGGTTTAAATGAAGGCCATCCGAGCGCAGATCCCTATCTCCTACCCACAAATTTGGATCTAGAAATTTCACTCCCAGTTTCCCATGTACCCACTCCATAGTCTCATTTAAATCCCCAATCACCCTCCAGTCAGTATCCCTTCTACACAGTATTCCACTAATAACAATCTCTGCTTTCTTAAACTTCACCCGTGCTGCATTTACCAGATCCCACACATCTCCAACTATGTTGGTACTTATATCAGCTTGCCTTACGTTGTTGGTACCAACATGAAACACTACCACCTTCTCCTTCCCCTCCTCCCTCTCTTCTACTTTCCTCAACATCTGCCTCAACCTAATTCCTGGATAACATTCTACCCTGGTTCCCTTTCCTCCACACACTTTCCCCACGTGTCTAACGATGGAATCCCCCATGACCAGTGCCTCAACTCTACCCACCTCATTTGATCCCCTCCCCTCCTGGTCAGCCCTATCTTTCCTGATAGCTCCAGAAGCTACTTCCTCCTTCCCATGACCCTGTTCCACCTGTCTTTTCCTATCCTCTACTCTACATTTCCCTTTCCTACCTTTTCCCTTCCTCCTACTTCCACGCATCTCAGCAACAGTTCCCTGTCCCTCATCTTCCCTCTGTTGTTCTACCTGGAGTGACTCGTACCGATTTCGCACAGACACCTGTTCTGAATTCTGATCCTGAATAGAGCCCTTAGCCTGCAATCTCCTTCCCCTTAGAACATTAGACCACCTGTCTTCTACAACTCCTCCCTTTCCTTCCCCTCCCTCTTGTACACCTACTGTAACCTGTACATTGTTTGAGGGAGTCCTATCTTCCTTCCTGTCTTCTGTGAGAATCCTAATTATCTCTCTCAAACTTTCCAACTCCTCCCTCATACCCCTTAAACATGCCCAATTTGAATACTTGGACATAGTGCTTCCCCACAACTTCTCAATTTGGAAAGGCAATTCAACCAGTATTTGACTTATGTAAAGGTACCAATGTACAGCTGATGATGACTGTTCAAAAAGTCGAAACCGGTCCTGTAAGTTAACCTTATATAAATAAAATTGGTATTGACCTTTTCTTATCTATATTACATGTTAACTATCAATACGGAAAATGAAACTAATTAATCAAGATATAACGGCCAACCAGGCAAAACGTAACACATACAAATACCGGAACATAAAGATCAAATTAATGAATGAAACTAAAAACATTGCTTTTTTGAAAGAATGCCTCTCAAATGGTTTAATGCCCAAATTTCTCAGTAAATACAATAACAACCATAGATCTACCATCCAGACACATAATACGCAAAAGAGGACCAACAAAATTTGGCTAAGAGCAGAAATAAAATTCTTCTATTGTAAAAAGCAACACCTTAACAACGAATTATATCAACCGCATCCGAAGGCTTCCCAAGAGCTCCCATACAACTATTGGGATCATTTCCAACACATCACTAAAGAAAAAATAGAAGACCTAGCAATCAAAAAACAAAACACACTAAACAAGAAACTAGAAGCCCAAAAACAGTCATCCAAAATGAAACCAACAATCTCAACCACGAACACGAATCCTCTAACTCACCTCAACAAAGTCATTGAACACAGATTTCATTCGCCAGTGAAGAATCTCCCTAAAATCACATTCAGTGAAACAGAAAATGATATATTGAGCAAGGGACCCAAACATAATTGGGGCAACATGTCAGCTTTCCAGAACATTACAACGGCCGTCACAGAAACTGAACTTGCCATACAAAAGATTCCGTACGATTTACGCGAAGAAGTTAGACATGATATCATAAAAAGACTACCGCAGTACATTAACAAAATCAGTAACAATAATCCAAACAGAAACTTTGCAAATAAAGTACACATTAACAAACTTAAAAATAAAATTACACAGAATAATCTTCTCGTAACGAAAGCCGACAAAGGCAATACCACGGTTATCATCAATAAAGACGAATATATATCAAAAACTAAAGAATGCTTTAAAGACAACACCTTTCGAGTCATACGTAAAGATCAAATAAATAATATACAAAGGAATCTTAAAACCTTACTTAAGAACACGCATTTTTTACTTACTGAAACAGAATCTGCAAACCTCACAGTAATGAACCCCCAACTACCAATTGCAAAAGCCTATCCAAAAATACACAAAGACAAAATACCAATGAGACCTATTATAAATTACAGAGCAAGTCCAACATACAAACTCTCAGAATTTATCCAAAAATTCCTTAAGAAGCATTACTCTTTCCAAGCAAACAAAACTATACAAAATTCAATAGATTTTTGCAATAAAACCAAAGAACTGAAAATAGAGCAATACCACACCATCACTTCATTTGACATAACTAATATGTATCCCAACATTCCCACCAAGAAAACTATAGAAATAATTCAATCTAATCTAAAAAACCATAGTAATTTCAGCAATCTAGAAATCAAAAATTTATAAAATTACTTGAATTTGCCACTAATAACAATTATTTCAGATTTTACGACACAATCTACCAACAACAAGGCCTACCAATGGGGTCTCCTGCTTCTGGCATACTCGCTGACATTTACATAGATTATTTAAAACACACATCCATTAGCATAATATACAATGTATTCTTTTAGTGTAGATTTGTCGACGACATCTTTGTCATCATTGATAATAGGTTCACTAATGAAAATACCATACTGGAAAGACTTCACACAATAGACCCCTGCATGTATGTATGTACAGTCTTCAGCCCTAAGGCTGGTGGGATCCTCAACAGCTCTGCCATCAGCTGTCATAGATGGCCTAGGCATTACTGAAGAGGCATACTAGGCAAATGAGGAGTGAGGTAGTTTCCTGTTGCTTTCCTCACTGAGCCATAAGTTGCTATTACATATCAGTCTGCCAAGCCCACTGAAATGTATGCACCAACTGACCCTATGAGCAACATCTTCACACCATTCATAGCAGGGACTGGCTGCAGAAGGAATGGGATTACTAGCAACACTCATACCTCAGTCACTTTCAAGGATAATACAGAGACAGATCAATGAAAGTAACAAAATTGCTCTAGCCTATACCAGGAGACACAGTGCACTGTAAACACTAGGTCCTGCCAGCAAAGGCATTGTCGTAGTATATTTTCCAAAATTCCTATGCATTTTTTAAATTTTTTCACCACCTACAGCCATTAATTACCACCGTCCTTGAAGGGTTAAAATGGCTCATTCATAATGCTAAAATGTTTATGAACAGGTTCTGGAAAATGATCAGGGAACTACACTTATGTAATGGAAAAAGGAAGATTGAAAACTCTGATTGTGGTATGCAACAAGAGGAACATATACAGGATATAAAATAACTGTACGATAGGAAAATGGACTATAACGAATAATATGACTATTTCTGAAAAATTTAGAAACTTACTTGACATGAATAAGAAGAAGATAAAATGGAATTCACAAAACAAAACAGAAATCACAGTTTTATGTTGCTATTGTGAAGATAGTAAAGGGACTAAAACCACAGGGATTTGAATTTTTATTTTAAAAATTCCACATGCATTTAAACCGCAACCACCCTCGTGAAAACTGACAATTATTGTTTGAAAATCCTTTAAAGAAACATGTCGTATAGAACAGAAAGTAATTTAAAATATAATTTTTGTAAACACTAATGATGAAGTTATTTCTTTTCATCTAAGATTACTTCACCTTTTCTGATCTTATTCCATGGAATAAAATACTAGTTAAAAAATTATAAATTAATGATCTACTTACCCCTGCATAAAATTCACAAAAGAAACTGAAAACAATCATACTTTAAATTATGTTGATTTAACAGTAACCAGGCACGAAAACCACTTGTCTTTCAAAATATACCGAAAACACACACACACATTGAATACCATCAAAATAGACTCCATCCATCCCAATACTCACAAAAAAGCAGCTTATTATAGCACGATCTACAGGGCTTTCAATATACCACTATCAGAAACTGACTTAAAAGAAGAGATACAATTAATCCACGAAATAGCTAAAAATAATGGTTACAAGAAAGATATGATCAACACCATCATCCAAAAAATCAAATCTCAACCGAAAACTAGATTGACAAAAATAGATAAACCTAAAAAGGACTATGTATTATTTACCAATATTGCACACATATATCCATTAACCAATATTTTTAAAAAACATAACATAAAAATAGCCTTCAAGACCACGCATAATAGCACTAACATCTTACACAACACCAAGACAATCAACAGTAACAATAAGTACCATCAATCAGGAGTATACCGAATGAGATGCAACAACTGTGAGACTAGCTATATAGGACGTACCCGTAGGAACTTCGCAATCCGATACAATGAACACATAAATGCCGTAAAACATAATCATTCTTCCGCAATAGGCCAGCACATTGATGAATACAAACACAGCTTCACAAACATTGCAAATGATATGAAAACATTAAATATAAACCCTAAAGGCCCCTTGCTCAATATAACAGAAGAATTGTACATACTACTAGATCAGTATGTCAATCCTAATTACAACATAAATGAAATTACAGAAAAAACCAACACCATATTTAATAAAATCATCCCCGCTTTAAAAAACCACTACAGCAAAATAATCAACAAACAGAGTTCAGCACGTGCTACAGCGCAGATGACCAACACGCCCAGCTCAACCCCTACCCCTACGACAGTAACTCTCCTCACCCACCCTTCCACCCCCCTTACAGCAGCGGACACAAGCCCAAAGAGAGTGCGATATAGTACACGCCAGGCAGCCAAACTCAACGCATCCCAACCACGACAGCAATAGTAAGTACTCATCACGTTAACACACATACAAGCAGGCATTTTCAGATTATAACTTTCTCACAATACTTTTGTCTCTTACAGACACACACCAGCAAAATATTATAGACGAGAAAAGAGCCACCAACCTGCATCTGAAATATTCACGCACAACGGAGACTACATTCAATACTTCAAGTCAGTGTATCAATCACAGCTGCACATATCTACCTCCGTTCATAGACTGGAATTGCTATTAACACAATGATATAACCTATCAAATATAAAAGTGGATATATCTTAATATATAGTAGAACCCCCACGAGAGCACTGCCCATGAACGCAAGCACTGACATTCTTCATGTACATTGGACTCAAACAAGAATATAGACATACGCAAGACGTATAAATCCATTCCAATGAAGTGATCTGAGCCACTATGAAAGATTTTAACACGCACTGTATATTTTATATGTGATTTTAACATGTGTTATGCATTTTAGAGTGTTTAATGTACCTGTACTTTTTAAAAATTAGCTAACTTACACAAATTTTAGGCCTAAAAAACAAACTCGCTTTCAACTATCTAGATTGTACCATATAACCAATTTTTACTCTTAAACATGCCCAATTTGAATACTTGGACATAGTGCTTCCCCACAACTTCTCCATTTGGAAAGGCAATTCAACCAATATTTGACTTATGTAAAGGTACCAATGCACAGCTGATGATGACTGTTCAAAAAGTCAAAACCGGTCCTGTAAGTTAACCTTATATAAATAAAATTGATATTGATAATGTGGAACCTTTATTACATGTTGACTATCAATACGGAAAATGAAGACATTGGAGCACTTCAGTATTCAGCTTTCTCGTGTAAAACTTAACTTGATCAATTAACTAGGCAATTTTCATTAAAAATACGGGGAACAAATGACAATCGACAAGCACATACAGTCTATTTCTCGTGAGACATATGTCGGTAGTTTTGCACTACATCCCTATTGCTTTCTTCATTGTGTTTATCCCTATAGCTCGAGGCTGCCTTAGCGGTCGCCCGACGTGCTATGAGAGAATGAAAAGCCACGCGCTCTTTGTAACATGAAATCTTTAATGACTGTGATAATTGTTTTAAGAGGAAACCATCCTCCATGATATCTTTGGTATTGGTAACTAACAGGGATATCATGTGTTTTTATATTATCTTGAAATGTATAATGATCCTCAATGTATTATGAAATCAATGATATATGCGTATTTTGTGATTCAACTTAAATTAAACATAAAAGAATAGGTGAATCACTAAACAGAGTACATTGTTTCAGCAGACTCAGTTCTTTTTGTACAAGAATTGCTGATTGTTTTGATTGCGATCATCACCACGGCAACAAGATTCTTGGAGCAAAATCGTTAATATTTCATCATTCCGGACTCCCATGTACGACTGGTTATGTACAGCCAAAACTTGTTTTCATACTTCGTTGATACAAGAGTTTGTTTAATTCCTGCTACAAGCATCAGTCCTCCCCTGTTAAATCTCTGAAGATACTCGTCTTCACAGCCCTTATTACTAATTAGAAATTCACAGCAATACTACAATTTACATTTGCAGCATAACCACTAATTTACAGAAAACCAGACTCATCAAATTCAATACTTTCAGTTCTTCTCTACCCACCGAGCAACTGGCTGCGTGGTTTGGGTTATGTAGCTGTCACTTTGCATTCGGGGGATAGTGGGTTTGAACCCCCCCGTCGGCAGCCCTGAAAATGGTTTTCCGTGGTTTCCCATTTTCACACCGGGCAAATGCTTGGGCTGTACCTTAATTAAGGCTACGGTTGCTTCCTACGTACTCCTGGCCCTTTCCTATCTCATCATTGCCTTAAAACCTATTTGTGTCGGTCCAACGTAAAGCATATTGAAAGAAATCTCTATCAGAGACTTTTGGAGAAAACTGCCTGATTCATATCATTATAGATATAATTAAGAAAATTGTTACAGTAGTGAAGTGTCAACCTCTAACTTTGTCATTAGTGAGTACGTTTTAATTAGGTATCACTCCACCGTTCACATGAATCTCAACTTTAAGGTCGATTCACACTTCTCCGGGACGTGACGGCGCTTTCCGTGACGTGACGGCATCTTCCGCGAAAATAAAATATCGTCGCCATGTAAACGAAGGGATAAGTTCCAACACTTCCGTTGACATTATTCGCCATGACCTTCAGTGCTTCTCCGTGATCCATGCCGGCAATACGTATTCGCTCGCCAACGATATTTTCTTGTTTTCACGGACATGATTTCTCTCTTCCCGCCTTCCTGCTTCTCTGCTTTCTTCGAGTACTGAGGTTATCTGTGGACGTTTAAATGTTCTTTACCTCCCAAAATGAAGGACGAACTGCTGATTAAATTAGTGAAGGCACACTCTTTTCTATGTAGCTGATTAGAAATATATAGATAGTGGTTAGAAGAAGCGTGTATGGGACGAAATGGGCGATAAAATGGAAGCTGAAGGTAGGTAACTAACATTTTTTGCTTTTAAGATTAAGGAAATCAGTCTGTCTGTACATAGGCACCGAATCTGGCGCGGCAAGGCACTTTCTGCTCCCAACCTACAAAGTCAGGGGTATTAAAAATTAATAAACAATTCCATGTATTTCATTTTTCAAGTAATTATTATTTAATTTTTCAAGTAATTAAAAGCAAATGTAGTGTATCGGTGAAATTTTACTTCGTCGTCCTTCAAGCACTTATATAGAGTAGAAAACTCTCGTCCCTCATCCCTGCGTTTCCATTTAGGATGAACCCACTGTTTCTTCCTCTCTTTCTCCTCTTCATACAGGATTATAACTATCATTAACAGTTCATCATCACTAAAAAAAAAAAAACTCAACATGGAACACTTGATTGCCGACTTACAACTGCACGGAACTGAAGTGTGAGAACAGACGTGAAATATTCATGTCAGAAAGGACGGATACGGACACGGAGAGCGCCGTCACGTCCCGGAGATGTGTGAATCGACCTTTGAGGTCACTATTTATTTACTAACTTTGGGTACAGATGTAATATCTTATTTGTACAATATACAAACACTTTCAGTACTATGTACAAACCTCTCTGGTGAATTAGAAATAACTTTCAAATGAACATTCAATGAAAAAGTGTTCAAAGGAAGCAATTTTATTTTCCTCTTCAGTTCTCCTTTTCTCAAACTGTTCTGCATTTTTCTGCCGTTTTTACATTTCTCCTCATCTGTCTTCTGGTGATTTCGTTTTTTACATTCTCCTTACTGCTAACATAAAAGGGCAAGGCTGGGAATATTTTTGATACTGCACTATCACTTAAAATGGGAGTTTCAAGTACATATTCGCATTCCTCGCCGTCCTTATTTACGTACTTATGGCAATAAAGTCTGAATCATGAAAATGTTTAATACAAACTATCGACGAGTCATTTGGTTCCCAGAGGGTTCATGGAGTAGCGTGAATCCACAATTTAATAGAAAAGGTAAATGAATTACCTTATACAACAAATAAATTTTCGGTTTACTTCTTAAACAACCAACCTATTATTTCATTTTTAGGAAATTTAAAAGACCTTGCATAGCCTTCTACTTTAATTGAAGAGGTATAATTGCTCTTACAACCGGGCACCACACAAGACCTAGGCATTTCCATACACTTAAAAGCTGTAATTCAGAAGAGCATGAGAGCGATCTCAAAGTTAGTTCTTTGAAGTGAACAGTGCCAGCAGCCATGGCCTTAACTACAGACAGCTGTGGTTTATCGTATTTTGAGTTCCTTTTCATGTTCTTGTCTGAGTACTCGGTGTCTCTTCTTTGCTTCTCACCTACTTTGACTATCTCTTCATTTGTGACACCTTCAACATTTTTCTGCAAGACCGTATTTCAGAGACTGCTGAGTTTCATTTCCATTTAGTTGCACACTCCCTACAGATGTCTTACTAATCCACTTATCTGTGTTTAAAATGAGCAGATTCCTTGCTACAACTGACGTCTTACCACCATCACCTCCATTTCCTAATCTGTATTTTCTATGTGACCTGACCTCGCATGACTACAGTACTTTACTTTGTGTTGCAATGAAACAACCAAAAGATAAATCAGGTCATGTCTTCGTTCAGTGCCGTCTTCAAATAGATAGACTTTTCTCTTCACCAATTACAATTCAAAGATCATCCTTGTCTCCTCTTCTGATACTGGCCTGTCTTTCTGTATTTTACCCAATATGTCACTTGTTTCTTCCGTTCCATTATTTATATTGTTCTGTTGGGTTCCTTTTGCCACCCTACCAGCACAATCCAAATCAAGGCCAGCTACCATGACTCGTAAGTTTGCAGTCTTGATCAGCATTAGCACTTTTATCGTAGGAAAATACAAGTTTTATGAATAGAAATACAAGTGTACCGGGGTGCTTGCAAATATTACTGTAACTGCCATACACGACCACCATAATGTTTTAATGATGCAATACAAATGTCAGTCTCACTCAAACAAACAAGTGTGTTCTTGTAATGTTATAAGCCACTTTATGTAGCATTTTATGTTTAGCCTTAAGTCTAGTCTACCACTTTAATTTTAACGTTAAGGACAATACAGCTGAAGATGCCTATTACGGTATATTATAGGCAAAACATGACCCGATATTTTAACATGTAACTTCGATTTTGACTTTTAATAAGTCGCAAAGTGTATTGAAAAGGTGAACTTCTATGAGACAATTCTTTCATGGATTTATACATAGTTCAATACGGATTCCAATATGAAGTTTATAACTTGCAGTCTTAGACTTTTCTAAATATTTGTGAGTTGAAAGGCATTCTTGGCCAAGAATTCTAGAAGTACTTATGTAATTTCGGTCTATTTTGTGTAAGTTGTTTTTGAGAAGCTTGAGAGGGTGGGTTCAAAGCCTGCTGTCATCAGTCATGGTTTTCTATGCTTTCCCATTTTCCTATCCATTTTTACTGAAAACCTGAATTAGTTTTGTACTGCAAATTTAACATTTTTGCAGTCACAGTTCATCTTAGTTTAAATTAATATTATTAATTTGTCATTGCAGAGTATATCTGTACAAACCTTGTTGTACGATGCCTACTGCCACTATGAAACTCTAACATCTACAACTATAGAGCGATTGCGTTTCAAGTATCGTTTACGTGTAGTTCAAAACCTGGAAGATGGTGTGGGTCGCAATGTAATTCGTAGTGTGCAGGGAGATGGCTTCTTCTCAGTGGAACAACTTAAGGTAAGAAGAGATGATTGTATTTTAGTGTATATTCCTGACCTAAAGGAGTCTTTTTGTAACCAGAAAGTAATATTACTGGCTTCTCTCCAAGATTTGAATCTTGGCCATAGCATGTGGTATTTTTGCAATGAAAAGTCTAGATTGTATAATTTGGATCTCTCATTAACTGTATGCCCATTGAGAAGGTTATATAAAAACCTTCTCAAATACCTTCTGCACCGTGACAGACCCTTTAAAGCTTAAATCCTCTAAATGAACTCCAGTACTAATCAGCTTTAAAAAAATGAAAATTGAAGTATAAATAAATGCTTAGTAATTAATGCTGTTTTTTCATACCTGATCAGTAATTTTTCAGATAGTCATTCTTGATTATCCACAAAATGAAAGAATTTTGGAAATGCTGTGAAGACATTAATTTTCCATACCATGGAGTATGAAAGAGGGGTCTTAAATATTGGGGTATATGTCCACTTCTGTCATAAACACAATTCCCAGATATATCCACATTTAGCCTAACGAGGAGAGCAATTTGACATATTGTGCCGTTAATCTTTTCATTATTCGTTCGTGTCATGACATCAAATGGCAAGGGCAGCACATTCATCTTAATTGGGGGTAAGTAAAACTTGTTGTGAGGATAGAACTTCACTTCCTGAAATACAAAGGGAATATCAGTAAAGAAGTGGGAAAAGAATGTAACCAAAGTGTTCTTTTCATAGGTTTTGGGAACAAGGTCTTGATTTCATCAGCTCCCATTATACATTTTTGAATTGTTCATATTTTCTCTATAATACAGTGTTCAGATGTGTGCAAACATGAAATTCATTAAAAAGAAATTAGTAAATTTAAAAAAATTCATCAACTGTATCTCACTGGGTATGGAAGGTGACACTGTAATTTATATAGAGGGATGTAACACAGGGTTTTCTAAGTAAAATTGTTTAAAGCATGATAAGCTTTTGGTTTCTAAAGTATTTTTTTGAATTTTTAAATACATGTTTGCAAAGCTTTACAAAATACTCCAGCATTGAGGATATTATACTTGGCACTTACAGGGTTAATTTTTACTCTGGAATCATCAGCTACTTGTCCATCCACACTTTATGGAGGTTAAATATCACATTTACTGAATCCTTTTTGTTATCGTCAGCTACTTCATCCTGCTTGTGCATGTTACTCAGGATGCAAACATTTTTTTCTCTTTTACACCGGTGGACATTAAGAGTTTTTTTGGCCTTTCACCACTATTTTCGACGAAGATCGTTCTCCACTTGTGTCTTTGCAAATTAACAGAATTTCTCAGCAATTTGGTCGCGTGGTACTAACGATAGATGTCCCTTACAATACAATACAGTATAGTTTATTGCCATTAGACAACGTACAGTTTCAATAGACAAAGTCATATACAATATATACGCTATTTTCTCGCATAATTAACACACATTTTTGGATGAAAAATACAGGCAAAAATTTTCAATGCATAAATTATTCAGTGAATTCAGATATTTAAAAAAAATATTTACACTTCATGTACAGTTAAAAGATACATAAAATATAATATACACATAATTGGTTCGACTCATTTTCGGTTATCATCATTTGGCGTAATATTCTGGCATTATAATTTTTCTGAATAGTCAAAAAGGGTAGATCACATAATTTGGACATGTGGGTTTGAAGTACTGACCCTGGAAAATATTCTCCCCGTTACGAGCTGCCAATACGACCTGAAGTGAAATAAATATGAACTAATAAAAGTACAAGTCGTACCAAGCTCGATACTTGCAGTCGCTTAAGTGCGGCCAGTATCCAGTATTCGGGAGATAGTGGGTTCGAATCCCACTGTCGGCAGCCCTGAAGATGGTTTTCCATGGTTTCCCCATTTTAACACCAGGTAAATCCTGGGACTGTACCTTAATTAAGGCCATGGCTGCTTTCTTCCCACTCCTAGCCCTTTCCTGTCCCATCGTCGCCATAAGATCTATCTATGTCGGTGCAACATAAAAAACCTTGTAAGAAAACAGTACAAGTTATGTAAGAACATAATAATGACATATCAGCAAAAAAGAAAACTGTCCAATACGAGAAAGGCCGGGTATCGAAGGGGGGGACCCTGCTAGATTTCCCCAAACCATTCGTATCCAATCTTGTATGAGTGATGTGTCCATCCACCCGTTTTTCTTAGATATGAACGTGGATCCCTCGCAGTAATTTTACTTTCGGCATTGTTTTTGGCTTTAGAATAACGTAAGGCGCATGCTTCTGCCATCACCCGTTACAGCAAGCTTTGCAGTACATTGTCGGTTTTTGCTTCCGGTAGTGCATACGTTCAGTACAATAACACTCGATGTCCCTTTTTATCAGTTGTTCGGCTTTGTGGCATATGGAAACTGATTGGCATCTGACCTGTGGTTCCTATTTGAGAGAACAAATATTCCTTCAGTTTACGCTTCTCAATGACAAAATGATGAAAATCGATTACTTTTTGGTTGAAATCATTCAGCATTTTCTGGCATAATGTTTTCTTCATCATCCGGCCTGTTACGAAATCAGATCCACCTCTACTTTCAGAAACTTGCTGCTTTTTGGTCCGCAAAATACTTTGCGAGACTTGTTGGTCACTTGAAGTCACTTCTCTGTTACCAGGGTAGCGCACGTTACATTCGGACACAATACTTGCGGCCCGCTGCCCTGTGTCCCTATGTTTCGGCGTAACCGATCACTGTGAGTTTATATGATGCAGTATTACTCGAATGTTTGCTCACTGTGGACTAACAAACAATTTTGAGATCACAACAAACGCATGTTGCGTACCTGAAACACTCACAAAATACGTTTGTACCAGACTGCACTGATTCTCTCACTGAACTAGTGCAGTGGTATTTTCTACCGGCTGATAACAGCACGTTGCCCATTATTTGGAACAAATTTGGAATGCCTGGTTTTGCAATACGAGTAGTTGACATCTTTATTTCGAGCTGCGTGAAGGATATTCAAAGAATTGGGCGTCAGTTACATAAACATTTCTTTTTCTCCACTTTGGGTCCAAAAATATTGGGATGCGTAAATTATGCAAGGGCATTAATTATGCAAGAAAATACGGTAAGTTACAATAGCGTTACTTTTTCTTCAAATTCAGGTAGTGAATAAAAACTGTTTAATATGTTTTGAAGATACTTCAGGACATATCATTCCACTGGGTAGGTAGCTTGTTGAATAATTTAATCCCATTATATCTATAATTTTCTTGTGTCTTTGTCAATTTTTTCTTTTTTTTTTTTCTAGGGGCTTTACGTCGCACCGACACAGATAGGTCTTATGGCGACGATGGGATAGGAAAGGCCTAGGAGTTGGAAGGAAGCGACCGTGGCCTTAATTAAGGTACAGCCCCAGCATTTTCCTGGTGTGAAAATGGGAAACCACGGAAAACCATCTTCAGGGCTGCTGATAGTGGGATTCGAACCCACTATCTCCCGGATGCAAGCTCACAGCCTTTGTCAATCTAACGTGTGGTAAATGTATATCATTCCTTCTCCGTGTATCATATGAATGTACATTTCGAGGAGATGTCAGATCATCAACATTTTCTTTGATATTAAGGATGCAATGAAATGTATACTGATGGGAGAATCATAATAGCAAGTTCTTGAAACATAGGCCTGCACGACTCCCTATTGGCCTTGCCTTTTATTGCCCTTTTTGCCACTTGAACACAACTTGTGCGCCTTTTGAATTCCCCCATAATATGGTACCGTATGATAAATGAGAATGGAAGAAAGCATAGTATGCAGACAACATCTGATTGCTGACTTTTTTATAACCCTCTAGACAGTCTTTTACATAACTTTTGTGTGTGAGTCACCAGGCAGAGTGCAGTAGTGCCACTTCTTTCCTTATAAAGAAAATGATCTGCGAGCTTCAAAACCACAACTTGCCAAGTCGCATAGTTCTGTTCCTTTCTTCATCTTTTCCAAAGTACATGGAACTGTGCAAGAAGTATTTGGTTTCAAGATCTACAGCCAACCAGATTTTCAATACAAACTTATTGTAACCATGGATTGGATGAACTTTCAATGTGCTTTACATGGTAAGAGTTTTTCAACTGTGAATGGATGGTTACATTTCTAGAAAACAGAATTCAGAGAATTAGAGTAGGTCTTACAGTGAGCGTTGAGAATAGTGCTGACTGGAGAGCTTCAAGTACTTGGGAAGGGACGTGAAGATCAGAGTGTGCAGGAAGTGTAAGAAGCAGCAGACACCTGGACACTGACAAAAAGACACGACAATAAAATTCAGGCCAGTGAAATGAAATTTTTATGAAGTATGATAGGAAAGAGTGAGAAATGAGGATGTCTGGAAGGAAATTGGAGTGGAAAAGCTTTTCAACAGAATGGAGAGTGATTAGGACATGTGAAGAAGATGGAAGACGGAAGGATGTTGAAGTGGAGGGAAAGCAAGAGGGAGACCCAGAAGAATGATGGCCAGATAGAGGAAGATGGAGAGGTGCAGATCTCCTTCATTACATTAGTGAGACTGTAAATGAGGATATTTAGGTGTTATGGTTCCAGTAACTCACCAGGGTTACTGGAAAAAGTCCAAATAAAAGCAGCACAATTCTGACAAGAGAGATGGTGAGGAATGACATTAGTAGATGAATAAGCTGGAATGTTGGAGTTCAAGAGGACAAGAAGTAATGGATTGGAATAATTTACAAATGTAGATGTTTGATAAAATTCCAAATTCTTTGAAATCATTTAAGAAAAGTAAACAACTGATAGAGAGTCTGCCATCAGGGCAACAGCCCTGAATTTCAGATCACTGGTGATTGATTGATTGATTTGATTGATTGATTGATTGATTGATTGATTGATTGATTGATTGATTGATTGATTGATTGATTGATTGATTGATTGATTGATTGATTGATTGATTGATTGATTGATTGATTGATTGATTGATTGATTGATTGATTGATTGATTGATTGATTGATTGATTGATTGATTGATTGATTGATTGATTGATTGATTGATTGATTGATTGATTGATTGATTGATTGATTGATTGATTGATTGATTGATTGATTGATTGATTGATTGATTGATTGATTGATTGATTGATTGATTGATTGATTGATTGATTGATTGATTGATTGATTGATTGATTGATTGATTGATTGATTGATTGATTGATTGATTGATTGATTGATTGATTGATTGATTGATTGATTGATTGATTGATTGATTGATTGATTGATTGATTGATTGATTGATTGATTGATTGATTGATTGATTGATTGATTGATTGATTGATTGATTGATTGATTGATTGATTGATTGATTGATTGATTGATTGATTGATTGATTGATTGATTGATTGATTGATTGATTGATTGATTGATTGATTGATTGATTGATTGATTGATTGATTGATTGATTGATTGATTGATTGATTGATTGATTGATTGATTGATTGATTGATTGATTGATTGATTGATTGATTGATTGATTGATTGATTGATTGATTGATTGATTGATTGATTGATTGATTGATTGATTGATTGATTGATTGATTGATTGATTGATTGATTGATTGATTGATTGATTGATTGATTGATTGATTGATTGATTGATTGAAGTGAGACAACCAGGACTTGTGCAGTTCCTTTTTGAGGAAAGTGTTGGGGATAACAGTGGTACGGGATGCCCGTGATTATGACAACAAAAGCAAGGAATTACTATTTTATTTTTGTTCATGCTGTCTAGCAGTCTAGATTGCATGATATTTTTAACCTATATTTGTACTAACTGCCTGTGGTCATATGAGGCAAGTCCTTATTGTCAGTGTGAGAAAAGTGAGGAAATTTAACTTATTTATGGTTTATTTTCCAAAATATCTTGAAGGGAAGGAACTTGTTTGTAGATTTGTATTTTCTGTTTCGTGACTTGCTACTGCCCCTACTGTATTTGACTAGATGCTAGAGGAGGTGGCAGTAACATGCGATTGTAATGGATACAACACGGAAACTGTCACTAGGTGCGCTCATGCGCTGTTTTTACCTGCCTTGCAGCCAACAGCTCTCCCCTTTAGTAAGCATCTCACCTCCTTCATTGCTGATCCAGTACGTCTCTTTGTCCTTGCCTGTCCTTCATTGTTTATCTTCTTTATAATTATATTTTGTACTCGTAGGATTTACTGTTGTTGGTGCGAGAAGAGCTTTTGAGTCATCGTCGTGGGACACCAGAACGCTATGATCCTACTCTTCCCCCTTTTGAGAGCTACTGTGTGGACTTTGAACTTTTCCGGCTACTTTTTGTGGGACTATCTCCGTGGGGTAAAGGTACTCAAGCTGAAGCGTTGGCTGCACGGCTTTTCAGGGTGAGTAAAGTGTTTAAAATAGAAGTTTTACAGTCAAGAGTAATAAAAGTAAATATAATACAAATGGAATATTTTATAGCTAATGGACCATAATGGAGATGGACTACTGAACTTCCGAGAATTAGTTGCAGCACTCGGTATGACGTGTACTGCAGACTTAACACAACGTCTCAAGCTCCTGTATACTTTACATTTGCCTCCTCTGCTCTCTGCATTAGAGATAGAGTCGCCAACACACACCGGTAAGGTTCCTTATCCTGCTAATATTTTTATGATTTAAAAATGTTACCAGCTATTTACAGAAGTTGACTTAGTGTCTCCTTTTGCTACACTGATTTGAAAGTATATTGACATTTCTATATTTTTTTGCTAGTGGTTTTACATTGCATCGACACAAATAGCTCTTATGATGACGATGGGATAGGAAAGGCCTAGGAGTTGGAAGGAAGCGGCCGTGGCCTTAATTAAGGTACAGCCCCAGCATTTGCCTGGTGTGAAAAGGGGAAACCATGGAAAACCATCTTCAGGGCTGCCGACAGTGGGATTCGAACCCACTGTCTCCTGGATCATTTCTATATTAAATGATACGACATTTTATGAAACGAAAAGGAAACTTGAGTAACTTGTGCTGTCTCTTTCTGGTACTCTACCTGTGATGTTGAACAGTTGAACAGCCTCTTTTGACCTGAATATACCGTACATGATTGAAAGTTTTCAAAGAGAACTTTAGGAAGCGCGTGATAATCAAACGATTTCAACCGTGGTTCAAATCCGACTAATGAGTGTGCGAATTTTAAAATGAAAAGTCACTTACCTGCAGTACAGATTCCACGTATAACTGAGGGTCCCACCACTGTGGTCACGATATTGGCAATCACGTAAAACTTAAAAAAGTTACGTCACGTGTAAATGAAGAAGGGTGGAAGTGCGTGCAGCTGGAGACAGTGGAGCGCTCGTTGCCGAGCCCACTGAAATGCACACTCCAACCAAACCTGTGTGTGACATCTTCACACCATATAATGGAGCAAGTAACTAACCTACCGCTCATCACCTTCCTACATATAATTAGATTGTAATCACGAATTTACTCAAGTTCCCGATGGGAATCAAATCTATATCATAGTATCAATGGCCTTCTTCCTTTAAATTTTCTCTGGTGAAGACAAGTGGTGAATTGTCCTTTTAATATACCAACCAAACCCCATGGCACTACAGCTCTTGAAGGGCCTTGGCCTACGAAGCGACCGCTGCTCAGCCCGAAGGCCTGCAGATTACAAGGTGTCATGTGGTGAGCACGACGAATCCTCTCGGCCGTTATTCTTGGCTTTCTAGACCGGGGCCGCTATCTCACCATCAGATAGCTCCTCAATTCTAATCATGTAGGCTGAGTGGACCTCGAACCAGCCCTCAGGTCCAGGTAAAAATCCTTGACCTGGCCGAAAATCGAACCCGGGGTCTCCGGGTAAAAGGCAGGCTACCCCTACACCATGGGGCCGGCACCCTTTTAATATACAGTACTACATATTTCAGTTAATGAGTGCTAGCCAGTGACTGTATTTATGGTTAATTTATCTGAAATTTGTCTTTTCCTTCATGAATTGGATTTACATGGAATTGTTTTCAATGAATTGCTTCTTCAATTTAGGCATAGAATGAGGATCATATAGTTTTGATGTTACATTGCCAGTCGTACTATTTCAGGGAAGGTTGACATCGGTGTTACATGACTCGGTGAAGATCAGTGTTAAAGCAACGTATTATACTTGCCTCTTTTCGTCTCCATATTGTGAATCTTAATCATTCATTTCAGAGAATGGTGCAGAAATGGCTGCTGAAGCTACCGACTTCTTTGATAGCATGGAGCAGAGTGTAACATCACTGGAGTCAGTATCGAGCCACGCCGAAGACGACACACGATCACGTAAGACTCGCAATGATCGTAATGAACGTTGTTACTCGTTTGTGAACTTTACTGTAATGTTTACCTTATTGTTGCAGAAGAACAGTCATGGGAAGTACGGAGCATGAGCAGCCTGCGTGCGCTCATCGAATCTCGTGACAGCCATTCGGATCTGAAATCTTTACCAAGAATGACTCAGCCACATTTTATCATGTTGTGGAAGACATTATACGATATATTTCAAGCACAACCTGAAGACCAGGAGACATTCCATTCAATAGCAACAATTGGTAAGTCTGAGCCACAGGCACTGGCTAGATGGCGTGGTGATAAGAGGAACTAGGAGTGTATTCACACGAGGATGAAGCAGACAAATTTTATGAAGCTCTGAGTGGTGCTTCTCTTTTTTTTTTTGCAGGGTTCAGAAGTAAAGTGTTAATGGATATTTTCAATGCAAAAAAGGTGTTAAGAAGGTAATGAAGATAGGAATGAGAACTGTTCCTTGAGCACCAGATCCTTGAGTTCAGGAAATCTATTAGCTATCTGGGGATTTTATCTGATCTGCTAGGCTTGGGATAGTGAAAATGAAGTCTTTCTGTTGACAAGTAAAGATGAGAACTCTTCAGTATAAAGAAATTAGACAGAAGTATACAGATAAGATTAGTAAAAAGTTCCCAAGAATAGACGGTAAGCAGGTCAAGGATATTGGCATATAGGGATGCTGTAATGGAAGTATCTTGGAATAACTTGTAAATATGGGAAAAAGAAGTACTCGGAAAATTGTAAGAAAGAAGGGCTCCAAACAAGGAATGGTATATCTAGGAATACTAGACAAGAAAGGAAGAGGGGCTGTCAGGACCAAGTAAGAGTAAACAGGAATGTTGTTTTGTAACACTCCTCAATTTCTCTTGGACCTATACATTTATTAATGTTTTCTAACTCTAGGTAGAAAAATATCTGCCAGCAGGTTCTTACTGTATTTATCTGTTGTAGGAACCCTTTTGCTTCAACTGGGGGATGTTGGCAAGCGGTTTTACATGGAAAAAGAAGAATCTGCTGATAGTCTCCTTGATGCAGCTGCTGCTGTGGATATCATCTCCACACCAGAGGTGATTCCCAACTTAACACCTCAACAGAGTAGTTATTTTTCACCTATTCAGCAACATATTTGAGTAATTTTTCCCCCCGCAAGCATGAACATTGTTTCACTAGGGCAAAGTTAACGTGAAACATAAAAAAATGTCAAAGACTCTCTCTCTCTCATCAGAAAATAAATGTTCAAAAATTCTTCTTCCTCTTCTTCTTTGTTCTGTATTAACCTTCACATAGTGCTACAACCAGGTGCTCAAAAGTATCTACAGGTATAGTGTTATCCTCAAAGTATACGTGCAAACCGGTATTGGTGATAAATAAGAACCTTTCACGCCTTGTCGAGTAGCTCAGACGGTTGAGGCGCTCGCCTTCTGACCCCGACCTGGCTCAT
Source organism: Anabrus simplex (assembly GCF_040414725.1). Classification (NCBI taxonomy): domain Eukaryota; kingdom Metazoa; phylum Arthropoda; class Insecta; order Orthoptera; family Tettigoniidae; genus Anabrus; species Anabrus simplex. The sequence goes on from NC_090266.1 coordinate 1,220,589,353, forward strand.
CTACGTCAGCCTCCTGGCTGGGTTAGGGATTTGAACCGTAATTGGGATGTTTTTAACGTTAGATATCATCGCAGGTAGGGCTCCATCCTCAAAGACATGCAGGTCGCCTGTAGGACCTGCACCAGGCCTCTCCGGAGGCAGTATACCTTTATTCATATTCAGGTTCATGTGTTTGAAAAGGTACATATAGTTTTTAAAGATGGATATTCTTCAGAATCTTTCTCCTGTAATTGTTTTTGAACAGTAAAGCACAAATTCTGTCCTGCAAAGCACCAGTCGTAATGTTTTTGTCTTGCAAAGAAATATTTAAATCACTCACACGGTTTGTAGTGTTGGCTAAAATGGCAAGGTCAGGAACCAAGTTTGATCACAGCCCCAGAAACGGAGAGTGGTAGCGAAGGTCGGCCCTGAGATAATTGAGTAAAAGTAATCATGTTACTTTTAAACAGTTTTTATTTCTTGGAATAAAATTGTAATCATTACATTCATAAAGCGTCTCCATGGCTTCCAGAGACATTGAACTCATCCTACAGGATTCATCACCGCCGGGAAGCGGTCGGAGCTTAGCGATGAGAATTTTATTTAGGATCCAGTTATTCTGTGAAGTAAATGGCAAGTTATTTGAAATGCTCAAAGTCACTAACTAAACTTTTAAATGTGTGAGAAAAATACTTTTGAAAGTTCCAATAATAATCGCGAGTGGCCTCCGAAGAGGCTGAGTGCAGGTCTTTCGAGTTGACGCCGCATAGGCGACCAGCGCGTCTATGAGAATGGGGCCCTACCTGTGATGAATTCTAATGCTGAAGACGGCACACACACCCAGCCCCCGAGCCATTGGAATTAACCAGTGAAGGTTAAAATGCCCGGCCCAGCCGGGAATCGAACCCGGACCCTCTGGACCAAAGGCTGGCATGCTATCCATTTAGTCATGGAGCCGGACAAGTGAACTCGTGTCCTCATTCCGAGGTGGTGCAGCTCTTTTCAGGCACACCCTCATTGGAGGTGAGCTCCATGTACCATTTTAACCACATACCAGCCCTCCTGCCATTCTGAAATTTCTGGCAGTACCGGGAATCGAACCCGGGCCTCCGAGGACAGCAGCTAATAACACTAACCATTACGCTACGGAGGCGGACAAAGTTCAAATGCACTGTGTATAGTTTCACTCAGTGATGATAGCCACTTAATGTGTCTATGCTAAAAGACGCAATATATAGTGCTGCTAATATCTGTGATGTCCTTAAGACTGGCATTCAGCGTAATTTTACTGATTACTTGTTCACAGAGTGGCCAAAAGTCAGGGGAAGGTATGTGCGTAGCTGTCGCAGACACCAGTGTCGCGAGTTAACCGACTTTGAATGTGGGACGATCATCGGCGCACGGGTCGTAGCAATGCAGAGATTATGCGTGAATTCCACTTTCCGAGGTCGACCGTGTCGAGGGTGGATCTTCCGTATCGCAGAGACAATGTTACCACCACACGGATGGACCGCAGATGTTTAACGAGCGGACATCCCGTCGCCTTCGCAGAACCGTACCGGGCACTCGACAGGCTAATGTGATTACATAAAATCAGCTTCATGGTCCGTATCGCACTTAAACAGATTCACAATAAGTATTTTTTATTTTCTGCCTTGTCGATACATTAAATTGCATAAGGCAACTTATTGGTACATGTTTCATATATTAACATCTTCAGCCACAGAACACTGTTTAGATGAAACATTCATATATGTTGTCTTTAAAATTAACATAAGAAGAATTGATGTTCATCTTTTATTGCTTGTATGTATTATATCATGTGCAATAAAATCATTCATTTGGAACTCATCATTTTTTAATCAGAAATGTTTTTATCTTTGTGGGCTACAAACTACTGACGGTACTTTTAAGAATCGCCTTCCATTAGTGCATTAATTTTTGTTTGAAAATAGCATAAGGCTATTCACCGTTACACATGGGAGGCTAGGGGTACCAAATCCATAATAGACTATATCTTAACCGACTTCAAATTCAGGAAATCTCTTAGGAATGTACAAGTTTTCCAGGGATTTTTCAATGATACAGACCACTATCTGATCTGTAGTGAACTAAGTATCTCTAGGCCTAGGGTAGAGAAAGTGAAATCTGTCTGCAAACGAATAAGGATAGAAAATCTCCAGGACGAAGAAATTAGACAAAAATACATGGATATGATTAGTGAGAAGTTTCGAACAGTAGACAGTAAGCAGGTTCAGGATATAGAAAGTGAATGGGTGGCATACAGGGATGCTGTAGTAGAAACAGCAAGGGAATGCCTAGGAACAACTGTGTGTAAAGATGGGAAAAGGTGAACATCGTGGTGGAATGATGACGTGAGAGCAGTTTGTAAACGTAAAAAGAAGGCTTATCAGAAATGGCTCCAAACAAGGGCTGATGCAGACAGGGAATTACATAGATGAAAGAAACAGAGCGAAACAAATTGTTATTGAAGTCGTGGGAAGATTTTAGTAATAACCTGGAAAGGCTAGGTCATGCAGCAGGGGAAACCTGTCTGGACAGTAATAAAGAATCTTAGGAAGGGAGTGAAAAAGGAAATGAACAGTGTTTTGAGTAATTCAGGTGAACTCATAATCAATCAATCAATCAATCAATCAATCAATCAATAATAGATCCCAGGGAATCACTGGAGAGGTGGAGGGAATATTTTGAACATCTTCTCAACGTAAAAGGGAATCTTCCTTGTGGTGTTGCTTGAGGAAGTGGAAAGGATGGTAAATAAACTCCATTGTCATAAGGCAGCAGGAATAGATGAAATCAGACCTGAAATGGTGAAGTATAGTGGGAAGGCAGGGATAGGGAATCTGCCACCTGGGTGACTGCCCTAAATGCAGATCAGTATTTATTGATTGATTGATTGATTGATTGATTGATTGATTGATTGATTGATTGATTGATTGATTGATTGATTGATTGATGAAATGGCTTCATAGAGTAGTAAAATTAGCGTGGAGTGTTGGTAAGGTACCTTCAGATTGGACAAAAGCAGTAATTGCACCTATCTATAAGCAAGGGAACAGGAAGGATTGCAACAACTATCGAGGTATCTCATTTATTAGTATACCAGGCAAAGTATTCACTGGCATCTTGGAAGGAAAGGTGCGATCAGTCTTTGAGAGGAAATTGGATGAAAGCCAGTGTGATTTCAGACCACAGAGAGGCTGTCAGGATCAGATTTTCAGTATGCGCCAGGTAATTGAAAAATGCTACGAGAGGAATAGGCAGTTGTGTTTATGTTTTGTAGATCTAGAGGAAGCATATGACAGGGTACAGAGGGAAAAGATGTTTGCCATACTGGGGGACTATGGAATTAAAGGTAGATTATTAAAATCAATCAAAGGCATTTATGTTGACAATTGGGCTTCAGTGAGAATTGGTGGCAGAATGAGTTCTTGGTTCAGGGTACTTACAGGGGTTAGACAAGGCTGTAATCTTTCACCTTTGCTGTTCGTAGCTTACATGGATCATCTGCTGAAAGGTATAAAATGGCAGGGAGGGATTCAGTTAGGTGGAAATGTAGTATGCAGTCTGGCCTATGCTGACGACTTGGTCTTAATGGCAGATTGTGCCGAAAGTCTGCAGTCTAATATCTTGGAACTTGAAAATAGGTGCAATGAGAATGGTATGAAAATGAGCCTTTCAAAGACTAAATTGATGTCAGTAGGTAAGAAATACAACAGAATTGAATGTCAGATTGGTGATACAAAGCTAGAACAGGTTGATAATTTCAAGTATTTAGGTTGTGTGTTCTCCCAGGATGGTAATATAGTGAGTGAGATTGAATCAAGGTGTAGTAAAGCTAATGCAATGGGCTCGCAGTTGCGATCAACAGTATTCTGTAAGAAGGAAGTTATCTTCCAGACGAAACTATCTTTACATCGGTCTGTTTTCAGACCAACGTTGCTTTACATGAGTGAAAGCTGGGTGGACTCAGGATATCTTATTCATAAGTTAGAAGTAACGACATGAAAGTAGCGAGAATGATTGCTGGTACAAACAGGTGGGAACAATGGCAGGAGGGTACTTGGAATGAGGAGATAACGGCTAATTTAGGAATGAACTCGATGGATGAAGCTTTACGCATAAACCGGCATCGGTGTTGTGGTCATGTGAGGCAACTGAAGGATGATAGGTTACCTAGGAGAATAATAGACTCTGTTATGGAGGGTAAGAGAAGTAGAGGGAGACCAAGACAACGATGGTTAGACTCGGTTTCTAACGATTTAAAGATAAGAGGTATAGAACAAAATGAGGCTACAGCCCTAGTTGCAAATAGAGGATTGTGGCGACGTTTAGTAAATTCACAGAGGCTTTCTGACTGAACGCTGAAAGGCATATTTGAGGAGTCCTATTAACAAATAATAACATAGAATTGTTGATAGTAACCTTTGATCATAATGTGGTAGTCAAATGGGTAAGGCAGGCACAGGAAAAACTTTGTAAAAAAAATAACGGGAAGTCAAGCTTACCCTTTGAGGTTGCTGTGTGTCACCTGGCCCAGTTGTCACGGCACACACTAACTTAGAGCTAGTAGTGGTTTGGCGAAGGATGAATTCTTGTTGAAGGGACAGGTTTTTGTAGGGAAAGGGGAAGGGGAATGGGCAGATGGGGAGATACAGATAGAGGATAAGGGGAGGCATTTGGAGGGTCATTGATATGACTCAGCTTAAATATTCTGGTGTAATACTTGGAAATTGTGGGGATAATTGAATCCATCGAATCCATTGGTCTTCTCAGAGATTTAATTCACATTGAATGCAGGGTTGGATTCTTGGGCATTGGGAAGAACACCTTTTTGTTAAAAACAAAGAATGTCCATGTCCTGTTGTATTGTGGAGGAGTGATGATTAGCTTCTTTAATGTGTAAACCTAAAGCAGAATATCTATTACATGTTCCATGTACCGGATGTTAAAAGATCTTCCTATTTGACCAATGTACAGTCGGTGCATTTCAGTCTGTAAACACCTGAGCGTGCAAATTTATTGTCATAATTCAATGAACTAGAATTGTGAATTTTGTGAAAGTTATTGTTATAGGTCCTGAAAGCTAATTGAATATTACATTTCTTCAAAGGGTTGGTTAAACTATGAATGTTACTGTTATTTTGTGTAAAAACCACATACTTCTTCTGAGGTGTAGGCTCCCTAATCAACTTGGATTTAGGTTTAAATTACATTTTGTTAATATGTTTATTAATAAACGATAATGTGAAACCATTGGTTAATGCTATCTGCCGGATTATATTAAGTTCATCTTCAAGATCGGACCTGGACATAGGGATGTTATAAGCTATGTTAATCATGCTATATTATGAGACTGTCCGACTCGTTAGCTGAATGGTCAGCATACTTGCCTTCAGTTCAGAGGGTCCCGGGCTCGATTCCCGGCCGGGTCGGGGATTTTAACCTCCATTGGTTAATTCCAATGGCCTGGGGGCTGCGTGTTTGTGCTGTCCCCAACATCCCTGCAACTCACACACTACACATAACACTATCCTCAACATTAAGGAGTGAGGGTAATTGTTTCCACCTATTCAATACTACAACAGTGTGACGTCATTAATACGTCACGTATTTATTAGATTTCAACATTGGGACCGGTTTCGGCATTTGTGTTTGCCATCACCAGCCAAAGGAAAATTGTTACAAGGCTTTATACACATCAATATTAACATAATTTTAAAATATATGTACATACAAATTGATAGATAGATAGATAGATAGATAAAGCCTTTATTTTCTGTGGCGAAGTTAGGGCTCTTGGTCCTTTCTTACACTTAACCACACACATATTGTTATTATTCCATACAATGACATTGATTAACTTAAAATACCAAGAACTACAAATAACACTAATTTTTAAGACAAAAATATGAATATATACATGCAAAGAAGAATGAATAGTCTTAAATTATTTTGTAATTTGGTGTACACCATAAAACTTTTAATTGAAACTACTAGCATATTTCTTGTGCAATACATTATAATTTGTTAACCTGTACAATCTTTTGGATATGAATAGTTAAAACGTTGTCAAGTCCTTATAGTTGTTGCAAATTGCTGATTAAGCATCTAGTTCACTTAAATTTACAACTATATTTGTAGGAGTAAACTTAACATTCTTTCCTCAACACTTTTTAGGTCTAGCTGGTATACCACGTCGATACTCTGATTATCCAGACAGTTACACATCTTGAAATGTTGTTTCAAGCCTAGGGTCAACTATCTCTTTTATTGGAATTATCTTCCTTATTTTCATTATTTGAGAAAGTATAATCTCAAATCGAACTGTCTTATTCCCTATAAAGGAACTGTTTATCACTATAGACCTTTACTACAACGGACCTCCATACAGAACATAAAAATGTTAAATGTTTTAAAATAACATCAGCCGATTTTAATGCGTGTCAATAACCAAATTATATAATTGCTCAAAAAACACTGAATACTCTTAATGTCAAAAGCAGCTGTAATTTTTAAGAGATAGATTTTACCAAAGACTTGTACTGCAATGAACTCCATACCAAGTTAAAAGTTAAAAGTCAGGTTGTGAGTTTTACAAGTAGGAAAAGTCCTCTCAGTTTTAATTACTGCGTTGATGGGGTGAAAGTTCCTTTTGGGGATCATTGTAAGTATCTAGGTGTTAATATAAGGAAAGATCTTCATTGGGGTAATCACATAAATGGGATTGTAAATAAAGGGTACAGATCTCTGCACATGGTTATGAGGGTGTTTAGGGGTTGTAGTAAGGATGTAAAGGAGAGTGCATATAAGTCTCTGGTAAGACCCCAACTAGAGTATGATTCCAGTGTATGGGACGCTCACCAGGATTACCTGATTCAAGAACTGGAAAAAATCCAAAGAAAAGCAGCTCGATTTGTTCTGGGCGATTTCCGACAAAAGAGTAGCGTTACAAAAATGTTGCAATGTTTGGGTTGGGAAGAATTGAGAGAAAGAAGAAGAGCTGCTCGACTAAGTGGTATGTTCCGGGCTGTCAGCGGAGAGATGGCGTGGAATGACATTAGTAGACGAATAAGTTTGAATGGCGTTTATAAAAGTAGGAAAGATCACAATATGAAGATAAAGTTGGAATTCAAGAGGACAAACTGGGGCAAATATTCATTTATAGGAAGGGGAGTTAGGGATTGGAATAACTTACCAAGAGAGATGTTCAATAACTTTCCAATTTCTTTGAAATCATTTAGGAAAAGGCTAGGAAAACAACAAATAGGGAATCTGCCACCTGGGCGAGTGCCCTAAATGCAGATCAGTATTGATTGATTGATTGATTGATTGATTGATTGATTGATTGATTGATTGATTGATTGATTGATTGATTGATTGATTGATTGATTGATTGATTGATTGAAGTACAAATATGTTTAATGTTCCAAATATGACAGTAGGCAAATTTATTTTTATGTATGTTAGTAACTAGAATGTATAATTGGCCAAGAAAAACCATATGCCCTTAAGGTCTAAGCAGCTGTAAAAAAACTTTTTAAGAGATTGATTTTAAGTGAACTAGATGCTTAATCAGCATTTTGCAACAACTATAAGGACTTGACAACGTTTTAACTATTCATATCCAAAAGAGTGTACAGAGTTAACAAATTATAATGTATTACATAAGAAATATGCTAGTAGTTTCAATTAAAAGTTTTATGGTGTACACCAAATTACAAAATAATTTAAGACTATGGTTCAATTTGTATGTACATATATTTTAAAATTATGTTAATATTGATGTGTATAAAGCCTTGTAACAATTTTCCTTTGGCTGGTGATGGCAAACACAAATGCCGCAACCGGTCCCAATGTTGAAATCTAATAAATACGTGATGTATTAATGACGTCACACTGTTGTAGTATTGAATAGGTGGAAACAATTACCCTCACTCCTTAATGTAAGTCTGGATTCAATACGGACTAAAAATGAAGTTTTTGACATTAAACTATCCTTCACCACAATAACGCGCAGTTACCTACAAATGGCAGATGCCGCCCACCCTCATCGGAGGGTCTGCCCTACAAGGGTTGCACTCGGCTAGAAATAGCCACACAAAATTATTATTATTATGAGGCTTTTTTGTGCCAGCTGGGGTGCACAGAATCTGCCCTGATAATGACGGAAGTTTGAGTTAGTTTCCTGAAAATTTTTCATTTCTAATGGTCATTGAGTGTAGTAATGGTTAGGTGGAGGTAGTTTTTGGACTTATTGATTTCTTTATCTGGAGTGAATTTAACGTGTGGATCTAAATTGTTGATAGATTGCATAGTTGTTTCACTACTTGTTGTTTGTTCGTCCTTCACTACCAGAACGTCGCCTGTGAATCTCGGTGAACACTCTATGTTAGTTATACTATTAATGTTGGTGTGCTGGAAAGGATCTAAATATATCTCCACTAAGATCCCCTAGGCCGGCGAACCCATGGGGAGACCATTTAGTTTATAAATAACTTTGTTAAAAACAAAAAGTCATTATTGAAGATAAATTCTAGAATACTCATAAATTCCTCAATTTCAAGGATGCTTTTATTACTATATCTTCTTAAATTACTGTTAATTAGTGCAATCCTCAAAGCATTTAAATCCCTATCAAGCTGCCTAATCTGAATTAACGTTTTACCTTAGAGTTGTGCACCCATTTCATGCAGCTGAGAGCTTGCATCTGGGAGATAGTGGGTTTGAATCCCACTGTCAGTAGCCCTGAAGATGGTTTTCCATGGTTTCCCATTTTCACGCGAGGCAATTGCTGGAGCTGTACCTTAATTAAGGCTACAGCCGCTTCCTTCCTATTCCTAGCCCTTTCCTATCCCATCATCACCATAAGACCTATCTGTTGTCGGAGTGATGTAAAACAGGTCCTTAAAAAAAGAAACATTTGTGCACCCAATTAATTTCCGAACAAATCCACAACACAGGGAGAAACAAATTTAGACAGTGCAAAAATTTCGAACATGTTCAAACATGGGGTAAAATTAAGTTGAATTATTTAATTTAGCTTGCACCTCTGTTCTAATTAAAATGCCCTAACAAGGACATTTGCAACATTACAAGCCGGGTGGTCACTGCCCACGTTGTACCTGGTACACATTATTTGAGTCCATCTGTGAGTATTAATGCAAAAACAAGAAATAATTTACTATGAGTAGAAAACAAACAAGAAGAGATAAGTAAATAGCCCAGAGAAGTATAAAATGGAAGATATTCGTAGAATAATACAGAAGTGCCCATATCCAAAACCTGACTCACTGATACAAGAAGAAGAAGAAGAAGAAGAAGAAGAAGAAGAAGAAGAAGAAGAAGAAGAAGAAGAAGAAGAAGAAGAAGAAGAAGAAGAAGAAGAAGAAGAAGAAGAAGAAGAAGAAGAAGAAGAAGAAGAAGAAGAAGAAGAAGACATTAAGAAACCTTCATACCAGCAGAATATCAGATTTCATCATAAATTACCACAAGTACAATGTACATCCATGATCCGTTAAATAATTACTCAAATTTAGCAACACACAACAAATAATACTGTATGATAATCCAAAGATCAAGAAGTACCAAATACATAAAAGGGAACATGAGACAGCTTACTAGGATCAGAATTGTACTCCCATGAGAGTGATAAACTACCCCAAAGACTCATAACTCTGCCTTTGCAAGGCACATGGATGAACAGAGATGTCAAGGCTCGGTAGAAAACAGAAGACCCAGTAATCAACCATAAATAAATGTGGAAAACATGACAATAACAAGCTATGCCAATAAAGTATTTATGTGCATTCTCTTCCCATATACTGTGCCTTTTTGTAACTCTCGACACAAAATGTGAGTCGAGAAGTTTGTTCGTTTCAGCTTATTTGGTTATCCAGGGAAAGTCCCATGCTGTGCCTCGTTTAGTACTGTTGATTATCATCACACTGTCATATTGTAGTTTTATTTTGTATTCTCCAGGCGAAATATGAGTACGAGCTTCAATGAATCAGATACATCTAATTCACTGCGGGATATAGATTAGTCTGATTACAAACTCAGTGGCGAGTTTTGTGACTTGGAGGCTGCTGATGTGTGTTATTTCTACTTCAAAGACAAATTACTGTAAATCCAAATTGTTTGTTCTCTTTTGCAGTGAGTGTAATGGTAGTGGACTGTTGTTAAGTTCAAGTAGTGTTTGAACAGCAGATAAACTCTAATTTTATTATAAAAACTTGTGGAGCGAGAAGAATGCGGACAATAACACCAGTATTGGGAATAATTACGACAATGATGATATGAAAATGGAGATGAATGTTAGCAAAAGTATGGAAGTATCAATGAGATTATCATATTATTTCATTGTTTAAGTGGAAATAATGATCATTTTCTTGTCTTCAGCAAAATATCAAGTTAATATACCAGTAGCTCTCAGGTTGCAGAATGGCACGGTTCCTACATTTCATTACTGCGGAATTGCTCACAAGTGAGGGAGAATTTAACATGTAATGATGAACTTGTATTTATTTAATAAAATTGTGTGTGCAAAATATTTGAGATTTAAAATTTTTTCTATATTTTCTCTGTAAAATTGGAGTGCACAGATTATTTAAAGGTGTGGATTGTTTGAGTGTGTAAGGTATTTCCTTAGATTCAACAAGGAAAATTTTCGGTATATTCTTTAACTTTGCCAGGCTCCTTCCTTGGTAATTTTTTATTTTACCTAAACCTGGTCACCATCTCCTTTGCACCTTATTTCTTGTATATTTTGTGCATCACCACCTCAGTTATATCTGTATTTTACTTAGAACTCACAAACGGTCTTTCATGATCTTTTTCGCAGCACTAATGTGGATTAAGTCCAGTTTTACGACCAACCCTGTGCGGAGGGATGTAGTGTTTGGATGAGGTAATTGTCCCAAAAGATGGCAAGTGCAAATACTTAGATGTGAGATTTGAAAGTAATTTGTACTGGAAGGATCATGTTAGTGACATTGTTAAGAAAGCATACATATCGTTACATGTCATAATGAGGCTACTTAAAGGATGCAATAAAGAATTGAAAGAGAAAAGTTACTTAAATATGGTTCGTCCATTATTGGAATATGCATACAGTGTTTGCGATCCTCACCAGGAATATCTAATAAAAGAAATAGAGAGTGTGCTGAGCAAAGAAGCAAGATTTGTAACAGGGGATTTCAGGAGAAAAAGTAGTATATCAGAAATGTTAGAGAAACTTGGGTGTGAAACTTTAAGTAAGAGAAGGGAGAAAACTAGACTTATAGGATTATATAGAGCCTATACAGGAGGGAAAGCATGGAGGGAAATCCGTGAGAGGATTCAATTGAAAATAATTACATTGGAAGGGCTGACTACAAGTATAAAATTAGACAGGATTTTAGCAGACACAATTGGGGTAAATTTTCATTCATTGGGAAGGGCATGAAAGAGTGCAAGAGTTTACAAGGGGAAGTGTTTGATCCTTTTCCAAAATCTGTATAGATATTCAAAAAAAGAATAAACAGCAACAGAGAAAAGAAATAAAATATTAGAGGGCATTCAACCTGTGTAAATTATTGTAAATAAATAATTTTTTGTGAATAAATTAATTCCAGTTAATATTGGACAGCCGAAGTAGAGGACTGCCTGTACAGGTGAAGTACAGAGGGGACTTCGAGGACCCCGGGACCCCTACGGTAGCTGTGAAGGCCCTTCAGGAACTCTGAAAAGCGGTGGCAAAAGGGGCTCTGATTAAGACACTGCAGGTTGTTATGCATGTTAGGTTCCAAAATGGTTTTTAAAACATGCAATGTAAATTTATATCTTATAGCAGTCGTATAGTATTATTTGAAGTGATTCCACATACTGTATACGAGTTGATTATGTGTGTAAGTACAGAAGATATTATGAGTAGAATTTTGTAAATAATATAAATATATTATGGATGAGTTGTGTGATTAATAGAAAAATTGTTAATGTACAGTAATTTGTGTAATACTGTATTTTAGGAAAATGTCGTCTTTTCCTTTTAATTTAAAATTTAGTGCTTGATAATAATGTATTATTGTCCTCAAGCCAGAGGAATCAAGAGACTCCATGGCGGCCTGTTACAAGAGAGTCAGGTAATGTGAGGGTTCAGTCAGGTAATGTGAGGGTTCAGTCCAGGCACGGTCCGCCTCCGTAGCGTAACGGTTAGTGTTATTAGCTGCCGTCCTCGGGGGCCCGGGTTCGATTCCCGGTACTGCCAGAAATTTAAGAATGGCAGGAGGGCTGGTATGTGGTTGAAATGGTACGTGCAGCTCACCTCCAATGGGGGTGTGCCTGAAAAGAGCTGCACCACCTCGGGATGAGGACACAAGTTTTTTTTTTTTAGTCCAGGCACATTCATATCTCTGACAGCCATAAAAGTAGTTAGACTTGAAACCAATAACAATAATATTACACAAAGAGGTGATAGAATGTGATTCTGATATTCCATAACACCAGAGGCCAGCAGCCAAATCTCGTATTGCCTGTCGAGTCCTGAACTGTTGTAAACATTCTCCTCTCTGGATATGTTTTAAAAAACCCATTTTCATTTAATGTATTTAGTTTTTAGAATTGCTTGTCTTGAGAGTACCACCTATTGCTTATATGAACAAAATGCTCAGTAAAAAAAAAAATTGAATAGGGCAAAACCAATTTTAGGAACTCTTCAAGAAAAATTAATTATTTTTACAATTAAATTAAGTGTTGTTATTCCTTTGAATTATTCTTTTTTGTGCATTTTAATAGAAAGAATAAATAAACAACTTCATATTTGTAAAATTGTAACTACTTGTTCACAAAAATGGAATGGAAGTTATTTGAAACTACAGATGCAGCCTGCAAAGTAAAAGAGGTGCTAGCCTTTGAAATGTCTCTTCTCTCCAGCTCAATGTATTTCTGCTTTTGAAACTAATACATACAGAAACAAATATTATGTTTCACTTTATTTTCTGTAATTTCCATTGAAATGCTACCAGGCCTATGATTTTCACTTAGTAGCCTTAAATATATGCCAAAAATATTAAATCCACTAAATTATGAGCAGAAGGGTGCATATCTTTGCTAACCACCATAAATTGAAACTTAACGTGAAATGGAAGCTTGTGTCTGTGTTATTGACAGATGTTTCAGTTTATGCCTGTACAGTAACTTGCTTTGAATTTGTTTTTCAGTGTGCCGACAAGAATGGAAACCCTGGTGGTGACCCTTTGTGGTCCATCACGGTGGAACAGTTCCTAGCTACCGTGCTTACTGGACAAACCATCGTGGAATTCTTCAGCCGTTCGTCTTCCATAACGGAGGGCATTGCGAGGTTACGAGGACGACGTTTCAACAGGTTGCACAGCCTGTCCGATTCTACCTTTGTCAAAGTGTGATCTGCCTTAAATTTAGAGCTGTGGTCTTCCTTTTTCCTCATAAACTTATTAACAATGTATATGTTAAAGTGGTTTAAATTCAGAAAATTATGTTATTTGATGTTACATTTTGTTCTAGCAAGGCATATCACTTGGTCCACTGTTGATTCCTTTACATTTTAGCTCTTCTGTTGTTGTTGGCTCAAGGGAGGGAGTCCTCATTTGTCACTACTGTTGGTTCTTGTAGTTTTCCTTCAGGCTGATGATCTGACAGACATGTGCAGTAATCACAGAGATCTGAGAGGAACATGCCACTGATTCACCAGAGACTTATCTTCAAAATAAGTTCAGAAACAAGGCAGGCAGATATTCAACGAGCTTCATATCTTAGCCTGGATAATTTCTTCCAGTGAGAATTGTTTAAAAGTACTGCCTGATTTTAAAATGCAGTTTTTAGTTTTGAGGCTTGCTTTCTCTTTCTGTCTTTTTCTTCTTTTTTATACAGCACTGTTGCAACCACTTCTAGATGTTCTTTGAATTGAAGCAAATTTTCCTGGTGAAGGGTATTTACAACCATACAGTGAAAGTCTGTTAAGAAGTTTAGTTGTCCTAATTAAAAAATTAATTTTGTTTTTTAATATGCAGGAAACTTCTTAAGCCAGCCTGAGTGGCTCAGGCAGTTACGACACAGGCTTTCTGACCCCAATTTGGCAGCTTTGAATCTGGTTCACTCTGGTAGTTCATATTGGTAGATTTACTGGTACGTAAAAGAACTCTCGTGGGACAAATCCCGGCACCTTGGCATCTTCAGAAACCTTAAAGTGAGTAGTCAGTGGGACGTAAAACTAATATAACATTATTGTTGAAATTTCTTAAAAGGGGTAATGCCTGAAAACTTCTATCCTGAAGTACACTTGAAATACTTAGGAGAACTATACCAAAACAGGTCGATATCTAAAGGATTATATTAACATTATTACATGCATTTATAGAGATAAAATACTGTATTATAAAAATAATTGATAAGAGAAGTGAACATATTACTGTGTATAAAACTTTGCACAAAAGTTAAAAAGAAATATTAAGAACAATAAAAGGCTACATAGTAACTGTACATTATGTAAAAACAGTACTGTATTAGGACTTCTGCTTGGAAAAGAAATAGTCCAGGGTTGATTTCTCAAGGTTTTTACGGATTTCTTGTATTTCCTACATTGCTGTGTTCTGAGGAAAATTAGCTGCACCTTCCATAAACCACCTCAGTTGTTCGAGGCAGATGCTTGCCTCACTCAATCTTGGAGAATTCTTCTTCTTCTTCTTCATTTCCTGCCTGAATGTCCTTGCAGATTTCGTAAGTGATTATTGTGTCATCAATGGCAGTGAAGTCCTTGAAACTTCTGGTTTTCTCCATCCTCTCTTGTATGGTTTTATCCAGCAACCTTCACCATCAACATCCCATAACAATGCTCTTGTTGGTACCACCACCGAATTGTGCTTTCTCCAAACAGTTTGCGATTATTACAGGCTCCAGTGAATCCCATGATAAGACATTGAAATGCATCGTGCCCAAAAGAAATGACTTGCAGATGGGTCTGCCTGCTTCTATGCATAGCAGCATATGGTACACAACTGATTTTCATTGCCTCTGCTGCAATACCTTCAGAACTCCTTGGTCCATGGGCTGTAGTACCGAAGTAGTAATCAGTGGAAACATTCTATCATGATATTCCTTAAATGGGGCTGCTCTTTAGGATGAGCAGAGCAGTGATCCTTAAATAATCTTCCTGTTCTGGCTCATCAGATTGGCATCTAGTGCCTGCATGTAATCTTCAAATAGGGAACATGACATCCAAGTTGACTTGTTGCTTGAGTACTTGCACGGTATAGTCTTGACAATTTTTAACCAGCATTGCTTGCTAGATTTCCCTATCAGCTGTAGCAGTAGTTTTTCAGTTCCATGTGCGCACCAACTGGTACCATAGTTTCCACTTTATTTAATTTTCCCACCGTGGCAAGATTCTCCCTTCAAAACCAGGCTGAAGGTTAACAGCAGCAAATGAGAAATCTAGTTAGAACTTATATCGACCCTGTATTTGTACTGGTTGTCATGGCAACTGGTGTAGTTGCTGACTGTTTTGCAAATACTGCATGGTCCAGCTGGTACTACCATATTTGCTCGCACATAATTCGCCAACGTGTATATCTCACACCCCATTTTTAACATTTGAAATTGCAGGGAAAAAATCCCCGCACATGAATCGCATTAATTTCTGACATTGTCATAAAGACATACGGTACATACATGAAATAAAGTTTGGGTATTCCGTGGATGTGCCTACGTTAAATATCGGGGCTCTACGAATTGCTGTAACAGTACTTTGTACGTGACAGTACAAGAAGAAGCTGCATTTCTTTCTACCTGCAGAACGGTTGAGGCTAGCTGTTATAAAAAAAATGCCCCAAGGCCGCATTCCTAGCCAGTCAGTCACACGCTTATCGCTACCTGTCCGGTAGAGCTGATCACATGAACTGGGAGTGTTTCCCTGTCCAGGCAGTCAAGTGATCATGATATCAGGTATCATCCATCTGTTGTATTGTCGACAAGTACCAGTATTCTGTCTTCAATTTTCATTCTTGTTTCTCAGTTAAGATTTCTTGTGTAGGTAGATCTTTAAGTCATGGAGAAATATGGGAGTTATACGGCTGGGTTTAAACTCAAAGTGATAAAATATGCTGAAGAACATGGTAACAGAGCTTCCGGTCGAGAATTCAGTGTGACTGAGTTAAATGTTCGCTACTTGCGTAAACAGAAAGCTGCGCTAGAAACCAGCAACTGAGCACGTATGGCATTCAGAGGGCCGAAAACAGGTAAGATTCCTGAGCTGGAAGATGAGTTGTTTCAAAACGCTACAGAGTTGCAAAATGATGGCTTTAGTATCTCTCATGAGATGCTACATTTCAAAGCACGCAAACTAGCAATTAAAGGAGAAATCAGCTGTTCGATCTGAAAGTGAGCCTGGTTGGATCCGTAGATTCATGACATGAAAGGGATTGTGTGTGCGCAGGTGAACATCTGTCTTCCAAAGAATGCCAAGCGATTTCAGTGACAAAATCATAGATTTTCATAGTCATGTGATAGCAATGGGGAAGAAAACCAATTACCTCTTATCTCAAATTGGCGGTGCAGATCCAACCCCGATAATCTTCGACGTGCCATGCAACACCACCAACAAGAAGGGAGAATCTAGCGTGCTTGTACGTAAAACTGGTGGAAAAACAGCGCTACATTCTCATGCTAGCAATAACCGCAGGAGGAAGAAAATTACCAGCGTACGTTATTTACAAAAGAAAAACAGTACCTAAAGCGAAGTTTCCCAAAGGCATTCATGTACGGGTTCAAGAGAAAGGATGGATGGATACAGCTGTTGTCCAGGACTGGGTCCGTGCGGTGTGGGGAGCACGGCCAGGGGCGCTGCTTCGACACCCAGCAATGCTAGTGTGGGACAGTTTCCGCGGACACTCGGTGGAAGACACAAAGAAACGTCTTCAGGAAATGAAAATTGATCTCATAATTCCTGGTGGACTCACACATTGTCTACAGCCCTTAGATGTTTCCGTCAACAAGCCCTTCAAGGACAACATACGTAAATTGTATACTGAATGGATGGCAGGAGGGGAGCATGAGTTGACACCAGCAGGCAAAATAATGAGGCCGTCAGTTGAACTCGTGTGTGATTGGGTTATGGTGTTGACGAATGTTATTGTGAAGAGTTTTTTGAAGACGGGCATCGCAAATGCGTTGGACGGAACTCGGGATGATGAAGTATGGGATGGTGATGAGAACGATGCATGCGAGAATAGCTCTGAGATTGAAGGTAGTGACAATGAATAGGGTAAGTATGCCAGTTGTCTTGTTTTAATAGCCTAATGCAAATTTTATGGTTTTTTCGGAATACAATCTTTTGCATACAAATCCCCGCATAAAGCACGTACCGAAAGTGTTCGCATTTATTGTTTGTCAAAAAGGTGCAAGTTATATGTGAGCAAATACGGTAAGTTAAATTTTGCATGTTAATCCTTTTCATGCTATAGGTAATAAAGAAAAGAAATGCAGGTTTGAAGTTAATTACAGAAATGAGTGCTTGAGAAAGTTTCACAGATGGTGGGTGATAAAGGTGCAGTGGCAATAGCAACACTGTCCTCAGTGCAAATGTAAATGTCTCTCCTTGTCCTCATGCAGGGTTGCCTGACGCTTAAAATCAAAATATGAGACAGATGTGCAATCTCAAAATCAACGAGGTTTAGTGTTTTAGAATGATGAGATCTGTCACTCCTCTAAAGAGCCATGTAGTGTTCTGGGCTGATGAGTGTTCTATATCTAATTGCAAAGTGTATCTGCAATAGCGCTGTCCGTGCCCTGTGTAACTCTGGATTCCAATACGGTAGCACTTGGTGTTTGATTCGTCCTGGCAAATTCTACGAGTATACAGAGGAAAATATCTAACTGTGAATGTCTGAAATAGTGTTGGGCAGACCAGAACAGTCAGGAGCTTGAAGTGGAATGTTTTGGTACACTCTGCCAGCAACGGAACTTTGCGCGGAACAGGTAACTTCGTGAGACAACATCACATGTTCCATGTCGGCAAGAATGTGCCTGTACTGGACGTGCTGTGTGTAGTTATGGCCAGCGTGAAGCTGCACAGAATATGAAGGAAAGGTCGGGATTCTGAAATTTGCACCAATACTCATTTAAAGGCTGCTATTAGGTAAAAGAATTTTTGTCGTAATATGAAATACACATACCATGGGTACAGTGACAGTAGATGTGTTTAAAAGTAACTGTTCCAAGTATCGGCCTGTATTGTGAGCGGTCGGGCCTCTGAAATTTGCGTGCAAAAAAAATAATGTTTAAATGCTGTTTTAAGGATAATACATTTTCATTCAGTCTGAAATACACCTGTTACAGTAGATGTGTTTACAAATATCACAATGTTATTTTCACCACTCTCACCATGGAAACAACATTCATCAGTACTCTATTTACACAGTATTCAAGCAGAAAACACAAAAATAAAAATGAAGTAAAACTACTGAGAAATGTTTATCTTCCAATACAACACTGCAACTGATGTTTGATTTCAAGAGCATGATTTTAGAAACTTCATCACTTGTTTGATGTGTACGGTTTTCTGTGATGGAACTGATGTTGCCATAATGCAGTCTCATCTTCATTAAGTCGTAGAGAGCTGGTAAGGTATCTTTGTTGTTGTTCCACCATTGAAGAGGGTTCTCTAGCCTGTGCTGAAGTCGCAGACTTAAGTACTTGTCCATTTGTTTCATACTTGCTGCTCTTGGATCAACAGTTGGGGCTTGAACGAGTTCCTCAATGCCTGCAGCAACGTTCTTCCATAGTATGCTTGAAGATGACAGTGTAGAACCATATGCCCGATTCTCCTTTGATGAGGGCTCTTTTGTTCCACCAGATGTGTTAATGGCTGTCTGTTAGTGTGCAGTACCAGCAATAATAAAAGCAAGTCCTCTCCGTTACAGGGGTGGAAAGTAAAGGCTTCCACTATCCGTAACTTTGGCACTTGATGGGCTAGAGTGATTAGCTCCACGCCCGGCCTCTTGTGTAGGCTGAGTGAACCTCAGGGCTATGTGCAACTCTGGAAGTGGATATCTCGTTTCCTAAACTTTCGACTTCCTGACGGGGAATCAAACCCACATCCTTCCAGGTGAACCAAGAATGCCTTCACTGCCTCAGTCAGGCAGCCCTGCCAGTAATAATAGCATCTTTATTAATCATTTTTTATATTGCAGTACTTGTTATGAATTTTACTTGTCAGTTCATCACAAACTTCGAGCATTTTCTGACATGTTAGCCTTGACATCTTTTATTGATGATGATGATGATGATGCTTGTTGTTTAAATGGGCCTGACATCTAGGTCATCGGCCCGACATGTTTCATTGTTGTGTCATAGAGTTTATTCATGAGGCTATTTGAAAGTGATTTACAGCTTGGGAGACTATAATTAGGGTTGATCATCAATAAAAACATCTGAATATCCCCATCCTCAACTAAATTGAAAGGTAAAAATTTGTTTGCAATCCATTTCAACAGTTGTTAGTCAAGTTTTTCTTTCTTAGTTGTTGATATTGGCCTGGGTGAATAGACTTGTATTCTATTTTGTTTCAATGACGGTACCTTCTGTTGGCCTAATGTGCTTAACTCAATGATCGGACATACCTTCCATTAGTGACAGAGGTTTAAACTGATCTGGCAGATGCAGGACTTGAAGCTTCACTTTCCAAGTCACGATGCACTGATACAAACCTACTTTGATGTTTGCCTTTACGTCCCACTAACTATACGTGTACGGTTTTCGGAGACGCCGAGGTGCCAGAATTTTGTCCTGCATGCGTTCTTTTAACTGCCAGATCTACTGACACGAGGCTGACGTATTTGAGCACCTTCAAATACCACCGGACTGAGCCAGCATCGAACCTGCCAAGTTCGGGTCAGAAGGCCAGCGTCTCAACCGTCTGAGCCACTCAGCCCGGTGATGTCTGTCTCTCGTGGGATGTTTAAGTTTGAAACATCTTATCATTGCGCTAGTTGAAGGTCCCTTTCCAGGCAAAATAGCAGTACATAAATTGCATTTCACTGTGTCTTTTTTTTTAATCTAGTAAAAAAAAATCCAAAATAGTACTCTGGTGCGACATTCTGTGAAGTTTACCATTTTTTGTATGGTATTTGTTAATGGGCTTCAGTGAAAACACTCTTTACAAAACAGTTGAAAACAAAACAGAACAACCAAGCGAGTTGGCCATCTGGTTAGTGGCACTGAGCTATGGGTTTGCATTCAGGAGATAGTGGGTTCAAACCCCACTGTTGACAACCCTGCAGATAGTTTTCTATGGTTTCCCATTTTCACATGCTGGGGCTGTACCTTAATTAACTCTAGAACTGCTGCAGGTTTATCTGTCAAGTGCTGCAGTTATTTTCCTAAATATACACTATGAAAATAAAGTCATGCCTTTAAACTCCTATTAATCCCAATAAATCCATATTATACACCAATAGAAAGCTGAAAGACTGATCTACATGAAGATGTCAGAAGTAATAATAAAAAATTGTCACGATTTCTAACTATTAAAAAATCTATATTTTTAACAAAGGGAATTGCTCTAACAAAAGAATTTCTGATTGATAATTTATTCCTGAAACATGATATTCTGAAACACACAATTTTTCACTTTTCATTTCAAAAGCTAACTAAAACTCATTTTTTTCTCGGAACGGATTTTGAGTTCTTTTCACGAATTTCGAACCTACAGCTTATCTTAGTTTTCTTATGCCGGTTTCTTTTTTTGTGTGTGTTGTGTTCAAAGTATTTATAACGATCTAAACAAATATCAACACTTCACACTTATCCCTACACTGGTTTCTTCAAATATTGACGTACTGTCGTACTGCACCGACTTGAACATCATTCCGGTTATCAGAATTTTCCATTACTTCCGAGGCACTTTGTACTTCGCTGTCTCTTTCAGTACTTTCAGGAATAATTTCCTCATCGAAATTAACACAGTAATCACTGTCACTATCAGTATTATCACTAAGATGTTCGAAAATCAAGCGATTGATTTCAGAATCTTCAACAAAGCAGGCTGCCATCTTGTTTCTAAGAATATATGACAGTACTTTCACTTCTACAGATAAATAAAATTCTCCATACCATTGTATGTTTTCCAAAAACTTTCAAAAGTGAAGATAAAAGTATCAGTATTTAGCTGGTATCTATATTAGTGCCATCTGGTGTCCACTTATAAATCTATGGCAGAAGAACTACACCGTCTGTCAGAAAGATGATCGTACTTGACGAAACGGTGCATCATCTTCCAGTTCTAGGGTTAAGGCCACAACTGCTTCCTTCCTACTTCTAGCCTTTTCCTATCCCATTGTCGTCATAAGACTTATTCGTGCTGGTGTGACGTAAAGCCAATTGTAAAAATAAAAAAAACATATTAAGTGATTCATGTGTACAGTAGGCCAGTGGTTGTTGCACCGGAACTCGCACAACACTGCAGCACGGGGGACACACTCCTGGTATCGACAGTCGGCTAGTAGGCGAGTCACTGTTGCGGTCTCACTTGCGAAGGTGCCGAAACAGGGACATAGTGCAAAGAAGTGCAAGAAATGTGTTTTGTTCAGAAAATGTTGCGATACATGGACAATAAAGAGCTTCACATCCAAGGGGATACATTGGCTCGTCAGAATTCCAAAATGCCCAAACTCGCCTACCATCGAACTGCTGGAGGCCCAAGTATTGGTGGCTCATGGTCTTGAAGGTGCGTTAAGAAATAAGATGTCAGCAAAAAAGTTCAAACTCATTCTCACTCAGTACTTCATTATGCTAATATCCTTACACAGCCAGGTTTGATAATCTTTGCATGAAACTAAAGAAGTGAACAACTCAAACCTAACCAAGTCCACAGATCTCATCAGCTTATTGAACTATCCTACCAGTCCATAATACATTCCCAGTAACTATTCTGTATTTAATTCCTAACAGTGCAAGTACTCTACCTCTCACATCTGTCCATTTCTCACGAGCACGAGATAGACTACGAATGTGTCCGTTACTAAATGACCTATCCACCAGGCTGGCCGATGCAAGAACTGCCAAACAATATTAGATATGAACTCTTGCACCAAAGAAAGAAATCAAGGGATGAAGAAATTTGGCATATTTCCATTGAAGTTCAAAATACAGGACATTTGCCGTCCCGGATAGGAGCACTTAGCACAAATATGGGACGTGTGATAACCCTCTCCTTATGCTCCATTCTAATAATGCGATGTAATTATTACAAGCAACATGAGAATACAGGGGTTAGCTTGTATAAATGTATAAATGAAAACAATTCTCAATTTTATGCTAATATGCGACATACGGCGGGAGAGAGAGGATACGCACATGTAGTGATATCGCTGATTAACAATCATAGAAGGTAGCTGTCAGTTTCTCTTTCCTTTTTTTTGCTGGAGATTCCACTTGGTCCTTTTGTAACACAGTAAATGGTTTTCCAGGAAATCATGCTTTTACATGTAAAAGCACACATTTCAGAACCGAGCATGCACACGTTTTATCAGCTGCATCACGAAGTAAAGCGCAGCATGTGACCAACAGGGGTCACTATTCCTATTCTTGGCATTTTCATGATATTGTAACTAGTGTATTTTGTTATTTGGTGAGAAACATGCTTTGATGTGCTATGGAAATCAAGTATTCCTCCCTGGTTCACAGTGTAACCCACATTTTTATAATGGTATTCAGTTATTTCAAGTTTTGGCTTGACTCACTGCGTGTACAATATCCTATATTGTTTGTCAGAAATTTAGCAAATGTATATATAAAAATGGGGAATATTAATACACATGCATATCTTGTGTCCAGCTATAGTTTTCCATACAAAATGAGGAACAGGATTCCCTAGGGCATATTGTGTTATATGTGGAAGTCATTGATTGTTGAACACATTAATTCTCATCATTCCTTCAATTATGTTTATTTGTAGTGGATATTTTTGACCCCATCTTGGTCCACTATGTTACAGATTCTGGCTTGGTCCTGTAACGATTAAAATTCCGTTTTCTACAACAACGAAATACGACTCCGAGCAGAGTAGAGTATCATGGAGTAACTAGTAACGGTATTTTATGAACGCGTGGAGTGAATACAGAGTAACAGAAGATGGCTAATCAATTAAAGAATGTTATTTGTTATATGTTGTTTGTTTTACGATAACCTCATTTGTGGGTAAGTTAGTGACTAATTTTCAGGTGAGTTTCTTCATAGCAATGTGCTATACGAGTTGTTACCACTTATCTCACCGAGTTGTGCCTTAAAACAGTATCCGTTATTCTTTATCTCATAGGAACAATCTGATGACGATGATGATGCATACCAATATATCGGCTCTGCACTGGTGCACGATAAGCCATTTAGAATAACTGGATATGTAGATTGTGTTCTTAACAGCTACGACGAAATTGAATTTAAACATCTTTTCCGATTGCCCAGATCAGGACTCGAACATCTGCTGAGAATCATTGGCCCTAAACTTTCTAAATTCAAAATCAGGAACGAGGAAGACCATTGCAAGACCCATGGAAGCAACTTCTGGCTGTAATTTGGCTCTTAGCAACACCTGATTCATACAGATATGATTTGTGAGAATTATAAATGCACTGCATGGTATTTCAGATAATATAATTAAATGGTCTCATTCAAAAGATCGTCTGTAATAAACAAATTTACATATTATACATTTACCAAGTAAATCTTAGAAATTTGAGTTTAATAAATCCGTTGCAGTAAATCAGCTGATCATTCATAACATGGATATTATAAAAATTCAATCATGTTATTTCCGCCGATTATCAAATTGGTACCTACTTTTCCCGTTTTGGTCGCAAATATATCCTTCTTCATTCAATACGTACATCCTTCTTTGTCGACAACTAGAAGATAATTTGAATTCATTGCCATGTCAATATACTCGTACTTGTATGTTAATATTTTTCACCGCCACCAATGAATGCATTACTGTGCATGTCTAGTTAAATCTACGTACCTACTTACATGGAGTAAAAAGAGTATACTCTGAGTTAACTCAAATGCATTTTCTGAACACCTTGTAGAATTTACTCTTCGCTTTTGTGAACAGATAGTGAACTCTAAGTTTGCTCAGAGTTGGAGAGTGGTATTTTGTGAACACAACCCAGGAAATTATGTTTTTCATATCAAAGTACACATTCCAGAGCATTCCTGTGCACTGTTTGGCTGGGTTCTTGTTCTGGTGGACTGACCACTAATATACTGTGCAAAGAGGGCTTTGGAAACTAATTCACAGAGTAGTTAACTAATGGCAGGTTACATGTTAACGTTGGGTAAAAACATCGCCAGCTATCGGTCCATGAATGACTGGTGTGTTCTGCTAGTGTAGCATTCTACTGTTCATAATGTTTGCATAGTGCTTCTGCATATACAGTGAAACCTCATTAAGACGTTTCTGCAGGGGACAAGGGAAAATAATATGTTAAGCGAGAAAACATACTAATGAATATACAGATAAAAAGTATCCAACAGGGATATGGAAACACTAGCTAAGATTTTTACTGAGATGAGGGCATTTTACGTTGTGTATCCACGGGTACAGTGAAACTATTGGCCTATCAACCATTTCTAAAGATGAGAGGAAAATATTAAAAGGTGTGAAAAACTTGAGGGAACAAATATGAAAACCTTTTCTGCTGGGGATTATAAAAAAAGAAGTACCAATACACTGAAAGGTGTGAAAAACATCAGACAACAAATATGAAAACATGTGCACAGGGGTCAACAGAAATTTCTGAGCAGTGAGTTATTAATCATTATTTTCTGGTCACACTCTTAAGACACTTGTCCATGTGCAACTGCAAGGAATGACTTAGACCATCTTGAGTGATCGAGTCGAAACTCGAAGGTGCTATGTTTCAAAATTTGTGACCTCTGCGCGCTTATGCCAGTCCACGCTCTTACAGATTTTAATTTTTTCCTTCATTTAGTAACTTCACATTTTTCCATACCCATAACTAGGCTATCACAAGACAGATGTGCACCGCGCTAGTCAATTTCACACGATTATGTTCCTAATCCAGATATCACGCAACAAATATTAGCTTCATTTCACTGTACCACTCAGCACAAAATACATTTCTACCTTCTGAATGGAAAGCAAAATACAAGCACAAATAGGCTCACTCTGGTATCTCGCTGCTAACCAGCAAGCAAAACTGAACATTCCTGAGGCTAACGGCTTGCTCCCCGAAAGTGCAACTTATCCTTTGAAGTTCAGGAAGGCCTTTTCCCCTAATCACGCAACTGTGGCGATGGCTCTTGCCCCAGTTGGAAATCATGTTTCTTTAAGAAGGGATGACAAATACTGTAACATTTTCAGGTCTAGGAAAAATGTGATCGTACTAAGCGGTAATAGCGAAAATTCGTGACGCGATAAGTGAAGTATTTTACATAGATTAAATACGATGAGAATTGGGACTTCAAATTTACGACATGATAAGCGGGAACGCACTAACGAGAATTCACTGTACTCGGAGGGTTATGAAGGTTTTATTGATTGCTAATTCTCTATTGCTCTTTTGTTATCTCAAGTTTGAAACTGTATGTGCAGAATGTTATTGGAGCATCAAAATGTTTTCCAGTTAGAATATAGAATTTAGTGTCTCAGCGCATGCGCGTGTGTTTTTTGTTTGTGCAAAAAAGAGACTTGGTGTTGTCACAGCATTATGTCGTGTGGAGTCGGCAAGCCAGGACTATTTCGGAGATGTCAGCGACCCACGACAAGTGTGCGAACGGTCAAACGCCGGGGAAAGTTGTGGGGAGACTGATAACCATGAGCTGCATTGCATGGATGTTTTATTTTTCAAAGGCCTCTAAAATCTGAAATATTTAACTAGGGAAACCTTTTTTACTGGAACACTTTAAACTGAAAAATATGCATATATCTTAATGCGACTGATTACACGTGTTGTGCGGACTCTTCTTAACAGAGTTTTACTGTATGTTGTGTAATTTTCCTATTCTGATGGACCATTCCACTCTTCGTCATATACGTTGCAGTTGTGTGCACGATGTGATGCAGGTTTGTCAGGTGTGTCAAGTGTGAGCACCGACTAGTTGTTCATCTGAGTGGCTCAGCCCAAGTTGGCATGTTCGATTCTGCTTCAGTCTGGTGGTATTTGAAGGTGTTCAAATACGTCAGCCTTGTGTTAGTAGACTTACTGGCATGTTAAAGTACTGTGGGACAAAATTCCGGCACCTCGGCGTCCCCCAAAACTGTAAAAGTAGGTAGTGGAAGGTAAAACCAATAACATTAATTAATCTGTAGTATCCAGAGCTCTCAGTGGTAGAGGATATATGATTAAGGCATTCTATACTGATTATAGAAAATACATTGAATATTATTTCCAACGAAATGGGCAAAAGTCATATTTGTATGGTCAGATGAAAAGTTATAATCCCGAACTGATTTAAAAAATAAATCTTGGTGCGTTATTTATGAGACTTTGTATATTATTCATTTAAAGCATGAGATTCAGAACCTTCTCATTTTGCTGCGTACTGGTTTAAATGGCGTAACATTCCACAGTCACTTTGTGAGAATTGCCTTTTTTTATATGAGTGAATCATAGCTTTGATTTGCACTAGTGAAGAAGGGATTAAGAATATTTTTTTAAAAGGGAGAAAAGATAAAGAAATGTTTGAAAGGAAAGGTGACGCATTTTCAAAATGTCACGTATAATCGGGAGTTAGGGGAAATGTTTAACCTCAGCATCAGTGGTCAGCAGTTACTGTAGTCATTCTCAGCATGTTTTGTATCTTTTATAAAGATATTGAGGATTGTAAATAACTGCGGACATAGACAGTTAAGATTGTAGGTTGTAGAATTGTATCATGTGGACCAAAAGCATGTTAATCATTTCTTTCAAGTAAGGAACTGTGATTGTCTGATTAATTTGAAATTATGGTCCCCATTGCTGTTGTTATGTGTGTTATTTCTCTTGTAAATGTTTTATGAAACTTTTATTTCTAAAAATGTTGCTACCGGCTTTGCTAATTGTTACGGTTGTCTGTAGATTGTACAGGATCAAATGTCAAAGCCATAAGCACTATTTAATATAGCACCAATTTTCTTTGTATAAATAGCATAATTTGTATTGCATAGAGGATGTGATGTCTTCTTCTTTTTGAATAAATCTCTGTCTATGAATGTGAATTTGTATATTTAAAATTATAGTGTTAGAATAGTGAATTTGAAGCCTTTTTTCAAAAAAATATACCAATAATCAAACAGTGTGGTTGTGATTTGATGATTGTGAATGGTACTTTTCATTTTTAGAAAAAAAATAGAACATCATTCATTTTTGTTTTTCCCGCTCTAGTGGTAGATTGCTATATCTCTGGTACCACTAATGCAATTTTCTTGTATGTGGACTACAGTCAAAAAGTATTAAAAGAGGTTGAGCCTAGATATAAGGAGTAGATGACACACCTTTGTCTCTATATTCTCAATATGCTGTAAATGTGCAAATGTACGTCCGTCCGTCCATCCATCCAGTACTGAGGTTTTCATACCTGTATATATGTAGAAAGACATTCATAAATCAATCAGCCAGTACGAGGTCACAAGTATATTCTTGCTACATCATCACTCTACTAAACAACAACTCCCTAAACAACTCACCGGTCACCGTCAAGATTGTCTCCTTATATATGTCCTGGCCAGGCTTCCAGAAAGATATGTTACAAGAAATGCCTTCTCAGAAACTCTATAGTGCCCAATACATAGATATAGTGTACAGAATATTCTCAGTCATTCTTGTCTACCTATTGCCATTCTGGAAGTTACAGTGTGTTTCCCAATTATGGATTACAGATTTTATATACAGGTAAGAATGAATTATATACAGGTTCTTACATTAATTTAACTGATATAAATGTCTATATACAGTGTATGTTTCATGACATAACCTCACAAACAACGTGATCATATCGTGTAATAATAAAATAATAATACTAAATGGATGTAAACACTTCATAATTATACATTACAAGTAATAATAATAATAATAATAATAATAATAATAATAATAATAATTTGAGCTCGATATTTGCATTAGTTACCCATGGCTGAGAGAATATTGCTTTCAAGTTATATCTGTTTATCATACTTGCATCAGAACAAACAGATGGTTTGGTTATGGGAATTTTACTTTCACTGGTGGTGACTAGTTTCTTCCTGGAGCTTTTTGAGGAAGAGTCTATTTCTTTGGTGTTTATCAAACCAGTGATTTGGTGGAGGTATATTGATACATTTGTGGTCTGGACAGAAGGTCCTGAAAATCATCACCACTTTCTTGACCACCTAAATCAGCGGCACCCTTCAATTAAATTCACTACAGAGATGGAGTTTGCTGGATGCCTTCCTTTCTTGGATGTTCTAGTGAGAAAGAAACCATAAGGCACATCATTTATCATCAGCCTACCTGCACTAATCTCTACACTATCTCCATGCAGATTCTTGACACTATTCTGCATAAAACAGGGTATTCTCATGACACTAACCATGAGGGTGAAACAAATTTGTGAGAAATCGTCTATCCACGAGGAGATGGACACACTCAGAGTCACATTCAAGAGTAATGATTACAATAATGTACAGATTTATAGAGCCCTGCATCCCAGAGGGATGACTGAGAAAATTTTGCAGAATAAAGAAGTTAAGGGAACTGCCTGCCTGCCTGCCTGCCTTTTATCCACGATGCCACAAGCACAATATTAAAAAAAACATGTTTGACACCGTCGCTAAAATTGGTTTCAGTTTAGGTAAATGCAAGGATAAATTATCTCCGCTATTACAATCTGGGGTGTATGACATTCCCTGTACTTGCGGTGAGATGTACAATGACTAATTGTGTTGGTCCATTGGTATGCATATCAAGGAACACAAAAGAAATATTCTTCTCAACCAGCCAGATAAGTCAGCAAGTAGCTGAGCAAGCCCTATCGTTGGGTCATGATGTTCAAGCTCTAGGATCATATGGGAAATGCCTGGCTGTCAATTAAGGAGTATGTGTTTTGTGTAGGTAGTTCTCTTCCCTGTCCTTCACCGTCATTATTTCATTTCGGGTTTTATCCAGATTCATACTTTCCTCATCACTAGATGGTTCACTCTAGACTATGTGTTAATTGTGACTTCAACTTCTCCCCTCTCCCATGCCATCCCCGACTAACACACAAAAATTCATGTTCCTTTTTTACTCACTTTTGTTTTCATCTTCATCTTCTCTATTCTTTTGTCCTTGTCAGTCTCTTGTTGCACCTAATTTTACTTATTTTGTCTACCATATTCCTCCCACAGTGTCTGACCTTGCTGTCTATTTCGCTACACACAGTTAAGATGGAGTCATTACTTCCTGCTCGGAAGTCTAACTGTGGTGATTAGCGAGATTTACGTACAAGTACGGGGAGTGTCGCTTGTCCTTGCTTTTATCTAAACTGAGACCAATTTTTGTGATGGTACAAACCACGGTTTTTATATTGTGCTTGCTGAGAACTTACAGTACACCAACAGTCAAGTTTTTTCAAGTTCAAAACATCCTTGTGAGAGAAGTCTTCTCATGGACAGATGTGTTTTCTCTTCTCAAGAATTTCCCTTTTTTCTTCTTTGACATGACAGAATCCCAAAACATTATCATATCTACTAGTACGGGGGGGTGTCTGCGTCAAACACTCCAGTTACGCGAATATCGCTTCTTAGCCACGATTGAACTTCTAATACAATATATTGTAAGTATCCCTTTCTTTACAATACTTGTACATTTTAACATCAACAACTTTATGTCATCCTTATTTAACTTCAAGTTCATTGTACTCTCATCACTGCTCCTTACTCTCCCCCTTTCCCTGAATGTATGTCCCCACAACACTTCTAAACAGACCTCGTAACTTATACAGACCAATACAATCTGAGTGCAGATTCCTATCTCATACCCACTCCATAGTCTTGTTTAAATCCCCTCCTACACACTATTATCACACTTATTACAATTTCTGCTCCCTTAAACTTCCCTCCCTGCTGTCTTGACCTGATCCTACACATCCACAAGTACAGTGCTACCTATTCCTGCTTGCGTAATGTTGTTTGTACCAACGTGAAAAAATATTACTTTCTCCCTACCCACCTCCTTCCCATCTACTTTCTTCAACATCTGCATTAACCTAATTCTTGGAAATAATCTACCTTGGTTCCCTTTTCTCCACACACTTTCCACACATGCTTAACAATGGTGTCCTGCATGACCCTCCCCTCCTCATCTTCCTTATCTTCCCTGTTTGCTGCTGCTCCCATTTCTCTCTCCCATGACCCTGTTCTACCTCATTTTTCCTATCCTCTACTCTTTCCATTTCCTCCTCTGTAGCACTTCCTTGTTTGTACTTCTCCCTCTGCTGTTATACGTGTAATGACTCTTCCAGTCTCCCCTTGGTCCTCATTTCCCTTCCCCTTAATACATTAGCTCACCTGTATTCCAGAACTTCTCTCCTTCTTCCTATCTACCAACTGTACTTTGAGGGAGGCCTACCTGTGTCTCATCTCTCTTACTTCTTACATCTGCATGCCACAGCCATTCTTTAAGCTTGTTCATGGAAATATGAAATATTGTGAAAAACTCCGCAAAAGTAAAGTAACTGTTACCGTGTTTTTGTGGTAGTTATGCGTGAAAGAAGGTGCGGGTGTGAACGGGTCTCAAGCTACGAAATTATAGTGCATGTAAAATTAACAAGGTTATATTTTCTTTTCCAAATAAAGAAATAACAATCATGGCAGGTACAGGGTAGCAAGGCAATAAAAATACAATTACAATATTTACAGGATTTGGGCTTCGAGCCCCAACCTCACACTTCTTGAGCAATTAGCCCAGTTTTACCCCAAACACAAGTTTCAACAGAGGGGCAGAAAACCCCATTCATGCCTAGGAGCACTTGCTCCAAAATACACAGTAAGGCCTCCTTGAGGCACGCAGAAAACAAAATTTTCGGGAAAAGAGCAACTTGCTCTCAAAATTCAGGCCTGTCAAAGGCCACACCTAATTCCACCTTCAAGCTGTCCTCCAAGAACATATACACAGGGGTAAAATACCCAACCTACTGAGGTCTATTAAATGAGAAGAAGGTTAATTACATGACCTCTAAAGTAACAATTAGAGAGGAGGCAATCTGCACTCCTAATGCATTTGTTTTTAAAACCTAATCTGGCTCTAGGCCACTAATGCAAGGGCTAATCCCATACTACAGAGGTGACTTTAGAAAAGAACAATTTGCTTTACGTTAACGAAGAATAGGTTGAGAAAAATAAGTTCACCTCAAAACAATATGATTGGGAGCTCGAGAGGGTTAAGCACTCTCTATCCCGATATGCAGTTTAAAGATAGAATAGATACATTTTAAGGAAGGTTACATTATGGAAAAACTTCGGAGCCGCCCCGAGAGTTAAACTGCTGAGCTAGCAAAGAAAGAAGTTATTAATCGGCCATTACCTTGTTGTTGACCGCTGCCGAAGAAAGAGGCGCTTCCCGCCCCCTGCTATGTACTGTACACACTGAAAGATGGAACAGAAGTGGCGCAGAGACTTTTTTTTTTTTTACGGGGGGCCCCCGTAGCCCGCTCCCCCGCCGTGACCATCGACTCAATCTACATGGCCTCCGACATGCTATTAATTTCTAAGTAGAAAAGAGATAGCTGGGTAGAGTGGGAAGTGATACAAGGAGTATCTGCCTGTTTCCATGTCAGACACGTTACCAGGCGAGATTGTGTTAGGTATATGGTATTGGTGTATGGTATTGAAGGGTCAGGGAAAAACCACATAGGCAGAAAGAAGAAAGAGCCTACATGTAAAACCTGACTTCTTTTGATAGCACATGCAAGGATGTGGGCTGGCGATAGACCAGAGGTTGTGTTAGTTAGGATTATGTGTCGTGCAAACATAACCATTTCCTTGCCATTTTCTGTTATTGAGGGGATCAGTCCTTCTTGTCACTGCCTGGTGCGGCTCGGGTCTGCTAGCGTCTGGGCTCTGGGCCACAGGTTCGTCCCATTGCCCAGCAGCCAGCAGTCCCTGGTGCCAAGTCTCCTTTTGGAGAGGGGGGAATAAAGCCAAGCCTTACGTAATGCAAGGGGCTATCTTCTTCCGCCTGTCGATGTCCCTCTATGCGGTGTTATTGGAACACACTTGTCTCTGCAACAATTTGTACATATATACATTTAATATTTAAAACTTTAGAGTGCGGGCCGCTCTCCTCCGCTCTCGTGTCCTGTGAAACATGTACATCGTAAATTAAATGATATTATCAGGGGTGGGTTATCTGTCCACTCCCTTGTCGCTGGCTGGGGGCGGGGGTGGATTGGGTCGTCCCTTATTAAGGCTGAGTTGCCTTCGTCTAGATGTATTTCTTATCTCAATCCTCCCTCGCTTGATTACCGGTGGTGGCTAGGTCTGTAACATAACATAACACAAAACATAACATAGCATAGCAAATAATATTAGTATAGCTTAATCTAGGATATAGGTGATCAGGTATGTACATATATACAGGTGCTGCAGTGTGGTGTGTGGGCGTAGTGTTAAGTGGAGCGGTGTAGTGGGTAGGTGTCAGCTTAGGAGCGAGGGCGGCTTTGGCCCCCCGGCCTACCAACCCTGTGGCTGAACAGAATGTGTTTCGGCGTGGGGTATTTTGTGTATAGGTTGACGTCATAGCGTCCGATTCCACTAACAAGTGGGTTGACCTTACTACCCCATGACTTCTTGTACATTCGGAGTGTTTGCTTTCGAATGTGTTGCCTTATCGAGCTGACTTTCGCAATAGAGCGTAGTTGGCGTATTGGCGTGTCGTACGGGAGTCTAGCCGCTGCTCGAATGCATTTGTTTTGTATTAGCTCCAGCGTATCCAGATTTGTCTTAGCAGTGTAGCCCCAGGCGGGGGCTGCGTACGTTATTATTGGCCTAATTAGGGCCTTGTACATGTTGATTGCTACTCTCTTGTTAATACTGGATCTTTTGTTCAGTATGGGATAGAGCTGTGACAGTCGTGCGTGTGTTTTCCGCTGGATGTCTTTAATGTGATATAGCATGGTTAGTTTTCTATCTAGGACTACACCTAGATATTTGACCTTGTCGTGCCATGCTATATCTCGATTGAACAGTTTGAGCGGTTTTATATTGGCTGGCATGTGTGTGCGTCTGTTCTTCCTAGTGAACATTACAGCTTGGCATTTGTCTACATTGACCTTGATACGCCATTTGGTTAGCCAGGGCTCGAGGGTTCGCAGTGCTACTTGTAGTCTCTTTCGGGTGCATGCTAGTTGAAAGTGTTGTACTGTGATAGCAGTGTCATCCGCGTAGAGGTGCGTGGTAGTGAGTTCCGCTGTCGGCATGTCATTCGTAAATAGAATGAACAGGATTGGTCCTATTAGTGACCCTTGGGCTACGCCCGCCCTGATCGGTCGCGTGCTTGACAGTGTGTTATGAACGTCTACTTGGAACTCTCGGCCTTCCAGGTATGATTTAATTAATCTTATGTACCCTGGGTGGAATTCGAGGTCTATTAATTTCGCTAATAGGCCTTCGTGCCAAACTTTATCGAATGCCTTCTGGATATCAAGGAATACCGTGCCTGTGTCCCTCCGCTTGTTTAGTCCGATGGTCGCTTGTTCTAGGACCCGGGTAAGCAGTTGCGGGGCGGAGTGGCCGTTCCTGAAACCGAATTGTTCGTTTCGAATGATTCCTCTTTCCTTGATATGTGCTATTAGCCTTTTCAGCAGTATTTTCTCGAATACTTTGCTGAGGGCGTCCAGGAGACTGATGGGCCTGTGGTTATTAGGGTTAGATTTGTCCTTGCCTGGTTTGCCAAATACAAGGATTCTCGCCTTTTTCCATTGTTCTGGATAATACTGCAATTGGAACATTGCGTTGTATATTTTAGTGAGTAGTGCGAGGGCTTTCGGAGTTAGCTTTTTTAAAATTATGTTCTGTATCTCGTCTGGGCCGGGTGCCTTCTTCGGGTTAAGGTGGTCTATTATCCACTTAATTTCGTGGATATTAGTCTTCTTAACCTCGGGCTTAGGTGCGTTTGCTAGGAATTCCGCTACCTTGGCCTCAGTTTGCCTAATGAAGGCGGGATCTGATGGTTCGTCATTGGGCGAAAAGGCCTCTTCCAGTGAGTCGGCTATCACCTCGGCTTTATCTTGGTTTTCGTATACTGGTCCGTTAGGTCCCTTAATTGTTGGGATCACGTGTGGTTCTCGCGTGAAATATGCACACCGGTCTGGTATTAGTGTCAAACGTACTCAGTTTGTTATTCCAGATCTGAGACCTATACTCCACTATTCCGGTTTCGATTTCGACCCTGAGTTCATTTTTGCGTATCCGGTCTTCATCGCGGTGGTATCGGGCCCAGTTGCGCTTGTGTCTGTTGCGCTGTCGTATTAGATCTTTAATGTGGGCCGGTATTTCGATGTTAGTGTTTTGTCTAGGTTTGTGAACCGGAATACTCGCAGTTGTGGCTGCCTGGATCGCATTTATGAGTGTTTTTAGGGATTCATCCGTTTGGGCTGGGTTTACTATTTGTATGTCCTCAGTCCCCTGTAGGAGTGTATCGAGTTTTCTTTCAAATTTACCCCATTTGGCTGCTTTATAGTTGAGTCGGCGCTTGGGGTTATTCTCATATTCCTCCGGGTTCGCTTCCAGTGTAAATATTACTGGTTGATGCCTCGACCCTAGGTCGTTAATGACCTTTATGGTGTGTCTTTGAGGAATATTTCGCAGTAGGGCTATGTCTAGAATATCATCGATCTGTTCGTTTGGCGCTAGGAACGTGGGTTCGCTGGGGGCTGTTACCGCATAGTCCTGGGATAGCATGTGGTTATACAGCCTTGTGCCGTCTGGGTTAGTTTTCAGGCATCCCCAGCTGGCGTGTTTCGAGTTTAGGTCGCCTCCTAGTATCGTGTTTCGATTTAGCCTTAATACCGATTCTATGTCTTGTGTGTTTAGATGTTTAGGTCTGGAATATGCCGATATGACATTAACGAGTGTTCCTCGCACTGGCATGGCAATTCCGCATGCCTCCAGCTCGACCAGTTCTGGTAAGTCAATTTCCATATGTTTAATGTCCTTCCTTACCAGAATTGCCACTCCTCCGACTTTGTTTGCCTTGTCGCTACGGTGTATTTTATAGCCTCTTATGGTGAACTTCTTTCCCGGTGGGAGGAAGGTTTCAGTTAGGAGGGCTACGTGTATGGTGTTCGCGGCTAGGAATGCTTCGAGTTCATATTTCCTAGACCTGACGCCCTGGCAGTTCCATATTAGAACTCGAAGCTCCTGCGTGTTGTTATTATTATTATTATTATTATTATTATTATTATTATTATTATTATTATTATTATTATCTTCGTTGGGTTCTTCAGCCATCCGGGGTTAGGAGTTCGGAGATTGCATTAGCCAGGGGTAGGGGAGCATGTTGGCCATCATAACACCAGTGGTTATGGCTACCGAGAGGTTCAGGTTCGGAAAGAAGGTTTTCAGGATTTCTTCTATCCTTTCCCTGAACGCCTTCACTGCCATGTTCCCCGCTGGCTGTTGTGCTTGTAGCTGTGTAGTTGGTGAGATTGGTGTGGCGAGAGGGGGGGGGGGGCGAGGGGGGTGGTGGTGCGGATGACGGCTGACTATCGGCAGGTTCTCTGCGGGGGGTGGAGCTGGCTTGGGGCGGGCCCTCTAGCAGCTCGGGAGGTGCTGGCGTGGACTTAACCTGCCTTTGTTTATTTTCGTGGGGCTGGGCCTTCCTGTTATTGTTGTTATTTGAGGCCTTAGTTCGGACGGTGGTGGAGACTGGTTGGGCTGAGGGCCCGGGGTTGTGTTTACCTACCGTCCGTACGGGCTTGAAATTTAAGATGCCTCCGCCTGATGGGCGCTGGTTGTCTGAAGGACCTAGTTTTCGGCCCTGTGTGCCTGACGGGCCTGTGGGACCTGAAGGGTCCTTTTTACCTGAGGGGCCTAGGTTCTTTTTGCGTGAAGCGCCTGAGCCTGAAGGGCCTGCTTGGGCCTTAGGGTTGCCACGCTTGTTACCCCTTGGTCCTTTGCCTTGATGGGCGGCTTCGTAGTCCTTGCGGCTAGGACAGTGGCCGCGTGTTTTCCCCCGCAGTTAGCGCACTTGGAGTACGCGGGGTCGTTGCCGTGGGGGCAGTCGCGGGACAAGTGGGAGGCGGCGCATCTGCGGCATCTGGGCTCCAGTCGGCACGCCGCCCCTGGATGGCCATGCCTCTGACACACTCCACATTGGGGGCCAGTGGCTGGGGGGCGGTATGGCTCGACCGACACCAGCATGTTCGCGAGCATCCCCATTTTCCGCAGATTGTCCGCGTCTGGGGTGTCCGCCACGGCAACTAGGAATAGGTTGCCCTTGGCTGGCCTATTCCCTGCTCTCATCCGCACAACGGAGAATGCGGGGATATCCTGAGCCTTCAAGGCTAGCTGGATTTCGTCCGCATTGCTTCCGTTAATGGGGGTCCTCACTACGAACCGCCTCATAGTGCTATTGGGCAATACTCTTACGAAGTTAATATTTAACCGTCTTAGCACCTCGATAGCGGTTTCATAGCTCTCAAAGCTCGTCATATGTAGCCGGATCGCTTCATGTGCGTCTACTCTCGGCCTGGAGAAGTAATATTTTCTCTCTTCATGCGGCAGCTTTTTGAGGAGCTCCATTTCAAGTGTCTTCGTGTCTTTGGTGTATACCGTAAGAGGTGGGGGGGTTGACCCCTTACGGGTGACCTGTTTCTTTTGTTGTGGTGGTGGAGGTGGGCTCTGACGAGTCTGCCTCTTGTGTGTGGAGTGCTGGGGTTGGGTTGAGCCGATAGATGTTTCGGTGCTACTATCGACTCGGGTACTTGGCTTATTTCTCCCACCTGCCTGGGCCTTGCGGCTCAGGGGCTGGGTTACTTTCCCTTTCCCCTTCCCCCTCTTCCTCCCCTTTGCCTCCCTGAAGCCGTCACCCTGGTTTCCCGGCTGGGTGGCTGGGACCTCGGGTTCGGTCACCCCGTGCTGGCTGGGTCTCTCTCCCTCGGAGCTCTCAGATTCGGCCTCCTGGGATGCGCCTGTGAGGTCGATCACCAGTGAGGCCTCGTCCGACTCCGAGTCCGAGTTTCCCGCTCGCCCGGGTGGGGTTCGACTTTAATTGGCGCCATTCGCCGAGTCCGCTTCTTCATCCTCCTCCCTCCCCTGTGCGCTGATGCCTCTACGCTCAGGTTGGCGGAACTGGCTCCCGCTTTCCCGGCGTCCGGCTGGCTGACCACTGGGTTGGGTGTGAGGGTTCGGTTCTTGTTAGGGGGAGAGGTAGCCTCCAGTTTGTGTTGGTGTTGCTCCACAGTCACTGCCTCAGCGGAGGCATGTGACTGTTCCTTCCCGTGCTCGGGTTCCGGCACTTCGGGGCCTAACTCCGGTTCCCGTTCGACCGAGCACAACGTCACGCACCCCAGCTCAGCTTCCAGGCTTCGCCTGCTCTTATTTCGGGGTTCAGCCCTGCGGCTGGCCGACCGAGTGGGGAGCGGCTGCACTGGTATGTGCGAGCTGGCCTGTACTGACGGGGTGGTTATTGGAGATGTCGTGGTGGTGGTGGTGGTGCACGCATAGTTGCGCATAGCTTGCCCCGTCAGGTAAACGTTTCCCGTCAGGTTTATTAGCTGTGAGTCAGGGGTAAAGTCTGCTCTCAGCTCCTGCACTTTTCGTTCCCTACTCTCGGAGCACGCTAGGCGCTGAGTCATCCCCAGCTGTCGCTCGGCCGGGTCATTGACCGGAGCGAGGGCCGGTAGCGTGACGCTATGCGCGCTGGTAGTGTTGAACCCTAAGGACGTGTTCAATACATTGCTACTGAAAAATAATATATTGCCCGTGGGTGTTATTGGCGGGGGGCAGCGCTGTGAGAACTGCACTTCATTCACGACCGGCGAAATGACGCCCGCTGTTTGGGTAGAGTGCTGTGATAACAGCTGCTCCGCCTTAGCGGCCATCTCTGGACGTTCTCGGCGATCGATGAGTGTCTGTGTGGTCCCAGGCTCATCGACAAATTGCTCTTTTGGAAAGAATGAGCCTGGTCCCGTGTGTGTAGATGTGGGGAAGAGCTAATGCGAACTAGTGAACGCGGGGTGATCCGACACGAACGGGCCCCTGGCTCACGGCAATCCCTGACTAACCCTAGGCACCGAGAGGCGAGTGTGTGTCTATCTCGAAGTTCTTGACGGTCTCGATGTGCTATGCACTACTCGCAGCCGTTGAGAGGGGAGAGAGAGCGGAGCGATAGGCACGTAGGTCCTCTCGCTAGCGCAGTCGAACTCGTCCTCGGCGCAGAGACCCTCAAATCAGCAGTTTATATACTCTCGCGGAAAGTTCGAGGCGTTTCAGGAAGGAAAACACCCGCCCACAATCTTTTTATTGGTGGATAACGAAAACCCCTACACAAGATGAAGAAGAAACACATTATTGGTGGAAAATTAATTTAAGAAATTCGGGATTGGCTAAATTCAAAACAAGGGGAAAGAAAGGGTTAATATTGCCAACTTAAACAATGACTGAAAGAAATTTAACAAAGAACAAACATTTGAAATTAAATTTTCTCCAAAAAAACAGTTCTTTCACTCCGCACTAGGGTGCACTATTGTTGATCTTCAGTAGTGTCCTCTAGAAGAGAAAGTTCACACTTCTTACTACAAGCAAAACAAAAATACGTCGAAAATGACACAGTTCAAAAACTCAAAAATTTCCAGGTAGTGACATCTTCTGAGAAGGTAGAAAATTAATACCGTAGATAAAGTTCAGACTTCCTCCAGCAGAGGAGTTTCAACTGGCGCACATTTTAAATTAGCGGCGTGGAGGTGTACCGCCCGGTACAGACCTCCCCCCCCCAAAAAAAGTTCCTCCAGGGGTGACACATGCAATTTGTTTGGAAACAAGGTCCAAGTTTTGATGTTGATATGGAGATTAATTGCAGAAGTATTTATAGGATTTTCTTAATGTGGTTTGATTCAGTTTCAAAATTTTTATTGTGACTGGCGAAGTTAAGTCTTTATGTTTGTAGAAGTTGAATTCAGAAGGAAAACTTTAGTTTTAAAGTTGAGGAAAAATTTTCTAAGTCCACCAGATATTGTTGTTGAATTCTCAGGTATAGTAATTGCTGATAGTAACTGTCCATGTAGTTGATGTTGATTAAGTTGGATGGCCAGACCGGCCGTTGCGGCTTGCGTCCAAAGGCGGCCGCTCGGACCCCACAAGTACCCTGAGATACCGCTCGCCCGCACTATGAGGGGAGCAGTGGTGTTGAAGCACGCCGCGCCCGCGGTGAACATATACAGGCTGCGGGCAAGTAGTAGGTCGTGCGCCGCACATCAGCCTTGGCCGGGAGGAGAGCTCCGGCTCGCCGTGCACATGTCGTCCTCGCTGGGGTCGAGGGGGCCCTTCCTCTATCCCAGTCGCGGCACGGCGCCGCGCGGCTGCGGGGGCACTGAAACATTAAAACTAGGTGGCAGAATTTGTTGGACCATCATCTTTTTTGAGGGCACAGGCTTGTGGAGAGGTTGCGGGGCCAGCGGCGTGCAGATATCCATGGCATTAATTAAGCCACTGTGTAGAGTGGAGCAGGAGACGGGAGCGTGGTAATGGCCGTGGCAAGGACAGGATGGCAGTTTAACGGTTCGGGGCAGGTTTCACAAAAATGCTTACATATAAAACAAAATACTATAGAAGGGGCAGAAAGCCTTAAAAGTGAAACTCAAAAAAAAAAAGAAATATAACCTTCATATTCCTTTCAAGATAATATGAGGCAAGTTAGCACAGAAATTATACAGGTTTCACCTGCGACAAGTGAACCCTAAATATCCTCTCGGTGGCTGGATTGCTTAATAACAACGTAACCGGCGTAAGGAAATCGAGAATGACACACGGCCCATGGAATCTGGGGGCAAGCTTGCCCGCGGGAACAAAATTCTTGACCATTACTTGGTCACCTACCTTCAAAGGGGGTGGGTCTCCGTCCACGATCATACCTTTCCCTAACCTTTTCATGAGACACTGTAAGATTGGCTTTAGCCTTCTTCCAAAGATATTTAATGTTGTCCGGATCTATTGTCTCAGGTAGAATGCCACTCAGGGACCAGAGGTTAGAGAGCGGCGTGTTGGGAACAAACTTGAACATCAAAGAGGCTGGAGTAAATTTATGTGATTCATGAACCGCCGAATTCAAAGCAAAAGCTAACCAATGCAGGGACGTGTCCCACCTGGAATGATCTTCATGATGATAGGCAATAAGCGCGGACCTGAGATTACGGTTAACCCGTTCAGCCAGAGATGGTTGAGGGTAATAAGCAGAAGTAGTTACATGAGAGATGGACAAGTCAAAACAGAATTTACGAAAAAGATTTGATGTGAACGCCTTAGCATTATCAGACACAATATATTGGCACGGACCAAAAGAGGCAAAAATAGAATTTAAGCAAGTAATGGTGGACTGAGCGGTAGCCAGCTTAGTCGGAAATAACCAGGAAAATCTTGTGAAACCATCTACGCATACAAAGATGAACTTGTTGGCATTTCCCTTTGACTGGGGGAAGGGTCCTACATAATCAATATACAGGCGTTCCATGGGGCGCGACGCTTGATGCGAAGACAGAAGGCCTACCTTGGTGGACATGGTTGGTTTACTGAGCAAACATGATTTACAAGCTTTTACTAGTTCACGGATTTCACCGTCCATACCCTTCCAGATGAACCTTTCACGAATCTTTTCACGAGTTTTAAAGATACCAAGATGCCCTCCTAATGGGGTCTCATGATAATACCTGAAGATCATAGGTACAAGAACAGCTGGAACGACAACTTTCATCATCTTATCATGCCTCGATGGGCAACATAAAACACCATTCCTCAGAACATAAGGGACAACATGTTCCCCAGAAGAAAGGGTTTCCATTATCGGAGCCAGCGTCGGATCTTCACGTTGGTATTTCTCGATATCCCTAAAGAGTATGGGGGCATCTGTTAAGATGGCATTAACATCAGATAGCATGGACTCGGGAGGAGATGAACTATCGACCGGTTCATGGTTCTCAACGTCGTTGGAAAACATACGGCTGAGTCCATCAGCAACAACATTTTCGGTACCTCTGATATGCCGGACATCGAATTGGAAGGCAGAAATACGGATGGCCCAACGGGCTATACGACCAGTACGACGCGGCCTACCTAAGACCCAGCTTAAGGCTTGATTATCTGTCTCCAGGTCGAATTTGACATGTTCCAGATAGAGACGGAACTTCTCTAAGGCAAATAAGACTGCCAACCCTTCGAGCTCATAGATAGAATACTTGGCTTCTTGAGCCGATAGAGTCCTAGATGCATAGGCGATGGGTCGCCTCCCTAGTTCCGTCTCTTGAAGAAGGACTGCAGCTACTGCTGACGACGACGCGTCGGTTTGGACGATGAATTTCTTCGAGAAATCAGGCATAGCAAGTACAGGGGCATTACAGAGAGCTAATTTAAGATCTTCAAAAGCGGCTTGTTGAGAAGGTCCCCACTCGAATTTGATGCCTTTCCTACGAAGAAGGTTTAAGGGCGCCGCTCTATTAGCGAAGTTAGGAATAAACTTCCTGAAGAAATTGACCATACCAATGAATCTGGCGATACCTTTAACGTCCTTGGGAGGTTTAAAATCACGGATGGCCTGTGTTCTGGAATGATCGACGGCAACACCATCAGGTGACACAATATGCCCTAGGAATGACATAGAGGGCTTAGCAAAGGCCACCTTGGACAACTTGACAGTTAACCCAGCCTTACGAAGGCGATTGAGAACTTCTCGCAGATGATCTAGATGTTCTTCAAAGGTCTCCGAAAATACGACGACATCATCCAAGTAGTGATACAAGTTCTCAAATTTGATGTCGGAGAAGACCCTATCTAGCAGCCTAGTGAGTACAGCTGCTCCCGTGGGGAGCCCGAAAAGCACGCGGTTGTATTCGTATAAGTTCCAGTACGTGGCAAACGCTGTAAGATGTTTAGACACCTCGGCAAGGGGAATTTGATTATAGGCCTGATTCAAGTCCAAGATAGTAAAGAACTTGGCCTTACGAAACCATGAAAAACAAGAATGAAGGTCAGGAAGGGGCACGGATTGCAACACCACCTTCCGATTGAGAGCCCTATAATCAATGACAGGCCTGAAGCCTCCTTGGGGTTTCGGGACTAGAAAAATAGGCGAAGAATACGCCGACTTCGAGGGCCTAATAATACCATCCTTCAACATTTGATCGATGATTTCTTTCAATGCCTTCATTTTAGGTGGAGATAGCCTATATGGTGGAAAACGGACAGGAATCGAACCCGTGACCTCAATTTTGTATTCAATAAGGTCAGTAACACCAAGAGTATCAGAGAACACCTCTGGAAATGACTGACATAATTTACGAATACTATCAGCCTACTCCTCAGGTAGATGTCTAAGGTCTAACAACATCTCATCCTGGGTAGGCGAAATAGATGAACATGATACAGAATTACACTTTAACAAGGGAATTTTACAATTGGACGCAAATTTGAATGTGCACGACCT
Source organism: Anabrus simplex (assembly GCF_040414725.1). Taxonomy (NCBI): domain Eukaryota; kingdom Metazoa; phylum Arthropoda; class Insecta; order Orthoptera; family Tettigoniidae; genus Anabrus; species Anabrus simplex. Next base: position 1,220,632,009 of record NC_090266.1, read on the forward strand.
ACTCTGGAGATCGAGCACAAAACCAGTGTAAGAAATGAAGTCAGCTCCCAATATAATGGGACAAGACAAGTGCTTAGCCACAAACAATTTGATTTTCCATGTAAATTTAAAAATACGAATTTTGACATTTACAGAACCTAGGATTTCCAATGGAGATGAATTAGCCGAAACATATTGAACAGGAGATGAGACATAGTCAGGTAGTTTACAAACAGATTTCAATTTTGAATACCATTGGTCCGAAATAATTGAACAAGCACTGCCTGAATCTAATAGAGCTGTTATAGGCTCGTTATTTAACTCAATCTTAAGAAAAGGAACAGGTGCGGGGGTATCCGCCGCAATCCTAAGACATTCTTTGGGGCATTCGAAAGATGAATTTGAAGATAGAACATTCCCTGAATTTTCGACCTGTTTACCAGGGGCTGAGCCTCGGGAAGAGGGATTAGTCGACTCAGCCGAAGCCACTAGTCATTTTTTATTATTGGCATTGGTGGAGTTTGCACCAGAAGTTGAGCAGGAGGGGGTGCTATTTGAATTTGGGCAATTTTTGGCGATATGTGAGAAAGCCCCACATTTAAAACAGCCTTGTGATGAACCGGCCCCATTCCTTGTCCCACTCGGCTTGATCAGTGGACACTTATTGCGCAGATGGTCGGGCGACCCGCAAGCATAACATTTACGGGGTGTGACTGGTCGGCGAGGTGGAGGCCGAAGATTACTAAAAGAGGGAGGGGGTTCTTTCGCGACACGCAAGGAGTCGGCGTATCTAACTCCTTCCGCTGAGACGGCCAATGCTTCAAGTTCAGAGAAGGTTTGCGGGCACGCCGCGAAACACAAATATGACCTATAGGATGGTGAAATTCCTTCCACAATAGCTTGTACAATCTGATCCTCAGGGAAGTGAAGAGCAAATACCCTAGTATAGAACTTAATATCTTGGATGAAATCTGCCAAGTTTTCATCCAAGCGCTGTACCCGATAATAGTACTTCTGAATAAGGGAGGACCTTGCCCTGGCCGGGATGAAGTTAGCTAGCAAGTGGACGTGGAAGTCTTCAATCGATGATTGCTCGGCAATGGCTCTAACTATTTTGTCTGAGAGAATACCTATTGCATAGGGATAGATAATTTGCAAATTTTGACATGGAGAAAGAGAAAACACAAGAGCATGATCCTGAAATTCAACTAAAAATCTTAAAAATGAAATTACGTCACTGGTGGTATTAACGGAAAACTTAGAGATACCTCTGAGCAACATTGCCAATGGATGAGGCAAGCTGCTAAACCCGGGTGACATAGTAGGTAAAGGTTTCAATGGCAAGGAAGTTAATTCAGAACGTATATTACTCAACGATGCACGGCGTTCAGACTCGTTGTCCAATGGGGCAGAGATAGTTTGAGCGGCAACGGTTATCCTATTGGCTTCTCCCTTAGGAGGCTCTTCCTCGCTACCTACATTCATCGTGGTGGGTAGATCGCTTTTGGGAGGAACTTCCCCAGTTAACAATTGAGTGACCTTGCTAGATAATTCAGAAATACTTTCAAGCAACGTACTAGCTTCCTTCCTCTGAACGTCATTCAACTTCAGAGACAACAGATCGTTAACTCTATTTGAAAAATGATATAGCCTGGCTTGCACACGCTTAATTTGATTAGGAGAAGCGTCATTTTCGTCAAAAAAACTAACTACCGATGCTAGCCCAGTAGTATTCTCGGTGATCGTGGAAAGAGAGTCGTCAATTTCTTTCTCTCCCAAATTGGGGATGGAAATGGGCAAATCAAGGGACTCTCTAAGCTTGTTGGTGTCTATCGCAACCGTGCCTCCAGATTGCACATTTCTGATAGTTAACTCATAGATCAACTCCTCCTTGCGCAAATAGTTAAGATGGAGAACATCGCGAGGGCCGGGCATGATGACAGAACAATTTTAAAAAATCAGAAAATTCCAGCAACTGAGAAAATTGTTAGAGTATGAATCAAAGCAATGTCTAGCCGTCAAAAGGGGCTAATTTGAGACCCATTCAACCACGCTCTGCTACCACTTGTTACCGTGTTTTTGTGCTAGTTATGCGTGAAAGAAGGTGCGGGTGTGAACGGGTCTCAAGCTACGAAATTATAGTGCATGTAAAATTAACAAGGTTATATTTTCTTTTCCAAATAAAGAAATAACAATCATGACAGGTACAGAGTAGCAAGGCAATAAAAATACAATTACAATATTTACAGGATTTGGGCTTCGAGCCCCAACCTCACACTTCTTGAGCAATTAGCCCAGTTTTACCCCAAACACAAGTTTCAACAGAGGGGCAGAAAACCCCATTCATGCCTAGGAGCACTTGCTCCAAAATACACAGTAAGGCCTCCTTGAGGCACGCAGAAAACAAAATTTTCGGGAAAAGAGCAACTTGCTCTCAAAATTCAGGCCTGTCAAAGGCCACACCTAATTCCACCTTCAAGCTGTCCTCCAAGGACATATACACAGGGGTAAAATACTCAACCTACTGAGGTCTATTAAATGAGAAGAAGGTTAATTACATGACCTCTAAAATAACAATTAGAGAGGAGGCGATCTGCACTCCTAATGCATTTGTTTTTAAAACCTAATCTGGCTCTAGGCCACTAATGCAAGGGCTAATCCCATACTACAGAGGTGACTTTAGAAAAGAACAATTTGCTTTACGTTAACGAAGAATAGGTTGAGAAAAATAAGTTCACCTCAAAACAATATGATTGGGAGCTCGAGAGGGTTAAGCACTCTCTATCCCGATATGCAGTTTAAAGATAGAATAGATACATTTTAAGGAAGGTTACATTATGGAAAAACTTCGGAGCCGCCCCGAGAGTTAAACTGCTGAGCTAGCAAAGAAAGAAGTTATTAATCGGCCATTACCTTGTTGTTGACCGCTGCCGAAGAAAGAGGCGCTTCCCGCCCCCTGCTATGTACTGTACACACTGAAAGATGGAACAGAAGTGGCGCAGAGACCCTCAAATCAGCAGTTTATATACTCTCGCGGAAAGTTCGAGGCGTTTCAGGAAGGAAAACACCCGCCCACAATCTTTTTATTGGTGGATAACGAAAACCCCTACACAAGATGAAGAAGAAACACATTATTGGTGGAAAATTAATTTAAGAAATTCGGGATTGGCTAAATTCAAAACAAGGGGAAGGAAAGGGTTAATATTGCCAACTTAAACAATGACTGAAAGAAATTTAGCAAAGAACAAACTTTTGAAATTAAATTTTCTCCAAAAAAACAGTTCTTTCACTCCGCACTAGGGTGCACTATTGTTGATCTTCAGTAGTGTCCTCTAGAAGAGAAAGTTCACACTTCTTACTACAAGCAAAACAAAAATACGTCGAAAATGACACAGTTCAAAAACTCAAAAATTTCCAGGTAGTGACATCTTCTGAGAAAGTAGAAAATTAATACCGTAGATAAAGTTCAGACTTCCTCCAGCAGAGGAGTTTCAACTGGCGCACATTTTAAATTAGCGGCGTGGAGGTGTACCGCCCGGTACAGTAACATATTATGTAAATTATAAAGATATTCAAAGGAACAAAATGCTGTATGCTACAGAAGGACTACACAACAGTAAGGCAGGCAAGCAAGCGAGGTACTAACTAGTGAACGGAGCGAGTGGCCGTGCGGATAGGGGCGCACAGCTGTGAGCCTTGCATTCAGGAGATTTATTTATTTATTTATATAGCGTATGGCTAGAGATACAGCATCTATTGTTATAAGATCTACACTATATACGTATGTCCAAATTGTTTATATAGTCTATAGCCTCTGGAGTCCCCACTGTTGGAAGCCTTGAGATGGTTTTCCTTGGTGTCCCATTTTCACACAAGGCAAATGCTGGGGCTGTACCTTAATTAAGGCCATGGCCACTTCCTTCCCATTACTAGGCCTTTCCTATCCTATGATCGCCATAAGATATATCTGTGTCGGTGCAGCTTGTAACTAACTAATGAAATAACTGCACTACAGTATTGCTCAGGCATATCCTTGTATCATAATTATAAAATAACAGGAATAACAGGGTAACTGAAACTATACAAATGTAGTTTAAAGTAAATACTTAGACAAATCATTGTTCTTTTTTTTTAACATGTTGGGTGCCACGCGCTGCCATATGGTGTCAGGCTGGTCTTCAAATTTGAGACGGCGTGACGCCATATGGCGACACATAGGTTTTGAAATCAGAGTTAGCGTGATGCCATATGGCGACACAGCAGAGTCTCGGGCGATGCGCTGTAGAAAATCAGCTGTGACATCTATGTGCGTAAAATTGGTAATACGTTAAGAGCGAACTACAGGGTCTATTCCAGCTATGTATTGCTACTATGTGCCACCATATGGCACCACAGTATTCTTCCAAAATCACTGACTGGCCAGTGATCATTCTCACAAGTGAAAGCGTGCCAGGCATTGTTTATTCCTCGTTTACGTGCAAATTATCATTCAGTTTGTGTAGTTGTGCAAAAATATAAAGAAATGGAAGTTATTGGTAATATTCGTGGTGGAAATGGTTAGTGACTTACCAAGAAGAGAATTAGTGAAATACTGATGGATTCTGATGGAGAGAAAGATATAAGTCTTGATGACAATGAATATAACGCTGGTGACGATGAGTGCAGTGACAGCATGATAGATGTATCGAGTGATGCAGAAGACATTGTTGATACTGATAGGTGCAAATGGTGTACACAATCATGACTGGGGTCCTTGTGTAGGCGCACGGAAAGATATTCCATTTACAAGCCAGGAGCATATAAATATTCAGATTGATACTTCTACAGCCACACCATATGAATTTTACCGACTGTTCCTAACAGACGAAGTTCTTGATTTGATGGTACTACTAACTAATCTCAATGCAAATCAAACACTAGCGTCTATGCATATAAAGTGGTCTAGTCTTTTTAAGGAGTGGGTACATACTACAAAGGAGGAAATGAATGCTTTTATAAGTTTGAGATTGTGGATTGGTCTCGTAAGAATGCCTTCATTATCAAATTACTGGAGCCAGTTTTCTGTATTTGCAAATAGTGTAGCTGGTAAGGCAATGCCGAGAAATCGTTTTCAGTTACTACTTCGATTCTGGCACTTTTCTCCCAACGATTCTTTAGCTGGAAAGTTGCACAAGATTCAACCACTGTTAAATATCATGCTTAAGAACTTTATGAGTGTCAAAACTCCACGTTAAAACCTCATAGTTGATGAATCAATGATTCCGTGGAGGGGCCGTTTATCTTTCCAACAAGTTATGCTTGATAAGGCACACAGGTACGGTGTAAACAATTTAAGCTGTGCGATCAGAATCCACTGAACATGGCTACTGAAGTTGTAATGCAAATTATGAACCTGTATCTGGACAGTGGTCACTTTCTCTGCACCAATGATTACTACTAATCAATTAAGTTAGCTGAGGTGCAGCTGGATCGTAAAACACATTTTATTGGCACGCTTCGGAAAAATCGGGAAGGGTTTACCAAAGGATGTCTTAAATGCGAAGCTTAAGAAAGGAGAAGTCATTGCAATGGAGAATGGAAGTGGAGAGATCAGAGGGACTTGCAGATTATGTCAACCAAATGTTTTAATGATGTAATTGCTATGGGCAAAAAGAACAGGAAACACAAAGATGTGGTTAAACAGAGAATGATGGAATGGCGTGTGGCCTCTGGAGAGGCCTAGTGCAGGTCTTTTGACAACCTGCGCGTCGTGATGAAGACGACACATACACCCAGTCCCCCTGAAAGGAGAATTAACCAATTATGGTTAAAATTCCTGACCCTGCCGGGAATTGAACCCAGGACCCCTCTGACCAAAAGTCAGCACGCTAACTATTTAGCCACGGAGCCAAACACCGAAAACGATAATAATGTACAATAAAATGAAAGGAGGAATGGATGTTGCAGATGACGTTCCTTTTGGTACTACGATTGTAAATGCACTGCTTGTGTACTGGACATCGAAAACTGTCCCTTGCGGAGTTTCGAAGGAATGTGGTCAGTACTTTGCTTGGTCTAACTAACGATCCTGTTAGATGTACTCCGAAGAGTGAGAACCACTGCCTTGGGGAACCCAACAAGACGCAAGGACAGAAGAGTACCAGGTAAGTATTATCAAATGCATTTTATTTTTATTATACAATCTTCCTGCAACAGCTGCAGGTTGCCCAAGGACAAAGAGTAACTAAACAACAATAATGCATATAGATACAGATAATGCAAGCGTATGATGTTAAGTGTAGGCAATCGAGTGAGGCACGTCAAACATTTATTTGAGGTCCGCAAGCATGGTTCTTGAAGATCATGATGGACTTCTTGAGTGTGGTACTGTACTTCTGAAGGATTTTAGTACTAATTACAAAATTATTTATTATTTCTTCCTTTCAATAATGCTCGAAAGCTTGAGATCGGTGTTGAAACTGCTATCAACAACTATGCAAGGGCTGCTGCTGAAATATGAAAGGGGTACAATAAATATTTCATGTTTTTGAGCTTTTTATTTTTTCATCTATTTCTAACTATGTATGTACAGAGATGCGAACTACTACGGATTTTCCATAGTTTGTACAGATTTCTCGCATGTTCAATTGCAGTACACAAGCGTTACTGATTATTACGGATTTTATGAATTCAATGGATTAAAATTTTAGTATAGGCCTAACTTACTTGATCATGTCCAAAAGCCAACAATCCTCCAGTCCAACCTTAGTTTATATATTTATAAGAATAGCATGGCATTTTCCATCTTCATGAACACAAAAAGCAGCATCGTCATTCCACGAATGCAATACGGCTAGTTTTTCAAAATGGCGCCCGGTAATGACGTAGTGTTTTATTCTCCGAATAAATTAACCGTAGAAAGTGCGGAAAATGTCGAAGATTAGTGAAAAATGGAATGTTGTATGATTCATGTGATCGATGGTGGCATTATAAGTGCGAAAATTGCCCTAGAGACGTAAAAACTAATGAAAATGTTGACTGGATTTGTGAGCAGTGTGTTCGGAATGTTGTTGTTGGGGACGGCGTTGACGAAGCACCAAAAACAGTCGATGAGGAATATAAAAGTGCATTAGCAGTTATAAACATTCTAAAAAAGGACAATGAGACTCTTAAAGTTGAAAATCAAGAATTAAAAGAAAGACTGCGATCGCTAGAATTTGGGACTGACCATTCTTCGAGTGATATACCGGTACAAGCAACGAGCTAGAATAACATAGAGAGGCGGAAGCGCTGCCTGGGTGAACCTAATAGAACGAACGTCCGCCATGTTTCCTGTGGACACACAAGCAAGGGGACATTTCCTTTAAATGACGAAAAGTGTAGAAAATGCTCATTTTAGAATCGCTGGGGGAGAATTAAAGACCGTTGCCGAAAGCTTGAAGCATGAAAGCGAACACCGCCACTTCATCATATTGCGGCACGAGGCCAACATCACGATCAGCTGATTGTAGGGTAGTTCGAAATTACCGCACAGTGACATACGAATAGGCCTCGAAATCGGAACAAGAGCTTTACCCTGCTTGGCTGTTGTGGTTAAGCGTAAATTAGAATTAAAAAAATGGACATAAATATTTATGACAGGAAACCTTAAAATCATAGGAACCTACAATAGGTTACAACCTCATTCTGTTCATATTTTTAAAATTATTGCATCCTCATGAGTACTGAGTTCCTTTATTAATCTGTTTACCCTCCCGGGTTGGCTTTTCCCACGGACTCAGCAACGGATCCCACCTCTACCACCTCAAGGACAGTGTTCTGGAGCGTGAGACATTGGGTCGGGGGATAAAACTGTGAGGGAGGGCTGCACCTGCTATGCTGAACAGGGGCCTTGTGGGGGGGGGGAGAAGGAAGCGGCCGTGGCCTTAAGTTAGGTACCATCCCGGCATTTGCCTGGAGGAGATGTGGGAAACCACGGAAAATCACTTCGAGGATGGCTAAGGTGGGAGTCGAACCCACTTCTACTCAGTTGACCTCCCCAGGCTGATAGAATTTCGTTACAGCCCTCGTGCCCCTTTTCAAATTTCGTGGCGGAGCTGGGAATCGAACCAGTGCACCACAGAGGCGGCCCATGAATACTTTACCACAATAATCGTTTAGTGTAATTATTTATTATAATATAGGGGGATATCATGTTTCTCCCATTACCATATCATACTGGGATTACTAGCTGAAAGGTAAGCTTGAAAGTTGTCCATTATGAAGTGTGGCATAGTTTTAAAAACCAAGGCAACAGACATCTACAATAAAGGCTGTATACATTTCAAAAATAGCAGTAAAATGCTGTATTTATCATACTTGGTGTACATTTGAACGAAATAAGTGATTTTTTTTTTTGGGTTACGTTTTGTTGGTGGTGGGCGCTCCATTTCCTTTATTTGTAAATGTGAATGAAAATTAAATAGGGCTGGAAATGTACAGAGCATAAGCAACTGAACTGAGTGGGATACCATTTATCTCTTTTCGCCCTCACAACGCATTGTTCGGTTAATTCCTTGTTCTTTAAACGAAATCTGAAACAAAATTCGACAAATAATTACCGTGGCTATCCGTACTTTCGCTAAGTAAACAATAAAATGGATTTAATTACAAACAGAAATTACAAAAAGGAATCTCGGCTATAATTCAGTAATACTTAAAGTACGATATATCCTGGGTTTTATTACTCCGATTAGTACAACCATACGCTGAGCTTACGGCTGGCTTTCTTGAAAGCGGAATCTATGTTTTCACTTCTTAAAACTCAGGGAATTAAATTGGCATGCACGATCTCCCTGCCACCTCAACATATGCTCTCGCGCCAATTCGCTTTGTTATAACAACCGTTAACGTGGCTGCCCCTTATCAACTTGCTTCAAGCAGGGAGCGCTGATGTCAGGTATACATCCCCTCTATGTTATTCTAGCTCGTTGGGTACAAGTAAAAAAATCAAGGACGTGGTGTCAAGTAGTTCGTGGATGGCCGGCTAAGAAGAAATCTACAACTGAATTTCCGGAAATAAACATCAGAAATAGGTTTTCTGCCCTAAATAATTTAATTCTGGAAGAAAGTGATCGTGCGCGTGAAACCAAATCATCGCGATCCGCTGCCGTTGCCGTGCCGAGTTTAAAATTTAGGCCTAGAATTCAGATTCAAGACCCAGTTAGGCCTAAATCAGCGAAGGTAGCTGTGTTTGGTGATAGCCAAGGAAGGGGAATTGCGGAAGTGATTAACGACGAGAATATAGCAGCAATCGGAGAAATATATCCAGGAGCTTCTATCAGCAGTGTTCTGGAAAATGTAGAAGCAGCAACTAGGAACTTCGGGAGCGGCGATGCAGTGCTTATCATCGGTGGGACGAACGACGTAGCTCACGACGACGCCAAGAATGTAAGATCACAACTTAAACATACACTAGGGAAGCTGACCCACACTAACGTCTTTGTAGTGAACGTGCCCCACAGGCATGATTTGAGTAGAGACTCGTGTGTGAACATTGAAGTGGACAAGGTCAATACAGATATTGTTAAAATTTGTAAACATTTTCGGAATACTCAGGTTATTGAATGCAGCAGTTTTGAGAGATACTGTTATACAAAACATGGCCTCCATCTAAACAATTCAGGTAAATGAAAGATAGCAAATATTGTTCTAGATTTTATTAATCTTAAGATATGTACTGTAAAACAGGCAACTCCCTTGAGTTATAATACTGACCAGGAAAACTAGTAGAAAGAGCCAGCTGTACTTTAAGCTGGCTCAGTCAACTAGAAAAAGAATCTCAGGATAGTAAGGAATTTCAAGTTACCCAATTGCAACAGTCACGTTTTAGGGAGGAAGGGGGTCTGAGATTGCTCTTGGTAAACTGTCAAAGTGTAGTAAATAAACAATTAAAATTCGGTACATTGATGGAATCTTATGAGACTGATGTGGTGATAGGAGTGGAATCGTGGTTGAAAGAAGGGGAGGGTAATAGAGAAGTATTTCCAGAAGGGTACACAGTCTATCGTAGAGACCGAGGGGATAAAAAGGGAGGGGGGTGTTTATTCTGGTGAAGGAAACTTACTGTTCACATGAATGGTTTACCGATGAAAGGGATGAAATATTAGGGATAAAATAGTTTGTGATAATATGAAGGAGGTGGGAATTATAGGAACATACAGGCCTGGAAGAGAGGAAAGAGACATGGAAATCTTTGAGAAAATAATAGATTATACTCATAGAAACAATAATAATGATATGGTAATAATTGGGCGAGATCTAAATTTGCCTGAAGTTGAATGGAATGGAGCTGCAAGTGAAGCCCATGAACAGAAACTGGCAAATAAGTTAATTTGGGAGGGAGGATTTACACAAGTAGTACAAGAACTGACTCGTCTCAATAACTTACTAGATGTATTCTTGGTTAAACCATGGGAAATTGTTGATAAAACTGAGGTAATTGAAGGAATAGGAGACCATAAGGCTGTAATAATGGATGTAGGACTCGTACCAAAAAGGCTTAATAAGAGGGTTACACAAGACAAGAAATTGTACAGAAAAACTAAGGTTGATGAATTTGGGACTTACCTTAAATCACAATTCAGTTGTTGGATAAGTGAAGGAAGTAACGTGGATACACTTTGGGCTAAATTCAAAGGAATCATTTGGGAAGGAGAGAAGAGATTTGTACCTGTTAAGAAGGGTAAAATGACCTCAGACCCTGTTTATTATACAAGGGAAATAAGAAAATTAAAAAGAAAATGTAGAATAGTAAACAGGAAAATCAAAGAGGGTAGGGAGAGTAGAGAAACTAGAAAACAGCTAATGAGGGAACGGAATAGAGTGAAAAAGGAAGCAAAAGAGAATTATATGAATGGCATACTTCAAGAGGGTAATGACCACAAAGGGAAATGGAAACAGCTGTATTCATATATCAGGAATCAAAAAGGAAAAGGAATCCAAATTCCTACAATGGTGGGAGAAGGGGGTGAACACTATTTAACAGATACTGAGAAAGCAAATCTATTTAGTAGGGAATTTAGAGATTCAGTAGATGATTGTCAAGAGTTGGAAACCGAAACAGAAGATAGAGAGGGAGAGAGACAGAGGGAAACAAGAAGCTTCTCATTCACAAACGAAGATATTTTCAGAGAAATCCAACTGCTTCAGCAAGGAAAAGCAGCAGGAAGTGATCAAATTACTGGGGAGGTATTAAAGACAATGGGGTGGTACATAGTGCCTTATTTAAAATTTCTCTTTGACTATGTCATAAATAATAGTGTAATACCAAAGGAATGGAAGGAATCTATAATAATACCAATTTATAAAGGAAAGGGTGATAAAAGGAAACCAGAGAACTACAGACCAATCAGCCTGACCAGTATAGTTTGTAAAATTCTGGAGAGTTTAATATCAAAGTACATCAGAGGGATATGTGATGATAAAAATTGGTTCATGAGGAGCCAGTATGGATTTAGAAAGAAATTTTCTTGTGAGGCACAACTGGTGGGATTTCAGCAGGACATATCAGATCAATTGGATTCAGGAGATCAGTTAGATTGCATAGCCATAGATCTTTCCAAAGCCTTTGATAGAGTGGAACATGGAATATTATTAAAGGAATTGGAGGGAATAGGTTTGGACGTAAGGGTTACACGTTGGATAAAAACATTTCTAAATTCAAGGGTTCAGAAAGTCAAAGTAGGAAATAATGTATCTCAGGAAGAGAAAGTTTGGAAGGGAATTGCACAGGGTAGTATAATCGGTCCGTTACTTTTCTTAATATAGGTACGCAAATGATTTAGGGAACAATATAACATCAAAAATAAGATTGTATGCAGATGACATAATTGTTTATAGGGAAATAAACAACATTGAGAATTGTTCAGAGTTACAAAGGGACCTTGAAAGTATCCAACAATGGGTTGAAGAAAATAATATGAAGGTTAATGGAGGCAAATCAACTGTTACAACTTTTACAAACAGGAGCTTTAAAACTGAATTTGAATATACTTTGGATGAGGTAGTTATCCCAAAAGATGGCAAGTGCAAATACTTAGGTGTGAGATTTGAAAGTAATTTGCACTGGAAGGGTCATACTGATGACATTGTTGGGAAAGCATACAGATCGTTACATGTCATAATGAGGCTATTTAAAGGATGCAACAAAGAATTAAAAGAAAAAAGTTACTTGAGTATGGTTCGTCCATTATTGGAATATGCAAACAGTGTTTGGGATCCTCACCAAGGATACCTAATAAAAGAAATAGATAGTGTGCAGAGGAAAGCAGCAAGATTTGTAACAAGGGATTTCAGGAGAAAGAGTAGTGTATCAGAAATGTTAAAGGAACTTGGGTGGGAAACTTTAAGTAAGAGAAGGGAGAAAACTAGACTTATAGGATTATATAGAGCCTATACAGGAGAAGAAGCATGGGGAGATATCCGTGAGAGGCTTCAGTTGGAAAATAATTATATCGGCAGGACTGACCACAAATATAAAATTAGAAGGAATTTTAGCAGAAGCGATTGGGGTAAATTTTCATTCATTGGGAAGGGTGTGAAGGAGTGGAACAGTTTACCAGGGGTAGTGTTTGATCCTTTTCCAAAATCTGTACAGATATTCAAGAAGAGAATAAACAGCAATAGAGAAAATAAATGAAGTATTAGAGGGCATTCGACCAGTGCAGGTTATTGTAAATAAAAAAATGTGTGTGAATAAATGAATTCCATCCCCTGGTCTAAGGAGTTTGGACAGCCAAAGTAGGGGACTGCCTGTAGGGGTGAAGTACAGTGGGGACTTCGAGGGCCCTGGGACCGCAACGGTAGCTGTGAAGGCCCTTCAGGAACTCTGAAAAGTGGTGGCAAAAGGGGCTCTGGTTAAGACGCAGCAGGTCGTTATGCTACTTAGGATCCAGAACGGGTAAAAAAAAAAGTTCATAAGTAAATGCAATGTAAATATTAATCTTATACCAGTTGTATAGTATCATTTGAAGTAATTCCACCTACTGTATATCAGTTGACTATATTTGTAAGTAGTACAGGAGATATTATAAGTAGAATTTTGTTAACAATATAAATTTATTAAGGATGAGCTGTGTGTTTAATAGAAAACATTGTTAGCGTAAATTGTATAATATTGTATTATAGGAAAATTTTCTTCTCTTGTTAATTTAATATTTAGTGCTTGACAATAATGTATTTTAGTGTACCATTTGCCACTGAGGTAGACACCTCATTTGCAAATAAAGAGATTTTGATTTGATTGATCTCTGTTTATTTACAGTGAACGAAAACCTGCAACCTGTTTTCCAGTCAGTGACCAGGTCAGGGATGTAATGAATGAATCATATATAGGCTGTTATTACGATGGGGTCGCCACTCCCAAAGTGATTTATTAATGAATGATAGATGCTACGAAATGAGAATGGAGAGTGTTGCTGGAATGAAAGATGACAGGAAAAACCGGAGTACCCGGAGAAAAACCTGTCCCGCCTCCGCTTTGTCCAGCACAAATCTCACATGGAATGACCGGGATTTGAACCACGGTATCCAGCGTTGAGAGGCCGACGCGCTGCCGTCTGAGCCACGGAGGCTTTCTTTATTTACAGTAATGTGTATAATTTCTACCTATTCAATACCATATACATTAAAATATCCTATTAGATTATTTAGTTAACATTTTTGAGTGAATATGTTTCAGCTCTTCGAGCCATAATTAGCACTGAAAATAAATACAATTAGATATACATTGATTAGATTAAAATAATGTATCTAGATAAAATCTATCTATGGTGTACATATTAAAATGTCCAGTCCCTGTGGAATGTCTTGGATATCGCTATGCCAGTGCAAAACATGATAAGCAGAAATTTTTTCATTTCATTTAAGGAGGAAGCCTTCAGAGATGCCGTCTTCATCACAACGGACTGTAACTTCAATTAAGTGAATTATCACAGGAGTAGTATTCTGGTCCCACAGAATTAATCTGGAAAAACTAAAATAAAATGTAGGAGTTATGCATGAATTAAAAATACATGTGGTCCTCCAGTGGTTTACTTCTATTTTATAAAAATGAAAACCAATCCATTTGAAGAGGATTATGATAACGACTATATTCGTGAGATGAGTAGGTCAGAAGAGGACGAAGGTAACTATGATGATACCAAACCAGACAACAGGAATATGGAAACAAAAAACTACCTTCAACTAGCAATGAACCCAAAAACTCTAAAATGTCAGCAATCATACTGAATGAAAGTTAAGGAAACATCGGACATTTCTGTTATTTCAGGAAGTGATAATTTAGTAAGCAACTGTGAAGAATCAGACTCAACACCACCACCACAACCTCAGAAACACAGATGCGCAAAAAAGTCTTCATCAAGAACATCAATGGGCACGAAACATAAGAAAACTTAAGGTAAATACAGGATAGAAAGACATCTTTTCACACTGTGCTCAAAATCTAATGCTGAAGACGCATCACCAATTCTTCATTACCTTGGAAGCGGAAAAGGAATGAAGTTCTGACTATTGGTTCAAATCATAATTTACAACTTTCATTTCCATGTTGACGTTGCAAAAGGATCAAAAACTACCCCTGACAAACTGTTCCACTCCTTCATGCCCTTCCCAATGAATGAAAATTTACCCCAATTGCTTCTGCTAAAATCCCGTATAGGCTCTATATAATCCTATAAGTCTAGTTTTCTCCCTTCTCTTACTTAAAGTTTCACACCCAAGTTTCTCTAGCATCTCTGTTATACTACTTTTTCTCCTGAAATCCCCTGTTACAAATCTTGCTGCCTCCCGCAGCACACCATCTATTTCTTTTATTAGGTATTCCTGGTGAGGATCCCAAACACTATTTGCATATTCCAATAATGGATGAACCATATTTAAGTAACTTTTCTCTTTTAATTCTTTGTTGCATCCTTGTAGCCTCATTATGACATGTAACGATCTGTATGCTTCCCCAACAATGTCATCAACATGACCCTTCCACTACAAATGACTTATCTTCAATAGAAGATCTTCTGGTCAATGAAGTTGCAAACATATTTCTGTGCCAGTGCAAAAATCATTTTATTGAGAAAAAGGGGGTTCGAAGTTTTCTATAACTTTGAATTTCAGTTTATTGCACAGTGTATAATATTCTTTTATTTAAAATTATAAATTTTGTAATAAGAGCTCACAAATGCAGATGTCGTGGTCTTGCACTGAAAATCAATTACGCAATTAATAAATTCCAACACTTCAGTTTCATTTTTTTCCTGATTTACTGCTATATTCAAACATTTCATATACATTTATAATTGAACAAAATCACTAGTCAATGAAAAAAGGCACAATGAGTCCAAAGATGGCATGAATGTTGGAAAATAGTTCACAAGATCATCATGAGCATGTCATTTGGAATCAAAGTAAATAAATACATTGAAAGGATATTAACACACTCAACACGAAATCTTAAATACACTTAAAATGATTAACATGTGTTATATGACATAAAAACACATAAATATTGAAAGAACGTCCTAAAGATCCAGGTCACAAATAATTGTAGTGCATTTGTACAATGTTAAGCAGAGTTTTAAGATCATATATAAAAACTTGAAGTTGAGGAATGCTATGAAGTTCTTATGTTGTTACTGTGGATATAAAAAACATATGTAAAAAAATATTCATATATTCGTAGTCGAATCGTCGATGAAGAATAAAAAAACATTTATCTAATTGACGATATTGTCAAAGTGCAAGGTTAAGACAATTTGCCTAGGAGTTGGGGGAACACCCTACGTTGTTTTGTAACAGCTGCTGTATGTTGAAAATGTCACTGTTAGATGTTGTTGTTGAAGATAAAAAGTTAAATGATGGTACGGCCTTGGTTGTATGGCACAGTAGTCACAAAAGGTGGATGTCTGACGAAAAAGACCAAATTAACAACCAGAAAAAAGACAGGACAGATAAACAACATAGCAACACACAATATAAATTCTATCATACAACCAGGAAAACTGAAGATGTTGACAGACGAAACGGATCGCAAAAGGTTTTCTAATAACCGGAGCCCAAGAAATAAGAAACACTGATCAGTAACCGAAGGAATCAAAAGGATATAGAATTTACAAGAAAATACCAGGAAAAAAGAGGAATGAAGTGATGTTAACTGTTACGGGGTTACCCGTGGAATGCAGAGGTGAAAGAAGGTGCGGGCTGGAATGGGTCTAACTACTAGTCCGAAAGATGAATTAAACTTTCCATAAAGGTTACATTTTCAGAACTTAACAATTTTCATATAGGCTTTCAAAATTCAACAAGTAACAAATCAACAACAAACCAAAAATCAGGTACAAGGTATAATTTATAAACCAGAGCACGAAAGCACAAGTTTTAGGGGATCATTACAACATCTGGGCTTCGAGCCCCAAGTTTTATAATTCCTGAGCTCTCAGCTCGCAACCACAAATAACAAAGGGCAGAAACCCCCTAATTACATGGACCACTTGCTCCCACCTAGTAATGCCAAGCCTCCTAGAGGCACCTTTCAAAACACCAGAAAGAGCTGACGCGCTCTCAATCTTTCAAGCCTATTAAAGGCAATACTGTACTTTACAATAACTTGCCATCGAGGCACAACTTACAATAATTAAACAGGGGCATCGCGTACACAGCCTACAGGGCCTTGAAAGAAAAACAATAGTTTAATTTAAATGGCCCTAAATGCAAAAAGGAAAGGAGGCGTGGATTAGCACTCCTAAATACACTTTTTAAAACCTAAGAGGCACTAGGCCGATGACACAGGGGCTATTCCCAAGCTAGGGAGGTGACTCGTATAAGAAAATTTTAATACATTAAGAGTAGAAAATCGGTTATGAAAACGTAGTCACCTCAAATAAAAAATGAATTGGAGCTCGAAAGGGTAAAGCACTCTCTATCCCCTATTTACAGTTAAAGTAATAAGAAAATTTTACATAAGCTGGCACTAAGTTACATTTTTAGACAGGTAGGTTACATTGAAAAGTTTCGGACCTTCCCCGAGTGTTAAACTGCTGAGCTAGCAAGAAATAAAGATGTTAAACGGCCATTACCTTTGTTGAAGAGCTGCTACCCGAAGGAAGAGGCGCTACCCGCCCCCTGATATACTTCCATACACTAAGTTAGATGTTGTTGAAGTGGCCAAGAGCCATGAAAATCAGCAGTTTTACACCCTCGTGGAAGATTCGAGACCTTTCATGAATAACTGAGACACACCCACAGGCGTTTATTGGCTGGCTAAAAATTACACGTCAAAATAGAAGAAGAACCCTAGGATTGGCTGGAAATTAATTGCAGAAATTATTGATTGGCTAAGTTCAAAACCTGGCGGAAAGAAATATTTATATTGCCAACCCACAAATGAAAGAACGAAATTTAGTAAAGAACAAACTTATGAATACAAAATTTCTTCAAATAAAGTTCTACCACTTCGCACCAGGGTGCATGGTCATAGTTTTTTGTAGAGACGTGTGTGAGAGAATGTCCACACTTCTTGATAATTAGTAAACAAAAGCAGTTCGAAATTAACACAGTGACATCTTCTGAGAAACTGTTGAGATAATTCAGTTTTTAAAGTTCAGAGTTTCTGCTGTAGGGGAGTACTTTAAGGCGGAAAATTCAAAAGTGCGGCGTAGAGGTGTACCAACCGGTACATTAACAATTCGGAATGGAATTTGTAGTCAATCTTCAAATAGCGGAGTCCATAACAGAATTCAAAGCACTATCTCTCAGGCTCTCAACACTATCTATAAAAGCTGCAAATGGAATATACGTAATAATAAATTCCCATGCCCCATCTAATGATAAAAATAATAAGAACACAGAGAAGAGCTGGGTGGATTTGGGGAGCTTCTAGATCAGATGACAACAATCTTAATTAAAAATCACACCAATATTTAAACTGGCGATTTGAATGTCCAGTTAAAAAGGGGAGAGAGTGATATTGGTGCGTAATAGGGAAGTGGCCAGCACAAAGAAGAACAAACAGGAATGGCATAAGACTGGTGGAATTCTGCAGAAACCATGACAAAATCCCAAAGCCAACATAGTTCAAGAGAAGTTTCAAACTTCAAGCTCAAAACCTGAAAACATTCAGAGTGGAAAAAAGGAGAATGGCACAGTAGAATCATGTCAGTATGGATAAGAATGACCACAGGGAAATTTACAATTTGTAAAAGTCTTGAGAGGAACAGATACTGGGTCAGATCATTATTTGATAAATATGAAAATTAAATTCACCCCATTGACTAAGAAAAAATTCCATGTCATAAAGAAGAGAACCTACGATCCTCATAAGCTGATAAATGACAAGGAATACGAAGAACTAGGAATATACAATTAACAGATGATCAAGGGGAAATAATTCCCCAACTGAAATAAATAGCCACTTAAATCCAAGGAAAAGCACCATGAAAAAAATATGGTGAAACTGAAAAAATAGTGGAAGATAGACACCAAGCCTGGTTCAGATATCAAGAGTCAAAAACCAGAAGAATCACACTCGAAACTCGCATAACCAAAAAAATAATGAAGGTTAAATGCCAATACAAAAGAGAGTACAAGAAAATATTTAACAGAAAACTACAAAGATATGATCCTCCAACATTAATGTTAAATGATAAAAATAATAAGATGGCCCATAGCAAAAAAAAAATACAAAAATAAAATACAGAGGTTTTTATGGAAACATTTAACAAATTACTAAATTGCAAAGATCCTCCAGAACTTCCTCAAATAAACACTGAAACCCCAATTAAAACACCAGCAAAAAATATAAACCCACCCATAATCCATGAAGTCTACAAAGCTTTGAAAGAGCTCAAAAACTACAAAGCAAGTGGAGAAAAACTTTGGAAATATCAGTACACAAATGCATTGTGAAAATCTGGAACAAAGAGGAACTACCAGAAGATTGGACTACAGCTACATCCATTACACAAAAAAGGAGAAAAACCAAATCCAAACAACTACAGAGGAATTTTCCTTTTGGATTGCACATATAAAGTCATGTCAAGAATTCTATACAATGGTCATAAAGATCAACTTGAAATGGAGCTAGGAGAATACCAAAGAGGATTTAGGCCCTGGAGAAATTGCCTGGAAAAGATAATCAGTAATGGATTAGTAATGGATGTCTACAAAAGAAGGTGAAAACAACAAGTCATAACCTTTGTAGACTTCAAAAAAGCTTATGATTGTATCCAGAGATTTCAATGAGGAAAATACTAACGAATTTTGGACTCAATCCCACATTAATAAAAATGATAAAATTAAATCGAACAAACATCAAATCGAACGTAAAATTCAGAGGAGAAATATCCGGGCATTTTCGATTAAACCAGGGTTAAGACAGGAAGATGGTTTATCACGATTACTTTTCAACTATGCTTAAGAATATGTCATAGCGAGTAGAAGGAATAAGTGTGAACACTCTACTAGTTCATCGGTTCCTCCGCTAGGCCGCTCTCCCAGCGGTACTTGAGTACAGTGACTCTATATGTACAGTGTGGCCAAGGCCAGTCCAGCCGCCATGTTTCATCCAAGTACTCAATCAGCTGATAGATGAAGGAGAGTGATATTAATATTTCAATAAAGAATAGACTAGGTCAATATTTTAAGATGTTATTTATTTTGCTTATGCTGTATGTATATAGGCCTCTCAGTATTTGTTATATTCAAAGCCTGACTACTTGTCGTAAGACTTCCAAATTTAGAGTTATACGTGGTATAGGCCTACAAGTCACTATTGTTGAAGAGGTTAGAAATTCTGCGTTGGTAGCTAGGCCTATCATAACATTTATATTATAATACATGTGGCGTAAAATAGTATAGTCATTGTCTTGAATAATGTATGTGATGACTGTAAAGTTAGCCTACATGTATTTTTCTTCTATTTGCTTTACGTCGTTCCGACACAGATAGGTCTTATGGCGACCATGGGACAGGAAAGGCCCAGGAATGGTAAGGAAGCGCCCGTGGCCTTAATTAAGGTACAGCCCCAGCATTTGCCTGGTGTGAAAATGGGAAACTACGGAAAACCATCTTCAGGGCTGCCGACAGTGGGGTTCGAACCCACTATCTCCCGGATGCAAGCTCACATCTGCGCGACCGTAACCGCACGGCCAACTCGCCCGGTCATTTAAATTTAAGAAAATTACAACATTACCATACATCAGGTTACATAGTTTTACATATCAGAATATACAACGCAGTATCATAAAACTATACATAGAAACGTGCTTTTTATATATGACTTATCGGTATGTACATAATCTGAACACACGCAAGATAGAAAATAATATGACTAGTTAACCGATTGGTAGACAAAATTGTATTACCTAGCTCCATATTTATGTTAACGTAATATAAGTTAACATAATATGCTGTACTATTTTACTCGTGGTACTAATAAAAATAATAGCGAAAACCTGCTACTATTTAGTGGCGTAAACAAGCAACTGCCATGGTCCCCGGGTTGTGTATAGGTGTCCTTTAATGATGGATACGGTTCGATCCCCGCAACGAGGAATTAAATATTAGTATCACTATACAACAGGCCTATCGTTCGAGAAAATACTACTTGTTGCTCGGTGAAAACAAGCAGTTGTTATGTTCCGGCGTACTTGTATTCAAGACTCAATTATCGACCACCCGCTGTTCGATTTCCGTGATGTGCGACTACTTCTGTGCCCCTATTTGCTACTATCGGTTTTGGTAATGCATTGTTATCACTGTTATCAATACCTTATTCTTTTTCTACCGTTATTCCCACAACTGTGGGGTTGTGGATGGGAAATGCGTCACACATGGGGATTTGGTCCTGTTTAACGGCCGGGTGCTTTTTCTGACGCAAATCGTATATAGAGGGATGTAATCACTATTGCGTGTTTCTGCGGTGATTTGTAGTGTGGCATGTTGTCTGAGTATGAAGAGGAGAGTGTTGGGACAAACGCAAACACCCAGTCCCCAAGTCCGAGCTATTAAGATACCCAACCCGGCCGGGAATCGAATCCGGGACGCACTGAACCGAAGGGCAGTTCGCTGACCATTCAACCACGGAGTCAGACTATTATTGTTATCATTTTAATGTATGGGAAAACTCAACTGGATGTTAGGCGGCACTTATAACCACGTCCTTTAATATCCATAAAAGTTTGAATTCGAGAATATATCAATCATAATATCTCATACGGTGAAAATGAACGAGACTTACAGTGAATGATCGGAAGTGAACTTTCCTGTATGTTTTGTTAAGTACGTACAGGTTTCAGACAAAACATATTTTCGGGGATACTAGAAAATTTGTGAAAAATAATGTAATCATGAAAATCTGTTATTTTCCTTACACGGTAAATTCGCACAAAACGTAAAATGTCGGAAATTATATTGTAAACAACTTTCCTTATGCACAGGTTTTCGATGCGGCGAATATTAACGGAGAAATCTGACATTTACTGTCTTGGCCTGTATAAAATTACTAACCCATTTTGTTATTATTGTTACCATTATAATGCATGAAACAACTCTACTCGTTGTTGGGAGCGTCTTATAACGTGCTGAAAACAAGTAATTGCCTAATTTCATTTTAAAAACCTTTCCTGATTTGTTTCTGCAACCATAAGCATAACAGCCTGGCGTAATTTTCTTCAAAACTCAGATCTCAGAAATACGCAAATTCACACACATTTCTTAACTAATAATACTAAATAATCTTCCGTGTTTAATAAGAATATATTTTCGGTGTTTTAAGGTTAAAACAGGTAGCCTGTACTTCGCTGAAATTGCATAATGAATGATCTTACCCTGTGCTGAATAGATACGTTTAAATCAGCTGACGGGACATTTCGCCAAAACATGGCGGAGCCAATCAGAATGAAGCACTCGTTGGCCACACTGTACATACAGAGTCACTGTATATTTGAGCTTAAGCTTACAAGTGAGCATACGAAAAAAAGACAATTAATGAATGCAAAATACTACGTATTTGCTTACCATTCCAGAATTCAGTTGTCAGATAGCTTAGATAGCTTCCGTGTAGACTTTGTGGTCTTTGAATATTTCAGTTCTTTCCTCATCTGTCTTGTTACAAAATAAAATCGATACTACATATAATCAAACACAGTAGAGACAAGAGGCGACACTCAGCGAGATATCGAGGGACAGCTATTAGAGCTCTCTCTAGCGAGTAGACCTGAAAACTACTGATTCTTCCATAAGAGCACGTGCATTTTTGTGTGAAGATTTTGGAAAGAAGTAAGTATAAATAACCACCTAAACGATACTTTATTAATGCCTCAGGCAAAATTGAATAATTATTAAAACTTACAGGACATGTTTCGACCACTTAGTGGTCCTCTTCAGCTGTATAAATAAAGAACTGAAAAGAAAAACATTATGACAATACGCACAAATAAAAGTTCTTTGGAGACTCCTTTGATAAAAATGGAGGTCATCAGAATAGGTCATCTTGCCTCTCGTTCTTGTTTGGAAAAGATGTTTATTCTGCGCTGTCTAGAGGGTCTGTCTTTGAGCGCGACCTGGTGAAGTAACGATGTGATACAGTTTGACATCAGTTTGATATCTCCTCTCAACATGAGAGGAAAGGTATGTGCTGTGTTTGGCTGCAGTAACTATGAAGTAGAGAAGAATGCGCGGTCGTTCTTCAAGTTCCCTCGTGACAAGAAAATGTAATTAATATTGTGTTTGCATATACACTGACTGACAGAGCAAATGCAACACCAAGAAGGAGTGGTTCGAAAGGGATGAAAGTTGGGGAAAAAACAGAGACGGCACGGACGAATAATTGATGTTTATTTCAAACCGATATGCAGGTTACACAATGCGCACGGCATCGACTCAGTAGGATGTAGGACCACCGCGAGCGGCGATGCACGCAGAAACACGTCGAGGTACAGAGTCAATAACAGTGCGGATGGTGTCCTGAGGGACGGTTCTCCATTCTCTGTCAACCATTTGCCACAGTTGGTCGTCCGTACGAGGCTGGGGCAGAGTTTGCAAACGGCGTCCAATGAGATCCCACACGTGTTCGATTGGTGTGAGATCCGGAGAGTACGCTGGCCACGGAAGCATCTGTACACCTCGTAGAGCCTGTTGGGAGATGCGAGCAGTGTGTGGGGCGGGCATTATCCTGCTGAAACAGAGCATTGGGCAGCCCCTGAAGGTACGGGAGTGCCACCGGCCGCAGCACATGCTGCACGTAGCGGTGGGCATTTAACGTGCCTTGAATACGCACTAGAGGTGACGTGGAATCATACGCAATAGCGCCCCAAACCATGATGCCGCGTTGTCTAGCGGTAGGGCGCTCCACAGTTACTGCCGGATTTGACCTTTCTCCATGCCGACGCCACACTCGTCTGCGGTGACTATCACTGACAGAACAGAAGCGTGACTCATTGGAGAACACGACGTTCCGCCATTCCCTCATCCAAGTCGCTCTAGCCCGGCACCATGTCAGGCGTGCACGTCTATGCTGTGGAGTCAATGGTAGTCTTCTGAGCGGACGCCGGGAGTGCAGGCCTCCTTCAACCAATCGACGAGAAATTGTTCTGGTCGATATTGGAACAGCCAGGGTGTCTTGCACATGCTGAAGAATGGCGGTTGACGTGGCGTGCGGGGCTGCCACCGCTTGGCGGCGGATGCGCCGATCCTCGCGTGCTGACGTCACTCGGGCTGCGCCTGGACCCTTCGCACGTGCCACATGTCCCTGCGCCAACCATTTTCGCCACAGGCGCTGCACCGTGGACACATCCCTATGGGTATCGGCTGCGATTTGACGAAGCGACCAACCTGCCCTTCTCAGCCCGATCACCATACCGCTCGTAAAGTCGTCTGTCTGCTGGAAATGCCTCCGTTGACGGCGGCCTGGCATTCTTAGCTATACACGTGTCCTGTGGCACACGACAACACGTTCTACAATGACTGTCGGCTGAGAAATCACGGTACGAAGTGGGCCATTCGCCAACGCCGTGTCCCATTTATCGTTCGCTACGTGCGCAGCACAGCGGCGCATTTCACATCATGAGCATACCTCAGTGACGTCAGTCTACCCTGCAATTGGCATAAAGTTCTGACCACTCCTTCTTGGTGTTGCATTTGCTCTGTCAGTCAGTGTATATTCTTCCAGTGACAGAGATCATTATAGTACTTCATAATCTTCTGACCTGCTCGACCCATATTTTAACTGGCTTAAAATGTAATACGCATATTTTATTGTATAGTGCAGCAGTAAACCTTCAATACCGATGTGTTGTTGTAGGTGTGATCTGTGGATTTTGAAATGTCACAGAAGTGATTTGGATAAGGTGTACAAGAAAGAAGGGACGTTACGCTTATGTAAGAATTATAAGATCTGTTCAGATCATTTCCAGGCCAGCGACTTTAAAAATCCTCGACTATACAGCCAAGGGTATGTCACATTTTTACTCTAATTATACGTAAATATTCCTCAAAGCATCACTATCGACAACATTTTCATATTTTTCTTTCTTTTATCCCTATTCTCAGAGTAAAGCCGGGATTTTTGTAGATTTTCTTTCTGTTAGTAAGCTTCATGTTAAGAGGAAAATTGTCCAGCTATTAAATGTTAATTCATTGCGTCATATGTGTAAGGAATGTGCCGATATTTTTATTGACAAGTGTCTTAATGTGATGATTCAATGTTTTTAAATGAGAAAAAAGACAAAACCAACCGTAAGAGTTCAGGCAGGAATGCTAAAGCTAAAAAAGTAATGCATAAATGAAACATCAAGCCATTTCACATCTTGTTTATATGTCTAATTTCAGTCTTTGAATAACATTTTAAATAATTCTTCGTTCATTTATGCAGAATTGCTTTAGCAACTTCGAAGTAAATATCTCAATAACACTTTCTTTCTAGACGTAATTTATTTATCAATTTCCGTACAGACATTTCCATTGATATTTGAATTTAGCGCAATTTTTTCAGGTCAAGTCACTAGGAGCGCCACCGTCGAATTGTCTCCCATTTTAGCAAGGCTAAATCCGTAAGTGTCGCGTATTATCTCTACTGCATTTGATTAAATGTAACACAAGTTTAGGGACAATGTCTACAACATGGCCATCGCAGCATCCTAATTCTTTCGAATTAATAGTGATACTGTGCAAACTGCCCAAACACTCGTAAAATATATCACCCCATAGACTATGTTCACAGGAGAGTTTTTGTTCCACTACACTTTAAACTTGCACGAACACATTATGAACTGCTCTTGAAGGATGGTTGAGGAAAGTGCTGTCAGTGCTGTATTTATTGCTATAGTCCCTAATAAATGTGAGGGCTGCGGCAAGTATTTCTTCTGTAGGCTTTCCGCGAAGCAGGCTGACACATTTATGACATTTTGTGACCTTGGATACAATTTTTTTAGCACGGTGTCAATAATCACCTTTTGCTTTCTGCTTAATGTCGGCTCATTTGAATAATTTGGCTGTAATTTGGAATCTCTTAGTTGTTTTTCTAGCAACAAAATCTTAGCATTAGCTATTTTCAATGTATTACGGATAGTCATTATATTACGTCCCTGTCTCTTTAGTTTGTTTCTAAGTGAACTTATTGTCATTTTAGCTGTGTATGAATCTGCTTCATTTCTTTTAGCACTCTCGGAAAAAGCATCGAAATTCAATTCGCGGTGAGGCCTGTGTGATTTGTTTCTTGAACCTTCTTCCGTCTTCGGAGGCTGTCTTTACGGGGTGATTTTCGTTTGTTTGATTGTTTCGTGAGATATTGTGGCAAATTGGGGAATATATGAGGGACAGCGCCAGTTTTCAATTTCGATCTATCTCTGGGAATTTCTATCTGTTCGCCTTGTATTACAAATGAATCTAATTTAACAATAAATTAATCAGAAAATGTGAATCGCATACATAACACTTATCAGCAAGCTTTTTGTCCTTTCTGGGAATCGCCATTTCCCATTTTTAAAATTCTGCTTCATTTTTAGGTGGTTTGAAGAAGTGTTTATCTTTCGTAGTTTTGTAGCCAGACTTACATCCTGGAACGAAGCAAGTAGGCATTTTTTTCTCGTCGGTATTTTTGTAAGTTTTATAAACTCAGCACTATATTTACACTAAATAAAAGAATACGATCACCAAATCACATGCTCTTCACTTTCACTTAATAATAATGCACGACAATTCAGTTTTTGCCTTCACAGAATAACACTACCGAACATGACCATATTACAACTACAGAATGACCGAGCTCGATAGCTGCAGTCGCTTAAGTGCGGCCAGTATCCAGTATTCGGGAGATAGTAGGTTCCAACCCCACTGTCCGCAGCACTGAAGATGGTTTTCCGTGGTTTCCCCATTTTCACACCAGGCAAATGCTGGGGCTGTGCCTGAATTAAGGCCACGGCCGCTTCCTTCTTACTCCTAGCCCATTCGTGTCCCATCGTCACCAAAAGACCTATCTGTGTCGGTGCGACGTAAAGCAATTAGCAAAAAAAGAAGCTACAGAATGATACCAACCCTCAGATAGCAACGGTGCTGCCCCTAGTGGATCATTCATCACAGTCCCTATACTAGCCAACAGGGAACAACTTAAAAGCTCACACTTTCTCTTCTACCCGTTATGAATATGTGATGAGGGAATGGTACCAAGGAGAATCCTACAAACATAAAAATTGCAACCAAAATATATCAAATAAATTGGAATTCACAGACAACGTAGCATTACTTGATTCAAGAAGCAATAAATCAAGTAAATCTACAAATTATCACACAGAAAATAGTACTACAGGTATCATTTGAAATGACTAAGCAGATCTACTAGTAATAAACCACATAACAGTAAATAACAGGAAAGTAAAAATTGTGAAACAATTTAAATACTTAGGAGAAATTATAACACACACAACTTGGGCAAGAAACTTGCATGGCAAGAAAGACCGTAAAGCACAAAAAGCTCAAAAATTCACATGGTCTACATACAATATACGTGTCTATCGATCACAACAAAATTAAAACGCTACAAGACGGTGGTTCAACCAGAGGTGACACACGGATGCGAAACTCTTTTTAAAGTCACTCAGAGAAACATAATTCACAAAATTATAAAAATAGAGAGAAGAATAGCTAGAAAATGCTTAAATAAAAAATATCAAACAGATGGACAATGGTGGGAAGAACTGGAGCCCATTACAGATAGTATACAGAAGAGGAGGGTCACATTTTGAGGACACCAGAAACCAGATTATAGAGCAATTCTGGAATCTGAACCAAGAAGTAGTATGGATTAAGGGAATTATGGATATGGAAGAACTAGAAGTAACTCTGGATGATTTGCAAAATAAAACAAATTTAAAGAAACTGAAAAACATCAAAATAAAATGTAAACCAAAAATAGACAACATACAAAGGAAAGGGTAGTTACAGATAAGATCAGAACGAATGAAAACCAACTGAGCAGTTCGAAAGAAAACTTATCAATGTGGATGACCAGAAAATGACTGACTAAAGTATTCTGCCCCACATTTGCAGGAAGATAATACAGTACCTACATACAACATTTTCTATTTTTTATTGTTTTGGTAAAGTTAAAGGCAATTTAATAAAATGTTAAATATCTAAAAAGTACACTTTTGAGGGATACCCCCTTATTCCATTCACCCCTTCAACTGTGTGTCCTATACTACATGCATTTTTGAATTGTTGTCAAAATGCTCTCAAAATCAAGCATTTCTGTGTTGTAGTGTCTTCCATCTCTTAAGCGCATTTATTATTTGCCTCGCTATTTGCTGCAATGGTTTTCCTTGGAATTTTGATACTGCTGTAAGTATTTTGCAGTGTTTTTCAGAACACTGTTCATGGATACTTTCGTATTTCATGTTGAGGGTGATGGATCATAGGAACGGGCTGGAACCGGCTGTCATGTTGCCGTGGCAGACATTTTGCTCCAGTGTATTATACAACTCCCATGCGTCATCTCTACCACAGAATGAGGGTTAAAAGTCACTATAGCAAACAGGAATTCCAAATACAGAGTTAATTAGTATAGGAACAGACCTACGGCTGGAATCAGACTGCTGAAGCAAAAGTCACAGTATCACATGACGACTGTGGTTTCTTGTTTGTTCAACCACACGGCTTTGTTTTGATTATTGTTGAGAGGTTTGAAGGCGTCCCTAGTGAATAATAAATGCATTAATTAACTTACTACACACAATGTCTACTGTACCGGGCGGTACACCTCCACGCCGCTAATTTAAAATGTGCGCCAGTTGAAACTCCTCTGCTGGAGGAAGTCTGAACTTTATCTACGGTATTAATTTTCTACTTTCTCAGAAGATGTCACTACCTAGAAATTTTGGAGTTTTTGAACTGTGTCATTTTCAAGGTATTTTTGTTTTGCTTGTAGTAAGAAGTGTGAACTTTCTCTTCTAGAGGACACTACTGAAGATCAACAATAGTGCACCCTAGTGCGGAGTGAAAGAACTGTTTTTTTGGAGAAATTTTGAATTCACAAGTTTGTTCTTTGTTAAATTTCTTTCAGTCATTGTTTAAGTTGGCTGTATACCCCTCTCTTTCCCCTTGTTTTGTATTTAGCCAACCCCGAATTTCTTTTATTAATTTCTGACCAATCTGATGTATCTTCCCCCAACTTGAATATGTTGCTGTATCCTACCCAATAAAGTGATTGTGGGCGGGTGTTTTCTTCCCTAAAACGCCTCGAACTTTCCGCGCGAGTATATAAACTGCTGATTTTTGGGTCTCTGTGCCACTTCTGTTCCATCTTTCAGTGTGTAAAGTACATAGCAGGGGGCGGGAAGCGCCTCATTCGTCGGCAGCGGTCAACAACAAGGTAATGGCCGATTAATAACTTCTTTCTTTGCTAGCTCAGAAGTTTAACTCTCGGGGCGGGTCCGAAGTTTTTCCATTATGTAACCTTCCTTAAAATGTAAAGAAACTTGTATCTATTCTATCTTTTAAACTACATATTGGGATAGAGAGTGCTTAACCCTCTCGAGCTCCCACTCATATTGCTTTGAGGTGAACTTATTTTTTTTCTCTACCTATTCTTCTTTAACGTAATGTAAATTGTTTCCTTCTTAAGTCACCTCTGTAGTATGGGATTAGCCCTTGTATTAGTGGCCTAGAGCCAGATTAGGTTTTAAAAACAAATGCATTAGGAGAGCAGATCGCCTCCTCTCTAATTGTTATTTTAGAAGTCATGTAATTAACCTTCTTCTCATTTAATAGACCTCAGTAGGTTGGGTATTTTACCCCAGTGTATATGTCCTTGGAGGACAGCTTGAAGGTGGAATTAGGTGTGGCCTTTGACAGGCCTGAATTTTGAGAGCAAGTTGCTATTTTCCCGAAAATTTTGTTTTCTGCGCGCCTCAAGGAGGCCTTTCTGTGTATTTTGGAGCAAGTGCTCCTAGGCATGAATGGGGTTTTCTGCCTCTCTGTTGAAACTTGTGTTTTGGAGTAAAACTGGGCTAATTGCTCAAGAAGTGTGAGGCTGGGGCTCGAAGCCCAAATCCTGTAAATATTGTAATTGTATTTTTATTGCCTTGCTACTCTGTACCTGCCATGACTGTTATTTCGTTATTTGGAAAAGAAAATATAACCTTGTTAATTTTACATGCACTATAATTTCGTAGCTTGAGACCCGTTCAGACCCGCACCTTCTTTCACACATAACTACCGCAAAAACACGGTAACAAGTGGTAGCAGAGCGTGGTTGAATGGGTCTCATTTTAGCCCCTTTTGACGGCTAAACATTGTTTTGATTCATACTCTAACAATTTTCTCAGTTGCTGGAATTTTCTGATTTTTTAAAATTGTTCTGTCATCATGCCCGGCCCTCGCGATGTTCTCCATCTTAACTGTTTGCGCAAGGAGGAGTTGATCTATGAGTTAACTATCAGAAATGTGCAATCTGGAGGCACGGTTGCGATAGACACCAACAAGCTTAGAGAGTCCCTTGATTTGCCCATTTCCATCCCCAATTTGGGAGAGAAAGAAATTGACGACTCTCTTTCCACGATCACCGAGAATACTACTGGGCTAGCATCGGTAGTTAGTTTTTTTGACGAAAATGACGCTTCTCCTAATCAAATTAAGCGTGTGCAAGCCAGGCTATATCATTTTTCAAATAGAGTTAACGATCTGTTGTCTCTGAAGTTGAATGACGTTCAGAGGAAGGAAGCTAGTACGTTGCTTGAAAGTATTTCTGAATTATCTAGCAAGGTCACTCAATTGTTAACTGGGGAAGTTCCTCCCAAAAGCGATCTACCCACCACGATGAATGTAGGTAGCGAGGAAGAGCCTCCTAAGGGAGAAGCCAATAGGATAACCGTTGCCGCTCAAACTATCTCTGCCCCATTGGACAACGAGTCTGAACGCCGTGCATCGTTGAGTAATATACGTTCTGAATTAACTTCCTTGCCATTGAAACCTTTACCTACTATGTCACCCGGGTTTAGCAGCTTGCCTCATCCATTGGCAATGTTGCTCAGAGGTATCTCTAAGTTTTCCGTTAATACCACCAGTGACGTAGTTTCATTTTTAAGATTTTTAGTTGAATTTCAGGATCATGCCCTTGTTTTTTCTCTTTCCCCATGTCAGATTTTGCAAATCATCTATCCCTATGCAATTGGGATTCTCTCCGACAAAATAGAACGAGCCATTGCCGAGCAATCATCTATTGAGGATTTCCACGCCCACTTGCTAGCTAACTTCATCCCGGCTAGGGCCAGGTCCTCCCTTATTCAGAAGTACTATTATCGTGTACAGCGTTTGGATGAAAACTTAGCAGACTTCATCCAAGATATTAAATTCTACACTAGGGTGTTTGCCCTTCATTTTCCTGAAGATCAAATTGTACAGGCTATTGTAGAAGGAATTTCACCATCATATAGGTCATATTTGTGTTTCGCGGCGTGCCCGCAAACCTTCTCTGAACTTGAAGCATTGGCCGTCTCAGCGGAAGGAGTTAGATACGCCGACTCTTTGCGTGTCGCGCAAGAACTCCCACCTTCCTTCAGTAATACTCGGCCTCCACCTCGCCGACAAGTCACACCCCGTAAATGTTATGCTTGCGGGTCGCCCGACCATCTGCGCAATAAGTGTCCACTGATCAAGCCGAGTGGGACAAGGAATGGGGCTGGTTCATCACAAGGCTGTTTTGAATGTGGGGCTTTCTCACATATCGCCAAAAATTGCCCAAATTCAAATAGCACCCCCTCCTGCTCAACTTCTGGTGCAAACTCCACCTATGCCAATAATAATAAAAAATGACTAGTGGCTTCGGCTGAGTCGACTAATCCCTCTTCCCGAGGCTCAGCCCCTGGTAAACAGGTCGAAAATTCAGGGAATGTTCCATCTTCAAATTCATCTTTCGAATGCCCCAAAGAATGTCTTAGGATTGCGGCGGATACCCCCGCACCTGTTCCTTTTCTTAAGATTGAGTTAAATAACGAGCCTATAACAGCTCTATTAGATTCAGGCAGTGTTTGTTCAATTATTTCGGACCAATGGTATTCAAAATTGAAATCTGTTTGTAAACTACCTGACTATGTCTCATCTCCTGTTCAATATGTTTCGGCTAATTCATCTCCATTGGAAATCCTAGGTTCTGTAAATGTCAAAATTCGTATTTTTAAATTTACATGGAAAATCAAATTGTTTGTGGCTAAGCACTTGTCTTGCCCCATTATATTGGGAGCTGACTTCATTTCTCACACTGGTCTTGTGCTCGATCTTCAGAGTAAGTCGTGCACATTCAAATTTGCGTCCAATTGCAAAATTCCCTTGTTAAAGTGTAATTCTGTATCATGTTCATCTATTTCGCCTACCCAGGATGAGATGTTGTTAGACCTTAGACCTCTACATGAGGAGCAGGCTGATAGTATTCGTAAATTATGTCAGTCATTTCCAGAGGTGTTCTCTGATACTCTTGGTGTTACTGACCTTATTGAATACAAAATTGAGGTCACAGATTCAATTCCTGTCCGTTTTCCACCTTATAGGCTATCTCCACCTAAAATGAAGGCTCTGCAAGAAATCATCGATCAGATGTTGAAGGATGGTATTATTAGGCCCTCTAAGTCGGCGTATTCGTCACCTATTTTTCTAGTCCCGAAACCCCAAGGGGGCTTCAGGCCTGTCATTGATTATACGGCTCTCAATCGGAAGGTGGTGTTGCAATCCGTGCCCCTTCCTGACCTTCATTCTTGTTTTTCATGGTTTCGTAAGGCCAAGTTCTTTACTATCTTGGACTTGAATCAGGCCTATTATCAAATTCCCCTTGCCGAAGAGTCTAAACATCTTACAGCGTTTGCCACGGACTGGAATTTGTATGAATACAACCGCGTGCCGTTCGGGCTCCCCACGGGAGCAGCTGTACTCACTAGGCTACTAGATAGGGTCTTCTCCGACATCAAATTTGAGTACTTATATCACTACTTGGATGATGTCGTCGTATTTTCAGAGACTTTTGAAGAACATCTAGATCATCTGCGAGAAGTTCTCGAGCGCCTTCGTAAGGCTGGGTTAACTGTCAAGTTGTCCAAGGTTGCCTTTGCTAAGGCCTCTATGTCATTCCTAGGGCATATTGTGTCACCTGATGGTGTTGCCGTCGATCATTCCAGAACACAGGCCATCCGAGATTTTAAACCTCCCAAGGACGTTAAAGGTATCGCCAGATTCATTGGTATGGTCAATTTCTTCAGGAAGTTTATTCCTAACTTCGCTAATAGAGCGGCGCCCTTAAACCTTCTTCGTAGGAAAGGCATCAAATTCGAGTGGGGACCTTCTCAACAAGCCGCTTTTGAAGATCTTAAATTAGCTCTCTGTAATGCCCCTGTACTTGCTATGCCTGATTTCTCGAAGAAATTCATCGTCCAAACCGACGCGTCTTCGTCAGCAGTAGCTGCAGTCCTTCTTCAAGAGACTGAACTAGGGAGGCGACCCATCGCCTATGCATCTAGGACTCTATCGGCTCAAGAAGCCAAGTATTCTATCTATGAGCTCGAAGGGTTGGCAGTCTTATTTGCCTTAGAGAAGTTCCGTCTCTATCTGGAACATGTCAAATTCGACCTGGAGACAGATAATCAAGCCTTAAGCTGGGTCTTAGGTAGGCCGCGTCGTACTGGTCGTATAGCCCGTTGGGCCATCCGTATTTCTGCCTTCCAATTCGATGTCCGGCATATCAGAGGTACCGAAAATGTTGTTGCTGATGGACTCAGCCGAATGTTTTCCAACGACGTTGAGAACCATGAACCGGTCGATAGTTCATCTCCTCCCGAGACCATGCTATCTGATGTTAATGCCATCTTAACAGATGCTCCCATGCTCTTTAGGGATATCGAGAAATACCAACGTGAAGATCCGACGCTGGCTCCGATAATGGAAACCCTTTCTTCTGGGGAACATGTTGTCCCTTATGTTCTGAGGAATGGTGTTCTATGTTGCCCTTCGAGGCATGATAAGATGATGAAGGTTGTCGTTCCAGCTGTTCTTGTGCCTATGATCTTCAAATACTATCATGAGGCCCCATTAGGGGGGCATCTTGGAATCTTTAAAACTCGTGAAAAGATTCGTGAAAGGTTCATCTGGAAGGGTATGGACGGTGAAATCCGTGAACTAGTAAAAGCTTGTAAATCTTGTTTGCTTAGTAAACCAACCATGTCCACCAAGGTAGGCCTTTTGTCTTCGCATCAAGCGTCGCGCCCCATGGAACGCCTGTATATTGATTATGTAGGACCCTTCCCCCAGTCAAAGGGAAATGCCAACAAGTTCATCTTTGTATGCATAGATGGTTTTACAAGATTTTCCTGGTTATTTCCGACTAAGATGGCTACCGCTCAGTCCACCATTACTTGCCTAAATTCTATTTTTGCTTCTTTTGGTCCGTGCCAATATATTGTGTCTGATAGTGCTAAGGCGTTCACATCAAATCTTTTTCGTAAATTCTGTTTTGACTTGTCCATCTCTCATGTAACTACTTCTGCTTATTACCCTCAAACATCTCTGGCTGAACGGGTTAACCGTAATCTCAGGTCCGCGCTTATTGCCTATCATCATGAAGATCATTCCAGGTGGGACACGTCCCTGCATTGGTTAGCTTTTGCTTTGAATTCGGCGGTTCATGAATCACATAAATTTACTCCAGCCTCTTTGATGTTCAAGTTTGTTCCCAACACGCCGCTCTGTTCCATCTTTCAGTGTGTAAAGTACATAGCAGGGGGCAGGAAGCGCCTCTTTCGTCGGCAGCGGTCAACAACAAGGTAATGGCCGATTAATAACTTCTTTCTTTGCTAGCTCAGCAGTTTAACTCTCGGGGCGGGTCCGAAGTTTTTCCATTATGTAACCTTCCTTAAAATGTAAAGAAATTTGTATCTATTCTATCTTTTAAACTACATATTGGGATAGAGAGTGCTTAACCCTCTCGAGCTCCCACTCATATTGCTTTGAGGTGAACTTATTTTTTTTCTCTACCTATTCTTCTTTAACGTAATGTAAATTGTTTCCTTCTTAAGTCACCTCTGTAGTATGGGATTAGCCCTTGTATTAGTGGCCTAGAGCCAGATTAGGTTTTAAAAACAAATGCATTAGGAGTGCAGATCGCCTCCTCTCTAATTGTTATTTTAGAAGTCATGTAATTAACCTTCTTCTCATTTAATAGACCTCAGTAGGTTGGGTATTTTACCCCAGTGTATATGTCCTTGGAGGACAGCTTGAAGGTGGAATTAGGTGTGGCCTTTGACAGGCCTGAATTTTGAGAGCAAGTTGCTATTTTCCCGAAAATTTTGTTTTCTGCGCGCCTCAAGGAGGCCTTTCTGTGTATTTTGGAGCAAGTGCTCCTAGGCATGAATGGGGTTTTCTGCCTCTCTGTTGAAACTTGTGTTTTGGAGTAAAACTGGGCTAATTGCTCAAGAAGTGTGAGGCTGGGGCTCGAAGCCCAAATCCTGTAAATATTGTAATTGTATTTTTATTGCCTTGCTACTCTGTACCTGCCATGACTGTTATTTCGTTATTTGGAAAAGAAAATATAACCTTGTTAATTTTACATGCACTATAATTTCGTAGCTTGAGACCCGTTCACACCCGCACCTTCTTTCACGCATAACTACCGCAAAAACACGGTAACATGTACAATCAAGTTTTTCTGTGATTAGAGATTGAGGTCTGTTTACACATCCATTGAATGGTATTTAGAGCAGGGATTATTGCATTTCTTGCAGACGCAATCCTCCTTGGGTCCATGGAATGCCTTGTTCTGGCAGATCCTTCCCATGAAACCTGTGGACAGCGAATCGTGTATATAGAATGTATCAAAAATATATCATATGTAAGGCTTTTCAGGTGTTTGCTCTATTAACCAGCGTCTCGTCTTAGGTCTGACACTAGACTCATCAGAGTGGGATGTGTCAGACCCTACCCACTGACGCTGGGGTGTATGCAGGTGAACTTATCAGAAGCCGTTACAAGAGGCACAGTCTGATAACTGCATACGGAAGATAAATCTCCACAATGGAATTATTGGCCGCCTAGCAATTCCGAATGGAAAATTCTAAATTCCCATGGAGGGAATGAGATATTTTTCACCAATAGAGCATGTCCAAAATGTAACATATATATATATATATATGATGTAAGCTTTTCAGGCGTTTGCTCTATTAACCAGCATTTCGTCTTAGGTCTGACACTAGACTCATCGGAGTGGGATGTGTCAGACCCTACCCACTGACGCTGGGGTGTATGCAGGTGAACTTATCAGAAGCCCTTATAAGAGGCACAGTCTGATAACTGCATACGGAAGATAAATCTCCACAATGGAATTATCGGCCGCCTAGCAATTCCGAATGGAAAATTCTAAATTCCCATGGAGGGAATGAGATATTTTTCACCAATAGAGCATGTCAAAATTGTAACATATATATATATATGATGTAAGGCTTTTCAGGCGTTTGCTCTATTAACCAGCATTTCGTCTTAGGTCTGACACTAGTCTCATCAGAGTGGGATGTGTCAGACCCTACCCACTGACGCTGGGGTGTATTGCGCCCTGGTGGGGGTGTGATAAGCGTCATGCAATTATAATTAGTTATGGAGGAATATATATTTCATTTTCAGAAGCAAGAAGATCGTACTGTACATACAGTAAGAACAGGCCAGGCCGAGATGGCAGGTTTCACCATACCACAGACTGTTGTCTCCATTGAGATTAACAAAAACAATGAACAGCAGAATTAGAATTCTCAGAAATCGTGATGAGAGGGAAAGAGAAAGGAACGAGTTGTTGACTAGTTGCGGAAGGTTTTCATAGCCCCGGGCAGTCTAGGTAGTGGAAAGAGCGCAAAGAGCTGGGTGCAAATTTCTGAGAAATGATGGCCGGGTATCTCCATGTAACTAGCGGGAGTTGAACGCGGGGTTGGCACTGGAAGAAAAAAATATGAGCCTTCCCGGTCACGTGGTTAAGGTGGACCAATAGAAAAATTCACTTGACCAAAGCAAGGCGACAACTTCGTATTGCAAGAAGCACTAGCGAGGCTAACTCCGTGGATTAAACTGATAGAAGGAAGTGAAGTATCGATTCAGAATAAAGTGGAATTTAGGAGCCTTACTATACCATAAAACTTATAAAAAGTTAATAATTGCGGGAGATTGCATGGTGTAATTCTGAGAATTCATGGACGCTATTCGTTGATTGGCTGAAGGCAAAGGAAGCTACAAAAGAGAGCGAAATCCCGAGCCGGGATACGGCAGCTAAATTCGCGAATATATCCATTACCAGCGAACGATAATAGTTGAGAATTGGTATAGAGCATTTGAGAACATAATTACATCATTGGATCATATATTAAAGCCACGGGCCAAACCGCAAAGTGTCGTATGAAGATATCGGGACTGCGCGTCCCAAGATGAACTCCGTTGATCTCGGAAGAGAGGGGATACAATTATAAATATGAGGTCGTGGACAAGGACTGACAACTACTTATGACAAAGTGTTCGGGCGGTCACCACGCCAGTGGTGCGTAACTACTTTTGACAAAGCGTCCGAGCGGTCACCACGCCAGGGGTGCGTGACAACTTCTGATATTTTGTTCGAGCCGTGATTACGACAGGGGTGCGAGTGTGTACTTACTCGTGGAGTAGGGTTCGAAGTATTATATTGTTAACATAGTACAGTGATTCATGACGTGATGTAGCTCATATTACAGTCTTGAGCAGTATACTAGTATGAAGTGTTTCAAATAGACAGGACTCCGTAAAGCATAACTTACGGAGTGTGAGATTCTACCAACAGATTAGGAAGTGCGTTACATGAGAACGGTCACGAGTGTTTATGTCACCTAGTAAACAGTCGATTCTAAACTGATACCTGGTCAGCTACACGAACGTGAGACGGGAAATTCAAGTGCGCGCACGGGCCGTTGTAAAGGGAATCCCTAGGTATCCCATGTTCCTAGTGTCCGGGAAAGGAATGATGAATGTATATCTACATTAAGTGGGCTAAATACAAGGCCGAGAGTGTAAAATTTGTGAGTAGAATTTAGGGTGGAAATTATTCCAGAGTGCAACTGTTATTTTATTTGTTTTTATTCAAAATGTGTAAAGTTGAAAAGGGTCAAGGATTAATTCTTCAAGCTGGCATGAATACCAGTGGAATGCAGGGCTAAAGACTGGACGGGGCCTGTGCTTCTCGTCCGGTTTTAGCAGACTACAATGGCAGAGATGAGTAACCTTTTAACGTATTTGTAGATTGCTATCGTTAGGGGGAGGAAATCATATTATTTTATCATGGTAACTTGATTTTGAAACGAGCAGTTTCCTGCTCGTATAAATTCAAAGGTAGATAGACAAAGGGACAAATTAATATGTACATGATTAGATCGAGCACTCATCATAATTTTGATTATTAAATAGAGTATAGTAGGGTTGAGTTGTTCATTCAAGTGCTTGAGTTGTTTGATATGATATGGAGCATGTTTCACGTAAAGATAATGTTAATATTCATTTAGAAGTGCTTCCAAAACGTTTCTCCGTTATCGGAACTTTTATAGATATTAAGGCATGTTGTTAAGATAATCCAGAGGTAGGATTGCCAAGTGATTTAAATTGTTGTGGGACGGAATGAAGTCCATTGATTTGTTTGTAAATATCGCGAAGTTCGCCAGTGGACAAAATAATAATAATCTGTACAAGTGTCGAAGTAGTACATTAAAATCTGGTAATGTGTAAAGGCGTGTTTAATAATAATCTTTGAGAATAAAGGCACGGGCCTAGTTGGATAGAATGATTGCAAATTAAAGTAATTTAAATGTGGAGATCACATGTGCCGTGATAATTATAATTTGTGCAGTGAATCCGGTTTTAACACCAATTTTTGATTTAACGTTTTTGGACTCCATAATAATCATAAATAATTTGGTAGAAACGAGATAGGTACTTTTATAATATGGTCACGCTATGTTTGAGGCCCAGAGTGATTTGAGCAAAAAATTGAGATTTGGAGATTGTGGGACAGAAATTCGGCCCGAAATGAAAGTGAATTTCACTGATGTTGATGAAGAAATAGATGGATCTTAAGGCCCACATAGAGGTTGTATTTATATACCGGTGTATTGAGTGGCAGAATAGAGCCCACACACCGAGGGTTAATTTGTGAAAATGTTTTGAAGAGTTCCAATGGATAAATGGACTTCAAAATGGAAAAGAAAGGAATAATTTAACACTTGCAGTGATTGGAGGTATTTGCCCAACTGCGAGGTGTTAGGGGATTTGAGAATTGTCTTAGGAGCATATGGTCTCCATGAATTAACGACAGTACGAAAATAAGGTTGCGGGTTCGAACACTATTATGTCCCGACCGATGTGAATTCGGATCTTGGTGATTTCTGTTTGGGAGAGAACGTATGTGACTAAATTATAAAGATGGGGAATAAAAATAAAGATTCTCGAAAGAATAATAATACTATTAATAATAATAATAATATTCCAAGTAAATCATATCTGGATTGAATAGTGCCAAAATAAATCGAAATTGTAAAAGGGGTTATGCGTTAAACATATTAAGAGCGGACTACCGTGTAACAGGCGAAATTAATTTTTTAAATTAATAATAATAAATATAAAAAACTACTTTTTTGAAGAAGAATTTACTTTTTTATATTTTGGACATAATAATGATGTTGGGAGTTGAAATGAAAAATTTGAGATTTTTAAATAATAATAATAATAATAATAATAATAATAATAATAATAATAATAATAATAATAATAATAATAATGGGAATATTTGAAGAAGGAGAAGAAGAATAATCAAAGAATCTACTTTTATTTATTTCAGATGAAAATAAAAATCGCGAAAAGTTGAAATATTATTCCGAGGATGATTACGGGTTACGATAATCATGATCTCCACAAAACATAATAATAATAATAATAATAATAATAATAATAATAATAATAATAATAATAATAATAATAATAATAATAATAATAATATTTAATAAAATATTTTTTATTTATTTTTCTTATTATTCGTATGATGATGATGATGATGATGGGTGATACTAGGGAAGTCAGCTGGCGAATTAACGTAATAATGTCAATTGGTTGTAAATAATAATTTAAGTTAATATGTGTACAATGAAGGCAAATCCCTACATCTGGACCATTAGGTTAGAGTCCCTTTGTCGTATTCCTTCAACTAACGATTAGCATATCTTGGTTAGGAACCCGGGGAGAGTTTGTAGTTTCCCGGGCTGGTCTCATCTCAATCAAAGTGGAGGCGATAACATGGTCCATGTGATCGCGCCTACTTAGCCAACAGGTAATTGGTCCATGATCAAATATGGTCATGGTGTTAACGAAGGTAAATCTGATACCTTCAGATATCAACGGTTCTACCACCCAAATGGAAGGGTGGTCAAAAGTGATAAATATTATGTAATCATTTTTTCAGGAATAATTTGCCAAATTACCGGCAAA
This sequence comes from Anabrus simplex, assembly GCF_040414725.1. Lineage (NCBI taxonomy): Eukaryota > Metazoa > Arthropoda > Insecta > Orthoptera > Tettigoniidae > Anabrus > Anabrus simplex. The sequence continues at coordinate 1,220,672,005 of NC_090266.1, forward strand.
TCAAGGGTCAACAGATTTTGATTGTGTGTAAAATTTAATTTGTTTACTTAAATAAAATGCTCCTTTAGCATTTGCAAGGAAACAGTTCCAGGTTCTTGTTCTTGTAGAATAGTAAACCCTTGGTGAACGTTTAAATATCCGTCCCCAATCCTAGGACGGAGCCTTCATAATTTCCCTTTGATCTGAATATATATAATTTGTGTGTTTTATGATGAGCCTTAAAGATAAAGATTAGAGTGTCCCGTTCAACCAGGTAGTACTGATTGGATGGCGCCCTTACATTTAGTTTGAGATCTTATATCTCAAAATATTTTTTTATTGAGTTTAGTTGCGATGGATTCGGACCGTAACACTCCCTGAGATGAATGCTGGTTGGGACTCAGGCTTTGAGCGGATACAGTATGCAGGTGAACTTATCAGAAGCCCTTATAAGAGGCACAGTCTGATAACTGCATACGGAAGATAAATCTCCACAATGGAATTATTGGCCGCCTAGCAATTCCGAATGGAAAATTCTAAATTCCCATGGAGGGAATGAGATATTTTTCACCAATAGAGCATGTCCAAAATGTAACATATATATATGATGTAAGGCTTTTCAGGCGTTTGCTCTATTAACCAGCATTTCGTCTTAGGTCTGACACTAGACTCATCAGAGTGGGATGTGTCAGACCCTACCACTGACGCTGGGGTGTATGCAGGTGAATTTTTTTTTTCGGTGGGGCCCCCGAAGCCCGCTCCCCCCGCGTGACCAACGACTCAATCTACATGGCCTCCGACATGCTATTATTTCTAAGAAGAAGAAAGAGATCACAGGGAGGAGTGGGAAGTGATACAAGGAGTATCTGCCGGTTTCCGAGTCAGACTCGCTACCACGGCAAAGTTTGTGTTGGTTGGATAGTGTTAAGGTATGGTATTGAAGGGTCAGAGAAAAACCACATAGGCAGTGTTACCGTATTTTTGTGGTAGGTAGAGGTGAAAGAAGGTGCGGGTGTGAACGGGTCTCAAACTACGAAATTAAAGTTAATGTAAAATTTAACAAGGTTATATTCTCTTTCCAAAATTCAGAAATAACACGAAAGACAGGTACAGAGTAGCAAGGCAATAAAAGTACAATTACAATATTTACAGGATTCGGGCTTCGAGCCCCGACCTCACAATTCTTGAGCAATTATCCCAGTTTTACCCCAACACAAGTTTCAACAGAGGGGCGGAAAACCCCATTCATACCCAGGAGCACTTGCTCCAAATTACACAGTAAAGTCTGCTTGAGGCGCGTAGAAAACAAAATTTTCAAGAAAGAGCAACCCGCTCTCAAATTTTAAGCCTGTCAAAGGCCACACCTAATTCCACCTTTAAGCTGTCCTCTAAGGACATAAACACAGGGGTAAAATACCCAACCTACTGAGGCCTATTAAGTGAGAAAAGGTTAATTATATGGCCTCTAAAATACCAACTTGAGAGGAGGCGATCTGCACTCATAATGCATTTGTTTTAAAACCTAATCTGGCTCTAGGCCACTAATGCAAGGGCTAATCCCATACTACAGAGGTGACTTTAGAAAAGAACAATTTACATTACATTAAGGAAGAATCGGTTGTGAGAAATAAGTTCACCTCAAAACAATATGAGGGGGAGCTCGAGAGGGTTAAGCACTCTCTATCCCAATATGTAGCTTAAAAGGTAGAATAAATACAAGGTGTCTTTACATTTTAGGGAAAGTTACATGGTGGAAACGCTTCGGACCCGCCCCGAGAGTTAAACTGGTGAGCTAGCAAGAAAAGAAGTTATTCAATGGCCATTACCTGGTTGTTGAACTGCTGCCCGAAGAAAGAGGCGCTTCCCGCCCCCTGCTATGTACTTTACACACTGAAAGATGGTACTGAAGTGGCACCGAGACCCGAAAATCAGCAGTTTATATACTCTCGCGGAAAGTTCGAGGCGTTTTTGAAATGAGCACACCCTCCCACAAGGATTTTATTGGTTCACCAAGAAAACCCCTACACAATACGAAGAAGAAACATATTATTGGTGGAAAATTAATTCGAGAAATTCAGGATTGGCTAAATTCAAAACAAGGGGAAAGAAAGGGGTATACAGCCAACTTAAACAATAACAGAAAGAAATTTAACAAGAAACAAACTTTTGAAATAAAAATTTCTCCAAAAAACAGTTCTTTCACTTCGCACTAGGGTGCACCATTGTAGTTTTTCAGTAGAGTCCTCTAGAAGAGAAAGTTCACACTTCTTACTACAGGTAAAACAAAAATACATCAAAAATGACCCAGTTCAAAAACTCCAAAATTTCCAAGTAGTGACCTCTTCTGAGAAACTTGAAAATTAATACCGTAGAAAAAGTTCAGACTTCCTCCAGCAGAGGAGTTTCAATTGGCGCAAATTTTAAATAAGCGGCGTGGAGGTGTACCACCCGGTACAGGCAGAAAGAAGAAAGAGCCTACATGTAAAACCTGACATCTTTTGATAGCACATGCAAGGATGTGGGCTGGAAAAAGACCAGAGGTTGTGTTAGTTAGGAACAGGTAACGTGCACAAAACATAAACCAATTCCTCTCCATTCCATCGCCTGGGGATCAGTCCGTCTGGGCACTGCTGGGACTAGCGCGGTCCTTGCCGGCTGCGGAGCCATGCGTCGAGTACCACTAAGGCCTGTCGCACGGCTCCACCTCCTTGGGGTACCTCGTACCCAGTCTCCGATCCCGGAGAATGAGGCCAAGCCCGCCGAGGCGGGGGCCTCCTGGAATGGGGTGGGTCATGGCGCCGGGCCTCTCTCCTCTCTGCCCGCGCCATGGCCCTGTAGACTGGGCAACTGCGGTGGGAGGCCGGGTGGCCCCCCGCGCAATTGGCGCACACCGGCGCCTCCTTAAGTGTTGCGCAGGCCGTGTAGTGGTAATCACCAACACAGCGGTTGCACTTCACTTGGGGTCCACAGCTAACTTGGCGGTGGCCCCACCTCAGACAGCGGAAACACTGCAAGAGCTGCTGAGGGGGACGTTTAACTTTCACCTGACTGCCGCTACCCGCTGAGGTCCTCCCCTGATTGGCTCCTCGGTTGACTGCTGTCCTGGGAGCAGTCTTGGGTTGCGGCTGGGCGGCCCTCTCCTGGTGGGCCAGCGTCGCCCTCTCCTGGTGGGCCGGCGTCGTCTTCTTCTTCTTCTTCTACCCGGGCGTGTCTTCTCGGCAGGGGAAGAGGCCTCGTCCTGGTGACGCTCCTCCCGGCCTGGTGACCCCAGGGTAGCTGATGGCTCCGCTGCGTCGCCGTCTTCTTCCTTCTCCTGGCTGGCGGCGGCGGCGTCGGTCGGTGCTAACGCTTGACTGCGTTCCCTGTCCTGTGGGGCGCACATCGAGGTCTGCAGCTCGATAGACGTGCTGGCAGGCTGGGCCTGGACAGCAGCCTCAGAACGCCAGGGGGCGTCCTCCTCCACTGAAGTCGCACAGTCGCGGCGCCAGAGGGCGTCATGCCCCACCTCCGTGGTGGCGTCGCTGGTCGCCGGCTGGGTGGCCAGGACTAGGTCGGTGTTAACCGCCCTATTCCTTAGCCTCCTCGGCGTCTCCCTGGTCTCCGTCGCGGCCCTGACTGCGCCGGCGTTCATCCCTGGCACTCCGTCCCTCCCTGGTAGTCGGATGACCTGGAACAGATAAGAAAGCTCCCTCTCTGCGTCGCACATCCGCTCCTGGTCGTGATGCCGGATAATGAGGCCTCCTGGTAGGAAGCTCTCGACGGCCATCGTTGTCGAGATGATCCTGCCTCCTCGGCGAGGGCGCCGCATTCTGTCCAGGACGAGGCCCCGTTCAAAAGTTACAGGGCGCCCCGGCCTGTAGTACACGAGCAGTGCTTCGTGCGCCGGGTCGGTGTAGCCTTCGGAGAAGAAGAAGCCGTTAGGGGGGTCACACCCGTCCCTATAAGGCTCCGTCTCCACCTCGATCTCCGGCTCCTGCGGCAGCTCCGTCTCGGGTGCCGGGGTCTCCGGCACAGGTTCCAGCGTCTGCGGCTCCGTGTTGCTCTCCGGTGTCGGTGTCATGCCGGTGAAGAGATCTCGGAGCAAGTGCCCGATCGTCACCGCCCGTTCTTGGGTTGTCATCGTGTCCGCCTGGTTGTCCATCCTGGTCCTCCTGTAACAAACTCTGAAAGAGAAAGAGCGAGCACTGAGAAGTGCTCAGCTCAGACAAATGCTCTTCCGAAGTCGTACTAATAAGTACAGCTGCCTGGTTAGCACTTGAAAGTACTGAGCGCCTGGCAAGGAGAGAGAGAGCGCAGCGAGAGGCACGTACGTCCTTTCACTTCGGCAGTCACCTCGTCATGCAGGTGAACTTATCAGAAGCCCTTATAAGAGGCACAGTCCGATAACTGCATTCGGGAGATAAATCTCCACAATGGAATTATTGCCCGCCTAGTAATTCCGAATGGAAAATTCTAAATTCCCATGGAGGGAATGAGATATTTTTCACCAATAGAGCATGTCAAAAATGTAACATATATATATATATATATATATATATAATGTAAGGCTTTTCAGGCGTTTGATCTATTAACCAGCGTTTCGTCTTAGGTCTGACACTAGATTCATCAGAGTGGGATGTGTCAGATCCTACCCACTGACGCTGGGGTGTATGCAGCTGAACTAACTAACCAACCACAAATGCTTTCATTCCCCACCCTAAAGGGGTGGGGCGGGCACCTAGAGGGTAACGGCCTCTCTCTGGCCAGGAGAGGTGACGGGTTTGGGGAGAAGTGTGAGAATAAGGGGATGGGAAAAGGAAGATATTCTTTATTAGGGCTTGGCAACGGAGATGGAAATGACGAGGGATGTATGGAAGGTGTGGAGGGTTATACTAAGGTGCTCTTGTTGGAAGGATGAGTGAGGAGGTGGAGGGTTGCATAAGGAGGTCGTGAGGAGTCTGATGATATCAAGTGTTGGAAGTGGTGACGATGTTGGTATGGTGGAGGGGCTGGCCGGGGGCGACGACGTGTATCATTGACGGGATGGCTAGGGAGAGGTTGCGGAGGGGATCGAGAGGGTTCCACTTGATGTAGCTGGCGGAAAATGTACGCCCCCTCCTGATGAGGCGCTGGACGCCATCTTCTGTAGATAGATGGAGGCGGACCACATATGTTGGACCGGAGACGTTCTGGATCATGAATGCTCTTCTGGCAGGGACGCCTTCCGCGTGGAGTTCATTGAGTATTTCACGGTCGGAGATTGAGGGATTCACACCGTGAATGACACAGCTGTACATGGCCTGAGATGTTGTTGTTGTTGTTGTTGTTGGTGGTGGTGGTGGTGGTGTCGACGGTGATGTTGCGGCGGTTGCTGATGTAGTGGCAGGCGTAGCAGAGGCGGCTTCTCCTTCTTCTTCGGGTCGCTGAGGTGTAAGGTAGCGGGAGGGGGGTATGTATAGAAGACTAGGCCTGTCAGGGGTGTCAGAGATGAGGAGGGACAATGACATAATTAGGGAAGGATGAGACAGAGATATAGTAGTGAAAGGAACGAAAGAATGGGTATGTGCAGATGTGGTGGTGGTTGTAAGGGCGGAATAGTACACAGACATGATGGGGAGCTGACTTTCCAATCGTGGAAGCAGCTATATGCTTTGTTGAGTCCGGCTGGGAGCTGTATTAAAGATGTGGAGCCACCCAGCCGGCAACAAAAATTATCGGGAATGTCTTCGGGGTGTTGTCCTAGATCGGAGCTGTCCGTATTCGCAGAGATGTGTGTTGCAGGTGAACTTCTCAGAAGCCCTTATAAGAGGCACAGTCTGATAACTGCATACGGGAGATAAATCTCCACAATGGAATTATTGCTCGCCTAGCAATTCCGAATGGAAAATTCTAAATTCCTATGGAGGGAATTAGATATTTTTCACCAATAGAGCATGTCAAAAATTTATCAAAAATATATCAGCTGTAAGGCTTTTCAGGCGTTTGCTCTATTAACCAGCGTCTCGTCTTAGGTCTGACACTAGGCTCATCAGAGTGGGATGTGTCAGACCCTACCCACTGATGCTGGGGTGTATGCAGGTGAACGAACGAACGAAAATAAGTTATTTCATTCCTGTCACAGAAGTGGCAGGCGGGCCGTCAGCTGAACGAGCAGCTCTTTGGCCGTAGAAAGGGAGTAGATTAATGAAGATAAAACGCACAGTGAGAGTATGTGTCGTACATACTTAGTGGGAGGATGTGATGAGTAGTTGGCGCAGGGGTCAAGCGACCACAAGAAGATCTCAGGAGGGAGACGCCCCACCGCACCCCGCAAGGGCTAAACCCTCACTGGTCCCTTTTTATTGAAAAATAATGCACATTGGTTTGCGTATCTCGGGCGTGCATACTGGAAAAGAAAAGAATTACAAATTCGAGTTTTACAGATATTGTGCGGGTTGGTAATGGAGGTAGCGAAGAAGATCTAGTATTAGGAGGGACGGCGGTAAAGGTGCGGTTTGCGGGGGCGGGGTGGGTGGCGGGTCCGGTTGTGTGCAACGAGGAGAACTAATGGGAGGGGAGCACTCAGTACGGGGTGGGGAGCGAGACTGTTCCACGCGGTGGTGCCGACGACGGATGATGATGATGACAGCGTGTTTCATTCCCCGCCCGAAGGCGGAGCGGACCCCTTAAACGGTGACGCCGTCTCTCGGGACAGAGTTGTGTGGAGAAAGGTGGTGTGATGGGAAGAATATGTTGGAAGGTCGAAGTGAATAAATTGTGAGGTGGCAACGAAGGGAGGAATGATAAGGGATTTGTGAGGGAGGATGCGTAGAAAATGAATGGGGTTATACAAGAGTGCCAGGGTGTAGTTGATTGGAGAGGAGTGTGGCGGCGATCTGGTTTAACGAAGTGGTGAAGAGTCTGAGAAGGTCAGCTTGCAAGAAGGAACAAATGGAGAGAGAAGATGGGCGAGCAGAATATCGATATTGGGGAGGAGGGGCTGGCTGCGTACGACGTTGTGTGGGTCTAGGAGGTGTTCGAGCAGGGGAGCGGGAGGGTTCAACTTTATGGTGATGACTGAAGTTGTAGCCTCCGTTGAGAAGAAGATGGCGGACGTCTGCTTCCGCAGGTAGTTGTAGCCGGACCAAGAATGTACGTCCAGTGGGATTCTTGATTCTAAAAGCTCTGTGTGCCGGAATGCGTGCAGCGTGGTGTTCTCATAGTATGGTTGATACAGAGATGGAAGGGTCGACACCTCGGATGGCGCAGCTATATATTTCTGGAGAAGACGGAGGTAGCGCTGGTAGTTGTGCGGCGGCGATCTGAACTTGTGGGGTAGCTGATGCGTCTTGGAGTAGCGGACGTTGCAGTTGAGTCGGGCGGTCCGGTGACATAAGTAAAAAGGAGGACATGATCTGAAAGGGGTGAGCAGACGTAGTCGAAGTGAGAGAAGCAGGAAGAGGGATGCGACTGTAGGTTGTGGTTGTGGTGAGGGTGGTGGGGGTGGTGATCATTGTGAGAGGAAGGAAAGGAGCCTAGATGGGGAGGCCAACTGCCAATGCGGAGTCAGCCTATTTGCTCTTTGAGGTCGGCGGGAGCTGTAATTAAAGGTGAAGAGCCACCCTGTCGACAAAAATAGGAGTTTAGGAGATAGGAAACGCCCAATAATAGCGATGTCGATGTCGACTTATGCGATGTGTAAAGATTTCCCCAGGCGTCGACGGAAGCGAAGCGAAAATAGTTATTTCAATTCTTTCCCCAAAAGGGGGAAAGCGGGCCATCAGCTAAACGAGGGAGCTCTTCAGCCATAGAAAGAGAGCAAGACACGTGAAAATAAACGGGGGAAGGCATGTACCGTACATGCCGGGAAAAGGAAGGAGGAGCATAAGAATGACTGGCGCAGGAAACCGCGACCACAAGAGGCACCCCAGGGAGAGACCCGCACCCCACCTCGGAGAAGAAAAACTCCCACTAGACCCCGTTTATTGAGAAACACAATATACAGACAGGAATAATATATACAATATATCCAAATGGGCAAAGATGGAGATTCCGCTGTAGAATACATGTCCATAAGTTACGATAGACACACTAAAGAACAGAGTTCATCTTGCGGAAAGTAATAACCCAAACTTAAAGACAGTTCTGTCGTATCAATCGTAGCTATGGGAGAAGAATATACACAAAGAATTAGAACAAGATAATAAGAAATATACAGCCATAATATGTAAGACCACAGACAATCGAATGTATATAACGCAAGAAATTATCGGCACATGTAAGAAAGTCATTCAGTAAGTCTTATGTGCCTAGGAATATAAGACGTAATACGACAGTAAATAAACACTAGGTATACGAGTAACAGAACGGAACAGATACGTGAGTAACGAGTAAAGAAAACAACTATTGAATTAAGAAATCGAGAGAACACAACACTTTATTGCACTGCACTGTCTTGAGAGAGCGCATGTGGCGCCATTGTCGGAAAGCGGCAGAGGTATGTGCGACCATAGCCAGGAGCAATGAACTCAATCTGAGGTTAAAGGGGATATCTTATTCGAAAGTAGGTCGCGGCATGTAGAATGAGCGGATATTAAAGTGGAGCTGGAGGAAAAAGATGAGCAGTGTGCGGGGTTCGAGTATTATTCAAAAGAGAGGTAGCAAGAGGAGATAATGTGAGTGCTCCTTTAATGATGGATGAGTGAAATGTTGACCGGTAGTGAGATATTTGAGACGTAGGGAGTGGAGATGGGTAAGAATATGTGGAAAATCATAATAAGGCAGGAAGTGAGCGGAAGGGGTATCAAAGGGGAGACGGTGAGCAATTCGGATGGCATGTCTGTCGAGTCGAGCATATTCAGTAGGATTGGCAGTAATCCAGGTCAGGGAGGCATAAGTAAGTAAGGGGCGGATGAAGGTTTTATAAAGGGTAAGTTAATGATGAGGTTTCAATCCCGAAGTGGACCCAGTTAAGGAGTGAAGGGCTCTGAAACGATATAACGCCTTACGGTGAATCGAGGCTAAGTGATGGGACCATTTAAAGTTATTTTGAAATTGAATACCAAGGTAAGTGAGAAGTTTAGTCTCGACAAGAGGAACATTATAAAGAGTAATATGAAGACGATTACTAACAGGACGGAGACGGGATTTGGGACGGAAAGTCAGGAATTGAGTTTTAGTAGTATTAACTGTGAGATGCCAAGAATTAAGCCAAGTTTCAAGAGTGTTGAAATAAGTTTGAATTTTACGAGAGAGAGAAGTAAAAGTAGGCGCGAAAGCGAGGATAGCAAGATCGTCAGCATATTGATATAGTCTAAGAGGAGGATCAGGATGAGGAATATCGTATGTATAGAGTACGTATAAAAGAGGAGAAGGTGGGGAACCTTGAGCTACTCCAGAAGTGATAGGAAAAGGGTAGGAAAAGGAACCCTGAATAGAAATCGTAGCAGATCGACTTTTGAGATAATTAAATAAAAGACGTAGTAAAGTAGTGGGAAGAGGGAGATAGGAAAGTTTGTGCCAAACTGTATCAAAAGCATTATCAACATCTAAACAGATTAAGGCAGCAGGGTTCCAGAGAGGAAGTAATGTGAAAAAGATGATCATGAGTAGAGAAATGGGTTCGAAAGCCGGCTTGAGAATCAGGAATGAGATGAAGAGAGTGTAAATATCGAGATATTCTCTGACCTAGGATACCTTCAAATATCTTGGAGAGAACCGAAAGAAGAGAAATAGGACGATAGGAGGGAGATCGGAAAGATGTTTATTAGGTTTGAAAAAAAGAAGGATGACGGCTTGACCCCAATGGGCAGGGAATAGACCGGTATAAAGCATGGTATTATAAATGGTGCAAGTGCGAATATGTCTATAGGTAATGCGATCGGGGCCTGGAGCGGTATTACGTTTATGGCGGATATAAGTAAGAATTTCGTGAGGGGTGATGGGTGCGTTTAAGGGGTGTGAGTAGTCTATGTTACAAAAATGAGAGAAAGAAGGTTGAAGATGGGGTTGAGTAGGATCATTATGTTGTAAAATAATAGGTTCATGTGGATGGTTATATTGTGGTGAATGAGATGGTGAAAAAGTAGAAAAATAATCCGCAAAAGCATCAGCTTTTTCTTTGGGTTTAGCAGGAGGGGTAGGGGTAGTAAGAATAGGGTAGGTAGGAGAAGGGGTGCCAGTTTTAGTAAGTCGACGGAAGGTTGTCCAGAATTTATGTGAGTCATGCATGTCAGTTAAATTATTCCAGGCGTTAGTCCAATGTTTCTTCTTAATAGCCTTTATATACGAGCGAGCATGGCGGAGGGTACGTCGGTGGGCAAGGAGAGTGGTCGGATCTCGAGTTCGAGTATAAGATTGATAATAGTCATGAGCGAGTTGGAGGAGGGAGGGAGCTTTTGGAGGTATAGGAGGTTTAGTGGGATGATAAGAATGACGGGGAATATGAAGTGTGTCTGCAAGTTGAAGAACATTTTCTACCTGAGCAATGAGTGTTAAGAGGGAAGGAAAGGTGGTAGGGGGAGGGGAAGCAGGAAGGAGGTTGGTAAGAGTGGTGCGGTAATTATTCCAGTTCGTTATGGAATATTATTATTTATTTATGAACAAACAGGCTTTCCGCCCCATTACATGTTCACAAAGCAATAAGACACAATATTAATAATTATAATAAAAAAAAAATAATAATAATAAAAATAATGATAAAATAATGATAATAATAATAATATAATACATAAAAATAAAATAATGAAAATAGAGATAATAGGAATAAATAATAACAAAAAATGATAACAATTCTGTAGCAGTCCTCGGCTCGAGGATCCAGCAAACTCATCACTTGTCCTTATGCCTACCGCAACTTTCGTCACATTCCTTTTCCCTGACCTACTCCCGATCAATACCAAAACATCAACAGTCAGCACTTACATTCTAACCAGCCATAACACAAACAAAAGTCCTCCACGTTCACAACAATAAATAACACAATCCTAACCCAGCAGAAAATCATAATAACTTACAATCAAATTTCAACACTGGTCTCCCTCCACACTTACCTTAAATACCACTTTTATTTCAATGCATTACTACCTCTCATGTTGCAACTTGACCATTATTTAGCCATGCTTGATCTCATTTTAAAACCCAAGCCATGCTCAGCATTACATTTGCTATCGCAACCACCACTCATTCCGTGTCCTTGTGGATTCAGCACATACGTCATCTTCATTGTCCTCTAACTTACTCTCTGTCCAAACCATAACAACCAACATTCCGCAATTGCCCTTCAATCCATCATACACTACATTTACCAACCCGCACTTAATACAATCATCTCTCCAACTCCAAAAGTTTCAGCAATAAATTAAACCATCTCATTACCAAACCATCTTCGCCTATCCCAACACTTCTCCCACACCACATTTTTTTTTTTTTTCGATAAATCTAAACTAATTCAGCAATAAATAAACCATCTACATACCAACTCCCGGATTCCGATACCACCTCTTATCCACCGTTTCCATTCCAGATCCACCTCATATACCTTCCACAATACACCACTAAATCTAAATTTACAACATCTCAGATTTACAAAATAACACCGCTTAACACCGCTTCTCACCATATTTCAACCATAGTCCTCAATAACTGCGACCATTTTATACCACCACTTCTCCAACACCTCATTTCAGCAATATGACACATCTTACCTTAATCGTATCTAGATACCAGGCCATCTTCACCTTAAAATACCAAACACTCATATACCATCTCTTCACCAACACCACATTCCAATCTCTACCATCCAAAACTCTTGTCCCTCTTAACACTCACTTAGTTAGCATTAAATAAACCTCCTACCCAACCAAAAGCTAATACAGCTACCCTTCAATACCAACACATCGCTTCATATACCACACCACTTCACCATTGCCACATTTCGGCCTTCACAAATAATTACCATCATAACCTAATAAATTTACAGTGAATAACAATTACTGACATATCGTAAGACTTACCAATCAGCGTCAACTCCAAATATCACAATAAATATATCACTTCACCCTTACCACGTCTCAGCCTTCACAAATTATTTACCATATTTCAGTCTTCACAAATAGTTACCATCCTAGCCTAATAAAATTACAATGAATAACAATTACTGACATATCATAAAACAAACAGACCATGCCATCCTGTCCTCTTACCCAACTCCCCTAACTAAATACTCAGTCCCTATATACACTAAACCATTAAAATTTTAACCTACTATCTCCTTCCCTTATACAGATAACTATTCTACCCCCCTATTCCCCTGCCCACCCTCTAACTCACTCTCCTTCATTTTACTCTCGCAGGCCTTTTTTGTCGCACAAAAATACCTGTTCAATTCACCCCCTTTTTCCCATTGTTTAAGAATCCATCTCAGTATTGCGTTCTCATCCCCTCTCCCCAGTACTTCCCGATTCTCGGCACTCAATAATCTGTGTCTTAACCCCCTCGTTCCCTCACAGTCTCTTAGCAAGTGAAACTCATCATTCACATCTCCACAAAGTACACACCTTGTCTTATCCCTGCCCTGTAACCAGCCCTTATTCCTTGGCAGACCTAAAAGCCACCACATCATCCCATATCGATTTGACCTATCAACGTATCTAATATTCAACCCTGCTATCTCCTCTATTTTCGTCAAAACAATCAGCGAATTTCTTAGTCTGCTTTCCCCCAATAATTTCTGCCTGTGGATATCCCTAATTCTCCTTTCTAGTATTTTCATCCCTCTCACTTCTGTCTTTGACCAAACCTCCCCCCACAGGTGCCCTAATCCTATCCTCTCTAAATATCCTTTTATTCTTTCCAACCATCCACCCTTATACATGCTCTTAAATTGCTGTACATATGCAGCCTGTAAAACTCTCCCACCTTCCTGTCTTTTTAAATTCATCCAATATCTAACTATTCTTTTCACACCCTCTGATTCCAAATCCTCCCCACACATTAATTCCGCCCCTACGTTTGCTGTACACCTCGGTAAGCCCATCACTAACTTAGCAAAACTACTAACAATCTTTCTTAGTTCCTCTCTTTTTTCATCCAGCCCCCAAACTTCTGCTCCGTATAATACCCTCCCCACTATTACCGACCTGAACACGAGTCTCAGTGTTTTATAACTGATCCCCGGGAACTTGAGTAGCAAATTTCTGACTGAGGCTAAGGCTGCCAAGCCTCTATATTTCATTCTTTTGATCTGGTCACTCCAAGTTCCTTTATCATTAAAAATAACTCCTAGATATTCCAGCTTCCTTACCTGTTCCAATCTTTCTCCCTGTATTACCCAATTCCCTTCCATCTTTCTTCTTTTGTTCACCTGTACTATCAATATTTTAGACTTATTTCCATTAATTTTCAATCCCCATTTCCTCGCAAATAGCATCACTGACTCTAAGGCCCTATTCATCGCCCCTGAAGTTAACGTCATCAATAACACATCATCCGCAAATATCAGTCCTGGCACTTCCAAACCATTAATTACCGGTACAGCCCAATTTCCTGCCCCAAACCCCTCTAAAATATCGTTTATAAATAAAATAAACAGTATGGGCGATAACTTGCAACCTTGTTTTAAACCCACCTTGGACTCCAATGGTCCACTCATTCTCTCTTCTCCCAATTTTACACAAAACCTGACGTCCCTGTATATTCCTTCCACTGCCCTCAACATCTTCTCCGAAATCCCTAGCCTACCTAATTTCTCTCGTAGGGCCTCTCTATTTACCTTATCAAAAGCTTTCTCAAAATCTATTGCTGCTACATAAACCGTACTTCTATTCATATTCTTATACTTTTCTAAAATAGTCTTTACTATCATTATATTATCCACTGTTCTTTTCTTTTTCCTAAATCCCCCTTGGTAATCTGTCAAAATTCCATTTTCTTCCGCCCACCCACTTATTCTGTTCGCTAGCACCCCCGTATATATTTTACTCAGAGAATCCAACAGAGATATACCCCTATAACTGTTCACATCGTTCCTACTACCCTTTCCCTTGTATATAGGGCATATAATTCCTGTTTCCCATTCCCTAGGGTAATTTCCTCCCTCGAATATCCTATTGAATAGTTTCACCATGCCCTCTATCATTATCTCATTTTTACTAATTTCCTTCCAAAACTTATTATTTATACCATTACACCCCCCGGCCGACTTCGCTCTGGCTCTACTTATCACTCCCCGGATTTCCTCTCTTGTGATTTCTTTATCCAAGTCATAAATTGCCACTCCCCTATTACTCCAAATTACTTCTTCTCCCGAACCTCTCCATCTATCACCCCCCTTTTTTCCTAGTAATTCCTCGAAGTGCCTGACCCATTGCACTTCCTCAATACTCGTTCTCTCCATATTCCTTCCACCCTTAATAATTCTATTAATCTTATCCCAGACTCTCTCAAAATTGTTAGTCTTGCAGTCATTATTTATGGCTTCCATTTGTTCCTCTAACCACGTCTTTTTTGTCTCAGAAATTTTCTTTTTATACTCCTTCCTCAATCTACAGAAAAACTCCCTTTCTTGGCTTCCACCTTTCCTTCTATATTCTCCTAAAGCGTCCATCACCCTCCTCCGCAATCCTTCACACTCCCTATTAAACCATTCTTCTCCCTCTTTCTTATTTCCTTTTCTAGCTTTCACCTTCTGCGCTATCATCTTTATTGGATGTAGCAACAATTCCAAGGCTTTATCAGTATCATTCTCTTCTAACGCCCCTTCCCACCCATATTTCAGAAGATGTAACTCCTCCTTTACTACCCTATTCCAATCCCGGCCTACCTTCTCTGTCCATTTGTACTTATTATAACCCCTCCCTCGTTTATCCTTTGTCTCATTTTCCTTCATTGTACGCTTCTCTACCTCTCTTTTCAGCATAACCCTCACCGGGAAATGGTGTGACTCAATCCAATCTCCTATTTCCATACTTACAACTTCCTCAATCCTCCCTTCCGAGCTCAGAACCATATCTATCACACTACCCCCTTTCTCCGTAACATATGTCAATTTCCCCGTCCTGTCACCCTCTATCCACCCATTCAGAATATACAAGTTTCCCACAGCACACATCTCTAGGAGCTTCTCTCCATAACTATTTGTAATTTTGTCCTCACTCCTTCTGCTTTCTAACAAACACATTCCATCCTCCCTACTATAAATTGGGCTCTGTTCTCCTATTCTCGCGTTCCAATCCCCAAATAACAACATATCCTCCTCCCCTGGATACATTCCCCTTATCCTACCAATATCCACCAATAACTCTTCAAAAAAATATTTATTTGCATATTCTGAATTACTAGGATGACAGTAAACAAAAGCTAGATTTATTTTCTTCCTCCGTCCCTCTCTCTCTCCCAAATTCAATCTCAGCCATATGGTTTCCATCATATCGGTCTCTATATCCTCTACTCTTTCACTAATTTCTTCCCTAATTAGAACTATCATCCCTCCTGGTGCTCGTCCCTTATTCCTCTCTTTTCTTCTATATTTATATTTTATCTCAAACCCCTTCCATGTAATCTCCCTCCCTGTTTCCAACCACGTCTCTAAGAGTGCCACAACATCGAAACTTTCAATTACTTCCCTAACTTTCTTGTTTCCTAATTTGCTCCTTACTCCTTCAATATTCACACATCCTATCTTCCAAAATTGTTATAACTTTCCCTCCCTCCCTTCTAGGTCTCCCACTCTATTCTTACTTCTAGTATTTATCGACCTCTCTCCCTCTGTATCCTCCATCCCTTTACGTACTTTTCCCCATATGTCTTTTATGCTCTTACTCCTGACTTTACTCATAAGTTTTTTTACCTTCTTGTCGATCTGTCTCCTCTTGACCTTTCTTTTTCGCTACACCACTGCACCCTGCACTCACCTCTTCTTGCTGCTCACCCCCACTCTCCCCCTCACTATTTTGGACTTCTGAATCCATCTCCCTTTGTCCTTTCTTACTCACTGCACCACTACACTCTCCTCTCCCAGTTTCTTGCGGTCCACTCTCACCGTCCACTTCACTATCTTGGTCTTCTGTCTCCCGGCTGCACTGCCCATTCTCTTCCGAGACGCCCTGCTCTCCTGCCACGTCCCTCCTCCTCTTCTTTTCTTCTTTCTTCTTCCCATCTTGCCTTGACCTCTCACCACTCTCAACCCTCTCGTTTTCGTCCATTTCCTTTAGCTTAGAAACTGAATGAACTCTGACCCATCGCCCGTTCGTCACCTCCAACCTCAGACCTCTTATTCGGGCCTTTAGCCCCTGGTTCCTCGCTCTCCAAAGGTGCCTATTCAAGATCTTCGCGTTTTCACTTCCTTCTCTTCCCATGTCTCCTTTCACCCCTATTTTCCGCCCTTGTAAATTCTTGCTGTTTCTTAACACAGAATCTGCCATTAGGGTTGAGAACAATGTAACCCTAATTGGCCTCCGACCTTTGATTCTACCAACTCTCTCTACATCATCAATGTCTACCTCACTAAAGTTTACCTTCATAACATCACGTATAGCTTCCACCACCTTAAATATCAGCTCAATCTTGCTCTCTCTCGCCCCTTCCTCAATTCCATATAAAAATATGGCTTTTTTCAATCTCTCCTGCCTGTACCCCTCCGCTTCTTTCTTCATCTTCATCACCTCGTCTTTCAGATGCTTCACTTCCCCTCTCAATAACTCGATTTCTTTCTCGTTATTGACCACTCTCCTGCTCGATTCCTCTGTCTTCATTTCAAGCCATTTCTTCATGTTCCCTATCTCCCTTCTCTGCTCCTCCATCATGTCCTTTATTTCCTGCACCTTATCCCATTGACACTTTTCCTGCATCACTTCACTTACAACCACCCTGAGTGCGGCCAAATCCTCTGCGCTAAATTTTCCACTGGTATTTGGGCCTGGGTTCACCTCCACCCCCCCAATAACCAGTAACACTGCTATCACTGTCACCACCAGCACCGCTTCACTCATTTTCAATCCGTCCGTCACCAATCCATTCCTGACCTCCTTCTTCTGCCTTGCCTGCCATTTCCCAATAGCGGCCCGGTACTGTTCAATGCCAACCATGATTACAGCACGCACTTCGCTACGCAACCTCTCTCCTCGACTGCTCGAGCTAGACTGTTATGGAATATCTGCGGGTAGGTGGGGGACGATAGGGTTGGGTACGGGTCAAGTAGGAAACGGAGGGAATAGTAAGTAGAGCTGGGAGATGATCTGAGTCAACCATGAGCAGTTTATCTATAGTAAGCTGGGTGGAAAGGGAAGGGGAAAGGATTAAGGCATCAGGCGTGGTATTGGAAATGGGACGGGTAGGAAAGGGGAAAGGAATCTGCATAGCCCGGATGTCCGTAAGTGATTGGGTAAATGTTTGAGTTTGGGTAACATTATATGAGTAAATATTAATGTTAGCTATTAAAATATAGGTGGAATATTTAGAGTCAAGATACTTAATAAAGTCAATAGGAGGAGGAGTGCGAGGCGGTAAATATAGAGTTGCAATGGCAAGAGAAGAGCCAGTAGGGAGAAAAGTTTCTATAATAAGGTATTCAAAAGGAAGAGTGGTGAAGTTGTAAAAATGCATTCGGATAGTAATATGACGTTTGAGACCAATAGCCACGCCGCCACGAGCCTCACCAATACGGTCTGCACGATAAAATCGATATTTGGAAAAACGTGGGTGGTGAGTAGGTGTTTAGAAAGTTTCATTGAGGACAAAGACATCCGGGTCATACAGATCTAAGGAAATGTTCAGAAGATCCCGATGGGCTGGCAAAGAACAAATGTTAGCATAGTATAATCGTAACGTTTAACCAATGAAGGGGGAGGCAGTTAGGGGGAAAAATGCAAAATGCATTTTATTCCTCGAGTAGACTACGTCAACATGGGTATTAAATACCAGCCGGGAGGCCAACTGAACCTGTTGAAGGATAAGGGGGCGGTGAAAGGGAAGGACATTTTGAAGCACCATGGTAAGGAAACGTATAATGTTTTGGTGGGGGCGGGAGAGGGGAAGGAGGGGTGGGAGGTAGGGAGATCCTGGGAGACCACAGGATTAACGGTTTCAGGACGATCAGGTTCAGGTACTGGACGGGATTTACACTTGTACGAAAAAGAAAGGTGAGGCTGGGAGCAATTAACACATTTTGGGGTCGACTTATTAGGGCAACTAGTGGTGGGGTGCTCCTGGCTACTACAAATGGCGCATACCTGGGCTGCTTTACACGGTGCTCCAGCATGGTCGTAGCGCTGACAGCGTCCACATCGGATCTTCTGTGGGAGTGCCAGGCGAGACGGCTCCACTCGGTGACGAATCCCATAGATGACCACATCATCACGCAGGAGGACATCCAGGGTGGCAACATCGTCGGAAACATTCCTGATGAGTAAGGTAGGACCTTGAATATTTTTAATGCGAACCACCCGGGAAATCTGGTGGCCCTCTTGGCGCAGCTGATCAACAATTTCTTCATCCGTCCAATCCCTCTCAACCCGATAAGCCACCACGGAGTGAAAGGGCCTCGGGCGAGTCGGCGGAGCAGGAGTCCGAGCAGGTGACTGCCTAGTAATGTCTTGAGCCCGGGTACGTGAACCAAATTGGTGCAGGCCAATAGTGTCCCTGAGATATTGCCAGTAGGGTCGAACAGTCTTGAGGTGGATAGATACATCTCTGGCACGTTGTATTTCTAGTTGATAGTCGGAGAAGTTCGATGTAAATGTGCTAAGAATACGATATATGGCTCGACGGTTCGACTTATCTGCATCCATGCTCGTAAGTTTTGTTACGTAGAATTTAGGTGCTGGTAGCGACATCGATGTAACCACACTGCGTTGGCGGATGGCAGGTGGCAAAGCCGGATTTTTCGCAGCCTGTGCATAGCTACGAACGTTGGTAGGCGAATAGTGCGCATGTGGAGGCAGTGGTTGTAGTGGTGGAGGTAGAGACAGTCCCTCATTGTCTGCGTCCTGTAGGTCCAAAGGTCGAATGCCGGAAACCTAATTAGTAGAGTTTTGTGAGGTAAAGGTGGATCCAGACGAAATGGAGCTGGCTGTCCACATAATTTCTTACGTACACCCTCAGGTTCCGGAGAGATCGGGCGACCTTGCTTAATGTTCTCAGCATCCATGTTGGGCGAGCCCGGCGGTGATGGAGCAGAAGCCATCGACGCGTCGCGACGAGGACAAAGACCAGTAACGATGACGGAGAGGAGACTCGAACCTTCTTGAAGTGTAATTAGACATACCACTCGAAACTGCTCGAAAGATCTAGAAGTACCAAAATTTGACAGCATAAACATCCACGGACCGACAATTATATAGGTGCGTCGACAGAGGCGGACGCCAGAGGTATTCAGTTGGTGGACGTCTTCATCTGACGGGAGTTGCAGGCGTACCATGAACGTTGGGCCAGTATGGTTGTATATACGGAACACTCGAAGTACCGGGACGCCTGCCAGATGGAGTTCCTCCAATATGTCCTGTTCCGTGATGGTAGGGTCGACGCCTCGAAGAACACAGCTCGGAGATGGAAGCTGAGGAGCTGGTGTAGCAGCGGCCGTCGTCCCGTGAGAGGCTGGCTGTGTGGCTGTTGTAGCGGCGGGATGGGTAGTAGTGGGTTGCTATGTGCAGATGTGGTGGTGGTTGTTGTGGTGGTGATGGTACGGGCGGAATGGTACACAGACATGATGGGGAGCTGACTTTCCAATCGTGGAAGCAGCTATATGCTTTGTTGAGTCCGGCTGGGAGCTGTATTAAAGATGCGGAGCCACCCGCCCGGCAACAAAAATGATCGTGAGTGTCTTCGGGGTGTTGTCGTAGATCGGAGCTGTCCGTATTCGCAGAGATGTGTGTTGCAGGTGAACTATTTTTATTTATTAGAAGGTTATTTCATTCCTACCCTATGGGTAGGCGCGCCGTCAGCTATACAAAGTAGCTCTTAGGCCGTATACAATATATATGCGTATAAGAAAATCGAATGTTTAGTGGTATGTATAGACATACGTAAGGGAAAAGTAGGAGGATAACGAGTTAGGATACACAGTTATACAAATATTTACAGAATAAGATAACAAAATGATGAATATACAACGAAAAGAACATACTTGCACCGTAGCGTAGTGGAGCAGAAGTTCATATAGTCCATAGATCGACGTCAATGCACTGACAACATAATCACTGCACTAGTCAAGTTCACAACATAGCGAGTAGGAAATGAACAGAACGTATACTGACAATTGCTACAAATAACAGACGAAATTGCAAAAATAATGGAAAGACAACACTAAATATAAAGAATATAGAATAGAATTCGGTAAAATAACGTTCGAGAACACCAATTGCTAGCCTAAGCAAGTCCACATAACGTGAAGAAAGAACGCGCCGCAGGTAGAATGTTAATCGGCACGAATAACTACACTGAGAAAAACAAACAGAAATTAGAATCACGCTCACTACCTTGTGGCACTCAGAGAAACGAAACAGAAACACTGTCACATAATACAAAATGCCCTCACTTCGGACGAAACATAAATAATAATAATAATAATAATAATAATAATAATAATAATAATAATAATAATAATAATAATAATAATAATAATAATAATAATAAGTTATAAACACAAGATAAGAACTAATGGGCCGGCAAGTCCGTTTGCTTGTGCCGGAGTAGAAACAGGAAAAAGATTATAATAAAAATAATAATAATAATAATAATAATAATAATAACAAATAGAAAAATAAATACGGTAATAAAACAATAGACGGACACTGGTCGTGCTGCAGAAGTATAGGCTGCACCACTGTGCGCAGGAGCATCATAGAGTTGGAAAAGAAGTACAGTTTTAGCACATAACAGGACAGAGGTGAAGAGAGAGGGGGTGGGGGGAGTCTAAGTGATAGGGAAAGGAAAGAGATGAGAAATCTCGAGTGTGCGACGGTCGTTAAGAATGGCATGAGCTAAAGGGGACAAGGGCAGGGCTTCGGTGATGATAGGATTGTGAGTACGGGTACTTTGGTGAGATAGTTGAGGCGTAGAGAGTGAAGGTGACCAAGGATAGTGGGGAAGAAGTAAAGTGTTTGAAAGTTAGCAGAGGGAGTGTCAAGGGGGAGGCGATGTGCGATTCGTTGAGCATGTCTGTCAAGTTTCAAAAGCTGAATATACTGTCGAGTATGAGCAGT
Source organism: Anabrus simplex (assembly GCF_040414725.1). NCBI lineage: Eukaryota > Metazoa > Arthropoda > Insecta > Orthoptera > Tettigoniidae > Anabrus > Anabrus simplex. Next base: position 1,220,693,139 of record NC_090266.1, read on the forward strand.
CAACCAAGTCAGGGAGGCATAGGTGACGACAGGACGGATAAAGGATGTGTATATATGGATAATATGGGAGTGGCGAAGACACCAGGTATGCCTGGTGAGCGTACGGAGGGCGCGGAAGCGAGAAAAGGCCTTTTCATAGATATTATCAAGGTGATGGTTCCATTGGAGGTTATTTTCAAAGGTAATGCCTAAATATTTTAATAGATTAGTCTCCGTGTTGGGTGTATTGTACATAGTTAGTAGAACTCGATGACGGGGACGGCAAAGACGGGATTTTTTACGGAAAACAATAAATTGAGTTTTAACAGGATTAACGGACAGATGCCAGGATTGAAGCCAGGTTTCGAGGGTAGTGACGTAGTCTTGGAGTTGAGTAGTTAATGTGTTAGTCGTGGTGGAAAGGGCAAGAATAGCTAGATCATCTACATATTGATACAGGCGGAGGGGAGGTTCAGGATGGGGAATATCATGAGTGAAAAGGATATACAGCAAAGGTGAAAGTGAGGAACCTTGTTGAACTCCGGAAGTAATAGGGAAAATATAAGAGGTGCCATGAATTAAGATACGAGCTGTGCGGAAGCGAAGATAGTGATAAATAAAACGAATAAGAGTAAGAGGAAGCGGTAAATGGCGCAATTTAAACAGTAAGCCGGATTGCCACACAGTATCAAAAGCTCTATGGACGTCAAGACACACCAGTACAGCAGTTTTCCGAGGTAGTAGAAATGAATTTAGGGATGGCGTAATTTGAAATAAATGATCCTGGGTTAAGAAATTTGATCGGAATCCGGCTTGGGAGATAGGGAGGAGGTTGAGGGAAGTAAGATAGCGATATATACGACGTGATAAGAGAGCTCTAAGATCTTAGATAACACGGGTAAAAGACAAATAGGCCTATAGGTAGAAATATCGGAAGGAGTTTTGCTAAGCTTGAGGAAGAGAAGTACGATAGCTCGACCCCGATGAGAGGGATAACTACCAGTATAGAGCATAGTAGTACCGTATAGACTATACTGAGGAGATCGAAGAGAATGGGTGGGGCTTCACGGATGTGACGGTAGGTTATGGAATCAGATCCGGGGGCAGTATTTTTCCGATGTTTAAGGAAAGTACGGATTTCATGAGGCGTGATAGCGGAATTAAGTGGGTGAGTATAATCAATATTAGGATAATGATGAAAGGAGGGTTGAAGTTCAGGACGATCTGGATGTCTATAATGGTTAATTATGGACTCATCGGGAATGTAGAGTGTAGGTGAGAAGGATTGAGAGAAGACTTTGGAAAAAGGGTCAGCAAACAAATCAGTTTTTCCTTATCAGTAGTAGGGAGGTGCGGAAGATGATGAATGGGGTAGGTGGGGTGGGATTTTGTATGCTGTGTCAAACGTTTGAATGTCTGCCAAAAACGTCGATAGTTCTGTTCGTCGGAGAGTTCAGTACAAGCTGTAGACCATTGCTTTCGCTTAATAGCTTTGATATAGGAACGGGCATGGCGGAAGGTTCGGCGATGTTGAGTCAAAGTGGTAGGGTCACGAGTTCGAAGATAGTGATGATACAGGTCATGTGCTAAATGCGGTAACTGTAGTCCTTTTTGAGGAATAGGGGGCTTGTTAGGATGATAGGAACGGCGGGGAATGTGCAAGTGATCACCTGTAATTAGTGCATGTTCTAGGAGCGTTATGAGAGAGAGAGAGAGAAGATTCTGGGAGGAAGTAGGGGAGGGAGAATTCTGAAGCAGGTCTGTAATAGTCTGTCGATATTCTGTCCAGTTAGTCTGATTGTAGTGTCTAGTAGGAGGGGGCAGGGTGGGGGAGAATGAGGGTGGGGAGGACACCGGGAATGGTAATGAGATCATATGGATGATAACTACCGATTTCTAAACATTTAGCAGTATTCGGGAGATAGGGGGTTCGAACCCCACTGTCGGCAGCCCTGAAGATGGTTTTCCGTGGTTTCCCATTTTCACACCAGGCGAATGCTGGGGCTGTACCTTAATTAAGTCCACGACCGCTTCCTTCCCAGTCCTAGCCCTTTCCTGTCCCATCGTCGCCATAAGACCTATCTGTGTCGGTGCGACGTAAAGCCAATAGCAAAAAAAACACATTTAGCAATAATCGGAGATAGGGAAAATGAAGGAACGTCTGGTGTGGTGTTGGAATGTGGTAGGGTCGCAGGTGAACTTATCAGAATCCCTTATAAGAGGCACAGTCTGATAACTGCATACGGGAGATAAATCTCCACAATGGAATTAGTGCCCGCCTAGCAATTATGTGTGGAAAATTCTAAATTCCCATGGTGGGAATGAGATATTTTTCACCAATAGAGCATGTCAAAAATGTATCAAAAATATATCAGATGTAAGGCTTTTCAGGCGTTTGCTCTATTAACCAGCGTTTCGTCTTAGGTCTGCAGGTGAACATCATCATCATCATCATCATCATCATCATCATCAAGGGGTTATTTCATTCCCAATCCTCAGATAAGGAGCGGGCGGGCCAGCACCTAAACTAGTAGCTCTTTGGCCGTGTTTAAGGGAAAAGGATCATAGAAGAAATCAAAAGATTGGAGGTATGTGTTGTACATACCAGAGGAGGAAGCAAGATATTGAACTGGCGCAAGGACACCGCGACAACAAGTCGGGACCCAGGGAAGACCCGCAAAACACCCCGCGCAAGAAAACCCCTACAAACACCAGAGAGAGAGAGAGAGAGGGACGAGAAATTTATTTACGTTTCTACGTATCTCGGGCGCGCAATATGGAAAAACATAAATTGTTACATAGAGTTACAGGAGTGTTTACATATATTGAGCTGGTACAATGGGTGGGTTTGGTGTGACATTGGAGTAAGGAGTAGGGTAGTGTTGGGACAGAAGGTAATAGAGGGTAAGCGATGGAGGTGGCGAGTAGGCGAAGAAGGTCCAATATCGGGAGGGGCGGTAGGAAGAATTTGTTTTGTGGAGGGGGTAGGTAAATGACTTACAGGGGTGGGGTGGGTGGCGGGGCGGGTGGGGGCTGTGAGAAGGGGTAGTTGAAGAGGAGCGGACAAGACGGGGTGGGGAGCGAGAGTGCTCCACCCAGTAGGTTCTTCTGCTGAGACGGACGCCAGTGGTGATCAGATGGTGTACGTCGGCGTCAGATGAGAGTTGGAGGCGCATCATGAATGTTGGGCCGTGAGTGTTGAATATGCGAAACGCTCGACGACCTGGGACGCCTGCCGGTTGGAGTTTCTTCAGGATGTCCAATTCGGTGATTGCAGGGTCAATGCCACGGATGACACAGCTCGGAGATGGATGTTGCTGTTGAGCTGTTTCGGCAGCTGCTTCTCCGTGGTAGGCTGGCTGAGCTGCAGAGGTGGTATCCGTGGAGTTAGCAGGGGGTTGCCGGGGACTGGGTAGAGCGGCATGATGGGAGATGGTGGAGGTGGACATGATAGGAGAAGGGTGGCGGGTCGTGGGAGAAATACGTAAAAGTAAACTCGTGTCCTCATGCCGACGTGGTGCAGCTCTTTTCACGCACACCCCCATTGGAGGAGAGCTGCGTGTACCATTTCAACTACATACCAGCCCTCCTGCCATTCGTAAATTTCTGGCAGTACCGGGAATCGAACCCGGGCCTCCGAGAACGGCAGCTAACAACACTAACCGTTACGCTACGGAGGCGGACGTGGGAGAAATGGTAGAAGTGTGTGAGGAAGTCTGGGCAGAAGTGGTGAAGGTGGTGATAGTGGTAGTGGTGATTGTGGATGTAATAGTGGTGGGGGCGGTGGTGACTGCTGGGGTATGCGATGTGGATGGACGTTAACAGTGCGAAGGGTGTTAGGATAATTTAATGTTTGCTGGATGAGATGTTCGGGAGTAGGGACCACTTCATGAAGGCGGCCGTTGATGGCCGCGCCGCTGGTTATGAGAGCTGCCGTTACTTCTGCATGGAGGAGGTAGGCCAGGACCTGCTGCGAACTTGGAGTGGGTCCGTCCCGGAGCCGGAGAATATTGAAGATGGGGACGCCGGACCGGCTAAGTTCGAGGCAAATAAAGGTCTCAGAGAGCAGTGTCCACGCCCTGGACGAGGCAAGTGTACATGACGGAACGGGGGAGGCGACAGCCAACTAGGCGTCTGCCTATTTGATTATTCTTAGGCCGACTGAGTCGCAGACGAGAAGAGGGCCACCCAGCCGAAAAAATTGTGATGGATGCAGGTGAACGTTCGTTCGTTTTCACGTTTTCATTCCCACGCAACACCGCCACCGCCACCATGTCCACACGCCGACGCCGCAGCAACCGCCGAGTCTCTATAATCACCAACGCAGCTACCACCATCATCCACAGCTATGCCTAACTGTGTACTTCGCGGCATCGACCCTGCAATCTCAGCACGGGAAATACTCCGGGAACTTCAAGCAGCTGGCCTCCCCTCCCGCCGTGCGTCCAGGATCCAGAACGCCTCCGGTCCTACATACCTGGTCAGACTACATCTTCCAACTGCCTACGACGTACACCATTTAATCAAAACGGAGCTACTATCTACCGCCATCGATATAAACTGGAACCCTCTCATTCACCGCCCCTACCACTTCGCCATTCCATTCCAAACACGTCTCGTCGCCCCCGGACAGCCCCTCCTCCCTTCGAACCTCGTCAACCAGTCTGTACGCCGTTCCCCCGACAAGTTTCTTCTCTACACCTCTTCCGAAGTTTGAACTCCTTCGTCTCCTTACTACCTCCCTTTGTAATCTCAACGCTACCCTCCAAATTCTAAACTTTCATCTCCACCCAAGTACACCACTCTCACCTCCACATCTCGCACATAGCCTATCTGTCTTCTTAAATACAGCACTCGATAGCCGACACGTCCTTTATTATCATCTCCTTTACTTATTTATACCGCCTTTTACCCATCTCCCTCTTCTCTCACTTCTTCTGAACCCCGTCACCTCTCCTGGCCAGAGAAAGGGCGTTACCCTCTAGGTGGCCCGCCCCACCCCTTCAGGGTGGGGAATGGAAGCTTTGTTAGTTAGTTCACCTGCACCGCATTCCGGCACACAGAGCTTTTAGAATCAAGAATCCCATTGGACCTACATTCTTGGTCAGGCTACAACTACCTGCGGAAGCAGACGTCCGCCATCTTCTTCTCAACGGAGTCTACACCTTCAGTCATCGCCATAAAGTTGAACCCTCCCGCTCCCCTCCTCGAACACCTCCTAGACCCGCATGACGTTGTACGCAGCCAGCCCCTCCTCCCCAATATCGATATTCTGCTCGCCCATCTTCTCTCTCCATTTGTTCCTTCTTGCAAGCTGCCCTTCTCAGACTCTTCACCACTTCGTTAAACCAGATCGCCGCCACACTCCTCTCCAATCAACTACACCCTGGCACTCTTGTATAACCCCATTCATTTTCTACGCATCCTCCCTCACAAATCCCTTATCATTCCTCCCATCGTTGCCACCTCACAATTTATTCACTTCGTCCTTCCAACATATTCTTCCCATCACACCACCTTTCTCCACACAACTCTGGCCCGAGAGACGGCGTCACCGTTTAAGGGGCCCGCCCCGCCTTCGGGCGGGGAATGAAACACGCTGTCATCATCATCGTTCACCTGCACGACCCTTCGCCGTCCAACGGTTTTTCTGCACCGTAACTCAGGCACGCAGGGCATTCCCTGTTAAAAAAGTGTTCTGACCTGGTGGACAGAAGAAATTCCGAGAGGTATCACCTCAGGGCGAGCTCATCGTCAGCCGTACTCACTTCCTCCGACGAACGTAACACCATTCTTCGTTATGCATCGCTATTCGCCTTATCGTCCAGCTACCTTTACGGCTACGACCACGACAACCACTACCACCATCTCCACTGACTTCAGTCAAACAGCTGCAGCAGCTTACCACTCAGCCGTAATATCTAGTTTTGCCACTCCCGACAATCAGGCCAGATTTCTTCCTACAACAACAGCTTCGCTGGGGGACAACATTACAGTTCACTTCCAGTTTAAGAGGTTTTCTCCACAGTCTGCTCCGGAGGAAGAACAAGCCCCACGACGCCTTGCTCTGGACCCGAACCCTGCACCATCGACAGACAATACAAGTATGCCTCCGCAGTCCATGGACGCTATCAATCAGCCCATTTCTGCCAATTCTCCACCCACCACCACTACCCCCTCTCCACTCGGACTTTCATCCGTATCCGGCACAAGACGTCCCATCATTTATTCCCGTTTGCTTCAACCTACCCCCTCAGGAACGCATTCATTTCTACTCTCCAATCCTGCCCCCGAGTTCCAGTCTCCCAACGCCATTTTCTCCACCCTGCTCAGATTTAATATGCGCCATGAAGATATAGCGGACATCCGACGAACAACAACTGGAGTCGTCATTCAAGTTAATGGGGACATCGCGGCCACTCAACTCACCACTGCAAAAGGAGCTCACTAACTTGGATCAACTACCCCTTTTCAACTCCTCTCTCCTTAACCCATCAAAACTCCCCCGTCCCCACCACGCTACCGTCTTCTCAGCTGTTTAATACGAGGTGTTGACCTCTCTATTACAGACGAAACAATAATCTCCGAACTTCACGCGGAAAGCATCCCAGTCAAGAAGGCATTCATAATCAAGAACTCCCCAGGTCCCACCTATATGGTGAGAATTCTTCTGCCATCGCCCGAAGATGTCGACCATGTTTTGACCAGCGGGGTCTCGATACATAGACACCACCATAAAGTGGAACCATCTCGTGCCCCACCACCACAAGGCATCCGGTGTGAGCGCTGTCTCATCTACAATAATCATACCACCATTCAGTCTACCGCCGAAACTCCTAAATGTGGACATTGCAGTCAAGATCACTCTACACCCAGGTGCCTCAACACGCATCATCCCCCGCAATGCATACCTGTGGAGGTAATCACGCAGTGTATTCTCGCCGCTGCCGTCGCCGCCAGTAATATAGGCTCCGGAATGTTCAAGCTGATACAGCATTTGTTTAACCTCATATAAATATCCATTGTAGGATTGCGTGGGTGTGTACAGCGCGTGAAGAACACTTTGGGAATCTGTAAAAATATTGACTTTCGGAAACGCATGTTGTTGCACATATGATAGTGCTTGTCGAATTGCAAATAGTTCTGCCGTGAAGATAGTTATATTGTTCGGTAAGTGATACCGAAAACTTGTGAATGAATTGGAATCAAAGAATGCTGCTACAACCCCCTGTTGAGACTTTGCTCCATCTGTAAATATATTTACGTCGTGTCCGCTTGGTGATATTCTAAGTTTCTTTACTGTTTTCTTGGCTAGTTGCTTTACGTCGCACCAACACAGATAGGTCTTATGGCGACGTTGGGACAGGAAAGGGCTAGGAGTGGGAAGGAAGAGGCCGTGGCCTTAATTAAGGTACAGCTCCAGCATTTGCCTGGTGTGAAAATGGGAAACCACGGAAAACCATTTTCAGGGCTGCCGACGGTGGGGTTCGAACCTACTATCTCCCGAATACTGGATACTGGACGCACTTAAGCGACTGCAGCTATCGAGCTCGGTTTCTTTACTGTTGGCATAATTAATGCGGTACTTTGTGAGGGGTGGGGTGATAAGAAGGATGATTGAATAATAATCTGAGGTTTAAAATTAAGGGTTTCGTATGGATATGCGTGCATGATTAATTGTGGTGTTCGGAGTACAGAGCCGCGAAGATGATGCAACTCTGCATACGCCAGATATATCGCTGGGTATCTGCCATTTTTCGGAGGGCGTTTTTGATAATATTCAAAAAGAAGTTGAAGTTTGGGTATAATAATGAAATTCGATCTAGTAAGGTGTTTCAGAATATATTTTTTGCTAACATTAAACGTCTAATGGAGAGAGGGTATTCACTTGTTTCGACTAGCAATGCATTTGTGGGGGTAGTTTTAAGAGCACCAATACAAGGTCTTAATGCTTGGTGTTGTATTATATCAAGTTTTTCTAAAGTAGTTTTAGGTGCTATATCAATTATATACGCACTATAAACCAAATAAAAACGTATGGTAGCCCGATAAAGCAGTAATGCGGATGATGGTTCTGCTCCCCATTTTCGCCTAGTAACAGTGTGTAGAATGTTAAGGTAACCTTCTGCTTTTCTACGTAAGGACTGAATATGAAATTTCCAGTTGAGGTTACGATCAAGACGTATACCTAAGTATGTGTGCTGATTAGTAAAAGGAATGCTAAATCCGTCAAAACAAATGGCACTATTGTCAAAAGTACGTTTTTGGGTAAATATCATTGCTGCGCACTTTGGGATTGAAAGTTGTAGACCGTGAATATTTAGCCATTGCAATACTTTGCTCATAACATTCGAAATCGTTTGGCGACATTCATCAAAGTTTTTATGCGAAAAGTAAATCACAGAATCATCTGCAAAGGCCAATACTCGAGCTAAAGGTGTTGTTATTGTTTCTAATTCGCTCATGTATAAGGCAACTAATATACCGCTTAATATCGCGCCCTGAGGTAAGCCATGAGAGGTCTGACGACTCGGAAAGTGGTAGTGGGCAGATTTTAGTGTTAATGTGCGATTGGTAAATGTTACGCAGTATTGTGGATGTGCAGAGGTGAAAGAAGGTGTCTGGGTGAACAGGTCTCAAAATACGAAATTGATGATGATGATGATGATGCTTGTTGTTTTAAGGGGCCTAACATCGAAGGTCATCGGCCCCTAATGGTACGAAATGAAAGAACAAAAATTGCAAAGGCATCCACTGACCAAAATAAAAATAAAATATGCCATGAAGAATGAATGGATGGACAGGAACTCAACAAAACACAAAACAAACAAAGAAAGAACAGTGGATCGGACTCAATACAGATCGAAAATAACATTATTACCGACCAAGGAACCACTTATAAAGCACAATGATGCTTGGTGTCTAAAGGGGGTGCAAAATCCACGTCGAAGGCCCCACAGAATGGTACATGTCGCGAGTAAAATAGAACCATGGTATGTGTCATGTTGGGGTATTAATCAGAAGTAGCGAAGACTCACGGTGTTCCACAAAAGATGGTACTACTCACAAGTATTGCAATACGTACAAGTAACGCAGACGTATGGTGTGTCTCACACAATGGCCCAACTCAGAGTCAACGCAAACCGAGAAGGTTCCCCACCTAGGTGTACTAAACACGGGCGCCGGTATTCCCGTGGTGTTCCTCACATAGTGGGTACTAATCACAGGGAACGCAGACCCACGGTGCTGCTCATATAGTGGTACAACTCACAGGCTACGCCCAGACCCGCGGTGTTGCACACATGGGTACGACGCACGGGTACTGGAATCCACCAGGCCAGGCTTTTACTGCTACTAATCACAAACCTATTTCGTACCGAATTTAGTGGTACTACTCGCAAGTACAGGCAACCTATGGTGTTCCCCGCGTGATGGTACGATTCAAAATTAGTTTCATGGTTCTAATTCAGTCAGCCCTTGGTCGCCCCTTTTAGTCGCCTCTTACGACAGGCAGAGGATACCGCGGGTGTATTCTACATGTGCGTCCCCCACCCGCAGGGGGTAAAATACGAAATTAAAGTTAATTTAACAAGGTTATATTTTCTTTTCAAGATCAATAAATAACAATTATAACAGGTACTCAGTAGCCTAGCAACAATTCGAGAATGTACAATTACAGTGTTACAGGATTTGGGCTCCGCGAGCCAGACACAAAATTCTTGGGCAATTAGCCCAACTTTAGCCAGATACCAGGTTTGACAAAGGGGCAGAAACCCCAATCATGGTCAGGAGCTCTTGCTCCCTATTACTCAGTAAAGCCTGCTCGAGGCACACAGAAATCAAAATTTTAAGAAACCCGCTCTTAAAGTTCAAGCCTATCAAAGGCCACACCAAACTCCACTTTCAAGTTGACCTCCAAACACAAATAACACAGGGGTAAAAATACCCAACCTACTGAGGCCTATTCAGTGAAGAAACAGGACAATTACATGGCCTCCAAAATACCAACTTGAGAGGAGGCGAAACTGCACTCCTAATATACTTTACTGAAACCTACTTGGCACTAGGCCTCTAATGCAAGGGCTAATCCCATACTAAAGAGGTGACTTATATAATAAAACGATTTACATTACATTAGGAGGGAAGAAAATAAGTTCACCTCAAAGCAATATGAGTGGGAGCTCGAGAGGGTTAAGCACTCTCTATCCCAATTTGTAGTTTAAAAGGATAGAATTGATACCAAGTGTCTTTACATTTTAAAGGAAAGTTACGTGGTAAAAGGCTTCGGACCTGCCCCGAGAGTTAAACTGCTGAGCTAGCAAGAAAAGAAGTTATTAAAAGGCCATTACCTGGTGGTTGAACTGCTGCCCGAAGAAAGAGGCGCTTCCCGCCCCCTGCTACATAATTTACACAAAGATAGATATTACTGAAGTGGCCCGGAGACCCGAAAATCAGCAGTTTATATACCCTCGTGGAAAGTTCGAGGCGTTTCGTGAATGATAACACCCTCCCACAAGCATTTTATTGGTTAATGGCAAAAACTACTACACCAGATGAAGAAGAAACATTTATTGGTGGAAAATTAATTACAGAAATTCCTTATTGGTCAAATTCAAAACTGGCGGAAAGAAAGGGTTAACATTGCCAACTTAAACAATGGCAGAAAGAAATTTAATAAAGAACAAACTTATAAGTACTAAATTTCTTCAAAAAAAAGGTTCCTTCACTTCGCACTAGGGTGCACAATTGTAGTTCTTAAGTAGTGTCCTCTAGAAGAGAATGTTCACACTTCTTGCTACAGATAAAACAAAAACGAATCGAAACTGACATAGTTCAGAACACTTCAAAATTTATAGTAATGACATATTCTGAGAAATCGTTGAATTAATATGGAAGTTAAAGTTCAGGCTTCCTCCAGTAGAGGAGTTTTAACTGGCGCAAAGTTTGAATTAGCGGCGTGGAGGTGTACCACACAGTACAGTAAATAATTGTTGTAAAATGGAAATGAATTTAAAGGGAAAACCGTACATAGATAATTTTTCCCATAGAATGTGTAGCAATACAGAATCATTAGCACCTTGTATGTCTAGGAATATGGCTATGGTTGTCTGCTGTCTCCAACGGGCGAACAAAATGTCTAGGATTAGTATTTGATTGGATCTTGGGTGCTACACCCCTTTATGAAGGCGAATTGGTACTTAGGAAAACTATTGTAGTGATCTAAAACCCATATTAATCGTCGAAGTAAAATTTTACAGAATATTTTACGTATACACGAACTCAGTACTATCCCACGAAAGTGTTCTGGATTATCTGGTAGTGTATGAGGTTTTAATATAGGCTTTACATAAAACTTCTTCCATTGCACGGGGATGTGTACCGTGTGTAAAATATCATTAAAGTGCTGGAGAAGAACTATTTGTCGTTAATATAACAGTTTGACGTTCGTTTAAGGTTATTGGTTTAGTTAAAAGGGAGAAATAACAATGCGGTGCATTTACTGGTGATATTAATGGGGGTAGCGTATAATCAGGGGTGAACGATTGAAGAAAGGGATCAAGTACTGCTCTTGGAAAATGATACTGTGCCTGATGTTGAAAAGTTCTCGTTATCATGCGTGTAGCATTCCATAAGTGAGATGCAGGGATATGTGAAGTTAATGATGATAGAAAAGTTTTCCAAGCATTTCGCTTTTTAGTGTTAACAATGAGTTTTGTTTTGCCAATATGTCGTTTTAATTGTAAATAATTAGTTGGCGTCATTGATTGTCGATAACGTTGGAACAATATTTTACGACGATAGATTAGTTCGTGGCATACCTTTTCCCATCATTTAATTGTTTGAGATGATAGAGGTGAAGTTGTCACGAGTGGTTTACAAGGTGATACGTATTTAAATATTGAGTCAAAAGTATGAGAAGGGTGGAAAATATGATCGTATTGCCACCTTCACTTAGGAATACTTGATTGACGTATTCGCGATATGTATGATTATTAAAATTTTTATAGGAACGTATATTACTTACTTGATCTGTTGTTTGCTTCGTTATTACGGATTTACCAAGACCATATGTGATGATTATAGGAAAATGATCACTCGTACGAGTATCAGCTAACGTGTGCCATGTAGTGTATGGGACCATGTGTGTACGGCATAGCGTTAAATCCACGGCACTGGGAGGGGAACCCAGGCGAAGAGAGGCGAGTTGGGGAACCGTAATTAATTTTTATAAAATTACGTTGATGAGACGTGTAAAGTAAATTTGAACCCCTTGGTGTATTCGATGAACTTCCCCATTCTGTACGGTGACAATTGAAGTCGCCGAATACAAAGACATTTTGAAATTGATCAAATTGGGAAAAAATTGTGACCATTGGCCTTTTGTAATATAGACATCTGGTGGACAATATAGGTTAATGAAATAAATACTATTATAAATTAAACCGACAACATAGGTTTGAGGAATCTGATTATTAATTGTTAAGGGCATATAACTAAATGAATTATGGATACATGTAGCTACTCCATCATAACCGTCTCCATCATGTCTTAGAATATGATAACCCGGTATAGTAAAACGAGTATTAGGTGTGAATCAAGTTTCTTGCAGCATAATAAGATTGGCCTGGGATTCTTGAATAAGTAATTGTAATTCATGCTTTTTTGTTATTGCACTCCTAACATTCCATTGAAGAATGTTTATCATAAACGGTTAAAATGTTAGCTATATGATCCCGTAATTTTTATATTACGTGAGTGAGTTGGGGCTCATTTCCCAAGGATTGAAATAACAATAAAATTATACGCTGAATTTCTTTTTGAAGGTGTTCTTTCATATGATGGAATACTGGGGCCTGTGAGGCCGACATATCTCTTATTACTCGATTTTGTGAGGGGAATGTAGTAGGTTGCAAAGTCACCTTTGCAGATGACGTACTAGGTTGATAAGAAAGTCCTTCTAGAGGGGTATTTTCGTTACGAATAATGGACAGATATCCCCTTTTATCGTATCCTGTCTCTGGCGCAGGGGGCTGGGACTGCATTACTACCTGTGTAAACTTCCTTTTTCGCGGATTATCTGTAGGGGGAGGAGTAATCTCCTGTGACAATGGAGGAAAATGTGTAGGGTGTTGTTCCGGGTAATAAACTGGAAGAGCTACCTTGGCTTTCGCTTCAGCAAAGGAAACGTGCTCTGTACTCATAATGTTTTTCAGTTGAACTTGGTATTTTTGTTCCGGACACTCTGAAGATCCTGTTAAATGTTCCCTTTTACAATATGGGTACTTGGTGAATTGTTCCGTACATTGGTTGCTGGCATGCTGCTGGGAACATTTACCACATCTATGATTTTGCGCCTTACAATGTTTTCCCGTATGTCCATATCTTTGACATTTCCTACATCTGATAGGGGTACAGATAAAGGGTACATCTAAATACACTTTGTACAATGCCACTTGTTGTGGTAAGGTTTGTGCATGAAATATGATGTTAATTGATCCTGTAGGTAGATACTCTGTTGTGTCGTTTTGTACGACTTTTCGGCTGAGACGTTGGACTGCTTTAATAGGTACTGTCGTTTCTAGTTTATGGAGAATTTCATCATCTGAGATGTTTTTATCTACACCGCGTATAATACCTACTCGGAGAACATTAGAAGAGGGGATGTATGCTTTGACTTTTAGCGATTCTAACATTGGATTACGCAAGAAGGCATTAGCTTGAGTTGCTGTATGAAATGTAACTTGGATACGATTTCTGCTTTTTCTTTGCAGCGATTTAACATTTAAATCGTGTTCATAAAACCTTCGTCCGAGAGCCATTGGGTGTAACTGGCCCATGTTTTTGTCCACGGTTGATTCCACGAAAACTATGTAAGGACCATAATGAAACTTTTTATAATACTCAGGTATAGTGTACGATGGAGGTGCTTAACTACGCTGATACTGCTGTTGTTCAGAAGAAAGTTCCTTATTTAATGGGGTTTCTCCTTGTTGAACACTGGTGGTTGATTTGGTTTGCTGTAGAGTAGCAGATTCTGACGATCGACTATCTGCGGATTCATCATCCAGAGGTACTTCGATTTCTTTATCCACTGTTAACTGATCGCCTGTGAGTGGCATGAGCCCCCCGCTGGAGGCAGCCATGGAGCACTATGCTCTCACTACATACACTCGAGAATAACAGTAACCAACACGCCGCACACGATATTACTACCACACCGACTGTCCTGCCGAACGGCGAGCAAGCGACTGGTACTACGTGCACTTTTTAGTGATAGATTTTCTTCTTCTCCTTCTCTTCTTATGAATTTCTTGGGCGCTACTGAAAAGCCATTACCCAGTCACAACACTTACTGTCACTGTAACCGCTGATTCTAGCGCGTACATAAATAATAATATTGAAGTAATAAAATAATACCAGTAGTAAATAATATAATACTTAATAATATGACTAAGGAAATAGTACTAAATAACGCAGTGGCGGTGCATTGACATCAAAACATAGAAGCGTGACGAGTATCTTTTAAATACGCAAAACTAAAGCAAGTATAGGAAACACTTACAGGCCTAAAAATGACAACTAAGGTAGGATGTGGAAGCTGCTGGACAACCCTACGAGGTCTAAGGAACGAATAACGTTATGGGGGAGAAAAGACTTACATGAAACACTCTCTAGCTCAATTATATTAAAAATAACAGATAACCAAATTACAAGAGATAAAGTTACATACAAGAACAGCAGATACTTTACACATTTGACAAACGGAACAACTACGAAACCAAAACAGAAATGAAAGGATAATTGATTAAAAGACAGGAGAAAGACTTTAAATTACAAGATCGAGAATCTAGGGCAAACTCAAGACGCGTTAAATATTAAAACTTTGAAAATCACATTAACCAAGAAAATACCGAAATGCAAAGGAATTAAATTAAATTAAACGGAATCAGAAAACATTGAAAATAACATGAAAATAGCACTGAAATAACACTTACCTCGGAAAGTCAGGGGTTCCCGAGGGTAGCACTCGAGCGCGAACGCCCGCTAGGGCGGTCGGATGGAAAATGACGCCGAGCATACGCATCATTTTTCTAAAGCCGGCTTCATCCATAGAGTTCATTCCTAAATTAGCCTTTATCTCCTCATTCCGAGTACTCTCCTGCCATTGCTCCCACCTGTTCGTACCAGCAATCATTCTCGCTACTTTCATGTCTGTTACTTCTAACTTATGAATAAGATATCCTGAGTCCACCCAGCTTTCGCTCCCGTAAAGCAAAGTTGGTCCGAAAACAGACCAATGTCAAGATAGTTTCGTCTGGGAGCTGACTTCCTTCTTACAGAATACTGCTGATCGCAACTGCGAGCTCACTGCATTAGCTTTACTACACCTTGATTCAATCTCACTTACTATATTACCATCATGGGAGAACACACAACCTAAATACTTGAAATTATCGACCAGTTCTAGCTTTGTATCACCAATCTGGCATTCGATTCTGTTGAATTTCTTACCTATTGACATCAATTTAGTCTTCGAGAGGCTAATTTTCATACCATACTCATTGCACCTATTTTCAAGTTCCAAGATATTAGACTGCAGGCTTTCGGCACAGTCTGCCATTAAGACCAAGTCGTCAGCATAGGCCAAACTGCTTACTACATTTCCACTAACTGAATCCCTCCCTGCCATTTTATACCTTTCAGCAGATGATCCATGTAAACTACAAATAGCAAAAATGAAAGATTACAGCCTTGTCTAACTCCTGTAAGTACCCTGAACCAAGAACTCATTCTACCACCAATTCTCACTGAAGCCTATTTGTCAACATAAATGCCTTTGATTGATTTTAATAATCTACCTTTAATTCCATAGTCCCCCAGTATGGCGAACATCTTTTCCCTCGGTACCCTGTCATATGCTTTCTCTAGATCTACGAAACATAAACACAACTGCCTATTCCTCTCGTAGCATTTTTCAGTTACCTGGCGCATACTGAAAATCTGATCCTGACAGCCTCTCTGTGGTCTGAAACCACACTGGTTTTCATCCAACTTCCTCTCCACGACTGATCGCACTCTCCCTTCCAGGATGCCAGTGAATACTTTGCCTGGTATACTAATCAATGAGATACCTCGATAGTTGTTGCAATCCTTCCTCTTCCCTTGCTTATAGATAGGTTCAATTACTTTTGTTTTTGCTAGGGGCTTTACGTCGCACCGACACAGATAGGACTTATGGCGACGAGGTGCAATTACTGTCTCTGTCCAATCTGAAGGTACCTTACCAACACTCCACGCTAATTTTACTACTCTATGAAGCCATTTCATCCCTGAGTTCCCACTATACTTCACCATTTCAGGTCTAATTTCATCTATTCCTGCAGCCTTATGACAATGGAGTTTATTTACTATCCTTTCCACTTCCTCAAGCATAATTTCACCAACATCTTTTTCCTCCTCCCCATGAGCTTGTCTGTTTGCAACACCACCATGATGATTTCCTTTTACATTGAGAAGATGTTCAAAATATTCCCTCCACCTCTCCAGTGATTCCCTGGGATCTATTATGAGTTCACCTGAATTACTCAAAACACTGTTCATTTCCTTTTTCCCTCCCTTCCTAAGATTCTTTATTACTGTCCAGAAAGGTTTCCCTGCTGCTTGACCTAGCCTTTCCAGGTTGTTACCAAAATCTTCCCATGACTTCTTTTTGGATTCAACAACTATTTGTTTCGCTCTGTTTCTTTCATCTACGTACAACTCCCTGTCTGCCGCAGCCCTTGTTTGGAGCCATTTCTGATAATCTTCCTTTTTACGTTTACAAGCTGCTCTCATTTCATCATTCCACCAAGATGTTCGCCTTTTCCCATCTTTACACACAGTTGTTCCTAGGCATTCCCTTGCTGTTTCTACTACAGCATCCCTGTATGCCACCCCTTCACTTTCTATATCCTGAAGCTGCTTACTGTCTACTGTTCGAAACTTCTCACTAATCATATCCATGTAGTTCCGTCTAATTTCCTCGTCCTGGAGATTTTCAACCCTTATTCGTTTGCAGACAGATTTTACTTTCTCTACCCTAGGCCTAGAGATACTTAGTTCACTACAGATCAGATAGTGGTCTGTATCATCGAAAAAACCGCGAAAAACTCGTACATTCCTAACAGATTTCCTGAATTCAAAGTCTGTTAAGATATAGTCTATTATGGATCTGGTACCCCTAGCCTCCCATGTGTAGCGGTGAATAGCATTATGCTTGAATGTATTCGTAACAGCTAAACCCATACTAGCACAGAAGTCCAGCAAACGCTTCCTATTCCCATTAGCTTCCATATCTTCCCCACATTTACCAATCACCCTTTCGTATCCTTCAGTTCTATTCCCAACTCTCGCATTGAAATCGCCCATTAGCACTATTCTATCCTTGCTGTTGATCCTGACCACGATGTCACTCAATGCTTCATAAAACTTGTCAACTTCATCCTCATCCTCACCCTCACATGGTGAATACACGGACACAATTCTTGTCCTAATTCCTCCCACTGACAAATCTACCCACATCATTCGCTCATTTACATGCCTAACAGAAACTACGTTGCGTGCAATGGTATTCCTGATAAAGAGCCCTACCCCAGACTCTGCCCTTCCCTTTCTAACACCCGTCAAGTACACTTTATAATCTCCTATCTCTTCCTCATTATCTCCCCTTACCCGAATATCACTTACTCCTAGCACATCCAGATGCATCCTCTTTGCTGACTCAGCCAGTTCCACTTTATTTCTTCCATAAGCCCCACTAATATTGATAGCTCCCCATCGAATTCCATTTCGTTCGCCAAGTTGTTTCCAAGGAGTCCCTCACCTGTCAAATGGGAGTGGGACTCCATTACTCCCATAGGTCCGAGGCTTGCCTAAAGTGTTCTGAGCTCGGTAAATTCATGAAGCAGGATGCTGCCCTACTTGCACATAGTCCAAGTGAGGATCTCTCCTCTAACGGGTTATGGACCACCGGTGAATTATATAGGCCCAGCCGCCTGAGCATAAGGAGGGACACGACTCATTATATGTCCGAGATGCCCACTCCCATTCCATAGCAACTGGTATCCCGACTCTCAGGACCACTTACTAGGCCACTCAGCCGTTGCCCATGGTTCACGAGCTAGGACGTGACTACAGTAACCCACAAACATGAACCAAAATATTACAAACAAAATAAAATCCTTCAGATATGTTAAATTTAAAAAAGACTTTTACATTTCCAAACTCTTAACTTCTTGCAACACACAACATCCAGTTCCAGTTCTCTATCCCACCACAGCTTACAGTCACAAATCTTCAAGAGAAACAGACTGAGTTTTACTTAAGATGGATAGAGTTGTTGAACACTTGTAGAAACACTAGGGTTACAAGTCGAGAACGTGACGTCATCATAGGTTACAGCAAAGAGATTGGGTTACCGTTATGTAGAGGAGGATGCGAGTTAAGAAGCTCATAAGACTCACTAGTCAAAAGAATTTAGGGTTAAATGCTACAATTATCCAAACATTCTTGAATAGCAATAACAAGTGAAGGTGTAGGCTGTTGAACGAGGCGAGTGACTGTTGTGGGTACTTGTATTTTTTGCGAGCGTGAAGTGTGGAGAAAACGTTTCCTATGTAGGGCGAAATGGGAACATTGAAAGGATATGTGATTAATGAACACATGAACACATGGGTGAATCCGCTAACTTTAATTTGAATTTATAAGCCGGAGTTAGAGCCTGATTAAAGCGTAATCTGATAATTGTTGTAATATGTCTGCGTGAATATTTTGTTGTTGAAAACCATGGGTGACTAGCAATACTTGGTTGCAGTTGATAGTAATATTTTCCTTTGAGTTTCGCCGATTGTGCCCAGTTGTGCTGCCATTTTTGTTGAATAGCAAGTTTAATAATCGGCGTGAAATCTGTGTAGAGAAGGGCTATGGAAGCACTGATTTCGGTTCCGGATGCAGCTTGTTTTACCATTTTATCAGCCTGATCATTACCTGCGTTGTTCGAATGTCCTTTTATCTATGTTAAAGTTATATCAGCAGCATTTTCATCGAGTTCAAATAAAAGGCGTCGAATATTGCAGGTGAACCAATTTGTATAGGACTTATAAGGCATTAAACTTTGAAGCACACTTAAGGAATCTGTAAAAATGATAGCTTTGGAGACGTGGTTATGTTTTAGGTACCGGTATAGCAAAGCTTGTCGTATAGCGAAAGCCTCAGCAGTAAATATTGAGGGATAGTTTGGAAGTGTGTATTGCTCACAGACGTGTAACTGCGGAATGTAATATGCGGCCCCCGTGTCTACATTTTGTTTGGATCCATCTGTATATTTTATAAGAGTAGGATTGAGATCATTTATCGCCATTTTAAGTGTTAGTTTATGTATTTCAGAAAGTTGCATTGTGCTGTTATTAAAGGAAATGTGCTGAGACACTACAATATTAGGTTTGTAGTGCATAACATTGTATGGCATTGTTTGTATGGAAGCGAAATATTTTGTTGAATGCTAGTATGATATTGTCGCGTCAAGTTGAATGCGTCTAACAAAGCGGGAGTCCGTGTTTGCTGTTGAGAACGTTGCCGATATTTCTCCACTAATTTTAGTTTGGGTAGGATAGGATGTCTAGCTAGCGCCCTTCGGGGCAATACAAATTTAGAAGCTAAATACAAACGGCGATAGTGGAGCGGCATGTCACATGTTGCAACAAGTAACGCATTAGTAGGGGAAGGTGGTAAAGCGCCTCTACATAATAGGAATGCTCGATGTTGAATTACATAGAGCTTGTGAATAAGAGTGGAGGAAGCAATATCAAAATAAAATGATCCATAATCTATAAGCGAGCGTATTGTATGCCGATAAAGTAATAAAGTCGTTACGGGATCAGCACCCCATTTTCGTCTAATTATTAATTTCAATATATTGGTAATTTTTGAGTCTTTTTTGAAAGGTATTCGAAATGGCGTTTCCAGGACAGTTTATTATCTAAAAATATACCAAGATACTTGTGCACCCGGACTATCGGAATTGTAATATTTGCAATTCTGAAAGAGTTTGTATTATACTTGCGTTTATGCGTGAAATTCATGGCCACATTTTTAGTAGAGGAAAGTTTCAAACCATACTCGTTTAACCATGCTTTAGCAGTAGTTAATGCTCGAGTGATATTAGTTCTGCAGACTTCTAGACTTTCGTAAGAAGAATAAATTACTGTATCATCCGCATAAAGCAATATTCTTGCATCGCGTATTACGATACCTTCTAAATCCTTTAAGTATAGAGCGAATAATAGGCCACTTAAAATGTCGCCCTGAGGCAACCGATTAGACGCGTATCATACATTAGATGTAGAGGTTTGGCATGCGATTTCCATTCGCCGAAAATGTAAAAGATGTTGGAGCATTTTGATAAAATTAGCAGGGAGGTGTAAGTTATGAAGTTTCGACAGTAAAATGTGTATGGGCACGTTGTCATAGGCAGCTTTGATATCAAGGAAAGAAGCAATTGTTCCATGTTTGCATTGTTTTGCTAGCAGCAAATCCGTTAATAATATATTAATGGGATCCGCTGTGCTTCTCCCATTTATAAAGGCACATTGATAGGCGGGTAACAAATTGTGATAAGCGAGACACCATAAAAGCCTTTCCAACAGAATACTGAGGAAGACCTTCCTTAAACATGACCCTAAACGGATTCATCTATATTCGATGAGATTGGTAGTCGGGAGTTTTGGTTTCGATATGGGCACACGCATATATGTATTCCATGCAGAAGGAGGAACATCTGAGTTTAGTATTTGATTGTAATACGCTATGATAATTGCATGTGCATGGTAAGGAAGATGGGAGAGCATTTTATAGGTAATATAGTCCGGTCGAGGAGCAGAAGTAAGTTTCCTTTGGAGTATGTTAAAAAATTATCGGTATGATATAGGTTGGGAGAGTGTGAGAAATTTATCCGGAAGAGGCACTGTAGAATACTGCTGAAATTCTTGAACAACAAAACCCGGAGTTAATGTGTCTTAAAATTGGGAGATGCTTTCGAAGTGTGATTGGTCGAGTTTATTGCATCCAGTGTGCGCTAGTTTATTTATAGCAGCCCAACTATCCTTAATACAGGTGTTTCTATTAAGGGAGTAAATAAAACATTTCCAAGATTCTCTTCGTCTTTCGTTGAATACTTTTCTCAGGTGGGCAGTGTACTTTTTAAATTGCAAATAATTGGCAGGTGTGAAATTTTGATTTAAACTTCTGAGCAGGCTGCGTCTTCGTTTCACCATAGCGGCGTATTGCTTATTCCACCAGTGAATGTTAAGTCGTCTAGTAGTATTGCTATACTTGCGATAATGAAAAGGGTGATATATATCTAGGTAGTTTTGTATATAAGGAAGTATAGGCAGAAGATGTTTGTGATGCAAATTTAATGCGATTTAAAATATAATCATGAAAGAGGTCAAAATCAAAATCCTGCAGATTCCGTGTTCTACGCTGAAGTTTTAAGACTATGTTCTGCGGATGAAGTTGTGTTATAAGGTCAATAATTATAGGAAAGTGATCACTTAGATGAGTGTCTTTGTGCGTGTACCACATTGATTTATGGACGATATTTTCGGAACAAACTGATAGATCTACTGCACTATTGGGGTGCCCGGGTGGCGATAACCGCGTAGGGGGGCCATCATTTAAAATAAACAAGTGGTTATTTAAGACTGCAATAAGAATATGACGTCCTTTTGTTGTGGTATTGACACATCCCCAGTCAGTGTGATGTCCGTTGAGATCACCTGCTATTATTAAACTGTCTTGGGATGAAAATGTGAAAAATAGTGATGCCATTGAAAGGCGTTGCCTTGTATGGAAGGTGGGTAGTAGAGGTTCACGATAAGGAAATGTACTCTCACAGCCAAGCAGTATGTGTTAGGAATCATGTAAGGTAGCAAGACGTTAGTATACGGCATTTGCGATGCAATTAAAGTGAGCACCCCACCGTATCCACAATCATCGAGTCGTTCAACATTATAACACTGGACGGAAAAGGTGGAGTCAGGTTTTAACCATGACTTTTGTAATATAATAATTTGGGCATGATATTCTTGGATAAGAAGTATTAATTCATGCTTTTTTGGAGTAATACTCCTACTGTTCCATTGCAGTATGCGCATCCTCCTCTACGAAAGCTGACTAACGTTGTTAAAGAGGATTTATAATAAATGAGCCCATTGAGGTTGTTCACCCAGAATGTCTGATAAAGCGCTTGAAGTCTTGCAGTATTTCTGCTTGAACATTCTTTGTTAATCGCGGGAGTGTAGGGCGATCAGATGAAGTCTGAGGACATTCTGAACGGGAAGCTGTGTTCCACTTGCACCTCTGGCTGTTGAGTTTGTGAAATAGATACCCGTGGAGCATGCTCCAAGATAGGATTGCGTAAGATCACGTGATAGCCTGCTCTATCAAAGCCTGGCAGGGGAGCTGGTCGAATTGGTCTTTGAATCACTTCAGTGAATTTCCGTTTACGAGGAGTCTCACGTGGAGACGTCGAATTGCTTGTACTAAGCTGTGGAAATAGATGTGGGACGCTAAGGGGGGAAAATCCTGTCGGATGGAGTTTTTCTTGTGCTGCGTAGAAGGAAATATTGTCCACACACATCATGCGCTTGATTGCGATTTGTTGCTAATGAACTTCACATCTATCGGATCCTACACTGTGATTCAGCCCACAATGTAGGCATTTACGCATTAAATCAGAACATGTGTGAGTTTCATGAGTCTTAGAGCAGTTACCGTATCTCGGGTATTTGTTCTGCAGTTTTTGGCTGTATGCCCATATCGTTGACACATCCCACAGATAATAGGGCGAAAAATGAATTCCTGAACCTCTAGTATTACGTGAAAAATAGTAACAAATTCTGGTAAAGTTTGGCATTTGCAGGTTAATTTTATCGTTCCCGTAGGAACAAAGTTAGCTTGCCCGTCACCTGACACACGTCGGTTGAGCCGTTGGGCTTTAACTATACGAACGGGGGATTCAATGTACCGGTACTTGATAATGTCCTCCTCAGTTAACTTCTTATCGACTCCCCGAATTAATCCAATGCGATACAAGCTGGATTCCGGAATGAAAGCTTTAAGTTTATGAGAAGCCAAAATGGGGTGTTTGAGAAAAATGTTGCTGAGTTAAATAGAATTTGAATGCGCTTTGCACCTTTCGGTTTGATAGTTATTATACCTACAATTTTACTATCGTAGAAGAGCCTATCAAGCGTCATGGGATGAATATTTCCAGTGTTTTTCTCATCAGCTGACTGAACATAGATTACGTACGGACCGCGGTGTCCTGAATAGTAGTAAATCGGATTAGTTATAACAATCTTGTCAGATTGTATATTGGATGAAGTGTTTTCACCACCGAGAGCTGGTGTGTTGTCACTATTATTGGTTGACCGCACTGTTTCTTCATGATCAATATTACTAGAAATGTCCATGTCCGGTGAACGGTTAGTACCGCCACCCCCACTATCGAAGAGAGCCATACATCTACCGTAATGCTTGCACTACGAAATATTGCACTTGTCGCACACGACACAATTAGGAAAGTAGAACCGCACACTACCCTGACAGATTTTTGTACTGGGTTGAGGGGTAAGGAGGGAGCACTGCCGGTTTCGATAATACAGCCAACTGAATGGAAATGAAATCTGAATTGAATCGATAATATGATCGATCGATATGAATTTTCTAAACATTTATTCTCTTACGCCAACAACTGTGTCACACACACACAATATATAATACTATATAACATTTCTCGATACGAAATTTGTTCCTATTATGAATTCTATAGTTTGGATTTGCTGTGTAAAAAACAACAGTACGAGTACGTAAAGTGTGCGCCAGATGTCGCACAGTGATCATAAGCTATTCTTAGTTTGTGTTTCAAAGGTTGCCAGTACGAATCTCGAAGGTAACAGAAGTCGACCGATTAAGCACTGGGGTGTAAATCTATCGCTAAAAAGTTCACAGATAATACTCAAAACTACACATTCACTGAATTTTACAAAAAATAAAAAAATAGACCTTATAGTGGAGCACTTTAAACACACGAAACGTTCCTGGACAAAAAATATGAAGTCTGCTCCCACTAACTACAGATTAAACACAGAAAACAGCGATGTTCGACAGTCATAACCTGCAACAGAAGAAAGCATCACTATACGTTAAATTAAATAATGCCAGCTTACACGAGGCGGGTTTAAAAGAGCCACGCTCAGAACATGTGGAGTGCAGTGAAACGCTACTGCTGCAAAATAAAATCACTCATTAGTACGAACTTTAACCCAAAATTACAAAAATGAAAAAGGGATGGTCAGAACACGAGGTGTAAAAAACTACTTACTTACAACCACACATTCGCAGAATTTTACCACAAATAAAATAACAAATTAGGCCTTCTTTCATAGAGCACTTGATCCAGATGAAGAGGCGTTACAGTGGACAAAGTTTCTTCTTCTTTATAATTTAATGGGCTTCGCTTCACAAAATTTGAATTTCGCTCACACTACCCGCCCACTACTGCGAATTTTGGCTCCTCCCTGTGGTCGGACTCCGCCCAAGTCGTCTTGATTCGCTTCCACCAATCACGAAATCTGAAGCCACCATAGAAGATAAAGAGTGGGTATATAGGACTACATAACAGAACTTACATTGCTCGTGGGTAAAGGAGCAGGGGCTGCGAGTAACGTCACGTAGCATCTGATAGTCAAGAACAATTCCTGTTCGAGCTCTCATTGAATGCGGTCGTTCACAGCGAAGACGAGTGTTATTCATCTTAGCGTGTGCAAGTTGCTACCTTGGTAGCATAGTGACTTAGTGTTAAATATCGTGTGCTATATTCTGAGTGCTATAGTGTATTTCATGTAATTTATTTACAATGCCATCTGCCAGGGGGGGGAGGAACTAACAGTAGTCCGAACCTCCTGGAGGGTGGCGATGTATTGGTAGATGGTACAGTTGATATGGCCGATTCAATTATTCTCAATTCAGATAATGGGTATAATGACTCCATGGATTCTCTTGAGGATAGACCTCCTAACCCAACACAAACACCAAGCACCGCCATTCAACAGTCTGACAACCCACCAACTGGGGATGAACAAAATACTAATTCACAAACGATTCCCAGAAGTAAAATTCCACCGGTGACAAGATACCCTGGCAATCATATGGGCCCCTATATTGTGTTTGTTGAAGCAAATGAAAACAAAAATGTGGGCAACTTACACCCAATGACATTGGGTAGGCTCTTTTACGAGCGGAAAATATCGGGTATTAAAGCCATTCATAGAAAGGGGGAAAATCGGATCCAATTAACTTGTTTCACAGCTGACGCTGCTAATTATTTCATGCAACATCCCATTCTCAGTGAAAAAACCTGAAAGCTTATATACCTTCCTCCAGTGTCTACAGGGTCGGTTTAGTAAGGGGAGTGGATTTGACGTTATCTGAATATGACATTAAGCAATTTATAGATTCACCGCTGCCGGTTATAGGTGTGTCCAGCGCCTTAAACGAATGAAATCTAACGGTGATTCATTCGAGTATGTTCCGACTGGAACAGTGAAGATCACTTTTGAAACTCAAACTCTCCCTCAGCAGATTTCTATTTTTAACGTCATCTTGGGAGTTCAGGTTTTCATCTTTAATCCTATTATTTGCAAACATTGTCAACGTTACGGACATACAGCTCCTAATTGTCGGGCGAAAACTCCTCGTTGTGGCCGATGTAGCAACAATCATGTCACGAAAGACTGTCAACAAACGCTTGTCAAATGCCTCCACTGTGAGCAGAATCACGAGGTTGGATCCTCTCGATGTGCTGTACACCAACAACAGTCGGCTATTAAAAAGCATATGTGTACTGAAAACGTTTCCTTTGAAGAAGCCAAAAATAGACTGCAGCCCGTTACCTATAATCTTACCATCCTACCCTATCATTTTCCGTCCTTATTTGAAACTCTGGTAACCAGACCTGGCAATTTCAACCCGCGTAAACGCAAAATCACTACCTATGTACACAGGGAAAATCGCCCACCCCCACGTCCGGGTTATGATAGGGAGACCTATCTCAACATAATACGAACCCCTCCAACGGAAAAATCGCTAGCTCCCCAAACTCCGACCACCCATACTATTACACCGGCGGTCCCTACTAATCTTGCTAGCGAAAACGATCAGGAAATAACCCCTTCCACATTACAAGTAACCCCTGTTAAAGATTTACGTAAAGAGATCCAGGACGGCTTTTTTAATCTGATGGAACGAATGGGTCCAAATGTCCAATGGAGACATTTATTAAAGCTGATACTTGATAAATCCTCCCCATTTTAGATACTAAGCATGCAAATACTGCAATGGAACTGTAGGAGTGTGGTTTGCAAGCAACATGAGCTAATCTTACTCATTAACGAATTCCGACCAGATATTATCTTCTTACAAGAAACTTGGTTTCCTAATTTTATTAAATTTAGCATCAAGGGATATACCATCGAACGATTAGATGGTCCAGGATATGGTGGAATTGCAATTTTAATTAAGAATTGCATACCCTATAATCTTCTACAATCGGAACAGGCTATAGCAGGCACTTACTTCCAGCGCATACAAATAAAAGGTATTATCCTTTCTAACTTTTACTGTCCTCCCGATATACATGGTTCCTACCATAACTGGTCCATTGTTTACCCAATTTAACGACGCGAATCGAAATATTATATTTGGTAACCTCAATGCCCACAATATAACCTGGGGAAGCAATAGCAATAGCTCCAAAGGAACGCATATCTTAACCTCTTCTCTAAAAGCCAACCTCACCATCCTTAATGATGGATCACCCACCCGACTAAAAGCCCCTTCAAATGCTCCGAGCGCGGTGGATCTTACTCTATGTACCACGGATATAGCGCATAAATTGTCTTGGCAAACTATTAAGGATCTTCCTGGTAGTGATCATTTCCCCATTCTCGTTACATGGTCTAATCACAAGCCTCTCTCAACTAACACGCTTCCTAGGCTACCTATACGCAATCTGAATAATTTTGATTACGATCTCTTTTCGCAATTTATTCTAGATTATTTCAGTCATACCTTTCAAAACGACATCCGCGGAATATGATTCGCTTTTACAATGTATAAAATCGTATCTAGACATCTATCATCCAATTATTTACAAAACCTCAACCAGCCATAATCCGACGTTAAACATTCGTTGGTGGGATGAAGAATGAGAGGTCTGGATTAGACGACGGAGAAACCTGGTGAAAAATTTATGAAAACATTTCACGTTTACTAATTATATGCAATACAAACGAATCTGTGCAAAAATTAGATGTATATTTAACAATAAGCGTCGAACCGCATTGAAAATCTTCGTAGAGAGTATAAACAGTTCTACATCAAGCAAGATCATCTGGGCCAAAATTCGCTCCCTTAGTAACTCTCGGTGTACACTCCAACCTATCGCTTTATCTCCCCCTCAATTATATCAATTCTACTGCAAACTAACACCCGATTTTGTTCAGCCTGAATACCTTTTAACTGGTTCACACCCGTCTAATAAATATCAAACTTTGATTACACATCAGGAATTAGAAGTCACCCTACATAAAAAAAAACTACATCACCAGGACCAGATTTTATAACTTACAAGATGCTCAGCTCCCTACCAATTAAGGCTAAATCCATCATTCTTAACCAGTATAATAAAATTTTAACAGACACCTTAATACCATCATACTGGAATAATTTTGACATCATTCCAATACATAAACCTGGCACGGATCCCTTACACCCTCAAAATTACAGAGGTATAATATTAGGGTCATGTCTACACGTAAAACCTTTCAACGCATCCTACTCCGCAGATTGATATGGCATCTAGAGTATTATAATGATTTACCGAAGTGTCAATTTTTCTTTCATAAAAGGACGAAGTACCACAGACGCTTAAATAGTTTCCCAACGGACCTCTTATTTGCACGGTGCCGAAAATAAGATACCATAGCGGTTTTCCTCGTCAAAGGATCTTACGATAATGTTGACCTTCACATTTTGTTTCAAAAATTACACAAGTTACCCTTCCCAATATCCCTTATTCATATATTTAAAAACCATTTAGTAAATCGAACATTAAATTTAAAACATTTTAGACTTGACGCTTATGCACGAAAGGCTAATGTCGGGATTCCGCAGGGTGATATACTAAGCGGCTTACTGTGTACTTTATATACAAGTGATTTGGAACGAGTAGTAACTCCTTATGCACGTATATTGCAATTTGCAGACGACATACTGATCTATACCACACAAACTAACGTCGACCTATGTCATCACTCAATCTCCCAAGCCCTCTTCCATACACATACGTGGATGGAGCACCACGGTTTAGAAACCACGCACTCTAAAAGTGCCGCGGTTATATTTACCCAGAAACGAACATATGGCAAATCCGCACTACCATATGCCAACCACCATATTGCTATTCAACCCTATACAAAATATTTGGGAATTTACATTGACAATAAGTTAAATTGGAAGACACATTTCGCCCGGCTGAAGTCTAAAATTGAAAATACAATTCAAAACCTAAAGTCCTTAACTCGTAGAAACTGGGGACCGGATCCGGCCACGTTACTACTTTTATATAAACATTCAATCCGGGCAAGGTTAGATTATGGCTGCCATTTCTTCGATACGGCTTCAACGACCACCCCAAAAAGATTAGACTCGTTACAGTTCACCTCTCTACGCATTATATTAGGTGCATTAAGGACAAGACCCACCAATGCCTTACTGGTTGAAGCGGCAGAACTACTCTTGGCTGTGCGACGGGAATATCTAGCGTCTAAATATTTACTTAAAAAGATACGTATATCTCTGAATCGTCATCCCATATTACCTAAACTGCAGCTTTTAAATGAGTTTCAAATCTGTCAAAAATTGAAAGCCAGCAACACACCACCGCTTCTACTGCCATATGAAGTAATTTCCCCGTTAAGGAGTAATGTATTACAGACAAGATTATTACCGGCATACTCTCACGAATACAGTTTATCAACATATCACCCTCCCATCATTACTACTACTTTCAAACACCTTCCAGGTAATTTGAAGAATAATCCCACTCTAGTTAATAAAACTTTACAAGCATTTCTCAGTCCGCATAAACAATATACAAATTGCTTTTATTGCTTTACAGACGGATCTAAGACTTCAGAGGGTACGGGGAGCTGCCTATTACATCCCCAGCCTAACATCCAGCAACAATTTACTTTACCATCCAACGCTTCCATATACACTGCTGAACAGTAGCGTAGCCAGGATTTCAGTTTGGGGGGGGGGGGCATTCATCCAGAATTTTATTTTGATAGGTGTCCAAACTTCCATAGTTTTTGTGGTGTAGAATACCGAAAAAGGAAATGAGTGTCCTTGGATCCAAGTAAGAGTGGTGGATTCGTGCGGATTCCGGAAGCTAATAGTAATTTCCTTCTTCTTCTTCTTCCCCACTTTTCCCACATCTGTGGGGTCGCGGGTGCGAAATGTGTCGCACATGTGGATTTGGCCCTGTTTTACGGACGGATGTCCTTCCCGACGCCAACCCTGTATAGAGGGATGTAATCAGTGTTGTGTGTTTATTTGGTGGTTGGTAATGTAGTACCGGTATGTTGTCTGAATATAAATATGTTGGGACAAACACCCAGTCCCAAGCCAGAAGAATTATTCAGACGCGATTAAAATCCCCGACCCAGCCGGGAATCGAACCCGGAACCGTCTGAACCGAAGGCCTCAACACTGATAATTCAGCCAAGGAGTCGGACTTCGGAAGCTAATATTAATGCACATTATATATAAAATGCTCGATAAAAGAACTTTCGTTAAAACTCCTGGGGTGTCTGGACTCCTTGGACGACAACCCCGTCCCCCGGCTACCTCTGTTTCTCCCATCCCAACATAACTGCAGCATTTCATATATTCCGCGAAGAAGTGAAATGAATGCAAGAATAAACACTTTGAGTAAGGATGCAATATTCTGGTTTAGAACAATACGGTAATGTTATAATAATAATGGTCATGTGATAAGCAATGAAGAAGTGACATTTTATACAAATAATGCGGCAAAGATACACACACACACACACGCGCGCGCGCTTGCGCGCGCGTCGAATACAAGTTTCTCGTCCTTCTTGTCCATGGCTAGATGATGAAGGCAAGAGAATGATGGCCCACCGTGACTCGTTATTTCGACATTATAAACAAACCCTAGATGACACAGACTTCGAATCTAACCGCATCTTAAGAAATCGCACAAAGCAGTTAATCAGAAATCATAAAAAATTCATATATTTTCGGATTTCAGCTAACAACTTAAATTCTAATCGCGCATGGGACCAACTTAGAGCTCTGGGAATAGGAAAACATCAACAGAGACAGACAACTCCTGACTTGACGAACTGAACGATTACTTTAGTAGAATAAATATTCAACCTACCCAAATTAACTGCACCGACTCACCGCCCTCCCCTCCAGCCAATCCGCCAATCACATTCCACAGTGTCACAGAAAATCAGGTTAAAAGGCTTTGTACTCGATTAAATCAAAGACTAAAGGTGTATATGATATTCCTATTACTTTTATACATAACATTATGAGTAACCGTCAACAGCGTGTAACAGTAAACGACAAGGCCTCTAAATGGAAAATGAAACTTAGTGTTGCCCCACAGGGCAGTATTCTACGGCCCCTAAGTTTCTGTATTTATATCAATGACATACCATCTGTGACAGGAAATAACACACATGACCTCTGTGCTGACGATCTTTAAATAGGCTATATCGACACTGCAAGACAAGATATTAACATGGACCTCCGACGACTCAGTGTATATGCACAACGAAGCTCTCTTATACTAAACTGCAAAAAAAAAAAAAAAAACTCAGACAATTATAATTGGATCACGAAAATTACTGAGCTTCTCAAACAATGTCGCAATCCCGCCTATCCTACTGAATGGTAACATTATTCCCTACAGTAAAACGGTTAAAAATCCCGGTATAATGATGAATGTAACAGTTGATTGGTCTGATCAAACGAAAGAAATACGTAAAAAGATTTTTGGAGTACTTCACCCTCTTAAACGACAGAGGAATGCATTTCCATTTGAGCTACAGGCCAAACTAATACAGACACTCATTCTCCCTATTCTTGATTATTGTGACGTCGTTTTAGTTGACATGACGAGAGAAGAAACACTTAAACTTCAACGAGCACTGAATTCCTGCCTGCGATTTATTTATAATATCGAGTACCGTACGATCACCCCATACTATCAGGCTATGAGCTGATGTCTGATAAACGTCGGCAGCTGCACACTTTAACGATGGTGATCAGAGTGGTAGCTGAAAGTCAGCCAATGTATATTTCTTCTAAATTCGTCTTTTTATCATCATTTCACAACATTAATACACCAGTGGCGAAGCTTGGGGGGAATCTAAGAGTCTCAGATTCCCCAGACGAAATACGAATAATAAATTATTGATATAAGGCACGAAAATTATGTCTAATAAACTTAATAGACTTCACGGCTCTCCGATCTGCCGCGCTACTCGCAGAGCACTGAGCCTAGCCGTTGAGTCTGGCTTCAGCCAGACTCGTACCTCAGGGGGGTGAAACTCTAATAGGGCTTTTGGTTCCAATCTGTTGCTAGCTTCAGGTAGTTTCAGTCTCTATTTGTAGATGGCGCTGGAGGTCATTCATACCGTGTAAATAGTTATATACACGTTCTGTAGATGGCACGCAAGTAAGCATGAAATGAGCGATGTTAATAATTAAAGGCAGTTTGTCTCGAAGTGAAGTATTTAAAGTATTTCAAGTCGAACCTCAATCAGTGGGCACTTCTCACAAATTAATTAGTCATAAAACGTCGAGCATTGTGGAGATAATATTGCTGAATTGCATCGAATTCGACTTTACCAAATCGATTAACCTTGTTCGAACTTATAACGATTTTAATCGATAATTCCCATGATGCTACAGTATTTGTGTTGTTTGAATTCCAAGTGCTCATGTGCTTGTGCTGTAAATCTTAGTTCCTTGTGCTTGTTTATTTGAAATATATCTTCGCCACTTCTCCTGAAATCTTGTATTTCCTGTTTGAGTACACATCAGGGGCTGAAAGCTGAATGGTTCTATTAATGTAGTTCTATATATTTCCTGTCTCAGTGCATTTAATTCTGTTATTTTTATTTTCATGTGGTACTTGGATATTGATGTGATACCCCATTGTCTTGCATATGGTGTCCTCTGTTGTCTTGCTTTCGAAGAGATTTCTTATTTGTTATATCAGCTTTGTGTTAATGTGTCAAACATTGATTTGAAGCTGCTTTGAGGCGTGAGGTTATATTCTCAGTAACATAGTATGCCATACAAACTAGGGGTATCAGATCATTATTTACAACATAGTAAGTACTTGAAAATAAAAATATATGAATTACAATGTACTTGGCATGGGAATAGTAGAACTGCATTCTAATCGACGAATGGCAGGGGGGGGGGGTGGCGTTAGGATGTTAGGAAGGTGGGGGCAGGGGAAGGGAAGGGAGGGGGGCTTTAAGCATAACCG
The DNA here is from genome assembly GCF_040414725.1 of Anabrus simplex. Taxonomy (NCBI): domain Eukaryota; kingdom Metazoa; phylum Arthropoda; class Insecta; order Orthoptera; family Tettigoniidae; genus Anabrus; species Anabrus simplex. The sequence continues at coordinate 1,220,725,819 of NC_090266.1, forward strand.
GATGTGCGTCACTGCGCCGGATGTTAATTCTCCGCGCTATCTGTTGATAGTAATACTAAGGTATTGGACCAGAATGCACACTGTGGCGCTATCTCGGAAAAGAGACTAAAACTACTAGCGCCAAGTGGCTTGGAACCGAAATTTATCATTGAGTTTCATCTCTATTCTATCCTCTTTGCTCGTACCTTTCTGCTAGCGGGCGGGGCTTGTACTGGTTGCTATGACAACGTATGACGTCATGCAGCGGTAAGTGCTCGCTTTGAAACCTAGCTGGGAGTCTAGTCTCCAAGTCTCGAGTTACGAGTTAATGTTTACGTTCTGATCTGTTGATCTGTGAAGTTTACAACTTATTGTTAGTGGTCTGTGTTTTGTGAAGAGTTGCCAGTATTTTTTAAATCCGTGTATAATGAATGAAAATAATGATCTTATTACATACTTGCTTCGAACTCCATGAAAAATGTGCCCTGAAAGACAAGCGGCCACAGCCATTATTGAAAATTATGCAAAAGGATGGAAACCAAATAAGAACTTTCCAGTCCCAATGGTATAAGGATTATACATGGCTTACAGCAAGTGTGACAGATTGTAAGTTTTATTGTTACATTGGCATATTATTTGGAGGTGATAGTGAATGGAATGAGGGTGGCATCAGTACCCTAAAAAAAAAAAAAATTCATAGAAGAGCACGTAAACACCAGATTTCAAAAATACATATTCAGAACAGTGAGCGTTTTCTTCTTCTCGGCAGGAGTAGAATAGATCATGCGATATCAGAAGCGGCTCGTCTTGCAGCTCTAAAGCATAATGAGTTAGTAAATCATAATAGACGGGTTCTTGGCAGGTTAGTTCAAGTGGTGTTTTTTCTCGGAAAACAAGAACTTCCATTCCGTGGGCATGACGAGAGTAGTGACTCCGTAAATAAAGGTAACTACCTCGAGACCTTGGAATTGCTAGCACAAGAAGAACAATTCATGAGAGAGCATCTGGGAGCAACTTCAGGATTTAAAGGAACTTCAAGTGACATTCAGAATGAACTTATTGACTGTGTAACTCAAGTGATGAATAAAGAGATTCAGAAAGAAATTTCTATTTGTGAATTTGTATCAGTTCAGGCGGATGAAACATTAGATATATCTTGTCAGAATCATATGAACATTATATTTCGGTATTGTGTTGGTTATAACGTTCACGAGAGGTTTGTGGGGTTCTACGACGTCTCAAAAGATAAAAGTGCCACTGGACTGTCAGCCGTAATATTGGATGTCTTACGAAAATGGGGCGTAGAAAAGAAGTTAATATGTCAGACTTACGACGAGGCTTCCGTAATGACGGGTTCTACAGGGGGTGTTCAAACTATCGTAAAGCAAGTTTGCCCACATGCAATGTTTATACATTGCTATGCACATAAGCTTAATTTGGTACTCTTGTATGGAGCAAAAGCTATAAAGAAAGTGCGTCTCTTTACTTATGATTTGACTGCCTTCCATACATATTTCAGCAAGTCATCAAATAGAACTCAAGTCCTAAGAGATAAAGGCTTTAAACTTCCCCAGGCATGTACGACACGTTGAAACTTCCACTCCAGAGCAACACTAACAATAGCATCCCATTTCAAGGACTTGAAAGAAGCTCTTACACACATTGTTGATAAAGATGAAGAATGGGATGGCGAATCTGTTAATGGTGCTATGGGACTGGTTAAGAGATTAGATGACCCTAATTTCCTCTTCCTGTTGTGCGTCTTCAACAAGATATTTTGCTACACGGATCATTTATTCAAGGTGCTGCAAGCAAAATGCACATCTAATGTAAATATCTGCAACCATGCTATAAAGCAAACCACAAATAACTTAAAAAATCTGAGAAATGAAGAAACAGTGAATGAATGCATAGACACCAGCAAAGCTCTCAATACCGCAATGGCAACAGAATCATTTGTAGTGCCAACCCTCACAGCATTAGCATATGAAATAATTGATACCACCGTGGTACAGATGGAAATACGGTTCTGTGACTTTGAAAACTTTCATTTTGCAGAATTATAGGATGAGAATCAATTTAAGGCTTACAACACAAGTTTTCCCTCAATGAAAATGAAACAGCTCCTGAAGATGTACCCTTTTTTTTGAAAGTGAACAACTGACAAATGAACTTGTGAATGTGTACTCTGATGAAACTAAACATCTACCTCCACAAATACTGCTAAAATATATGTTGGATAATGGTCTGGACAAGGTTTACGAACAAACAACACGTTTGGTTCGTTTAGTTCTCATATTTCCAGTGACAACATGTTCGAGTGAAAGAAGTATGAGTGCGCTAAAACGCATAAAAACCATCCTGAGGAATTCAATGACAAACAGTAGACTATGTAATTTAAGTACACTTGCGATAGAGAAATCTCTATTGCACGAACTGTCAAATAATCAGAGCTTCAGGGACCGTGTCATCGATGCATTTGCAGAGAGAGAGGAGCGCCGCATACACTTGCTGTATAAAAGAATTTAAGGTAAGCTTGAACAATATTCTTAGACTCCCCAAGTAATATAGCTCTAGCTTCGCCACTGTAATACACGTTCTAGATCCATTCTTTCTATTCCACTGCACCGCACAAATAAAATTATTAGATCATTTGTGGTGACTGTCGCCAGATTATGGAATTCCCTGCCAGTTCAGGTCAGATAAACTAGCTTTTTAAAATCACGATTTAAGGTCACCTGCCGAGAACAGCTGACTGGTTGAAATATGAATGTGTGCGTTCCTGAGGAATAGCCATGTTTAAGAGTTTTTAATATTAATTAGTTCTAATATTAATTTACATACATACATTATCATTATAGACTGTTATGCCTTTCGGCGTTCAGTCTGCAAGCCTCTGTGAATTTACTAAACGTCGCCACAATCCTCGATTTGCAACTAGTGTTGTGGCCTCATTTAGTTCTATACCTCTTATCTTTAAATCGTTAGAAACCGAGTCTAACCATCGTCGTCTTGGGCTACCCCTTCTTCTTTTACCCTCCATAGCAGAGTCCATTATTCTCCTAGGTAACCTATCCTCCTCCATTCGGCTCACATGACCCTACCACCGAATATTTAGTAAGTAATTTATTTTAATTTATTTTAAATTCTATTAATTTATGTAGTTTTAACTATTTTAAGAATCTCAGTATTTTATTTAAGATTTTGATTAGTGTGTGGTTAGGTGTACAAGAGGGCCTGGAGCCCTAATTTCGCCACTCTACTGAAGGCACTAATAAACAGACAAATAAATAAATAAATAAATAAATAATGTAAAGCGTATGGGTATAGATATTTTGTTAGCTGGTAAAGAAAACTACAATTTACAACAAATGCTATGTAGGGTTTACCTTGTCCTGTTAGTTTCCAACGCGGTTAGGGCCACGCAGCTGTGAGCTTGCATCCGGGAGATAGTGGATTCGAACCCCACTGTCGGCAGCCCTGAAAAGGTTTTCCCGTGGTTTCCCCATTTTCACACCAAGCAAATGCTGGGGCCGTACCTTAAGGCCACGGCAGCTTCCTTCCCACTCCTAGGCATTCCCTATCCCGACGTCGCCATAAGACCTATCTGTGTCTGTGTGACGTAAAGTAAATTGTTAATTACTTTTCCACGCAAGTCTGGGATACAGAATATAGTAGTATAAAGTTAGAGTTTCGTGACGCTAATATTCGTATCTATAATTTTTATTAACGTGCCAGAAATCAACGACACTGAGCTGTTGCCATTTCAACACCGTTTTAAGGGTTACCGATCCAATCCGGGATTTGAACCTGCGAACTCACACACAGAAGGACAGCGACTCAACCAACTGAGCCACATGAAAAGGAGGCGTTTGTGATTATTGTTATAAATAGATGCAGCTAGTATTTTTACAAAGGTTTTATGAGGAGCATTTATTAAGGCGTACGTTTTCTTACTGTCCTAAACGCACGAGGCCGGACAGAAGAACTAGCTGGAAGCTAAGGAACCTTGCAGGGGTGTCGCTTCCTTCTCTGTTCACTTTTCCAAATTAAACTCCATGACGTAACAGCCCCGAAGCGCCATCGCCTACCAAGCGACGGCTGTTCAGCCCGGAGGCCTGCAGATTACGAGGTGTTGTGTGGTCAGCACGACGAATCCTCTCCGCTGTTATTCCTGGCTTTCTAGACCGGGGCCGCCATCTCACCGTTAGATAGCTCCTCAATTATAAACACGTGGGCTGAGTGTACCTCGAACCAGCCCTCAGATCCAGGTAAAAGTCCCTGACCTGGCTGAGAATAGAACCCGGGGCCTCCGGTAAGAGGCAGGCACGCTACCCGTACACTGTGGGGCCGGCTGGTACTTTTAGGTCTCCTTATTTTCGAATTTGACTTAAGACATCCTGCATTCGATTCCCGGCACAGACAGAGTTAAGAAAGGCATGGGATGGGGAGGATACAGCCTTGTTTTTGGGTGCAGTAGAGTTTTCCTTGAGTCTCTCGTAATCGAAATATATACGGCCTGGAAGGTAGTTACCTTCACGGGGTGTAGTACCAAAGTGGTTCCTTTTTTTTTAAGAAGACAAATTAAATGAAGATTCTACTTCCTCACAAACGAAGAACGATATTATCAATAATGCAGCCGGTATATGTTAAAAGTACAAAAGCTATGATTGTACATGGTAACAATCAAAACCAACAATATCTACTGAAGATCCGTCACCGCACTCGGTAGGACCGGCTTTCTTTTCATATTCACCGGGCGAGTTGGCCGTGCAGTTAGGGGCGCACAGCTGTGTGCTTGCATCCGGGAGATAGTGGGTTCAAACACCTCTGTCGGCAGCCCTAAATATGGTTTTCTGTGGTTTCCCATTTTCACACCAGGCAAATGCTGGGGCTGTGCCTTAATTAAGGCCACGGCCGCTTCTTCCCACTCTCAGCCCTTTCCTTTCCCATCGTCGCCATTGAAGACCTACGGTGCGACGTAAAGCAAATTCTAAATAAAAAATAAAAAATATTTTCACAACCCCTTCCAAGGGAAAGTTGTATCCACACTACTGGCCTGGACTTACACCCCACCCACTGAAATTATTTTGTGGGTACGCCAGTGCATCCACTCACCATTTAAGGTACAAGGTAAGTCCGAAGAATGGTTGGATACTCAAAATACACCACCATAAATGATGCGGTTCTGACTCAAAAGTATAAGGAAGGTAAGGGACGGGATCTAGTTTTTAAGTAGAATCCGTATCAATAGAACGTGACTTCCCATTTTAAACGTGTTTCATGTATCGACTGCGATTCAAGCCTGGGCCGTCCTGATGAGAAGATAGAAGCATTGGAACTGAGTTATCATGCCCGCCAATTATAAAGTATTTACCCGCACTTTTGATGGTGCCATTTGAGGTTCCAATCAGTCCCCGGGCATTTGACAAAGTATATAGACCTACCTATCGAACTTACGCACGCATCCGCGATTGTCTTGGCACTGTAAGAATTTTTTAAAAAAATTCATAACCTACCGAGGATGCACATAGTGTTGGCTTTTCAGTGACAAAACGGTCCCTTCTTCAAAAAATGTTACTCATATGGCACAAAATGAGGAACTAACGTGCAGATCACAATCCTGTCAGTCTTCCCAACGCTGCAACTCAAACACAGCACATCTCTCAACCACGGTGCAACCCGAGGATCCCTAGGACATTGTTGTTTCCTGGAACCGATCTGCAAATGTTGACACGATGTTGTAAGCTTGCAGCTGTTTCTGGACGTGGCCCCCGTTATCTCGGTGGTCACGTTCCGGCCCCCTACTGAGTAATCCCTTGCTAATTGGCCCTTTCTTCATGTCTTGACATTTATTAATATACGGTTTCATTCCGAATACTGAGGCCTCTACAGGAAAATATCCTCGCGCATCACAATCCTAAGTGTCTTCCTTTCATTCAAGTAGTACAAATATGGAGAATTATGTATGTCCCTATTGAGCCCTACTAATAGATTCTTGTCGCTACGTTAATTTAACATTTCGGCGTACGTTTTTAAGTTGTTCGTACCGTACGTAAAACAACGGCTAATCCTCGCTCTAGTTTCAGGAAATATTTTTGGGGGGGCCCGGCTACGCCAGTGCTGCTGAAACCTTCGCTATTCGCCAAACTCTTATCTTTAAGGCAATATAATATTCCAAATGCCATCATATGTACCGATTCATTAAGTGTCCTCCAAAGTATCCAAACCCCGCAGGAATCTGCTAGTTGGTATATATGGAACATCCGTAAGTTGTTATACAACCTCTCCTTAAATCAGCACGTCATTGCAGCATACCCGGTAACATTCAGGTTGATCGCTTAGCAAAGGCAGCAGCCAAAGGTCACCTCGCCATTCCGCACACGGATTATTCCCCTACTATCAAACAGAACGTGCTTCAAAAATGGACTTCTATCTGGAAAAATTCCGCAAAAACGAAGGGTAAAGCATATTACAAACTACAACCGGAACTGGTTCACTATGGGCACTTACTCTCGGAGACATATCACTTCAATAATCCGCTTAAGATTCAACCATGCGCTTACGCCTGAATATAAGTACCGATTCCATACCTCTCAACTGGTTCACACCCGTCTAATAAATATCAAACTTTGATGAATCCAATTACACATCAGGAATTAGAAGTCGCCCTACATAAAAAAGGACCAGATTTTATGACTTACAAGATGCTCAGCTCCCGAGCGCCGCGACCCCTGTTGGAAAGCTGTACTTTACGAAGTACACGCAGACCAACAAGGCCGCAAACCAGGATCGTCGACCACCTGCCAGGGCGAAGTGAACGCAGACGCAGGCCTACTAGGAAGGGCCTGTTACCCGGGCGCAAACCAGGAACGCGCCCGTGATGATGGAGAGCAACACAGCAGTGGTGAACGCCCCCTGGCGTTCTGAGGCTGCTGCCCATGCCCAGCCTGCCTGCATATTTGTCGAGCTGCAGGCCTCGATGTGCGCCCCTCAGGACAGGGAACGCAGTCGAGTGTTAGCACCGAGCGACGCCGCCGCCGCCGCCAACCAGAAGGAAGAAGACCGCGACGCAGGGGAGCCACCAGCTACCCCGGGGTCACCAGGTTGGGAGGAGGGCCACCAGGAGGATGCCTCTTCCCCCGCCGAGAAGCAACCCCCGGAAACAAGACGACGCCGGATCAGGAAGCAGAACGCGACGCCGGCCCACCAGGAGAAGGCCGCCCAGCTGCAACCCAGGACAGCAGTCCACCGAGGAGCCAATCAGGAGAGGGCCGCCCACCCGCAACCCAGGACTGCAGTCTACCGAGGAGCCAATCAGGAGAGGACCTTAGCGGGTGGCGGCAGTCAGGTGAGAGTGAATCGTCCCCCTCAACAGCTCTTGTAGTGTTTCCGCTGTCTGAGGTGGGGCCACCGTCAGGTTAGCTGTGGGCTCCAAGTAAGGTGCAACCGTTGTGGTGGCGATCACCATTACGCGGCCTGTGCTACACTCAGGGAGGCGCCGGTTTGCGCCAACTGCGCGGGGGGCCACCCGGCCTCCCATCGCAGTTGCCCTGTATACCGGGCCATGGCGCGGGCAGAGAGAAAGGAGGCCCACAACCATCGAGAAGGTCCCCGCCTCGGCGGAATTGGCCTCATTCTCCGGGATTGGAGACGGGGTACGAGGGACCTCAATGGGGTCGGGCGGTGCGGCAGGTACTAGTGGCTATTGCCTCATGGCTCGGCAACCGGCACGGCCCGCGCTAGTCACGGCAGTGCCCAGAGGGACTGATCCCCTGAATAAATGGAACGGCGAGGAATAGGCTTATATGACTAGTGCATGATACCTATTCCCAACTAACACAATTACCTGGACCTCTCCAGAACCACATCCTTGCATGTGCTATCTACAAAATGTCAGGTTTTACATGTAGGCATCTTTCTATTTCTGCCTGTGTTGTTTTGTCCTGACCCTTATTACCTGATTACACCACTATTGATACCCACCACCACATCTGGCCTGGTAGCATGCTGAGCATGGGGACAGGCAGATACTCCTGTAGTATCACACTTCCACTCCTCCCTGCTATCTTTCTCTTCTTAGAACCAATAGCATGTCGGAGGCCATGTAGATTGAGTCGATGGTCATGCGGGGGGGAGCGGGTTTCGGGGGCCCCCCGAAAAAAAAAGTGACAGATATTTGTTCCTGTCAGCAAGCTAGTGGCACTATTCATTACATAGTATTCCAATGTAGTAACTATTCTAACCAACGAACAACATTTTTCCAAGCACTAATAAATCAACATGCTCCTCTGCCAACAAGTGTCACTTGTCTCATTCAGACTCCTACAGAGCCTTTAGTTAATATAATCACGAATTTTCTTGATGAATGTAAAATCGCCTTATAGGTCACTAATTTATTTGCTCGCAAATGTCACTAACGATCTCACACTAATAATACATAACCTGGCTATTCCGTTAACTTGCACATGATAAACAACAGTACTAACCTCAGCTCACCGATTATAGGAGAACCTCCATATCTATCATCGTTATCACATATAGGTGAAACTAAACGATTTATTACAACATTTTATAGGGTTAAATTATTACTTTAATCATCCTTTACCAGCACAAACATACTCATCTGTTTCATCCTTCGCCTCTAAACCCAACTTCCAAGACTTTCACTTCCCAAGATTGCCAACCTACGGATATTAAATCAACGCAAACAATGCAATACTAAACGGTGTGGTTACTGGGTACGAAGTTAAAACTAGCCCAACAACATGCAAGTAGTAGTAGTAGAAGAAGAAGAAGTTTGTGTAAGGGTTCTCATTAACACCGGATCTCATAAATCCTACGTCTTTAAGGATATTGCAGAAAAAATGAAGCATGTACCTCAGTGGAAAAGGCAATCAATTCCTTATTCGGGGGTATAAATATCAATAGTTGTAAACGTCATTGTTGCAAGATAAGGTCAGGTAACCTTGATGGAAGCTTTTCTTGTAATGTTATGGTTTTAGATCAGCCTGTTATATGCCAACAGATGTCCTCAGTTGAAAACGGACCTTGGATGACAGAACTGAAGAAGAGAAACATTTCACTGTCAATGTTGGCCGCACCGATGAGCCGAAGGCTACTAACAGGTCGTCGTGAAGAGTTAGCATCAGGACTTGTTGCACTTGAAACCCACCTGGGTTGTCTCTAATGGGAGAAGTCCCTCAGAGCGAGATTAATGACCTTAAAGTAGCAATGACTGTGATATTATTGTTCATCAAGGAAGCTGATATTTCAGATCTGTGGAGGCTGGATTTGATCAGAATCACCGAAGCAGCAGAAAGGAAGTCTAGGTCTGAGCAAGAATTTTCAACAAGGCAGCATTTTTTGGAAACTGTAAAAATCAACAAGCAGGTACGATATGAAATTCGTTTACCTTGGCTTGTAGGGCACTCACCTCTTCCCAACAATAAGGATCTTGCAATGAAAAGGCCACAAAAACTTCAAAGAAGCTCGAATCAGTTAATCTCTTTAGAGGGTATGAATATGTTCTACAACAGTGGCTGAGTGAAGAGATTATCGAGGAGGTTCCTATGCAGCAGTGGCGTATGCTGAGATCAAGACGTGGCCTACCACTAGACTTAGGTTACCCCTTTTCGATGGTTGGTTTAGTGAACATCAGCCTTCAGCGTTTTGAGCTGCAGCCAATACCAAACGGAGAAGCATGTTGTGTTGTGAAGGGTACTTCACAAGCTACTGCCCTGGCCTCTGCTGCTGCCAATGCTCAACTCCTGATCAGTGGAGATGGTAGCCTAAGGTTTAGCAAATTAAAGTCCAGTTTTGTGGCTAAATGGATAGAATGCTTCCCTTTGGTGCGATGACCCGGATTCATTTTCAGAATCACTCCCCTAGCACTGCTAATTCCCCTGGCTTGGGGACTGGGTGTTTATGACATCTTTGCCATTCACTTTATCATTAGAACACCATCAAGCCTATATAGATGTCATGCACTATTATAATTACTATTATTATTATTATTATTATTAAATACAAATGTTGAATTTTACAGCGGTCGTACACATCGTTCATTGGTTAATTAGCTTCCTCGGGAGATCAGTGGTGGTGTCCGACCCATGATCACGAGTTCGATTCCAACCAACAAAAGAGAACCTGAAAGATTGCATTCCATTTTAGCAGATCTACCTATAAAAGAAAACTATATTACTCCTATAACAGCAGCCCTGCAGTGTCTTCCTACAAGGTTGTAGAAGTAAACGGAAGTGAAATACCAGCACTCTGTTATCTATATGATTAAGTCACAAGTATGAGGTGAGGAAGTATATACGATGAGTAACGCATGGCTGATAATTAGTTAGCAGTGGCGATCTGACGGACCGAAGCCTAGCTCACCTATCCCCCAGTCCCCGCACCTATCCGATATACAACAGCAAGCCGCGCGGGGCGAGTAGAGGGGAGAGGGACGAGTCTCTGGGCTGCAATATCAGTCTCCGATGCCTTGCTCTCAGAAATATATGCAACATTTTTTCTCACCGATTTCAAGTTTGGTAATTGGAACAATGTGTCAGATGCTTACATTATAATATACCTTAGACTTCCATCATTCTCAATTGAGGTTTGGGCTTCAGTGATAGCCTTGGTAGCCCTCAGTATATGCCACTGCTATGGAGGAAGCATTAATATACATTTTCTACCGCACTGACCTGTAGTAAAAGAGAGTAGCAGTACGACCCGGATCCAGCCTGTGTTTGAAGCTTCTGCTAAATCTCATAATCATTACTCGCTAAATCAATCCCTTGATAGAGGTCCTAACCTGATGGAGTTGATCCCTGACGTCTTGTTGAGGTTTAGGGAAAAGAAGTTTAAAGTAGTAGCAGACATAAAAAAGGCATTCCTTCAGATAAGCTTTAATAAGGAAGATAGGAATTTCTTACGTTTTATCTGGTGGGATAAAGGCTGGAATTCGATAAATATATTTCGTCACACCAGGGTAGTGTTAGGGTCACTTGTAGCCCTTTCTTGTTACGAGACGTCATTGAGTACCATACTAGAAGAACTTCTGATTTAGATGATGTTGGGGTGCAACAACTTACGAGAAGAATTACGACAGTTTGTTTCAGAAACCACCAAACTTATGGCAAAAGGATATTTTCAATCAATCAATCAATCAATCAATCAATCAATACTGACCTGCATTTAGGGCAGTCGCCCAGGTGGCAGATTCCCTATCTGTTGCTTTCCTAGCCTTTTCCTAAATTATTTCAAAGAGATTGGAAATTTATTGAACGTCTCCCTTGGTAAGTTATTCCAATCCCTAACTCCCCTTCCTATAAATGAATATTTGCCTCAATTTGTCCTCTTGAATTCCAACTTTATCTTCATATTGTGATCATCTTTCCTACTTTTATAAACGCCACTCAAACTTATTCATCTACTAATGTCACTCTATGCCATCTCTCCGCTGACAGCTCGGAACATACCACTTAGTCGAGCAGCTCTTCTTCTTTCTCTCAATTCTTCCCAACCCAAACATTGCAACATTTTTGTAACGCTACTCTTTTGTCGGAAATCACTCAGAACAAATCGAGCTGCTTTTCTTTGGATTTTTTCCAGTTCTTGAATCAGGTAATCCTGGTGAGGGTCCCATACACTGGAACCATACTCTAGTTGGGGTCTTACCAGAGACTTATATGCCCTCTCCTTTACATCCTTACTACAACCCCTCATAACCATGTGCAGAGATCTGTTACCCTTTATTTACAATCCCATTTATGTGATTACCCCAATGAAGATCTTTCCTTATATTAACACCTAGATACTTACAATGATACCCACAAGGAACTTTCACCCCATCAACGCAGTAATTAAAACTGAGAGGACTTTTCCTATTTGTGAAACTCACAACCTGACTTTTAACCCCGTTTATCAACATACCATTGTCTGCTGTCCATCTCACAACATTTTCGAGGTCACGTTGCAGTTGCTCACAATCTTGTAACTTATTTATCACTCTATAGAGAATAACATCATCCGCAAAAAGCCTTACCTCCGATTCCACTCCTTTACTCATATCATTTATATATATAAGAAAACATAAAGGCCCGATAACACTGCCCTGAGGAACTCCCCTCTCAACTATTACAGGGTCAGACAAAACTTCACCCACTCTAACTCTCTGAGATCTATTTTCTAGAAATATAGTAACCCATTCAGTCACTCTTTTGTCTAGTCCAATTGCACTCATTTTTGCCAGTAGTCTCCCATGATCCACCCTATCAAATGCTTTAGACAGGTCAATCGCGATACAGTCCATTTGACCTCCACAATCCAAGATATCTGCTATATCTTGCTGGAATCCTACAAGTTGAGCTTCAGTGGAATAATCTTTCCTAAAACCGAATTGCCTTCTATCGAACCAGTTATTAATTTCACAAACATGTCTAATATAATCAGAGATAATGCCTTCCCAAAGCTTACATACAATGCATGTCAAACTTACTGGCCTGTAATTTTCAGCTTTATGTCTATCACCCTTTCCTTTATACACAGGGGCTACTATAGCAACTCTCCATTCATCTGGTATAGCTCCTCCGACCAAACAATAATCAAATAAGTACTTCAGATATGGTACTATATCCCAACCCATTGTCTTTAGTATATCCCCAGAAATCTGATCAATTCCAGCCGCTTTTCTAGTTTTCAACTTCTGTATCTTATTGTAAATGTCATTGTTATCATATGTAAATTTTATTACTTCTTTGGCCTTAGTCTCCTCCTCTATCTCGACATTATCCTTGAAACCAACAATCTTTACATACTGCTGACTGAATACTTCTGCCTTTTGAAGATCTTCACATACACACTCCCCTTGTTCATTAATTATTCCTGGAATGTCCTTCTTGTAACCTGTTTCTGCCTTAAAATACCTATACATACCCTTCCATTTTTCACTAAAATTTGTATGACTGCCAATTATGCTTGCCATCATGTTATCCTTAGCTGCCTTCTTTGCTAGATTCAATTTTCTAGTAAGTTCCTTCAATTTCTCCTTACTTCCACAGCCATTTCTAACTCTATTTCTTTCCAGTCTGCACCTCCTTCTCAGTCTCTTTATTTCTCTATTATAATAAGGTGGGTCTTTACCATTCCTTACCACCCTTAAAGGTACAAACCTGTTTTCGCATTCCTCAACAATTTCTTTAAACCCATCCCAGAGTCTGTTTACATTTTTATTTACCGTTTTCCACCGATCATAGTTACTTTTTAGAAACTGCCTCATGCCTCCTTTATCAGCCATATGGTACTGCCTAACAGTCCTACTTTTAAGACCTTCCTTTCTATCACATTTATTTTTAACTACGACAAAAAACAGCTTCATGATCACTAATACCATCTATTACTTCAGTTTCCCTATAGAGCTCATCTGGTTTTATCAGCACCACATCCAGGATATTTTTCCCTCTGGTTGGTTCCATCACTTTCTGAATCAGCTGTCCTTCCCATATTAACTTATTTGCCATTTGTTGGTCATGCTTCCTGTCGTTCGCATTTCCTTCCCAATTTACATCTGGCAAATTCAGATCTCCCGCTACAATCACATTTCTTTCCATGTCGTTTCCCCACATAGCTGACTATCCTATCAAATAATTCCGAATCCGCGTCAGTGCTACCCTTTCCCGATCTGTACACTCCAAATATATCAAGTTGCCTATTATCTTTAGAAATGAGCCATACACCTAGAATTTCATGTGTCTCATCTTTAACTTTTTCATAGCTTACAAATTCTTCTTTCACCAGAATGAAGACTCCCCCTCCCACCCTTCCTATCCTATCTCTACGATACACACTCCAGTGCCGTGAGAAAATTTCTGCATCCATTATATCATTTCTCACCCATGATTCAACTCCTATTACAATATCTGGTAAATATATATCTATTAAATTACTTAATTCTATTCCTTTCTTTACAATACTTCTACAGTTCAACACTAACAATTTTATTTTATTTATTTTTATTTATTTATTTTATTTTGAATTAAGAGGATGGGAGACTTCTTTGAATGAAAAATGTGGAGCTCCTTCTCCTGGTATAGGAGTCGAACGGGACAAAGAAAGTGTTACCTTGCAGCTTAATTTATCGTGAATTAAGATGGTTAGCGTGAAGTCTGTTACGAAGAGGACGATACTGTCGATAGCCCAAAGACTTTTCGACCCTGTTGGTGCTACCTCCCCTGTGATGGTATGTCCCAAAATACTGTTGCAAAGGACCTGGCAATTGGTAATATATTGGGATACTGAGGTCACGGACGATCTTAAAGAAGATTTTTTAAGATGGTTTGATGAACTCCAGAATAGACACAGATGTTGATGTTTTGGTAAGGATTCTTGCAATTATACCAAGATTGCAGGGCTGGTAGCTTGGATTTTGAGATTTATACGGAACTGTCTTTGTCCAAGGAATGACAGAATGTATGCGGAGATCACTTCTCAAGAATATTGTGTTACTGAAAAGAAGACTGTAATTCAAATTTAAGAGGAATCATTTTCCAGTGAGAGTGATGAGAAACTGACGACTTTAGATGCCTTCAAAGATATTGATGAGATCATAAATGTTAGAACTAAACTTGTTTACAGAAGAGCTAAGGAAGATTTCAAACGACCCATAATTTTACCTTCAAAACATGAAGTTATCAGAAGACTGATCTTGCCACATCATGAGTCAAACAAACATGCTGGTGTCGGCACCTTAATTAGCATCCTATGAGAGCGTTACTGGATTATAAATGGTCGAAAATCAGTAAGGTCTGTTATATGTAGGTGTGTAGTGTGTCAAAGATACAGTTGAAAAAGATTAGAAACAGTTGCTGCATTACTTCCCAGAATCCAGAATAAGAGATGCAGCTGTCTTTGAGGTAACCGGATTAGACATGGCTGGCCCCCTGTTCCTTAAAAGTCTGTGACTATTTACTTGTGCGACCTATCGTGTGGTGCACATGGAGTTGGTGACATCACTTTCAACCGAATTGTTTTGTTAGCTTTATAAAAGTTTGCAGCCCGAGGAGGAAGATGCTCTAGTATCTACTCAGATAAGGGTACGAAATTTGTGGGAGCCGGAAATAAACTGAAATCGCTAGATTGGGATCTGAATATGAAACACAGTACTGATCATCATGAAAAATGAAATGGCGTATGGTTTTTAGTGCAGGGAGTGTCCAAGGACAAGTTCGGCTTGCCAAATGCAGGTCTTTTGATTTGACTCCCGTAGGCGACCTGCACGTTGTGATGAGGATGAAATGATGATGAAGACGTCACATACACCCAGGCACTATGCCAGCGATATTAACCAATTATGGTTAAAATTCCCGACCCTGGCTGGAATCGAACCCGGGACCCCTGTGACCAAAGGCCAGCACGCTAACCATTTAGCCACGGAGTTGGACACTGATCATCATACTGAATGGAGATTCAATCCCCCCAGCTGCTGCTTGGTGGGGTGGTTGGTGGGAGAGAATCATAAGAATCATGAAAGACTTGCTTAAAAAGAATATTAGGTAAAGCATATTTAAACTATGAAGAGTTAGCTACTCTGACTGTGAATCCATAATTAATTCTCGACCTTTAACATGCATTCCTGAGAATGATTCGGATCTGGTTCTTCTAAGTCCAGCATTATTTCTGCAAGATGTGAAAGAAATGCGTCTACCAGATTATGATGAAGTTGAACATCGTACTTTGAACTGAAGAGTAAGATATAGACAATCACTCCAGAGAGACCTACGGAGCAGATTCCGAAGCGAGTATCTGGGACTACCGACACGAGATACGGTAAGTCTAAGAAGAGTCAACCCGCAGTCCAGTAGGAGACTTCGCCCTTGTTGGCAGTGATTCCCTGAATCTTCTGGATTGGCATATTGATAGAATCACCAAGATCAACACTGGTCGAGATGGAGTTGTGAGAGTGGTGAAGCTATACACAATTAATGGAGAAGTGACCAGACCTGTACGGAGACTTTAACCCTTGGAGGTATCCACATCTGACGACTTGAGAAGGAGCTTTGTTGAGGGATCTTCCAATCAAGGTGAAGAATGTAGTTGTGTTGTTGATAAAACTTGTAGAAATGAACAGGAAGTCTCCGGTTACAGAACAAGAGATGGACGTTTGGTTAAAGTACCTGAGAGACTAAATCCATGATCAGTGTTGAGGTGACCCACAGCTTAAGGTGGGAGAATGTGAAGTTGGCTGTGAGCCTCTATTGAGAATGTTGTTTTTCTGCATTTTGAATGTTTTTTTTTTTTGGTTCTCAGTTAAGATGGCGGATCTCGTCAAGTAAGTAACGTTGAAGTGTTCATCTTATTGAATGTAGTTCCTTGATGTGTATTAAATGTTTTGAAACCTGCTGATGTGAGTTAATCATACAACCTAAAACTTAAGTAATAGATAAATATTAATGCTTAAATATGCACCACCCCAAACAGATGTACGGAATGAAATTCATAAAGAGCTTTAGCATTATCGAAGGATGAGATGACGATGAAATAAATGTACTCTTGGAAAAACTGAACTTTTTTTCATCTAATTGCACATTATATGCAGCCCTGAAACAGGAAGTTCTAGACGGGAATTATACAAAGATGCGAACAGATAGAGAAAACTTTTAATTCGACCAGCAACCCACTCACAAGTAAGGTTTGCTATAAATCAGATAGTCAACAGCGAAAGGAAATGACAGTATAGAAAGAGATAAGAATTATTCTGGATGTGATATTACCAGCACTAATTAACATACTTAACTCTTCCCTTGTAGACAGCACATTTCCCAAAACATGGAAAGAGGCATTATACGTCCTCTAAAGAAAGTAGCCTCCCCTTCTGAACCAACTGACTACAGAGCCTTCTGCATACTTTCTGCTTTATGCAAGCGCTAGAGTTCTTCTATTACCTTCTCATATTCCTCATCATACCACTCCTTTTGCTTATCTCTGTTTTCCTGAACCAGCTTTGAGTCCATTGTTTGCCGTATTGCTTTTTCAATTTTTTCCCAATGTATCTCTGGGCTTTCCTCCTCCTCAACAGTTATCGCTCTTATTGCTTCTTTCATTCCTCTTTGAAATTCCTCTCTTTCCTTTTCATCGGTGCTGATTCTCGTTACGTTATACTTTTTATCCCTTTCTACTTGGTTATAGACAGATGGTTGTTGAGATCCTCTGTCTGAACTTAACCAACACCATATAGTGGTCTGAATGAGCATCTGCCCCTCTCATCACCCTAACATCCCTTATATCTGTGCCATGCCTTCTTTGAATAAGCATATGATCTATCTGATTGACTGTGGCTCCATCCGGTGACGTCCAAGTTCCTTTATGTATATCCTTATGTGGGAAAATAGTGCTACTTATGGTGAGATTTTACTTACCGCAAAATCAACCAGCCTTGTTCCGTTGTAATTGCATTCTTTCCCACATTTGGCCGATACACCGTTTCCCTTCCTACCTTAACATTCATATCTCCTAGAATCACTTTTACATCATTTTCAGCAATTGTATCATATGTGCGTTTCAGCTGTTCATAAAAGGAATCTTTAACCTCATCAGTCGTTTCTTCTGTTGGACCATGAGCACAGATCAATGTCATATTGAAGAATTTCATTTTAACTCTCAACATGCATATCCTGCCATTAATTGGCTCAAAGTTAAATATCGCCGCCCTATATGCTCTGTGTACGAGGAAACCTATTCCAAAATTAGCTGTCCCACTACTACAAAACACTGTGTAGTTCCCTGAATCAATCGTGCATGTTTCCTTCCACGTAATCTCCTGCAAAGCTGCTATTCCTATCTGGTACTTTCTCAGTTGATCTTTCACATTCCTGAAATCTTCTGCTCTATTTAAACTCAGCATATTCCACGTAGCCATTCTTACATTAGTCCGTGTCCACTGCTTGGTCGTCATCATTGAGACTGTCCGGTTTCTACATGTGCGCGACATTTTCATGACTACTTACTTTTTACATGGCCGAGAAGTCACCCCTGCGCACAACCAACAGGGGGTCTGCCCCTTCACAGCCTCTTGGGTGGCTGCCTTTTTCTGTCAGGGATGTTCCCTTAGCCTTTGATGATCCCTCCTCTTCCTACAAGGCAGTAGGTTGCTACTGTTAATCTCAGTTGCCAGGTGACCCTTCCGCCAGTTCCACCATACCAATAAATTTTATTTCCGCCTTCATTGCTGTTAAGGTCTTTACCGTAACCCTGGTTAGGGCCCCTTACATGGTACCATCACCTGGGGCAGGCGACCCAAGATGTTTTAAAGAGGTGTTGCTCCTCTATCACTCACCAATTGGTCCTGACTTGTGACAGGCAGAGCCTGGCTTCCTCAACAGAGGTCCAGGTTGGTTGGGTTTACCTACCCATAGAACGGCCCTCTATAATAAGTCATTCACGGTAATTGCCTGCCGTGAGTGGAACCACCTTCCTGAAAATATCAGAGGGTTAAGCGCTATTCGCACTTTCAAGGAAGCACTTTAGAGACATTTTATGCACCACCAAAGATCATCTGCAAACTTGATGCCACTACTCACAACCATTCTATTGTCATGGATGCCCTGGTAGAAGTTTAGCTTAAAATCCATAACCGATTTGTTTTTCTTATGTTATTAAATTTTATGTACTACCGGTATCTGTAATAGTGTAATAGTGAAGGAAGAGTTATTGGTGAACATTCATCTAAGGAGAATAAATGTCATAATAACAAAGTGAAAGGTTTAGCATATACATGTTCTGACAAAGAAATCCCTGCTAAAATGCCACCAAAATGTTAAATGTAAGCATTTGCTGTTAATGTAAAATTTGTGGTTTGTTAAATAATGTTATTGCTTATACACAGTTCAAAAAAGATTAGGGGAACATATTTTGTAACATCTGGTATGTGAACGTTAATTTGGTAGATCCGGTTCCAATGGTCGTACAGCATACCTTGAGACCTTAGCTACTCAGGGTATGTCAAATCGAAGTTATACTCCATCTGTAGGCGTCGCCATGCATTAAACTGTCAGATGACCCCTCAAAACAAAGTGAATCGCGGTGCGTCCGTGTGTCGTTGTGAGGTACACAGACTACTGCGGTCATTTAAGCACATTCTACGTAAACCAGCACATCCAACGAGACATCTTAACGAGGTTCAAGTCGCAAGGGCCATCACTTTGATCCAGGAAGGATGGACTTTTCGTATTGCTGTGGATCTCAATGTCTCTCCGTCAGTTATTCAACACTTGTTGAATCCCTACAGAGAGACAGGCCAGTTCACAAGGAGGGTTGGACAAGGTCGTGGATGCATGACGACCCCACAGGATGACCGATATCTGACCATCTCTGCATTGTGGCGTCGTTCAGCAACTGCCACAGAACTGCAACAGAACCTCCGGAGGGTCACTGGAGACATGGTGCCTGACCAGACAGTAAGGAACAGATTAAGAGAAGAGTCCTTAAGACCCAGACGTCCTGTTTGAGTGCCCCGTTTAACACAGCAACATCGCGCAGCTCCTCTTCTGTTCGCCCGTACACAAGTCAACTGGCAACTTCGCCAATGGAGACCTGTGTTCACAGACAAGTCCAGATTTCCCCTGACACGGCTTGATGGACGTCAACGTGTATGGAGATGCCATGGTGAGTAGTACATGCCAAATATTGTCCAGGAAGGCGACCAATTCGGACAAGGTTCTGTGATGATGTAGGGTGGCATGAGTATTGATGGCCGTACGGATCTTGTCGTCGTCCATAGTAATCTTATCGCTGCGGGGCACATCGAGCAGATACTTGTACAGCATGTTTTGTAGAGCATGGCAAACGTTCAAAAACATGTTCCACTAATTTTTTGAACTATGTACTTATTTGTAATACATAAAGAAGTTACTGTAACATTACATTCCCTCTCTTTGTTCTCTGTATTTTTAAACTGTCTGAAGATGTGATGGCAAACAAGTGAAATGCCGTTCGGTCAAATGAATGTTTGACTCTCCGTAAAGACCCTTACACCCAAACTGCAAATACACAAGGAATTTTTTAAATGTGTTTAATGCACATATTACCTGTTGTAACACAACAATTCAGTACATATTTCCTGATGGAAAGGGTGGATATTCTAGAGTGAGTCGGAAAACATTCATGGATACGTTTGGAGTAAATAAGAAAAAGACTGAACTATTGGTGAAAACACTAAAGATGGGTAAGACCACTTATCATGATGAACATGGTGGAACATATAACACAAAATACACAGATGATGAGAATGCATGAATGAAACAACATATTCTATAATTCCACGAGATGTGAGCCACTACATCCCAAGAATATTTAAGTTCTGATCTAAATACCAATCACTTATACCAAGCATTTAAATTAAAATATTCTGAGACATGTGTTCAAGAAATGCATTACAGACAAGTGTTTCTGAAGTATTTTCTGAATTTGTCATTTTGATGAGCTACAGCAGACACGTGCAAAACATGTGACAAGTTAAATCTTGCAAGCAAACGGC
The DNA here is from genome assembly GCF_040414725.1 of Anabrus simplex. NCBI lineage: Eukaryota > Metazoa > Arthropoda > Insecta > Orthoptera > Tettigoniidae > Anabrus > Anabrus simplex. Next base: position 1,220,746,325 of record NC_090266.1, read on the forward strand.
AGTTACCTTAGCACAAGATTGCAAAGACCTAACTAGAACTGCATCACAGGAAGGCACAACGTGCAATGGACGAAACTGAGAAAGATTCAATTTTCTTCAACAATGCCAGGTAGTGACACCTGTACAGTTGCAATAGATTTTCAGCAAGTGTTGTTTCTTCCTACTCTTACCCATGCAGACATGTTTTATTTACATCAGTTGTCATGCTAAAACTTTTGTGTACATCGTGAGTCAGCTGTGTGTTTATGGCATGAAGGGGAAGGTGGCCAAGGGGAAAAACAAATAACTTCATGTCTGTTTCGTGCTTTAAATTCTAAGTCAAATATTGCAGGAGATAAAAGGAATCTAACAGTCTGGAGTGACAGCTGCTGTGCAAAAATCAAGAACCCTGTATTGAGGCACACAGCTGTTTTGAAAATATTGAATATAAATATCTGGAATCAGGCAGTAGTCTTCTGGCCCGTGATCACGATTTTGCTTTAATTGAAAGGCGGACACTGACATTATGGGTACCTGATGATCTACAGGAAGTGATAACATCATTGCATAAGTTCCGCATCAGGTATATAGATTACTTGTCCTGGATTTCAGTACGTTAAAAGATCGCATTCAGACGTAGAAGATTGGCAAAGAGTAAATGCCTTTAAAACCGGCAAAAGCATTAGTGATATGATCACAAGATATCTCCTGATTGAATATCTCCCACATGAGCATCGCTAGTTTTATGTTGATTTGTGCACTAAGGAAAGAAAATAAAGATGTGTTCCCATAATGAATTAAGATATTGGATTAATGTTTGAGTTTTTTCCTCTCGTCTAGGGCCGTTAGAGACCACGTCATGTAATTATAAGGAATTTCTGGAAGCCTTTCTGGCAGCCCAAAAGTGTTCCATTCTTTCTCTGGCCATCTGTCTTCTCTTTTCTGTCCAGCCACTGTTCTGCTTTCGCTCATCGTGCAAGCCCTTCAATTTGTTGATCACAGAACTAACTGTATTAAGATCGATTGGAGAGACCTGTTTCAGTGCCATGCTCTTGAGGTCCTTCTTTAATTCTTTGAACCATTTATCTGAGATGTTTGGTCTGTTGCCCAACACATTAAAAACTGCCTCATTAGTTGGGTTGCATCCATCCTTAACAGATGTCCATAACATCAGTCGTCTTTTCCTTATTGACTCTTATCAGACATTCATTCTTCTCTTCTCTATACTGTTCATCTGTTTCTTGTGCTCATCCTTCTGTTTCTGTCAGTCCAGTCTTTCCTGTCATTCACTTGTGCATACACACTTATTATTAATTCAGAAATTTTAAACTGAAGTTAATATTGTTTATATTTAATTTTGTAACAATGCTGAAACCATATGTATAAGGGATGGAGCCCAGTTCAGTTGGAAAATAATTATATCGGCAGGACTGACCACAAATATAAAATTAGAAGGAATTTTAGCAGAAGCGATTGGGGTAAATTTCCATTCATTGGGAAGGCTGTGAAGGAGTGGAACAGTTTACCAGGGGTAGTGTTTGATCCTTTTCCAAAATCTGTACAGATATTCAAGAAGAGAATAAACAGCAACAGAGAAAACAAATGAAGTGTTAGAGGGCATTCGACCAGTGCAGGTTATTGTAAATAAAAAAATGTGTGTGAATAAAATAATTCCATCCCCTGGTCTAAGGAGTTTGGACAGCCAAAGTAGGGGATTGCCTGTAGGGGTGAAGTACAGTGGGGACTTCGAGGGCCCTGGGACTGCTACGGTAGCTGTGAAGGCCCTCCAGGAACTCTGAAAAGTGGTGGTAAAAGGGGCCCTGGTTAAGACGCAGCAGGTCGTTATGCTACTTAGGTTCCAGAATGGGTAAAGAATTTTCATCTTATACCAGTTGTATAGTAACTTTTGAAGTAATTCCACATACTGTATATCAGATGACTATTTGTAAGTAGTACAGGAGATATTATAAGTAGAATTTTGTAAACAATGTAAATTTATTAAGGATGAGCTGTGTGTTTAATAGAAAAAATTGTTAGCGCAAATTATATAATACTGTATTATAGGAAAATTTTATTCTCTTGTTAATTTAATATTTAGTGCTTGACAATAATGTATTTTAGGTAAACACCTCATTTGCAAATAAAGAGATTTTGATTTGATTTTGATATACAGTAGAATGAATAATGAATTAGTAATAGCCCCTTCCATAATTTTTATTTTTAAATTGTATTTTGTAAGAGATGCACATGGTTAGTTGTATATGCGACTCCATGATGGGTCTGTCACACATAGAAGGCAAAATTATTTAACTGGAGCATTTGGTAATGTTTTTTTATCAATATCTCCTAAAGTAGTTTATGGCATTTAACCCCTTTAGAATGTTAGGTCTACAATTGGTCAATCAGCACGAGTATCCTCGGTTACAACCAGTAATTTGCTTTCCCACCGTTCACCGCTTGACAACAGTCTTGCATCGAGTTGCTGCAAGTTGTCATCTGTACATGGGAAGCAATCCAAATTTTTAGGGAGCAGTGTAAAACAATATTACAGAACTCACTTCACACCAATTTGAAATTAGCTCATTAAGTTAACTTGCCTGAAACATCAGAATCATCATGTTCACTTGGTGTGTAATTGTTATCCTTGTCCTCAGCATTAGAAACCGAGTCTTCCATAAGAACATCCAGTAAGGATTCATGGTCTAAATTACGTACACTTGAATTAGACATCCTAAATATTCACAACAATAACGCAAACAGGCCTACTTCTCGAACACACTTGTTTCCTGTCCGCACGTACATACTTTCCCACTCATTTCACAGTTGAGAATGAACGATGGCGCAGCTACAGATTATGTAGGAACATGGCTGTACTATCAGTACCTTACGTACATAACTAGTACATTTCATCCTTATAGAAGCATCCAACAGTATTCTTGTTAAGACACAGCTCACTGAAACAGTGGGAACTATTTTTACTATGGCTGGTGTCCCCAATGTGTTAAATCAGCAATAAATGTTTTTAACTTCAGGCAACATAGAGGGATGACATACATACCACTTCCCCTTCAATGTTTCTTGAAATACTTTTTTTTTTTTTTTTTGCTAGTTGCTTTACGTCGCACCGACACAGATAGGTCTTATGGCGACGATGGGACAGGTAAAGGCTAGGAGTGGGAAGGAAACGGCCGTGGCCTTAATTAAGGTACAGCCCCAGCATTTGCCTGGTGTGAAAATGGGAAACCACGGAAAACCATTTTCAGGGCTGCCGACAGTGGGGTTCGAACCTACTATCTCCCGAATTTCTTGAAATACACAACACTTTAAGGGCTGACTGATAATAGTTTATTCAATTTGACAAATTACAGATACAAAAACATGAAGACTTTCTCTTTTTGAACATAATTATTGCGTTTGAACATATGCAAATGATTGTTGTAATTCAATACATTGCATGCTGAAACACATGCAGGTACAAAAGTATGGAACTTTCAGAAGGATTTCTCCCTCCCCACCACCTGAATGATATTCTAAAGAGTACATATATATATATATGTATCCTGCTCCTACTAGCTATCTTACCTGAGCGTCAATAGAAAGTACAAGTAACAATAATCCAGTAGACATGATATGGACTTTTGGGCTTATGACGTGTCAAGAAAATAAGGTGAAACTCTTATTGTTACTTCATTTTGGTGCTTTCCAAATTTTTACGTTCATCGTCACCAGTTGGTTCATTCCATACTGTGTGCTTTCATAACGCGTGTACACCTCTCACATCATTTCTCCACATACAGCACTTTCTTTCCATTCTTCAGATCTATTCTATTCTATACTGGTGTCTTTCGTTGCATTTCTTTCAGCACGATTCATCTGATGTTCTGATATTTCTCATTGTCGTCAGCTCCTGCTTGGAGCATACAGTGAGCCACTACAATTCTCCAACAATAAAGCATTCTTAAATTCAACCCCTCATTATTTTAGAATACTTCCTCAGGAGCAGTCGAGATTAACTTCTGAAGACACAGAGCAAAATTCTCTGCAAAACGTAAAGAGTTTCACCTTGAAAGCATCAACGTTAACAATAATCCAGGTTCTTGAACTACAGTATGTCAACAACATGCTACAGGAGGTCTAGAAACACCCTCCAAGAACTCTCCAAAAAGGCACAAACAGTAACAAGCCTGGAGATTTGGGGCTATCTATAGGTCTTCCAAATAGACATATTCTAAGTTTTCTGAGACAGATTAAATAAATAAATAAATAAATAAATAAATAAATAAATAAATAAATAAATAAAACTGCAATACAAGCAGGGATTTGTTTTATTCTCATAGGTACCTGTCTAAAATCGGGAAAGATAATTATATGCAGAATATGTATTTGGACAAACCATCTCCCTCCAACCGTTAGCTAGAAAATTTTCTTGAGGCAATAATAGTACACATCATCAAGCTTCTGGACGAGAAAGCATATCTTCCCAATAAGGCGAGCAGAGGAGCCGAGCATCAACTGGCCCCAGGTTAATCATTTCCCCAGTGTGAGTGGCAGGATCCAATTCCACTGATATGACATCCTGGAAAGGAATTACCAACAACTGTGATATTGGTATATACTTTTACCATGTAAATAATATACCTAAAAAAATATCTCACCATTTATTCTAAAGCTCAGAGAAGAATTACATAAAGATACTAAGTTCATTATGGATTATGATCTGCTTTGGTCTTCAAATACATAATGATGATATGTCAGTATTGATCTGGGAAGGATGCAATTGCTGTGGTGTATTTGCAAGGAGTGTTGCCTGCCATAAACAAGCAATTTAATCCCTAGATCATAGCAGATTATCTATGTGTTTGCAGACTCAACCTATGGATTTGAGAGATCTAAACCAGCCTGATGTGGGTATGGAAAAGAAGTCCATTTACGAAGCGAGCCTGCCATACCTACCTGAGCAATACAACATATGGCACGACAAATGGACAGGGTACGTTTACTGTTTGGAAGCAGACGTGGCATCTCTACACTCATGTGCAATCACATGAAGGATATTGGGATCACCCTAACTTCTTTAAGGAGCATGTTCCTAAGGAATTATCAAAGATTCTCTTGGTATTCTACCTATCATCTCTATTTCAACTGCATCGCTTACACTTCCAATTTTAATGTTTGATTAGTAGGAATTATGGGCATTTGTAATATTCTCAAGTAATCTCTCATTCTACTCCTGTAAATACATTGTTTTGGACTTTATTTAGCCATGGTAAGAAATTACTATTTTACTTTCAGGACCCATGTGGTCTTTCATTTCATATGAGCTGATGCCATTTCTGTGGATACATAAAAAAATGTCTACATATAGCTCAGTTATATTTTCATTTATTTTTTATTTTTTTACATTATTTTTTTACAATTTGCTTTACGTCGCACCGACACAGACAGGTCTTATGGCGACGACAGGACAGGAAGGGGCTAGGAGTGGGAAGCAAGTGGCCATAGCCTCAATTAAGGTGTGAAAATGGGAAACCATGGAAAACCATCTTCAAGGCTGCAGTTCTGACAACACTAAAGTGCAATAAAACACCTGGAGAAGATGGCTTAAATTTGGAACCTTCACAAACACAACCCTATTTCCGTAAAGGTCAACGATAAATTATCAGAGTGGAAAACAATAAACACAGGAGTAATAGGGTTGCAGTCTTTCCCCTCTCCTGTTCATAATCTATATGAATGCTCTCATATGAGAATTTAGAGAAACAAGATATGGTTCCATCCGCATTAACAGAAATCTACAGCTGGACACAATATTATTTGCAGATGACTTAGTGCTGGTCGCCACCATATGTGATGATTTACAGCATTCAATGTATAACCTACAGTCTCAGAAAAGTACTCGATGGAAATATCCCCGGAGAAAACTAAGATAATGGCTTTCTGTGGCAAGGAACCAGTAAGAAGCAAGATCTGCTTAAATAATAACATTTTGGAAAGAGTACATACATACATACATACATACATACATACATACATACATACATACATTACATACATACATTATCATTATAGACTGTTATGCCTTTCAGCGTTCAGTCTGCAAGCCTCTGTGAATTTACTAAACGTCGCCACAATCCTCGATTTGCAACTAGTGTTGTGGCCTCATTTAGTTCTATACCTCTTATCTTTAAGTCGTTAGAAACAGAGTCTAACTATCGTCGTCTTGGTCTACCTCTACTTCTCTTACCCTCCATAGCAGAGTCCATTATTTTCCTAGGTAACCTATCCTCCTCCATTCGCCTCACATGACCCCACCACCGAAGCCGGTTTATGCGTACAGCGAGTTCATTCCTAAATTAGCCTTTATTTCGTCATTCCGAGTACCCTCCTGCCATTGTTCCCACCTGTTTGTACCAGCAATCATTCTTGCTAATTTCATGTCTGTTACTTCTAACTTATGAATAAGATATCCTGAGTCCACCCAGTTTTCACTCCCGTAAAGCAAAGTTGGTCTGAAAACAGACCAATGTCAAGATAGTTTCGTCTGGGAGCTGATTTCCTTCTTACAGAATACTGTTGATCGCAGCTGCGAGCTCACTGCATTAGCTTTACGACACCTTGATTCAATCTCACTCACTATATTACCATCCTGGGAGAACACACAACCTAAATACTTGAAATTATCGACCTGTTCTAGCTTTGCATCACCAATCTGACATTCAATTCTGTTGAATTTCTTACCTACTGACATCAATTTAGTCTTCGAGAGGCTAATTTTCATACCATACACATTGCACCTATTTTCAAGTTCCAAGTTATTAGACTGCAGGCTTTCAGCACAATCTGCCATTAAGACCAAGTCGTCAGGATAGGCCAAACTGCTTACTACATTTCCACCTAACTGAATCCCTCCCTGCCATTTTATACCTTTCAGCAGATGATCCATGTAAACTACAAACAGCAAAGGTGAAAGATTACAGCCTTGTCTAACCCCTGTAAGTACTCTGAACCAAGAACTCATTCTACCATCAATTCTCACTGAAGCCCAATTGTCAACATAAATGCCTTTGATTGATTTTAATAATCTGCCTTTAATTCCATAGTCCCCCAGTATGGCGAACATCTTTTCCCTCGGTACCCTGTCATATGCTTTCTCTAGATCTACGAAACATAAACACAACTGCCTATTCCTCTCGTAGCATTTTTCAATTACCTGGCGCATACTGAAAATCTGATCCTGACAGCCTCTCTGTGGTCTGAAACCACACTGGTTTTCATCCAGCTTCCTCTCAACAACTGATCGCACCCTCCCTTCCAAGATGCCAGTGAATACTTTGCCTGGGGCCTATTCCACCAAAGTATGGTCTTGTACATTACAAGTTACTAGTGTGGGTTCTTGTAATGTATGGAGTTGTACATTTCTGTTCCACAAAAGACTGATAGTCTCTTGTATATTACCAGTGAATTGTTACAAGTTTTACAAGTGACGACATATCAATAAACATACTACGTCATAGCATGAATCAGCTGTTTATCTTCGTATTCCATTCGTTGAATTAGGTTATGCTTGCCTCATTTATCGTAATATCGTATTTTACTGTAACTTATGCAGCAAAGATTGAAAGAACTAATATTCCTGTGAATTTTTTACTGCTACGATGTTATTTTTCAGTTTATTTCTTTGATGATAGGAAATTACTCCGTTATTATCACCCATTCTGTTCTTCCACGATCCTCGCGTATGTTCTACGAGAGTCTAACATACCTACCTTGGTCTGTCATTAGGAATCAGATGCCGCTAATAACGATATTCGGCCGCCAAACTTAATTGTTACGAAATTGCAAACTCTGCATGAATTGTTAAAATGATGTCAAGAGAAACAAAGTTATTCATTTTGAAGGAAATAGAAGGTAGGAAAGATATTTGTTTCGGTGGATTCAGCGAGAGTCTGAAAAAACAAGACAAAATAAATGGTAGGATGGAAATATTTGACTTGGGAAAAGCTCATGGAGCTTTTGAGGGGAAAAGTTGGACGTATGTAAGAGATATTCTGCTCATTAATGATTCCAGGAATGTCCTTCTTGGAATATGTTTTTTTCAGTATTTTCAGGCCAACAAACAATTTGAGGAAATTTTATATCATTTATTGCAGCTACCACAGACCGAAGATTTTGCCATCCCAAGCATATCTGCAGTACCATGGTACTGACCACCATTTCCTAGCCAATGTAATGTTGTTAGTAAATGTTGTTTGGCAGAGAGAGATTTATTTCTGTTCGTAGGATATTTTAAGCTATGGCCAATATCTATCAAAAGTTCTTCCACTTGTATTGTGCTTAACCTAAAACGTTCATTGTATTCAAATACAGTGTTAAACTGGAATTTTATTCTTTCCCTGTACAGACGATAGTTTTCATTTTCATCACCATCACTATCACTACTGCTAGACCACATATTTATCAAAATGTATCCAAAATAAGCGTATTTAAATAGCACTAGTACATTTATATATTATTGTCCTTTCACTGGTAGAGAATTCTTCTCAATTCGCTAGTAAGTTACAAGTACTAGTACTTTTGTGGGACACGCCTATAAAAATTCACTAGTAATTTGTAAGTATGGAGTAGTAAAGTACAACTGTAGAAAATTCTTTTGTGGAACAGAAACTCTGGTATTTGTACAAGTTACTAGAGAATTTACCTGTAATGTACAAGACCATACTTTTGTGGAACAGGCCCCTGGTATACTAATCAATGAGATACCTCGATAGTTGTTGCAATCCTTCCTGTTCCCTTGCTTATAGATAGGTGCAATTACTGCTTTTGCCCAATCTGAAGGTACCTTACCAACACTCCACGCTAATTTTACTACTCTATGAAGCCATTTCATCCCTGTCTTCCCACTATACTTCACCATTTCAGGTCTAATTTCATCTATTCCTGCTGCCTTATGACAATGGAGTTTATGTACCATCCTTTCCACTTCCTCAAGCATAATTTCACCAACATCATTTTCCTCCTCCCCATGAGCTTGACTGTTTGCAACACCACCATGATGATTTCCTTTTACATTGAGAAGATGTTCAAAATATTCCCTCCACCTCTCCAGTGATTACCTGGGATCTATTATGAGTTCACCTGAATTACTCAAAACACTGTTCATTTCCTTTATCCCTCCCTTCCTAAGATTCTTTATTACTGTCCAGAAAGGTTTCCCTGCTGCTTGACCTAGCCTTTCCAGGTTGTTACCAAAATCTTCCCATGACTTCTTTTTGGATTCAACAACTATTTGTTTCGCTCTGTTTCTTTCATCTACGTACAACTCCCTGTCTGCCTCAGCCCTTGTTTGGAGCCATTTCTGATAAGCCTTCTTTTTACGTTTACAAGCTGCTCTCATTTCATCATTCCACCAAGATGTTCGCCTTTTCCCATCTTTACACACAGTTGTTCCTAGGCATTCCCTTGCTGTTTCTACTACAGCATCCCTGTATGCCACCCATTCACTTTCTATATCCTGAAGCTGCTTACTGTCTACTGTTCGAAACTTCTCACTAATCATATCCATGTAGTTCCGTCTAATTTCCTTGTCCTGGAGATTTTCTACCCTTATTCGTTTGCAGACAGATTTCACTTTCTCTACCTTAGGCCTAGAGATACTTAGTTCACTACAGATCAGATAGTGGTGTGTATCATCGAAAAATCCGCGGAAAACTCGTACATTCCTAACAGATTTCCTGAATTCGAAGTCTGTTAAGATATAGTCTATTATGGATCTGGTACCCCTAGCCTCCCATGTTTGGAAAGAGTAAATGATTTTAAATACCTCGGCTACAAACTGTCTTTCTTTGAAGAACTAGACATACCGTACCTGAGAAAATCTCCAAATTCAACAGATGTTTGAGAATTATCAATAAAGTTTTTAGACCATCATTAGTACAAAAACACACCTGTGCAAAATCTACAAAACCTAGGCAAGACCTGTACTTTGCTACGGAAGTAAAGCGTGTACAACGAGGAAATGCGATGAGAGAGGAATAACTACAGCTGAAATGAAATACATGCAGTGAACAGCAGGAGTCACTAAGTGGAAACATAAAAGAAATACAGAAGTGCTGAATGATCTTAAAAGCAGACCTACATTGGAATACATCTATGAATTCCACAGAAATTGGATAGAACATCTAAACAGGATACTTCAAGCAGTCAAACTACTGCCCAGGTGGGAAGAGATCTATGGGACACCCCAGGACGAGATGACGTGAAAATGCAAACCGTTGTATAGACCGCAACAGTTCTATAGGACTAATACATGAAAGGATGCTAATGCCGATGATGAAGATTATATTATTATTCACACAATGTACATTAAAATTGATGTACTATGTTATAGCCAAAGTACTTATAACAACAGTTTCTTGAACAGAATCTTGTCAACGACAACACTGTTACTTCACACTTCAGGACATGGTGTCATTCATATGAACGCGAGATGATATATTTTGTTCTTCAGCTTTTCTGCATGTACACTGCATCCTTGAGTCATGAAAAATATCATGAAAGCTGCTATACAATGGTCATATGTCCCAAAAAGCACGACACACGTAGCACATGGACACAGAACAAGATGGCAGTGCGTTGGACAGGTACTACGCACAGGGCGATGAAACTGCATTCGTGAGTTGGACACTGTGCAGAATGGAAGTGTTGAGGCAAGAACAGCTTGGGAAGTACAGGACCTGTCTCCATGTGATTTTGAGATCATCCCCAGAGTAAAAGAAATACAGCGTGGGAGATTATTTGAGACACAAGAGAACACTGCCAATGCTGTGAGGCGACTGCTCTCTGATGTCTCCCACATGGCAGGCAAATGTGCTGTAAGCAATCTAGGAGACTACTTTGAGAACAAACAGTTTCCTGCATCTGGTGAACCTACTCGGCATTATTCATACAATCCACAGCAACTTGCGCTCTGCACTCCCATCTGAATATATCCATTTGTCTGGTAGATCCCACATTCGTGTAGGAAAAAATTTGGCACGATAATGCCCCAAGCCTTGTACTACGGTCAGGTGCTGGCCACAAGTACCCGTAAAGAGGGTCTTCCCTCTTTGGTTCATAAGAGTGCAATGCTATAATATGACCAATCGTTAAATGCATAATACCATCGATTCTTTCTGCGAAGTCCAAGAGAAGATGTTTCTCATGCCTTAGTTGTTCCCTTTATTGCTCTCAGAGAAATGGTCTGGCAGGTCACTTTCCAATCAAACATTAGTACAAGTGTCAGCTGGGAGCATACATCATTAACTGGTACCGCTTCATCCACCGAGTTCATTTCCTGCTACAACCGTGTGGCTAGGTATCCACAAAAGGAAAACTCTGGTGCTAACCTCACGCAACCAGGCTAACAACTGCAGCAGTGGGTACTCCAAGAAAAAATGTTCAACTGACTGTAAAGAACTGAATGAGTCTGCGTGCAGCAGGAAATAGTAGTAGTAGTAGTAGTAGTAGTAGTAGTAGTAGTAGTAGTAGTAACAGCAGCAGCAGCATTTATTCACTCATTATGTTGTTTATACGTAGATCGAGTCATAAGTCATGGCAACTAATTTTTTTCTCGTGAACAGGAGACAACACAGAAAATCTAAGATATGCATTTGGAAACTTATGGTATGTACTTGCATATGATGCCACTAGATAGTGTATGTAAACAACAGTGTGTGTCTAAGCATGGCCCCAAATTCAGTGTGTGAGTGAGAGCATCACAAAATAGATGTCAACAAGCAGGAGCAAGGATCATATATTAAAATAGCAGTTCTCAGAGGCAAAAATGCACGCCAATGCCATGCAGAGCAGCGGGAAGTATTAGGTGTACATGCCATGCCATGACGAGGTGGGTGGAGACGTTCAAACAGGGTAGAGTATCAAGTGCCGATCTGCCTTGCCCAGGTCGTCCAGTGTCCATGGACAAAGATGTACCGCTGGCAACGCACAATGGTAACCTTGGATGATTATTTTTAAGGTCTGTAACCAGTGGAGACCTGTCCCTTGTACGTAGTCTTGTGTATTTGCTGTCTATACCATAATGAAACAATGTTTACCAATGGCCTGTGTTCTGTCACTTTCCTACAAGAATCTCCTGAAGTCAGAATTTGTCTTCAGGCACTATGCATAAGTACATGCCCTATATTTCCAAATGCATATCTTAGATTTTTTGTGTTGTCTCCTGTTCGCGAGAAAAAAATAGTTGCCATGACTTATGACTCGACCCTCGTATACTTACAAGACTCTGTTTCTTATGAACGTAACTCTTCTAATAACATTAATACTTAAACAAAAAAAAAATAATAATTCTTGTAAATAACTTTTACATATATTACAGTAGTAGTATTATTATTATTATTACCCTATTAATACTTAAAATAAAATGAAAACTATCTCTTTCATACATTAAATATATTATGAATAATAATAATAATAATAATAATAATAATAATAATAATAATAATAATACACAAAAAGATCACACCAACCTCAACAGAGTCGAGTCAGGATTTCAATAAAATACCACGTAAAGTGAAACCTTGTGTGTGGTACAAAGGGCACTAGGAAAGTTTTGCAATGTGAGTGAATGCTTGCGACTTCTTCAAAATAATTTCCATCACACTCAATACACTTCTCCATATGTCGAAACCAGTCACTGAGCGAACTCTGCCACTTTTCTTCGGTTACATTTTCACACTCTTGATCCCATGCTGCCAGAAGCTCCTCGTCGGATGCAAAACGCCGCCCTTTCAGCTTCATCTTCACTTCTGGGAAGAGTGCGAAGTCACATAGGGCAAGATCAGGACTGTATGGAGGGTGATCAAGCACAGTCAACCCTGATCTGGCAAGAAAATCCATCGTTACATTAGCACGATGTGCTGGAGCATTGTCGCAATGCAAGAGCCAAGTGTGGAGCAGTGACCTTGGACGGAGCTGCTTGAGAGCCTGGATGACCTGAGGCAGACAAGTCTCACTGTACCACTTCGCAGTAACTGTCCTTTGTGTTTCTAGCACAACCGAAGTCAGGATGCCCCGTTTAGTGAAGAATACTGCAATCATCCTTTTCTTCACTGACCTTGACTTTCACACAGTCACAGGAGTTCCCTCATCTTCAAACAGCCACACACTGTTCTGGGATTTTGTTGGGACATCATAATAATAAAGCCAAGTTTCATCACCTGTAACGATGCTATTGATGTTACGCGAAGTCCCATTTAAAATTTTTTTAAGCATTTTTCGGCACCATTTCACTCGATGTTCCCTTTGTTCCTCTGAAAGTGAGTGGGGCACCCAAAGGGAACAAACCTTTCTAACATGGAGATGGTCGTGTGGAATTGAATGAATAGTTGGTGCAGGGATGTGGAGGGTCTCTTCTACATGCCGCTATGTCAACAGCCTCTCTTGCTGCAACATTTTCCTCACAGCTTCAATGTTTTCCTCAGTCACTGATTCAGACGGTCGCCCAGAACGAGGATCATCTTCAACCCCAAAATTTCCCCTCTGGAACTCTTTGTACCAGCAGAAAATTGTCCGATGTGGACAGTCTTTCCCCAGCACAGAAGTCATTTCCTCCCGGCTCTGGTCAACAGTTAATCCACGAGCAAAATTGTAGCGGATAATTGCGCGATATTCACCTTTAGACCAAAATGACATCTTAACTTGCTTTCAACAGCTGGTGTGAAGATCGCGCCTTACTGTCTTCTAGACCGGTCTTCACCCCTATTTTCATCCCTCACCATAACAGGGGTGTCCAGCCAACCGTTTTTGCGTATTGCAAAACTTTCATAGTGCCCTTTGTAATTTAGAATGTTTCTTATACAGAAAGAAATAATTTAACATTGATGCCTGAAGTACGAGTATGGGTATGAGTGAATGACAGGAATGATCAACAGCACATGGTGGAGCATAACAGAAATTGAATATGACGACGTGATATTTTCATTTAGTAATTTCTTAAATAACAGTTTTATTATCCATAACAAAGGATTTAAGACACTTCAGACTCATTTTCTGGCTTAATGAAGTAATTTGTATAGAACCTGAAAGGACATTAAATAATTTTGGAATGAAATACAAGAAATTGCGTTTTGTTATGCTAAGTTTGGGTTTGTATAACATACAACGATGGTACATCTTACTGCATGTTGAATATTCATGTTTAATGTTCTCAATTATATTTTTGATTTTGTTAATATATGATATGAGTAAAGAAGTGGAATCAGAGAAAAGGCTTTTTGCAGATAATGTTATTCTGTATAGAGTAATAAATAAGTTACAAGATAGTGAGCAACTGCAAAATCACCTATAGGTTGGGAGATGGATAGCTAGTTGAATAGGTGGTTTTTTATTGAATTATCCTTGATACCTATGCCTAGTTGCTTAACGTCGCACCGACACGGACAGGTCTTATGGCAACAATGGGATAGGAAAGGGCTAGGAGTGGGAAGGAAGCGGCCGTGGCCTTAATTCAGGTACAGCACCAGTATCTGCCTGGTGTGAAAATGGGAAACCACGGAAAACCATCTTCAGGGCTGCCAATAGTGGGATTCGAACCTACTATCACCCGGATGCAAGCTCACAGCCGCACGGCTCTACGCGGACGGCCAACTCGCCTGGTTAAAGTTCCTTATGGAGATCAATGTAAGTACCTAGGTGTTAATATAAGGAAAGATCTTCATTGGGGTAATCACATAAATGGGATTGTAAATAAAGGGTACAGATCTCTGCACATGGTTATGAGGGTGTTTAGGGGTTGCAGTAAGGATGTAAAGGAGAGGGCACATAAGTCTCTGGTAAGACTCCAACTAGAGTATGGTTCCAGTGTATGGGACCCTCACCAGGATTACTTGACTCAAGAACTGGAAAAAATCCAAAGAAAAGCAGCTCGATTTGTTCTGGGTGATTTCCGACAAAAGAGTAGCGTAACAACAATGTTGCAAAGTTTGGGCTGGGAAGACTTGGGAAAAAGAAGACGAGCTGCTCGACTAAGTGGTATGTTATAGATGTTCATTCCTACAGGGAAACTGAAATATTTGTCCCAAATGAGTAAATTTATAATACCAATATCATATATCACCTGATGGGCAGGGAGGCATCAATTTTTGGGAATGAGACAAAATCTCTCATAGTGAATTGGCACTGCCGGTGGCTCCAGGTAGCCTACGCAGTGGCCTCCACAGTATGCACTAACCATGCATATTTTTTTTTTGCTAGTTGTTTTACGTCGCACCGACACAGATAGGTCTTATGGCGACGATACCATGCATCTTGGTGGGTATGCTATTTACCAACTGACGAGCCCAACTTAGCACACTGGGGAAAATCGCTGGCAACTAGGAATGAGTTAGCTGGAAAGTTTATAATGTCTAATAACGGACCATATATACTGGTAGTTTAATTGGTAATTATCCGAGCTGTCAAAGGAGAGATGGCGTGGAATTTTTCTTTTAAATAATTTATTAACAAATACATTGCAAATGGGAAATATTCCAGTGGCAATGGTCACTTACAGTAATGTAATAAAGTTAACATAATTAACCAACAACAACAAACAAACAATCAAGCAAACAACTAGAGTAAAACAAGCAAATCCTTGGAAAGAAATTATTTCAAGAATTACTACTAGTTTAACATTCCAAATCCAACATCATGTACAGTTTCATACACAAATTATTTATTTCCAATACTTAACACTATGGCTTACAAAACTATAGGTTGAGCTCACTACTAGCTCAACGTTACAAGTTATAATAAAGTAAGGTTAAAGCATAATTACCCAACAACAACAACAACATCATGAGTAACACAAGCAATTCCCTGCAAAGAGAATACCACAAGGAAAATCTCCTAGTTTCACAATCTAAACCAAGCAGAAAATCACAAATTCAGTGTCCGTAATTTACAACTTTTACTTTTCACTTTACACTAGGACTAATGGTCTTAAATGACTTGATACCAGAAGGGAATCTATCAAAGACTGCTGCAGGTAATTTATTCCATTCCCTTGTACCGGGAGGTACACCCCAGTGTCGCGCATTTAAATCTAGCTACATTATATGTTATAAATCTCATTTTTGGTCCGTATTGAAAATTTACAGTTCAACGACAATAAAGGTGTTTTAATTTAATCCACCTATTCAATACTTTTATTTTCACTTATAGTGGTTACATAAATAGACTCACAGTTAAATGGGACATGTTTCGCCCTCAATTAAGGGCATCTTCAGCCTAAAAACAATCATCAAGAGTACAACTAATATTAAAAGTGGAAGCTAAAAGTTTAGCCAGTTTTTAAAATTCAGGACATAAAAATGTGAAAAATGATACAATATATAAAGATGCTAACGGAAACACTGTCAATGATTAAACTATAATCTTGTCGGAGACTAAAATTTCTTCCATTAAAATTCCAATTAAAACAGTTCATTTAAAATGTTAGTGGAAAACCAATGTGATAATAATATAAAGCCAACGACATGAGGGCGTGAGCACAAGCATAAACATGATTGTCATAAATACAATATGTCCAAGGCCGCTGATGAAATTCGTCAGCATGAAGTGAGACAGAAGCATCAGTTGAAAAATTGTAAGTGGCCCTTAGCACCGGTAGGTAATACTATTGGCTGAAACCTTTGCCAGGAAATGTCAGTAGATACTGAAATAATGTTTTCTGTAAGAGAAGGAAAAGATGAAAAATGAAGTTGAACGTAAGGAAAGAATTCGGATTATATAAATTGAAACAGATGAGGACTTGCATGTTAGTTGAAAGTTATTTGTTATCTACTGTTGTGTTGGTTGCTGCCCTTCTGTTGGCTCTGAGTCTGGTGTTGTAACTGTGCTGCAGAGGCGGCAGTGAACTCGGAGGGGAAGGAATAGGGGAGTGTGGAAGGGAGGAGAGGATGGGTGGAGTCAATTGTGACGAGGCTGACAAAGGGGCGGAGTCAACCGTATTGCTGGAAGTAGGCTTAATATCTGTAGGTATGGGAGGAGTATTAGAGTATGAAGAATTAAATATATTAGGTATCCTAAATTTATTCAAACTAACTGACTTTAATAATTTTGGCATTAATTCACGTAACATACTTTTACTGTCCGTGGTTTCATTAAGATTCTGTTGCTTATTGTCTGATCTAAATAGATATATAAACTTTCTAATTCGTTCAACATTCTCCCTTTTTCTATGTTTCTAATTATCGCTAGGTCTTTCTCTATGGATTCAAATCTGTGACCAGTCTCCCTCATATGCAAACTCATCGCTGAGTATTTCGTATGTTTTTCTGCATTAACATGTTCCATGTATCTTGTCATAAAACTTCTCCCAGTCTGTCCAACATATGAAAAATTACACTGAGTACATTTGAGTCTGTATACTCCTGATCCCAAATAACGATTTTTATCATAATTAACTTCTTTATGATTAAAGAATACGGACTGGTTAGTATTAGTAGTTCTTAAAGCTATATTAAAATTATGTTTCTTGAATACGTTAGTAATCTGGTGTATAGCTGGATTAATAAAAGCGAATGTAGCATACTTTTTTTTTTTCTGGTATCAGATTTGTGGATAACTTGTTCTTAATTTTATTGATTAATTTGTTGATCATTTCTATTTTGAAACCATTTTGTTTAGCGAGGTACCTAATATAATTTAATTCTTTCTTCACATTTTTTGGGAGATAGAGGGATTCTAAGTGCTCTATAAATCAGACTGTGAAAAGATGCTTGTTTATGTGAATTTGGGTGTAAAGAAAAATTGTTTATAGTTGTAGATGATTGTATCGGTTTTCTAAATATTTGGAAATCAAAAGTGTTAACCTTACGCGTAACTGTTACATCTAGAAAATTCAATGAGTTATCGACTTCATCCTCTTTTGCGAATTTCAAATTAGGTTCGATTTCATTTAACTTATTTAAGATTTCTTGACTATTAGTGACATCTTTGTTTATGATTACAAACGTATCATCTACATATCTCAACCATAAATCAATTCCTTTAATTTTTGCTATTATTTCATTGTGTTCGATTGAATCCATAAATATGTCAGCAAGGATGCCCGATATTGGGTCACCCATTGCTAATCCATTCTGTTTATAAATATTATTGTTAAATGAGAAGTAATTATTGTCCAACACGAAATTTAATAATCTAGTGAATTCTTCTACTTCCATTTTACGAAGATTACCGTGTTTACAAATATTATTATGAATGATATTAACAGTTTTATCTGTCGGAATATTCGGGAACATATTCACTACGTCATACGAACACATCACCTGGTTTGGACGCACGCCAAATTTAAGCAAAATGTTACACAAGTCAATGGAATTTCTTAATGGTTGTTTATTATTAAAAGTGTAATGTCTTTTCAAAAAATTATGAATGCATTTGGAGACCTAATACGTGGGAGAATTTCGGCAATTGATAATCGGACAAATCGGAATATCTTTTTTATGCATTTTGGGCAAAGCTCTAGTTTCTGGGAGCCTAGGATTCATATTGGTAAGTTTTAATTGTTCTTGTTCGGTAAAGAGAGATGTGGATCTTTTAAGCAAGGCCTTTAAATTGCGTTGAATTTTAGCTAATGGATCTTTAGTCACTAGTGTATATTTATTATAAAAAAATCTTCAGTTTTCTTGATATATGTATCTTTATCCATCAAAACGATCCCCCCCCCCCCCCGCCTTGTTACCCTTGGTTACTACAATATTGTTATCTTCAATTTTCGATTTCATGTTTTTTTAAATTGTTTTCTGTTGTTTAGGATCAAAATTGGTATAAATCTCTTCAGCTAATCTGGGTAATCTCTTCTTTTACTCCAATCTTACTTCGTCTTGTATATCGCGTGGGATTTTGATATGTTCGCCTCCGCTTCTGCAACTGTGTTAATGATGTCTATTTCTCTATCTTTATTAGGCCAATTGTATTTTGGACCCCTTTTAAGTAGGTCATTCTCTCCTTCAGTAAATTGTACTTTGGTCAAGTTAACTAGATTAAATAAGTTTCTCAATCTGAAAATGAAGATTTGTAAGTTAGTAAAGGATTTAGGTTTTCTTAAACAATGTCAGAATAAAACTGGTACCTACTTTTCTTAAATCAACACAACGTTAGAACATAAGCAGTCCAAGCCATAATATAACCCAAAATAAGGTAAATGAATTATGGCTTAAAGATGAAATCAAGGCATATTACAGGAAGAAATCCAAATTGAATTTGCAATTATATGACATTCATTTAGCGGTGACACAGGATTTAGCCCCATTAGAATGGCAGTAATTTTATCAACACATGGAACACAAATTAACATACGCACTTAGGAAGAAACAGGATACATTGAATCATTTGATAAACACACAAATACGTCACAGTAAACAAACAAAACAAGAACAAATTAAAGGCCCATCAACACTGTTACTCCCAGTAGATGGCATAGTAGCATAGCGACTAGTAACATGTGAGTGTGTGTAAATATTGTAACTCCATTTTGCTGGCTTCTACCACTGACACACTGGCATCTGTAACTTACAAGCTTTTCAGTCTGCCAAACACTCTAACATACCTATAAAAAACACACACTATTAAACAAAGAATGACATGTTTTGTTCTTCAAGATCATCATATTCTCTCAAGTCACAGTCAATATTTGGAAATATTTATGTTTATTTCTGTCCAAACATCTATGAATTTGAATTTCCTAACTGGCTTCCTTCCTTCTTAAAAAGAAAGGAAAAAAAAATGGCATCTCAAAATCTATATCAGTTGTAAGAGTGTCAAATTTACTGTTATTATTATTATTATTATTATTATTATTATTATTATTATTATTATTATTATTATTATTATTACCCCATGTGAGCATCCATAATTATAAAAAAATATCTACTATTAGTTATAAATTTCATCTCTCATTCTCAACATAATTTTTTTGTTCTTACTATTGGCTTTACGCCACACCGACACATAGGTCTTATGGCGACGATGGGACAGGAAAGGGCTAGGAGTGGGAAGGAAGCGGCTGTGGC
The DNA here is from genome assembly GCF_040414725.1 of Anabrus simplex. Classification (NCBI taxonomy): domain Eukaryota; kingdom Metazoa; phylum Arthropoda; class Insecta; order Orthoptera; family Tettigoniidae; genus Anabrus; species Anabrus simplex. The sequence goes on from NC_090266.1 coordinate 1,220,766,358, forward strand.
CTTAATTAAGTTACAACCCCAGCATTTACCTGATGTAAAAATGGGAAACCATGGAAAACCATATTCAGGGCTGCAGACAGTGGGATTCGAACCGACTATCTCTCGGATGCAACCTCACAGCTATGCGCCCCTAACAACGTACCAAACTCGCCTGGTCATAACTATTATTAGCAAACATTGTTCAAGAAATAATCGGTTGTTTATCTGACCTAAAATTTCCTCTCGTAGTTGTAACTCCAAGTTGTTTAAAAAACAATTGCAATTAAAACTGCACATATAACACTAGAAGTGGCTGCGTAGCTAGAACACATTTCCCCTTGTCCAGCTCCTGCCTCTCCTTCCACCACTCCTCTTCAGTAATTGTATTCCAGTCCAGTCTTCTTTATTTTATACTGTTCTTGCTCTGGGCCTCCCTCTTGCCCTCTTTCCTTCTATCTCAGCCTCCAACATCTGTTCTGGTACCCTTCCCTCCTCCATCCCCCTAACGTGTCAAAACCATCTAAATTTATACTTCTCCATCCTATCACTCAGTTTTTCTACCCCTATTTCTTTTCTCACCTCCACATTTCTTACTCTGTCCCCGCTGTCTTCACTACCATACTCCTCAGGAACTTCATCTCACTGCCCTGAATTTTGCTCTCATTTCTTGCTGTCAAAGTAAGTCTCAGATGCATACAGACATAGCGGTTTAGTGCATCTTGTACATTATCTCTTTACATTTCATATGAACTTCTCTCTTCCACACCAAGTTCCGTACGTTCCGGTAGAATGTATTTCCCACTTGTACCCTCCGGCTAATCTCGTTATCCAATCTTTCATCCAGCATTATTTCACTTGAAGCATTCAACAACCTCAAGGTTTTGTCCTCTTTCTCCTCTTATTGTCACCACTGTTTTGCTCTTCTCCACACCGATTCTCGTACCGTATTTCTCAATATTGTCATTTAAAGCCTCTAGTTGTATTTGCACTCCTGTATTGTTGACTCCCTAGATCACACTGTCATCTGCAAATAGCAACATTTTCATATTCCCTCAATATCTCGCCTTCGTTTCCTTTAGAATTTCATCCATAACCATTATAAACATAAGCGGAGACAATACACTTCCCTGTCTTAGTGCAGTTTGGTTTCTGAACCCATCTGTTCTCCCCACGGGAGTCTGGACACAACTGAAACAATTCTTATACATTGCCTTCACTAGTTCCCTTGATTGCCTTCCACTCTTTCCAGGGTTTCCCACACCTTTTCTCTATTAACACTATCATATGCCTTCTCTAGATCAAAGGGTCTATTGTTGACCTGCCCTGTCAAAATCCATACTGCTCTTCTTCCAAATTTCTTTCCACCCTTCCTCTCATCCTCCTTTCTATTATTCTCTCAAAGATTTTTGGCTACTTGTGACAACAGTGTAATTCCTCGATACCTTCCTGTCACCTTTCTTAAATACTGGTGCTTGCTTTTTCCTCCTTTAACCAATGTAGACCAATAGGTCCTGCTGCCTTCATCATTTCCACACATATTTCATTCATCCCTGCTGCTTTTCCTTAATTTGTTTAACAGCCATATCCACCCCCGCCACTGCAATATCACTCTCCATTTCTTGATCATGCTCATTTACCACTACACACTCTTCTGCATAATTTATTGAAATAATCTTTCCAACTATTCTTTATCTCCTCTGGGTCTGTTATTACATTTCCACTTCCTTGCTTCAGTTGTTTTTTTTTGTAGATGTTTTATTTTCTCTTATTCCTTATCAATCTATACAACATCCTTTTTCCACCATTTACATCCTTTTCCAAATCTTGTGAGGATCTCTTCCAATATTATTTTCTTTTCCTCATTTACCAGTTTTTTTACACTTTTAATTTCCTGATACTTAAATCTTATTTCCTTCTTTCCTATCTCTATTCCATTCTTGCCATGCTTTCTTCTTTTGTTTAACAATCTCCTTCACCTTTCTATTACATCAACGTGTCTCCTTTTCCTTCACTCTCACCAAAGTTCTGCCACACATCATCTCTTCACAGCTTACAAATGTGTTTTTAAATTTGGTCCATTCTTTTTTTACACTTTCTATTTCTGATATAGAGATGTGTTTTTTAAATTCCTCCTGAAATTTCTTCTGAGTTCTTTTATCTTTCAATTTCAATATTTTTATTTTCTTATGTCTTATTCCTTTTACTCTCACAATTTTACCTATTTTCAGTTTTGCTACCACTACTCTATGGTCTCCATCAAGTGCCTCACCTGGTAGTGCTGTTACATTCATTAACAGTTTACGATTTACTTTCTTGACCAAAAAATAATCAATAACTATTTTTGTCCTTCTAGTGATCTTTCTATTCTTCTTCTTTCTAAACCAAATGTTACCAACAATCATTCCATTTCCCTCACCAAAATCTATCTTATCTCCCTTGCTGTTTCTCTCTCCATATCCAAATGGACTAATCATTTCTGCTTTACCAATTCTGTCATTTCCAACCTGAGCATTATAGTCTCCCGTAACTATCACTTCCACATCAGTGATTACGTGTCTCCAAGAATTCCTCTATATTTTCCTCACTGTTTCCAGTTTGGGGTGTGTAAACCAGGATGAAATCTTTCACTCATTCTTCTGTCCTCAGTCGTACTCTGATTATTCTATCACTAACGTAGTCTACCCTATCCACATTTTCATCCAGAATGCTGTTAACAATCACTTCTACTCCATTCTTTGCGTCACCTCCTAAACTCCAGCCTCTTCACTCCGTTTCCCCTCCACTTTACCTCACTCAGTCCCATCATTGCAACATTCTCTTTCTCCATAAAGTCAATCAACTCTTCTGACTTTACCGTTAGGGTCACAACATTTATTATTCCCACCTTCATTTCATTAACCACTGGTCGCCCACTCCTCCAGCACAAGACTGCGCGTTACATTTAGCAGGGTACGCCCTAACCTTTCCTGAGACTGATATTTACCACCAGTCATTTTAGGCTACTGTTACGATGGGGTTGCCACTCCCCAAGGCATTTTGATGATGATGATGATGATGACGCTTGTTGTTTAAAGGGGCATAACATCTAAGGTCATCGGCCCCTAATGGAACGAGATGCACGACATGATATATGATAATTAAAATTTAAAAATGTATCCACTGACTGGAGTTTTTCAAAATGGTGATGAAAAATGATTATGAGATTAAAACAATCAGTGGATCTAATTTGCAATGCCTTATTTTCTAATAAAATAATAGAAAATACAGGTGACAAAGGAATAAGGCATTGCCTGGAAATACAGATATATAATTCAAGTTAGAAGTTAAAATAACACATAAAAATATGCAAATACGAACTAAAATAAAGTCAATGGGATAAAAGCGTAGTTAACACAAATACACTAGGACAAAGAACATTACCGGGCGAGTTGGCTGTATGGTTAGGGGCGCGCAGCTGTGAGTTTGCATCCGGGACATAGTGGGTTTGAATCCCACTGTTGGCAGCCCTGAAGATGGTTTTCCGTAGTTTCCCATTTTCACACCAGCCAAATGCTGGGGCTGTACCTTAATTAAGGCCACGGTCGCTTCCTTCCAAGCAACCTTTCCTATCCCATCGTCACCATAAGACCTAACTGTGTCGGTGCGACGTAAAGCCACTAGCAAAAAAAAAAAAAACACAAAGGACATCATTACACACGATAAAATGACCACCATCCCTCATTAAACAGATGAAGAGGTCTGCTGACTGCTCGTCATCTCGCAGGATGAGGGAGATTGTACTCGGGAGGTTAAACCTACGGCGCAGATCGACCAGGTCCACACACTCCGTAAGGATGTGTACCACGGTAACATGATCGCCGCAAGTACACACCGGACGAATGCTCCTACTGCTCCTTCAGTAAATAGGACTGCGTTAGTATACCGTGGCCGATCCAAAGACGACATAATACCACTGCTTCCCTCCGAGAAGCCCTAAGGGAAGTCCTCCATACCTTCGTTGTTCCTTTTATCGCTCTCAACTTATTTGGAAGTGGAATGGCCTGCCACTCCACCTCCCAATGGGACATAACCAGATGTCTTAGCTGAGTGCGAAAATCACTTGCTGGAACCTTGTAAGGCAACGGGGACAGTGTAACTGCCTCCTTGGCAGCCTTATTTGCTAACTCGTTTCCCTCTACGCCCATGTGGCTTGGAAGCCACATAAACGTGATTCTGGTGCCGGCATCCGAACACCCAGCCGGCAGGTCCTGGATCCGCTGCACCAGAGGGTAACAAGGGGAAACAGGTATCAATAGACTGTAGCGAGCTCAAGGAGTCAGTACACAGAAGAAAGTGTCAGCGCTCATCGAACAGTGCGTACTGCAGAGAGCTTCACAGATAGCATAGAGCTCTGCTGTGTACACACTACACGTTTCCAGGAGAGCAAAAAGAAACCTATCATTGTTGACAACAAACGCACTGCCCACCTTCGTTTCTGTCCTTGAACCAACCGTGTAAATGATGACTAAACCTGGACACCGGCCCACAACGGACAGAAGGAGCCTCCGATAAATGGAAGGGCAGTGCTTTCCTTTGGGCCAGTGTACAGATCCAGGATTACATCAGGTCATCCTATTATCCACAGAGGTACCCCACTTGGTTGCCTGACAAGGCAGGGAACCGAAGGTACATCAAACACTCTGTAACTGCTATCCAAGCGTATTCCAACCAGCCGCGTTGCTCGAGGATAAGCAGCATTTTACAAAGGAAAATATTTAAAAATCCTCCTTATCAATACAAATCAACTCATCTGTTAGATGAAGCAAAGTCTAAACATGTTTCAGCAGCATACAGCGGACGGTTTCCATTGTGGAATACGCAAGGATAGCTTGGGTAAAGTGGCATCTGTCGCAAATTTGCAGCATAGGACAGAAGCATTTGCTGGCGCCTCAGGTGTAAAGGCGGCATAGCAGATTCAGCGAGTATGCTAGCAATGGGGCTTGTACGAAAAGCTCCCGTCGCCAACCTAACCCCGCTGTGATGGATGCTTTTCAGTTTTGCGAGGATGCTCTTTTGCCTTGCTAATACATATGCTGCACTGCCGTAGTCTAACCTGGAAAACATATGTGCCCTATAAAATCGTAGGAGCACCGTGCAGTCTGCACCCCAATTAGTGCTGCTAAGAAACTTCAAGATATTGAACTTCTTGGTGCATTGCAATTTCAACTGCCACACGTGGCTCCCACGATAATACGCTTTCGAAAAGGAACCCAAGAAATCAGCGAGTGTCAATTACAGGAAGAGCAACAATCCCTAAGAAAAGGTCAGGATCCACATGAAGAGTGCGCTTCTGGCAAAAATGGACTACAGTGGTCTTCTCGCTTGAAAACAGAAAGCCATGTTCCAAAGACCACCGTTCCACTCTCCTAATAGCTTGCTGTAATTGCCACTGTGCGACTGCCATATTATGCGAGCTATAATGCAGAGCAAAATCGTCCACATATAGCGATGGTATTACTGCTGAACCAGCAGCAGCGACAATACCGTTTATTACATACTATCCACTTCATTCCGTATCGATATTGTAATCAAATAAGAATTAAATAAAAAAGTGGATAGTATGCAATACAAACGCCAACCAGGCAGGAAATATAGCGAACACCTACCTCAAACTAAAGGTGAAAGTAGCAACAGCAAGTAAAAACATTATTTTTCTTAGAGAATGTCTCAAAAACGATTTAATACCCAAATTTCTAAAAGGAACCCAAAAGAGAAAATGCTATTCAAAATTTCAGTCAGTAACTCAAAAAAAGGTAAACCAAATTTGGATAAAAAAGGGAGATAAAATTCCTATATAGAAAGAAACAATTTCTTAATCAAGAATTATATACAACCCACCTTCAGGCTGCAGCAACGCTATTACCGTTAGAATGGGATTCAGCAATACAAACACTTCCAATTGAGGTACAGAACGATATGAGATACGAAATAAAGAAAAAAATACCTTCCCTTATTAACGGGTTAAAGAAAAACCAGGAAAATACTCGAGTAATTAAGGAACTTCAGAATAAAATTAAACAAAATTATGTAATCGTAACTAAAGCAGACAAAGGAGACACTATAGTTATTTTAAATAAAACTGATTATATAGGAAAAAACAGAAACTTTTTTCAATAAGAATAAATTTGAAGTCGTAAATAAAGATCCTACTACACGAATTCAAAGAAACCTAAAAGGAATTCTTAAGCAAAGTACCTTCCTCCTAAACGAGCAAGAAATACAAAAGATGATAAATATGAATCCAGGATTGCCTACAGTAGGAGCGATGCCCAAGTTACATAAAAAAGATATACCCATTAGGCCAGTAATAAACTTCCGTAAGAGCCCCACATACAAAACATCTCAATACATTCACAAATTTTTAACAAAAAATTATTCGATTCAGATACAACTGTAAGAAATGCTAGTGGTTTTAGCAAGATAATCAAGGAATTCAAGCTTAAACCCTCTCATGTTACATGCTCATTCGATATAAAGGATATGTATACTAACATTCCCATAGAAAAAACAATCAAAATCATAAAGACCAATTTATTAGAAAATAAATGGATAAGCAAACCCGAAGTAGAAGAGTTTATGACAATACTGAAATTTGTACTCAACCAAAACTATTTTTTATTTAATAATAAAATTTATCAACAAGAAGGCCTTCCAATGGGAGCCCCAGCTTCGGGCATATTAGCCAATATATATATCTAGACCATCTTGAACAAACCCAAATTGTAAACCATGTGGGTACGCTATGTGGATGACACATATGCCATAATTAACAGGACCTTAATGATAGTCTTAGTGTTTTGAACTCCCTGAACAACTTAGATCCCAAAATACAATTTACTATTGAAGAAAAGGAAAATACTTCAATCAATTTTTTGGACATAACTACAACTACTAAAGGAAACCAATTTTATTTTGGAATATACAGAAAACCAACATTCACTCCAACCAAGATCCATAACAACTCCTTACATCCTGAATCACAGAAAAATGCCTATCATAGCTTTGTTAATAGAACTTTCAAAATTCCGCTAACCGATAAAGAGAGGAATAAAGAACTTAATTTAATTCGACAACAAGCCCTCCTTAATGGCTTTAATTTTAAAATGTTCAACGGGCTAATCACTAAACGCAAATATAAACAGCAAACGAGTCTAACTAAACAAACAAAACGGACCAAAAAATATGCGAGGTTCACTTTTAATAATCCAAACATTTATACAATCACCAACTTGTTCAGGAAACATGACACTGAGATAGCATTCTCAACAAACAACAACACTAGACACAGGTTCTTTAATCACAGCAAGGTCAACGAGAATAATGAAAGTAAGTTCCAAAACTCAAGAATTTACAAGTTAACATGTAATCAGTGTCGGGCCACATATGTCGGGCAATCCGGGCGCAATTTCATAATAAGATATCAGGAGCATATTAATGCAGAGAGACACAGGAGGTTTTCGGCAATGGGCGAACATATGAGAGAGACAGGACACAAATTTACAAGCATCAACCAGGATCTCGTAATTATCAAAAGACTAAGTAAGGGAAGACTAATGAATAGTTTTGAAAGTATACACATATTTCTGGACAAAATGTTAAATAAGGATAAAAATTTAAATGAAACAAATGAACAAAGAAATCCCTTACTTGAACACATTTTAAGATACATGGAAGTATTCAAAAGCAATCGAACACACCCAGTGAAAGCAGGAACCTATCACAAAGCAGCTACGTCACAAATAGAAACCAATCCCCTTAACTCGACAACAAATGACTTCCCCTTCCCCCTCCAAACCAAGCCAGTCACACAGCTATTACACTAGGTTGAAGACGGTAGAGAAGGAAACAAACAAGTAAACTCCGTAACCAGAATAAATTGGACAGGGGTAAGTTTAAAAACAGTTTCTTTACGGCATAATAACTCCGTGCAAGAAACATGTTTCCAGATTCTCTTAAATAACCAACACGTTCTTCTGCCGGTTTCAGGTCACACCAAATGTGCCAATCTTTTGAAGATTTAGAATAAATTTACACAACGAACAATTAAATAGGGGTAAGTTTCGGCCTTTACAATTCTTTTCAAATACGTACAATTCATTTGGATAACAGAATCTTAATTAATAATTATATCTTTCCTGCCGGTTACAGGTCGTACTTCAAACTATCCGTCTAAGTGAAATAGTGAACAAATTCGACCGTAGTTAGCATAAATTCTTCTAGCGGACAATAAGAATGATCTAGAAAAATGAAGAACAACACATAATCAAGACAAGTGAACTGTGCATTGAGCGAAACACAGCTGAAACTAATGAAGAACGAATGTGGTGCCATAGAAGGAAGTTTAGGAAGTTTTTAGTTTAGAAATAGCTTTTTAATTTGTATATCTAATTTTAACATCCCCACCCTCCCTCACCATTAAGTGTTCTTTACCAAAAATTTTAATTATCAAATGTTTTTATATTCTTTCGCCTAAGCTATAAGATAAGCAGCTGATGATGATTGCCAACCAACTGAAACATGTACTGCAGTTTTTAATGACATAATTTAGCCTAAGGTTAAATAATAAAAGTATCGATCAGGTGGAAAAGTTTTTATTTAATTCTTATTTGAATACCGTTTATGGCAATCGCAAACAGAGTGACACTAAGAATCGATCCCTGTGGGACTCCATTTTCTTGAACGTGGTATTGCGAATATGTCCTCCCAACTCGGACATGGAATAGACGGAGGGACAAAAAATTCGCAATAAATACCGGCAAGTTACCTCAGAATTTCCATTGATGCAGGACTGAAAGAATACCATATCGCCATGTGGTGTGATGGGCCTTTTCTAAGTCGAAGAAAACAGCCATCAAATGCTGTTTGCGGAGAAATGCATCCTGGATAGAAATCTCCAGGTGTATCAGGTGGTCAGTGGTTGAGCAAGCAGCTTGAAAACAGGATTGGTACTTGGATAAAAGTCCTTGTTTCTCCAGACACCACACAAGATAGCGATTTACCATCCTCTCAAATAGCTTACACAAACAGTTAGTGAGACAAATAGGTCTATAGCTTCCTGCATACTTAGGATTTTTGTCAGGCTTGAGGACAGGAATAACTATGCCCTCTCGCCACCGAGATGGAAACTTACCCTCTATCCAGATTCGGTTGAACACTAGACTATCCTCACTAAGGTGTTTCAACATCTGGTTATGGACATTGTCTGGCCCAGGAGATGTGTCCTTGCAAAGCGTCAAGGCGCTGCAGAGTTCCCACTCCGTAAAGCTTACATTATAGTCATCTGAAGCTTGAGCGACAAAACTAAGGTGATGACGTTCTGCTTCCCGCTTCAGAGCGAGGAAATCACAATGGTAATTCCTGGAGCCAGACATATCTACGAAATGACTTGCAAGATGGTTAGCAACCGCGAGTGGTTCAGTGACGATACTGCCTGGAATGGAAATTCCCGGTACAGAAGATGATCCTTGGATACCCGAAATACGTCAAAGTTTAGTCCACACTTGAGATTATGGAGTATGTGACATCATAGACGACACATCTCTACCATGAAGCTTTCTCACTTTGGCGAATAAGAACTCGTGCCTTAGCGCGGAGTTTTTTTAAATGTAACCAAATTGGGCACAGTAACCTGCCTTCAATAACATTTATGAGCACAACGACGTTCTTTGATAGCTGCTGCAATTTCTTTGTTCCACCAAGAAACAAGTTTTTGGCGAGGAGTCCCTGAGAAGGAGGGAATGGTCTCCTCAGCAGCAGCAAGGATAACTTGAGTTATATAAGTTATATCACCGTCTACAGTCCGCCTGGTCTCGTCGTTAATAGCGAGTGATCTGAACTTTGGCCAATCAGCGTGTCTAAGAATCCATCGAGGAGGAGCCTCGACGGATTTCTGTTTCAAATCGGAAAATGGTCAGTCACAGAGATCATCGTGTGTATTCCATCGAAACAGGGGAACCAATGCTCGGCTGCATAGACTTAAATCTATGCGAGAGTATGTGCCATAACATACACTGAAATGAGTTGGTTCCCCTGTGTTCAAAATACAAAAATCCAGCTCTGTTACTAATGTTTCCAACTCCATTCCCCTGGGGTAAGGTGCTTCAGAGCCCCATATGGGGTGATGGGTGTTAACATCGCCCAATAAGAAGAAGGGAGGTGGAAGCTGATCTATAAAGTCAGTGACGTAATTTATGTTAAGAGGCTGGCCTGGTGGAAAATAAACATTAAACACGGTTGCTATGACAAGCAACGGAACGCGAACTGCTACAGCCTCCAGCGGAGTTCTTAATGGAATCTCTTCGCTGTAGGTATCAGAACAGACAAAAATGCCAACGCCACTGAAAGCCGGTCAGCATAATGTCGTTCTGTCGAGCATAGTCGAAAATTTCTCAAGATCGTATGATGACCTGGTCTGAAATTTGTTTCCTGAATACCGACTATACTCGCCGAATACTCGCTAATGAGCTGGGGCAGCTCAGCAAGGTGCCAATCATAACAGTTACAATTCCATTGTAACAGTGCCATAGTGTGGATGTGGACTTCTTCGGTTTACGTTAGAAGCAGCGTAATGATACCTAACCTACACTCACGTCCCCATCTGAAGATGGAGATAAAAACTCCATGCGCATCACCACGTCACCAGCCTTGAATTTCTTCAACGTAGTCCAGGGGCGGGGTTTCTTCCTACGAAGGGAACGCGCAGGCTTTCCAGGAGGAAAACCCGCTGGCGCAGACTCCGACCCTCCGGGTGGAGGGTGTGAGACTCCATTCATAGGTGAAGTAGAAGAACGCCTTGTAAGGGCACTCTTCTTTCTTGCCATCGACTCTTGTTTAGACGGGCTGGGAGGTGATTTCCCAGCCCTGGTCGACGATGCCACCTCCGCCGGCTTAGACACAGCTTTTGCCGATCTCGTGAGGGAAGGAGACGTAGACTCCTGTGCTGCTTGCGTAGGTTTCTTAGCCGGCACAGGCTTGTTGGTGGCCGAAGGCCGGGTTGAACCCGCCTTCGAGCTCTTTCTCTTTGCGGCGTTGCTCACATTAGCAACTGCCGCCTTGGGTGCAGTGATCTTCTGGGAAGATGTTCCAGTTGTAAATGACGAACTTGGGAGACACTGTGCTATCATGCTGAAGTCTAGTGTCTTGGCCGGTGCATTCAGAGAATTACGGCGTGCTTCCTGGTAGGAAAGACCATCGAGGGTGTTAATAACCTGGATCATCTTCTCACTCAGGTATACCGGACAGTTTCGATCTCGAGGAGAATGAAGGCCAGGGCAGTTAGCCCACCTATATGGGGTTGTGCACTCTTCCGCGCCATGAAATTCTCTTCCACACGTACCACACAGATGGATTCAAACGAGATACTACGTGTCCGAATCTCTGGCAGTGATAGCATCGCATAGGAGGCGGGATGTACGGCCTCACATCGCAACGATAGGTTGTTACCTTGACTTTCTCTGGCAACACTGACAATTTTAAGGAGACTATGAACGCACCCGTGGCAACGTCTTCACTGTTGACTTCACGCATGATGCGCCGGACGTGTGTCACGCCACGGTGCTTCATGTCTTCTATCAATTCATCGTCAGTGTTCAGAATGAGATCACGGTGAAAAGTAACTCCACAAACCAGACTCAAGGTTTTGTGCTATTCCACTTTGATGGAGATTTCGCCAAAGTGGTCGCACTTAAGCAACCGACCTGCTTGGAGTGCAGTGCTCGTCTTCAGAAGCAAACCACAATTGTGCATTTTCTTAAAATATTCAAGTTCACCGTATACACCTTTGATGTATTGATTGAAAAGAATCTATTTGACCAGCTTGAAATCTTGCCCATTCGGTTCTGGTAGCAACCAGGAACCTAGGGAAGCTGTAACCCAGACTAATGCGCTACGCTTGTTCCCAAGGGAATCAAATGTTAAAGACTTGGGTAGCGAACTACCTGAGGAGGCAGGCGGAAGTGGTTTTGACGCCATGCCCGAAATCATCCTCCCCGAATGCCACCCACTCCGAACAGGGGTCTCCGTAGCCGAATCAAGCAGCCAAGGCAATACCCACCTGGTTATAGCCAGTATTGCTCGGGGTCCGATGTTGGACGATGCCTAACACGGGATGACTAAGGCAATGAGCACTAGAACTCCCTTCCTCCAATCACCCGCAATAGCATGTACCCCATAGCGTGTGCAGAGTAATAAATATAGAGAAAAAATAACAAACAGTTAAAAATAATATGTCTTTATGGCATTCGGCTCTGCGGGGACCTGTGTTGTCAGGTGGATACTACTGCAAGGGTACATGACACTCCCACCCGCCGATCCCTGGGTGGTCACTGTGCGGGCTTTTGAGTGCAATTGCACACGTAGGAGGCCCATCTCCAAGCAGCACGCACATCGAGAATATCGAATCAGTCTACAAGTAACCCTCAAAAAACAATAAAAAATAAAGAGGGGACCATGGCCATATGGCCCTTTTAGACGCCTTCTACGACAGGCAGGGATTACCTGTGAATGTATTCAGCCCCTCCCATCTACAGGAGGTCCAATGCATGATGTCAAACCACAATCCATGTCCGCGCCTAGGTCACCCCTTTTATTTGCCTCTTACTACAGGCAGGGGATTCCGCGGGTGTATTCTACATATGCGTCCCCCACCCGCAGGGGGTCAAATTCATTTTAGAGCTACTGCCAGCAATTATTCAGGCCGCCCCTTACATGGGGAACAGATGCCCTTGCAACCACCCCTAGCATGGGAAGCAAACGCTGCTGATGAATAGCATACTATTCCCCGAGTACTGGGATGTTCCGGAAACTCCACCGGTCCGAAGTCCAACTTCTCTGCTGTAGATTCCATTGAGGTCTTCACTTGTAACCCAGAGCTGGGACCCTTACCAGATGATACACATCAGGTCAGTGTGTTCTGGGACTCACATAGGCAGAGCTGCCTCCAAACAGGGTCCTTACCTGCCAGAACACATGTACTGTATATACAATGAAACCAACCATTCCTTTTCACGACCACTTTCACCCGGCACAGGCTAATATTCTCGTATGACTAACTGACCATGAATTTTGGTCATAACTCAACAGTATACCCCCTCCCATTCAAACAAAAAACTGTGAAAAAATATTAACAGTGAGGTACTGTACAGTCGCTAAAAACAGAATGAGTCCTCACAGGTACACTTTTCTCAAGAACAACTGAACCTATAGATATGGGGCCAATTGCAGGAATGATGACCATTTTTAAGCATTAGACAACGTGTATCTAAACAACGTCTAAGTCGAGCATGATTTTCCATTGCATAAACAATGTCCAGCCGGTGTTTAACTAGACATCGTTTAAAGTTTTAATATTGGTTCAAAAATGGAAACAGAAGTATCTTCCAAGCAACTCTTTGCTTGTTGCAACCAATGAAATTTGTTGGTGTGTGCGTCAAACGTTAGTCAGGTGTAGTCTTCCTACACATTACTCAAATATGGCTAACCTTGAGCATGACTTGCCCACAGATAAGAATATCGCTTTCAGTGCAAATAAAATCTCATAATATTATTAACACTAAAGGGACACGCCACCATACAAGGAAGGGTAGTGTTGTTATGGTAAGTGTAATCTAAATAGCTTTGGTGAAGGGAAGATGGAACTATAGTACTGTGTAACCAAATGTGTTGTATGGACCATATACATGTAGCTTGCATTCTAGAAATCATATGGTCGATATGAACCATCGGTAGCCCTAAATATTGTTTTCCATAGTTTGCTCATTTTTACACTAGGCAAATACTGGGGCTGTTATTATTGCCACAGCTCTTCCTTCTGAGTCCTTGCCTCTTCCTATCTCATAGTTCCTAAAAACTTACCTGAATTAGCGTGACAATTATCTGCAAAAAGACCCACACAACCTATGTTTTACTGTCACTATTGCATGTGCTTACTTGGCAGTAAATGTAATAACTGAATCCCTCCTGGTTGATGTATGCGACAGCCCTGACAATCGCGACAAATTATTCTGATATGGATGCTGTCAAAGTGACCTACAATTGCAGGGAAATTATCCCAAATATAATAAAATGTATCGGCTGCCAAGAATTGTAGTAATGTTGACAGTTACTGGACTGTTCCTTGCGTCATATGTTTCACGGCACACAGCCAGACAAATCGGCAATAGCTGAGCACCCTCTATCGTCGGGTCATGATGTCATGTTCCAAGATGCTCAAGCTCTTGCCCACACTAGACACTTAGACACTACAGGTCCAGGATAGAAATCCTAACAATTTCGGTTCCCTTCCCTGTCCCTTCACTATTGTTATTTCGTCTGTGTTTTCCAAATTTGTACGTTCCTCATCGCCAGATGATTTATTCCAGGCTTGTGTCAATGTCATACACCTGTCAACATCATATGTTACGTACACATGTTATGCGACACTCTTAGACTGATTCTGATGGTTTGGTTAGCTTCCGCTTTGAACGCTAGCATTGTGTCGTGTCCGGGGAGCCATCTGGTGACGAATGAACGTACAATTTCCACTTCTGTTATAACGTCTAAATTTCAAAAAGTCATTGTTTAAGAAGCCTTTCTCGTGGACATTCAAGATTTTCTTCTAATGACGCAGAGCACAGTTCTCTCTGAAACATAAAGAATTTCACCTTATTTTCTTGACACAGCATAACCCCAAAAGCCTATACAGTATCATGTCTATAAGTATGGGCCGTGAAAGCATCAATGACAACATCCTGTTTAATTGTCGTTCTTCACTTCGCCAAAATAAATGCTTGCACTTCAGAACATAAATTTTCAAAGCAGGCAATGGAAGCAATAACAAGTGCAGACAACATCACATATACTGCAAAGAGTGTGACAGTCGACAAACGTCACTCTCTGATAACTTTTTTCCACTATCTATATTCTAACAGCAAATCTCCAATGTACAAAACTTTCTTTTTCATGTTCGCAGGAGAAATGCAGAACTGATAAAGAATATTTTGAGTAATCAACTGTGAACTGCATTTTCTGAAAATTTTCTAGTCAGGAACTGTGCAGAAAGTAGCAGCAGCAATTAATCGTAACAGAAAACTTGGCACTACTATTGGGGTACTGGTTAGGAGGAGGTTACAAAAGTAAGTTAGAACAAATGATGAAATGATGAGCAATAAATATTTTTCCAGAATAATTTGAGTTCTTTACTCAATTTGGAAGCCAGTTTCTGTTTCCACATTCAGTGACATACAAACCTGTAGATGTCTGTTCTTTAAATGACAATGTAGAGCTAGAACATACATTAATCTTTAATACTGTTGAGTTTACAGCGTTCATTCTGTCATAATCTTTCTTGCACTCTCTGAGAACATTCCATCCGACTTAAGGAATTACAAATAATAAACCAAGTAATAGCCGTCAAACAAGGGTATGATTATACGATACCTCTCGACATCCAGTCTGCAGACTTGAAGCTAAATGCACAGTACAGTCATTCAGTATAAGACGGGCCTTCCCTGATCTCAACAACTGGATTTTTCCTATGTAGCCATCAGACAATGATCCAAGAGTACAATCCTTCAATCTAGCCTGAAAAAGAAACAAAACTGACTTAATTTCTATTAAAAAAAGTAAAAAAGACCCACCCTGAAAATAATCTTGAAGAAAAGTAACAAGAAATATCCTAGTCATTAACAGAGCTGGTTTTGAGGGCCTAAAAACAGTTAATTTGGCACTTCCATTTATTACAACCAGAATTCCCTCTTAATGTTTTCTTCTGAACACTGGACAATGCATGATAATTCAAATACCACTTACTCAATCACTTCCCTTATTTCTATCATCAATTCTTTAATAATAATAATAATAATAATAATAATAATAATAACAACAACAACATCAACAACCACAACACCAACAAAAACAACATATACTGAGCGAGTGGCTACACAGTTTTGGTCACATAGCTGTCAGCTTGCATTCGGAAGACAGTAGGTTCAAACCCCACTGTTGGCAGCCCTGAAGGAGGTTTCCCATGATTTCCCATTTTCACACCAAGCAAATGCTGGGTTGTACCTTAACCCAGGCCATGGTCGATTCCTTCCCATTACTAGCCCTTTCCAGTCTCACAGTCCCAGTAATACCTACCAGTGTCGGTGCGACGTGAAGCAAATTGTAAAAGGAAAATTAAAATATATATTATTGGTTTTACGTCCCACTAAATACTATGTTACAATTTCGGAGACTCTGAGATGTTGGAATTTTTGTCCCACACAAGTTCTTTTTTTTTTTTTTCTTTTTTTTTTGCTAGGGGCTTTACGTTGTACCGACACAGATAGGTCTTATGGCGACGATGGGATAGGAAAGGCCTAGGAGTTGGAAGGAAGCGGCCGTGGTCTTAATTAAGGCACAGCCCCAGCATTTGCCTGGTGTGAAAATGGGAAACCACGGAAAACCATTTTCAGGGCTGCCGATAGTGGAATTCGAACCTACTATCTCCCGGATGCAAGCTCACAGCCGCGCGCCTCTACACGCATGGCCAACTCGCCTGGTCACACGAGTTCTTTAACGTGCCATTAAATCTACAGACATGATCACTATCTCCTGCTCCCTTTCAACAGTCAATCTGGTGTTGGTGTCCATACATTCACTTCAAAACAAAATTAAACAATAGATCAAGATAAAGATGTAGATAATTTGGTTCTGGAACATGAAGAGGCTGTTGATGCTGATGAAATGGGAGACCCAATTTTGAGGTCAGAGTTTGACAGAGCTGTGAGTGACCTAAATAGGAACAAGGCACCTAGAATTGATGACATTCGCTCTGAATTACTGACTGCCTTAGGAGAAACCAGCATGGCAAGGTTATTTCATTTAGTGTGCAGGATGTATGAGACAGGAGAAGTCCCATCCGATTTTCAGCAGAATGTTGTTATACCTATTCCCAAGAAAGCCGGTGCCGACAGGTGTGAAAACTACCGCACCATTAGTTTAGTATCACATGCCTGCAAAATTTTAACACGTATTATTTACAGAAGAATGGAAAAACAAGTTGAAGCTGAGTTGGGAGAAGATCAATTTGGCTTCAGGAGAAATGTAGGAACATGTGAAGCAATCCTAACTTTACGTCTGATCTTAGAGGATCGAATCAAGAAGGACAAGCCCACGTACATGGCATTCGTAGATCTAGAAAAGGCATTTGATAATGTTGATTGGACCAAGCTATTTATGATTCTGAAGATGATAGGGATCAGATACCGAGAACGAAGAATTATCTACAATCTGTATAAAAATCAGTCTGCAGTGATAAGAATCAAGGGCTTTGAAAAAGTAGCAGCTATCCAGAAAGGAGTAAGGCAAGGCTGCAGTTTGTCCCCTCTCCTTTTCAATGTTTACATAGAACAGGCAGTAAAGGAAATCAAAGAGAAATTTGGAAAGGGAATCATAATCCAAGGAGAGGAAATCAAAACCTTGAGATTTGCCGATGATATTGTTATTTTATCTGAGACTGCAGAAGATCTCGAGAAGTTGCTGAATGGTATGGATGAAGTCTTGGGTAAGAAGTACAAGATGAAAATAAATAAGTCCAAAACAAAAGTAATGGAGTGCAGTCGAACAAAGGTAGGTGATGTAGGAAATATTAGGAAATGAAGTCTTAAAGGAAGTAGATGAATATTGTTACTTGGGTAGTAAAATAACTAACGATGGCAGAAGTAAGGAGGACATAAAATGCAGACTAGCACAAGCAAGGAAGAGCTTTCTTAACAAAAGAAATTTGCTCACTTCAAACATTGATATTGGAATTAGAAAGATGTTTTTGAAGACCTTCATGTGGAGCGTGGCATTGTATGGAAGTGAAACATGGACGATATCTAGATCAGAAAGAAAGAGAATAGAAACTTTTGAAATGTGGTGTTACAGAAGAATGCTGAAGGTGAGATGGACAGATTGAATCACGAATGAAGAGATACTGAATCGAATTGGTGAGAGGAGATCGATTTGGCTAAATTTGACGAGAAGAAGAGAGAGAATGATAGGACACATCTTAAGACATCCAGGACTTGTGCAGTTGGTTTTTGAAAGAAGTGTAGGTGGTAAGAATGGTAGGGGTAGACCAAGGTATGAATATGACAAGCAGATTAGAGCAGATGTAGGATGCAATAGTTATGTAGAAATGAAAAGGTTAGCACAGGATAGAGTGGCATGGAGAGCTGCATCAAACCAGTCTATGGACTGACGACTCAAACAACAACACAGATCAGCACATCTGATGAAAAGGAATACCTATTCAAGTTATGAATGTTCCCCTTCAACAAACCATTACCCATATTACTATTGTGCAAAACATTATTTATATATCAAATGCTCATCTATGCAGATGGGGAATGCCAACTCCCAGATCAACCAGGAACGTTTGGTTGTTGGAGGAGCGACGACATAGCTCAGCACCAACAGCAGCAGCTTTGAAGTGTCATTTGATTTGAATCTTGGATGTGTTGTTTGGACTTCATCAATGTTTTAAAATTTGGATTGTAAATTGAGCTATACCAGATTGTTTAATTTATTATGTGTGTATGTGAGCATATATTTTTCCAATTGGATCGTGGCTGAAGATGACTGTTTATATGGAGTTGAAACCAGTCGCAATTATATGTAAGACACTATACAAGTTAATGGTATTGAATAGGTAGGCCTGAGCTACTCATCCCAGCTTGTTATGAGTATACATATACCAACATCATAGCCATAAGATTATGGTTGCAAGTTTTATCACAGGCAATGCTGGCCAGTAGATATTAAGACAAAAAAAACCACCATAGAAGAATTCAGGCTTCGAAAATTAAGTAAAGGACTTCGAAGATCGTCTGGACTTGGCAGTCAAAATCTGTTACGGATGTGGAGCAGCAAAACCCAGTTCGAAACAGAAATTACTGAGCTTAACAAGAAGTTGAAGGCACTGGAAAAACAGCTCCACAAACATAACAGCTCACAGGATGAGGCTGAAAAGTATAGTTGCAGAAACTCTTTCTTGTTGCAGGGTGTTCATGAACAACCCTCTGAGGAAGTGTAAGAAAGTACAAAAAAAAACTTTCAGTGGAACTGTCTATTCTGGAGGAGGATCTGGACACACTCAAGTTCTCTCAAGTTTCTCTTACTTTCCTTGACCCACTAAGAAAAATTTCCCTGACTCAAGAAAACTGAGTGACAAGTTAAATCGCCGAACAGCATGTTTTACAACAAAAAATGAAATTTCAGCCTTCACCATTCCCATAGCTGGCCTAATTCTCTCACCACTTCCTTTTTTCAATTATTTATGGAAAAACAATTACAATGAGTCTTTATATATACAGTAAAACCTCGTTAATCCAAAGTCATTGGGATGCAAAAATCAGACTTCAAATTAACCGATTTCGAATTAACCGCCGAATCGTAATTCAGAAATGCCAACCCTTGCGGCATCACCAGTATTCTAAGACCCCTTACTGCATGCAATTAACCTTGAGACACAGTTTAAACCTTTCAAATGTCATGAAAAGAAGATATCCAAAATGTATCCATCCAACAAGGTGCATTTACAGTATTCAAATAATACACTTGGACAACTCACCGGCAAACATAACCTCACGCAATGAAATAAAAAAGAAAGATTCAAAGATGAGGAAAAATATGTACTGGCTCCCGTGTGCAAGTGCTTTATTCATTGGATTACTGTACTACATGCATTTTAGACGCCTTGTACTTGCACGGCAAGTATCCAATGTCCTTAAAACATCGTGGCTTATCCAACTTTCCTATGGCGAGGGGAGAAAGTCTCTCGCTTCCGTCTGCATTACAACACAGAACAGTGATTATCCTTGTAATTTCCCACCATGGAAATTGTCCACTGTAATTCAAAATGCCAACTCTCGTCTCGTCACCATTAATGCATTCAATCACCTTGACTTTCAGTTTAAACCTTTTAAATGCCATGGGAAGCACTATTTCTGAAATGTATCCAACAAGGTGCACTTTGATAAACATAACCTCATGCAAAGAAAGAAAGAAAGAAAGAAAGAAAGAAAGAAAGAAAGAAAGGAAAAAAACTTCAAAGATGAGGACAAATTATGCTGGCTCTCCTGTGCACATGCTCTATCTGTTGGATTACTGTACCGTTCGCATGTCTGAAATGTCTGCACATGGTAGCTGAGGCCATACGATTATTATTATCATTATTATTATTATTATTATTATTACTATTACCGTTTGCATTTTTAGATGCCTTGTACTTGAACGGAAAGTGCCCGACATCCTTAAAACATCGTGGCTTATGGAACTTTCACATGACGAGGGAAGGAAGTCTCTCGCTTCCGTGTGCATTGCAACACAGTACAGTGACCCCTACCTTTGTACGATTTCCCAGCTGGCACTTCTCTCCTTTAAAACCCTAAGATCGTTTGCGCTCAGACTTTAAACATTTTAAAAATACAGTTTCATCGGCACTGACAGTACTGTTCGGTTCATGCGAATCGATTATACGAGCCACGCCGTCGGCACTGCCAGTGTTTCTCCGCACACTGCCTGTTGTGTAATATTGTGGCATTCCTTAAAATGCTGAATACAAAAGAATTACGATTTCACTCAAACATAGCACGTATGAAGCACATATGCGGAAAGCTACCCCTGCAGGTTCTGGAAGATGCGTTCTTTCATGATGCGGAGAAATTTTGAATTTGAATTACTCTGTAATATACTACTTTAAAAAAATATATATAATGGCAGTTTTGAATTGAAAGTCTGAATTTCAGTAATGGGACTGACATTGTTCCTTGAATTACGAATTATCCGTATTATGAATTAAACAGTTTAAATAACATGCAAAACCATACCTCATGTTTCTGGGAACACGAGCTTCTTTGAATTAGGCGAGATTTTGAATTAACCGATTTTGAATTATTGAGGTGACAGATGCATGGTAAACTGTAAGTGACCTAGTGGAAACCGTCAACGAAGTTCCAATCTGTAATGGGAAAAGAAATGAGGTTGTGTGAGAAACTTGGGTTAATAAGTGAAAAGTGTGAAATGGGTGTGAAGAAAGCTTTAAACTTACAGTGTTTAGAAGGTGGTTGTCCTCTCAAGTGGCCTGGCCTTCTCAAAGTGACGGCCTCGTTCCCACAATAGAGTCTATTGTTGGCTCATCTGTGTTTGCGAGGATGGAAGGAGCGGAGGGGGAAGGGGCGGTGCAGGGCTTGGGGGGAGAGGGTGGGGAGGGGGGAGTGGTGGTGAGTTGGAGAGATGGAGGCGGGATTTGTTTATATTATGGAAGTTCTGACAAATATATGGAACGAATGTTTCAAGTATAATGTTCTTTTTTTCGCTGACTTCATTTAAATTGTGAGAGGGGTTCATAAACTGATCTGTCCGGCTCCATGGCTAAATGGTTAGCGTGCTGGCCTTATATCACAGGGGTCTCGGGTTCGATTCCTGGCAGGGTCGGGAATTTTAACCATAATTGGTTAATTTCGCTGGCACGGGGGCTGGGTGTATGTGTCGTTTTCATCATAATCTCATCCTCATCACTACTCGCAGGTTGCCTACGGGAGTCAAATCAAAAGACCTGCATCTGGCGAGCCAAACTTGTCCTCGGACACTCCCGGCACTAAAAGCCATATGCCATTTAATTTTTTCATAAACTGATCTAAATCGATGTGGATGCTCATGAGAATATAATGAAACACCGAAAGTTTAAAGCTTTCTTCACACCCATTTCACACTTTTTACTTATTAGCCCAAGTTTCTCACACAACCTTATTTTTTCCCCATTGACGGTTTCCAGTAGGTCACTTACAGTTTACCATGCATCTGTCATCTCCTCTAACACAGCATTTCAATTTTATGTTGCGGCCCTACGAACCTTTTACAATAAGGCAAATAACCAGCCAACATTATGAAACAATAATCAAGAAAGGGATCACTAGTTTGAGAAGATATTGAGAATGCTGCTGTTCTAAAGTTTTAAATTTCATCGGCGTTTTTCCATCACTTGTCACAGGCTTTTCGCCTGCACGTTATCTCAGGCTTGGTTTCTCAAACTTTTTCGCTCCCGCTCCCCTCCTAGCCATTCGATGTGAAAGTGTTTCCACAAAGACAGACTTTCGGCCTGAATTTTCGACACGGTGAATTAATCCTGTTTTGAATTGTTATAAAACCAATATTTTGTAAACTATGAGGTCCGCAACGTCGCTATGTTCACTTATTGTTCATTTCCATCTGTATCATTTGTTTTCATTTCTTTTCTTCTTAGGTTAACACAGTTTAAAGTTTCAATTATGTTTTGTATTAACCCCTGTTTTCACTGTATTTTATCGCTGCAAGTTGTTTTTTGCTCCACATGATGATGTAAATCTTGTATATTGTGCTAATTTTGTTTCCGTCATGTCTCAGTTTTGTTTTTTCATTTGTTCCTTTATTATGTTTTTGGCATATTTTAGCTTGTATTATGTAAATTATTTCAACCCTCCCCCCCCCCCCCCCTTCATTGAGATTGCTCAAACGAGCCAAAACATGTTTGAATTTGATTACTCTACATTAACATGGAATTATATGATGTATTGAATTAGGAGGATACACTCAATTTTTTACCTATGTAAAGTGAAAACTGTCAATATGGAATGATTCTAATATCTTGTAATAGTAACATTCCTCGAACACCAACGTGTTTCACACTATCAAAAATTATTCTCTGGGACACAGGTGGGTCTTCTAAAATATTTTCTACTTGTAAATATTTACTGACAGAATGACATCAATCCTTTTTGTTGCCAAACTGGATTTGAGCAGTACCATTTTAGAGTCTAGGGCAGTGAGATCCCTTGCTAAATGTGATTTTAGAGGACTTTTCTCCCAGAGTTTTTCTAACATGGTGATTTTTGAACTCATTCTTACAAGTACCTTTTCCCTTTTCAGAACATTTAACTTGTTTGAGCAAGCTCTTCTTGGCAGCATAACTAATATTACATGTAATAAATATTATTTTTGATCCATATTGATATTTGATTAGAATAATAACAGTAAGTTATTTATTAAATTGACCACCTAATCAATACAAAAATTCATTGTCTTGGATGATTTACATTGATCTATTAACTAAAAATGGTACATGTTTCACCTAGTATGAAGGCATTATCAGCCATTGTTTTAACTTCGGAATAAAAATAAGCACTTGAAAAACATATAATAAGATGAGATTGATTTAAAAAAGTCTTGAAGAGACTTAAACTAAAATTAACAATAAAAATAACAATGTTGGGTTAAAAATTCTTTTTTTACAATGTCAAGAATTAGAAAGGTGAAAGTATTAAAATTATTGACATTAAAAGGCTGCTATTACAAGTAAAATGGACAAAAGCAACAGACTGTGATGAACAAGTAGTAAGATTGCTATAAAATTAAGTTGAGCGATTCGCGGTTACAATTAGACTCTGACGAGAATGAAAATCAGTCATATTTATTCAAAAAGTAATATTGAGAGAATAATGTTGAAGGTTGGTCAGGAGATCACTATATTCATTTCTAGGAGACAAAAGACGAAAGTCATTAGGCATATGTTAGAAATGTACAACACATTGATGAGAAGATAAAAAGTTGCAGATTAAAGGTTGCAGAACAGTGTTGAAATTGGACCTCTGTGGACCATCTCAATTTGAAGCGATGTTAAAATGTTGTCAAGAATATGAGTTTATTGTCAGTTGAATCTGCAAAAGGAAACCAGAAACATGGTATTAATTGTGTGAAAAGATTTTTTAAAAAGTTTAGCGGAGATCGTGTATACTTACCATTTGATGAGGTGAAGGTTGTACGTTATGAATTAAGTGTATTGACAACTGTAGACTTCTTACTACGAGTGTTGTAGCTGTAGGTTTGTGTTGGAGGGGGAACTGTTTGCGGAGGCGTGATTATTGGCTTGTTCGTAGCACTTGGAGGGGAGCTGCTATTGGTGGGAGAGAAAGAGGAAAGTGTATTACTGCGCGTATTGTATTGGTGAGGAGCCATTGGAGGGAGCGATATTAGAGTGGGTGTGGCTATGGGTTTATTGGTTGCATTTGAATTAGAGGTACTAGCTGTGAGGGGAAGGGAGGGGAGTGCATTAGCTGTAGGGGAGGTGGAAATGCTTATTAATTTGAGTTTGAAAGTTTTTAAGAATATATTGGTGAGGGGAATTGAATTTTGAAATAGAATTAAAATCTGTTCATATAAGGGGCTTTTATTTTATCAACAATGTCATTTAGGTTCTTCTCTTTATTGAAATGTTGGTCGAGGAAAATGAATAAATTTTCGTATTCTGTCATAAGTTTACTTTTATCGACTCTTTTGAGAATATGAAGGTCTTGTTCTATTGTAGTGAATTTATGTCCTGTGTCCCTCATGTGGTTCGCCATTGCGGAGAATTTATCGTGTCTTTGAGCATTGTAATGTTCGGTGTATCTGGTGGAGAAGCTGCGGCCAGTTTGGCCAATATAAGAAAAATTACATGTAGAGCATTCCAATCTATATATTCCTTATCCAGAGTAACTGTTGTCTGTGATGTTAATGGAGTTATGATTAAAGAATAAATTGTGATTAGTGTTTTTTGTTGTGTAGGATATTTTTACATCGTGCTTCATTAATGGATTGGTTATCGGATAAATCTTATGGTTAGTGAACGTGAATTTAGCGTATTTTGGTTTGACGGGTTTCAATGGATTTAACTTTGTAGCTAGTTTTAATTTGGTTTTGTTGATGATTTTGTCAATTATATCTGTTAAATCCATTGAATTTAGCTATTTCCTTAATGAACAATAATTCTTTCTTTTACTTAGTGGAGGATATCAGAAATTGAAATGCTCTATATATTAGACTCTGATAAGTGGCTTTTTTATGTGAGTTGGGATGTAATGAATCATTTTTTATGGTTGTTGGAGAAAAGGTGGGTTTTCTGTATATTTGGAAGTCGAACCTGTTTGATACTCATGTGATTTTGATGTCTAGGAAATTGAAAGAGCTATTGATCTCATCTTCTTTAGTGAATTTAATGTTATTATCCAAATTGTTAAGAAATGATAGTATGTTATCACTGTTGTTGATTTGTTTGTCTATGATTGCTATGGTACCATCGACATAGCGATGCCAAAGACAGAGTCCATTGATGTTATTAATGATCTTACTGTGTTCGAGATTATCTAAGTATATATCGGCTAATACACCAGATAACGGGTCTCCCATCGCCAAACCTTCCTGCTTGTAACTTTTCTTATTGAAGGTGAAGTAGTTATTGTCTAAAACGAAACTAAGTAATTTTAACCATTCATCAATTTCGATTTTACTCAATGTGCTATGTTGTTTTTAACGATGTCAATAGTATTATTGATACGGATGTTAGTGTACATGTTGGTGATGTCGAAAGAACATAAAACGTGGTTTGGATGCAGACTGAATTTATTTAGGGAATTGCAAAGTTCAATCGAGTTCTTTATAGGGTTGAAGTTATGAAATCTGAAATGTTTTTTCAGGAATTAGTGTAAGAATTGAGAAGTTTTATAAGTAGGACTATTCATACTATTAATTATGGGTCGAATGGGGACCTCCTTTTTATGAATTCTGTGCAATTATCTGACTGTAGGTAATTTTGGGTTCATTACAGTTAATTTCTGACTTGGCTCTAGCTTTGTACAGCTCAGGTAATGGAGACGACTGAAGAGATTCTGAACAAAGACCTGTCTTTACCGGAAAATTACTTCAAAATCTGGAGACTTCAACCCAGTGTGAGTAAAATAGAAGTGTCTTGCTTCCATTTAAATAATCGTTTGGCGAACGTGAAACTGAATGTTAGTTTCAGAGGGAGAATTCTTCGTCATAACTGGAACCCAAAATACCTTGGTGTCATCTTGGACCCGTACACTATCCTTCAAACCAAGCTCGATAGCTGTAGTCGCTTAAGTGCGGCCAGTATCCAGTAATCGGGAGATTGTGGGTTCGAACCCCACTGTCGGCAGCCCTGAAGATGGTTTTCCGTGGTTTCCCATTTTCACACCAGGCGAATGCTGGGGCTGTACCTTAAATAAGGCCATGGCCGCTTCCTTCCCATTCCTAGGCCTTTCCTATCCCATCGTCGCCATAAGACATATCTGTGTCGGTGCGAAGTAAAGAAAAAAAAAAAAAACAACAACTATCCTTCAAACAACACCTCCTGAACTTAGCACAAAAGTTGAAGTCTCGAAATAACATCCTTCATAAACTGTGTGGAACTACCTGGGGATCTTCAGCAACCACTTTGCGATCTTCAGCCCTGGTTTTGGTGTATTCAAGTGCTGAGTATTGTGCACCTGTTTGGATGAACAGTCATCATACAAGGCTTGTTGACACCCAGCTTAATACCACAATGCGCATCATATCTGGCGTAATCACATCTACTCCAGTTCATTGGCTTCCACTGCTAACTGGTATAATGCCACCTGATCTACGCCGATCTAATGCCGTTATGAAGGAATTCCACAAGATCTCAAGAAATCCTACTCTACCCCGAACAGTCACCTGCCACTTCTGAATCTTAATAGACTGAAATCACGCCATCCAACTCTGCGTGATGCTGCTAACATGGATGCTAAGGATTTTAAATCTCTTGATGAGTGGAAAAGTAGACGGGAAGCAACAACAGATGTACGCCTTCATACCTTCTTCTCAGGTCCCGAACTTCCAAGTGGATCCCACCTACCACGCACGACCTGGACTGCCCTGAATAGAATCAGAACAGGACATGGCCGGTGCAGAGCCGCTCCCCATAAGTGGAAAAGGCTACCTAATCCAGACTGTGACTGTGGAGCTCCACACCAGACTGTTCATCATATCGTCAGGGAATATAAGATGATAGGAAAACTTAAAACGGTCCACCTTTTCAATACAAAAATGTTATAGTTTATTTATAACATGTATTTGTACTTGGAACTAGTTTCAACGCTGATTTGCGCCATCATCAGCCAAAATGTGGGAATAGGCAAGCATGTAGGCATTTATATTACACAAGGCGTTACATTAAACAATACACATCTTACAAGGAGATAAAAACAGGGACGAGTATAGAAACAAATGAATCGTTGAGAAAACAAAAGTTATACATATTAAAAATAACCTTAACCACACATCTTGCAGTGCGAAAGTGTTCTTCTTGAATGATTCCTGAATATAAAACACACGTGCACACATTTCTGAAGAGCCAGCAGGCAGGACAAAGTAAAGTGAAACCTTAAGAGTTCTCATTTTTCTATGTTCTGACTAACTAATGAAGTCTCCCTTGAGTTCCTGATAAACATACAAAACAGGAAATTCTCCTTCACTCTCAACAATAGCTATAAAGACCAACGGTAAAATTTCATTTTAAATATTGTGCAGAGACGTGAAAGCATGATTTTGAACATGATATAACTCCTTCATATAACCCAGTTTTTTACACAAGGTGTTACATTAAATAATACACATCTTACGAGGAGATAAAAACAGGGATGAATGGAGAAACACATGCATCGTTGAGAAAGCAAAGTTATACATATTAAAAATAAGCTTAACCACACAACTTGCAGTGCGAAAATATTTGCCTTGAATGATTCCTGAATACAAAACGCACGCGCACACACTTCTGAAGAGCCAGCAGGCGGGGAAAAAGTAAGGTGAAACCTTAAGAGTTCTTCTGAGAAGAGTTCATCATTCTTTCTATGATCTGACTAAATAATGAAGTCTCCCTTGAGTTCCTGATAAACATACACAACAGGAAATTAAAGAATCAGTCTACAGATGTATTGGCTTGCCCATGGGATGCAGTGTAGCCAACTGGTATCTGAGTGACTATTTTACATCCACTGAGAAAGGTTTCTAATGGTATGTTTTAATGTTGGTAGAAGTTAAGTGCAGTAAGTAATAACAATATCGTGAAATTCCACTTTCAACATTGATGATGATGATGATGCTTGTTGTTTAAAGGGGCCTAACATCTGGGTCATCAGCCCCTAATGGTACGAAATGAGACGAAATGTTATGACAATTTAAAAATCCATAATCCTCCACTGACCAGAATTGGAAAATGTGATGAAGAATGAATGGTTGGATATGAAGTTAAAACAATCAGCGAATCCGACCCGCAATGCCCCACATTCTCAGAAACTAGCGTTAAACAACAGTATTACTGACCAAGGAACTGCGTCAGTGGGTAGGGTCTGACACATCCCACTCAGACGAGTCTAGTGTCAGACCTAAGACAAAACGCTGGTTAATAGAGCAAACGCCTGAAAAGCCTTACATCTGGTATGTTTTTGACATGCTCTATTGGTGAAAAATATCTAATTCCCTCCATGGGAATTTAGAATATTTCACTGCTTTGTCGCAAGACTTCTGACATTGCAATGATGCGCATCCTAGAGTTATGCGTGGTGTTGGGCGTATGCAGTGAGGGTGGCCATGGCGTTTAGTCATGTGACCAGTCAGCTGTAATGCAGGAAGGGAGGCAGATCCAAACCTGTTTAAATGCGCTAGTATCACTTTTGCATAAATAAAGTATATATTTAAATTACTATTTTGTGTGTTGATTGAAGTAGGCTGGATGTTCCTTTTCCTTGCTTTTAAACCATGCCCACCTAACCCATATTATGTAAACAAATTCACCTAATACACCCTCCCCTATTTTTTAGGTTAAAAATTAAGAACAAGCACGTACATACAGTATTTCAACACCACCAATAATATTAACCTGTAGAGAGCCAGACAAACTCGTATAGAATTGCGTGCTATCCAAACAACGATATATCGTGGTTGACACTTTACGCGTATATACGAAACAAGTGAGAGTGAGAACCTGTAAAATTCCCTAAATCTGTCTGGCACTCTTGGCACACTGAGAACAACCGGGCCTGGCACTAAGAGGGTGAAGCTTCTACGGTGTGTAGAATTATTTACCTCTTTTCCCGGGTTGAGCCGTGTTGTTTTCTGTACATTACGTACAGTTTGCAGACGTTTCGAATACATTGCAGTATTCTTTGTCAAGGCGACAAACACCAATACTCAATATTCTACAGGAAACAACAACACGTTTCAATCCGGAAAAAAACTGAATTAAGACTTCATGTTCTCCATTTTCTGTATCTATATGACACTAATAAAAGGCCCCAAAGAAGAATAACTTGATGTGGAAGGTAAATAATTGAATGATGGTGCATAATTTATTAAAATTAAACATCCCATACTTATTAACAAATTAAATATTTTCATTTACTTTCTTTTCAGTAAAAATGTTCACTACATTCATAGAGAAACATTTAACATATGTTAAATTTTATTGTTTTACTTTTAAATGATGCTTGCTTTCCTAATAGTTTTGATTTAATGCCTGAAATTTCAAAAACT
Organism: Anabrus simplex; assembly: GCF_040414725.1. Taxonomy (NCBI): domain Eukaryota; kingdom Metazoa; phylum Arthropoda; class Insecta; order Orthoptera; family Tettigoniidae; genus Anabrus; species Anabrus simplex. Next base: position 1,220,795,746 of record NC_090266.1, read on the forward strand.
TTTATCTGCTGCTAAATTTGTCAAGTTCCTTTTCTTTTCGGTGGTATGCAACCCCCTCACGTGGGCACGGCCTTGGATCTACATACATTTACGAACAGACATTCTTATTAATGAATATTATAAGAAATACATACAACTTTCTTCAACAATCATACACACATACCTTGATGATATGCTCATTTTAAGTACAAGAACAGTTTTCACATTAATATTACAGATTTCAAGTTCAAAGAAGCTTTTCTTTAATTTCCCAGTTATAAAAATAGTTTTTTTTTTTGTTTTGTAGAATGCAGTGTTTTAAAAATACCTCAGATGCAATAAAGTAGTAAACATTCTGAAATAATCTTACTCTGAGGATGGAAGTGCAGTGGCCTTAACATTTAATTGATCACAGTATACGACAGGACAAAATAATCTATATTAGAAGAGTAGATAATTACCTGTTCAGTGGAAGATTCTGACGTTTCTGTACTTCGAGCTGATGATGGTTTCGAAGTAGAAGGTCTAGCAGGTCCTGAATTAACCTCCTGCTTCAGACCAGGCAGAGCATCTGGTAACTGTACATTAAAAAAGGAAAGAACCCATTTATACAAAGATTCAAAACTGTCAACATTGAAAAAAATTTGACTATAAAACTTTGTATATGCAAGTATTAGTTACAATATTTTTTCAAACGTAGTGGGTTCGAATCCCACTGTCAGCAGCCCTGAAAATGGTTTTCCGTGGTTTCCCATTTTCACAACAGCTGTACCTTAATTAAGGCCACGGCCACTTCCTTCCCATTCCTAGGCCTTTCCTGTCCCATCGTCGCCATAAGACCTATACTAACTGCAGCTCAATTCAAAGAACAGATTCAATTTCACAATTGTCAGTAGTAGGTGGTTAGGAATGGGACAAAGTGGCTTGCGCTGCCATTACAGTATTTTATTTTGGAAACGGCCCAAGGAATGGCAGAAGATACAAAACACTTCTGCTCATTTTGCCACCCATTAACTTTTACATCATTCTACATTTCTCATAGTTTTATCCATTGTTTTTGAACACTTTCAACTATGGTGGTCCTTATGGCCTAACATTTATCCATAACTCGCCTGTTACATAGCAACATTTCACAACATTTTACGTAACGTTTGCAAATCAACCATAACAATACAGATATGTTTATTTCTATGTCCCTGAGTATCAATTAGTTTTCTTCTGTTTATGGTTAAAAATCACTGTTTTAACCATAATCCAAACTACAACATTAAGTAAAAAATTTGATGGTAGCAAGAAATGACAATTAAAAAGCGCAAAACTCCATGTTTGTGAAGGAAACAGCACTGGTTTTTCAATTTTTCCTTCTTGATACCTCATGGCGAGGGGATCTTTCCTCCTCTTCCCTTAACCTTTTCTCTTGCCCCCTGCACTAGAGTGGGTCCTCTTCCTCCTCCTCAAGTGGCAACTACTCTCAGAATGCCTCCGATAGACTCTGGAGAGCAATGATACGTTGCTTAAACAGCTGTTTAACTTTATTATTTCTTTAAAGGACTGAAGAGAATCTGTCCCTAATAGAGCAAATCTCAACATTCCACACACTTACAAACACCTGAGCCATAAGGAAAGTGATGGATACGTCTGTCTGAGGCCTTCCAAGTAACAAACTGCATTACTGATGTGGTGAAACTGCTTAGATGATGATGATGATGATGATGATGATGATGATGATATCAAGTACTTTTATTGTTTCCTACTAGATTGCACTATAGACAGATCCTAACACGTTTGCAGCTTTGCTAAACAAGTTTTGCTGTTAACACATGCCAGTAACTGCCTCAGAAGAAAGCAGATTCTGTATGATTGAGTCAACTGTTCATTACTGGAACTGTGAAGCTGGTTGTTGTATCGTATTGGCTAGCTGTGTTTCACGGCTAATCAAAGAGCTTATTTAAAGCAATGTAAATCCAAAATAGATTATTTTTCATTTTTTGCTTTCATAAAATAATTTATAGGTTCTCTCATCGTTTAAGTCTCAATGCATCTTAATCCCATGTTACCAGAAATCTGGAAACTACATTTAACTGCAATGTGATGTAACTCCGTGTATTTATTTCGAATATATCTTATATGCATTTTGGCCAATCCACTGGCTTTCTTGGATGTCACATATGATGCAGAAACTAGGCTGCTTACAGCTGGTAGAACAATAGTGTGTGACTTACGTTGTGCTTCACAAAGACCATGACTAAATTTTAAGAAGATTTTGAACAATAGTTTGGTCGGACAGCCAGGAAAAAAAGGCACATGCACCTTCGCAATGGATGAAAAATAAATTTAAAAATGCAGGAATCTGCGAGTGATGCTCACTTCCAAAGTAGCGTGTGAACAATGATGGCGTTGTTACATGCCGACTGCAGATGTTCTCATACACTGTTTTATGAAAGAATAAGCAAAACTCAACAAAATGCAATCATTACAAATTTCAATTCAACCACAGAAAACTGAACATCATGGGGGAAAATTTGATGCATGAATGTGGGAAATTTCGATATCCCACTTTGTGCAAACAGAAGAAGGTAGCAATATATAGGTGTGTGCAACCACATTCACCACCATTTTATGAATTCATGCCAAACAAGTTCAACATCTTGGTGCATTCTATTTTGAACATGGAAATGCAAGAGACGAAGGAGAAGAGAAGGAGAGGTAGTACGCGCAGCAGTCCATGAACTGACCATATCAGGAACATGAATCGCAAACACATCAAGGGTTTCAAATGCAGCTCTGGACATGAAAAAGAGGGCCTAAGGCAATATTTTGTTGAAAATGAGTTATTGCTGAAAAATGGTGTAATAAGGTTTATTACATCAATCTGTAATGAAAGGATGTAAGTCCCATATGCTTAGTGTTGAATGATATCTGCAAGAAGCTGAAGCCCTTTCTCCATATCAACAAACACATACACTATGCACTATAAACTATTATGTTGGTGACAATGTCATGTTCATTGTCGATACTAATGATTTAACAGCTGGATGTTGCATGTTATAGTAACGGTGAAAACTGCGATATAGTAGATTTGTCTTAATAGATTGAATATTAATTTAGATTTGTTTGTTCTCAAGTTGTCAAATTAATATGGACGTAAGTAGGAAAAAAGGAAGGGATGATCCAAGTGTGTGGAAAAGGAATAAAAGAAGCAAGTACAAAAAGCAAAAAATATATACTCTACAAAGACAAAAAGAAGTAGAAAGGAAAACCAGCCCCGCAAGCGCGTAAGAGCTAGTATCTCTTTTATTGTTATCTATATGTTTCTGTTCATAAAATTTACCCCATTTTCATAGATGAAAGAATAAGATAGCATTACCCTACCTTGCTTATATATTTCAATCAAGTTTAGATTATGTTTTATTTCAATGCTTTGTCCTCTTCAAGAGAGGGTTCCAGTGTTCTTCCTGGGACCTTTTTAATGGCCCCTGCTGTTTTTACAGATCACCCGACTAACATAACCTAGATATGTGCTAGTGACATAATATTAATACAGTACATATCTGAGTCATTGGATGCCTCAAATTTAAATTTAAATACTGTAAAATTGTCTATGTGAAATCTTCATTATTGTCAGCATAATTGCATCAATTACATGGGAGTTTGAATGTTTAGCTTGACAATCAATCAATCAATCAATCAATCAATCAATCAATCAATCAATCAATCAATCAATCAATCAATCCTGATCTGCATTTAGGGCAGTCACCCAGGTGGCGGATTCCCCATCTGTTTTTTTCCTAGCCTTTTCTTAAATGATTTCAAAGAAATTTGAAATTTATTGAACATCTCCTTTGATAAGTTATTCCAATCCCTAAATCCCCCTCCTATAAATGAATATGTTCCCCAATTTGTCCTCTTGAATTCCAAGTTTATCTTCATATTGTGATCTTTCCTACTTTTAAAGACGCCAGTCAAACTTATTCGTCTACTGTCATTCCACGTCATCTCTCCGCTGACAGCTCGGAACATGCCACTTACTACATGTGATAAAATTCATTTTTGGGTCCGTATTGAAAATATTTGTATTAAATAACACTTGTATGTTTTATTATTCATCCACCTATTCAATACAATACAATTTTAAGAATTAGGACATTGTCCTTATCAAAGTTGAAACATGTACCATATAACATATTAATTTCATGTTAACAACTTTGATAAGGACAATGTCCTAATTTTTTAAATTGTATTGAATTGGTGGATGAATAATAAAACATACAAGTGTTATTTAATACAAACCACTTAGTCGAGCAGCTCGTCTTCTTTTTCCCAATTCTTCCCAGCCCAAACTTTGCAACATTTTTGTAACGCTACTCTTTTGTCGGAAATCACCCAGAACAAATCGAACTGCTTTTCTTTGGATATTTCCAGTTCTTGAATCAGGTAATCCTGGTGAGGGTCCCATACGCTGGAACCATACTCTAGTTGGGGTCTTACCAGAGACTAATATGCCCTCTCCTTTACATCCTTACTACAACCCCTAAACACCCTCATAACCATGTGCAGAGATCTGTACCCTTTATTTACAATCCCATTTATGCGATTACCCCAATTAAGATCTTTCCTTATATTAACACCTAGATACTTACAATGATCCCCAAAAGGAACTTTCACCCCATCAAAACTGAGAGGACTTTTCCTATTTGTGAAACTCACAACCTGACTTTTAACCCCGTTTATCAACATACCATTGCCTGCTGTCCATCTCACAACATTATTGAGGTCACGTTGCAGTTGCTCATAATCTTGTAACTTATTTATTACTCTACAGAGAATAACATCATCTGCAAAAAGCCTTACCTCTGATTCCACTTGTTTACTCATATCATTTATATATATAAGAAAACATAAAGGTCCAATAATACTGCCTTGAGGAATTCCTCTCTTAATTATTAGAGGGTCAGATAAAGCTTCGCCTACTCTAATTCTCTGAGATCTATTTTCTAGAAATATAGCAACCCATTCAGTCACTCTTTTGTCTAGTCCAAATGGACTCATATTTGCCAGTAGTCTCCCATGATCTACCCTATCAAATGCCTTAGATAGGTCAATCGTGATACAGTCCATTTGACCTCCTGAATCCAAGATATCTGCTATATCTTGCTGGAATCCTACAAGCTGAGCTTCAGTGGAATAACCTTTCCTAAATCCGAACTGCCTTCTATCAAACCAGTTATTAATTTTGCAATCATGTCTAATATAATCAGAAAGAATGCTTTCCCAAAGCTTACATGCAACGCATGTCAAACTTACTGGCCTGTAATTTTCAGCTTTATGTCTATCACCCTTTCCTTTATACACAGAGGCTACTATAGCAACTCTCCATTAATTTGGTATAGCTCCTTCAACCAAACAATAATCAAATATGCAACGCCCAAGGACATACACAACAATAAACACTCATGAAATGACAAAATGAGCACAAGGCACAAAATACTTACCATTGGGGGCAGCAGCATAAAATTTTCCGACGTGTAGGGCCAGAACATAAAGGATAAGAGGGCAGGATCTTAACTTACTACTTGAGGGGCTGCCAGGTCAATATCGCTAACTACTAAATGAAAGCGAAATTAAAATTGAGTAAATGAAACTTTATTAAAAATTAAGAAAACAAAATATTTATGAATGATACTTAAATAAGATTTATAACTTTCTGCAATATATTGAAAAATAAACAAAATTAAGAACAAAATATTTAATGATAAAATAAATTATCTGAATTATGCATTAAAATCTATTTTTCAAATAATTAAAATTATGAGTGCACACTCAGATAACAATGTAAAATAATTCTTACGATGCAATAAAATAAGCAAGTAGTAGAACTTATACAAACAAATATATTTCTTTTTAAATTCATTCAAATAAAAAACAAATTTCTATTTTTAAAATAATTAAAATTGTGAAAACACACTCAGATTACAAACTAAAGTAACTCTTACAGTACCGAGAAATAAACACAGTCTGCAGTTCACATCAGAATCAATAAATCACAAATGTTAAAACGGATCAGTACGTTAAGAATGACACCACTTTCTTTGTAAGTAGGTATACTACAATTAATCTCACTAAACTAAAATTTGTTTCCTGTCCCTCTACGTAAACATTTCAATCATCCCAGAAACACGGTAACACACATAATTTTAAAAGCAACGATAGCAAACCAAATTTTCCATGCATAAATAACTAAATGAACAGACAAGAGAATTGCAGGAAACCGAATGAAAATATTTCCAAATTAGTCACAAATTACGAAGGGAAACAGAATTAAAATTCCACAGTTAACCGAACAAACATGTACACGATGAAGCCTACAGCTTTCCAAGTAAGCCAACATCAATCATCTAACCATCGTCGTCTTGGTCTCCCTCTACTTCTCTTACCCTCCATAGCAGAGTCCATTATTCTCCTAGGTAACCTATCCTCCTCCATTCGCCTCACATGACCCACCACCGAAGCCGGTTTATGCGTACAGATTCATCCATCGAGTTCATTCCTAAATTAGCCTTTATCTCCTCATTCCGAGTACCCTCCTGCCATTGTTCCCACCTGTTTGTACCAGCAATCATTCTTGCTACTTTCATGTCTGTTACTTCAAACTTATGAATAAGATATCCTGAGTCCACCCAGCTTTCGCTCCCGTAAAGCAAAAGTTGGTCTGAAAACAGACCGATGTAAAGATAGTTTTGTCTGGGAGCTGACTTCCTTCTTGCAGAATACTGCTGATCGCAACTGCGAGCTCACTGCATTAGCTTTACTACACCTTGATTCAATCTCACTTACTATATTACCATCCTGGGAGAATACACAACCTAAATACTTGAAATTATCGACCTGTTCTAGCTTTGTATCACCAATCTGACATTCAATTCTGTTGAATTTCTTACCCACTGACATCAATTTAGTCTTTGAGAGGCTAATTTTCATACCATACTCATTGCACCTATTTTCAAGTTCCAAGATATTAGACTGCAGGCTTTCGGCACAGTCTGCCATTAAGACCAAGTCGTTAGCATAGGCCAAACTGCTTACTACATTTCCCTCCCTGCCATTTTATACCTTTCAGTAGATGATCCATGTAAACTATGAACAGCAAAGGTGAATGATTACAGCCTTGTCGAACCCCTGTAAGTACCCTGAACCAAGAACTCATTCTACCATCAATTCTCACTGAAGCCCAATTGTCAATATAAATGACTTTGATTGATTTTAATAATCTACATTTAATTCCATAGTTCCCCAGTATAGTGAACATCTTTTCCCTCAGTACCCTGTCATATGCTTTCTCTAGATCTACGAAACAAACACAACTGCCTATTCCTCTCGTAGCATTTTTCAATTACCTGGCGCATACTGAAAATCTGATCCTGACAGACTCTCTGTGGTCTGAAACCACACTGGTTTTCATCCAGCTTCCTCTCAACGACTGATCGCACCCTCCCTTCCAGAATGCCAGTGAATACTTTGCCTGGTATACTAATCAATGAGATACCTCGATAGTTGTTGCAATCCTTCCTGTTCCCTTGCTTATAGATAGGTGCAATTACTACTTTTGTCCAATCTGAAGGTACCTTACCAACACTCCACGCCAATTTTACTACTTTATGAAGCCATTTCATCCCTGCCTTCCCACTATACTTCACCATTTCAGGTCTAATTCCATCTATTCCTGCTGCCTTATGACAATGGAGTTTATTTACCATCCTTTCCACTTCCTCAAGCATAATTTCACCAACATAATTTTCCTCCTCCCCATGAGATTGGCTGTTCACACCACCACCAGGATGATTTCCTTTTACATTGAGAAGATGTTCAAAATATTCCCTCCACCTCTCCAGTGATTACCTGGGATCTATTATGAGTTCACCTGAATTACTCAAAACACTTTTCATTTCCTTTTTCCCTCCGTTCCTAAGATTCTTTATTACTGTCCAGAAAGGTTTCCCTGCTGCTTGACCTAGTCTTTCCAGGTTATTACCAAAATCTTCCTATGACTTCTTTTTGGATTCAACAACCCCCACTCTTCTTCCTTCAAAAAATTAAATCAGGCTTAAAAAGTGCTTTGTGAAATCATATGAATGCCCTTGTACATTACAAATTTTTGGACTATCTTTGTCTTCACACCAACCCCAAACATTGGCTTTAAATTACACTGTATTTTCTTGTGGCTGCACCATTATTCTTTATTTCCACGAGTTTCATAACCATTAAATTAAAATTGGCATCATAATATCAAATAGAACCAGTTGAAAATTTGCCGGCAATACCTCTTCCACGTCTCTACAATACGACAATTCCTCAGAAAAATATTCCTGCTGACCATAAAAATGTTACTTTTCCTAAGCATCAGGTACAACCGCCTGCAACTAGACACATGTCTCGCTTACCAGCTTCGGCCGACTTCAGCGGCTAGATGTACAACGTAGACGTGGACTTTGTCGGTCAACGAGTTTATTGCGCCATGTTATGGCCATTCCGGCCTTGCGTGTTTTATGCACATACCTCACAATATAATCTTAGACTTCTTTAAAGCGTCCTTTTTGCAGGCCACTGAATGCATTTTTTGTACATTACGCATTTTTAAGCTATCTTTGTCTTCAAGCTAACGCGGAACACTGGCTTTAGTTATCCCCTATTTTCTTTCAGCTGTACAATTGTTCTTCATTTCTGCGTGTTTAATAACCACAAACTTAAAATTGGTGTCATATCAATGAGAATCCACTGAAAATTTGCCACCAATACCTGTTCCACGTATCTTTGCAATACGATGATCCATCATGAAAACATTCCTGCTGTGTGTAAAACTGTTCATCTTACTAAGTGTCAGGTACAGTTTAACTTGACCACTGTGATTTGATATTGGAATGATCCATATCGACTACAATCTTTACTCCAATAAACACACATTTGATATTTATAATCAGCCTTGTCATTACTTAGAGTTATTTAACTAATTATTTATTTTCACCTGATATAACGTACATGTTTTGAGCTCTTTGATATCCTCTTCCCCAGCGGTTTTTCCTCACACTGCCAAATATCTCTTGGACCTTTTCACTTATGAGTAAACACCAATCTTATACTTAACAAATCCCCTCATAACCTTTGGTGCATTTTTAGTTCTACACATCTCTTTGTTAATGTATAGTATGTGTCATAAATAAAACATGTGATGTAGAAGTTGATTCCCATAGGGAACCTGAAATATTTGTCCCAAATGAGTAAATTTATAATACTGTATAGTGTAGCGAACACAAGAAGTTCAACTGACTATGATTCTTTAGTGGCATCCTATTCAAAATAACTCGTGTTTGCACTTCATAAAAGTATGCATGGTATTTTGTTATGTGCACTTGTTCACTGTTCTTAACACTGGCAGAAAAATTATGAAAGTTCATTTATCGGAATAACTGTTCAAAGGAAAAACACAGTTCTAATATAATCATTGGTATGACAGACCAAGAAAAGGTCTATTTATAACAGTAGAAGTGTTCTAAACTCATGAATGTTTGTACGTTCAAACAGAGTGTTATGAAAAGAAATCAACACTTAATAAATACGAATCTTTAAGCACTTTTATTGTGTTATTTGCTTTAACAGACTAGGTATTTATCTATTTCACTCGAAAATTGTGTTAATCTGCACATGCTTTTAAATTACAAATGTTCCAAGTTAAAAATAAATCTGGTGTGAGTACAAGTTCTACACACTCGCTTTCAAATGAGTTGAAGTTCAAACACTGTACATTATTCCACAGTTTAAGAACTGTCACACGTTCTCGAAATACTCCTCATAGTTCGTGAAGACTAAGTTTGTATTGTAATTTCCAAAAATTGTCTAATTCCGAAAGTAGCATTTTGAACACAACTCTTCTGACAACAATTAGGCAAAGTTCCAACCATTTTACATGTTATAAATCTCATTTTTGGTTCGTATTGAAAATTTACAGTTCAAAAACTATAAAGGTGTTTTTTAATATTTTCACTTATAGTGGTTACATAAACAGACTATCAGTTAACTGGGACATGTTTTCCCCCCAATTTAGAGCATCTTCAGCCTAAAAACAATCTTCAAGAGTACATCTAATATTAAATATGAGAGCTAAAAGTTTAGCTAGTTACTAAAATTCGGGACATAAAAATGTGAAAAATGATACATTATACAAACATGTTAATGGAAACACTGTCAATGATTAAACTATAATCTTGTTGGAGACTAAAACTTCTTCCATTAAAATTCTAATTAAAATAGTTCATTTAAAAATGTTAGTGGAATACCAAAGTGATAATAACATAATGCGAACGACATGAGGGCATGAACACAAGCACAAACATGAATGTAATAAATACAACACACTCAAGGCCGCTGATGAATTCGTGAGCATAAGGTGAAACAGAAGCATCAGGTGAATTATTGAAGAAGTGGCCCTTAGCATCGGTAGGCAATATTATTGTCTGAAACCTTATCAGGAAATGTCAGTAGATACTGAAAAATGTTCTCTTACAGAGAAACATGTCCCATTTAACTGATAGTCTCTTTATGTAACCACTATAAGTGAAAATAAAAGTACTGAAGAGGTGGATTAAAAAACACCTTTATTGTTTTTGAACTGGAAAGTTCCTACTGGCGAACCTCATTCACGGCGGCTATGTTCGAACCCGGCGTAGTCACTCCGTATAACATCATGTTGTTCCTTCAGTTGCGAGTAATGAACTGATCTTTACTTGGCAAATCGCTGTTCTTTTATATCATTCTGCCGAGTCAGACTCAGTCTCCTCGTGGCTGAATTGATCTCATTTGAAGTGGAAATACTCTTAAATCCCTGGGCCAATTTACTTGAAATTTGGATATGTTTGCTACAAAATTACGTACTCCATTATTTGATAGCTTATCCGGATCAAAATAACGTAAAAATATATTCCACTCCTTTCCATGTAGTAACGTGCTGTACACGTGATCGGCACGACACAGCAAGGCGAGTTCCTTGTGTGGAGCTCGTGACGTAGTTACTCGCTCTCTCAACACAAGTTCCAGTTCCAGCTGTGACTTTGTGTAAGTTGCAGTACCTCGCACTGAATTACATTATGTTCCAGACCACTGGCGGTTCCTGGTACAATATATAGGCTCGCTCCATGTAGCGTAGAGTCTGCCAAAATCCACTGGAAACAACACTACCACTGCCACATCTTCAAGCATTCCGTAGTCAAGGCAGCCTCGCTCTAAATCGGAGCTTTCAGATTGGTTACCAAGCTGCCAACCCGCAAACATCGATCTTGCACATTTATCCACATTGATGAATTACCATCTTCAGCATACACTTCCCAGCCGTACCCCGCGTTTCTAAACCACATGTTGTAACACTTTTAACTGACTTTAACCGTCCTTCCCGATATAGTCGCTGTTTACCAGGTTGCACAATCTTTACTGCTAGGCCATGTTTACAGACTCTTATCTAAAAAGAAATGTATACAAAATATAATGATGCACATATGTAATATTCCCTAATTACATATTCTTCTTACAATATTATGTTCTTATATCTCAATTAAAAACTCACATGATATTTACTACTTTATATTACAAATTATTTTACAAAAATCTCCTAACCTAAAATTGGAAGATAGTCTTATACAAAAATTTCCCAACCTAAAATTGGGAGATAGTCGTATATAAACATTTCCTAACCTAAAACTGGGGATCATACTCTTGTACAGTTACACACCTAGTCAATACATTTAAATTTAGTCCCAATTCAAAATTGTAAAAATATTAAATTAAAACAACAGTACATGTTTTCAGCTGAAGATGACCTAATGAGGTTGAAACATATACTGCTGTTTAAATCTAACGTTTTTACCATTTTGAATTGTAAAAATATTAGTTTAAAACAACAGTACATGTTTTCAGCTGAAGATGACCTAATGAGGCCGAAACATATACTGTTGTTTTAATCTAACGTTTTTACCATTTTGAATTATGAACAAATTTAAATGTATTGACTATATGAAACATTTATACTAGTTTTTCCAACTTATTTAACTATGTTTTCAAGCAATATTTACCATGCTTAATTTGATGGTCGATATACCGGTCTCAGCCCCTGTTATAATGTTGTACTAGTTAAAATCTGTACTGGCAATAGTGCAGAACATCTTTCTTATCATATAAATACCTCTCTAATAATAGTTTCACTGGCTTCAATTTGTCTCCAGGTCTTTGAAAAATTTTGTCTGAAAAAATGTTTCGCACAACAGCCAACAAAGCTTGCGGCCTTAAAATTGGCATAAAAAATGCAGCTGATATGCAAGTAAATATGGTATTCCTTCCATCTGACTAGTGACACCCGAGCATCTACAGTGAATTCATCCGGTTTACCCAGAACACTATTCATTTCCTTTCACTATTTTTCTAAGACTCTTTACTAGAGTCTTCCTCTTCACATCATTTCTGTTTGGAGCCAATTTGATATGCCTTCTTTGTATGTTCACAGGCTTACTCATTGCTTTATAAAATAATCTGCGTCACCCTCACTGCTCCTTCACATCATGAACGCACTGAGACAATTCTCATGTTCATTGTGCAACCAATAAATCTATACCCACATCATTAGTTTATATCTGTCTTTGCCAAGAACTATACTGCATGCTATGGCTTTTCTAATAAAAAAAACCCACTCCAACTTCACCCTTCCCCTTTTAACGGTTGTCAAGAACACCTTTTAATCTCCTATCACTTCCTCAGTATCTCCCCTTAACAAAACATCATCAACTACCACATCTAGAAGCAACCTTTTTGCTGACTGACAGTTCTACTGTACTTTCTATTTTCCATAAGCTACAACAATATTCATAGCATCTCACTGAATTCCACTTCGTTTGCTAAGTTGTCTCCGAGAAGTCAAATGGAAGCGAGACTCAGTTACTAGACCACTAAGCTGTTGCCCTTACTTCTTGACAAGGTCATGTCTACAAGAGCAACACTATGAACCACTTTTATATACAGTCCAACTTCTATAACTCAAACTTTAAAACTTGAATATCTCGAAGGGATTTTAGTTTCCTGATGGAATATTGTGTTTTACGAGTCGTATATTTTCTATAACTCAAGGTTCTATTACTTGAATTTTCGGATACGTCGAAGGGCATTTCAAGCCCAGATGTAAAATGTGTTTCTGTAAATCGAAATCACGTTTAATATTATGCTTATGTGTACAAATCAACCTCACGAAAATTTAGCTCCTCTAAAATGAATCTGAACATAACTTGTCCCCTTATGTAAGCAATCTGTACATTTTAGTCAGAGTGTATTTTTTGACTAGCTGCGTATGATAGCAATTTAAAATCCTAGTTTAGTCTTCCTGGCAAGCTACTTCACAACTCTCAGCAAGCTGTTGACAGGACAGAGTGGTGTGTATGTTGGGAGCTCCTGGCTTGGTCAAGCTAGTCCACAACTCTCAGCAAGCTGTTGACAGGACAGAGTGGTGTGTATGTTGGGAGCTCCTGGCTTGGTCAAGCTAGTCCACAACTCTCAGCAAGCTGTTGACAGGACAGAGTGGTGTGTATGTTGGGAGCTCCTGGCTTGGTCAAGCTAGTCCACAACTTTCAGCAAGCTGTTGACAGGACAGAGTGGTGTGTATGTTGGGAGCTCCTGGCTTGGTCAAGCTAGTCCACAACTCTCAGCAAGCTGTTGACAGGACAGAGTGGTGTGTATGTTGGGAGTTCCTGGCTTGGTCATGCTACTTCACAACTCTCAGCAAGCTGTTGACAGGACAGGGTGGTGTGTATGTTGGGAGCTCCTGGCTTGGTCAAGCTAGTCCACAACTCTCAGCAGGCTGTTGACAGGACAGAGTGGTGTGTATGTTGGGAGCTCCTGGCTTGGTCAAGCTAGTCCACAACTCTCAGCAAGCTGTTGACAGGACAGAGTGGTGTGTATGTTGGGAGCTCCTGGCTTGGTCAAGCTAGTCCACAACTTTCAGCAAGCTGTTGACAGGACAGGATGGTGTGTATGTTGGGAGTTCCTGGCTTGGTCATGCTACTTCACAACTTTCAGCAAGCTGTTGACAGGACAGGGTGGTGTGTATGTTGGGAGTTCCTGGCTTGGTCATGCTACTTCACAACTCTCAGCAAGCTGTTGACAGGGCAGAGTGGTGTGTATGTTGGGAGCTCCTGGCTTGGTCAAGCTAGTCCACAACTCTCAGCAAGCTGTTGACAGGGCAGAGTGGTGTGTATGTTGGGAGCTCCTGGCTTGGTCAAGCTAGTCCACAACTCTCAGCAAGCTGTTGACAGGACAGAGTGGTGTGTATGTTGGGAGCTCCTGGCTTGGTCTAGCTAGTCCACAACTCTCAGCAAGCTGTTGACAGGACAGGGTGGTGTGTATGTTGGGAGCTCCTGGCTTGGTCAAGCTAGTCCACAACTTTCAGCAAGCTGTTGACAGGACAGAGTGGTGTGTATGTTGGGAGCTCCTGGCTTGGTCAAGCTAGTCCACAACTTTCAGCAAGCTGTTGACAGGACAGAGTGGTGTGTATGTTGGGAGCTCCTGGCTTGGTCAAGCTAGTCCACAACTCTCAGCAAGCTGTTGACAGGACAGAGTGGTGTGTATGTTGGGAGCTCCTGGCTTGGTCAAGCTAGTCCACAACTCTCAGCAAGCTGTTGACAGGACAGGATGGTGTGTATGTTGGGAGTTCCTGGCTTGGTCATGCTACTTCACAACTTTCAGCAAGCTGTTGACAGGACAGGGTGGTGTGTATGTTGGGAGTTCCTGGCTTGGTCATGCTACTTCACAACTCTCAGCAAGCTGTTGACAGGGCAGAGTGGTGTGTATGTTGGGAGCTCCTGGCTTGGTCAAGCTAGTCCACAACTCTCAGCAAGCTGTTGACAGGGCAGAGTGGTGTGTATGTTGGGAGCTCCTGGCTTGGTCAAGCTAGTCCACAACTCTCAGCAAGCTGTTGACAGGACAGAGTGGTGTGTATGTTGGGAGCTCCTGGCTTGGTCTAGCTAGTCCACAACTCTCAGCAAGCTGTTGACAGGACAGGGTGGTGTGTATGTTGGGAGCTCCTGGCTTGGTCAAGCTAGTCCACAACTTTCAGCAAGCTGTTGACAGGACAGAGTGGTGTGTATGTTGGGAGCTCCTGGCTTGGTCAAGCTAGTCCACAACTCTCAGCAAGCTGTTGACAGGACAGAGTGGTGTGTATGTTGGGAGCTCCTGGCTTGGTCAAGCTACTTCACAACACTCAGCAAGCTGTTGACAGGATGGAGTGATGTGTAAATTGGGAGTTCCTAGATTGCTGGCCAGATTTTGCAGTTTTATTCAAGGACAGCCATCAATTGTCGAGGAAATATTTGGTGCTGTCCAATTGCTAGAGAGGCATGTAGAAAGTATAGTGTTACAAAGAAAATGGCAAAGGAAAATTACAGACTTCTCTTCAAAACAAATTTGTAAGTATCCAAAGTGAGAATGTTCCCTTTTAAGACATCATAAAGCTGGTTTTAAAACACTAGACTGTAAAGAGAATATAATGGTATTGGTGGAGATGAAATAGTATTCCTATACCTTGAATATTTGATAACTCGAAGTGTTTTCAGCCTCCTTCGAGATATCAAAGTTAGACTAACAATAATTGTATAAGTCATCATTTTTCTAAAGCCGAGATATTTTGGAGCTATCTCACCGTATTTCCTTTTATAGCCACAAAAAGTAATGGGAGGGTTCAATATGTGATAGCCTCCTATTTCATCCAGTGACTTCTGGGTATAATAATAATAATAATAATAATAATAATAATAATAATAATAATAATAATAATAATAATAATAATAATAATAATGCTATTTGCTTTACGTCCCACTAACTACTTTAACGGTCTTCGGAGACGCCGAGGTGCCGGAATTTAGTACCGCAGGAGTTCTTTTACATGACAGTAAATCTACCGACACGGGGCTGTCGTATTCGAGCACCTTCAAATACCACCGGACTTAGCCAGGATCGAACCTGCCAAGTTGGGGTTAGAAGGCCAGCGCCTTAACCATCTGAGCCACTCAGCCCGGCGACTTCTGGGTATAAAGAACTATAAATTATACATGTATGTGTTCTACACTATTCTTTAACAAATTTATGATTGTATTCGGAGTCTTACTGGCTACCTTTGTTAGCAGGCAGCATTTCTAAATTTAATAAATAATGAAAATAATAAATGGTGAACACCTGACTTTTAGGGCAGCATATACTGTAAATACACCATCTGATCAAAAGTATCCACACACCTACCTCAAACTAAAGACACGGTTTGCTTGTAACATGCTCTTCAATACTAGATATTAATAAGATGTTTGTCCGCCATTTGCCTTTATTACAGGTGTGACTTTGTTTGGGAGACTTTCTACCAGGTGTCAATGTTTCTATGGGAATGGCAATCCATTCTTCCTGAAGAGGCATAGCAAGAGAATGTGTTGATTTTGGAGCGTGGGGTCTGGTATGAAGTTGTTCTAACTCATTCCGCATGTACTCTATTGGGTTTAGGTTGGGACTGTGGATGAGCCAGTCCAATTTAGAATATTATCATCCTTAAACCATTGGCTTACAGAACCCGCTTTACGACTTGGAGTGCTATCAAGCAGGTATAAACAATTTTTATCACATAACTGATTTTCCATCTAAGGTCATCAGCCCCTAATGGTACAAAATGGACGACACGACATGATAATTAAAAATTAAAATATAACCACTGACTAGAGTTTAAAATAAATGGTGATGAAAAATGATTATGAGATTAAAACAATCAGCGGATCTAATTCACAATGCCGTATGTTCTAATAAAAGTATAGAAATAGAGGTGATAATGGAATAAGGCATTGCCTGGAAATACAGATAGATATATATATATATTGTGACATTTTAGGTCTATTGTAATTGGCAGTGAATTTATAAGACCAGACTGTACGCCAGGTGCTCCGCGTGGAGTGTCGGCAGCAGAACTCAAAGGGACGACTTTCTTGTTTATCTTTTGTATAACCTGTTGAGGGGTGAGACAATGTTATCGCCGTAAGAGAAGACGGGAAAAAATTTAATACGGTTGAACTCTTCATCCACGAGAAGTATTACATTCAAAATCTTTTGTCATATTACAACTTCAGATTCGACGTCTTAATAAACATTCTCCAACAGGTGTGCATAAAAGCTTTGATATCACATTTCAGGAAGGCATGAATAATAATATTTGGAAATTAAATTAATTGTGGAATTAATTATCTAATTAACAAGAAATTAGGGGACATGTTAATTACGTCGAGGAATTCAGGACGTCAATCGAATCACGAGGTATGACGTCAGAGCTCAGAATATAGGTAGCGGACCTGTACTAGAATATTCTTACTCTTGCTTATCTGCTGGCTACGCGTGTTGCTCGGAAGCTCACTACGCAGGGAGGTCTTTTATAGACCTGGACAGCTGTTACTTGCACCACGAGGAGAACAGTGTCATTTCTTGGCAGTTTAACAGACCATCTGCGGTCCTAACAGACGTTAATAGTGTCTAGGTAGAAAGTACGTATCATTACATGTCAATTGTGAAACCACGAGTGGGGAATTTGTACTAACATTTTTGTGAAAGTTTCAGTGCACCTCAAGCAACACAAGTTCGATACCGGCAAAGGCAATGAAGACCTACAGTAAGAAATTTGTGTGCCCCGGAGACATCACCCACATCAGGATGCAGTACTAAAAGACAGGACCAATGCTGGCAGCGTCCTAATGCCATGAATCCAGCCAAGAAGGAGACCAGGGTCATCAAGACATCCAAGTTAAGTCGACATTTCATTTACACTGAGTATTATCTGTTCTATGTAGCTGTAATAAGTAGTTAACTTTCTTCTTGAAGGGATTATTGATTGAACAGTAGTTTGTGTAGATTTTTAGTATCTTTACCATGTCAGTTTCTTGTGTTATACGACGTTGGATTTGTATTTTCTCTTACTATGTGATTTTAAGGTGCGTGATGACGGTACATCAACATCAGCGACCACGCGGGTTTCATCAGACAAATATCAGGTTTAAATATCAGCCATCGGGTAACATTTCCATTCAATTACTATAATATTGAGGATTGTGTGCGCGTGATATTTTTATTCTTCGGAATATATTTCTCTTATATTTTGCCAAAAGTGTTTGCTACATTTTGCACGAGGGAGCAGGCTCATCTCACATATTAATGCTATGCCAACGATACGGATAGCTTTCTTTTGGATTCAATTTCATACTTTTAAGGGAGGACATTGTCTGATTATTATATTTACGTGTGGTTCCAGTCATTTATGAGAATTTTCCCGTGATATTTTGGACGGATGTTGCGAATTATTTTCACTATTGTACCTCTCACACTGTGCCATGTGGAGAAATGTGGCATGGATTATGGTGATTTTATGTGCTATTTGGGGGCGAATCTTTGCGTCTGATCAGAAGCACATGTAATCTATTTTCTGCGATGTTTCTGCGTGCAATGATGAATGGATATTTAGGAATAATTTATCGTTATTTTGATGTATTTGTGAGTTGTTTTCGTGAGAGAACCATAGACGACAGCGTCTTCATAAAATATTATTGAACACGAGGTAAACCACATGTCTTCCTACAAAATAAAATTGAGTGTATGAGATGGATAGAGCCTTTTTTGTCATACTGGATGAGCGTCATCGCAATAATATCAAAATCGTAGCTGTATAATATTACTCAATTCCTTGATATTTGATAAATTTTGGTAACGTCCTGAGTTCGATGCAGATATTGACGATATTATTAGTCACCATTATCCATACTATTTGTACTATTTCTTTCAGGTGCAAACAATTATTTATGGAAGTCTGCCATTTCCATGAAATGGACGGATAACGTGTGGACGTGTGTGTATATTTGTAAAATAGTATACTTAGTTGCAGTTGGTTACAATTCTTTCCTTGGTAGATGATGGTAACGGGAGACTTATAACGTGAATTTTTATTTTGTTATTTCCACAGGTTGAGTGATTTTTATTTTATTGGGAATTATTGATGTGTGTGTTACCATCGTTGTTCTGAGTTTCGGCATTGCGTTAAGGTCATGACACATGGTTAAAGATTTAATTTAATTTAAAAATTTATTTTCTGCTTACTTTTATCACATAAAGTCACGTGTATTCTGAGGTTACGCTGAACAGATAATCACTGAAAGGTCGAGTTAAATTGGAGAAATAATTAAAAAGTGAAATTGACAAAGTAATTTATTCATTTTTTTTTTTAATTTTTTTTTTTTTTTTTTTTTTGATCAGTCATGTAACTTAAGCATTTAAAATCTTGTTCCAGATTTCCGGCATGATTTGACATGCGTATGAGCATCATTCTCTAAGCAAAATCAAATTTAACATTCAAAAATATTATTCGATAAAATATGACTTCTATGAAAACAATTTTTAGTGATCATCTCATACAATCATAATTCTTAGGACGGAATTATTTTGTAATAAATCATCCACCATCAATTGTATTTCGATGGTTCATTATTTACTGATATCTGCCCATCTCCTTGATCCACACCATTTCTTTTATGGAACATGTCAATCCCTTACTGAGCATCCCTGAGGGGGTCTCGTGTCTCTAATGTGTTAGTTGCGGCTTAAACGGGCAGAATATATATGTATAATTCATATAAGAAATTAAAATAACACATTTAATACGCAAACACGAACTAAAATACAGTCAAAGGGATAAAAGCGCAGTTAACACAAATACACTAAGACAATGTACATTATAAAACACGACACAAAAGAACACTATCTCTCATAAAACGGATGACGAGGTCTGCAGACTGCTCGTCATCGCACAGGATGAGAGAAATGGTACTCAGGAGTTTTAGGCTACGGTACACACCGACCAGGTCCACGCACTCCATAAGGATCTGTACCACAGTAACATGATCGCCGCAAGTACACACTGGAGGGGGTTCTCCTTTCAATAGACGGGAGTGCGTCAGGATACCGTGGCCGATCCGAAGACAACATAATACCACTGCTTCCCACCGAGAAGCCCGAAGGGAAGTCCTCCATACCATAGTTGTACCTTTTATCGTTCTCAGCTTATTTGGAAGAGGAGTGGCCTGCCACTCCATCTCCCAATGGGACATAACCAGATGTCTCAGCTGAGAGCGAATATCACTTGCTGGAACCTTGTAAGGCAATGGTGGCAGTGTTACTGCCTCCTTGGCAGCCTTATCTGCTAACTCGTTTCCCTCTACGCCCATGTGGCTTGGGAGCCACAGAAACGTGCTTCTGGTGCCGGCATCCGAACACCCGGCCAGCAGGTCCTGGATCCGCTGCACCGGAGGGTGCCGAGGGAAACGGGTATCCATACATTATAGCAAGCTCAAGGAGTCGGTACATAGAAGAAAGTGTTGGTGCTCATCGGACAGTGCGTACCACAGAGCTTCCCAGATGTTATAGAGCTCCGCTCTGTTCACACTACAAGTTTCCGGGAGAACAAAAAGAACCTATCACTGTCTGCAACAAATGCACAGCCCACTTTCGTGTCTGTTCTCGAGCCATCCGTGTAAACGAAGAATGAACCTGAATACCGGCCAACAACGGACAGGAAGAGCCTCTAATAAATCAAAGAGTCCGTGTTTTCCTTCGGGACAGTGTGCAGATCCAGGATTATTTCAGGACGTCGTACTACCCACAGAGGTACTCCACTTGGTTGTCTGACAAGGAAAGGAACCGAAAGTACGTGAAACAATCTGTGACTGCTATCCAAGTGTATTCCAACCAGCTGCGTTGCTCGAGGACAAGCAACGTACAGCCAACGGTTTCCATTGTTGAATACGAACGGATAGCTTGGGTGAAGTGGCATCTGTCGCAAATTTGCAGCATAGGACAGAAGCATTTGCTGGCACCTCAGGTGTAAAGGCGGCACACCAGACTCAGCGAGAAGGCTAGCAATAGGGCTTGTACGAAAAGCTCCCGTCGCCACCCTAACCCCGCTGTGGTGGATGCCGTTCAGCTTCGCAAGGACGCTTAGTCTTGCTCAGGCATATGCTGCACTGCCGCAGTCTAGCCGGGATAAAATATGAGCCCTATAGAATCGTGGGAGCACCGTGCGGTCAGCACCCCAATTAGTGCTGCTAAGAAACTTCAAGATATTCAGCTTCTTAGTGTATTGCACTTTTAATTGCCGCACACTGGCTCCCACGATAATTTGCTATCGAAAAGGAGCCCAAGAAATCGGTAAGTGCCAACAACAGGAAAAACGACATTTCCTAAATAAAGCTCAGGTTGTGGGTGAAGAGTACGGAGGCAACAAAAGTGGACAACAGAGGACTTTGCGGTGGAAAACCGAAAGCCATGTTCTGAGACCCAATGTTCCACTCTCCTAATACCTTGTCGTAATTGTCACTCTGTGACTGCTATATTACGCGACCTATAGTGGAGAGCAAAATCATCCACATATAGCGACAGTATTACTGCTGAATCAGCAGCAGCAGCAGCAACAATACCGTTTATATGTAGTGCAGAAATGTTTAAAATAGTTATATTTGAATCAGCCTTGTCAATACACTTATTAATGAAAGAAAATATTTATTCAACCAAATTTGTTTCAGGAATTCAATCATTCCCTTCATCAGTGGTCAGATCAAAGAATAAAACAACATAACACAATCTTGCTTTTACAATTCGAAGAAATATTGTGTCCTAATACACCATATCAATGAGTTAAAACTTATGAAATATTATAAAAATGATCAATACATAAAATTTTGTTGAACTGAATGAGAATACTATATAAATTTAAGATCTTCAAGTTTTTCTTCTTTTTGTTCCGTAAATGATTATATGCTACAGTGGGTTATCTTCTGCACTTCTCTCGTTTAAACTTGATTCAAAATTGTTTTGTGTAACATAAATTTCTAAACTTTCCAAAACAGTCATTAATTTTCCCTTTTTGGCCGAATGTAATAATTTCATGTCACTAGAAATGTCTGTGAATTTATAATTCTTTTCAACCATATGTTCTCCCATTGCCGAATATCTTTTATGTTTGACTGCATTAACATGTTCTTTGTACCTTACAGCCAAACTTCTTCCAGGCTGTCCTATGTATCGTTGTTTACATGTTTGGAATGTTAATTTGTAAATTCCTGATTTATTAAATATACATTTATTCTCTATATTATCCGAATTGTAAATTATCTTATTAGTATTATTATCCGTTTTGTATGCGACATTGATGTTCTTTTTTCTAAAATTTTAGCCCGTTGATAACAGTGCTTATTTTGAAAAGCTAAAACTACAGATTTCTTTTTCTCTTTTTGCTCTTTAATTAAAGTTGTTTTTGGTTCATTTTTCACTTTATTTATCATTCTATTAATAAACCTTTGATGGATTATATTTATCTCTCTGTTATAATTCTTCTTAGACATAGATATGTTCATAGCTCTTAATTATCAACAATACCGTTTATGGCAATTGCAAACAGAGTGATACTAAGGACCATTCCCTGTGGGACTCCATTTCCTTGAACGTGGTATTGCAAATATGCCCTTCCGACTCAGACATGGAATAGACACAGGGACAAAACATTCGCAATAAATTCCGGCAAGTTACCTCGGAATCACCATTGATGCAGGACTGAAAGGATACCATATCGCCATGTGGTCTCATAGGCCTTTTCTAAGTCAAAGGAAACAGCAACCAAATGCTGTTTGCGGAGAAATGCATCCTGGATAGAACTCTCTAGGCGTATCAGGTGGTCAGGGGTCAAGCGAGCGGCTTGAAAACCACAATGGTTCTCGGACAAAAGTCCGCGTTTCTCCAGACACCACACAAGTCGGCGATTTACCATCCTCTCAAATAGCTTACACAAGCAGTTTGTGACACAAATAGGTCTATAGCTTTCTCCATACTTGGGATTTTTGGCAGGTTTGAGGAGAGGAAAAACTATGCCCTCTCGCCACCGAGACGGAATCTCACCCTCTATCCAGATTCGGTTGAACAATCAAAGGAGATATAATAGACTATCCTCACTAAGGTGTTTCCACATCTGGTTATGGACATTGTCTGGCCCGGGGACGTGTCCTTGCAAAGCACCAAGGCACTGCGGAGTTCCCACTCTGTAAAGGGCACATTATAGTCCTCTGAAGCGTGAGTGGCAAAACCGAGGTGATTACGTTCTGCCTCCCGCTTCACAGCGAGGAAATCATGATGGTAATTCCCGGGGCCAGACACATCCGTGAAATGGCTAGCTACATGGTTAGCAATTGAGCATGGTTCAGTGACGATAATGCCTGCAATGGAAACTCCCGGTACAGAAGATGAACCTTGGAAACCCGAAATACATCGAAGTTTAGTCCACACTTGAGATGATGGAGTATGTGACGTCATAGACGACACATATTTCTACCAGGAAGCCTTCTTACTTGGGCGAATAAGAACTCGCGCCATAGCGCGGAGTTGTTTAAATGTTATCAAGTTGGCCACAGTAACCTGCCTTCAATAACGGTTATGAGCACGACGGCGTTCTTTGACAGCTGCTGCAATTTCTTCGTTCCACCAAGAAACAAGTTTTTGGCGAGGAGTCCCTGAGAAGGAGGGAATGGTCTCCTCAGCAGCAGCAAGGATAACTTGTGTTACGTAAGTTATATCGCCGTCTACAGTCCGCCTGGTCTCATTGTTAAAGATAACGAGTGATCGGAACTTTGGCCAATCAGCATGTTTAAGAATCCATCGAGGAGGAGCCTCGACGGATTTCTGTTTCAAATCGGAAAATGGTCACTGTCACAGATATAATTGTGTGTATTCCATCGAAACAGGGGAACCAACGCTCGGCTGCATAGACTTAAATCTATGCGAGAGTATGTGCCGTAACATACACTGAAATGAGTTGGTTCCCCTGTGTTCAAAATACAAAGATCTAGCTCTGTTATTAATGTTTCCAACTCCCTTCCCCTGGGGCAAGGAGTTTCAGAGCCCCATATGGGATGCAGAGCATTAAAGTCGCCCAATAAAAGGAAGGGAGGAGGAAGCTGATCTGTAAGATCAGCGACATCATTTATGTTAAGAGGTTGGCCTGGTGGAAAATGAACGTTACACACTGTTATGACAAGCAGCAGTATCCGCAATGCAACAGCTTCCAGTGGGGTTCTTAGAAGAACCTCTTCGCTACAGGTATCAGATCGACGGAGCATAATATTGTTCTGTCACATATAGTCAAATTTTTCAAGATTGTATGATGACCTGGTCTGAAGTTTGTCTCCTGAATACAGACTATACTCGCCGCGAACTGACCAATGAGCTGATGCATCTCAGCAAGACGCCTGTCATAACCGTTACAATTCCATTGTAACAGTGCCATAGTGTGGACTATAAAAAGTGTGTTAGGTTTTGAGAGACAAGATGCTCGTGAAACTAAACACTATCAACATCTACAACCGTAGATGTAGATAACAGCTCGACGTCCATCCCGCCATCGACAGACCGCAGGGTTGACGCCAAGAACTTCAATGCTTTCCCGGGGCGGGAATTTCCCCTACGAGGGGAGTGCGCAGGTTTTGGAGCAAGAGTAGCTGCTGGTGCAGACTCACGATTTCCCTTTCGCAGAGAAAGTGCGGGAGCGCCCGGTAGGTGCATTCTTTTTCGCTGCCTTCTTTTCGAGTTTAGACGGGCTGATTTTCCAGCCCTGGTCGACGATGCCGCCTCCGCCGGCTGGGGCACGGCTTTCGCCGACCTCTTAGGGGGGGCCTTAGCCTTCCCCCCTTGCTGTGCCGGTTTAGAATTGCCAGCCGGCACAGAGTTCTGGGTGGTCTCCCCCCCCCCCCTTTTTCGAGTTTTTTCCCTTTGCAACTTTGCTCTGAGGAGCAAGAGTCACCTTGTGCACAGCAATCATCATGGGTAACGATGTTGTGAAAGACGAACCTGGGAGACTCTGAACTATCATGCTGTAGTCGAGTGTACGGGCAGGGGTATTCGTGGAATAAACTTATGGCGTGCTTCCCGGTAGGAAAGACCATCCAGGGTCTTGATCTCCTGGATCTTCCTCTCACTCAGATATGTCGGACAGTTCCGATCCCGAGGAGAATTAAGACCAGAGCAGTTAGTGCATTTGTATGGAGTTATGCATTCCTCCGGGCAGTGAGCTACTCGTCCACATGTACCACACACAGACTGATTCGAACGAGATACCATATGTCGGAATCTCTGGCATTGATAGCATCGCATAGGAGGTGGGATGTACGGCCTCATATCGCAACGATAAGTTATTACCTTGACTTTCTCTGGTAACACTGACAACTTGAAGGAGACAATTAAGGCACCGGTGGCAACGTCTTTACCGTTGACCATGCGCGTAATGCGCCGGACGTGTGTCACGCCGCAGTTCTTGATGTCTTCCATCAACTTGTCGTCAGTGTTCAAAATAAGGTCGCGGTGAAAGATGACTCCGTGAACCAGATTCAAGGATTTGTGCTCCTCCAATTTGAGGGGGATTTCGCCAAAGTGGTCGCACTTAAGCAACTGATCAGCTTGCAGTGCTGTACGAGTCTTCAAAATCAAACTACCGTTGCGCATTTTCTTGAGATCCTCAAGTTCGCCGTAGATGCCTTCAATGTGTCTACTAAAAAGGATAGATTTCACCAGCTTAAAAACATGCCCATCTGTTCTGGTAGCAACTAGTGATGGGACATTCGATTCATTTTAATGAATCGATTCATTTGATTCCATTCACGTTACTGAATCGATACAGTGATCCGATTCACGGTTCATTGGTCGCCGCTCCTACTGCATCTGTGTAGTATGTGCTGGTAAGACAGCAGCAACAGCATTCAGTGCTCGCAGCTGCCATCTGGTCTTCATTCTATGAACTCCTTTCTTAGAAAAAATGCTAGTTACTCTAATACATCGAAGGTTTCCGGCAACGCAGGGTGGGAAAGGTTAGGATTAGGAAGGTAGCAGCCATGACCTGAATTAAGGTACAGTCCCAGCATTTCCTGGTGTGAAAATGGGGAAACTACGGAAAAACCATCTTAACGGCTGCCGACGGTGGGATTCGAACCCACCATCCCCCGAATGCAAGCGCATAGCCACGCGATATTAACCGCACGACAACTCGCTCAGTCATTTTTTAAAAAGTATTTTTCTATCAGCTGAGGATGTTTCTTAATAGTCATATTTTGTATAGGCTACCCGAGATATACAGTAGCCCGCTGGTTTTCTGATTCAACATACTGTTATTGCGTCTTTCCACATATGATTGAAGTCTTGTGCAACGATGTGAGATATGAACTGAGAGAATACTGAGCCGTTCTTCCCAATATAAAACAGGTACTTCTGAGTGGTCATGAGCATGACTCATAGTCATAGGGCAGGCTAGAGTCGAGTTTAATTGTCAAATGTCAACTAAGTTATAATACTAAGATTCATTAAACTAATAAATAGTATAACCTAATAGCCTACCTACTTACTAGCTACTTCAGAATTATGTTGTGACTACCTTTTTAACACTGCAAATAAATCCATCTATTATTTAAACCTCCCTGTAAGAAGAGGACAGTGAATGCAAATGGGTATTATTTTCAAATGAGCTGAGCTCGAGAGTCCATTATAGCATACGATTCTTTCATTGTAGCATGGCTCACTGTATGTCTCGCTGCAGTGAGCCGATAAGGAGCCGTGTGTATCTTGTGTCTCACTGAGCCGCGCTCGCTCACGATTCTTTCGATGTGCCATGGCTCACTGTATGTCTCGCTGCAGCGGAAGCTCGGCTCTCCGCGTGTCCAGTGAGCCGATAAGGAGCCGTGTGTATCATGTGTCTCAGTGGGCCGCGCTCGTTCACGATTCTTTTGATGTGCCATGGCTCACTGTATGTCTCGCTGCAGCGGAAGCTCGGCTCTCCGCGTGTCCAGTGAGCCGATAAGGAACCGTGTGTATCATGTGTCTCACTGAGCCGCGCTCGTTCACGATTCTTTCGATGTGCTATGATTCACTGTCTCGCTGCAGCGGAAGCTCGGCTCCCCGTCAACGTCCAGTGAGTGCGCCACTCAGTACTGTCCGCTGGGAGTAAGCTGAATCGTGTGCCGTGAGCTCGCCGTTCCTGTGAATCGATTCACTCGGACACTTGAATGAATCGATACACTGCTTCGAATCATACATTCAGTAGCCAACACTAGTAGCAACCGGACACCTAGGGAAGCTGGATCCCATTCCTTCACGCTGCGCAGGTTCCCTGGGAGTTGAATCTCTCAGGGAAGCAAAAGTTAAAGACTTCGGGGGGGGGACCACCTCGGGATGGGCGACCCATGCCCAAAATCATCATCCCCGAATGCCACCCACTCAGATCAGGGGCCTCTGTAGCCGAACCAAGCTGCCAAGGCAATACCCACCTGGTCATAGCCGGTACTGCCCGGGGTCCGATGTTGGACGATGCCTAATACGGGATGAGTGAGGCAATGAGCACTAGGACTCCCTTCCTCCAGTCACCCGCAATAGCATGTACCCCATAGCGTGTACAGAGCACTCTGTATGTATGTTGGGTATTCAGCCCGAAGGCTGGTTTGATCCTCTGCAGCTCCACCAACAGCTGTCATAAATAGCCTAGGCGTCACTGAAGAGGCGTACTAGGGAAATGAGGAGTGAGGTAGTTTCCCGTTGCTTTCCTCACCGAGCCAGCCGCTGCTATTACATATCAGTCTGCCAAGCCTACTGAAATGCATGCACCAACCGACCCTTTGAGCGATATTTTCACACCATTCATAACAGGGACTGGCTGCATAAGCAATGGTATTACTAGCATCACTCATACCTCAGTCACTTTCATATTGTCAAAGCCAAGGATGAGACTGAGACAGGTCAATGAAAGTAACAAATTTGATATAGCCCATACCAGAAGACACAGTGCACTATAAACACTACATCTCACCTGCAAAGGCATAACAGAGCACTAAATATAGAGAAAAAATAATAAATGTTGCTTTCTGTCTGATTTTAAGTCCCATTTAGTTTTCGTTGGTGTATAACATGAGTTTGCCCTAATCGCCACTCTTTTGATCAGATGTGAAAAGCTAGTTTTGATTTCACTCTAAAACGTAATAGTATTTTGTGCTTCCTCTTACCTTCAATATTGTATTTGTGGAATTTGATTTGTACCGAGATGTACTTGCTTAACTCTTTGAACTTGTAAGAAGCTCTTGTCAAAGAATATATAACTTATGTGTCTCTAAGAACATGTATCTGTATCTTACGAAAGGTGTATCGGTATTTTCCACATTGACTGAAACTGTTCTAATTTATTTATTTTGTAAAGTCATTTCTGTAAATAATATTTTGAAAATCAAAGATCACTGTTAATTTTTCCGAACCACAACCTAGACATATCCATGCCCTCGGTAGGTTCCCAGTTACGTCCCACGTTCCTTGTTTGTTATTGTCAAGTTCCCCTCACTGATATTTACTTCTGCTGTTTTTGCCACAGTTCATTACATGATTACGGTGTGTATAGTGTTTAGGTACCTTGTAATTTGATTTACTTTCCTCCCTTTATCTGTGTTTGTTTAATCGTTAAAGTACCGGTTACAATAAATAATATGTCCTTCTGGCATTCGGCTGTGCGGGGACCTGTGTTGTCAGGCGGATACTACTGCAAGGGTACATGACGCTCCCACCCGCAAGATCCCTGGGTGGTCAAATGTGGGCTCTTGGGCGGAGCCGCACACGTAAGGGGCCCATATCCAAGCAGCGCGCATATCAAATTTTGAAATGGTCTACAACTAACCCTAAAAGAAAACAATAAACAATAAAGAGGGGACCATGGCCACATGACCCTTTTAGTCGCCTTCTACGACAGGCAGGGATTACCTGTGAATGTATTCAGCCCCTCCCATCCACAGGAGGTTTAACACATTGTACCAAACCACAATCCATATCCGCGCCTAGGTCGCCCCTTCTTGTCGCCTCTTACGACAGTCAGGGGATGATATAGATGTAGATTCCCATAGGGAATCTGAAATATTTGTCCTGAATGAGCAAATTTATAATACCAATATAAATGGTCCGTTATTGGACATTATAAATTTTCCAGCTAGCTCATTCTTGGTTGCCAGCGTTTCGCCCTCGTGTGCTAGGGTGGGCTCATCAGTTGGTACCAACTGTGTGCTAGGTACCAACTGATGAGCCCACCCTAGCACACGAGGGCGAAACGCTGGCAACCAAGAATGAGCTAGCTGGAAAATTTATAATGTCCAATAACGGACCATTTATATTGGTATTAGTCAGGGGATACCGCAAAGGGGTCGATCTTCCACAGTACGCAGTATGACAGCATGACACTGCCAGGCTCAGTCCATGCCACACAGATAGCAAATCCTCCTGTCACATTGCCACAATTTATAGTGTGATACATCACCCCTAATTACTAGTTTCCAGTAGCATCGCTCTTTTCACCATGCCAAATGGCGCTTTTTATTGAGAGGGGAATATTTGGCCAATGAGGAGCTGCTCGACAATGAAACCCTATTCTGCAGACATGCGAGTGGCTGTACTTTGTATAGCACTTGAAAATTCCCTGGTGATTATTTTTACAAACAACCAACAATGTTTTTGCACCACCCTCTGTAATATTTGTTGATCCCTGGATGTCAGTACAGTACAGTACAGGAGTACATCAATGACACTCGTAAGGTTAGAAAAGTCTGCTTGTGTGGCAACCAAGTCACTAAGCTCATGTTGCTATCCATAGTCTCACTGAGCAATACAAACCTCCCTGCCTCCTGTTTACTAGTATACAAGGTGATCTGATAATGTATAATCAGTTTTATTTACTCTTATGTCATTTATTCCATCTCATCAACTCCTGTTGACGGCAGGAAGGGCATCCAGTCGTGAAAACTCTATTTGTACTCGACCCATTAAAGAAAAGGGATAAGGGTTGGATATACAGTTTAATTTATCATATTATGCAATACTGACACAAAAGATGAAACTGCCAGTCAGTTGAGCAGTAGGCTTTTCACACAGTAAACCACAGCTTTCATTTGAATTTATCATCATCTTGTACCAGTATGCTATCAAGTGCCTGGATAGTACCAGAAGTTTCATGACAAAAATAATTTAAAAAATAAAAATTGGGATATCTAAAGATGTGGAGGTAATTCGTTTTATTATCATAAAGTTTAATTTCATTCATT
The DNA here is from genome assembly GCF_040414725.1 of Anabrus simplex. NCBI lineage: Eukaryota > Metazoa > Arthropoda > Insecta > Orthoptera > Tettigoniidae > Anabrus > Anabrus simplex. Next base: position 1,220,825,961 of record NC_090266.1, read on the forward strand.
CGTTAACTCCATGTTTTTATAGATGATGATGATGATGATGATGATGATGATGATGCTGCTGCTTGTTGTTTAAAGGGGCCTAACATCTAGGTAATCAGCCCCTAATGGTACGAAATGTAATGACAATTTAAAAGGTCAAAATCACCCACTGACCAGAATAAAAAATGTGATGAAGAATGAATGGGCCGCTTCTTTCCCACTCTTGGGCCTTTTCTATCCCATCGTCAACATAAGACCCATCTGTGTCTGTGCGACATAAAGCCACTAGAAAAAAAAAGTATTACTGGCCATGGGACTGCTTCTAAAGCACAATCCCGAATCGAGGATGCTTATTGTCTAAAGGGGTCCAAAATCCAGTTCAACGGCCCCTCATAATGGTACTGATCGCTAGTAAAGTAGAACCATGTTATCTGTCCTGTTGCGGTACTAATAAAAAATAGCGTCGACTCACCGTGTTCCACACATTACGGTAATACAAGTATTGTACACCGCACAGGTAACACAGACCTATGGTGTTTCTCACATAATGGCGCCACTCGCAGACAACACAGACCCACTGTGTCGCTCATGTAGTGGTACTAATCACAGGCAATGCCCAGACCCGTGGTGTTTCTCACAATGGTACTAATCACGGGTACTGTAAACCCACAGTGAGCCACACTCTGCTGTTCCTAATCACAAACCTATTGTGTACGTAACCTAGTGGTAATACTCGCAAGTATTTTTTTTAAAAAGAAGCCATACTTTCCAGTGTTGACTTAGTTAAATGTAACAAAAACTTTTCAGTCTGTCAAACACACTGTAACAACAATACAGACTACAACACTATAAACATACCTGTAAAAATACACACGTGGTTTGGCGACCACGGGGCCTTAAGTGAGTCCTGGCATTGCTTCTACTTACTTGTGCCAGGCTCCTCACTTTCATCTATCCTGTCCGACCTCCCTTGGTCAACTCTTGCTCTTTTTCGACCCCGACGGTATTAGAATATTCAAGGCCTAGGGAGTCTCATTTTCACGCCCTTCGTGGCCTTTGCCTTTCTTCGCCCGTTACTTCATTTTTCAAAGTGATGGACCACTTTTTTTTTTATCTCTGTCTAACCCCTGTGGGTGGGGGACGCAGACAAAGAATACACCCACGGTATCCTCTGCCTGCCATAAGAGGAGACTAATAGGGGTGACCAAGGGATGATTTTATTAGAACCATGAAACTACTTGTGATTAGTACCATCACGCGGGGAACACCATGGATCGCTTTTCCTTGTGGGTGTAACAAAACCTTTCCAGTCTGACAAACACACTGCAACAACAATATAAATTATAACACTATAAACATACACACTATTTTACATTACTTTGTTAATGATCTTGCCTGCTTTATTAATAGCAACATCCATGAATATTTCTGAACTAAAGTAAACTCTTGTCCTCATCCCGAGGTGGTGCAGCTCCTTTTACGTACACCACCATTGGAGATTAGCTGCATTTACCATTTTACCACATATCAATCTTCCTGCTATTCTTAAATCTCTGGCAGTATCAGGAACTGAACTTGGGCTAACGGATATCCTTAACCACAAAACAGACACACAAGCTTGCAATGCGAGTGTTGGACATAGGAGACTGTTCACCTATTTGTGCGACATCATCGGAGCTGCAGTACGCTACCGAGGCGGACATTTTTAAACTATGGAACACAGATGTATAAAGATAATACTTAAAATAAATTACAAATAAACTTTTCCACGTATTCAATACAAAGTTATTACCATTTCAGATGGTTTGTGTGAAACCTTACATTATCAGAGGTTCAACTTCCTATCTTTCAACTCGCTATCCCTCCCCTCATTCGCCGTTTCCCCTAGCGAACACAAGCGCTGGGCAGTCCCGGGTCAGTACCGACATCAACCCTCCTTGAACCACACATGCATGGGACTTGTAGAAAGACCGAGTAATTATTTTTTGTCACTTTTATCCATTAAACTTGTTTATTCATAAAAACAATTTCATTCTCACACTCGACTTTCTGATTTTCACTTCAAATTCCTGGTTTACATTGTTGCTCTTCCCAAAGAAATCATGGAATCTAAAACTTGTACTCTGTTCCGGAACTGAAAACAACAGGAAACATTTGATGATTTAATGAATACAGCCCAACATTTTTCCAAGGAACTCTTCCAGTTAATCTATTTTTCATCGTAACATGTACCCACTTTGTTCAAACTAGTTCTTTATCTCAGGACGAGATTGAACAACGATATACGTTTTAAAATACTGAGTTATATAGTATCTGTGTAATTTTTTATATTATTTCTGTACCACTGTTTTATATGTATATCTTGTTTCTTAGTAATCTTTAAGCTGAAGATGACCTCTAGTAAGGTTGAAACATGTCCTTTCATAATGTAATGTTGTAGAAAAACCATTTGAAATGGTAATAACTTTGTACTGAATAGGTGGGAAATTTTATTTGTAATTCATTTTAAGAATTATCTTTATAGTCAATATGAAACCGATAATGAAATTCATTTCATGTAAGAACACAGATGTACCACATGTATGTTTTTATTGTGTGGGTTGGATGGAGGAAACTATTCACAAATTTGTGTGATTTCATCACAGCTGCTGTACAGCCTGCACATGCTCTTCAAAGCAGAATCTTTGTTCTCTGACGAATTACGTTGGGCGATCTTCTACGCCAGCTTCACTTTAAAAATTTTCTTTGTCTAAAAAAGCCAGGGTGGTCTAACACGTTAGGGGATCTAATACACCACGAAATACAGTAATATCAATTTTTAGATAGATATCTTTGGACGATAATTCTCTTTACTTTTCCATTTTGAAAACTTGAACACAAATTTAATTATATGAAATGACTTACCTGCAAGAAAAACATTTGAGTAGCCCCACGCCTGAAAAACTCTGCCACAGTTCTTTCATTCAATTCTGGATCCTCTACCTCTTCTTGATCGTCTTCTAGTTCCATCTTGGTTTTGGGTCCCTCATCTACAGGCTCTTGTTTTACTGCAAGAGAATTTAAGTCAACAATAAGCCAAAAGAGGAGAAGTCCTTAAAAAAAAAAAAAAAAAGAGCCTACCAACTCAATAGAATAAACCCTTGCTTTATTATTTAAATGTAGTTGGAGTGAAGATCAAACTAGACATTCAACCTATCAACTGTCATCTGTACTAGTTATACCAGTGTTACACAAAAATAATGTTTGGCATTCTGTAATTCATTGCATTTTTGCATTCATTCATTCATTACGGAATTATCATAACGAAGCAATAAATAAAGAAGTGTTCCGAAATAACTAGTTATCTTACATTTATGAGATATGGAGAAGGAAATGACTTTTTCAATTCTACTGAGTTCTGATCTGATTTACGAGAGTGTTATTTGCCGAGTTGGGGAAGTAACTGAGTAAAAATAATCAAATTACTTGTAAAGAATAATGCTTTAAGTAATTTTTACTTGTAATCATTACTTTTTACCAAACATAATTTTTACTCTTAATTTACTTCTTGAAATACAATTGTAATCATTGCAATCTAACAATCTATATACATCACATCAAGAGTTCAGCACTGTTGGAGCTCCAGTACTCGCAAGACCTCACTATAAAACCAACACTATGTAGGGATGTTGCAATAACACTTTCGATATGATATTTTAGTACTGATAATCATAATTTATGAGCTTCAGATTCCATGATGATGATATGTATGAATATAGCACTAGTGGTTGTTATATAACCGTGTACCAACTTGGCCTGTATTGATTAGGAGGAACACCCACTAGTGCTATATTCAGCGATACCCAAGTAAAAAATATCATACTTCAATCTTATTGGAAACAAATATAGATACCAAGAGTATCTTTTGATAATGGACAGTATTAGGCAGAAATTTTCAAACCTGGATATAATTTATTTATTTATTTATTTATTCATTTATTTATTTATTTATTATGCCTTTGTAGGTGGCGAAGTTAGGGCTCTTGGCCCTCTCTTACACTTAACCACTGTAGTGATACATCATTGAGAGCAGAGTTTGAGTACATATTATAGAGTAAATACTAATCTACACAAAAATACATTACACTTTTCTAACTCACATTAATTCTATCATTCATTCATTCCAGTCATACAAGTTAGTCAGCTGCATTCAGCATGTAGTCTCGGCAAGCAGTCTTAAATTTAAGTAATGAGGTGGAATTTCTGACACTGACAGGCAGGGAATTCCAAAGTCTAGAACCCGCCACAACAAAGGAATTGTTGTACATAGAGGATCGGTGAAGAGGAATAGAAAGGGAGGAACCAGAGCGGGTATTACTGCTGTGAAAGGAGGACATATACTTAAGATGGGATGAAATGTATAGTGGTCTGTCTTCAGAGAGCAGTCTGTATATCTATATCAGTATGTGATACATTTGTCGTTTGTCAGGTTTCAGCCATGAAATAATGTGATAGTATGGGGTGACATGTGTATCATAACTCAGACTGTATATAAATCTAAGGCAACAATTAAGCGCACGCTGAAGTTTCGAAGTCTGCTCTTTTGTTGCGTCTACCAGGATGAAGTCACAGTAGTCGAGGACGGGAAGCACTAGCGTTTGTATGAGTTTGACTCTCACATTACAAGGTAAAATATCACTGTTTCTTTTAACCGAATGAAGTATCGAAAATATTTTTTTACACACATTCTTAATATATTCAGACCAATTTAAAGTTTCGTTCATTGTCACTCCTAGATTTCTCACAGTTTGGCTGAATGGAATAACTCTACCATTCAGTATAACTGGAGGAATAGTTTCGTATCTTAGTGTGGCCAACAATTTTTGAGAGCCAATAATGATTGCTTGCATCTTGGAGGGATTAAGGAGGGAATTTTTCAAGGAGTAAGCGTTAAGTCGCCGAAGGTCAGCATTGATGCCTGCTATGGCATGCGGCAAATCCGAGGTCTTACAGTGACAGTAAATTTGTAAGTCGTCCGCATAAAGGTGGTAGCTACAATTCTTTAAATTAGAGGAAATGTCATTTATATACAAAATAAAGAGCAATGGGCCTAAAACACTACCCTGCGGCGTGCCTTCCTTCCTGGTTCGCCAGTGAGAGGTTTGATCAAGGGTTATAATTCGTTGCGCACGATTTTTGAGGTACGATGAAAATAAATTATTAGTTCGTTGATCGAAGTAGTAAGATTGCATTTTGTTTAATAGAGTCTGGATGTTTATAGTGTCAAATGTGCTACTGAAATCGAGGAGAGTAAGTATTGTCACTAGTCTTTGGTCGATTGCGTGCCGTATGTCATCAGTCACTTTGAGCAGGGCAGTTGCTGTGCTGTGTCCCTTCTTGAAGCCAGATTGCAATGGGTCTAGGAGAGAATGGTTATTTAAGTATTCCAACACCTGCTCATGAACCAGACGCTCGAGCGCTTTGGAAATCGCTGGTAAGATAAAAATTAGTCTGTAGTGGGATGGTAGGGAGGGGTCAGGTTTCTTAGGCACAGGGATAACATTAGCTAGTTTCCATAGTGAAGGAAAGGTTCCGTTTTAAAGGCAGTAGTTGAAAATGTGGGTAATAATTGGTAAAACAGCACCAATAATGTTGTGTAAGAAAGTTATAGGGATGTCATCCACTCCTCTGGCTTTTGATTTGATAGAATATAATACTTTTTTAACGTTATTAGCAGTAACAGGGTGGAATGTGAAATGTTGGTCAGGTAAAGGGTTCATAACGGAGTTGGGTACTGAGTTTGGGGAATTTAGTATATTAGGGGGTGTTCTTTCTTCAGTAAAAAACTTATTTAACTTATCGAGTGGTATGTCTGGCACATGGGGTTGTTGTCGAGGTTTCCCCATGCCTAAGGAACGAAGCGTGTTCCAAGCACTGCCAGAATTCATGTTTGCAGTCATGTTTTGCAAATATGTAAATTTGCGGTTTCTAACGAACTGTTTAACTCTATTTCTAAGGACCCGATAATTTTCGAAGTCACTTTGGTCACGAGTACGTTTAAAGCGTCGGTAAAATGCATCACGGTGGGCGATCATGTTTTTTATTTCATTATTTAGCCAGGGACAAGATGGGCATGTAACTTATCTGTTGCTAAGGGGTGTGTTTATCGTACAGAGTGATTACAAGGGAGTTGAACTTGTCTACTTTGGCGTCTATATCGTCCAATAGGAGTATGTCATTCCAGGGTAGATTGTAAGCGTCATGTCTTAACTCGTCCATATCCATGTCTTTTGCGTTTCTGGAAATAACATACTTAGGTTTATATTTTGGCATTCGGAGGGAGTAGGATAGGTAGATAAGGTCATGAGTGGAGATGGCTGGGACTGGAATCTGGCCGCGAGTTATAACTTTGTTTGGGTTATTTGTCACAATGTGGTCAATGAGCGTGTGTGTTTCGTAGTTTTCTGTGTAAGTATGATTAGTAGGCTCTAAACGGAGGATGGTCATATCACAGGAAGAAAACATGTCAAATTGTTTAGTTTCGTGCGTTTTAGTAAGCAGGTTTAATGTTGAAGTCTCCTACGGCAATAATATGCTCGTAGCTAGGCAGTAGGTCAAGTAAGCGAAATTCAAATTCAGTCATATTTGTTATTTTGGGCGGCTTGTATATAACAACTATAAGGAGTTTCTGTTGGTTAATAATGACTTCAATTAAAAATAGGAGAGGATTTCCACCAATCAATGCTTATTTATTGTATATATTAAACTACAGGACCGGTTTCGACCTCATATTCAAGGTCATCTTCAGCTGAACCATACATACATATTTATATAATGAAGCTTTGATTAAGATTATGGTGTTGAAGGAATGCCATATGATGATGATGTACATTTAGTTACATACAAATGGGGCACGTCTTAGCGTGAACTGGCGTATATGTCATTCTGTACAATATTGCAACTGCATGTCTAAAATGTTGAAGGTCTTAAAACTAGTGTATAAAACACGTCTTTTCCTAAACTAACTTATATATATGTACAAGATAAAAACAATATATAAAACACTTCATGCATATGAACATTCGTTCTTGCTTGGTGGTCAATACATCGACTAACTTCCGTATTTAAGTCTTATTCACAGTTGTACACTTCAGCTGCTATTCTTGGAGTTTGTAAAATTGCATGGATAAAAGTTTTGTCTTCCTGTGCATATGTGAGATAAAACACTTTCAATTTTAAAAAGATGCCAAATGTATGGATGAAATTCAAGTAAAATATGTTCAGCTCTGCTGTGTGTGTTGCCCTTTTTATTAGAACCAATTCATGTTGTCTTTTTGGCGTCCGTAAATTTACAGATTACGATAATAATGACTTCAACAAACATGAATTCTGGCCCTAGCTGTGCATTGTTAGATGATACAGATATCACTCTGCTTTTTAAATCGTTTCTGCAGTACAAGGCCGTACTCTTCTGCCATCGGATCTATCATGATGTAAGAGGGAATACCGGTCAAGTTGTACCATACCAGAGGGTATGCTCGGTGTAAGCCAGCTTTCGCTAATAGCAAAAATATGGATATTATTTTCCCTCATTATGGCTTGAATTTCGTCGAAGTGCGCTACCAAGGAGAGTGCGTTGACATGGCAACACTGTAAACAGTTGGTGGAGGGAGATAATGCCTGTTTGAGGAGCAAGCTGGTGGTGAGAGGTGATGGGGTGAGAGGGGGAATGTTGCCAAGGTCAGTGTCAGGTACAGAGCTCTGGATCAGCTGAATAACGGTATGTTAACGAAATAGTAGAACAGAAATAGCATGCAACTTACCTCGACATCCTGATAAATGCTTACACTGACTAACACACACACACACACACACACACGCACACGCACACACACACACACTCTCTCTCTCTCTCTCTCTCTCTCTCTCTCTCTCTCTCTCTCTCTCTCTCTCTCTCTCTCTCTCTCACAAAAACACTTATGAATAACAAGCAGATGCACTATCGAGCTGTGCTGTTCCATTTTAATTGTCACAGTTATCTCGCAGATTTTTTATGCTGTCCAGTTCCGCGACAGTGGTGATTGATCTTTTCGTCCCATTAGGCAGGTGAATTACGATGCGTCCGTCTTGGGTCCATACGCGGGATGGCCCGAAGTGATCCCTGGCCAGGTTTAATATGCACTTTCGGGTTTTGGTGAGGGACTCGGCGATGAGTACCTTTGTGCCCTTCAGGAGCCGCTTTGCCTTCCACACTCGGTCACGTTCGTGGTAACACGTAAATTTAACTATTATTGGGCGCCTGCCTGTAGATACCATGTCAGCTGCTGAGCACTGAGGCTGCCCAATCCTGTGGCAACGCTCGAAGCTCTCCATCGTGAAGTCCACGTTCAGCTTCGCTCGGAAGGTTTCCCTCACTTTTTCGTAAATGTCCTCCCGTGGTTCCTCGGAGACCCCATGGATTAGGAGGTAGTTTCTACGGCTGTACTGCTCTCCTTCATCAATGAGTGCTTCTTGATGGTCGAGCTGCCGTGCTAACTTGCACAGCTCTTCTTTCAGCACGGCAAGTTCGGAAGAGATGGCGCCTCGGAAGTCTCGAAAATCCTGACTCAGCGAGTCTACGGACTCTTCCCTGGGGTTGGCAGAGCTGGTTAACAATTGAAGGCGCATCTCAAAGTCCTTCATCATTGCTTCAAAAGCATTAATCCACTTATTAACTTTCTGGACGGACATATCTGTTGTTATTTATGCCCAACTCGAGCCACACTTTACAAGATCACTTAGTACACACTTGCAGGACAAATATGCTACCAGTTATGTGGCTTCTGTGAGATATAGATAGAGCAGTCCTACGCGTACGTTATAGTAGACGCCATGTTTTATTGGTTTCTGAAAGAGCAACAACAAATTACTGACCAATAAATACTTCAAAACTCTAAAATTATACGCAGATGCATTGCGTAAACATTACAAACAATACAACATAATAAAAATATTTAAAACAAGAAAAAGGTACCCATCCTTGACGGGCCGATAGTTGGCGATGTCGCAGACTTTTGTTTCTGCACAACATCAAAGTGTACGATGTCCTTTTTTAAAAATACTGGTAACAAAATGAGTCTAGTTAATAACTCTGTGAATTAGATTTGAAAGATGCCTGCCTCTGTACACTATATCAGCGGTCAATCCATTTGGGGCAAGAACCCAAGTAAATGGCACTTGGCCAGCTGTTGCTCTGGAACGTGTGCCTTGACAAAAAAGCATAATTTCCTGCAGAACTCTCAGAGAGTTAAAAAGGAAATGTGCATGACCATCTTTTTTGTAGGAACCTGAATACTGTATTAAGTTACATGCTGGGCTTTGTTTTGTAATACCCCCCCCCCCCCAAACCCCACAGCACTACAGCCCTTGAAGGGCCTTGGCCTACCAAGTGACCGCTGCTCAGCCTGAAGGCCTGCAGATTACGAGGTGTCGTGTGGTCAGCACGATGAATTCTCACGGCCATTATTCTTGGCTTTCTAGTTTTAGTTCATTCTGGTACATATCAGAAGCTTAAATGGTGTGTTTCAATCAAGATATATGTTTGAATTCATTATTCTAAACTGCACCGGTAACAGCTAGTATTAACCCGTTGAATTCTAATATTATTAGCTATATCAATAACAGGCAATACAAATTTAAACTGGAAGTTGCCATGTACAATATACCGTAATATTAGTATAATGGATTGAAATGTTATTTAGGTATTCTGCAATACTACTTACTTTTCTTGGCTTGCCAACTGTGTCTGCTGTTTCATTATTATGAAATGCAGAAATTTTGAAGTAAGTAAGAAACGCACAAACGGCATTGTTTTACTGAATATTGAAGTTTCAACAATACTCTTCTCTGACGAGTTCATTTTTGCTGAGGGCTTTTTTACTTGAGCCATACTAATCTATAGTGCAAAGTAAGCCTTAATTTAATCATTAGTGATGTCAAACCATTTATAGTCATGAAGTCTTTGATTATAGTACAGATTAGATAAACACTGCTTTATGTATCTGTTACTGTGGTTATCATTGTTCAGAACTCATCACTCAGAACATACAAGAAAACTTCTAATGCAGAGGATCTGTCATCCAGACTATGGGAAACTACTGGGGACAGAGATGATATGGTAATAAATTTGCACACACATGGTAAGTTATCACCTTCCCACTCCCAGTTGCTTTCATTCAATGTCAGGCCACTTTGATATGGACGGCTGTGTGATACCTAATTCCTTATCAGAATTAGTACCACTTTCTGACGATGATTCATTGCTTTCATAATTTATAAACTCTTCATCCTCTCCTTCCGATTCACAAGTGACTTGAGCTGACGTGCAGGATGCGTCACAGACGTTTGCGAGAACCGTACCGGCAAATGAGCGAGTTTGAAAACGGGCGCATCATTGGTATGAGAGGACGTAATGCATCCATCCGGAAAATTGCTGCATGTGTGGGACAAAGTGTGTCGGCAGTGCAACTGATGTGTACAGACGACGAGATAGGTCTGGTTGCACTACCTAGACCCCTCCGCCCTGAGAAGATCGACACTTCATCCGAATGGCACTGCAGGACAGATGTGCGTCCTCCTCGCCTCTAGCGCAACAGTGGAATAGTGTAACACATCGTACACTATCAGGAGTGGCAGTCCGTCGCCGTTTGTTGCAGTCTGGGTTACTGGCGCGTCGCCCATTTCTCCGCCTACCTTTAACTAATGTGCATAAACATGCAATACTGCAATGGTGTATGGAACGACGTCACTGGGGACAGGAATGGCAGCAAATAGTGTTTTCGGATGAATCCAGGTTCTGTTTGTTTGAAAATGATGGCCACATTTTGGTTCCCCGCGGTCGGGGGGAGAGGCATCACACTGAATGCATTCACACAAGACATACAGTGCCAACTCAACGCCTTATCGTGTGGGGTGCTATTGAATACAACCACAAATCACAGTTTGTGCGTGTGCAGGGCACTGTGACCAGTTTGACCTACGTGAATGACATCTTTTGACCCGTAGCCATACCCTTTCTGCACGACACCCCAGACACCATATTTCAGCAGGACAATGCGCGACCACATGTTGCTGCACAAACACGTGCCTTCTTGTTGTCACAGGATGTCAGACTCTTGCCCTGGCCCGCCCGATCACCGGACTTGTCGCCAATCGAAAATGTGCGGGATATGGTGAAACGACGGGTGCGGCGCTGTAATCCAATGCCAATCACCAAAGATGAACTGTGGAACCAGGTGAATACAGCATGGATGGCTATACCCCAGACCACCACTCGTGCCTTATACGCGTCGATGCCATCCCGCATGGAACAAGTTATCAGTGCCCACGGAGGACCCAGTACCTACTAGGCAACAGGGCACATGCTGAACTTAGGTGAGCAAAATGCTAATCGTTTCTGCAGAACATACTAATGAACATGTTGTGTGAGTATGAACTTCCTATCTAGTCTTTCAAGGTGTTCTGTTTTTTATGAACACTGGTAGTTTAGAGCAAGTTGCAAATTGCAACCAGATTTCAATTAAATGGTCAAAAGATGCAGTAGTAAAGCACTGTGACATGGGAATTCATTTCACCGAAAACAGACATTTATGCTAGAAATAATTTATTTAAATTGCCATCACAGAGTATACTTCGTTGCCATAGTGGAGATGCATCACAAGACAGACACGACACATCTTGTTAAACAGAGACTTTCATTACAATCTGAACAAACGAATGATGTTGGAAAAATGTGGTCTTTAATCGTTGATGAAATGTCAATGAAGCAACACTTACAGTATGATAAGGAGTTAGATACATTTACTAGTTGCAGAGAGACTTCTCAACTGTGTCGGTTCTGTAAGGAATATTAATGCCTCCCCAGCGGTGTCCACTTTGCAAGATATGAAAGAGAATACGACAGTTCTTGCAAACAATTTATTGTGTTTTTTCATATGTGGCTTATGTACTCATTATAATTCCTGCAGTGGACTTTCTCTCTAAAAAACTTTCTCGGGTAGTTCTTCAAGCTTTAATCTTATCGGTAATAAAACAGATGGAGGTTTGTGGCTTTGTAATTATAAGATATGTTACTAATAATCATAAGACAGACGCAAACATGATGAGAAGATTTTCTAACAGAAAGGAAATAAAACCCCAAACATGTCACCCAGAAGACCAATTTCTGGCTTTCGACCAATGTCATATCCTTAAGACCATTAGAAACATGCTGCTGGAAAAAATGATAGATGGATGTGAACAAATAACTGGAGATTGTGTCAACAATTTGTATGAAGCACAGTGCAAGGAAATTAAGCCTGTTCCATTTTAAACTCAGAAACATGTCACACCACCATACTTAAAAAAAAAAAGAATGTGAAAAGGGTGAAAGAGATATCCACTGAGCTCATCACTGCTTTTCAATGTTTGAAGGACAATTCTAAGCAGTTTAAAAACACAAGCCCTTCAGAACTGTAACGCAACTAAAATTTTCCTGAAGGTAATTATAAAGGGCTTTGATATTCAGACATGAGTAGCTGTAATATCCTTCAAAATCAAGAGAAAATACCTAGCACAGATCAAAAAATTCTGCAATAAGCTGGGGATAGATTTTTTTGAGTTAAGACACTTGTGAAGCCATTCTACGGACTAGTACTTCAACAGTTTAGTGTATTAAATATCTTGTATTCTGGGTTTCATTTTCTCCTTGCAAGGGCATTTAACAGTGACTCAATTGAAAAACTGTCAGTAAATTAGGGCACATTTCAGGAAGCAATGATATGTTAGATTGAAAAGCAGCTGTATTCAGCATGAACCACATACTGAAAACAGGCTTATTTTCAATGGCAACCCATTCAGAAAGAAGGAAGGAGACATTTACGGATGTCATATCCCAGCAAGAGGTTCAACTGGGACAGGAACTAAAGAAGACTACAGCTCCCGATTCAGTGAAGAATACTATAACCCGTAAGGAAGCACATATGGATAAAAAATACCCAGGCAAAATTGAAATATATATTTCTAATGTGCTTTTCAGGTGTCCTCTCTCAGTACCTTTCGAGTGAACCCTTCCAAATAACATGACCTTTAATCAGCTGTGCAGCCTTGTTTTTTTTTTCCATTGGCTTTACTTCGCACCGACACAGTAGGTCTTATGGTGACGATGGGACAGGAAAGGGCTAGGAGTGGGAAGGAATCCGCTGTGGCCTTAAGGTACAGCCCCAGCATTTGCGTGGTGTGAAAACGGGAAACCATGGAAAACCATCTCCAGGGCTGCCGACAGTGGGGTTCAAATCCACTATCTCCTGAATACTGGACACTGGCCGCACTTAAGCGACTGCAGCTATCGAGCTCGGTCGCAGCCTTGTTAGTTCCGCTCATAGTGCGAGAGAAATATTGGCTGGGTAAATTTCACCAGTGTGCATGTTCATAATTTTCAGTATGCCATTCTTGTTTATTGTTAACTGCTTTGTTTCTACGGACGAACAGTGCAGTAATTATTATCAGAAAAGTGTTCTTTATAGTATGTCTGCGTTTTGTTGGTAAGTTGTCCGGCACCATGGCTAAATGGTTAGCGACTTTGGTCACAGGGGCCCCTGGTTTGATTCTCGGCAGGGTTGGGAATTTTAACCATCCCTGGTTAATTTTGCTGGCACGAGGACTGGGTGTATGTGTTGTCTTCATCATCATTCCATCGTCATGATGCGCAGGTCGCGTACGGGCGTCAAATCAAAAGACCTTCACCTGGCGAGCCGAACATGTCCTTGGACACTCGCGGCACTAAAAGCCATACGCCATTTCATTTTATTGGGAAGTTTAAGTGAAATTTTGGTGAATTCCAGTAACTGAAGATGTATCACTCTATGATGCAGAACGAAATTATAAACCTGTTGCTCCCAAGGAAGACAAGCTACATCGCGGCTAGTGATGACTGGGAAATTGACAATGTCGAAAAAGTGATCAAGCATGTTCCTAATGTGTTTATATCCTCTATAGGAAGTAGTAATTGACAACTGTATCCTATTTCAAATGCTCGAGTCTATCTATACAGCAAACAATCTCAACTAAAGTCTGAACTTACATTCCATCGAAATTGCTTGAAAATGCTATCCTTGGGTCTCGCAAAGGAACATTTGGCATTGAGAAGTACTGACTCCACAAACAAATCTACGAAGTCGTGTTCAGTGGCTTTCTGGAAAATCGGAGGGAAGGAGATGTACAGTCCTCAGAAAGCGTCAATCAGGAAGATGCAATGACCTTGGAAGTAAAAAGGACAGAAAAACCATGTTCTGTGTAATGTGTGAAACACTAATTGGCCGGAAACATGTGAAACTAGTGTGTGGAAGAAGCATACAAGCAACAGGAAATAATGAACCAGAAATGACGTGTAATCAAGTCTGACCTTTGAACATCCTCCACAGTTCTTACCCTCTGCACTTCCTTCTATATCCAACGAGTGTTTTTGTCGCATGAGACTCTTGTGATATAGAAAATGTGTGTCTAACATAAATGATGTAATAACGCAACTGAGTGATGCCAGTGTATATGTAAGCATTATGAGAATATGAATATTTCAATATACATTCTTATTTATCACAAAATGCACATGGCCATAATGACTCCAAAACTATTACAATTGATTTACTACTTAAATGTACCATCTTTTACATGGTTTTCAATATTTTCAATTTAGAATTGAGGAGGATGTTTGCTTGTGGGTAATTTTCACCTATCACGTGTCCTTGTGTCTCGACAGAGAGTGCACATCCTGGCCAGATTAAACAACCATAAAGAACCCCCAAGTAAGTTTAGGTACTTTCTTGATTACTTTGCATCCTGAATGAATTGTGTTAAGCTAAGTATAATTTCCATGCAATAATGCTTGGGTAAAAATTCTGGTCTTGGATATGTTACAATGGAGTAAGCAGCGATGACATAGTTCAGCAAGTACAGAAGGAGATTAAGTGTGATCTGGTCAGAATAAATAAACTAAGTTCATCGGATAAGCTACATTACCCCAACAAAAAACTTCTGTAGATTATGATCACAATTTTCCAGTTTGTGTGTGACGTCAAGGTATTTATGTCCAGTCGAGTGTGTGAAACACTGACAAATTTTCTTCCTATTCTGTACAAATCGCCCTTACGGAAGTATGCATCATCTGACAGCTGTCATTACAAACTGTTAAGCAAACTTAAGCAAACTTATTTGTGAAATTACAGTTCCACTTGTTCTTGATAAAATTAGCAGACAGACAGACAGACAGACAGACAGACAGACAGACAGACAGACAGACAGACAGACAGACAGACAGACAGACAGACAGACAGACAGACAGACAGACAGACCACTTTGAACATGCTAAATACTTCAATGACAAGCAGATCCGACAGAAGATATATATGATAAAACGTACTAAATACTAAAAGTCACAAACAAAATTTATAGGAAAATATAATTTTGAAAATAGATTATAATTTTGAAAATTCTAAGGCATCATGTTTGATGATGATGATGATGCTTGTTTAAAGGGGCCTAACATCAAAGGTCATCGGCCCCTAATGAAACGAGATGGACGACATAATATGATAATTAAAATTTTAAAATGTATCCACTGATTGAAGTTAAAAATAATGGTGATGAAAAATGGTTATGAGATTAAAACAACCAGTGGATCTAATTCGCAATGCCTTATCTATATATATAAAATAAGAGTTTTGTCTGTACATTGCTCAAAATTTAAAAAGAACGGTATTTCTGTATCGGTCATGTCCACAGTAACAAGGAAATGCACTTTTTACTTTTCCGTAATTTCTGTCCGTATGTATGTATGTATGTATGTATGTATGTATGTACGTTTGTTGTCTGTCTGTCTGTCTGTCTGTCTGTCTGTAAGTATGTACATGCATCACTAGAAAACAACTAAAGAGAATTTAATGAAAATCAGTATGCAAAGTCAGGGAATAAGTCGCTACAATCTAGGCTATAAATAATTTTATTCACGCTGATAGAAATGGTAGTTTAGGGGAAGGCCTAAACATTCATTTTCAAATATTTATGTTATTAGTGGTCCTATCTTAATAAAAATTGGTATGCAAAGTCGGAGAATAAGTCGCTACAATCTAGGCTATAAATAATTTTATTCAAGCTGAGTGAAATGGTAATTTAAGGGAAGGCCAAAAAATTTGATTTTTAAATATTTACGTTATTAGTGGTCCTATCTCATTGAAACTTTGTACGCAAAGTCATAGAATGAGCCACTATAGTCTAGGCTATAAATAATTTTATTCACGCTGAGTGAAGTGGTAGTTTAGGGGAAGGCTTAAAATTTAATCCTCAAATATTTATATTATTAGTGGTCGTATTGATAAATACCACACAACCAAAGTTATCTAGAATTAAATTTCCGACCATTTATGTCGTATACATTATTACCATACCGGCTATGATAACAGATATTCATGAATTTGTATTTTTGTTGCTAAGTCCATATCAACGCCGAGCCACGAGAAAATGGATTAACAGAATTTAATGAAAATCGGCATATAGAGTCGGATAATAATAAGCTACAGTCTAAGCGATAAACAATATTATTCATCCTGGATGAAACTGTAGTTTAGGGGAAGGCACCTAAAATGTAATATTTTTAAATACCTACTGTATGTTATTGGTCCTATCAAAAAGCATTACATAACACAAGTTATAGAGAATACAATTTCCGATCATTTATTTTTTATTGTTTTACCATACCGAGTATGATAAGAGTGGTATTTCAGAGTCGGAAGAAAACTAAATGTGAAGGCCTACAATATCGAAAGCGCACAACATTGATTAAAAATAACATTACATTGACCATTGTTTGTTGTGATGTTCAGTCTCTTATGCTGCCTCTCAACTCCGATAAATGGGATTACTGTTGCGTACCAAGTATAACAGCCTGACTGAATATTGTCGGGAAATTGCTGGGGAGTTAGAAAACTTTCTTCTTTAGCATGCCATTCCTCTGGTTCATACATTTTCTGATACAGCTGGTACGTAACACACTGGTTCATCATAATATTCCAGCTATTCGATCCCTACTCTGACGTGCTGTTTTGAATGAGCAGTGGTCATACTTAAGGCAGAGGCACACTTAGTAGTAGTAGTAGTAGTAGTAGTAGTAGTAGTAGTAGTAGTAGTGGTAGTAGTAGTAGTAGTAGTAGTAGTTCCACACGGATTGACGCCCCGAACAAATAGCATTTTATATTTAAAAAAAGTAGAAGTAGTAGTAGTATGGCCTGGTCTAGAATGACAATTTAGGCCTATTCCAAATTATAGCACCACAATTCACTCAATAACTCAAAATTCAACCCTGAAAAGAGCCTTTTCTTAAGAAAAGCTTCTTTCTCTTCACTTTAATTTAATTCTATATTCATTTTATTCCTAATTAGCAGTGAAGAGGGGGTTTCTCCTCTAGCTTGGAGGAAAAATTTGCCTCCAAGTCAGATAGATATTTCCGCCACCAGTGTAGTGAACTGGTATTTTCCGACTCATCGGGTACTCCTAGGAAACAGATAAGTAAAAGGGCAAAGTTTTTGCCCTGGGAGTCTTCACTATTCGACCCTCTCCCCGTCGAAAAAAGACGAAGAGTGTTCACGGATCACGGGTGTCCGCGGCTTGGTCATTCCAGCTCTGGAACCGTAATGTATTTTCATTTCAGTTGGGAAAACCACTAAGACAGTCTTTCTGAGGATCTAAAAAAAAAGGCAGGTGGAGAGTGAGTGTTTACCATTATATTGAAAACATTCCAACCTGATTGTGACTGATGGTAGGCAAACGGGTCTACCATTACAGTGAGAATTCCCTAACTCAGTCTTCATATGAGAAAAGATGTTTTGTGCCTTCCCCGTCGCATTTCTAGGGTAACGTTAAGACCTATGCAATTTAATACAATTTTGCTCACAACGTGTACATTACCTAACCTAGAATTCTGTATACAATGTAGAATTCCGTAGCAAAGCACGCGTACATCAGCTAGTTTCTAATAAAATAACAGAAAATACAGGTGACAAAGGAAAAAGGCATTGTCTGGAGTACAGATATATATATATATAATTCAAGTTAGAAGTTAAAATAACACATTAAAATACGTAACACGAACTAAAATAAAGTCAATGGGATAAAAGCGCAGTGAACACAAATACACTAGGACAAGGGACATCAGTACACACGATAAAAAAAAGACCACTATCCCTTATAAAATGGATGACGAGGTCTGCGGACTGCTCGTCATCGCGCAGGATGAGGTAGATGGTACGTGGGAGATTTAGACTACGGCACAGACCGGCCAGGTCCACGCACTCCGTAAGGATGTGTACCACGGTAATATGATCGCCACCGGGCGAGTTGGCCGTGCGCATAGAGGCGCGCGGCTGTGAGCTTGCATCCGGGAGATAGTAGGTTCGAATCCCACTATCGGCAGCCCTGAAAATGGTTTTCTGTGGTTTCCCATTTTCACACCAGGCAAATGCTGGGGCTGTACCTTACTTAAGGCCACGGCCGCTTCCTTCCAACTCCTAGGCCTTTCCTACTCCATCGTCGCCATAAGACCTATCTGTGTCGGCGCGACGTAAAGCCCCTAGCAACAACAATATGATCGCCACAAGTAAACTCCGGAGGGGGTTCTCCTTTCAATAAATGGGAGTGTGTTAGTATACCGTGGCTGATTCGAAGATGACATAATACCACTGCTTCCCTCCGAGAAACCCAAAGGGAAGTCCTCCATACCTTCGTTGTACCTTTTATCGCTCTCAGCTTATTAGGAAGAGGAGTGGCCTGCCACTCCATCTCCCAATGGGACATAACCAGATGTCTCAGCTGAGAGGAAATATCACTTGCTGGAACCTTGTAGTAAGGCAATGGGGGCAGTGTTACTGCCTCTTTGGCAGCCTTATCGGCTAACTTGTTTCCCTCTACACCCATGTGGCTTGGGAGCCACAGAAACGTGATTCTGGTGCCGGCATCCAAACACCCGGCCAGCAGGTCCTGGATCCGCTGCACCAGAGGGTGTCGAGGGAAACAGGTATCAATAGACTGTCGGTGCTCATCGGACAGTGCATACCACAGAGCTTCACGGATAGTATGGAGCTCTTCTGTGTACACACTGTGGGTTTCCAGGAGAGCAAAAAGAAACCTATCAGTGTCGACAACGAACGCACAACACACTGCAATGTCTGTTCTTGAGCCATCCGTGTAAATGACGACTGAATCTGGATACCGGCCAACAATGGACAGAAAGATTTTCCGATAAATCGAAGGGTCCGTGTTTTCCTTCGGGCCAGTGTGCAGATCCAGGATTATTTCAGGACGTCGTACTACACACGGAGGTACCCCACTTGGTTGTCTGACAAGGCAGGGAACCGAAGGTACGTGAAACAATCTGAGACTGCTATCCAAGCGTATTCCAACCGGCCGCATTGCTCGAGGGCGAGCAGCGTACAGCCGACCGTGTCATTATTGAATATGCAAGGATAGCTTGGGTGATCTTGATTTACTAGTTTCAATTCCGTATTGATAGTTTACGTATGTATAGACAAGAAAAGGTTCCACCATATCAATACAGTTTTTATTGAAAGAATTAGCTTACAGGACTGGTTTCGACTTTAAATAGTCATCATCAGCTGAACATGAATACCTTTACATGTGTGTCAAGCATTAATTGGTATTGCCCTTTCTAAAGGGAGATGCCGTAGGAAAGCATTATGTCTGAGTGTCCAAATTGGGCATATTAAGTGTAAAATGATTATATATATTATAATTTTGGCATTCAGGTACTTGGGTATAAAGTTATCTCCTTCAAGACTAGAATTTGTCTATGAAACCTAACTTAAGCTTAAATCCAAGTTACAAATACATTAAACACATTAAAATACACAGTACATGTTAAAATCCTTTAAAATAATTAGTATAAAACATTTCATGGAAATGACTGTGTGTGTCTTGTGTGTATCTTCAATCTCGTTTTGACTCCAATGTTGTAAATAAATCAATGCTTGCATTCGTAGGCAATGTTGTAGTTCTCTTAAGAGGTCTTATTATTTACTTAAATAATTTCTTCACTTGTATGTGTGGTGAAAAGCTTCTATTGTTAATAAAATCCAATTGTATAGACAGAGGTAAGTATGTGCAGCTGTGAGTGGAATATTATTCTTTAAATCTTGGAAGCAGATGTGGTCTAGGTCATGCGTAAGTATGAATACACTAAACAAAAGCTAGAAGCATTAAAACAATCATCTAAACCAAAACCAACGACTGAAATCACGAACGTGAATCCTCTAACCTACCCCAATAAAGTCACTGAACACAGATCTCACCCACCAGTAAAAAAAATCTCACAAAAACCACATTAAACAAAACGGAAACTGATATATTGAACAAGGGACCCAAACATAACTGGGGCAACATGTCAGCCTTCCAGAACATTACAACCACCGTTAGAGAAACTGAAAACGCCATACAAAAAATTACACACGATTTACGCGAAGAAGTCAGACACGAAATCATAAAAAAGTCTTCCACAATACATCAACAAAATTCAAAACAATAATCCTAACAATAATACTGCAAATAAAGTACATATAAATAAACTTAAAAACCAAATAAAACAGAATAACCTACTCATAACGAAAGCCGACAAAGGCAACACAACTGTTATCATCGATAAGGATGAATACGAAACTAAGACTAAAGAATGCTTCCAAGACAACACCTTTCTAATCATATGTAAAGACCCAACTAACAATATACAAAGAAATATCAAAACCTTACTAAAGAACACACATTTTTTACTTATTGAAACAGAATCTACAAATCTTATAGTAACGAACCCCCAACTACCGACTGCTAAAGCCTATCCGAAATAACACAATGAAAATATACCAATGAGACCTATCATTCATTTCAGAGCAAGCCCAACATACAAACTCTCACAATTCATCCAAAAATTCCTTAAGAAGCATTACTCATTCCTAGCAAACAAAACTATACGGAATTCAATAGATTTTTGCAACAAAACCAAAGAACTAAAGATAGAGCAGTACCATACCATCGCATCATTTGATATAACTAACATGTATCCCAATATTCCCACCAAGGTAAGTATAGAAATAATTGAATCTAATCTAAGGAACCACAGTAATCTAGGCACTCTAGAAATTGAAGAATTTATGAAGCTACTTGAATTCGCCACTAATAACTATTTTAGATTTCGCGACACAATCTACTAACCAATGGGGTCTCCTGCTTCTGGCATACTGGCCGAAATTTACATAGACTATTTAGAATACACATCGATCAGCAAAATAGATAATATATTCTTTTGGTGCAGATTTGTTGACATTTTCATCATCATTGATAATAGATTCACTGACAATATCATTATGGATAAACTTAACACAATAGACCCCTACATAAAATTTACCAAAGAAACTGAAAACAATCACACCTTAAACTATCTGAATATAACAATAACCAGACACAAAAACCACTTATCATACAAAATATACCAAAAACCCACACATACTTCGAACACGATCAAAATAGATTCCATCCATTCCAATACACATAAAAAAGCAGCTTATTACAGCATGATCTATAGAGCTCTTAATATACTGTTAACAGAACATTACTTAAAAGAGGAAATACAACTAATCAACGAAATAGCTAAAAATAATGGATACAAGAAAGAAATGGTCAATACAATTATTCACAAAATCAAATCTCAACCCAAAACCAAATTAACTAAAAACAAACCCAAAAAGGAGTACATGTTATTTACTTTCAACAACGCACACATATATCCCATAAATAATATCTTCAAAAAGCATCTTAAAAGTAGCATTCAAAACCACGCACAATAGCACTAACATCTTCCATAATACCAAGATAATTAACAGTAACAACAAGTATAATCAATTAGGAGTATACCGCATCAGGTGTAACAATTGCGAGACCAGCTATGTTGGATGTACCGGTAGAAACTTCACAATCCGATATAATGAACACTTAAATGCTGTAAAACATAATCAGTTTTCTGCAATAGGCCAGCACATCGAAGACTATAACCACAGCTTCACGAACATTACAAATGACATGAAAATATTAAATATAAATCCTAAGGGCCCCTTGCTCGATATAACAGAAGAGTTTTACATATCGTTAGATCAATACGCCAATTCCAATTACAACATAAATGAAATTACAGAAAAAACTAACATCATTTTCAATAAAGCCATCCCCGCCTTAAAAAATGACTACTTCAAAATAATCAACAAAGAGAACATAACACGCACCATAGTACCGTCGAACGACACGCCCAGCTCCACCCTTACCCCCACAACAGCAACTCTCCCTACCCCTCTATCCACTCCCCTCACAACAGCAGACAAACATAAGGAGAATGCGAAGTAGTACATGCCAAGCTCTCAGATCAAACGCAACCCAGCCATGGCAAAAAAAAAAAAACACCACACACACACAAACTTATAACTCTCTATTCACACTTTATTTTCGTCTTCCACAGATAATATATATCAGCACACAGTCATAGACGAGGCAGGAGCCACCACTACAACTCTGCATCAAGAAATACTTACGCATGACCTAGACCTCATCTGCTTCCGAGATTTAAAAAATAATATTCCACTCACAGCTGCACACATAGCTTTTTTACCACACATATAAGTGAAGACATTATTTAAGTAAATAATAAGACCTCTTACGAGAACTACAACATTGCCTACAAACGCATGCACTGAATTATTTACAACATTGAAGTCAAAACGAGAATGAAGATACATGCAAGACACACACAATCATTTCCATGAAATGTTTTATACTAATTATTTTAAAGGATTTTAACATGTACTGTGTATTTTAATGTGTTTAATGTATTTGTAACTTAGATTTAAGCTTAAGTTAGGTTTCATATACAAATTCTAGTCCTGAAGGAGATAGCTTTATACCCACGTACCTGAATGCCAAAATTATAATATATAATCATTTTACACTTAATATGCCCAATTTGGACACTCAGACATAATGCTTTCCTACGGCATCTCCCTTTAGAAAGGGCAATACCAATTAATGCTTGACACATATGTAAAGGTATTCATGTTCAGCTGATGATGACTAAAATCAAAACCGGTCCTGTAAGCTAATTCTTACAATAAAAACTGTATTGATAAGGTGAAACCTTTTCTTGTCTATACATAGCTTGGGTGAAGTGGCATCTGTCACAAATTTGCAGCGTACAACAGAAGGAACTGCTGGCACCTCAGGTGTAAAGGTGGCACACCAGATTCAGCGAGCAGGCTAGCTATGGGGCTTGTTCGAAAAGCTACCGTCGCCAACCTAACCCCGCTGTGATGGATTGATGGATACTGTTCAATCTCCCAAGAACGTTTGGTCTTGCAGAGCCATATGCTGCACTGCCGTAGTCTAAGCTGGATAAAATATGTGCAGTGTGGAAACATAGGAGCAACGTACGGTCAACTCCCCAATTAGTACTGCTAAGAAACTTCAAGAGATTAAGCCTCTTGGTGCATTGCACTTCTAGCTGCCGCACGGGTGGCTCCCACGATAATGTACTATCGAAAAGGAGCCCAAGAAAGTGGTAAGTGTCAACTACAGGAATCGCGACATTCCCTAAATAAAGCTCAGGATGTGGGTGAAGAGTACTTTGCAGGCAAAAGTGGACAACAGAGTTCTTTGTGGTGGAAAACCGAAAGCGATGTTCGAAGGTCCACTGCTCAACTCTCCTAATAGCTTGCTGTAATTGTCGCTCGGTGACTGCCATATTGCGCGAGCTATAGTGCAGAGCAAAATCGTCCATATGTAGCGACGATATTACTGCTGAACCAGCAGCAGCAACAATACAGTTTATGGCAATTGCAAACAGAGTGACACTATGAACCGATCCCTGTGGGACTCCATTTTCTTGAACGTGGTGTTGCAAATATATCCTCCCTACTCGGACATGGAATAGACGGAGGGACAAAAAATTTGCAATAAATACCGGCAAGTTACCTCGGAATCTCCACTGATGCAGGACTGAAATGATACCATATCGGCATGTGGTGTCATAGGCCTTTTTCATGTCAAAGAAAACAGTTACCAAATGCTGCTTGCGGAGAAACTTATCCTGGATAGAGCTCTCCAGGCATGCCCAATGGTCAGTGGTCGAGCGAGCGGCTCGAAAACCACACTGGTACTCAGACAATAGTCCTTGTTTATCCAGACACCACACATCCTCTCAAATAGCTTACACAGGCAGTTTGTAAGACAAATCGGTCTGTAACTTCCTGCATAGTTAGGATCCTTGTCAGGCTTGAGGACAGGAATTACTATGCACTCTCGCCAATGAGACGGAAACTCAACCTCTATCCAGATTCGGTTGAACACGCGAAGGAGATATAAGAGACTATCCTCACTAAGGTGTTTTAACATCTGATTATGGACATTGTCTGGCCCAGGAAAAGTGTCCTTGCAAAGCGCCAAGGCACTGCGGAGTTCCCACTCTGTAATGGGCATGTTATAGCCTCGGAAGCGTGAGTGGCAAAACTAAGGTGGTGATGTTCTGCCGCCCGCTTCAGAGCGACGAAATCACGATGGCAATTCCCAGAGCCAGCCACATTCGCGAAATGACTTGCGAGATTGTTAGCAATTGAGAGAGGTTCAGTGACGAGATTGCCTGAAATTGAAATTCCCGATACAGAAGATGGTACTTGGATACCCGAAATACGTCGAAGCTTAGTCCACACTTCAGATGATGGAGTATGTGACGTCATAGACGACACATAGCTCTCCCACGAAGCTTTCTTACTTTGGCGAATAAGAACTTGGGCCTTAGTGCGGAGTTTCTTAAATGTTACCATGTTGGCCACAGTAGGCTGCCTACTATAACGTTTATGGAGTTAACAGCGTTCTTTGATAGCTGCTGCAATTTCTTCGTTCCACCAAGGAACGAGTTTTTGGTGAGGAGGCCTGAGAAGTAGGGAATGGACTCCTCAGCAGCAGTAAGGACAACTTGTGTTATGCAAGTTATTTCGCCGTCTACGGTCCGCGTGGTATCGGCATTAAAGACAGCTAGGGATGTGAACTTTGGCCAATCGGCATGTTTAAGAATCCATCGAGGAGGAGCCTCGACGGATTTTTTGTTGTAACAAAGTGTGTATTCCCTCAAAACAGCGGAACCAACGTTCGGCTGCATAGACTTAAGTCTATGCGAGAGTATGTGCCGTAACGTACACTGAAATGAGTTGGTTCGCCTGTGTTCTAAAGACATAAATCCAGCTCTGTTATTAATGTTTCCAACTCCCTTCCCCTGAGGTAAGGCGCATCAGAGCCCCATACAGGGTGATGGGCGTTAAAATCTCCCAATAAAAGGGACAAGGAAGCTGATCTATAAGATCAATGACATCATTTATGCTAAGGGGCTGGCCGGGTGGAAAATAATCATTACAGTTTGTTGCTATGACACGCAGCGGAACACGAACTGCTACAGCCTCCAGCGGAGTTCTTAGTGGAATCGCTTCGCTGTAGGTATCAGAACGGACAAAAATGCCAACGCCACCGAAAGTCTGGTCAGCATTATGTCATTCTGTCGAGTATAGTCGAAAATTTCACAATACCATATGATGACCGGGTCTGAAATTTGTTTCCGGAATACAGACTATACTCGCCGAATACTCACTAACGAGCTGGCACAGCTCAGCAAGATGCCTATCATAACCGTTACAGTTCCATTGTAACAGTGCCATAGTGTGGGTGTGGACTTCTGGTGATTAGGTTAGAAGCAACGTAATGCTACCTAACCTACACTCGCATCTCCATCCGAAGATGGAGATAAATGCTCCATGTGCATCACCTCGTCATGAGACGAGGTGATGCAGGAGACGAGGTGATGCATGCCTTGAATTTCTTCGACGTAATCTGGGGGCGGAGTTTCTTCCTACGAGGGGAGCGCGCAGGTTTTCCAGAAGGAAAACCCGGTGGCGCAGAATCAGAGCCTCCAGGTGGAGAGCGTGAGGCCCCATTCGTAGGAGACGTGGAAGAATGCCTGGTAAGGGTGCTCTTCTTCCCTGGCGTTTATTCTTGTTTAGACTTGCTGGGAGGTGATTTTCCAGCCCTCTTCAACGATGCTGCCTCCGCCGGTTTAGGCGCGGCTTTCGCCAACCTTGTGAGGGAAGGAGACGTTTGAGCTCATTCTCTTTGCAGCGTTGCTCACAGGAGCAACTGCCACCTTGGGCGCAGTGACCTTCTGAAAAGGTGTTACAGTTGAAAATGAGGAACCTGGGAGAGACTGTGCTATCATGCTGAAGTCTAGTGTCTTGGCCGGTGCATTCAGAGAATTAAACTTACGGCACGCTTCATGGTAGGAAATACCATCCAGGGTCTTCATCTCCTGGATCTTCTTCTCACTCAGATAGGTCGGACAGTTCCGATCTCGAGGAGAATGAAGACCAGAGCAGTTAGTGCACTTGTACCGAGTTCAACAATCCTCCACGCTGTGAGCTACTTTTCCACATGTACCACACACAGACTGATTCGAACAACGAGATACCATGTGTGCGAATCTCTGGCATTGAAAGCATTGCATAGGAGGCGGGATGTACAGCCTCACATCGCAACAATAGGTTGTTACCTTGAATTTCTCTGGCAACACTGACAATTTGAAGGAGACTATGTACGCACCCGTGGCAATGTCTTCACCATTGGCTTTGCGTGTGATACGCCAGACGTGGGTCACACCACGGTGCTTCACGTCTTCCAACAATTCATTGTCAGTGTTCAGAACGAGATCACAGTGGTAAATAACTTAACGAACAAGATTCAAGGTTTTGTGCTCTTCCACTTTGACGGGAATGTTGCCAAAATGGTCGCACTTAAGCAACCGTTCTGCTTGAAGCGTAGTGCTCATCTTCAGAAGCAAACCACCATTGTGCATCTTCAAATCCTCAAGTTCACCGTATACACCTTTGATGTGTCGACTGAAAAGAATCGATTTAACCAGCTTGAAATCATGCCCATTGGTTCTGGTAGCAAGCAGGAACCTAGGGAAGCTGGAACCCGACTAATATGTTGCGCTTGTTCCCAAGGGGTTGCCCCCCCTTAGGGAATCAAAAGTTAAGGACTTGGGTAGCGAACTACCCGAGGAGGCAGGGGGAAGTTGTTTCGACGCCATGCCTGAAATCATCCTCCTCGAATGTCACCCGCTCCGATCAGGGGTCTCTGTAGCTGAACCAAGCAGCCAAGGTAATACCCACCTGGTCATAGCCGGTACTGCCCGGGGTCCGATGTTGGAAGATGCCTAATACGGGAGGACTGAGGCAATGAGTACTAGGACTCCCTTCCTTCAGTCGCCCGCAATAGCATGTACCCCATAGTGTGTACAGAGCACTAAATATATGTAAAAATAAATAAAAAATAATGAATAAGAATATGTTCCTCTGGCATTCGGCTGTGCAGGGACCTGTGTTGTCAGGCGGATACTACTGCCCGGGTACATGACACTCCCACACGCCGCTTCCTGGGTGGTTACTGACACAGGCTTTCGAGCGTAGTCGCACACGTAGGAGGGCCATCTCCGAGCAGCACACACATCAACAATTTTGAAATGGTCTACAACTGACCCTCAAAAAAACAATAAAAAGTTAAGAGAGGACCATGGCCACATGACCCTTTTAGTTGCCTTCTACGACAGGCAGGGATTACCTGTGGATGTATTCAGCCTCTCCCAATCACAGGAGGGCCAACACATGATGCCAAACCACAATCCATGTCCGCGCCTATGTCGCCCCTTTTAGTCGCCTCTTACGACAGGCAGGGGATACCGCGGCTGTATTCTACATGTGCGTCCCCCACCCGCAGGGGATAGGCATCATGTTTAACGTCAATGAAGATAGCCACTTAATGCCTCTATGCTTAAAAAAGAAAAAAGCAGCAATTCTTTTTTCCTTGTGAACTTTGGTATCATTCCAACCCCACGCAGAAAAAAAAAAAAACCGCTGTAATTTCTGTAAGACTAGTGTTCCATGAAGTAATTTTAATTATAATTTTACAAATTACTTGTTGAAAAAATATTTGTAACTGTAAAGGAGTTAAATATTTTTCTGGTTTTAATTGAGCCCAATAATTATTTTTCATCACTGGTTATTCAAAGTAAATGAGAGCTTGTCTCAAAATATTTATTAATAAAAAATACATAAGAAACAAAAATGAAACCGAGAAGTGTACAGAAAATATAACCAAATATAAGAAGCGACAAATGAGAATATGAACACGCAAACAATAACAGGCTAGTGTTTGCACAGAGACAGGCACTCCCCTCATCAATTGCAGACCTTCTGGCAAAAAGCTTGTCACTACTTTGGAACTTCATCTTGAATTCTCCTTTTTTTGATGTAGGAAATGAAAGAGAGGCACAAATGGGAAAGACAAAATATAAACAAGGTTAATAAGGAAAGGAACATAGGATGTGATGGAGTGGGCAGTGTGTTTGTCCCTGACTTTCCATTCTATTGCTCCCTATGCCCACATTGTGCGTTTCCTTCATGAAACGTAAATATGGCTGCGATCAGTTCACAGGTGGGTCTGACAACGATGCTTGTCGTTTAAATGGGCCTAACATCTAGGTCATCAGCCCATTTATGATTCTAAGGAAGGCATCGACGTAGCTAATTTTGTACATATTGAAAATCATACATTAAAAGTTTCAGACGATTTTAGCCTTAACATCCAGTGACCCAAGCATAAAGAGAAATCAAATATTTGCTCTTACAATGTATTCTAAACCCAAGCCCTTATAACCATAGTACACTAACTGTTGGGCTACGAGGAACATAGGCTGTTAATAAAATGGTGCAATTCAACCACACTTCAATTCACACATATTGGATGGGACAGACACAGTATAACCAACATGGACCTTTATTTGTCATCACTAGCAATAAAACTCTACATGGTTTCATGTGTATTCGGGAGATAGTGGGTTCGAACCCCACTGCCGGCAGCCCTGAAGATGGTTTTCCGTGGTTTCCCATTTTCACACCAGGCAAATGCTGGGGCTGTACCTTAATAAAGGCCACGGCTGCTTCCTTCCCACTCCTCGGCCTTTCCTATCCAATCGTCGCCATAAGACCTATCTGTGTCGGTGCGACGTAAAGCAAATAGCATTTTATTTAGGTTTCATGTGTCCGCCTCTCAGCTGTCACTCACACAATGGAGGGGGGTGAAAATGACCACTGTATGGTACACAGCATTTTCATTGTGAGGAATATTTCTGAGTTTTTAAATTGATTGGCTCACAATAAAGCCTCTAATTAGTTTGAATAATTATACTTTACCCCAACCCTTGGTCCTTGTTGGTCATAATAACAACATGCATTTATCAAATACTTACTTTTAACACCATCTATCACAATCTCTTTTTTAACAGTCTTCACCTCAGATTTCACTTCCTTCTTAGGTGCAACATCTGCAAACATGAATATAATAACAGAGGAATATTAATAGATAATAGTAACTACAGTACTCAATTAAATATATTGCCTTTCCTAATAGCTGTGAACAGAAGTAACATGGTATAAGTGAGATTGCCACCAAAATTTCATGCACTTGTAGGCTGCCCATTGGCAGACATGACATGAGTTAACAACAAGTTGTTATAAAAAATCTTAGCCAGGTTGAAAAAAAAAAAAAAAAGGAGAAAAAAAGGGAATGTAATTAGTTGTCCCTCTTAGTAGGAATTTGATTTGAACTAACAGTTGGATATAGGGAAGAGGTCAAGTCAAGTCAGTGTTGTGTGTACTCTTAAAACATAATTAGTAACCCCGACATGCTCCAGTGACAGGAAGAATAATGGATGAAAACATCAACGTAGTAAGTTAAGTTGACTGCAAATGAGTTTTATACAGCACACATGTCGGGTGAAGTCAATAAGGTAACCAAGATTCCTCCATTCTGGATAGAAAAACTACAAATATGATTCTTTCAAGAGAAGTCCAAATTTCCATTTCAATAATCACACATGAAGAAACTAAAACTATCTTGTTTCTCACCCCAGGCCTAAATATCTCAAGAACATTTTCAAAATATTTTATTTGTGTTCAGCACTTCAAGCAACTGGATCCTCAGAAGCTGTATATCGCTAAACAGGAATTCCAGTTAATGCAAAACAACCAACCAGTCAATGCTATTTATTAAATAATCATTATATACAGCAGGCAAGTTTTGCCCCATTTTAAGGGCCTCTACAGTGTAGTACTCAGATTCTTTAGATTAATCTTACAAATAGTAGTCAACGATAACACAACGTATACTATCTGCGTCTGACAAGAAGTCACAGCAGCTTGTTGGTATGGCATGAGACTTCTGACTCTTAGCTACAAACATCAGACAATGAATAAAAGAATGACAACCTCAACCTGTTTTCCAGTCAATGACCGCGTCAGGGGTGGAATGAACAAAGCCCCCATCTTGTGGCGAGGATAGGAATTGTGCCGGCTGCCGAAGCCTGTAGCACTCCTCTGGGCAACTATTAATGACTGACTGATGAAATGATAGTGGAGACTGTTGCTGGAATGAAAGATGACAGGGGAAACCAGAGTACCTGGAGAAAATCCTGTCCCGCCTTCGCTTTGTCCAGCACAAATCTCACATGGAGTGACCGGGATGTGAACCACGGAACCCAGTGGTGAGAGGCCGATTCGCTGACGTCTGAGCCACAGAGGCTACAAACATCACACAATGAATCAATGCATATTCATTATGCTGTACATACAGTAAATGTGTAACTAAGGCACAACTGCCCTACCACTTTGGAACTTCTCAACAGCACTTCATTGACAATAAACAAAGCAAATAATACGATCCACCTTTTCAATACTATATATTACGTGAAAAGTTCTACATTTCTGTTGAATCATCACGTTTATGAACTTTTGGTACCGGTTTCGACAAAACTACATGTCATCATCAGCCTAGGATAAATTATACAAAGACAATAAAATACATTAATCATGACCCTTATAATAATATCATACTAGTAAAATTAGAATATATACATATTAAAACTAAAGAAATATTTACAAGTACAAGCTGATAGTCATTAATAGAATAGTGGTTGATTTTTATAAGGTGTACATCTTAGTAATTGTATTTAAAAAGAATGACATGTTAAAATAAATTTTGGTTTTTGCAGTAAAATATAATGATCAGCTTTTGATCTGTCATATTTTAATCTGTAGAACAGTCTGATTAATTTTTAAAGAGGCGTTGTAGCTATGTTTGACATGTTAATAGAAGTAAACAAACACTTAGTCATAAGTTGTTCCTCACGACTATATACACAATAGAAAGTAGAATATTCTAATAGGGCTTCAACTTGGACTTAACAGATGAAGAATTTTAGTACAATGTCCAATTTAACCAAGATAAATAAATTATGTGTATATGTCACTGCAGGTTGATATTGACAAGCAAAGTGTTTTTATTGGAAAGTTCTTTTTATATCGGCTTGTCCCCTTGTATGTTTATTTATATCATATTAAGTGATATGGGTTGAACACTGTAAAATAGCCGAGGTTCTTGTTGAAATGGTGCTTGAAAGGATCTTATGAAGCAAGCATAAATACAGTGGTTGAGTTCCTCCCCGATACACCTACCATCAACTTGGCACGTGAGGTTCCGAATGGAAATTCTAAGTTCCCAAGGAGGGAATTAGATAATTTTCCACCAATAGAGTGTGTCAAAAAACAGATAAGATGTAAGGCTTTTCAGGCGTTTGCTCTATTAACCGAACTGAAATTTAATTAGTTTGAGAACAATAATTCCATTATGCAGTTATCAGACTGTGCCTCTTAATGAGCTTCTGGTAAGTTCACCTGCATACACCCCAGTGTCAGTGGGTAGGATCTGACACATCCCACTCTGATGAGTCTAGTGTCAGACCTAAGACGAAACACTGGTTAATAGAGCAAACGCCTGAAAAGCCTTACATCTGATCTGTTTCTTAAACGTTTACCTGCCAAGCAAGTCTCGAGAGCTGAAAACTGTTGATTGTATTTCAAGCTACTTTCATTTTGTTATCTCAACTTGTTGATGAAAAACAAGACACAGTGACAGCATTCGGGATCGGTATTGTATTGCAGTACGTAAAAACTCAGCAGGATACACCAACTTAAGATTCTATGTCATGGTATACGTAATTCTGTTTTGTATTTCTGTATGATTTTAGGTTAGGTTTTAATCATGGATGAGCTTCTTGAGATTGCTGATCTTGTTGATGATTATGACAACGATGAACAATTAGTACCAATTAGGCGTCCCCTACGGCGGATACGAGGGAGACCAGAACATTTCTATATCTGGACTGATGCCGAGTTTTTTTGCAGATTCAGGCTTATAAAGCCAACTGTTCTCTACCTATTAGGATTAATTGAAGATGAACTGCGAAACGCCAGTGATCGGTAAGTTACGTTATTGTATTAGTAGTTTGACATAATTCTTGGAGCCACGCAATTATCACTGAAGAGATTTAAGAATCAATGCTATATAGTGTTATTCTGAACAGAAATTTAATTACTTTGAGAACATGTTCAGCAAAGATGTGTACCGTATACATTCGCAACCAACTGAGATTTATGGCAAGATCAAACATTTAGCTTGTTCCCTTGCTCATATTTGTGTTCATGTTTGTGTTG
Source organism: Anabrus simplex (assembly GCF_040414725.1). Lineage (NCBI taxonomy): Eukaryota > Metazoa > Arthropoda > Insecta > Orthoptera > Tettigoniidae > Anabrus > Anabrus simplex. The sequence goes on from NC_090266.1 coordinate 1,220,858,675, forward strand.
AACGACTTTTAGGTTAGATGGTTCAACAAGGACAGGTTATGTTACAGCCTGCAAGGAGTTAGTTTTGCTAGATGAATGAAAACTGAGCGGTTCCAGGATTAAGTTTATTTAACATATTACTGTATTATTAAATTAGAACTATTTTTATTACTGTTATGTGCTCAGATACTTTAAATTAACCTAATAAATTATAATAAATTACATTGTGTGCTGAGGAAGCCTGTATATGAAGTATGGAAACCTATTTTCCCTTGAAATCAAGTGTATCCATTTTCTTTTTGTAGGAATTTTGCAGTCTCACCCATGAACCACCTATTGCTAACATTGTGGTTTTATGCAACTGGGACAATGTTCCTAGCTACTGGTGATTTTGGTGGTGTTAGTAAATCAACAGCACATTCAATTGTGAAACAAGTCACCTGGGCTATTGCACGGCTGCGATCTCAGTTTATTAGACTGCCACACATCGAACGTGAAATCCCCAGTGTACAGATGGAATTTCACAGGATTGCTCGATTTCCCAAAGTTGTTGGGGCATTGGACTGTACTCATATAAGGATTCAATCTCCAGGTAAATATGCAATGTTATACAGTAGAATTCTCCATCTACACATTACTGGTTTCTGTTTCTTCCCTTATTTCCTATTTGCTGCCTTTCACCTGTCATAACTTAAATTTCATGTGAATTTAGATTCAGCTATTGTCCATCCATACAATCGCAAATACATTACCATTACCCTTTACTCTCTGTGGTTATTATGTTTCATTGATACTGAACATGTAGGCCTGCTGAAAGATTTTCACATAACTTCAATAGCCTGTTGCTACTTATAAACTGTTGTGGTGAATCAAGGATACACGTTGGTGTACAGCCATAAATTACAGTGAGGTAACATATTGTTCACAACATTCTTTTACCATTTCCATCAGAGAATACCACTCATCTAAAGCTAAGTTTATTTGACCTTTTCAAGAAGTCCTTAACAGTATTTAACATCCCAAATTACATTGACCGGATTTACTCCATACGGGCACGTGCTTATAAATAAAACAAAAGAAAGGGCTTATCATCCCATTCATAATTCAACCATGATCATTGTAATTATTAGATACCATCTGCACAATATAGTGTAATCTTACATCCGCTATATCTCTGAACTACCCTAAATGTTTTTGCTGAAGAACATGGTAAGCTATCAATTTTCAACTTATATCAATCTAGCATTATGTTCTACTTCTAGGATATTGTCAGATTTACACATTACTTCATGCTGGTAAGCAATACATTGGAGAAAGAACATATTCTCACTGTTCTGGCAACATCGCTCTTCTCAGGTCAGTGATCACTGGGATGAATATTGCAGATTCCAAGGTCTTGTTTTCGTAAATAAAAAAATTCCTCTCCTTGAAGTCTATTCGGATTGAAATTACTTAACAAAAATTTTCCTGACCTTGCATAAATCACAATTCACATCTCCTATGCCTCTTATTGAAGGATAAAAATTCAAGAATTCATGTTTACATTTAAAAAAATAAACAATTCAATTAACATGCTTGAAAGTATAGAAATTATACAATAAGAATAAAATAAAATTCTTTAGGATTACCAAGAATGTTTTTTTAAAGAGAATATTTCATTCGTCTTTGATGTTCGCAATTAAATTATTTGATTAAACATACACAGAATAAGATCTGTTTCATTACTGTAGCTTTCAATGTCTACCTATCATAAAATATAAAAAAATATTATTAATCATGACTAGATATACTCAAAGATATTTCCTAAGAAATAGGTAAAATTTTTCTAAATGGCTTCGACAAGTTAGTTAACTGGTTGTATTTAAGTCATATTACTTCATAAAATTCAATCATATGATTGCATGTCAACAAGGAATACCATGGATGAAACTTCCTAATTCTTTAATAGTGATAGGCTAACATAATGAAGACACTAAGATCGTATCTGCCATCAATAATCTGCTATTTCACCTTAAATAAGCTTAAACCTTAAATAAAATATGAAATTCTTTTTGAAGTCGCCATCAGAGTCTTAATTACAGGTTACTTGAAATTATTTTTGATGACCATAATCTATTATTAACATGCAAGTCGATTATAAACTCATATTATAGGTTATTCCATATTCCACATCATTACTAGCATCTGTTGTAACCTTGATCCATAATTGCAGTTACTTAATCTTTCATTAATTAACCTTACATCAAATTCTTTCCTCATACGTAGTCATATTTATCACAATTCTTCAACTACTAAATCCAAGAATATATTATTCATTAATCTCACATTTCTTACCTCATATTTTTATCATATCTTTATATCGCCACATATGCAAATGTTATTTAATCAATTCAATGTAAAGCTCACTCACGTAACTTCTCAACTCAGTAAAATTAATATTTTGTGGATCAACAACTACCATATTCCTAGCAATATGCATTTCACTTGTCAAAACATTACTATATTTAACCTATATTGACTTACGTTTGGCAATAAGTTGTCGATATTTATGACCTTGGTAACCTGTAACTTGATATGCACCAGTATCATACTTCATATTCATCAAAACACACTATCATTGGTATAGCTCCTTCAGAATGAACTGAAATACTGTTATCATAACACTTTATTGATGTACGCATCTTTCCCTACACTTGGATGTGTTTAAATATTTCGGAAGACTACCTATAACTTTCCTTAAAACATCAATATTAGTACACTCCCGTTGAAACTACATATTTAAAGCACTTCTCAAAGATATAACGTCCTATTCCTTATTAAACAACACAATCAACAACTCACTACAAGACAGTAAAAACATAATTTTAAATATAATTCGTAAAACTTATCTCCAGTTTAGCAGGCCATCGTGGCGTTTTCAGACATATGCATGAAAAACATATCCAAAGACAATGTTAATTTCATCATCTTTTTAGTTACTAAGCCTTCTTGTACTATTACTACGTTTTGAAAGGTAGAATATGACGTGAAAAGTTCTGCTACAGTAGTTTCAATGATATTAATGGTAGCTTAAAATCTTCTTATTTAATGTTAATATGCTTTAAATCTTAGTATTTTCTTAAAGTCTTTCCTAAGAAACTCTTGTTAATCTTCAGTGCAATCCTAGTATGCCTTCAGTTATATTTTTTCTCCTTCTGTATATTTTGCTTGAGATCTCATGTATTTGAGATGTACAGCGCTAAGACTTCGTATTATGATTAGCTTTATCGGTAAATTTTGGAATTTTCTTCTTAAAAATCTGTTATTTTCCTCATGTAACTTGTCTCTCATAATTCACCGTGGCTTATTTCAATACTGTGTTCGATTGTTCTCTCTGTTGATTTTAACAATTTGAAATTAACACATTCATCTCGGTCACGGCCACTTTGATTCCACTTACCTGTATCTTTTAACTCGTATATTCTGCTGTTTGATATACGAAAATTTTAGCGTTATTCATGGCAAATGACGACTTTAACATTCCGTTTTAAGTAATCAGGGCAATGAAATGGCATATATATAAATCCTAGAAACTGCCCACATAGCTCAGGCGGCAGTGCGCCAGCCTCTTACCACTGGGTTCCGTGATTCAAATCCTGGTCACTGTGTGAGATTTGTGCTTGACAAAGTGGAGGCAGGACAGCTATTTCTCCGGATACTCCGGTTTTCTGCTACATGAGGGCTTCATTCATTCCATTCCTGATCTGGTCGAATGACTAAACAGGCTGTAGATTTTCAATCCTGGAAACTGTGTAAACTTGGGTTGCCGAACAAGAACACCTGCTACACTGATAGTTAGCAATGAAGCTCAGATCTTAATTTACTGTGCTGCAAGTACAGAAACACTTTTAGAATATTACATAAATATTCCTGCCCTGATATAGCCTTTTCCAGAGTCTAGATGTAGCACTTTGTGAGAATGAGTTCTTTGATCTAGATATGCCCAGCCTATGGAATATGTTGATATTGGAATCTTAATGCAATGCTGCCATGGGGAAAGTGCGTCTCATGATTACATTTTGAATCTGTAAACATTCTCTTGTTTCTTAACCCCTCCCAACTCCTACCCCCAGGCAGTTGACCTCCTTTCACTTTGTAATTGACATGCTGTTAATGGTCAGACAGTTTCCCCATTGACTTTTGGGGTTTCCTCTACCACTAGATAGGTGCTATACACATTGCATAACCTAGATACTCAGTCACTCAGCACACTATCACATTTTTACCAGGGCTGATCTAATGAAGCAAGCATTATCCTTCATTAGGAAGTCTATCAACTTGTATGCTATTTATTACTAATTGGACTTGTCATCTTTACCCAAATATAGTCCAACAAAGATGCAACTCATTATATTTTCTTTAATATTAATGCATATAATTAATGTACGAGGACCAGACTCAATATATGAAGGAAAAGGACTAATGAGCGCCTGCAGGAACATTTCCAGGGAGGGGGAACATTGACAATTTTCTTCAATATAAAAACCAATATAACATCAGCAACATTAAATTGTTTACAGAAACTTCTGGTTATAACAGATGCTAGAAGACTGTCAGTAAATTCAGTGTATGAAATAATCCGGTATGATATTAAACAATTGAACATCAACCTTTTTAGAATTCCAGGGAGGGATGGCGCCCATGGAAAAGGTTCTTCCCTGTAAAAGCATTGCAACCCTTATAGTAGTTATAAAGTTATGTGCATGTTCACAGTTGAGAGGTAGTTCACAATAAGCAGCTGAAGCGTACGTACTAAGAAAGCTATTGTCTTAGATTTCATTCATGACTATCATCCGTCAAAAGCAGTGTCATACTGGATGAATCATACCTTAGTATTAAAGGCAAGATGTGGGGTATTACAAAGCAGTTTTTGTTGCATATACAATATTACTAACAGAAAGTAACAGGTAGGTTACTCAATATAGGGCTAATACTGTAATCTTTTTAAGAAGCAGTCAATACAGTGAAAATTATATCATATATTTCAGATGAAATTTGTAATGGTAACTTCTTAATGAAAGAAACTGTATTGCAATACTCTACAAGGCCTTATGAAGTACAATTTAAAGGATTGTACAACCACAACCAATCCTTGACATAAGGGGATAGAAAGCTCATGCCAGTGTATGTTAAACAAGCCAGAATACTAAATGTAGATTAGTTAGTAACTCCTAACGACAAATAGATGTGATTTCCCTACAGGTTACTTAAACCAATACCTAAATGACATCTTTTCCTTTTTTTTAGTATACCCTATCCTCAGTTACTTAAGAGGTGCAGTAGATGTGGAAAGAAAACAACGGCTTGATATTAATGACATTTTCTTTTTCATTTGCAGGGGGTGATAACGCCAAATATTACTGGAACAGAAAAGGCTTTTTTTCACTCAATGTTCAAACAGTGAGTGATAGAAGTCTGAAAATCCGGGATATTGTCATGCGATGGCCTGGATCAACCCATGACCACGTTGTTTTCAATAACAGGCATTTGAACGCCAGACTTGAGAGGAATGAATGGAGGAATCTTTTAATATTGGCAGACAGTGGCTATGAATATAGACCGTATTTACTAATACCATTCACTAACCCCAACTCAGCCGCTGAGAACCTCTATAATGAAGCACAAATTAGAACTAGGAATGTTGCCGAAAGACAATATGGATAATACAGATGTTGATTCCCATAGGGAATGAGTAAATTTATAATACCAATATAATGGTATTAGACAATATGGAGTTTGAAAACGGCGATTTCCAGTACTATCTCTGGGAATGAGAGTGTCCCTCGAGAAAGCACGAGCCATTGTCGTTGCTACTGCTGTTCTGCACAATATGGCATGTGACAGAAGAGAAGATGAGCCACCAGTTCTTAGAGTTCTCGATGACAACGTGCCAGCGATTCTGCATTTGCACAACAATGAACAAGGAAATGTATGTTCCCGACAGAGGCTTGTGAACGAGTATTTTTCCCAGTTGCTAAATGAGGGGAGATAAGTGAGAAATCATTAATACATCTTCATTTAGACTGTTACCATACCTGCCAACTTTCAGAAATAAAAAATAGGAAGAGTTTTTAATTATTGGATTTCATCACATATATTGCGCCACGGTTTAGGCGAAAAAAGGACAGGATAGAAGGCATACATATCTACAGTTACGATGTGAACTGACCATTAAATTTTAAATTTTAAACTACGAAAACATAAAAATGGTTGCAAGAAAATGTACCTAATCATTCTTATTTATGACAAATACATACGAATAATAATATTTATATCACACCGACACACACAACAAAATGCATAATAGTTCCCTTACCGAGCTCGATAGCTGCAGTCGCTTAAGTGCGGCCAGTATCCAGTATTTGGGACATAGTGGGTTCGAACCCCACTGTCGGCACCCCTGAAGATGGTTTTCCGTGGTTTCCCATTTTCACACCAGGAAAATTAAGGCCATGGCTGCTTCCTTCCCACTCCTAGCCCATTCCTGTCCCATCGTCACCATAAGACCCATCTGTGTCGGTGCGATGTAAAGCCAATACAAAAAAAAAAAGTTCCCTTTATTAGACTGTAAAATGAATGGAAATTTAAGTTTATAGGTATCTCTGGACACTTGGAGATAACATTTGTTATGTTTGTGGCCGTAACGTGAAGAGAAAATAGCAGAAACTGTCACCGTCACAACTCCCTAAAATACATGCAACTCATTAAAATAAGATAAAAACGAACCTTGTCTAGAAAGGCAAGAATAACGGCCGCAAGGATTCATCGTGCTGACCACACAACACTCTAAATCTGCAGGCCTTCGGGCTGAGCAGCGGTCACTTCGTAGGCCAAGGCCCTTCAAGGGTTGTAGTGTCATGGAGCTTGGGTTTGACAACAGTGCACAAATGCACAGAAATACGCGGAACTACCAGATATGAAGCAGATCAATGTGTCTCATACATTAACGTACGACTCTGACAGGGGGAAAGGCACAGAACCACAAGAAAAAAAAAAAACACATGGCCTACAACTCCAACGAAACTACACGCAGAAACTATGTTAACAGTGCGCGAAACACGCAATAACAAACTCATTATTTCATCTCGATTAACTCAGTCGCTAGCCTCTGTTGCTTGTAGGACGATTTCCGTCCTGAATCCCCAACTGTAAAGCACACACGAAGGCGACAGATGATACATACACGAAATAAAGCATCAAATTAATACGCTTGAAAATGGGGTTGCGTAAATTACACAAGCACACGAGAATTTATTCCTTATCCTAGGGGAAGATTATTGACCACACTGGAGGTTATATTGGTCAAAAATAGGAAGAAGTAAGAAAAAAATCAGAAAATCGGAAGACGAATTAAAAAATGGAAAATTTCTGGGTGAAACGGAAGGGTTGGCAGGTATGCTGTTACGCTTTTCAGCATTCAATCTGCAAGCCTCTGTGAATTAGCTATGCACCTCCATAATCTTCTCCATTATTCTCCTAGGTAACCTATCCTCCTCTATTCACCTCCTATGACCCAACCACTGCAGCCAGTTTATACATACAGTTTCACCCAAAGAGTTTATTCCTACCTTAGCCATTAGTTCCTTATTCTGAGTACCATACTGCCATTCTTCCCACCTGATTGTGCTTGCTACTTCTAACTTATGAATAAGATATAGATGTTGATTCCCATATGGAACCAGAAATATTTGCCCCGAACGAGTAAATTTATAATACCAATATAAATGGTCCATTATTGGACATTTATATCTATATCATATGATGGCCAGGTAGGCATCAATTTTTGGTAATGAGACAAAGTCTTTCATAGGGCATTTGGCACTGCCGGTATCTTCAAGTAGCCTACGCAGTAGCCTCCACGGTATGCTCTAGCCATGCACCTCGGTGGGTGTGCTATTTACCAACTGATGAGCCCAACTTAGCACACTGGGACGAAATGCTGGCAACCAGGAATGAGTTAGCTGGAAAATTTATAATGTCCAATAATGGACCATTTATATTGGTATTATGAATAAGATATCCTGAGTCCACACAGCCTTCACTCCCGTACAGCAAAGTTGGTCTAAAAACATACAAATGTCAAGATATAAATTGTTTTATCCCTGCTTTTTTGCATATTCCATGATTTCAGGTGTAATTTCATCTATTCCTGCTGCTTTTCCTTCCTGCTTCAACTATAATTTACTGTTTTTGAACACCTCCCCATGAACTCTGTTGTTGGGGATTCAGTAGAAATATTCCCTTTTGCATTCACAAGCTCTTCAAAATTTTCCTGCTATATGTCCAGTAATTCCCCAGCACCTACAATGATTTCACATGATTTACCCAAAATGCTATTCATTTCCCTCCCTTTCTGACAGTCCACAATACCATAGTTCCCTGCCGCTTGACCAGTCCTCTCCAGTTTATTGCCGAAATCTTCCCATGAATTCTTCTTGGGCTCTACGATGTTTCATCTGTATGCAGTTCCTTACCTACATTTTTACACACTTTCTTTGTACGTTTAAAAGTTGATTTCATGAAGAGGGTTTGTGTCATAACAATGTGGTTCAGCATGGGGGCATTGAGTGATAGTTCACGTATCACAACCCCTCAATATTTATCGTCATTGAGCCTGCAAAAACTGCCATGTGATAAAGTTGCGGGGGAAATACTGATCCGCAGCACATACATTTCTCGCACAGTACTGAACCTTAAATGACATGACCTCATTGGCTGAAGTTCACAGCTGAAATATTTCACATACTTTTTGCAGGTGCAAACGACAATATAACATCAATTTAAGTGTGAATTTATTTCATATATTACATTTAGAAGCTGGAAGGTTTTCTGTGCAGGATATTATTTGTATGTATGTGTACTGTACATCAGAAATTCTAATATACCGAGCTCTATAGCTGCAGTCACTTAAGTGCGGCCAGTATCCAGTAATCGGGAGATAGTGGGTTCGAGCCCCACTGTCGGCAGCCCTGAAGATGGTTTTCCGTGGTTTCCCATTTTCACACCAGGCAAATGTTGGAGCAGTACCTTATTTAAGGCCACGGCCGCTTCCTTCCATTTCCTAGGCCTTTCCTATCCCATCGTCGCCGTAAGACATATCTATGTCGGTGCGACGCAAAAAAAAAAAATCTAATATATTCACAGATCAGCAATTGTCTCTAAGATACAGCATATAACTGTGATTAAGATCAAAATACCATGCGTCAATGTTATGATCTTCAAGGCCTGTGTATGGATCTACAAATTCATCAAAGTTTGCCACTTTTGAACTTGTTGAGTACTATAGATGGTAGCAACTCTCTTAATCATTTCAGTTGCCAAGGAAGAGGAGTCATGTTTTATTTCAGACTTAGCTTTGGTTATATGTTCATGTGTTAGTGGGGAGAAACTGTGCAGTCTTATTTGCATATATCTTACAAGTGTTTGATGAATGGAATCTCTATGTAAAAATTCATTATAGAATATAAGTTGTTTATTCCAAATTATTGTGGAAGTTTCATTTAAGGTATACCTTGGTGCAGTTCCTATCCTTCTAGTCATTTTCAGTGGGTTAGGTACGGCCTGAAGCACATGTACCAAAGCCCAGACTTCTGTACAAGCCCTGAGAAAAAAAATTATGCCTTTTATTTTATCTGTGGGATCCATTTTTGTCAGATCCGATGCCAACGGTACAGACGTTTTTGATAAAACTGTTTATTTTTTTATAAATCATTCCACCAAGATGTTCGCTTTTTTTTTCTTTCTATCTTAGCATTTGATTGCCATTTCTTCAACAGCACCCCTGTATGCTACCCACTCTTTGAATCCTGAACGACCGAGCTCGATAGCTGCAGTCGCTTAAGTGCGGCCAGTATCCAGTAATCGGGAGATAGTGGGTTCGAACCCCACTGTCGGCTGCCCTGAAGATGGTTTTCCATGGTTTCCGATTTCCACACCAGGCAAATGCTGGGGCTGTACCTTAATTCAGGCCACGGCCGATTCCTTCCCATTCCTAGGCCTTTCCTGTCCCATCGTCGCCATAAGACATGTGTCGGTGCGACGTAAAGCAAAAAAAAAAAAATCCTGAACTGAATGACTGACTGTTCTTTGGAACATTTCAGATATCATGTGTACTCGTCGTCTCATTTCCTTGTCCTGAAGATTTCCTGCTCATATCCCTCTGTGGCCAGATTTAACAATCTCTATCCTAGGCCCAGTGATACTTAGTTCCCTGCAGATCAGATAATCATCAAAAAATACTCAGAATATAGATAAATCCCTATCAGGTTTCCTGAATTCAAATTCAGGTATGAACCTGCCCCTACCCTTCTACGTGCAATGTTGAGTAGCCTTATGCTTGAAGAATGAATTCGTAACTGATAATCCCATACTAACAGAGAAGTCCAGCAAATGTTCCCAGAATATTTGCAATTCTTGCATAAAAATCACCCATTAGCACTATCATATCCTTGCTGTTGACCCTGACAAAAATGTCATTCAGTGCTTCCTTTAACACTAAATCTGTCCACCAGTAATGAGCTTCATAATTGTTCTGCTTTGACAAACAAAATCATTGTACAGAATTTTCTTTTTATAAAATATCTAGACTTTTCTGCCTTTCAGTACTATTACATTTCAATTTTTTACTCTAAAAGTTGAAGATTCTTGTCCTTCAGCTGAAAAAGAGACGTGTAGTTTGTTTGATTATAATCATGACAAAAAGCTTCAATTTTTAGAGTACAAGACTGAAATACAATAGCATTGAAAAGTCTATAATATTTTCCAAACATTTTCTTTACAACAAATCTATCCACAACATTCAAGCGTCTAACACAGGGCCTCTGCAATGCGCAAAATCTCACGTGTGCAAACCGAGGCGCAGAGGCACTGTGCATCAGTCCGACTCGGCTTGACTGGTGGTGTAGTGCGCTGAGAGCGATGAAGCGTTCAGTGATAGACAGCTTGTTTATCAGTGAAATAGATAAGCGCAGGACAACATCATAACGGAGCAACCTGTTTTGAAGAAAGCACGGACCTCCGAAAGTCCATTTCAATCACACTGGGAACTTGTGTATCTTTTTTGTCACACTATAAACTGAGGATAGTTATGTCCACCTTTTCAATACAAAAACAATGTGACGTCATTAACACATCACATATTTATTACCTTTCAAACATTGGGACCGGTTTCGGCATTATTTGTATGCCATCATCAGCCATAGGAAACTTAGTGACAAGGCCTAAGTACAATATTAACATAACTTACAGCATACATATATATATATATATATATATATATATATATATATATATATAAATGAACATATTCTTACAATGACTATTACAATTTTTGGTGTACACCATAAAACCTTAGATTAAAATTGGTAGCATATTTTATGCGACATATGACTTTATACAATTATTTGACTAAAGTTAAAGCTTTTTGTCAGTTTTTATAAATATTACAAAATGTTAATAGAGCATCCAGATAATTTTCAATCTTTAAAAAAAACTTTTATAACTACTAGGCGTTAAAGATAATAGTGCATTTGTTTGGTCGATAATACTAAATTGACATGCATTAAAATGAAATCGCCTACTGTCAGATTGGAAAACAGTGACCTATTTGTATTAGGTATGGGGATAAGTTACATTATAAGTCTGTAGTAATTCTATAACTTGCGTTAATATAGTTTGGTTATTTAATAACAAGTCGAATAAAATGATAAATTCGGCTGATATTTTAAACATTAAAACATTAATTGTCCATTGTAGAGGTCCCTTTTTTCAGTGAAGATATATAGTGAGCAAAACAGTTCCTCTTAGAATTGATTGCAGGTTCACTCTATTTTAGGTGGATTTTGGATTTAATAAATTTCTTATTTCGTAATGTAATGTCGTTGAGCAATGTTCGTAATGTAATATTCCGTCACTTATGCTAATGTTCATAAAATGTAGATCGACTTGATAGAAGTGGACTGGTGAACCAAAATTTCTTGGACCATTACATTCAAGGTCTTTGAGGTTCTAGAAATATCTTGATCCAAGACGGACCTAAGAAGAAAGATATATATACTATGTATTAGCGTAAGAATAACTAAGTTTAATAGGCATTATTTTCGTTTAAGAAACTCACCCTAAGCACTATGTTGTCGAGAATGAAGCTGATGAGGAACTGTCTACCGGAAAGGCAGAAAGCAGACTACGAGTATTAGAAGAGGGGTGGAGCATGTTATGTAGGGGAAGGGGAATCGCGATAATGCGAGGTTATTGGTCGGGAGGGCGTGGATTACGGAGGGGGTGGTAGATGAGCATATTGCGCACCATTTTGTGTACTGGTTGATTTATTGGTCTTTTTAGATTGTTGATCACTGAAATGAGCGTATCAAACAATATCGTGGGTTTTTCGGATACCTCATTCAGATTATAATTCGGGTTAAAATACTGATCTAATGATATGAAACATTGTTCCGTTATGTCAAGTAAGGGCCCTTTTTCCATTATTTCTACGACGTCAATATCATGGTTGATGTCATGAAAACTGTGTTTATAGTCATTGATGTGTTGTCCTATAGCTGAAAATCTCCTGTATTTAATGGCGTTGACATGCTCATTGTACCTAACCTTAAAGGATCTCCCTGTTTGTCCAATGTATGTACTATTACAGCTGTTACAGTGAAATCTGTATACGCCCGATTTATCATATGGGTTTGGTGCGTTGACTAGTTTAGCGTTATGAAATATGTCAAGATTTCTGTTGTTGGTTTTAAAAGAGATGCTGATCTTATTCTTCAAAATGTTTGTGATTCTATAGACATTAGGGTTAAATGTGAATGTTGAGTAGACTTTTGGTCTAATTATTTCTTTTTGTAGGTTTGATTTCGGTCTGTGCTTGAACTTATAAATTATTCGTTCTATGAAACTACGATTATAGCCGTTATGGGCTGCAATACTACGTATTGTTTTTAGTTCTCTATTTAAGTCCGATTTTGACATGGGAATGCTAAAAGCCCGGTGTATCATACTATTATAGGTTGCTCGCTTTTGGCTGGGTGGGTGTATGGAGTCCTTATGAATGTTTGTAGCGGTGTGTGTTTGTTTTCTATAGATCTTATATTTAAAGGAATGCGGGAGCCGAGTGATTGTTAGATCTAAGAAGTTAAGGGCTCTGTTGTCCTCGGATTCTATTGTAAACTTAATATCTGGATCAATATTATTAAGGTGTGCCAGGGTGGTAGGTGTGTCTGAAATGTGCTGGTCCATAACTATAAACGTATCATCAACAAATCTGGTCCACAAGAGAATGTTATTAAATTTCTTATTTTCTATTCTAGTGTGTTCAAGGAAATCAAGATATATATCAGCCAAAATATCGACCAAACAAATGCACCATTATCTTTAACGCCTAGTAGTTATAAAAGTTTTTTTTTAAAGATTGAAAATTGTTATCTGGATGCTCTATTAACATTTTGTAATATTTATAAAAACTGACAAAAAGCTTTAACTTTAGTCAAATAATTGTATAAAGTCATAATATGTCGCATAAAATATGCTACCAATTTTAATCTAAGGTTTTATGGTGTACACCAAAAATTTTAATAGTCATTGTAAGAATATGTTCATTTTTATATATATATATATGCTGTAAGTTATGTTAATATTGTACTTAGGCCTTGTCACTAAGTTTCCTATGGCTGATGATGGCATACAAATAATGCCGAAACCGGTCCCAATGTTTGAAAGGTAATAAATGTGTGATGTGTTAATGACGTCACATTGTTTTCGTATTGAAAAGGTGGACATAACTATCCTCAATTTATAGTGTAAATCTAGATTCAATACGGACCAAAATGAAGTTCTTTTTTGTCAGTAGTGCTGATAAAGCCAAATGCTTAATCTGTAACACAATAATTATGTGATCATCAAAAAGATCTATTTTTCAATACAAAGACTTTGCTCGATTTCTACCATAATTTGTTGGAGGAAGATTTTCCTAAGCTGCATTGACAAGCAGCTAAGATTATTTCTATGTCTAGTTCCACTTCCACATGTGAAAGGTTTTTCTGTTTTGACGTGTACGAAAACTATATTGCGCGTGAGTATTTCTGATCGTAAAGATTTAAAGAACACACTCGGAACTGCTGCCTTGTTCTGGACATTACTGGTATAATTGCAAAGAAAAAGGAAAAGAAGAGGCTGGATAAGATAAATTGTCTGCTCAAACCAAATTGAAGGAAGAGTTTTTTAACACCGGTAATTTTGTCCCATACAACAAAGTATCTCCACTCACCGCATGTAAACATATCACAGTGAGGGGAGAAACAGCGGGGAAGGTGGAGAGAGGCCAAACGGGTGAGGCAGATGTAGGGAAAGCGGAGTGGGGGTTTGCACCCCGGTCAAAGTAGTGAAATCATCTCTTGCACCTTGCGCCGTGCAGTGCACACCCCGAGAGGTCCTGGTCTAACAGAAACGCTGCATCCATCCTCTTTGCTGACTAAACCAGTTCTACCTCCTTTCTACCAAGGTGAGACTGACTGGAGTCACATCCTAGTTTCTGAACCACAGGCAATGGCTAAGTGGTCTAGTTAAATATTTTAAAAATTTGTGTGGCTATTGCTAGCCTGGTAAAGACCCTCCGAGGGTGGGTGGCAACACCTGTGATGGGAAACTGTGGGTTACTGTAGTCGAGTATAGTGGTGTGAGAGTTGCAGGGATGATCGGGACAGTACAAACATCAAGTCCAAAGCCAGGGTAATTAACCATCTAAGGTCAAAATATTGAACCCTGGACCTTCTGGACCAATGGAGACTATACTGACCACTCAGCCAAAGAGCAGGACAATGGTCTAGTAAGTTTCTTTCAGATTTGGGATACCAGTTGCTATGGAAAAGGAGTGGGCACCTCTGAATTATTCTGAGCCTTGGTCATTCTTGTGCACAGGCAGCTAGGACTATACAATCCACTGGGGGAGGTCCATAAACTGTTAAAATAAATTATCAGTGGAATGAGTAGCATCAAAAAACAAGAAACTCATGGCACAACAGCCCAGAAGGCCTGCAGATTGTGAGGTGTTGTGTGGTCGGCCACGATGAATCGTCGTGGCCATTATCTCCTCATATAGGTCCTCATTTATGAACACTTAAGCTCAGTGGACCTTGAACCAGCCCTCATATCCAGATAAAAATCCCTAACCTGGCCAGGAATCGAACCCAGGACTTCTGGTTAAGAGGCAGGCACACCATCCCTACAGCATGGGGCCGGCCGAGTAGCATCCTGCTACAAAGAAATTTACCAAGCTCAGAATGTTTTTAGTGGGAAATCAGATTTTAAATACATACATTTGTTTATAGAGTATATATATTTAACAGTCTGTCTTTTCTTGGCAGCCATATATTTTAACCTTAGCAACTTCATCCGCACTCTGCGCTCCGCAAGATGTCTCCTATTTGGCTGCTTGAAAATTTTTGCCTGGAGTGAGACTAAGTCACGTTTGGCCTGTAGAAGTCTATTGTGGCTGGACTTCAAACTTTTAGTCTCCTTTCTCGTGGGCACAGCATTCTTTCTGTGGCTGTGGCTACGGGTGGAGTAACTTTACCTGAAAACAAAATGATAATATATTACAGCTGTTTTGTCATATTTTGGTGTAAAAGCACTTAAATTTGGTAACAAAAGCAAGCATGTCTGCCTAATGTTTAAACATAAAATGTTTATCCTTTTTGCCAAAAGAATGGCCGGAAGTAAAATTGTCACACTGCCTGTTTATCTATACTGACCAAACAATTGTAGCCCATTAAAGAAGAAAGGACGCACCTTAGAGCAGTACAACCCTCAGACTTCAGTGCCTTATTGTCACTCTCAATATTTTAAGAAGTGACGAATAACAGAATAGCAGTTAATGTATAGAGGGAAACGGAATAACTTAATAGTTGGCTGAGATTAATGCCTAGTTTACACTATGTCAGTTGATGAGGCAACTGTTAGCGATAGTTGTCTTCTAATTATTGCAGAACAATCGCTAGCTAGTCCAGTTAAACGAGAACCCGTTCACACGAGGAAGCTAATGCCATGCCAGTAGATGACGAGAAATGGCCAAGTGTGCAGTATCCCGTGAGGAATTAAATTTATTTAGTAAATATATATGCCAGGAATTCACTGCTGAATCAAGCAAAGGTTTGACCTCAATCACAGCGAATCCCTGAATGTTAATTTTTACCCGTAATCTCAGAAAGTGCCGCTTGATGAACATTTCTGTCTTGATACAGATATTCACGCTGGTCCCACAAACATCACTGTTCCCTATACAGCTCAACAAGTTTTATGTTAGTATTGTCACCCTACTTTGGAGCCACAATAATTATGCAAACAGCTTTAAAATAATTTAAAATTTATCAGGCACAAAAGAAATATACAGTTACTGGCCTCAGACGTTCACACGGCACCAACTGTTCCGATTATACTGAGCTCCAGGTGGTGGGGGTTGCAGCTGGGCCCAGTTAGTTGTCCTCAGTCTACTCCTGAAGAAAATCGATTGCCTGGACAATTGTGAGGGCAATTCACTAGACAACTGGACCAGAGTGTTCACACGAAGCTACTGATTGTAAGCTAGTCAAATGTCCTCTGACAATTGTCTCATCAACTGGTATCGTGTAAACTACGCATAAGAGGCATGAAAATCTGTGGGGTACTACAACTCTATTGTTCAGATCAGATTTCTAACTTATGCGAAGTACGGTAGTTAAAAAGCTATGAAAGTAAATGGGAAGCATGTTCATAGGTTAAGATGAGTACCGTGTGGAAAAATGTTATAATACCAACATAAATGGTCCATTATTGGACATTATAAATTCTCCAGCTAACTCACTCCTGGTTGCCAGCGTTTCGCCCCCGTGTGCTAGGCTGGGCTCATCAGTGGGTACCTAGCACACCTACCAAGACGCATGGCTAGTAGTGCATATCGTGGAGGCCACTGCGTAGGCTAATTGTAGCCACCTGCAGTGCCAATGCACTATGAGATACTTCGTCTCATTACCAAAAATTGATGCCTGCTTGGCCATCAGATGATATAGATGTTGATTCCTATAGGGAATCTGAAATATTTGTTCCGAATGAGTAAATTTATAATACCAACATAAATGGTCCATTATTGGACATTATAAATTCTCCAGCTAACTCACTCCTGGTTGCCAGCGTTTCGCCCCCGTGTGCTAGGCTGGGCTCATCAGTTGGTACCTAGCACACCTACCAAGACGCATGGCTAGTAGTGCATATCGTGGAGGCCACTGCGTAGGCTAATTGTAGCCACCTGCAGTGCCAATGCACTATGAGATACTTCGTCTCATTACCAAAAATTGATGCCTGCTTGGCCATCAGATGATATAGATGTTGATTCCTATAGGGAATCTGAAATATTTGTTCCGAATGAGTAAATTTATAATACCAACATAAATGGTCCATTATTGGACATTATAAATTCTCCAGCTAACTCATTCCTGGTTGCCAGCGTTTCGCCCCCGTGTGCTAGGCTGGGCTCATCAGTTGGTACCTAGCAGGAGGATTGTAGGGTACAAGATTTCAATCTATTCCCTTCAGTATTATCAGACAGGTAAAATTTAACAGCAAAATAATGAAGATTTATCATTTAAATAATCAGTTTTATGGCATTTAGGCCTACATTTTAATTTGAAGCACCCGACGACTCAAATGTGTATTAATGTTATGTAACTAGCACATAAGCCAATGTGGCTCAGGCGGCAGCGCATCGGCCTCTCACCGCTGGGTCCCGTGGTTCAAATTCCGGTCACACCGTGTGAGATTTGTGCTGGACAAAACTGAGGCAGGACAGGTTTTTCTCCAGGTACTCTGGTTTTCCTGTCATCTTTCATTCCAGCAACACTCTCTAATATCATTTCATTTCATCTGTCAGTCATTAATTATTTTCCCAGAGGAGTGCAACAGGCTTCAGCAGCAGGCACAATTCCTATCCTTGCCACAAGATGGGGGCTTCATTCATTCCATCGCTGACCCGGTCACCAACTGGAAAACAGGTTGTAGGTTTTTCCAACTAGCATATATCAAATCAAATCAAATCAAAATCTCTTTATTTGCAAATGAGGTGTCTACCTCGGTGGCAAATGGTACACTAAAATACATTATTGTCAAGCACTAAATATTAAATTAACAAGAGAAGAAAATTTTTCCTATAATACAATATTATACAATTTACGCTAACAATGTTTTCTATTAAACACACAGCTCATCCTTAATAAATTTATATTGTTTACAAAATTCTACTTATAATATCTCCTGTACTACTTACAAATATAGTCAACTGATATACAGTATGTGGAATTACTTCAAATGATACTATACAACTGGTATAACATTAATATTTACATTGCATTTATTTATTTGCTATTTTTTTTTTTTTTTTTACCCGTTCTGGATCCTAAGTAGCATAACGACCTGCTGCGTCTTAACCAGAGCCCCTTTTGCCACCACTTTTCAGAGTTCCTGAAGGGCCTTCACAGCTACCGTAGCGGTCCCAGGGCCCTCGAAGTCCCCACTGTACTTCACCCCTACAGGCAGTCCCCTACTTTGGCTGTCCAAACTCCTTAGACCAGGGGATGGAATTAATTTATTCACACACATTTTTAAAATTTTATTTACAATAACCTGCACTGGTCGAATGCCCTCTAACACTTCATTTATTTTCTCTGTTGCTGTTTATTCTCTTCTTGAATATCTGTACAGATTTTGGAAAAGGATCAAACACTACCCCTGGTAAACTGTTCCACTCCTTCACACCCTTCCCAATGAATGAAAATTTACCCCAATCGCTTCTGCTAAAATTCCTTCTAATTTTATATTTGTGGTCAGACCTGCCGATATAATTATTTTCCAACTGAAGCCTCTCACGGATATCTCCCCATGCTTCTTCTCCTGTATAGGCTCTATATAATCCTATAAGTCTAGTTTTCTCCCTTCTATTACTTAAAGTTTCCCACCCAAGTTCCTTTAACATTTCTGATACACTACTCTTTCTCCTGAAATCCCCTGTTACAAATCTTGCTGCTTTCCTCTGCACACTATCTATTTCTTTTATTAGGTATTCTTGGTGAGGATCCCAAACACTGTTTGCATATTCCAATAATGGACGAACCATACTCAAGTAACTTTTTTCTTTTAATTCTTTGTTGCATCCTTTAAGTAGCCTCATTATGACATGTAATGATCTGTATGCTTTCCCAACAATGTCATCAATATGACCCTTCCAGTGCAAATTACTTTCAAATCTCACACCTAAGTATTTGCACTTGCCATCTTTTGGGATAACTACCTCATCCAAAGTATATTCAAATTCAGTTTTAAAGCTCCTGTTTGTAAAAGTTGTAACAGTTGATTTGCCTCCATTAACCTTCATATTATTTTCTTCAACCCATTGTTGGATACTTTCAAGGTCCCTTTGTAATTCTGAACAATCCTCAATATTGTTTATTTCTCTATAAACAATTATGTCATCTGCATACAATCTTATTTTTGATGTTATATTGTTCCCTAAATCATTTGCGTATATTAAGAAAAGTAACGGACCGATTATACTACCCTGTGCAATTCCCTTCCAAACTTTCTCTTCCTGAGATACATTATTTCCTACTTTGACTTTCTGAACCCTTGAATTTAGAAATGCTTTTATCCAACGTGTAACCCTTACGTCCAATCCTATTCCCTCCAATTTCTTTAATAATATTCCATGTTCCACTCTATCAAAGGCTTCGGAAAGATCAATGGCTATGCAATCTAACTGACCTCCTGAATCCAACTGATCTGATATGTCCTGCTGAAATCCCACCAGTTGTGCCTCACAAGAAAATTTCTTTCTAAATCCATACTGGCTCCTCATGAACCAATTTTTATCATCACATATCCCTCTGATGTACTTTGCTATTAAACTCTCCAGAATTTTACAAACTATACTGGTCAGGCTGATTGGTCTGTAGTTCTCTGGTTTCCTTTTATCACCCTTTCCTTTATAAATTGGTATTATTATAGATTCCTTCCATTCCTTTGGTATTACACTATTATTTATGACATAGTCAAAGAGAAATTTTAAATAAGGCACTATGTACCACCCCATTGTCTTTAATACCTCCCCAGTAATTTGATCACTTCCTGCTGCTTTTCCTTGCTGAAGCAGTTGGATTTCTCTGAAAATATCTTCGTTTGTGAATGAGAAGCTTCTTGTTTCCCTCTGTCTCTCTCCCTCTCTATCTTCTGTTTCGGTTTCCAACTCTTGACAATCATCTACTGAATCTCTAAATTCCCTACTAAATAGGTTTGCTTTCTCAGTATCTGTTAAATAGTGTTCACCCCCTTCTCCCACCATTGTAGGAATTTGGATTCCTTTTCCTTTTTGATTCCTGATATATGAATACAGCTTTTTCCATTTCCCTTTGTGGTCATTACCCTCTTGAAGTATGCCATTCATATAATTCTCTTTTGCTTCCTTTTTCACTCTATTCAGTTCCCTCATTAGCTGTTTTCTAGTTTCCCTACTCTCCCTACCCTCTTTGATTTTCCTGTTTACTATTCTACATTTTCTTTTTAATTTTCTTATTTCCCTTGTATAATAAACAGGGTCTGAGGTCATTTTACCCTTCTTAACAGGTACAAATCTCTTCTCTCCTTCCCAAATAATTCCTTTAAATTTAGCCCAAAGTGTATCCACGTTACTCCCTTCACTTATCCAACAACTGAATTGTGATTTAAGGTAAGTCCTAAATTCATCAACTTTAGTTTTTCTGTACAATTTCTTGTCTTGTGTAACCCTCTTATTAAGCCTTTTTGGTACGAGTCCTACATCCATTATTACAGCCTTATGGTCTCCTATTCCTTCAATTACCTCAGTTTTATCAACAATTTCCCATGGTTTAACCAAGAATACATCTAGTAAGTTATTGAGACGAGTCGGTTCTTGTACTACTTGTGTAAATCCTCCCTCCCAAATTAACTTATTTGCCAGTTTCTGTTCATGGGCTTCACTTGCAGCTCCTTTCCATTCAACTTCAGGCAAATTTAGATCTCCCCCAATTATTACCATATCATTATTATTGTTTTTACGAGTATAATCTATTATTTTTTCAAAGATTTCCATGTCTCTTTCCTCTCTTCCAGGCCTGTATGTTCCTATAATTCCCACCTCCTTCATATTATCACAAACTAATTTTATCCCTAATATTTCATCCCTTTCATCGGTAAACCATTCATGTGAACAGTAAGTTTCCTTCACCAGAATAAACACCCCCCTCCCTTTTTATCTCCTCGGTCTCTACGATAGACTGTGTACCCTTCTGGAAATAGTTCTCTACTACCCACCCCTTCTTTCAACCACGTTTCCACTCCTATCACCACATCAGTCTCATAAGATTCCATCAATGTACCGAATTTTAATTGTTTATTTACTACACTTTGACAGTTTACCAAGAGCAATCTCAGACCCCCTTCCTCCCTAAAACTTGACTGTTGCAATTGGGTAACTTGAAATTCCTTACTATCCTGAGTTTCTTTTTCTAGTTGACTGAGCCAGCTTGAAGTACAGCTGGCTCTTTCTACTAGTTTTCCTGGTCAGTATTATAACTCAAGGGAGTTGCCTGTTTTACAGTACATATCTTAAGATTAATAAAATCTAGAACAATATTTGCTATCTTTCGTTTACCTGAATTGTTTAGATGGAGGCCGTGTTTTGTATAACAGTATCTCTCAAAACTGCTGCATTCAATAACCTGAGTATTCCGAAAATGTTTACAAATTTTAACAATATCTGTATTGACCTTGTCCACTTCAATGTTCACACACGAGTCTCTACTCAAATCATGCCTGTGGGGCATGTTCACTACAAAAACGTTAGTGTGGGTCAGCTTCCCTAGTGTATGTTTAAGTTGTGATCTTACATTCTTGGCGTCGTCGCGAGCTACGTCGTTCGTCCCACCGATGATAAGCACTGCATCGCCGCTCCCGAAGTTCCTAGTTGCTGCTTCTACGTTTTCCACAACACTGCTGATAGAAGCTCCTGGATATATTTCTCCGGTTGCTGCTATATTCTCGTCGTTAATCACTCCCGCAATTCCCCTTCCTTGGCTATCACCAAACACAGCTACCTTCGCTGATTTAGGCCTAACTGGGTCTTGAATCTGAATTCTAGGCCTAAATTTTAAACTCGGCACGGCAACGGATCGCGATGATTTGGTTTCACGCGCGCGATCACTTTCTTCCAGGATTAAATTAATTAATTAATTAATTAATATCTCGGTTATGTTAGCCAGGCGGTCTGAAAAAACGGCCGGACGGTGCACCGATTAAGAAGGTCCTAGGGAGAACACTGATCACAATATTTGCAAAGGTAAATCATATAAATGTTGAAGGAATGGAGGCCAGGAATCCACCAAACCCCTTTCCAGAAATTTAATTAATTTTATAACATAATATCACAAATCATAGGGCATTCTCGGTGTCACGGGTGTCAGTAGCCACTACCAATGGCTGAAACTGGTGCAATATGATGCCAGACTAAGAATTCAACACAGATGTCATTACCAACTACAGCGTAATAAAAACTCCTACACCAAGGGTGATAAACTGATACACACACATTTACTCAGCATACTGTATATGCTACAAATAACAGATAAAACTTTACTAATGGGATGCAAAAGAGAGGTTAACAATCCAACTTAGTATGGCTCGCACAACGTCACAACACACTACACAAGGCTGCTAATTTGGATGCGGCTAGTGACAAGACCACTGGTCTGGTTTAGTTAAATTGGCTACAGAAAAGACCATTGGCCTAGCACGGGGGAATATGGCCCATAGGCCTCCAATATTCCCTACGACAGTATCGGCCAGTTACGAGACTATTAGTCTGGATAATTTCGACCATTGACTAGTGAGAATAAGAGTGCTTCCTCTCAAAAATGTGCCCTTTTTGGCCAAGTGCTTGAACTTGCAGGTATGTTTCTGGCACATGAAAATTAATTTACTTTCTCACACTTTTAAGCTTCCAGATCTCTACCACAAACTTCACTATGATTCAATCAATTAACTTGCAGCCAAGTAAAAAATATGAAAATTTCACTCATGTACTTAATATACTATCATCATGGATACACAGTTGCACACATCACATTCAAACTTCACCGAATCATTGTTTTCGCACAGCCGTGGCCAACACGATGCGAGCGCTATCAGAGATGAGAGGAAACGGCTCTCCAACCAATAGGAGCACAGAAAATAGTCTCATTTCATGGAGTGACACAGTGCCAGTTTTCATTTTTCTATATAAGTAAGAATATCGTAGTTCTAGGGGTGGTTAGTTGGTTCCCTCGTGGAAAGCATACAGTAAAGGAAGGATCTTGGCTACGTAAGGTATTGTTTCACATAATTTTGGAATGATCTGCACCCCTGCAAGTGAAGTGCTACAAATAATCGTTCCACCTGGCATATGTTGTAAATAAACCAATGGTGACATGTTTTCTAACTCTTATGACTAATAAATCAATGTGTCAAGTTATTATGCCCACACATACTAATCTAACCACGTTATGTAAGCTGAAAATAACCCTACGGTGACAAGTTTTCAACAAGTACAATTGATGGCACATATGTCGAGAAACAAATTCGAGATACTGTTCACATTGGAGATACAAAGGCCAGGTTAGGAACTAATATAAACTGTACGAAATCAGTACATCGTGTGTAGAATAATTCTACTACAATAAAATCTACGTCTAGTAAATAAAGCATACCTGTAACAATTGAATATATTTTATTACTGGCCATGAGCATTCAGACCTATGTATATCCCCTCTAAACAGCCTGATGGAGTTAAGAGCTATAAATTATGATATATCTTTGCAGTCAATGACTGTGGCACTAACCAGAAGTAGGTATTAAAAATAGTCAAGAACTTCTCTTTCTACCTGCAATCCATCCTTCATTTTCTGGAAATAACTTATTTCTAGTGAATAAATCTTTAACCATTTATAAATTTCACATCAAGATCTAAGAAATTAAATTCCCAGGGGCATTTTAAAAACCTAATTTATCAAACCATATTTTCCTTCCCTACAACAAACAGGTTAGGACACAACACAGTTTATGAAAATGGCAATCTATGAAGTCACTACTTATAAATGGAATATAAAAATTACCTGAGGATTCTTCCATCTCGGTATGAGGCTGCACCTTCAGAGCAGGATGAAGTGGCATCTTCAAATTACTTGGACTAAATGCAGCCCATTCCTCCGCAGGTTCTGAGGCCACGTAAAAACATGAGAATTTATCTTTACCTATTGGCTAGTTCGTGGGCGCAAGAAAATACGGTTTGAAAGTTATCTCCTTATAACAACGGTAAGGTAAACAAAAAAACTATAACCTGGTGATCATTCACAATTGTATAGTATCGTAGCAGGAAAAGCATATGACCATATATTTTCCTCGGAAATGTACTGTGAATTTGAAAAAAAAAAAAAAAAAAGCCCATACCTTCACTGCCACTAATAATTTGAGGTTCTTACACAGCACTTTAAATACCCTGAAATACCTATAGGCCCTATGTTAAAGAAGGAACTTACCACTGTACTCGTACACAATCCCATTACAATGGCACTTTCCCCGACGGGTACAGTAGCCTCTAAAACTGAAAAATAAAGGAAAACATTTACTAGAAACGCAAGACCAAAATATGTACTATAACATGGTAATTCAAATCATAATAAGGTTACCTTCAATAACTCTACCATAATAAAGCTATAACAGTGTTCAACTTACTTTCTACTCCCACTCCAATGTCATCCGAATTGAAACACGGCTCCAGTCCACCCACACTTAAGGAAAGGAGTGGAGCAAGCTTCGCCTCCCAAAGCTCCACATCCTTGACTTCTGGCAGAGGGCCGCCTCCAGTAGCATATAACTGGGTCTTCCTCTCCGCTGCATCCTTCTGCATTTTTTTAATACTCTCATACTTAGAACGAAGGTTCTTCACCGATTGTAAAAATCCAGCCACGTGAAACTCTTGGCTATTTTTTTCCCATTGAGTTCCCTTTTCCCGCCATGTTACCACGTCTGTTTTCTTATTCTGGATAATATCCAGATACTTCAACACTAAATCCATTAGTAAATGTATTTCTCGTAAAGAATACCTGGAACTACGCTCTCCTTTTGCTATTTTTATATGCGGAGTCAAAAGTAGCAATGCAAGCTGAAGAGAATGATGCAAACTAGTTCACAACATGGTTGACGGCTGATGCCAAATACGGGAAAATAAGACAATCGAAATGAGTTTAATATTCCTAACGATAGAGTACACGGTAATCAAAAGACCGAAATCAGTCTAGCCAATATATGTATTGTGGTGCAATGTTCCAGGTAGTTACCTGGCACTTACGCGGACGTGGTCGCATGCAAACCAAATTACCAGGTGATTTACACCCCCAGGTAGTTTACCTCCCGCGTAGCTGCCAGTCACTTTACCGGCAGATGGTAGAACCGGCCCTAAGTGGTATATTCTGAGCTGTCAGTGGAGAGATGGTATGGAATGACTTCAGTAGACGAATAAGTTTGAGTGGTGTCTTTAAAAGTAGGAAAGATCACAATATGAACATAAAGGTGAAATTTAAGAGGACAAAATGGTGCAAATATTTGTTTTTTAGGAAGGGGAGTTACGGATTGGAATAACTTACGAAGGGAGATGTTCAATAAATTTTCAATTACTTTAAAATCACTTAAGAAAAGGCTAGGAAAAATACAGATAGGGAATTTAACACCTGGGCAACTGTCCTAAATGCAGATCAGTACTGACAGATTGATTGATTGATTGATTGATTGATTGATTGATAATACTTTACCAGCCTTGTTAACGAGACCTATTTCAAATACAGTAGAGACAATAAGCGACACTGAGCGAGATATCGAGGGACAGCTATTGGAGCTCTCTCTAGCGAGTAGACCTGAAAACTATTGATTCTGTCATAAGAGCACGTGTATTTGTGTGTGAAGTTTTTGGTGTTATCTATGCGTTTTCAGGGAGTTGACATAATTAAATAGTAGTGTGTGTCATTCCTTGATATCTCCTCTCAACATGAGGGGAAAGGTATGTGCTGTGTTTGGCTGCAGTAACTATGAAGTAGAGAAGAATGCGCGGTCGTTCTTCAGGTTCCCTCATGACAAGAAAATGAAAGTAATATTGTGTTTGCATATATATTCTTCCAGTGACAAAGATCATTATAGTACTTCATAATCTTCTGACCTGCTCGACCCATATTTTAACTGGCTTGAAATGTAATATGCATATTTTATTGTATAGTGCAGCAGTTAACCTTCAATACCAATGTGTTGTTGTAGGTGTGATCTGTGGGTTTTGAAATGTCACAGAAGTGATTTGGATAAGGTGTACAAGAAGGAAGGGACGTTACGCTTATGTAAGAATTATAAGATCTGTTCAGATCATTTCCAGGCCAACGACTTTAAAAATCCTCGACTATACAGCCAAGGGTATGTTACATTTTTACTCTAATTGTACGTAAATAATCCTCAAAGCATCACTATCGACAACATTTTCATACTTTTCTTTGTTTTATCCCTCTTCTCAGATTAAAGCCGGGATTGTACAGATTTTCTTTCTGTTAGTAGGCTTCATGTTAAGAGGAAAATTGTCCAGCTATTAAATGTTAATTCATTGCATTATATGTGTAAGGAATGTGCCGATATTTTTATTGACAAGTGTCTTAATGTGATGATACAATGTTTTTAAATGAGAAAAAAGACAAATCCAACCGTAAGAGTTCAGGCAGGAATGCTAAAGCTAAAAAAGTAATGCATAAATGAAAGATCAAGCCATTTCACAGCAGTCAATTTCACATCTTGTTTATATGTCTAATTTCAGTCTTTGAATAATAACCTTTTAAATAATTCTTCATTCATTTATCCAGAATTGCTTTAGCAACTTCAAAGTTAATATCTCAATAACACTTTCTTTCTAGACGTAATTTATTTATCCATTTCCGTATATACTTTTCCATTGATATTTGAATTTAGCGCAATTTTTTCAGGTCAAGTCACTAGGAGAGCCACCGTCGAATTGTCTCCCATTTTAGCAAGGCTAAATCCGTAAGTGTCGCGTATTGTCTCTACTGTATTTGCCTGTTCTAAGCCAAAGGACATTTTTGAATGAAGAAAAAAGTTACTCCAAACCATTGATCATATCTGCCCTTCCAAGATGCCAGTGAATACCTTGCCTGGTACACTGATCAATGAAATACTTCGATAGTTGTTGTAATCCTTCCTGTTCCCTTGCATATAGATAGGTGCAATTACTGCTTTCATCCAATTAGAATGTACCTCACTAGAATTCCATTCTACGCATTACTGTAGCTCAGAAGTTGGATACCTATCAACTGCCTAAAACAGACTTCAAAACTAAAACAGAACCTAAAAACTGAAAAAGGCACAAAAAAACGTGGTCCAAATTAATTAATTAATTAATTAATTAATAATTTAAGTTTAATTACATACTTAATGAAAGAAAAATGTTTACAAATTACAAAATTCTGGTGGTGTGCAACATACAGTGCAAAAATATATGAATGAACATTATATATTTTTTACATTAACATAATTTGAAAAAGGAATTCTTCATGTTTGTTAAAAAAAAAGTACTTGGAGTATTCAGAATGAAAGATTTTTTCTACTTAGAATGAATTCAGCGAACCTAAAATTGGACATCTAGAGAAAAAAAATTGAAGTGAGTACAGTAGAACCCCACTTAACTAAACTTAGCTTAACCAAAACCTGGCTTAACCGAAATGCCCTGGCAAAATTGTATACTTTAATATTTTGTTTTTATCCTCTTGTTCTTTGTCGTCGATATTAGCAATTCTCTTGCTCTATGTGCTGAGAGCTACTAGGCAAACCCTATTTTTATATTATGATTTATGCGAAAATGCATGTGTAGCATAAAACAAAACAGTATCTTACCCTCTAGTTCGTTCCATGATGCATTGTTTCTTGAACAAGCAGGAATTATGTTTATTATTACTGTATTATTATTATTATTATCATTATTATTATTATTATTATTATTATCATCATTACTGTATTATGTTGACTGTGGTTAATGTTGCTTCAGTTGTGGGAGTTTCATCTTGTTTATTTCTCGGACTATAATGCAGCTTCTGTTAGAAAACCAGGGACGTCCAACGACCCTTCTTTCTTAATCTGCTTACCCTCCAGGGTTGGTTTTCCACCCTGACTCAGCGAGGGATCCCACCTCTACCGCCTCAAGGTCAGTGTCCTGGAGCGTCAGACATTGGGCCGGGGGATAAAACTGTGGAGGATGACCAGTACCTCACCCAGGCGGCCTCACCACCTGCTAAGCTGAACAGGGGCCTTGGTGGGGATGGGAAGATTGGAAGGGTTAGACAAGGAAGATGGCAGGAAGAGGCTGTGGCCTTAAGTTAGGTACCATCCCGACATTTCAAATTTCGTGGCAGAGCCGGGAATTGAACCCGGGCCTTCGGGGGTGGCAGTTAATCACACTAACCACAACATCACAGAGGTGGACGCGACCCTTTTCCATTCATTTTTTTCTTTCAGCCAAGGTCGTTCCACTGGCCTTGCAGTTCTACACTGTAGTTCCAATGCTTTTCTTATCCCACTACAAAATGAACTACCAACACTGTCCCAGGACTCGGTTCTTTTGAAATACAGTAGTAAGGTACAGTGGCAAGTGTGTGCTTATGGAATGATGTTAACTAAACGAAAACATGTTGTTGTAAGCATCGAAAAAAAAGAAAAGAAATCAGCGAGACAGGTGGAAAATGGTGCGATATTGTGAAATGTTGCTGCAAATTATGGAGTTGACATGTCAACAGTGGCGGATTATGTATTAACATTTTAATGCTTAACAGAGTTTATGCATTTTTATTTCGACATTTAAATTCCGAAAATATTTACCATGTGTCATCCGAAAAACATGTCAACCGAAGTGACTCCGCCCCCTTTATTTCAGATAAATGGGGTTTTACTGTATAACTAGGATCATATTTCGCTCATCCACATAAGGGTTACAGAAATTGGAATTCAGAGTCCTTATCTTGGTTGTCTGCCAACCCAGTGGTGTAAGGATGGCGTGCCTGCCTCTTAACTGGTGGCTCAGAGTTCGATTTCCGGCCAGGTCAGGGTTTTTTACCTGGATCTTAGGGCCGGTTTGAGGTCAACTCATCCTAGGTGATTACAACTGGTCTAGGAAGCCATGAATAACGGTCGAGAGAATTTGTCATGCTGACCACAAGGCAACTCAATCTACAGGCCTTCGGGCTGAGTAGCGGTCGCTCGGTAGGCCATGGCTCTTCGTGGCTGTATCACCATGAGGTTTTTTAAAAAAAAATATCAGTTGGCATTGCAGTATATCACGATAGTCATGTCCAGGTTCTTGTTTTAAGATAGCAAAATATCGAGAAACTTCTCTCCACATCAACGTGAAGTAAGCGAGACCTCATGGGTGAAAATTCTTCTTCAAAAACGCATCAAAATTTTCTCCTTTCAATAGCATTAGTTTCTTTCTTGCCGACAGCTTTTCTAATTTCACTTCTGCATTGTTCCATTATGTTTTTCAAGACAGAAAAGATATTCAAGACAGTTTAAAGATGTCACTAAATGAGAAAAATTACTGTTAATGTATGCCAAATTGCCTTTCAACTTAGGTTAAGCTATTAGACCTTGCAACATGGCTATGGAAGCAACATCTTCCCTATCCTAGCTGTTAATCACAGATTTAATCACATCAAAATGATAGCAGCATTACATGCAAGCACTTAACCAAGTACCCCACTGTGTCAGAACTGGTTCTGGAGGTAGACATGTCAGGCAATCTCACGAAAATGGCTCCATCTAGATGGGAATTTTAAGAAAACTCTCTTAACATTGGATACTACTTTGTCAGCACTTGGAAAACTTTTTCACCCTTCTTCACTCAGTTTATGAAAAGCAGGCCCAAGGCAGGTAACAAGAACCAACCTTGGATAAAACTGTTTAACTGCCTTTTTTGCATTTACCATGTATGCAGCGTCAGTGAGAAAAAGCAGAACATTGTCATGCTTTATTCCCTGTGGTCACAAGAGATAGAGGCTTTTGTCAAACAGCTCGCAAATATTCGGTGATACACATTCTCCAGGATGTCCATTGTGAGGAGAAATATTTTCTCTGGTTTGTCCTCCTCTAACGTACGAACAATAACATTTGCAATGGAGAGACGCACTTCACTTGTTTTGTCAACAGACGTAAAAACTGACTTACCCGCAATGTAGTCGCAAGTTTTTTCGATCATGTCTTCATAACAGCAGTGCACGTACCAATTTCGGCGGGTAGACTCTTAAGGAATGTTCCGATGTGTTCATTATTTATCATTGCTCACAGGAAGGCACTGCACAGGTCTTTGTAAAATGGAGATTTCATTTCTTCGCAGCCTGGGAAGCTCCTCTCGTGTGTTTCTCATGCCAGCCACACTGCTGGACAAGGAACTGATTTTCTGCACTAACTTTCACCTCACAATATTTGCAGAAAAGTATACTTCCATCAGTAGACAACACCTCTGCTCCAAATTCAGACACACGGTCTCGAAAAAAAGTTTTACTAGGTTTAACGGTCTGGCTTTCTACAACAAACTGAAGTCAAACAAAGTCTGAAGACAAGCCCCCTCAGTCCACCTTCTCACATCAAGGTCATTATGACATGGTGCTTCCTTATCTGCCTTTTGATCTTTGCAAGCACCTGCTGTGTGGTCATATTTGCTTCTGAAGGCCTTAATCTTGCCAGGTAAAATAAAACATTACTAAACTAAACTAAACTAAGTTGTCCAAGAATGTCTTTCTCTTTTTTCAGAGTTGGTTCAAATATATTCATTTACTAAAGAAAAGATGTTCAAGAGGTGATGAACTGATGATGATTTGAACTGAGAATGGACAGTAGAAATGTAGTCAAAAGGAGGTGAAGTTGCAAAAACATTAACACCTAAAAAGGGACAAATAAGTCATGCTAATAAATGTAAAAAAAAAGAACAAATAAAACTCCCATTTTCTGGCCTTCAATGACCCAAAATGAACATATATAACGGTGGGCCTCATCTTCGGACACTAAAAGAGAGAAAAAAAAACTATTTTTCCTCAACTTATTACTCTATGAAGACATTTCATCAATACCTTCCCACTATATTTCACCATTTCAAATCCATTTCATCTATTCCTGCTGCCTTATGAAAATTGAGTTTATTCATCATCCTTTCCACTTCCTCAGCATAATTTCACTATCGTCACTGACCACCTCCACATGAGCCTGGTTGTTCACAAAGTCAACAAAAATATTTTCTTTTACGTTGAGAAGATTTTCAAAATATTCCTTCCATCTGCCCAGTAATTCCTCGGGATCTACTACGAATTCATAAGATTTACCCAAAACACTATTCATTTCCTCTTTTCCTCCCTTTCTAGATTTTTTATTAGTCGAAAAAGTTTTCTCGGCCATGTGACCAAGCCTTTCCAGGTTATTACCAAAAAAATTTGAGACCCAATTTTGAGGTCAGATTCCAACAGAGTTTTGAGATACCTAAATAGGAACAAGGCACCTGGAATTGATGACATACCCTCAGAATTACTGACTACCTTAGGAGAAACCAGCATGGTGATGTTATTCCGTTTAGTGTGTAAGATATATATACAGGAGAAGTGCATCTAATTTTGAACAGAATGTCGTTATACCTATTCCCAAGAAAGCAGGTGCTGACAAATGTGAAAACTACCGTACCATTAGTTCAGAATCTCATGCTTGCAAATTATTAAGATGTATTATTTATAGCAGAATGTAAAGACAATTTGAAGCAGAGTTGGGAGTTTGGCTTCAGTTTGGCTGAGTTTGGCTTCAGAAGAAATGTAAGAAAAAAAAATTTGTAGATCTAGAAAAGGCATTCTATAATGTTAATTGGACCAGGCTATTTGAGATTCTCAGGGTGATCGGAATCAGATACTGAGAAAGAAGAATTATCTGTAATCTGTACAAAAACACAATCTGCTTTGATAAGAATCAAGGGCTATGAAAAAGCAGAAGCAATCCAGAAAGGAGTGAGGCAAGGCTGCAGTTTTTCCCCCTCTCCATTTCAATGTTTATATAGAACAAGCAGTAAAGGAAATCAAAAAGAGGAATTTGGAAAGGGAATCACAATCCAAGGAGAGGAAATCATAACTCTGAGATCTGCTGATGATGTTTTTTTATCCGAGTCTGCAGATGATCTGAAGAAATTTCTAAATGGTATGGACAGAGTCCTGGGTAAGGAGTACAAGATGAAAATAAATAGCTCCAAAAGAAATGTAATGGATTGCAGTTGAACAAAGTCAGGTGATGCAGGATATATTAGATTAGGAAATGAAGTCTTAAAGAAAGTAGGAGAATACTGTTGCTTGCATAGTAGAATAATTAACAACAGCAGAAGTAAGGAAGAAATAAAATGCAGACTACGACAAGCAAGGAAGAAATATGCTTACTTCGAATACTGATATAGGAATTAGAAATATGTTTTTGAAGACTTTCGTCTGGAGCATGGCATTGTATGGAAGTGAAACAAGTTCCCAGATATCTTTAGTGAAAAGTTCCAAACAACGGACAGTGAACAGGATCGGGATGCTGTAGTAGGAACAGCAAGGGAATGCCTAGGAACTACTGTGTGTAAAGATGGGAACAAAGCAAACTTCTGATAAAGCCAGATGAGCACTATAGGGAAAGCATTACCATATGGCCGATAAGAGGGGAATGGAGTGAAAGCAGCTTGTAAACCTTAACAGAAAGTGTATCAGAATTGACTCCAGGCAGGGACCTTAACATAGACGAAACAAACAGAGCGAAACAAATAATTGTCGAATCCAAGAACAAATCATGGGAATATTTCAGTTGTTGTTGTTGTTGTTGTTTGGGTCATGATGACCAGTTCTTTACAGTTTGTCCTCTCTATCATTACGTAGTCAATCAAGGTTTTAGTTCTATCTGCCCCTTTATATGTAGTAATCTGACAATCTATTTCCATCCCATATGTTCAGTCCAGTCAGTTTGTTTCTCTGACAAAGGGTTTAGTCACTTCTTACTTGCCTAGTCACAAAAAGGAACGTTATTGTAGCGGGTGATCTGAACTTTTCAACAATAATAAAGGTGTTTTAATTTGTTCCACCTATTCAATATACCATGTAATGATCTGAACTTGCCAAATGTTAATTGGGAAGGAAATGCAAATGATAAAAAGCATGATCAACAAATGGTGAATAACTTATTATGGGTAGAACAGCTGAATCAGAAAGTGATGGAACCAATTAGAGGGAAAAGTATTCCAGACGTGGTGCTGATAAAGCCAGATGAGCACTATAGGGAAAGCAATACCATATGGCCGATAAGAGGGGAATGGAGAATTTAAAAAAAATTATGATCAATGGAAAATGGTAAATAAAAATGTAAACAGTCTATGGGATGGATTTAAAGCAATTGTTGAGGAGTGTGGAAACAGGTATGTATCTTTAAGAGTGCTAAGGAATAGTAAATGAAATGGCATATGGCTTTTAGTGCTGGGATGCGGCTGAGGACTTCGGCTCACCAGGTGGAGGTATTCTTATTTGACGCCCGTAGGCAACCTGCGCATCGTGATGAGGATGAAATGATCATGAAGATGACACATACACCCAGTCCCCATGCCAGGGGAATTAACCAATTATGGTTAAAATTCCTGACCCTGCCGGGAACCAAACCTGGGATCCCTGTGACCAAAGGCCAACAATCTAATCATTTAGCCAAGGAGCCAGATGTAAGGAATGCTAAGGACTCTATATTATAACAGGAAAATAAAAAGATAAAGAAGGAAGTGCAGAATAGAAAGAAAGAGTTATGTATGGTTGCAGGAGTAAGGGGAGACTGAAGGAGCTCAGTAGGGAATTGAATTCAGCAAAAAAATCAGCTAAGGATAATATGATGACAAGACATAATTGGCAGACATATGAATTTTTATGGGGCAATAGAAACACATGTATATCTATTTTAAGACAGAAACTGGTTCTAGGAAAGACATTCCCGGGATAATTAATGAACAAGGGGAGTGTATATGTGAGGACTTACAGAAGGCAGAAATATTCAGTCAGCAATATGTAAAGATAATGTCCTGATAGAGACTGGTGAAACACTGAAATTTATCTATGATAATTGCACCAGCCGGTACCGTCCTTTGAGCTGGTACGAGTAAAAGACAAGACAAGGTAAATTAATACATAAAAATGAAACTAATCACATACCCCACACAAAAATAATTACCAAAGTAAAGAAAACTTACCTTTAGATAACAAGAAGTTCCCGTGGATACTTAGAATTAAAATGGTACAGTATTAACTGGTACGACTAATTGAAAGAAAGACCAACCGGATATGGAGTTTAAAAATATTTAATTTTAAAATATTGAAGAGTGTTTAACAACTGGGGAAGAACAATATAATTAAATTAGGCTCAATGAGCTGCAACGTAATGAAGTCAATTGTTTAAAGTAAAATTTCTAGGGAAAATGAAACAATTAAGACTTAACTCAAAAATTCAGAAGACGGCCGTCATTTAAGTAAAATTAAAAGAAAACAATCTGGTATCTTAAGTAGACCTATGGCAGGAGTTGAATTACCAATTCAGATTTAATGACATGAGTTTTCACAAGCGTCAAAGTTTTAAAGTTTTCAATCAAGAGCCAGAAAAAGGCAAAGAAAACCATTTTCGAAGTAGGACGAAAAATAAACCGAGGTTACCAGAAAAGGTAATTAAAACATTAGTAAAGAAACCCAGCACAGCCAAATAATAGCGCAGAATACCGAATTCATGCTCCAAAAGAAAAATCCACCCACAACATCAAGTCAATCAATCATCAACAATCCTTAAAATTTTTGTAAAATATCGCCATAATAACAGTGGAGGCAACAATTACAAGGCACCAAACCCAAAGATCCACAATAATGGAATATGAGAAAGAACAAAAGAGAATCAAGAATAATGAATCTCCAATAAATAGATAAAATAAAGAGAAATGATAACCAGCCCAAGGAAATAGAATCCATTAGGGAGCGAAAATTAAATGCTTGTGGGAAATCATTCAGGCATTACACTAATCATAAAACTTTTCATTAACATCATAACCAAACACCACATTACTCCCGAGAACGTTACATTAAACATTAAGTAATAACACAAAACCAAAATTTGGGAGTAAGCGTTTTTAAATTACACAAGTAAGAAACCCTTACTTCGGTAGGAGAATTTTCAGTAAAACGTTCTTTTCCTTTAAAAAAAAAAAAGTTTACACACTAATTTCAAGAAACAGGCGATTTCCAATGGACCACTTATTTAGAACACTTCCGGAGAAGGTTATTTGCTTGAAGTCGCAGAGTCTTTGATGATGAAAATTTGATGAAGAAAATATAACTTACATTTCCAATGTAGAATCCATGTTGTAGTGACGCCTTGTTACATACTCACAATAATTGATCCGCTGCAGTCATACTTCAACCACAGGAAGTAAAAAAGGTATTAAAGAGAAAAGGAGTTCTTGAGGATGAACAACATCCTCGCACAATACAGTTTCTTAACCGTAATCCATGGTTACACAGATTGCTATCCTAGAGCCACCAAGAAACATGCTCCTGCTCGCCGTGATAGCTTCCAAGAAACAACGGCCACTACAAGCCAGACAGAGAGGTCCGTTACGTAACAATCCTCGCTAGCACTGATTGGCCAGCGACAAAGGCACTGCTAGCAGTCCTGCACGCCTGCGCAGAAGGCAGATAACAGTCCAGTGCTGTTTGGCACAGAATACCGGAAACACAGCCAGTTCCCGAATTAAAATAAACAGAGTGTCTTAGGCAAGTAGAAATAATAAGTTAGGAGCATGGCCTCCAATAACCAGAAGTAGTCATAGAAAGCTAGTTTGAAAGATAAGCATGATGTGACACTAATTTCCACAGCGATAGCCAGTCCAAAACATAAATGGAGAAGGCTAAAAACGTTACCTCTGTAACAATAATGCTTTTGGGCTTATGCCGTGCCAAGAAACTAAGGTGAAATTTTTTACGTTTTGCAGAGAACTGTGTTCTGCGTCATTAGAAGAAAATCTCGACTGTCCACAAGAAAAGCTTCTTGAACAATGTTCAACAACGTAAAGAATTTCACCTTAGTTTCTTGACACGGCATAAGCCCAAAAGCCTGTATCATGTCTATAAGTATGGGTCGTGAAAGCGTCAATGGTAACAATAAAGACATTTATAAAAAGATAACAAAAGTTGAAAGCTAGAAAGGAAGCTGGGATTGATAAGATTTCTGGAGATATATTAAAGGCTATGGGTTAGGATATAGTGCAATATCTGAAATACCTATTTGATTACTGTTTGCATGAAGGAGCTATACCAAATGAATCGAAAGTTGCAATAGTAGCCCCAGTGTACAAGGAAAAAGGCAAGAAACAAAGCAGATAATTACAGGCCAATCAGCTTGACATGTGTTGCTTGTAAGCTCTGGGAAAGCATTCTTCCTTATTATATTAGACACGTTTGCAAAATACTAACTAGTTTGATAGAATGGAGTTTGGGTTATTCTAAGGAAGCCCAACTTACAGGATTCCAGCAAAATATAGCAGATATTTTAGATACAGGGGGTCAAATGGACTGTATCACTGTTGACCTGTCCAAGGCTTTTGATAGGATAGATCACGGGAGATTACCGACGGAAATGAGGGCTATTGGACTGGACAAAAGAGTGGTTAAATGTGTGGCTACATTTCTAGAAAATAGAACTCAGGGAATTAGAGTAGGTGAAGCATTATCTGCCTCCCACAAGGCCAACCCCTTGTCCACGTCGTGGGAGGTGGGCAACGGCATGAAGTAGGGGATTGCCTGTAGGGGTGATGTACAGTGGGGCCTGTGTGTACCCCATGACCGCTACGGTAGCTGTGAAGGCCCTACAGGAACATTGAAAAGTGACGGCTAACGGGGCTCTGGTGAAGACCTCAACGGCAGCAACGGCGGAGAAGGGGTCCTTTGGTACGGCAAAGCTGGCGGATGAGGCAACCCTTCTTCTTGGGGATAAATAAAGAAGAAACCACTGCCTTGTGGTAAAGAGGAATCTTTAAAGGCTAAGGGAGATAACCCCTACAGAAAAATCCTGCGGTCTAGCGCAGACAGGAGGCAGTCCCTCCACTGGATTTAGGGTGCTGTGGGTTAATAACTCGCACACCTGAATTAAACTTATTACAGAAACCAGACGAAATTTATACCGGCCGGATTTTATGGAGATGACTTTTGCAATGAAATACAGAACATGAATCGGATTCTGGAATGTTAAAACTATGTATGAAACTGGCAGACTGAGAGAAGTAGTGGCAGAAATGAAAATGTTTAAACTGGAGATACTTGGGTTGAGTGAAACAAGATGGAAGGCTACGGATAGGTGAGGACAGAAGAGGGGGGTGTCTACATTTACTCTGGAAGAGAAGAAAATGATCAGCATTCATAGGTCTATGAATCTCTGGCCATTATTATTTTCTTCTCCTATTCTGTGTCTACCCATGATTTCTCTTCCTTCATTTTCATTACCAATTTTTGCATTTAGATCTCCCATCAACACCACAATGTCTTTCTTCTTTATCCCTGCCAGTGTTGATGTCAGTCTATCATAAAACTCCTCCTTTCTTACTCACAAAGAAAGCAAAAAATAGCATAATGGAATGGACCCCTGTATCACACAGGATAATTACTGTACGAATAAGAACCAAAGTTAGACCTGTGACCATAGTACAGTGCTATGTGCCAACAGAGGTAGCAGAAGAGGAAGAGAAGGAGGAGTTTTATGATAGACTGACATCAACACTGGCAGGGATAAAGAAGAAAGACATTGTGGTGTTGATGGGAGATCTAAATGCAAAAATTGGTAATGAAAATGAAGGAAGAGAAATCATGGGTAGACACAGAATAGGAGAAGAAAATAATAATGGCCAGAGATTCATAGACCTATGCAGCAATTTTGGATTGGTTATAGGTGGATCATTGTTTCCACATAAGAACTGCCACAAGATCTCATGGGTGTCACCTGATCTCCGCACAGAAAACCAAATTGATCACTTGGCGATAAGTAAAAGATGGAGACATTCACTCTTAGATATGAGGAATAAACGTGGAGAAGATGTAGGCAGCGACCATCACCTTATGATTGCTGATGTTAGATTGAAGGTGGCAGCACCAGTAAAACAGGCAGCAGTACGAACGAAACGTTTCAACTCCGGGAAATTTGGGGAACTTGAAGTGCAAAATGAATTTAAGGTACACTTTAAGAACAGGTTTGAAGCCCTTGCCGAACAACCAGATGAAGATGTAAATACCAAATGGAACACAGTCAAGGAACTCTTTCATGACACGTGTGAAGAGATAGTGGGCTACAGAGCGCCAGGGAGGAAAGAATGGATATCGGATGACACTTGGGAATCAATCCAAAAGCGAAGAGAGTGTAAGGCACTTGTCAACTCCAGTAGAACAAGAAACCAGAAAGCAGTAGCAATGGAAAAATACAGGGAGGCCAACAAGGAGGTTAAGAAGAAAGTGAGGAGAGATAAACAAGTGTTTACAGACCAACTGGCAACACAAGCAGAAGAAGCAGCAAGAGTCGGCAACAGCAAAGAAGTATATGCCATTACGAGAAAGCTTTTGAGGAGGAACTTTTCAGGGCAAAAACCAATCAGAGATGCAAACGGAGTAGCCTTGACATCTGAGACACAACAATTGGAAAGATGGAGACATCACTTAATGGAAGTACTCAATCTTGGTGAGGAATCAAGAACGGAAGAAGTTGAAACCATTTTGGAGGATCCAGACATATCGGTAGAACCACCAACACGACAAGAGATTGCCAAGCAGTGAAACAAATGAAGAGTGGCAAAGCAGCAGGTGTAGATAACATTATCCCAGAAGCCCTAAAGGTAGATCCAGATTTAACAGCGGAAATCATGGAGCCACTTCTAACACTAATATGGAACAAAGAACACCTCCCTGAGGAGTGGAAGAAGGGCGTCCTCATCAAGATACCGAAGAAGGGTGACCTCTCAGATTGCAATAACTGGAGGGGAATAACGTTGCTCTCATATGGGGGAAAAGTGATGTCAAGAGTCATACTGAACAGAATAAGCATAGTCGTTGACAGGAGACTACGTCAAGAACAGGCAGGTTTCAGAGAAGGCCGGTCTACTGTATATCAGATTAACACACTAAGGCTAATCATTGAACAATTTGCTGAGTATCAGACATCTCTGTATATACTTTTCATTGATTTTGAGAAGGCCTTTGACTCTGTCAACCGGAGGAAAATGTGGAAGGCTATGGAAAAGTCTTACACAGACAATGTATGATGGATATACTTGTCAAGTAGAAAATAAAGGGAAGCTGTCTGAACCTTTTGCTGTAGAATCTGGAGTAAGACAAGGATGTCTACTGACGCCAATCTTGTTTATCATGACACTGGATTGTATGCTGAGAGAGGCAACGAATAGAAAACGTGGCATTACGTGGGGATTAAATAACCGATTGGAAGAACTGGATTATGCGGATGATCTGTGTCTTCTTGCAGAATGTTTTCAGGACATGGAAATCAAACTGAATGACTTAAAAATAGAAGCTAAAGAAGTAGGCTTAAAAATTAATAACAAAAAGACTAAAGAAATGCACATAAACCATCGTAACAATTGCAACTTGACTCTAGATGGAATGGATATAGAAAGGGTAGAGGAATTTTGCTACTTAGGAAGCATGGTAAGCCAGGATAGAGGTGCTTTTAGAGATGTGGTGAGTCGTATAAATAAAGCCAAAGGAGCTTTTGCACAGTTACGACCAATATGGAGATCCCCTCACATTTGTATAAAAACGAAGCTAAGGATATTCAACTCAAATGTTAAATCTGTGTTACTGTATGGAAGTGAGACCTGGAAAGTGACCAAAGACATTACCACAAGGTTACAGACTTATAAATCGGTGTCTGAGGTACATTATGAGAATATGGTGGCCAAAAACTACCTCAAACAAAAACCTTTGGGAGGCCACAAGTCAAAGTCCCATACAGGAACAGATAATGAGAAGAAAATGGAGATGGATTGGGCACACCCTGAGAAGACCACAAGAGAGTATCACAAGGCAGGCACTGAGTTGGAATCCACAAGGCAGTTGCAGGCAAGGCAGACCGAGGATTACCTGGAAGAGAACCATAGATAAGGAGATTGCTGGAGTTAACAAGACATGGAGGGAGGTGAAAGCATTGGCGCCAGATAGAACAAGCTGGAGAAATTTCGTTGAGGCCCTATGTTCCGCATGGAATTAAAGGAAATAAGTAAGTAAGTAAGTAAGTAAGTAAGTAAGTAGCATTATCTAATCCTGTAATGATTAAGAAGGGTTCCTGCAAGGCAGTACTACTGGACCTTTATGTTTTCTTTTCTTCTTCTTTTATGACCACATAGGATCACTTTAGTCAGTCCGTCGTTCAGGTCTCTTTGAAGGGATTGTTCGGCCTTTGCGGTCCTCCCAGTACTTCTTCAGACGCTCCGATCTTCGTGCCCTTTCCTCAGTTGAAAATGTGCGTGTTGTTGGTTTGTTTTGTGCAAGGGTAAAGCGGAGGTTTGTATTCTTGAGTTTTGTATTCAATTTTATCTTATTTGTGGTGTCTTCTGTTGTAAGGCCTATTTCCTTCAGATCCTCTCTTACTTCTCTGATCCATTTACATCCTGTTATGGTATTTTTTGAGACGAGATTGTGTTGTACTAGTTGTTTCAGAAGTCTCGAATCCTGCATCCTCATGATATGTCCAAAGAATCCCAGTCTCCTCTTACGCATAGTATCTGTAATGGGTTCTAGCTCTTTGTACACGACTTTGTTAGGTATTAACCGCCACTGTCCATCTTTATGGTATTTTTTGTTGATGCAGGTTCTTCCAATCCTCCTTTCAATTTTCTGAAGTCTGTCAGTCTTTGATTGTTTATTCAGGTAAAAGAGTGTTTCTGCTG
The DNA here is from genome assembly GCF_040414725.1 of Anabrus simplex. Classification (NCBI taxonomy): domain Eukaryota; kingdom Metazoa; phylum Arthropoda; class Insecta; order Orthoptera; family Tettigoniidae; genus Anabrus; species Anabrus simplex. The sequence continues at coordinate 1,220,899,809 of NC_090266.1, forward strand.
CATATGTAGCTTCCGGTTTTATAACTGTGTTGTAGCGTTTTATTTTTGTATTTATTGATAGACATTTCTTTTTGTAGATATCCCATGTTAATTTTTGTGCTTTAGCTAATCTATTTGTTCTTACTTGGATTGAGATTTTTTCATTTAAGTTATGTGTTATTACTTCTCCAAGAAATTTAAAATGAGTTACTATTTTGATTTTATTACCACTTATTTTAGCTGTGTTTGTTTTTGGGGCATAATTTCTGCTTTTTCAAATGATATTTTGAGGCCAATTTTATTTGCAATGTTTTGAAGTTTTGATATCTGGGTTTTTGTTTCTTTTATGTCCACTGCTAGTAATGCTAAATCGTCAGCAAAACCCAGGCAATTTGTTTTGATTTTTCGGCCAATCTTTATTTTGGGGGGACATTTTCTAAACCATTCCCTCATTACCATTTCTAGAGCACAGTTAAATAATAGTGGTGAGAGCCCATCTCCCTGCCGTAGTCCAGTTTTAATTTCAAACGTCTCTGATGTTTCATCCCTAAACTTCACTTTAGATTTGGTATTGGTGAGAGTCAATTTTATCATGTTTATTTATTTGGGGTGTAGTCCAAGGTGTCTTAAAATTTTAAACAGAGATTCTCTATGGCTGCAATCATAAGCTTTCTTGAAATCTACAAATGTTATCACCATATCTCTGTTTCTTCTCCTGTTATAGTCCATTATCAACTTAAGACTCGTGATCTGATCAGAACAGCTCCTCCAGGGTCTGAAACCTCCTTGATATTCTCCTAGTTCTTTCTGAAGTTGTAAACTTATCCTACTAAGGATGATTATTGAAAATATTTTGTATGTTATGTCTAGGAGCGAGATACCCTTTAGTTATTAGGGTCGGTTTTGTCCCCTTTTTTGTGCAGTGGGTGAATGAGGGCTGTTGTCCAGTGTTCTGGTAGTTCTTCTTTAATCCAGATAGAGACAAGTTGTTAATGGAGGGCAACTTTTGCTGATGTTCCTGCATATTTCCAGATTTCCGCAAAGGTCTGATCTTCTCCTGGTGCTTTGTAGTTTTTTAATTTATTCAGAGCTTGGTAGACTTCCTTTATTGTGGGGGAATTGATGTTCTCTGGTGGTGTTTTTATCGGGGTGTTGGTGTCCAAATGAAGGAGTTCTGTAGGTTCCTCACAATTTAAAAGCTTGTTGAAATGTTTAGCCAGAATTTCTGCATTGTCTTTATTGTTATGGGCCAGCTTACCATCTTCATCCTTCATCAGTAGGGTCGGGGGTTCACATTTTTGGAGCTGCTTTCTGAAGGTTTTGTAGTAGTCCCTTGATTGGGTTTTACTGAACTGTTCTTCAATTAACTGCAGGGTGTCCTTATGATGTTGTCTTTTTATTCTTCTTAAGACTTGGGTAGTTTCTTTTCTCTGTTTTACTAGCTTTTGATAGGATATTTCTGTCTTTTGGGACTGATGTAATAGCCATGCCTGATGTCTTTTCTCCACTGTTTCATCACATTCACTGTTCCACCATTGGTGTTTCTTACGTGGTTTAATTGGAGCCAGGTCTTCTGCAATTTGTTTAAGGTTGTGTACTAAATCTTCAAATTTATCTGTGATTTTTATTTTTTCAGTTGCTTTCTGGTAATTTTTGTTGTTGATTAGCTGGGTAGGATCTATTTTTCTTTTAGTTTTAAGGGCTTGCTTTTGTTGTCTCCTCTGGGGAGTGAGTTTAATTTTAATTTTAACTACGTAGTGATCTGAACCTGTGTCTATTCCTCGGAGGACTTTGACGTTATAGATCTCTTTGTGGTGGTATTTGTCCATGCAGACGTGATCCAGTTGCCATTCTCCTTTAGTGTAGTCAGGGTGTTTCCATGTTTTGAGTTTTTGAGGTTTCCTCTTAAAACATGTAGATTTTGAGATTAAATTTTGGTTTCTACAAAGGTCAACTAGTCTCTCTCCATTTTTATTTGTTTTCTTGTGTGCTGGCCATTTTCCGATGATGTCACGGTATTTTCATTCTCTGCCTAGTTGAGCGTTGAAGTCGCCTATTAATAATTTTATATGGTGCTTGGGTATGTTATCTATGGTCTGGTCCAATAGGTCCCAAAATTCTCCTGTTTCCTCCTGGCCTTTTGAGGAGTTGTTTTTATCATTAGTGGGAGCATGGGCATTTATTATGGTATAGATTTTATTAGATGCCTTTAAGGTGAGCATTGAGAGTCGTGGAGACTGATCTGAATTCTTGAACCGAGTTTATTATCTTAAGGCTGACCAAAAATCCTGTTCCAAATTATGGGACATTCTTCATCACTCTCTTCCCAGGTATACCTTTATAAAGTCTGTACCCTTGAGATTCCAAGGCATCCTGGTCAGTGTTTCTAATTTCCTGTAATCCCATGATAATTTTGTGTTGGTCCATTATGTCGGTGATCACTTTTAGTTTACCGGTTTGCATGAGTGAGTTTATGTTGTGTGTAGAGAATTATGTTATCTGCTTTGGTTTGATTCTTGATTTTGTCTCATTCGTGTATGTAGTACTGGGGTATTTCCGTGCCTCCGACTTCACGGTATCTTTCAGGTGGCAGCCCACCGTATCCGAATGCTGCCCTCTCTGAACTCTTGGTTCAGCCGGTGGAGTATTCCTTAAAAGATCTTCCATGGTTGACTGTCACGGTGTCACCTGTGTAGGACTAGGTCCCGAATTACTACTCTGGATGTGATCCAGTGAGGTGATAATGAGGCCGCTCCTCTGGAGTACAGACGCTTTGTGCAGCCGCCCCTAAACTGGAGAACAGACGCTGCATAATGGATTCCAGTGGCATTTCCTCCACTGTGGGGACCATCACCCCACCCAAAGGGGCTCATTCGCCCGAAGCCGTTGGCCCCCTTAGGGAGTCAGGTTATTTCCCGCCGCCCAACACTTGGCATTGGCAGTTTTACAGCTGGGTGCCAGACCACCAAACCCTCCTCCTTTCTCATTCCGGACTTGGGACCGGACAATGGCGGAGTTTATGTTTTCTTTTATATATATAAATTATATGAGTTAAGATCTGGAATCACAGATAAGGCTATTTGCGATTGTGTTATACTGTATAGAGTAGTAAATGAGCTGCAGGATTGTGAGCGACTGCAGGTAGACTTAAACAATGTTCTGAGATGGACAGACAATGGTATGAATGTAAGGGGGATGACAAGTCAAGTTGTAAGTTTCACCAAGGGAAAAAGCCCTCTCAGTTTTAACTATTGTGTTGATGGGGTGATAGTACCTGATGGGGAACTGTGTAAGTACTTAGGTGTTATTAGAAGGAATGATCTTCATTGGCATAATCATATTAATGAGGTAGTTAAGATCTCTTCACATGGTTTTGAGAGTAGTTATGGGTTGCAGTAAGGATGTAAAGGAGGGGGCGTATAAGTCTCTGGTAAGACCACAGTTAGAGTATGACTCCAGTGTATGGGATCCTCACCAGGACTACTTGATATGAGAACTGGAAAAAAATTCAAAAGAAAGCAGCATGATTTGTTCTGGGTGATTTCCGACAAAGGAGTAGTGTTACGGAAATGTTTCGAACATTGGGCTTGGAAGACTTGGGAGAATGGAGACAAGATGCTATGTTGTATCATATCTGCCAACTTTTAGAAACCAAAAATAGGAAGATTTTTTAATTCTTGGATTTCATCACATATATTCCACCACAGTCTACGTGAAAAAAGTCAGGAAAAAAGGCATTCATATCTACAGTTACAATGCGAATTGACCATTAAATTTAAAATCTTCAACTAAGAAAACAAAAATGGTTACAAGAAAATGTACCTAATCAATCTCATTTATGACACATACGAAGCCAGCTACATTGGACGCACCGTCACCAAAACTGAAGACCACTTGACATACAAAACCTACAGAAAACCTACACAAACCTCCAATACTATAAAAGTAGATTCCACTCACCCTAATGCACACAAAAAGGCGGCATATTACAGTACGATATACAGAGCTTTCAACATACCCCTGTCCCCCAGAAGAATTAAATAAGGAACTAAACCTAATTCAAGAAATAGCGGAGCATAACGGATACAATAGAAACATGATAAACAATATCATTCACGAGATAAAACATCAACCGAAATCCAAATTAAGTAGAAACAACAAAATAAGAAAGACTACGCACTTTTTACCTTTAACAACACCCACATCCACCCCATAACTAATATTTTCAAAAGACAATCTAAGAATAGCTTACAGAACCACACGCAATAATGCTTCCATTTTAATTAACACTAAATCTGTCAACGTAAACAGCAAATACAGCCACTCAGGAGTGTACCGCATAAAATGCAATGATTATGAAGCCAGCTACATTGGATGCACCGGCAGATGTTTTTCTTTTCGCTACAGCGAACACGTCAATGCCACTAAATATAATCATTTTTATCCATAGGGCAACATGTCGAAGAGCACAAGCATAAGTTCACTAATATCGAGAATGATATTGAAATTTTAAATATGAACCCCACAGGCCCATTGCTCAATATAATGGAAGATTTTTATATCAATATGGACCAATAAGCTAATCCCAACCTCAACTTAAATGAAATCACAGATAACACAAACATTCTCTTGAACACAGCCATTCCCATTCTAAAAGACACATATTTAAAAAGAATCAAGAGACACAAACCCACACACAACCCAAAAGACACCCCACTCCACCCCACCACCTCTCAATCGGAACACAACGACAGCCACACAACGTACACGCAACAGTGTGCAGCACACTCCCGACTATAGCACACAAACCATTTAGCAGGCACACTCTATATCAGTTAATCTAATTCCTACTTCCTTTTTCTTTCTCAGATTTTTGAATCTACCTGAGCATAAATGCAAGTATGAAGAGGGGAGCTCTATCAATTTACTTTCTATAATTTCAAAATTTCATCCATAGCATGATATGCCTCAACAAGGATCCTGAAAGCTAGCATGTATCAGCAACAACATACACTAAGAATGAAAGTGCCTGTTAAAAAAGCTACAGAACCTCAGTCTACTACGTTCCCTGCACCTTGATTGTATTTATACAACAACAGTTGGACATACTGCATAAATATTTGAACTTGACACCAAAACCTCAGAGATCCTTTATTCTATAAGAACTATATTTTCAACCTCAGCTATACAATTTTTGGAATATGTGGCATTCAAGGGACTCCAGCATGCCAAAGCCCTTCATTGTACCATATGTATATATCTTAACAGTAGTATTATATTAGAATAAGGCATTCTTGTTAAATTAGTTTTTAATAATGTTTTATGTACAATCGCTATTAAGCAGGTTCACCAAGAGCTGATGATTACCTATTTACGGGTCGAAACCGGTACTGTTTTAATGTAGATAATTTTAAACATTTTGTAAATAACGTATTGATTAGGTGGAAAACTCATCCTTCATACTTGTGTTAATAATGAAATTAGTTTTTAATAATGTTTTATGTACAATCGCTATTAAGCAGGTTCACCAAGAGCTGATGATTACCTATTTACGGGTCGAAACCGGTACTGTTTTAATGTAGATAATTTTAAACATTTTGTAAATAACGTATTGATTAGGTGGAAAACTCATCCTTCATACTTGTGTTAATAATGGTTATGTCACACCGACACACACAACAAAATGCATAATACCGTATTTTCCCGCGTAATTAACGCACTTTTTTGATGAAAATACAGGCAAAAACTTTGGATGCGTAAATTATTCAAGCAATTCAGATCTTTACAAATTACTTACAATTCATTTACTTTTAAAAGATACATCAAATATAATATAAACACAATTGGTTCAACTCATTTGTGGTTATTGTCATTTTGCGTAAAATTCCGGCGCGAGATTTTTTCTGAAAAGCCAAATAGGGTACATCAGGTAAGTTAGACACGTGGGTTCGAAGTACCGACACCAGAAAATATTACGAGCTGACAATACGACCTGAATGACATACCAGCAAAAAAACCTGTCCAATACGAGAAGGGCCGGGTATCGAAGGAGGGACCCTGCTACATTACCCCAAACCATTCGTATCCAATCTTGTACGAGTGACTTGTCCATCCACACTTTTTCTTGAATACAAACGTGGATCACTCGCGGAAATTTTGCTTTAGGCACTGTTTTTCGTTTTAGAACAATGAAAGGTGCAAGCTTTCTGCCATCAGCTGTTACAGCAAGCATTGCAGTACCGGTAGATCATTGTTTTTTACTTCCGGTAGCACGTACGATAACTCTGTATGTTTAAATGTGACAACATTATAATGTATTGAACAGGTGGATTCATAATAAAACTTTGTTATTGTATATCAACAGATTTCAATACGGATTAAAACATGAGATTAGTCACTTGTAATGAAATAGCCAACCAGCTAATACAAACAAGAAGAATAGATATCTGAATCTCAAAATCAAAATCAGTAAGATATCCAAAGATGTTTGGTTCTTGAAAGAATGTTTGAAATGTAAATTAGTACCTAGGTTTTAAAAATTTATACAAAGAAAAAACATATCTAATTCAAAGGTAGCAGATACTCAAAACAAAATAAATGAGATCTGGCTGAAAAGTGAAATTAAAGCTCTCTATAGGAAGAAATCATTTTTGAACTTGCAATTATATTGTACACAATTGGAAATTGCACAACAATTATCTCCCTTAGAATGGAACTCTATCCAAAATCATATAACAGAGAAACTTGCAGACGTTTTAGACAAGAAACAAAAAACCCTAGATAACAAACTTACACTCTTGAAAGAAAACAAACCAAATCATAACAAATCTAACAATAGAGCAGATAATCCTAATTCTAACCTTAAAAACATTCCCACCACTATCAATCTCTCAAACACAAACTTCACTGATAATGAAATGAACCTATTAGATAAAGGTTCAAAATTTAATTGGCCTAACTCACAAAAAGTAGAAGACGTAATCAATGTAGTAGCAGAAGTTGAATCAAACTTGAATAAATTAACACCAGATATACAAAACGACATCAGATTTGAAGTTAAAAAGAAGCTCCCAACTTTCGTAAGGGAAATAAACAAAAGTTCTAATCCCACTCTCATAAAACAAATAATGACACTAAAAACAAAGCTAAGCAAAAATAATGTAGTTGTTACCAAAGCAGACAAAGGTGAAACCACAGTCCTTTTAAATAAAAATGACTATATTGAAAAAACAGAAGAATTCTTTTCAGACAAAACCTACACTGTAGTAAACCAAGATCCCCTAAATAAGATTCAACGGAATCTGAAAATTATCCTTAAGAATTCTACTTTTTTATTTCATGAACAAGAAAACCAACAAATGATAAGTATGAACCCAAAGTTACGAACGGCTAGGGCATTGCCCAAATTGCATAAACCCAACGTACCCATATGTCCTATAATAAACAGAAATAGTCCCACGTATAAAACATCCAAATTTATACACTATTTCCTCAAAAGACATTACAAGTTTAATACGAATCGACAATCAAAAATTCAATAGAATTTTGTAACAAACTAGGAAAATTCAGTTTACAACCACAACATAAAATGGTTTCATTCGACGTAACCAACATGTATCCAAATATACCGGTTAAAGAAACCATCAATATCATCAAACACAATCTCCTTACACACAGTAAATTAAGTAAATGTGAAATAGATGAATTCGTAAACCTAGTGAAATTTGTATTAAACAATAATTACTTCACATTTAATAAAAATATTTACCATCAAACATGCTTAGCAATGGGAGACCTCGCGTCGGACATACTGACAGACATTTATATGGATCATTTGGAGCAAATCAAAATAAATTCAAAAATAAATGGACTTTGCCTTTGGATCAGGTATGTAGACGACACCTTTGTCATAATAGATAGCCAAAAAAATGATAGTGAAAAAATCCTAAATTTCTTCAATAATATTGACCCAAATATAAAATTCACGAAAGAAGATGAAACTAACAACTCAAACTTCCTGGATATTAATGTAACACGAATAGGAGATAGATTCGAATTTCAAATATTTAGAAAACCATCATACGCTCCTCTAATGATAAAAAATGATTCTCTTCACCCAAAATCACATAAACAGGCGGCTTTTTACAATTTAGTTTATAGAGCTCTCAAAATCCCCCTTTCAGATAGTAACTTAAAAAAGGAACTCAATTTTATAAAAGATATGGCCTCAATTAATGGATATAAAACAAATATGGTCAATCGGATCATCAATAAAGTAAAACAAAAGTTAGTAACTAATCTTACTCCCGAAAAAACTAAGCAATCCAAATTCGCAACATTTACACTCACCAATCCAGCCATTTTTCAAATAACTAATCCTATCAAAAAACGAGATGTTAATATAGCATTCAAGACACAAAATACAAACAGAAACATTTTCTTCAACCACAATAGTATAAATTCTAACAATAACCCTTATCTAAGTTCTGGCATCTATACATTAACATGTGTAGAATGTAAATGTTCATACGTCGGCCAAACTGGCCGTAGCTTTCTCACAAGATACTTAGAGCACGTTAATGCTACAAAGCACAACAAACCTTCCGCGATGAGTGCTCACATGAGAGAGTCAGGCCACCAATTTACAACTATAGAGAAAGACCTAAAAATTACAAAGAAGATAGAAAAAGGCAAACTAACGACAGAATTAGAAAATATTTATATCCACTTAGACCAGTATTTCAATAAAGAAAAAAATTAAAATGACGAAATTGAAATAAGAAATCCGTTAAACGAACAATTACCTAAACTATTAAAGACGCTTAATCTAGAAAAAAGTAGCTTTGCCAAAGTTTTCATTCCCAAAACAACTAATAATCATGTAACATTAAAGAACTCAACCCCTCCCTGCGCTCCTACTAGACATTCCCCTTCCAAAACCACACCCACAAACATTTCTCCTCCTACCCCTACTCCCTCCCCTCAACCCCCACCACCTCACTCTTACAACACAAGGAGTAGACACAGAACAGGCAGTCACCACATAACCTCGGATAACACCAAACTGACAAACAGCAATTGGAGGGGTAAGTGAAGTTTCTAGAAGCACACTCTTAACTAGCAACACAACTTCCGATTACTTACAAGATTCCTTTTCTTGTTAGACATTCAACAAGATAAACCAAGCAACAACTTTTAAATACGAGTGTTGATTTACGTCCCTTTCAATCATACCTTATCAAATCCATTAGTTCAACGTACGGTCACTGACATCTATAAGAGCATATCTATTCAACAGCATTCGCCGAGGTCAAATGACAACAAGCATTCAAATTTCTTGAAGACCAACATTCATCCTGTTACAAGTTCAATCATCAAATTGACGATAAATTTGAATCTTTATAGACTCTTATCCACAAGGGATAAATAACTTTTTTACTAGATCTCATTGCTAAGAAAATTTTCAAATTTATCTCCTAAGATTGATTTTCACGTCTTTCTAAGATTTTAGACATGATATATATATATATATATATATATATATATATATATATATATATATTTGATTTGGCTGATGATGCTCTCTAAAGGAGCGAAACATGTCCCACATATAACTTTTTAACTAATGAAGATATATATATTTATTTTAAATTTTATTTAATATTTTAGTTATCTTTCTTCCACAATTTTAATGTATCTTCCTATTAAGCACATGTAATTAAGGCATGTATACAAAGATTTTGTATTTTATGATATTCTAATAGAGTAAGTTCTAAGTTTGTGAAAAAATGGTCTAATTGTTCTTAAGTCATTATTTACATACATAACAATTATTCGAGATTCAGATTTGGCTGATGATTCTCTCTAAAGGAGCGAAACATGTCCCACATATAACTTTTTAACTAATGAAGATATTTTAAATGTGACAACATTATAAAATATTGAACAGGTGGATTCATAATAAAACTTTGTTATTGTATATCAACTCTGTATGTTCCTTTCTTACTGATTGTTCGACTTTGTGGCATATGGAAACTGACTGGCATCTGACCTGCAGTTCTTATAAAGGAGATAAAATATTCCTTCACTTTACGTTTCTCAATCACAAAGCGATGAAAATGGTTGAAATCATTAGTCATTTTTTGGCATAATGTTGTTCTTTGTCGAAGGGAAAGTCCATTTCTCTTCATAAAATTAATCAAGCCTCGGGTAACCTTCAAATCCGAGACACTGATTCCATGTGCCGATGCTATTTGTCATTCTTTAAAATACAGCATTTCGTGAGAAACGGCTTATCCAACATTGCGTAAGAAAATCGTATATTTAAGCAGATAATCCTCTACTTCCGGAAACTTTCCGCGTTTTGGTCCGTGAAATGCTTTGTGAGACTTGTTGGCCGCTTGAAGTGCATTTCTGTTACCGCGGTAGCGCATGTTTGATTTGGACACTGGATACTTGCTGCCCACTGCTCTATTCCCGTATGTTTCGGCGTAACTGATCACCGCGAGTTTGTATGATGCAGTATTACTCCAATACAGTGGACTGACAATTTTGAGATCACAGAATATCCCGTACCCAAAACAGTCGCCGTTAAACTAGTGCAGTGGGAATTCCTAACGGCTAATAACAGCACGTTGCCCTGTGTTCGGAATGCCCGCTTTCACAATAGGAAGCCAGCTACTTGAGTAGTTGACATCTTTATTTCGAAACGCATCCGGAGACAAGTGATGGATGTTCGAAGTTGTGGGTGCATCAAATACGTGAACATTTCTTTTTCTCCAATTTGGACCCAAAAATAGTGGGATGCGTAAATTATGCAAGGGCGTTAATTACGCGAGAAAGTACGGTAGTTTCCTTTATCAGACGGTAAAATGAATGGAAATTAATAGGTATCTCTGAATACTTGGAGATAACGTTTATTATATTTTTTGGCCATAACGAGAAAAGAAAATGCCAGAAACTGTCACCGACACAACACCCTTACAAACATTCAACTCATTAAAATTATGCACTTAAATACGCGAAACTACCACATACAAAACAATTCAATATGTCCAATATATTATTAACATACGACTTTGACAGAGGGGGAAGCATAGAAATGCAAGAAAAAACACGTGGCCTAAAACTCCGACGAAACTACGCACAGAAACGATTTTAACAGCGCGCAAACAACACAATAACAAACTCATTCTTTCACCCCGATTAACCGAGTTGTTAGCGCGCGCTAGCCTCTTGCTTGCAGGACGATCGCCGCCCCGAATCCCCACCTATATCAAGCCCACACACTGCTGTGGTGAGCAGGAAACGCAATACACACAGGCGACTGACGAAACACTCACGAATTAAAGTAACAAAAGTAACAAATGAGGTTTCGTAAATTACACAAGCACAAAATAATTTATCCTTTATCCTAGGGTACGAGTATTGGCCGTACTAGAGGTAATATTAGTAAAAAATTGGAAGAAGTAAAAATAAATCGGAAAATCGGAAGACGAGTTAAAAACCGGAACGTTTCCGTGTAAATCGGAAGGGTTGGCAGGTATGGTGGTATGTTTCGAGCTGTCAGTGGTGAGTTGTCATGGAATTATAAAAGTAGAAGAATAAGCTTGAGTGGAACTTTTAAAAGTAGGAAAGGTCATAACATGAAGATAAATTCAAGAGGGCAGATTGGGGCAAATAGTCATTTATAGCACAAGGAGTAAGGGATTGGTATAAATTATCAAGGGAAATGTTTGATAAATATCAAAGTTCGTTGAAAATATTTAATAAAAAGCCAAGTAAACAACTGATAGGGAATATGTCACCTGGGCGATAATCCACAATACAGATCACTGATGACTGATTGATTGATCTCCCTCTTCTTGTTTTATCTCACTCCATTCATCTTGTATACATTTCTCCTTAACTTCCAGGAACTGCTCTAAAATCATCTACATCCATTTTGTGCAGCATATAATATATTAAACAACTCCCTTGTTTCTTTCCCCAACAAACATGTCAATACCATGATCCTGTCACTTACATATTTTAACTCTAACTCTTTTACTCTTCTGAACATTACACCTATCCCATTTCTTATGTTGAAGGCAATGAAATGGTACCTTAGTCAAATAAAGATGAATAAAGGTCTAATTAGACTATTGTGTTAGTGTAGAAAAACTGAAGACTACATGTTGGCACACAGAGGAAACAAGTGGAATAAAAAGCAAAGCTTTTAAATCAGAGTGCCATGGCTCAGCTGGAAAACACATTTTCAACAAGGGGCCAAACATTTGCTTGTTGTGATGCTTGTTGTTTTAAGGGGCCTAACATCAAAGGTCATTGGCCCTGGGCCAAACATTTTACTAAGCTTTCAAATATAAGGACAGTCTCCTGAAAGCTTGAGAATTTTGATAATCTAGTCTCACCAGGATCAAATGTAAGTTCAGAAATATTCCCCTTTTATAAAATAACACTTCAAGGACAAAGAAACAAATACATAGGGGAAATATGGCCACCAAGATAGTTTCTGAACTGAAAAGGCAAATAATAAAATGGAACTTCTTGTAAACTTGTAATGGTAGTTTTATCATTTCTTGTAAATGTTTGCCAAAAGAAAAAACTTCAATGCACAAATAATTATACTTGTTTCATGCCATTAAGAAAAGGAAATGTTTAGCTAAAACAACAGATTTTAAACAAAGGATACACAGAAAAGGTAAAATAAGAATACTGACCAGCAGCGTGGAAAGGTAGCTGTACAGGCTTGCTGGCACCATCCGGTTCTAATCCAGGATCATCCAGAAAATCATCTCGAAGCAGCTCACGCAACTTCAGGTCCTCTTCTTCCTTGTTCACTTTTCGATCATGCTAGTGTAAAAAAAGAAAAGAAAAAAAACCCTGAATATAGAATGAAAAATGTTGAAATCTTTACAAATATAAGACAGTGACTTTATGCAACACAGATATTCTTTCTTACAATGTATTTGTATTCCATTTAGAGTTTACAGTTTGCCCAGAGATTTTAAGCCTCCTCTTTGATAGTGCATGTTAAAAGGTAGCTCCGGATCCCAAGATAGCGGGTTCAAACCTGGTAGAGGTAGGCAGATTTTAAAGGGAGGTATTTATCCAACAAAATTAATTCAAAACTCATCCATAGTTTCCTGCCATCCAGTAGAGTAAAACGGAACATCAAAATCGGCCTTAGCAGCTGATTAGCACCTTAATATATGTACATATTTTTGAAGACTCTTGTCTGTAGAGTGGCACTGTATGGAGGTGAAACATAGACAGTAACTATTTCAGAAAGCAAGAGAATAGAAGCTTTTGAAATGCAGTGTTAGAGAAGAATGCTGACGGTGAGAATCAAATGAAGAGATACAGAATCACATTGGTGAGAGGAGAAAGATTTGTACAAATTTGATCCGAGGAAGAGAAAGAATGATAGAGCATATCATAACATATTGAAGACTAGCCCCAGAGATCTCAATATTACTGCGACCAGCAGTTGTGGACGGGAAATCTCAATTTTTATGCACTGGCTTAGTTTGCAGCTTGCTGCACTGTCTGTTAGCTGCAATTTCAACTATTTGCCATCATATCATGGAGTAGTAGGATCCTTGATGTTGGTACCGATTTTGTTTTCCACATTCACGATCACTGTAACCACGAAAACAACCTATATACACGGGTTATACTATGCGCATGCCTACAGACAATTGTCAGGATGTCGTGCCCATGGCAACATGCTTTGCACGAAAACGAAGTATTTCAACATTCATATGCAGATTCATTATCTGATGTGCTAAATCTGCCACATGGGTAACAATCCATGAGAAATTTTGCAGTATCTCAGGTGACAGTAAGTGACGGGTTACGAGAATTCCCGCTTTTATGCATCTCTTATTTGCTTAATCACTGACAATTGTGGATGAGGTTATGAGTTCCAAATGGTGTGGTCACGGAATATAAACTATCGCTACAGCCTTCTTTCTTTAAACCTTCACGTATTTAACAAAATAATATCGGATATGTTGGGCTATTTCCTGGAGCTCCGGCGTGGATGTGAACATGGCGCGGTGCATTTCGTTGCTGATGGATACCAATATTTGCGATTAATTATATGCAGACCGGTTATCATAGGTACCGAGTGACAGTGAATTGCATATTTCTAATGATTAATGGCTAACACTAAATAGGGAGCAACCGTAAACAAAAATGATTGTATACTTTATACAGTAAGTACACGAAAGGCACAAACAGGGGATTCCCACTACATTATGCTTAGGAAGACTACTAAATGGAGTCACAAACTGTACTGCTGTACAGACTACTAAGCAACCTAGTGAGTATATGCTCTAAGTCCGAGGTTGATATCTTGAATACTTTCCGAGTTGCAATAGTTTGAGTGCAGCAGGGTAATTTCCTTCTTGGAGGATTGAGCTATCTTGTCTACATGGAATAGCAGCCTCATTCGGAGCCTGTCCTCAATGTGTTAAGACACCCAGGTCTTGTTCAGTTAGGAAAGTGTAGGCAGTAAAAATGGCCAAGGTATGAATATGACAAATTAGTGTAGATAGAGGATGGAGCAGTTACGTAGAAATGAAAAGATTAGCACAGGATAGGGTGGCATGGATACGTGCATCAAACCAGTCTACAAACTGATGACCCAAACAACATGTATAAACAGGCTGGTCAGAAATGTGAACCAGGTATTTGGTCGTACTCATAAATAATTTGAAAGAAATAATTTGATCTCTCTCGCTGTCATCATTTTATCAGCTGCTGAAGTTAGCCAATCAGATCACTTCATGGGCGAATTCAAATGAAACTTGTAGCATATGATTCAAATGGGTTTTGCGAGGCGCTAAATCTGCATGCGGCTTAAGACCAGCTCGAAAGAACCAATCGCCAAGCTTTCTGTGCTGGGAGTGTTCAAGGACATGCGTCTGGTTGCGAGAAGTGCTGGATGATAATGAGGTGGGAACAGGCACATAGCTTACTCCTGTCAAATGACACCAAGGAGTCTGCCAGAGGTTTGAAATTGAATTTAGGCTTTTGACATGCTATCTAGTGATTACAATGTGTATACCACCACATCTCCTACACTACCAGCAAACATTCTGATAGTGAATATTTTTTTCCGCCAACAGGACTGGCACCTGCTAGCCACAGCATCAGCCCATAGAGATTTGATGCCGTATTATTATTATTATTATTATTATTATTATTATTATTATTATTATTATTATTGTAAGACTTATGCGGATGTTTTGAGAGACGTTTGGAGTAAAGCGAAGCCAGAAGAAAGCGGGACAGATATTCAGTCAATTCGTAAAACAAGAGCGGGGGCTGTTCTTTTGGAATTTAAGAAAATCACGCAAAATGAGAACAGGAACATCTTTAATAAATCTTTGAGGGATGTCGTTGGACAAGATGATGAAGTGAAAGCTCTGATTTCCCGAACAACACTTGAAATTCGGGATATGAATGATGCTACCAGTGCTGTGGATGTAGACGATGCTGTAAGGCGGGATTTGGGAAATTTCAATGGTGAGATAAAAATTATAGTCACAAAATCGAACAGCAGGGGGCAGAAACTCACCGTAGTAGAGCTGGAAGACAAAGTGGCTATAAAACTTCTGGAAGCTGGTCTAATCAAACTAGGATGGCTCTACTGCAGGATAGAAAAAGAATTGTGGTACCCCGTTGCTTTCGATGTCTTTCTTACGGACATCATGCATGTATCTGCAAAGGTCCAGACAAAAGTAAGCTTTGTTTCAAGTGTGGAGAAACTGGACACAAGGCAGCAGGCTGCAAAGCAAATCCATGATGTGTAATTTGTACAGACAGGGGTGTAGAAGAGAATAAACGAAATCACGTACCTGGCTCAGGTGCCTGCATTGCATTTCGTCAAGCTCTTGAGGAGGTCAAAATCAAAAACAAATGATATGAACTATTCAGGCAATTGTGCACAGAAGTCAGACAGCAAACGATCTTTTGACTCAGCTGACCTTTGAGGAAGGAGCAGATCTACTATTACTCAGTGAACAGTATCATGACAGGGATCACCCAGGATGGTTCGCAGAGAACCTTGGGACAGCTGCAATTTGGATACCAGATCTGAGAAAATTTACGGTTAGAGATTATGTGTGTGGAGACAGATTTGTTTGGGTCCTGATTGACAGAATAACATTTGTGAGCTGTTACTTCACTCCAAATGAGTCTGTGAGTGACTTTCAGACAAAACTGGATGGCCTTGAAGATGCACTACAGGGAATGGACAACAGATTAGTGGTTGCTGGAAATCTCAATGCTCACGAGTTACAATGGGGCATGCCACATACGGACTCAGAAGACGACGTATAATGGAGATGGCTGCTAGGACAGGTTTGATAGTTATCAACATCGGAAACATGCCAACCTTCCGACGAACAGGCTGTAGGGGAACAATACCTGACGTTACATTTGCATCAGAAGACATTTCATCGAGGATCACTAAATGGCGAGTGACAGAGGACTATACGGGAAGTGATCACCAATACATCATTTTTTATGTGCTCCAAGAAGATCTACAGCTAAGGACTATGTCATGCAATTTACCGAACCAACAATGGAATACAGCTAGTATAGATAAAGAGAAATTTCTTAATACACTACATAGAGAAATGGAGGACATATCAAGAAAATGCTCTGGTTATACAGGAAATGAAATGGCTAACATACGTGTCGCACTCGCCATGCGGCTCCTTCAACAAGCTTGTGATGCGTGTATGACTAGAAGGAAACCATGAAACCGTAAACGTCCAGCGTACTAGTGGACTGAAGAAATTGCGGAGTTGAGGAAACGTTGTCTACGACTGAGGCGCAGAGCACAGAGAGCTAGAGGTAGCCAGGAAGATGTCTCACTCATGACAGAATATAAATCAGCAAGGAAAGAACTCCGAAATACAATCAAGAGAAGTAAAAATGACAGGTGGTAGGCAATGGCTAAGGAAGTAGATGATGACCCATGGGGACTGGGCTATAAGGTCATCTTGAAGAAACTTGGGGCCCTATCAAATCCAACCATTGATCCGCAAACCATGAAAGAATTAGTGCATAATTTGTTCCCTGATCATCCAGAGAGGATTGCTGATGAAGATTTAAGGCAACCAATCGACATACCGCTTTTAACCACAGAAA
This sequence comes from Anabrus simplex, assembly GCF_040414725.1. Classification (NCBI taxonomy): domain Eukaryota; kingdom Metazoa; phylum Arthropoda; class Insecta; order Orthoptera; family Tettigoniidae; genus Anabrus; species Anabrus simplex. Next base: position 1,220,916,954 of record NC_090266.1, read on the forward strand.
AACTACAAAGAGCCATTAGTTCTCTCAGAAATAAGAAAGCCCCAGGGCCAGATAGTATACCAGCCGAAGTACTGAAGATAACGGCAGAATTCCATCCACAATTGCTGCTGGAAATGTTCAACAATTGCCTCATGGCAGGTATTTTTAGTAATCGATAGTAAAAGGCACGGTTAGTTTTCATCAGCAAAGGGAAGTCTGGGGGGTATAGACCTCTCTCTATGCTTGATACTGCAGGAAAAGGTTTAGAGAAGATCCTACAGCCCAGAATACTCTCAGCAGTTCAGCAAGCTGGGGACTTGTCACCTTGTCAGCATGGCTTTCGGAGAGGACATTTGACAGTTGATGCAGTATTAGAAGTAGTGAACACTGCCAAAAGAGCACAAACGGGCAATCATTATTCTCATAAAGTGACGCTTCTTGTGACCTTGGATGTGAAGAATGCTTTTAACTCAGCAAGATGGACGGACATGTTGGAAGCACTTCAAGAAACATTCAAGCTTCCAGAGTATCTCATGAGAATATTGAAAGACTATTTGAAGGATCCCTTTCTGCAGTATAATGCAGAAGGTGGACAAAAGACTGAACGGATTACAGCTGGTGCGGCACAAGGATCCATTCTTGGACCAGACTTTTGGAATATTACTTATGATGGCTTACTGCGACTAGGGATGCATGAAGATACAACACTTATAGGTTATGCTGACGATGTGGCTGTCCTGATAGTGACCCGTGATCTGGAACTTGGCGCAACTTGAAGTGAATCAAGTGATGCGACAGGTAAAGGAATGGATGAATAACCACAAACTAACACTTGCTGATCATAAAATGGAAATTGTTCTTATGACAAGAAAAAGAATTGAGACCATTGTGTCGTTTCAAGTTGGAGAGATAGCCATTGAAACAACTAAGAGTGTGAAATATTTAGGCATTACGCTTGATACCAAACTCACATTCTGGCAACATATCCGAAGGGTGACAGAAAGGGCAGCGAAATATATGACCGAACTTAGTCGACTGATGGGCAATACCAAAGGCCCGAGATTCAGCAAACAACGACTTCTGATGTCAACAGTCCAATCAGTACTTCTGTATGGCTCTGAGGTATGGGCTGAATCACTGAAGATAGGAAAGTATAGGAGAATGATGGCTGCAGTACAACGAAGAGCAGTGTTGCGAATAGCATGTGCATATCGTACGGTATCCGAACCTGCAATCCCTCGTATCTGGAGTAGCGCCTGTTGACTTACTTGCTTTTGAATGACAGGAAATCTGGTGTACTCAAGGAGAACTCAGACAGAAACGTGCAAAGAAGTTAGCCCGTAGCTGTCGAATGGAGCGCTGGAAACAGAGACGAGAAAGTAATCCTCGAGGGAAATGGACAAAACGAATAATACCATGTTTAAATGATTGGATTGAACGGACTCATGGTGAGGTAAATTACTATATTACTCAGCTTCTAACAGGGCATGGATACTTCCGTAAATTTTTGCACAAATTGAACATAGCCAGCAGTCCAAAATGCATTTACTGTCATGATATACATGACGTCCTACGTACTTTCTTCGTGTGCAATCATTGGTTGACAGAAGGAAGTATTGTAGAAGCTGAACTCGAAGTATTGAAGCCAGATAATATTGTGCTTGTGATGCTGAGAAATCAGGAATCTTGGGATAGGGTGACAGAATATGTGGAAAGTAACCTGCGCCAGAAGAAGAGGGATCTGGATGCTTTTGAACATCAGTGAAAGATGAATGAAGGAAGAAGAAGTCTGAATGACTAAAAGCATGACACTACCCTGAAGTAATGCGAGAGTGGTTCGGGGGTAGAAACAAACATCGTGGGAAAATGGGTGTGTGGTTTTTAGTGGGTAAGAATCCCACACACTTGTGGAGTATGGACCCTTCAAGGGTGTCTCATGCAAGATTTTTCACAATCCCTCGTAAAAAAAATTATTATTATTATTATTATTATTATTATTATTATTATTATTATAACAATAATATCAACAAAAACAACAACTCTGACAGACAAGGCTGAAGAACTGATGGACTAACTGAAACGAAATGAGAGGAAGAGGGGAAAGAAAACGGAAGGAAGGAAGGAAGGAAGGAAGGAAGGAAGGAAGGAAGGAAGTGGAGGATAGGATCCAGTAAATGGAGTAGGAATGATCATTAGAAGGGATGTCCTGAAAAATGTGAATAAGATCGACAGAATGATCCTGGCACGACAGAAACACAAGATCTGTTTCAAGAATATGCTCCACAAACTGGAAAAAAAGAAGAGAATACAGAAGTGGAGAAATACTGTACACTGAAGGCAAGGAAATACACTGAAAACTCTTTAATTTGAAGTTGGTTGCGTATTCGAAGTAAATGCCATTCCCCGAATTCATATATAGGCCTTCATGTGTTATTTTGACCTGTTAATTCGAAATATGGTTGACATGTAATTAAAATTCTCGTCAGGCCCCTAAATTATGTCATTCAAAATCAGTACTGTAATCTGGTTACTGCAGAGCAGCTAACAAATAATGTCTTTGTAGACGACAAACGACTGTCTCGTAACCCTCATTGCCGCATACGCGCCAGAATAGTAGGTTGGCCCTACTTCAGTTTTTGAGTAATTAAAGCTTTTATTGCTGCTTCCTTGTTACTTATTTTATAACAATGTCAAAGAGCTTTATTATTGTCCTGAGGTACACATACTGTATGGTCGTGGAGTTATTTTTGTTCAAGTTTCGTAGTCTAAATTTGTTTGTAATGGAATCGCAAGCAAACAAAACATTGGAAACCGAGTCTTTTCACGCGCTCGCCGACTAAAGGCACAAAATGACAGCCTTATCAAATCTGGACAGTGCCATCTCTACCAGCAATGCCCAAGAAAATGTGAATGCAATGGTGTATTAGAAGATTTTATTTCGACAACTTACACAAATGCACCACTGATTCAAATTTCAGAAAAGAATTATATTGTTTTACAGTGTTTGCCTAACGGGGAAGATGTTGAAATGCAGTATTGTTGGGACTTAATTTCTATGTTCAATCAATCACTACTGATCTGCATTTAGGGCAGTCGCCCAGGTGGCAGATTTCCTATCTGTTGTTTTCCTAGCCTTTTGTTAAATGATTGCAAAGAAATTGGAAATTTAGGGAACATCACCCTTGGTAAGTTACTCCAATCCCTAACTCCCCTTCCTATAAACGAATATTTGCCCCAATTTGTCCTCTTGAATTCCAACTTTATCTTCATATTGTGATCTTTCCTACTTTTAAAGACACCACACAACCTTATTCATCTACTGATGTCCTCCCACGCCACCTCTCCACTGACAGCTCGGAACATACCACTTATAATACCAATATAAATGGTCCGTTATTGGGCATTATAAAGTTTTAATATCCAATAATGGACCATTTATATTGGTATTATAAATTTACTCATTCGGGACAAATATTCCAGGTTCCCTATGGGAATCAACATCTGTATCACATACCACTTAGTCGAGCAGCTCGTCTCCTTTCTCCCAAGTCTTCCCAGCCCAAACTTTGCAACATTTTTTTAACGCTACTCTTTTGTCGGAAATTTTGTCGGAAATCGCCCAGAACAAATCGAGCTGCTTTTCTTTGGATTTTTCCAGTTCTTGAATCAAGTAATCCTGGTGAGGGTCCCATACACTGGAACTATACTCTAGTTGGGGTCTTACCAGACAATTATATGCCCTCTCCTTTACATCCTTACCAAAAACCAAACCAAAATCCTTTGGGCACTACAGCCGTTGAAGGGACTTGGCCTACCAAGCGACCGCTGCTCAGCCCGAAGGCCTGCAGATTACAAGTGTTGTGTAGTCAGCATCATGAATCCTCTCGGCCGTTATTCTTGGCTTTCTAGACCGGGGCCGCTATCTCACCGTCAGATAGCTCCTCAATTCTAATCACGTAGGCCGAGTAGACTCGCACCAGCCCTCAGGTCTGGGTAAAAATCCCTGACCTGGCCGGGAATTGAACCTGGGGCCTCCGGGTAAGAGGCAGGCACGCTACCCCTACACCACGGGGCCGGCCTTATATCCTTACTACAACCCCTTAACACCCTCATAACCATGTGCAGAGATCTGTACCCTTTATTTACAATCATATTTATGTGATTACCCCAATAAAGATCTTTCCTTATATTAATACCTAGGTATTTACAATGATCCCCAAAGGGAACTTTCACCCCAACAATGCAGTAATTAAAGCTAAGAGGACTTTTCCTATTTGTGAAACTCACAACCTGACTTTTAACCCCATTTATCATCATACCATTGCCTACTGTCCATCCTTCAACATTGAGATCATTTTGCAGTTGCTCACAATCTTGTAACTTATTTATTACTCTGTACAGAATAACATCATCTGCAAAAAGCCTTATCTCTGATTCCACTTCTTTACACATATCATTGATATATATATAAGAAAACATAAAGGTCCACTAATACTGCCTTGAGGAATTTCCCCTCCTAATTATTACAGGGATAGATAAAGCTTCGCCTACTCTAATTCTTTGAGTTCTATTCTCTAGAAAAAGAGCCACCCATTCACTCACTTTTTTATCAAGTCCAATTGCACTCACTTTTGCCAGTAGTCTCCCATGATCTACCCTATCAAATACCTGAGACAAGTCAATCGTGATACAATCCAATTGACCTCCTGAATCCAGGATATCTGTAATATCTTGCTGGAATCCTACAAGTTAGCTTCAGTGGAATAACCTTTCCTAAATCCAAACTGCCTTCTTTAGAACGAGTTATTACTTTCGCAAACATGTCTTATAAAATAAGAAAGAATGCTTTCCCAAAGCTTACGTGCAATGCATGTCCAACTGACTGGCCTGTAATTTTCAGCTTTATGTCTATCACCCTTTCCTTTATACACAGGGGCTACTATAGCAACTCTCCATTCATTTGGTATAGCTCCTTCAACCAAACAATAATCAAATAAGTACTTCAGATATGGTACTATATCCCAACCCATTGTATTTAGTATATCCCCTGAAACCTAATCAATTCCAGCTGCTTTTCTAGTTTTCAACTTTTGAATCTTACGGTAAATGTCAATGCTGCCATAGGTAAATTTTAATACTTCTTTGGTATTAGTCACCTCCTCTATCTGGACATTATCCTTGTAAAGAACAATCTTTACATACTGCTGACTGAATACTTCTGTCTTTTGAAGATCCTCGCATACACACTCCCCTTGTTCATTAATGATTCCTGGAATATCCTTCTTAGAAACTGTTTCTGCCTTGAAGTACCTATACATACTCTTCCATTTTTCACTAAAATTTGTACGGCTGCCAATTATGCGTGCCATCATGTTATCCTTACCTGACTTCTTTGCTAGATTCAATTTCCTAGTAAGTTCCTTTAATTTCTCCTTACTTCCACAGCCATTTCTAACTATTTCTGTCCAACCTGCACCTCCTTCTTAGTTTTTTTACTTCTCTGTTATAATATAGTGGATCTTTACCATTCCTTACCACCTTTAAAGGTACAAACCTATTTTCACATTCCTCAACAATTGCTTTAAACCCATCCCAGAGTCTGATTACTTATTTACCATTTTCCGCCAATCATAGTTACTTATTAAAAACTCCCCCATGCCTGTATTATCAGCCATATGATACTGCCTGTTAGTCCTGATTTTAGTATCTTCCTTTCTTTCACATTTATTTTTAACTACCACAAAAACAGCTTCGTGATCACTAATGCCATCTATTACTTCGGTTTCTCTATAGAGCTCATCTGGTTTTACCAGTACCACATTCAGAATATTCTTCCCTCTATTTGGTTCCATCACTTTCTGACTCGGCTACCATGTTAGAATAACTTTATATTCGCCACCCTGTTGTACATAGTTTTTTCACATTTTCATTTGTTTTTGTGTGTTCTGAACAACAAGATATCGATGGTTTCAAACAAAGTCAAACAGAACATCATGTGTGCATTGTATCAGGATGCAAATATGACTGCATCCTGGATTATAATCAACTCACAATAGTTATGCGAACACTTCATACCATAGAAAACTGTAGGATTTATTTTTCTTCGTAAATATCGGATATAAAGCACCACAGACCGGAAACTATTTTTTTTGCTAGTGGCTTTATGTCGCACCGACACAGATAGGTCTTATGGCGACGATGGGATAGGAAAGGCCTAGAAGTTGGAAGGAAGCGGCCGTGGCCTTAATTAAGGTACAGCCCCGATATTTGCCTCGTGTGAAAATGGGGAACCTTTGAAAACCATAATCAGGGCTGCCAACAGTGGGATTTGAACCCACTATCTCCCGGATGCAAGCTCATAGCCGCACGCCCCTAACCGTACGGCCAACTCGCCCGGTCCGGAAAGTATTTGGTGGCGCACTTAACCGTGCATAACTCGTCAATTTCAAAATTCTTGCTGCACCCCTTTTTCATTACTGTGTTGTTTCCACGATTGTAGACACTCTCTGTGAATTATTTCCAATAGTCTGATTGAATTCGCTACAATCACACATCCTTTCTGCCGATATCAGGTGATAGACAATAATTTTGTTGCTTCAGTTTATTGTTTCATATTTACCAAAAAGTTATCAAGACAATGGATACTTGTGTTCTAAGCAATTCAGGAAGAGCGGGACAGTCTATTTAGATATGTAAATTTGAAGACTAATGAACCTTGGATTTCTTTATTAATACCTAAGTCTCTGTACCGTAAACCTAATTTTTGCAGCTTCTTTTTATTAATGTATTCTAGACTGTAAAATAAAATAAAAGGAATTATTAACCTTCTTACAATTTCTGCTCTATTCATCTTGAGGATCAGAGGTATTTGGGTTCAAGTCACGAATACAACACTAACTTACATATTTTCAATACTTATTTGTTACACAGAAATTCGTTTAATTCAAAGTTATGTAATTTGAAGTCAGATTTTTTTGGTCCTGATCACTTCGAATTATCAAGGTTTAACTGTATTTATATTGGGAAATCTGAACACATGAGTGGGAACAGAGATACTGGGAAGAGAAGAGATTCAATGCCATATGGATATGGCAACAAGAATCAAGAAGAGGATATGTTAATGGCCTTTTTCCAGAGGAACCAACTAATAATAGGAAACACACGGTTCAGGAAAAAAATTACCAGAAGATTACCATGTATGGATGGGGAGACAGAAGAACAAGAACGTTGACTGATTACATATTAGTGGTAAAAGGACATCGGAAGATCTCATGGATGTTCGAGTTACGAGGAAGGCCTTGGGGATGACCACAGAGCAGTGAGAGGTCACAAAAATATCAAGAAAAGGAGAAAGAAAAATTAGGGTCTGGAGATTGAAGGAAAAGGAGGTTCAGGAAGAATTTCAGAAAGAATTACAGAAACTGATACCAAGGACAGGCATTAGTCCTGTTGAACAGGAATGGAATAATTTTAAGAGTGCATTTGTACAGTGTGCAGAGAAAACGTGTGATAGAACATCGGGAAAAGTAAGAGAGAAAGAGAAAACATGGTGGATTTATAAAGCAAAAGATAAAGTAAAGGAAAAGAAAACTTGGAAAGATGCAAAACACAAAAGACTGAAGAGAATACAGTGAGATACATAGAAGCAAAAAGAGTTTGCGAAAAAGTAGTAGCTGGAGAAAAGTTGGGAAACATTCACCCAGGAAGTAAAAGAAGATTTGAACTGTGGGAAAAAGTCATTATTTGGAATTACAAGAAATTGTAAAAATGAAACGGTGAACACAGGGTTTGTGAAGAATAAAGACGGAGTAACACTGACAAAACCAGAAGAGTTAATGAACAGTTGGAAAGAATATTTCAGTGAACTGCTGAACATGAAACACCAGACGTGCAGAGAAGGTATTCAGACAGGAGGAATAGAATAGAAGAAGTAACAGAGAAGGAATCAGATGTTAAAACGAAAGAGGTGGAATGGGCAGTTAAAAAAAATGATGTTGGCAAAAGCTGTGGGAATAGATGAAGTATAATTTGCATACAAATTTTTATTTTTTATTTTTCTATTCCACCTATTCAATTTCAATACGGGTCAAAACATGAGAATAGATGAAGTAGTCGTAGAAGTGACTGTAGGATCAGTTGGACTCCAGTGGACTAACAGAATACTCAAGTGTGTATGGAGAGAGGAAAAGGTGCCCGAGCATTGGGAAAAGGGGGTTATAATACCAACATTCAAGAAAGGATATAAGAAGATGTGCAATAACTACCATGGAATCGCCATTGTCTCCGATGTTGCTGAGATAATGGAAACTATATTGGAAAGAAGAATTAGAGAAAGGGTGGAAACTCAGTTACAAGGTCAACAGCAGAATGTAGTTTCATTCTCATACCTGCCAACTTTACAAAACCAAAAATCAGGAGATTTTGACATAAAAATCAGGAGATACAATTGGTTGAAACTGCTTTTTCTATATGTGTGCAATACAGGAGTACTATGGTATATAACACTTATTGTCTTAAAATCCGAATGTTGGTATACGAGGCTACAAGGCTACAAATTACACATCTCTATTCCCTCACAGGAAGTATGTGAGTGAGATGATCAGTATCTGATAAGCCTTCCGAAAATAGTATGAACTCGTGCTCCACATGTGTGAATCAGTCATGCACTTAGATGCCATTACTTAGCAAATGCATAGATTAATATATTGCATCACGCGCCTATGCAATTACGCAAAGCACAATGTTATTTTTAATCTAGTAATAAATTAAAATTCGCCATAATTGTCCCCAAATGGCTCCTAAAATCTCTAGAAAAGTCACTAGTCGCTATCTTTGAAATTCTATCAATTACTAAAATATTGATGTGAACGAACACGAACAAAGCATGCAAGATCGAGAGATTTCTATCGATATACGCATCGAGATATACAGGTTTCAATAAACATCACACATTCGTGTGCATTTCTCGCATTAATAAACGTCAATATTTCATTTGAAAGCGGCCAATGAGCGACAGGACTTCCGGCCACTGGCGTATAATGCTGAAATTGTGGGATTTGAAAACAAATGTTTAACGTTCACAAAAAAATAAGCTAAAATCGGGATAAATAATAGATTAATCGGGAGGCGGGAAAAACTGTTGAAAATTGGGAGTCTCCCACCTCAATCAGGAAAATTGGCAGGTATGCATTCTGAGACAGATCACTGAAAAGAATTGGAAACATGGGCAAGACATACTGTACCAGGAGCATGAGAATGGTCTTAGGGAGTATTCAGTTCTTAGGAGCTGGTACAGAGAAAGGAGTTCACAGAGCGAAATAATAGATGTTATTTTGCAAAATTAAATTTATTCAACTGGCTTGACGCATAAATAACTTCATTATTATCTTGCATTGGAAATTAGGAATTAATTGGAAATTTCCTCTGTTAGATTTGTTCTTGAATGTTTCAATAAATATTGTGAATCCTGATAAATACTTGCAATGAATGAAAATTGAAAATAAACTAATATCCTTCGTTAATTTGTAAAGTAAATATTGCTTCGTAATTCTCTATAGAGTTTTTCTAGAATAATCACTTGTAGTGCCTACAGTCACTTCACATCATTATTTGAAATACCTACAGTCTTTCTAAAATATTACCTTAAATTTCCTAAAGTCTTTTAACCTTTTAACTTAGCACTTGAAGTTAAATTAGCACTTGAAAATAATGAAGCGACTTTCATGAAGTTCTTACTGGACTAGTGCTATTTGGCATATGTGAATGATTTCAAAGTAATCACTGTCTTTAACAGTTCAAAAAGTTGGACATTAAATGCACTTGTACCACCTGAATGTTTATGACGCTGGAACTGGGGAATGCGGTTCTACGAACAGCATCTGGAACTCCTTCAATGTCGTGAACACCACATTGTACCACGTTCAATCCCACGCTGTACCACGTACCATCTCCCACTTCGAGTCAGGTGTTAGCTTGATATGAGGATGAAACACTCGGTCAAGATTTCTGGTGTCACTTATTAATTGTGAAGTCACGAGAAAGTTCAATTGACGGTAAATTGTGAGTGTTAAAATAGCACGATGTGATCAAGTGAATATTAGTCAATCACTAGTAAACAGTACTTAGAATCGCACTTTGAATCACAGTCTGTCACGTAAAATTCAAAATAAGAATCACACCTTGATATAATTATGGCTTTGAGTGAAAGTAAAGCAAAGCACAGTTTGAAACAATTGTGGTTTCGAAGCACAAAACACTAACCAAAGTCAGATTGTTATCATCGCACCAAGCTTTTCGCCCCATGAAGAGACTGTAGATTATATGGGACCCTTCCCTCAATCAAAAGGGAATGGCAATAAATTCATCCTTGTGTGTGTGTGGATGGTTTTACCCAATTTTCATGGCTGTTTTCTACTAGGCTTGCCACTGAACAAACTACTATTTTTTTTACCTCAATTCTATATTAGCATAATTTGGACGATGTCAGTATACTGTTTCTGATAACGCTAAGGCTTTTACTTCCAACCTATTTCATAAGTTCTGTATTGATCTCTCTATTTCACACGTCACTACGTCGGCATACTACCCACAGCCATCTATCGCTGGGCGGGTTAATCGAAATCTTCGATCAGCACTTATTGTCTTACTCCACAAAGACCATTCTCATTGGGATACTTCCTTGCATTGGTTATCTTTAGCTTTTAATTCGGCTGTTCACGAGTCCCGCAAGTTCTCACGATTTTTCTCTTATGTTCAAATTCGTTCCAAACACTCCATTGTCTAATTTCTGGTCTACCAATGAGTTCTTACCAGAGACAATAGATCCAAAGAATATCCGGGATCTATTGAGGAAGGCTAGGAATAATTTTAAGGCCTCTTATGGGAGTAAAAACCATGACCATGACGAAAAATCACCAATTTAAAAGTTGGACATGGTTAAAAATTTTGTTCCCATGGGCAAGATTGCCCCCAGACTTCACAGACCTTGTCTAATTATGGATTTTCTCACTTCTGTCACCCTTCTCGGTCTAGGAAGCCAAGAATAATGGCCGAGAGGATTCATTGTGCTGACCACACGACACCTCGCAATCTGCAGGCCTTCGGGCTGAGCAGCGGTCGCTTGGTATGCCAAGGCCCTTCAAGGGTTGTAGTGCCCTGAGGTTTGGTTTGGGTTTTTTTTTTTTTTTTTTTTTTTTTTTTTTTTTTTTTTTTTTTCCACCCTTCTGGTGAGTAATCCAGAGACTGAAAGGATTTTCCATGTTCACCATTATCTGGTAAAGCTTTTCTCATTGTTTCTTTAAATGTCACCAAGTGATTAAACCATTGGATTAATTATATTTCTTTTATTACAGTATTTTATACGTGTATGTTTAAGTATTATAGGAAGTAAAGATGAGGACTTCTGCTCTTCTTGTTCATCAGAACTTATGTGAGTACCTACTCATATGGTTAAGTTGCATCCTAAACTTTAATTTTTGTTTTGTTGTAAATATTCATTTATAAAAACCTTACCTTCTACGATTTCTATGTATTCTGCCATAAGCGACAGTTACTTTGGCCACAAAATTTGCATGTTACAGTGCCCATCATTACACCTGAGATGTCAAGCAGTCAACTTGGGAGACAAAGACCAATACATATTAAAAACCAAAGAATGTTTTCAAGACAACACTTTCCTTATCAAACGCAAAGATCCTACTAATAACATACAAAGGAACCTCAAAATCTTATTAAAAAATACACACTTTCTTTTAACAGAAGTAGAATCCTCTAAACTTATAGTAATGAATCCTCAAATACCCACTGCTAAAGCTTATCCTAAGATACATAAAGAACATATTCCAATGAGACCTATTATTAACTACAGAGCAAGCCCAACCTATAAACTCTCGCAATTTATTCAAAGATTTCTCAAAAAGCACTACGTATTTTTAGCTAAAAAAAACGTACGGAACTCAATAGATTTTTGTAATAAAACAAAAGGATTAAAGATTGAACCATATCATAATCTCGCATCATTTGACATAGTAAACATGTACCCGAACATTCCCACAAAACAAACAATAGAAATCATTGAATCTACCTAAAAAGCCACAGCAATCTAAGCACTTTAGAAATAGAAGAGTTCATTAAATTACTTAATTTTGCCATTAGTAACAACTACTTTAAATTTCATGATACTATCTATCAGCAACAGGGTTTACCGATGGGATCTCCCGCTTCTGGTATAATCGCCGAAATTTACATAGACTATTTAGAGCACACATACATCAACAAAATAGACATATTTTTTTGGTGCAGATTTGTTGATGACATTTTTGTCATCATCGATAATAGGTCCACAAATGAAACTGATATATTAGATAAACTCAACACAATAGATTCCCATATAAAATTTACCATGGAAACCGAAAACAATCGCAATCTGAACTACCTGGACATAACGACAACTAGACATGATGACCACCTTTCTTACAGAATATACAGAAAACCCACGCAAACCTCAAATACAATTAAAATGGATTCCGTTCACCCCAATACACACAAAAGAGCAGCCTACTATAGCATGATACACAGAGCATTCAATATACCGTTAACAAAAGAAGATCTAAACAAAGAATTACAACTAATTCATGACATAGCTAAGAACAATGGATACAAGAAAGAAATGCTTAACAAAATCATTCACAAAATAAAATCGCAACCCAAAACCAAACTAACAAAAGTAGACGAATCCAAGAAAGATTACGCACTATTCACCTTCAATAATGCACACATATACCCCATAACCAACATTTTTAAAAAACATAACCTAAGAATAGCTTTCAGAACTACACACAATAGTACCAACATCATACACAACGTCAGAACAATCAACAGCAACAACAAAAACAACCACTCAGGGGTATACCGTATCAGATGTAATAATTGCGAGACAAGCCATGTCGGACGCACCGGTAGAAACTTCCTAACTCGATATAACGAACACATAAATGCGGTAAAAAACAATAATTTTTCCTCAATAGGACAACATGTCGCTGACTATAAACACAGTTTTACAAACATCGATAACGATATGCAAATCCTAAACATAAACCCCAAAGGCCCCCTGCTCAACATAACAGAAGAATTTTACATTACTCTAGATCAGTACACCAATCCAAATTACAACATAAATGAAATCACAGAAAAAACTAACATCATCTTCAATACAGTTATCCCCGCTCTAAAAAACTCTTACCTTAAGTTAATTGACAAACAGAACGCGACACGTAACAGGAAAACATCAAACAACACACCCAGCTCCACCCCTACCCCCACAACAACAACTCTCCCTACCCCTCCTTCCCTTCCCCTCACAGCAGCTAGTATGAGCCCAAGAAGAACACGAAGTAGTACACTACAAGCTCGCACGTCAAACGCAACTCAGCTACACCAACAATAGTAAGTACATATTCAAATTTACACACATAACCTTTAGACATTCCTCCAACATAATATCTCTCATAGCTCAATCTTATCTTCCACAGATAAACATAACACCATTGCACAGCTACAAATGGGAAAGGAGCCATTACTTTGAACCCAATTTTACGGACGCCACAGGACAACAAGATTTGATTCTAACATAAGGCAACATACATAGCAGAGCTGAACATATTTTAGCCGAATTTTATCCATACATCTGGCAACATTTTTTAAAATTGGAAAGTGTTTTATCCCACATGAAGACTAAATCTTTTACTCATGCAATTTTACAACCATATCTTTTAAACTCCAAGAACAGCAGCTGTGTGTACAACTGTAAATGCGACTTAAATACGAGAGTTGATGAATTGACCAACAAGCAAGACACGAATGTTCATGTGCACAAAATGTTTTTTATATATTGTATTTTATCCTGTACACACATATATATATATAAGTTAGTTTAAGTGAAGATATGTTTTATACACTAATTTTAGGACCTCAACATAATATTTTAGACATACAGTTGCAGTATTGTACATACTGCGGTAGGTTTGAAACTTTCTCTGTATGTTCCGAGAGGTGCTGCCATCTGACAGAATTTTTTTCACCTTCGTGTATCTAAGCAGTTCTCGTCTAGGAATCCCCTTATTATCTGCTACATAGCTGCGTAGCGCAAGAACAACCTATGTGGCGCTTGGCGAGAAGCTCAGTCAGTGTGCCGCGAGGAGCGTAGTATTTCGTGTCCCGGTGTGAATGTTTTCAGCTCTCATAAGTTGTTTTGTTGGTATTGCACCCTTGAAAATTGGTTATTGGTTTGTATGGAAAGAATATTTTATTACTGGGGTGGAACAATGCATAAAATTACCATCCAGGAAGGAGCTTTCAACTCTGCACTGTCTGCTAGCCCGCAGTGAAACAGGTTTTCCCCGCCGTGTAAGCGAGTCTGGTTTTTTTTGTGTGCCTTGTTGAAGACAACAGATGAGTAGCACGTGGACTCAAACTCTACCAGACCAAAAGCGATCAATACTTTGAGATTTTGACGTCATGATATTTAACCAATTGGATTGCAAGGTTAGCCCGATCGCTAAATCTCAGCCAATAAAATTCAATTAACAAACACACCTACGTCTTGAAGAAATAAATACCCATGTATCTGGGGGAATCTCTCTCTTTTGCTTTTTTGTGTCTTCAGTTGTCTACGGGAGTAATTACTTCGCACAAGTATAAGTCGTCGTGTTGTAAGAGCACATGTGTTATTGGAGACGGCATAGACGACGTTGAACATTACAAGCATTCATTTGATGAAAGACGATATTTTTTTCTGCTTCTGAGGAAATTTTGAGATACGGAAATATTGGAAACGCAGCAGTTCAGATTTCCTTAATTTTATAAATCTGAGGGAAAATTTAAAGTACGTAAAAACAGTGCCAGCTTGGAGAATCGAGTGTGTGTTGGGAACTATTACTAAAACATACCTTTTAGTTTCAGCTTTCACCAGAAGACGGAAGATCACTAGCAGTCCTGAACTATTTCGGAAGAATGGAACTTCTACATTACGACGGAGTTTGTAATTGTCCTAAGTCCTCGCCTGCTGCAGCCATGTGTAACTAAAATGTGAGGCATAATTCAGCCCGGGGGAGAATAATATCGGAGATGGAGTTTGGTTAAATATTCACTGATCATCAACCGAGTCCAGAAGCCAAGTCTACTACAGCTAAGATTTTAAATTATACTTTTCTCTATTTTCTGTTGTAATAATTATGTAGACGTAGTCCTTGCTTGAATATTTGAGATCATTTCTAATAGTCTTTGTAGTTAGGAATTTCACTCTTCTTTCACTGGTGTTGGTAGATTTGATGTGTGTGAGAGTGTATTTGGGACCTATAATTTGTTCTATTTGAGTGAGTGCTTCGTGACATGTTCTCACTGTCCCATGATAAGTCGAGGAAAGTGTTAAAAATATTTGACCCACGCGATAACATTTATTAATTTATAAAATAATGATGGAATAATTTTTGAATTATTTGGGGCAGAATATCGACGTGTTCTGTGAATTTAGGATTTTTCCTTGATGTTTTGTGGTTTATCATAGATTCGAGATAGGATAGAGTCATCTATGATTTCATTAAACCATAGCCTACGATGACGCGACCGCGCGCGTATTATAATAATAATAATAATAATAATAATAATAATAATAATAATAATAATAATAATAATAATAATTGACATTACGGTCTAATAGAATGTTTAAAGGCCATGAGTGTAATTATTACTGTGCTTATAAATGACTAATGTGTGCTATATTGGAGTAGATGTTGGCCTGGAATATTGGTCGTAGCTTGAATGTCCACAAATTTTGCATTTACTGTTATTGGTATTTTTGAGACTTGTAAATGGATCTTAAGATAGGATTTTATTTGTGTGTCCATTACATGAGTCGGTTAAGGAAGAGAGTGTGTCTTTGAACATAATTTCTTCTTATGCAGCACGTATTGATCGATAATTTGAGGTAATAGGAGATTAAAAATAACGTAGTCGTGACTCATAGACCGTATGCGCGAATGCTTATTTATCTATGACTGTAGGCAATTCTATGGACTTTTTAGTGATGATTTCTACTGTAAAATTATCCTGGAACATCGTTGTGGAATCTATTTCATTGGAAAAGTGATAATCCTGTTACAATCACACGTCAGACGATCGTAATGGTAGCCCTTGTCTGATATTGTCATCGGGAGAAACTCTCATATTTCAAATAAAATTTAAAATTAAAAATCAAGAGATAGGGTTCGATAAATCTATTTGATAATATTACCGTGGACCAAAGCTTGAATGTGAGATGGATGAATGACTGATTTTTTTGTAAATGTGATTTTCATGGTGATATTTCGTTATGATATGTGTACGCTGTGCGCGTAAAGTTTTTGACTTTTTTTGTTTGTGGCGAGCATATTTGGCTCAATTATAAATCTTTAAGCAATTTTATGACGAAATAAGATAGATTAGGATCTTTGCTTCTAGGGAAAATACTTAAGCAAGGATCACGTCAATGAACTAAGCTCACAAAATGTAAACTGTTTAACTTTACAATGCGAGAATGTTAAGTCTTTATTGTGAGTTGTGCACAACGCTAGGTTAATTGACACAAGAGTAAAAATCTAATGAGTTGAATATTGGATTTCAAAATAATTTAATTAAATAATTTGAAGCATAAGTAATTAATTAGGATAATATTTAATTAATAGAAATGATTTATTTGATTTTTCGTGTGAGGTAAAAATATGACTCATTGCAAAATAAATCGCAGAGTATTGTTAATTTAAATAATAATTTGAAAAATCAGATTTTTGATATTTTGAGATAGGATTTTCTCAAATAATAATTTAATTAATTTCGTAATACGATTTATTAAGACTCAGTTTCGTATCTTTGCAGAATGCAATTTAATGAACTGTGGGTGAATTCCAGCAGGGAAGAGATAGATATTTTTTCATTCAAGATTTTGAAAATATTAATGGAATTTGGAAAGTGCTAATAATTTCTTTTTTATAAATGTTAAAACCCATATTTTTGTTAGTGTTTTCATTTGTCGTCAGTCCTTAGGTTGTCCCTGTCCTCAATAATTTAGCGTTGCCTGTAAGCGAATGTTCCGCCTCTGGGACTTTTCCTTACCGGCTGAGCTGCCCGGCAAAACAGGGGCAGTATATAAATTTATCTTGTGATTTATTGTTTTAATTCTACATGTAGCGTTTCCTGTTTGTAGTCAACATGTCCAAAAGGATTGTAGATCTTCCGAGTGATGATATACGGGATATTCTCAAGCTCAGTGAGGAAGATAGTTGCAGTGATTCTAGTTTAGATAGTCATGGTGAAACTATCCCGCTATTAGATGCTCCAAGCACGAGTGCTTCCGTCGGAGTAGGCCTGTTGCCTAGATGCCGTGGACAGGTGTCGAGTTCGAGCTCCGATGAGGGTAGCGAGTCAGAAAGTGAGAGCGATTTGCCTCCTACTCCGCCTAGTGACTGGGATGTAAGGGGATGTAGGAGAGCCCGATTTCCAGCTACATACCAAAGTGGAATTCAGGGCGAACTTTTAAATAAAAAAGAACCGGACGAAATATTTGAGCATTTCATTGACGATGAACTGTGCGAACTTATTGCAGAGCAAACTAATCTGTACGCTCAGCAGTCAATACAAGCTAGTATAGGAACAGCTAAAATGAAAAGGAGAAGCAGGGAGAGGGATTGGGTTCCTACTAACAAGGAAGAAATAAAACTTATTTGGGATCTTTCTTCTTCAGGGTATAATTCAAAAGCCGAAGCTATCTCATTATTTTTCACGTAATAGATTGTTTGCTACGCCCGTGTTCCACGAGACCATGTCCGAGAAACGTTTTTTCCTTCTACTGAAATTTTTACATTTCTCAGATAATGAGGCTTACGATCGGCAAGTATCCCCAAAACTCTACAAAGTGAAGCCAGTTCTAGACATTCTTGTATCAAAATTTTAAATGTCCTATTTACCAGATGATCGTCTATCAATTGACGAAAGTTTACTCCTTTGGAAAGGTCGCTTGGGGTGGAAAATGTACATTCCGAAGAAGAAAGCTCGTTTCGGGATGGAATCTTTTAAATTATGTGAGGCTAAAACAGAATATGTGTGGAATATCCTGTGGTACACAGGCAAGGAAACTGAGCTAGTAAATGAGGTTTGTGGGGTAAATATTTCTCAGTATACCAAGCCCTCGAAAGTAGTGTTTGCTCTAGCCGAACCTCTTCTAAATAAGGGATATCTCATAGCTCTAGACAATTATTACAGTAGCCCGGAACTCTTCGATCAGCTCAATGAGTTTCAGACAGACGCTTTTGGCACTGTAAAATCTAACAGAAAAAATCTTCCGAAGGACGTCATGGGGAAAAAGCTGAAAAAAGGGGAGGTGGCTTTTGCCTATAAAAACAAACTCATGGCCTTGAAGTGGAAAGACAAGAGAGACGTCTGCATGCTGAGTAGTATTCATGACGCGGAAATGCACACTGTTCTAAACAAGAAAGGAGAAACCAAAGAGAAGCCGGTCGTATGTATTGAGTACAATGACTCAATGGGAGGGGTGGACTTATCGGACCAATGTATCGTGCCATACAGTATGGTGAGAAAAAGAATGAAGAAATATTACCACAAGAGTTTTAGACACCTACTGGATATAACAGTGTTCAATGCTTTTGTGATATACAAGAAATACGGCGGTAAATTCACTCAGCTGGAGTTTCGTATTCAAATTGTGCAGAAACTATTTCAGAAGTATGCGAACGCTACTCCTAACGCAGCCTTGCCAATTCGATCAGTGAGACACGCACACGTTGACTTGTCAACTCGATTCTCGGGAAGGCATTTTCCAGATTTCAATCCAGCCTCGAAATTAAGACTGCACGCAAATAAGAGGTGCGTTGTTTGCGTGGCGAAAGGCCAGCGGCGGGACACCCAGTATTGTTGTGTAATATGCAATGTCGCTTTGTGCCCCTCTCCTTGCTTCAGGCTATACCATACAGTTGAAGTATGAGCATTGAAAATATGCCAGCGAGTCTCAGGTTCCATACTCGGGGAATCTGAGAAGATCGTAGTCTACACTCGGTGACCGCTGTACATTCTGCGTGCCGGCAACTATCAGTGACCATCCTGAAATAGTTCTTTTCAATTTTTTCTCCAGTCATTTGTTATAGCTATTGTGTGTAAATAATTAGTGTAAATAGTGTTGAACAGTGTAGTGTAATTTTGTGTAATGTGGTGACAAAATTGTGATGAATGAACTCATGGATTACTCGCTGCCCTCTTCAATGGCAAGTTATAGGCCTACGTGGTGAGTAAATTTTTCTATTTTATTTCAGGAAAATGTGATATTTGAGTGAATGTGTCTGTATTATTTGGAGTATATGATACATTTTTATTTGTGCGTTACGCATTTCAACTTTGAATTAATATAAGCAACACAAATAATACTCCGAATCGGAGTAAATATGAAATGGCACATAAGCAATTTTTGCACTGACACTGGATGAATTGGAAAATCGTTTTAATTGTAAATAATAACACAATTTACACCGCAACGTATAATTTTATGCTAATTTTAACATAATATAATATTTAAGCGGGTGTAGGTTGGCAAAAACTATTTCTTTTCTAAAGAAAAAATTTACTGAAAATGATTCCCCACTATGCAGGAATTCCTCTTTTATGACCTCCCCACTTAACGGGTTAATATAAGCAATAAACAAGTATTGATTGGTGGAAATTCTTTCCTATTTTTAATTATTCTTCCTCACCAAACTAAAATCTCTTTCCACTGGAGCATTGCTATGGGGTACTAGAAGAATAGCCATCATTAGTTTACTCAGTGAAGGGTACTTCCTCATACCTGAAGCATCAGTGATCTTCGATATTTCAAACCACAGTCTGTCGGCCCTTTCATCCTTGTCAAAAGGGAATCCATCAAATTGGAAACAACTAAACTCAGTTTCCAAAGAATCAATTTCTTCTGATGACAGAATTTTAGGAAACCGGTCAATCAGAAATTCTACCGATAAGAAACTCTTCAATTTCATCTGGAAAACATCAGCAACTTCAGCATGCTCGAGAAACTTAACCCTAATTGGCCATTTGTTAACAATGTACTCCCATGTTTTTGTATAGAACAGTCTCACATCGGAATAAAAGTTTTTCAATATAGTTTCATCTAGAGAAACTGCCCTTATGTAACCCCTTGTGTTTGCCCCAATGACCAACTTGCTGTCACTTTTCTGCAACTTAGCAGAACTAAATTTCACATCAAGCAAATTAGTATTTGACTCTGAAACAGAGGATGCTCTCACAAAACAAACAATAAGGTCACTGAAAAATTCATTTAACTCTGAGTGAAGTTTAAGAATAAGCGGTGTCTCTTGTCGGAGGAATATGTTTAAGGAGTTGAAAAGTGGAAGAACAGAGCTGAGAAACAAAAGGTAAAGCTTAGTAGATGGATTTTCGAATTGTTCCTTAACTTTCAGAAATTTTGAGTTGGCCTTGTCAGAATCTGATTCACAGAAGAGCATTTTTAAAGGGTTCCACTGTTCTAAGACCCTTGATACACACTGTAGAAGAGATAACCACCTGGTAGAAACTTATTTCAAAATTTTGTGTGGCTTTTCACCAAAGATTTCCTGGCATACCTTTAAAACATTTAAAGAATTTTGCCTTTTTGAACTCTTCAGCAAATAGTAATATACATCAATTAAAAACAAGAGCACTGCACCCCTTTTGAGCAGCTAAGTGTACAAGATGACAAGCACAGCCTTGCACACGAATATTAGGATTTTCTTTACAAATGAAGGAGCTCACACCTTTGGAAACACCAGTCATAGTACTTGCATTATCACATGCAAAACCTACGCAGTTATCCCACGGAATCCCCCTCTTCTTCAGTTCATCATCCAAAATATTGAATATTCCTTTGCCTGTATTGTCGCAGGATTCCCGAATTGTAAGAATTATTGTTGAAATTTGCGTAGATTCCTCATCGAAAATCGTCACAACTAATGGGTAGATATTTTGTCATTCATATCGTTACTGCTGTCTGTTGCCAGGGCAAAGGGCTGGGACTTCATTAACTCTCTTACCTTTCCCTCAACTGTAGAAGCCAAAGTTTTAACTACCGCTCCCGTTTTTGTTCTCGTACAACCGTACTTCGAAGCTATTTTCGAATCGGGTAACATTTTCTTGAACAAACGTCCAGCACGGTCACTGCAGGCTAAAGGCAAATTGTGTTCAACAAGAAAAGTCGTAAACAACAACTCCGCGTTTGTTACTGAGCTTTCATCTTCCGAGGATTTAGCAAAAATGGTTAAATTTTTGTTTGTGTCCCTCAGCTTAACTGTATCCGTATGAATTTTGCTAGCCACATGTTTACGACAGTCGTCTCTCCCACCAAAAAATCGCGGCTACACACACTACAAAACACGTGTGAAGGAGATTTTGAGGAACGAGGTAAACAGGGCCATTCTTTTGAGTATTCTTCCCTGAACTTTTTTGGTTTCCTACTAGCGTCACTGGTCACGGAAACTTCACCACATGTATTTTACTGCACAAGATATCGCTTCATTGTTTATTTCAAACTGTTCGCATTTCGTCACACGCGATTAGTATACAAATACTAGAAGAGCAATATTTGTAAATTTGGCAACCTAAATTGCAATAAATACTTATTGAACAGTCACGCATACAGTATTCACAATGAAACGGGGGTTTGCCACCACCGCCGCTACTTTGCCGCCAAAACAAAGACAAGAGAACTCAGATACTTGCATGGAAGTCTGATCATGTGAGGAACAAAGACAACTCAGCAAGATATACCACTTCACAGGTGGATGTTTTTTCCGATACTGGAAGCATACATTGCATTCGGCGTGTGAAACTCTAAATATTCTTAAACGAGGATTACTGAGAAATCCGAAAAGAATATTCTGAGACTTCAAGCTGAAATGGCATTCCTGGTGTATTTTTTTGAACACTTCATACACTTACATTTAAAAATCAACAAAAAATCGTAATTTGTGGTGTGTCATTCGTAAAGGCGTAATTATGATGGGTAATTCGTAATTATTACCATTGAATCGTAATAGTTGGCATCTCTGCATCATGGATGACATAATGAAGAACATCAAGAAAACCTCTGGTGAACTAAATGCAATGGCCTTTGCTGATGATGTTATGATCTGGGGAGAAACTAAGGAACAAGTACAGTCGAGACTCAATGAACGGAAGGTTAAGTTCCAGGAGTTTAATCTCAAGATAAGAACTCAAAATGGTAGTGATGGCAATAAACAGAGAGGGACGACCAGCGAACATCATGCTAGGAAACCACCCACTACAATGTGCGGAAAGCTTTACCTACCTCGGCAGTGTAATATCTCGAGATACACCAGCCACAAAGGAGGTGGCAAGTAGAGTGCAGAAGAGCTCTCACTTTTACCAGCAAGTACGAACACTCCTCTGGGATCCCAAAGTACCAACAAAATTAAAGCTGGTGATGTTCAATCAGTACTTCATACCAATCTTAACCTATGGTATTGAAACCTGCACCCTCACTAAGAAAGACTCATCAAGGTTGCAGGTCCACAATTCAAAAAACCAAACTGAACAAGTTAAGGAATAATGTGGTTAGGATGGAAGCTGGGATTGTTACATCATTGTTAGATCGGGTCAGCATGTCCAGACTGAGGTGGTATGGTCATGTAATGACGATGGAGCCAACAAGGACAGCATATGTTAACTTGGAGAGACATGTGGCATGGAAACGGATGGTGGGAAGACCAAGAACCTACTGGACGGACATCGTAAAGATGGACATTGCAGATCGGGGAAGGACACTGGAGGACGTCATTAACAACAGAATGTATCTCAATAAGACAGAACGGAAGAGGCTCGCCAACAGTACCCGGGAAACTGGAACTGTAAAATGATTATGATGATGATGATGATTAGAGCCTGGATTTCCATGCAAATGCATGTTTTTAAATAAGCTAGCTACACTTCTCAAACTTTGCAAATATTAGTTTTACGGCTTAACAATTCCAAATAACCGTAGTTTTTCCGTGCATGTTTTGGCATTTTTTTGGAGAAAATTCATGCATAATGCATATTTGGAAGATTTTGGATTTAATAGCGCATATTTGGATGTTTAATATTGCATGATATGACTTCTATTCTGACTTTGACGCATATATATTAACTTGCATCATAGGGCATTTTCTGAATGTTAGTTTGCAGAATTTGGGACAATTTTTCACGTTGTAGGCTACAGTATGTCTATTACTCAGAGACGGAGAGAATGTATTCCTGGCATCCTATGTGACAACCATAGTTAGTAGCCTACATACGGTACAGGTCCTACAGTATAATGCAATTAACCAAACACTTTCTTATCTGTTGCTTGAGTAAACAATGACGTAAGTCGGAAGGCCCCACGTCGAAATCTAATTCTTAGGAATAAGGTGTCCCAGTTTTACAGTTGTACATTGCTATAAATTGAACCGTAAATTGTGCATTAATCATTGACGGCTCATTTTTCGTCTGTTAGACGAACAAAAGAAACCTTGTATCGCACTTCTGTGGCGCCGCGTTACTGGGATAGCAGCTTACAAATTCTGGTTTTTCATTGAACCCTCTACCGTTGTTATCCTGGAATGTCCTACCCGGAACTCTCAAACGTCACACGTCTGTGTTATTGCAGCAAGCAATCGTTACCACTTACTGAGAACATTCAAATGTGTCTGCAATCATCGCATGGAGAAGCAGCTGCCGCAGAAAGAGATAAGTTCAACAAACTAATTCGTTCAAATCCTGATTTTGAATTCGTCAAGCTTATAAAATAGATTCACAATTAAGTATTTATTATTTTACACCTAGTCGATGCAATGATTGCTTAAGGCAATTTCATGGTTAAAAGTGGTACATGTTTCGTATTTTATCAACATCTTCAGCCACATAACACTGTTTAGATGAAAAATATATAAAATTGACAAAGTAATGCTTAAGAGGAAGTGTCCTTAAAATTAACATAAGATTGACAACATTAAAACAAACAAAAACTCAAGAGAAAATATATAAATTATTACTACAATTGAAAGCAGTTGTCAAGGAAACACTTGTACAATATTCCATAGAGAATATGTCCTAAATGAATATTCTTTTCTTAATAATTCATGAAAAAAGGTTGAATTATAAATTATACAGTTTATAAGTAATTGTCGAAATGAAGAAAACCAGATATCACAATGTGGTTCTTATTATTAATGCAGATGAAAATATAACTAATTCCTAGTTGTCAATTCTTATTAAGCCTGCTTTCCTCTGGAACAGTAACTCCTGTCATTCTGTCACAGTCTTGTGTCTGGTGTAATATTGACGATGCGTTCTTCCTCGCTCTTGCACTTGAGGAGGAGGAGCGGGGGATATAGGTGTGTCAAGAACCTCCTTGCTGCCACTTATAGCTTCAACTGAGGAGGAATAAGTTGTAGGGCTATCTGTAGATGGAGAAATTCCAATTCTTTTTTCGTGATCTTTCTCAAGCATTTTCAAATATATTAGAATTTGATAATATAAAGGATTCTTATATTCTACAGCCTCATTAAGGTTATCATTTTTCTTTATAAGTTGGTCTAGATGAATGTATAGATCTTCATATGTGTTCATTAAGCTTCCCTTCTTTAATTTCTTTATGATGGTCAGGTCTTGTTCTATGTTGGTAAATTTATGACCTGTGGCAGTTATGTGTGATCCCATAGCTGAGAATCTTCTATGTTTTTCAGCATTCACATGTTCCAAATATCTAACTTTAAAAATTGCGGCCAGATTGTCCTGAGTATGTATTCTTGCATTCAAAGCACGTGAGTTTATATATTCCCGAATCAAAAAATTTATCTTTTTCCGAGAGATTTATTGTATCATGGTTGAAAATACTATGTTTCATGTTGTTATTGGTGGAAAATGCAATTTTGAAATTTTTTCTCTTAAATAAATTTGTTATTACGTGTATGTTTGGATTATTATATGTGAACATGATGTATTTTTCAGTTTTACTAGGTTCGATTGCTAATTTGGAATGCTGCTTCTCCGAAAATTTATTAATTATTTTATCAATCGTGTTATTGTTGAAACCATTCAAGAGGGCTTGTTGTCGGATAAACAACAGTTCTTTATTCCTTTCAGATTTGGATAAAGGAATACTAAACGCTCTGTTAACGTAACTATAATATGCTGATCTTTTCTGTGCCTCAGGGTGTAACGAGTTGTTCTTGATAGTGGTCAGTGTGAAAGTAGATTTTCTGTGTATTTTGAAAGAAAATCCTTTTTCTTCTCTCGTTGTGACTATGTCCAAAAAATTCAGTGATCTCTCTACTTCCTCTTCTAAAGTGAATTTGATATTGGAATCCAAATTGTTCAATATATTTAAAACTTTATTGCTATCGGTAAGTCTGTTATCTATTATAGCGTAAACATCGTCCACATATCGTGTCCAAAAATCCAAACCCTCTATTTGATAATTTTCGTGTGTTCCAAAGGAAAGCAGGCTTAATAAGAATTGACAACCAGGAATTGGTTATATTTTCATCTGCATTAATAATAAGAACCACATTGTGATATCTGGTTTTCTTCATTTCGACAATTACTTATAAACTGTATAATTTATAATTTGACCTTTTTTCATGAATTATTAAGAAAAGAATATTCATTTAGGACATATTCTCTATGGAATATTGTACAAGTGTTTCCTTGACAACTGCTTTCAATTGTAGTAATAATTTATATATTTTCTCTTGAGTTTTTGTTTGTTTTAATGTTGTCAATCTTATGTTAATTTTAAGGACACTTCCTCTTAAGCATTACTTTGTCAATTTTATATATTTTTCATCTAAACAGTGTTATGTGGCTGAAGATGTTGATAAAATACGAAACATGTACCACTTTTAAACATTAAATTGCCTTAAGCAATCATTGTATCGACTAGGTGGAAAATAATAAATACTTAATTGTGAATCTATTGAAGTGCGATACGGACCATGAAACTGATTTTATGTAAGCTTATAAAAGACGTATTGTGGTGAAAATGCAAAGGACGTACAATTTGACCTCACTTTGTCCAAATGTCTTCATTGAATTATGCATCTATCACTTCTCGTGACATAAAAAGATAATTTTCTGTGCTTAAGTATGTGCTGAATGATAAACGGATGAGCTTAAATCAGGACAATTTGGAGAAATTAGGGTAGTTTTTGTTCATGTTTCAAAAGGAACTGAATTTTGATAGTGCATATTTTCTAGTTTATTGTGCATGTTTTGCCATATGATAGTGTATGAATGCATGCATATTTTGAGATTTGATAGTGCATGGAAATCCGGGCTCTAATGATGATGATGATGATGATGATGATGATGATGATGATGATGATGATGATGATGATGATGATAGGAGTTCCTAGACAAGCTTGAATTTGCCAAAGCTGGGGCTTCCGGATGGACAATGGTGAGGTTCCAACCCACAAGCATACAGCTACACAACCTTCGCCACATAGCCAACTTGCTCAGTGGTGAACCTACCCACTAGGGCCAAGGTTTCATATCTCAATCTTTAGCATAGGGGTCATCTGCCTATCCCCTCTACTAAGGTTGAAAGAAGAATCCCACCTTCCAATACTTAATGTTTTTATAGCTGAGTCAGCTAACAACACAGTGGGACCCGCGGGGAGACTCTTTCAAAACGCTTACCTACAAGTTTACACAAGACCTAACTTCAACTTTGGTTTCTCAAGGAGTTTCCCTGGTCCTCGTAAAAAAAAAAAAAAAAAACAACCTTCAAATTTTAAGTCCACCAATGTCAGTTTTGAGTTATGTAAAGTTTATATAAAGTAATGACAGTAATTTTTCCTGCTTTTGGCTGAAGATGTTCCATACGTTAGGAAAGAAACATGTACTGACCTTTTAATTAAGTAGTCAGACTTTAAGCTGGATTATGTATGTATTTTCATGGACTAACTATCAAAACATTAAGTATTGGAAGGTGGGATTTTTCTTTCAACCTTAGCTGAATTAATGCCAATACGGAATCAAAACAATGATATTTATACGTTGTAACTCAATGTAGCATTGTAGAGGTAATTTGCCCCTTAAATCTAGGTACTAACAGCTATTGACTTATAAAATAATTTCTTTCCTCACCTGAAGATTAAGTTTCGGCATAGGTATGAAGTTAGAACCTCCTCTAGTTGAATCACTATAACCACCATCACCTCCATATCGACGATTTTGTAGAATTGCAGTTCCCTCAGCAAAGACAGATCCAGTTTCCTGGAAACAAAATACAAAATATTATGATTATTGCTGAATGAGATGAATGTAATGACCAACCCCCCCCCCTTTTTTTTTTTCAATTTGTTTTACATTGCACCAACTCTGATAGGTCTTACGGCAACAATGGGAGAGGAAAGAGCTAGAAGTGGGAAGAAAACAACCGTGGCTTCAATTAAGGTACAGACCCAAAATTTACCAAGTGTGAAATTGAGAAACCACAGGAAACCAAATTAACAAATTCCTTCCATAATCCCTTAGTTGCAGCAAAAATGGTAACTTCATCAGATTCAGTATAATAATGGTGTAAGGCCTCCACATAGGCCTGGTGCAGGTCTTTTTCTAGTAGACGGCCTACTAGGCGACCCGCATGTCTGTGAAGATGAAGATGAGGGCCCTACCTAATATGATTTCTAATGTTGAATACGGCACACACACCCAGCCCCCGAGCCATTGGAATTAACCAATTAAGGTTAAAATCCCTGACCCGGCCAGGAATCGAACCTGGGACCCTCCGAACCGAAGGCCAGCACGCTGAACATTCAGCCAACGAGTCGGACAGATTCACAGAGAGGGTGTTGAGTTTCCGAATTATGAGTTTTACAGAATAAGGGGTGGGTTATTCACAACTCATAACATATTACTCTAATGAAAGTTATAACACAATACAGGATACAGGAAAGTACAATATACCCTATACAATTAAAAAGAAACTTATATACAATACTGTAGAAATGACCATTTCTTTGTAAGAAAAAAATGTTGTGATGCTTGGCTTACTCTTGTAGCCTTGTCATGTAGGTGACGGACAAGCAAAATGTCCGTAATGTATCCATACCGTGTAGGTGATGTTAGAAATCACAGTATTACAGTCTAGATCTTAAGAGACCACATTATTTCAAAGATGTTCTGCTTGACCAGCAAAGATTATTTAGCAATTAAAAGAAACAAGAAAAATAGTGCTCAAGTTGTCGAGTTATACAGAAAGTCAAGTAAGCGGGATTCTACTGTGTAAAGTTTTTAATCTTGTTATTAACTTTTTTTCACAATGAAAATGTTAACAATAACGTACCATTACACTATTCCAGAAATGAAAGTTCAATCAAGTCAGAGTAAACGTGATTACCCGTAGCGGAATTAAGTAGAACGAATAACTTCACAGTATGTCACAGAAGATCAGAATGACGCAATATCGAAATATATAATCATGATGGCAGTGTAAAAAAAGATAAAGATTGTTGAGAAGACCCAACACTGTGAAAAGAAAATTACACAAAATGACTGACAATCTTAGCATATAGCCATATTGCAGTCCGAATTAATCATATAAAAATTTCAATAAAAATGGAAGAGAATTGGATAAAAAGGATATACCAGCTAGAATAATACACTGAGTTATCGCGAAACAAAGTGAAACATAATAATAAAACACATTATTTCCATCCCCAAATACTTGACAAAAGTTGGAACCTAGCCATCTATAAAATGCTAATAGAATTGTACCGACCAAAGCAGCAAGAAGCCACAATAATGCAATAACATCGCTCAAACCTATAAAAGCAAACCAACTTAACATAGATTTTGAGAGTATTGCAGACATTTTGGAGGTCTGGTAATAAAAATTAGAGACCAAACCAAGAAGTTAAAAAAGAAAGATAATTATTCACTTAGAAGGTTTGACAATATTAACACGTATCAGCTGATCTCATATATGTCTTTTATTTCCATAAACACGCATCTCAAGATATCTCTTTAAGAAGATGGACGACAGGCTACCTAGGGTTACCTGAGCTGAACGTGCTGAACTGACATCACAGATGACGACCAAATAGCCAGCCATGAACCACGAGGATCGCTCCCAGCAGCAGAGAATGGATGAGACCTAAACCATTCCAAAAGCGAAGGAAAGGAGATAAGTTTCTTGAAATAAAATACGTAGTTTGGTAGGTAGTATTTGAGTAGATGAATGTGTAGTCAAAGTGGTATCGTGCCATTACAATAATCAAAATTAACCTATATTACGGTAGATTCTCGCAAGTGATTTCTGTATAAATTGATTTAAAGGGAGTAGGTAGTCATTTATACAAAGAAGCAAATCTCAGATATCAAAAGAAAAAGGTGATCCAAGTAATGTTATGCCATAGCTGAAGACAAAGTTCTTATAAGAAGATGATGTTATGAGATTATACAGACTCCAAGTAATATTTTGATACGAATGTACGCGATATATTCAAAGAATACAAGTAGGTGATACGTTGTTATTATAAGATAGGTTATGAGATATGAAAAAGTCACCAGACAGGAGGAAGGTTATTACGAATTAAGAGGCAGTTGATCCGATATTGAGAGTATATGAGAATGAAACTACTTGTGCATCAATGAAGGTTATTATCATTATGAATGGATAATTTATGAAAGTATAGAGTTGTTATAGGAAAGAAATGAAAGATGGATTAAATGGAAGTATATTCTACACCAAAATGAAAGAAGAGATTGATTGTTTAAAGCAATGAATGTAATGATTGATGCAAACTAGTAACACTGTATGTTATCAAGAATCCATGTATTACAATAGTTGCAACGTATTTTAACTTTCATTTTAAAAAAATGATAGGTCATGGTCATCTAAAGATAGCCTATGAAAACAAATGTTTACTGCACTTGGACATCAAGGCAAAACTCCTTGTAAAAGCTGTATTGTGTTAAACTGACCATGGCACAATTATATATATATAAAAAAAATTTGCTAGTGGCTTTACTTTGCACCGACACAGAAAGATCTTATGGTGACGATGGGATAGGAAAGGCCTAGGAGTTGGAAGGAAGTGGCTGTGGCCTTAATTAAGGTACAGCCCCAGCATTTGCCTGGTGTGAAAGTGAGAAACCACGGAAAACCATCTTCAGGGCTGCCGACAGTGGTATACGAACCCCCTAGCTCACAGCCAACTTGCCCGGATCATTGCCACTGTATGGGTTGTCTGGCCCTGCAGTGTGGGGGGCAACGCATCCTCTTGTCACCCGGTGGCCCCAGGTTCCATTCCCGGCTGGGTCAGGGTTTTTTAATCGTAATGGATTAATATCCCTGGCCTGGGGACTGGGTGTTTGTGTCGTCCTCAACGTTCCTTGCCTCGCGTTCAACACTCTACACTTTCGCAATTACACTTACACGCAGGTTCCGTTCAAATAGTGAAAGTAGTGGCAAAAGATCTCTATAGGTCGATGCCCCAAACAAATAGAATTTTTTTAAAATATTACAGATAACAAATAATTTTAACTATAAAGAATGTTATCATAACGCAGGAGGAGATTGCATTTATTAATCATTTTATTTTATCAGCGTTGTAAATAAGATGAGTTTTAGTGCATTTCAATAGTGATAAAAGGAGATGAAAGATAAAATGCGATCATTAACAAATGAGCTCAGCACACCAGATGTTTAGTAATCAATCACCGGGCGAGTTGGCCGTGCGCGTAGAGGCGCGCGGCTGTGAGCTTGCATCCGGGAGATAGTAGGTTCGAATCCCACTATCGGCAGCCCTGAAGATGGTTTTCCGTGGTTTCCCATTTTCACACCAGGCAAATGCTGGGGCTGTACCTTAATTAAGGCCACGGCCGCTTCCTTCCAACTCCTAGGCCTTTCCCATCCCATCGTCGCCATAAGACCTATCTGTGTCGGTGCGACGTAAAGCCCCTAACAAAAAAAAAAAAAAAAAAAAGTAATCAATCAATTTTGAATTTTAATTACACTACTTTATTGTTCTCTTCCTGGAATTTATATACTGGTATTTTTCCCTTAATAAATAAAAATAGTTAAAATTTACTTGAGGTCTTACTTATAGATTTCTACAGTAGTACGGCATCTTAGATTTAAGGCGATGAGTGTCGAACAATGTATTGATCTATTGATGCGTCGGATGGAGAAGTCCTTCAAATCTACCAGTAGATAGATAAAATAGTACTCTGCGTATCACCTTTCCTTTGATCCCACGTAAAACAACCAGACATTCAAAAACCCTGCGGGACTGGTCGGGATTTCTTTTACGTGACCCATCCTGGACGCGGGAAGGGCATAATACCTCGAGAACATAAAGATATGATTCGATTTACCATTCACAATGACAGCAGAATACTAATGTCAGAGCAAAACAATTTGTGTGTGTGAATGGAAATAAAATAATGGATGCTTCACCAATGAATTTTGATGTGGCAAAGTAATTTGTCACCAGAAACTGCATTAGCATGTGTGCAGTATACTACATTTGAAATGAAGGAAATCTAAATGTACACAATAGCAGGTTCATCCACTGAAAAAGAGAAAGACTGATTCTGAAGGTCTGATGCTCTCATGACATACATACATTACACATCTTCATTATACACTGTCATGCCTTCCAGCATTCAGTCTGAAGAACTCTGAATTTACCTTTTATCTGCAAGTTTCTTTACGTCGCACTGACACAGCTAGGTCTTATGGCGATGATGGGATAGGAAAGGGCTAGGAGTGGGAAGGAAGCACGCATTGTCTTAATTAAGGTGCCTAGTGTGAAAATGGGAAACTACAGAAAACCATCTTCAGGGATGCAGACAGTGGGGTTCAAATCCACTAGTTGGATATGTGGATACTTAGCATAGCACTTCAGCTGTAACTTTGTCTCCAGTCTCTTAACAGAGAAAGTTTAAACATAGCCACGTTGAAACACTGGATCCTGACAGATCCCTGAAGTTAAGCAACATTGGGTGCAGATAGCACTTAGATGGTTAGCCATTTGCTGTTGGCTGAAGGACGAGCGGAAAACAAACGGGCCAACACACACAAGTAAACTTCGGCTCAGGATGCCTCAGCATTGACCCTTGGGGGGGCAATGACTGGGTCAACAATGTCCAGGATTGGGTAAGACATTTGGCTAAATGTCGCAGGTCACAACATAGATGTTATAGAAGGACAAAGACACTATAAAGAGCAAGCTTCCATACTGCAATATTTTGGGGTACTAACAGATAATCATCGTCATCATCATCATCATTTTCCTTTATCCAGCTGTAGCCGGGTAGGGGCAAATATCATTCCTCTCCATTTCTTCAGTTTTTCCACCACTCGTCCTCTAACACTGAGTCCCAGTCCTGGTTTCTTTCTATAATACTACGTTGGATTGTGTCATTCCATCTCAATCGTGGTCGTCCACGGCCTCTCTTCCCTTGCATTTGCATTTCCATCACTTTTTTCGGCATTCTTTCATCATTCATTTGCTTTATGTACCCAAACCATCTTAGTCGGCTCTTCTCTACTCTATCATTCATTTTTTCCATTCCAATTTCTTCCCAGATTTTCTCATTCCTTATTTTGTCTCTTAGGTACCATACTCCTCAAGAACTTCATTTCGGCTGCCTGTATTTGACTATCATCCTTCTTTGTCGTTGCCCAAGTTTCTGCTCCGTAAGTTGTTATGGGTATGTAATACATCTTGTACATAGTTTTCTTTGCTTCCACTGGCATATCTTTGTCCCATAACATGTTTCTCACACTATGATAA
Source organism: Anabrus simplex (assembly GCF_040414725.1). NCBI lineage: Eukaryota > Metazoa > Arthropoda > Insecta > Orthoptera > Tettigoniidae > Anabrus > Anabrus simplex. The sequence goes on from NC_090266.1 coordinate 1,220,949,809, forward strand.
AAACAGCTTCCAACTTGAATCCTCTTACTAATCTCAGCATGCAGGCGAGCATTCACCATCAATTCACTCCCCAGGTATTTGAACGTCTCCACTACTTCCAGGGGCTTCTCTGCAAGTTTAATCTGACCTTTCCCTTCTTTCTCCCCTCTAGTCGTAACAAGAGTTTTACTCTTTTCTACACTTATTTTCAATCCACATTCTTCGATCTTCCCATTCAGCACATCCAACAGTTCTTGAACCTTCATGTCCTCTTCTCCCCAAATCACAATATCATCTGCAAATAACATGATGTTCATTTCTCTTCCTCCATAGGTTGCTTTTGCTGTTCTCATGATGTCATCCATTACTACTGTAAACAGGATTGGTGATAGAACACTTCCCTGTCTCAGCCCACTAGTTATTTCGAACCAACTTGTCCTGCCAACTTGTATTTGCATGCAACTACAACATTCCTTGTACATTGTCATGATCATTTTTATTAATCACTCTCCAATTCCTTTTTGCACCAGACTGTCCCAAACTTTAGTCCTGGGGACACTGTCATATGCCTTTTCAATGTCACTGAATGTCATCACCACATCATTCCCATTCTCCCACTGCTTTTCTATATTAGTTGTCTCATAATGAAAATGGGCTCTCTTGTTGACCTTCTGCTTCTGAAACCAAACTGATTTTCCTGTATTTGATATTCAACCCTCAACCTTATCCTACTTTCCAGTATTCTCTCCATTATCTTAGCAACATGGGATATCAGAGTAAATCCCCTGTAGTTTTTCAATACTTTCTTATCGCCTTTCTTGAAAACTGGGATGATTATTCCTTTTGCCAATCCTCAGAGACATCCTTATTCTCCCTGACGCTCCTGAGAACTCGATATGTCCTCTGCAGGCCAACAGCTCCAGCTGCCTTTATCATCTCCGCTGAAATTTCAACTATTCCAGCAGTTTTTCCATTCTTCATCTTTCTTACTGCCATTTCAATGTTATTCATTATAATTTCTTTATCCATTTCTTCATCAACTAATTGCCTTTACTGGTGGTCCACTGAATGACTAATTATTTTTCATGTTCAGCAACTTCTGAAAATACTCTCTCCATCTATTTTTTATTTCTTCTGGCTTTGTTAATATTATGCCTTCATCCTTCACAAATCTGGTGTTTACCTGATCTCTCTTTTTGTTCTTAAGATACCATACAATAACTTCTTGCTGCCCTGTATATCATCTCAATTTCTGTGTGAATAAAGCCCAACTTTTCCTCTTTTCTTCCTCCACTACTTTCTTGGCCAAATTCTTGCTTCCACATATTTTCTTCTACTTTCTTCAGTCTTAGACGTTTTCCATGCCATTTTCTTTTCCTTCACTTTAATCTTTACACTATCATTTCACCAGTGTGTCTCTTTGTCTTTCACATTTCCTGACTTCTACCACATACCTTTTCTGCACATCCAACCAGTGCTTCCTTAAATCTTTTCCATTCATCTTCAACATTCCCCATCTCAGTCCTGGGTACCAACAGTGGTATTTCCCTTTGAAATTCCTCTTGTATGCTTTACTTCTTCAACTTCCATACTTTAATTCTCTTCTCTCTTCTTAATGGGGGTTTTTCAATCTTTCCCACTTTCAATTTTCAAACAGATAGTACTGTATTATTTTATTGATGAAATAGCAAATTGCATGCAAAATACTGTTTGACCAGCAGGTTAATTCAAGGCATCATGTAAAGTAGCTAATTTTTTTTAAAACATGACTTAACTAGTTTAACTGAATAATTAAAAATGTAATGAACTGCAAAATAGCAGTGAAATAAATTATTGCTATAGTCGTTTATTATGAAAACTCAACAACTACAAGAAGTAAAATTTTCAGGAAACATTTTATTCATTATCTTCCAAAAGAAAAATTATATATTAAACTGAAAATTCACTTATAATAGAGCATTAAGCTTTTGAGCGCCGCATGCTATTACGGTTTTCCTACTGCTGAGCGCCAAGGCCAGTTTCCATTTTTTAGAAGCTTTTGTTTGATCACTAGACCTGAGATTTTAAGGCAAATGCCTATTTCGTTCCTTTAACATGATTTTTAAAAAATATGTTGACGTTTCATGATAAATCCCTTACATTAGTGGAGTTTTATAGTGCCCTAAAATGCACTATTTGCACCTTTAGAGCCTATTTTACTATTTTAGTGCCTAAAATTGCCTATTTTCTACATTTAAAATAAAATTCAACTTCTGTAACTTTTACAATCACACAATGGACATCCCTGGAACAAGCAGAACAGCAGAGGGTGTGTTTTTCACAGAAAGGTGCTCCTGCCAGACAACTGTCACCAAAGGAATGCTGAGTGAAGGGTGGAGATGGAGGATTAGCTCAGAAGAACAACGGGCAGGTAGTAAAGGACATACTGTGTCGAGTGACAGGGTGAGGGGGAGGATTATCTAGGAAGAACAAGGAGCAGGTAGTAAGAAGAGACATACTGTGTCAGCTCGCCAGTGAAAGAACATCTGTTTAAGGGAATATAGTTCATCATGCCTAAAACAAAATCATCTAAGAGTGCACTTATACAACAATGGCTTGTACAATTTCCAGGGATGACTTTTGATGGCAAGATAATTTTCTGCCAGTACTGCAAAAAACAGGTATGCGCATATATCTTAAATTTCATATTACTAAAACTAAGGTTTTGATATTGGTTCCTCTAATTAAGAGACCTAGTCCAGGCAACTTGGGTTCGATTTCCAGTAGCGGCAGTAATTTAGAAATCTACGAGGTCTGGAACGGTGTTGACCCAGCATCGTGAGGACAGTTGAGAAGCTACAGTGGGCAGGGGTCACGGAGGCCAGGCAATACGGCTGAGGGATGTATCGTGCTGACCACATGCCACCCAATATCTGCAGGCCATGAGCTGCGCAGCAACCGTTATTGAAAGCCAAGGCCCTTCGGTGACTGTAGTGTTCTTGTTCTTAATTAACTTTAGAGTAGTAATGGCTTAATTTAAACAGTTGAAAATTACAAATTTTATTCAATAGCTCACCTTTTCTATTCCTCATCTTAGTCCCTAATTGAAATCACTTTATTGTGTTTTAGATTTCACATGAGAAAAAATGCCATCTTCAGCAGCACGCAAATACTGCCAGTCACAAAGCGAAAGCAGCCATGAAAAGTAACATTAGACAGACTCTGCTCACACAAACTATATCTCCTACAACCCGTAATGGTTTCTATGTGATATGTGTAGAGCCCTAGTTGCAGCAAATATCCCCTGGAATGCTGTGCATAATCCGGTTTTCAGAGATTTTTACAGAAATACATCAAGCAGCACATCCCATCACCATCTTCATTAAAGAAAAAACTACTTAGATATTTGTTACAATGAGGTCATTTTCTCAATCAGGGAGGATATTGGGGAGTCTTGCATATGGTTGTGTGTGGACGAAAGCACCGACTCTGTGGGCAGGTAAATTGCTAACCTTATAGTAGGAAAACTGGAACCCAATCAGGCATCTACTGCTCACCTTCTTTGCTCTAAACAGCTTGAGAAAGTCAGTAGTCAAAGCATTGCATACTTCATCAACAAGGGGTTGCAATTGTTGTATCCTGGGAGTGTTGATGATTCTAAACTTTTTCTCCTTGTCTCCGATGCTGCTTCCTACATGATTGCCACTGCACCTCCCCTCAAAACTTTCTATCCTCCTTTAATTCATGTTACTTGCATGGCCCATGCCTTGCATAGACTCGCAGAAACAGCTAGGGCCGAGTTTCCTGCGGTAAATACTCTCATTTCAACAACGAAGAAAGTGTTCTGTAAGGCTCCATCAAGAATAGCCACCTTCGAGAGAAACTTCCCTCTATTCCCTTTCCACTACAGCCAGTCATGACCCGTTGGGGTTCCTGGATGGAAGCTGGCTGCCCTGTATTATGCAGAACATCTTCAGGAAATCATGACTGTGATAGACAATTTGCCTTTAACGGACAACTCTGCATGTGTGTCGTCTGTCAAAGAGCTGTTAAATGATTGTTCCAGTGTTCAGAGAGACATTGCGTATATTCAGGCAAATTTTTCATTTCTTCCAGTCACCATTACAAAAATGGAGAAAAAAGGAAACAGTCTCAAATAGCAATTTTCTGTAACTGAGGAAGCTGAGAATAACATACAAAGTGCTAGGGTGAAGGTAGGGGATAGAATAAGGGACAAGTGGTCTAGTGTACTGCAGAAGAACCCAGGTTATTCAGTGCTGAAAAGGGTACATCAGGTAATGGATGGGGAAAAGGTAGACTTGCCAAGTGAAATTGAATTGAAAAATGTAGGTAATTTTTCCTATGTTCCTCTAACATCTGTGAGTGTGGAGCGCTCTTTTTCTGCTTTCAAAATGATTTTAACAGACAAAAGAGACAGCCTGACAGGAAAATTTGGAGAAGATTATTGTTATGTACTGTAAAGCAAACTACGAATGAAAGTACTGTAGGAATGTTGCTCGCAAATAATAAACACACACTCCATTCGCATTTACACAGTTACTGGATGCCTACAGTGCTGTAATTGTGTACATTGATTTTAGTATTAAGGTTTTAGATCAGTACTGATAATGATATATCATATAATCTATAACATTTTTGACACATGACTTTTTTTACATTGTTTTTGATAAATGACTTTTTTATTCTGTCTTAATTTTGCCGTTATTTCGGTTAAGAAAAGGGATACCACATTTGTTAAAGTAAAAAAGTATCACGTTACAGTTTAAGTGTATATTGTAATATTTTAAAGTCTATTTCCTGCCTATCCACACATTTTTAAAACACATTTTAAGTCCCTATTTTCTCTTTTAAAAGCCTATTTACTTGTTTTAAAAGCCTATTTTAGGCTCCTAAAATTAATTTTTTTAGAGCCTAAAATCCCAGGTCTATTGAACACACAGTTCAGCTGTTACTGTAGGTAGAAACTTGAAATTTTCGTTATTATTTTACTAATATAATTGCCTATACAAAAAAGCCTTACTCAGTTCATTTATGACCATTAGTAAATATTTGGCAGCCAAAACCCAAAAATATTAATTAAAAATAAAACAAAACAAAAGTTTAGCAATAAAATTTAGGTAGAACAAAAATATTTTTATACATCGCAAATGCATTTATTGAATAGTAAAACCTATTATGAAGCTATATTGAAAATGTCATTAATTTTGAACCTAAAATAAATCTGTAGTAAAATAGTTAGTTTACATATCCAAATGAGCCAAAAATACAAGTCTAATTACTACAGTCGCTTTGTTTATATGTCAATACTACTGAAATACAGTACAAACTTCTTTTAAATAACACTTACATATCATACTACAAATAAATAATAATAATAATAATAATAATAATAATAATAATAATAATAATAATAATAATAATAATAATAATAATAATAATCAAATTCAGTACAAGTATATTTTCCAAGTCCTCTCAAACACACTTATGTTTTATCAAGGACAGAGGATATATAATAATTTTCACAGCAATAAATGAACAAATAAAATATCGAGACCAACTAGACACAGAGCGGACAAGGTACACAGCAAGACTGCTAGTGTTGTTGGCGTGCCAAGTAAAGCGCACCAATAAATATGCCTGCTGATTGGACTGATAAACTGAAACAATGGCCTTGAAAATAAAAGAGACTGTTTATTACAAAAATAGTAAGTCTTTAACTAACTATATTCAGAAATTCTGAAAGGAAATGACTGTTACTTTTAATAATAAAAAATAAATACTGAATGTCCTTTTGAAAGGATGTTGGCATTTTTCAGATGGAAACCAAATGGACTTTCAAAAGGACGTTGGCGCTTAGAGGGTTAAGACAAAAGTTATTACTATAATGCATTTTTCTATATAATGATTACCAACAATAGAAAAATAGGGTTGAAAATAATGGTTTTTCTGAAAAACTAAACATTTATAGGAACAAAACTTTACAAATTATTTTCAAAGATCATAATTCAGATATTATGTAAAACTACACATAGAAAAGTTAATAGATTAGCTCATTTGGACACTCAGCATCATTATTGTCCTCACGTCGCTCTGAGCAACCTTGCAATACTACAGATCAGAAGAGCTTTGCCTCCTCGGAAGATGAATTGAAATATTTATAATAATAATGTTATTGGCTTTACGTCCCACTAACTACTCTTTTACGGTTTTCAGAGACGCTGATGTGCCGGAATTTAGTCCTGCTAGAATTCTTTTACATTATTACATTTTATAAATATTTTACATGCCAGTAAATCTACCGGCACAAGGCTGACGTATTTGAGCACCCTCAAATACCACCAGACTGAGCCAGGACCGAACCTGCCAAGTTGGGGTCAGAAGGCCAGCGCCTCAACCATCTGAGCCACTCAGCCCGGCACCAAAATATTTCATAAGTTTCTTAACATCCTCATTTTTCTTAACATTGATTTGATTTGATAATTTGATAGACAATGCCTCCTCCATACTTCTGAAGTTAGCTATACCACTTTTCAACACTTCAATAACAATAGAATCACCAAAATAATTCATTTGAACTTTGCACTGAACTCGACTTTTTGGTTTCACATACATTAAAACCTGCATTTCTGACTCCTGGAAGGGTAACTTGTATTTCAAAATGTGTCTACTTGGTGATTTCAAGTGATTTTCCATTTAGTATTTTGTGATATTGAGACTGGACTGATATAGTTTCCGCTTTTCTCAGTTGTTTCTCAATATTACCATAAACTCTTATCAGGTAGGACAAAATTGTGCTACCAGAAACACAAGCAAACAAAATCATCGAGGAAAGACATACAAAAGCCAGCGAGATACCGAGAGAAATAATGGACACAGAAGTGACGAAAACAGAAACCGGAAAGGGACCGAACTTCAAGCTCCGCCATCTTTACACAAAATTTGCTGCCCACAGTTTCCACGGGAAAACATGCCAGAATGTATCGTACCACGAACCCAAGGAGGACTGCGTCTGCAAACTATGCAACCAACCATGTCCCAAGCACCATTTGGCAAAATGTGGAAAGAGAACTCAATCTTTAAACATGCTGACAAAAGACTGGTGAAAACCATACTCAATCTAATGTATACATTGGGCCAATTGCAGAAACTGTATTTAGATGAAGTCTACGGTTAAAAACTGCCTAAGTATGGCTGCCGCATTGCAGAGACATTATTTATCACTTAGACACTGTCTAAAACCGATGTTCAACCGGTCATGTTTAAACACTGCCGAGAGCACTGTTTAACGTCAAATGAGAGGAGTGAATCACAGTCAGAGGTTATGTACCATGAAACATGTAATTTTTATTATCATGTTTAGACGATTCCGGGAAGAAAGGTTAGTCCGACGGCCTCTCTGTGGGTCGCCCGCTGCTAAATCGCAGCAGTTCGTTTGACATGTACGGGAAGATAGATCTTAAAATAAGGTTTCGCTTTTCGAGAGACTTGTTTCTTGAGACTTGACAAAGGGACAGTCCGGTAACTGTCAACTTGAATACAATTCTTGGCAACGGATATATTTTATTATATACATGGGGTAATTTCCATGGAATTATACTCCGCACGGCTCTACTTCTAAATTGACGTTTTGGCAGATTTTGGCTCTGTCTGGTGGTTATGCGCTGAAGCACAGACATCCAACCAATCCCAACCTGTCAATCAAATCGATTTATATCGGCAGAGCACGATCTCGAAACTTAGTTGCCAACTCTAATGTTTACATTCACCACGTGGTTAACCTATCTCGCTCAGCGTGTATATGCTATTTAGTACGGTTCGTGATCTTTTGCATTCTCCTTCAGTAATTAGTGTGTTTTTTCATATTGTTGGAGGGTTCTAGGGAGTCTGAGATGAGTAGAGTGTTCCCTTTATAGACCATAACCTCCTTCCTGTGCCAGCCATTAGCGGTGAGTGATGTGTTATTTCCTCATTCTCTATTATTCTTAATAATATACTCTCTTTTAGTGTCAGATGTTGTTAGTTGTGTAGTTTTTGTGAATTTGTTTTCAATCCATATTCATTCGTTTTTCTGAGTACGGTATTACGTTTTACAAGGGCGTTTTACCGCGGTCGTATTACATCAGCTGTTCTCATGGGCGTAGCGCGCTGGCAACAGAGGAAAGGCGAGGCTCATTTGTTTTGCGAAACTTCAATTTAGAAGTAAGGCCGTGCGGAGCACATAGGTCACTTCGACTACATACATATCAGAATTGTGTGTCCCGATCGTCAGAGGGCTGTCACATACATCAACCGGGAGGGATTCACTTATATTTACTGCCAAGGAACAAGCATAATAGTGAATAAAAAGTATTTGGCAACTACCAGATAGGAAAAGGCAAGTGGTGGTGATGGTGGTGATTATGGTTTAAAGGACAGGGGAAGAAGAGCCATGGCCATAATAACAGCCCTAGTATTTGCCTGGTGTAAAAATAGGGAAACTACGGAAAAAAATCTTCAGAGTTGCCGGTGATGCATTTTGAACTTACGACCTCCAGAATTCAAGCTAGATCTATATGGCCCGTGCAACACACTCGGTTACACATTACTATTGCTTCATCTTCCCTTCGCCGAAGCTACCGTATTTATGAGTAGATTACACTCACTGTAACAACGCTATAATCAAAGCTACACTTCCCCGTAAGGTGGCGTGTCGCTTTAGTGTCGATAATATTATGATGAGATTTAATTTCCACCACAAGTGATACTCTTATCTGTGGGCACGTCATGCTCATGCTTAGCCATATCTGAGTAATCTGTAGAAAGATAAACAGCTGACTGGCGTTCGGCACGAGCACCGATGAATTTCATTGGTTGCGACAAGCAAAGAGTTGCATGCAAGATACTTTTGTCTCCATTTTCAAACCAAAATGAAACTTTAAGCGATGTCTAGTTAAACATCGACTGAACATTGTTTATGCAATGGAAGATCGTGCTCGATTTAGACGTTGTGTAAGGCTTAAAACTAGTCATCGTTTGTGCAATTGGCCCATTGCGTTTAATAGAATTATTATTATAAAACTGCACCCTGTAATAGGCAAAAAGTGAATTTTTTCCCGACAACCTTCAGTGTATTCTTATTTTGGGATCCACAGGAGGCAGAGAACTGTCTTAGTGCCCATTTCAGTAAATTAATTCACCAAATACTTAATAAAATGCCTGTAGCTGTAAGTCTGTTCTGAAGCTATTTTTCTCATTGAGACCAGTAGAATTTCGTATTTTTAGGTGGAGAACATGTGCCTATGTGGATTTCCAAACCAAAGTTTGAAAAGTTTGTAAAATATACTTTTAAACTTTGAAAGGTAACATTTCAATAAGCACAGCTTTGGATGTCCCTGGCACAATCCTTTCCATAGCTTCAAAATGTTCAGTTCAGGTGGTAAGTAGGATACGAATGAGTAATTTTGTTATGGGAGTAATAACTAAGGTCCAGAAATTAAGGAAAAGTCAAATTTCTTTCATGAGCTCATTTTACCCGGAATGTGAAAAGTAAGTTTGAATAACGGGTCCCTGACCCCATTTAAATCATATTTCAGCCTTTTTATTTTATTTTATTTTATTTTATTTTATTTTATTGTTTTCATCATATTTTGCTCATTTTAATGATATAAGCCCACATTTGGTTTTAATCTTATTTTTTTTTTTTTTTTTACTGAGGCATCGTTAACAAGGTACGTGTTATTAGCAGTGAGTTTCAAACACAGGATTTCCAAATAGTGTAATTGATATATTTTTCTTTCTTTTCCCAGAATAGCGGGTTTAGAAGACCTGATTCCAAGAAGGAGCTGCTGTAGGGAAGTCTTTTAGCACATCTATCTGGACAGGTTAGATAGAAACATCATGCGCATGAGCTCACGGAACGTAACCATAGCGTGTTTCCATCTCTGAATAGGATCTCACTCCAGTAGATATATTTAGCTCAGAAGCAATTAGCAAACAACGAAAGGCCGTGTTATCTCTGGCTCAGGTCCAATTACTGCTCCCTTTCCCTTTCAGTACCAAAGAATTTCAACAGATTGGTCACACTCGTGGTACTGCAGTGAACCTCATCATGCAGAAAGTAAGTGCAGTGAAGCTGTAAAATTGCAAATTTATGTCAGAGAGTTTGGTGAAGAGATCTTCAGTACTGATGGAACAGTTCTTTTTTGTAAAGCATGTGAAGTTAAGGTAGCGGCAGTAAAGTGATTTAATGTGCAACAGCAATGTGCTACTTACTTACTCCTCGCCGCTGCAGCCCTTGTAGGGCCTTGGCCTCTCTGACAATTGTAGCCCAATCTTCACGATCTCCATCTTCTTATTCCCATCTTTCTTAAATCCTCCTCCACATCATCCAGCCATCTTTTCCGGGGTCCTCCTTTCCATCTTCTACCACCTGGATTTCCTTTATAGATCTTCTTGACAGCTCTGTTATGTGGCATTCTCTCCACATGTCCCAACCACCGTAATCTGTTGCTTTTTATTTCGGTTATGATACTTGGATGTCCATAGAGTTCTTCCAATTCCTTGTTTTTCCTTATTCTCCACAATTCCCCTTCCTTCACTGGGCCAAAAATCTTTCTCAGTATTTATCTCTCCGATCTGTTCAACAGTTCTTCACCTACTTTGGTCATTGTCCATGTTTCAGAGCCATAAGTTACCACTGGTCGTAATACTGTTCGATAGACTGTCAACTTCAATATTCTACCAAGGCTGCGTGATCTAAACACTTTCAATAAAGCTAAGTAAGCCCTAATGCCTGCAGCAATCCTCGCTTTTATTTCCTCTTTCATGTCATTATCTTTTGTCACCAGCACTCCTAAATACTTAAACTTTTCACATCTCTCGTAGTTAATCCCATTTAACTTTATGCACTTGTCTTCCCTAATTATGGTCCTCCTAGATGCAAACATGTGATGAGTTTTAGCATTACAGTAAAACCTCGTTAATTCGAAGTCGTTGGGACTCAAAAATCGGACTTCGAATTACGTGATTTCGAATTAACCGCCAATTCGCAATTCAGAAGTACCAACCCTTGCCGGGTTACGAAAGGCCCGTTACTGCATGCAGTTAACCTTGATTCACAGTTTATACCTTTCAAATGCCATGAAGAAAGAACTATTTCAGAAATGTATCCAAGAAGGTGCATTACAGTATTCAAATAATGCGCTCGGATATCTCACTGGTAAACATAACCTCATGCAACGAACGAAAGAAAGAAGAAAAAGCACGATTCAAAGACGAGGAGAAATCTATGCTCGCTCCCATGTGCAAGTGCTTTATTAATTGGATTACTATACTGTATGCATTTTAGATGCCTTGTATTTACACAGAAAGTACCCGATGCCCTTAAAATCGAACTTTCCTATGACTCTATCCTTGTACGATTTCCCGCCATGGCACTTCTCTGTTTTCTCGTACTTAGAAATGTAAACACTTGCCGCGTCACGAAGTATTGTAAGACCCATTAATACATGCTATCACCTCGATTCACAGTTTAAACCTTTCCAATGCCATGGAAAAACTATTTCCGAAATGTATCCAACAAGGTGCATTTACAATGTTCAAATAATGCATTTGGATAAATCACTGACAAACATAACCTCACGCAACGAAAGAAAAAAAAAACCCGCACAATTCAAAGACGAGGATAAATTATGCCGGTTCCCCTGTGCAAATGCATTATATTTTGGATTTCTTTACTGTTTGCATTTTTATTATAGATGCTTTGTACTGGCATGGAAAGTGCCCGACGTTGAAACATCGTGGCTTATCGAAGTTTCCTAAGACGAGGGGATAAAGTATCTCACTTCCACGGGCCCCATCCCTCACACTGTACAATTTCCCGGCTGGCAATTCTCCTTTAAAACCATTAGACCGTTTGGGCTCGCATTAAAATAAAGCAATGCAGTTTCACCGGCAATGACAATATTGTTCGGTGCCTACGAATTTATTATATTTGCCACGTTTTTTCGTCAACTGTCGGCATCGCCAGTGTTCGCGGATTCTGTTTTCCCGCACACAGTCTGTTGTGTGATATTACGGCGTTCCTTAAAAGGTTGAACACAAAAGAATTCCGATTTCATTCAACTTAGCAATCATGAAGCGCACTGTAGATCCACCGAAGTGAGTGTAAGTGCGGAAAGCTACCCCTCCACGTTCCGGAACGTGCGTTCTATTATGACGCGGAGCGGATAAATTTCGAGTTGAAATTACTCTGTAACATACTATTGTTTTAAAATGTAAAGGCAGTTTCGAATTAAAAGTCTGAATTTCGGTAATGGGGCCGACATTGTACTTCGAATTACGAATTATCCGTATTTCGAATTAAACAACTGAAATAACATGCAAAACTGTATCTCATGTTTCCGGGAACGAGAGCTTCTTCGAATTAGGCGGGATTTTGAATTAACCGATTTCGAATTATCGAGGTTCTACTGTACTCACTTTTCTCCTCCTTCCTTTTCTAATCTATCCAGTCCTTCCTCTAGGTCTTTCAATCTTCTAGACAGCATATCAACATCATCAGCATAAGCCAGATTCTGTGTTACACGGTTGAACAGCGTACCGCCTGGATTACTGACCTCCACCTTTCTCATCACACGCTCCAAAACCACATTGAAGAGCAGGGTAGATAACACATCCCATTGCCGCAAACCTTGGTTTACTTCAAACTCTTTAGTAAGATTTCCTTCTATTTTAACCATGCATTTAGTACCTGTTAGGGTCATTTGTACCAGTCTTATCAATTTAGTTGGGAACTCCATGTCCATCATTGTTTGATACAGATTTCTTCTTTTCACACTATCATAAGCCTGCCGAAAATCCACAAACAGCTGATGCACATCCACATTATATTCATAGCACTTCTCCATTATTTGCCTGATAGTGAAGATGTGATCTGTTGTTGATCTACCCTGTCGAAAGCCACTTTGGTAGTCTCCTAGTATCTGCTCAACCAGTTGAGTGAGTCTCATAGACAAAACATTGGCTAAGACCTTATAAAACACACTCAGCAAAGATATACCTCTATAATTTTCACAATTTGCTTTATCTTTCTTCTTATGAATTGGGCAAATAATTGCTAAGCTCCAATGCTCTGGCATTTGTTCTGTTTCCCAAACTTCCACATTTAGTTGGTGAACAAGGTGCGTCAACTGTTCACCCCCATATTTAATCATCTCAGCTGAAATGTTATCACTTCGTGGAGCCTTATTATTCTTCTTCAAGTACTTAATAGCCGTCCTCACTTCTTCTATAGATGGTACAGGCACTGGTTGTAAATCTAGGCTAGGATCCTGCCAAGGCTGCCCATCCTCTTCTTCCAATCTCACCGTCTCTGCAGCCACATTTAACAGTTCACTAAAGTATTCCGCCCATCAGTCAAGAACCCGGTCTCTTCCCCCAATCATGTTTCCTTCTTTATCTCTACAGAATACAGCACGTGGTTGAAAACCTTTCTGTACGTCCTTTATTTTCCCATAGAACTTCCGTACTTCTTGCATATCATATTGTTCCTCCAAATCTGTAAACCATTTCCTCCCTGCCTCTCTCTTCTTTCTCCTACAAATTCTGTCTGCCTCTTTCCTCTTCTTCCTAAATTCTTCTACATATGTTCTTGTTTTCCTGTTGAACATTTTTTTCCTTGCTTCATTTCTCTCCTCAATTGCTTTTCTGCAATTATCATCAAACCAACCTTGCCTTTCAGTCTTTACGTCCACTCCTAGTACTTCATCCGCAGTTTTCTGCAATGCATCCCTCAATAAAATCCACTTTCCTTCGATGTTTTCCACTGCCCAGCTTTGTTGTTTAGCCTCCAATTTCTTCTCCATCCTGGATACATATAGCTGCGCAGTTTCTTTATCTTTCAATTTTGAGACCATTTATCTCCTTGGAGCTTTCTCTTTCTTACCAGATCTGTAAGTTGCAATACGTTGCCTGTATTTTACCCGTACCAAGTAACGGTCCGAATCACAATCAGCTCCCCTACAACTGTCAACTTGTAGTATGTCAGATCCATGTCTCCGATCGATTACTACAGGGTCTATTTGATTCAAGGTGACACCATCTGGTGAACATCAAGTGGCTTTCCGTATATTTTTTCTCTGAAACCATGTACTCTTCACCACCATCGAGTTTCCCATGGCAAAATCAATTAGCCTCTGTCCATTATCATTTGACTCATCATGCAAACTTGCCTTCCCAACTGTCTCCCTATAGGCTTCTTCTTTACCCACTTTAGCGTTGAAATCTCCAAGTATGATTTTTACATCTTGTCTTGGGATGCATTCTATTTCTTGTTCCAATTGTCCATAGAACATATCTTTCTCTTCATCCTCAGCCTCCTCCGTTGGTGCATACACACATACAAGCGTGATATTGGAAAAAATGGGCCTTCATCCTTAGAGTGCATATTCTTTCATTTACAGGTTTAAAATTCAAAACTGCTGACTTATATCTGTCATCCACTAGGAAGTTTTTTTTTTTTTTCTTTTTTCTTTTTTGCTAGTTGCTTTACGTCGCACCGACACAGATAGGTCTTATGGCGACGATCCACTAGGAAGCCTGTGCCACCTATTGTACTTCTTGCTCTACCACTATGCAGAACTGTATATCTACCACTTCTTAAAACACCATTTCCTTTCCATCTGACTTCCTGAATTGCTGCTATTCCAATATTATATTCCTCCATTTCTTGTGTCAGACTGTTTAGGGCTCCTGGTTTATTCAGGGTTCGTACATTCCAGGTTGCTATATACATATCATATTTCCGTTTGCATCTTCCATTTCCTCGTGTGGGTCGTTTACCATTGTCATCAGTCCGGCTATTCTTGTCTATGAGTTTCGTAACGAGTTGTTTTTCCGATATAGGGTTGTTAGCCCCATGATCAACCCCCAACCTGGAGGACCAGGGTATCCCTCTTAGTCTGGCCTATCACCTTTTGACCTGTCCGGCTTGGGTGGCCCTACCAGGAGCTTATGCTCCCGCCGGCATAGCTCTCAGGATCACTTAGGCACGCAAGCTCCCATATCGCAACAAGATACCAGCGTGGGAGAGCAATGCGCTACGGCTAAACATAAAAGTCTTCTAAACAGAGCAGGCAGGCTCTTTTGTTTGATACAGCAAAATCTTCGTCTATCAAACTTTCTGATTTCTTAAAAGACCTGTGCGAAATGTGGGTATCTAAGGTCCCCGTCAACTTTGTGCTTTAGAATGTTTTATTATGTGCCTGCAATAGCTTGTGTTATTTATTCAATGCAAGCATTGCTTTAAGTTATTTTTGGCTAGCCCATTCAGTCAGCTGTTCGACTGGTTCAGATTTCGAGAGTACTGATTTTTCTCCTCGCCCTCATCGATCAATAACATGTGGCGATCACGCGACAAACTGGCCCGTCAGATCAAAAATTAGATGGATGGCTTTTCCGGCGTTTGCTCTATTAACCAGCGTTTCGTCTTAGGTCTGACACTAGACTCTTCAGAGTGGGATATGTCAGACCCTACCCACTGACGCTGGGGTGTATGCAGGTGAACTTATCAGAAGCTTATTTATGAAGCACAGTCTGATAACTGCATACGGGAGATAAAACTCCACAATGGAATTAATGCCCGCCTAGCAATTCCAAATGGAAATTCTAAGTTCCCATGGAGGGAATTAGATTCTTTTCCATCAATAGAGCATATCAAAAATCAGATCAAAAATTAGATGGATGGCTTTTCCAGACCTAAGACGAAACGCTGGTTAATAGAGCAAACGCCGGAAAAGCCATCCATCTAATTTTTGATCTGATTTTTGATATGCTCTATTGATGGAAAAGAATCTAATTCCCTCCATGGGAACTTAGAATTTCCATTTGGAATTGCTAGGCGGGCATTAATTCCATTGTGGAGTTTTATCTCCCGTATGCAGTTATCAGACTGTGCTTCATAAATAAGCTTCTGATAAGTTCACCTGCATACACCCCAGCGTCAGTGGGTAGGGTCTGACATATCCCACTCTGAAGAGTCTAGTGTCAGACCTAAGACGAAACGCTGGTTAATAGAGCAAACGCCGGAAAAGCCATCCATCTAATTTTTGATCTGATTTTTGATATGCTCTATTGATGGAAAAGAATCTAATTCCCTCCATGGGAACTTAGAATTTCCATTTGGAATTGCTAGGCGGGCATTAATTCCATTGTGGAGTTTTATCTCCCGTATGCAGTTATCAGACTGTGCTTCATAAATAAGCTTCTGATAAGTTCACCTGCATACACCCCAGCGTCAGTGGGTAGGGTCTGACATATCCCACTCTGAAGAGTCTAGTGTCAGACCTAAGACGAAACGCTGGTTAATAGAGCAAACGCCGGAAAAGCCATCCATCTAATTTTTGATCTGATTTTTGATATGCTCTATTGATGGAAAAGAATCTAATTCCCTCCATGGGAACTTAGAATTTCCATTTGAAACTGGCCCGTTTCAAGGTCAAACTCTCCGCCCCATGCTGTCTGCTCGCTCGCCGTCTGCATGTAAATTCTAGAACAATCCAAGCCAATTACAAGATGCAATTATGTGCACGCTAACCAATTACCACACCTCTAAGTGAGAGGCTACAAAATACAGTGTCTCCTTGATCAACCTCACTTTCACCTTCTGTTCTAAAAGAGACTACAAGCCTAAGTTACGTGACGTGCATATTTGAAATTCAGTCTGGCCTAGCACGGACTTGTACTAAAATTTTTGTGTGTCAGTTTCAGTTAAACAACGACTTTAGAAGAAGGAAGAGGACTCTACTACCAGCGTAACATCAAAGTCAAATCCAGGATGTCTATCCTACTTTCAAGAGGACATAATCACCCGACGTGGGACCTGAATTCTACAACCATGTGCTGCTAAACATGTAAGTATCACTAACATCAGAGGGAGAACGTGACCGACTTCATCATCATCATCATCATCATGGGAACAGAATAGACTGCTACGGGAATCGAGCTGCATCGAAAAATTTGAGTACAATTTTATAATATTTCCTGCCCATCTTTGTAGAAAACTGAACGATCTTCTTCTCTTAGTTAACATTTCTATTAGATTTTGTCTAATTAGTGATATTTTTCACCTTTTCCGTCTTGTGTGGTGAAGGTAGTTTTCGAGTATGAGAGTGTGAATTGGGATCTATTACTGTAGATTTGTAGTAGTTTGTCATCTGCGAGTATTTCTGTCTCTGTGCAATTATTTAAAATCATGTTTAAAAACCGATGACCTCTGGGATAAATAACAATTTAAAAAAATTATTTCGGATTTTCATGAAACATTGTGGGATGAGATTCAGATTGTGTTTCATCTAGTGCATTACCCCACGATTTTGCAGGATTGTGTCATCTTATTTAACTTTTAATTCAGACATTGGTGGTAGATTTAAAGGGCATTGCTAATAATAATAATAATAATAATAATAATAATAATAATAATAATAAATTAAGATCGGGTTAAATGAAATTTTAATGGTCATGAGTGATATATGAGATTAGAACTTTTCATGTGGAATATTTAATGCGTGCTCGATTATAGTGTAATTTGCCTGGAATATGGTTGTCCTGCAGGATATTTATTGAATTTTGGAACCATGTGTCACGGGTTACAATGCATTCAGAGATAAATGTGGAGCACGTGTTGTGATATATTTCAAATGTGTACGGTATAATAAGAGTTTATCGATGATATTCAGTTTTAACCCAGGCGATGTGCGTGATTATTGTTCTACCAATTCTACTGAATAAAATTTTGAATTTTTGAATGAGATCGCCATTGTAATGCTAAATAATGTTCAATTAAGTGATGATTCTTATTCTATCACGAGTCACATCAGTTGTTGAACATGCTGAATTTAAAGTAAAGTCATCGCCTATTCCATTCCTCCGTCTTTATGATGATAATCATACATTAAAACTAAAGCCTAGGATCCGAGTGAAAATTTATATATGAAGTCTGTGTATCCTATGTGTGCATGGTGTGTGTGAAGTAGTTATCGATATATATATAATTTTTTTTGCCAGTGGCTTCACGTCGCACCGACACAGATAGGTCTTATGGCGATGTTGGGACAGGAAAGGCCTAGGAGTTGGAAGGAAGCGCCCGTGGCCTTAATTAAGGTACAGCCCCAGCATTTGCCTGGTGTGAAAGTGGGGAAACCACGGAAAACCTTCTTCAGGGCTGCCGACAGTGGGATTCGAACCCACCATCTCCTGGATGCAAGCTCACAGCCGCGCGCCTCTAACCGCACGTCCAACTTGCCCGTTATCGATAATTTTGAAGTGCTATTTTTGAAATGTGGTTCTTGAACTGACCATGTGTTCAGCACGGTGGATCAGATTATTCCAACATTGTCTGTGTTTTGTTTATTTGATATTGTTCATTAATTCTTAGGAAAAGCTTAGGGATAGATTCAATTCTATGATATTGCAATTTTGTGTAAGTGAATAAGATCGAAAAATGTTCTAACAAGCAAGCATAAGCAAGCCTTTAAAATCAAAGGAAGAATTGTTATGTTAAAAATTAATGATTATTTAAGTCATGTAAGGTAAGGTAAGGTAAGGGTGTATTCTGCCCGGAGGCAGGTCCGAACCTCCGCAGAGGTGTGCCTGAGCCAGAGTTTACGTATGGAAGTGTGGCCAGTTTCTTTCCGCTCCTCCTTTCCCTTACCCCCCCCTCGCCCCCAAACACCCCATGGCAACCCATCCAAATCTTGATCACGCCCAATGTTGCATAACTTCAGAGATATCACGGGATCCGGTGTTTCAACACAGCTGTTGGCTAAGTCATGTAAAGACGTGATTTATTTCAATTAAGTCTATTTAATAATTTCTCGACAATATCAATAACTTAAATAATTAAATTAATAACCTCAACGTGAGTTATTCGAGTAACAATCAGTAATTAAAATAGAAGAAGAGTGGATTTTGTAAATATTGTACAGAGGTGATTGAAATGGATACCATGGTTATCCACCACTAAGTGGAAGTTTAGTGTTTTATTTTATTTAAAAACATGAGTGGAATCCAACTTTGAATTAATTGAGGTTCAAGATGGAGTTCATCCACTTTAATGTTAATTTGCAAAACCAATGGAGGGTTAATTTTTATTTTCTTCTATTCTTTCAGCATAACTCAATATGTGTACGAAGTGCAAGAGATCAGAATTAATTACTTAGTAAACTCACTGAACGAGCTTAGCTTCGTGAGGGTCACGATTATCCTCAGAAAGAATTATTTCATTGTTAAATTTTATTATTAGTGCATATTGAAACATGCTGGCTCAGCATGGTTTCCAAAACGTCTTACCAATGTTTCACTGAATATGCATCAAACTGTTACTACATCTTAGGTGTTTCCAGCTTTTATCGATAGAGGGCAGCCCCCTCTGTCAAGAGCATTGATGATCTTGTCTCGACTAGGTCTTTTAACTATCTTCTCCTTGATAATTATTTTGTTCTGATGATGGGGAAGAAGAATAATATGGAGCCCTCACACACAGGAGCGATGTTATTACCTTTCAAATGGATGTATTTTAGATTTAAAACTGTGCTAAATCACTGCACGATTAACGTGTTCTGAAGATCGATATTGAGGGTAATGTACCATTTTGAATTTGTATCTCTTGTGTATGATCAGTCTCTCTTTTCTTTATTTTCGCTGCCCGAAAACCCGTCTTGATACTCGGGGAGAGGATGGTATGTGTTTGTGTGCGTTGTTGATATAATTGTGGTGCAACTAAATCTGAGCCTCTGTCTATTATAATAGGCTTCTCAATGAAACGTCTTTGCCCTCGGTTGGAATTATGGTTTGTGTGTCGACCGGAAGATTTATTCTGGCCGTACACAGCTATGTTTGTGGGGGGGTCTACGCGTGGCCATGAAGCCACGGCATGTGCCGCTGACGTTTGCGGTGAGTGGAACTATTTGGCCACTAATGACGTTTGACCTTATTGATTTTTGGTCATATTGCGCTCTACGAGTTGGCTGGATTTACATATTAGCACCATTGGCCACTGTTATTTGTCTTTAAGGTGATTTGTTCGTATGGTTGAATGAATGAGCCGAGTAATACGATGAAGTATCGGTCTTTTGAATTTATGTTTATCTGTTCATTATCGCCCCTTTTTTCTCGGGTGCTGTCTCTTCTCCTTATTTAGTGCGCGTCCTGACCGTTTTCGACCTGGACGTTGCCATGTTGACTTCTTTCTTGGCCGCACGCTGGCCCGTGTTAATCTAATTGATTTATTTTCCGTTCTTTTCCCCATTGTATCTTTTTCTCTTTGCCTGCTGGGGTTGGTTTTCTTTCCTGGGTCTTTTTTTTGTGTACTCCTTGGTGTGTGGGAACCTAATGAAAAAGAGATCGGGGTATTATTTAAAAAAATAAGATATATAGCATGTTATTAAAAAAAGAGAGAAATAAAGTAAGGGTGAAAAGGATAAGGTACTCCCGACTTGTATTTAAGTATTAACCCTCAATAAATGGGAGCAATCGATTTAAGGCCTAGCCAAAAAATATTCTCTTCGCAAATGTTGCATGCGAAGTCGTCAAGAGTAAAAAAATGCTAAGATCCCTTGCATAATTATGCAACTGTGCATGTGTGAATTGATGAGTTCAGGATACCATGATTAATTGTCATTCGGGCTAACCCGTATACGTATGTATTACTCAATTATGATCTTATATGTTTCCTTTTCCAATTAATTCCCTAATTAACGTTGAGTTTTAATAAACTATCATTTATCACTTATTTGGATTTTGACTCAAAGTAGTGTTAGTTTAAGCTTGTACTGATTTAGGTGAATAACATTTTCAGTTCAGGGCAGAGTTATTCGCCCTTCCTGGTTGCGGTTCACATGTAGTTTCCTCTTCTATCCTCGTCGTTGTCTATGTGTTTATGTCAGATTGAGGGTGGGTGTGGCTCAATATTTACAATAAATGTCAAGTCTATGTTTTAAATTCTTCTTTTCTTGTATTGTCGTCAACCCTTGTCCGTTAACCATCATCATCATTTCCTTTTGTATCGATATATATATTCAGGTCTGATAATATTGTAGTTGGTCTTGCTTTGACCATTATCTTGAATGTGCAACACTTCGATCGACTCGAGTCAAAACTCGAAGGTGCAAGTTTCAACATAAGCGCCACAGTTGAAAGATGCGGATGCCTGTCCACTTCATGGATTTTGTCTTCATTAGTAAGCGATTTCACGACTTTTTCAGTATCTATAACGGGGCTATCAGAAGACAAATATGCACACCCTAGCCACCCTCACACAATTATGTTCCTAATCCTTACATAGTCTATCATGCGACAAATATTTGCTACCCTTCACTGTGTCACTCAACACAGCATACATTTCTAACTTCAGATTGGAATGCAAAGTACAACACAAACAAGGCTTACTGGGTTATTCAGCAACGTCAATGAAAACCGGAAAGCAAAACTGAACTTTCAGCTGTCTAGGCACCTTGCACTTGTAGGACGACTCACGCGATAGGAGTGATATGTAAGTGAAATATAAGTGAATCAGAGTGAAAGTGTAAGGTTCGGACGACTCACGCGATACAATCAAATGTTCTAAGTGTGAAGAAATGTTAGCAAATAAAACTAAGTGGTTTAAATAAAGTAAGAGTCATAATACTAGATACACGTGAGTCCAAACCAACTGCAAGGTTAAGCACATCAATCTGCAAAACGCCCAACTAAAAGACCCCACCGATGGCAAGCGACGACGTACAGAAGACACTCGAGAAAAAACAATACACCTGCACGGAATGTAACAAGAATTTGAAAACTCAAAACTTTAAACACACGGCAACGCACTCCCAAGAAAGGACACCCACTTGCAACAATTGGTGAAGATATTTCTTTTGGTTCTTCGTACTGGAACACGCGGCAACGCACTCCCAAGAAAGGACACTCACTTGCAACAATTGCTGAAGACATTTCTATTTGTTATTCGTACTGGCGCGATACCGTCATACATAAGGAGAGACATGAGGATAGTGCCTGAAGATAAATTCTCAGGATCAGTGAACTTTAAGTTATGCCGTTATTAGTTATTTAAATGGTTGTGTTTGCGACACGCAAATACACCTAAAATGGCTATCTTCCCTTAATTGTGGTTGGAAGTACATACATACATACATACATACATACATACATACATACATACATTATAGGTGTGCAAAATGAATACCACTGTGGTGACATGTTGATGTTGATGTAAACAGGGTGAACAACCGATGTGACTGTTAAGATTTTAGATAACAAAACACCATATTGGAACTACAAGGAAGTTAGAACTTTGATTGACTGATCAGGACTGCAAGAAACAAAATGACAGGTGCAAAAGAAAACCAGGCTCTATGTGGAACATGCGATAAGAAGGTCAGAGATGATGATATATCGATACAATGTGACGGTAAATGTGAGAAATTGCACCACAAGGAGTGCACAGGCATGACTATAGGGGAGTTCGACATATTGAGACAAAAAAACCCAGCAAACTGTTGTGGATGTGCGAGACATGCAAACACCAGCTAATCAAGAAAAGGGACAAAGAAGAAAAGAAGGTGGAGGAGCTGTCTCAGAAAGTGGACTCAATTATGGATTTCCTGCAAAGCCAGCTAGGAGCATCGATAGAAGAAATAGGAAAATCACTGAATAAGCAGAGACCGCAAGTGACGCAAGGAATCCCACAAGCTAAACCAGTATTAACAAAGGACAACAACGGAGGAGGAACAGAAGGTAATATGATGACTAAACCGAATGCATACGAGAATAGCACAAAAGAACGAGTAGCAAACGGATGCAGGCAGTAGATGCAGAGGAAGAAGGAAATACCAGCCAATTGACACAAATGGTAAAAAGGAAGGGAAAAGAACAGATCTCGCCGCGACCACCAATGATAGTAGGGACGAAAGAGGACGAAGACCTACAAGCAGGAGAAAGGACTGCTCGGTTATATGTGGGACGACTGAAGAAGAGCACCACCAGTGAATCTCTCATGCGCGCTTCCTTAATAAAAATGCAATCACGGAGGGTATATCGTGTGAGGATCTTAATACTAAGGGGAACTACAAAGCATTTAAGGTGGGAATACCATTCAAGAATCATGCTGACGTGGAGAATCCGGGTTTCTGGCCGAAGGGAGTATTTGTGAGGAGATTTCGGTTCCAGAGGGGACACCCACGAAGAGATGAAGAAGAGGGAGGATCACTTGAATAAACCCTTAAAAATACTATGGAACATTGAAGGATTAAGGAATGCACTGCCATACATACAGGAAAGTACATTAAAGGACATAAATGTGCGATACTTACCAAGACATTCCTTACAGAACTACTGAACCTGCAGTCATTCTACACAGTGCACGCATTGGCAACACCGACAGCTGGGAGGCCAGCAGGAGGAGTCACTTGCTACTATAAAGGCAATATGGAAAACCTCGAGGGTACTTCTAAAGAAGAGAATATGGTAATAATTAGAACTACAGTGGTCACTCTGGAATATACATCCCACCGGGTGAACCAACGGAAAACATCATAGAAACGGTATCCAAGGTAACAGAACAAACAAGAAACGAAGAAAATGTAATTATCGCTAGGGACTTCAACTGCAGAACTGACAAACCCTGCACTAAGACAGACCTGCTTATGGAAGCTTTAGAAGAGCAAGGTTTTAAAATGGCAAACAACAAACATGTACCTACATACATAGCCCCAAATGGATCTAGCACAATCGACCTTGTCTTCTACAGAGGGAACAGGCTACAATTAAAGAAGCAGGAATGACTGTGGACCTCCTCAGAAGCACCCATAAGGAAGCATATCCCAATCATAATGCTATTTCAAATGGAAACTAAACAAAGACAAGTGTATTGGAGGGAATCAAATACTCTAGGAAACTGGATCTCGAAATGCTGAAGAATAGTACAGGAGAAATAGAGCAGGCAAGGGACCTTATCAAAAAGGGAAAATTAGATGAGGCTTTAGAAATATCCACAAAAACAATGCAAACAGCCACCATGGAAAGGAGGACAAGGCTAGCACAAAGATGGTTCGACCAGAAGTGCTACAGAAAAAGAAGTGAAACACTAAGAGCACTATCCAGAGCCAAAACATCTAAACAGCAAGCGGACCTAACATTCTACGCTGAGAGAAGAAGAGAATACAAACGTCTACTAAAACAGAAAAGAGCTGACCATATGGAGAGAGAAACAAGGGAACATGCAGAAGATGCGAGGGCTGACCCTTTCATAGCTCTAAGGAAGAGAAACTCGCCCACTACAGGAGAAGTACCAATAGAGGCATGGGAAGACCACTTCAGCAAAATCCTAAACCAGCAACAGAAAGGTCAGGCATACGATCCAATAATACAACAGGTTCACGCATATGATCCAATAACGAAGGAGGAAGTAAGGCGGGTGATAAAGGAGGGAAAAAATAAAAAGGCAGCGGGACCAGACAATATCTACATCGAGCACCTGAAAGAATCTATGGATATTATGTAAGATCTCTGGGTAGATCTAATGAACAAATACATGGAATTAAGACAGATACCTGAAAGCTGGAGAGCAGCAACAATGAAGATTCTCTATAAAGAGAAAGGAAGTACTACAAGCCTGGACTCATACAGGGGAGTGTTATTGGAAAGTGCTACGTTCAAGATGTTCACGAAAGTTCTGAACGAAAGACTACTGGAAATTATCGACAATCAAATACCTGAATGTCAGTTTGGATTCAGGAAAGGCAGGAGTACATTACAAGCAATTTCCTACCTATTGGAGCAAATAGAAGACTCCCTTAGACACCCAGGATGGAAGTATTATGCTGTATTTGTAGACTACAGGAAAGCGTTCGACCTGGTAAACAGGAAGAAGCTTATCGAGAAACTTAAAGGAATGACTGGAAAGGACCACCCAATTGCAAGGATAACAGAAGATCTCTTAAACTACATATGTATAAATAACAACATGGAAACATCGAAACGGATTATTCAAAATGGGGTATTACAGGGGGACCTTATCAGTCCTACACTATTTAACATCTATACAGCAGACATAATGAAAATCATTAAGGAGAACTCGAATACAACTCTAATTCTATATGCAGATGACATGGTGATCGGGTCTCCTATAAGGACAGAAGTACAAGAAGCAATTAACAAGCTGGAGAATTAGGCCAGGGAAAACGATGTCAATATAAACCAAGAGAAAACTGTACAGTTGACTTTTAGGAAGGGTGGAAAAGCAGCAGCGACTGACAAAATTGTGTTTTCAGGCAATCCATTAGAAATTCAAATACCTAGGGGTTACACTGCAAACAGCAGCAGCATCATAAAATCTTCACGTAGAAGAAAGGACAGCGGCAGCAATCAGGGCAATATCAGGAACCTGTCCATCAGCATGGCGATGGCACTATTTAAAAGTGCAATAGCCCTCATCATCACCTACGGCATACAGATCATCTGGGAAAAGTTAAAAATAGGTGAATTAACCAAAATTGAAAAGGTGAAGGCGATGTACATGAAAAGAGCAATGGGAGTAGGGAAGACAGTCCCCTCACGACTTCTATACGAGATGATGGGAGAAACCTACTTCATAGAGGATATCAGGACCCAACGCCACCTACCATCAACAGGACCATATCAAGAGCTACTAAGGAACCGAAATAAGAAGAGGGAAGAAATACAGCTGGAATTCTACAGCTCACCTGCTATGGTGGAGAAGTCCTGGACCAGAGAAAATCAGAAGCAAAGACATGTGATAGCCAGACATTCAGTACACGGCTTTCACTACAAGCTGTTTATTAACAAGCGATTTCACAAACCAGACGTAGATTGCATGTGTATGCTGTGCGGCAAAAATTGTGACACATACCACATACTAAAGTGCACGAAAAGAACAAAGTCAATTACAGACTACAGTAAGGACTAAGATGCTCAACTGAGTGCACCTTCTTATTATTATTTATCCAGCTGTAGCTGGGTTGGGGCAAATATGGTTCCTCTCCACTTTCGTCGGTCTTTCCACCACTCCTCCTCCAACACTGTGTCCCAGTCCAGAATTCTTTCTAAAATACTGCGATGGATTGTATCCTTCCATCTCAATCGTGGTTATCCACGACCTCTCCTTCCTTGCATTTGAATTTCCATCACCTTTTTTGGCATTCTTTCATCACTCATTTGCTTCATGTACCCAAACCACCTTACTCGGCTCTTCTCTTCTCTATTCTATCATTCATTTTTTTCCATTCCACTTTCTTCCCGAATTTTCTCATTCCTTATTTTGTCTCTTCTGTATCATACTCCTCAAGAACTTGAATTCAGCTGCCTGTATTCGACTCATTTTTCTTCGTCTTTGTCCAAGTTTCTGCTCCGTAAGTTGTTGAAAATGAATGAAAACCGACAACCTGTTTTCCAGTCATTGACCGGGTCAGGAATGTGATGAATGAAACATATACAGGCTGTTATTACAATGGGGTCGCCACTCCCAAGGTGATTTTTAATGAGTGATAAATGCTATGAAATGATAATGGAGTGTTGCTGGAATGAAAGATGACAGGGAAAACCGGAGTACCAAGAGAAAAACCTGTCCCGCCTCCGCTTTGTACAGCACAAATCTCACATGGAGTGACCGGGATTTGAACCACGGTATCCAGCGGTGAGAAGCTGACGCGCTGCCGTCTGAGCTACGGAGGCTCTCCGTAAGTTATGGGTATGTAATACATCTTGTACATAGTTTCCTTTGCTTCCATAGGCATATCTTTGTCCCATAACATGTTTCTTACACTATGATAGAAACCGTTTCCAGCTCGAATCCTTTTACTAATCTCAGCATCCAGTCGAGCATTCTCCATTAATTCACTCCCCAGGTATTTGAACGTCTCCAATACTTCCATGGGCTTGTCTGCAAGTCTAATCTGACCTTTCCCTTCTTTCTCCCCTCTAGTCATAACAAGAGTTTTACTCTTTTCTACACTTATTTTCCATCCACATTCTATGATCTTCTCACTCACCACATCCAACTGTTCTTGAACCTTCCTGTCGTCTTCTCCCCAAATCACAATATCATCTGCAAATAACATCATGTTCATTTCTCTTCCTCCATATGTTGCTTTTGCTGTTCTCATGATGTCATCCATTACTACTGTAAACAGGATTGGTGATAGAACACTTCCCTGTCTCAGCCCACTAGTTATTTTGAACCAACTTGTCCTGCCAACTTGTATTTGCATGAAACTACAACATTCCTTGTACATTGCCGTGATCATTTTATTAACCCCTGTCCAATTCCTTCCTGCACCAGACTGTCCGAAACTTTAGTCCTGGGGACATTTGTCATATGCCTTTTCAATGTCAATGAATGTCATCATCATATCATTACCGTACTCCGATTGCTTTTCCATTAGTTGTCTTATAATGAAAATGGGCTCTCTTGTTGACCTTCCACTTCTAAAACCAAACTGATTTTCCTGTATCTGATTTTCAACCCTCAACCTTATCCTACTTTCCAGTATCCTCTCCATTATCTTAGCAACATGGGATATCAAAGTAATTCCCCTGTAGTTCTTCAATACTTTCTTATCGCCTTTCTTGAAAATTGGTATGATTATTCCTTTTTGCCAATCCTCAGGGACCTCCTTATTCTCCCAGACATTCCTGAGAACCTGATATGTGCAGTGCAGGCCTACAGCTCCAGCTGCCTTTATCATCTCCAATGGAATTTCATCTACTCCAGCAGTTTTTCAATTTTTCATCTTTCTTACTGCCATTTCAATGTTATTCATTGTAATTTCTTTATCCATTTCTTCATCAACTAATTGCCTTTACTGGTCGTCCACTGAATGACTGCCATTATAGTTCTTCTGTTCAGCAACTTCTGAAAATACTCTCTCCATCTATTTCTTATTTCTTCTGGCTTTGTTAATATTATGCCTTCATCCTTCACAAATCTGGTGTTTACTTGATCTCTCTTTTTGTTCCTAAGATACCATACAATAACTTCTTGCTGCCCTGTATATCATCTCAATTTCTGTGTGAATAAAGCCCAACTTTTCCTCTTTTCTTCCTCCACTAATTTCTTGGCCAAATTCTTGCTTCCACATATTTTCTTCTACTTTCTTCAGTCTTAGATGTTTTCCATGCCATTTTTTTTTTTCCTTCACTTTAATCTTTACACTATCATTTCACCAGTGTGTCTCTTTGTCTTTCACATTTCCTGACTTCTACCACATACCTTTTCTGCACATCCAACCAGTGCTTCCTTAAATCTTTTCCATTCATCTTCAACATTCCCCATCTCAGTCCTGGGTACCAAGAGTGGTATTTCCCTTTGAAATTCCTCTTGTATGCTTTACTTCTTCACCTTCCATACTTTAATTCTCTTCTCTCTTCTTAATGGGGGTTTTTCAATCTTTCCCACTTTCAATTTTCCTATCACAACTCTATGATCTTCACCAAAGGCTTCTTTAGGCATGGCTGTAACATCTTTGTCCTTTGTCCTTTAAATGCCTCCAAAATTTAAGAAAGCTCGCAGACGAACAGTCCACCTCGAGATCTCTCTTGAGCCGGCTGAGCTTGACCAACATTCTGCTTAAAAAAACTGAACGAGCACTTGACTAAATACACAATGCAGTTGATCCCAGACGAGGCAACATTGCGAAGTAGTTATTTGCACTCCTGTTATGAAGACGCACCTCGAAGAATTAGAATTAGTACAGGCAACAAGAGCGCCTGGGTAACTGTTAATGAAACTACAGATGTTTGTGGGAGGTGTGGTGCGAATGTTATAATTGGCGCACTTCTCGTGGATCACCCAGGAAATGTATATTTACATCATTCAGAGACTCTAGATGCAGCTAACCATTCCACAATTGCAGTACTTTTTGACAATGCCATGAAGCTTTTGTGGGATGGTGAAGTAAATTTAGAACAAATTCTGTTGTTAGTAACCAATGCTGCACAATACATGGTGAAAGCAGTAAGGGGACTTACGGTACACTACCCAAAAATGGTCCATTTAACGCGTCTTGCTCACAAGCTGCGTAGAGTTGCTGAAGAAACACAGAAGAATTGACTGGCGAATATCAAATGTTTAAAAAAATATGGCTCCACTCTTCCTCCCCAGACAGTGCTCACCCGATGGGAACCGTGGCTTAAAGCAGTAGAGGTATACTGTGAACACTACGAGACTGCGCGAGAAATTGTTTATGCTTTTGATAGTAGTGAGTCATCATCAATAAAAATTGCAAAGGAACGGTTTTCCAATGATTTGTCGGGAAAATTAATACGTATATATTGTTTCAAATTATAGATACCTGTAAAAAACTATCTCTTGCCTAGAAACTGCTAGTTTAGAATTATGCAAGAGTTTCAGAATAGTACAAAACACAGTATCCAAAATAGCACAAGCACGAGATAGCGTGTCAGTTGCGGTGAAGAACAAACTCGGTTAGGTACCGAGTGCAAATGATGGATACGCAACAATGTGCAGAATTAGTGCCATTTTAGAGGGTAGTGGATCTGGTTTAGGCAAAGATGACACGCAGCTAAGCATCAGTGAACCGGCTATGTTTAAATACAATCCTGTGATGTTCTGCAACATAAAAAGGAGCTTCTCCCAGTACAAAAAAAGTAAAAAGATACTGAGCAACCTTTGAAGGAGATGTCTTCTTGACAGCCTGAGAATGCACATAGTCGTGATGTGCAATGCTGGCAGAGAAGATTGAGAGGTACATATGATAATGAACTCAATAAATTTCCTGTTAGGCAGTATCTTGTAACTTATGCCGAAAGATAACATATCTGCTAGAATGCCAGAAAGACTGTCTCCCATACCTAGGCCCTTCTGCTGATATTATTTTCCATTAAAGAAGAAGTAATTATTGTTTAGAACAAAATTCAATATCTTCATGAATTCTTCAATTTCCAAAACTTAATTGAATTTCTTAAGGGGGATTTATTGTTGAAAACATAATGCTTTCTTAAAAGCCTATGAATGAATTTCGATACTTTATAAGTAGGGCTATTCCTACAATTTATAATGGTATGCATTGGGGTGTCCTTATGAATCTTCGGCAAAGCTCTGGCGGTAGGGATATTGGGGTTCATGTTGAAAAGTCTTTGTTGCTCTTGTTTGTTGAAAAGAAAATTAGAACTTTTTATTAAAATTTTACTGAATTCTTACAGTGGGATCTTTGTTAACTTTCGAATACCCTGTATCATTAAAAAATTCTTCTGTTTTTTTGAGTGTAAAACTTTATCTAATAGTACCGTGGAACCCCCTTTATCTGCCTTTGTAACAATAATATTATTGTCGTCTATCTTTGTTTTTAGATTCTGAATTTGTTTTTTATGATTGAAATCAAAATTAACATTTGTTTTTTTCAACCAGTTTTGGCAATTTCTTTTTTGCTTCGAATCTAACATTGTTTTGTATCTCAATGGGAAGTTTCGAAATACTCGTTTCTATCTCTGCTACTCTATTGATGACATCTGTTGTTTTATTTCGGCTAGGCCAATTATACTTTAAGCCCTTATTTAATATCCCAATCTCACCCTCAGAAAACTGAACGTTCGTTAAATTGACTACTGTGGATGTGTTATCATGTGAAGACACTGTTCTTTGTGAAACTTTGTTATGTGTGGGAGATCGTATCTTAGACTGTACTAATTGGAAGAGTTTTTTTTAATCAAGTATTGCTTGCTTCCTTTCTAATGCAATATTCAATTTATAGTCTACATGTAGTTTAAATGAATTCCATTCCAACGGAGACAAATTTTGGGCCAAAAATAAATGAACCTTACAAAATTGTAGATTTAAGAGGGATTTCTATTTGTAAGCTGCTTTAATTTCATTTCTTATCCAAATCTCATTGACCTTGTTCTGAATTCTATTCGTATTGGTTATACTTTTCCTTTGCATGGGTCTTAATTTTGGAACCAATTTTTTCTCGAGACACTGTTTTAAATATGCTATATCTTTTGTTAAATTGCCTATTTTGACCTTAAGATTCAAATATCTGTTTAAACGATAATTTGCCTGGTTGGCTATGAAGTCACAAGTAACTCATTTAGTGTCTGTAATTCATGTAGGATTTAATCACTACAGAATACAATTGTATTGAATAGGTGGACACAGTAAATTTTATTCTTGAAAGAATTTTACTTATTATCTTCAATACGGTACAAAATGAGATTAGTTACTTGTAATATGGTGAAACGACGGGTGCGGCGCTGTGACTCAATGCCAACCACCAAAGATGAACTGTGGAACCAGGTGAATGCAACATGTATGGCTGTACCCCAGGATGCCATGTGCGCCTTATACTCGTCGTCGCCATCATGTATTAAACAAGTTATCAGTGCCCATGGACGACCCAGTGCCTACTATCAGATGTAAGGCTTTTCAGGCGTTTGCTCTATTAGCCAGCGTTTCGACTTAGGTCTGACACTAGACTCGTCAGAGTGCGTTATGTAACGTGTTGGTGAACCCAGTCTGAACCGATATGATATGGAAGCTGAAGACATCGGCTGAGTCGTCAGTCACATAATCAGCAAGAACTAGTGGACTTACCATGTAAATAAAGAAACAGACTCAAAACTCATGCAGAAGATATTTATATTTTGTTTCCATAATGTTTTTTATTTCCAGGGGACGTTTAAGTTTTTTCAAAGAAAAAATTCAGTGTTGGGTTTTTTGATGGACACGAAAGTGACAATTTAAATTTTTGAAAATGTAATAATATCTTTGGAGAGAGAGAGAGAGAGAGAGTGAGTTTTTTTTTTTTTTTTTTTTTTTTTTTTTTTTTTTTTTTTTTTTTTTTTTTTTTGGACACGAAAGTTATTTTTCTTTTTGTACAGTGTTATATGAATCCTCTAGATTCAAAATCCTCTATATCCACTTCCACAAATTGTTCAGGAAGTGACTTTTTCTGTGACAGGTTATTCTTAAAATGTTATTGAACATGCAAAGAGGATCCAGAAGCAATTATAAGTTATATAAAATACATTAAGAGAGATTAATATGCAGTAAAATCGGTGTTAAATATGAACATAGGGGGTTTTGAATCTCAAATACTAACATAGGGGATTTTGAAACTCAATCATGAATACTACTGGATTTGGAGCATTTTGAAACTAACGCACTATATTTCAGCTTTCCTCATGAAAATGGTGTTAAACAATACATAAGATTACTGAATCACATTTTTATACAACTGTTTTGTATTCTTGGACTAATAAACATGAATACAAACTTCTAAATCACAGCCAACAATGTAACTATGAGCACATTAACAACACTTCTTCCAGTCTATTCCAGACTGAAAGGAGAAGTTATTGAACAGCATATTACACAATTAATATTGGAACTTCATTGAAATCTTCACAATCAAACTGTTCGTCACATTCTGCGCTAACAGACTGCTCTTGAGCAACACTTTCTAGTCTACTATAAAATGAAAGGCTTGCAAGATCTCTCAATTTTGCCCATAATGTTTTGCAAGTAGCTTGCCCACATCTGATACTTTGTTGGGGTTCAGTGCGATATTACCATGAACAATAGGAGTAGGATTTATATCAGTAACAGTTTTCCCCTTTTTTGTTATATATTTTGAGACACCTACATCAATTTTATATGCATATTCTCCTCGAATTTTGATACTGTTCCTGGTTTTCGTTATGTAGAATCTTTTAGACTGGTTGAATTTGAAGTGCCAAGATCCTGTGTTCTTGAAACATTTAGTTGCTTCTGACTTCCAATTGTACACTTCCACATCATCACTTCCTAGCTTGTGTAGGGTACCATGCTCACTGATAATGTTCTCATAGGTGGTGGGCTCCACAACAACTTTCTTCTTCAATACTTTTTCTATTCGTGCAAAGACCCTATCTGGGGGAATGAACGAATGTCCAACAACCAGAAAAATAATTTCTACAGTGGCTACACTATGAGGAGCGTCTGAATAGAGCCATTTGCTAGCCATAGCAATTACACTTGAATTCTTATTTTGCCCTCCGCAGCCATCTGCTACTAACCTAACTGTATCTATTCCCTGCATGTCTGTATGTTTAACTCTATGATAAACACAACTAGCTATTTCATTCGAACCTTTCAGATGATCACTCTCATTCCAACAATAACAATGGACGTTCTGGTTTGACAATGGACTCTTAGAACTGCCACTTACAACAGTAAAATTGTAAAAATTATACTGTCTACTAAAATAAGCAGCCTGATCAGGTAGTTTTGGCAGTAACATATTATTTTGACAATCATTCTTGTAAAATCATAAGAGACAATCAAAAGTCCCTGTCTTTCCTCTTGTAACATACCATAGAATGCACTTGCTTTTAGTTTATGAATTCTTTTCTCTGTCATAAGTTGTTGCTTTACACTAGTGGTTTTTTCTACCTTAAGTCTTTCTCCCAATTCCAAGCACACAGAACAAACATCTGTTCTGAGACTACCAAAACCAATATTGTAATTTGTACAGAATACTTGACGAAAAAAAACACTCCTTAACCTTAAGTTCACTTTCAACAGTCGTGTTGTACATTCGCCAAAGTTTTTAAATATTTAATTCTGGTGGCAAATATAATCTACGATCACTTTTCCTGCTCCGACAGTAGTGAGGGTCTGTACACTTCAAGGACTATGTATTTGCCTATAGCTTCCCTACGACTTTTATTTTTAACACTTTTTCTGTCCCCACCCCTGTTTTCCCTTGCAGCTTGACCTCCACTAATATGTGATCTTCTAAGAACACCTTGCACACGATCCTTCTTCAACCCCAAAATGCTGAGAAATGCGTCACAACACACAGGAATGAGTGAACCACAAGTTTTCTTCCGCACATGGTACGTGAACGTTAGGCTTCGTTTTGAATCTCCTGCAATTCTCCTCCTCTTTGGTTGTGAAGTAATGCAGTGCTTGATTATGAAATTGTCGAGATCTAATTTGTTTTGTGTTATGTAAAATGCACGGTTAAATTCTCTGATATCCTCGATCTGCAGCGTAGAACACTGTAATGCCTTGCTATTGTGCTTGCATTTTGGGTATTCAGGTGGAAAACTGGCACTGTATCTGAAAGAAATAATAATTTGACATATGAATATGAAATATTATTCTACTTTATACAGGACAACAAAATGTCCGTTGTGTGATCAACAGAAAAACTGCCGCTCATAACATCTAAACTCGCTAAATATTACTCATCTTTCTCGCTTTTCCCTGGACCTTTTCCAAGTATCCACCTACCGCAACCTTTTCCGCCCTCTTCCTGGAGTTGCTTAAGCAACAAGAAAACTTTCGTCACTCATATTTCAGTAAATGATACCAAGGAAATAGACGACGAATATCTTTCTCCTTAACACACTAGGAAGCCATCTTACTATCAGAGTAACAAGAATTGCCAATATGCTGCTTTAGAATTCACCTGTCCAAGGTAAAAAGAACAAAAAATGTGTCCATTCTGCAGCGATTAAGGCTTTTACTTTAATCCAAATCACCGTGAATACGTTCAAAATATCCTCAGACAAATCATATTGTTTCGTCTTCATTTGGGTCTATTAGTATACGAAAATCTGTGGTTAAGAGAAGATCGCAACAGGTGGCTGCACTGCTGGACAAGTGACGTCATCCTTATTCCTCAATATATCTCAAATTTCTCATTGGTTGATACACATAGAGGATTTTGAATTTAACAGTGATTTTCAAGTAGCTTGTTCTACGTAAATTAGCGAGTTTTGAAACTGAAACGTTCACCAACCGATGGAACTCATCCTTCGAAATCTACTGCTATGCTTATCTCAATTTTTCTAAAATGGTCTTTAGGGGGTTTTGAATCTAGAGGATTCATATATCCTTTCTCTTTCAGTGAACATTAAGTGATTAGTTGTTTTTAAAAATTATGCAGAAGTTAGACTGCAAAATAAAGTGAATCAATTTTTTTTGGAGCAATGCTCCAAGTTAAAAAGGGGAGTATGTAGTGATTGTTTAGAATTGAAACACTGGGGAATTTTATATCTTTTATTTATTTATATTTTATGTGTTGGTTTATATTTTCAGTGTATGAACTTTGGAATTATTTACTTTTAATATGGTTTTAAGATTATTTGATTGTCGTCGTAATTCTGGTACATACTGTACCACACACGCCAGATCGGCGTGGGATATTTCCTATTCCATCATATTGCATCAATTTTGATGTTTTTGGATGCTACTCGATGTTCCTTATCAGATTGGGTTCCTGGGCCCCTATTGGTCATTATAAAATTAATTGCGATTGCTGATGCGTCATTCTAGCTATGTGAGCAGAGTATATCTATGTAGCTGGCTGTGATTACACAATGCTCATGGGAAACAAAAGAAAGTAACGACCAAACAACCGCCAAATATGTTTAATCGCCAACTTACAAACATTGAAACAAGGAGGGTTGAACAGTAATGCTCTAAGGGACTGAACATTTTTTTCTTTTTTTTTTACTTCTTTCCTTTATAACGTAGAAACTAATTTTATCATGATAATGTTGCTTTTCCATAATAATTTCCCCTCTGACCGTAATGCCATAATCGCAAAGTGAAATCCGTAATCATTACGGACAATCCATAATATTTGGCACCACTGCTTATGGCAGCTCCTAGAGTTATTTTTAGAACTTTTTCCTGTTGTATCAATAAAGGGAGTGTCTACTTTATCGCCAGGTAACAGCTCCGAGCCATCTAGATATTTTTCAGCAACTAATTACAGTACTACCACTTATATTATGACAACATGATTATCAACAATAATCCCGTGAATGATGTGCATAATATAATTTTTAATATTTTTTTTTTGCTAGTCGCATTAACACATTGATGGTTTTTGGTGATGCAAGGATGGGAAAGGGCTAGGATTGGGAAGATAGTGGCAATGTCCTTAATCAAGGTACAGCCGCAGCATTTGCCTGGTGCTAAAATGGGAAACCATGGAAATCCATCCTCAGGGCTGCATTCAAACCCACCAACTCCCGAATGCATGCTCACAGCTACGTGATTCTAACAGCACAGTCAATTCACAAGGTAATATACATAATACCGTATTTATGCGAATAATCCCCGCATATTTTTTAAAAAAATTTGAGGGTTTTATTTGAGTCAAGGTTGGCAACAAGCTCCTGGCTCACCTAGTTTTCGATGTTGAGTGTATGGTTATGCTTTGTGTAACAGCAGATGGAAGAAAACAGTCCCCATATATCACATTTAAACAGAAAACAAATTCAAACTTTTAATTCTAAACTGCCTTTACATTTTTAAAACATAGTATTTTACAGAAGCCTCCGTGGCTCAGATGGCAGCGCGTCGGCCTCTCACCGCTGGATACCGTGGTTCAAATCCCGGTCACTCCATGTGAGATTTGTGCTGGACAAAGCGGAGGCGGGACAGGTTTTTCTCCGGGTACTCCGGTTTTCCCTGTCATCTTTCATTCCAGCAACACTCTCCATTCTCATTTCATAGCATCTATCAGTCATTAATAAACCACTTTGGGAGTGGCGACCCCATCTTACTAATAGCCTATATCTGCTTCATTCATTCCATCCCTGACCCGGTCAATGACTGGAAAACAGGTTATAGCTTTTCATTTCAGTATTTTACAGAGCAATTTAAATTCAAAATTTCTCAGCGTCACAATAGAACGCCTCTTCCGGAACGTACAGGGGTAGCTTTCCGCACTTTCACTCACTTCGGTGTGTCTATAGTGTGTTTCATAGCTGAAGTTCGTGCGAAATAGTAATTCTTTTGTATTCAGAGTTTTAAGGAACGCCACAATATCAACTAGCAGGCAGCGTGTGGAGAAGCAGAATCCACAAAAACTGGCGATGCCGACAGATGGTGAAAAAGCGTGGATCATAATACAGGGTTTCCATAAAAGAACTCCGGGGTTTTGAGGCAAAATATTGTAATAAAGTAAAAACTTTATATTAATGTTCAATATATGGTTGGAAAGGTTGCATTCTCAAGTTTGTTTAACAATTTAATAAAGTTCAATATGAGCCCTTTAGTGGCACGGCACACATCATAATGGTATTCCACCTCTTCCCATGTCCTGGCCAGCACGTCTGTGGGGGACGGTTGCCACACAATTGATTATTCGTTCCCTGAGATGGCCAACATCACGAATTTTCTCCGCATACACAAGATTCTTGATATGCCCCCAGAAGAAAAAGTCCAACGGAGTCATATCAGGGCTCCTTGGAGGTCATGGAATAGGTCCTTCCCTTCCAATCCATCTGTTGCCGAGTCGAGCGTCAAGAGCCTCACGCACATGCAAACTGAAGTGTGGCGGTGCCCCATCTTGTTGGAAGTAGACTAAACCATTCTCCGCCTCAATGTCATCTAACCGAGGAAAAACCTATTCCTCCAACATGTCACAATAGACATCACCATTGATATTTCTTTCAACAAAAATGAAGAGACCTATTACTCTATCATGCATAAGACCACACCAAACATTCACTTTTGGCGTGTCACGTTCATACTCTACAAACTCATGGGGCGGCTCTGATCCCCGGATGGGGATACTCCATGTAAACGTAGTAAATATTTAAGGGGCTGATGACCTTTGATGTTAGGCCCCTTAAAACAAGAAGCATCATCATCATCAGTAAATATTTACGAGAATGAACGGTTGAATGCGACCTGCACCCAAGATTCAGAACTAATATTTCGGGGGAAAAAAGTGCGGGTGGTATTCGGGATTATACGGTATATAAGACTGGTGGCTGGATGTAGCATGCGAGCAAAGTCGATCAAATAAAAAGAAAACAAGCAGCGAGAGACTTCCTATTTCCTCCCTTCATCATACGAAAGTTCGATGAACCACTTTCCGTGCAAGTACAAGGCATCTAAAATGCATACAGTACAGTAATCCAATGAATAAAGCACTTGCACGGGGGAGCTAGCATAGAATTCTCCTCATCATTGAATCTTTTTTTTTTCCTTTCTTTCGTTGATTGAGATTATGTATGCCAGTGAGTTATCCATGTGCATCATTTGAGTACTGTAAATGCGCCTTGTTGGATGGTACATTTTGGAAATAGTTTTTTGCATGACATTTGAAAGTTTTAAACTATGAATAAACGCTAAATTCATGCGGTAACGGGTCTTAGAATATTTTGTGACACGGCGAGGGTTGGCATTTCTGAATTATAAGTTGGTGGTTAACTCGAAGTCTGATTTCCAAGTTCCAAAGACTTTGAATTAACGAGGTTTTACTGTATCGCAAAACTAAAACTAATTTGCAGGTGTGCCTGTTTCAAGTGTTTACAATGCATGAAAAGAATTACCCCACTACCGGTCATGTTACTGTTGTTGTTTGAGTCATCAGTCCATAGACTGGTTTGATGCAGCTATCCATGCCACCCTATCCTGTGCTAACTTTTTCATTTCTACGTGGGTAACTATTGCATCCTACATCTGCTCTAATCTGCCCGTCATATTCATATCTTGGTCTACCCCTACCGTTCTTACCACCTACACTTCCTTCAAAAACCAACTGAACAAGTCCTGGGTGTCTTAAGATGTGTCCTATCTCTTCTTCTCGTCAAATTTAGCCAAATCGATCTCCTCTCACCAATTCGATTCAGTATCTCTTCATCCGTGATTCGATTTATCCATCTCACCTTCAGCATTCTTCTGTAACACCACATTTCAAAAGCTTCTATTCTCTTTCTTTCTGAGCTAGTTATCGTCCATGTTGCACTTCCATACAATGCCACACTCCACACGAAAGTCTTCAAAAAGATCTTTATAATTCCTATATCAGTGTTTCAAGTGAGCAAATTTATTTTCTTAAGAAAGCTCTTCCTTGCTTGTGCTAGTCTGCATTTTATGTCCTCCTTACTTCTGCCATCGTTAGTTATTTTACTACCCAAGTAACAATATTCATCTACTTCCTGTAAGACTTCATTTCCTAATCTAATATTTCCTACATCACCTGCCTTCGTTTGACTGCACTCCATTACTTTTGTTTTGGACTTATTTATTTTCATCTTGTACTCCTTACCCAAGACTTCATCCATACCATTCAGCAACTTCGAGATCTTCTGCAGTCTCAGATAAAATAACAATACCATCGGCAAATCTCAAGGTTTTGATTTCCTCTCCTTGGACTGCGATTCCCTTTCCAAATTTCTCTTTGATTTCCTTTACTGCCTGTTCTATGTAAACATTGAAAAGGAGAGGGGACAAACTGCAGCCTTGCCTCACTCCTTTCTGGATAGCTGCTTCTTTTTCAAAGCCCTCGATTCTTATCACTGCAGACTGATTTTTATATAGATTGTAGATAATTCTTCATTCTCGGTATCTGATCCCTATCATCTTTAGAATCATAAATAGCTTGGTCCAATCAACATTATCGAATGCCTTTTCTAGATCTATGAATGCCATGTACATCAGCTTGTCCTTCTTGATTCGATCCTCTAAGATCAGACGTAAAGTCAGGATTGCTTCACTTGTTCCTACATTCCTTCTGAAGCCAAATTGATCTTCTCCCAACTCAGCTTCAACTTGTTTTTCCATTCTTCTGTAAATAGTAAGTGTTAAAATTTTGCAGGCATGAGATACTAAACTAATGGTGCGGTAGTTTTCACACCTGTCAGCACCGGCTTTCTTGGGAATAGGTATAACAACATTCTACCAAAAATCAGATGGGACTTCTCCTGTCTCATACATCTTGCACACTAAATGAAATAACCTTGCCATGCTGGTTTCTCCTAAGGCAGTCAGTAATTCAGAGGGAATGTCATCAATTCCAGGTGCCTTGTTCCTATTTAGGTCACTCACAGCTCTGTCAAACTCTGACCTCAAATTGGGTCTCCCATTTCATCAGCATCAACAGCCTCTTCATGTTCCAGAACCAAATTATCTACATCTTTACCTTGATACAACTGTTGGATATGCTCCTGCCATCTTTCTGCTTTGTCTTCTTTCCCTAGAAGTGGCTTTCCATCTGAGCTCTTAATATTCATACACCTAGATTTCCTTTCTCCAAAGGTTTCCTTCATTTTCCTGTATGCAGCATCTACCTTTCCCAGGACGATACAGCCTTCGACATCCTTGCACTTCTCCTTCAGCCATTCTTCCTTAGCTACCTTGCACTTTCTATCCACTTGATTCTTTAATCGCCTGTATTATTTCTGCCCTCTTCATTTCTACCATTCTTGTATTTTCGTCGTTCATCAATCAGGTCTAGTATCTCCTGAGTTATCCACTGATTCTTTGTTGATCTTTCCTTCCTTCCTAACATTTCTTTTTTTTTTTTTTTTTTTTGCTAGGGGCTTTACGTCGCACCGACACAGATAGGTCTTGCAAATGATAAAAATCATTGTTATCCGTATTGAAGATACTGAATGTAGGATGCTAAAAGGTTTGTTTTTTCACCTATTCAATACATATAAATTTTATAAATTCCTAATTCCTAATTTATAAAATTTATAAGTATTGAATAGGTGAAAAAACAAACCTTTTAGCATCCTACACAGATAGGTCTTCCTAACATTTCTTCAGCAGCCCTACTGACTTCATTTTTCATGACTCTCCACTCTTCCTCTATAGTGTTTCCTTCAGCCTTTTCATTTAGTCCTTGTGCAACATGTTCCTTGAAACAATCCCTCACACTCTTTTCTTTCAACTTGTCTTTTTGCATTCTTTCCTTTCTTCAATTTCTTCAACTTCATATGGCACTATCCAAGTAAAAAGAGACTGCGTGTGAGAAGTGTTTTAGACGTGCAGTGTGATGAATTTGTAAGTAATTTAGGAGAAGATTCTAGTGATGCAAGAGACAACGAATCTTCCGATCACAGGGAATCGAGCCTATTACAAGTTCAGATTAATGAAATATCTGTCACGTAAATAGACCTACTACTTGGTAATTTTCATTGTAAATATGTTTTATCATTTCAGGCAAAGCAGCAATGTCCGTAAATTTACATGTTCATATTTGTGTAAAGACACCCTGAACCTCGCGGAGTGATATGAAAGATTTGTTTATGCCTACGTTACTCTTTCAATGGAAGGAATTTTAGTAAATTTCATTTATTTTTTCAAAATGAGCCTTCCTAAAATTAGCGTGCAGGGATTATTCAGTGGCGGGAATTATTCAAGTAAATACGGTATTTGAATCTGAGAAGAGTGAAAGGTGAGTAATGCTCAGATGGTTAAAAGTTCTAAGAAAGGATTACCATCCAGATGTGTATAAATTCCACAGGAACCAAGAAATTGTGTGTGTCAGTGACTGGGAAATACAAAATCCATGTACGTTCAATAAATATTAACTGGGTGCCATGTGAAGATAAATACAATGGACAAGTAAAATATTCATGAGTGGCTTCTGTCAATTGACTGATGAATGAAAGCAAGAAAATGTAAAATCATAATGATCAAACAATTGCCATGCAATTAAAATGCATCTGAATAAATATTTCATCCATGAAATATCACTTCAGTTTTTCAGTTTCTTGATCAGGATTAGGTTATAAAAGACAAGCATACAGATCACAATGATATCCAACATATAAGGATTTCATGAACTGCACAACTTCCACGCATCTTGGAAAACTTTAAACGTTAGACAATTGTTAAATTGTTTGTGTAAAGTGATTATACTTGTATGCAGTACAGAAATGCCCAAAATGTACTGTGCAAAGAGCTTAAAAATGAAGCAGATTTCATCCATGGGAATAAACAGACGTGTCACACGCAATATAAGAAATTGCTATATTATCTCTCAGATGTAACACTGGGCCCAATCATGAGGATGCTGATGACACAGGTGAAATATTACACTGAATGTATAGTGATCATGTCTGTCTGTTAGATCATCAGCCCAGAGGCTGGTTGGATCCTCAAATAGCACCACCAATGGCTATGCAGTTATAGGGAAACCACAAAAACCAATGGCAGAGCCCAAATGAGGCGTACTAGGCAAGATGAGGAGTGAGGTACTTTGCCATTGCTTTCCTCACTGGGACAGAAGGTGCTACTGCAGCACGACTGATCCTTTCATAACACTCGACACTAGTTGTGCTCCAAATGTCATTACTCGGCACCACCCATACCTCCCAGCAGCTTCCATATTGTCACACCATGGATGAGACTGGGACTTTGGTGGAAGCTACACTTTGCTCTGGCTGTGCTAAGAGACTGATACAAAAATACTGCATCCATCAAGAAATGGCAACAGGCAGATAGTGATCTTAACTTCATTAAAAGAGAGACAAACCAATGCGCATTGTTAAGAGCTGGAATATGTTTAAGAAACAAGAAGGCATTCATTCAGTGCATAGGAAAACAAAGACTTCTTTGCCAATTAGGGAATCTATACATTAAAGTTGAGCATTCAAGGGAAGAATCGATGATGATGATGATGATGCTTGTTGTTTAAAGGGGCCTAACATCTAGGTCATTGGCCCCTAATGGTACAAAATGTAATGACAAATTAAACGTTCAAAATCATCCACTGATCAAAATAAAAAATGTTATGAAAAAGGAATGGATGGTTATGAATTTCAAACAATCAGTGGATCTGATCCAAAAACTATCATAAAAAATAGTATTACTGACCAAGGGACCACTTTCAAAGCACAATCCTGAATCGAGGAAACTTGTTGTCTAAAGGGGTCCAAAATCCAGGCAACAGCCCCTCATAATGGTACTTATCACTAGTAAAGTAGAACCATGGTATTTGTCATGTTGGGGTACTAATCAAAAGTAGCACAGACTCACGGTATTCCACACATGATGGTACAACTCACAAGTATTGTACATCGCACAGGTAACGCAGACCTATGGTGTTTCTCACATAACGGTGCCACTCATAGGCAATGCAAACCGATGGTGTTCCTCACCTATGTGTACTAATCACAGACGCCAATATTCACGCGGTGTTCCTCATATAGCAGGTACTAATCACAGGCAACGCCCATACCCGTGATATTTCTCACTATGATACTAATCACGGGTACTGGAAACCCACAGTGAACCACTCTCTGCTACTACTAATCAAAAACCTCTGGTGTACCTAATATAGTGGTACTACTCGCCAGTTTTCCCCGCAAGATGGTACTAATCAAAAGTAGTTTCATGGTTCTAATGCAATCATCCTTT
Source organism: Anabrus simplex (assembly GCF_040414725.1). Taxonomy (NCBI): domain Eukaryota; kingdom Metazoa; phylum Arthropoda; class Insecta; order Orthoptera; family Tettigoniidae; genus Anabrus; species Anabrus simplex. Next base: position 1,220,992,959 of record NC_090266.1, read on the forward strand.
GGTCGCCCCTTTTAGTCACCTCTCATAACAGGCAGGGGATACCGTGTGTGAATTTTTCGTTTGCATCCCCCACCCACAGGGGGTAGACAGAGAGAAAAAAGAAGAAAAGAGAAAGGATCCGTCACTTCGAAAAATGAAGTAACAAACGAAGAAAGGCAAGGGCCACGAAGGGCATGAAAATGAAAGACTCGCTAGGCCTCGAATGCTCTAATACCGTCGGGGTCGGAAAAGAACAAGAGTTGACCAAGGGAGGTCAGACAGGATAGACGAAAGTGAGGAACCTGGCACAAGTAAGTGGAAGCAATGCCAGGACTCAACTAAGGGCCCCGTGGTCGCCAACCCACACTCCCAAGTTGAGAACCCCATGGGCCCCTTTTAGTTGCCTCTTACGACAGACAGGGGATACCGTGGGTGTATTCTTCATCTGCGTCCCCCACCCACAGGGGTAAGGGAAGAATCAACACTCCCAACAGTTCCATGAGATGTTGGATGGACAATACAATACAATACAATACAATACAATACAATACAATACAATACAATACACCAACAGTGCTGTGTAAATGGTTGTCTGCAACTTGCACCCTGAAGTGCTTCTGACTGTTCGAGTGTTTGGCAATACCAAGGAGAGATACCACATTTCTTTACAAATTAGACCTCATTCTTGTTCAATTTTTCATAACCAAAAAATCATTCAGTGAACAAGACTTCTGGCTATAAAGAACTATAAACTGTACGGGTGTGTATTCTACACAATTTTTCAACAAATTTATGCTTGTAATCCAAGTCTTACTGGCTGCCTTTGTTGGTAAGCAATATTTTAAAATTCAAATAATTAGAGAAACTGTAAATGTGAACACATGACTTTTAGGCCTACATACCCTGCAAAAAGAATCAATTGGATTTATTTATTCTTATATCATGTCATTCATTTCATCTCATTAACTCCTCTGATATCTGGCGCCATGGCTCAATGGTTAGCGTGCTGCCCTTTCGTCAGAGGGGCCTTGGGTTCGATTCCCAGCAGAGTCGGGAATTTTAACCACCATTGGTTAATTTCGCTGGCACGGGGGCTGGGTGTATGTGTCGTCTTCATCATCATTTCATCCTTATCACAGCGCGCAAGTCGCCTACGAGAGTCAAATCAAAAGACCTGCACCCGTCGAGCCGAACACGTCTTTGGATACTCCCGGCACTAAAAGCCATACGACATTTCATTTTCATTTCAACTCCTCTGATAAGGTTGACATTGGGAAGGGCATCCAGTCGAGAGAAAAACATTGTTTTATTTCACAAGTATAACTGCAATGCCTATGTTTATATCATAACGCATTGCTAGGTACTAGTTTCGACCTCATTTGGGTCATCATCAGCCTAAAATAATTACACTTTGTTTACGAATGTCCTGGAACAATCTCGTCTTGTGAAGTAATAAAAACTAATAGAGTGTCCGACTCGTTGGCTGAATGGTCAGCGTACTGGCCTTCGGTTCAGAGGGTCCCGGGTTCGATTCCCGGCCGGATCGGGGATTTTAACCTTAATTGGTTAATTCCAATGGCCGGGGTCTAGGTGTTTGTGTTGTCCCCAACATCCCTGCAACTCACTCACCACACATAGCACTATCCTCCACCACAATGACACGCAGTTACCTACAAATGGCAGATGCCGCCCACCCTCATCGGAGGGTCTACCTTACAAGGGCAGCACTCGGCTAGAAATAGCCACACGAAATAAAAAAAAAACTAACAGAGTAATCTATATGTACATTGCAATAACATTCATTATAAAATGTGGCTGAATACATGTAATGAGATTAAAATAGATCATGATGCCGATCGATTAGATAAAAACAGTCACTGAGAATGTCTAAGTTTAAAGTACAATACTGTCAGTGAATCTATAAATTGTGGATCAACTGTACATTACATCTATTTTATGATGGTATTAGGAAATTACATGGACATTAAGCATTGCACAAAGACAGAAGCATAAAAATATCATGGCATTCTGACTGCAATAGCCAAACTGTTTCTAGTGAGTTCTATGACTTAATTGCACATTCCCATCAATAATTTAAAGTTTAACTTTGTACATCACTGGCACAGAGGGTATTATATCACTTGCTTAAAATCCAAATATTATTCAGTTTAATGGTTCAGGTAGAATGTATGTAGACTGGATATAAACTACTTCTTGAAAAATGCTGCATATGGTGAGAGGTGGAATTCTCAGTCCAAGATGGAATCCAATGGAATCTGATGATGAAAGAAGAAATTGAAGTTAACGCAAAGTTCTCGGAAGAAAAAGAAAGTGGAGTGAAAATAATAACGGAGCGGAGCACATCACCTTCACTGCCATCAAAAGCATTTGATATCCCGGTTTTTAAAAGACAAACAGTGAGAATCTATGCACTGATGTTTTCTAGAAATGGTCTCTCTATTCTCCCAGTTAGTGTATGGAACAAAGCCGTGTTGCAGAAAACATGCCAACCTACCAGGAGATCACTGAGCAAGTTATAGGAATGATACTTCCGAATGTAATGCGTAGTGACCTGAAGCATTCTTTGGCAGTTGAAAGCAGACCCGCACATTGCAATTAATTTTAATTATATTTCATACTTGCTCTCTACATTTATCACAACTGTAACTGAGATAGTGACTGCACTGTTTGGGTTACGTATGGTGTCTCGAAGGGTCCAGATAGTGCCAGAAGTTCCATGATGAAAAAATAAAAATAAACAGGAAGGTTTGCCATATTTATAGATATCTAAAGGTGTAGAGGTAATGCATTTTTTATCATAATGTTTAATTTCATGCATTCGTTTTCTCCATGATTTTATTAACGCAGAATGGGCCTATGGTTTGTTAGGAACATTGACAAGTAAAACAATCACCGTGACTGGATTGCCTTTATCACGATTTAAACCTACTTCTCCAGAAGTTACCTGTACTGGCCTGACGATCACAGTGTTAATGATCTCATCTACTATATTAATAACAATATGCGTGAATATATCTTAACTGAAGTAAACTCGTGTCTTCATTCGGGGTGATGCAGCTCTTTTCAGGCATGCCCCCAACGGAGGTGAGCTGCATGTACCATTTTACCACATAAGGACCAACCTTTCTGCCATTCTTAAATCTCCGCCAGTACTGGAAATCGAACTTGGGCCCCCAAGAATGCCAGCTAATTGTGCTAACCGTTAGGCTGTGGAGGCAGACGTTCTTAACTACAAAACACAGGCGTATCGCATGACTGTTTCATGCTTGCAATGTGTGGGTCTGACATGAAAATTTTCACCTATTTCTGTGATGTCATCGGAGCTTCAGTACGCTACAGAGGCGGACATTTCTTAACTACGAATCATAGACATGCGCATGACTTTGAGGCGTGTTTGTACTGCATGGGTCGGACAGAAGTCATTATTTATGAGTTTCATGTCCATATTGACTGATTACACGTATATGCATAAGAAAGAAATTCCACCTTGTCAGTACTGTTTATTGTAAATATAGACTTACATCAGTACCGGTTTCGACCCTATTTGGTCATCATCAGCTGACAAATCATAATTACATCTATTAGGCATTGGTATGTATTACTTATCTATAAAGATGTCGTCATCCATTAGCACATACAAATGTCTAATGGGGGTATGAGTTGGATGTTATCGTCATTTCATTTGTAAGTCCATAAAAGTAAAATTATTTTTGAGATTTAACTATGGTTGTAAAAACTTAACCTAAGCTTGAAACTAATTGTACGTACACATTAAATACATTAAAAACACTGTATATAAAACACTTGGTGAATTTAAAAGTTCATATCTTGCGTATTCCTTCTTCAGACTTCCTAGTTAGAGTCTTGTGCGCATATATTTGTTGGTTGATTTTGTGCTTGTAAACAGTGGTGTAGGTTCTTCAGAATGTTCCATTTGACTAAAAGATGTCTTCACGTATGCTTATAATAAAAACCTAGGTCTTCTTCTTCTTTGTCGTTTAGGCCTACTGAGGACCACGGGGCTCGTATCTACTCTTGGGTAAAGTTGTTGCTTTCTTCTTCTTCCAATACTCCTTCATTTGCTGACTATGAGCCAGCTTTCTCTCCTCGGTCCACTTAGTTCCTGTAGTCTTCTTACTTGTAAGGGATGTTGGGAAAACTCCGTGTCGGATGGCTTGACGGAACCTAGGTCATTAAATGGTCCAATATTCTGGACAAAGACAATATGTGGCTGCAAACAAAAACACTCGCAACAAGCACCTAAATAACAATACCACCAATAAATCGCACTTAAACAAAATTAAAAACAAAATAAAACAGAACAATTTACTTATAACGAAAGCCGACGAACGCAACACCACTGTCTTTATTGACAAAAAACCAAATACACAGCAAAGACGGAAGAATGTTTCCAAGACAACACCTTTTTAATCAAACGGAAAGATCCAACCAACAACATACAAAGAAACCTCAAACGTCTATTTAAGAACACACACTTTCTTCTCACCGAAACAGAATCCGTAAAACTCATAACAATGAACCCTCAACTACCGACTGGTAAAGCCTACCCTAAAATACGTAAAGAAAACATACCTATGAGACCAATCATAAATTACAGAGCTAGCCCAACCTATAAACTTTCACAATTCATTCAGAAATTCCTTAAAAAGCATTACTCATATTTAGCAAACAACACAGTATGCAACTCAATAGAATTTTGCAATAGAACTAAAGAAATAAAGATTGAAAAACACCATACTCTTGCTTCATTTGATATAACAAACATGTGTCCAAGCATTCCCACTAAACAAACAATAGAAATAATCAAATCCAACCTAAAAAACTACAGCAATTTCAGCACTCTAGAAATAGAAGTATTAATGAAACTACTTGAATTTGCCATCAATAATAATTATTTTAAATTCTATGATACCATATACCAGCAACAGGGCCTACCTATGGGATCTCCTGCCTCGGATACTAGCTGAAATTTATATAGATAACCTAGAATACACATCAATCAGTAAAATAGAAAACACATTCTTCCAGTGCCGATTTGTTGACGATAGTTTTGTAATCATCGACAACAGATCCACCGACGCAAACACTATATTAGACAAACTAAACACATTGGATCCCCAGATAAAATTCACTAGAGAGATTGAAAACAACTGCACCTTAAATTATTTGGACATAACAATAACTAGACATGAAAACCATTTATTTTACAAAATCTACAGAAAACCCACACATACCCCAAATACCATAAACATTTATTCCATCCACCCCAACACACATAAAAGAGCAGCTTATTACAGTATGGTACACAGAGCCTTCAACATACCAATGACAACAGAAGATCTAAATAATGAACTACAACTAATCCATGATATAGCTAAGCAGAATGGATACAGTAGAGAAATGGTCTATAAAAATCATTCATAAAATTAAATTCCAGCCCAAAACCAAATTAACAAAAATAAGACAAACCCAAGAAAGATTACGCCTTATTTACCTTTAACAATACACACTTATACCACATAACTATTTTTAAAAAGTACAACCTGAAATAGCATTTAAAACCACGCACAACAGCACCAATATTATACATAATGCCAAGACAGTCAACAACAACAATAAATACAACCAAGCAGGAGTTTACCACATTAAATGCAACAATTGTGAAACAAGTTATATTGGACGTGAAGGCAGAAACTTCATAATCCGCTACACCGAACATTTAAATGCAATAAAACACAACCACTTTTCATCAATAGGTCAGCATATCGAAGAATTCAAACACAGGTTGACAGACATCAAGAATGATATGAAAATATTAAACATAAATTTAAGGGCCCCCTGCTCAACATAACCGAAGATTTCTACATTTCCCTAGACCAATACGCTAATCCTAACTACAGTATAAATGACATTACAGATAAAACCAATATCATCTTTAACAAAGTTATTCCCACCCTAAAAAATGATTACCTCAAAATAGTAAATAAACAAAATACAGCACGTTCCAAAAAAACGCCGAACAACATGCCCAGCTCCACCCCTACCCCCACAATAGCCACTCCCCCTACCCTCCATCCATACCCTCACTACAGTGAACATAAGTCCAAGGCGAACACATAGCAGTACGCAGCGAGCTCTCAAACAGAACGTCACCCAACCACAACAACAGCAGTAAGTACAAATTCACTTTCACACACAACCTTAGGCATTCCTTCAAACTTACAACACTTGACTCATATCAGTTTATCTTCCACAAATAACCATAGCACCAGCACACAAATATAGACAAGGAAGAAGTTACCACCAAAAATCCAAATTCAACCAAATCCATATATCTTCATCATCTGCTTTAAATTTTTAAGAACAAGTTTACAGCCGAGCCACATATTGTCTTTGTCCACAATATTGGGCCATTTAATGACCTGCGTTTTTATTATAAGCATACGTGAAGACATCTTTTAGTCAAATAAACCATTCTCAAGAACCTACACCACTGTTTACAAGCACAAAATCAACCAACAAATATATGCGCACAAGACTAAATAGGAAGTCTGAAGAAGGAATATGCAAGACATGAACTTTTAAATTCACCAAGTGTTTTATATACAGCGTTTTTAATGTATTTAATGTGTACGTACACTTAGTTTCAAGCTTAGGTTAAGTTCTTACAACCATAGTTAAATCTCAAAAATAATTTTTCTTTCACAGACTTACAAATGAAATGACGATAACATCCAACTCGTATCCCCATTAGACATCCGGATGTGCTAATGGATGACGACATCTTTATACAAACCAACGCTTAATGGATGTAATTATGATTTGTCAGCTGATGATGACCAAATAGGGTCAACACCGGTACTGATGTAAGTCTATATTTACAATAAACAGTACTGACAAGGTGGAATTTCTTTCTTATCCATATACATATTTGTGTTGTCATCGAAGCTGCAGTACAGCCTGTACCTGCTATGAAGTAGAATTGTTGTTCTAATTACGTTGGGGATCTTATGTGCAAGGTTTAATTTTCTCATCTTCTTTGTTCCGAAAAGTCAATGTTGCTTGAATTAGCACTGGGGCACAATATGGCGTGAAGTATCACGAGGGATGCAAGGTACCAAACTAACATCCTCAAACTTAATAATAATTCCTTTGCTTTGCTTCACTGACACTGTCAATTATTATCGAGTTTGCAATATAAGAACTTATCAATATATAGCACAGACTAGGTGTTTGTTATGGATATATACTGGATGCATAAATAGTGATACGCAAACATAATCAAAATGCAGTATTACGTGATTCCAGTTGAATGAATCGTTTTTTTAATAGTTCTAGCAGCGTTCCAAATTTAAAAAAGTAAATAAGAGAAAATAAAATACAAGAAACAAAGAATTTGCAGGCATTAAAAAAAAAATTCACAATTCCAAGCCTATAATTTGCATCTATTATTAAGCAGAAGTAAAACGTTAAGTGTTCAATGTATAGACATTTTTCTCTATTAATTAAAAACAATAATTTCAAATTTATAACAAAAAAATTATGCTGGAACACACTGATATTTGAACAAGGGTTGTAATTCAAAGAAGAATGGAAACAACTTACCTAAATTCCTGTGATTAACAGTATGTTATGCTAAATGCTCTACAATGATAGTCGAACATTAAATCTGAATCACAAGTTTCAATCAGCAACATAATCCAGAAATTCAGAGTCATTGCACTTATTGGTAAGACAATGACATGTACTGTGACCAGTTTATAACTGGGAAAAACTCTTCTTTCTGGGAATGGTAGCAGTGGTGGTGGCAAGAACAAAGAACTACCTGTATCAGGTTATTAACATCACGTCCCCTTCCTCCTCGACTGAAACCACGGCCATGACCTCGCTTGTTTTCTCCCCTACGATGTGACACTTCCTTTGAAAACTCCCTACAAGAAAGAAGAACAGTTACTTCAAATTAGCAGTGAAGGGTCAAAATTTAATGAAGTAAATTCTCCTGACAACATTAACACAGCCTTACTCCAACAAATTCACCTTTATATTTGAAATCAGCCTCGTCAATACTTAAAGTTACTTAATTATTTATTATCACATCCTATCATTATCTTCCTTCCACAGCAGTTTACTCAAACTACCAAATATCTCTTGGACCTATTTACTGTTAATTATTATAAACACCAATCACATTCTTAACAAGTCTTCTTATAACCTGTGCAACATATTTAATTCTAAACACCTCTCAACTGATAAATAATGTGTGCCATAAATAAACTCAAAACTACGCTCTTCTATTTACATTCACATTAAAATATCAGCCTTATCTATTTCCTACAAATAACTAATTTATTAAAATCAGTTATTTACGGAAGTAGCCGCAACATTTAGCACACGTAAACTCTAAGCTGAAAGATTTCAATAATTTTTAAGAGAAGCTGGATTTCAATAAATTGACTATTTGTAGGTAATAGACAAGGCTGACATTTTAATAAAATTATAAACAGAAGAGGAAGAGGACACTAAGGTCCTCTAAACATGTACGGTGTATTATGTGATAATAAATAATTAAGTAACTATAATATTGGTAAGACTGATTTCAAATATAAAAGTGAATTTATTGTAATACAGATTTTAGTCAATATGGACCATTACAAAATCAAACCACAATGGTTAAGTTAATAAACATTGTCACATAGCTGTATTTCAAGGTGCAACAACAATACGAGTTGTGTGCATTTCTGAGAAGGAATACAATCTTAGAATAGGAATCTTCAGTCATAGCATGTCAAACACTCATAAAATAGAGGACTTTCATAACTTTTCAACAAAACATTTTCCACGTTTCCACGTTTGTTTTAATTCCTTGTCATGATCAGTTTCCTAACTTTTATGTCATCATGACTCTCTTGCAAATTATATCCACAATGTGGAATAAAACTCTGAACTTTGTTTTAAATAATTGGCATTAACACTTCTGGTTTAGACAATGTGCTCTCTTTCTATACAAATTAGGTTTTAACTGCATACATACATAGATACATACATACATTTTCATTATTGACTGTTACGCCTTTCAGTGTTCAGTCTGCAAGACTCTGGGAATTACTAAATGTGGCCACAATCTTCTATTTGTAACCAGTTCTGTGGCCTCATTTAGTTCTATACCTCGTATCTTTAAATCATTAGGAACCAAGTCTAAACACTGCTATCTTGGACTCCCTCTACCTCTCTTACCCTCCATAACAGAGTCCATTATTCTCCTAGGTTACCTATCCTCCTCCATTCGCCTCATATGGCCCTCCCTATCAAAACCGATTTGTGCATACAGCATCATCCATCGAGTTCATTCCTAACTTAACCTTTATCTCCTCATTCCGAGTACTCTTCTAGCTTTGCTCCCACCTGTTTGTACCAGCAATAATTCTTGCTACTTTCACGTCTGTTACTTCTAACTTATGAATAAGATATCCTGAGTCCACCCAGCTATCACTCCAGTAAAACAAAGTTGGTCTGAAAATGGGTCAATGTAGAGATAGTTTCATCTGGGAGCTGAATTTCTACTTACAGAATACTGCTGATCGCAACTGCGAGCTTACTGCCTTCGCTTTTCTGCATCTTGATTCAATCTCACTATACAACTATCCTGGGGAAAAACACATCCTAAATACTTGAAATTATCTACCTGTTCCAGCTTTATATCCCTAACTGACATTCAATTCTGTTAGTTTACTTGCCAACCGACATCAGTTTAGTCTTAGAAAGGCTAATTTAATACCACATTCATTGCACCAATCTTCAACTTCCAAGATATGAGACTGCAGGCTTTTGGTACAATTTGCCATTAAGACTAGTCATCAGCTTAGGCCAAACTTCTTTCTACATTCTAACCTAACTGAATCTTGCCCTAACACTTAATAACTCAGCATATGATCCATGTATACTATGAAAACAAAGGTGAAATGTTATGGGCTTGTCTAACTCCTGTAAGTATAATGAACCAAGAACTTATTCTACCATCAACACTCACTACAACCCAATTGTCAACATAAATGCCTTTGATTGATGTTAATAATATACCCTTAATCCTATAGTCTCCCAGTACTACAAACAAATTTTCCCTTGGTAGTCTGTCATATGTTTTCTCTAGATCTACAAAACAAACTATTTTCTATTCCTCTCGTAGGATTTTTCAATTACCTGGTGCATACTGAAAATCTAATCCTGACAGCCCCTCTGTGCTCAAAAATCACACTGGTTTTCATTCACCCTCCCTACCAAGATGCCAGTGAATACCTGGCCTGGTATAATGATCGATGAGATATCTCAATAGCTGTTACAATCCTTCCTGTTCCCTTGCTTACAGATAGATGCAATTACTTTTTTTTCTTTTTCCTATTTTGCTTTACGTCGCACCGACACAGATAGGTCTTATGGCGACAATGGGACAGGAAAGACCTAGGAATGGGAAGGAAGCGGCCGTGGCCTTAATTAAGGTACAGCCCCAGCATTTGCCTGGTGTGAAAATGGGAAACCACGGAAAACCATCTTCAGGGCTGCCGACAATGATTCCAACCCACTATCTCCCAGATACGAGCTCACAGCTGCACGCTCCTAACCGCATGGCCAACTCATCCAGTGATGCAATTACTGATTTTGTCCAATCAGAAGGTATTGTACTAACACTCCATGCTAATTTTTATCATTCTAAGAAGCCACTTCATCCCTGCCTTCCCACTATATTCCACCATTTCAGGTCCAATTTCACCTATCCCAGCTGTTTTATGACAATGGAGTTTATTTACCATCCATTCCACTTTGGCAAGCATAATTTCACCAACATCATTGTCCTCCTCCCCACGAGCTCGGTTGTTCACGACATCACCAGGAAGATTTCCTTTCACGATGAGAAAGATCTTCGAGGTATTCCTTCCACCTGTCCCAGTAATTCACTGTGATCTATTATGAGTTCACCTGAATGACCCACAACACTATTCATTTCCTTTTTCCCCTCCCTTTCCAAGATTATTTATTACTGTCCAGAAAGGTTTCCCCTGCAGGTTGACCTAGCCTTTACAGGTTATTACCAAATTCTTCCCATGACTTCTTTTTGGATGTAATAACTAATTGTTTTACTCTGTTTCATTCATCTACATACAATTCCCTGTCAGCATCAGTCCTTGTTTGGAGCCATTTCTGATACGCCTTTTTACGTTTACGAAACTGCTCTCACTTCATCATTCCACAATGATGTTCTCTTTTTCCATCTTTACATACAGTTGTTCCTGGACATTTCTTTGCTGTTTCTACTACTGCATCCCTCTATACTGCCCATTCTCTTTCTATATTCTATATCCTGAACCTGCCTACTGTTTGGAACTTTTCACTAATCATATCCATGTACTTCTAATTTCCTCGTTCTGAAGATTTTCTACATTTATTCATCTGTAGACAGATATCACTTTCTGTATCCTGGGCCTAGAGGTACTTAGTTCCCTATAGATCAGATAGTGGTCCGTGTCATCGATAAATCCATGGAAAACCCACACATTCCTGACAGACTTCCTGAATTCACAGTCGGTTACGATCTGTAGTCTATTGCGGATCTGGTGCCCCTAGCCTCCCGCGTGTAGCGGTGAACAGCCTTATGCGCGAAGAATGTATTCGTAACTGCTAAACCCATACTAACACAAAAGGCCAGCAAATGCTTCCCATTCCTATTAGCTTTCATACCTTCCCCACAATTACCAAATCACCCTTTTGGATCCTTCAGTTCTATTTCGAACTATCACATTGAAATCATTCATTAGCACTATCCTATCCTTGCTGTTGACCCTGATTATGTCACTCAATGCTTCATAAAACTTGTCAACTTCATCCTCATCTGCATCCTGACATGTTGAATACACTAAGACAACTCTCGTCCTAATTTCTCCAACTGTCAAATCTATTCACATCATTCACTCATTTACATGCCTAACAGAAACTATGTTGCATGCAGTAGTATTCCTGATGAACAGCCCTTCCCCACACTCTGCCCTTCCCTTTTATGGCATCTGTCAAGTACAATTATAATCTCTTCCTTGTTATCTGCTCTTACCCGAATATCATTCACTCCTACCACATCCAGGTGCATCGTCTTTGCTGACTCAGCCAGTTCAACTTTCTTTCTTCCATAAGCCCCATGAATATTGATAGTTCCCCATCGAATTCCATTTCATTTACCATGTTGTTTCCAAGGAGGCCCTCATCTGTCAAATGGGAGTGGGACTCAATTACTCCCATAGGTCCGAGGCTTGCTTAAAACGTTCTGAGCGTGCTCGGTGAAAATTCTGTGGAACAGGATGCTACCCTTACTAACACATAGTCCAAGTGAGGATCTCTCCTTTAATGGGTTAGGGTCCAACAGTGAATTGTATAAGTCCTAGCCACCTTAGCACAAGAAGGGCCACGACTCAGAATATGTCCGAGATGCACACTCCCATTCCCTAGCAAGTATCTTGACTCTCAGCCATTGCCCTTGGTTCACGAACTAGGATGTGACTACAATAACCCACACCATGAACCATGAGATTTAACTAATATATCATAAAACCTTGGATTGCGAGCACAATTCATTGTAATAGCGTGCTTGTAATCCAAAACACTTGTGTATCAAAGCAAATTTTCCTGTAAGAAATAATTGAAACACAGATTGTTCATTCCACAACTCAAAAATATGTATTGATGTAAAATGATTATTACAAAATCTAAAGTAAAAAGACATACAGTAAAACAAATTAACCTGCAGTTTACCTTGTAACAGATTCTCGACTATCTGTTGGGTTATTGGAAACTATATATTTTTGTGCAACATTAACAATGAACCTTTTTGAGTGACTCACTTTTGCCTCCTTTAGAGTATTTCTCTGAAATGTGACACTGCACAAATGTTAAATAGTTTTATCCCTCAGACTGCTACAGTCTTATTCGGGTGGTTCCACAAAATTTTGCAGCTTCCCACATTCTGCAAATGTCCTTAATTTGATTTGAAGTGAAAGTCATCTGCCTTCTCCTTTTCCTCAGATGAGATATTCTCCATACCCCACCCCACTCCTGGTGTTCCTTGCGATTTAGATCCATCAGTTTGTCAGTGGTCAGGACTTGGTCATGTTCATCCACTAGCTCTTGAATGTCAGCCTCACTTGCCTCCAGTCTCATGGTCATTCCCATGGATACAATTTTGTTGACAACCAGTGGCTCCTGTTCATCACCAAACCCATCAAAGTCGTGTCCATAAACGCAATTAGCCCACAGTTTACTCCAAGCAGAAGTGAGGGTTCTTATAGTGACCCTATCCCAGGCTTTGTCAATGATCTGGAGACAGTTCACTATGTGGAAATTATCTTTCCACAACTCCCGAAGAGCAAGGTTTGTTCCTTCAGTCACCTCAATGCATCGCTGAATAGTGCTCTCCCTTGCACCTTTTTAATGGGCGCACTGCCCTGCCGTTTATACAGACCGCCCGGCTAATATAACCTAGATGTGTGCTAGTTACATAATATTAATACATATTTGAGTCAATGGGTGCTCCAAATTAACATGCAAATACTGTAAAACTGCTAATTTAAATGATAAATCATTTTGGCAGCATAACTGCATCAATTACATCAGAGATCAAATGTTTAGCTTGACCACCATGTTGTGTTGTGCGCGAGCGGGGGTCTGGATTAGCGTGCAATCGCATGCGAGCCCTCCCTTCTGCACGACATCACAAATCCGTATGGCAGTCCACATGTCCACAGCAATCGAGTGGTAGGCCTAAGTCTGCTGTTACATGATTTGGAACAAACAATAGAACACTAGAAGTTCAAAATACTCTGTTATATCTTGTTTGTGGTAATAATACTAAAATAGTTACATTTTGCAATTAATGTTTACCTGCCTGATATTATTGTTAATGCCCTGAGGGGTAAGCCACCAGCGCAGTAAGGCACTACACTAGCGGTTAGCAAACATGCACCGGCCGGTACTACCTATAAACCGGTGTTAAATAAACAAGGTTTATTAAACAAATTAAGGAAATCAGTCACAAGAATAGGAAAATAACATCCAACAGATACTTACTCCGGAAGGCCCAAATAAAACTCCCAGAGGAAATGGATAAAAATTCCCTGTTTCGGCGCTGAACCACACAAATAATAAAGGAGACACTGGTTTCAATGAAATAAACTTTTAATTAAAGAATGAAAACTTAACATGAAACCAAAAGAACATCGTCCTATCTGAGGGAATAAAAGTATTTTAAAGTAGTTCAAAACAATTAGTGAATAATAGAAAATACACGAATGAAACTGAAAAACGTAGTCCATTTCAGAAAATGATACTGATGCAAATCATTAGTTTAAAAACAGAAGGTTGTACTAATTAAAGACACTAAATCATTACCAGAAACAGTACACCTTGATAACCTTACTATAATAACAGAAAATGATTCGAATTAAAACTTAAATTGTTCACAGAAGGTTTAAACGGGGCCCGTTTGTTAGACTACCGTAACTAAATTGAAATTAAAACTAACGTATTAAACCTAGGGAAAGCCACTCAATCAACGAGTTTCATTGCACCTTCATAATAAGAGGAGGCTTCGCAGGAGCATAGAACTCTAGCCAAATTAATAAACTACGAGGGGTCAAATAAGATTAGCGCACGGAAAACACACACAGTAAACAAGGGGAAAAGGGAGAAAACCGTAAGAGATCAAGTGAGGAGCAAATAAATTTTCCACCGAAAGCGGAAATTCTTAAGCAAACTCCGGCTCCACAATAAACACGCAAAACCATCAGGCCACAATCACCATCCTCTCTCGAAAACAAATCGTTACCATAGCAACGAAAACATACGCCAGCCAAACCAAACATGGTACAAGCACAACAAAGGCAGGAAACAAAATAAAATCAGGAAACACAAAAGTTTAAATTACCAGAAAAATAGAAGCAAGGGTTTACCTTTTTTTTAAACCAAGGAAACCAGAATTATATGCTTCTGCGGAACCTCACGCAGTATAAATGGCATTAAGTGCCCGACACAATTTGAATTTACATGATCAATGAAGTTCATTAACGGGTGAAAATGATAGTTAATTTTAAAAGGTTTTCCTCATTTTTGTAGTTGTTACATACCAATAATTATATTATTAGAATTTAACACACGTCCCTCTGCTAGTAATTTCCAAAATAATTATTTTCACGAAATTCCACCTTGAAGGAGTTAATTTTCAAGTCACGAATCACACGAATTTCCTTGCCGTTTCATATTCACAGGATATAACTTGCCAAATGATGAAGCCACTTACTTGGGTGAAGCTGACGCTCAGCCATGATGAGCTGGTTCCTCACATACTTACAGATCCTTCATGATGAGTTTGCTTTTCCCCGGTCAGAATTAGTTGAAAGGTATCAAAATAGGACGATGCAGGAAACAAAGAAATTTGGGTTTAAAACCCACATCTCGAGACTCTCAGCCGGGGTCTTCACACCAACACGACGCCAACATCTTAAGGATCCAATAAACACAACCGCACGCCATGACTTCTCAATGCGTACTGTCGGGGACAAAATGGCGAGGTTTTCTCCATGAGGAAGTAGCCGCGCTCTGATAGGTAGAAGCGCGCTAGGGGAGGGGAAACTCATTGTGGGTGTCTGGCAGAAGATTGCAGCACTTATTGTAATCCAAAGACGTTGCCATCAGTCCACAATAAGAATTATAAATAAGTTCGATTAGTATCACCAAAGCACGTAGTAGTACGAGGGAATCCGTGCGCTTAGTCATATAGAAAGATTAAAATTTTCTACGGCGATATTGCCAGTTCAAAATAGGTTCACAGGGTAGAGTAAATTGCGTTACACCGTAACAGGGGAATGAACTGACTTTTTTTTCAGGCATATTGAAATTTTACGTAGTATTCACCACCCGGCTACTCATTCTTGCCACCTGGCTGACAAAAATTTCTGGAGAGAACACTGGCTGAATGAGTGCTTTGGTGTAAAGCTTATGAAAGTTTGAAATGACAACTACCTTTACACTGCACCGACAGAGATAGGTCTTATGCTAACAATGGGATAGGAGTGGGAAAGGAAGCATCCGTGGCCTTAATTAAAGTACAACCCCAGTATATGCTTGGTGTGAAAATGGAAAACCACAGAAAACCACCTTCAGGGCTGCTGATAGTGAGGTTCAAACCCACTATCTCCCGAATGCAAGTTCACAGCTGCGCGCCGCTAACCACAAGGCCATCTCGCTCGGTGACCTGCTGATCCATAGGCTGGAGTAGCGGACTGGTGTTGGAAGGAACTTGATGTTAACAAACCGGAATTCCTCCAGAAAGTTGGTCTGGAGGATGAGCAGGAGCACTATCCATAACCAGCACGACTATAAGTGAAAGATACTTTCATGAAATGTATTTATTCACCACAGGACCAAAGACCTTGTTGATCCACTCAATGAACAAGGTATGAGTGATGCAAACATTGTCACTGGACTTCCACATAATGTTTAACTGGCTCTTCTGCTCCTTGCATTTCTTGAAGGTTTGTACATCATTGCTTGCATTAGCATACTACAGGAGAATGAGCTGATCTTTCATGGACTCATCATTGTGCATTGCTTTCTCTTCTGCCATAGTGTAGGGCTTTTTGGTATCTTTTTCCAAAAATGCCCCATCTAATCACAGTTAAAATCTTGCTGTAGTAAGTAACCCCTAGGAACCATGAGCTTCTGGAAATCAACAGTAATACCTCAGCTGCCTTAGCATTTGAACTCGCAGCCTCTTCATGCCTCAACGCAATGAACGCCATTTTTCCTTTTAGCCCACTGACATCAACAGCCGGCTCTCAGCCATGCCTGTAAGTCAGGTCTATTTAGCAACATATCATAGCTGTATCATGACGAATTGGATACCTAGTGTGATCACTCTGCTCTCTCAGCATTTTCGTTAGTGGCCCCGCCGGAGCGAGGCGCTGCAGTCGTGAGGCACCAGCTGCAACAGCACGTGCGTTAAGTTATGGTGATACTTTAAGGGCTATCGAGGGAATTTGCTTGTTTTAATATTTTCCGAAAATCTGTTAGTATCTGTGCATTGCTTTGTGTGTGCAATTAGTTTTTTATTATTTTGCAAAAATATCGTACCATTTCGCTCCTGGTTGTAGATTGGGTTACTGAAGAAAAAATCTGTGACGTGCATCGTTTGGCAGATTTAAATATAAACGCAGACTGTTTTGTGGTGAATGATGAAAACGTGGAACTACTTCGTGTGAAGTCAAAAATTAAAACCAGGTGTGGTACCACATTTTTTCTTTTCAAAATTTACTGAAATACCTATACACTGAGGTAAAATCGTGAAAGGCACCCAGCTGGAAAAGGAATGCAGACAGTATCTACTTATTTTTTTTTTTTTTTTTTTTTTTTTTGCTAGGCCTTTACGTCGCACTGACACAGATGTGTCTTATGGCGACGATAGGATAGGAAAGGCCTAGGAGTTGGAAGGAAGCGGTCGTGGCCTTAATTAAGGTACAGCCCCAGCATTAGCCTGGTGTGAAAATGGAAACCACAGAAAACCATCTTCAGGGTGGGTTGCAGAAAGGGGGATTCAAACCCACTATCTCCTGGATGCAAGCTCACAGCTGTGCGCCTCTAACTGCACAGCCAACTCGCCCGGTGCAGACAGTATCAAGAGGATAAGAAAGAAGAATCACATTGTCAATAATGCAGTGATGGCAAGAGTAAGTGGTTAAGTTCAAGGTCAGCCTAGTTGTTGTCAAATTCAGGCCCAGTCTAGTTCTCTTACAAAATTCCGAAAAGACAATATTGCCTCTCAAAAGAAGACTAAGGAATGCAGCTCGTAATTTAATGCGGGCTAAAGGCAGTCTTTCCTCAGCCAAAGCTACGATTAATTTCCCACAGGGACAGATTAAGAACACAGAATTTATAATTAAAGATTGTAAGTTTGTTAGTAAGAAGCAGAAAATGCACTGTGTGAAAGAAATGCCAAGTAAAATCTCCCAATGGTATGAGGTACAGTAGTGACTTTCCTTTAGAGAGTTTATTACTTAGAAGAAAATCACCTACAGGATATAGGCACTGTCTGCAGCATAAGCTGTTACCTCTTCCCTTACAAAGCCATTCGAGGAAACTCCTCACTGTATCTATACGTGCTATTTCAGATTATTCTGAGGATGAAATGGATGAGAATAAACAGTACAGGGGAATTCCATTCACCGAGGTTAACTAAGAGAACAGATTCATTTTAATGGTTCTTCACTAAAAGTAAATGGCCAGGTTGATTTACGTGGACTAACCCCAGACTGTCAAAGAAATCAGATGGTAAATCGTGCATTCGTTTTTATGCTTGTACCTCTTTTGCCATTTATGCAAGAAGAAATGCTACTCCAGGAGATATCCTTGCTAAAATTTTATTCAGGTTATACTGCAGCTAGAGAAGGCTGGGGCGAGAGTGCTAAGTTTCACATGTGATAGTAGTCCGTCAATTAAGAAACACTGGAGATCTTCAGGAATTAGTGGGAAGAAAAATCAAGCAAAATGTTATATTCTGAATTTTGCAGATGTAAAAATGGAAGATCTGGGCTTTTTCAGATTTTATGCATATAGCGAAAATGTATTAAAAAAAACCTTTTTCCATGATGAAGTAGAACTATCTTACAATAGCAAAAGTATCAATTTTGAATTTTATAGGGAACTGTTTAAGGTATACAAGACTTACAGCTTGCATTACGGCTTGCCTAAAGCTGACAAGAGTTCATTTGGATCCTTCCTTCTTTCAAAGAATGAATGCCAGGCTAGCATTCCAACTATTCAGCAAATAGTGTCACCAAAAGATGGGACTGACAGGATTTGTAGACAGTGAGGATTCTGAGGCATTTACAAGCGAACTGAACAATGTTTCTGATGCAGTCAATGCATTCATACCTTCCAATGCTCTCTATGAAAACTCATCATCCCACAGAACTGTCCCAACCTTTCTTCAAGCTCTAAAATCTACAGATAACACGTTTGCCTCATATAGGACCATGGAATCCCTAATGGTAACATTTCAAATTACATTAGAGATGAGCGAGCAGCTCTGGGAAAGAGGTTATGCATATGTATTGACAGGGAAACTCACTGGAGTTACCTTGGAGCGACTTTGGAATCGTACATTCACTCAGTTCGGACGACCACTTACCCGCGATAGATTTTCTGCGTTTGTATTTACTATAATGTATCTACGTTGCTGTAAAACAGTCACTATCACATGGAGGAAAACGTGAGCCGAAAAGGGAATTAGTGCTGAAGTCCTTTTGTAAACCAAATGCAAATGTTGACCCGGAGTAAGAAAGTGCGCAACGAGACTGTAAAAAAGTAAGTGGAAACTTCCATAAAAGAAGAAATAATTATTCAAGACTGTGTAAATATTGAAGATTGGGAAAGTGCTGTGCCGGAGTTGAGCCCCGTTCCCAATCCTTCGATGGAAAATATTTAGTTCACCATGTGGATGGGTATGTGGTAGGCAATCCTCAAAATTTAACAAGTGTACATCCTGTGTCCGTTCTCTCCATCACGAAAGTGAAAGTCGTTTTTCACTTCATACGGAAATTAAAGATAACAGATACGGCAGTTGCACAAGGTTTCTAACATCCCTCTAAAAGTGTAACATTCTTTCACATATTGAAAGGAAAATTAATGAAAAACTGAGCTCGTCTAAGTCGATGTGGGGCAATATTTTTTATGAGTGTCTTGACTCGATTGAGGCGTGAGGCGATTTCAGTTGTGTCATCAGGAGCTGGCTGTCGTACTGAACACACTTTGGACATTATTCCTAAACTGGTCTACCACTATTTAAAGTAAAATTCTATTAGAGTAAAATTTATTGTAGCCACCTATTCAATACAACTCACTATTTGTGGTTAAATTCTAAGAACAATGAAACACCGATAACATTGGTCTAAAAAGCATTCAAGTAACACTTCATAGAGGAACAGCTAACTACTGAATGACATTGGATAACGTACTCCAATCTACAAAAACTGCTTAATTCCTTATAATAGTAACAACCCACTATGCTTCTTTCCTCATGCTCATTGGATATTTCAAGCTTTGCAAGGAAGACAACAAATTATTGTTCATATTTTGGTTGCTGCCAAACGAACGGCATAGGTGAACAAAAAGAACCTTTGGACAAATATACTTTGTAGAAACTACCAACCTAACGATTCACCCAATGATGAAGAGAGAGTTTGTAAATTGTTAGATAATTTTACATGTATTCATGTAACAAATTTGTTTCAACTGATGTTGCATATTTTTATAATTTTTGTACATATCATCTAAAGTAAGGCCCTTTTTTTTACTTGCAAAAAAATAGGAAGATTCTTAGTATAAGGTCATATTTGTATATACTGGTTCCAAATGTTTAACTCAGACAAGACCTGGGTCTTGACCTTAAGACCGACCATAAGCTGGAGTTGCCCAAAAACAGGGCGAAACATGTTCCTATTAAATTAATAAATTTCATTGTTTGTCCGTATTGAACCAAGATTACAACTTTTATTATAATTTGGATCCACCTTATTCAATACATAAAACTGTTGTTTAGATGAAATTACAACATCAGAACTAGTTTCGACGGCCATCTGTGTCATCAGCTGATATAGGTTCTTGGAAAAATTGGCAATCACGTAAGTTTATCTATGTCAAATTGAACACAGTTTAAAACCATATTAACAACTTAAAACTGTGTTACGATTATACTGTCTCAAAGTACATATTTTCTACAAGTCCGAGACTTGCGAGTCTTAAAACTATAAATTGATGAAAACATATGCAAACTGGTTTGCTCACTTATAAAATAACATGGATTTAAAAGAACAACAACTTAAAAATAAAATAATCTTGAAGAAACATTAGCTTAATTTATCACACTTCTTAAAACGTGATGTAGAATTGTATTAAAATAATTCAATAAAATCTTCAGAGTCGCTTTAATGGAGCTATCCTAGTGAGGTGGAAACGAGTACTCGGTCCTTTAAGATGTTAACATATTAAAACGTTCCCAGTTCAATGCGGACCTGTAATAATAGGAATGCAATAAACTATCACTTAACTGAAGAGGCAATATATAAAATAACATCTTATAACGTAAACGTTTTTACGTGACTCACCTCAAAAGATCGCTGTCCATGCGAAGCACAATGAAGCCTAGCGAGCAGTGTTGTGTTAGTAATCAAGTGTCCAAGGTTGGTCGGGACCGATATACGAGAATTGATTTAGAAGTGATAATCTTTTTTCTCTTGAAAAAGCTCCAACATAGGAAATGTACAAGTACATTTGAAAGTGTAAAACAAGAACTTTTAGGTGACACCACAAGGGGTTAGGGATGCAAGTAAAATGACAAACATGGCATTTTGAAATTACTGTTTTATTCTTGTACAACCTGTATGCAATCAGTTGCACGCATCGTGCAAGTTGTTTAATATCTTTCACTGTAGTCCCCCTAGGTTGCCTATAGTTCGTTGCCATCAGCGAGGAAGATAGAATACACCAGTGGCCGCACGAGATTCATTCGATCGTATATCATCTTGTTTGTTCGTGAAGTGTTTCCCACGAAATGGCTATTTTAGTGATGGGAGACGGGGAACGTATATCGTGAGAAATTTGGAGAGATCTCGTGAGCACTGTCCCCACCACACCGTGTGGTGAGCGGCATGTTGTAGGCTTACAGGTAGCCGGAGCTGAATGTTTTTTTGTACCGAGTATGCGAGCAGCCAGCCACAGGCCTTCTCCATTCCGTAAATGTGTGTCCAGTGACTACGGCGTTCCTTTCTTTCATTTCTACCAAGGTCTATTTTGATGCAGTATAAGGCAACTATACGGGATGCAGCGGTAAGCACACAAATGACTTATCGGACCCCACATGACCAGTGCTTGTGTTTAGTGATGAAGGAAATAACTCCTTACAATGTTATAGAGTATTCATATTATAATTTGGTACTTTGGTATATGATGGTGCAATGTGCAACTGTATCTAATTGTTTTTAAGATGATGTCCAAAACGCAATGAAAGTCGGTCGTACACATAGGTTATTTTGAAGAGATGCAACATAGCACAGGTCGCTGTGCTGTTTATTCAAAAGAAGTAAAATACATCAGAAAAATACTTCTGGGATGATGCAGCACCTAAAAACGCATAACATCGCTGAAGGGAAATTGTCACAGAGAACACCTCCGGCCCGGCCTGCAACACACGAAGCTACCCTGTCAACAACAATTGTGCGGTACCCAGGTAGGTGTACATCACATATATAGTTATTCATAAATTATACGGGTTATTCAGCTAAGCTGTCCACCTCAAATAACTTGAGAACCGTTTAAGATACTGACATTTTGTTTTCATTTTCTTAATGGTATTAACCCATTCGCCTCACATTTAAATACCATAGGAGTTCACTAAGAAATCACATTTAAATACCGCTCTACGGCCGTCGTCATCACACTATTATTTAGAAAATCATACAAAACCAACCAGTAAATATTCCTTTCTGAAAATTTGCATGCATGATAACGAAGTAATAAACTTACCAATGCCGCTATTTTAGTACGTCTCCTGCATGTGGTACACCTCAAAACATTCTTCTAAGTGAAGAGCTACGCCACACCTCTTGCACTGCCAGCAACTTTCGCTTCTTTTACCCTGGCTGTAGCGCACAAAACACCTTGTGACTTTTGATTTCTTCTCTGTAGGGGGAATATGCATGGGAAAGTGGGCCCATGATTTAGCTTGTCATCTGGTTGGGGTGGTGCTCGCTGAAGGTCGACCTCGAACAGAGTACTCCGGCAACTGAACAGTCTCTAGTAGCTGCTGCGCAATGCTAGTTCTGAAGTCCGTGTAGCCCGTCTTTCTGTTAGCAGCGATCTTGCGATACACAGTGAAGGAATTGAAAATACACACATCTAGGAGGTAAAAGAATATTTTTCCTATATCCTTTCACTGTGCGTCGCATGACGGGGAACGGAGCTGTAACCTGATCCTGAAGGTCAACACCACCCATCCCCTTCTGGTATTCAAGGCCACACTTGGGCTTTATCACTTCTTCCCTCGGGGTTTGTCCTCTCTTTCGTCTGAGTTTGCCTGTCCCTGTGTTTAGTGGTGAGAAGCAAACATCCTTGTTATCTTTCCACTTCACACACACAGTACTGTTGGCAGCCCACGTCTCATACTCTCCACGTATTAGTTTCGTCTTACTGATATTGCGAGGCATGTCTTTTCGGTTCTGTCTAACAGTTCCAATTATATTCATCTGCTTGTCATGTAGCCTTCTGAATAAATTTGGGGAAGAATACCAGTTATCTAAAAACAATGTATGTCCTCGGCCTAACAAGGGTTCACACATGTTGAGCACAACGTTTGTACTTGCTGGCAGACTTGGATCCGTTACATCATCACCTACATAAATTTTGAAAGACAGACAGTAGCCAGAACTTGACTCACAAATTTTGTAAATTTTTATTCCAAACCTAGAACGTTTAGACCTATTACACTGGACATATGAAAGGCGGCCTCTGAATTTCATTAGACTTTCATCTAGAGCAATGTCTTGTGAAGGTAAATATAATTCTGAAAATTTGGAGCAGAAATGTTGTATTATAGGCCTAATCGTTCTTAGTTTCTCACTACTATCGACTTGTTCATAATCAACAAAATGTAAAAATCGTGAAATTATAATAAATCTTCCTCTGCTCACGGTTTCACGAAAAATAGCAGTGTTTATACACCTGTTTTTAATCCAGTATAACTGTATTCTTGACTTTCGCACTGGTGACATTAGTATAACTAACACAAAATATGCCCTAATTCCGCCGGGTGTAGTCTCAAACCATTTGTCATCGTCTTTCAACTTTTTTCTGTCAGGATTGCTCAACTGTTTTGCTGCATATGAATTTGTCTCGACAGGTATTTTGCCAAACAAAGGGTTCATGTATTCACAAAAAACAGTTCAGATAGTGGATGCGTATCAAACTTTTCAAGTAAGTTTTCACTAACCCCACTGTATTCACCAAACTTATGTACAACAGGTTTATTGTCACTTTTTGTCCAGTTCCAGTCAGTCAAGTTAGTCTGTGCTGAGGTACGAGCTCTTTTCAAAAGACTCGGCACACCGTTGTTATTTGCATCACTTTCCGTGTCATCAGAACTATTATACGCATCGCTAGTACTCGAACTAAGGACTTCAGGGTCTATTTCGTCGCCACAAACATCACTGCCTTCAATATCACTCTCTAAAACACTATCTATTAGCTTCCGTACTCTTTCTTCATCAACACCAGCACATCTGCTTAACGCCATGATGGCAACTGACAAGAGCGAAATAATACGAAAAAATATTCCCTTATCTCTGTTTCCAGAAGTGTGTGAGAACCTGGTGAAGGGGAAAAAACCGAAGCCACATGTGTAAACTTTAGCTCAGAATGCATACAAGTGGCATCTGTGGGTTAGTGACTGAACTACATGGATTGATATACAGCTGTGCATTGCCGCGAGCAGAGCTCATCATTTGATTCATATGCCATGAATAACTATGACGAGCTAGGGTCGTCAAATGATGCGTTTGGGTTAAGGGGTTCATAGTTGAACAAGCAGTACTTTTCTAGGCGTTTGACAAAATTTATTGCAACAGAAGTTCTCAAATGGTGATGGTGATTATTGATTTAAGAGGAAGTACGGATAAGGCCATCAGTCCGCCCTTTAACACATCAGGAGTAATGGCTCGATGGGCACACATTGTCTTGCAGTGATGTGCGCCCTTCTCAAAATCTCCTATGCCACTCGTTTGCAATCAACACGAACATGCAGTGTTCGCCATACACAACAGACATGCGGCAATGAGTTTCGCACACTCCAGCACGAACCACACTTCTCAGCTTGCCTCCATTTCTACAGCTGGATGAACACACTGGACCAGTCACTATGCAGTTCACCTACCACAGCTATGGCAGTGTTGCCACCCTTTGTGCAGAATTTGGTGTTCAGTTTTCATTTGACTGCCCCTTATACTTCAAGTCTTTTTTTAGAGTAATAAGCACAATACCCTAACACTTTATGTTACTTTTATCAGTACAAAAGATCTCTGAAGATCTGTCACAGATGTTTGTTTTATACAATAACAATAGAATATAATTTAGAAAAAACACCATTTTAAAAGGTGTATTTTCTTTTGTTTACACATGTGTTACTAAAAGTTTGTGTACCCTCAAAAGTGGCAAATTTAGCCAAAAGTCCATAGACGAAAAACTTGTTTGCATTTTAATGTAAAAATTTAGTTTTTAAACTGTGACAATTCTGAGAATTAAGCACAATATAATGATAATTCTCTGCAAATAACTTCACTCCTTGTGGGTGGGGTTAACTTCCAATAAGTAACCAGGGGAACCTGACCCCTAGAGAGGGCGTCCCCAGGTGGCGGATAGGGGGCCCCTACAGTATGCAGGGCTGGTTTGAAATAACCAATACCCGCGGACCAACAGGTAGCCCAATTTCTGGGGGCTTTAGAATAGTGGGACACCCTCTCACCAGGGGTCATAAATATGGAGGGCCCTTGCCCAGGGTTAAGGGTGAAGACCTCAATGGCATCTACGGCAGAGAAGATGGACTTCGGTACTGTGGAGATGGCGAAAGAGGCAACCCATCCTTCTGGGGGTGTACAGATGGAACCTACTGCCTTGTAGGACGAGGAAGGCATCCTCAAAGGCTAAGGGAGTAAACCCTGAAAGAAAATCCTCTTATGCATTAGGCCTAGCAAGTCAGCAGGAGAGTACTGAGTACAGTCGCTTTAAATAAGAAAAAGAGCCTCAGAAAGGAGATTATAGACCGGACTGACACGTCCTCTCAGACAATTGTAAAGTATGATATCCTCAGAAAGGAGATTATAGACCGGACTGACACGTCCTCTCAGACAATTGTAAAGTATGATATCCGTAAGGCTGATGATATACAATGTTCTGAAAGGAAACCCAAAATAAATAAGAGATTCAAATACTGAACTGGAACTATGAACATTTTATCATTAACTCGAAAGGTAGAAGAACTCCTAGACATCATGGATGGAAGAAAAATATCAATATTGAGATTAAGCGAGACCAAATCAAAAGGGACTGGAAGCAAGACACTTCGTTGAGGATACAAATTATACTGGAGTGGACAGGAGAAGGTAGCGAAAAATGGTGTTGGATTCTTAATTAACGAAGAGACTGATGCTACAGCTGAAGTTATCTGCAAAGGTGATAGAATCATTAAAATGTTCATGAAACTGGAGAACACTACGTACACCGTCATACAAGTGTATGCCCCACAGACAGGCTGCAGTGAGGAAGACAAAAAGACATTTCAGCACGGCCTGGAAGATACAGTTAAAGAGGAAAACGTTGTTGTTATTATTATTATTATTATTATTATTATTATTATTATTATTATTATTATTATTATTATTATTATTGGAGATCCAAACACACAAGTTGGGGTAGACAGACTGGGGTACGAGAACATCATGGGTCCATATGGATGTGGACAAAGGAACCCAGAAGGAGAACAACTATTAGATCTGAAACCATTTCTACAGCGGTTACATTAAACACAGTAAAGGAAGGAAATTAAGTGCAATTACACAGTACCAAAAACCACTACACACTCAGTGAAAGATCAGCTGAAACTATGCAGATCTCCGCAGATAACAACTTTAGTAAATATCAGTAGGGCCAACTAGATGGCAATAAACCAGGAAGGTGGGAAGGGGCTGGAACCTACCGAGGGCCATGGACATGGCTTAGGCTGCAGTTTCAGAAATAATCAACCGTGATCCTTAATTTTGAAAAATATTATTTACAAATGGACTTTACAAATGAATTCCGAACAATTTCAGTCATGCGGAAGGTACCGACACACAACTTGTGAATCACGAACTACACGTTCTTTGATAATAGCTTCCTATAAGTTCAAAGATTCAAACAAACTATACATCTAGTTACAAATCCACTTGTACAATGCAATTTAGTAGGTAAGAAGAAACGTAATACGCTATTACAATTTACAGCGAAGTTGAATGTACCTTTCAAAACTCTAGCGTACATCAAGTGACACGGAACTACCAGAGGCAAAACCCCAAGGTAAATATATTAAACTACAATTTACATATTTAGCGAAACAAGGAACAGGGAATGCCTCGAAAACAAACAGGCAAGCCCAGCTGAAAAGCTAAGGCATCATAAATAATTAAGTGGCAAATCTAGGTGAGGTTAGGGCAGACTCCTATATGAAAAAGCAAGCGAACATTACAGGAAATTTAAGCTGGAATGGAAATCAAGAGTGCTTACCCACAAGGTGGCCCATCCCGGTAGCGAGACGTCAAAACTTCGGACAACCAGATAGACTGCTGACAGACCATGGACAGACCAAGACCGACCACGAATGCTGCCTCGCTCTCTTTATAAGGGAAACCCTGGCCTTGGAGTAGCCAATCAGAATGCATGAGTCCGCCTATCGCCACCCAGATTCACCAATCACAACTCCTACTTCAGTCGTGAACTTTAACATACTTTCTCGAATACATATGACCGCGAATCTTCCATTTCCAGAATAGTCAGAAAATACTTTCTAGAATACATAACAAACAAAAGGCAACACACCCTGTTCAAAAATTCATGTGATAACTTTCTGGATACCTCCAGTAAATATAGAACTGAAATCTACTATTTACAACCAACCTATGTACAACAATATTTCTCACACTGTACAGGTTAGGTACCTAAATGGAATACAAATAAAATATTCTATCACCACACTTAAGATCATACAGTAAGTACTACGGAAGGTTTACAAATAAAGTCTTCAATAAACACTTTCCACTTTCCAATACATTCTACACCTGTGACAAGATCTGTGCAGAAGAAATGATCTTATAATCAAAAATACATTCTTCAAAAAAAGAGACAGTCACAGAGTAACAAGGTACAGTTGGGATGGCCAGTATAGAACATTGATTGACTACGTAATCACAAATAAAGATGGTGGTGGATACATCACGGATGTAAACATCATCCCTAGTGAAAGCATGGACAGTGACCATAGATTGCTTGCTGGTAGTAGACTTCAAACAAAAGACTAATGAAACGCAG
This sequence comes from Anabrus simplex, assembly GCF_040414725.1. Lineage (NCBI taxonomy): Eukaryota > Metazoa > Arthropoda > Insecta > Orthoptera > Tettigoniidae > Anabrus > Anabrus simplex. The sequence continues at coordinate 1,221,021,174 of NC_090266.1, forward strand.
AAAATTATGAAAAAACCAAGGCTTAAAACTTTGAAGTTGCAAGAAGTCCAAATAAAGGAAGAATACAACCTAAAGATTCAACAGAGTCTGCCGAAAGGTGAAGTAACCAACGTTAATGAAGACATTCAAAGACACATTTGTGGGCGAAGCCAAAAACCTATGTGGAGTTACAAGTTCCATGAAAAGAAAAAAAGAGACACCATGGTTGAATGATAGAGTGAAAACAGCAGTGAAAGAAAGAAACCAAATAAAGAAGGCACTGGACAAGGAAAAACAAAAACAGGGACAAGAACTAAATGAACAAGAAATACAAAGACTCCAAGGAGTATATAGGAACAAGAAACTTGCTGTAAAGAACATTGTAAGGGAAGAAAAAGAGAAGAAATGGAATGAGTTTGCAGACAAACTGGAAGAGGACAGTAGAGGAAATATGAAACTGCTATACAAAGTAGTGAAAAACAAACGAAGGGATCATGAGACCATAAAAGCAATAGAACGTGATGATGGAACTCTGACACAAGAAGAGGGAGAAATTAAACAAGAACTCAAGATCTATTTCGAAAAGCTGCTAAATAGAGATACAGAAAACATAACAACGGATAGAGGAGAGCCAAGTCGAGGAACCACAACTGAACCACCAATTACATGGCTTGAGGTTGAAAATGCACTCAAGAGCATGGAGAAAGGAAAGGCAGTGGGCATAGACGAACTAAGTGCAGATATGCTGAAAGCGGCGGGAATTCCAAGAATCCAATGGCTCTACAAACTGCTCAACAAGATATGGGAGGAAAATACTATTTCTGAGAACTGGAAGATGCACCACTGTTCAAGAAAGGAAACCGATGAAAATGTATTAATTATCGTGGTATTACACTACTGTCTCATATCCTAAAAATATTGGAAAAAATAATAGAGATCAGAATCAGAGATATTGTTGAACCAATTTTGGAAGAAGAGCAGTATGGTTTCAGACCAGGAAGGCCAACTATAGACCTTATATCTGCAATTAGGATGCTAATGGAAAAATACTGGGAGAAGAACAAGCCTTTATTTCTAATATTTTTGGACATTGAGAAAGCCTACAACAGTGTACCAAGGGAAAGAATTTGGCAATGCATGAAAGAACTTCAAGTGCGAGACAGCCTCACAGACAAAGTGAAAATGTTGTATAGTGGGAATACATGTTGTATTCAAGTAGGACGTGGTTTGTCGGACTAGTTTGAAACAAAGAGAGGAGTGCAGCAGGGCAGCTCATTGTCACCACTACTATTTATTATTGTGATGGATGGAGTAATGAAATCTATTAAAAGGAAAGAACACGGAGATATCAAAGCCTTCACATTTGCCGATGATGTTGCGATCTGACTCAGAAGAGGAATTGGGAGAGAGAATGCAAAAGTGGAATGAGGAGTTTAAGAAATATGGTTTAAACAGACGGTGGTGATGAAAGTGTATGGGGAAGGAGCAGAACCAATAGTCATGTTAAATGAAGCCCAACTAGACAGCGTTCCAGTTTTCAAATACATGGGTAGCGTTCTATCAAATGACAACCTAGCAAAACACGAGGTGAACAATCAAATCAATAAGGCAAAACAATTTTACAACCAGGTAAGACACCTGCTGTGGGATGAGCAAATACCTGTGAAAACAAAAATGACATTGTACAAGTCCTATTATACACCAATTCTTACATACAGTCTCGAAACCACAACACTGACCAATAGAGATAACTCCAAACTCCAGGCAGCTGAAATGAAATTCACCGAGCTCGATAGCTGCAGTCGCTTAATTGCGGCCAGTATCCAGTATTCGGGAGATCGTGGGTTCGAGTCCCACTGTCGGCAGCCCTGAAGATGGTTTTCCGTGGTTTCCCATTTTCACACCAGGCAAATGCTGGGGTTGTACCTAATTAAGGCCACGGCCGCTTCCTTCCCACTCCTAGCTCCTTCCTGTCCCATCGTCGCCATAAGACCTGTCCGTGTCGGTGCGACGTAAAGCAAGTTGAAAAAAAAAAAAAAAAATGAAATTCCTATGCACTATGATCCAGAAAACCAGGAAAGACAAGATTAGTAATGAGAAAATTAGAGAAGAAATAGGAATAAATGATTCACTCCTCAATAAGATTCATATATCAAGACTGAAGTGGTTTGGTCACATGAAGAGGTGCCAGTTAACACAACTGCAAGGAACGAATTTGACAGAAAAGTAGAAGGAAGACGATCCGTGGGAAGGCCACAAAGGAAATGGATAGATTTAGTTAAGAATGATGTACTGCTGAGAGGTCGTGATTGGGACAAGTTTGTGGAGGAGGAATGGTTCAAGGACAGGATGAGATGGAGGAGGCTCACATACCACACCCAGGAAACTGGAGATGGTTTAGGATGATGATGATAATTAGGTGTTAAATCAAATAAAATATAGGATCTTTCCAAAGATCTGCCACAACTATAGATCTATACAATAACAATAGGAGCTATTTTTAAAATTTATGTTGTTTACATTGTGTTCTGAAGTTCATGTGCCCTCAGAAATGGCAAATTTGAATTAAGTCCACTATAATCTCATTTGTTTGCAAGCGTGTTTATATAATACAATACAACAAAGGAAATTCAGCAGAGAATAATTTAACCAGAGTCCATAGACATTATCGAGAATTGGACACGTTATTCAAAGAAATATTTCGGTGTTTGTGGAAATGAAAGTGTATCTTTGTCCTTTCTTTAACACTGTTTCCTTAATGGCTGAAGATGCCTTCAAAAAGACAAAAATGTACTGATAATGTTATCCTGTTAAGGAATAAATCAATTTGGTATTGTAAAGGAGGAATTTCCTCAAATAGAACCATAACAAATAGAAAACAGGTATGATTGCTAATGAAGGCACAAATTGAAAAATCTATTGGAAAATAGTGAAAGTGATTATTCCGCACAAGAAATATCGGAAAGTTATTATAGTAATGGTTCAGAAGAATCTGCAGACTCAAGTACTCATTCGAATCCCAGTTCAGCATCAGACAAAGTTCCCATTCACAGTATCACCTGCTAGTTGCTTCTCATTTATCTACAGGAGATGAAAATTTCTACATTTTCTAGAGCACGTGGCCACTGTATTGATATTCTCGTATCTCCTTTCGCAGCATTTAGAACCTGTAGTTCTTGTTTCTTTAATATTGTGCAAATAGTTGATGTAGATTTTGTATAAAATCTTGCGATATCGGCTGCACATGTATGTTGTTCACACTTTTCGATCGTCTTCTTACCTTCCACACTAATCGTCTCCTTCTTACTGACATCCTTTTCAGTCTTTTCCTTCACGGGGTCCTCTGCTGTAATGAAGTGGCTAAATAACAGTCCCTACATTTGGACACAAAACAACAAATGCTTTATGCACACACGCAATTACAATGCTATGGTATATAGTACAGTACATATATGCTCGTACGGATGTTGACCAAGGGAGCAAGGTACGCCAACTGAATTATAGTATGGGGAAGATTACCTACAATCCCTCAGCGAGAGGAAGAGAGGAGGGGGAAATGATTGACTAAGTTGTGGTTATGCGACACTCAGCACACACAACAGCAAAAGGTTGCTCATTTATAAAGTTAAGAATGTTTTAAAAGCTTTGCTCACTTCGCAAAACACATGCAGACCAAGTATTTACTCCAGTCAACAATCTTCAAAATAGAACTTCTCAAAGATGTGAGGAATACAAGAAGAAGCTTGCCATACTGTTAACCTCAGCTTGACATTCTTACACACAGCATATTTTGCAAGTAGAGGAACTCTCTATTCATACCTTCAATGATATAATGTACACTGTACATCAAAATAAGAGACTTTCAAAATGCATTCAAGAATTTCTCTAAACAAACAAATACATAAATTTATGATTATGTACAGTTGTTAGGATGAATGGTCAGCATAGTGGCATTTGGTTCAGAGAGCCCCTAGTTTCAATTTCTGGTTGGGTTGGGGATTTTAGCTGCGAATGATTAATTCCTCTGGCTCTGGGACGAGGTATTTGTGTTAATCTTATGTTACTAAAGCAGGCCAAATCCACATTAATTCCTACCTCAACTCTGTGCCACTCTGATCAGCGGGAGCCTTCTCATCCCTCAACAACTACAGTAATAGCCTACGTAGGTGGTTTGAAAAGTTCTCGGAATGTACTAGAATTAAGTATCTTACCTCGGTGGAACTGCTTTTATTTTTCAACATAGTCTCCCTGTAGACTAATGCATTTGGTCCAGCGATGTTCCAATGCCTTGATCCCATCTCGAAAATGAGATTCCTCCAGGCCTGCAAAATACCTCTCCAATTCGGCTGTCAGTTCTTCCCTTGTAGAAAATCTCCGTCCACCGAGGAAAATTTTCAGCTTGGGGAATAGATGAAAGTCTGATGGTGCCAAATCAGGTGAATAAGGTGGATGTGGCAACAATTCGTACCCCAGTTCATGAAGTTTTGCCATGGCAATAACACTTGTGTGCGGCGGAGCGTTGTCCTGATGAAAGATGACCTTCTTCCTTGCCAAACCAGGCCTTGTTTCGCGTATCTTTTCCTGTAGTTGGTCTAGGAGGTTTGCATAGTATTGCCCCATAATTGTTTGGCCAGTAGGAAGATACTCTATCAGCAGAATGCCTTTTGCATCCCAGAAAACTGAAGCCATGACCTTTCCGGCCGAACGCACTGCCTTTGCTTTCTTTGGTAGTGGTGAATCAGCATGTTTCCACTGCTTTGACTGCTGTTTTGTCTCTGGGGTATAGTAGTAGACCCAAGTTTCATCTGTAGTCGCAAACCGGCGCAAAACAAAATCTTGTTGGTTGTACTGAAAACGGGCCAGACTTTGTTCGGACATTTCCAATCTGGTGCGTTTATTGTCCAATGTCAAGAGCCGCGGCACCCATCTTGCGGATAATTTTTTCATACCCAATTCTTCGGTTATAATATACCCATTCAGAAGACATCCCTACAGCTTCAGCAATCTCCCGCACTTTCAGTCGACGATCCTCCATGACCATTTTAAGCACTTTTGCGATAAATTCTGGGGTCGTAACACTTTTTGGCCGTCCACTACACGGATCATCATCCAAGCTCTCCCGACCAAATTTAAACTCGCTGGTCCATTTGGCAACAGTTGAAAATGAAGGAGCAGAGTCCCCCAGTGTGTTCTGAAAGTCTGCATGAATTTCCTTTGCTTTCGTACCTTTCTTTACAAAGTATTTAATCACTGCTCGAATCTCAGTTTTCCCCATTGTCACAAATCACTACGCGGGAACAACAACAAAGAGTCGTCACTACCACACTCCTGCAGCTAGAGCACTGACGCGCCACGTGTTCACTCACAAAGGATGTGTGATTATTGCACGGGAACCTCGTTGCTCTAGCACTGACATCTAGCGGTGATTCTGAGATCTTTTCAAACCATCCTCGTATATCTCCATCAAGTACTGTCATTCAAGCTTTGGCCCATCCCTTCTCCTTCCCCCAGGAAAAAAAAAAAAAAAGACTGTAGATACTTGCTTCAAAACTAAATCAACAAGACCTAGATGTCTCAAGACGTGCCCTATCAATCTATTACTTCTCAAATTATGCCTCACTGTTCTCTTGTCAAATTGATTCATTAAAGTAAAATCATATTTTCTTCCAGGCACTATATCTGTTGTGAATTACAGGCTATACTATTACACTATTCTCAAAAATACTTTATAGTTTCTATCGGGCTGCTACTATCACAGAAAAAGAACCCTAAATATGGATTTCAATGTTATTTCTTCCAGTGGGGGATCTAAAGTCAAATTATTTACCACCGCTCAACATTTGGCTGAATAGCCAAAAACCGAGCAGACTCCTGCACGGAAGAATCGGCATCAAACTTTGTATACCTTTTCCATTCATAATAAAATATTCCTTTTCTTTACATCTGTCCAAAATAAACTTTGCTAATAAACTTTTGTACCATTAGGAAATTGTTACCATTTAAACTCAATTTAAAGTATAGAAGTGCACACTTTTATTGACAGAGTATAGATAAATCTCTGTGCATTAACTAGTTAGGAAATCTGTGCTAATATGCTCATTATAAACTACACTGCATGGTGTGTGAAGCGACATGTCTGTTGTGTTCCATTATTGTTGCTCACTTTTTTGGACCAGAATACGATACATAGAATTGTTCAACTCACATTACTTCATATTCATATAGAAGATATCAATACCGGTATTCTATTTTCTTGGCATTTCTCCTGGATGAATGATAAAGTTCCCATACAGAACTTAAAAATACTGCCTATGACATTATTAATCAAGATTAAAACTGCTAATTTTAAAAAAAATGAAAAAGAACAGTACTGATGATTCCCATTCCAAGGATAGCAGCATGTAAATACCCAAGTTCAGTGATAAGATTTCAAATTTAGACTAAGACTCTTGCTTGGAGCCAGCAGTCATTAGGTACTTTAACATTACAAGCATGGACTATCTGCCTTGTAGATTAGGAATGTAAGCGTAAGAGTGACTCACACTTGGTTACATAAAAATTTTATTCTTGACCCTGTCGCATACTCGTTCCTAATCACGCAGATGCTCACAAAATGTGCAGAATGCTATATTTACGAAAAATACAGCACATGTGTTCCACTGTACAGAAGCTTCTATACCACTGCAGCTAACAGGAATAGGGATGTGTAAAAATGCAAACATATAACAGTGTAATCTCAGTTCAAAAAGGAAAGATTTATTCATATGAACTACCCATACTGCTTAAAGAATGCGAGATGATCCAAACTATGCATTGTCTTAAGTTTATCAACAGATACAAATTGTGGATTTAGTTCAAACCAGAACCTGTAAATACAAATGTGTCAGCAAAGGGTTAGACTGGAATTATAATAATTAGAAATAATCATATGGTCTCAGCCACAAGGTTGTGGATTTCAAGATATAATTCGTACTAATCTCAATGTTTTGATTACACTGCCATCCAACATGGAAAGCAAAATTCTACTGGACATTTTCCAAAGAAGAGTGGTTAAACTTGTCATCTACAGGGTCTTTCTTATAAACCCAGACCAAGTGCATGGTGTTTGTACTCGTGCGCTACAGCTCAACTTATGTCCCCCCCCTGCTTTAAGCATGTATATAATCTTATATGATATCTCACCTTATAAAAGATGCTGAAGTGTCATCCTTCATGAGGGACTTCATAAACACCTTTTTTTTTTTTTGCTAGGGGCTTTACGTCGCACCGCCACAGATAGGTCTTATGGCGACGATGGGATAGGAAAGGCCTAGGAGTTGGAAGGAAGCGGCCGTGGCCTTAATTAAGGTACAACCCCAGCATTTGCCTGGTGTGAAAATGGGAAACCACGGAAAACCATCTTCAGGGCTGCCGGTAGTGGGATTCGAACCTACTATCTCCCGGATGCAAGCTCACAGCCACGCGCCTCTACGCGCACGGCCAACTCGCCCAGTATGAACACCATTAGAATTTTCTGCACACCAATAGTGAGACTTATGACTGTAGATGAAACAAGGCCTCATCCGAAAAGAACACAAGCTGTATGCTGAATCACGATCATTCAATGATTCAAGATACCATTCACATCATCTCACTCGTGGCTGGATCGGCAGGTTTTAAACCTGTACGGTTTATTGTGTAACAGCTTTCTAGCTCTGTTACAGAAGAAACAGAAACTCATATTTGCTGTGCTAATTTTGTGAGCGATTTATTCAGTGACTGTTGAAGATTCACACCAATGTCATCTAGCTTTTCCTCTCTTAAAACGGTTTGTGCGTGCGCATGTTTTTTATTGAGCACTGAGCCAGTAGTTTCAAATGTATTTACAATTACGTGAATCTATGCTCATGAAGATGGCACTTCAGCAGGAAATTGCTTACCAAATGCATTGCGTACTCGTCGAGCCGACTAGTACTTAAAATAACTTTTACATACGAAGATACAATGTTGCAATGATAACCGTCTCGCCATGTTAACAGCAGCAATTCACACTGGCTATTGATGATAGATCGAACACGTGCAGGCTCCTTGGAAGGTCAAGAACTATGCGCGCGCCTCCCGTACAGCTGCTTAGGTCTCCGAGAGTAGAAACACCGCTGGATGGTCTGATTTATAAGAAAAACCCTGTAGATGCTGAATGTGCCACCAGATGTGTTTAGCGTGCCACACTTCAACCTGGATCAAATCGGTGACCTTGGGATCATGAGTCAGATATAGTACTTCTGATCCTCTAAACATAACTGCACTTCCTAGAGAGGATTAAATTCCCTATGCCTCTCCCACTCTTATTTAACTGAACAAAAAATATGCTAATAACACAACAGTAAGCCTACTTCGTTTAACAATAGAGAATTACGAAGGTAATCCCAAAAATAAGGTCTCCTATTTCTTTATAAATACAGAACTCTGTTTGTGTGGCTGTTGGTCACAATATTGTGAAGAGTGTTTCCCGCGCTCACATATAAATGTGCGCACGGTGCACTGAGGCACTCAGTCTTGGCTTGGCAGCCATCGAGAAAAGAGCTCCCGTTGAATGTTACCGCCAAGTGCGAAGTGCGCGCTGTTATTTGGTCTCTGAACGCAAAAGGTACAGAACCGATTGAAATTCATCGCCAATTGATGGAAGTGTATGGAGAGTCATGCATGGATGTCAAAAAAAGTTTGTAAGTGGTGTAGAAAGTTTGCAGCCTGTCGGAGAAGGTTGAGCAAATCATGCGTGAAGATCGGCGGATCACTCTGGATGATCCCTGCACTTTAGTTCCTGAGATTTCCCAAAGCACCACTCACAGAATTTTAACGGAAAAGTTGAAATACCGGAAGGTGTGTGCAAGATGGGTGCCACGCATGCTGATTAAAAACCACATGCGGCAACGAGTTGATTCTTCCCGCGCATTCCTTCAACGCTCTGAAGCCGAACAGGACAACTTTTTGGACCCATTTGTCATGGGTGACAAAACCTGGGCATTCCAATTTACACCTGAGACCAAGCAACAATCAAGCCAGTGGCGGCATCCCTCTTCACCAAAGCCGCGGAAATTCAACCAAACACAGTCTGCCGGTAAAGTCATGACAATTGTGTTTGGGGATCGAAAAGGGGTATTGTTGGTAGACTTTATGTCTGCTGGGACCACAATTAACGCTGACAGATACTGCGAGACCCTGAAAAAACTCAAGGCGGGCAATTCAGAACCGGAGAAGAGGAATGTTGAGCAAGGGCATAAACATTCTCCACCGGGCGAGTTGGCCGTGCGTGTAGAGGCGTGCGGCTGTGAGCTTGCATCCGGGAGATAGTAGGTTCGAATCCCACTATCGGCAGCCCTGAAGATGGTTTTCCGTGGTTTCCCATTTTCACACCAGGCAAATGCTGGGGCTGTACCTTAATTAAGGCCACGGCCGCTTCCTTCCAACTCCTAGGCCTTTCCCATCCCATCGTCGCCATAAGACCTATCTGTGTCGGTGCGACGTAAAGCCCCTAGCAAAAAAAAAAAAAACATTCTCCATGACAAGGCTCGTCTGCACGTCGCCCAGCAAACCGTTTCTCTCCTGCAACAGTTTCAGTGGAACATCACCCACCCATCCTATAGCCCCGACTTGGCACCCAGTGACTATCGCTTGTTCCCTAAGTTGAAAGAACATTTGGCTGAAAAGTGATTCAGCACCGACGACTAAGTGAAAGATGAGGTTCACAACTTCCCGAACAGCATGGCGGCGAGCTGGTATGACATGAGCATACAAAAACTGTCACAGCGTCTACAAAAATGCATCGACCAAAATGGTGATTATGTAGAAAAATAGCTAAATGTTCAAGCTGTAAAATGATACCAATATAATGGTCCGTCATCAGACATTATAAATTTTCCAGCTAACTAATTCTTGGTTGCCTGCGTTTCGCCCTCATGTGCTAAGTTGGGCTCATCAGTTGGTACTTAGCACACCTACCAAGACGCAAGGCTAGTGCATACCGTGGAGGCCACTGCATAGGCTACTTGAAGCCACCAGCAGTGCCAATGCACTATGAGAGACTATGTCTCACTTCCAAAAATTGAAGCCTGCCTGGCTATCAGATGATATAGATGTTGATTCCCATACGGAACATAAAATATTTGAAATATTTCTGAACTGTCCTGCTGATCTGAAGAAATGTAGTGTCTCTCAGAAAAAGAATGACCGCATGTTACTGTGTATGCTCCTCACAGGCACACTTTTCTCAGAAGCAAGTATTGGAAACAAACAAAAGAAAAAGTGTCAAATTAAAAATTTTACCACATATATTTTTCTGTATCTTATGCTACTTCCCTCTTCCTGTATTTATCCAGCCCTTTTCTTATCCTACATTTTCTGCATCAAGACTGAATATCTGTCAAGACAGCCCCTCAACCAGTGTTGATGCTCGGCCTCCTGATGAAGCTGGGAGGCAGAAATGAGCTCGCCTGGGGGGATAAGGATGTTGCCTCTTCCCACACTGACCTGCCATTATGAAATGTTCTTCTTCTTTATTAATAATAATAATAATAATAATAATAATAATAATAATAATCATCATCACAAACAGTCATATCAACACACTATTTTAATCCAAAACCGGTTTCTGGACTCCAAGGTCCCTCATCAGTGCTGAAATTATTTATAAATTATTTTATATTATAATAATGGTTAAGGAAATATCGTAGATCAGAGGTGTAAGAAGCGTAAGGGGTGAATGGGTGGACAAGGAATTAACTAGAGCAGAACTTAAAACACATTTTGAAATTTTCTTTCTTTTGTAATTTTTTTTCTACTTGAAGGTTGATAAATTGAAAATCTGAATGAATAACAATATTAATGAGCTCATCAGCTCTAGAAATCACAAGGACTTAAAAGTCCAAAATTCAGGTACAAAATTTACAATAGTAAACTGTTTGGTTGATTTACGTGGAAAAGAGCATTATTGCTCTTGACAGATACAATATTTTATGAAGAGCATGTTTTGCTCTTGGAAGGTACAGTTGTAGGAATGTGCGTTTCAACTTTATCATAGTCCAGCCTTGCAGAAGCGTCAATTTCTAACTGCGCACTTACGCTATCAGTTGTCCTTAATTAAAGTATTTACATAAAGCAGCCCCGAGGTGGGCTTATCTATTGCTCAACAGTTTATAACTTTCTGTTCAAGTGAACTTCACACCAAACCCAATTCTACACACCACAATAAATTTACAGGGGCTTTTTTAACCATACCATTTATTTATTTATTCATTCATTCAATAAGTCTATACAGAGTTTCCTCCCTTTTTAGACTCTGAATTATATGCAATGAACAAATCAAAACCAGGTTAAGAACACTATCACAGCATGAAAAGAGGAACCGCAACTTGGCCCGCAGCACAAAAAATAAATAATTACGGCAGTCGGCAAAAAGCATCATCATCATCATCAAGAAACCTGTCACTTAGGTTACGTAACAAAAGTAGAAGACAGTAAGGCAACCCTATTCATAGTTACAAGCTCACACCTGGTGTTGACCCAGCTTGTCTGGTATTACGATGTACCACTACAAGTTGACTATCAAAACATTACATTCCACTGAGTGCGCTGTCGTACTTCCTGTTGTCTAAACTGTCACCCTTGTTTAAATTCTGGACCACCTTAGCACTTACATAATCAGTTCTTGCACCTTCAAAGCATATTGATCTATACATTGATATAACCCTAACCACTATGCTATGAGATCCTTTCTTTCACTTTTCTTGCACATAATAATTTCACACCACTTAGGAGGAAGTTGTTCAAGTTCCCCTCTTTCGAAAACCATGCTAGAATTTTTTGTTCATCCCTATGACTGCACATCTCTTGCTGCTTAGCACTTAGAAACTTTACCCGTAACTTCTCTGTTTCTTTGCAATAACCTACTAAATGTAGGTCATCTGTCTTATTCCCCACACAAAATACATAGCGAGTTTTCTTTACTCCTAATCCATCCCGTATTTTTATATAACCCAAAGATCCACCATATCAATCCCCCTTTCAACCTTCTCTCCCCATATCTTATATTTATCTTGGAGACTTGGAACACCTTATACAATAAATTAAGTGAAGTTCTATTCCTGCCTCCTTCTATCAGTCTTTGCATTTGTATATCCTTAATTCCTGCTATCAGGGCCCTCTGGCAACTACTATTTCCTTCCATATTTCAAACCAAACATAACCCATTGCTACACTCTCGACATAGGTTCAAATTTTAGACAATCAACTCTCGGCATACACATCTTTCACTTGCTGTTTGTAAGCCACCCTGTCCTTGTTTCAGTCGCATCAAGTAGTTCTGTACTCTTCTCATGCATTCTAATTCTAAATACTCTCTGCATATTAATAACGCCCCCACATTCGCTGTACACTGTGGTAATCTCATAATTATCTTACTAAATTTGTATATAATTCGATTTAAGATGTCTTTTTTTCTAATCCCCACAATTCTGCCCCATATAATACTCTACTTAGCATGGGCGCCCATGCCCGGGGGCAAGGAGGGGACGCCCCCCCATCCCCCTAGCTCTCAGGGAAAGGAAAAAATCTAATAGAGTCAGGTGTTTTTCTTTCAAGAAAATGATTTAAAAATCGGTATTATGTAGAAGTGGTAGGGGATACTACCGTATGTGGTATTCTACCATGGAATACAAGTTGCCATTCATCTTCCAAAATATTAAAAATAGTACATACCCCCAGGTCTAGCCCCCCCACCCCCACCCCTACAAACTATCCTATGGGCACCCTTGCTACTTAGTACTAACGTCTTTAAAACTAATCTCAGTACCTTATAATTTATCCCCGGGAATTTAGCCTCTAAGATTTTAACCACAGTTAATGCTGCAACCCCTCTCCACTTTGCTCTCTTAATATGATCTTTCCATCTCCCTCTTCTATTTAACACACTCACTCTCGTAGACGCCTTAAGGCATTTAAAAGCTGTCTATGTGCGGGACTGTATCCGAGTTAAGGCGTTTAAGGCTGCGCGATGTAAACGTCATTTGAACTTAGTGCAAAATTCGCACAAAGTCATCGTTAGTGGTGAAAACCATAGATGGCATATAAATGACCAGTCCCTTGCCCTGACTACCTGACCAGAGGGTACATTCCAATGCTTTCTTTCTTGTTTTTCTCTGAGTAAACACAAACCCAAGCCAGTCGTGATATTCTTGTGAGGTTTTTTAGTGAAGTGAGTTTTTGTGTCACGACAAGATGACTAGTTACAAAGACAGTATTCGAGGTGAGGAAATTGAAGACATACTACTGAACGATGATTCCAGTGATGAACTCATCCTTGATTTCAGTGATAGCGATAGCAATTCCGATGATGACATACCAGACTACGGGCAAAGTGAAATTCAGCACATTCAAATATCCGATACGCATCCATCTTATCACCCGCCTCCAATCAATTTCACTGGCCGGGTAGGATTAAATGTTGAGATCGAAGATAGCAACGAAATTATGTCTTTTGTCAATTTATTTGTAAATGACGATTTCCTTTAATATACATATATGCGATCAGACAAACCTTTACGTGGAACAAGTTATTAGTGCAGCGCCGCGTCCTTTCACTAAACATTCTATATTTCAGAGGTGGAAACCGGTCGACGTAAATGAGATGAAAAAGTTTTTAGGACTAATGTTTGTAACGGGAATAATCAAAAAACCAGACTTGAAAATGTACTGGACAGAGGACACTATTTTTGGGTCACCGATTTTTTCGAAAAAATGGCACGAACCCGGTTCGAAAACATTTTGTTGTTCATGCAGTTTAGCAACAGCAGTCATTATGAGGGGAATTCTGATAGGATATACAAAATTAGGCCAATTCTCGAAAGGCTCAGCGACCAGTTTTCAGTTGTGTACACTCCGGATTGGAAAATCACCCTTGATGAAGGAATGTTAGCTTGGAGGGGCCGTTTGCGTTTCAGAGTTTATAATCCAGGAAAAATAACCAATACATATGCAAGTTGAAGATATATGATGCAAGTGGCATGAACATCCGAGACACTATATTTGACTTGTTAGATCCCTACCTTGGCCAGGGGTATACAGTGTACATGGACAATTTTTACAATAGTGTAGGCTTAGCCAAGGAACTACATGAACGAGAAACGGCTGTATGTGGGACAATAATGCAGAATGAAGGACTTTCTAAGGAATTCACTGAAAGGCAGAAGAAGTTGAAAACAGGGGAAATGATTTTCGATAGGGACAATGAAGTATTGCTATGTCCATGAAAGGACAGAACGGTAATTACCATGGTTTCAACAGTACATTCTGCAGAAATGGCCGAAATTCTGAACAGGTTTGGGAAAATAAAAATGAAACCTGTAAGTATCATCGATTATAATCAGTTTATGCACAGAGTGGATACAGCCGACCAGTATTTGGCAATGTATCCGTTCATGCGAAAAACAGTGAACTGGCCGAAAAAATGTTTTTCTACATTTCCAGTGTACATTTTTAATGCATTCCGGCTTTTCAGAAAAACAAATCCGAAGTCAAAAATAACTTCTTTGACATTCATGCAGACTTTATGTAGAAACTTCTTACAAGACAGTGAACATGAACTATCAGAAGCAAATATTTCTGTGTTACCGGTCCCCGTCTCAGTCTTCAGTAGGCTCGTCAGCATCTATGTGTAGCCCAACGGTGCAGTCTCGTAAGTGAACTCCGCCTAATGATCCACCATTTCGACTTGATGGGAGAATAAAGGAGCATGTACTTCATAAATTCCCAGGCATGAAATCAGACAATTCCCAACTAGACAGTGCAGAGTGTGCGCGAAAAGCAACATCCGGCACGAAACCAGGTGGTTCTGTGGAAAGTGTGGTGTGCCTCTCCATCCAGGAAAATGTCAAACCCGGTACCACAGCCTCAAACACTACTAGTTATTATCCTAAAGGTATGTTGAAAATTTCAATATTGTACTTACGATAGTTTTCTTACAGTAACATTTAATGTAACATAGTGCGCTATGGAGCTGAGGGGATTTAAAAAGGCTGGGCTGGAGGTTTAAAGCACCCTCTGAGGAGCCGATAGTGAACGTGTTAACAGCACTCCTAGATATTCTAACTTATCCACCTCTTCTATGCTCTCTCCCTGTATCATCCATTTCCCTTCATTTTCCTCCTCTTATTCTTACATATAATTAGCACCTTTGATTTATTACAGTTAATTTTTAGTGCCCATTTCCTAGCAAACTCCGATAACTCCTTCAAAAACTTCTTTGTAATCCCCCTCCTGTTAAAGCCATTAGAATGACATCCTCTGTTAATATCAATCCTGGGATCTCTAGTTTGTGTATTACCGGCACTGCCCATTTTTCTCCTCCGTGCCCTTCAAGAATGTCTAACTCTTACAGTGCCATGATGCCGATGCATCGGCACTTACATCCTGTACGAAAAATGCCAGGATGCCGATTTGATCGGCACCCTCTTGTAAGTGGTGTACTCGTGCAGTAAGGTGCTAAATTACGCCACAAATCAAGTAGAAAAAAGGTAGAATGTTTGTAATTCCTCCTTATGTCATTAGATGGCACTGACATAGCTTCATTTTTGCTAGTTTACTCGTTGATTTTAAGTGTATGATCTGTGAGCGCTTGACGTCTATGATCCAATATGGCAGCCTCCTTGTTTGTTTATGTCCGCGGGTTGTAATTTGTTTTCAATAATTTTACGTTCTAATTGATGCATTTGAGTTATTTATCATAATATATTAAGTTTATTATTATTTCTGCTGTAGTTCTAGTTACCTAGCAATTTATTTAGGTCGTAGTGAAGTTGTAAATAGTACATTTATCACAAGGCATGTCGTCACATAGGCCTAATTCGGGAGAAGAAACTGAGGAACTTTTGGGTTGCTTTGAAGATGTAAGCGATTCTAATTTTAGCGAAAGTGATGATTATGATGTTTTTGGGGTCTTCAGATAGCACACCAGAGAATGATGGAGCTGTGCCATTGGCTAATGGGTTTACAACATTTCGTGCAATGTGAAAGTGTTATGGTACAGTGCTAATGAAAATGACAGTGACAGTGAATTAAATGATTCTTTGACTGAATGCATATTCCCTGAAAGTAATGTTGTCCATCCCCACAATTTTTATCAAATCCCAGGGACAAAACATGTAGGCCTACCTCAACCTGAAGCTCCACCCATAGAATATTTCAATCTGTTCTTTACACTTTCATTCCTGACACTATTAGTTGCTTTTGTGTGTTCTGATCTTCTGAACTGTTTTGTAGTACCAAATATTGCTACTAGACACAGTTCTCTCAAATGATTACTATTACTCTCCCAAAATTCATAAAACATACAATCGTTGACAGGTTACACTGTTCGTGTTTTCTCTCCACATGTTCAATGTTTTTTGGAAATTAGTTTATAAATTTGAAAGTAGACTTACATTAACAATATAAATTGGTATATATGATCCCGGATAAGAGCAAAGATTAAATATCGTAATTTAGTCACTTTGGATTTAGTGTAAAATGTGCTAATTAATTTCAAATTATGTTTTTCCTTTTTTAAATAAAAACTTAGTAATATTTTTGTGCACAATATTCCACAAAAGTTTGTTTTTTGAAATGCAAGTTATATGTTTATATTCCTTGGAGTATATCAAGACTATATACCAAATTTTACCTCCATATCTTTTAAAATGAGACGTAAATTAAATTTTTAATACATTGATGCAAAATCTATTGAAACATGCTTGGCATTCTATGCATATGATGACCTATTATGGGTCGGCATCCAAAGGGTTAATGAATAATAAAAATAACATTGGCAATAATTTACATCCTTGTTTTAGCCCAATCTTACAATATATTGGCCTACTGATTAGATTCTCTTCCAGTTTAATACAACAATATACATTTTGATAAATCGCCTCAATCATCCGTATCATCTTCCTTGAGACTCCCAACCTACCTAATTTTTCCATCAGCGCATTTCTATTCACCACGTCGAACGCTTTTTCAAAATCTATGGCCGCTAGGTAAACACAGCCTCTTTCACTGATTATTTCTCTAATATCATCTTTACTGTCATAATGTTATCTGTTGTCCTCCTTCCCTTTCAAAATCCACCCTGAAACATTGATATTCTCGAACACTCTTTGGCCTACACCCTTAACCTATTTGCCAAAACCCCTGTATAGATCTTACTCAGCGAGTCTAGAAGCGTTATCTTTAGGTAGTTGCATGGAAGGTTTTTGTTCCCTTTCTTTTTGTAAATTGGGCAAATAATTCCGTATTCCCACTCTTTGGGTATTTTACCACCACTGAAGATCTTGTCAAATAATTTTACTATTCCCTCCCCCATCTGTCTGCATTTGCTTGTTTCTTTCCAAAATAAATTGTTCATACCATTTCCTCCCCCCGCTGATCTACCCTTAAGTTTACCTGTCACATCCTGTACTTCCTCTATAGAGATTTCCTTGTCGAGTTCATATATACTAACTTCCGAATTTCTCCATGCATCCCTCATCCCAACCCCAAACTCCCATTTGTCCTTTTCCCCTAACAAATCGCTGAAGTATATCATCCACTGGTTATAATCAATACTTGCTTTATCACACCTTTTTCCTCCTTTATTAATTTTGTTTATTCTTTCCCAGACTCTCTCTGCTTGGTTCAACCTGCATTCTCTATTAATTAACTCTGTTTGTTCCACTGTCCATAGCTTCTTCCTCTCGCAAATTTTAATTTTGTACTCTTTCCTTAATCTACAGAAAGCTTCTCACTGAACTCCTTACAACCTTGCATTCCTTATTATACTATTCCCCCCCCACCTCTCACTTTTCTTCTCCTACCCTGCTCTATCCGTACAACCCTCTTTATGAGGTATTCAATTAGGTCCAAGGCTCTATCGATATTACTTTCTTTCAAAGCTACTTCCCATCCACATCTAATTAACTGTAGCTCTTTTTCCATAAGGTCATCTAGTTCTCATTTTGTATTCACTGACCATTTATATTTAATATAGCTCATACCCTTCTCTAAAATCCTCTTTACATCTCCCTCCCTTTTCCTCCACTTCTTTCTATCCTGCCCCTACCGGTGCATGGTGCGATTCCCCCCAATCTATTCGTTTTATTTTCCCTAACATATCAACTGAACACATTACTAAATAAATAACACTTCCCCCTGTGCTGAAACCTTAAAATAACACATTACTCTATTACTTTAGCAGTGACATCTGTTGACCAATGTTCCAACTTCTTGCACTAGTTGTTTCAAAGTGCATGATTTGAATGCACAGTGAGGGAGTACCCTCACGATACAGAACTCCCCCCCCAAGGTCTCTCCTCACAGTTAAAGTTGAAATTTACTTGTTAGAGGAAAAATACTAAGTTGTGACAGACATTTCTTGAAAAATGTTAGTTGTTAAGAAATTACGTCGAAAACAAGTCTTGAAGTCTTCTTGTAGTCGTAGAAGTCAGGGATGTACAGTTAAAGTTTCTTGATTTATCAGTTTCATTTTCCGTATTGACCGTTATCGTAAGTCATAGACGAGAAAGGTTCCACCTTATCAATACAAATTTATTTATACAAATATCTACAGTACCGGTTTCGACTCTTTACATGTAGTCATCCTCAGCTGTACACCATTACCTTCACATAAATCAGATTAGTTGATTTGCCTTGTCCATAATAAGTCATAATGATAGGATATATCTTACTTCTTAATTGAGCATACTGCAGGGTAAATTCGACTATGTACAATCTAAAATGCGTAAGTGAATCTTTTAGGCCTAAAATCATGTAAATGGGCTGTTATTAAAAGTACAATTACGTAAACACTTTTTTAAAATATGTGTGATACATGTAAAATGTTGTCTTAAAATATACAGTTCAAGTAAAATCCGTTATAATAGATAAAAAGGAAACATTTTGTTGGAATAAGTTTTCACCTTGCGTACGTTGATTTTCTTCAATATGATGTGAAAATCGTATAAATGGACTATTGTTAAGAGTACAGTTACATAAACACTCTTAAAAATATATATAGTACATGTAGAATGTCATCTTAAAATGTGCAGATTCATGTAAGATCCGTTACAATAAATAGGAAACAATTTTTTAGAGTAAGTTTCCGGTCTTGCATTCGTTGATTTTCTTGAATATGATATGGAGAAAATCTATGCTTTTTTGTAAGTGGTGCTCTTCTTTCTGCTGTATATTATGCTTATTCATTAGTTTATGGTTGACTTATCAATCATTAATAACAAGTCTGATGTATTGTCTGAGGTAGATGTGTGCAGCTGCGGTTGAATATGTCTGAAGTATTGAATGTAATTTCTTTTCTGTGAGTGTCAAACGCAGGAAGGTGGGTCTTCTCCGGTCTATAAATGCCGATGTGTGTCTGTAAGAAACGAAAAATGAAATTAAGAATTTGTAGTATGAGGAATGTCTGTGTGTGTGTGTTTAATATAGAGTACTTACGATTGCTATTGTGGTTGTGATGCGCTAGTTTTGGCTGCCTGGCGTGCACTGTGTCGTGTTCATCTGGTGTTAGTGTCCGCTGCTGTAAGGGGAATGGAGGGGTGAGGGATGAGGGGAGTTGTTGCGGTGGGGGTAAGGGTAGAGTTGGGCGTGTCGATCATCTGTGTGTTGGCGCGTGCTGGATGTTGTTTATTGATAATTTTAAGACTATAGTTTTTTAGTGCGGGGATAATTTTATTGAATATGGTATTGGTTTTTTCTGTGATTTCATTTATGTTGTAATTAGGGTTAGTATATTGGTCTAGTGATATGTATAGTTCTTCTGTTATATTGAGTAAGGGACCTTTGGGGTTCATGTTAAATATTTTCATGTCGTTTTCAATGTTCGTGAAATTATGTTTATATTCGTTGATATGTTGACCTATTGCAGAAAAATGATTGTGTTTCACAGCATTAACATGTTCACTGTACCTGATTGCAAAATTCCTACCAGTACGTCCTATGTAACTTATTTCACAGTTATTAAATTTGATACGGTATACTCCTGAGTGGTGATATTTATTAGTGTTATTGATTGTCTTGCTGTTATGTAACATGTTAGTACTGTTGTGTGATGTTTTTAACGCTATTTTTAGGTTGTGTTTTTATAATATATTAGTTAGTGGGTATATGTGTGTATTGTTGAAAATGAATAGTGCGTAGTCCTTCTTGGGTTTATCTGTTTTTGTTAATCTGGTTTTTGGTTGGGACTTGATTTTCTGAATGATGGTGTTGACCATTTCTTTCTTGTAACCATTATTCTTAGCTATCTCCTGAATTAATCGTATTTCTTCATTAAAGTCAGTTCCTGATAATGGTATGCTGAAGGCCCTATAAATCATACTGTAATATGCTGCTTTTTTATGAGTATTGGGGTGGATGGAATCTGTTTTGATCGTGTTCGATATGTGTGTGAGTTTTCGGTATATTTTGAAAGATAAATGGTTTTCATGCCTGGTTATATTCAAGTCGAGGTAATTTAATTTCTGATTGTTTTCGGTTCCTTTTGTAAATTTTATGTTCGGGTCTAGTGTGTTTAATTTTTCTAATAAGATGTCGTTGGTGTGTCTTATCAATAATGGCAAAAATGTCATCGACAAATCTGCACCAGAAGAATATGCCGTCTGTTTTTTTTTTTATGGAGGTATGTTCTAGATAGTCTATGTATATCTCAGCTAATATGCCGGAAGCAGGTGACCCCATTGGAAGGCCTTGCTGTTGGTAAATTGTGTAATGGGATTTGAAGTGGTTATTATTGGTTGCAAAATTCGAGTATTCTGATGAATTCTTCAATTTTTAGGTTGCTTAATTTGCTATGATTTTTGAGATTAGATTGAATTATTTCTATGGTTTTTTTGGTGGGAATGCAGACACACATCGGCATTTATAGACTGGAGAAGACCCACCTTACATTCAATACTCCAGCCATATTCAACTGCAGCTGCACACATCTACCTCAGACAATACATCAGACTTGTTATTAATGATTGATAAGTCAACCATAAACTAATGAATAAGCATAATATACAGCAGAAAGAAGAGCACCACTTACAAAAAAGCATAGACCTTCTCCATATCATATTCAAGAAAATCAACGAATGCAAGACCGGAAACTTACTCTAAAAAATTGTTTCCTATTTATTGTAACGGATCTTACATGAATCTGCACATTTTAAGATGACATTCTACATGTACTATATATATTTTTAAGAGTGTTTATGTAACTGTACTCTTAACAATAGTCCATTTATACGATTTTCACATTATATTGAAGAAAATCAACGTACGCAAGACGAAAACTTATTCCAACAAAATGTTTCCTATTTATCTATTATAACGGATTTTACTTGAACTGTATATTTTAAGACAACATTTTACATGTATCACACATATTTTAAAAAAGTGTTTACATAATTGTACTTTTAATAACAGCCCATTTACATGATTTTAGGCCTAAAAGATTCACTTACGCATTTTAGATTATACATAGTCGAATTTACCCTGCAGTATGCTCAATTAGAAGTAAGATATATCCTATCATTATGACTTATTATGGACAAGGCAAATCAACTAATTTGATTTATGTGAAGGTAATGGTGTACAGCTGAGGATGACTACATGTAAAGACTCGAAACTGGTATTGTAGATATTTGTATAAATAAATTTATATTGATAAGATGGAACCTTTCTCGTCTATGACTTACAGTTCAAGTTTGACGGAAAGATCGGCCGTTGCTGCCGATACCAGGGTGGCATCCTTCGGACCCACCAAGTACCTTCAGATACACCTCTCCCAATAGCACGAGAGGGGTAGCTATGGTGATGGTCGCAGCAGACCAGATATAGAGGTACTGTTCCAAGATGGATAGGCAGTTGGGTTACCGCACCTCAGCCCTCGCTGGAAAAGATGGTGCTCCAGCATGCCGTTATGAAGGAGACTGAGCCAGAGCAGAGTGGGCCCTTACCCTACGCCGGCATCACTCGCCTGATGTTACAACTCGGCTGCCGATGTCAGAGAGGGCACTGGAAAAGTAATTTATTTGGCGAAAGACATTGTTTTGTGGAGAGTAAGAGTTGTGTATTTCTAAGTTTTGGATAAGGCGGGCTGCATAGAGGATGAGTGTGCGATTGCAGGCTTGGTGTTTGAGGCGGGGGATAAGGTCATAGCAGAAAGGAACATAAACCCTATTCGAGGGGAAGATTTGTACATAGGTAGAATCCATAAGAGGTGAAACATTAAATCTACTAGTGGGGCAGAAGGCCTCCATCTTTAATCTTAATACTTCACCTAATGAACTTTTTACATTCAAGACTGTTTAAAAAAAAAAAAAAAAAAAGATATAACCTTTTATAACGGCGATCATTTAGTAGCCTATGTAGCAAATTAAGAAATTTATACAGGTTTAATTTGAGAGATATGTACCCTAAATATTCTCGCAGTGGCTGGGCTGCTGACCAGAAGAGTGACTGACCCGCTCAACCAGAGATGATCGAGGCCAATATGCAGAAGTTGTTACATGTGAAAGGGACAGGTCGAAACAGGATTTTTGGAATAAGTTAGATGTGAAAGCCTTAGCATTATCAGAAACAATATATTGACAGGGACCAAAAGAAGCAAAAATAGTATTAAGACAAGAAATTGTAGACTGAGCGGTGGCCAGCATAGACGGAAACAACCATGAAAATCTAGTGAAGCCATCTACGCATACAAGAATGAATTTATTCGCATTCCCCTTTGATTGGGGGAAGGTTCCGACGTAGTCTATGTATAAACGTTCCATGGGGTGAGATGCCTGGATCTCTCTGATCTTTTCCAGAGTTTTGAAGATGCCTAAATGCCCTCCTAATGGGGTCTCATGATAGTATTTGAAGATTATGGGTACAAGCACAGCTGGAACCACTACTTTCATCTTCTGATCGTGCCACGAAGGGCAACACAAAACGCCGTTCCTCAATATGTAAGGGACAACACGTTCCCCAGAAGAAAGGGTTTCCATTATAGGAGCCAGCACAGAATCTTCACGCATATATTTCTCAATATCCCAAAATAACATAGGGACATCAGTCAGAATAGCATTAATACTCAAAGGTATGGGCGTGGGAAGAAAAGAACTATCTTCCTGTTCACTGGTCTCAACCTCATTGGAAAACATTTGGCTTAGTCCATCAGCCATTACATTTTCTGATCCTCCAATGTGTCGCACATCAAATAGGAATGCTGAGATCCTGATAGCCCAATGGGCGATACGTCCTGTACGACTAGACCTAGCTAAAACCCACCATAAGGCTTGATTGTCTGTTTCTAATTCAAATTTTACATGTTCCAGATAAAGGCGGAACTTCTCCAGAGCAAGCAAGACTGCCAAACCCTTTAGATCATAGATAAAATACTTGGCTTCTTGAGCCGATAAAGTCCTAGACACATAGGCGATGGGCCGCCTTCCAAGTTCCGTTTCCTGAAGGACAGCATTAACAGCAGATGAATTTGCATCAGTTTCGACAATGAATTTCTTGGAGAAATCAGGCGTAAACAATACAGGGGCATTACCAAGAGCTAATTTAAAGTTTTCAAAAGCAGCTTGCTGCGACAGCCCCCATTCAAATTTGACACCTTTCCTACGCAGTAGGTTCAGGGGCGCTGCCCTGTTAGCGAATTTTGGAATAAATTTCCTGAAGAAATTCATACCTATGAATCTAGCGATTCCTTTGATGTCCTTAGGAGGCTTGAAGTCACGGATAGTCTGTGTTCTGGAATGGTCTATCGAAAACCCATCGGGCGACACAATGTGTCGTAAGAACGACATAGAAGGCTTAGCAAAAGCTACCTTAGATAATTTAACAGTCAACCCAGCCTTCCGAAGGCAACTGAGAACTTCCTTCAGATGTTGCCATTAATGCTTTCACGGCCCGTACTTATAGACATGATTCTGTATAGGCTTTTGGGCTTAGGCCATGTCAAGAAAATAAGGTGAAATGCTTAACGTTTTGCAGAAAACTGTGCTCTGCGTCCTCAGAAGAAATCTTGATTGACCACTCTTGTGGATCTGTGGAGACACGCGATTGTATTCATACGAGTCTCAATCCATGGCAAAAACCATTAGATATTTCGATTCTTCTGCTAGAGGTATGCGGTTATATGCCTGATTAAGATCAAGGATGGTTAAGAACTTGGCCTTTCGAAACCATGAAAAACAAGAGTGAAGATCAGGAAGGGGCAGGGATTGTAACACTACCTTACAGTTCAAAGCCCTGTAATCAATGACAGGCCTGAAGCCACCTTGGGGTTTCGGGACCAGAAAAATGGGCGATGAATACGCCGACTTTGAGGGTCGAATTATACCATCCCTTAACATCTAATCGATGATTTCCTTCAGAGCCTTCATTTTAGGTGGCGATAGTCTATACGGAGGAAACCTAACTGGAATGGAATCGGTTAACTCAATCTTATATTCAATAAGGTCCGTGACACCAAGTGTATCTGAAAATACGTCAGGAAAGGACTGACACAACCTTCTAATACTTTCAGCCTGCTCCTCAGGTAGGTGCCTAAGATCTAACGACATCTCGCTCTGGGTAGGCAAAGCAGATGAACATGACACAGAATTACATTTGAAAAGGGGAATATTACAGTTAATAGCAAACTTGAAGGTGCACGACTTGCTCTGAATGTCGAGCACAAGACCAGTATTAGACATGAAATTGGCCCCCAATATTACAGGGCAAGACAAATGTTTAGGTACAGACAACTTAACCTTCCAGGTAAACTTTGAAATGTGAACTTTAGCAAAAATGAAACCTAAAATTTCTAATGGAGATAAGTTAGCCGAGACACATTTAACAGAAGAGGACAATAGTCAGGAAATTTACAACAGGTTTTTAATTTAGAATACCGCTCTTCAGAAAAATGGAACTCATACTTCCCGAGTCTAATACAGCCGTGACTGGTTCGTTATTTCCCGGGGCTTCTGCCGCAATTCTGAGGCATTCTCTAGGGCCTTCAAATGATAAATTAGAAGAGTTTTCACCCTTAACTGGATTGTTACTTGGTTTAACAGGGGCTGAGCGTTGGGAAGGTGAACATTGTGACTCAATTAAGGACGCTAGTCACTTCTTATCACTTGGATTTGTGGAGGCAGCACCAAAAGTCGAACAAGATGGTGTGCTGTTAAGATTAGTGCAATTCTTGGCAAGATGAGCAAATGAGCCACATTTAAAGAACCCTTGAGATAGACCTGCTCCGTTCCTAGTCCCACTAGATTTTATCAAGGGGCATTTATTTCGAAGATGTTCAGCTGATCCACATGAATAACGCTTGTGAGTGCGAAAGGTTCTGCGAGATGGTGGCCGAGAACTGTTAGATGTTGAGGGGGCTTACCTTACTCCTTCGGCTGACACAGCCATTGCCTCTAATTCAGAGTAGGTTTGAGGTCGAGATGCAAAACATAGGTATGATCTGTAGGGTGGAGAGATACCTTCAACAATCGCCAGCACAATTTGGTCTTCAGGGAAATGAAGAGTGAATACCCTGGTGTAAAACTTAATATCCTGAATTAAGTCGGCAAGGTTTGCATACAAACGCTGTACTCTAAAGTAGTACTTTGGATTAAAGATGACCTTGCTCTAGCTGGGATAAAGTTAGCCAGAAGATGGGCATGGAAATTTTCTACTGAAGATCTGTCAGCTATTGCTTTTACAATCTTGTCCAAAAGGACACCTGCTAAATAAGGGTAAATTATTTGAAGGATTTGAGAATGAGACAGAGCAAAAACTAGCACATGGTCTTGAAATTTTACTAAGAATCTTAGGAAAGAAATCACTTCATTAGCGACGTTAATGGAAAACTTGGATATGCCTTTAAGCAACATAGCTAATGGGTGCGGCAAGCTGCCGAAATCTGGCGACATAATGGGGGACGGCATTTGAGGTTGAGGAGATTCAAACAATGCATTACTCGAAAAGAAGGATGGAAGCGGTCTCAGATGGACAGACACTTGTTCTAATGGGGCAGATGTTTGTTGAGTTGCCACAGATTTCCTACTTTCAATCCCTATACTAGATTTTCCTTCAGTAGACAAGTATGCCATAGGAAATTTGTAGCTTTTAGCCCCGGACAACAATTGACTAACTCTATTCGACATATCTGAGAGGTGTTCTAATAGATTGCTTGCTTCCTTAGCATGATCCTCCTTCAATTTTAGAGATGATAGGTCCCTAAGTTCTATTATAAAAATGAAACGGTCTAGCTGGAACTCTCTTAAGTTGGTTGGCAGAAGGTTCACTTACGTCAAAATACTAACTACAGATGCCAGCTCGTTGGTATTATCAGTGATAGTGGATAGAGCCTCATCAATGTCTTTTCCCCCAAATATTGGGATACAAATAGGAAGTTCTAACAACTCCTTAAGATTGCCAATACCTGCCACAATCGTGTCTCCAGATCGGACCTTCCTAATTAGGAGCTCCTAGATTAATTCCTCCTTGCACAAGTATCCGGGTGCAAGGACTTCACGAGAACCAGACATGTTGACATAAAAATGTAACAATGTTGAAAATTTCCAGCAGCCGAGAACAATTTTAGAGTTCAGAGTGAATTCTACGTTCAGCCGTCAAAAGGGGGCTTTATTCAGACCCATTCAACCACATTCTGCTACCACTTGTTACGGAGTTTTCGAGGAACAGAGAGGTGAAAGAAGATGCGGGCATGAATGGGTCTATCTACTACAACCAAAAGATTAATTAAAAGCTTTAAAATTAAAGTTCTCTCTTCCTTTTTTTTTTTTTTTTTTTTTTTTTTTTTTTTTTTTTTTAAAGCAAAACATGAACAACCAAGTCGCTAAGCTAAAGCACAAGATTTCAGGTACAGCAGTTTAAGTACAAGATAGGAAAAATCAGAAAACCATCAAAATTTGTTGATAAAACCTCTGAGCTTGAAGCTCACGATTTTTACAAAAGTTACTTAAGCACTATTGCTCTGTACACTCAAAAGTCAAGGAGACAGGTCTCCCACTTCCTTTTACACAATTTACATAACACTACAACAATGGAAAGAGCCTCTATTCTCTATGAATATCTAGAAGGCAACGCTCCAAATTAATACCTTTACTGCCAGAGCATATTTCCTCACTAAACTTTACACTTTCAGGCCTCTTGAGGCACAATCTGTATTTTACTAGTTCAAACAGACATCACTGCCTTCAACACTTAACAGTTTAACCACATAAAAGGAAAGTTATTACAGGAGTACACAGTACTCAATGTACCAGGCCTCTTCGGGAAAGAAAAAAACACAGGTTAAGGTTACTGGCCCAAAAATCAAAATGCTGTGAAGGCAGACATTTGCACTCCTTGAAATTTGCACACAAGATAAAACCCTATTTGGGCTCCTGGCCCAAAGTTACAGGGGCTAATCCCATTCTAGTGAGGTGACTAGAGTGACTGAGTTCCAAGGCTACATATAGAAAACAGTTACAAAAACATAGTCACCTCAAACACAAGCTGATAGGGAACTCGAGAGGGTGTCACATTCTCTATTTCCAAATTTCAGCTAAGTGCCTTTAGGCTGGTTTTGAAATTTACATTGAAAAATGAAGTTTACATTATTGATGATTGGAAACTAAAGTTACATTCTTGAGAAGAGGAAACCTTCCCCTTGGGTTAGCTTTCAGAGGCTGTCACCTAGTTAGTACATGGCTGCCATTACCTTACTGCGCTGGACTGTTCAATGAAGGGCGAAACGCCCCCGCCTCCACGATTACCACACATTCAGTACCCTCGACGATGATCAAGAAGACAAGGTAGCTCGAAAAACTGCCAGCTTTTATACCCGAGAGGAAGGTTCGAGAAAGATCTGGACTAATGCCCGACACACTCGCAGTTTTTTATTGGCTAATTAAATATGTACAAGAAAACCCTGATTGGTTGAAAACTAAATACCCAAAATTTCTAACTGGTTACTTTTAAAGTTGGCGGGAAGAGATTGAAGTGTTGACAACTGTGATGCACCAAAAACAAAAGAAATCCAATCAGTTTAGGAAACTTTAAAATAACACATTACTCTATCACTTTAGTAGTGACATCTGTTGACCAACGTCCCAACTTCTTGCACTAGTTGTTTCAAGGCGCTTGATTTGAATGCACGGGGCAGGTGTACCCTCGCGGTACAGGAATAATTATAGTTGACCCTACAAGATTGTAACTATGGTAGAGAACAGTTGAAAACCAAAATATCTTAATACATCAGTTCGAGTTAGATCACATAGATGGCAATATAGAAGGCACCGGAGTGTGTGTAACCCCGGTACAATAATAATCATAGCTTTTTAGGGATCGAAAAGATATGAAAATAATTTTTAAAGGTAATTATGGGTCTGAATCAAACACCCATAAAAACATTGAGATATTCTTGGCACAGATAAGGGAAACCAATAAAATTTAAAATGGAACAGTTGCAAGCAACATTTTATTCACAACCTTGATGTGACATAATGTCAGGCCCTTACAGCGCGCTCTGAATTAAAGCCATACATCTGATCGGTACTCGATCAACAGACTGAACACAAGGATAAGCCAGCCCTTCCTATGGTATGTCGCACCTTTGATAAATTCATTTCAAGGTTTATACGTATTGTTTGCACATTCTTACACTTTTTCTTTCTTTCTTTTTTTTCCTTATCTTACAGTTGATCTCACCAGGGCTCCATTTTAACTTTTGTAAAGTTATTTTAATTTATTTTGAAGACACGCTCGTGTGGACTTAAATGTCATAACCAACTTTAACATTGGACCTTAAGAGTCCAAAAACCGATTATGGATTAAAATAGTGTGCTGTTACATCTGTTTGTGATTATTATTATTATTAATAATAATAATAATAATAATAATAATAATAATAATAATAATAATAATAATAATAATTGTTCCGAGGTATCTGTGGAACAGCAGAGGTGAAAGAAGGTGCGGGCTGGAATAGGTCTCAACTACCAAATTAAAGTTAATTTAAAACTTTAACAAAGGTTATATTTTCTTTTCAAAATCAACAAATGACAACAAATAACAAAATTGTAACAGGTACCAAGTAGCAAATCAACAAATTAAGAAATTATAGATTACAGTCATTACAAGTTTTGGGCTTCGAGCCCTGTTTTACATTCCTTGTGCCCTCAGCTCACAACCACGAATTACCAAAGGGCAGAAAACCCCTTCATACCAAGGAGCACTTGCCCCTACTTACAAGGTTAAGCCTCCTAGAGGCACGCAGAGATCAAATTAGGAAAGAGCAGTCCCGCTCTCAATTTTACAAGCCTATCAAAGGCCACAACAAACTTCACTCCTAACTGCCCTCAAGGCACACGTACAGTGAAACAGGGGTATCTTGTACCCAACCTACAGGGCCTTCACATGAAGAAAACAAAACACTGGGTTAATTAAATGGCCCAAAATACCAAATTGAAAGGAGGCGAAAACATGCACTCCTACACAAAGTTATTAAAACCTAAGAGGCACTAGGCCGATCATAAAAAGGGCTAATCCCAAGCTAGGGAGGTGGTACGTATGAGAAAACTTTAATAATTTAAGAGAAAAAAAAAAAAAAACGGTTATGAGAACGTAGTCACCTCAATTTCCAAATGAAGGGGAGTTCGAGAGGGTAAAGCACTCTCTATCCCCACTTTACAGCAAAAGAAATTTATATGTTTTACATAGACGGAAGAGAATTTACATTTTAAAAGGTAGGTTACATACTAAAGGTTTCGAACCTTCCCCGAGAGTTAAACTGCTGAGCTAGCAAGAACTGAAGATGTTAACAGGCCATTACCTTGTAGATGAACTGCTGCTTGAAGAAAGAGGCGCTTCCCGCCCCCTGCTACATATTCACACGCTAAGAGAGATGTTACTGAAGTGGCACCGAGACAAGAAAATCAGCAGTTTATATACCCTCATGGAACATTCGAGACCTTTCAGGAATGGGTAGACACACCCTTTCGTTTTATTGGCTAACATCAAAAGTTACACACAACATGAACAAGAAACCTAGGATTGGAGGAAAATTAATTTAGAAAATTCGGGATTGGCTGAATTCAAAACTGGCGGAAACAGATCAATATTGCCAACCCAAAACCTGAAAGAAAGAAATTTAACAAAGAACAAACTTATGGATACAAGGTTTCTTCAAAAAACAGTTTCATCACTTTGCACCAGAGTGCACAATCGTAGTCTTTTCTCTGTAGAGACATCTAGAAGAGAATGTCCACACTTCTTGATACGGAATAAACAAACACAAATCGAAATAGACATAGTTCAGAACATTTCAAAATTACCAAATTTACAATAGTGACGTCTTCCGAGAAACCGATGAGTTAATACAGTTTGTTAAAGTTCAGGCTTTCCCCTGTAGAGGAGTTTTTAACTGACGCAATATTTAAATTGCGGGGTCGGGGTGTACCAACCCGTACAATAATAATAATAATAATAATAATAATAATAATAATAATAATAACAACAACAAACACTATCATCAGCTCTGGTTACTATGATGGCTTTGATATCTTATAATTATTACCTATAATTCGTTCTTGCTCCTTTTCTCAGGAACAATTGAACCCACAAATATCATGTTTGTCGCAGTGTCCACAGGGTTTGTATCTGCATGGGAGGTGAATTATATTTTGAAATTAAAATTAAGTCTGACATGATGTAACAGGTGAGAAACAAACAATACCATACATTACACATCTTTTTGTAGGAAACATGCATGCACATTCATAGTTTATACACAACCCAAAAATACAAGTTCATATTCCTGTGCAGGATTAGTACAACTACATGTTCAAGAATACCAACAGAACTGTTAGTGCCAACTCAATGAAAGAAATTCTAATGAATGTTTGAAACAATTACAGCTGTAAATAACACACATAATAATTCAAGAAGCGTACATAAAGCCCATATACAGATTCTGTACAGACGGCAAACTCCCGTCTTTATACTAGGTCTCGCCATAGCTGATTTGGTAAAAGCCTACACCGTTGTGGGTACGAAACCATTCTATGGAAGGACAGGTTCAAATCCCTGCCAGTTAAGAATGTTTCAATTAACAGCTTTTGCTATGGATGTGGTACGGTCACGTAACTATTCATTTTTAAAGAACGGATATTTATTTGGCTTCTGCTACACGAATGAATAACCTTTTTCATGTGACCACACAAATGCGCAGAGCTACGATAGCATACGTAACATGTCTTGCCATCCAATTAAACACGCTCTGGCATGCATAGAGACAATGAAGCTGTGAATTCCAATAAAAATTCTGAGCCTTTGATCTCCTTTGAGATTTCCAAAACTACCAGTGCCTTAGCTTATCACTAATTTAAAAATTGCTCAGTAATTTTGTTTTAAGACCTTTTTCAATTGAAGCTCTGGAGGATGTAGTAAGAACAGGTGTTCACTGATCATTCAAATTATCTTTAGTAGGAACTTTTGGAGTAATGAAACCATTTTCACTCCAGGAAAAGGAAGTTTATTTTGTTGCCCTGACACTAGTGAGGAAACAAGTTTTGACTGTATCTTTCCTTCATGTGTTTAAATACACTAATTACCAATGGTACTACAGTATTATCAAAATTGCTTTTGCACACATTAAACCATGCTTTAAACTTATGGTTTTCTACTGGTCGAAGCCATATTTTCCAGTTCTTGAATTCACGATTATGAAGTCGACTATCCTAGAAAATACCAATATAAATGGTCCGTTATTGGACATTATAAATTTTCCAGCTAACTCATTCTTGGTTGCCTGCGTTTCGCCCTCGTGTGCTAAGTTAGGCTCGTCAGTTGGGACTTAGCACACAATACCATACATTGGGTGGTGTGCTAAGTCCCAACTGACGAGCCTAACTTAGCACACGAGGGCGAAACGCAGGCAACCAAGAATGAGTTAGCTGGAAAATTTATAATGTCCAATAACGGACCATTTATATTGGTATTATAAATTTACTCATTCGGGACAAATATTTCAGGTTCCCTATGGGAATCAACATCTACATCATATCCTAGAAAAAGCACTTCCTGGGCAACATTAAAACTTTATCTGAAGCTTTCAAGATCTTAACTTTATGCACAGTAAAACACCTTTCTGCCTGCCAGATGAAAAACACCACAAAATTGGTATTCTGGAAGAATGGTGGTCTTAAAAGGGAATGTCAAACTACCACTACAGTTCAATGCACATAGAAATATATAATGAATTTTCATGACCGCATTGTGATCAAAAGAAACTTTCTATCTATTAGGTCCTATTCAGTACATCTAGTACATGTTGAGATGTCAAGTACAGAACGAAAATGGCCAACCAGACACCAGAGGGATCCGAACCCACAAGATTCTATTCATCCTACATCTCAAAAAAGAGTAGCTTATTATAGCATGATTTATAGAGCATACAACATACCATTATCAAAAGACAATATACGTAAAGAAATAAACACTATTAGAAATTATAGCAAACCAAAATGGCTTCAACAAAGACCTTTTTAACAAGTTAATATCTAAAATCAAAAATAAACATAAGTCCAAATTAGTCAAGGAATCAAATAAAAAGGTATTTTCAATTTTCACCCTCAACCACAGCAATATCCACCACATAACTAATACCCCAAGAAACAAAGTTAAAATAGCATTTAAAACTACCAATAATACCAAACTTTTTCCACAATTCTAATATGATTAATCCCACTAATAAATTTCATAGTACCGGGCGAGTTGGCCGTGCGCGTAGAGGCGCGCGGCTGTGAGCTTGCATCCGGGAGATAGTAGGTTCGAATCTCACTATCGGCAGCCCTGAAAATGGTTTTCCGTGGTTTCCCATTTTCACACCAGGCAAATGCTGGGGCTGCACCTTAATTAAGGCCACGGCCGCTTCCTTCCAACTCCTTGTCCTTTCCTATCCCATCGTCGCCATAAGACCTATCTGTGTCGGTGCGACGTAAAGCCCCTAGCAAAAAAAAAAAAAAATTTCATAGCCCAGGAAATACAGACTGGAATGTAAAGAATCCCAAACCAAATTACGTGGCAGAGACAGGAAGGAATTTTGTTACACGCTACTTTGAACACGCCAATGCTATCAAACACAATAGATTTTCGGCTACAGGCCAGCATATGGCAGACCTCAAACAATTTCAGAAAGATAAAACAAGATTTACTTGTAAAAATTTTACAAAAAGCCACTCTGCCTAACATTTCTGAGTCATTCTTCAAGTTTATAAATCGGACTGGCGTATTGATCATTTAAATGAGCTAACTTAAAAAGCAAATACTTTATCGTATTTGCTCGCACATAACTCGCACTTTTATGACAAAAAATAAATGTGAACATTTTGAGTCAGTGATATATGTGGGGATTTGTGTGCAAAAGATAGTATTCCCGTAAAAATGTAAAATTTGCATTAGGCTATTGAAACAAGACAACTGGCATACTTACCCTATTCACTGTCACTGCTTTCAGTCTCCGAACCATTCTCGCGTGCATCATTCTGGTCACCATCCCGTACTGCATCATCTTGACTTCTGACCAACGCATTTGCGATGCCTGTCTTCAAGAAACTCTTCACAATAACATTCGTCAACACCATAACCCAATCACACACGAGTTCAACTGACGGCCTCTTTATTTTACCTGCTGGCATCAGCTCATGCTCCCTTCCTGCCATCCATTCGGCGTACAATTTACGTATGTTGTCCTTGAAGGGCTTGTTGACGGAAACATCTAAGGGCTGTAGACAATGTGAGAGTCCACCAGGAATTACGAGATCAGTTTTCATTTCCTGAATACGTTTATTCGTGTCTTCCACCAAGTGTCCAGGAAAACTGCTCCCCACACCGAACGGGACCCAGTCCTGGACAAGAGCTCTGTCCGTCCGTCCGTCCGTCCGTCCGTCCGTCCATCCATCTTTTCTCTTGAACCCGAACATGAATGTATTTGGGAAATTTTGCTTTAGATACTGTTTTTCTTTTGAAAATAATGTACGGTGGCAATTTTGTTCCGTCTGCAGTTTATTGCTAGCATGACAATGCAACGCTGTTTTTCACACCCAGTTGTACATACAAGTTACGCTAGATTCTCCCTTCTTGTTGATTGTGGTGTTGCATGGCATGTCGAAGTTTATCTGGGTTTGATCTGCATTACCAATTTGAGATGAGAGGTAATTGTTTTTCTTCTGACTTGCTGTCACACGGCGATGAAACTCTATAATTTTGTTGCTGAAATCGCTTGGCATTCTCTGGCAAAGAGACAAAATCCCTTTTGTGTCAAATCTATGGATCCAAACCCGGCTCACTTTCAGATCCAAATAGCTAATTCCTCCCTTAATCGCTAGTTCACACGCTTTGAAATGTAGAACCTCTTGTGATACTTAAGCCATAATTTTGCAACTCTCTAACATAATGAAGCAACTCTTCTTCGATTTCAGGAAACTTACCAGTTTTCAGCCCTCTGAATGCCTTACGTGTTCGGTTGGTGGTTTCTAGCGCAGCTTTCTGTTTACACCAGTAGAGAACATGAAACTCAGTCACACTGAATTCTCGACCAGAAGCTCTGTTACTATGTTCTTCAGCATATTTTATCACTGAGTTTAAACCTAACCGTACAACTCCCATGTTTCTCCATAACTTAAAGATCAACCCACACAAGAAAACTTAAATGAGAAATAAGAATGAAAAGTGAAGACAGAATACTGGTACTTGTCGACAATACAACAGATGGACGATACCTAATACCATGAACACTTGACTGCCTGGAAAGGGAAACACTCCCAGTTCGTGTGATGAGCTCTGCCGGACAGGTAGCGATAAGCATATTGGGAGGGATGGCTGAGTGTGACTGACTGCCTAGGAATGCAGTCTTGGGGCAGGGGTTTGCGAGTTAGGTATTTTTGTTACAACAGCTGGCCTCAACCGTTCTGCAGGTAGAAAGAAATGCAGCTTCTTTTTGTACTGTCACGTACAACGTACCGTAATTGCAAATGGTACAGTCCCAATATTTAATGTAGGCATGTCCACGGAAGACCCAAACTTTATTTTGTATGTGTACCGTATGTCTTTATGGGCAGGTTGAATAAGAATCGATTAGTGTTAAGAAGGGGAGATTGCCCAGTTGCACTAGCTCGTTCGGTCTTGTGTGGTTTAATATCACGTCATGATAAAAATTGTGTCATATACAGCCCGTCACATGTCCATTTTTCGTTTACGGTTCCTGTTAACTACAGCGATATTAAAGGTGTTAAATCATACATTTGGTCATAGTGCTTTTACGAGCACATTAGAGCGAATAAGTAGCTGTCAGGTAAAGGTGAAGCAACTCTGCATGTCAATAGCTAGCTCATGTTTCACACGTAGCACAAATCGAACAGGGCAACCCCCAGCTGGCAAATTAAGCACGTTTGAATACATTACATTTTCTCGGTAAGTATTTGGATTAATTTTTGGAATAATCACAGTGCTGAACTCATAATGCTTGTAGATGCTAGGTGTAGAAAACAGTGTAGTTCCTTTTTAAAACAAAGTTAACAGCATTACCTCAGACAATATTGATGCCATTCTATCTTGAACGGTTCATATGTTATTTGAGATGGACAACTTAGCAGAATAACCCTCTACATCCTACTAATCAGATATCTGTAAAACATGAACGAGATAATGCAATATCGTAAGCAATTCATAGAGGTTATATTGTAGAATTATGTTTCACTGCATTATAAGAAGCGTAATATAGCTTAAATACAGACAACTACAGCTAACAATGTATTAGGTTAGTCTTTTGTGTACTTTCTTACGATTTATCGTAACAACACAGGTATTATGTTCAGATTCAGCTGCTGTTCTATCTTGAATAGAAGACAACTCCTTGAACTGAGATCATAGAGTTTGATCGGAGAAATTTCTCCAGTCAAAGTTAATCCTAGTTCAGTGCGAATTGATCTCAAATTAACGTTTATACAAAAACAAAAAATCCAAGTTTAGCGTGAACCGAGATCAATTTCGTCTCTGATCTAAGATCAAACAGTTTATGCAACTGGCCATATGACATCAGAAATTAATGCGAGTTATGTGCAGGGATTTTTTGTCCCTGCAATTTCAAATGTTAAAAATGGGGTGCGAGATATACGCAGTGGCGAGTTACATGCGAGCAAATATGGTATTTGATTTTATTATTCTATTAATTGCCAAAATATTTCTGAAAAAGTTCTCCAACCTACATAACATACACCAACACGAATACAAGCTCCACCTGCAGGCTCTCCCAACACGACTTCCCACCCCTCACTCAAGGCCTCTCACCACACAGCGAAACTAACACAGATGACAGCAGGCAATATGACTAAGGTAGTGTTCAGAGGATCTGCACAAACCACAGGGAGTAACTACATAACTTAACACACCTTTAGCCTTGCGTAGTCCAGTTTCACATAAATTCTCTATATTTACAGACTTCCAGTACATTCAGCTAGACATACACAACTGACTTACAACCTCGGATTTCAATAACACTAGGGCCCGTTTCCTTCAACTGTATGTTAAATTTTACTTAACAAATGTTAACTAACAAGTGTTAGTAATTTAACACTGTTTAAAAGAGCCCTGTTTCACAAACACATTTCCAACATTTGTTACAAAACAATTGTTAAAGACAAATTAACACATTTCAGTGAGATTTCTGAACGCGTTTGGCAGTGAGCGTCTTTTGTTTCTTTACATAAAGCGCTCCTAGTGGTGTGTTGAAATAGTATTTTGTCACACAGACACATGTTTGACATCATTATAGGTTATGGTTACCGGAGACTGGTAAGACGTAAACATGTCAAGTAAGAGGCAACAAAAGCATTATGATGAGAGTTTTTATTTCATTTAATTTGAATTTAAAATTATGTGAATGTGCTTAAAAATGAAAGAACAAACTGTTATATCACAACATTCGATATAGCCTATTCTTATATTCTTATCACAGGAAAAATGTGATAATTGATGTGTTTTGAATGGTTTTCGGGCATTTTTTATTGTGGGGAAAATAATGTAATGCCTTGTTAATGCTGCAGTGGCAGCAGGAATTCATTGCAGGATTCTACACACTTTTTCTTACACTCGTGAACACAGTCGCCTACAATTACATGAAAAGTGTCTCAAGTAGAGGCCAGACCCTGCGGTCAACCGATTTTACCGAGCTTCACTGTACCTGTGGGGAGACACTCAACGGTAACTAGTGTATAAGGGTTTAAGTCAATACGCTTTCGTTTTCGAAAAGAATGAGGTCAGATGTCATTACACAGAATCCGCTTCAGACAAAGTGGAGGTGGTAGAACACTAAAAGGCGAACAAATTTTACTTAAACATTTCAGGTCCGCAACCTAATAACTTCTGAAAAACTGATGAATCCCCCGATTCCAATGCAAGGCAGTAACATCACAGCGAAACGGAGGGGTGGCCAAGTGGTCACCGTACTTGTCTGCGAATCTCGTAGACATGAATTCGAGTCTCGTCGCAGCTATGATTTTTGCACAAAATAAATTAATATGTCCGCCTCTGTGGTGTAGCGGTTAGTGTGATTAGCTGCCACACCCTGGAGGCCCGGGGTCGATTCCCAGCTCTGCCACGAAATTTGAAAATAGACACGAGGGCTGGAACGTGGTCCACTCAGCCTCGGGAGGTCAACTGATTCGAGGTGGGTTTGATTCCCACCTCAGCCATCCTAGAAGTGGTTTTCCGTGGTTTCCCACTTCTCCTTCAGGCAAATGCTTAGATGGTACCTAACTTAAGGCCACGGTAGCTTCCTTCCCTCTTCCTTGTCTATCTCTTCCAATCTTCCCATCCCCCAGCAAGGCCCCTGTTCAGCATAACAGGTGAGGCCGCCTGGGCGAGGTACTGATCATCCTCCCCAGTTGTATCCCCGAACGGACACTGCCCTTGGAGGTGGTATCCCTCGCTAAGTCCGAGGGAAAACTGACCCTGGAGGGTAAACAGATGAAGAAAGTGAATAAATTAATATCTGAGGGAACGTTAAGATAAAAACTGGAACAAAAATATTATGCAAATCGCAGTACAGTTTATTTTCTACCTGAAATTAATATAGGCCTAAACGTTCTCACAGTTATTGCTGGATCTCTTTCGATATATATATATATATATTAATTTGAGGTAGAAAATAATGTCTCACTGCAATTTGATTATTCATTCTATTCGCATTTTTACCTTCACATTCCCTGAAACAATGATTTAATTTGTATTAAAAAAAGTACAGCTATGGCGGGACTCGAACTCACGTTGACGCGGTTCGGAGAAAAGTACGATGACCACTCGGCCACTGCTCCGCTTGTCTGCATTGCAACTTTTCAGGTATATACGCGTTTCATTAGAATCGGGGGATTCAAATTTTTCGGAAATTATTAGGTTGCAGACCTGACAAGTTTGAGTAAAATGTGTTCGCATTTTAGTGTCCTATCACCTCCATGTGGTCCGAAGCGGATCTTGCCTCATGATATTTGTCCTCACTGTTGGAAACTAACCTATTTTCAATATCGTCTAGCATCTTGTTCTTTATGGCTTTGGTAATTAGAAATATATATGTCCGACTCGTTGGCTGAATGGTCAGCATACTGGCCTTCGGTTCAGAGGGTCCCGGGTTCGATTCCCGGCCGGGTCGGGGATTTTAACCTTAATTGGTTAATTCCAATGGCCCGGGGGCTGAGTGTTTGTGCTGTCCCCAACATCCCTGCAACTCACACACCACACATAACACTATCCTCCACCACAACAACACGCAGTTACCTACACATGGCAGATGCCGCCCACCCTCATCGGAAGGTCTGCCTTACAAGGGCTGCACCCGGCTAGAAATAGCCACACGAAATTTAAATTTAAAAAAAAAATTTAGAAATATATCTTCTGACAACTCTACAAAGTAGTTATTTCTTAGTATGGGTCGTCCTTTGCCTTCTTCAGTTTATAAATAGTCTTCATACAGCAGTAAAGCTTCAAACTTACGTCTTCTACAAGCCTCCATTTTGAAATTTTAGTGGTTGTTAAGAGGTTTAACACAGGACTGCTGCCAGGTTAATTTAACACAAGTATTAACAATTTGTTAGAGTTAAAAATTCTTAATGAGACGACCATTTTGTTAAATTATGTGTTAAGTCTCCTTAACAATAGAGTTAACACTTAACATTCGTTGAGGAAACCGGGCCTAGATGTTCCATTCAACCAACCAAACCAACCAACCAACTTAAATAGTAATGAGAAAGATGTTCCCTCCTAGTTATCAACAGTTCATTGAAATGACACTGATCATACAGCGATGAGAATTGTTAACACCTACATATGTATTTGTACTACACTGTGAATTTTGAACTTTTTAACATATGGATAACACGAATTATATGTTGTCAACATCAAGCTCAACATAAGTGACCTACACTGCAGGAGTTCAAGAGTGCACAAAACTATTTTAAATGTCATCATCACAAGCATAAACTCATTTTAACAAGCTCTAATATAACAAATTGACAAGATTTTAAGAGTAGATGTTGAGAAACTTTTATGCTTAGGCTAATTAGGTTTTAAGATATTCATAGTTCTGTAGCTGAGGATGGCCCCATGCAGGGCTGAAGCTGGTACC
The DNA here is from genome assembly GCF_040414725.1 of Anabrus simplex. Lineage (NCBI taxonomy): Eukaryota > Metazoa > Arthropoda > Insecta > Orthoptera > Tettigoniidae > Anabrus > Anabrus simplex. The sequence continues at coordinate 1,221,060,841 of NC_090266.1, forward strand.
ATTACACAATATTGTGGAACAAATATAAATTGTATTGATTAGCAGGAACATCCACAAATCTAATTTTTTTAAATACAATTAAATGTCGACTAACAAGGGAAGGGTTTCACTTTACAAAGTAAAAAATTAAATTTATCCTCTTAATTCAATACAAAACATATTCCATCATTAGATGGAGCAATAAAATTCAAAGATGTTCCAGCTCGTTTGAGCCATCTTCAGTGAAATAAGGGGGGGTTAAAGTAATCTACATAATATAACCTAAAGATGCGCTAAAAACATAATGAAAGAACAAATGAAAAACAAAAAGACAGTTGGAAATAAAAAAATACCAATATACAATACTTACATCACAAGAACGAGCAATAAATAACTCACTGAGACAAGTACAGTGAACAAAGGGTTAATTATAAAACATTAATAAACCAAAAAAAATGCTAAACCTAAGAAAATAAAATAAAAGATAACAGAGGGAAATGAAACAATAAGTGCTATTAGTGAGGTTGCGAACCTCTTAGACTGAAAATTTTTAGTTAGATAACACTTCAAAAACAGGACGAAATCACTGTGTTGAAAATTCTTTGTAGAAACACCATCCCATGAATGGCTAGGAGGGGAGCAAAAAACTTGAGAAACCAAACTACATATCAAACTGTCAATAATAAAAATAGTAGTAGTAGTTGGCTTTATGTCCCACTAACTACTTTTATGGTTTTCGGAGATGCCGAGGTGCTAGAATTTAGTCCCGCAGGAGTTCGTTTACAAAACAAGAATCAGGAGATTTTTATACAAAAATAAGGAAAAATCAGGAGATACAATTGGTCAAAACTGCTTCTTCGACATGTCTTGTGCAATACAGGAGTACTATGGTATATATTATAACATTAATCGTCTCAAACCCCGACTGTTGCTATACAAGGCTACAAGGCTAAAAATTACACATATCCATTCCTTCACAGGAAGTATGTGAGTGAGATAACCAGTCCCTGATAAGTCTTCTGAAAATAGTATGAACTCATGCTCCACACTTGTGAATCAGTCATGCACTTAGATGCCATTACTCAGCAAATGCATAGATTAATATATTACATCACGATCCTGTGCAATTATGGAAAGCATAAAGCCATTTTTAGCTTTGTTCGTAGTACAGTGAGAAACTGCTGCCAACTATCAGACGCATGCGCACATTCCAATTCGTGTTCGTAGTAGTGATCATCAGAGTTGCTGACTACTAATGTGTTGTTCGTACAAGCTTTTCAAACTGTTGGAGAGCATCAAGCAAACCGTTGGAACAGTTTCTGATCCTGGACGAAAACTCTTTCAGTCAGCAAGTCAGGATATGCGCGCGTATACCCCAGTGCCATCAGTTAGTTTCATTACTGACCTGAGAATTACTTCATGGCCGTGATTAGATCATAACACATCTTCCTGTCAGCTGTGAAGTTAATTGATGTGTTGAATCCTGTGTGTCTGAAGTAGTTTATTTATTTATTTATTTTTTTTTTGCTAGGGGCTTAACGTCGCACCGACACAGATAGGTCTTATGGCGACGATGGGGCAGGAAAGGCCTAGGAGTTGGAAGGAAGCGGCCGTGGCCTTAATTAAGGTACAGCCCCAGCATTTGCCTGGTGTGAAAATGGGAAACCACGGAAAACCATTTTCAGGGCTGCCGATAGTGGGATTCGAACCTACTATCTCCCGGATGCAAGCTCACAGCCGCGCGCCTCTACGCGCACGGCCAACTCGCCCGGTGAGGTAGTTTAAGAACACTAAATAATGTCTGATATTGAGTCCAATGATTCAGGTGAGGTTTTTAGCCAGTCGAGCTGAAGTGATGATAATTTAGAGCTGCTTTTGGAAGTAAGACGGCAGCCCAAAAACGAAGGATATTTTGAGTATACGATTCCGCAGTATAATAATGACTTCGTTGAACATTTGAGTCAGCAGAGAAGTAGCAGAAAATATAGCAGAATGTTTCTCACTATCATCGTATTATCATCACCAAGTAGGTGAATTTGGGAAAATGTCCGCACTCAAGTTTGTTTTGGTGTTCCTATGGTTTGCTGGTCATGAATCTGCTGGATTTCGGGATGTTTCAGACCGATTCAATTTAACCATTAGTAGCCTACACAAGATTGTCCAAAGGATGACGTACTTTCTAAGTAATTTGTCTCGAGAAATAATCAAGAGAAACGTGAAATTCAGGCTTATTTCCAAGCAAATGGTTTTCCAGGCATAATTGGGGTTATAGATGGAACCCATGAAGTACTTTTACCCCATCAACACAGTACTTAATACTGAGAGGATTTTTACACTTGTGACATTCACTACCTTACTTTTCACCCTGTTTACCATCTGACCATTGTCTGCTGTCCATGTGGATACGAGAAATAAAGACCAATTGATAATAATACCAGTCAGAACAAAATACAAATTGACGGAGCCGAAATGTCTTCCAAATTGATAAGTGTACAATTGCTCCCCAGAAAAAGGAATGAGCGCATGGTACTCTACAAGCTCCTCGCAGTCACAACTTTCTCAGAAATAAGTAAATCTATAGATATGAATTTTGTTGCAATTCTCCAAACCATTTGTATGTATATGGAAGATGAGCTATATTTTGAAAATAATTGAAATGAAATTTGGTAGAATATTAAAAGGTAGGAACAAGGAATACCATACCTTTTTTTTTTTTGCTGGTTGTTTTACGTCACACTGATACAGATAGGTCTTATGGCGACGATGGGACAGGAAAGGGCTAGGAGTGGGAAGGAAGCAGCTGTGGCCTTAATTAAGGTACAGCCCCAGCATTTGCCTGGTGTGAAAATGGGAAACCACGGAAAACCATCTTCAGGGTTGCCGACAGTGGGGACATTCATTTTTTGAGCGGATTTACATCTTGGTAACGACATGATTTTTCTTAATGATTCCAATAAATGTTGGTAACTTTTCTCACTAATTTTTTCAAAGCACAGCCTTCGTTTCTCCTCTATTTCATTATTGTAGCTTGAAATACTTACTAAAATTCCAAAAATTGTTGAAAATTTTTGAGAAAATGTTTGAAAAATTTTGAATTCGATTTTTACATTTTTCTACTGTATAAAGTTTAGCCTGGTAAGCCATCTTACTTAAGTAGAGTAGAAGATTTCATTAGAAATAATAATAATCACCTCCATGAAAATGCACCCACATTTATGAATATAATGTGCAGTCCTGTTACATACAATACAGTGTGAAGCGAAATTCGCGCACTCGGGCGTCGCAGCGCGATTCCTCACATGCCAGCAATAAAAAAATATCTCCCACAAAAGTTCGTCCTGCAAATATATCCGGCAGAAAAAGGACGTTGAAGAGTGGCAATCTGGCAACACTGTAACCACATGTAAGGTAACTACCTCCGTCAGCACATGCTAGTCGTGCTGTACAGTTGGTGCAGTGGATAGAGTTTTGGGTTAGCATGCAGGAGGTCGAGGGTTCGATCCTGGGTTAAGGCGCAGTTTTTTTTTCTTTGCTAATTTCCATCGGACATTACATACTGTAATACAGTAAGACACCGCTTCTTAGATCACATGTATCCTACATTTACAAAATTTAGTAACGCTGATCACGTAATGCATCTAGTAGATGAAGTGGTGCGAATAAATTCATGCCCACGACGTGGAAAGAGCGTCTTTCAAAGCTGACCAATGAAAACGAAATGTTCGTGCATTTCTAGGATCGTAGTACGTAAGTGCAAATGGTTTCTAGAGGACGCGCTGCAATCGCTGTTGACGATTAAGATGCCAAATACCATACCATCTGGACTACATTTATGAAATAAAAAATGTACTCCTCTAAACAGGATCGACCCCCTCGACCTCCTGCATGCTAACCCAACACACTATCCACTGCACCAACTGTACAGCATGACTAATACGTGCTGACAGAGGTAGTTACCCTACATGTGGTTACAGTGTTGCCAGATTGCCACTCTTCAACGTCCCTTTTCTCCCGGATATACTCGCAGGACGAACTTTTGTGAGAGACATTTTTTTTATTGCTGGCATGTGGGGAGTCGCGCTGCGACGCCCGAGTGCGCGAATTTCGCTTCACCCTGTATATGAATGTAAAAAGTAGTAAAATTAAAAAATATAATAATAAAATAAAAACATGTGTACACCATTTTATTAAGATAATGATTTTTTTGTCCTTTTGCACTTGCAAATTCTGTCTCACTCATTTAAGCTAAATCTTGCCTGTACTGTCTTTCCATTTTCATTATTTCATTTCTTTCTTGAATTAGTCTATTTCTAGCCTTTCTTTCTTCAAAAATCCTTTTCTGCACTTCTAGTTTTTCTTCTATTTTCAATCTCTTGGCGTAGTACTCTTTTCTGTCGTTTTTCATTTCCTGCAAAATGTCTTTCAGTTTCCTTTTTGGGAGTTTCTTCGAGACTGGGGCCATATCTCGTCCTGAAGAGGTGCCAGGTTCAATCAACTGGCTTTCCTCAGCTCTGCACTGTACATTTCCAGCTTCAGGTAGATGTGAAATGGTTTCAGTAGACAGAGTTATTTCGGGGCAAATGTTCCTCTTCCCTCCTAAAATATCGAACATTTCTTCCGCAAACTCAAAATCCTTGCGTCCTCGGCCCGTCTTTTTCTTATTATCCACGTACTTCTTAAAATTTCTTTCTGATACCCTCCATCTATTTTCGCAATTAGGAGCATTTACATTAAGTTTGTATTTTAAATTTAATTCTTCGGAAATAAGTTCCCACATCTTAAAATTTCTGATCTTAAGTCTTCCCACTTCTCTCTTATGTTTCTTGTAGGAATCTTTTTTTTTTTTTGCTATTGGCTTTACAGCACACCGACACAGATATGTCTTATGGTGACGATGGGACAGGAAAGGGCTGGGAGTGGGATGGAAGCGGCCATGGCCTTAATTAAGGTACAGCCCCAGCATTTGTCTGGTGTGAAAGTGGGAAACCATGGAAAACCATCTTCAGGGCTGCCGACAGTGGGGTTCGAACCCACTATCTCCCGAATACTGGATACTGGCCGCACTTAAGCGACTGCAGCTATCGAGCTCGGTCTTGTACAAATCAAGCAATAACTTGGTGGTGTTATTACTCCACTTAACACACTGTGAAACATTTTCATCCAGATTTATCTCATGTGCTTCTACATTCTGATTAACTGCAGGGCTCTCTACTCCATGGAATACCAGGAAGTTGCTCAAGTAACCTACAAAATAAGTAAAATTACATAAATATAAGCCCACTTCTGTATTTATGTCTAAGCATATATATTTCAGATATTCAAACTAGTACTATTTAGTCATTTACGTTATCTTACCGTGTTCATCCATTTCAAAGCTTCAAGTTGAGAATAAAATCCAAATTAATTCGTTCAGTTCACAGAGTACATAACACAATCAACACCCAGGCAATACAACACGTGGACCAAAACAGCTAATGTCTCCAATCACCACTTCCGTTCGTAGAGGAAATCAGCTCGTCACGTTTCAAACGTGTTGCCAACCGCGCATGCGCATATGTTCAATAAGTCGAACTATCAACCTTTTATCAAGTAATAAATTAAAACTCACCAGAATTGTCTCCAAATGGCTCCTAAAATCTCTAGAAAAGACACTAGTTGCTATCTTTGAAATTCTGTCACTGAATTACTAAAAAAATACTCCAAAGCTAACGAGTAGTCTTTGGAATTGGCTAGACTAATGTGAACGACCAACAACATAGCACACAAGAACGAGAGATCGACAATCAATATACGCGCAGCGATATCAGGACGGGCGATTTACAGGTTTCAATAAACATTGCACAATCGCGTGTTTTGGTGGAGCAGAGAGGTGCGGGCTCCATATAAGGTAAAACTTTAAAATTAGAGCTATATTTCGTCCTCTGCTATTGTTTTTGTTTCTTTTCAGATGCTAAATTTTATCAAACAATTCGCTAAGCAAAAACAAGATTTCAGTTACAGAACTAGCTCATTAGTTTACGTACAATGAAGGAACAATCAGAATAATCAACAAATTGCCAATTAACAATCTGAGCTTGAAGTTCTCAATTTACAAATGTGACTGGCTACTCTCCACACATTACACCATTCAACATTTATATTACCATTATAATAAAATTTACACTTGACGTCCAGGCCTATCAAAGGCACAACCTACATGTTACAAATTCGAGCAGTATTCACGTCTTGTATGCTTTGAGAAAAACAACAGGTTAAAGTTACTGGCCCAAAAATCAAAATTGTGTGGAGGCAGACACTTGCACTCTTGGAAATTTGAAATTAAAAGCTTAAAATCTTATTTGGGCTTACAGCCCGAAGTTACAGAGGCAAAGCCTATGCTACTCAGGTGGATGGAGAAAATATTTAAGTTACAAAGTCATAGTCACCTCAAAATCAAGTTAATAGGTAACACGAGAGGGTAGAACACTCTATTCCTTGATTACATTTAAGGTCCTTTGGCTTGTTTGAAATTTACATCAGAAGTTGGAAATTTACATTTTAGAAAATTAAAGTTACATTATTAAAGATTGGAAACCTTCCCATCGAGCTAGCTGTCAAAAACTATCACTTAAGTCAGAACTGCCATTATCTTGAGCTGATGGACTTTTCGACGATGGACGAGGCACCTTCGCCTCCCTTCACAAACACACACTAGACTGGAGAGATGAATAAGACAACCTGGTCAAAAATGTGCCAGCTTTTATAGTCAATGGGAAAGTTCCAGAAAGCCTGACACACCCCCAATTTTGATTGGGTAATTAAATAAATACCAGTCCCTGTGTGATTGGGTCAAAAAAGTATATACACAAAATTTTCTATTGGCTAACATCTTAAGTTGGCAGGAAGAGATAGAAGGGTTTTAAACTTTAACACACCAAAAACGAAGAATAATCGACTCAATTTAGGAAACCTAGGCATACAAAATTACTTAACTATTTTAGTAGTCAATCTTCACACCAGAGGGCAAAACAAATTTATAGTATAGACATCTGTAGGGAAATGTCAAAACATTTTGTATTAGTTATTGTGCATTTTAGTTTGTAGATGGCATTTTCCAAGGTGCTTCATTTGAATGAACGGGGCGGATGTACCTTCTGGTACATTAATAAACGTAGATATTTCATTTGAAAGCGGCCAATAAGTAAAGGACTTCCAGCCACTGGCATACAAAGCCAAAATGATGGGATCTGAAAACAAATGTCTGAAGTTCACCAAAAAATAAGCTAAAATCAGGAGAAATAATCAAATAATCGGGAGGCGGTAAAACTGTCAGAAATCGGGAGTCTCCCGCCTAAATCAGGAAAACTGGCAGGTATGCATGCCAATAAATCCATTGATACGAAGCTTATGTATTTGAGCACCTTCTAATACCACCAGACTGAGCCAGGTGGGGTCAGAAGGTCAGCACCTCAGCCGTCTGTGCCACTCAGCCCACCTGTCAAAACAATGTACACGTAGGTGATTGTTCAAAAAGAAAATGATATGCAAAGCATCAGTACAATCACCACCACCACTGATCTGCATTTAGGAAAGTCCCCAAGGTGGCAGATTACCTAGTCTTTCCTTAAATAATTGCAAAGAATTTGGAAATTTATTGAACATCTTCATTGGTATATTACCCCCAATCCCTAACTCCTCTTCCTGTACACAAATATTTGCCCCAATTTGTCCTCTTGAATTTGAATTGTATCCTCAAATTATCTAGGTGTACTTGGAATTTAAGGCATTTCTTCAACAGTACCTTCATGTCATGTCAATCTGGTCAGTAATTAGAGTTTAAATCATTACTATTGCCACTTAAGTAGGCAACTTTACAAGCATATTACCCAGGAGTTCACTTACTCTTCTTTAATTTTGTTCCTTCGAACATTTAAATTAGGAATGTAGGTTTTCCGAGATTTTGGCTCTGTCTTCACCACAGGCATTCCTAGAGAGAGATCTCTGAGGCCACGAAATGATGCAAGGCGACTTGGAGATAGCGCAGACCCAGTTGTACTGCTTCTGTCAGACATTAGTAGATGAGGTCTAAAATCATAAAAATAAAACAGGACATAAAAAGACAGCATAAAACAATATACACAGGATTTTGAAAACTGAAGTCTGTAGCTTTATTAAATTGGCTGAAAAATCTCTTCTAATCATTATAGCATTGTACACTTAGTCTTGCACAGATGAGCACTCCAGTACAACATTGCTTAAAGAGTGTGTACTTCCACCGAACACAGTGCAGGCCGTTTGAAGTGCTGCTCTTTAATATCATCAGTCTTGAGTAACAACCACTACATTTACGCTTAAATTACAACACAACTTATGTCTGGAAGAACAGAAAATGTGTTTAAACAGTACAAAATGGACTAAGTTCCTGTCTCAGCAGTGATACTGGTGTGCATAGTTATTACTGCAATGTCAATAAACAATGCATTCTCTTTGTGCCATTTGTGATTGTGTCACATACCAGTTAGTCCCCAATTCCCCTCTGAACAGGCAGTCGTTCTCCCATGCAGTGTTAAAACACGAACCACACTATCATTTCGACATTATCCACGCCTTGCAACTGTGGAACAAGCCACCGTTCATGTAGACTGGTGACCACGATGTTCGGCCCCCTTCAGAGAGTAATCACCTTCGCTGACCCTGAGTTATAAAGTTACAGCGTTTGCACAACCTGCCAGTCTTGCAATCAAACATCACACTCTGCATCACTCCAACAAGGTACAATTGCTCTCAGAGCACTCCAGGATTATATGTAAACCACTGATTTATTACTACTACCACTCCCCTCGTGTGTGCTTCTACAATTGTAGGGGGTTAACCTCGGTTACCCTCTTCAATTGAAGATCCTCTGCATGGTGAGGGGGACTAGTAGCTCCTTTCTTGCGATGCTGAATGGAGCCCTATTGGGTAACCATTCGGTATACAAGGAGGAGGAAGCTAAAACACCACCCAACCCTACTGTAAGGTGTAACGCGACCCGTGCCAATGGGGTGCATGGCACATGGGAGATGTGTCTTGAACACAGCCTTCGAGATACTTGGTGCCCTCTCGAAGCAAGTAGCCTTACCCGGATATGCGGGGCTCTGCCTGGGCAGACAAATTTCCCTAGCTACTCGTGGGACCTACATGAGTACCGTAGCTACCAAAAAACCAGAGAGCTACCCTGGAGCCTCCGAGAGAAATACCAGCACGACAACAACCGATGGGGACTCTTCAGAGGTACCCTCGGATAGTATGACCTCCACAGTAAGAGAGCTCACTCTAGAGGTGGGCAATATTCTAGTCCAGAAGAAGAAGAAGAAGAAGAAGAAGCGGTCCGGCGCTGAGAAGAGGAGGTACAAGAAGGCTTTAAAGGCCCGGGAGCAGGCCAAAGAAGGCCTAACTCTTGGAGCTGAGAGGCCTTCTACTGCCACGACAGCAGGCGGATCCAATGGGCACAAGAGGTGGGACCCTGAAAAGGGCTCTGCTTCTAAGGCACAGAGGACTCCACCCACCAAGACGCCAGTGGGAAAACGACTCCTGTCGGGGGCAACCCCAGAAGAAGATTGGCAAGCCCACAAAAGACCCAAGGTGGAGTATGCCAGGATAGCTAAAGCTGGGATCAGGATGGCCATAGTGCCTGTAGGATATCCTGACCAGCAGCTAACTGAAAAACAGGTAGAGTCTGTGCAGGAGGCCATCACCAATCTGTTAGATGAGCTTCCGGAGCAGGGGCCCATTAAGCCTCAGTTCCTGGACTGCTATCTGTCGAGAGGTGCGGCCATCATTATCGCAGAGAATGACGAGACTGTATCATGGCTTTCTAGTCTTGTTACAGATATGCAACCGTGGGAAGCCAGGTTCACAATTGTGGGCATGGATAAACTCCTTTCCTATAAGAGAGTCATGGTTTGGATACCAGGACAACCAAAGGACAACAACGTCCTTTTGGGAAGAATGGCACGCCAGAACCATGGCCTAAATCCCAACAGCTGGAGAATCTACGACCGCAAGGAGGAGAAGAGAGGTGTCCAGCTTGTGGTCAGCATGGACTCCAGAGATGTGGAAAAAGTGGTGGGGAAGATCTTCTGCAGGGTGCATGTTGCTACCTTCACCCTGGTGGAGGGCAAATGTGACAAGCAGAGGATCAACCCCACCACAGACAACACAGACTAGCAGGGGCGAAGAGCGGGAGTTTGGACAGGAGCCAGGGCCAGCCAAGCCCCAGGATTCATCGTGGGAGACGGAGCTGCACGTTCCGTAGACCGCATAAGGTAAAGTATTGCATGAAAGTAAGGAATGATTACTTTCATACAAGCAAACATACAACATTGTATAGCAGCCTCTAGGGTACTTATAAGAAGTATCCAGAAAGGTAGGTTTTCGGTCGCCCTGATACAAGAACCCTGGCTTAGACAGGGGCATATCATGGGACTAAAATGTGCAGGCTTCACTTTATTCAGTGGAGTAGCAGAGGAGAAGCCTAGAGCATGTATACTAGTTAAGGATCATAACGCTTGGGCTATACCGGGCTTCATTACTAGAGACCTTGTAGCAGTTCTAGTGAGATATGAAGAGGGTGGACAGCCAAGAAACCTGGTTGTCTGTTCTGCATATTTCCCAGGAGACTCTGAATCTCCACCCCCGCCAGAGGAGTTCAAGAGACTGGTGATGCACTGTAGGAAACAAGGAATTAACCACATAGTAGGATGTGACGCCAATGCTCATCACAGAATTTGGGAAAGTAAATACACAAACCAAAGGAGGAGAGAATTTCATAGAATTTCTATGTACAACTGATCTTGAGATCATGAACATAGGTGAAACCTCTACCTTCATCAATAATAGGAGTGAGGGGATCATAGATCTTACCCTGGGTTCCATGGGAATCATACAGGAATTTAAAGACTGGAAAGTTTCTTTGGAGCCTTCCTTGTCAGATCATAGACACATTGTGTTTCATATAGAGCGCTCCTTCAAGATTATATCTTACAGAAACCCTAGACGAACCAATTGGACGTCTTTTAGGGAGGACGTGAGGAGAGGACTGGAAGGAGGACCCTCAAATATAATTAAGAACAAGGAGGAGCTGGAGCTCAGTGTGAGTTTTCTCACACAGACACTAGTTACCTCTTATGAATTAAACTGCCCAGTTGTTAAGGCAAAAAGAGTAACAGGAAGCTTCAAGTGGAACAATTATCTTGAACACCTGAGGAGAAACACACGAAGGCTCTGGAATAAATACAGGGAACTTCAAGAAAGTCTAGATTCTTATAAAGAATCACAAAGAAAGTACAAGTCAGAAGTCAAAAAGGCTTCTAAGAAATCTTGGAGATAGTTTTGTGACTCCATCGAGAGTCAACATGAAGCGGCAAGGCTTCATAAAATTCTAACCTTGGATGAAAGGGCAAGGCTGGGCTCATTGGAGTCACCTTCGGGTGGATATACATCCACAGAGAGGGAGACACTGAGCTTATTGCTTGATGCCCATTTTCCAGGTTCAGTAGTCACGAATAGTGAAGTAGAATAGAGCGGATCCTTCAGACCTGATAGAAGTGGTTGGAAGGAAGCCGCAGAGATTGTTATCCCAAGAAGGGTGAAGTGGGCATTAGAATCTTTTGCCTCTTATAAAAGCCCAGGAATGGATGGGATCTTCCCAGCACTTCTTCAGAAAGCGGGCGCGGTCCTTATACCATACCTGGTCAGAATTTTTACAGACTGTCTCACTATGGGGTACGTGTTCTCCTTGTGGCGTCAGGCGAAGGTACTGTATATACCTAAACCTGGAAGGTCTTCATATACTAGACCTAAGGATTATACACCCATTAGTCTAACGTCCTTTCTTCTCAACACTTTGGAAAGACTGGTGGATAGACATATCAGGGAGAAAGTATTAAGAGACTGTCCCCTGCATCCTCATCAACATGCATACCAACCAGGGAAGTCGGTTGAGACGGCACTACACCAGCTTGTTTCTAGGCTGGAGAGCACCTTGGATCAGCAACAACTTGCTATGGTGGTATTCCTAGATATAGAAGGAGCCTTTAACTACACATCTTTGGGCTCCATAGAAAGTCTAGAGAGAAGAGGAGTGAGCAGGATGCTCATAAAATGGATTATGGCCTCACTGCAGGGCCATCAACTGTTTACCCTCAACGCAGTAATGTTGAGAGCTAATATAGACAGGGGGTGTCCACAGGCCGAAGTATTATCACCAACATTATGGTGTCTGGTAGTGGATGAACTACTTACCAGGTTAAATGTTTGAGGAAGTTGCGCCCAAGGCTATGCAGATGACATTAGCCCAATGGCGGTGGGAAATTTCCCCAGTACGGTTTCAAAGCTCGTACAGAGCTCCCTACGTAGGGTGGAAAGATGGTGCCACGACACGGACTTGTTGGTTAATCCCGACAAGACGGAGCTCATGGTATTTACCAGGAGGAGGCTAGACGGACTGTCAGAGCCTTTCCTATTTGGGAAAAAATTAGTTAAGACAACCTCAGTTAAGTACCTAGGGGTAATCCTTGAAGCAAGACTGAGTTGGAAGAAACATACAGATCATAAGGTGGATAAGGCTCGCAAGATTAGGTGGGCCTGTTGCAGGGCCGTCAGGAAGACTTGGGGCCTAGGACCTAAGGTAGTCCAGTGTCTCTATATTTCTACTATACGGCCCACGATCACCTTCGCATCTTTAGTCTGGTGGCCAGGTTCGGAGAGTAAAACTGTGACCACCAAGTTAAACAGTGTCCAAAGACTTGCATGTCTAGGAATAACAGGGGCACTGGATACTACACAGTTATGTGCAATGGAGGCCATCCTAGGTCTTCTCCCCTTACATTTATATGTTAAGGAAATAGCAGGAATGAGTGCTTACCGCCTCTGGACACTTGGAGGATGGTCCTTCAAGAATCCGAATAGAGGTCATGCTTCATGCTTCTATTCTTACAAGGCTTCACCACACCTGCCCTACGACGATGATCGGGGACCTGATGAAGCCTAGTTTGAATCTGAATTATAAGTTCACAGTGGTGATACCCACAAGGGAGGAGTGGGCCGCGGATGCTGGGGTCCGTCTTAGGTCTGGGGGCTGTACATGGTACACAGATGGCTCGCGGACAGAGGCGGGCACAGGCGCCAGGGTGTGGGGGCCTAAGACAAGGCTCTCCCTTCCCATGGGCAAATATGCTACTGTTTTCCAGGCCAAGTATATGCAATACTGGTCTGTGCTGTATATATATGGAACATGCCTGACATAGAAGATGCATCACCATTTGCAATGATAGCCAGGAAGCGTTAAAAGCACTATGCTCAGTTAGACCAACATAAAAAATGGTATGGGAGTGCCAAAGGATGTTAGATCAACTGTGTGAACTTAGCTCAGTTACCCTGTTATGGGTCCCTGGGCACACAGGAATCAGTGGAAACTAAGAAGCTGACAAACTAGCGAAACAAGGCTCAAAAGGTCCTTTCATAGGACCAGAGCCCTTCCTAGGAGTGTCACTCCGAAGTATGAAACTGGTAATATCCCAGTGGACGAACCAGTCTCACCTAGACATTTGGAAGAGGCATGGCAGGCACGTGAACTTATCAAAGGGCCCAGCGGAAGTTATAAAAAGGTCCTGATAAATCTGAATAGGACCAGAACGCGAATGGCAATTGGACTGTTGACAGGCCACAATACCTTACAGAGACACCTACACATCATGAAAATCAGTCAGGATACGATGTGTAGAAGATGCGGTAGGGAGGAAGAGACCTCCGCGCATGTCAGTGTGTCAGTGCGAGGCTCTTGCAAGCACTAGATATCGATATCTTGGCTCACATTTTGTGAGCCTGGAAGACATCAGGAATGCCAACATCCGGACACTGATATCCTTTATAGGAGCACTAGGGCTGGACTAGGCAAACCCATTTAAGGGACACAAAGGGTCTTCACAGACCTACGTATGGAGCCCTGCGAGGGCAGGACTCACCCATTCTCTATCTATCTATCTCTATCTACTACAGTCAAACGTCTATAACTCAAATTTTCATTACATCAAAAAAGTTTGTTTCCCAATGGAATCTTACATATTTTACATATTATATATTTTCTGTAACTCAAAGTTCCATTACCCGAATTATTCAGCATCCCTAAGGATATTTCAAGCCCAGATGTAAAATATTTTCCTCTAACTTGAAGTTATGCAAAACATTATGCTTATGCATACTTATATTATCCCCAAATGTAACTACTGTAGCTTCTGTAGTAAGAACTAGAAATTGCCATCTCCTTGTAAATGAACAAGTATTCCCTGCACTTTAGTGTGTGTTCCACTACCCATGCCACAGCATCTTAACGGCAGTGTACTTCATAACATGGCAGAGCAGTTTAAAACTCTACATTAGACTTCACTGTAACCTTCAGCACAATGTTACAGTGAAAAAGGCAAAGGACGTGTTTTCAAAGGTATGAATTATTTCTTATTCGGCCATCGAGGCTAAGAGAACAAGAGGGAGACAAGCCAGGATCAAACTTGCCAAGATGAGTCAGAAGGCAGTGCCTCAACCATCTGAGCTACTCAGATTGTAGGTAAATTACAGCTGGGAACAATTGCAGAAGATAAAGGCTAAACTAAGAATAAACTTGATGAATGAAGCTGTGCGTATACACTAGGTTCGTTCCAACACACAAGTTTCTGATGGTCACCAGCAGCTTTATGCATCGCCCTGTGCGCATGCGCCGGTTTGGGATTGGTCAGCGGCTGGTCCCGAACTAGATCGTGTTGGAACACTTCCTGGACAGCAATCTGACTTGTAAACAAAGAGTTTAGCACGTATTTAGTATTACCTTGCCCTGTTTAGTTGTTTGTAGATTCATGTGAAAAAGGAAAGGGTAAGTTACTGAAATACTGATGAAATTCAATATACATAGAACACTGTCCAACAAATATTTTAAAAGTCAATAAAGCATGACATACACATGGTTTATATTAGTTTTAATTGGTTAGGGAGGGATATTTGCCTCCAAGCCTTAGGCCTGTATTTCCCTGTTAAGGATATAAGTAACTTGGATCATAGAAATTTTGTAATCTTTGATATAAGAACTTGGATGAAACATAAATGTTCATACCATATCTAAACATCTGTGATTAAGTAAATAAAGCGAGATAGCGAATGATATTAAAGGAGATTATGGTTGAGGATGTAAGGAAGGAAATAAACGTTTTCAGCTCCCAATATTCGGCAAAAAATACTGTCTAAGGGAACTGCTAATATTGTCACATTTTTGTTAGGCATAGTAAATCTCAAACTACAAACGAAAAAATACATTTACAACCTGCTTTACGTCGCACCGATACAGATAGGTCATGGTGACGATGGGATAGGAAAGTGATAGGTGTGGGAAGGAAGCGACCGTGGCCTTAATTAAGGTACAGTCCCAACATTTGCCTGGTGTAAAAATAGGGAAACCACAGAAAACCATCTTCATGGCTGCTGACAGTGGGGTTCAAACCCACTATATCCTGAATGCAAGCTCACAGCTGCGCGCCCAACTCGCTCGGTATAAAAATAAATACACTTGCACGTTCTTTATTATTTATCATCATAATTCACTATTTTCAAAGGTCACTGTCACAACCTCCGGTTCATAGAGTCGCGAGATCAATTCCTGGTCAGGTCTGGTTAATTCCACGATTGCGGGAACTGGGTGTTTGTGTTCGTCTCAATACATGCTCTTCATAGACACAACTCACTACCAACCAACCAACCAACCAACCAACCAACCAACACGTAATAGCAAATATATCCCTCCACAACATGCGCAACACAGTTCGCTCCCAGGCCCCACTAGGGTGAGAGGAAAGCAATGGAACAAGTGATAAGTAGGTTTCCATTTTGATGTACCAGGATTACCTACAAGTTTCAAATTACTAATTAACTTTTATGTGCCCATGACCCTGTCATTTTCTACCATTAGAAAAAACAACTAGAATAATCACTACTGAGTTTGGACAGTGAAATTAGAATGACACGATTAGAAAGAACCTCGAGAATTCCACGTGCAACAATAAAACTTAGGCAAATAATTTTCTCGCTTCCATGGCGCTCATAACTGCATATCCAACTCGTCTTCACTGGATAAAGATTCAACGAAATCCCCATACCTTTCCATTTTTATTGCATATTTATTAATTAATTTAATTAATTTAATTTAATTTAATTAATTAATTTATTAATTATTGCTAATTTAATAATTTTTACTTATTTATTACTAGCTGATGTACCCGTGCTTAGCTATGGGATTCTCAGAAAGACTGAATTTGTGGTTTTCCTAACTGAAGTCATCATAGATCATTACAAAAACGTCAGTAGGAATGTAGCGATTAAAAGCAATGTTATTACGTAAAATACTCGATCAAATGAAAAACTACAGATTTTCTCACTTTTAACGAACAGTACTACGGTTACAAGTAACTATTTTCATTTTGGTTCCGTATTGAAGTTGACGTATGTCTCAAATATTATTACAATATTTTAACTCCACCTGTTCAATACAATACAATACAATACGATCCACTATTTCATATGGTCAAAATTTTATACATAATACACAAAAGTCAATGGTACATGTTTCACCCTCCTTTACGGGCATCATCAGCCCATATCAATCTTAAAAATAATCATATGGAGTCATTCTAATCTTATAAATTATAGGGTAAAATGTTGAAAAATGATTTCGTAAAACATTATACAATAACATCTAAAATAACGATAATGCACCAAAGTATGTTAAAAGAGAGTAAATTAACTGTTTTTGAAGATTAAAACGTGGTTAAACATGAATTTTGAGAGTTTAAAACTAAAATGGATCCTTTTTTTATAATATCATTAAGACTGTAATGGCCTTGAGTGTAAACACAATCATCATAGGGGGATGTTTCTTCAATTCCCATAGTTTGAATCCAAGATGGTAAAATCACTGTCAGTTATTTAAAACGGAAGTGTGAACGTAATAAACACGTTAAAATGTATACAGTTGGTATATCTGAAAGTAGAAAAGAAAATGGAACTTGTAGAGGCGTTGCTAATGATAAAACGTATGTCAAAGCTAGCGACATGTACCATTGACTTTTATGTATTATGTATAAAATTTTGACCATATGAAATAGTGGATCATATTGTATTGTATTGAACAGGTGGACTTAAAATATTGTAATAATATTTGAGACAGTACAACGGTGCCGATCTAATGGTCCAAAGTTCCAGAGCTGGAATGACCAGGCCACAGACAGCCGTGAACACTTCCCTGCCATTATTCCGTTAAATATGCACACTTCTTATTCCAATCAATGCCTCATAATAGGGATTGAATAGCTCGAATGCTATAATGAACCAGTGTGTTACGTACCAGCAGTATCGGAAAATTTATGAAACAGAGGAATGGCATGCTAAAGAAGAAAGTTACCTAACTCCCCAGCTTCTTCCCGCCAATATTTAGGCAGACTGTTGCACTTCTACGACTGGGTGAGTTGGCCGAGTGGTTAGGGGTGCGCAGCTGTGAGCTTGCATCCAGGAGATAGTGGATTCGAACCCCACTATCAGCAGCTCTGAAGATGTTATTCTGTGGATTCCCATTTTCACACCAGGCAAATGCTGGGGCTGTACATTAATTAAGGCCAAGGCCGCTTCCTTCGCACTCATAGCCCTTTCCTATCCCATCATCGCCATAAGACCTAACTGTGTCGGTGCGACGTTAGGCAAATTTTAAAAAAATGCTTGGTACACAGCAGTAATCCTATCTATCGGAGATGAGTGGGAACAGAAGACAAAGATCACAACAAACAATGGTCAATGTAATGTTATTGTTGATCAATTTTATGAGCTTTCTATATTGTAGTTCTTCACATTTAGTTTTCTTTCGACTCTGTGATATTAGAGCGTCTTGTAAAATTAATTATAGCGTAGACTATAGTTCCTTTTTCTCCTAATTTAAACACCAATTTTCATTAAATCCTTTTACCCATTTTCTCGTGACTCGGCGCTGATAATGACTTAGTAACAAAAATCCAAATTCATTAATATCTCTGATCATAGCCAGTATGGTAACAATGTATAAGACAAATAATCGGAACTTAAGTTATGTAGTATTTATCGATACGACCACTAATATCATAATTATTTGCGAATTAAATTTTAGGCCTACCCCTAAACTACCCCATTTCATTCAGTGTGAATAAAATTATTTATGGCCTAGATTATAGTGACTTATTCCCAGACTTTGCATACCTTTTCATTAAGATAGAACCACTAATAACAAACATTTGAGAATTTCATTGTAGGCCTTCCCCTAAACTATCATTTTTCTCAGCGTGAATACAACTATGTATGGCCTAGATTGTAGCGACTTATTCCTCGACTTCCTCTACCGATTTTCGTTAAGATACAACCTTTAATAATAAATATTTGAGAATTAAATTTTAGGCCTTCCCCTAAACCACTATTTCACTCACCATGAACAAAATTATTTATGGCCTAGATTATAGAGACTTATTCCCCGACTTTGTATACCGATTTTCATTAAATTCTCTTCAGCCGTTTTCTCATGATGCGTGTACAGACGGACAGAAATTACGGAAAAGTAAAAAGTGCATTTCTTTGTTACTGTGGGCACGACTGATACAGAAATACTATCCTTTTTAAACGTACAGAGAAAACTCTTTATTAATAATAATGTGATTTGTTTTACGTCCCACTAACTACTTTTACGGTCTTCGGAGACGCCGAGGTGCCGGAATTTAGTCCTGCAGGAGTTCTTGTACATGCCAGTAAATCTACCGACACGAGGCTGTCGTATTTGAGCACCTTCAAATACCACCGGACTGAGCCAGGATCGAACCTGCCAAGTTGGGGTTAGAAGGCCAGCGCCTTAACCGTCTGAGCCACTCAGCCCGGCAAAACTCTTTATTGTATATATATTTCTACTCCTCAATTCACATATACCTTCACAGAATTCATTAACAGATTTAGAAATAATTATTACCACTTACAGGTTATGGCAATGTTAACAAACCACATGTAAGAAGAACAAGGAACAGAACAGGAGTGGAAATGCACGTGGTCTGTCCAGCGAGTTTCCTCTCTTGCGCATGTATTCCATTGCGCATGTCCGTACTACCAGTTCATGCCACAGGCCACGGACAAGTTCTGGCGGTCAGTAACTGCAGTTTGAGGTGTGTTGGAATGCCGAAATTGAGTATGTGCATCAGGCCGGGATTGGTTTGGTGTGTGTTGGAACGCTTTCTCTCAACTGCGCATGCATCGGATGGTCAGGGACTTGTGTTGGAACGAACCTACTGGCTTCAGTGGTGGGGTCATGCAAGACAATGGAGGAAGACAGGTTACCTGCAAGAACAATGGATTCAGCCATCGAGGTTAAGACAAAAACATCATGATGAATGAATGGATGAATGAATTTACAACAATCAGCAATTCAAACTTACAATAAGTTACTGAAAGTTAAAAAAAATTTCCTACATCGAACCACCGACTAGAATTCAAAAAGACGACAATGAACAATGAATATGAAAATTTTTTTTTTTTTACTATTTGCTTTACGTTGCACTGACACAGGTATGTCTTATGGCGACGATGGGGTAGGGAAGGCTTAGGAATTGGAAGGAAGCGGCCATGGCCTTAATTAAGGTACAGCCCCGGCATTTGCCTGGTGTGAAAATGGGAAACCACGGAAAAACATCTTCAGGGCTGCCGACAGTGGGGCTCGAACCCACTATCTCCCGATTACTGGATACTGGCCGCACTTAAGCGACTGCAGCTATCGAGCTCGGTGAATATGAATTTCAAACAATCAGTGGATCCAATCCGAATGAGCCACCTTCCCAGAAACAATAGTATTACTGACCAAGGGACTGCTTCCAAAGCACAATCTTTGCTTGTTGTCTAAAGTAGTCCGAAATCCAGGTCATGGCCCATCATAATCGCTAGTAAAATAGAACCATGGTATTTCTTATGTTGCGGTACTACTCAAAAGTACTGTAGCGAAGACCCACGGTGTTCCACACTTTATAGTACTAATCACAAGTATTGTACGTCACACAGGTAACGCTCACCTATGGTGTTTCTCACATAATGGCGCCACTCATAGGCAATGCAAACATATGCTGTTCCTCACATACGTGTACTAATCACAGGCGCCGGTATTCCCATGGTGTTCCTCACATAGTGAGAACTGATCACAGGCAACGCAGACCCAAGGTGTGCCTCATATAGTGCTACTAATCACAGACAATGCCCAGACCCACGGGGTGTGTCACAAAATGGTACTAATCACAGGCAACGTAAGCCTGTGGTGTTCCACATATAGTGGTACTAATCGCGGGTACTGTAAACCCACTCTCTGCTGCAACTAATCACAAAGGTGCGACGTAAAGCCACTAGCAAAACTAATCATAAACCTATTGTGTACCTAATATAGTGGTACTACTCGCAAGTAAAGGCGCCTCATGGTGTTCCCAGCATGATGGTACTAATCACAAGTAATTTCGTGGTTCCAATTCAATCATCCCTTGGTAGCCCCTTTACGACAGGCAGGGGATACCGTGGGTGTAGTCTACGTCTGCATCCCCCACCCACAGGGGGTAGAGAGAGAGAGGGGAAAAAGGAAAATGCGATCCGACACTTCGACAACTGAAGTATCAGACAAAGAAAGATAAGGACCACGAAGGGTGTGAAAAAGAAAGATTCCCTAGCCTCAAATGCTCTAATACCGTTGAGGTTGGAAACGAACAAGAGTTGACCAAGGGAGGTCGGACAGGATAGATGAAAGTGAGGAGCCTGGCACAAGAAAGTGGAAGCAATGCCAGGACTCTGCTAAGGGACTCGTGGTCGTCAATCCACACTCCCAAGCTGAGAGCTCCTGGGGCCCCTTTTAGTCTCCTTTTACGACAGACAGGGGATGCCATGGGTGTATTTTTCATCTGCATCCCCCACCCACAGGGGGTACTTGCGAAGAAGACTGACAGACGGTATATTATCAATGACCGCACTAGCTAAACAGACAAGATGGCGATATTTTGTCGATGAAATTAATCTAAAATATACTTTTCAAAATAATCCTTTCATAATAATATGTTCTTTTTTATTTTCCCGTGGAAAATAGAATCTTTTTCAAGACTTAAAAAATCAAAAAGGACTCTTAATCACAAACTGTTACTGATTTGGGAAAGGAGAAATCCCACCAACACGTCGGGCTAGTCTGTTACAACACCTCGTCTTTTTCAGCACACTCTTTTCAAACATGCCTGCCCTGAAACTGTTAATAATAAGAGGTGAGGGTATAAACTAGCCTAAAGAGGATTGTGGAGCCACATGGTTAATTCACAGGAAATTGCAGACTGAATGCTGATAGCCACTTATTTTTTTTACAACAAATTTGCCTTACATTGCACCAAGGCAGATAGGTCTCATGGCGATGATATAGGAAAGGGCTATGAACAGGAGAGAAGCGATCGCAGCCTTAATTAAGGTATAGCCCCAGCATTTACCTGGTGTAAAAATGGAAAACCAGAGGAAACCATTTTCAGGGCTGCCAACAGTATTGTATAGTTCTATTTACCTAACAAATCTATCAGCTCAGGAAATCTGCTCCTGTTTGGTGCCGGACAATACCTTTCTTTGTTACGTTCAAATCAGAAAATGTGCAATTCCACCAAATTTGTGTTCATAAACATATCAATATTTTGTTTCTAAGGTACTTTACAGAATAACATCAACCTTAAAACATACATTCTTTTTTTTTTTTTTTTGCTAGTTGCTTTACGTCATACCGACACAGATAGGTCTTACAGCGACGAGCATACATACATACATACATACATACATACATACCTTGCATAAGCAATGTAGAAATACACACACTCTGAAGTTACATAAAACACTTTACACCAAAAATGAGATTTTGACAACTCGAACAGAATTTCACCCTCTATAAACCTATTTTACTAACACGTACAGTATATACAGTGCATTTGATAACTTTCAGGTCCGTTCATAAGTATTCGGCATTGGAACGTTGACAAGTGTGATAATTGAAAGAGCTCGAACTGATCGCTGTAATAAGAGGAGTGCATTCGATTACTGCCTGGTCAGTTCATACGCATTCAGCGCTGGAGCCACAATTAAATCTTGATAACCATTCGGAAGTAGTTAGATCTAAGGGGCTAGACCCTTGTGACGGCACATTTGAATGTCAGGAGAGAGCGCGATCATACATGTAGCAACGAATCGATATGGAAGATGATCTCTCGCATTCAATACAAAAGTTGAAGGCTTGTGTATGAATATTGGTAACGGAAAAACTAACACACCCAAATTTGTTTGTAATAATGGATCAATCGGTAAAAGGGTTCTCGTAACTGAAGGATATTGCACAGATTAATGTAGGAATTTCATTACAACGGGGTTCTCTTCTACTGCACTACAGCAGCCACGGTCGGATGTGTATGTGAGCCCGACATCCCACCTTAGCTCTAAATCCCTCTTCTGCCTTGGATCACCTTTACCAAGCTTATGTCTTTTTCATAGGTTCTTAATGTCCCATAACCATGACCAATGGAAATAAATACTTGAGAATTTTATCATTTCCTTGTGCTAAATGCAGTTTCTGCCCTAATGTGAATTACGTTAAATTGAATATAAAATGGTATTACTCCCATGGAATAATTTTCGGGACTTGAAATTTCTTTTGTTAAATGCTGGTTTACGCTAAATAGATGTCACACAAAACTGGGATTATACTGTATCATTATTACATATTTGCTTTATCTGCCTGAATTTCCACAAGGATCCAGAATACTACAATAAGTTTATTAACTGAGAGGATCATCTAAGAGAGAAGGCTGAATACAATTCTGATTAAAAATGTATATACCTGCAGTATTATTTATCATATGAAAAATAACTCCTTCTTCCCCCTCCTAATGTATAGCGGGTGCTGGATTGGATTCCAAAACACATTTTTGATCTGTCAAAACACATCAGCTGTGTGCAAGTTGATGCATTCTACCAAGTTTAATTGCGATCATCTGGTCCAACCCCTCGTGTGATCTCCATTCCTATAACAAGGTACACTCATGATCAGGAAAATTCCAGGTGGAAAGGGAAACTGGTAACGTTTGGAAGTACAATTTGGCCAACCCTGAGCATGGAGAAGAGAGGAGGGCGGGAAACATCATGTGTCTCTTCCAGGAGGTGTGGCTTTGTGTTTTTACTGACCCTTCACCCATTATCCCTTCCTTTCTTCTCTGTTCATCAAACCACGCTGTGCGTTCTACACTCTGGTTACGCACATTCTGGCTACACTGGCCTTTCCTAATCAAGGAAAACAACTGTAATTTCATTCTGAATAAATGTGCACGATGTAATCCCTTCCCAATACATATGGCATTGAAGTGTTTGATCAGCGCTGATAACTTCCTAGGAATGGTGTTTCAAACACCCTTGCATCTCTGATGTTCGTAAGTATTTAATGCCAGGTTATTTTTCCTTTGGTTGTTGATGATAGATTATTTTTATTATAAATACACCCTTTGGGAAATAAACTCAGCAGTTATTTAAAATTCAACCACATTATAAAAGTGGAAAAAATGGTCAAATAAGAAGGAATATTTTTATATCACTTGGCACTTCATGTAAAGAAATGAAAAGACTGACCTCCTTAGCACATTTTTGCCTGTGAATAATGGACCTTTAATGTATTTGCAGCAATATAGCAACAGCACCTTGACCCATTTGAATACTAATAATGATCAGTCTCGCATGAATAAGGATATGTCATGTAATTTAGTGTCCCCAAACTGCTAAAACATTGGAGTTGTATACTGATGTTAAAATGCTTCAGTAGTCAGCAACTTGTAAGTTCTCATTGCATTTACTCTACTGCCTTACTGCCATCTCTTTTGACAGTCTGTGCACAAGGGAAAAGGAGTGTGGGAAGACACGGATACAACCGTTTGTATGCAACAGAGGTGACCAGGGGACGCACTGTAGGTACGTGGTCGTCCAATATCAAACACTGCTGAAGTGGTCGGACACTCAGAAAACAGTGTTTAGTATTAGATAAGAAGATACTAGGAAGAGGGCACAGAGGGCCTTAAAACTCTCAGGAAATCAGGGCAACCTAAGAAGGCAACTAGGGGACAAGACAGCTAGTCAGAAATGAAACTGCTTTCCTATTAACAAAGTAATAACAAACCATTCAGTTTTCATTTTCTCATTATTACTTTCCTCCAATTATTTGAATGGCTATAAAATCATTTTTGTAGAAAACTAGTGCATTGTTTAAGATTATACTCTATT
Source organism: Anabrus simplex (assembly GCF_040414725.1). Lineage (NCBI taxonomy): Eukaryota > Metazoa > Arthropoda > Insecta > Orthoptera > Tettigoniidae > Anabrus > Anabrus simplex. Next base: position 1,221,085,189 of record NC_090266.1, read on the forward strand.
TTTCAAATTATTTTTAAATACATTTACTTTTATTTACTTTTTTTCTTAAAAATGCTCTCCTTTGTTTCTTTAAATAATTTTATTATGTTATTATGTGAATACCTTATTACTATTCGCCTATCATTCTTTTTTTTTCCCCCCCTGGGATTGTGAAGAACATTCTTCATTTACAAGTCTTTTAAATGTAAACATTGTCTATGTGTCTATTAAATATATAGGAAGAAGCATGGTATGATATTTCATTAAAAGAGTATATCTTAATGAAATACTAATTGCCTTACTAGTTCTTAGTGAGGGTTACCTTCTTTCATATTAATTTCTTGCATCCAAATTTGATATCTGTACATATTTTAGTGCAAAATATATCAATACTTCTTTAGACAGTGTTTGCAAAATTATTAATGATAATAAATTTATTATTCAATAATAGTGCCTGTGTGATAGGACATATCATTTGCCAGTGATAGTGAATTGGTACTTATAAAAGCAATATTGCACAATACAGACTGTATTAGTTGTGAAGAGTGTAAGAAGCAAAACGCTGATCAACGGCCAATAAAACGCTGATCAAAGGTCAATAAAGGGGAGTCTGTGTGAAGTATTTAGTGTCGTTAAGAATCAAGAACTACTGTTGCATGAAGGTACTTAGCCTAAAAGAAAATAGGTTAGGATCAAAGCTTAGACAACATTGAAATGTAATAAGTAGTTCACAAGACCACCGCTAAAGACATCTTGGAGCAATAAGATTGTGGAACTGTCACTCCAGTTGTGAGGAAACAAGACTAGAGCGCAGTTATACACCTACCGCTAGTGTGGGTTGTTTGTGTAATGTTCTGGTGATAAATGGAAACATCTACTAACACAATCACACGTGATAAAAATCAAATGGTTACTCCGAGCATCGACTCATCAAATAAATTGAAAGAATCAAATGATGTCTCGTGAGATACCGACCTAATAACCCTGTCTACAGCTGTACAACAAGGTGAGGGAGAGGGAGGATGGAGAACAATGGACATATTGAAGGTGAAAGTATTAGAATGACTAAGCAAGTACCAAACATGGTCGAGGCGGCAGAAGCACAAAACAAAGAGCATGTGTTTGTAACATTAGTCAATGAGATTAAAGAATGCGACAAAATTAAATGGATCGAAAGATTGTAGCAGACGACTGATGCACAGTTTAGCAGGATGCCCCGAGGATGGTGGCCGAATATAACCAAAGAGCTTCAACAATGCTTTGACCAAGGAGCTCGTCAAATTGATGTCAGGAATTTATACAATCGATTCAGGCATAAGAGTCAGAATACTAATACATGTGAAATGGACAACCTCAAAGAAAATAATGCAATAGAAGTGCCATCTATGGTGAAGAACACAGACTTGTTCCTCAAGGTGAAGCGAACGTTATTGACAAATATTGATGAATATTGTAAGAAGAAAGAGGCAAAAAACAAGAACTAAGATAGTATTTAGCCAGGAAATAAATCCAGAAATATTCGAAATGATGAATGTAATCATAAAAACAAAATGAGCAGAACAGCAAATGAATGGTGTGTTGTATGCATGCCAACAGATGTATGAGAAAATAAGATATCTGGCTGATAAAAGCTCTATCGAAGCCAAGATCAACAAATTGAATAGAAAATTGGAAATAACTGACGCCCACCACCCAAATGAAAGATCAAGTAAAGAGATGATTAGAATTTGTACAGAAAATCAAATTCATTCAAACAAGAGTAGTGATATTCAGAAGACGCGTGATGCAATTCTTAAGAAAATAGCTATTTACAAGAAGAAGATAGTGATAGCTGAAAATTGTATAGCATTTAGAACACAAACAGAAAGTTTGAGTTCTATAGGAAGACCTATCGTGACCTTGAGGGAGACAGATTTACAGTAAGTAAAGATATCAATATTGAAGAAACCAAACGCTTTTGGACTACAATTTGGAAATATGATGAAAGACAAGATTATGAACAACTGATCCAAGAACCAAGTCCAGTGGAAGTGAAGATAGACATGGATAGAGATAAGATAAAAGAGGTCATATCCAGGTGTATGAAGTACCTAGCGAACTGGAAAGCAACAGGACCTGATTTTGAATATAATTACTTTCTTAAGAGAATGTATGAACTTACATGAGAGGTTAGAACAACTAATCTACGAAGTATTTCAAAACCCAGACTTGATCGATGAAGAGCTTTATGCTGGGATAACATTTTTGATTCCAAAAGTCCCGAATGCAAACATACTGCAGCTCCTGAGCCCAATTACATGCCTTTCAAATTTATTCAAATTAATTAGCAAAGTGTTTGCGGTAATAGTCAACGATTTCTGTGACGTGAACAATATTATTTCAAGTAATCAAATGGGAACACGCAACCGATATCAATCCGCTAAGGAACAAGCGCTTATAAGCAAAATCATAAATGAAAAGTACAATAATAAATTGTGTACTGCTTGGGAAGACATTCAGAAAGCATATGATTCGTTGTCACATACATATCTCATTGAATGCCTGTGGAAGATACATATGCCAGAAAACATCATTAAATTTGTCAATAGGACACTTGGCAAACAGAACAACATTAACATGTGGAAATAAAGTGGTTGGTGACATGAAAATAAATAGAGGAATATTACAAGGAGATGCTCTATCACCCAAGTTGTTCGTAATTGCTATGGAATTGTTGAGCAGAATCTTAAATAAGAATTGTGAGAAGATCCAAGCAAATGAACATGGAAGAATTGAGTACAACCACCTCATTTTCATCGATGATATTGTTTGCCAAAGATGCTCAGACATTGAACGAGCTGAGCCAGTGGACGAATCAATGTCTCAACAAAATGGGTTTTACAATCAATCAGCAGAGGTCAGAGAACAATATCAATTCAAACCATATCTTTGGAGAGAAGGTAAATGACGTGGAAGGATACAAATACCTAGGAATATTAGAAGACTCGAGAAATGTAATTAAGCCCGAGAATAAAGTTATCATAGCCAACAAGATTGAATCACGGGTAACAAATGTATGCCAAACAAAGTTGAACACAAGAAACCTGTTTGCAGCAATAAATGAGTATGTGTTGTCAACCATTAACGAAGAATTTAACAACATTGATCTGAAGGTGAGAGAACATAATATCGTCAGAACAGCAGGTAATATGAAACGACTGTACCTGAAAAGAACCGAGTTAGGAAGAGGACTACAAAATGTTTCTGAGAAGGCCAAATTGATTTTATTTTAACTATGTAAATATTTGTCAACAAACACAAGAACGAAGTTTATCGCAGAGAGTGAAAGAAGAAATGCAACCCGCCTTGGACTGATTGAAGAACATTTGATGATGATGATGATGATGATGATTATGATGCTTGTTGTTTAAAGGGGCTTAACTTCGAGGTCATCGGCCCCTAATGGTACGAAATGAAATTACAAAAAGTTCAAATTAATCCACTGACAAAAATAAAATAAAAAATGTCATGAAGAATAAATGGATGGACATGAACCCAACAGAAATAAAAAACAAACAAACAAAACAGTGGATCAGACTCAAAAAAAGATCGTAAATAAAGGTATTACTGACCAAGGGACCACTTATAAAGCACAATGATGCTTGATGCCTAAAGGGGTGCAAAAGCCATGTCTAAGGCCCCACAGAATGGTACATGTTGCAAGTAAAGTAGAACCATGGTATTTGTCATGTTGGGGTACTAATCAAAAGTAGTGAAGACTCACGGTGTTCCACACAAGAGGGTACTACTCACACGTATTGTACTTGGCACAGGCAACACAGACCTATGGTGTTTCTCACACAATGGCGCCACTCATAGCCAACGCAAACAGATGAGTTTCCTCACCTAGGTGTACTAGTCACGGGTGCCGGTCCCACGGGCCCCATGGTGTTCCTCACATAGTGGGTACTAATCACAGGCAACGCAGACCCATGGTGTCGCTCATATAGGGTACAACTCACAGGCAACGCCCAGGCCCGCAGTGTTGCTCACATGGGTACGACGCACGGGTACTGGAAAACCCCCAGGCCAGGCTCTATAGTGCTAATAATCACAAACTTATTTCGTACCTAATATAGTGGTACTACTCGCAAGTACAGGCAACCGATGGTGTTCCCCGCGTGATGGTACGAATCAAAAGTAGTTTCATGGTTCTAATTCAATCATCCCTTGGTCGCCCCTTTTAGTCGCCTCTCACAACAGGCAGGGGATACCGCGGGTGTATTCTACATGTGCGTCCCCCACCCGCAGGGGGTAGTGTGTTTGGTCCGCGAGAGGTATTTTATTTCCCTCAAGTCCGCCGGCAAGCCAATTAGGACCCCACTATCCGCCACCTGGGAGTATCACCTCTCCCCCTGCTACGCCAGCGTAGTAGGTTCGTGGAAGAACATTTGAAATTGAAGTAGCTAATTGAGGGAGGAAACAACGTAACGGTAAAAGTAGTTAAGCAGAAATAAAAACATATGCGAATGGATCGAGTCATGGCTAAGTCAATGCATTCCATATTGTTCCATGAACAGGAGAAATTTGTAGACGTAAAACAGTCATCGTTACGGCTAATGAGGGGGAATATATCTCCGCAGGAAGAAGGAATGTTCTGTAAGATACAAGACAGAAACATCTTCTTTAGTCATGGGAGTATATTCCAGAGGGGCCCACACTGCAGCCAGGGCAAAAAGACCGTAGACCATCTGGCAACACAATGTTGACAAATGCTTAATATGGACTACAAGAAATGCCACAATGACGTCAGACGCTTGCATTTCATGTTCACCAAAAAGTATGGGCTGAATAATTCCAAGAAGATAAAGAACTATAAAGTGGAAAATGTTGTATCCAATCAGCAGATTCGAATAAAGTCAGACGTCACCATACAGACTGAGCTTCACATTGAACACAACAAACCGGATCTGATGATACATGACCTTGTAAAGAATGAAATCCTATTATTTGAAGTTGGAATCACAATGAAAAATATCCTGAAACAAACTGAAACCACTAAAGAAAGAAAGTACGAGATGCTAGCCACCGAACTCTCACTTATGTACAATGGAGCCAAGGTGACGATGGTCCCTGTGGTAATAACGTGGGACGGGCTAGTCACCAACTTGTTCAAGAAGCACATGGACAAGCTGGAAGTGAACAAACAGCTACAGGCCTACCTACAGACCATTGTACTAAGAAGAACTTGTGAGAGCGTGCTAATTGACTTCAGACGTGGCAACTTGGATAACGAGTTGTGGATGGAGGACTTGCAAAGAATGATGGACCAGATGGAGGTGTTCCTGGTACCGTAAATGGTGTGCAGAAAGTTTTTTTTTTTTCTGCTAGTGGCTTTACGTCGCACCAACACAGATAGGTCTCATGGCAACGATGGGACAGGAAAGGCCTAGGAGCTGGAACGCATTTCCATGTACCGAGCTCCGAACTCCCCCAGTGACATCATTGAGGAATTACTACTGCCTCTAAGCCGTGTATAAAATATCCAACACCAATATAAAGGTATCTACATAACTGGTGATTTTAACTTGGAAGTTGACTGGCAGCTGATGGGGAAACCATCTGCCCACTCCTTTATCTTTAAACACTGTAGACATTAATGTGGTTTGGTCTAGATGGAAAGAAAGTTTCTTTCGCTGCGTAGACAAAGTGGTGCCTAAAGTGAAAATCAGTACCAAGAAAAACTCTCCATTGATCACAAAAATAGTCAAAAGGAATGCGCTCTACAGGAAATGGAAACAGGACACAAGCGATCATATACGCATGAGTAATACAACCAAGAAACTCATCAGTGAAGCATACAAAACCTACATAAACAGGTCAGGTAAGAACAGCACAGACATGTGGAAATTCATGAATAGAAAACACGGCAACTCATCGTAAAATCGTACTCTGAACAGGACAACAGTTACTTCCTCCGAGGCTATTAACACAGCGTTCAATGAGAAATTTAAAGGGTATTATAATGAGCCCAGGAAAAGTACAAAATAATATGTACCCAATGAACTGGGACATTACCACTTCCCCTCATCAACCTTTACTTCTCAGAGTTTGAGGTAATTAACAGCCGTCAAAAGACTACCACATGCTGCTTCTGGCCCAGACAACATAGCTGCAATTATTTTAGTGCAGTGCACAGAAGCATTAGCTCCCTCCTTGTGCGCCCTGTACAACTTATCAATTAACAGTGGCTGTGTACCCAGTGAATGGATGTGTGCAAACGTAATACCAATTTTCAAAACTGGAGGAAGAGAACATTGGTAATTAAAGGCTGATGGCAATAACATCTCTCATTTGTAAGCATATGGAGCGATTAGTAGCAAGGAACGTGTTGGAATTCTTACAGGAGGGAGACCTGCTTAGCTCTACTCAACATGGGTTCTTCCCGGGGAGCTCATGCACAGCCTTCTTAACAAAAGTTGTTGATGACTGGCAGTGCTACTTGGATCAACCAGATGCGATTCAGGTGAACTGCCTTCACTTGGTTGGAACAAAGCCTTTGACCAAGCCGCACGAATGACTTCTGTTAGAGCTGCAACAGCTCGGTACACTAGGCAGATTATCGGTGTGGGGGAAGTCCAGTGGGGTGGGATCACAAACTATCAAAGTGATATTCCGAGAGTGTTCCCAACCTCATCAAGTTCTGAGTGATCACTATAGTAACACTGTGCATGGGTACAGTGACTTATCATCCACCTTATACAGTGAAAGAAGTCACCACCACTCGTGAATGAATGCCATCATGTAACTTTAAAGCTTTTCAGTCTCTCAAACACTAACAACACCTGCAATATATAACATACCTATTTTTTAAAAATCGCTATTAAACAAAGAACTGAATGATTCGTTCTTGAAAGAACACAATCAGATTCTATCACATCACATTATTATTATTGTATTTTAATTGTTTTGGACATTAATGGGCTGGCTAGTTCACTGGTAATTTTCCATTACATCATTTTCCGGTGATGTCAACACCATTCATAATAGTAGTAGTAGTAGATTTATTCCACAATATAATAACATTAGTAATAAAGCACGACGAAAAGGAAAGTTACCAACGAACTAGCCAGCTCACTTCACGTCGAGGACAGAACATTACACTCGCAAGGATAGAGGAGGCACTACCGGAGCACTTCCTTACGATAAGTTCAAACTGCCAAGTATTAAAGGGTTCAAACAGAATTTAAACTTAAATGTTTCTACATCTCTAAACAATCTCATCAGTTTATAAAGGATAAAGAAATAGTGTGATTTGATAGAGTCTGATTACGTTCTTTCCAGAACAAAATAGTTTAATAGTGTGCTTTCTTACAGGTATATTACAGTGTTATAGGTGTTGCAATTAGTGTCCGACTGACTGAAAAGCTTTAAAGTCACATTAACTGACTCGACACTCAAAAGTATGGCTTCCTTTTTTTTTTTTTAAGTTGCTTTACGTCTCACCGACAGACAGGTCTAACGGTAACAATGGGACAGGAAAGGGCTAGAAGTGGGAAGAAAAATGGGAAACCTCAGAAAACCATCTTCAGGGCTGCCAACAGTGAGGTTCGAACCCACTGTCTCCCGAATACTGGATACTGGGCGCACATAAGCGACTGCAGCTATCGAGCTCGGTAAGCTTCCTTCTTAAATTAACATCAGGACAGCCAGGCCGAGTAGCTGGCCTTCTGGGCTCAAGTTGGCGGATACGACCCCGGCACAGCCTGATAGCATTTGAAGGTGCTCAAATACAGCAGCCTCGTGTTTGTATATTTACCAGCACGTAAAAGAGCACCTGCAGGAAAAAATTCTGAAAACTGTAAAAGTAGTTAGTGGGATGTAAAACCAATAAAATTCTTTTTCTTTGGCGTTTATCCCACATGGTTATAGGGTCCACTATATGAAGCTGCTGTCTCTTTTCATTCTATTTTGGGCCGCATCTGGAAAGATATTAACGCTCTTGAAATCCTTATGTAATCCCTTTGGTCTTCTGTCGATGACCTCTAGGTTGTAACCTATCTTGGCAGTTGGCTCCTGCTTGTAAAACATGCCCAAACCATCATGGATTGGTGCAATGCCAAACCCATTTCCTGAGGCTGCTACTGGAAACAAGATTGAATTTACTGATGCCCACTGTCCACCTCAGCATCTTTGTTTTCATTTCATTACACTGAGCCTGCACTTTGTTCCAGTTATAGTCGGCTGACATTTGCCACCACAGGGTGCGACAGGACAGATGACAGACATTATGGCAGATTTTAAAAAATTTTAAACTATCTTTCATCCTGTGGTCGCAAGTGACTCCAGTTGTTGTTTGTCACTTCATATTGGACATCGTCAGCTATTAAGTTAAACAATTAATTTACTGAAACAACCTATTCAATAATAGTAAAGTCTTTAGGACTCTAACATTGTCATTATAATAAGTTTAAGTATGGTACATGTTTTGCCTGTCATTGCAGGCATCGTCAGCCATGAATTCTAACTCCAAGTCAGAGCTCTGAGTGGATGCTTACTATGATTATTCTAAAACAATATTTTTTATAACAATTTGCACTGAAGTACAAGAACATTAGGTTATATTGGAGTGAACAAGCTGTTCTTGTTTTAAAGTTCAAATGTGACATCCAACATACGTTCACATTCAATGGAAATAATATTAACTGTCAACTCTCCTATGCCAGTAATGAGAACAGCATGGTACAAGTGGGATTTAAAACATCTGTACATTTTTACAGTCTATTAGGAGATTAACTTGTACTAGAACTATTCTTAAAAACTATTTTTTTTCTTTTTTTTTTTTTTCCCCAATAATATATACAACATATGGTACAATTTGGAAATGAACTTTCTGATCCCATCAAAGCTTCAATGGGACCACCAAGGCATTTAAACTTCTTAACTTGCAGCAGGTCATTACCATCTACAGTGATGATCCCATTTCTTGATCATTTGACATTATGCACTTTGTTTTCTTCTTGTTGAGCTGCACGTCATATTTTGTCTGCCTGTCGCTCCATTCTTTAGTTTGGCGTTGTAGATCCAGCTTGTTCTCTGCAGCCTACATGACATCGTCAGCACAGAGAACGGTCCACGGTAATGGCCAGTGAAGGTTAGCTGTCATGGTGTCTATCACTAGGCCCAAGCCTGGGATAAGGTGGAACCTTGGTGCATGCTGACTATGATGAGAAAGCCACTGGATGGTCCAACAGTAGTTTGGATGTAACTCTTCAGTTCTGCATAGGGCAGCTACACTCAGTTGACAAGATATTCTGGCATGCTATGTTTACAATGTGCTAGCCAAATGAGACTGTGCAGTACGCAATCAAAGGCATTCTCAAGGTCGAAGAATGTGAGAAATGGCTTGTTTTTTCCATCAAGGGTTATAAATTTCATTTTTGGTTCTGTATTGAACTGAGATTACATATAATTTCATTTCACAAAAATTGTTTATTCCATCTTTTCAGTACTTTATATTATTTGCAATGCATATATTTACATTACAATGAGTCACTAGGGACTAGTATCGACCCTACTTGGGGTTATCATCAGCCTTAAGTACACATTTTGTCGAATGTCCTAGAACAATACCTTCCTATAAAGTAATAAAACTAGTAACATGAGCTATATGTACAGTGCAATGACATTCGTTATTATATGTGGTTAGATACATGAAATGTTACATGAATATTAAAATATTTCATGATACAGATTCATTACATTAAAAGTATACATTTTCATTAAAATGTCTTGAGTTCAAATGTACAAATGTTGGCGAGTTCTGTCAATCGTAGTTCACTTGTACTTTGCATCAATTTTACAACGGTGCTTGAGATATTACATGAACATTAAAATATTGTATTATGATAAAAGTACAGAATTTCGTTAACAGTCTGAGTACAATTTCCAGATGTTTCTAGTAAGTTCTGTAGCTCGATTGTACTTTGCATCAACCGAGTGAAATTTTACTTTTACAGCACTGGCGCAGAGGGTAATGTATAACTTGCTTAACCCTTTGAGAGTCAGGCTTCTTAACCCACTGCACGCCCCGAAATTTAGGCTTTTGCACATGTTTGTAAAACAACCCTCAAGAGGCATTATATTTTAATGAAACTAATGAATTTAACACAGTATGTTAACAAGATATCAAACAACTAGTTTAAGCACAAAAATTGTGAAACATCATTTTTAGTAATGTTTTTTGGTATGATAATCCTCAAAACAAGGTACAGGGCAACTAGTTTTGTTGCACTCCTTACAGTCCTTGTGTTCCTTTTCTCCCTTCTTGATGTGTGAGCACACACATGGCACACTCTTGAAGGTGGTCTTCTTCCTGGTTCATTTGGGGGGATAAGGGAAAGAAAATGTCGGTTGGATTATCCCCGCTAGGCGGACGACCACCAGAAATAGATGACGTCCTTGTAGGCCCTGCTTCAGTTAGCGAACAAACAACTTCCAGTCAAAACTATTTCAGTGACCTCTTGTCTCCTTTCAGAATCCTCTCAATAAAGAACCAATTCAGTATTATCACTTCCAAGAAATGGAAAAACAATTTCTTGTACCATTTGATTTTATTTACCTTTGTTCGCTTCGGACGTGGCGGCTGTAAGACCTCGTTCTCACTTTCATTTAAGTCTTCACCACTTGAATTATTTCCAGATATACCTCCTACATCATCTTCATCACTGTCTTCAAGTACTGAACAATCACTTTCATCATTCATAAGAATTTCACAAACTGTATCGTCGCTTGTAAGCAATTGGCGCAGCCAATTTCAACTGTTTGCAATTGACTTGCTAAAGCTGAAGACATTACAAGTCATTACTTTCATTTTTGGTCCGTATTGACAATTTATAAATTAAATGTGAAAGCTGAAGACATCCGCTTAAAAACATTTCATTTCCAGCGCTCCCCGTGGTAATAATAACCTAACAACTTCAGAAAATAGCCAACAGATGTCAGGAGCTATCCGTTTTTCAATCATTGTCCAAAAGACACACAGTTACAATGATATATCACTTCAAATTCCGACACACAATATATTGCGCCGTAACCACAGCGGCACTTACCGCTACATGCAATATATTGTGCCGTGACCTTCAAGGGGTTAAAGTCCAAGTGTTAATGTTGCTTGCAAAGGTTCAGAACAAATCCTTGAAAGTCTTATAGAATTGCGAGAAAGCTCTGCATACGGTGGATTGAGTGGATGAAATTCTCAGTCCATAGCGGAAACAAATGGAACTTGATGATGAGGGGGGAAAAAAAAAAGAAGATAGAGTTAACACAAAGTTCACGAAGAAAAAGAAGAGGGTAGAAAAACTAAGTGAGGAAACACTCACCTTGTGCGGCAGTGTGTGCCGCTTGACTGGTAGTGTGCAACTAGTATGTGTGTGTTGAGCAGGGAAGGAGGAGGAAGGAAGGGGAGGTGGGGTTAGTGAACCGGTTGTGCAGGGTGGCGTGAGGAGGGAAGTGAAAAGGGGGAAGGGGAGTAACTTAAGACGGAACCGAAAGATGAGGGAGTGATGGTAATTGCTTCGGCGAAGTTCCTTTAATTAAACTTACGAACGAATTTTGGTCAGCCACATTATTATTTCTGAGAAAAGTAATGAATAAATCAAATCGAATGTTGGATTTCTCCGAGATTTCGATGGGATTGTAATTGGCATTAAAATATTGATCTAGGTGTATGCAGTAGTTTTCCATTATATCGAATAAAGGACCCTTGTTTGCTATTTCAAGAATGTCCACATCCTGTGCAATATTGGTGTTTTTCATGGTGTTTCTCGACTAACAGCCGTGCAGCTTGAATTGGATTAGTTGTACTGTCTTCACAGATCCAGCTTCGTTACTGGTAAGCTTAATGCTCACGAATCCTACTGTCTAGAACACGCTCATTCATTCATTCATTCATAGCATGACAGACTGGGCAATAATTAGCAATGACAGGGAATTCCTTCCTTTTAAAAGATTGGTACTGTGATGCTCCATTGTCAGTCAGTCAGGGATCACTCCTCTCGAACGACCTGGTTGAAGAGCTGTGCTAACCATCTTGCTGCATCCCAACAGTGAGAATACACAAGTTCTGCTGAAAGAACATCTGGACTGGCAGCCTTTCCTGGCTTCATTTTCCTCAGAGCAGCTTTGACCTCTTTGACTACAATTTCTTTCTCAGGCCGTTGGACAGCTGAAGCAGTTAGGATTGGCACGTGGAGGAATTCTTCAGTCAAGATCTTCTAGAAAGAGTTTTGCCTGTATTCTCTCGCTTTTCTAAACTCTTCGCAATTTATAAGTCACCTAGCAAGTTACTGTTTTCATCACTGATGCCAAAGAATCTATGGCTGTCTTCCATTCTGCGACATCTTGTTCTTCACACGTAATGCGTTTAGCAAACAGATATGCAAACCGCACAGATTTTGTCGTCGCTTCGCTACCAGCTGAAGCAGTGTTTTGTCAGCACGAAGCCCATGGTACAATCTTGTAAAACCAATAACATTACTATTATTGTTTATATCATTAGAGCAAATTGAGGTTGTTTTTTGTTTTATGATATACATCTGTACTACTTTGTATCCAAAATACTAAACCAATTCTGTTCCTAGATCTATCCTATTTGTAAAAATATCCAATATAACAGATGTTAATTGGTTAAGGGCAGATTGTAGGGTGGAACTGCTCATTAGAGCAACCACAGCAAGCAATATGATTTTTGTTAGTCTTATAAATTTTGTGAACCATACTCATAGGAAAGGCACTATTTTGTGACAGAGGGAAGAACATGATTCTCAAATGATCCAAGGAGGACAAGAAGAATACAAGCACTAGTTTTTCAGTTACCTACAATCAAAGAAACCCAGACTTAACTACTAACAGTTGTTTAACTTATGATAAATTAAAACAATGAATTGCCACTGCTTGGGTACAAAATTCAATATTGGTTTTACATTGCACCAACACAGAAAGGTCTTATGGCGACAACGGGATAGGACAGGGTTAGGACTAGCAAAACGCGACCATGACCTTAATAATAGTACAGACCCCACATATGCCAGTTGTGAAAATGGAAAACCATGAAAACATATTTTCAGGGCTGCCGAGGGTTGGGTTTGATCCTTCGACCTCCCAAACGCTCAGGTACAAACCAGAGAGGACAGAAGGTTATGCGAGGTTTATATGCAGATTCCATTTCCATAACATTATCAAGGAATAGCCTGAATCTTGCAGGAATATTTTTCTTCATTGTATTTTTACAACGACAAGATTCATAATTAACATGAACCGAAACCACTAAAAGAGTTCCACCAGAAGGTTTCCTCAATATCATAAGCAGCTTGCCTCTCACAGATCATTCAATGTGAACTTGCAACATAATACTAGGAAAAAAATGAAGGAGTACTGGTCAAAGAAGAAAGCTGCTAGAGATAAGAACCACGTGGTCCATAGCAGGCCCAAATGGAACTAAAAAAATAATAATATCCCAAGCATCTAATTTAAAATACCTGGGAGAAGTCATTCAACCTTCAGGACTGAATTGTGAAAGAAAGAAAGGATCTACAAACTACAAAGAGCACACAGGCTCGCCTGGAGCAGATAATTAAAATCCTTATCCTGAAATGCAATATTAAGGCATTACAACAACGTAATCAAGCCTGAAGCACTATGTGCATCTGAAACACTGATCAATTGGAGCAGATGTAGGAAAGGAAGAAAGAAAAATCTTAAGAATTTTTTTGGACCAGTCTGTACAGGGGAAAATTGGATAAAGAAAGCTCACAATTTATACCAACACTCAGAAAAAATCTCAGATACATTTATGAAAAGAAGTTAGAAATTTTATGGACTTATTCTCAGAATGAGTAATCAGAGAATGACCAAAAGAATTCTGAACCTTGCCCTATCAATGAAAGTAAACAACAACTGGCTGCGAGGTTGGAAAAAATTTCAGAAAATAAGCATCACAGATGACACTGTATTAGACAGATCTAAGTTCAGAAAATTAGTCTACAATCACTGCTTTACACACCAAGAAAAGCCACAGCAAGAAGAGATTTTGGGAGAAGAAAAAGACAATGACATCAGCTAAACGAGTCCAATCACACTCCTCATTCGGGCATAACGAAGAAAGAAAGAAAATAATAACAGAGCAGACACAGTATCCGCACATGTTAACGTGCTACGGCTATGGAGCCAAGCTCTGTATTCAGGAGATGCGTGAGTTTGCCCCACCACCAGCTGGCCAAAGAATGGTTTCCCTTTTCCATTTCCAGGCAAATGCCAGGGTAGTTCCAACCCATAAGCCAGAGCCAATTCTTTCCACCTCTTTACCAAATTTCATTCATGAACACTGATCTTCTTTAGCTCCTCAAATGAGGTTGGCATCAGGAAGGGCACCCAGCTGTATAAACATCCCAATACGAATAAAAGGGACCAAGAAAAACTAGAAATAATAGTAGTAGTGGTGGTGTATGGCTTCTGGAGTGGCCTGGTGCAGGGCTTTCAAATAGAGACCTATAGGCAACCAATATGTCTAACTAACCAGCTAACCTGTGATGAATACTAGTGCTGAAGATGGCATACATATTCAGTCCCCGAGCCAGAGGAATGATTTAAGGTTCAAATCTCTGGCATGGATGGGAATCAAACCCAAGATCCCTTTGAGCAAAGGCCAGTGACATGGTTAGGTCAAGCAATGACCTTTAAACGTATTACCCTCAGTGTCAAAATAACTGATATTGGCAGTTAGTTCACTGTTTGTGACAAAATTACAGATAGTAACGGGTTAGGTTCTGTTCATCAGAAAGCATGGTATGCGAGGAAAACTATAAGCTGCAACAATCATGATTACCATGGCACTAACCCATTTACTACTAAAACACACGCTGAACAAGGTTGTTATGGGCAATACTAATGTGTGTGGGTGAGGTTACCAGCCTTTGTCTTTTCATGTCACTTCATTAGCTAGATTCATTGTCCGACTCGTTGGCTGAATGGTCAGCGTACTGGCCTTCGGTTCAGAGGATCCCGGGTCGGGGATTTTAACCTTCATTGGTTAATTGCAATGGCCCGGGGGCTGGGCGTTTGTGCTGTCCGCAACATCCTGCAACTCACACACCACACATAACACTACCCTCCACCACAATAACACGGTTACCTACACACCCTCATCGGAGGGTCTGCCTTAAAGGGCTGCACCCTGCTGGAGATAGCCACACAAAATTATTATAGCTAGATTCATTCAAAATGACCATTAAATCTGATGGTTGATTTTTCTGAAGAGTTGTTACCTTATATCTTGTATGCTGTGGAAATATTCAGCGTGATTTTTTTGCCAGTTTCACAGTTCTAGTGAAAGTTTCTTGTATTGTACTGCCCCGGTTTTATCTTAATTCCATGTATTTCCCCTTCTGCTGATTCCAACTACAGTATTTATTTACATTCTTTTTCTTTTTTCATAGGGGATGAAGCCATCAGTTTTCCTGACCTGTGTGAACCGATGATCCTGAAATCAACACCCAGAACATCAAACAGTTCTGGATATAATTGAAAACCAATGTTCTGAGAGAAAGATAGGAGAAGGAAGATTTACATCCTTTGAGTTCTTGTATATTTAGAACAAGTGCAGTGGTGAAGTGGCTAGCAAGGGAGTAGGCAGCAGCAGATAACAGCGAGGTGACAGAAAGAACGAATAGCTGTTGCTGCACCCACTCCTCCAATCTGGGCAACTTATGGTCATACAGAGAGTATCGGAAAACATTTATCTAACAAGGAAGTTACAACTAATCAAATTAAAAGCTGCACTCTTGACATCTTGCCATGCTTGACAAATCCTCCAAACTAATGATGATGATGATGATAATAATAATAATAATAATAATAATAATAATAATAATAATAATAATAATAATAAATGTATATTATGTTATTGGCTGTACATCCCGTTAACTGCTTTTACGGTTTTTGAGGTGCCGGAATTTAGTCCCACAGGAGTTCTTTTATGTGCCAGTAAATCTACCGACATGAGGCTGATGTATTTGAGCACCTTTAAATACCACCAGACTGAGCCAGGATCGAACCTGCCATGTTGGGGTGAGAAGGCCAGCACCTCAACTGACCGAGCCACCCAGCCCGTCCCTCCAAAATAACAATACAAAGTAAGCTATAAGAATTTTGCGTATTTCTACCAAAGGAGCAAAAATTTACATTACTGTTCTGATGTTACTGATCTCTTCCTTAATTAGATCAATGGCATGTTTTATTATACTGCTCAGCAATAAATCTCACAGCTGCCCAACAGCACAACAGGTAAAATTCCTCTTCCAATCCTGTAGCTCATTCTGCTTATTTCAAAGGGTGAAAGAAAAAGAAAGAAGAAGCTAGTTGCTCTTGGGAAAGAGCAACTATGAGTGGAATACATGTGGATGTTTTTCGAATCTGGATTTTTCCCAAGGTTTTACAAAACTAGAAATACCAGGGCAGATTTGGGCATTACACCAGGAAAGAATGGCCACCAGGGAGAAAATCAATTCCAAACTTACACAATGCAATAAATGAACCCCTTGTATCCAGAGAGAAGATTTTGTTACCACTCCTCATCATCGAACTTGGGCTCACTAAACTTATTGTGAAGTGTTTGCATGATAACTCTAAAGCTCTACATCTTCCTAAGTAATCTGAAGCAAATGTAAAAGCCAGGATTTTTACCAGGCCTCAAATTAAAGTGATACTACAATCTAAAGAAACTGCAGAGGCAATGACTCTTGATACATGCAATGCTTGGGAAGCATTTAGAAAACTTGTGACAATTCAGCAAGAATTCCATGGACTTGGTAGGTGTGATATTTACCAACTGATAAACCCAACTTAGCTCACTGGAGCAACACTGGCAGCCAGGAATGAGTTAGATGGAAAATGTTAATGTCCAATAACAGACCAACTATACTGGTATTATTACTTACCTCGATTATACTGTATTTCCTGATGCAGCATGATAGAGTGCTTGAGTGCATGTCAGTCAAAAAGAACAATTTGTATCCTCATTCTAACTTCTTTAGGCAAGATCTAAGAGATGTAAGCTTGGAAAATTTTCCGTATGTAATGTATTCACCCTGTACAGCATAACATTTTGTTGTTGTTGCCTGTTTCATGTCAAACTGATGCAGACAGGTCTTATGGTGACGATTGAATAGGACAGGGCTAGGACTGGGAAGTGATTGTGGCCTTAATTAAGGAACAGCTACGGTATTTGTCTGGTTTGAAAGTGGGAAAGCATGGAAAACCATCTTAAGGGCTACTGACAGTAGAGATCGAACCCAATATCTCTCGAATACAAGCTCACAGTCACGACACCCAAGCCGCACAGCCACCTCCCTTGATTAGAGCCATTTTTCACCCTAGGTTTTCTGAAGTTGCCCAGTGGATTACTCACTATGGAAATCGAATTATTATCTCTTCTGGAAACCTACACTATCTGATCAAAAGTATCCAGACACCATTGCACACTGGTAAACAACCAAAAGTGACACTTCTAACAGTATGAAAGGAGGCAGGAAGGTTTGTATTGTTCGGTGCAACTACAGAACAGCAACAAGGGTAGGTCAAGTGAGCTTAGTGACTTCCAACGTGGGGTAATATTTGGGTGCCATATAAATAAGACATGTGTAGCGGACATTTCTAACCTTAAGAAGGTACATAAAAAGACTGTCAAGTGATGCAACTGTTAAGTGCAGTCGGCTTCATTTACCGACACCCAAGAGAGCAATGATGGTTATGCGAACGAACACGATCCATGAAATGTAACTGTAATATTTGTCCCAAATGGAAAATAATAGTTACTTTTACTCAAATAAAGTGTAAAATCTGCAGTAAATCAAGGAATACCGTCGTTACCACAGAAATATGTATACGTACTCAACGGGCTGTAAACAGTACACCCCTTCCGCTGATCGTATCACAAAGTTCTGTTCTAACACCTGCAGCTCCTGTCCAGCTCTGCTTCAGCCAGAGACAATAGTTCCAGCTGTGTTTATACAGGGTTGCCACCGGGGAAAAAAAATTCGTACTAAATTTTCCCGTGAAAAGGTACTAGTTACGACAACGTTGTCAGCTGAGTTTGGCTGGTGTATGGTGTGGTTTTACTGCATTTGGTTTTTACTTTCATTACTGAAATTATTTAAAGATCGTGTAACAGGTTGTGGTTGAAGTTCAGAATACTCACGTCGGCTGTTGATCATGGCATTTGCAGTAAAATCATACCTGTTTCTCGTCGTGTTGGCGTTAATTCACAATGATGATTGGTGTCTGAAGAAATCTGATTGCGAAGCAGTTGTTATGGAGCTTGAAATAGACACTGAGAAATTAATAACTTTAATGTCTGAAATACCAGCGATCTCTCGTTTGGGAAAGTGTGATTTCATTTAGACCCGTTATTGAGAAAGTAGCAGAGAATATATAATAGGAAAAGGTTTATGTGGCAGAACCTTGGGCACAACGGTACGCCATTCTCTGCTCGAGTGGTACCTCGCAGAGGCTCAAAGGAGTTCGAATATCAGGCTGAAGGTCAGGAGTGGAATATATTTAACGTTAAACTAATCTGATATCTATATTTGTCCTAAGAGAGGTTTTCAGCGTAACAGTGACTTTTCATTCATGTGTTTTATACATACAGTGGTACGTAAATATCCCAAAATAACTAACAACTGTTAGTGTTATCATAGTGTTCAGTGTTGTATATAGTAATTATAACCTGGGAATATAAATATAAATGTGCAAGACCAGTGTGAAATTTGTGATTGGTACATGTGATACTGACGTACTCAATGTCCTAAAATTTAATGTGATCTGTGATTATCCATCGATCTAACCGTGTGTTTCATCTGATAAAGTGATAATTTGGTAACTACAAGGGAGTTACACCTTATTCAAGTGTTCAGTTTTGTAGATACAGGGATAAAATAATATAAGGCAGTATTTTATTTTATTTATTTGTGATAAGTGCGTACGACTTAGTGCGAATACCCTTACATCACAGAAAACCAATTTAAAACTGCGTGAGCCATTGTTGATTTGAACAAGTATATCGATAGTGACGGTTTACTATTTGAAATCACGGCCTACCAGATCGAAGGAAAGACGATCGAAGTGCTCTAAAGGCAGGTCTCCATTTAAAGGCCGGTCTCCACTGATTAACATTTAACATCAACATGTTAAATTTAACATGTTACAATTGACATGTATATTGTGATTGTGTCTTCCAATTGACTTTGCATGTTAACTCAGAATGTTGAAGTTAACACTTTTAACATGTTGGCGTGTTTTCCACTCCAAGTGGAAAACATGTCAAGTCAATTCGTTGTTCGGGAGATGTTGGCACAGCTTCGGCAACTTCCTTTCCGTTTCCATGTCAACAGATAGCCAAACGATGCAAACGACGTGCTTCTCGTGAAGTAGGATTATAGTTACAACACTCCGCAACACTCATTCTCTTTGTTATAAGCTACAAATACAGTACTGGTACCGATACGCGCACGTGTGTCGTTCTCTCTGCACTATACTAAAATTTATAGTCAGAAATGGAGTGGAGCAAGATTACTTTAGACTTAATGATATAATAGAAAGGCCTTGTTTGTGGGATGTCTCATCAAAGGAATCCAGCGATAAAGCGAAGAAAGCCGATATTTTTCAGGAATTCTAAATTATCTATAATTGTTCCAGCGAGTGCATCGAAAAAAACCTAGCGTCCCTCCGCTACCAGTACAGTCGAGTATTGCAAAAAAAAAAAAAAAAAAGTCAGAAAAGTCGGGGCGGGAGCGGACAAAATTTATACTTCAATATGGTTTGCTTTTGAAGCAATGAGCAGGATGACGGGAAGAAATGTGTCTAAGGATAGAACTGCATTTCTAAATCATAACAAGAAGCAACAATGGCAATAACAAAGGCCAAATCCTCTTCATCTGAGTCCATTGTCCTTGTCTGAAAATATCAGACACCACCTAAATGTATTACCACATTGATATGATGACCTACCTATATATATAAACAAAGAAAGTCAAGTTTAACATGTTTATTAAGTATGGACACAATGTTAAATGAAACAGTTTTCAACATTTAACATTTAACATGTTGATGTTGTCACCAGTTAACATTTAACACTTTTAACATTTAACATGTTGTTGTTAAATGTTAACCAGTGGAGACCGGCCTTTACAACAACATTTTAAAAGTGTTAAATGTTAACTGGCGACACCATCAACATGTTCAATGTTAAATGTTGACTACTTTTTAATTTAACATTGTGTCCACACTTAATAAACATGTTAAACTTGACTTTCTTTGCTTATATATAGGCCCTAAGTAGTTCATCATATCGATTTGCGGTAATACATTTAGGTGGTGTCTAGTATTTTCAAATAAGGACAATGGACTCACATGAAGAGGATTTGGCCCTTTGTTATTGCCACTGTTGCTTCTTGTTATGACTTAGAAATGTAGTTTTACTAGACACATGTCCTCCCCTCATCCTGCTCATTGCTTCAAAAGCATAAACTTCGTCCGCTCCCGCACCCGACTTCTGATTTTTGTTTTCAATACTCGACTGTACTGGGAGCGGAAGGACGGTAGGTTTATTGCATTGCACTCGCGGGAACAATTATAGATAATTTAGAGTTCCTGGAAACTGTCGGCCTTCTTCGCTTTACATCTGTATTTCTTTGATGAGACATCCCATAAACAAGGCCTTTATATTATATCATTAATTAAGTCCAAAGTAATCTTGCTCCACTCCATTTCTGACTATAAATATTAGTATAGTGCAGAGAGAACGATACACGTGCGCGTACCGGTACCGGTACTGTATTTGTAGCTTATAACAAAGAGAATGAGTGTTGCAGAATGTTGTAACTATAATCCTACTTCACGAGAAGCACGTCGTTTGACTATCTGTTAACATGGAAACGGCAAGGAAGTTGCCGAAGCTGGCCAACATCTCACGAACAACGAATTGACTTGACATGTTTTCCACTTGGAGCGGAAAACACGCCAACTTGTTAAAAGTGTTAACCTCAACATTCTGAGTTAACATGTAAAGTCAATTGGAAGACACAATCACAATATACATGTCAATTGTAACATGTTAAATTTAACATGTTGGTGTTAAATGTTAATCAGTAGAGACCGGCCTTAACACCAAAGTGACAAATCAATATACCAAGTGTAGAGATAGTATTATAAAGTGATAGTGATTGCAAAGTTTAGTGCAGTGAGTCAATAGAAAGTCGAAGTGGTAAGGAATACAACGTAAAATTATCTTAAGGCTTAAAACAATCATTCACTGAACATACGAAAAGATCCGCCATTTTGGGACCCAGAGTACATAGATACATAGATATACTAGGCGACCAGGCAACTGACCAGAGTGTCGACATCAAAGATCTCTATACATGGATCGCTGATGGCAGCTCTCCGCTGGAGGAGAAAGTACGCCAAGTTGAGCGCGCGGTTCGCCATGTTGGCGTACCCATCCTAGAGCTCTCCTTATAGGGAAGCAATGATAATATAGTCAATTTTAAATCGCGATTATTGGCGCGTTGGAATAATTAAAAACATAGGGACATATTCACTCAAAGCATAAGGACATTGGGATCACTGACACGTCGTTCCGAGGTCAGTAAATCTCCGCGATAGCAATAAAAATGAGTGTATAATAACGGCCGACTAATATTAACTTAGGTGCTGAATACATGCAATTAGCGATCGGTAACACAATACGAGTGAAAATCAGTTTCTGGAAACATTGCTGTAAATTGTAGACTATACATGTATGTCACGAAATTATGCATCCTTAAAATGATGTACCTATAAACGTAGCTCACTATACATGCCTAGATTCGACATACCATAATCGGTACTTGATAATGAATTCCTGTTTCTATGAAATAACGCGCAGTTTATCAAATTAAAATATAATTGAAGCAAATGTACACATTCATAAAACCAGCAAATATTCAAAACTTGGCAATATATCACATTACCTGCAGCTTAATTTACTATTACAGACCTCTTCAATTAAATTCACCTACCAAATCAATATTGATGGTCATCATCAGAAATATGTAACACCCGTTAAATGAGCCCCAAATACCACAACTAGTATAATGGGATAGCCTAAAACACCCACCACACTTTGCCTTCTCCCACCACTCCAGTGTCTGAAACCCATAATTATTACTGATGTAAATAAGGTCTAGAATTCCTCCAGACTTCATTTCCTAAGATTGTTATAAGGTCACGTCAATTATTTCATCAAAACCGTCAGTTTAATTATGACAAATAAATAAAAATATAAGTAAATATTTTCTTGCAGTTAATGTTCAGTAAAATTTAAAACAGTTGTCTACACATCACTTCTAAGGTGTGCAGTTTGTCCATTTTTATCTAAACAGTCTTCCTCAAAGTGATGGGAGCAGAGAACAGCTGTTTTAGAAGGCTCCCAATTCTCCCGCCTGATACTCCTAATCCATGATCTTAGATGTTCGGGTTTCGAGAAAGGAAACCTAGAAAAATTGCCATTTTGCTCCCAGAATATGCGAAATAAGATACAATAACCTAAAACTCAAAACACTACCCTAGGAAGATTATTATCTACAGTATAAAACTCACCGATGAAATGATTTCTCCTTCTGCTGATCGTTTCTGTTTGTACATCCATAAGCTGAATACTGCGGTATGTTAATACCCGGTAGGATGTTTCTTCATTCGGATTTCACATAAATACATGCACATTTAAATTTAATTTTGTAATTTACAAGCAGTGTCCGCCTCTGTGGTGTAGTGGTTAGTGTGATTAGCTGTTACCCCCAGAGGCCCGGGTTCGATTCCTGGCTCTGCCACGAAATTTTAAAAGTGGTATGAGGGCTGGAACGGGGTGCACTCAGCCTCGGGAGGTCAACTGAGTAGAGGGGAGTTCGATTCCCTCCTCAGCCATCCTGGAAGTGGTTTTCCGTGGTTTCCCACTTCTCCTTCAGGCAAATGGCGGGATGGTACCTAACTTAAGGCCACGGCAGCTTCCTTCCCTCTTCCTTGTCTCTATCCCTTCCAAACTTCCCATCACCCAACAAAGCCCCTGTTCAGCATAGCAGGTGAAGCCGTCTGTGCGAGGTACTGGCCATACTCCCCAGTTGTATCCCCGACCGAAAGTCTGAATCTCCAGGACACTGCCCTTGAGGCGGTAGAGGTGGTATCCCTCGCTGAGTCCGAGGGAAAAACCAACCCTGGAGGATAAACAGATTACGAACGAACGAATTTACAAGCATACTACAAGGCAACAAACCTAAATTCATAAAATACACTACTATTTCTTTTGAAATAACACAGCACAGAACACCCGTGGAACTACAATCAAGGTGGTTGGCGTCACTAAACTAAGCATAAACAAAGCAAGCGCGCACCTCGTGGTCTATTCAATGGGCCTACTGCACCGAGCGCTCGCTGCCATCTTACTACGCCAGTCATCTTCTATTCGGCTTACTGCTACCCAAGTCACCAGCCATCCATGTATAGAGATCAGTGATCGACATGGAAAAAGTGGTAAACTGCGCCACCTGTGCGAAGGAAGTTCGCTCCAATGAAGAATCAATAGAATGCGATAGATGGCAACACCTTGAATGTAGTGGACTAACGAGAGGGGAATTCAACATCATGCAGAGGGAGCATTGCAAGCTCACATGGATTTGTGTGGATTGCAAACCACGCACCATAAAAAGGAAAGATATAGAACAATCAATAATGACGAAACTCACGCAAAAAATCCAAGACGTAATGAACAACATGATCGAAAATATTGGAGTAGTAATGACAGAAGAGATCCAAATAGCAATAAAGACAGAATTTGACCAATGCCTCCCAAGAGCAACTGCAAGACGAAAAGCACCAAACATACCAAACAGGGTGGAGAATGAAGAACCGACCAGAAACGCCGAACATAGTCCAAATGTCGAAAATCAAAATGGTGAAAGCAGAGACAAAGAGAGAAGAGACATCGTTAAACTACCCAATGATCAAGACAAAGAAGATATGAATCAAAGTGAACTGATACAGGACATTTCTACACAACGGAAGAATGACCGGGACACTGTAGAAGAAAGGGCCGAGATGCGAAGGAGACAGAAACGGAAAGCAGATGAATCCACAGGAACTAAACCGGATGATAGCTACGAGCTAAGGGCTGCGGAACGAAAAGTCTGGCTATTTATTGGTAGAGCAAGCAAGGGAACTTCAACAGAATCAATAAAGAAATATGTAGAGAAAAACGAAATAGAAGGGGAGACAGAATGTGAATGGTTGGCAACAGCAAATCCTTCAAGGTAGGGATACCATACAAATATATGGATCTTGTATATAGTGCAGACTTCTGGCCAAAGGATATAGTACTCCGAAGATTTCGCTTCATGCGAAGCCAAGGAAGAAATGAATGGGAATTTCCGCCCCAACACTAATAAAACCACACAGCTAAAACTGCTGCTATGGAACACGGAAGGTGCGAGAAATGCCTTGATACATATTCCCCACGAAGCACTTGTAAACATAGATATTATAATCGCAACAGAGACTTTCCTCTTAGAACCAGTACACATCCAAGGATTTTGCAGTACACATTCATTCGCAAAGTCTACCGACGGCAGGCCGGAGGGAGGTGTTTCATGCTTCTTCAAACCGACTATTGGAAACATAACCAGCGCCACAAAAGAAGACAATTTGCTAATTACAAGAACAACACTTCTCACAACAGTAGGCCTGTACATGCCCCCACACTGGACAACGGGAGATGCAATAGGACATCTAATGAAAGCATTGACGGAGGTGAAACATGATGAGTCAGTCCTTTTAGCAGTGGATCTTAACTGCGGAATAGATAAAATCAGTAACGAGACCGAACTGATCCTGGAAACACTCAGCGAGGAAGGTTCAAGCTCGTAAACGACCCAGAACTCAAAATATACTTCGCACACAACGGCACCAGTTCAATTGATTTAGTATTTTATAGAGGAAAATATGTCCGAAATCTGGCCCAAGAAGGCTTATGGTCGTCTTCTGCAGCACCAATCAGAAAACATGTCCCCATTGAAACTACATTTGAAATAGAAAATATGCAGACAAAATACATTACTAAGACCACCAACGACAGACCATCAAGAAAGATTGATATAAATATCCTCAAACAAAACGAGACGCAAATAGAAACTTCAGTGCAGCTCATAGATGAGGGCAACACAGCTAGAGCATTAGAAGTAATAAATAACATACTTCATCAAGCTCTTATTCCACCAAGACAACGTAGAGCTCAGCCCTGGTTTAATGAAAAATGTTACAAAATGCGTACAGAAACACTAGAAGCGTTATACGTAGCCAAAACGACAGGAAGACATGAAGATCTTAAAACCTATGCAACTAAGGGGAGAAATTACAAGCAACTTTTGAAGGAAACGAAAACTGCATTCATGGAAGAGGAAGCGAATAGAATCGCAGAAGCAGCAAAGAAAGACCTATTCATTGCCCTGAGGAAACGAAATGAACACAAGCCACAGTTATACCGATGAAAGAATGGGAAGAACACTTCAAGAAAATACTAAATCAACAGAACATTAATGTAGCTGTGTGCAGAAGCATAACTGAGGAACGGACTCAAAACCCACCACCGATAACACCAAAAGAGATCAGAGACGTCATCACTAAAGCGAAACGTAAGAAAGCCCCTGGGCCAGATAATATTTGCATGGAAATCATAAAAGACTCATTGGAAACACTACTTCCTTTATGGACCAACCTCTTCAACAAATGCCTGCAATCAGGGACAATACCGGAAAGCTGCAGAACTGCGAAGATGAAAATGCTATACAAAGGTAAAGGGGAAACAAAAGACACAAATTCATACAGAGGAATAGCACTGGAGAATAACACCTTCAAAATCTATACTAAAATACTGACGAGGAGACTTGAACAGGAAGTAGACCCAAAAATACCAGAATGCCAATTCGGGTTCAGGAAGGGTAGAAACACAACACAAGCTGTAAAATTTCTTCTGGACGAAATAGAATCAACACTAAGAATGCCCAAGGGAAAATACTACGCAGTCTTCATTGATTACAAAAAGGCTTTTGATCTTATAGACAGAAAACAACTACTACAAAACATCGAGGACATGATTGGAAAGACACACTACATTAGTAAAATAATAGAAGACATCTTGACATACAACGACAGCGTAGTAGATGATGGAATAACAACATCTAACAAAATCAGGCAGACAAATGGTGTACTACAAGGGGACCCAATTAGCCGAACACTCTTCAACATAGCCACTGCGAACATCACCAATATCCTTCGAAATACAATGGAGACGACCCTCCTGATGTACGCCGACGATATGGTCATAGCGGGCCCCAACAAAGAGGAATTACAGACGACATTAAACGCCCTGGCAAAATGGGCACTGGAGCATTGTTTCGAGATAAACATGAAGAAATCAGCGCAGATGACATTCAGGAAAGGGGGAACAGCATCACCAAAGCACACGCTCTTATTGAACAACGAAGAGATGGAAGTGGTTAATAAATTTAAATACCTAGGCATCACCCTGCAGACAACGGGTCGATCATTCAGCTACCATGTGGAAGAAAGGACAACAACGGCTATTAAATACATATGTGGACTCAAGAACATTCATCGCTTATCGCTGAATACAGCTATGACTCTTTTCGACGCCACAATAACACCAATAATAACATATGGCATAGAACTAATATGGGAAAATCTAACGTACAAGAACCTCGAGAGAATTGAAAAGGTGAAAGCAAGATTCATAAAGCACTGCCTGCGAATAGGGAAGTATGCACCGTTGAGACTTGCCTATGAATTAGCAAGAGAGACCTTCTTCATAGTGGATATCAGGTATAAGCTAAGCCTGCCATCTACTGACGCTTACCAGGCACTTCTAGCTGCTAGACAAAGGAAACGAATGGACATCGACTTGGAATTTTACAGTACCGATGCAATGCAAGACAGATCATGGACAAACGCTAACGAAGAACAAAGACACACAATCACAAGACTAGCCATTCATGGCTACCACCACAAGTTATGTACCAATAAGAAATTCCACCTACCAAACGGGAATTGCATATGTTCGCTCTGTGGAAAGTGCTGCGAAAAATACCATATTGTGTTATGTTCAAAAAGGACCAAAAGC
The DNA here is from genome assembly GCF_040414725.1 of Anabrus simplex. Taxonomy (NCBI): domain Eukaryota; kingdom Metazoa; phylum Arthropoda; class Insecta; order Orthoptera; family Tettigoniidae; genus Anabrus; species Anabrus simplex. The sequence continues at coordinate 1,221,112,424 of NC_090266.1, forward strand.
ATCACGCAAATTAGCAAAGAATAATTTCAAATTTGATGTAATCATATTGTATATGCCCTTTCGGGTGCTTTTCCTATTATATTATGGAAAAAAGTACTAAATCACTTTTTACAATGGAGTAGGATTATTCATAAAAGCAGTATAGAAAAAAGTATACTTATCAAATATACATCTGTATTAAATGAGAAGATCGTAATTATCAGAAGTTATCGGTTTTGATAACTATGATGGGATGCTGCAATGTTGCAGTTTCAATATCGACCGTCCTAACACTTCCAGTTCCAAGCTGACTACGAGATGAGAATCATTTATTTATGTTTAGAATGTGAACACTATGAATATTCTCACGCATTTCTATTCAACATTTACACACACATATTTTGTCTTCATACACTACCCAAAAGTTGGCTATCTTTTAGAGTATATTAACATGCATTTCACATTTTGATCTTCTCTTAATCCTTGGAAAATATTGCCAAAGAAATAAACTGTTTTGAAATGTGAAAATTTTGGGCATACAAGAGTGCTTTAGAAGGAGCCCATTCACACCCGCTACAGAATAGTAGTTTGTTTCTCAATCCGGCCTTATTAACAGAAAAAGCAAGGAAAAACCTGTTCTGTTTCAGCCAAGGTCTGTCAAGGGAGGTCAAGTCACGAATGCTACTTATGGAGCCGCCATATTGCGTCTTTAAGCGAGCGTAACCAAAGGCAAGTGTATTCGAATTTAGAGGATTTCTGTACCGTACATTAAAATAAAAACAAAATACCAACTATTTTTCATAAAAAAATTAATTTGGCATCTATTGGTCATGTATATATAACTGTATAACACTTAAATGATATGAATACATTCACAGCTATTTGCATAGGAAGATAATTAACAGAGCTTGAAATTCTTTTTTGAGAAACATGAATCAACAGAAAAACTCATGTTCTTCTCTTTTACTTCCTTACAATTTGGTCTTACCTTGTTTCTTATTAATATCATCTGTCAAGTACGTAGTCTTATTGACAGAAACATAGAAATCTGTACAGTACCTGTGTCATATTATGATTACCGGGACATGAAATACTGAACTTGAAGTACTGTGTTTAAAGTAATAAACGACGGTTGTAATAAATTACCTTCAGCGTTTTCTTTATTAAGAAAGTAATTGCCGATATCTACTGCGTTTCTAAATGTTACCCCAGTATGCTGACAAACACTGAATGCCTCTTGAGTTGAGTGCATTAAATTATGTATGCTAACTGTTGTTATCTATTCATATGGTATTTCTTTGGGTTCTAAGGCAAAAATATTCTGCACATATGCAACAAGAGTGATGTTCTTAGCTACTCTTAACTAGTTTATTGATAACCCATGCAGCTGTATTAGTACAAAGTGGTGGTGGTGATTATTGTTTTAAGGGGAACTACAACTGGACAACCATCCTCTATAAACACTAATCAGAAGAAAACAAATGGAAGGGGACCTACACTTCGAAAAATGAAGGTATCGGCAAAAGAAAGATGAAGGCCACAAAGTGCGTGGAAATGAAAAACTTCCTAGGCCTTGAATTTGCTAATGCCGTCGCGGTCGGAAAAGAACAAGTGTTAACCAGGGGAGGTCGGATGGGCTAGAATAGTGAAAACCATGTAAAGACTCAGCTAAGGGCCTCGTAGTCACAACCCAAATAGATTTCCCCCCGTGGGTGGGGCAATAGAACAACACCTACGGTCTCCGCTGCCTGTCATAAGAGGCGACTGAAAGGGGCGTCAGGCGCTCCTAACTAGGGAGCGTGGGTTGTCGACCACGGGGCTCTTAGCCGAGTGCTAATATTCATGCAAATACTAATACTAATACTACTACTAATAATAATAATAATAATAATAATAATAATAATAATAATAATAATAATAATAATAATAATAATAATAATAATGGTTAAGAAAATTAAAGCCATTGGTAGACACGATTCCATCAGAAATAGAAATTCAGTCGCTATTAAGTTGAGTTAGGTTAGGCTATTTTAGGGATTAGGTAGGTAAGGGTTATTCTGCCCGAAGGCAGACCCGAACCTCCGCAGAGGTGTTCCTGAGCCGGAGTTTACATGCAGTAGGGTGGCCAGTTCCTTTCTGTTCCTCCATTCTTAGGGATTACATTAGGATATAAATTACAGTAGTAGGTTAGTGCGAGTGAAGCGAGTGTTGTGATCTTTAAGTATTTGTCCAGCCATATAATGTACCCTATAGAGCATTTAAGATGAATGATTAGCTGTAAATAATAACTACAGTACAGTATAAGACTGCTATTATCAATAAAATTGTTGTAATGATGGCCAGCTGGACATAAATTGTTGGTTTGAAGTGATAGGCTTATTCTTTGTTTTGATTATAATTGGTAAATGAACAGGAACTAGCATTTCAAATATCTGTGAAACATTTCTATCTTGCATGTAGGGTTAGAAAGATACTGTCTGTAGTTTACATGAAAAGGAATGGAATGAAATGGCGTTTGACTTTTAGTGTCAGGAGCGTCTGAGGACAAGTTCGGCTCACCAGGTGCAGATCTTTTGATCTGACTCCCGTAGGCGACCTGCGAGTCGTAATGAGGATGAAATGAAGATGAAGACGACACATACGCCCAGCCCCCGTGCCAGCGAAATTGACCAATTATGGTTAAAATTCCTGAACCTGCCGGGAATCGAGCCTGGGACCCCTGTGACCAAAGGCCAGCACACTAACCATTTAGCCATGGAGTCGGACACATGAAAAGGAAATTTTCATAAACATCAATACTACTATTACACACTTCCTGTTACTTTTCTTGCTTGTTTTGAAAGACAATTCTCTTTCTTTGGGAGGTTTCCTATTATATGTCAAAGACTTAGGTGGACTAGGGACGTTGAAAATTGCTGGGATGGAATTCCACTTGAGTAGATTCCGTCCATCTACCCTCTTTAGTTCAAATTGCGATACTTCAAAATGATGCTAGAAGAAAATACATAAGACCTATAAATATAGAACATCGTTCATATAAACATACTATTATTCAGGAATAATACGAATGTATAACTTGACTAACCTAGCACAAGAAGAATTATCTGTAGGTTGACATTTGTCACGCCTACAGTTTTGTACCCACTGAGCTCTCCTCTGCTTATCTCTCGGGAAGCGAAACACTAATTCCGTCAGTTGTCTTATTTTGACAATTTGGTGCGGTGCAGTATCCCGTTTTTCCTTCAAAATACAAGTAATAACTCGCATCATTACATCGGGCACGCCCACATTACAACGATATTTGAGACCCAATATGGCCGCCACCGCAAAGGATTGTGGTAGCGTGACCAGACCTCCCTAGACAGCCCTTGGGCGAGCCCAAGGGCTGTCTAGGGAGGTCAAGTCACGAATGCTACTTGTGGAGCCGCCATATTGGGTCTTTAAGCGAGCATAACCAAAGGCAAGTGTATTTGAATTTAGAGGATTTTAGTATCGTACATCGAAATAAGAACAAAATACCAACAATTTTTCATAAAGAATTTAATTGGGCATCTACTGGTCATGTATATATAACTGTATAACACTTAAATGATATTAATAGATTCACAGCTATTTGAATAGGAAGATAATTAAGAGCCTGAAATTCTTTCTTTTCTCTCTCTTTTTTTTTTTTTTTTTTTTTTTTTTTGAGAAACAAGAATCATCAGAAAAGCTGATGTTCTTCTCTTTTACTTCTTTACAATTTGGTCTTACTGTGTTTCTTATTAATATCATCTGTCAAATACGTAATCTTACTGACTGAAACACAGAAATCTGTACAATACCTGTCATATTACGATTTCTGGTACATGAAATACTGAACTTGAAGTACTGTATTTAAAGTACTAAACGACGGTTGTAATAAATTACCTTCAGCATTTTCTTTATTAAGAAAGTAATTTCCGGTACCAGTTTCTAAAAGGTTACCCCAGTATGTTGACTAACACTGAATGCCTCTTGAGTTGAGTGCATTAAATTATGGTAACTGTTGTTATCCATTCATGTGGTATTTCTTTGGGTTCTAAGGCAAAAATATTCTGCACATATGCAACAAGAGTGATGTTCTTAGCTACTCTTAACTAGTTTAATGATAACCCATGCATCTATATAGTACAAAGTGGTGGTGGTGATTATTGTTTTAAGAGGAAGTACAACTGGACAACCATCCTCTATAAACACTAATCAGAAGAAAACAAATGGAAGGGGGCCTACACTTCGAAAAATGAAGGTATCGGCAAAAGAAAGATGAAGGCCACAAAGTGCGTGGAAATGAAAAACTTCCTAGCCCTCCAATGCGCTAATGCCGTCGCGGTCGGAAAAGAACAAGTGTTGACCAGGGGAGGTCGGATGGGCTAGAATAGTGAAAGCAATTGCAAGACTCAGCTAAGGGCCTCGTAGTCACAACCCAAATAGATTTCCCCTGTGGGTGGGGGCAATAGAAGAACACACACGGTCTCCCCTGCCTGTCATAAGACGCGACTGAAAGGGGCGTCAGGCGCTACTAACTAGGGAGCGTGGGTTGGCGACCACGGAGCTCTTAGCTGAGTCCTAATATTCATGCATATAATAATAATGGTTAAGAAAATTAATGCCATTGGTAGACACGATTCCATAAGAAATAGAAATTCAGTCATTATTACGTTGAGTTAACCTAGGTTAGGCTATTTTAGGGATTACATTAGGATATTATGTTAGGCTACGGTATATTAAATTACAGTAGTTGGTTAGTGCGAGTGTTGCGATCTTTAAGTATTTGTCCAGCCATATAATGTACTCTATAAAGCATTTAAGATGAATTAAATTTAGCTGTAAGAAATAACTACAGTACAGTATGAGACTGCTATTATCAATAAAACTGTTGTAATGATGGCCAGCTGGACATAAATTGTTGGTTTGAAGTGATAGGCCTATTGTTTGTTGTGATTATAATTCGTAAATGAACAGGAACAAGCATTTCAAATATCTGTGAAACATTTCTGCGTTGCATGTAGGGTTAGAATAATACTGTCTGCAGTTTACATGAAAAGGAATGGAATGAAATGGCGTTTGGCTTTTAGTGCCAGGAGCGTCTGAGGACAAGTTCGGCTCGCCAAGTGCAGGTCTCTTGATCTGACCCCCGTAGGCGACCTGCGCGTCGCGATGAGGATAAAGTGAAGATGAAGACGACACATACACCCAACCCCCGTGCCAGCGAAATTGATCAATTATGGTTAAAATTCCTGAACCTGCCAGGAATCGAACCTGGGTCCCCTGTGACCAAAGGCCAGCACACTAACCATTTAGCCATGGAGCCGGACATATGAAAAGGAAATTTTCATAAACATCAATACTACTATTACACATTTCCTGTTACTTTTCTTGCTTGTTTTGAAAGACAATTCTCTTTCATTGGGAGGTTTCCTATTATATGCCAGGACTTAGGTGGATTAGGGACGTTGAAAATTGTTGGGATGGAATTCCACTTGAGTAGTTTCCGTCCATCTGCTCTCTTTAGTTCAAATTGCGATTCTTCAAAGTGAAGCTAGAAGAAAATACATAATACGATCTATAAATATAAACATTATTATTCAGGAATAATACGAATGTATAGCTTCGCTAACCTCGCACAAGAAGTAATTATCTGTAGGTTGGCATTTGTCACTCCTACAATTTTGTACCCACTGAGGTCTCCTTTATTTATCTCTCGGGAAGGGAAACACTCTAATTCCGTCAGTTGTCTTATTTTGACAATTTGGAGCGGCGCAGTATCCCTTTTTCCTTCAAAATACAAGTAATAACTCACATCATTACATCAGGCACGCCCACATAACGATATTTGAGACCCAATATGGCCGCCACCGCAAAGGATTGTGGTAGCGTGACCAGACCTCCCTAGACAGACCTTGGTTTCAGCAGGAGAATCTGGTAAACAGAGCAATGCCTTCACAAAATTCGTCAAATTTGAAAAGATGTAGTCGCCTACAGGATTTTTCAGTTCGATTAAAGAGTTCCAAAATTCCATAAATTCTTAGTTCTCTTTAGCGATTCTGTGGACTTGTTTGTTAAGAAGGAAGCCACTCTTTCTAGTGTCGACACAGTTAAATATAAATTAAAAGACGTTTAGTCTGCCGAACACACAAGTTCAATATAAAAATTGGGCCTATTGTTTAATAGTGACTTTTTTTGCAGGTATGTTATAGTGTAATATTTATACTGAGCATGTATGATCGGCAGACTGAAAAGCTTTTAAGTTTCTGTGGACTTTGCTACCGACCATTTCCTATCTAACTTCATAAGCACTTTCTGTAATTACATTAGGGAAATATATAGCTAATGGGATTATACTGATGAAATTGCCATCTCTTTTGCAATTGTCTAGTTCGACATGGAGAGATTTCATAAAATAAGATCACTAAAATCTACCTTCTTAGAAACTTGTTCACAGAATTCAACATGAAAACTGAAACTTCTTATCAGTTTCTTTCTTGTTCTACTGCAGTAGAAGAGCGTCGATACTACCTCCGTAAAAGGTACTAGATTTCCACAAAGAGAACTAAGGTACTAAAAATGTCCATGGAGTACTAGATCTAGTACTAAAGTACTAGCGGTGGCAACCCTGTGTTTATATCGTTGCCTACGCTATAATACAAGGCCTTGAAATGCACTCGTGGAAACGGGTTGCTTCCTAGTTCACCATTCAGCCGATAGGATCGCGGTCCTTCCCCCTTGTATTTGCATGGCCGTATATCTCAATAAGTAAAGTATATCCTAAATAAAATTAACTGAATGTTTTGCGAGTATTGACAGTACTTTATTTATAGAGCGGTGCTGCATTGGCTTGGATATGTCATTGAAGTTTCAAAACTTTTCTTCTGAGGGGCTTCTTATCAAGTTTCAAAACTTTCTCTCTTCTACTTGATTAGCTCAAAGCAATGTTGTCTAACAGAGGTCTCAGAAATTTTCGTAGTAGAAAAAGAGGTGGTTTGTCGCCTTTACACTTTCCACACTGTTGAACATGTCCTTCGAAAAAATAAACGTACACCATTTAGTAACTCCCTTCGGGACAAGTACTGCGTAGCGAAAGTGACAAATTCCGTCATTCACTGCAGAAGTGCCACAGACGATTTTCGGTATCTGAGGGCTCCTCGATCTTGAAAACGAATAAGACACAATGTTGGACTTTGAGTAGCTGGAGAACAGATATGTTCTAAATAGCCTTTACAGTCTGTTTTTTCTTTTGCCACACGAACCATAATGTCATTGTATTCCGCTTGGCGTCTTAGGTAGCTGAAGAAGAGCTCGATGTCATAGCTCGTTAGGTTCCTCATCAATGCATAATGCAAATGAATACTTATGAGGTATTTTACGCAGGCCACAGTAGACTGGGTAGTCAAGATCTATGCCTGATACACTTCTCTCATGATTCTTTTTTACTTTCTCTGAATGCATTTTAAGTTACTTAATATATGACAGGAAATCATTAATTAACCAACTGAGGAGTTCATCTTCAGTACTAAAAGATGTTTTTTGCTAGTGACTTTACATCGCACCGACACAGATAGGTATTATGGCGACGATGGGATAGGAAAGGCCTAGGAGTTGGAAGGAAGCGGTCGTGGCCTTAATTAAGGTACAGCCCCAGCATTTGCCTGGTGTCAAAATGGGAAACCACGGAAAACCATCTTCAGGGCTGCCGACAGTGGGATTCGAACCCACTATCTCCCGGATGCAAGCTCACAGCCGCGCGCCCCTAACCGTACGACCAACTCGCCCGGTTAAAAGATGCTCGTTTCTTCTCGTTCCTGAATATGTACCATGTGAGGTGTTGCAGACGTTATGCGCATTGTACAATTTAATAAAATGCTCCATAAAACAAATGGCTTATTTTAAACTGTATTTTATGGAGTTGGTTTTGTCCCGAGAGCATACTTTACAAATCAGAGATTGTTTCAGGGGAAAATACAAAATTTTTAGCTCTCGCTACATTCATTTTCGTGAAATTTGTTGGGCAAATTATTTTCCTCGTTGGTTTCCTAATTTAAGATTTCTGAGTTTGAAGATGCCACTCAAATGATTGCCGGTCACGGTAGCATAGTTTAAAAAAAGTCCAGTGACAAATTTTGGGATCGCCCGATCCTTATGATGTAACACGGATCAAAACTTAGGAACAGAAGCCAACTTCGATCAGCTTGAAGTCGTATCTCATGCGTTATACTTCCTCTGTATAATATTTCGAACATTGAACATTCACTGGAAACTTGTGAAATGAAATTCCACTAGCTTTAATTTCTCGTGAATAAACCATGACTGGAACTACGAATGTTTAACATCAGACAAATACATAATACATTCACAATCAACTCAGTTAATGAACATGTTTAAAGGCGCGAGCCTGGTAGACAGGGGGCATGATAGCGATCCTAGCGGCCCGGCATTGAATTTCAGTGTAACCACTTCCATAGCGTTTTACGGGCTCTATTTCCAGGCCTTGTATTATAACGAAGGCAACGGTTTATATAGAGGCGCAAAATTATCGATAGTGCTATCGATAGATAGATAGATATCGATAGCGACCATTATCGTCTGGCATCAACACTGTGTTCCTCTCCGTAAATCAAAGCAAGGGAATCCAAATACTTCAGGTGTGAAGTTTCATGAAGTCCCCTCAAGTAAAGAACTTCGGTACCGGGCGAGTTGGCCGTGTGGTAGGGGGCACGTGGTTGTGAGCTTCCATCCGGGAGATAGTGGGTTCGAATCCCCTTGTCGGCAGCCCTGAAGATGGTTTTCCGTGGTTTCCCATTTTCACACCAGGCAAATGCTGGAGGCCATGGCCGCTTCCTTCCAACTCCTAGGCATTTCCTATCCCATCGTCGCCATAAGACCTATCTGTGTCGGTGCGACGTAAAGCAAAAGAAAAAACTTCGGAGAAAATGGTTTAACGCTATATCAATGCAAGGATCAAACAAGGATATTGAATGGATTTTATCCGATTGTTCTCGTGTTTGTAGCCTGCATTTTAGTGATGGAGATTACCGAGGAAACTGAAGCCAGATGTTGTACGAACTAGCCAGTTTCCGAATTATTCCCATTACCTCCAAACCAGAAAAATAGCTCCATGAAAGATCAGAGAGCGATTTCTTCAGAACAAATCCTTGAGGGAACAAGCACGAAATCCATGTGAAAAATGATGTCTCAATCCTAGTTGATATCCCAACGAGTAATAATGATAGCAGTCATCAGAAGATCATATATAAGAGGCTCTGATCGAGAATTCTGAGATTGGTAGAAAGGCTAATGAAGAAGGACAATGAACTTAAAAGACTACAGAGGAAATTCGAAGACAACCCAGAAAGATACCGGTAATCAATTTTCGTAAGGCAATACCCACGTGCTCAGAACAAATCGTAAGGTACTGTGTGGTGTGGAGAATAGTATCCGCAAAAGGTTACAAATATGGGAGGACTTCCAGTCTAGTGTCAGCTCCATCGCGAAGTACTCTGGACAGGTGTGATGTCGAGATTTCCCAATTAGTGAAGGAACGACTAAAATCTGGATGCGAAAATCTGAACTCTCCAACCAACAGAGAGGATTGTAACAGTGTTTGCCGATGATATTACTGTTAAAGAACGGCTCCTCTGCGACCGGACCAGTGACAAGGTCGTAGGCGTGGTCAATGTTGAGGGTGTATACGGCATAGATATTGGAAAATCTCCTGCTCTCACGAATAAACAGTTGTGTTTTGTTGTAAACGGACCTCCAAAGAAAGTTCACTATTTCTGCTGCTTACTTCCAGTGGGGTGATGCTTATACACCTACTGTAACTAGTAAGATTTTTCAAAAGTGTTACATTTTCTACACCTTAAATCAGACTCAAAAGTGAAATTTTAGCTTCATTATTTGTATTATCTTCTCAATTAGTTGCATATTAAGGATTATTTCCCATTTTATATTGATCTTACGGACGAACGCTCATTCAACTAACATAATATGTTCTGGGTGCGGTAAGTGCTGCCATCTGTAATGTAGCTGTAAACGCAATTCTCGCAGCACAGAGCAGGCAGCATATAGAGATTGAGACGGCGGTGGCAGAGACAATACGCGACACTCAGCGAGATATCGATGGACAGCTATTAGAACACTCTCTAGCGGATTGACCTGAGAACTACTGATTCTGTCATAAGAGCCCGTGTATTTGTGTGTGAAGTTTTTGGTGTTAGTTATGCGTTTTCAGTGAGTTGACATAATTAAATAGTAGCGTGTGTCATTCCTTGATATCTTCTCTAAACATGAGGGGAAAGGTATGTGCTTTGTTTGGCTGCAGTAACTATGAAGTAGAGAAGAATGCGCGGTCTTTCCTCCGTTTCCCTCGTGACAACAAAATGTAAGTAATATGGTGTTTGCATATATATTCATCCAGTGACAAAGAGATTTTTATAGTACTTCATAACCTTCTGACCTGCTCGACCGATATTTTAACTGGCTTAAAATATAATACGCATATTTTATTGTATAGTGCAGCAGTTAACCTTCAATACCGATGCGTTGTTGTAGGTATGATCTGTGGGTTTGTTTGAATTCAGGAAAATACATATGCATATGAGGATGGCTGGTTGTCATCCAAGTTACCCCATTTGGGATGCCGTAATGTGTTGTCAAGCACTGAAGAAAATATGGGTGATTTAAGAAATGTACACATTTTGTTGAAACAATATAATGATGTAAATTTGCTTTACCCTAATATAATGGCAAGTATTGCTTATAGGGAAAGTTTGAATGTGTTTGAGTCTAAATTTATAGATTTTCTTTCTGTTAGTAGGCTTCAAGTTAAAAGGAAAATTGTCCAGCTCTTAAATGTAAATTCATTGAATCATCTGGGTAAGGATTGTGCCGATATTTTTGTTGACAAGTGTTTTGATATGATGATACAATGCTTTTAAATGAGAAAAAAGAAAAATTTAGCCGTGAACGTTCAGGTAGGAATTCTAAAGCTAAAAAAGTAATGCGTTAATGAAAGATCAAGCCCTTTCACAGCAGTCCATTTCACATCTTGATTATATCTCTAATTTCAGTCTTTAAATAATAACCTGTTAAATAATTCTTCATTCATTTATCCAGAATGGCTTTAGGAACTTTGAAGTTAATATCTTTGTAACACTTTCTTTCTAGACGTAATTTATTTATCCATTTCCGTATATACATTTCCATTGATATTTGAATTTAGCGCGAATTTTCAGGTCAAGCCACGAGGAGCGCCACTTGCGACTTGTCTCCCATTTTAACAAGGCTAAATCCGGAAGTGTCGCGTATTGTCTCTACTGTATTTGATTAAAATCATAGAGAATTAAGCCTATACAGTTTGCTCATGGAATAATATGAACAAGATGGCCGGCAATAAGCAACTAGCTGTGTGTGGATCGTGTATAAAATCAATTACTGCCGAGGACGACTACATCATCTGTGTCCATAAGTGTCATAGAAAACATCACAGAGCGTGTGTTAAATTAAATAAACGGGAATTCAAGACACTAATTGAGGACAAATCAAAGAAGTGGTACTGCGGCAAGTGTGATAGTGTGAATGGCGATCTGGCCACAAGGCCGAGTGACGGGATATGGAATCTGTAGTTAGGGACATCCACAAGAGGCTATGTAAACTAGAAGGAATCGAAGCTGAACAAGCGGAAATTAGAAAGTAGGTAACCTTCTGTGCTGGGAGCTTCGACGATATTAAGCGTCAGTTACACAAAATAACTGATGACTTTAAAAACGCTATGGCAGAAGTAGCGGCTTTGAAGTCTGTTTCTTGTCCTCGAAAGGGAAAAGACAAGAGCAGATGAAGAAGTCTCTAAGCTTAGAGAGGAATATTAAGACCTCCAACAGTACGTCCGGAGGAACAACGTAGAAATTCATGGACTGCCTCAGCTTGATGACGAGAATCCAGTCGCAGTTGTGAAAGCATTTGGCAATGCGCTGGGTGTCGAAGTGACCGACGGTGATATTGATGCGTGTCATCGTCTACCCGAAAAGAAGCAGGAACTCCCTCCTCCCCACTTGTAAAATTTTGTAGGCGGTTAAAAAAGTGATCAGCTGCTCGCAGCAAGGAAGAATAAATCAATACTAAGCTCTAAAGATTTAGGTATCCAAGCAGCTAACCGAGCTGTATATATCAATGAACATCTGACATCGGGGAATAAATATCTCCACAAGATGGCCAGGGATCTACGGCAATATGGATAATGGATATAAATATATTTGGACAAGGGACTGCAGAATCTACGTAAGAAGGACTGAAAACCATCGATCAGTGCGAATTAGGAGCATTGATGATATTAGAAAATCGCAGAGCGAAGACACGAGTGTAACGGCACAGCCAATATATCATACCAACACTCGTTAATGGCCGTACCTACGTGTTACAACAAATATTCCATTTTTCCAATGGGCTGTTATGAAATTCAATACGATTCCATAAATAATTTTGTTTTACAGAACAGCAGTTCATATACAGTTGCTTCTCAGTTGGGCGGAAACAGCTCTACTGGTCCGTCAAAATATAACAGTGCGGTTAGGTGCTTGTACCTAAACGGCAGGAATATCCGAAACAAACTTGAGGAAATAGAAATTCTTTTGCACATTATAGGTCAGGTAGATATATCGGTTGTGAAAGAAACCTGGGTAAAAAGCGAGGAGGCGAAATACTATAATATACTGAAACAGGAACGCCCGTACTTCAGTATATCGGAGAGCATGAGAAACGACAAGGCGTGTACGGCCCATGCTAAGAGAGTGAGAGAGAAGGGTAGTGAAAAAAAATTATGATTAAGTGGATCCTTCAGTTTATTCAATAGATATGCAAAGAATTATGTCACCTTTTACAGCTGAATCGTGGAGTTGTCCTTGAAGGCGTGGAGGGGACGTCGTCCTGCGGTGTCTGCGTCGTCTTGCGGTCGGCGTCGGCGTTGTCTTCCGTCGTTGGTGTTTTCTCTGTATTAGTGTTGATGGCAACTCGAACCTGAGGCAGGAACGGGGAAATGTGGAGCTTCCTCATCGGACGTCATGGGACTCTGGTGTGACACCTCTCTAAGGCGAAGCACACCGAAATAGTTCCCACAGTCAATGATGTTGAACGCACTTTAGCAGCAAGGATAAAGTCAGAGTCACAGTTCCATGAGAATAAGATGGAAGGAATTATCTTATTTGGAATAATAAACAAAGGAAAACAATCTAGGACCTTCCGAGGTGCAGTGATTAAGCACTTCACAAAGAAAATTAAATTCACCGGGTACAGTCTCTGCACTGTACACCATGAGCACAATATTCACACACTTGTTGAAATAAACCACAGTCCAAGTTCTGTTACGTCGTAATTTTCAGAAGATTATCACTGGCACTTAAGATCATACGTGATTCTGAACAGGTTATGATGGGAATTGGCATGGACCCTCGGAAAGAAATGACGATACCGTATTCCACAAGTTAATATTTTCTTTAAGAGGGAATGTTGGCACAGTTTTATTACGAACACAGTTCAATGGATAGACACAGTCTTTAAATGAAATGAAGGCTGGCACAGTTTTATTACGAACACAGTTCAATGGATAGACACAGTCTTTAAATGAAATGAAGGTCGGCACAGTTCTATTACGAACACAGTTCAATGGATAGACACAGTCTTTAAATGAAATGAAGGCTGGCACAGTTTATGTTAGAAACGTTATCGCTGTTTTCACACAGTCTTTAAATGAAATCAAGGTTGGCACAGTTTATGCTAGAAACATTATCGCTGTTTTCACACAGTCTTTAAATGAAATCAAGGTTGGCACAGTTTATGCTAGAAACATTCATAGTCCACAAACGAAATATAATCGCCCAGTCGTACAGACTGATAAAGACGAAATTACGTTTTTGTTCACGCACAAAGTTCAAGCCCACGGAGAAGGCTTCCAACACTAACGTTTCCGAACTCAAGTACACAGCCGGACCGAGTGACGAATTATATCGCGACGTGCTTACTTGCACACACACACTGAACTCACGGCTTACTGCCGACTCCCCTCACTATCTCTTCCTACGGCACACTGCAGCTGCACACTGCCCACACTGCACACTCTCTGATTTACCCCAGGCTGGCGATTCGCTTATATTGCCGAAGGTCGGTGGGCGTGGCTACACATGTGGGCCCCAAGGAAATTTTATCTCTTGGCCATCTTAACACCGATTGACATGAAATTTCGGCTAGCAGCGTTCATTATTCCTGCCTGCAAGGTGACGTTATTGAAATATTGATATCACATTTCGTTCATGCTGCAATGCTATGGAACACGAAAGAACCTTCTGCGTGATGTCGCTTGACCTCGGCCGGTGTTCTAGAACAGCGCGAGCTTGCTTGCAGTTCCCACAATACCTGTGTGCTCGGCGCAAGTTTTAAATGCTTACGGCCGGGTGTTAGCGAGTTCCTCTTAATAAATGAATGAAACGTGAATGCTCGTAGGGCATTCCCGTTTCAATACCAAATTATAGAACCGGTTTTTCACACAGAGACAGCAAAGCTGGATGTGCCTTAGGTATTTACATTTCGCACTGTTGGAAAGTAAATGTGAAAATGAATTGTGAACTTGATCATAGCTTGATATGGGTTGAAATTTATAGGGATAAATATAGTAGTAGTAAATATAAATGTATTGATTTAATTGCAGGATATAACCCAAATAGGAATAATACCACACCTTATCTAGCATCACTCGAAAATTTTCTAAGTAAAACAACAAACAATTTACGCCTATTTTTTTGGTGACACGAATATTGATATCTTAACTAGTGACCAACTAAACAGAAAATACATGAACCTGCTTTCTTGGTATGATTTCAAGCAATGCAATAATGTATATCCAACACGAATATGTGATACCACAAGCACTCGAATAGATCATGTGTCTATAAATAATTCTGGAATATATTATTATTTATCAAATGTTGGTAGCTATATAAGTGACCATAATATATTAATATTTGATATTCTTTTGCCAAATTCTAAATCTCCATCACAATCGCTTGAACTGAAAAGGCTGAAAGCAACTAATGTAGACCGAAAAGATGATAGACCTGAAAGTAGTAATATCACTGAACATAACACAAAAGTCATAAACAACACTACTGGTAGGATTGACATAATCTATAATTCCTTTATTGACCAACAACCACTTAGTACACAAAGACAGAAAGCACAAATTCATCGAACACAAAGAACTCGTAGCTCGCCATGGATATCTTCTGAACTTCTCAGTCTTATTAAGCGACGTGACATTTTACATGCGAAACTTAAAAATCCTACCCTAAAGAATAACATCAGTCTCAATCAGGAATATCGCAGGTGTAGAAACAATGGAACAAATCTAAAAAGGAGCTTAAAAATCAAATATTACTCTGAAATTTTAGAATTCATAACAAGAACCCAAAGGATACATTGAAAATAATCAATGAAATCACACATAACAGAAAAACAACAAAAGGCGATAATTGTACATCTCTAGAAATAGATAACAAGATAACTGCAGACTGTCAGGAAATATGTGAATCATTAAATTTATATTTTTTCAAATATTGCTAAAACCCTGGCTTCAGTAATCCCTCCCCTGAGCACTGAAACACGTGGGGTTCCTAGTTACGGCACTTGAACTCATTTTTACCTATATCCAACTGATGAAACAGAAGTAAGATCTATAATACCAAATCTAAAAATAAGAGTAGCTGTGGGCAGGATGGTATAACTGCCAACTTTCGAAAATAATTCCAGGATTCTTTAAGCGGGATGCTAACAGAGATCATTAACGAATCCTTGGCATCTGGTACATTACTTAGTGAGCTAAAAGTAGCTTAACTAGTTCCTGGCTTCAAGGGTGGGGATGGGGGAATCCTAGTAACTATATTCCTATCTGCATTCTCTCCATAATCTCCAAAATATTAGAAACTATTGTTAAAAAGAGACTTCTCACATTTTTTAACAAAAATAATTTCTTTTACAATGCACAATATGGCTTTCGTGAAAACTCTAACACTGAAATAGCAACCGTAGATCTCATAAATCTGCTGCAAGAGTCAATAGATATTAATAATTTTGCTGGTGGATTGTTTATAGATCTAAAGAAGGCCTTTGATACAGTGGACCATGAAAGATTGTTGGCTAAATTAGAGAGAGCAGGAGTTCGTGGTGTTGCTTTGAAGTGGTTTGATAATTATCTGTCTGATAGAAAACAGTATGTAGTGCTGAATAACTGTAGGAGCTCAGCAATTAGGGTAACCCATGGCATTCCACAGGGGTCGGTATTAGGGGCGATACTCTTTCTAGTCTACATCAACGACATTGCAACTTGCCATTTGAAAGGACGTATCACACTGTATGCCGACGACACAAACTTGTTCTATACTGGTTGCAATATAGACTCCATTGTTAAAGATATGCAGGAAGACCTCAATACTCTGTGCTTTTGGTTTCAAGCAAATAAATTAACAATTAATGTGCAAAAGACTAAGACAAAACAAGTTCAGAATGAAATCCCACACAGTAAAATATATATGCAGGATACTGAAATAAAACTATTTAGTACTGTCAAATATCTTGGGTTGGTGATTGATAGGAACTAGAACTGGACAGACCATGTTGAATACATTACTAAACAGATCACACCTGTTGCAGGAATTTTAAAGAAACTTTGTTAACTTATCCCACAACATCTTCCAAAAAACAGATCTACTACTCTTTAATTCATAGTCATAGTATTCTAGAAAATAGATCTCAGAGAGTTAGAGTAGGTGAAGCTTTTTCTGACCCTGTAATAGTTGAGAGGGGTGTTCCTCAGGGCAGTGTTATCGGACCTTTATGTTTTCTTATATATATAAATGATATGAGTAAAGGAGTGGAATCGGAGGTAAGGCTTTTTGTGGATGATGTCATTCTCTATAGAGTGATAAATAAGTTACAAGATTGTGAGCAACTGCAACGTGACCTCGAAAATGTTGTGAGATTGACAGCAGGCAATGGTATGTTGATAAACGGGGCTAAAAGTCAGGTTGTGAGTTTCACAAATAGGAAAAGTCCTCTCAGTTTTAATTACTGCGTTGATGGGGTGAAAGTTCCTTTTGGGGATCATTGTAAGTATCTAGGTGTTAATATAAGGAAAGATCTTCATTGGGGTAATCACATAAATGGGATTGTAAATAAAGGGTACCGATCTCTGCACATGGTTATGAGGGTGTTTAGGGGTTGTAGTAAGGATGTAAAGGAGAGTGCATATAAGTCTCTGGTAAGACCCCAACTAGAGTATGGTTCCTGTGTATGGGACCCTCACCAGGATTACCTGATTCAAGAACTGGAAAAAATCCAAAGAAAAGCAGCTCGATTTGTTCTGGGTGATTTCCGACAAAAGGGTAGCGTTACAAAAATGTTGCAATGTTTGGGTTGGGAAGAATTGAGAGAAAGAAGAAGAGCTGCTCGACTAAGTGATATGTTCCGAGCTGTCAGCGGAGAGATGGCGTGGAATGACATTAGTAGACGAATAGGTTTGAATGGCGTTTATAAAAGCAGGAAAGATCACAATATGAAGCTAAAGTTGGAATTCAAGAGGACAAACTGGGGCAAATATTCATTTATAGGAAGGGGAGTTAGGGATTGGAATAATTTACCAAGGGAGATGTTCAATAAATTTCCAATTTCTTTGAAAACATTTCGGAAAAGGCTAGGAAAGCAACAGATAGGGAATCTGCCACCTGGGCGACTGCCCTAAATGCAGATCAGTATTGATTGATTGATTGATTGATTGATTGATTGATTGATTGATTGATTGATTGATATTTGAATGTAATCTGGATGCGCTGTCAGAAGTCTGACTTGAATGAGCTAATGGTAGTACAAAACAGAGCTGTTAGAAATATACTTAATCTTCTCTACTTAACGCCAATAAAATATTTATACCTGAGTGCTAAAATACCACCCCTAAGCATGAGTACAGAATTCAATACACCTGTACTCATGTATAAAATAAAACATAAATGTATACACCGCAACACTACATATACTCTGAATTCTGACAACCATCCATATAGTACTAGGCACGCAAATGACTTTGCCTTATACAATGTTCGCTCTTATAAATATGGTATAAACAGCTTGAAGTTCTCTGCGATCCAGTTATTTAATAACATCCCTGTGGAGGTAAAGACAGCACCAATTTTGGCAAAATTCAAACAAAGAGTCAAGCATTATTCTTGGGAAAGGTACAGTGCTGTTTAAATCAAAACATCAGTTGTCATTTAAGTCATTCTCCCAAACAATCTTACAAACTGTCCGGAATTATTCTTGTACCTCTGCAACTTTTGTTATGCAAATGTAAATACTCTGTCATCTGTTCTTGTACCTCTGCAACTCTGTGTTATGTAAATGCACTGTAAATACTCTGTAATCAATTCTTGTACGTCTGCAACTTTTATGTGTTGTAATTGGAAATAATCTGTAATCTATTCTTGTACTTCTGCAACTCTTATGTTATGTAAATGAAAATACTCTGTAATCTATTCTTGTACCTTTGCAACTTTCATGTTATGTAAATGTAAATACAGTCAGAAATAATTTTCTGTAATCCTCATATTGATGATGTACATATTTTATATATTGTATGTGTTTATATGCTCAACCATTTACTAATAATCCACAAATTATATTTTGATGTGTAAGTGCCCGCCAGTATGTAATGCCCTGTAGAATTCCTATGTATGAGCCTGCAGGCTCGTTGGAATTAATTGAAATACATGAATGAATGAATGAATGAATGAATGAATGAATGAATGAATAAACTAGATCGGATCACTCATTCGCAAAGACTTTCCACTTTGCGAAGAAATTGAAAAGTACAAGCTACAGCATGGTGGAACAGAAAGACTTTGCACTTTGCAAGAATGGAAGTGTACCTGTTCGCCACCTGCAGCGCTGCCGTCGATAAAATTGCAAGTACGCGAGCTTTATGTCGGCTTAATGAGGAAGTGTGTAAACAGTTTGCGGTCTTTTTCGGTAGTTTTATACGTTCTTCAGTTTTATAGTGCAAAATATCTGGTGATAACTTTACGTCAACTGAAAAGTGAGAAAGATTAAGCATTTGAGAATTAGGACGTATACTTTGGCATATGTATCAATTTAATAACACATGTGAATTTGCCTACAACTTGCCATGTCGCGCGATGCAAGTCGGGTTACGATAAACATTCGAATGAAAAACGGCATTTTTAACACCCAAAAGATCCAACTCTATTCTCAAAGTGTTCGAAGGCTATCCCACGTCAAGATCTGCCTTTAAGAGATAGTATCCTAAACATAATTTTTCAGTCAGATTAGAGACATGGAAAAAGCTGTTGTCAATGAGAATGTCAAAATCGTAAGTACAGCTCAAGAAAAAATTACAGCAAACTTACCTTTGTTCAGCCACTATGATCAAGTTGGGAATATGAACAAAGAGTTCCTTTCACCAGTTCAAAAATGAATGTTGTTCATCACTTCTGTGGGGATATTGTTAAACATACAAGCAAAGTGACAGATTTTGCAGCATGTATTGGTTCTCTGAAAAACAATACAGAGGAGTCCGGCTCCATGGCTAAATGATTAGCATACTGGCCTTTGGTTACAGGGGTTCCGGGTTCGATTCCCGGCAGGGAATTAACCATAATTTGTTAAATTCGCTGGCACGGGGGCTGAGTGTATACATCGTCTTCATCATCATTTCATTCTCATCACGACGCGCAGGACTCCTATGAGAGTCAAATCAAAATACCTGCATATGGCGAGCCAACTTGCCCTCGGACACTCCCGGCACTGAAGGCCATACGCCATTTTATTTAATACAGAGGAGGCAAAAGGCAGTTCGTTTTCAGTCCTAAGAAGTCTACCAGAATATAGTACGGTAACTCACCCAACTATCCCATTTACCCATTGATTTATTTATGTTTCCTCATATAGAGGAAATTGTGAGAAATTTTAGTGTACAAGAAGCATTATGGGGAGAAATATTTCAAGAATGTCTGGATAGTTTACCTCCAATTACTGTTTCTCATGGACGTGCGTGCTGTACTGAACATTGCTCAGGACTTGGTACCAAAATTAATTTTTCATTACAATACGATGCCGATTTTATTTCGGAATAAAAGAAGTAAGAACAGAAACGCAAGCTGGTACGACCGGAAAACATACCCGGAAAATGCCAAAGGTATCCAGTTAACTGACCGATGGGGTGAAGTGCTGGCAAGATTCATTAAGCTGAGCATGTTAATATATATTTCAAAGTAGTTATATAGAAATTAAATGTGTATGTCATACCGTTACGTAACAATCACGTGGATGCCTGCAGAATTATAATACGTTTATATTAAGGCCGGTCTCCACTGATTAATATTTAACAACAAAATGTTAACTGGTGACACCATCAACATGTTAAATGTTGAATACTGTTTCATTTAAATTGTGTCCAAACCTAATAAACATGTTAAATTTGATTTCCTTTTTCTATATACAGGTAGTTCATTATATCAATTTGTGGTAATACATTTAGGTGGTGTCTGTTATTTTCAACCAAGGGCAATGGAGTCAGATGAAGAGGATTACCAGGCGAGTTGGCCGTGCGGTAATGGGTATGCGGCTGTGAGCTTGTATCAGGGAAACAGTGGGTTCGAATCCCACTGTCGGCTGCCCTGAAGAAGGTTTTCTATGGTTTCCCATTTTCCCACCAGACAAATGCTGGGGCTGTACTTTAATTAAGGCTACGGTCGCTTCATTCCAAATCGTAGGCCTTTCCTATCCCATCGTCGCCATACGATCTATCTGTGTTGGTGCGACGTAAAGCCACTAGCAAAAAAAGAGATGAAGAGTATTCGGCCTTTGTTATTGCCACTGTTGCTTCTTGTTGTGATTTAGAAATGTAGTTTTTATTAGGCACATTTCCTCCCCTCATTCTGCTCATTGTTTCAAAAGCATACCATTTTGAAGTATAAACTTCGTCCGCTCCCGCCCCCGATTTTTCTGAACTTTTTACAATTCTCGACTGTACCGTACTGGACGCTAATTTTTTTCGATGCACTCACGGGAACAATTATAGACACTTTCGAGTTCCTGGAAACCGTCGGCTTTCTACGCTTTATCTCTGTTTTCCTTCGATGAGTCATCCCACAAACAAGGCCTTTCTATTTTGTCATTAATTAAGTCCAGAGTAATCTCCTTGCTCCACTCCATTTCTGACTATAAATTTTAGTACCGGTATAGCGCAGAGAAAACGACATACGTGCGCGTACTGTATTTGCAGGTTATAACGTAGCAAAGAGAATGAGTATTGCGGAGTGTTGTGACCATAATCCTACTTCACGAAGGGTACGTCGTTTATGTCGTTTAAGCTATCTGTTGGAATGGAGACAACACGGAAGTTGCCGAAGCTGTGCCGACATCTCACAAACATCGAATTGACTTGACATGTTTTCCACTCCAACATGTTAAAAGTGTTAACCCCAACATTCTGTGTTAACATGCAAAGTCAATTGGAAGAAACAATCACAATATACGTGTCAATTGTAACATGTTTAATATAACATGTTGGTGTTAAATGTTAATCAGTGGAGACCGGCCTTTACCTAGCATGTACACTAACATTTCAACATGGGTTTGTAAGGTTATAATTGATAATTGCAACTGAGTTTGATTTTAGGGTCAATTAATGAAAGATCACTTAGCTCTATAGAGACATACATGTTTGGGATATTCCTTAAGATACTGACGAACTAATTTCAGAAATAATGTCATTAACTCATTACTAAATGAAAAATATTCCCTACGTATATTTTACTTATTACTTTCAAAACAAGGAACACTATATCTTAATTTGAACGAAACACAGATCACACATAAAGACAGTCATCGGTCAGTAAACAGAACACACAGTCCTGAAACATGACAATAATTAATTAACACACTGTTTTAAATCATTTATTTAAACGAAAAATTCCGAATTATGTCACATCAGATCCAATTGAGAATCACAAGTTCGGACACAGCTGATCACCTTCTATCTACACCAACGCCGCGTAGTGTAGGAACATATCAACCAGCAGAAGTCGTCACACTATGCATTTCTATTCGACCTGACCAAGACCAACTCCAGTACTCAGACCACATGCAAAAAAATATGGCTGCCGTACCGGACCACAGCTTAGGCTACGGTTATTATGGATGCGAGTTCTGAAGAAAAAGTGTTCTGACGAGTACGGACGAATTCGCCCGAAAAACAAAGGTCTGTTTTTCCAATGAGATTGTGTACACTGGTAGCGACCAACACGTCAGAAGAGACACAAGGGCGTCAAAACCAGTTGACCGTTCAAACAATTTTGATATTTTCGTGCGACCTGCGTCTGTTTTGGGTGTTTTCGAAAGTTGAATTGCGAGTGATTTGGTTATTTCACCATGGAGTGTGATAAATTGATCAGTCTTGTGTACGAGAACAGGTGTTTGTGGGATATGAGAGACAAAAATTATCATAAGAGAGATATTGCTCGTCAAGAGTGGGAGAGAGTTGCTGCAGAAGTCAACACTAGCAGTAAGTACATTTTTTATGTTGATGTGGGGTTTACATAATTAGGTACATAAGCAATTAGACTTAAGGTTTACATTTTATCCATCAAGAAGTGGGGTTTACATTAATTAGGTACGTAAGCAATTAGACTTAATTTTTACATTTTATCCATCAAGAACATGACTTGTAGAGCTATAGATTATTACAGTTGGTTGTATTGAAACGGAATTTCGCCTGCTGGACTAACAAAATAATTCTTAAAGGTTTCTCGAGCCACATTCGCACTACTTCTGTAGTGATTATATCTTCGTGAAAATGACAAATTGTGTAGGGGCTCACAGTCAACCTCAGGATTATCAAGGGAAGTAAGACCTTCCTTGTCGATGGTTATGTTATGCAAAAGACAAACGCATTCAATACGATGTCTACTTTATGGGGATCGATTTGCAGTTCAGGTTTTAAACACCTACATTTGGCTACCAAAATGCCAAAGGCACATTCTACACATCGTCTAGCTCTTGATAGTCTATAATTGAAAATCCGTTCTTCAATAATAAGACTTTGTCTTGAATATGGTTTCAACAAATACGTTCTTAGAGGATAGGCGTCATCACCCAACAGAACAAAGGGTGTGAAATATACGTTGACGGAATATCCGCATTCTCTGGTATGTTTAAAGTGTTTGCTTCAAACCGTTGATAGACATTTGAATCTGAAAAGCTTCCCCCATC
The DNA here is from genome assembly GCF_040414725.1 of Anabrus simplex. Taxonomy (NCBI): domain Eukaryota; kingdom Metazoa; phylum Arthropoda; class Insecta; order Orthoptera; family Tettigoniidae; genus Anabrus; species Anabrus simplex. The sequence continues at coordinate 1,221,135,743 of NC_090266.1, forward strand.
ACTTTGCTTACAGTAAGCCCCAACTTCAATAGCAATGAACTTGTAATTTGCATCAGATATTTCCTGCAATACAACTGAAAAATAGCCCTTATAGTTGAAATACATCGACCCCGTTTGTTTGGGGCATTTCATGCGAATATATTTCCCATCCATGCAACCGATGCAGTTGGGGAAATTTCATTTGTTGTAGAAGTCACTAGCGATGGTTTTTCATTCCTCTGTAGTAGGCAACGACGTATTGTACCAGGAAATGATTGTGCGACCAGAGCATGGGAAGGATCTCAGGTAGTGTTCGGTTTGTTATTGGAGCAGGTACAGAGATGGATAGTATCTCAGGGCGAATAATAGGTGGTAAATCTTTTTGATATAATTTATTAAAAATATTCACAGAAATATCACCCTGCAATTGGAATTTCAAACTCAAATTTTCAGCTAATATTTTCCAAAAAGTGCAAAATAAAATATCGTCGTTAGTATCTTCTGAGACGTCTACTTTTTTAGGAATGTCGAGAATAAATATCACTCTTCTATAGACCATATACACCCTACAGTTATTATTATTGCCAGGGGCTTTACGTCGCACCGACACAGATAGGTCTTATGGCGACGACACCCTACAGTCCATCTAATATGAATTTAAATATAAAATTTCACTTTGCACCTTGAATTTCGTCAAGTCCATCACTTATGGTGCAGCCCTACAGTCTTTCTAATAAATTGAACATAAAATGAACACACACTTTCATGAATAAGTTGATAGTTTAAATGAAAATATTTGATCACTTGCTGTACGTCTCTACAGTTCATTTAAGTTGAAAATAAAGTAAAGTAGTGCACTTGCAATTTCTAAAGTTCATCTAGGTGAAATTAATTCAATTTATGAATGATTTAAAAAAACTAATTTACAGTTTAAAAGAAAAATATGAACCTTTCTTAAATGATTATAAATTACGAGCTGATATTCACACGAAACACTTGTTGGAGCACTGTAATTAACTGAGTGCTTTGTTACAAGTCAGTCAGTAGGATTACTCACTCAGAATATGAGAAGATCACCTGGAATCTGCTTACAAGTGTTGGTATTATGCTGTACGGCGACTTGTGGTCTGGAACATTCCACTTGTCACCGGCGACGTGACAAGTCCCTTCATTGAAGATACCACGTTAATCTCCCTCGTCGACGTCGCACGATGGGTACCATAACTGAAGAAACCAAGTAAATCCCACGTTGGAAGCGAGGTTCGATGCAGCAGAATTTCACGAATTTCCGTTGTTCCTTGAGGTAATGTAGTAGTAGTAGTAGTAGTAGTAGTAGTAGTAGTAGTAGTAGTAGTAGTAGTAGTAGTAGTAGTAATGTTTTATTTTACCTGGCAAGATTAAGGCTTTCAGGCCTTCTCTTCCATCTAACCAGGAACTTAAATATACATATATTGCATTGTATTACTTACAATATCTAGATCTAATACAAGGTAAATTAATAATAATACAAGGATGGTGAGAGTACATTAAGATGAAATAAGTCAGATATAATAAAAGGATAAATTCTTAAAACTAATATCCTACATGTAAAAAAGAGGCAGTGCATAAAATTTGATTTTAAAGATAAATCGGATAAGAATTTTAGACTCTCTACCAGGACATCCATAACAATAGAATGGTTGTAAGTAGCAGCATCAAGTTTACAGATGATCCTTACTGGTGCATAAAATGTCTCCAAAGTGCTTCCTTGAAAGTGCGAATAGATCTTAACCCCCTGATACTTTCGGGAAGGAGGTTCCACTCATGGCAGGCAATTACTGTGAATGATTTATCGTAGAGGGCAGTTCTATGGTTAGGTAAAGCAAGGATGGAATTATTGTCAGATCTGGTGTTAAGACTGTGATAAGAGGATAGGTATTTGAAATATGAAGTAAGGTAAAATGGCTGTGAAATATGAAGGATTTTATGGAGATGGCATAGGGTATGCACAGTGCGACGCATTTCTAGTCGGGGCGAAGATAGGTGGTTATATGAAGGAGTTACGTGGTCATAGTACCGTAGGTTACAGACGTATTTCACACATGCATTTTGACCACGTTGTAATCTGCTCAAAAACTTTCCCCGAGCGTCTCTATAAATCGCGTCACAATAGTCGAAATGAGGGAAAATCAGAGCTTCTAACAGTATTTTTTTGAGTTTTTCAGGAAATAAGTATTTATACCCGCACAGCATGTGCAATGCAGAGAATGTTTTCTGAGTGATGTTCGTAATATGCGTTTTCCATGACATGTTATCATCGAAAGTAACGCCTAGGGCTTTTACTGGTGACATGAATTATATGTTAGTATTACACAACCTTATAGATGGAATCTCTGATCGATTGACCTTCGCGAGTAGTTTCGGGTATCCAAGGATGATGGCTTGCGTTTTTGTTGGGTTTAACCTAAGACCAGATCTCAAAGACCAAGAAAAAAAGATGTTAGATCCTGATTGATTTTGTCTATGGCCGAAAATATTAGATTTGGAGATGTATGGAGGTACAGTTGTACATCATCAGCATATATATGGTATTTGCAGTGCGTTAGGGTTTGGGAGACATCATTAATGTAAATAGAAAAAAGAAGGGGTCCTAACACCGACCCTTGGGGTACACCACACTGCACAGACCACCAAGTTGACTTGTTTATTCTATCTGTAACACACTGCCGACGGCCATAGAGGTAGGAATGAAACCAAAGGGGGGCGCCGTCCGAGAAATGGAGGGAATACAATTTCGAGAGCAAACTGTCAATATCAACAGAGTCAAAAGCTTTGCTCAAGTCTAGGAGTATTGAAACTGTCACTTCCTTGTTGTCCATATCTTCTCGGATGTCTTCTGTGACCTTCAGTAGTGCCGTTGTAGTACTGTGTGCTTGACGAAAACCAGATTGTAGTGGGTCAAATAAGTTGTAAGTCGTCATGTAGTCTGTTATTTGTCTATGAGCAATGAACTCTAGCGGTTTGGATAAAGCAGAACGTATGCAGATGGCTCTGTAGTCAGATGGTTCAACAGGGGAAGCTACCTTTTTTAGAGGACGTATAATGCCCACTTTCCATATTTCGGGAAATGTGCTGTCTACGATGGAAGAGTTAAATATGTTAATCAGTGCAGGTAATATCACATTCAGAATAATTTTTATCATCTCTATTCCTATACTGTCATTTCCTTTTGCCGTTGATGTTATCCGATTTATAGCAAACCTGACTTGCGAGTGGGTTGTTGGACGGAAGTAGAAGTTTTCTCTATCGTTCCCGTCTTTGCATAATTCCCGTCTAGAACTTCCTGTTTCAGGGCTGCATTTAACTTGCAGTTAGATGAAAAATAATCGTTCAGTTTTTCCAAGGGTATATTTATTTCGTCGTCTTCTCGTCCTTTGGTAATTCCAAAGCTCTTTATGGATTTCCACAGTACAGCTGTTGAAACATTTGGTTGAATTAAACTGTGAGCGTGTCGTAGTTACGCGTTTCTAATCTGTTGGGTCGTAGCGTTTCTCAGTCTCGTATAGTTTAGTAGATTATCAGGAGTGCAATGTTTCTTAACTCGTCTATAAGCAGCATCGCGTTCAGCCATTAGTGCTCTAATCTCATCTGAGAGATTCTGCGTAACTCGAGCCTTCTTTTCAGGGGCATGTCTATCGTACAGTTCAGTCATATGTTGATTGAAGAGAATCACTTTGTCATTTATGTGTTTAAGTTTAAATATGTCATGCCATGGCACTGCAGCTACGTCTTGTAAAATTTTATTCGTATCAATTCTTCGTAGATCTCTATATGAAATTATTTCGGTTTGAATTTGGGACTTTTCATAGAATAGGCCATAAATATAGCATCATCTCGGGATATGCCTGGGACACTAATTTGACCGTGATGAAGAACTAATTCAGGTTGGTTAGTGGCAATGAGATCAATTAAAGTGTGTGATGTGTCTGTGTGATGTGTAGCGTTGAGAGGGAGAAACGTTAAATTGCAAGCTTTAAAAGAAGTTAAAAGTTGGGTTGTCTGAGGAGAGTTAGGTTCAAGAAGGTTTATGTTGAAGTCGCCCATTATAATTATATTTGAGTAATCAGTGACTAAATCTTGTATTTGAGTCTCTAGATCACATAAAAAACCCGCTTTCGGTGGCTTATATACTACACCCAGAAGTTTTTTTCTTCACTCGCAGTTATTTTCAGGAACATGAACTCAGGTTTTCGTTCGTACGGACCTGGAGACCTACACATTATTTTAGGGCCTAAGCTGGTCATAACATATGCGGCAGTAGCCCCGGAGGGCTTATTTAATCTGTCGGATCTAAGAAATGTATAACCCGCCAGCTGCAGTCTTTCTATTGCGTGGTGTGGTTTTAACCAAGATTCAGAGATTAATATTGCGTGGAAACTGGGAGGCATAAATAGGGCTTTTATTTCGTCCATTCGCGCCTCCGCAAGGAGGCTTTGAGCCTTTATATGGCAAATCTTCAAAGCATTCCTGTACGGAGAAAGCTGGTGGTTAATGATGTCCCTTGTCATCTGGGAATGGCAAGAAAGCTCAGATGACAATAGGTGTGTGTTGCCTGCACAACTGGTTCCAGCGACACTGGGGAAGGGTGGAGTAAGTGAAAGGATTTGAGGAATGTTTCCAAGGGAGAGGGGAGCCTGTTTGCTTGTCTCAAGTTCGTTATTAGGGGGACTGTAACTTACGTTGTTCTCAGTAATATTGGAGATGATCATGACAATAATGGGAATGGAAATAACAATTTACAGCGATCAATACGATAATGGCAATGTGTGAATAATGTAAGTGGAAATAAACACGACAAAAATAAGGCACTGAGCCAAGTCTACTGCTACTAACACCAACCTACCACTACGGGAAGCAAAATTAAGCTATATTACTAATTACGTTCTAATAGAGAGTTAAAGTTAAAAATTACGATATACTACGAGGATAACAGTAAAATTAAACTACAATAGAAAGTTACAAAATGTTGTTACCATTTCTCCCGCATATCACTTTAGTTCATTTAACTGTTCCATAGTGCACACTTTATACTTATTTGATCCTATTTTTATATTAAGACCAGTCTCTGAAATAATACTGTTCATGGATTAAGACAATTTTATGACTGGATTTGCAACACACGCGTCTGTACTACTTAACTCGTCAACGCCCAGTGTCACCTACAGGTGCACTGCATTTAAAAGGCAACAGTCGCAAACTGAAAGGTATTATTGATCTTGTTTCTGCACATGGGTCATTGTTGAAACTTACACAAGATGATCTGTGTGAATGTTATTTTATTGGACGTTGAAATTTGTTGTGAGGATTAGTTTTCTATGATGTCTACAAGTACGTGTGATGGAGAACCTACCACTTCTCATTCTTCGTCAAGAAACTGGAAGAAACGGTGAGGCTAAACTTTTGAGTGTATTATGACTTGCAGATAATAGGCTAGTATTGATTTACATTTTCTTGTGGTAGAATTGGTTTTAGAGGGGTGGGGTATTTTCGAAATCAGTGTGTCACCTGCAGGTGAAACCAGGCATTATACTATATATATGTGAATCTTTGTGGCATTGCTAGAGTTACAGCACATTAATTGTTTCTTCTCTAGGATGGAGGTTCACGAGATTATAGAGGCATTAGATGAACTGGAATGTATTACTGACTTTACACTAATTCCTCCCGATGACGGAGGACAGACGGAATAAGAATGTGGTGACAAGGCAGATACGGATATGAGTCATTTAGTTGGCCGTACGTTGACAGCAATTGTTGAGACGAACGTTACGTCAGAAGTAGGTACTGATTCTGATTCTGAATCCACCACAAACAGGGAATAAAAAGAACTGCCACCACGCCAACCTTACGGTGAGAAAAGAAAATTACAGAAACTGGTGCAACCTAAGGTGAGAAATTGGTCAAATAATGAAGAATATTTTTCCAAGAATTCGGGACGAGGTGATACTTAAGAATGGACAGATACTGACAGAATTCTAACCCTTACTCCTGTTGACTGGAATGAGTTATTTTTTAGTGGCGAAAGCATTGAATATATCACAACAATGTCTAATTTATATGCTCTTCAAAGAAACCACAATTTGAATTAAGAACCGAATGGAGTTAGGGTCTATATTGCAATTTTGCTGCTGACAGAGTACTTGACTCCACAATACATACGCATATTTTGGGAAGTGAAACACGATGCCCATAATGAGATGATTTCTCAAAATATTCGAAGAAGTAGGTTTTTTTAAATTCACCGTTATCTACATGTTTGTGACAACACCAACCTGCCCCAAAATGATAAGTTTGCTAAGGTGAGACAATATTTTGACATACTTAGTGACAATTTCATTCTGAACTTTGACAAAGTTTTCTCGAGTCACGTAGCTGTCGATGAAACAATGGTTCCGTACTACGGCAGACATAGTGCTAAGCAACATATCCATGGGGAACCATTGAGATTTGGATATAAACTCTGGTCTGCTGCAACGCGAAAAGTTTATTTGGTAACATTTGAACCTTATCAGGGAGCAAAGTCAGCAAAGCTGCCTGAGCAAGAAGTGTTTGGCTTCGGTCCGGCAGTGGTGTTGGAAATGTTATCACGTCTACATCAAGAGAAGGGACCGTATAACTTGTATTTTGACAACTTCTTGACCCCTTTTCACTGCTAGATGCACTATCTGAAAAGAATTGCGGAGGAACGGACATACTCCGTGAAAATCGTCTTCAAAAATGGCCGCTCACAAGCACACCTATGCTCAGAAAGCAAAAACGGGGAGCATTATCGTATAAAGCAGATAAAGGTTGTAAGGTGGCAAGACAACAGTGTAGTCACTGTTGCTTCAAACTGTCATGGAGTTAGTCCAATGCTGAAGGTCGATCGAGTTGGAGTAATTGAAGGAAAACGAACACGAGTTCAAGTCGAGTGTCCGTCAATGATTCAAAAATACAATAAATACGTAGGAGGCGTCGACCGATCAGATGAAAATGTTGACGTCCTTAGGATTGGATTTAGAGGAAAGAAATGGTGGTTTCCTCTATTTCCTCTAGATGCGGCTTGCCAAAATGCGTGGCAGATAGCAAAAGTGTGTGAGAATGGGAGGGATGTGACTTACTGCCAGTTCTGAAGGATTATTGTCCAGGCATACTGTAGGCTTTATGGAAAACCACCAGAGAAAACCTACGTCTGTGGAATTCCTACAAACATTAGAGTTCCACATGAAGTCAGATTGAATCCTGATGCTGGGCAGCATGAAAGAACCCAATGTTCCCAAAGAAGATGCGGCCTCTGCCACAAAAGAACGAGAATTATGTGCAAGACGTGCCAAGTAGGACTTCATATTCAGTGCTGGTACAGTTTTCACAGAAGCAGTCAGTAGGACTTAAGCCTCTCGTACCAAGCGCGGGACATGATATTGGTAGTGAATTCACTGTATTAGTATTCATTTTCTGTTTCCTATTATAATATATTAGTAATTTTTTATATTTGCTACTATAATAAAAGTGAATATTTCATCAAATTTATCTTGTTTTTCCTTATGTCTTAATCATTTTATTTCTAATAACAATAATAAAGCCATTTTTTCTAAAATGTGTGTGTTCTGTTAACAGCATCTGCAATGCCCAGTGTCACCTGTAGGTGACACCTCATTTCTATCATTTCTGTTACCGAATTTGGAAGTTTGGCTTTAGATTCCTTCATTAGAGAGGAAAAGGACCTTATGTTATGAAAATCAGCAAAAATTACCTCCTAGCCAAGCAACGGGCGTTGATGGGTTAATATTGTCATAAAAAGTTCTTAATGTTAACTTGGTTTCTCGTAGTAACGATCGAAAAATCGAGAAAATGCACATAAAAATTAGTCACTTCTAGACCTGTTATTGGATGAATGCCTAGTGAAATAATGCCTCACACAGTTCACTATTGTATTATTGTAGGAGATATACATCTCAGAATTATAAAAATGGTCTCAAATTAGGATTTTAGTTCATCACATGCAATGACATAGAATATCGTCACAGTTCAAAGATAGAGTTCAGAATTACATGAAATTGGCAAAGTTCACAATGTCGTATACTGATAAACGAAATATTTGATACTTCAGTTCACTATTTCTGTTATTACCTCACTCAATTAACACACTTCTGAGTATTATCTAACGACGATTTAGTCGGAGAAACTTTTAGAATATTTCCTTCGTCGCGACAGAAACTTTACTAGCAACGTCTTCGCACTACTTCGACGTTTTCGAGTGTGACCACTAATATGTGCTCGCGACAGAGCGTACTGTCCTTCATAAATGCAGAACACACACTGGCAATAACCTTGGTCCGCTGATCTATTTATACCGGTCTGCGAGCAGCGCTCGGAATCAGGTGATGAAGGGGTGATAATTCCTTCCAAAACTTAACTTATTATATTCCGGAAACCACTGGACGGATTGATCTCAAAGTTGCAGTGTTTCACTTCCAGAATATTGGCTACAATTCAGCGTTTGTCTCATGTTAATTGGTCCAGGCGTTAAAAAGTTCATGAATAAATTTCGAGATAATTTTGAAGGGGAGGGAAGCTACAGGCAGCGGTGACGTCACTTATCTTCCTCGACTTGCGCTCTCCCTCACGCACGCAGTGAGAACGAGAACATTCTCTCACACAGCTGTTCATGCATCGGAACTTAACTGTACGCTCATTAATTAATAAAATTTATAACTCGTATGTGCCAGGGCCTAAGCCTTCCTGGTACAGTATGTATACCGCAGAAGCATTCCCACATAGCTTGGCATGTTTCGTAAATTATGTTTCGCGTAGCACAGTGTGAAAGTCTGTATGAGAAGCTGAGTGTTCGAAATGACATCCCAGTCGATGGAAATCTGTAATAAGAAACAACTACTGTACAATACATCAATTTATCCTTTAACCCTAGAATACTAACATACGTAAAATTACGTGGATAAACTCTTTGGTAAGGGTGGGCGTATGAGGAGAACAACAACCGATTCAGATATTTGTGTATTAGTGCGTTTTCAATTATAAATGTAATGTTGAGCAAATACATTTTGGACTATGATACCAATATTTTTATTACGGTAGAAAAGGAAGCAACTGTAGAGTTATCTGTTGTTATATGATATGCAAACATTCCTAATTCGTAACTAATACTTCACGTCTGGCAACAATGTGGAGATTACTTATTATTTTAGCATATATGCACATGCACGTAAAGTTTACGTATATTAGTATTGAGCAACTAGTGAATAATATTCGTATATTGAGTTAAAACAACAATAATTCAAATCACTGACATAACACTAGGTAACAATTAAAACACTGATCACTTTTTCTCCCACTATTTTCAGGCGAAGCAGCCAAAACTATGTGGCGAGGTTTGAGGGACATGTTCCACAAGGAATTGGGCAAGAATCCTAACAAACGGAGTGGAAACGAAGGAGGAATCATCAAAGAGTCTAAGTGGGCCCATTTCAAAAGCATGGAGTTTTTGAAGGACCTATTTCAAACAAAAACAATTGCAGGGTAATGTCCCGAGCGAGACAACATTTCATGCAAACACCTAGAATTCAACAACGACTTCTTCCCCTATTCCCTCTGAAAACGAACCAGAATCAGGAACACAAATTGTCGATTCTCCTCAGAACACAAGGAATGAAACTACGCCACCACAAATCTACGCTAATCCTCAGAAAAAAATTGCCAAGATGAATAATGCCGCTGCGGTTAAATAATTGCTGATGCTTGAAGAGTAAAAAATACAAATGTTCAAGGAAAGGAATTCAGCTTCTGGAATCGAAGATCCGGATTGTAATTTTCTGATGAGTTTACTGCCATATTTGAAGAAAGTACCAGAAGAAAGTTTTTTGTTACTTTGCTTTATATCGCACCGACACAGATAGGTATTATGGCGACGATCGGACGGGAAAGGCCTAGGAATGGGAAGGAAGTGGCCGTGGCCTTAATTAAGGTACAGCCCCAGCATTTGCCTGGTGTGAAATTGGGAAACCACGGAAAACAATCTTCAGGGCTGCCGACAGTGGGGTTCGAACCCACTAACTCCTGGATGCGAGCTCACAGCTGCGCGCTCCTAACCGCACGGCCAACTCGCCCGATAAACCAGAAGAAAAAATGTCTGTGAGGACTAAACGTCAACAAGTGTTTTGCGAAGAGGACCTTTTGAGAGGGTTCAGAGCTCAACATGAACTACAGCTAATCCACCACTCATCACCAAGTGTAACACCATTTGTTTCATCGCAGAGTGATAGTTGGACTCCTCGAGCTGAAACTTCATTGACTACTCCTCAGCATGAGGGCTTCGTTGTTTTCAAATGTAACTCCGAACGATACAAATTGACAATTCAAGTGCTATTTGTTCAAGTTTGTCGCGTATTTTATTTCACTTGTTTACATTTTCATTTACATTTGATACAAATGATAACAATTAAAAACAATAACAATTAACTGTATGAATATTTCAATTATCCATTGAAGAAAATAACTGAATAGATTGTTAAAGGTTTCCTTACCACAACGTTAGAGCCGGTCTTTCTTTTGCCGAAATACATTCACGGAAATTGGAGAATTTGTGATGCGTTTTTCTATCCCCTCCAGTATGTATTCAAATGTTGCTGGTCTCATCCTGAAATACTCCAAAATCGTTTCCGGTTGGTCCCACAAATCTTGAAATAACATTTGTGTTTTGAACGTAAATCTCTCACTTGATTAAATAACAACATTTATTACACTTACGACACTTATATAACACATTATAATACATAATACTGAGTATTGATGGGCAGATGCCCTCGATAACAGTCAGTCACATGTTCCCGTGTCCTCCCGCTGGAGGCACCCAAGCATAACAGTCTCTCATTCCCTTCAATCCACACCACTTCCGGCCGAGGGCCTTCAAAATAAATACACACTGAAACATGCTCGTTTAGCATGTTCATAACATGTAGGTTTATCTGTGATTGCTAAGAGCTTGCATGAGCTCTCGTTTGACTTCACTAAACTGGCTATTAACTATTTCCCAAACTGTACCGCAGAAGGCAGCGCCCCTGCTTTGTAAACGGATGGTCCTTCCTTCCGCGAGTCTTCGACTTTTATCTCCTTGACATGATGTCTTTGTTGTTGTTATGACCTAAAAGAAAGAAAGATGGAGTCGCCTCTACTCGGAGTAGCATTTTTGAATTATCGTTGGGTTTTTATCAGGTTTAAACTCTGCCTGTATTCATATTCTGATTTTTAATTGATCAGCTTCAACCTCAGGTAATGTGAGCTGTTTTTTCGCTTTTATTTTATGTTTATCTTGTGGCTGTTTCAAGTGCCTTGTAATCGCGACTGACTGATATACGTGTTTGCCCCGCGATATGAATGGGTGTGTGTTTGCGGGCATTGTTGTGGTGGTGGTGACGAGGTAACTGGGAGGCTGCGTGATCTTTTATCCTTGTGATGGTCATTGTTGATGCTGTAATAATGATGGAGGCTTGAGTAACGTTTAGTAAATAAAATGTGAACTACTTCGCGGAAATAAATGACCAATATAAGTCCGTGAGGATCTTTTCTGTCAATGATTTTTCAATATGTTGTGAATATATATATTAAACAGTGAGCACATCGTAAGGTATTGTTTATCCATATATTTATGGTATGTTGTGCTCGAACGGTTACGATGCTAGCTTCTACTAACCTGAAGGACATAAGCACGTATGTAAAAATGTTTCATTTTTTTCTTTGGTGGCTTCTTTTCTTGCATTTACGTTTATCTTAATAAACCCTCATTTAATTTTATTTGATTTTTATTGCTGGCAGTTAGTTTCTTTTTCCTTGTCATAAATTATTATTATTAATCAACGTCTTCAGTTCGAGGCTGTTATCTGCCTCTCCTGATCGGAATCCACGTCCTCGAACCTCCCGTCGTGTTTTTACGTATTGAGTTCGGTGCAAGTGGTAGCAGATGCGTGCTCGATCAGGGCGTCTCCTCTGTAATAGACTCGGACGAGATGGAACTGGAGATGGTGATTTATGCTTATTTTTATTATGTGAAGCCTCAATTTCTCTTAATTTATCTTGTGAAGCCACTATTATTCTGACCTTAATTTTGGGTCATATATTCTATTTATCTGCATTGTTGTGCCAATCGGCGTGTATGCGTTGTGTTTATTTGAGTTGAATATCATTGTGTTGATAATGGAGAGTCAGAAAACGATTGAGATGAGTAAACATACCGATGTTTTGAATACGGAAATGCCCGACGCTGTGAGAGGTAAAGGGGAGGATACTGATGAGCTTAATGCTTCAGTTACGTCCGATAATGATAGTGCTAGGTTCCCTGATAGTGGAAATGTTATGGAGTGTCGTAATCGTGCCCTTGACCTGAACCGTGAGGAGCCCGTTTCTCCCATTTTCAGACCTGCTTGTTATCCGAACACTAATGCTAACATTAATCCTGTATTTGATGTAGTCCGTAAATGGAAATTAAATTTTTCGGGGGAAGGCAATAGTTCTAGCGTGATTGAATTCTTAGAGCGGGTGGAAGACATTGCGGAGTGCAGCTCGCTCCCCCTCGATCTATTCGTACCCGTCATCCCCGGAATGTTAGAAGTCCCGGCGTTGAGATTGTTTAGATTGACGAAAGCCAATATTCGGTCGTGGGATGATTTCGCCGTCCGCATTAAGCAGCGATTTGGTTTATCAGACATGGATTATTGTTTGAAACAGGAAATTTTTAGAAGGACTCAGGGAATGGGAGAAGGTATCGACGATTACGCCACAGGCATTCTAACCCTATTCAATCGTTTAAGCGTTAAGGCACCGGAATATGAGATCTTTGACCAATTTTATCAAAATCTGTCCCCTGACTATAAATTATATATAAAGAGGTCCCAAGTAGACTGTGTCGAAGACATTATAAATTTAGGCCGTTAGTTCGAATCGACAGTCAGTCAGAACCAGCTGTATCGTCCACCTCCTACTCCTTCCGATTGTTCTTTTCCCGATGTTGCCAGTCGTGTACCCATCAAGTCGGTTTCCTTTGGTGCCACCCCCTCTTCATCTCGGCCTTGTGGCAGTCCCGATCGAAAGTCCGACCTTGCATCCCCACCTCGGCGCTATGTCAACGCCATTCAACCCTCTAATCCGACTACCGTGAGCAACGCCACTGCTAGAAAATGCTGGAATTGTGGTAAACTGGGACATATTTCAAAGTACTGCCGGTCTAAGAGTCCTCTCAAATGTTTTAATTTTGGTCTTACTGGTGTTACTCGGCGCGTGTGTCCGCGATGCAATCCTGAGCAGGGAAACTGAAGGCGCGCTGGCGTGATGGCCCGCCGTTGGCGCCTGATATTGGTGTGAATAAACGGATTTGTGGTCTCCTCTCGTCTACACCCTGGGCCAAGATTTTGATAGGATCGCGAATTGTTTATGCCTTGTTGGATACCGGGTCGTGTGTTTCATTCATCAGCCAATCCCTTGTATCTTCCCTCAATTGGACGTATCTGCCAGCCTGTGAGAACCTGGAAAAGTTCATGTCCGCTGATGGGCGTCAGGTGTGTGCCGTGGGTCGTGTCGAGTGTCATATCAAAATTCATGGTTTGTCATGGGACTGGACGTTCAATATTGTTCCCAACTTGTCTGTCCCGGTCATTTTAGGATCCGATTTCATGTTGGCAACTGGTTTGTCCATTGATTTCATCAGTCGTACCTTTGCCTTTCGGTTCAAATCTGATGTGAGTTACCCCGTTGAAATCCCCTTTCAGCGTGGCACTGCATGCGCCATCGTGGAATCTCCACTGCCCAACGCCTCATGTGAATTGACTGAAAATCAAACCTTGATGTTGAACGGTCTGTTAGAAGAATTTTCCGATGTGCTGACTGCCGATCTGGGTTGGGCCAAGAATTTTTCCTATTCAATCGAACTCAAAAACGACACCCCTGTTAGGTCCCCTCCGTTTAGCTCTTCACCCCCTAAATTGTGCGCCATGCGCGAAATGGTAAACGAGTTGTTAGAAAGGAAGGTCATCAGTCCCTCAAAATCGCCCTATAGTAGCCCCGCTTTCCTTGTCCCCAAAAAGGACGGTCGATTCAGGTTCGAGATCGACTATCAAAAAGTCAATAAGAACATCGTCTTTGACAGTTTCCCGTTGCCTACCGTCGAAAGCGCATTTCAACATTTTCATGGCGCAAGGTTCTTCACTGTTTTTGATTTCAATTCGGCGTACTATCAAATCCCCTTAGACCTCAAAAGTCGACCTTGCACCGCCTTCGCCATTCCATTTGGGCTTTTCGAATTCAATAAAGTGCCTATGGGTATCTCAATTGGTGGCCAAGCGCTTAGTCGGGTGATGGACTCGTTCTTCGGAGACCTAAAATTTTCTTATGTATTCAATTTTTTGGATGATCTTCTCATATATTCCTCGAGCTTCGACGAACACCTAGCTCACCTGCGCGAGGTACTCACCCGTTTGCGCAAGCACGGTTTTACCATCAATCCCAGAAAGGTGTCTCTTTGCTCTAAGCGCCTGAATTTTCTTGGCCATGTCATCTCCATTGCTGTGAACCCTGACAGAGTCAAATGTATTAGAGAATTTCCTCGCCCAAAGAATGTACGTGGCGTTAGAAGATTCTTGGGTATGGTTGGCTTCTACAGTCGTTTCATTAAGGATTTCTCCCAAATTTTGGCCCCTTAGACCTTCTCAAAAATAAAAATAGTCGCTTCGTCTGGGACGAACCCCAAGCCAATGCCTTCAATCAGTTGAAAGATGCCCTCTGTAAAGCCCCTGTTCTTCACAGTCCAAATTTCTCCCGTGTTTTCGTTCTACAGTGCGACTCTAGTAAAATTGCAGTTTCCGCCGTATTAAATCAATCGGATGAGGATGGGAAGCTGGTCCCCATTGCATTCTTCAGCAAGTTGTTGCACGGAGCTGAATGAAAAAGAAAATGAAAATGAAAAAGAATGCCTAGCCGTAGTCTTAGGAGTTGAAAAATTCCGGTCTTATTTGGAACACCGCCATTTCTTTGTCCATACGGAAAACCAAGCGCTATCATGGATGAGCGCTAATGTCAAACGACTCGGTAGAACGGCTAGATGGATACTCCGTTTGTCAGCTTATAAATTCACCATTGTTCACGTTCGAGGAAAAGAAAATGTGGTGGCCGACTGTCTGTCGCGCATGTTCGACGGAGTGCCGGAGAGTGAGGTCGAACCCGAAGACGATTGTTATCCATCCGAGTTTGTTGAAAGCGTCAACATTTTGCAAGGTTATCCCTGGTCTTTCACAGACATCTCCGAGCATCAAAAACATGATATTGAATGTCAGGAACTGATGAAGGCTGTCGCCGATGGGTCTCTTCGAGACAAATCATTTGGTGTCAAACGAGGGCTGTTAGTCCAGCGCTGATCAGCGGACCTGGGATGAAAATCTTGATTTTTTTTTGGTCCAGCTTTCAACAGTGCAGTCCACGAGTCCCATCGCCGCAGCCCGGCAGAATTATTCATTGGTAGAAATCTGGCTGACCCATTGGAGTTGAAATGGAATATTGAATACCTGAGCAAACCGCCAAGGAACGTAGAGATTGAACAGAAATGGAGAGAAGCAGTCGCCCACTTGATCTGTGCACGAGACCGGGTGGCTGATCGGTTCAACTGGGGCAGAAGAGAGGTCGCCCTGCAAATTGGAGACTTGGTGGTGGTGAAAAAGTTTCCTGTCAGTTCTGCAGCTAACCAGGTCACCGCCAAACTGTGTCATAAATGGTCAGGCCCCAAAAAGATAGTCAGATTCTTGGGACCTGTCACCGTTGAACTACAGGACCTGAAAAGTAACAAATTTAGTAAGGCTCACGTGTCTTTGTTGAAAGTTTATCATCCACAGAGCCAATAATACTTCATTAATTTGCCATATTATGTTTAATACTTGTACATGTTCTTTGCTTGTAGCAAAATTGGCAATCTTCTAAAATTCCTTTTCTTTCAGGGATAATATTGATGAAAAAGAGAGACCGGAAAGGAAAAATAATAATCGGATGTCGTGTTTTGGAGATGAGACGAAATGAATGCAGATTCCGTGGAGAGGAGAGGACTCCCAATCCCACTTTCGCTCAGCTATTCCGACCATCGCTGGTGGAGACATTAAATAAATTGCGTAAAAAGAAGGAATGAGAAAAAAAGGGAAGAGAGACTGATTAATTCAGACTGTTATTATTAATCAAGAAAATACTGAACCTCAAAATGCGATGAAATGGATTTCATGATACCTTGTTGTGTACATAGCTCGTAACTGTATCTGTCTTGTGTGTTTCATTTAGTTGTAGTTAGGATGTAAGATTCTTTAGGTTTAGATGAGTGCACACTCTAGTTATAAGGTTTGAGTCTCATTTTAAAATGTGTCTCTTGGCTGGTCACCAAAGGAAGACACATTTTAAAACGGGGCTGTGGGATGATGAAACATGCTCGTTTAGCATGTTCATAACATGTAGGTTTATCTGTGATTGCTAAGAGCTTGCATTAGCTCTCGTTTGACTTCACTAAACTGGCTATTAACTATTTCCCAAACTGTACCGCAGAAGGCAGCGCCCCTGCTTTGTAAACGGATGGTCCTTCCTTCCGCGAGTCTTCGACTTTTATCTCCTTGACATGATGTCTTTGTTGTTGTTATGACCTAAAAGAAAGAAAGATGGAGTCGCCTCTACTCGGAGTAGCATTTTTGAATTATCGTTGGGTTTTTATCAGGTTTAAACTCTGCCTGTATTCATATTCTGATTTTTAATTGATCAGCTTCAACCTCAGGTAATGTGAGCTGTTTTTTCGCTTTTATTTTATGTTTATCTTGTGGCTGTTTCAAGTGCCTTGTAATCGCGACTGACTGATATACGTGTTTGCCCCGCGATATGAATGGGTGTGTGTTTGCGGGCATTGTTGTGGTGGTGGTGACGAGGTAACTGGGTCTCTACGAGAATTGTCATTATGTGCACGACATTATACTTCTTTATTGCCACCAAATGTTAGTAGGCTCTGGGTGTCGACACGGAGATACGTCGTACCCAGCGCCTGTGTTGGTGGGCTTGTACGTGGGCCGTGGGTCCATATCGTCCTGCTTATAACATATTTGCAGTGTGCACGTTTCTACGTCGTGTGTTGGAACTTACTTATGGCCAGGTGAGTCATACTACATGTGTTTACGATCTGTTTTGAAAAGAGGTTATTGACCCTATTGTTACCCGATGTCGACAATGCCTGAATGTTTGTGTGTATGTGTGAGAGCGAGCGAGGGGGCTAAAAGGATGTCGTATCGGTCAGTTAATTTATGTTTCCTTTTTATTTATTCCTCGTACACTTGTTTTTTCACTTCGAGTGCGGTGTTTATTATTTTTGTCTTGGTCTATTTTATGACCGTTTTGCTCGTTCTTATGGCCGCCATTTTTGTTTCATTTTAATTCGGGTGATGCGCACACCCGCTTTATTTTCTTTGCCTTTTGTGTGCTCTTTGGTACAGAGATGCTGCACTCCTGGCCATCTCGATACCTTCATTGCCTTCATGTAACTATTGTTCGCTCTACTCCGAGAGGCTGCGTGATCTTTTATCCTTGTGATGGTCATTGTTGATGCTGTAATAATGATGGAGGCTTGAGTAACGTTTGGTAAATAAAATGTGAACTACTTCGCGGAAATAAATGACCAATATAAGTCCGTGAGGATCTTTTCTGTCAATGATTTTTCAATATGTTGTGAATATATATATTAAACAGTGAGCACATCGTAAGGTATTGTTTATCCATATATTTATGGTATGTTGTGCTCGAACGGTTACGATGCTAGCTTCTACTAACCTGAAGGACAAAAGCACGTATGTAAAAATGTTTCATTTTTTTCTTTGGTGGCTTCTTTTCTTGCATTTACGTTTATCTTAATAAACCCTCATTTAATTTTATTTGATGTTTATTGCTGGTAGTTAGTTCCTTTTTCCTTGTCATAAATTATTATTATTATTACGGAGTTATCCGTGGTAGTTAGAGGTGAAAGAATGTGCGGGCGGGAATAGGTCTCAACTTTCGAATTTAAAGTTAATCTAAAACATTAACAAAGGTTATATTTTCTTTTCAAAATCAACAAATGACAACAAATAACAAAGATGTAACAGGTACCAAAGAGCAAGTTAACAATTTAAGAATTTACAGAGCCCCAAGATTAATTTATGAGCTCTCAGCTCACCACCACAATAGTTACAGGGCAGAAAACCCCTAGGTGCAAGGAGCACTTGCTCCTAATTACAATGTTAAGATGAAAAGAGCAGACCCGCTCTCAATTTTACCAGCCTGTCAAAGGCTACAACAACCTTTATCCCTAACTGCCCTTAAGGCACACATACCGTGAAACAGGGGTATCTTGTACCCAACCTACAGGGCCTTCACATGAAGAAAACAAACACTGGGTTAATTAAATGGCCCAAAAAACAAATTGACTGGAGGCGTAGCTTGCACTCCTACATGAAACTTCTTAAAACCTAGGTGGCACTCGGCCAGTTATACAGGGGCTAATCCCATACTAGGGAAGTGACTAGTTGGCAAATAAGTTTAAGACTTCAAGAAGGAAGAGAAAAATGGTTACGAAAACATAGTCACCTCAAATTCAAAATCAAGGGGAGTTCGAGAGGGTTAAGCACTCTCTATCCCAACTTGCGGCTAATTTACATGAATACAGTAAGGTTTACATTAAAAAGGATTCGAACCTTCCCCCGCGGGTTAAAACTGCTGAGCTAGCAAGACATAAAGATGTTAACAGGCCATTACCTTGTAGATGAACCGCTGCTTGGAGAAAGAGGCGCTTCCCGCCCCCTGCTATATATGTTCACACACTGCGAAAGATGTTTCTGAACTGGCCCCGAGACCAGAAAATCAGCAGTTTTTATACCCTCGTGGAAAATTCGAGACCTTTCAAGAATGAAAATGACACACCCCTTCAACTTTATTGGTAGACAAGGA
Source organism: Anabrus simplex (assembly GCF_040414725.1). Classification (NCBI taxonomy): domain Eukaryota; kingdom Metazoa; phylum Arthropoda; class Insecta; order Orthoptera; family Tettigoniidae; genus Anabrus; species Anabrus simplex. Next base: position 1,221,154,733 of record NC_090266.1, read on the forward strand.
ATTACACATGGAAACCTGAGGAAGAAAGCTATGATTGGAGGAAAATTAATTACAGAAATTACCGATTGGTTAAATTCAAAACTGGCGGAAAGAGAAGGGTTATACTGCCAACCCAAAAAATGACTGAAAGAAATTTAACAAAGAACAAACTTATGAATACCAATTTCTTCAAAAAAGTTCCTTCACTTCGCACTAGGGTGCACAATTATAGTTCTTAAGTAGTGACATCTAGAAGAGAATGTTCACACTTCTTACTACAGAGCAAACAAATACAAATCGAAACAGACATAGTTCAGAACACTTCAAAATTCACAGTAGAGACATCTTCCGAGAAACTTTTGATTTAATACAGATTGTTAAAGTTCAGGCTTCCTCCTGTAGAGGGATTTCAACTGGCGCAATATTTGAATTCGCGGCGTGGAGGTGTACCGCCCGGTACAATTATTGATCAACGTCTTCAGTTCGAGGCTGTTATCTGCCTCTCCTGATCGGAGTCCACGTCCTCGAATCTCCCGTCGTGTTTTTACGTATTGGGTTCAGTGCAACACTGAAGGGTGCTGCTATCTGTCCTAAAGTGGTAGCGAGCAACTAGGTGGTCTAGCCATGGCTAGGCCGGAACATGCTCCCCACCGTTGAATCATCATGATTCAACCGAATAAAATTGCCTGATGTGCCCTCATGAGAGTTCAGTTCAATTCAAGCAGCACACAGTAACCAAAATGAGTTGATCATTCAACAAAATATACATATAAACATAGGCAAAACAGAAACACAAGCAACAAAATATTTACACACTGTTAACAGAAGGTACTAAGTAGGTTGACTGTGTCCTCAACCATTATTATGCAGTATGAAATTAAGCACACTATAAGTTCTCAGTTCAAATCACACACACAACACCATAATTACTCTGAAATGAGCAAAGAAACAAATATTCACATGAAACACACTATGTTTTAGGCACACGATCCTGTTTAGTGTTCAATAGGTAACGGAATTAACTTCTTAACAGGTCGTTTAAAAAGAACACTGGTTGTTCTGATGGTAGCACAGTCAACTTACAACAGAGGGGAGGAAGATTGTCCTACTTCAGAAGAACAACTGTTCCTGTAGCTAGGTTCTCCTTGGGACAGGTCCATTTCTTCCTCTGCTGCAGTGAGTTCAGGTAATCGGCAGAGCACCTCTTCCTCAACTGCTGCTGCATTGCCTGGATACGCTGCCATCGAGACAATCTGTTGATGGGCAGGTCAGTAATGTCAGGCTCAGGAATGGTACTTCATGGACTTGACAGCTGCTTCCCACAGTCCGCCAAAGTGTGGAGAGCTAGGAGGTATAAAGTGCCACGTTCTGGCACACCAACAGTCGCAGGGTTCAGGTAATCGGCAGACCACTTCTTCCACAACTGCTGCTGCATTGCCTGGATACGCTGCCATTGAGACAATCTGTTGATGGGCAGGTCAGTAATGTCAGGCTCAGGAATGGTTGTAAGTGGGGCACCAATTAGGAAGTGAGCAGGTGATAAATAATTAAGGTCACTGGGGTCATTGGATAAGGCTGATAGTGGGCGAGAATTAAGACAGGATTCTATCTGTGCAATAAGTGTACATAGCTCCTCAAATGTCAGTAGCGCATTACCCGCAACTCTTCTCAAGTTGTACTTCATGGACTTGACAGCTGCTTCCCACAGTCCGCCAAAGTGTGGAGAGCTAGGAGGTATAAAGTGCCACGTTGTGGCACACCAACAGTCACAGAAGCGGGCAATCAAACAACAGGCGGCACAACACCGCAGCCCAAGTCCACGATTGTTAGCGCAACCACCAAAGAGATAAGAGGCTATTCTCAGCGTGAAACACGCCAGCTACTTAGAGAAGGGCCTCAATAGAACACAAACCCAGGGAATGGGAAGCGATGGGAACCTGGGCGAAGCCAATAGGTTAACAAGCATAACAGAGGGTGGAAGGAATTTGAGGTAGAGCAATTCACAAGAATGACACACTCAGTCACACTTAAAAGGACCAAAATATAATTTGATTTAAAAGAATAATTAGGGTGGATGGTGTAATTTAAAATATAAGAAAATTTAAACAAAACATTATCCTTTAAGGAAAGAGAAAACTGATGACAAGGCTCGTATACAGAAAAACCACCAATCGTAGTCACCGTACCAATAGTTACAAACTATTTTTTGTGCAGAAATTTAATAATATTTCCCAGACACTATTAACTTCAGTAGATTTAAAAGCTTCATTACAATTAGCTACTTTGTGACAATTTACTTGTTTATTATAATTCACTTGTTTATTATCATTTACTTGTTAATTACAATTTACTTGTTCATTATAATTTACTTGTTCGAGCTTGAACCCATCTTTCCTTAAGGGAAGTCGTAAATAACTCAGGTGCACCAATTGTGAGAACGCGCGTCCCAATAATATTCCCAAAATGATAACATTACATTTTGAAATTCCTCAGTGAACACGGAAGCGTTTTAAATTTAAACCTACAACCGCGTCCCCTAACACACTAACAAAGGCCTCAAGAAGTATTAAGGAAGGCAAAAATTAAAATTAATAAAGAGCCGACATCAAAAGAAAAAGAAAGAATTACGGAAGGAAATCAATAATAATAATAATAAGGTAGCACAATAATGTAGAAACAATTAAAACTCATCTTGTGACAGTACAGCACATCACAATTACAGGTACGCCATGCAACAACGAACGTCTGCACGTCACGAGTGTTGTTAAAAACACACACACCGCTACAATGCAATCTTATCACACCGTTATCAGAAAAACAAATGAAAGCATACCAACAACAATGGAACAGAAATGAAGTGACGCTCCAGATCATTAACATTAATCGAAATTCAGAGAAAAGAAGATTTCAAAATAATAATAATATTAATAATAATAATAATAATAATAATAATAATAATAATAATAATAATAATAATAATAATAATAATTTGAAAGGGAAAATTAAATTAAATTCACTTCGATCCAACGCACGCTTCAGTATTCACTAGGGTTTAAAATAATTTTAAATATCCAGTTGCCTTTATGAGGCTAATGATACAAGAGACTACACACACCTTCACTTGTCACAGCTCCAGTTCAAACAGCAGATCATTTTAAACCACACTGTTCCGATGACGCATAAGTATGTGCATCAATAAAAATTATTCACTTGTTTAAGTATAACATAAGTATACCAATTATTGGTAGGGCATGTTTAGATTAGCGGAATTCAATAATAGAAGATGCGACCGAGAATCACAAATAAGATCAAGATAACTCAACCTAACGGTCACAAGGTCGGTATTACAATAATAGTATGCACATTAGCAATTTCCGTATACCTCAGAAGGAAGAAAATATAATGAATCTACCTAAAATCTCAAATTAACAAATATAAATTTGCGAGAGTGTCCAGCAGTTAATATTTTTACCAAGTAGTTTGGAAACATTGCATTTTTTACGGCCTGGAACCCAGCTTTATCACGTCACAAAGATGTGGCACAATATAATATTAACCCAAGCAGATTTGGGAGAAGAAACCCACAAGACTGCTTACGAAACAAGCACATTGCTCACGATTAGATTTTATGAGTTCTCGACGGAAGCAGTTATTATTATTATTAATGCCACTTTTAAATATCACCGTATCAGAGGGGTTTCACACGGTAATCTTCTCAGAACATAATTTGGCGAATACACATTGCTCTCCTGCAAGTAGTATGTCGACGTTGTGATTCACAAGACGTCTCCCAAAGAAATTATTATTAATTCAAGACATCGATGAAGGTAGCCATGTTAGCGTTTTACTCACTGCAGAATGATTTCCTGAAGATTACATGGAAGGTCTGTTGGGGTAAATATGATGCCAGACGATCACTTACCGGATTGTTGAAGACACTTTTAAATACTCACTTATACAGTTTGGTTCAAAACATTCCCAAGAAAAATATTATAATCAGCCGCAGGCACTCGCAGTCGCGAAAAAGGTTGCATTCCACACTTACCTACTTACAAGTTACAATTACACCACCACATATAAATGTCATTACACAGGCCTACGCCTTCCTTCACAATCACCTTACGGTGGTTTCAAATTATTCTTGCCTGCCATAGCGACTAGCAGCAAGCCAAGCGACATGACGCTTGCACTAGCCGACCGCTGGAACAGAAGTGTTCGTTTGGAATAATGGCCGCTAGGGCGCGCCATGCAGAACAGTTGACTATCAAGCAGCGGAGCTACCCAATAACGAACTCATAGACAACAACGTTCAATAAAAGTCCAATGGCGAAGCAATTGCCCACAGTTAAATTACAATTTGCACCAATAAGAATCCCAACAGTACAACAATTAGCTATCGCAGAGTCCCCTTCTTTTGGGGCAGGATTAAATGATAGTTTCCATTCCCCCTTTTCTATGAATTCCACATAATCAAATTTCCGGTGTAGCGGCGATTTCACCTTGTCCTTAAATTATACCGCTACAACGCGATGCCTTCCATCGCTAATGAATTACTTACCTCTTCACAAAGCCTGGTTGAAAGGAATAGTTTTTGGAGATCCTGCATTCTTCTATTGGCACCAATGAAGTTAGTCCCATTATCACTATAGATGGAGCATTTCCCACGTCGAGCTATGAATCTCCTCACGGCTGCCATAAATGCTTCAGTAGAGAGGTCACTCGCCACCTCCAGGTGAAGAGCCTTGGTAGCCAGACAGCTGAACAATGCAATGTAGCTCTTCGGTGTCTGTTGCTTTGTACATTTCCCCTCTTGGCGGCATAATCAGTTCCTACATTAAGAAATGGGCGAATCTGTTGCACTCTGGTCACAGGGAGCTGTCCCATCAGCTGTTCAGCTGTTGACGCCTTGAATCTAAAACAGGCCAGGCACTTGTGTATGACTCTTCGAACAACTGCCCTAGCCGTGGGAATCCAGAATCTTTCTCTTAATGATGCAGTTACTAATTGAGCACCTGCATGTAAACGCCTAATGTGTTCTGCCATCACAACAAGGTTTGTGAGAGCATACTGTAGAGGAATGATAAGCTGGTGCTTAGTGTCATAAGGTAGTTTTGAATTTACTAGTCTTCCTCCTACCCTTAGCATTCCCTTATCATCTAATAAAGGATGTAACTCTGCAATTTTACTCTTCCTTGAAATGCAGCATTTAGAGTTGAGACTGGCTATCTCTTGAGCATAACACACTTGTTGTGCAATTTTGATACAGGGGTGTAAGGCCATCTGCAGCTCTTGTGCACTTAATATCCCTAACCTCTTGTCTTGAGGATTTGCACTATTGTGAATGAATCGCCAACAATATGCAGTAACTCGAGTCAGTCGGGACAGTGACGAGTGCTTCAGCATACGTTCATCCCAATTTTTACCTATCAACATGACTACAGGAAGTGTGCTTCGTGACTCAGGTAGTTCCTTTTCTGCATGGGCCGAGATTGTGTCTGGCCATGATTCAGGGGGCTCAGTTAACCAGGATGGTCCGTGCCACCACAGGTTCATACCTCATAGTTGTCCTGGAGCAACACCTCTGGATATTAAATCTGCTGGATTGCAACTGGTAGGAACATGTCTTCATTCTGCCTTGTGAGAGTATTCTTGAATTGAAGAGACTCGCTTGGCCACAAATGTTTTCAAGCGAGTAGCAGGAGATGCGATCCAGGCTAAGACAATGGTGGAGTCCGTCCACAGGTACAACTTGCTGACTAGCAGAGACAAAGCTGGAAGGGTCTTGTGGAGTAGTCGGGCAAGTAGTAGAGCTCCACACAGTTCAAGTCTTGGTAGTGTCAGTTTCTTCACCGATGCTACTCTGGATTTAGAACATAATAATTTGACACAGGTCTGTCCCCCCTTGTCAACAGAGCGTACATAAGGACAAGCTCCATAAGCTTGTTCTGAAGCTTCACAAAAACCATGAATTTGTACATATAAAAACAGGGGGTCCCTTACATGTGACTAAACGCTCAATATAAAATTCTCTTACTGCCTGTGGCTTAAAGTTAGGACTTCCCATTCTCTTAATAGTTGAGATGGTAGTCTGTCATTCCAGTTCAGATTGACTAGCCAAAGTTTCTGCATAAAAATCTTGTAAGATATTACCAAAGGACTGACCAACCCAAGTGGATCAAATATTGATGCAATAACAGATAAGACCTTTCGTTTAGTTACATGAGTATCAGCATGATAGAGACTGTCTGAATACAGATTGCCACAAATGAGAAAATGATCAGTAACTGGATGCCATAATAGGCCTAAAGATTTCACGCTAGTGCCTTCATCAAGACTTAAAGGCAGCTGAGTTTCCCTGTCCTCTTCTGAAACTGCTTCCAGTAATGCTGAGTGGTTTGAACACCATTTCCTGAGGTGAAATCCTCCACTCTCTAGTAAATTAATAATTTCAGACTGCAACTGAAGAGCATCCTGGATATCGTCACAGCCGCTTAATAAATCGTCAACATAAACATTTCTGCGAGCAACTTGTGCTGCTCTGGGGAACCTCGATTCTTAATCTTCAGCAAGTCGCTGCAGGCATCTGGTAGCTAGGAAGGGTGCTGATGCTGTACCATATATTACAGTCGTCAGTTCATAGAGAGGGTGGGTCCCTAGGTGATTCCCTCCAGATAATCCGCTGAAGTTTCCTATCATCTGCATGAACCATGACTAGCCGATACATTTTAGCAATATCTGCAGTGAAGGCAAAGGTATGCATTCTGAATCTTAGAATGATAGAGTAAAGATCCTGTTGTATTGTCATTCCAACCATTAATATATCATTCAATGAAATATTGTTAGAAGTTTAAGAAGATGCATCAAATACAACCCTAGTTTTGGTAGTCGAGCTACTAAGCTTAAAAACTGGATGATGGGGTAGATAATAGCTTCCACCTTCATTCCCTGACTGAGTAGATGTATCCACCTTAACCATATGCCCCATCGACTCATACTAGTGACGAAAGTTAGAGTACTCGTGCTTAAGTGAGTGGTGCCTGCCGAAACGCCGTTGTAATTGAGTTAGTTTTGACATGGCATGATTGACGGAGTTTCCCAGAACCTCCGGTTTCTGCTTGAGGGGTAAGCGAACTATGAATCTATCTGTAGCATCCCTAGTAGTATACTCTGTAAAGTGTTTTTCGGTGGCTCTCTCTTCTCTTGTCATGACTCGTGACGTAAGCTCTTCTATTTCCCAGAACCGTTGTAGTTGGGTGTCTAACCTGTCTTCTGACTTCAAGAAACATGTGGTTAGAGTAAGATGTTTCTCTTCCCTACGATGGTAGTGTCCAGAAATAATCCATCCTAGTTCAGTGTCTTGAAGAATAGGGTAATCTGGTGATCGAGTTCTGCGCCTAGGTTTCAGTAATGAAAAGAAATGTTCTGCGCCTATTAACAATTCATTGTCACCTGGCTGGAAGAACTTGGGGTCAGCGAGCTTCAAGTCAGTTGGCAAGTTCCAGTGCTCATGCTGAATGTAACTACTGGGCATGTTAACTGTGATACGTGGAAAGACAGAGCAAGTCATACTCACAGTGGATTGCAATTCTAAATGAACACTGTACTTTGATTGAGAAATGGAATCATTAATGCCCGTAATTGGTATGGGATTTTTCATTTTCTTAAGGCCTAATCGCTGTGCTAGACTTTCAGTGCAAAGATTAACTTGGCTGCCACTGTCAAGAAGTGCCCGGCAGACCTGCATTTGCCCCCTAGAATCTAGTACCTTGACCATGGAAGTGGGCAGCAGACCCCCTACAGGGTCTCTTGTATTGCAGTATGTGTGAGAGGAGTTGGATGCAGTTTGATTGGCTCTACCTCCCTCTCAACCTGATGGATAATGTAATGAGGTGTGATGCTTCCTACTACATAATTTACAACCACGTGATTTGCACTGTTTGGCAGAATGCTCTGTACGCAAACAGTTAAAACATAAGTCCATTTCCTTAACCCTTCTTTGTCTATCTTCCACACCGATAGCTGCAAACTCTTCACATTTAAATATCGGGTGATTACCATGACAACAGGGACACTTTATGAGACTGGTAGTGGTGTAAGTGTAGCGTGGTTGAATATCCCCTTGAGGTTTAGGCTTATTTCTGTCAGCTTGTTGTCTGTGCGATGGTGCAGTGTGCTGTGAGCTAGGGAAGTTCTCCAGAGCTTGCCGTTTGTGCTCAACAAATGACAGCAAGTCATCAAGTGATGGAACCCTAGTGTCTGCCTTTGATAATTCCCAGTCTCGTCTAGTACAAGCATCAAGTCCTTGAGCATACAGTTGAGTCAAAATAACTTCATGCAATGGAACGTTTAGTTCTAGGGCCTTGAGTGCAATCAAATTACTATTAAAAGTGTTAGAGTACCTTAACAGTTCTGTGGCTGTTTCACTGGAGACTGATTTTAAAGTTAAGAGTGCCTTAACATGAGTAGCTGCTATTAGTTTCTTGTTCACTAACCTGTCCTTCAACATTTTCCACGCTACCTCATAATTTGCCTCTGTGATGGGTAAATTTTGAATTAATTGGATGGCTGGGCCCTTGAGAACAGATGCTAAATAGTGACATTTCTGGACACTTGGCAGATTATTGTTGATATGGATCATAACTTGAAAACTGTCAGCGAATGAGAGCCAGTTTTCGTATTTTTCATCGAAATGTGGAATGTTAATAGCCGGCAACTTTAAACTCGCGACACTGCTGACCTGAGTTCATCCTGAATCTACCGTGTCGCGTGATGCCTCTTCATGTTTCGCTATTATTTTACTCATTTCGCCCTTTACCTTGTAGTATTTGGTTTCGAATTCGGCACGCGCCTGATCTTGAGCTTGCTCGTTTTCAACGTCTCCTAATTCTAATTCTGACTGCACGTCATCAAACTTCGACATTAATGCACTCATGTCTTCATATCGTAGTTTAATTTCATGCGAATTCGAATGTTGTTGAGCGATGGAATTCTCAACGAAAGTTTCCGAGCGGTGAAGTTGCGCTTTAAATCGCGACCTCTGCTTAAGAAGCTTCTGCCTTGTTGAGGATTCCATGATGGAGGAGGTAAGACAATAAGAAGGAGAAAAGGAGAGTCTTAAATGAATAGTACTGACCTGCCTTCTCAGTTTAGTTTACCTCTGGTGCTGGAACATCGAACCCGGGACTGCCAGATGATGTCATTAAAGTGAACTTCCAAGTATTTCCATGTGACTGTTTAAACTAGTCGTCCATACTACACGCCACGCTGCTTTCACGAGGTCCTCGTGGTGTAGCTAATCCGGCCCGGTATTTGGACCATGTTTTTATATTATATTACTTTATTAATTAATTCCAACGAGCCAAAGGCTCATATACATTAATTGTACAACACAATTAGTTTAGCGTCTAAAATTAATATGATACATATACATTGGCTGTAAATAAATATATAAATTTATTATAATGAACGTTACTCTAAATATATCCTTTACGTTACCATTACACAAAGTCTTATCAAGAAAGTCATCTACTTAATTAGGTACTGATTCCATAGCACTTTCTTTAATTTAATTTAATTTTGAAATATGACAGATTGGAAACTGATTTTAAATCTCTTAGAAGATGATTATATGATTGAATGGCTGAGAACTTAAAGCTACAGTTGCCATACTTGTATGAGTGTATTTGAAAGAGAGCTATGTCACCTTTTTGTCATGTGTTATAATTATGAATGTCTGAATTCAGGGTGTAGTTACTATCGTGCAGGACACTGTTTGGTTTAATTTTGTGAATTAATATTAATGATCTAAAAGCAGTGCACAAAGATAAGGGCATAATTTTACTATTAGCGTATAGAACTCCAATGGGTGTGTCAAAAGGAAGGTTATAGATATTTTTGATTGCTCTATTTTTTATTACCACAAGTTCATGAAGGACTGTCTTTCTGCAACGAGACCAAATTGCGTTTAGGTATTGTAAGTGACTGTGGATGAGTGAGTAATATACTGTAACAAAGGAAGAAAGATGGAAGAGAAATGGATACTAGATTGGAACAAGTAAGAAAGTTGGAATATTTAGGAGTTATTAACAGTAAAGGAACGTGGAAAAGTCAGATTAGAAGGATGAAAAAACAGAGGATTGGCAGCCCTAGCCTCAGTCAGAAATTTGCGAGCCAAATACCCGGGTATTAGTTATAACACCTAGAGGATAGTGTAAGGTCGTTTTTTGGGAGGGTATTGTACGGCGCAGAAGTTTGGGGGTTGGATGAGAGAAGAGGATAATTAAGAATTATTATTAGTAGTTTTGGTAAAATAGTAATGGGTTTGCCGAGGTGCACAGCAAATGCAGCGGCGGAATTAATGTGTGGGGAGGATATAGAATCCGAGGGTGTGAAAAGAATAGTTAGATACTGAATGAATTTAAAAAGACAGGAAGTTGGGAGGGTTTTACAGGCAGCGTATGAATAGCAAAGTAAGAGCATGTATAGAGGCGGATGGCTAGAAAATATTAAGGGATATTTAGAGATGATAGGATTAGGAACCTTTGGGGGACTGTATGGACGAAGACAGAAGTTAGAGGGATGAAGATTCTTGAGAGGAGGATTAGAGATATTAATAGGCAGAAATTATTGGGGGAAAGTAGACTGAGAAATTCGCTGAATGTTTTAACGAAAATAGAGGAGATAGCAGGGATGAATATTAGATTCATTGACAGGTCTAAAATGTATGGGATGATGTGGTGGCTCTTAGGATTGCATAGGAATAAGGGGTGGCTGCAAGGGAGGGACAAGACTGTGTGTATACTTTGCGGGGCAGTAAATGATGATTTTCACTTATTAAGGGACTGTGAAGAAATGAGTAAGATAAGGCATAGATTATTGAGTGCCGAGCATAAGAAACTATTGGGAAGAGGGGACGAGCAATCAATTCTGAGATGGATTATTAAGCAGTGGGAAAGCGGGGGTGAGTTGAACAGGTATTTATGTGCGGTAAAAATGTCCTGTGAGATCAAAATGAAAGAAGGTGAGTTAGAGGGTGGACAAGAGGGTAGGTGACTGGTATAGGCATGTAGATTGAGGGGAAGAGTGAGTAATAAGCAGTGCTTAGGCAATGGAAGGAGAGAGTATGATAACATTGAATGGGAAGGAGAGTATAGGTGTGGAGTACATTGTTAAGCATGTGGAGTTGAGTAATTGATATGTGATTTTATAATTAGTATTAGTATTTATTAATGAATATAACAGGCGTTCAGCCCCGAATACATGTTCACAATAATAATAAATATATAAATAATTAATAAAATTAATGAACGTAGTCCAACCTAAGCCACCACTCTCCACCATATACAAAATAAAATGAAATGAACAATAAAACAAAAAGACCTAACGCCACTGTTCTATACCAGAACCAACTCCATCAACACCAGTTTACAACAACTCACGAATAAAAATAAAGGAAAAGATAAGACTAAGGATAACAACTATCCCATTTCTTATTGCTTGTCCCAAACTATCTTACCTCCTCAGCCTGGTCTATGTTTACAATTTACTGCTGGTGTTGCAACTTTCTGCTTGTTATCACTCACACGTACCCACTCATCACGCAACCTTCTTGCTTCAGCATTTTCATCACCTCTATTGTTCCCTGACCTACTCCAAAATAAGCTACAACAGCAACATTACACGAATGCATACCAAACCAGCCATAACACTAACATTGCATTCAATCTTTCAGATTCCACCTCCTATAGTAAAAGGCTAAATAATAACAACAATATTCGGTCATTGCATTCCAATCCATCATACCACAGCTTTTACCAATCCGCGTTAACATTGCTTCATTTCATTTCATTCCGCCATAACACTCCATAATGAAGTTACCTCTCCATCTCCAAAAATTTTGGCAATGAATAACAAATACCAATCACGCATATACCAACACCTCTCCAACATCATATTTCTTCATCCTCTCCATACAAACAAACCAAAATTTACAAAATGATAATAAAATCACCTCTCTCCAGCTCCAAAAATTCAATACTCATACCAGACACCAATACAATAATACCACCTCCCAACTCCCACGAATTCAGCCGTAAATAAACCATCTCAATACCAAACCATACATCACCTAATCATAAATACTGAGCCTTCAATACTTCCAACACCACATTTCAGCAATACAACACCAACTCCACATCGTATACCACCTCTACTTATATCAACACTTCTCCCAGACCACATTCCAACGATATAACATTTATAAATTAATCATAACACATAATCATAAATCCCCAGTCCTCAATATTTTCCGACACCACATTTCAGCAATACAACACCAACTCCACCTCTTATACCACCTCTACTTCTTCTACCATTACACTCACCTTCTGCCATCCGCCATCTTATACCACCACTTCTCCAACACCACATTTCAACCCTATAACATATCATAACTTATACATCACTTCTCCATCACAACATTTCAGCCTCCACAAATAAATAACACATAATCATAAATACCAAGCCCTCAATATTTTCCAACACCACATTTACCACCACTCCTCCATCTCCAAATATCAACAATAAATCAACACACTTCATTACCTACATATTCAACCATGCTTCGATAATAACACTCGCCTTCTGTCATCCACCATCTTATATCACCGCTTCTCCAACACCTCATTTCAACAATATAACACCTCCTAATTTAATCATAACACAAACTCATACATACCCAGCCCTCAAGAACTTCCAGCACCACATTTCAGCAATATAACACCAACTCCACCTCATATACCACCTCTACTTCTTCGATCATTACACTCTCCTTCTAAGCACACTTCATTACCTACATATTCAACCATGCTTCGTCAATAACACTCACCTTCTGCATCAACCATCTTATATCACCACTTCTCCAACACCTCATTTCAACAATATAGCACGTCCTAATTTAATCATAACACATACTCATACATACCAAGCCCTCAAAAACTTCCAACACCACATTTCAGCAATATAACACCAACTCCACCTCAAATACCACCTCCACTTCTTCGACCATTACACTCTCCTTCTGCCCTCCACCATTTTCTACCACCATTTCTCCAATACCTCATTTCAGCCCCATAACACGTCATAACTTACATACCACTTCTCCATCACCACATTTCAGCCTTCACAAATAAATACCATCATAACTTCCAACTCCACAACACCACCTATATCTCTTAATTCTTCGACCATCATGCCCTTAATTACTTACTACTCGCTTTATTATTATTTCTTCTTGCTATAAATAGCTGCCAACATGGCCCTAATTTCTCTATCTCTCTGTCCGCCCCGGCTCAGCTCGTGCCGGAGCCTCTGCCGGGTTACCTCTGTCCTTACTTGTTTACCCTGATCTTGCCTTACTCTACTGTTTTCACTTCCCAGTCTTTGCGTTTCCCTTACTTCACTGCTTTCCCTTCCTTGCCTGCCCTCTTCACTGCTTTCCCTCCCCTGCCTTTCTTCCTCACTTCTTATGGTCACCTTTTCACTTGTCCTCTCTTCTTGACCTTGGGTTTCTTCCCTGTTTATGATCACATTTTCACTTAGCGCCTCTCCCTGACCCTCTTCACGCTACACACTGTTACTGATATCTCTCCTCACTTCCCCACCTTTCGTTGCACTACTCACTTTTTCTTCGTCTTCTTTTATCCTCTTGTCTAAGTCAATCAGTCCATTTACAGTCCAGATTTTCTTCCAATTTCTGCCTGCTACCACTAGCTCTTGCCCTTTAATAGTCGCTCTCAACCCTTGATTTATTGCACGAATCTTGTGTTTTCTAAGTATTTTCTCGTCCCTAATCGTCTCCCATCCCACGTCTCTCTTGATCCATATTTTCTCTCTCTGCATATTACTCGCATTTCTTATCACCGCCTCACCTATCAACGTAGAAAACAGTTCTAGTTTGATAGGCCTTTTGCCCCTAATTTTTCCCACCCTCTGCACATCATCTATATCTACTTCACTAAAATTAAGTTTCAAATTCCCCTGTATTAAGTCCACAACTTTGTAAGTTGTCAGTACTTTGTCTTCTCTCAACTCTTCAGGCATACCATAGATAAATAAGCACTTCTTTCTTCGATATAAAGTATTGGCTTCCACTTCTACTTTCAGCTTCAAGTTCTCCTTTTCTAATCGCCCTATTTTTTCCCTTAATGATACAACTTCTCCGGTGTTATGTCTCACTTGTGTTGTTATATCTTCCGTTTTTTCTCTTAACCATACCTCCATTTTTCAAATTCCCTGGTTTGTTCCTTAATCATATTTTTAATTTGCTCAAAAGGGCCAGCTTCTTCCACCACCTCTGTTACGGCTCTTTTGAATGCGTCCATATTTTCCCTTTCTTCATTTCTGCTAGGGGTCGGGCCTGGGCTCAACTCGACCCCCCAAATACATAGCAAAATTATAATCACCGCCGCTGCTAGCAGTAATTCACCTTTTCTCTCCAAATCCATATAACACCTTCCTAATTTAATTTATTCTTTCTTCATTCTTCCCTGCCATCTTCCTACCGTCGCCCTGTACTGCTCTACACTAATCATTGTCGGCACACTTCTCCACAACCTTCCAGCTCTCGGCACTTTCACCCACACCTCCCACTCCCGGGACCCTCCACTCAATGCGACCTCACTCGTCCGTGGCTTAGGCAAGATTGATGTGATTTTATAAAGGCAGGGTCTCCTTGCTTATGTTATGGCGGGTTGGAATGGAAATGCTGAATGTTGCTGTTTTGGTATCGATCGGGAGTAGGTCAGGGAACAATGATTGTGACGAAAGTGCTGAGTACATAAGGAAACGTGAAGAGTTTGCTAAGAACCTTGAGACAGTGACTGATACAGCTAACAGTTTTACTTCTATTATTATTATAGTATTATTAATATTATTATTGTCTTTAGTGTTATTATTAGTATTGATATTATGATTATTATTATTATTATTGTTTGTGTTATTATTATTATTATTATTATTATTATTGTTATTATTATTATTAATACTATGAATATATTGGTATTATTATTACATAAATTGTTATTATTAATATTATTATTACTATAATTAATATTACGGATAGTGGGTTGTATACAGTAGAGCAGGTGCTTTTATCTCACTATTCAAGCATAGTGGAAGCTGGTAAGGAGGGATGGGTAAGGGAGGACAGGACATACCCTAAAAAGACGGGGTGGGACGGGCCCACTCCAAATAAGTCAAAGAAGGGAGATATGAGATATACGGGAGGAGAGCGGCTCCAGTTTCACGGGGATGGCCGCAACGTAATGGTGAGAAAAAAAAGCATAGTCATCTGGTAGGGTTGGTGAGGCCTTCATTAGGACCTCACGGATAGGGCCGGTCGAGTCATCATCGGGAGGGCGGCTTTCTTCTTACCAGGGGTGTTTTGTCAATTTCTGTTTGCGGAGTTGGTGGCTTAGGTTGAACATTGTTATTTTTCTCATTCAATGGGTATTTGGTTACTGTGATCTGGAGAAAAATAATAATAAGGAATAAATAAATAACTCAGGTTTTCGGTGAATAAATAAATAATAACTTTTATATGTGGATGTATCTAGATGTTTGTGTGTTTATGCTAAGATTTATAATAATGTGGTAATTTATTCTAAATACCTCCTCGTCCATTATTCTTTGGAACTCTGCTTTCTCCACTGCTGAGTGACTGAAACCGCAGGACGACAACCGTCTGTGATTAACTAACTATTAACTGAAGCTCTCAAACTGATATACGTATCGAACATTAAATTGTGTACAGTTTTTGTGTAATTTATTTATATGTCCATAACATTGTTCAGTGACTAATTGGGCTACGATTATATTAACAGAACGTGAATGTGATTAACAGAATATCAAATCAAAGCACACAAACTGATAAGCGTACGATTGTTAGCGCGCTGCCTCTTTTATCATTCTCTGGATCTCGGCTTCCTCCATCGCTGTTCGGGAATTCGAAGGCACAGGACAACACTTGGCTTCCTCCGCTGCTTTTCGGGAACTTGAAAGCAAAGGACGGCTGCAGTCTGTAAGGGTGTCTTTTGTTTCTTTCTTGAGGTCCGGGGCTAGCACCGACGAATGGAAGTGCTATTTCTGTGAATTCTCATTCTCTTTGTCCAAATGACTAGTGCGAGCAGGTCAAGCAGCAAAATGGCATGATCTCTGGACCAATAAAATAATATATTACTTTTTTGTTGAAAGGAAAATAGCATGATCCATGGAAATATGAATATATCACTTAATGAATGAGTTAGGGGACAAAACGAATGGTCAACATGAAGAAAACGACACCTAATTAATTCAAACAACATCA
This sequence comes from Anabrus simplex, assembly GCF_040414725.1. Classification (NCBI taxonomy): domain Eukaryota; kingdom Metazoa; phylum Arthropoda; class Insecta; order Orthoptera; family Tettigoniidae; genus Anabrus; species Anabrus simplex. Next base: position 1,221,171,075 of record NC_090266.1, read on the forward strand.
GTGACCAATGACATCACCCACAAAAGTGTTAGACAAACAAAATACATACGGAAGCGCTCCGACGTAGCAGAAAAAATAGTTGTAATCTAGTAAAGTATGTATCCATATTATTCTCTACAAGTAACATATTTCGTACTATTTCTTAATTTACAGCAGATTTTACACTTTATTTGAGTAAAATCAATTATTATCTTCCATTTGGGACAAATATTACAGTGATATTTCGTGGACCTAATTCGTTCACGCAACCCCAATGAACTTTAAAGAGGGTGGTACGAGAAAATCGTCGCTTGTCCATTGTTTATAGGGAATCCGGAAGTATAGGTTTCCACGGTCGAGCAGCTGCCTATAAAACAAATATTTCCCCTCTTAATAAAGGGCGCCGCCCGGCGAAGTGTAAAAGGGTGGTGGCATTGAACACTGGAACAGTGTAAACAGGTAATTGAAAATGAAATGGCGTATGGCTTTTAGTGCCGGGATGTGTCCGATGTCTTCGGCTCCCCAGGTGCAGGTCTTTTGATATGACGCTCTTAGGTGACCTGCTCATCGTTATGAGGATGAAAGGATGATTAAGAAGACACATACACCCAGTCCCCGTGCCGGGGGTATTAACCAATTATGGTTCAATTTCCCGAGCCTGCCGGGAATCGAACCCGGGGCCCATGTGACCAAAGGCCAGCACGCTAACCATTTAGCCATGGAGCCGAACAAGAGGTAATTTGGAATGATGAAATGATGTTATAAATTTTGGCAATCTGATGGATGGATATGGGTATGGAGAATGCCCGGGGAACAGAATTTCCCTGAAAGTTTAGCACCAACACTGAACATTTGGAGGAAGTGGCATTGTGGTGTAAGGATGTTTCACATTACGTGGACTCGGCCCTCTAGCAGGACTGCATCACTGTAAACGCAGAACGATATCAATACATTCTGAATGCTTTCGTACTACCTAGCATGGAAAAATGACTTCATTGGTAACCACTGTTTGTACCACTATGATAACGCTCTGAGTTGTAAAGCAGACTTTGTAAGTCAATGGTTTCTTTGTTCATTTTTATTTAATTTAGAAAACGTAATTAAATTCATGCAAGCACCACATAACTCAATGGCCCAGGAAGGGCACTGATGAATTAATACAAAAATCGAGAGCTTCCCAGATATTTGGGACGTTCACAGCAGTGAATTCAAAGACAGCACCGAATGTTTTCAGTACCAATTCTGAGGACTTTTACATGCCACCGAAGGAAATACTGAGAGAATGACACAACCTGAAAACACTGTTTTCCGAAGAAGTGAAGAAAATTGTAAAAATAATAAGTGGCTCCTTAATATACCAGCCGAATATAGGTGGCCGTATTTTTCAAGTATGAAATTCATAGAAAATAGCATACCGTACCAATAATTTTGGACAAAGTAGCCTATGTTCCCTAACAAAGTTAAATTATTATTTAGTGCATCAAATAGCCGAGGTGGTAGATTCTTTATTTCCATTACAGAATATTATTTATTACCATAGCTGCTTGTTGAGATGTATATGTACTGTGCATTGGGATTTGGGTTGTGATTTTATGAAATTTTACACCTGCATTATTTACGAGATAGGATGAGTTTTGTTAGGACAGGTCCTCAACTACACCAATATTTAAACTCACATAACGTAGCAGCATTTCGACAGGACTTCTCACAAGCGGCTTGACCGAAGCAGCTGCACTTTAGAATGAGGAAAATTCTGGTTACAGGGCGTTGGAACATTTTAGGCCAAAGGGCGGAAATACCATATGGCATAAAAAGCGCCTATATGCTACGAATGTAAAGTTGCCAAAGTGTAGAAAGTATAAATAGTTGATTTAGGATGTGAAATAATTTCTAACAGTTTTCTACCATACATATTCGTATCTCTTAGTCGTTTACCACGAGTTTGAAGTGGGTGGGCCTGTTTAGTGCGAGTTCGATCTCTTGGAGGAGATAATTCAGAACTTTTGTCAGATAGCACATTTATACTTCGTTGTAATTATTTCAATAAACAATCGAGATCTTTTGTGGACATATTCAAACATTTTGAAAGCTATCTGCGTTTTTTAATCTCAATTCTTGCAGCACATTATTGTAGGCTCCATACCGTGGTCTTCTGAGTATCCAGTCCCTAACCCAAATCTTCCTCTTTTCTCATATTCATAAGAATTAAGAGAGCTGCAGCACATCTGAACTGCCTGTATCTCCCCATATTGATTGACTGGCACTGCAAGAATATGTAAACAGTATCTGCAAGTTATTTGTGAAAAACTTGTGCAAGTAACTTGCTTATTAATAGTTTTCTTGCATGAAATACAAGCCCAGCAGCAAGGGCCTTGCAAATATTTGCAGTAATATCTTGCGCAAGTTACCTGCTAGTGTAAACCCAAGGTTCTTAAACACTACTAAAGGTTGGGCCCAACGCGAGCCGAGCTGCTATTGGTTAACGAAATGACGTCACAGTAGGAGCAAAGTAGCCGAGCCCAGAGCGCGCAAATCAGTAGGAAACGCATATCAGCAAACATTACAGTTTCTCAGAACTAATTGCCGACCAGACATAAAGATTACTGCTGTTATAAGATTGAAAAAGAGTACAGCATAGTAAGTTTTCATTATTTCTATTACGAATAAGGCGTAAATGTAACGTGGCGGCACACTGACCAACGCTTGAAATTTATTAACATTTCCAAGTTCCTCTATTTAGTTAGAGGAAGGTTACGGGCTTACAAATCCGTAAACATAAAAATTTAGAGATATGAAATCTTTGTCATATTAAATCTTTACAGCAGAAATTCCGTGATGGAACTACCGTATGTTCATATACGATATACTGACTCACTTCCGGAGGTATCGAGTTTAAAACTTAACACATATTATAACAGCAGCAGAAGTAAGTTCATATTCGAAACCATGCATAGATAGTCCTGGAAAACCTACAACCTGTTTTCCTGTCTTTGACCGGGTCAGGGATGTAATGAATGAACCATATAAAGGCTATTATTACAATGGGGTCGCCAATCCCAAAGTGATTTATTAAGGACTGATAAATGCTATGAAATGATAATGGAAAGTGTTGCTGGAATGAAAGATGACAGGGAAAACCGGAGTACCCGGAGAAAAGCCTGTCCCGCCTCCACTTTGACCAGCACAAATCTCACATGGAGTGACCGGGATTTGAACCACGGTATCCAGTGGTGAGAAGCCGACGCGCTGCCGTCTGAGCCACGGAGGCTCCGGATAGATAGTCTACTTTTTAAAAATTAAACAATAAGAAAGAACAGGAAAAACACATCATTAGAACACAGTCCTACCTGTGAGATTAGCTGTCATGAAATGGTTGCTTTTGAAGATGAAATCCACTGTCGTGCCTTTCGCCGATGAGCTACTATGGATTTTTCAGTTCTTGTCCGAATATTCATTTGTCGAATGCGTATAAATATTCTCGTTCTAACATACATTTTTAATATTTCTGGTGGTACAGCGGGGAATTTACTGCTAATTATTTGACACACTTTGCGTATAATATTAGGTATGCGTCACAGTTCAGCACGTCCGTGAGTGTCCCTGAAAATTAACTCAAATTCCTTTATTTGGTTTACCATTCTAACGATGGAACGAGTAGACCTCCCCCGAGATAACATTTCTATCCATCCCACAGGGGCTGTACCAGAAGAAATGGAAAGCATTTCCCTAGTGGGACTTCGCATTGAACTGTTATATTTTCTTTCACGGTCGGTGATGTAGCCGGCGAGGTACCGAAATCCCTCTGCTGAACAATCAGGTGTCGCTGTAGATTGCGGTGAATCTTTTTTTCTTGGCACCGACACGGATAGGTCTTATGGCGACGATTGGACAGGAAAGGCCTAGGAATGGGAGGGAAGCGTCCGTGGCCTTAATTAAGGTACAGCCACAGCATTTGCCTGGTATGAAAATGGGAAACTACGGAAAACCATCTTCAGGGCTGCCGACAGTGGGGTTCGAACCCACTATCTCCCGAATACTGGATGCTGGCCGCACTTAAACGACTGAAGCTATCGAGCTCGGTCGGTGAATCATTAACGGCAAAGTTTTCTATCGCAATGATACTGTACTATGAACACATACATTTCACTCCAGCTACTATTACATTGTTCACTCAACTAACGAAAAGAAAATAAGTGCACCTCACTGCATGAAACACAACAACTTAACAGAGATCTCACAGAAACGAACTACGACACACACACATTACGCAAAATACAGTAGGCCACTATATAAACCAACAGCAATATACGGAAAGAAATTACGTATAGTTATTACGTGGAAATCCTTTCTTTATAAGACAGACATATATAAACAACGAAATGATACACACGTGCGGTTGTATGCTACACACTCACGGTGCTCCTGTGATGACGTCATGATCAGGACGAGGGAAAACTAACATCTACTGCGCAACCAATCTGAACCTCCCGTGGTGTAAACCTAGCGTAACCAATAACACCCTGTGGGTAGGGGCGGCAGAATAACACCCACGGTATGCTTTGCTGTCCTAAGAGGGATCTAACTGGGCGTTAACTTGAGAACATGGATTGGGACCACGGAGCCCTTAGCTGAGACCTGGCATTGCTTCCACTTACTATCCTATCTGACCTCCCTTGGTCAATTCCTGTTATTTTCCGACTCCCTAGCTTATTAGGCTAGGGAATATGACATATTCACGCCCCTAGTGACCCTGGTCTTTCTTTGGCCTGCACATTCATTTTTTCGAAGTGCCGAACCCATTCAATTTTTTCCTCTCATTACTGTTAATGGAAGGTGGTTGCCCACTAGTACTTCCTCTTAAACAAATCATCGGTATCATCATCACTACTCCTAATAAATAACCAGCAAAATGGATGGAATGAATGGCTTTGCCTCACCCACCTCGAACAAACACCATTCGTCTATCAGACATTAAAACCTAAACTTTCAGCCACTATCTAATCCACGACTTAATTATTCCTTCCATCCAGTTCACCTTCATTTCATCGCAAGCCAACATACCCGTGTCAAACAGTGATTTAAATAACCTTAATGGTCCCTTCTTCATTCAACTTGAATTCTTCTCCTTCCTCCTCTTCCACTTACCGGACATTTTCAGCACATCACTTGCAGTGCTATGACCTAGCTACGACTACACCGTACCACGGCCAACTTGATGCTTCGCTGTAGCTTTATCCTTAATGGCCTTGACAGTCGAGATCACGCACTGTAATCGGAATAGTTTCATAGCTCGACACGTGGCACTGGCGACCTATGTTTTTGCGGTAGAAAAAGATACTCTTCTATGGTAAAGATACTGACTGTCATTGCCGATTTATCGTCATTTAGAGGTATGGATAATGTTACATAAGTTAATAATGTTAAAATGAATAATCCTTAAGTTTCCTTACGTTGATATTTGTCAAAATAATGTCGTGAAATGAAACTGCGGAGAGATGGATTAGTTCAGCTGACGTTCTGATATTGACCTTGATTACCGATTTATCTTAATTTAGGGAAAGTCTGGCTATGTTACATGAGTAATACTGTTAAAATGATTAATCCTAAAGGCTACTTTCATAGATATTTGCCAAAATAATATCGTAAAATGAAACTGTGGAGAGATGGAGCAGTACATCTGACGTTCCTTAATTGTGAGGAATAACTGTAATCACATTCATTATCCATAGCATTTAGATACATAGTAGAACATACCATAATACTTGTGTCTTCTGATGTTAATCTTGAGATTAAGAGTCATTGTTCAATTAGAGTTTTAAAATTCTTCCTGTGCTGCTGTCAGAAAGGGGGCTGGACAAAAAATAAAAGTCTTAATTTCTTCTATATTCTTTGTATGAATAACATAAATATTATGACTCAAACATGTTTAAATTTTAATTTCGATATATATATAGATTCAGATTACATTGCATTCATACCTTGCACTAGAATTTTAAATACCGTGCGAGTTGGACGTGCGGTTAGTGGCGCGCAGCTCTGAGCTTGCATCTGGGGGATAGTGGGTTCGAACCCCACTGTTGGAAGCCCTGAAGATGGTTTTCCATGGTTTCTCATTTTTACACCAGGCTGAACCTGAATAAAGGCAACGGCCGATTCCTTCCCACCCCTAGCCTTTTTATAACCCACCCTCGCCAAAAGACCTATCTATGTCGGTGCGACGTAAAACAAATAGCAAAAAAGAAGAATTTTAAAAAAGAATTCAGTAAGAGAAATGTATTTTGAGTAAATACATTGTAAACTGTTCACTGCACACTGTTCATTCCATACGTTGGCCTTACTCTCATTACAGTAATTGTTCCAACTTGTCAGTGTATAAATGTTAAAGTTCAGATTATCTTTGATAAAAATGTGTTGTGTTGCTGCCATGTGGCAAATTTGACACCGCCTAAGGGATTATTCAATTAAAGAAAATTTCGTGGTAATAAATACACGATTAGCGTGATTAGCTGCCACCCTCGGGGCCTGGGCTTCGATTTCCGGCTCTGCCACGAAATTTGAAAATTGGTACTAGGGCTGGAACAGGATCCACTCAGCCTCGGGAGGTCAACTGAGTAGAGAGGGGGATCGATTTCCACCTCAGCCATCCTCGAAATGGTTTTACGTATTTCCCCACGTCTCCTCCAGGCAAATGCGGGGATGGTAACTAACTTAAGGCCACGGCCACTTCCTTGTCTATCCCTGCCAACCTTCCCATCCACAACACAAGACCCCTGTTCAGCATAGCAGTTGCGGCCACCTGGGCGAGGTGCTGCTCAGCCTTCCCAGTTGTATCCTCCAACCCGAAGTATCACGCTCCAGGACACTGTCGTTGAGGTGGTAGAGGTGGAATCCCTCGCTGATTCCGAGGGAAAATCCAACCCTGGAGGATTCAACAGATTAAGAAAGAAAGAAGGCGAATACTCTAAACAGCGACGAAAACTAAAAGGAAAGTGCTAACTGCTTTGAGCCATGCCGTAGTTTTGTCCCAGTCTATAGATAATTCGTGAAATAATAGTGCCCTTTAGTTCTTTTTTTCCTGTTCGAAGTACAAAAAGGCACACAGAAATACTTATTCGAATATTTCCAAACACAGTTAAATGAAAGCAAATCACTACACAATTTAAAAAGGCGAATTACTGCATAAATTAAAATTCTTATTTAGGACGAAGTTACGGTGAGAGCCACTCATTACATTTGTTCTTGTTTGCAGAAAATTTATTTTCGAAGTACAAAAAGGCGCACAATAATATCACATATTCCAAGATTTGTAAACGCAATTTAAAAATCAAATCACCACACTACACGATAAAAAATGAACTGATTAGCGCATAACTATCCGTTCTCAATATCAAGCCAACAAACACTTCATTGCGAACACATTGTCAAGATTCACGACAGCAAAACTATATAAAAAAGATCAGAAATGCGGTAATTTGCGGTATACAGCTTCCTCTCAGTGACTTAGGAGGCCAGCGCTCACGGGTCATTACGGCGAAACTTTCTAATTACAGCTTAATGCTGGGCTTCACAAGGGGTTGTCAGGACCGCTATACGGAGCGAAGCGAGGGATCCAGTCGGCCGGGACCGTACACATCGACTACTATCCGCGAAACTTATAATGACACTTCCTTTTACGTTGGTGAGAGGTAAAGAGGGGACTGCTTTTCTTCTTTCGCTTCTCCTTTGTTTCCGATTAGTTTCAGCAAGACCATCTACGAAGAACTTTGGAGTCGATCTTGTAACTACTTTCAGACCTTAATGCAGCTATCAATATTAGCTAAATTGGCCCCGCAATCGGTTTGTTCAAATGAAAACATGAGAATGTGCGAAGTATCAGTTTAGTTCTTTCTGTTGGTTCGGTATGGTTTGGTTTGATTAGGAAACGTTAGTGTAGTGATGCATTTATTGAAATTTGGTTTTGCAACTACGTTGATATGTTAGGACGTCCCCATTGCATTGTGTGCCGCAATCACAATCAGATCAAGTGTACTTAATGAATCGTGATGATTTCGTAGTTACAAATAATTTAATAGGGTGCATTAAAACAATCAGGATACATTTGTCCGTGTACTTGATGAGCTATCTTTTTCTGGATAAGGCCAAAACTCTGTATTGGTGCCTATCCCAATACATTTCTCAATTACTACACCATTTGAGGTAAATGTGATAAAGATATTTATTTTATTTGTGAATGAAGGTTATACTCTCTGTGTTAAATTAGAGGACAAGGCATCTACTGATATACTGTCACTTTGTTAGAGTTGGAGTAGTTCAGCCGTGAGCTCAGTTAGTGAGAGTAGTATAGATAAGGGATTCTGCAGCCTCTACCTCCACCGGCCCTCCGCAGAGACCTCCTCCACCGCACGCTCTCGTGAGAGACCTCCTCCACACGCTGGCTAAGAGCAAGACCCTAACCTCATATCCGCCATCTTGGAGGGGCTTAACCTAACTTTTGACGCACAAACCAGCAAGCCTAACCTCATGGAAGGGCCTAACCTCAGTTTTACGGCCGAATGCCCTTCCTGACGCCAATTGCACAAGATGGCGGCTATCTATGGCTCCTGATGAGACGCCGCCTAACCTCACATCCGCTATCTTCGGCTTAACCTAACATTTAACGCACAAGACAACAAACCTAACCTAATGGAATGGCCTAACCTCATTTTTACGGCCAGATGCCCTTCCCGGCACCAATTACACAAGATGGCGGCTATACATGGCTCCTTATGAGACAACTTAAGGGTGCTTGCTCAAGATGGCGATCGCAAGACGGCTGCTATACATTGGCTCTTATGAGACACCCCAGGGATGCTTGCGCAAGATGGCGGCTACTAGATAGCGGATATACATGGCTCCTTACGAGACGCCTTAAGGGTGCTTGTGCAATATGGCGGTCGCAAGATGGCTGCTCTACATAGGCACTTATGAGACTCCCTAGAGGTGTTTGCTCAAGATGGCGGCTATACATTGCTCCTTATGAGACGCCTTAAGGGCGCTTGAGCAAGATGGCTGCTGGTCTTATCATGAAAGATAGCTTAGAGGCTAACGTGCCGTGCTAGAAACAACGGATGGATTCATTAAATTTGGGGCTTAAATGCAAAACGGTAAATATCTCTAGAACGGTGCGTCGTAGAGCAAAACGGACAAAATTCTTCTGCCATATACGTAGGTTCGCTGTATCAGGAACATGATAGCATAAGAAAAAGTAGTCTAATGATGAGATCAACGGTTCGGTTCCTACTTAGGCCCTTCGGCATTTGGTCTGTTTTAGCGAGTTATGTTTTGTCTTGAGGCAAGTTTTCGTAACTTGATTAGGTCTTGCTATCGTATAGAGTATGACGTGCCGTGTTAGAAACAACGGTTCGATTTATTAAATTTGGGGCTTAAATGCAAAACGTTAAATATCACGGAAACGGTGCAGTAGATATAATGGAGAGTTCGGCCGCTACCACCGCCACCTGCTCTCCGCACAGGCTTCCTCCACCACCTCCTCCACACGCCCTCGGGAGAGCCCTCTTCCGCCACCACCGCCACACGCCCTCGGGAGCGGTCTCTTCCTCACGCTGGATAAGAGCGCGACCCTAACCTCACACACGATATCATGGAGGGGCTTAACCTAACTTTTTATGCGTAAGAGAGGTAGCCTAACCTCACGGAAGGGCTTAACCTCATTTTTACAGCCGGATGCCCTTCCTGACGCCTAACAGCGCAACCCTAACCTCACATGCACTATCTAGGAGGGGCTTACCTAACAAAGAGAGCTAGCCTAACCGCACGGAGGGGCTTAACCTCAGTTTTACGGCCGGCTGCCCTTCCTGACGCCGAAGAGAGTGAGCTTAACCTTATATATGCTACCTTGGAGGGGCTCAACCTAACAAAGACAGCAAGCCTAACCTTATGGAAGTTTTTACGGCTGGATGCCCTTCCCGACGCAATTATACAAGATGGCGGCTATACATGGCTCCTTATGAGACACCGCCTAACCTCACATCCGCTATCTTAAAGGGGCTTAACCTAACACAAGACAGCAACCCTAACCTTATGGAGGGGCTTAACCTCAGTTTTACAGCTGGGTGCCCTTCCCGACGTCAATTGCCATAGATGGCGGCTATACATGACTCCTTGTGAGACGCCTGCTTGCGCAAGAACTTTTGACATGCAAGAGAGCAAGCCTACCTTTGTAGAAAAACCTAATCTCAGTTTTACGGCAGGATGCCCTTCCCGAAGCCAATTTCACAAGATGGGGGCTATAGATGATCCCTTATGAGACTCATTAAGGGTGCTTGCGCAAGATGGCGGTCGCAAGATGGCTGCTATACATAGGCTTATAGAAGACACCCTTGGGATGCTTGCGCAAGATGGCGGACACAAGATGTCAGCTATACAGGCCCCTTATGAGACACCTTAAGGATGCTTGTGCAAGATGGCTGCTATACATAGCTTCTTATGGGACTGCTTAAGGTTGCTTACACAATCGTGCTGCTATCTTTAACTACATACCTTTGAAATGTAGTGGTGGCAATTTGAAAAAGTCTACGCGCTTTTCTGACAGCTGTCATCCTCCATCTTGCATCGCAAACCTCAGTGCTGCACTTTTTATCTACTTGCCTTTGAAATGTGCTGGCGGCAATTTGAAAAATCCTACGTGCTCTTGTTTGGAAACACACCCACGTGCTTTTATGACAGCAGTCACCTTTAATCAACAGAGCATCGTGCTGCTATCTTTAGCTACATACCTTTGAAATGTGGTGGCGGACAATTTGAAAAATTCTATGCGCTTTCTTTGACAAGCTGCCATCTTTCATCAATAGAGCACCGTGCTACTATCTTTATCGTAGTAGTGGGCAATTTCTACGTAACAGCTGTCATCCGCCATCATGCATTGCTAACCTTAGTGCTGCCCTCTTTAGCTACTTACCTTTGAAATGTGGTGGCGGGTAATTTCTACGTGACAGCTGTCATCTGCCATCTTGCATCTCAAACCTCAGTGCTGACATCTTTAGCTACAACCTTTGAAATGTGGTGGCGAATAATTTGAAAAATTCTTTTTGACAGCAGCCATCTTTAATCTACAGAGCATCGTGCTGCTATACCTTTGAAATGTGGTGGCAGGCAAATTCCACGTAACAGCTGTCATCCGCAATCTCGCATCGCTAATGTTAGTGCTACCCTCCTTACGGCACTGCGGGTGATTTAAAAAAAATTCCGTCATCTGTCATCCTCCATCTTGCATCGCAAACCTCAGTGCTGCCATCTTTAGCTACTACCTTTGAAATGTGGTGGTGGATAATTTGAAATTCTTTTTTGACAGCATCCATCTTTAATCAACAAAGCACCGTGCTGCTATACCTTTGAAATATGATGGCGGTGATTTGAAATTCTATTAAGCTGCTATCTTTAGCTACATACCTTCGACATGTGGTAATGGGTAATTTTACAGCGACAATCAACAAAGTGCTAGCTAAATCCACATGCTTGCTACTTTACGCAGGCAATTTGTTATGCGCTATTTTCTTTGCTGACGGTCCCCATCCAACGGATCTGTTTTAGGATTCGAGTTAAAGCATGTTGAAACAACTACAGCCTTAGGCGAATGCTGATTAGCATGACTTTTATCTGACATACTCTTGTGCAAGCAAAACTGTAGTGACTTAGCTAAAAAAATCCCGGTTTTATTACGTCAGGAAGGGCAACCAGTCGAATCCCGGTCCTGCGGCGTCAGGAAGGCCATCCAGCCGTAAAACAGGACTGGGAGCGGGGAAGCAGCTAGCCGCTTCCTAGTGTAGTTCAGGCGTTATGATATGCGAGTAGATATGTACAAGCACTGGGTTTTGAATAAGCAGACTCTAGAGTTCTAGCACCGATGTGTAAGTCCTTCTCGAGCAAGAAATAATATTAGGGATGTGTTTTACTAAAACGTTGTATTAGAGTGAGCTTGAAAGCAAGCACACACACACACACAAGCTACATCTGTTCGGCGAGCTCATGGACACTGCTGGAATGTGATGCATCAGGGAGTTTCGCCCTGTACAACGTTCACTGCTCGCTTACAGCTTACATCAAAAGTAACAGCGGCAGCTCTCTCTCTCACCGGGCTGCTTCCCCGCTCCTCGTCCTGTTTTACGGCTGGATGGCCTTCTTGACGCCGCAGGACCGGGATTCGACTGGTTTGCCCTTCCTGACGTAACAGAACCGGGATTTATTTTTGCTAAGTCACTACCGTTTTGCTTGGGCATGAGCGTGTCCGATGCAAGTCATGCTAATCAGCATTCGCTTAAGGCTGTAGTTGCTTCAACATGCTATAACTCGAATCCTAAAACAGATCCGTTGGATAGGGACCGTCAGCAAAGAAAATAGCGCATAACAAATTGCCTGCGTAATGTAGCAAGCATGTGGATTTAGCTAGCACTTTGTTGATGGTCGCTGTAAAATTACCCACTACCACACGTCGAAGGTATGTAGCTAAAGATAGCAGCTTAATATAATTTCAAAACACCGCCACCACATTTCAAAGGTATAGCAGCACGGTGCTATGTTGATTAAAGATGGATGCTGTCAAAAAGATTTTTTCAAATTATCCACCACAACATTTCAAAGGTAGTAGCTAAAGATGACAGCACTGAGGTTTGCGATGCAGGATAGAGGATGACAGCTGACGGAATTTTTTTTAATCACCCGCAGTGTCGTAAGGAGGGTAGCACTAACATTAGCGATGCAAGATTGTGGATGACACCTGTTACGTGGAATTTGCCTGCCACCACATTTCAAAGGTATAGCAGCACGATGCTCTGTTGATTAAAGATGGCTGCTGTCAAAAAGAATTTTTCAAATTATCCGCCACCACATCTCAAACGTTGTAGCTATAGATGTCAGGACTGAGGTTTGCGATACAAGATGGCGGATGACAGCTGTCACGTAGAAATTACCCGCCACCACATTTCAAAGGTAAGTAGCTAAAGAGGGCAGCACTAAGGTTAGCGATGCATGATGGCGGATGACAGCTGTTACGTAGAAATTGCCAATTACTCCGTTAAGGATAGCAGCAAGGTGCTCTGTTGAAGAAAGATGGCAGCTTGTCAAGGAAAGCACATAGAATTTTTTAAATTGTCCGCCACCACATTTCAAAGGTATGTAGCTAAAGATAGCAGCACGATGCTCTGTTGATTAAAGATGACTGCTGTCGTAAAATCACGTGGGTTTGTTTCAAAACAAGAGCACGTAGGATTTTTCAAATTGCCGCCAGCGCATTTCAATGGTAAGTAGATAAAGAGTGCAGCACTGAGGTTTGCGATGCAAGATGGAGGATGACAGCTGTGGAAAAAGCACGTAGAATTTTTCAAATTGCCACCACCACATTTCAAAAGTATGTAGCTAAAGATAGAAGCACGATTGTGTAAGCACCCTTAAGCAGTCCCACAAAAAGCTACGTATAGCCGCCATCTTGCAGCCGCCATCTTGCGCAAGCACCCTTAAGGCGTCTCATATGGAGTCATCTATCGTCGCCATCTTGTGCAATTGGCGTCCAGAAGGGCATCCGTCCGGAAAACTGAGGTTAAGTCCTTCTATGAGGTTAGGCTTGCTGTCTTTCGTGTCAAATGTTATTTCGCAAGCAGGCGTTTCATAAGGAGTCAAGTATAGCCGCCATCTTTTGGAATTGAAGTCGGGATGGGCATCCAGCCATAAAACTGAGGTTAAGCCCATCCATAAGGTTAGGCCTGCTGTCTTGTGTTAGGTTAAACCCCTCCCAGATAGTGCATGTGAGGTTAGGGTCGCGCTCTTAGGCGTCAGGAAGGGCATCCGGCTGTAAAACTGAGGTTAGGCCCTTCCGTGAGGTTAGGCTATCTCTCTTATGCTTAAAAAGTTAGGTTAAGCCCCTCTAAAATGGCGGATGTGAGGTTAGGGTCACGCTTTTAGCCAGCGTGCTGATGAGGCCGCTCTCGAGAGCGTGTGGCGTTGGTGGCGGAGGAAGGCTCTGCGGAGAGCGTGAGGAAGAGGTGGCGGAGGAAGCCTCTGCGGAGAGCCGGTGGTGGTGGTGGCGGCCGAACTCTCCATTATATCTACTCGGCGCGTCGTAGAGCAAAACGTAGAAAATGTTTCTGCCTAATACGTAGGTTCGCTGTATCAGAAACATGATAGCATAAGAAAAAAGTATTCTAATGATGCCCTTTGGCATTGGCGGCTATCTAATTCTACAAGATGGCGGCTATACATAGCTTCTTATGAGACTGCTTAAGGGCGCTTGCACAAAATGACTGCTGCTCTTATGGGACTCCCTAGGGATGCCTGCGCAAGATGGCAGCGGCAAGATGGCGGCTATATAAAGGTCGTTACGAGACGGCTTAGGTGTGCTCGCACAAGATGGCGGCTCTACACAGGGACTTATGAAGAAAGCTAGCTTAGAGGCTATTGCGCAAGATGGCGACTGCTGTTATGCATGCGGTGGAGGGCAATTTGTAATTCCACAGCCGCTATCTTGCACAAGCTGCTCAGAATTCTAGTCTTGTTATTTTTTCTCTGTTCGAACCCATCTTCTTAGAACAAAGGTATCACCAAACATGTTCTGAACACATGTTGTATCGTGTATCGTGTTCTATTCTAGTTTAAATCACTTATTTAGTGTTCTCAACACATCAATCAATGTTCTGATCACATGTTGAAGTTAACGATATCGAGTACAGTGCTCGATTGTAGTCTTAGTCACTTCTTTTGTAATCTAATCTTCTTAGAACAAAAGCATCCCCTGACATGTTCTAAACACATGTTGTATCGATTACAGTGTTCGATTCTGGTCTTGATCACTTATTTAGTGTTCTGAACACACCAATCAATGTTCTGATCACATGTTGAAGTTAACGACATCGAGTACAGCGTTTGATTCTAGTCTTGTTATGTTTCAATCACTTCTTTTGTCATCTGAAAGTCTAAATACGCATAATGATCTTACGCTGCACAATCTTACCTTCGCGATGCAAGTTCGATAGAGCTATACCTTGACGTATGAGGAGGAGGCGGAGGCCTATGTATAGCCGCTATTGTTTAAAGATGACCGCTGACAGCAGTGAAAATTGCACGTAAAATTTTTCAAATTACCCGCCCCGACATTTCAAAGGTATGAGGTTTAGTGCTGTAAAGATAGCAGCACGATGCTCTGTTGATTAAAGATGAGAGCTGTCAAAAGAACGTGTGGTATTTTTCAAATTACCCTCCACCACGATGAGGTTTAGTGCCGTAAAAATGACGGCACGATGCTTTGTTGTTTGAAGAGGCGGCTGACAGCTGGAAGGACCACATAGATTTTTTCAAATTGCCTTCCAGCACATTTCAAAGGTAGTAGCTAAAGATGGCAGCATGATGCTATGTTGATTAAAGATGGCCGCTGACAAAAACACACGTGGAATTTTTCAAATTACACGCTACCACGTACCTAAGGTAGTAGCTAAAGATGGCAGCACGGTGCTCTGTTAATTAAAGGTAGCAGCTGTCAAAAAACATGTAGACATTGCCGTCACAAAATTTCAAATGGAGTAGCTAAAGATGGCAGCACAATGCTTTGTCGATTAAAGATGGCCGCTATCAAAAGAACGTAGCATTGTTTATAAAGAAAGCACGTGGAATTTCAAATTGCCCTCCACTCCATGCATAACAGCAGCCGCCATCTTGCGCAGTAGCCTCTAAGCTAGCTTTCTTCATTAGAGCCTGTGTATAGCCGCCATATTGTGCGAGCACCCCTAGACCGTCTCACAAGGAGCTTTGCACAGCCGCCATCTTGTCGCTGCCATCTTGTGCAAGCATCCATAGGGAGTCTCATAACAGCAGCAGTCATCTTGTGCAAGCGCCCTTAAGCAGTCTCATAAGAAGCTATGTATAGCCGCCATCTTGTAGAATTAGATAGCCACCAATGCTAAAGGGCCTAAGTAGGAACCGAACCGTTGATCTCATCATTAGACTACTTTTTATGCTATCATGTTCCTGATACAGCGAACCTACGCATTTGGCAGAAAAATTTTGTCCGTTTTGTTCTTCGACGCACTGTTTTCGAGATATTTAACATTTTGCATTTAAGCCCCAAATTTAATAAATCGTACCGTTGTATCTAGCACGGCACTTTATACTCTATACCATAGCAAGACCTAATCATGTTACGAAAACTTGCTTCAAGAAAGAACATAACAGGCTAAAACAGACCAAATGCCAAAGGGCCTAAGTAGGAACCGAACCGTTGATCTCATCATTAGACTACATTTTTCTTATGCTATCCTGTTCCTGATAAAGCGAACGTGGATATTGGGCAGAAACATTTGTCCGTTTTGCTCTACGACGCACCATTTTCGAGATATTGAACATTTTGCATTTAAGCCCCAAATTGAATTAATCGAACCGTTGTTTCTAGCACGGCACGTTAGCCTCCAAGGTAGCTTTCTTGATAAGAGCAGCAGCCATCTTGCGCAAGAGTCCTTAAGGCGTCTCATAAGGAGCCATGTATAGCCGCAATCTTGTAGCCGCATACTTGCGCAAGAATCCCTAGGGAGTCTCATAAGAGCCAATGTGTAGCAGCCATCTTGCGATCGCCATCTTGCGCAAGCACCCTTAAGG
This sequence comes from Anabrus simplex, assembly GCF_040414725.1. Lineage (NCBI taxonomy): Eukaryota > Metazoa > Arthropoda > Insecta > Orthoptera > Tettigoniidae > Anabrus > Anabrus simplex. Next base: position 1,221,187,686 of record NC_090266.1, read on the forward strand.
TGTCTCATAAGAAGCCATGTAGATACGCCATCTTGTGTAATTGGCGTCGGGAAGGGTATCAAGCCGTAAAACTGAGTTTAGGCCATTCCATGAGATTAGATTTGTGGTCTTATACGTCAAAAGTTAGATTAAGTCCCTCGAAGATAGCGGATGTGAGGTTGGACTCACGCTCTTAAGCGTCAGGAAGAGCATCCGGCTGTAAAACTGAGGTTAAGCCCCTGCATGAGGTTAGGCTAGCTCACTTACGCATAAAAAGTTAGGTTAAGCCCCTCCAAGATGGCGGATGTGAGGTTAGGGTCGCGCTCTTAGTCAGCGTGTGGAGGAGGCCTCTCCCGTGAGCGTGTGGAGGAGGAGGTGGAGGAGGCCTCTGCGGAGGGCCGGTGGAGGTGGAGGCTGCAGAATCCCTGACTTATAATATTAGTGTGTGACTACCATAGCTGTAAAGTGCGTGACTGTCGGAGTAGCGTTCTACAGCGTGGAGGACTGACGGCGAATTAGAGACCGTGCAGCTGTGCGTCTTGGGACCTTGTGTGTGAATGTAAAACTCTGTAGGCGTACATGAACTGTGTAGTGTGCAGTGTACACTGCCCAAGGGTGCAAGTGTGAGTGACGTTTGACTTTGTGACAACTGTTTAAGAATCACGTGTAGTGATAGAACAGATGAGACACTAAGAGCGAGAGAGAGCGCAAACTGTGCAATTATGTGTTATGTGCCCTGCAGTCCTGTGTAGCTTTAGTGCTTAGTTAATAAATCTTAGTATAGAGGCAAGTAGTATAATTGGACAGTTCGGCGACCTCCTCCTCCTCCTCCTCCCGAGGGGCCTTCCCAGGGGCATGCTCCTCCTCCCGCGGGAAATTTGAATTGGTAAACAAAGCCACGTGCTTTTTTTGACAGACAACAACGCATCTCTAACCTCAGTACTACCATCTTGACGGGCCTAATCCTCAGTGGTACCAACTTAACCAAACTAGCGCGAGATTTTAATCGGTAAACAAATCCACATGCTTTTTGACAGACAACAACGTATCGCTAACCTCAGTGCTGCCATCTTGACGGGCCTGAACCTTTGTGCTGCCAACTTAACCTAACTAGCGCGAGATTTGAATCGGTAAACAAAGCTCCGTGCAGCTGTCATCCGCCATCTTTAATCAAGAGAGCACCGTGCTGCCCCCTTTCGTCAGCTGTCATCCGCCATCTTTAATCTACAGAGCACCGTGCTGCCCTCTTTAGCTAGATACCTTTGAAATGTGATGGCGGCAATTTGAAAAATTCTACATTCTCTTGTTTGGAAACAAACCCATGCGCTTTTTGACAGCTATCATCCGCCATCTTTAATCCAGAGAGCACCGTGCTGCCCCCTTTAGCTACTTACCTTTGAAATGTGGTGGCGGCAAATTCCACGTGCTCTTGTTTGGAAACAAACCCTTGTGCTTTTCTGACAGCTGCCATCCGCCATCCTTAATCCAGAGAGAACAGTGCTGCACTCTTTAGCTAGATACCTTTGAAATGTGGTGGCGGCAAATTCCACGTGCTCTTGTTTGGAAACAAATCAACGTGCTTTTCTAACAGCTGTCATCCGCCATCTTTAATCAACAGAGCACCGTGCTGCACTCTTTAGTTGAAATGTGGTGGCGGCAAATTCCACGTGCTCTTGTTTGGAAACAAACCCATGAGCTTTTCTGACAGCTGTCATCCGCCATCTTTAATCCAGAGAGAACAGTGCTGCACTCTTTAGTTGAAATGTGGTGGCGGCAAATTCCACGTGCTCTTGTTGGGAAACAAATCAACGCGCTCTTTTGACAGCTGTCATCCGCCATCTTTAATCAACAGAGTACCGTGCTGCACTCTTTAGTTGAAATGTGGTGGCGGCAAATTCCAGGTTCTCTTGTTTGGAAACAAATTCTACGTACTCTTCAGCTGTCATCCACCATCTTTAATCAAGAGAGCACCGTGCTGCCCTCTTTAGTTGAAATGTTGTGGCAGATAATTTGAAAAATTCCTTTTGACAAGCAGCCATCTTTAATCAACAGAGCATCGTGCTGCCCTCCTTAGCTACTTATCTTTGAGGCGGTTAATTTGAAAAATTCTATTTGACAAGCTGCCATCCTTAATGAACAGTATATCGTGCTGCTATCTTGCGGGTAATTTTTACGGCACAGCTGTCATCTACCATCTTGCATTGCTAACCTTAGTGCTGCCCTCTTTAGCTACTTACCTTTGAGGCGGAATATTTGAAAAAATCTACTTGACAAGCTGCCATCCGCCATCTCGCATCGCAAACCTCAGTGCTGCACTCTTTAGTTGAAATGCGGTAGCGGATAATTTGAAAAATTATGTTTGACAAGCAGCCATCTTTAAACCACAGAACACCGTGCTGCTATCTTGCGGGTAATTCCACCCGCTGTCGTCCACCATCTTTAATCAACAGAACACCGTGCTGCTGTCTTTATCGTAGTAGCGAGCAATTTAAAATCTAGATGCTTTTCTAACAGCTGTCATCCGCCATCTTGCATCGCAAACCTCAGTGCTGCACTCTTTAGTTAAAATGTGGTGGCGAATAATTTGAAAAATTCCTTTGGACAAGCTGCCATCTTTAATCAACACAGCTACTGCTATCTTACATCGCTTACCTGCACTCTTTTGTTGAAATGTGGTGGCGGAAAATTCTATTCGACAGCAGCTATCTTTATTCAACAGAGTACCAGCTGCTACTTTTACGGCTACTACATCGCTAATTAGCACTCAGGTGCCTACGACTTAAGATGGCGGTGGGTGTTATAGCCTCTTCCTCTGTTATCAAGTTTAAACATGCAACGGGAAAGCTAGAGTAAGCACGTGCTGTAGTAATGACGGCATCGTGCATGTTTAGACTCGTTCGTTTTCTCAAGAGTAAATCAGTGTAAGGAATGCAATAAGTACAACACTTTTGATTGCGATTAAATATTTATTTACAATCTACTGCAACAGTGTTCATTTTGCTGCTGACAAGGTTGGTATGCTTCTTAACAACGTATGCTGATGAAATACCTCCTGCAACATTCACATTAAACAAAACATTTAGAAATATATTATACTAAGTATGTTATGCTTTACAGAGAAGATCATACACTTCTTACCTTGTTGTTATTCCTTTTCGGAATCATCATCATCATGAGGTATTAGAGAAAGTTCATTCATACACTGTGTACAGTGTTCAATCCTCGGATTTGGTCCATCCCAATCATCATCACAATTTTCTCCTCGATGCTTGTAATGTCGTTGACAAGTTCTGCATAAAGCTACTTCGATCGACATCTTACTGTGTGGAGGAAGGATGTCCCAAAAATTGTGTACGTAAGAGGCAGCGTACGTAGTTAAAAAGTCCTGGCGGTAAGTATGGATTAAGATGTTTTGGCATCGAGGTTCTATGTTTATAGAACATCTTAATATCCTCCCTCACTCGTGTAAGATAAATAAGATGTTTCGTATGAGCATGCAAACAGCATGCACATTTACAGTTTTGTTCCATAGCGCACGATGTCGAAAAACACACTAATGTAAATGATAAAGAGCTATTCTTATTTATAGTCTCGTAACGGTATTCGTTAGAGGATGGTAAGTAACATCACTCATGAATAATAAGACAATAAGCTGCTGTGTTAGCAGGAACGTTTTCAGATATTTCAAATTCTAAACGAATATCAACTGGAGATTCTTTTATAGATTCTTCATGATAAGAGCAGTCTATAACTACAATCGGTGCTTTATTTTTAAATTCTTGTGGTGTAAATAGCGGACGATCTTCTTTCTGATAATACGAGGATTGAAATTTACAAAACATGTCATAGAACATTCCAAAGTTATTTTCCTCAAAGTTAATGTCTATGTTTTCGTAGGGATACGTAATTCCGTTGAGATATAGTCTAACGTGTCTTAATTTACAGTGATCAAACAGTGAGCTATCTTTTTCGTGATTGAATTTACGATTAGTTTGAAATCCAAAAATAATATATAAGGGCTTCTCAGTAAAACGTGATGTTTTAACAGCCCAGCTATGCTTGTTTGTAGGTGGTAGCACAGGATATTCATGCAGTTGTCAACTTCGAAAACATATAGGTAATGGTGTATCATTTTCTACAATCTTGAGCAATCGAAGTTTTTCACGATCAGATAAGGTTACATGTGGAATCCTCCACAGTATACGATGAAGTGCAATTTTCGATTCTACTAGTGTTTCTACTGCTTTAAGAGAATTGTAATCACTTCGATCACGGATTAGAATAAGCTCTTATTTTGCGTTGATTATAATACGTGTAAAGTCTTCTGCGAATCCAAAAATATGTTTCAGTGATAACATACCCGTAAAATTTCCATCCCCATTAATCATCCAGTTGTTAGTAGCTTTTGGACACCATCCTGCCATCCGCAAAAGATTACGTTCTTCATCACGGAAAGAAGGGTAGAGTTTCATTGCACTTGTAATACCAACATTCTTTGTTCGATCTATTTCAACATTATTTACTTCATATCGCGCTTCAGAAAAGAGAAAAGCTAGAGCATGGTTGTTTAGTTGTGATGTGCTTGGTCCACTTCCATCCGATGTTTCTAGTCGTCCTTCAATATAGAGGTAGCTTTCATTTGGTAAGGTGTATACATCTTGTTGATTAATAATAAAATGAATTTCATCATTGTTATTTAATCCAAACGTAAAAGGTTAATAGCAATGAAGCTCACTTCGTACTACACCTTCACGACTTTCTACTGTATTCGTAATGTCTAGCATTTATTCCATTCTGTTGTAGTAGTGTATATCCTAAATCTTGGAGTATCTGCTTATGGGTATCTGTTAACTCGATGAGTCTCTGCACACATGTAGTATGTCTCTGGAATGTACACCGTGTTTTATAGATGGTTTTCATACTGGTTTGAGATGTAGTTTGTAAGTTACGTACGCGTGCCGATCTAAATGAATAAGCTGACTATGTTTATTTACAAGTCTAAGAGTAATGTTGCTAATGTGTTTTACAGACACAGGATGATAAAGAACTACTGCTGGTTTCTCACAAATAGTATACCCACGTTCCATGGTAACAATAAAGTCGTGCAGGACGTGCGAAGGTTGTAGTTTACAATTCAAGTCTGTAATAATATTACAAGTAATGTTCACATGATAATCACCGAAGAGTGTTTTAGGTTGATCAGACTCGTATCGTACGTTCGGTAGGAGCTCCCTCGATGAAAATCCAAGCAATGGTCCAATCGAATCATATTGTGATTTGAAGTCAATCTTAACTCATTGCGGACTGTGGACAGCGTAAGACGTTTAAGCTTGCTCCTATGCTGTGGGCCGTGGACGGCGTAAGACGTTTAATGTTCCGCGCGAAGCAATGCTGTTTATATTCGTCATCTATGCATTCTTACACCATAGTCAGCGTAACTGGTTGTAGCAGGAAGTTGGTAGACATTTTTAGATAACCCCCGCGTTGAGTGGGCTCATGTTTATCTTAGCTGTTTTAGCAGGAATATCTCAGCACTTCCTCACGTGTCAAGACGGTACTTGAGATTCCAATGGAGTGCGTGTCGTTCTTACCGAGTGTACTATAATGGCTTATAAAAGAAAGTTTATTACGGAAGATTAATTATTAGATATTGTTCACAATGATTATTCTGGTGATGAACGTATTCCTGAAATAGACTCGGATAGTGAAATTGAGAGTGACGAGGAATTTCCGATTCCCAAAACCAATAGGCTTATAAAGGAAAGTGAAGTGCCTGATACATATCATCCTAGTTATTGTCCGCCTGTTCCATCCTTTAGAGAAAATTCAGGTATTAACGTTCAAACAGAAAATGAGCAGGATATTTTGAGTTAGGTGAGTATTTTCATGAATGACGAATTTTATCAGTATGTGTGTGAGCAGACCAATCTATAGGCGAGTCAAGTGATAGGCGCGGCGTCCCGGCATTTCACGAAGAATTCGTTCATGCAATCGTGGAAACCGATTATTCCAAAATCCTGATATAAAAATGTACTGGATCGAAGACCCTGTTTTTCATACCCCGATATTTTCGAAAACAATGTTCCGAATACGCTTCCTTCATATTCTTTCCTTTCTTCACTACAGTGACAGTAATCATTATGCCAAAAGTACAGATAGGCTGTATAAAATTAGACGTATTTTGGAACCTATGACACCAGATATCACAACCTAAATATTTACTAGAGGTTAGCACAAAGTATCATGTTTCTAACATTTATAGTTCAGGAGTAATGGTAAATTTTATTAAGTAATGCACGTTAAGAGGACCGGGCATGAAACTGGTTGGTCCAGGCATTCAAGTGTCCCACTCAGAAGCAGGTACTGAACGTGTTAAATGATGATTCAATAACACATTTATGTGTAATGTTGCTTATAGTGATTGAGAACTTGTACTTATGATTACTGAAACTATCTTCTCCAAACTGATCAATTAACGTACTTTCAATATAGTCATGAATATCGTCTACTGAATAACTACCTGAGGGTAGTGTTAGCACATACTCATCGTAATAGAACTTGTCTACACCATCACGCGCATTATAGATTTTATTGTAGCTTTCAAACGATACTAGTCCAAGACTATGCGGCTGATAGCCAAGTTCGATCGTGGATTAAAATAGACGGTTGTTTCAGGTCCTTCTCCACGTACTGCTAACGTTCTTTCACTGTTCGTCATCACGTAGACACTAATGCTCTTTCTCTACTGTCTGGGTTTGATATAAGAACATAAGACATAATCGTCCGCACATGCGTGTATTAAAGTTTTCCACACGGTTTTTATTGTAAACAATGTCTGCACTGCTTCCGAAATAACGTATGAGCTCAAAAGGAGGAGGTAAGTCTCCATAGCTATCCAAATACCACACGTTAGATTTACGTTTTACATAAGAAACGTAATGAGTTCCAGGTCCACGACTGTTGTCCAAGTTAATTAAGGCACTTTCATGTTCACGTGGGCACACTGGTAGTTGATCGCGCATATACACTTCTCGAAAATAATGAATTCCTAGTTGTTTAGCAAACGTAAAAACATCATGCGTTAGAGCTCGATGTGGCAGTGCATTCAGTAGACTTTTTTGGAGAAATGTAGATACCAAGTCCTTTCTTGTATGGCGCTAGCTTCATGTTCACACCTTTGCCTCGTAATGCAATTGCCTCCATCGTCTTGTTATGATGTTCACTCTCTTTCAACTGTTGTTTCGCTTCTTCTACAGCTTTGACAGTTCTCGCTAAAGCACTAGCACCACCGGGCAATGACCCTAAAGCTGCTAGGCCAGCAAACAGCGCAGGAAGAAATCCTCCTCGTTTCGGTACAGGAATAATTCATGCACGTTTACTAAATATTGCTCTGCACTTCGGAAAAATTCCCGCTCTTGCTGCGCGTAATGCCTTAGTAATAGCTACATGAGGATTGTATTCCCGTCGAATAGCTTCTTGCGCAGCCCTTATAACATCTTTCCATCCAACAGTTTTTACTTTCTTCTTCTTCATGTCGTTTGGATATCGTTGTTTCACCATGCTGTACACGACTTTACTAGTCAAAGCAAATCATAGACTAACCGTTGCCTCTTGTTTCGTTTAATATATTGAACCCGACAGGGGCATGATCCAAGGACCTTTGGTTGATATTGATCTTCGTAATTACGCACGCAATGCTATTTAGGGAAAACAATACTGAAATTAATTAATATTCATATCATTAATACAGGTAATACCGAAACTAATTAATATTCATACCATTAAGATAGATAAATTGAGTCTTTTTAAAGTTATTCTACGAGATTTTTTTGTCTGCGACTTATTGCACAGTATTGTCCTTTGTGTAGCGGGGGCCCGCAACGGAAGCCAAGCCAACTTAGACCCGGGAGGTGTTATGAATGGGGATTACCCATGACATCACCCGAGAGAAGACATCCCTTCCTCAAGACTCAGAGAATGAGGGGAAACCAACTTTTTCGAAACGAAATATAGGAGCCATCTTGAATTCGGACTAGCCAACCTAATTAGCTACGATCTAGAAATTAATGAAACTCGGATTCTGGAGTTGTCTCCCGATTTAAAAGGGATAAATGTCACTGGGACATTTATTTAGAGTGTCTAACGTCCCCTTTCTTGATAACTTTCAGAAGAAGAAAGAATATTGTGTTGCTTCTGCGTGGAAAAGTACCGGGGCCATCTGTTTATTCTCATGACACCTCCTCGAAGAAGGGAGTTCACCCCGCAGGGTAGGGGGAGCCGGAGAGACTTTAATTAATTACAGAAGATTCTACGAAGAATAATCACACGGATATGTCTCAGTCACATTAAACAAATATTAGTCATCTGATCATCGTACTATTCGACCTCTAATCGGCCGGAGATAGGCCGTATGCAGATTAGGGGTGGGAGAAACAGTCCCCTAGTAAAAACACTTCCGAGGGCGAAAAGCGTCAGTCAGGACTCGTGGCTTACAGACGGCGAAGCTATGTGCAGTCGAGCTTCCAGCGATCCTTTGTTTGAGTGAATTTAAATTTAATTACAAGTGAAATCGTGTACTGTGCGTAAATATTGCAGAGATTGGATAGACGCGACGCTAGTGTCTAAACTTTAAAGATCAGTGACGTGTCGCGAACATTTAATATAATTTGTATTATTATTATTATTGTTAATATTATTATTATTAATATTATTATTACGACGCTACTGTGTCGAGTAGTAACAAAGGTACGCAGAATCCGATACTGAACCGCGGATTGCGGAGAGAGGTCCGATATCGTGGCTGACGTTCACACTGAATGTAACTAAACAAATCTTGAAATAAATAGTGACGTATTGTGTGCCTCAGGAATACTGCCAGTAGTTTCGTCAACCTAGAACAATGGACTCCCGGTTGGAAAGAAGAATGGTGACTCCAGTAACTGCTTTGGTGCCTATGGATCAGCACTAAACCAATAATGGACTTCCCAAGCCGACAACGGGTCATCAAGTGATGGAGATGAGTATTAATCATATTTAATATGACATGATCAGATTGGGCGGGGAACAGTTACCATTACCTGACGCTGTAATGTTAGAGATTGTAACTTCAGTAATGTAGATGTGCTACCATGATACACGTAGCTTCTATTTGCTTTATTTAATTAGTAACACGTTTGAGCAATCAATTATAAATAAAGGTGTAAAACGATAAGTTTGCATGCAGTAGTAGATTGATTTATTCATTTTATTTGGGGAAACTTGTAATTATTGATGCGTCAGGAAACCTATTTTTAGCAATTCAGAGTAATTCAAGTTAGGCTGTAGTTAGTCCAGCGTTGATAATGCATGGCTGGTAAATAGCGTAATTTGATTCCGTGAGCACCCAGAACTACGAGATATGACTTCGGAACTGACACCACAGGCCTCCACTGATATATATTTAGATAGGAATTGTACAATTTTAATTGGCAGGCTTATCACAATTTAAGTGCAATTTGAGGAATATTTAATTCATAATTGTATTACCGTGTGACGATTTTATCAGAAATCACAATTTAGATATGGATTAATTACACCGTTACTAGAGGAAGTTAATCATGATCACACAGTATGGTCTAATTTCCAGGTAAGTCATGTAGGGAGATCGTGTAATGACGAACCCAATAATAATAATAATAATAATAATAATAATAATAATAATAATAATAATAATAATAATAATAATAATAACAATAATAATAAATTTTAATTAAGGTTATCATGCAAGTATTGGTATCATAGAAACCGGTGTCGCGTCGCGGGATCATGATAATATAAAGGAATACGTGTGTTGAATTGAAGTGAAGTATTGAGAGCCGATGTAATTTGCTTAATGAGCAATGGAGCTCTGTTTATTAGTGAACGATCCCCGAGATGGGGTGTTGTGTTAAGAAAGGGCGTTATGCCTGTGTAGGCCGAGGCCATTGACCACCCGCCGTGCAGGGGATGGGGCAGTTGACCTAGTGAGGAGAAGTGTTGTTCTTTTTTGTATGCTCGTCCGCTCGTATAAGAGGGGAGCCTTGAGTTAAAGAGAACGAGGCCCGTAGGAATCGCCTAGTAATGGAAATATTCAACACGCCAGAATGATGTAGTCGCTAATAAATGACACGGCGATTGGTACCAGTACTTGTCAGTTTACTGTCATTACTCATTTGAGTATAATGTAGCTTAGGGTTTTCAGAGTCCCACTTCCATCCAAAGGGGTGTCAGTTCAGTTCCCGACAGCGGCATTGGTACCCCAATGCTCAAACGAAGGCTGGATGTCGCACGTGTTTACTGTATATAATCTGTGTTTCTCTAAGTTGTTTATGTATCGTGTTGTGATTACAATTGTGTTGCCACCGGGCGAGTTGGCCGTGCGCGTAGAGGCGCGCGGCTGTGAGCTTGCATCCGGGAGATAGTAGGTTCGAATCCGAATATCGGCAGCCCTGAAGATGGTTTTCCGTGGTTTCCCATTTTCACACCAGGCAAATGCTGGGGCTGTACCTTAATTAAGGCCACGGCCGCTTCCCTCCAACTCCTAGGCCTTTCCTATCCCATCGTCGCCATAAAACCTATCTGTGTCGGCGCGACGTAAAGCCCCTAGCAAAAAATTGAGTTGCCGATGGTGCTGACCATCGGGGTGGTGATTTGTATCCAAGAGAGGGTAGGTTCAAACCCGGGCGTTTGTTCACATTTTTATGAGTTCCCTCTTGGTACTTCGTTGGGGAATAATTGTGTGTTTAGTATAGGGATTGCTCAGAGTCGTTGCATGCATGTTAATTCTATTAGTCAATGATATCACATAGCCTCAGTGTCTATGATAAGTGTTTTCCCGTTCGAATCTCGTCATAACGGATCGCTCTGCGATAGATAATACTCAGACCCATCACACACGACTAAAAGTCGATAACAAACCACACAAATTGATAATAATCCATGTAATTCATTTGTATATAAATGCGTCATTGCCATCATCATCATCAAGGCCTAATAAACCACTTGTATTAATCTGAAATTTAACCCGAATGTGTTCTCATTGTAATTAGGTATGATCCGTCTCCTACCCTGTATGCCTTTAAGCTAAGTCTAGTTAAGCGCCTATTTCGTTTCATTACAACCCGTTAACGCCCTGTAGATATCATGCCGGGGCCATTATGGGTAGGGACGTGTGCATACGAATGGCGCCTTCCGCGGGGCATGTTTTACGGTTTAATATGCGTATTTAATTGTTTAATAGGCGTATAATTATTCCACCTATTGCATACCAATGGTGCGCAAATAGGGGCGTGTTGTTTAATAGGCAAGGAATACTTGTGTGGCTTCCAAGAGTGGGCACGATTATTTTTGGTAACCCGTGCGTACTTCTGTCATTTCCACGTGAAGCCTAGTTTATTATAGTTGAATAAGTGACACCTTGATGTCAATCTTAAATCGTTATCATGAATTAGAACACAGTCATGGTCCAATGATATGGGCAAAGCCATGACAGTCACGTAAGAAGGGGCGTATCCAAAATTCAAGGGGATTTGTTCGAATCCCGGGAAACAGCGAAATGGCTTTCCCATATGTGAGGCTCAAAGTGAATAGTGGTCTCTTTAGTGTAGATCTATTCACGGATATTAGCCAGTGGTGCGTGTTTCGTCACCAAACAACCTGCTGTTGGGAAATATATTTTACCTTAGTATAACCGTGGATGAGAAGAGGTAACCTTACGCCTACCTTCTCTTTTTCGAGTGGCAGTAGGTTAATTTCATGGGTTCAGTTTGAGATTCTGATGACTTTGTGTGTTTGAAGTACCTCAAATCTGAGGGCATGGGTTGATTTACTGGCACTATACCACATGTGTTGGTATTCAAATTTGAGCCCAATTTTAGAATTATAGGTTAACCGGCAACTTTATTAATTGAATTTAAGGGCTACTGTCATATTCATTTTCCGGAAATTCCCATTGTTATTTTATCAATTTCATGAACCTTGATGATGTTAGGCAGTTAGGCAGCTTCAATTATAGCCGTTTTGAGGCTTAATTTGTAACAATAATTAAAGTAAAAATTTGTTAAGCTGAAAGAACATAAAGTTTGGATAGAGAAGTCCTTTCCTTAAAAAAATTAATGTTGTGGATTGTGACACCGACGTTGGCGAGGGGGGTCCTGTCATCTCAATGGATAGCGACATGGATAGCGAAGCCATGCGGCCTTTGATGGAGGAGATTAGGGAGATAAGAACAATAGTGAGGAGACGAAGAATAGTATTAAGACACATGAAAATAGGATGGAAGAGAACAGTGCGCAGATTAGGGACAGTGTGAAGGACGATATTAAGACACTTGAAAATAAATGCAAGCAGGAGCGCGCTGAAGTCAGAGAGCAATTAGAGAACTTTGACGGTAAATTAACACATTTTGAGGTTAAATTAGAAGAAAACCGAACAGAGACTAGTAAGATGATCGAGGAAAAGTGCAGTAATTTAATAGACAAAATTCAGGAGGTTCAACAACAATGCGAAAAGGGGGCTAAGGAACTAAGCGATAAAATAGACGCGGTTTCTCAGCTCAATGCCGTTGTTGAAATAAAGGCCGAGGATGAGTTGAACGGCTTGATCAGGTTGAGACTAGTATCGAAAGAGACATTACTCGCGTGAATGGCATAATCGGGGATGTGAAAGCCAAAATCGATCAACTGACTGGCGAAATGGAACAGTTAAATTCCCAAGAAAATAACCGCGACACGAAGATAGAAGAGATAATAGAGCAGGTCGAGGACAATCAGATGAAAGTTAGAATCTTTGAAGAAAGGACGGAGAAGGCATTAGCAGTAGTCGAGGCCCTGGACGACAAAATTACATAGGTATCGCAGTCAATGCAGTCCGATATGAAATTAAATTTCGCCAAGGTTCGGAAGGATATTTCAGGAAAAATAGTAGGAGAGACTGCCAAACAAATTCACGAATGGAGCCAAGAGAAAGGCTCTAAATTGCAGGTGAAGTTGGAGGTCCACGAAGAACAAATCAATGCACTTCGCGAAGAAATAGAGGGAATGAAGAAATTGGATATTCGGGAAGAACCACATTTCAAAATTGAAACAGGTGGAATAAGGAAGACGGAATTAGGTAACGGATTACACCAGTTACGCTACAGTGTGTTTAAGGAACAACTACCTGGCAATGAGGAATAAAAATTACCAGCGGTGGACGAAAGAACGTCGACCCTTCTTGGCCAAAATTCGATACACATGTACAGCCTATTACGCTCAGCGGATGATAAGCCAAAGAAATTCAAACCAGGCACTAGGACCACACCAAAAATTTTCCTCCGCGAGGTAGATGATTACATGGTGGATCATCGGGTACCAGCGGATAGGAAATTACGAGTAGTTGAAAAATTCTTGGAAGACCAGGCTCTTGAATGGTTTAAAGCTTTCCGCTACTGTTTCGATAGCTATGAAGGATTTAAGAAGCTATTTTTGGAGAAATACTGGGGTTTGGACACGCAGCAAGGGCTTAGGTTAGAGCTTTACTCGAGGAGGTACGCTTCGGGAGGACCCACAAGATTCTGAGACTATTTCAGTCTCATTTGGTGAAGATGCGCGAACTGGACAGCCCACCAACTGAAAATGAATTAAAAACCGCCATTACAAAGCAATTTCCGGCTGACGACTAGCGCATGTTGATTGCGGCAAATATTCGTACGGCAGTGGAATCCGAGCATGTGTTAAGACAGTTGGATCAGACATCTCACGTCGGACACACTCGAGCTAGGAACGTAGAAGCCGTAAATACGTTAAGCGTTCGAGAGAGTGATCAGTTGGTAAACAGGAGTACCCAGGTGACAAGTACTCAAACTGATACTCAGGTGGGAAACCAGAACAGGAATAATAGAGATTGGCAGTCTCAGAAGTGGGATACCAACAGGTGGAAGTATCGGAATGACCAGAGTGGGAACCAATGGTACCGATCAGGAAGATACAACCATGGAGAAAATGGTACCCGAGGGCAACGACCATACGAGAGAATGGCAAATTCGAACTGGGGGAACCGAGGTCGGCAGAATGTCAGACCACGAGAGTATTACCGGGGTGATTTAAACGACAGGAGGAATGAATCACGTCGATACGTCAGAGATTTACGAGATATCCAGGCCGGAAACGGTATGTGGAAGGATTCAATGCATTAGTTTGTTAGGTCAGATGAATGCCGAGGGGCAGAAAGCCTCGAATTACAGGCACATAATGCTGCAAATCGTGCCAGTAATCTTGATCCCCACGCTCCACCATGTCAAAATGGAGGCGGAGGTCAGCTAAAAAAATTAGAAAAACCTCGTGAGGTCTACCGACGCAAAGGAGGAACCGTGGACGTCCGTGATCATTGCATCTTGGATCGTTCAACCCGATGATCTCGTTGAAGATCCCGTTCAGGCATGTCCAAAAACAATTAGAGCGTTACCCGTTATTTATGTCCGTGTCAACCAGTTGTTGGTTCGTTGCCTTGTAGACACAGGCGCGAGCGTCAGCGTTGTCTCTAAAATATTAGTTAAAGAACTGGAATCAAAGCAACGTATTCCAATCATTCCTATTTCGAACATTAAAGTTAGAGAAATAATTCCGGACCGCACAACTACATGCAATAGCCAGGCATATTTAGATTTGGAAATTGGAAGTAACCTCATATCACATCCATTTATAATTCTGACTAGAATGGAATATAATATCATCATCGGTGCTGATTTTCTCCGGGAGTTCAAAGCGGTCATTGACATGGACAAGAATGAGATTAGATTCAGGTATGATTCAATTCAGGAAGAAGTAAGGTTGAACGACTTCGAGGGACAACACGGGGAGGAGAAAATTTGGACTATGGAGGTAGAAAAACTGAAAGAGGATGTAAGTGATTGTTTTCCAATTTGGGATGATTATCTGGATGAGGTGATCAAGGAGTTCGAAGGGATGATCTTCAAGTTAGAAGCGGAGAGTGAAGAACCATCGTTGGCGGAGGTAGTCCAAGAAAAGATCGGCGAAGCGAACATAGGGGATGAAGACAAGGGAAAACTACAGAAAGTTATAGGGAGGCACGAAAACGTTTTTGGTTCACGTCCAGGAAAAATTCCAAATTTTAAATACTCTTTAGTTGTCAACAATTGGGAACCATTTCGGCAACGACCATATCCAATACCTGAAAAATTTCACGGTGGAATCCAGAAGATTATACATGAAATGGAAGATAACGGGATTATATCGAAATCACCCGCATCATTTTTGAATCCATTGGTTGTTGTTGAGAAAGGCAACGGTTCGTTGCGGGTTTGCCTTGACGCGCGAGCAATAAACCAGCGCTTAATCCCCGAGTATGATCAGGCCCCATGTATAAAAGAGGTTCTTAAGAAGTTCCGGGGCATGAAATTATTTAGTGGCGTTGATCTGACATCATCATTTCATCATGTTGAGCTTGATCCAGACACCTAAATTTTGACCGGGTTTCTGTTTGATGGGCAAACCTACGTGTTTAATCGGTTACCTTTCGTATTACAAACAGCAGGATCAGCTCTCATTCGGGCACTAGATCGTAACCTCAGTGACGAAGTCAAACAGTTTACGGTGAGGTACGTGGATGACATCCTCATTGCGTCAGAAACTTTGCCAGAGCACTTGGAGAAACTTGATAAACTATTAGCTGATTTAGAAAGGAACGACTTTAAGGTGAACCTATCAAAGTCTCACTTTTGCCAAAGAAGGATCCTGTTCTTAGGCCATGTGATCGATTCTGAGGGAATAGTGCCCAACCCTGTTAAGTTAAAGACGATATAAAATTTTCCGAAGCCAACAAAGGTAAAACATGTCAGGCAATTCTTAGTAATTTGCAACTTCTTCGCAGATCATTTCCCAAATCATAACAACATAGTCGCAACATTACAAGATCTCCTCAAGAAAAACAACAGATGGAAATGGGACCTTGCTTGTGATGAAGCATTTGCTAGTGCAAAGGATCTGCTAGCCCATAGCCTGAAATTAGGATATCCGGATTATTCAAAAAAGTTTATTGTGCAAAGCGATGCGTCAATTATAGGGATCGGGGCAGTACTCTATCAAGAGACGCCCGAACCTGAACAGAGGATCACCTACTTGGCTTTCATGAGTCGCAAATTAAGATCGCATGAGTTGAAATACACCGTGACCGAACTGGAGATGTTCGCGTTTGTGACTGCTCTTAACCATTGGAAGAAATACATTTATGGGTATTCAATTGTGTTAAGAACGGATCACAAAGCTCTGACGTTCATGATGAAATATGCACTAACAAGTGAGAGAGTCAGTCGGTGGTGCTTGTTTTTGCAGCAATTCGACATTACGGTTGAGCACTGTGCCGGGAAGGCAAATGTAATTGCAGACGCCCTCAGCAGGAATCCAGATCCAGAACCTATCGCTATTTACCAAATACAGTTATTTGAACAAGGGGACCTTGAAATCATAGAAAGGCTGCGGACTATTGGTGATGAACAACAGAAATGTCCGGAAATGAAGAAGTTGATCGATTTCCTCCAACGTAGGATACAGCCAGGGACGGATGGATACCGTGAACTTCAGAAAAAGTCCGAGAATTACCAATTTTTTAATTGAATGCTGCATAAGTTTGTGGACGAGGAACACACGCAATACAGGATTGTGGTTCCGACTACATTGCAATTTGAGTTGGTCTGGCTCGCTCATCATGTTACAGGTCATGCGGGGAGAGATAAAGTAATTGCCACACTTAAGGAAACCTTCATTTGGAAAAATCTGAGGAAAACTGTTCAGCAGGTACTCCTTACTTGCGACATTTGCCAAAGGGTAAAGCCTAACCCGTACTTACTTAAGCAAAGGCCGAAGCCGTTGTTGCCAAGTAAACCTCGGGAACTGTTCGTTTTAGATTTTTACGAACCACTTCCCAAGGCAAAGAGGGGGCTCCAGTACATTTTGGTATGCGTGGATGTCTTCTCAAAATTCGTCACTCTTTGTCCAATCCAGAAGGCAAACACTAGAGCCGTCATAAACCAGTTGAAAACGAAAATCATGCCACGTATGGGCAAGCCCGAATGCGTCCTTACTGATCATGGGTCGCAATTCACATCGGGAAATTTCAAGCGGGAAATCGATAATCTGTACATTAAACATCATCTGAGTTCGATTAGGCATCCTGAATCGAAACCCGCAGAACGAATAATGCGAGAAATCGCAAAATTTTGCCGTATCTACTGCCGCGTCAGCATTGGCGTTGGGTGGACGTAATTCCCGTTATCACTGAAAGTATGAAGGGTACTATTCATGAATCCACTGGTCAGATTCCGTCAGTGATTCATTTTGACAGTTTTCCGAAGAAACCATGGCACGAGGTCTTGAAATGTACGCAGGATCCTAAGCTGTCAGTGGAGCTTTGTATACAGGAGACCGCAAAATATTTCAAGGTTCAGGCAGAGCGACGATTACGGCGTCACCGTAACAAAAGGTACCATCGACCGCTCCGCGTAGGGGAACTTGTCCTCGTGAAGCGACCAACAGTCTCCGATCCACCTAACAAGTTCTACAACAAATTCGCTGAACTGTTCATCGGCCCTTATCGAGTCATACAAAGTCTAGACAATAACTCATACAAGGTACAAAGCATGGACGCACAACCGAAACCATCTACAACGCAGAAAAATTTGAAGTTGTACCATACGTCTGGAGGCAACTTAGAAGATGTGGAGAACGCAGAAGAACTTGGGGCAACGGATGAAGAAGAGTATGAGGAAGACGGAGAAGAAGATCGCCGTGACGTGCCGGATGATGATTCAGGACCAAATGAGGAAGACGAGGAAGTCAATTATTTGGAAACGTTTTCACATGGAGATATAGGAGATGAAGAATGTCCAGAGTGTCAGTACCTAAAGAATTACAGGGAAGCATTGCGTCAGATGGCATATTATTTGGAAAGAGAGAACCAGGAACTTCGCCAGAAAGCCGAGGTTTGGAAACAGTTGTGAATAGATATCGTCAATTGAATATTTAGCAACGAAATGTGTCCAGTACCTGTACCCATTTCTTCCCGGGGAGAGGGGAATATGAACCCGACAGGGGCATGATCCAAGGACCTTTGGTTGATATTTATCTTCGTAATTACGCACGCAATGCTATTTAGGGAAAACAATACTGAAATTGATTAATATTCATATCATTAATACAGGTAATACCGAAACTAATTAATATTAATACCATTAAGATAGATAAATTGAGTCTTTTAAAAGTTATTCTACGAGATTTCTTTGTCTGCGACCTATTGCGCAGTATTGTCCTTTGTGTAGCGGGGGCCCGCAGCGGAAGCCAAGCCAACTTAGACCCGGGAGGGGTTATGAATGGAGATTCCACATGACATCACCTGAGAGAAGACATCCCTTCCTCAAGACTCAGAGAATGAGGGGAACCAACTTTTTCGAAACGAAATATAGGAGCCATCTTGAATTCGGACTAAACAACCTAATTAGCTACGATCTAGAAATTAATGAAACTCGGATTCTGGAGTTGTCTCCCGATTTAAAAGGGATAAATGTCACTGGGACATTTATTTAGATTGTCTAACGTCCCCTTTCTTGATAACTTTCAGAAGAAGAAAGAATATTGTGTTGCTTCTGTGTGGAAAAGTACCGGGGCCATCTGTTTATTCTCATGACACCTCCTCGAAGAAGGGAGTTCACCCCGCAGGGAAGGGGGAGCCGGAGAGACTTTAATTAATTACAGAAGATTCTACGAAGAATAATCATACGGATATGTCTCAGTCACATTAAAAAATATTAGTCATCTGATCGTCGTTCTATTCGACCTCTAATCGGCCGGAGATAGGCCGTATGCAGATTAGGGGTGGGAGAAACAGTCCCATAGTACAAACACTTCCGAGGGCGAAAAGCGTCAGTCGGGACTCGTGGCTTACAGACGGCGAAGCTGTGTGCAGTCGAGCTTCCAGCGATCCTTTGTTTGAGTGATTTTAAATTTAATTTACAAGTGAAATCGTGTACTGTGCGTAAATATTGCAGAGATTGGATAGACGCGACGCTAGTGTCTAAACTTTAAAGATCAGGGACGTGTCGCGAACATTTAATATAATTTGTAATATTATGATTATTATTATTATTATTATTATTATTATTATTATTATTATTACGGCGCTACTGTGTCGAGTAGTAACAAAGGTACGCGGAATCCGATACTGAACCGCGGATTGCGGAGTGAGGTCCGATATCGTGGCTGGACGTTCACACTGAATGTAACTTAAAAAATCTTGAAATAAATAGTGACGTATTGTGTGCCTCAGGAATACTGCCAGCGGTTTCGTCAACCTAGAACAATGGAGTCCCGATTGGAAAGAAGAATGGTGCCTCCAGTAACTGCTTTGGTGCCTAAGGGTCAGCACTAAACCAATAATGGACTTCCCAAGCCGACAACGGGCCATCAAGTGATGGAGATGAGTATTAATCATATTTAATATGACGTGATCAGATTGGGCGGGGAACAGTTATCATTACCTGACGCTGTAATGTTAGAGATTGTAACTTCAGTAATGTAGATGTGCTACCATGATGCACGTAGCTTCTATTTGCTTTATTTAATTAGTAACACGTTTGAGCAATCAATTGTAAATAAAGGTGTAAAACGATAAGTTTGCATGCAGTAGTAGATTGACTTATTCATTTTATTTGGGGAAACTTGTAATTATTGATGCGCCAGGAAACCAAATTTTAGTAATTCAGAGTAATTCAAGTTAGGTTGTAGTTAGTCCAGCGTTGATAATGCATGGCTGGTAAATAGTGTAATTTGATTCCGTGAGCACCCAGAACTACGAGATATGACTTCGGAACTGACACCACAGGCCTCCACTGATATATATTTAGATAGGAATTGTACAATTTCAATTGGCAGGCTTATCACAATTTAAGTGCAATTTGAGGAATATTTAATTCATAATTGTTTTACCGTGTGACGATTTTATCAGAAATCACAATTTACATATGGATTAATTACACCGTTATTACGAGGAAGTTAATTATGATCACATAGTATGGTCTAGTTTCCAGGTAACTCGTGTAGGGAGATCGTGTAATGACGAACTCAATAATAATAATAATAATAATAATAATAATAATAATAATAATAATAATAATAATAATAATAATAATAAATTTTAATTAAGGTAATCATGCAAGTATTGGTATCATAGAAACCGGTGTCGCGTCGCGGGATCATGATAATGTAAAGGAATACGTGTGTTGAATTGAAGTGAAGTATTGAGAGCCGATGTAATTTGATTAATGAGCAACGGAGCTCAGTTTATTAGTGAACGATCCCAGAGATGGGGTGTTTTGTTCAGAAAGGGCATTATGCCTGTGTAGGCCGAGGCCATTGACCATCCGCCGTGCAGGGGATGGGGCAGTTGACCTAGTGAGGAGAAGTGTTGTTCTTTTTTGTATGCTCGTCCGCTCGTATAAGAGGGGAGCCTTGCGTTAAAGAGAACGAGGCCCGTAGGAATCGCCTAATAATGGAAATATTCAACACGCCAGAATGATGTAGTCGCTAATAAATGACGCGGCGATTGGTACCAGTACTTGTCAGTTTACTGTCATTACTCATTTGAGTATAATGTAGCTTAGGGTTTTCAGAGTCCCACTTCCATCCAAAGGGGTGTCAGTTCAGTTCCCGACAGCGGCATTGGTACCCCAATGCTCAAACGAAGGCTGGATGTCGCACGTGTTTACTGTATATAATCTGTGTTTCTCTAAGTTGTTTATGTATCGTGTTGTGATTATAATTGAGTTGCCGATGGTGCTGACCATCGGGGTGGTGAATTGTATCCAAGTGAGGGTCGGTTCAAACCCGGGCGTTTGTTCCACATTTTTATGAGTTCCTTCTTGGTACTTCGTTGGGGAATAATTGTGTGTTTAGTATAGGGATTGCTCAGACTCGTTGCATGCATGTTAATCCTATTAGTCAATTATATCACATAGCCTCAGTGTCTATGATAAGTGTTTTCCCGTTCGAATCTCGTCATAACGGATCGCTCTGCGATAGATAATACTCGGATCCATCACACACGACTAAAAGTCGATAACAAACCACAAAAATTGATAATAACCCATGTAATTCATTTGTATATAAATGCGTCATTGCCATCATCATCATCAAGGCCTAATAAACCACTTGTATTAATCTGAACTTTAACCCGAATGTGTTCTCATTGTAATTAGGTATGATCCGTCTCCTACCCTGTATGCCTTTAAGCTAAGTCTAGTTAAGCGCCTATTTCGTTTTATTCCAACCCGTTAACGCCCTGTAGATATCATGCCGGAGCCATTATGGGTAGGGGCGGGCGCAATGTATATTACTATTACGTACTTTATGATTCAGTTATCATGAAGATTATAAAGAAGCAAGAAGCACTACCTGTTACCGACACTGTACCACATCTCTTACCTAGTTCTAGTACAACTACAAGAAAACGTCATGGAACGTTGTTTCCTTTTACTGTTCGATGTATTATATCAGGCCCGTCGGGATGCAGAAAAACAAATCTTTTACTTACACTTATTACTTCTGTAAATGGTGTACGCTTCGAGAATATTTACGTTTTTGCAAAGTCACTCTATCAACCGCTATATACTATTCTACAAACTGTAATGCACGATCTAGTTAAAGATGGAATAAGATATTTTAAATTTAATTCGCATGAGCAAGTACCATCACCAGACGATGGGCTTCCTAATTCTCTTATGAGTTTTGACGATGTCGCAACAGAACAGCAAAACGTTATTCGTACATTCTTTAGTATGGTTCGGCATAAATATGTTGATTGCATCTATTTGTGTCAAACCTATTCTCGTGTGCCTAAGCAGTTGATCGCGAAAACGCGAATGTTATTGTGCTTTTTCGGCAAGATGAGCGCAACATGCGACATGTGTATAACGATCATGTTAACACTGATATGACATTCGACGACTTTAAACGTATGTGTGCTAAATGTTGGCCATTACACCGTTACAGCTTTTTAGTTATTGATAAAGAAATTGATGTTCAGCATGGACGATATCGCATGGGTTTCGATCATTTTATATGCATTAACACAGAATTACAGTAACTACTTGATTAAAAACCATCATCATGTTAACATCTACCAAGGAGATTACAAAACATATCATCCAAGCTCGAAACAATATTCGTGGAAATTTAAAGAGCTTAAACGTATTCAAGCAGACACGGATTTATTTTTAAAAACACAACTAAGTACACCACTCAAAGAAATTTTTAATTCTACTTCATTACTGCAGTCAACTTCAAGTTTTGCTTCTATGCAAACATCATATCTTAAAGAGAAGCACGAAGAAGACGGAGAAGAAGAAGAGCATGAACAAGATGAGGAAGAGAAGTAGCAGGATGTAGATCAAGAATAGGAAGCGGAAGATACGGAAGAAGAAGAACTTAAAGATACATCACCATCTAAGCGTGTTGAGTTTTAACTACAGATGTTATTGCTGAAACACCTACTACATCGACGCAAAATCTAACATCTTTGTCTGAGGTTATGATAACACCAGAGTATCGCAAACAGTTTAGAACTTTTATTCAAGATACCTATGGATCTCTCTTTGCACCTTATATAGAAAAACTTTCTACAGGAAAAACTGACACTAACTACGGTATTCGCTACGAAGATAACTGTTTCTGGATAGGAAATTCAAATGTTAAGATTGTTAAGATGTATAACAACAAACTCATTGTAAAAGGTTTTACATATAAACCTACGAAAGGACTCTTAGAACTCCTTTTCTCACGAATACATGACAAGGATATAATTTTACAAGGTGATCTTAAAAAATATAAAGCAATACTTTTTGCTACTGACGCAACACGACGTAATTACAGGAGAACAGAAGCTGTAAATGCAAATAAGAGTTACAAGTACCGGTATCGTGAGTTTATTTCTAAGCTGTTTCCGACTGCACGTAGTCTTGATGTTATCTACAAGCCTTTGTTGCCGTATGTAGATGTAAGATACTGGAATGGCCCAAACTTACTCGTTGAACGATTACAACTTTTAAGAGCATCACAAGAGGCTGGTCACACAAGTCACGGATCAGAAATTCTAGAAATAGAAAGAGAACTACGTTATGCCGGTATTATTTTGTAATGGCTGGTCAAAAGAATATCCCACCTGTAAAGGTAAACATCGCACATGATTTACATAAGCCAGCACGTCGCACCTTCTGTCGCAGACGCGTTATTACACGAGGAAAAGATGATATCTGGCAAGCAGACTTAGTAGAAATGATTCCATATGCCTCTAGTAATAAGGGGTATAAGTATCTACTTACCGTTATCGATGTGTACACGAAGTTTCCTTTTGCACAACCCGTGCGTTGTAAAACAGCAGCTCAAGTTAAAGAAGCATTTAAACATATTTTTGAAGAATCAAAACGCTGCCCAAGGTTTCTTCAAACTGATCAAGGTAAAGAGTCTTACAACAAGTATTTTATTCCTACCTCAAGTTTCTTGGCATTCAACACTACTCTACGTTCAGCATTCTCAAGGCAAGTGTTGTAGAATGCCTTAATCGTACACTAAAAACAATGATGTGGCGAGAATTTACAGCGCAAGGTTCATATCGTTTGATTGATCTGCTACCTAGGCTTTTATCTACCTACAACGATACACCTCATCGCACTATCGGAACAAAGCCACGTCTTGTTACAAAGAATACACCTCGTATAGATGTTATTCATCTTGTAATTAAAACAGCTGATCCACGTCGCCATCGCTTTAAAGAAGGTGATATTGTTCGCATCAGCAAACACAAGTCTATCTTTGCAAAAGGATACACACCTAACTGGAGCACTGAAATTTTTCAAATCAGAAGTGTTAAGCTTACTAATCCAGTTACGTATTTACTTCGCGATCTCAGAGGACAGCCTATTGAAGGAGGATTCTGCATCGAAGAACTGCAGAAAACAAAATATCCTGATCACTATTTAGTCGAACGTGTTATTCGACGTCGTGGGAATAAACTGTATGTTAAATGGCTTGGTTTTAATAACAGCTTTAATTCATGGATTAATAAAGAGGATGGACTTTAAATCTTATGTGTGTTTTCTTTTAATCCTCTACCTCTCCTTTCTTCTAAGTCACTAGGGCATGATGTAGGATTAAACGACACCTGTAATATGTTTTGACAATTCATATTTATTTTAGAATATATATATACATTTTTATCCTTTGTTTATTTTACAGTCTTTATCACTCAGTTTTCGTTTTCTTGCACCAACAACGACAAGTGCTGCTATCTTCTTCTGAGCAGCTGAAGCGCTAGGTAGGCCTAATAACACACATAGCATAACTTTACGAAGCAGATTTTAACAGCTACACGACATACTCTGTGCAGGCAGCATGTAACTACGTGTCAGGCGAACGTCTTCTAGGGCCGCAGGGGAGATGAAGCACGAAGAAAAGAAGATCAATCACTTTATTGATGAGTCCACGCCCAACATGCTTCCTCATCCTTTTCCCAGCATGTTTCTTCACCTTTTCCTTGCTTACTCTCTCCACAGCCATGATAAGTGTTTATAAGCGAAGACAACTCGTTAGTTTTAGGTCCGTGATACAGTTTAATTAGTTGACATGTACGGCACTGTCTGACAGAAGGTCTTGTATCTAAGCTCACGTGTTCATGATGTAAACTACACGTTTGAAGCTCTGACAAAACAGGATCTTGAGTCCACTCACGAGGCACCTTTTCCCAAAACTTCTTTACAGCATTCGCAGCTACATTAACCAAAAATACCTTTGGTAATGCATTTAACTCTTCTTCCGTAAAAGTGTTTAGTTTCTTTTTGCATGCATAAAACTTTACCATCGCCTATTCAGCTGCGTTACACTTCGTATCTATTAGAAATGACATGATGTCTTCACTCTACAAAAGGTCCTTTTACACTAAGGTTATTTCGACACTGCAGTTTACATATGTTGTTCACGTCCCGGCATGCACTGCAACACAACCAATCAAAGGGCATGCATACTTGTTGTAAAGACTGTTTACTTGTTTCTCTACTATGCTCTTTCGGAAGAGTTTTAAATGATGGACACCCCAATTCATGCATGTCGATTATTTCACACGATGATGGTAGATAATCACGCAACCATTCTTTCTTTTCACAACCCTTTAAAAGAACAAGATCTGCTCTTGACAAATGTGCATTCATCATTAAAGGTAGAAAACGATAAGGTATTCCTTTTTTCCCACTTCAAACCTAAATTGTTTTCAATCCATTGAGTCTGTTTCTTTATCTTCATCTGTTTGCAAGCAGTAAGGGAACGGTGGGCTAAATACTAAACTAACAAGTTTTGGTGCCCACAACACACTGCAATCTAACACAGCCACCTCTTTAAACACAAATTTGTTGCCGTTTACTTTAAAGCCTTGCACATCAACTATTAATGTTTTGTCATGTTTGCACTCCACTCTCTATCACTGTTTCTCGAAGACTAAAGCTTTTAGTCAACGAACGGGTTTAAACATGCACACCTACAATAACGTCATCGCTGCAGCACATGCACACTCTTGCTTTTATGATGCATACTTCTTGCATTCCTTTCACCTACTTACTCTTAAGAAAACGAACAAGTCTAAACATGCACGATGTCGTCATTACTGCAGCACCTGCTTACTCTAGCTTTCCCGTTGCATGTTTAAACTTGTTCGAATTTGCCGCCACCACATTCCTTTACACTGACTTACTCTTAAGAAAACGGACAAGTCTAAACATGCATGATGACGTAATCACTGCAGCACGTGCTTACTCTAGCTCCCCCGATGTATGATTAAACTTGTTCGAATTTGCCGCCACCACATTTCAACTAAAGAGTGCAGCACGGAGGTAAGCGATGTAAGATAGCGGTGGCTAAAGATGGCAGCACGATGCTCTGTTGATTAAAGATAGCTGCTTGTCAAAAAGAATTTTTCAAATTATCCGCAACCACATTTCAACTAAAGAGTGCAGCACTGAGGTTTGCCATGCAAGATGGCGGATGACAGCTGTTAGAAAAGCACCCAGATTTTAAATTGCTCGCTACTACGACAAAGATAGCATCACGGTGTTCTGTTGATTAAAGATGGTGGATGATAGCGGGTGGAATTACCCGCAAGATAGCAGCACGGTGTTCTGTAGTTTAAAGATGGCTGCTTGTCAAAAATAATTTTTCAAATTATCCGCTACCACATTTCAACTAAAGAGTGCAGCACTGAGGTTTGCTATGCAAGATCGCGGATGACAGCTTGTCAAATAGAATTTTTTCAAATATTCCGCCTCAAAGGTAAGTAGCTAAAGAGGGCAGCACTAAGGTTAGCAATGCAAGATGGTGGATGACAGCTGTGACGTAAGAATTGCCCGCAAGATAGTAGCACGATACTCTGTTCATTAAAGATGGCGGCTTGTCAAATAGAATTTTTCAAATTAACCGCCTCAAAGGTAAGTAGCTAAAGAGGGCAGCACGATGCTCTGTTGATGAAAGATGGCTGCTTGTCAAAAATAATTTTTCAAATTATCCGCCACCACATTTCAACTAAAGAGGGCAGCAAGGTGCTCTCTTGATTAAAGATGGTGGATGACAGCTGAGGAGCACGTAGAATTTGTTTCCAAACAAGAGCACGTGGAATTTGCCGCCACCACATTTCAAAGGTAAGTAGCTAAAGAGGGCAGCACGGTGCTCTCTGGAGTAAAGATGGCGTTTGTTTCCAAATAAGAGAATGTAGAATTTTTCAAATTGTCGCCACCACATTTCAAAGGTATCTAGCTAAAGAGGGCAGCACGGTATTCTGTAAATTAAAGATGGCGGATGACAGCTGACGAAAAAGGGCAGCACGGTCCTCTCTTGATTAAAGATAGCGGATGACAGCTGCACGGAGCTTTGTTTACCGATTCAAATCTCGCGCTAGTTAGGTTAAGTTGGCAACACTAAGGTTTAGGCCCGTCAAGATGGCAGCACTGAGGTTAGCGATACGTTGTTGTCTGTCAAGAAGCACGTGGATTTGTTTACCGAATAAAATCTCGCGCTAGTTTGGTAAAGTTGGTACCACTGAGGTTTACACCCGTCAAGATGGTAGTACTGAGGTGTGAGATGCGTTGTTGTCTGTCAAAAAGCACGTGCCTGTCAAAAAAGCACATGGCTTTGTTTACCAATTCAAATTTCCCGCAGGAGGAGGAGCAGGCCCCTGGGAAGGCTCCCGGGAGGAGGAGGAGGAGTGGGCCCCTGGGAAGGCCTCTCGGGAGGCGGAGGAGGAGGCCTCTGGAAGCCGGAGGAGGAGGAGGCCGCCGAACTGTCCAATTATACTACTGAGGCAACCAGTCAAGTGTTCTTTATCTTACTATCCCACCAACTCGCCACAACTGGGATCGACGGGTAGCAGTAATTTTGTAGCTAGCAATTTCTAGAGAATAGTAAGATGGATAGCGGACAGATTCAGGCTCTTCTCAATAAGTTCACCGAACATTCATACATGCCCCACCAGCTAGGTCACCCGAACCAACCAAGCTGATCGGCAGTACCACTGCACCATCCATAGCTAATGGGTCGTGCAAGTGAAACCAAATAGGAAGCGTCACATACCACTACACATCCAGAACAAAATGAAAAATATAGAAACAGAGTAAACTTACCTCCAGGTGGTAGAAAACAGCAACAGACCTGTGGATCAAGCTAGCAACTCTCAGTGTGTCAAATAGTTATTGAGCAGAAACAAGACAAATCTTTTTCTTTTTTAAGAAAAATATAATTCATAACCTCGAAGAGAAATTAACAAATAAAATAAATTACAGATCATCCTCGAAGATTTAACAAGATAAAATATAGGTTACCTGAACTAAAATTAAATTAGTTTGAAATATAATATGAATCAAACTATCTTTAAAACAACAACAAATTAAGTTACATTACTTAACTTGTTTAAATCCTCAGTAGGAATCCAATGGAATTCAAGTCGAACTGAACACTTTAATTAAGGGAAATTGAATTAAATATCGCCGGTCGGTAAGAAAGGAATTAAATAAGTGGAAAGGTACAAACAAACCTTTAGGTTACCTTCATAACAAACACAAACCACTTCTAAACGAAGAAATTATACATTTAACATTAGCCAAAGGCCTTTGGTAGGGTTTTGAAATGACAACATTTATGAAACTTTCCCATTACACGTTGAGAGATATTTTCTTACTTTCTTAAAACTCTCCTTTTTTCTTGCTTAATAGAGAGGCCAGATACACTGGGAGGTCCAGCACAGGATATCAGATCATTTTGTAAAAATACACAAGGAAAAGGAAAAAAAACCCAGCAACACAAACAGGGGAACGAAAGGAAATGAGCGTAAATGAGCTCCAAAAATTAAATCAATCACACCCAACACGGGTTTTACATCAAACCACAGAGCAATATCACAGGGGGCTGCCCACCATATTAAAACGAGATTATATTTTTTTCCGAAAACAATTACCATCACCACGGATACCATAAACAATTGTTATACATGGCGAGGACCAATCCCGTGGGTGGACCAACAATGGTAGGAAAAATGGAAGCAGGATAGCAACAACACCCGCAAAACACACGCCCGAACAAAGGAGAAATAAAGTAATTAAAGAAGGAGCAACAAACAAATTTAATACGAAAGATGTCCCACACTGATAATCCTTACTAGAACTTCCAAGTATTAACCCAGTTTTAAAAACCAAGATTTTTGAAACAGATGCAACATCAAAAGCTGGTAATAATAATAATAATAATAATAATAATAATAATAATAATAATAATAATAATAATAATAATAATAATAATAATAATAATAATAATAATAATAATAATAATAATAATTAAAATTTCCCATTTCTTACTTTTCTTTACAATTTCGCCCAGTAACTATTTAAATTCCATATCGTGAAAGATTACACACTAGGGGTATAAATAAGCAAAACTAATACATTTTCATCCCGATGGTAGAGGTACCGTATGTTCATTAAATTTTCACAAGACAGTTTATTATCTTTTTCCGCCGCACACCACAAATTTTATGATAACAGGCTCTCTTCGAAGAAATCACAGAAGTAGTTTCACTCCGGGTGAAAAATACAAGGTAATTTTAAAGATGTGGGCTTACATTTTGGTTGCTCCAGCAGTAGAAAAGTTTGAAACATGGCCAAGCCATGTTAGCTTACCAGACCAAGATCACCAAAAATAGAAGATGAACACAAATCTTCTTTGTGAGGATGAAAACAAAAAGCACCTGAGGGTTTTTGGAGCACAACCCTCCTTCTACTTAAATTAACCACAATCCATGCCGCTACTCCCATGCATAACTCAGCTACTCAAACACAAGCGTCTTCTCTCCATGATGGGAACCCGCCAGGTACAAGCCTTCGCTTCCCTCTCTCCTTGGGGTCGACAGTTTTCAAAATGGCCGAGTAAAGCGTTTCGATTGGCCAGAGCAAGAGGAAGAAGAAGAACGACAAATAGTTGCCCCTATAGCCGTAAGATAGCAGTAACAATCAGAGCTTCAAGCGCTCGCAGAATTAAACATCACAAATAATTGTGAGAAAACAGTTTAAGTTGCAGAATAATTGACACAAATATCTATGCCATAACAGCCTATCCCAAAACGTAGATGTAGAGGAGACTAACACGAAACCTCGGTTTCATACAAACAGGACGAAATCGAGAGCAAACTGAAACGGGAATTAACTTAAGGGTGGACAATTTAAATTAGAACAGGAAATGGGCTCCCTGGAAAGAAAATTAAGGAATATCATGCAGGACGATTAGGGACAGGTAGGTATACAGATCAAAGAAATACCGCAGGCTTTGCAGTCAGAGGTTCGAGACTTGAATAAAAAGTATTCACGTACCCTGCGTACGATTGTAACAGCCATTGAGACTCGTGCTAGGATCACCAGCAGCGACAGCGTTTCCTGTGTCGTGAAGGTAAAACCCCCACGTTTCGAAGGGAACAGATCTTGGGGGATCTTCCGCGCCCAATTCGAGATCGTGTGCGGGCACAACGGTTGAACATCGAAGGAAAGGGCCGTGCACCTAATCGCCGGACTGCAGGGACCAGAAGCAGAGGTGGTACAAAGCCTCCAGCCAGGTGCCACCTAAGAGGAGATTGTTAGAGCTCTCGACAGCTGATACGGTAACCACCAACTGGAATCGGCGAACAAAGTCCAGCTGAGGAAGAGGACCCAGCGGGCTAGTGAGACGCTGCAGGAGTTTGCACAAGATGTGGAGCAGCTAGCACACAAGGTGCAACGTTCCAGGCGTCACAGTGTAACTATGTTAATTTCATTATGTCTAATTAATTCAGGAATTGTATATTTGACGTCATGATATTTATCTTCGTACGTAATTTTATTATAATTTACGTTTGATCATTTGCTCACTATCATTTCATTACTTTGTAACTACGACTTTTAAACGAAGACTGAATATCCTTATATTAATTTAGATTCTTGCGACATTCGTTTAAATTTAACTTGCAGTAGATTTTCCTCTATCTTACCACAGCATCGAGGAGGAAGAAGCGACAAATTTAGACATCAATTCTTGGGAAAAGCCGGCTCGTGTCCAAGCGTGGTGACCGCAGCTACTGTGTTCCGACCTGAGTAATTCAAACTGGTCACCGCCTACATTTTTAAAGGTGTGTCCCGTTGCCATGGATACTGAGTGAAATGGCTAATGGAAGAACAGTTGATAGCATCGTTGGGACCCATCATAGTCGATATCAGGAGTAAGGAGAGACGTGTCATCTGATTGGACCACGTGTTTCGATCTGTAATTAGAGCCAGTAAAGCTTACTTAAGGGCGTGTTGGAGCTCTTGGCATCATCCTGTCTCGTACTTCGCTTTAGGTCTGAGGACTTGTCGTATGGTTGATGTACCATAGTGGACTAGTTTAATGGTTTATCACTTCTTCAGGCTTCACTTCGTTACCACGACGTGGTACTTAGGAATTGGTGAATGATGAGTGTATAGCCACTCTCATCAGCAAGTACGAATAGCTCGACTACTAGGCCGGTTTGTCTAAAGCAATAGGTAGCATTAAATTAGCTAGAAATGAAACTACGGTACACATTTTCAGTAAAGTTGGAAGGATTGTTCATTAAGTATCATCTCCGTATAACCCAAGGGGGTTTTATAACAGTGATTCAGGGCTCATCTCCAATATGTGGGATAGAGCATTACAGGGAGTGGTAGTTTTGAAGCCATCATCTTATTAGTGGTTGGTGCACTTGGCTAGGTAGGAACGGTACTTGGCGGCAGACGGAGATATCTCAAAGACGACCGGTAATGTTCCAGCTACAAGGACGGAGGCGTTCCAAGGACCAGCAGAACAAGACCATATAGTGAGCAAGCGAGTTAAAAACATTGCAAGTTTACGCGAGCTAGAGTTATTCGTTTTTGGTTCAATTCATTTCATATTTTAACTTCAGTTCTCGTAAAACCGTCGTCATTTTTATTCAGTATAATAAATGTTATTATCTTGGTTCATTTTAATCAGTCTGCCTTAATTAGCCTTTTGATTTCTAATTCTCCTGCTTAATGATTAGTGCACTGTCACCCCATCCCTGTGATGGGAGTCCGTCCGAGCTATCTTATAATTTTTTTGTTTTTAAGTCATCAACTTAAAGACTGGCGCCCTTAGCTTGGATAGTTGCATTTCTCGTTCAATTGTTCTCCAAGATGGGCAAGTCACAAAGGGTCTGGATGGCTACCTCAGGACCACATTCAGCGGGCGGCAGCCTATAAATTAAATGATGGGCTCCACGACGCTGAGATCCGTCAAAGGCTGATGCTTAGCGATAAGCATAACCTGCTAGTTGCTTTACGTCGCACCGACACAGATAGGTCTTATGGCAACGATGGGACAGGGAAGGGCTAGGAGTGGGAAGGAAGCGGCCGTGGCCTTAATTAAGGTACAGCCCCAGCATTTGCTTGGTGTGAAAATGGGAAACCACGGAAAACCATTTTCAGGGCTGCCGACAGTGGAGTTCGAACCTACTATCTCCCGAATACTGGATACTGGCCGCACTTAAGTGACTGCAGCTATCGAGCTCGGTGAGCATAACCTCAGGAAGGCCTTGATGTTAGGCCTGAGGATGGAGGCAGTGAAGGAAACGGCGGCTCCGTCTTCAAGGATACGAATCGTGGGGAGCGAGGACACGATGCAGACCGGCGCATCACAGGATATCGACGCACGCTACCGCCGAGACGCCGACGCACCAGCGAGATCACCTGTTGGAACTGCGGCGAGTGTGACCAGCTGCGGAGGAACTGAATATGGAGGCAGCCCCTGATCAGAGAAACGAGTATGTGCCAACAAGGAGAGGGGCTCCTTGACAGCTTGATATCCGACGGGTGGATTGGAGGCACGCCGTGCGGGGTCACGATAGACACGGGGGCGGCATTAACAATCGCCAGGCCTGACATCGCTGAGGGACAGCCAGGGAGGGAACCCAACCGCACGCGCTTGCTGCGGATGGCCTCAGGGGCACCATCCATCTCCTGAAGGAGGCCGTACTTCAACTGACGCTGGGACAAAGACGCCTACGGGTCTGGTCCTTTGGCGCCACCATCACAGATGAGGTCATCCTGGGCCTACACGCGCTACGGTCAAACGAGGCAATTTTGACGTTGTCGACGTGTGTTGTGCATTGGCAGACAAGATGTAATGCTCAGACGCCCATGGACGCAATCTTCAGTAGCGCGATCAACGCTGGCTAGCGACGAAGTGATACCAGCCAACCGCGAGATGATGGTGACGGCACGGTTAGAAGAACCCGTACAAGGTGATATCCTGCTCGTGGAACCCGAATCACCGATCGCTGTTCAAGGACTCTCCCTGGCCAGGACGCTCGTTCCCGCAGGAAGCTGCGTGCCGGTACGAATATTGAATTGGATGTCACGGGACCGAACTTGGGACGTGTGAACAGTCACTTACGTCGTACCAGTGGATGACGAAAACGCACAGACCTTGGAAGCAGGCGAAAGATCGGAAATTTCCAGAAGATTACGATATATCCGACGCCCGGTGGTATTTAGAGGCAGGACAGATCAGGGAGCTTAAGGAACTAATCCATGACTACGGAAAGACCGATAGAGTGTGCCATCGCTTAACATCGGCGAAGCCGTTCCAGCCCTACAGCCAGCTCGTAGGGTACGCCGTGGAAAAAAAGGCGGAAATCGACCAGATGCTGGGTGACATGAAGCAGCGGGGAGTCATCGAGGAGTCGAACAGTACGTGGTCATTGCCAGTGGTTCAGGCGAAGAAAAAGAACGGTGAACTCTGCTTGTGCGTCGATTGCCGTAAGTTAAACCACGTCGCGGAGAAATTTTCCCCAAAACCTCAGTTAGATGACACCGTGGACAGGTTATCTGGAGCTCAGTGGTTTTCTACTTTGGAACTGAAGTCTGGGTACTGGCAAGTAGCACTCCATCCTGAAGACAAAGTGAAGACGGCGTTCTCAACGTGCCAAGGGCTCTACCAGCTCACCGTGATGCCCTTCGGCCTTTGCAACACGCCGGCGTCCTTCAAGCGATTGATGGTATCTGTACTGAGAGGTCAAACTCAAGACACCTACTTCGGGTACCTGGACGATATAACGATTGTAGGACGCACGTTCAAAAGGCATGTTGAGAACATGCGGAGTATATTCTAGAGACTAAGTAGGGTTCACCTAAAGTTAAATCCCGTAAAATGACAGCTGTTCCAGAAGGAGGTGCACTACCTGGGCCACATCGTGTAATCGAACGGAGTAGCCACGTATCTGGAGATGTTATGGCCTGCCAGCGACTGGTCGGTGCCGAAGGACAAGCGAGAACTGAGGAGTTTTCTTGGTCTTTGCACGTACTACATCATATTTACAGCTCGCTGCGTAGATATTTCGAAATGTTCTGCAAGGCTCACCGAAGGGAGGAGGCATTTCCAATGGTCATGTGAGGCGGATGCTGCCTCCCGGACGCTGAAGGAGCCCCTGTGTACGGCACCCATCCTAGGATACCCCAGCCTGCGGAGAAGTTTATCGTAGACCCCTAGGCCAGTGACGTGGGAATTTGTGGGTTACTGTCACAAGTGCAGGACGGCCAGCAGAAGGTGTTCGCCTACTTTAGCAAGATGTTGTGGAAAGCTGAGCGAAATCACTGCGTAACGCGTCGCGAATTGCTGGCCTTCGCGAAGACTTTGGAACACTTCCACAATTATCTGTATGGGCAGCCTTTCCATCTGCGCAACCAACCACTCCACATTGATCTGACTCCTAAGCTTCAGAAACCTAGGACAGGCAGGTCACTGGGTACAACGCCTTCCGGAGTAAGCTTTCACCACTTAGCCCCGGTAAGGACAGAAACACAGCAACGCCGACGCTCTATCCAGAAGACCGTGCCTTGAGAACTGTGTTTACTATCAGAAAGTGGAGAGAGAGGAGGGCAGCGTGGAGAACCGAGCCGTGAGTGCCACCACCGCTGAAGGATGGGATCAAGACGCCCTGAGGTGTGAGCAGCTGAAAGACGACGACATCGGGCTGATGAATGTCGAGTCGGAGCAGAGGCCGGAATGGAAGGACATCGCCAAACGCAGTCCAACCAATAAGGCGTACTGGCCCAGTGGTCATCTCTCATGATTAGTGACGGGATGCTTAGCTGCGTGTGAGAAGCGACCGACGGGAAGGAGCAGATAATTCTCAGGAGCATAAAGAAAGAAGTGTTGACCGATTTGCAAGCGGGCACAACTGTCGGCCAATTGGGTGTGAATAAGATCCTACATTGTGCCGGACAGCGTTACTACTAGCTGCACCTGAGGAACAATTTTGAGAGGATGTGCCAGCTGTGTGATACCTCAGCGCCGAGCCGGGGCCCACGTACCAGGATTAGGGGCTAGGTGATGCAATACAACGTTGGAGCATCTTTCTAAATGATTGCCATTAATGTCGCTGGACCATTCCCCGAATCCGACAGCGGGAACCGTTACGTATTCCTGTCCATGGACTACTTCAAAAAGTGTCCGGAGGTGTACGCCATCCTGAACCAAGATACATCGACACTGGCCGACGTCTTGGTCAATAACTTCTGCCGACTGCATAGCGACCAAGGCAGAAACTTTGAGTCGAGTCTGATTTTGTGTAAACCGTCGAGGAGCACTTCAGGCAATTGGTTTCATCGCACCAAATGGCCTGGGGCGTGAGGGTCCCATTCTTCTTGATGGCCTTTTGAGCGTCCACTCAGAAGACGACGGGCATAGCACCTGCTAACATGGTCTTCGGAAGGGAGCTTCGTCTGCCGTGCTATCTAATGTTCGGTTTGGCACCACACCAGCAGCAGCCAGCGACGGACTATGTGTTGGAGTCCGTGGATCGGCTCAATGACATCCATGTATATGCCCGGCATCCCCTGAGGGTAGCCAGCGACCGGATGAGAGCCCGCTACGCAATGCTGGCGAATTCTGCGGGTTTCCAGGATGGTGGTCGAGTGTGGCCGTAACGTCCGGTGCGGACAAAAGGGAAGTAACCGAAACTGCAATCGCAATGGAAAGACCCATATACAACGGTCACCAGGATCAACGACGTCGTCTACCGGATCCGGCGGTCTCTCCGATGGAATATGATGATGGTTGTTCACCTGGATCGCCTGGCACCGTATTTTGGAGCAGCGCGGAACCATCAGCCTTAAGCAGGGGGCAGTGTAATGGTTATAGCGTCCTCCATGCCAACATGCGATGGGCTGGTGACGCCACCATCACGGTCCACTCTCTTACTCTTAGACCGCACCAATAACGAACAAGGCTTAGGTGCTAGACCGGCCCCCTCTCGGTTACGCCCGTGTTGGCGCGGTATATGACTGCGAAAATTACAAGGCGAGTAACCTCGAGTCTTTCATCTCGAGAGGTTCCTGGATACATCCAGCATCCGGACTGTTCTTGAAGGACTGGCGCAGATATATAAGACAAGAATGGCTTGCCTGATTTGGAGTTGGCGCAGTTCAGTCGTGATGTCAGTCAGAGAGTGACTGCCATTGCTGTGAAGTGCGTGAACTGCCGTGACTGTCGGACGTGGAGGGCTGACGGCGAAGCAGGGATCTTGCAGCTGGGCGTCGTGGGACCTTGTGTGTGAATATGAAACTTTGTAGGCGAGCACAAACTGAGTAGTGTGTGGCCGCTTTTGAAGTACAGTGTACACTGCCCTAGGGTGCAATTAGGGTTACCAGATGACAACGGCTCCAAATCAGGACTTTTGAGTTCAAAAACCAGGACAGCATTAAAATTACTTATTTTTTTGTTAAAACCATTTATTTCGCGTACCTTATTCATATTGCTTGGCCACAAAGGAAGGTTCGAAATCAGGAATGTCACTGACACGTTATTCATGTTGATTGAACTTATCAGAGCTATTATTTTATTGAGCAATTCCTTATTGTCTTTTAAATAGTCTTAAAACTGGTTACAAGTGAAGTCTTTCATGTAAAATTTCTCAAACACCAACCTTTTCACAGAGTCAACACTTAACCTATTTCTTTCTATGGCCCACTGTGCATTTATTAAAGAAAAAATCTTTCTACGTTGGAATTATGTGCAGGAATTGCAAAATACACTTCTGACAATTTCAGTAGCTCGGAAGAACATGTAATATTGACACTATTTAGAAAACCAGCCAATTTTTATGGACTGGTTCCTTCAAGAAATTTCCATTCTGCTTTTGCACTTCATCATACTTTAGAACATTTAAGAATTGTTCAAATAATGTAACATCATCAATGTGTACATCTTTAGCACAAAGATATTTAACAGTATCTTCAAGGTCAGTCCAGTTGAAATCTGAAGTTAAGGTCATCCATTTAAAAGTACTGAATTGTTCAAATGGTTGTAACCATTTTCCAAGGTACTCCAGGCATGCATTATATACATCATGGACTTTTTTCATGAAGGAATCACTGTCTTCCTGCAACCCTCCCTCCTTCAAAATGTTCATCATTTCTTTCACTTTCATAGGAACAAAATTATTTGAAAAATGAATTTGTAAAATGCCAACAGTTTCTTCAAGTGCCTGTTTCACTCCAATAATAAAATTATTCTCCTTTTCACCATGAAGAATGTTCTCTTGAAACACTGACATTAAAGACTGGCAAAATATTAAATACATTTCACTTAACGTATTGGTGAAAACTTGTGTTTCAAAATTGACGGCAAGTTACCCACAGATAGAAAATAAGACCGAAGTGCTGAATACAGTTCAAGCACCCTTTCAACAGCTGGAAAAGTGACAACGAACGAGTCTTTGTATGCTTCAATAGAGATTTGTTATTCACATCAACCAATTCACAAAAGGTTTTTAGCTCCTCATTCCTTATGGTGAATGTGGAAAAGTAGCTGAACACTTTTATCACAATGCTTTCAACGTCA
Source organism: Anabrus simplex (assembly GCF_040414725.1). NCBI lineage: Eukaryota > Metazoa > Arthropoda > Insecta > Orthoptera > Tettigoniidae > Anabrus > Anabrus simplex. Next base: position 1,221,225,152 of record NC_090266.1, read on the forward strand.
ATCGAAAATAAATCAACTCCATGTTGAACATAATTATGCAACACGTGTGCTGGGCAGCCTCCTCCAATCAAGGTTTCATTAAGCTGAATTTTTAGGTTAGAAAATACATTAATATCTCCTCTTCTTTTCAGGCCACCAAAATTCGTTTTGCAGTTATCTCCTCCAAAAGCAATGCACTTCTCCGAAATTCCATTTTGTTGCAGGACATCTAACACCACTGAAGAGACTGTTGCAGCTTTTTCGTTACTAACACTGTGCAGGTCAATTAAGTTTGCTTGCAGCCCTCTATTCCTGTAGTCGAAATACTGTATGAGCACATGCAACAGTTTTATATTCCCATGATTGCTGCCATCCGTACAAACACCAATGTATGATACGTCTTTGATTTGTTTAATGGTACTTCCTACACAGTGAAGTCCAAGTACATTATTGACAATGGCCTCGGGCTTTGTACGAGCACAGTGAATATTTTTCCCTATTTCAGAATCAGAAAATAATTTAGATGGAAGCTTAGACATACAATCCATAGTTTTGTAGCTCTCATGATGAACAGCATTGTGGTACACAAGAACTCCCTCTGCAGCAATCGCATTTTCGTTTAGTGATGCGTTCTTTTTGAAAAATGTCAACACATTATTTGAAGTTGAAGTTGATGCACTTTGAACATTAGCTGTATGTTTGCCTGTTGTAATGTGACTTTCTAAATACATAGCTCCACGATTAGCCACAGAAACGCATGTTCCTGGTTTACATACTAGACACATGGCTTCTTCGTCGGTGCGTGCCTTTTTGAAGCATTTATATATTTTCTCCAATTCAGTAGTGAACTTACACTTTCTTTTTCCAATAATACATTTAACGTACCAACAGATCACAACAGATATTGTAGAGTAGATCACAAGGATTGTGGCACAACTAAGCACCAATATGGACGAAAATTACTTGTCTTTAGCTTCCGTTTCCGTATGCTATCTCCAACTTCGACTATCGACTTCGACCAGCGATGATATACTAGTCAAAGACTACAGTAATTTAAAAAGTTGAAGCTGTAGCTGAAGCCAAAGGTCATGGAATAAGCGAGTCTAAGTTTACGAAAATGGGTTTCCAGTTGGAAAAAGTTCATTTTAACATTATTAGACAAAAATACGAACAATCAGAAAATAATTAAAAAATAAATAAAGACGCCAGGACATACGCTAGAAATAAGGACATGTCCCGGTAAATACGGACGTCTGGTAACCCTAGCTGCAAGGGCAATGACGTGTGACTTTGCGACATAACTGTTTAGCTTGTAAGATAATTTGTAGTGTTAGAACAGGTGAGAAGCTAAGAGTGTTAGAGAGCGCGAGTGTTATGAACGAAAAGTATGTGCTCGGTAGTCCTGTGTAGTTTTAGTGCTTAGTTAATAAATCTTAGTACAGAAGTTAACAAACTAGTGTTAATTTATCTTACTACTCCGCTAACTCGCCACGTTGTTATATTACCGTAAATGTTCGGGGAGGTCATGACACGGGCACATTAATGTGGATGTAAACTGTTGCGGAGTTTTTTTGTGGAAGTCATAGGTGAAAGGAAGTGCGGGCTGCAATGTTTCTAACTACAAGTTCGAAAGATGAATTAAAATTTCAACAAAGGTTATATTTTCAAAACTTAACAATGGTGACATAGAATTTAGAGCGTACAACAAATAACAACCAGTTAAATCAGGCACAAGGCAACTTTACAAATTCTGGGCTACGAGCCCCAAAGTCTGAGATCACAGCTCACACCCACAAATTACCAAAGGGCAGAAAACCCCTTCATAACATGGAGCTCTTGCTCCCGCTTAGTAATACCAAGCCTCCTAGAGGCACCTTCCAAAATAACAGAAAGAGCTGGCCTGCTCTCAATTTTACAAGCCTATCAAAGGCCACAACAAACTTTACTTCTACTGCCCTCAAGGCACACAAAGAAACAGGGGTATTTAATACCCACCCTACAGGGCCTTCGCATGAAGAAAACAAAACATCAGGTTAAGTTACTGGCCCAAAGTACATAAAGGACTGGAGGCGTGAGCTTGCACTCCTAAATACACATTTTAAAACCTAAGTGGCTCTAGGCCGATACACATGGGCTAATCCCAAGCTAGGGAGGTGACTCGTATGAGAAAACTTTAATACATTAAGGAAGAGAAGAAACGGTTACGAAAACGTAGTCACCTCAATTTCAAATGAAGGGGAGCTCGAGAGGGTAAGGCACTCTCTATCCCCGAATTAAATTTCAAGAAAACTGAAGTTTACCAGGAAAAGGGTTTACATGTTTAATAGTTTACATATGAAAGGTTTCGAACCCTCCTCGAGAGTTAAACTGCTGAGCTAGCACGAAATAAAGATGTTAAAAGGCCATTACCTTGTTGGAGATCTGCTGCCCGAAGAAAGAGGCGCATCCCGCCCCCTGCTACATATCCACACACTAAGCTAGATGTCACTGAAGTGGCCCGGAGACAAGAAAATCAGCAGTTTTTATACCCCCGTGGAAAGTTCGATACTTTTCACGAATGATAACAACCCGCCCTCAAACTTTTATTGGCTACAGTACACAGTTACATACAAAATTGGAGAAGAAAGCCCCGATTGGCCGAAAATTAATTACAGAAATTCCTGGTTGGCTACATTCAAAACAGGCGGAAAGAAAGGATTAATATTGCCAACCCACAAATGAAAGAAAACAAAATTAAGTAAAGAGAAAACTTATGAATACAAAATTTCTCCAAGAAGGTTCATTCCTTCACACCAGAGCGCATTATCATAGTTTTTGGTCGAGACATCTGTTAGAGAATGTTCACACTTCTTAATCAATGAAAAACAAAAGCAAATCAAAAACACACAGTGACATCTTCTGATAACCAGTAGAGTTAGTTCAGTTTTTAAAGTTCAGAGCTTCTCTTGTAGAGGAGTTTCAATTGGCGCAAGATTTGAACTTGCGTCGTAGAGGTGTACCGCCCGGTACAGACCTCCCCCAAAAAAATCGTTGCAAGGGGTGACACAGAAGAGAAAAAATTTCTTTTTTTCCAAAACAAAATCCAAGTTTGTTGCTGATTGGTTGAAGAAGAATTTAGCAGAGAAAATACATTTTTTCAGTAGTCGGAGGTCGATTAATTTGTTTGATATTGATGGGTGGGACTAGTTTAAATCAAGTTTTAGAATTTCTTTGTTGTTGTAGAATTGCGAAACAAAACATTCATTCATGGAAGTAGAATTTTTCTAAGTCCACCAAAGGTTGATTTGAAGCAATTAATAATTGCAGAAATAAAGTGTCCATGTAACTGTTGAAATATATTAGCTGCCGATTAATTTTGACGGCAAGACCTTCCGCCGCTGCTTGTGTCCACTAGAGGCCGCTCGGACCCCTCAAGTACCCTGAGATATCTCTCTCCCGCTACTATGAGAGGGGTAGTCGTGGTGAAGCACGCCGCAGATGCGAAGTTTGTTTACAGTCCTCGAGTAGCTTGCGGGTGGTGCGCCGCACATCAGCCTTGGCCGGAAGGAGGGCTCCGGCTCGTCGTACACTGGTTGACCTCACTGGAGTGGAGTGGGCCCGTACCCCACCTCAGTGGCGGTAAGGCGCCGCAAGGCTGCGGGGGCACTGAAAATGTAAGATCTCGGCGGCAGAATTCGTGTTGGACCATAATGGTTTTAGGGTACAGTCTTATTTGTGAGGCTGAGGGGCCAGCGGCGTGGAAACTTTATTTAATTTGCCACTGGTGTGGTTTAGCAGGGGACGGGAGCGTGGAAATGGCCGAATTGACAGGAGAGCAGAGTAACTATGTGGAAGGTTTTACAAGGTAAATGAACAAACACAGAGCAGAAGGCTTTAAAACTAACCCCCCCAAAAAATTCAACCTTTGGGGTTCTTACAAAATGTTAAAGATCCAATGAGCAAGTAATTTACACAGGTTTCACCTGAGACAGGTGAACCCTAAAGATTCTCTCGGTGGCTGGATTGCTCACTAACAATGTGACTGGCGTAAGAAAATCCAAGACGGTGCACGGCCCATGAAATATGGGGGCAAGCTTGCCCGCGGGAACAAAATTCTTGACCATAACTTGGTCTCCCACTTTTAAATTGGTGGGCCTCCGTCCACGATCATATCTTTCCCTAACTTTTCATGAGAGATTTTAAGGTTGGCCTTAGCTTTCTTCCAAAGATCTTTAATATTATCTCGATATATTGTCTCAGATAGAATATCACTAAGAGACCAAAGGTTAGAGAGCGGCGTGTTGGGTACAAACTTAAACATCAAAGAAGCTGGAGTGAACTTATGGGATTCATGAACCGCCGAATTCAAAGCGAAAGCTAACCAATGCAGGGATGTATCCCATCTGGAGTGATCGTCGTGATGATAGGCAATCAGAGCCGACCTCAGATTACGATTGACCCGTTTAGCCAGAGATGGTTGAGGATAGTATGCAGAAGTTGTTACGTGTGAGATAGATAGATCAAACCAGAATTTACGAAAGAGATTAGAGGTAAAGGCTTTAGCATTATAAGACACAATATATTGACACGGACCAAAAGAAGCAAAGATAGAATTTAAGCAAGAAATGGTGGACTAAGCGGTAGCCAGCTTAGTCGGAAATAACCATGAGAATCTAGTGAAGCCATCTACACACACAAGGATGAACTTGTTGGCATTCCCCTTTGACTGGGGGAAGGGTCCTACGTAGTCGATGTAAAGACGTTCCATGTGGCACGACGCTTGATGAGAAGACAAGAGCCCTTGCTTAGTGGACATGGTGGGTTTACTAAGCCAACAAGATTTATAAGCTTTTACTAATTCACGAATTTCGCCGTCCATACCTTTCCAGATGAACATTTCTCGGATCATTTCTCGAGTTTTAAAGATGCCTAAATGCCCCCCTAATGGGGTCTCATGATAGTACTTGAAGATCATAGGTACAAGAACATCTGGAACCACAACTTTCATCTTCTTATCATGCCTCGACGGGCAACATAAAACACCATTCCTCAATACATAAGGGACGACATGTTCCCCAGAAGAAAGGGTTTCCATGATAGGGGCCAGCGCCGGATCTTCACGTTGATATTTTTCAAGACCCCTAAACAACATGGGAGCATCCGTTAGTATGGCATTTACGCCAGCAGGTATGGACTCGGGAAGTGAAGAACAGTCTTCCTGTTCAAGGGGCTCTACATCATTAGAATACATACGGCTTAGTTTGTCAGCCACAACATTTTCAGTGCCTCTAATATGCCTAACGTCAAATTGGAAGGCAGAAATTCGGATGGCCCACCGGGCTATACGACTAGTACGACGCGGCCTAGCTAAGACCCAACTTAAGGCTTGGTTATCCTTTTCCAAGTCGAACTTGACATGTTCCAGATAGAGGCGGAACTTTTCTAGAGCAAACAAGACTGCTAAACCTTCAAGTTCATATATGGAATACTTGGCTTCTTAAACCGAAAGAGTCCTAGAAGCATAGGCGATGGGTCGACTCCCTAGTTCAGTCTCTTGAAGAAGGACTGCAGCTACCGCCGACGACGACGCGTCGGTTTGTACGATGAATTTCTTAGAGACATCCGGCATAGCAAGAACAGGGGCATTACAAAGCGCTAATTTCAGGTCTTCAAAAGCGGCTTGTTGAGAAGGCCCCCACTCAAATTTGATGCCTTTCCTACGAAGAAGGTTCAAGGGCGCCGCTCTATTAGCGAAGTTAGGAATAAATTTCCTGAAGAAATTCACCATGCCTATGAACCTGGCGATACCTTTGATGTCCTTGGGAGTTTTGAAATCACGGATGGCCTGTGTTCTAGAATGATCTACAGCGACACCATCGGGCGACACAATATGCCCTAGAAATGACATGGAAGGCTTAGCGAAGGCAACCTTGGACAACTTCACCGTTAACCCTGCCTTACGAAGGCGACTCAGGACCTCTTTCAGATGATCTAGATGTTCTTCAAAGGTCTCAGAAAATACGACGACATCATCAAGATAATGGTATAAATACTCAAATTTGATATCTAGCAGTCTCGTAAGCACAGCTGCTCCCGCGGGGAGCACGAAAGGCACGCGGTTGTATTCATATAAGTTCCAATCCGTGGCAAACGCTGTAAGATGTTTAGATTCTTCCGCCAGAGGGATCTGGTTATAAGCCTGATTGAGGTCTAAGATGGGGAAGAATTTAGCCTTTCGAAACCATGGAAAACACGAGTGAAGGTCTGGAAGGGGCACAGATTGTAACACCACCTTCCGATTGAGAGCCCTATAATCAATCACAGGCCTGAAGCCACATTGGGGTTTCGGGACTGGAAAGATAGGCGAAGAGTATGCCGACTTAGAGGGGCGAATAATACCATCTTTTAGCATCTGGTATATGATTTCCTTCAACGCCTTCATTTTAGGTTGAGATAGCCTATAAGGTGGAAAACGGACTGGAATCGAATCCGTAACCTCAATCTTGTATTCGATAAGGTCAGTGACACCAAGAGTATCAGAAAAAACCTCTGGAAACGACTGACACAACTTGCGAATACTCTCAGCATGGTCCTCAGGTAGATGTCTAAGATCTAACAACATCTCATCCTGGGTAGGCGAAATAGATGTACATGACACAGAACTACACTTTCATAAAGGGATTTTGAATTTACTAGCAAATTTGAAAATGCACGACTTGCTCTGAAGGTCGAGCACTAGACCAGTGTGAGACATGAAGTCCGCTCCCAATATAATTGGGCAAGACAAGTGCTTAGCCACCAACAGTTTTATTTTCCAAGTGAATTTCAAAATGCGGATTTTGGCATACAGAGAACCTAAAATTTCTAATGGAGATGAGTTAGCCGAAACATATTGAACCGAAGACGAGTGAATCATCCAACAGGACACTTCACATGCCCGGAACACAAGCACCAACAAATAGTAAAAAAAAATTATGAGTACCGAGAACATTTCTTTTGCCGAAGCTAAAACATAAGTTTCTCCCCTATATATAATCCTGCCCAACATCCATAGCACTTCCCCCTCTCTCAAGAGAATCCCACTCTCCTCCCTGTGAAAATCCGAGGAAGCGTAAGTTTACTCAAGTTTTAATGCACTCGCCTCGACCTACACCCACGCCTGGGTATGATAGAGCTGGCCATATGGCTATTCTGCGAGATCCATATATTCCGAGTATACCGCCCGTGTGTGTAAATGCTTCCACCCCCCTCCTCCAGAGCCTCAACCCTTTACTTCTGCTGACGCTATTGGTCCTATAGCTCTATTATCACACACCGAACACCCAGTCCACCGCCAAAAGGTGCATCTACAGAAAGACATACAAAACATACTTTTACTTCTAATCCAAGCCTTAGGAGAACATCCCTCAATAACTCACGTCGTATAGCAATTACGAGATCGTTTATGTGATATTTTAAAACTTTATGATTAATATAGTTCAGTGGAATGCCAGGAGCGTGCTCAATAAAAATGCGAACTTCAATTAATTATTAATGGAACCGGTGCACATATTCTTGCTTTGCAGGAAACGTGGTTCACGACCCAAGCAGAATTTTCAATACCAGGTTACAATCATGAGCGTCGCGACGGCCCAGGTTACGGTGGGACTGTTTTTTATCCATCGTTCTATACCTTACCAACCTTTATCCATTCATTATTACACCGGGCGAGTTGGCCGTGCGGTCAGGAGCACGCGGCTGTGAGCTTGCATCCGGGAGATAGTGGGTTCGAATCCCACAGTCGGCAGCCCTGAATATGGTTTTCCGTGGTTTCCCATTTTCACACCAGGCAAATGCTGGGGCTGTACCTTAATTAAGGCCACGTCCGCTTCCTTCCAACTCCTAGGCCTTCCCTATCCCATCGTCGCCATAAGACTTATCTGTGTCGGTGCGACGTAAAGCAACTAGCAAAAAATATCATTGTTACATCCCCATACCTTTATTGTCGGCATTTCCTATCACCAACTACACCTTATTAATATTTATTGTCCCTCCGATGTCCATATCACGAGCACACAATGGTCTCAATTTTTCCATCAGTTCGATCATTTATCGAATATCATCTTCTTAGGCGACTGCAACGTACGTCATACAGCATTCGGTGGCAACAATGATACTCCTTGGGGCTCCTGTCTCCTCTTATCTTTCCAGTATTATGATTTAACCCTTGTTAATGATGGATCACCCACAAGAATCGCTTTACCTGCAACACCACCTAGTGTTGTTGATCTCATTTTTCGCCTTTCTACTTTGACTCCTATGCTCACGTGGACAACGATCTCGGATACATTCACCAGTGACCATTATCCTAACTGGATTACATATGGTATTGGCAGACGAGTACACTCCCCTCATCCTCCCCAGTCCGCAAGTAATATTCGATCATTGCAGTTTTTTGATGACCAAACATATAACTCATACCTCCAATATTACCTTCGGTGCGTCTCTGAACCAACTTTCACTTACCAGTCCCTTCTTACACTTCTTAACCAATATCTTGATAGTTATCATCCCCGCAAACCCTTTGTTACGTCCGCCCCCCCCCCGCTTTCCAATATATTCCTTGGTGGGATCATGAGTGCCACCAACTTATTCTAACAAGTAGAATTTTATTCCGCACGTATCGACGATCCTTAACATGTCATAATTATTTACGGCTGGAACACCATATTGCTAAAACCAAACTCATTTTCAATCAGAAACGCCGTGCCGCGTGGAGGTTGTTTATATCTTCCCTCAATTCGCAAATTGCTTCACTTCAGTTATGGACCGCCATCCGAATGCTGTCGCGTGCCTCCCAACAAAAAGCGCAACGGGTCATACTACTAGTTATTATCATTTCTTTTCTTCATTCCTTGACCCCTGATTATTCTTTACCATTATTTGAACTCCCTACCTATAATCCACATTTTCAATACTCCACCCTTCTAAAACCCATCCAATTGAGTGAAGTAAACTCTGTCCTTCATTCAGAAACCAGATCTTCCCCAGGTCCTGATTACATTACATATCACATGCTCCGCTTATAATCTTCGAGCGTGCTGTCAGTACTTCACCAACTCCACAACGATATATTACTTACTACTCATATTCCTCCTCAGTGGAATAAGTTTTTCATAATCCCTATTCTTAAACCTAAAAATCCTCCCACGGACCCAGATAGCTATCGTAGAATCGTCCTAGGATCAAGCATTGGCAAAACTTTCTTAAAAATCCTCCTATGACGGTTGTTGTGGACTATAGAATATTAGAATTTAATTTCCAAATACCAATATGCATTCCATCCATATGACGCGTGCTGTGTGTGTTGTGTAGGAGAGCTCCGTGTTACGAGCCCAAATTATCAAGATAATTATCAGACAGGCCCGGTGAGTGTGTGTCAATAATTACTCCAGACAACTGGCATCTAGCTCTAGGAAAAACATGCCCATAAAAAGTATAAATAAGCGAGTATTGGACTTTGAAACGATTTTTGCTAAAAGGATGGATGAGTTCTAAGCTCGCTTGTAACAGTTGACAACAGCCAGAGCCAGCAGGGCTGCCAACACTAACGACCGCTCCAATGAAAATCTGACTTCCCTCTGTTCCGTGTTCAAAGATTTCCTCCAGTACATCTCGGCGGAAATTTCTTATGTAAAGGAGGAGTTATTAATTGTGAAACAGCATCTTGTCAAGCACGAAGCCCGGGCTGACGGAGCCGAACAATACAGCAGGCGAAGCTGTCTACTCATACACAGGGTGAAAGAAGAACCTGCTGAGAATGTCTATGCCAAAGTGATAGAGACAGTAAAATCTAACCTGCAAGTGGACTTATCGCTGGAAGACATCGATCGCTGTCATAGATTAGGAACTCTACGCAGATGAGCTGCGGAAGTCGTGACCTCGGGAAAAAGGCCTAATACATTAAATTCTTCCGGTTTCATGTTCGCGATCGTGTCTGGCGCGCTAAGAAACTCTTCAAAGGCACCAAACTCTTAGTTACGGAGTCATTGACTGCTATAAGGAAAGATCTATTAAATCGAGCCTGAGACCAGCTCGGAGTGCGTAATAACGTTTGGACCCAGGAAGGAAGGCTCATAGTTCTAGGCAAAAACAAAAACCAATTTTACAGAGACCACTAAAGCGGAACTAAATGCTGTTATTTCAGGGCTAGGTGATTAGTAGAGTAGCGTACATGATTCATGGATTTACGTTTTAAATATAAGTGGTTTTATTATAAGTTTAGTTCGAGTGAACGTTTGAATGACTCAAGTGGCTTACGTATACAAGAGGAAACCACGGTAAGTTGTCCTTTGTTTATTTTTGATTATGGCTAACACAGGTAGTAATGTAGCTTTCTCCCTAGGCAGTGTAAACGAACATGACATTGATACTGAACCCTCCCATTCTTCTCTTTCCCTGACTCCTCACCCTGCCCGCAGTCACCTGAAGAGAGAATTCTCGTCCTTTCCCCGCTCATTACCGTGTGCCCATGTCAATGCTCAGTCTATAATTGCCCATCACACTGAACTGAAAGCTATTTTTGAAGGAAGCATGGTAAAAGTTGTAGTGATTAGTGAGAGTTGGAAGAAGGACTCGGTCGCGCTAAACATGATATATATAGAAGGATTTAATGCAGTTTTTCACAATAGACCGAAGCGCCGTGGAGGAGGAGTAGCTCTATACAACAAAAACAATTTAACGGGGAAGATTATACAAACTTCAACATTATCTACTGACACCTTAACTGAATATATGTTTGTTGAACTATCTGTTGATAAGACTAAAGTACTTATTGGAGTTGTTTACAAACCACCAAAAGCAGGAAACTTCACCGACTGCGAAGAAAATTTACTAAGACTCATACCTACCTACGAACATGTACTCATATTTGGCGACTTTAACACAAACCTGCTAGTAGACTCCATTGAAGCAAATCGTTTACGGAACATATTTACCTCTTGTAACATGTCAGCATTGTCACTTAACCCTACTCACCACGTGTATACGGCTAGCGGATCCTCACACATTCTAATAGAAATACTCATCACAAACAATCCTCAGAAAATACTAAAACACGGACAAACTTCTGTACCTGGTATATCCTACCACGATCTCATATATTTAGCTTATTCTTTGAAAGTTCCCAAAACAAAGCCGAAGTGGATAACCTATAGAGGCATTAAAAAGTTAAATCCTCAACTATTAATACAAGACGCTATTCTCTGCCCGTAGGACGAAATACTGCACTTGGCTGACAATGATGAAAAAGTAAAAAGGTTTAACACATTATTTTTGGGATTGTATAACAAACACGTACCTAAACGTTGTGCTAGGGTGACTCGCAAATCTGCTCCATGGTTATCAAATGACATTAAATCCGCAATGGCTGAACGTGATGCACTATACAGATGTTACAAGCAGACATTATCAACAGACGATTTTGAAAAGTACCGTATGCTTAGAAATAGAGTTAAATAAATAATCAGAAACAAAAAAGATGCGTACCTCCAACAATTAGCCTGTAACTTGAACACGAAAAGTACCTGGAAACAACTCAGATCCATAGGTATTGGGAGGCAAACTACAAACTGCAATACGCATGATATAAATCCAGATGAATTAAATGCCCACTTTACTAGAGAAATAATTAGTAACCATCCTCATATTATACAAAAACAATAAATTATTTTCAATACACTCCATTACCACAACGGCCTTTGTTCAAATTTCCTAAAGTAAATGAAACTGATGTAAGGAGAAAACTAATATCAATCAAATCACAAGCAATCGGAGTGGACGACATCCCGATATCCTTCGTCGTTACCTTGATAGATGCAGTATTGCCAATTATAACCCACATATGTAACTCATGTCTTTCGGAAGGCTACTTCCCTACTGTTTGGAAGGATGCTTTAATTCTTCCAGTACCAAAAAATCTCTAGCAAATTCTCCATCTGACTACCGGCCTACCTGTATACTTTCTTCACTTTCGAAAGTCTTAGAAAAACTCATGCATGAACAACTGCTTCAGTATTTGACGCACTATTCGTTATTTGATCACTTCCAATCTGGATTTAAAAAGGGCATAGTATATCTACTGCTCTTCTAAAAATTACGGATGACGTAAGAAAAGCAATGGATGAACGTAAAGTGACCGTATTCATTCTCCTAGACTTCAGCAGCGCTTTCGACACTATCAGTATGGACATATTTATAGCGAAATGATCTTCCTTCCATCTTAGCCACGCTGCTCTCAATTTGATCGCTTCCTACCTCCACAACCGACGACAGTGTGTTGTCGTGAATGAAAAGAGAACCGAGTGGAAGTACAAAGTTAATGGTGTGCCACAAGGTTCTATACTCGGCCCCCTTTTATTGATTTTATATTTGAACGACATCTCTTCTAAGTTGGAAAACTGCAACTACCATCTCTTTGCCGACGACCTTCAAATTTACTGCCACACAAAAGTGAATGATATAAGTGCAGCTATTGAAAACATGAACAGAATCTTAGAGCAGATCAGCTGTTATGCAGCTGAGAATTCTCCCTCCATCAACCGAACGAAAACACAAGCTATCATACTAGGGCAGAGAAAACTGCTTACCCATTTACACAGTCTACAACTTCTAGTTATTCAACTAAATGGCATTGCTTTCCCATTCCGTAAATCAGTAAAAAGTCTTGGAGTCACTATAAATGAAACTTTGAACTGAGCATGTCACTAATGTATGCAGTTCATTCATCACTTCATCTCCGTAAGATTCGCCAGACCGTATTACCTCCCAACTTAAAAATAAGACTGGTTCAAACACTGATACTTCCAATTTTTTACTATTGTGATGTTGTGTTACTGGATGCTACCAGTGAACAAAATAAGAAACTGCAGAGAGATTTAAACTCCTGCATTAGATTTATTTTTCATTGAATTTTGCCTCTCATATATCCCATTTTTATTCACAACTTTCTTGGTTAAAAGTAGAGCAGCAGAGAAATCAGCATGTATCTGTCGACTCTTGACTGAAAATATACCTGAATATCTCTCCAGTAACTTCCGTCTATATCTTCCTTTCATGATCGCGACACGCGTTCTGGGTCAACAATTGCAATAACTTCACATCATACATCTGCCTTCAGTAATTCTTTCCTTGTGTCGGGCGCTAGAATATCGAATGCTTTACCCCCTGAAATTAGAAATTGTTCCTCATTAATTACCTTCAAAAGACAGTCTAAAGATTTCCTCTTGAATACGTAGGCTATATTATGTAGTTATGCGTAAATGCGTGAGTGAATGTCTTGAGTAAATAGTTAAGTTTACATAAAGTACTGTTATATTGTATGAATTCCACATAGAGTAGTTAATATTGAATTAATTTTGTTAATTTTAGACGTAGGAATTAGATCTTTTAATTTTAGTCTATACTAAGTTATATTATTATATTATATACAGTGTGCATTCATTATCAAGCCGCATAATGTGGTTAAGTGTACGAGACGGCCAAGAGCCCTAACTTCCCCACACGTAAAGACATCAATAAATAAATATATAAAATGAAGAAGTACATATGATCCAATCAATAATTTGACTCTCGATATTCTCCTTGCCAAGCATCGTAAACAGAGCACACTTGCAATATTTCAAGATATAAAATGTGTCTACGACTCTGTCCTTGTACATCTTCTCTGGGAAAAACTTGCTTAGAAATGCCTCCCTCCCGCATTTGTAGTCATCTTACAAAAAATATATACATATCATTCATGAACAATTAAATCTTCATATCATCAATTATCTAGTCGCTCTTCTTGTAAAGGATTGCCCCAGTGCTACCTATTACGTGAAATTTTATGTGCACTATGTATTAGTGACTCAGAACACCTCATTTCACAGTGTGCCGGAGTGCTCATTTACGCGGACGACATAGTTTTATATGCATCGATGAAGCACGAATACTGAAGAGAGACGTAATGAGTACATACGTGGTTTCATGATAATGGACTCCAGCTTTCTATTGCTAAATGCGCTACAATGCTTTTCACTCATAAGCGCTCTTATGACCGTTCGCTACTTACTTTCAATGTCTATAGTATTTTCTTGGAATAATTTATGACCCTTGGCATAATTTATGATCCTAGGCATAATTTACGATCAAAAGCTCACTTGGCAACGTCATATCAAATCGCTATGTCGAAAAGCTGACGGATATCTCAAAATTCTTTAAACTGTCGTACGTCGTCAATGGGGCGTGGATCCCATCATTGCCCTCTCATTATATAAAGAGACTATCCGCACCTATATGAATTGTTGCGCTCACATAATAGACTTTGCATCGTTCACATTTCTTACACCGCTTAATAATTTACAATTTCAAGCCTTACGTCTCTGCATTGGAGCCCTTAAGACTACTCCTACCAACGCATTACTGGTAGAAACAGGTGAATTACCACTAGTAATCAGAAGGCATGTGCTTGCACAGAAATACTTGCTTAAACGTCTTGCATTCTCGTCGTCCCCCTTGTTTTTTTTTGCTAGTTGCTTTACGTCGCCCCGACATAGATACGTCTTATGGCGACGATGGGTCAGGAAAGGGCTAGGAGTGGGAAGGAAGCGGCCGTGGCCTTAATTAAGGTACAGCCCCAGCATTTGCCTGGTGTGAAAATGGGAACCACGGAAAACCATTTTCAGGGCTGCCGACAGAGGGGCTCGAACCTACTATCTCCCGAATACTGGATACTGGCCGCACTTAAGCGACTGCAGCTATCGAGCTCGGTATCCCCCTTGTTAGCGAAGTTGCAGCTCTTGCAAGAATATTATCAACAATGCCCTCCTCGGTCAGGACGAGTCCCTGCTCTATACACTACTTATATACGGATTCCGAAATTCGCTTCTCAGGACTCCTTCACTTCCAATGTATTCCTTTCCTTTTGCTAGCTGACACTATACCCCCAATATTATAATTTCTCATAAATCCTTATTCACTGGAACAACGCCTAGTTCAAGTCTTCCTTTCCACCGTTGAAAAAACTGCGCATAACCCCTTCTGCTCGTGGTGTTAATATCTATAGTGACGGCTCAAAACATTACCAAGAAGTTGGTGCTGCTTTCATTATTTGCAATTCCCGCACGATTACACGATTGCATCTTCCGGCTACCTTTTCCATTTTCTCTGCTGAGTTTTTTTGCCATCCAACAAGCTTTAATTTATACACAACAACATTATTTCCCAAAAGTTACCATCTATACAGATGCTCAAAGCGTTTTACAGGCATTATCTTGATATATCCCTCTTTAAACTGGTATTTATATAATATCAATTCTCTACTCTACCAACTTGAACGAGATGGAGTATATATAACGCTTGTCTGGATACCTGGACATTCTAACATCGCCGGTAATGGTCAAGCTGATTTTGCTGCCAAAGAAGCCAGCCGTCTCCACATCCCTCCTCTTACAGTAGCCATACGCCCCTTGATTTCTATCCTAGTCTTAAGGAAACTACCTACCGGTCTTGGCAAGACGAATGGAACCAATCCGCTCTTTTTAAAGGTACTTATTCTTATCAGCTTCAACCATTCATTCCAATGAAACCTTGGTTTTCCAAGGGTATATATTCACGACGACATATTACTATCATTATACAATTAAGGTTAAATCATGCTCTTACCCCGCAATATAAATTCCGCTTTCGTTTATTTAATCTCCCTTACTGTCTGTGCGGTGATTCAGAGGGTGGTTTTAATCATTTATTTTTCCATTGCCCTGGTTATTTTCTATCTCATCTTAAATTACTCACTAGTCTTACACGGCTGAAAATTCCTTTCCCTACTAGTATTACCTGTTTGTTATCTGACCTCTTCCCCGCTAACATACATGTTATTAATCAATTTCTTGATGACGCTCAATTGATTCTGTAACCTTTATACTTCATTTGTGTACAATCAGACAGTATGCTCCTGCTTCCATCTGAACCGTGTGCAAGATAATTTTCGTGCGTGATTTATGAATAACTTGGGAAGCTTTACAGTTTCCACGAGTTCTATATATCTTATTCAATATGTGAAAGATTTTATCTGTATATGCGTTTAAAGCCCCCTATTTTTGCGTGTGATTCCTTTTATTAAAAAGTGTAGTGACTGGGTAACAGGAAAAGAGCCTATAAGCCTCAAGAACGAAAATGAACCTCGTATCCTTTGAGTCGCGCGGTTGTATCGCTATAGTGGTGAAGTGTGTCTCGGCTTACGGGGTTTGTGACTGTACGAAACTTGGTGTGTGTAGTGAAGTGCTCTAATGGATAAAGATAGTGGTGGAGATGGGGCTCCCGATCCAGCCTCAAAAGGACTTGTAGATTATGAAGAAATTGTGGGACCACAATTAGATGTGACAAATAGGTCTCATTTAAGCAATTCCTTGTCAGATCCAAATAGTAGCAGTCCGTCTAGGGGTCTCTTTCTAAACAAACTACCAATGTTGATATTGAAACCTATCCTGTCTACCACCCCGGTCTCTATATTGTATTTGTTTCTGCTCAAGGTTCAGATAATATAAGATATTTATATCTTATGGCTCTCGGAAGGTTATTCAATGAACGCGATATTTATGTCAAACGGATGAAGCCCAAGGGTCGGAACCGTATCCAGGTTGACTTTGCCAACGCTCATCACGCAAATGCTTTTTTGCGCCATTCTGTGCGGACTACACATAAATTAAAAGTACTTATTCCCCATTCAAATATATATAGGATTGGAACTGTCCGCGGTGTATACAAAGATTTATTTGAATCTGTTATCCTTAAGCTAATTAAGAGTGATATTAAGGTAAAGTCAGTTCAGCGCCTAAAGAGAAAATCTATTCAAAATGATGAGGTCATATACGTTCCCACTGGATCTATTAAGATTGTTTATTGCTCTGAGAAACTGCCTAAATATATCTTTATATATCAAGTTTACTTAGAGGTGACAGGTTTTATTTTTTTCAATAATATGCTCAAAATGTCAAAGGTACGGACATACTAAAAACTGTCAAGCTACGTCTTTCCCATGCCGTACCTGTGCATTAAACCATAACACAGCTGACTGTCTTGAGAACGTTCTCAAGTGTATATATAGCCATTCGAAGGGTTACTCTGAACAAGCAACAAATTGAAATCAAGAAAATTATATGCTTAGATAACATACCCTTTTCAGAAGCTTCTTCTCTGCTATATTATCCTGAATTTAATGCTTATGGCAATGCACAACACTTTCCACCCCTTCCTCAACAGCATAACTCAGCAACAGTGGAAACGCCTCGAATGAGGAAATTCATCCAAGTCATCGTAAAGGAGCAACATCCTATTCCCGCACCAGGGTATGACAGTTCTGCTTACCTCCAGATATTTCAACCACCTACTTTACCCAGACAGGTTCAGGTTCATTCCACCATGTATAATACACCCCCATCACAGCCTACTTCTTCATCATCAAGGCAGGGTGCTTTTATGCAACCTGCACACCATTCCATGACGGCCCTGGATATGCAGCTTCAACGAGACCACTTACAAACCAGGATTAATAACTTACTTCTTCAACTACATCAGTTATTGGGCAATCAACCTATTGTTCTGCCCGCATTATGTCAACTTACAGATAATTTCAATGTCATGTTTTCCATAAATGTTTCCCATCCTCCAATGGAATGTTAGAAGTTTATTAAACAAGCAATATGAACTCAAAATTTTACTAAAGGAAACATTTCCGCAAATTATTGCTGTACAAGAAACATGGTTTTCACCTGTTACTGATTTTTTCAAGGATATTCAAATTGAACGACATGATGGCAATGGATATGATGGGGTTGCCATGTTGATACATATAAAGCTCTCCTATACCCTGTTGCCAATTCAATATAAAATACCAAATACCTATGTCATCAGCATTATCAACCAACACACATATATCAACAATTTATATTGTCCCCATGATATTTACATTACATATGTCCAATGGATGACTTTTTTCAACAGTTTGAACATGCCAATAAATTACATTTTATCGACGATTTCAATCTTCACCACACACAATGGGAGTCCGATGTTGATACCACGGAAGGATCTTAGTTTTTAAGGGCGGTTCAAAAACATGATTTAGTTATACTCAATGATGGTTCCCCAACTTGACTCACACCCCCTGGTTCCCCACACAGTGCGGTCGATCTATCGATTTGTATGTCTAATACTGCCTCTGTTACCAGATTGCGTATGTTAGGAGAATGACTTAAATGACAACCTATATTTTGATTTAAACAGCACTGTACCTTTCCCAAAAATAATCCTTGACTCTTTGTTTGAATTTTTCCAAAGTTGGTGCTGTTTTTGTCTCCACAGGGATGTTATCAAATAACTGGATCGCAGAGAACTACTTGCTGTTTATACCATATTTATAAGAACGAACATTGTACAATGCACAGTCGTTTGCGTTCCTAGTACTATATGGATGGTTGTCATAACTCAGAGTATATGCAGTGTTATCGTGTATGGATTTATGTTTTATTTTATACATGAGTACAGCTCCCTTGAATTCTGTACTCATGCATAGGGGCAGTTTTATAGCACTAGGATATATATATTTTATTGACGTTAAGTAGGAAAGATTAAGTATATTTCTAACAGGTCTATTTTGTACAACCATTAGCTCATTCAAGTCAGACTTCTGACAGCGCATCCAGATTACATTCAAATATTGTAGGTGACTATGAAATAAAGAGTAATAGATCTGTTTTAGAAGATGTTGTGAGGTAAGATAACAAAGTTTCTTTAAAATTCCTGCAACATGTGTGATCTTTTCAGTAATATATTCAACATGGTCTGTCCAGTTCTAGTTCCTATCAATTACAACCCAAGATATTTGACAGTACTAAATAGTTTTATTTCAGTATTCTGCATATATATTTTGCTGTGTGGGATTTCATTCTGAACTTGTTTTGTCATTAGCATTTAAATTAGTCTTTTGCACATTAATTGTTAACTTATTTGCTTGAAACGAAAAGCGCAGATTATTGAGGTCTTCCTGTATATCTTTAACAATTGAGCCTATACTGCAACCGGTAAAGTACATGTTTGTGTCGTCGGCATATGGTGTGATACGTCCTTTCAAACGACAAGTTGCAATGTTGTTGATGTAGACTAGAAAGAATATCGGTTCTAGTACCGACCCCTGTGGAACGCCACGCGTTCCCCTAATTGCTGAGCTCCTACAGTTATTCAGCACTACATACTGTTTTCTATCAGACAGATAATTATCAAACCACTTCAAAGCAACACCACGAACTCCTGCCCTCTTTCATGGTCCACTGTATCAAAGGCCTGCTTTAGATCTATAAACAACCCACCAGCAAATTTATTAAAATCTATTGACTCTTGCAGCAGATTTATGAGATCCGCGGTTGCTATTTCAATGTTAGAGTTCTCAAGAAAGCCATATTGTGCATTGTAAAAGAAATTATTTTTGTTTAAAAAAGTGAGAAGTCTCTTTTTAACAATAGTTTCTAATATTTTGGAGATCATGGAGAGAATACAGATACGCCTATATTTACTAGGATTCCTACCATCCCCACCCTTGAAGACAGGAACTACTTTAGCTACTTTTAGCTCACTAGGTAATGTACCACATGACAAGGATTCGTTAATGATCTCCGTTAGCATCCCGCTTAAAGAATCCTGGAATTAATTTAGAAAGTTGGCAGTTATACCATCCTGCCCACAGCTACTCTTGTTTATCAGATTTGATATTATAGATCTTACTTCTGTTTCATCCATTGGATATAAGTGAAATGAGTTTAAGTAACTATGAACACCAAGTGTCTCAGTGCTCTGGGGAGGGATTGCTGAAGCCAGGGTTTTAGCAATATTTGAAAAATATAAATTTAATGATTCACATATTTCCTGACTGTCTGTAATTATTTTGTTATCTATTTCTGGAGATGTACAATTATTGCCTTTTCTTGTTTTTCTGCTATGTATAATTTCATTGATTATTTTCCACGTTTGCTTTGGGTTCTTGTCATGAATTCTAAATTTTTCAGAGTAATATTTGTTTTTTAAGCTCCTTATACAATTTCTTACATTGTTTCTGCACTTGCGATATTCCTGACTGAGATTGGTATTATTCTCTAGGGTGAGATTTTTTAGATTCGGTTGTAAAATGTCACGTCGCTTAATAAGTCTCAGAAGTTCAGAAGGTATCCCCGGCGATCTACCGGTTTTTTGTTCGATGATTTTGTGCTTTCTGTCTTTGTGTACTACGCGATAGATGGCAATAAAGGAATGATCTATTATGTCAATCCTACTAGTAATGTTGTTAATGACCTCTGTGCTATGTTCAGTGATATTACTACTTTCAGATATATCATCTTTTCGGTCTATATTGGCTGCTTTTAGCCTTTTCAGTTCAAACGATTGTGATGGTTATTTAGAATTTGCCAAATAATATCATATACGGTATTAATATATTATGGTCACTTACACAGCTACCGACATTTAATAAATACTAATATATTCCAGAATTATTTATAGATACATGATATATTAGTGCTTGTGGTATCACATGCTCGTGTTGGATATACATTATTGCAATGCTTGAGATCACAGCAAGAAAGCAGGTTCATGTATTTTATTTTTAGTTGGTCACTAGTTTAGATATCAATATTCGTGTCACCAATAAATAGGCATAAATTCTTAGTTTTTTACTTAGAAAATTTTCGAGGGATGCTAGAAATGGTATAGAATTATTCCTATTTGGGTTATATCCTGCAATTAAATCAATACTTTTATATTTACTATTACTAAATTTATCCCTATAAATTTCAACCCATATCAAGCTATGATCAAGTTCACAATTCATTTTCACATTTACTTTTCAAATGTGCGAAATGTAAATACCTAAGCCACCTCCAGCTTTGCCGTCACTGTTGAAAAGGCGCTTCTATAATTTGGTATATTGTAGTATTTCGCCTCCTCACTTTTCACCCAGGTTTCTGTCACAACCAATATATCTACCTGACCTATAATATGCAACAGAATTTCTACTTCCTCAAGTTTGTTTCGGATACTCCTGCTGTTTAGGTACAAGCACCAAACCGCACTGTAAGATTTTGACGTACCAGTAGAGCTATTTCCGTCCAGGTGTGAAGCAATTATATATGAACTGATGTTCTGTAAAACAAAATTATTTGTGGAATCGTATTGAATTTCATAACAGCCTAATGGAAAATGGAATATTTGTTATAGCACTTATTAAATGTTGCCTATGAGATATACAAGGCCGGAACATAGCTACTAATTTGCCGCTGAAAAAAACACGGTTTGGCCGCTAGATGTCAGTTTTGTGTTCTGCTCTTGGCGGACATTAACATTGTGATGTACGGAGTAATTGTGATATTTTGTTGATTTTATTCAATTTATTGTGCGTATTGTTTCTGTCTGTGAGTGTCCGTGAGGTTGAAAAGCATGGTGCATTGTTGTATACCACGATGTACTTCGGATACAGCTAAAAAGCAAGGAAATGTGACATTCCATTATATTCCTTCCGAATGCGGTTTAACAGAGAAATGCAGGCTAGCTATTTCGAGGGACGAGTATGTAGCTTGCATTTTCATACATCAGATTTCAGTGTAAGCATATCAATCAAGCGATTTCCCTCCAACGATTTTCCTTCTGCTTTAGTGTATATCCTGTTCACAACAGAAAAATGTCAAATGCAGGAAGGCTGCAGCTCCAAGAAATGACGTATTGCCGTAAAAATTTAGTAATATTTCTGATTCAGATAACGATGATCATACCATATCTTCAACATATAACTTATCTACGTCACCGAAAAACAAAAAAGAAGTACGGCACCTACATGTCACGTTTCTATGTCAAGTTAAGGCTACGAGTATCTACGTTAAATCAAAATATATATTGATGGATTTCAAATGAAAACAGTCTTTATATGCGGTAGGATACGGTAATGATATCAGGAAAATGATTTAAGGTAACTGAACTTGACCAAAATATAAACCAAATTCAAAATAATGGTACAAATTATCATTTAGGAGCTTGATTCCTGATAGAACAAATTGAATCTTACGGGAAGAAAACGTGAAATACGGAGAAACGACGCTAAAAATTTGCGTCCTATGGCATAGGAAAGTACCTACCGGCTACAGATTTGAGATCCTTGCACTGCCTAACTGTACCACATCAGAGGATGCTAAAAATTATATAGGATTTTCTAATGGCGAAACGGGCATAACATCGTTCTCCAAACAGCGGCTTCAACACTAATGTCGCAACTTTAGATGTGTGGAGGAAAAGGTAGGATAGCTGATGATTTATAAGATGGAGATTAAACCCAAAGTTATTTATGACCGTAATCTCGATCAGTTTATCGGATAGACTGAGGCAGAATTAGAGAAAGCAGGAAGAAGTGACAAACTCGCTAATAGACTTCTCTGCTTCTTTCGTAAGTTACTTATTTCATTTAAGCAACGTGTAAGAAATACTTTGTAGAAAAAAGTCATACAACTGCTCTTGGTCTATTTTTTATCTCACATCTGTTTGATGTCTTCTGAAATTGCAAGTTTTAATTATTTTTTATAGGTTTTCGTACTGCAACCTGTTGTAATGGGCGGGTGGGACAGCTGAGTAAAGAGAACTCTTGCGGCGCTTGTCGGAAGTATCTCGAGGCCGAGTCTAGTGTGCTGTATTTTCCGGCCTTATGTATCTCGTAGGCAATGCATTAACAAGTGTTGGTATGATATCTTGGCAGTGCCGTTACACTTGTGTCTTCGCTCTGCAACTTTCTAATATCATCAACGCTCCTAATTCGCACTGATCGATGGTTTTCAGTTCCACTTACGTAGATTTTGCAGTCCCTTGTCCAAATATATTTATATCCATATTGCCGTAGATCCCTGGTCATCTTGTGGAAATATTTATTCCCCGATGTCAGATGTTCATTGATGTATATATATAGGGCCGATGACGTGCGATGTTAGGCCCCTTAAATAACAAGCATCAACAAGCATTGATGTATACAGCTCGGTTAGCTGCGTGGATACCTACATCTTATGAGCTTAATATTGATTTATTCTTCCTTGGTGTTAGCAGTCCATCCTTTTTAGCCGGCTACGATATTTTACAACGAGAGGAGGAAGGAGTTCCTGCTTCTTTTGGTGTAGACGATGACACGCATCAATATCACCGTCGGTCACTTCGACACCAAGCGCGTTGCCAAGTGCTTTCACAACTGCGACTGGATTCTCGTCACCAAGCTGAGGCAACCCATGAATTTCTACGTTGTTCCTCCGGACATACTGTAGAAGGTCTAGATTTTCCTCTCTAAGCTTAGAGGCTTCTTCATCTGGTCTTGTCTTTTCCCTTTCGAGGACAGAAACATTACACTTCAATGCCGCTACTTCTGCCATAGCGTTTTTAAAGTCATCAGTTATTTTGTTCAGCTGACGCAAAATATCGTCGAAATTCTCAGCACAGACGGTTACCGACTTTCTAATTTCCGCTTGTTCAGCTTCGATTCCTTCTGGTTTACATAGCCTTTTGTGGATGCCCCTAAGTACAGATTCCATATCGCCAAGCTTATGGCTTATGGCCACTCGGCCCTTCACACTACCACTTCTTTGATTTGTCCTCAATTAGTGTCTAGAATTCCGTTTTTTTAAAGTAGAAGTACGTTGAGTGATCCAAGCGCTAACGTGTGGCGAAGAATATAGTCAACTTGAGTACAAAGGAGAAGAGAGAGACATAGAAATACAATCATATCAACCTCAATAATAAATCTCCCGGAGAAGATAATTGGAAGTTCATATCCGGTAATATTTTGAATTAACATTTTAAATTAAACAGTATATAGTATCTTATACAGAGTCCACTATGCCTTCCAACAACACTTCAGGAATGTTAAACGAAGAACTACTTCATAAATGTCCACAGATGATGTAGTCGTCCTCGGCAGTAATTGATTTTATGCACGAACCACAGACAGCTACTTGCTTATCGCCCGCCATCTTAAAAAACTTCAACTTATCTAATACGATAGGAACATCATATCTCATATGGATCTCATCACAGAATGGGCAGATGAGAATGAAATGGCGCTAAATGTAAACAAAACTGAGTTATTAGTATTCAGGAAAGGTGGTAAATTAGCAAAACAGGACTTTATACAGTGCAAAGGACAGAGGCTCAGGAAGAGCAAAGTCTACAAATACCTCGGAATCACAATTCAAGTAACGGGAACGTCTTTCTCGATATACCTGAGGGAAAGAATAGCCGCAGCAATTGGGATCATCAACGACATCAAGCAACTACCACGCCGGTCCCTGGAGACAGCCATGCGACTTTTCGTAATCAAGGTTATGCCTGTAGCCACATATGGTCTGGAGTTAATATGGGAGTTCCTCTCGAAGAAACAACTGCAAGAATTGGAAAGTCTGAAAGCGAGGTTCCTCAAGCGAGCTCTACGCGTCTCGAAATACACTCCATCTCGACTAGTCTATGTATTGGCGAGGGAAACATTTTTAATGGAGGATGTAAGACTTCACCTACTGCTACCATCCACAACAAGTTATCGGGAACTCTTACAAGAACTGAAAGAAAAAAGAGCAGATATTGGGATGGATTTATACGGGACAGACGCCATGATCAACCGTGAATGGACACGCACAGGATATGACTTACGGCATACAGTTACAAGGTTTGTAATACGTGGGTTTCATCGTAAAGTATGCAAGACCGTGAATTATCATGAACTAGGCCCGGATTGCGTGTGTAGACTCTGTGGCCAACAGTGTATCATGCTTTACAGTGCAAGCGTAGGCAACAAACGATCACCCAGCTTGCTGATGAATAGTGAACATGACAATTAAAAGTGCAAAGAAACTTGGTGACAATAAGTGGAAAGATATTTTATTTTATTTATGTCTTATATGGCCATTGGCTGCAATAAAATTCTTGGTATTAATTTAACACACGCTCTGTGAGGTTTTCTACGACACTTACCATCACAGATGATGTAGTCGTCCTCGGCAGTAATTGATTTTATGCACGAACCACAGACAGCTACTTGCTTATCGCCCGCCATCTTAAAAAACTTCAACTTCTCTAATACGACAGGAACATCATATCAAACCTGCCGCATCTCTGTCGTCGAGCAGCGTCCTAACAAGCTTGTAAGCATTTGCCTGTTTTTCCTGGCCTTTAATTTTACTGCTTATATTATTCCTTCGTGTCCTGTCTTCGTGCCAGATACAGTAGAGTGTCATTGTTAGAACTTCCATTGTTAAAATCCAAGCATTAGAGAAAGATTCTGCTAAGTCAGACATAAAAACCTTAGGAGAAATTTTTCCAACTTCCGATTTTATGTACCGGTACTTGAAAAGTATGGTGAGCATTTGCCAGTTATTCCTATTGGATATGAGAATAGCGCATGGAAACCCTTGCCTCATGTCATCCATTACCATCAGCATTGCAAGTTCAAAACCGTAGCTTTTTAGCCCATGCGTTCCATCAATACAAATACAGTCATTACCATACTTCTTCAATATCTCACCTTGAGATTGTTCATTATAATTAACACAAAATATGCGCTGTTTAGTTCTGGATGTGACTCACTGACGGTCTCTTGTGGGTTATAAAACAATACACTGTCACTAGAGTTAACTTCACTCACCCATGCTTCAACGATGGTCCCATCATTTTGGTGCGTGACTGACGAAGAGCACAAATCATAGCACCTTATACTGGTGGCTCAAAAAATGCTTGTGATGTTGGAGCCACTTTTTATCATTATCAATCTCAACAAGTCGAGTCGTTTCATTTATCTTCTTATTTTTCCATATTTGCCGCTGAACTCTTTGTCATATGGCAAGCATTACTGTACATAAAAAAGTATCCATTCAATCCGCCACCATATACACCGATTCACTCAGTGTATTAGAGTCTTTAAAGTCAATCACATATACCCTGAGCTGGTATTTATACAGTGTGAAACACCTCTTATACATTTTACATCAATTAGGATTTACTATAACTCTTGTTTGGATTCCTGCCCATGAAGGCACACCTGGCAATGAACACACCCATCGGTTACCTAAGGATGCACCTCATTTAACCACACCTTCGCTCACTGTTGCTGCTCCTACATCCGATTTCTATACCCTGGTAAAACAGAGATCTGATCCTTATTATTACAATATATCTTTCATAGATACGCTGAGCTGCTTCGTTGCGTGCAAAATTGTGTGTTTTTATGCCAGTGATTTTTTTATACTTTCATTAGTAATGTGACTGGGTGAAATAAAGTGCCCATTAATCCTTCAAGAGTAGCAGAAGAAGAAGAAGAAGAAGAAGAAGCAACAAACCTCGCATAGAGCAGGCAGTATAGGCGGATCGTCAATGAGGGGGATCGAGACGGCGGTGGTGAAACCCATCCTCTTTGGTGAAACCCACTGCCTGCTCGATCTGCATCTGATGGCTGCTTATACTACCTGCTCATATGATATTCAAACGTGTAACACGACTTACGAACAATCTGCCGCTGGATGGCAGCACCAGACGTACACAGTTATCGCGTGAATACAACTAGATAAGCATTTTATTATTATTATTGATTATATACAGTCCTATCAGCACACGCTTTATTAAAACATAACCGGTTCTCGGACACTAAGGTCCATCAACAGTGTTAAAATTTAAATTTGACTAGCTGATGTACCCGTGCTTCGCTACGGGATTCTCATAAAGGCTGACTTTGTGGTTTTCCTAACTGAAGTCAACATAGGTCATTACAAAAACGTCAGTAGAAATGTAGCAATTAAAAGCAATGTTATTGTACCGGGCGGTACACCTCCACGCCGCTAATTCAAACATTGCGCCAGTTGAAACTCCTCTACTGGAGAAAGCCTGAACTTTAACAACCATATTAATCCTAAGGTTTCTCAGAAGATGTCTCTACTGTAAATTTTGAAGTGTTCTGAACTATGCCTGTTTCGATTTGTATTTGTTTGCTCTGTAGTAAGAAGTGTGAACATTCCCTTCTAGATGGCACAAGGTAAGAACTACAATTGTGCACCCTAGTGCGAAGTGAAGGAACTTTTTTTTGAAGAAATTTGGTATTCATAAGTTTGTTCTCTGTTAAATTTCTTTCAGTCATTGTTTGGGTTGGCAGTATAACCCTTCTCTTTCCGCCAGATTTGAATTTGACCAATGAGGAATTTCTGTAATTAATTTTCCACCAATCCTAGATGTCTTCTTCAGTTTTGACTTGTAATCTTTAGCCGACCAATAAAATTTTGTGGACGGGTTGTAATCATTCATGAAACGTCTCGAATTTTCCGCGAGGGTATATAAACTGCTGATTTTTAGGTCTCGGGGCCACTTCAGTAACATCTCTTCTAGTGTGATTACGTAGCAGGGGACGGGAAGCGCCTCTTTCTTCGGGCAGCAGTTCATCCATAAGGTAATGGCCGTTTCATAACTTCATTTCTCGCTAGCTCAGCAGTTTAACCCTCGGGGCAGGTTCGAAAACTTTTCTCATGTAACCTATCCTTAAAATGTAATAGACACTTGGTAAAACTTCGGCTATTCAACGATAAATTGGGATAGAGAGTGCTAACCCTCTCGAGCTCCCACTCCTATTGTTTTGAGGTGACTTTGTTTTCACAACCGTTTCTCCTTTTTTAATTGTAATAAAGTCTTCTTATACAAGTCATCTCTTTAGTATGGGATTAGCCCTTGTGTATACGGCCTAGTGCCAAATAGATAAAAGTGTATTAGGAGTGCAAGTTACGCCTCCAGTCAAGTTGGAATTTTGGGCATGTAATTAACCTGTTTTATTACTGAATAGGCCTCAGTAGGTTGGGTATCATTACCCCTGTTCTTGTGTGCCCGGAGGGCAGCTTGAAGGTGGAGTTTGGTTTGGCCTTTGAATTGGCTTGAACTTTGAGAGCGGGTTGCTCTTTCTTAAAAATGTATTTTCTGTGTGCCTCGAGCAGGCTTAACTGGGTAATTGGGAGCTAGTGCTCCTTCGCATGATTGGGGTTTTCTGCCCCTTTGTTGAACTTTGTACATAGGTAAAGTTGGGCTCATTGCTCAAGGATTGCGTGTCTGGAGGCTCGAAGCCCAAATCCATTAACAAATTGCAATTGTACATTCTTAATTTGTTGATATGCTACTGAGTACCTGTTATACTTGTTATTTCTTGATCTTGAAAAGAAAATATAACCTTTGTTAAATATTAAATTAACTTTAATTTTGTAGTCGAGACCTGTTCCACCCAGCACCTTCTTTCACCTCTGCTGTTCCACAGATACCTCGGAACAGTTATCATATAAAATACTCGATCAAATGAAAATCCGCACATTTTCTCACTTTTAACGAACAGTACTACGATGCCGATCTAACACCCCAGAGTTCCACAGCCGGAATGACCAGCCCATAGACAGTCGTGAACACTCCTCTGCCCTTATTCCGTTAAATATGTACACTGCTCATTTCAAACAGTACCTCAGAGTAGAAAATGAATACATCTAGTGCTATGATAAACCAATGTGTTACGTACCAACAGTATCAGAAAATTTATGAACCTAAAGAATGGCATGCTAAAGAAGAAAGTTACCTAACTCCCCAGCTACTTCCGCCAATATTCAGGCAGGCTGTTACACTCGGTACGACCAGGCGAGTTGGCCGTGGGGTTAGGGGCGCACAGCAGTGAGCTTGCATCCGGGAGATAGAGGATTCGAACCCCACTGTCGGCAGCCCTGAAGATGGTATTCCATGGGGTTTCCCATTTTCACACCAGGAAAATTCTGGGGCTGTACCATCACACTCCAGAGCCTTTCCTATCCCATCGTCGCCATAAGACCTATTTGTGTCGGTGCGATGTAAAGCAAATTTTTAAATAATACTCGGCACACAGCAGTAGTCCTATTTATCAGAGATGAGTGGCAACAGAAGACATAAAGCATATCACAACAAACAATGCTCAATGTAATGTTACTGTTGATCAATTTTATGAGTTTTCTATATTGTAGGCCTTCATATTTAGTTTTATTTCGACTCTTAGACGCGTCTTATAAAATTATTTATAGCGTAGACTGTAGTTCCTTATTCTCTGACTTTACATACAGATTTTCATTCAAATCTGTTCACTCATTTTCTCGTGACTCGGCGCTGATGTGGACTTAGCAACAAACATCCAAATTCATGAATATCTCTGTGATCATTCCTGAAAAGCTATGGTTATTGTTGTAAATGTGTTCCGCAAAAGCTGAATATTTGTTTTACTTCATTGCCTTGAAGTTTTCTTGATATCTTTGATTTAAGGTTCGCCCAGTTCCCCCTATATAAAACATTTTACAGTCGTCATAAGTGGGCCTGTATACTCCCGAATTGGTTTATATATATCTCTTTATATTGACACCATGTGCATTATATATATGTTGTGTGCTGATACGACTGTATATAATCAATAATAATAAAAAATAACTACATCAGCACTGTCAAGAAATGGCTTTGATATTTTATAATGATTGTAACTAGATAAGCATACAAGCAAAATTTAATATCTGGAAGTAACAGAAAGATTAAAGAATTTTACGTTCAAACTGGAGCTCTAGAGAGTCATATCTTCAGGGCTTTTCGAGAAAGGGTTTTGACGAAAAAGAAAACCTAGAAACGTTGTCTGTATAGTACTTTTCTACGTTACTAAGTAGAGGTTTCACGAATTTGGCCACCACAGTTTCTGACACAAGCTCCTGGTGCTTATTGTTACTATACTCCGTACGGCTCTACTTCTAAATTGACGTTTTAGCAGATTTTGGCTCTGTCTGGTGGTTATGCGCTGAAGCATAGTCATCCAACCAATCCCAAGCTGCCATTCATATCGATTTATATCGGCAGAGCGCGATCTCGAAACTTAGTTGCCAACTCTAATATTTACATTCGCCACGTGGTTAACCTATCTCGCTCAGCGTGTTTGGTATTCGGTACGGTTCGCGATCGTTTGCATTTTCTTTCAATATTTAGTGTGTTTTTCATATTGTTGGAGGGTTCCAGTGACTCTGAGATCAGTAGAGTGTTCCCTTTGTATGCCATAACCTCCTTTCTGTGCCAGCCATTAGCCGTTAATGATGTGTCATTTCCTCATTCTCTTTTATTGTTAATAATATATTCTCTTATAGTGCCAGATATTGTTAGAAAGTGTAGTTCTTGTGAATTTGTTTTCAATCCATATTCATTCGTTTTTCTGAGTACTGTATTACAATTTAAAAGGGCTGTTTACCGCGGTCATATTGCATCAGCTGTTCT
Organism: Anabrus simplex; assembly: GCF_040414725.1. Lineage (NCBI taxonomy): Eukaryota > Metazoa > Arthropoda > Insecta > Orthoptera > Tettigoniidae > Anabrus > Anabrus simplex. The sequence continues at coordinate 1,221,255,467 of NC_090266.1, forward strand.
CGCAGGCGTAGCGCGCTGGCAACAGAGGGAAGGCGATGCTCATTTGTTTTGCGAAACTTCAATTTAGAAGTAAGGCCGTGCGGAGTATAAAACACCTTAAAATGTTACACTGCCACAAAGAAGGCAGAACAAATTTTTTTATAATCTGGATCAGAGTTGCAGATTTCTTGCAGTATGGTAGAGCCGCCTCATCAAATTTCTGTAGCCCCATAATTAGGTCAATAAATCGTTGCTGGGGATAGCGCAGGCCTTCTCTATCCCACTCTCTGATTAAGCTCATCCATGCGAATGCATTGACTGAGGTGGAAACGTTATTCAAGTACGTTCTCCACTCTCTTTTTTCTTCGATTACACGCACTAAATAACCACACGCTAATGCCTGGGAAGCAGTTTCCAAAGTGACGCACACTGACTCAGGGTGCTCACGAACATCTTCCAGTAAAAATATCCTATACGCAAAAACTAAAGCTAAAAACCCTTCAACTGAAACAATCGAAGAGTACACAAGATGTTGCATGGACGTAATTAAAACGAAATGATTGCTAAAAAGGTCATATTATAATCATGTAATTAGAAAGGGGGATACTAATAAAGAAATGTGGAAGGCAGTAAACCAGATACCCTTGGCAGAACTAATCGTAAACAAAAAATTATATAACTTGTGTATGAAAATGTTCAACACACTTCTAGTCAAGATATCTGTAAAGCTTTTAACACTTTTTTTTAATATAGTTGAAAACTTAGTTAAAGATCTTGGTCCATGTAACCCGACTTTGCTATCTAATCATACGATCTGCAACTCTCTGTACTCTAGGCCAACAGATGTTAAGGAAGTTACACAAATCATTGAAGCACTGGCCAACAAGAATAACTAAACAGTTGACGGAATAAATAACATACTCCTCAAGAGGTGTGTAAATCATCTGGCCCCCTTGCTCACTGAGATAATTAATTTGTCATTGCAAACAGGAGTAATACCAGATAAATATAAAATTGCAAGAGTGGCGCCCGTTCTTAAGAAAGGAACACAGTCTGCTCCCTGTAATTACGGGCCACTATGTATAGTATCTTCACTAGCAAAAGTACTTGAATTTGTAATACAAAAACAAGTCTTGAATTTCCTATTAACAACACATTTCTTCTTTAAATTTCAGTATGGCTTCCTACTCAAATATAGTACACTATCAGATGCTTTTGACATAGTGTCCCTTATACAGAACGCATTAGATAATAATAAAATAGCAGCTGGACTTTTCATAGATCTTGCAAAGGCATTTGACACAGTTAACCATATCTTACTACTTAGTAAACTAGCAAATGCAAGAATTAGAGGAATAGCCTTTGAGTGGTTTAAAAATTACTTGACTGATAGGAAGCAATATGTTAATATCAATGAAACTAAAGGGCCCATCTACAATGTTAAACATGTTGTCCCACAAGGGTCAGTGCTGGGACCATTACTGTTTCTAATATTTATTAATGATATAGGTTATCTTGAGTTTACTGGTAAGATATCCCTGTTTTCAGATAATATACACTGCTGGAAAAATTAATAGCAACTCGGTGAATTTTCTCCTCATATCAAACTATTACATGTTTCAATGTGACAGGTCATTATAAAATAATACAATCTATATATTATCTGAAAGCTTGTTTTATTGCTTCTCTAATGCAAGATAACAAATTAATTTATTGCTCTTCACACAGCAGTCTGTGTAGCATTTCTTAATTGAAGGGACAAAACCAGAATTTTACACTTCACTAATTACTTTATTATCTCGGCTCTAGTACTTGGTGAGATAGCCTTTTGACCTCAAAACTTCTCGATACCTCCTCGGCATGGAATCTACTAGATTTTGGAGATTTTCAGTGGGTATTCCATGATACCATTAACAATAGCCTCAATCAATTGCAGTCTTGTTCGGGGCCTCCTTTCTTTTATTTTCTTCTTCAAAATCGCCCACAAATTTACTATTGGATTTAGGTCTGGCGAATTTCCAGGCCAAGACAGCGCTGTAACAATTTCCTGTTCACCTAAGAAGTCGTTGACAACTTTCGCACGATGGAAGGGTGCTGAATCATACTGAAAATGAATGGTTGTCCTCCAAATAAATCCCTTCCTGATGGTAACATTTTCTTCTCCAAAATTGTCTTGTACATCTGCCCATTGATGGTGGATTCTACGACATCAATACGCCCAACACCATTGTATGAGAAACACCCCCAGAGTATAACACTAGTTGGAAACTTCACAGTTTTCAGGGTTCAGGATGGATTCAGTGCTTCACTTGTTTTCCGACAACACCCATCACTTCCACCAATATTGACTTTAGATTAATCACTGAAGAGAACCTTACGCCACTGCTGGCCAGTGCTGATGTTCTTTAGCCCACTGAACACGCTTCATAGGTTGCTGTTTAGTGAGCATTGGTTTCTTTACAAGCTTTTTGGACACCAAATCAAATTTTGGCAATCTGTTCCTTAAGGAGGGTTAGAGGTCCACTCAACCTACGTGATTAGAATTGAGGAGCTATCTGACGGTAAGATAGCGGCCCCGGTCTCGAAAGCCAAGAATAGCGGCCGAGAGGAATCGGCGTTCTGACCACACGACACCTCGGAATCTGTAGGCCCTCAGGCTGAATCAGGCCCATGAATCACAAAGCACAACAATTTGTTGGCGAGTTGAGGGTTTGTTCCAATCTATTCGCTATAGACTCCCTCTGCTTTGACCAGTCCACAGAATCTGTCCTCTTACTCATTATATAGCAGCCGCTCTTTAATTGCCCTTTCGTCTCAAATAAGGGAGCAAACTTCCTCCAGATCATTCAAATTAGTTGCTTCTGCTTGCAGTCTTTCTTTTATTAGTGGCGAAATTCCAGCTCCACAATTCACCGTCCCTAGATATATGTCTAATATACTACGTGAAGGTGACAGTATTAATGTTGATCTCCGCCCATACTCGTAACCTTTCGGAGAAGCAATCCGCCAACAAATACAATGCCGTATAGTTTCTTCGGACCATACTGGGCGCAGTTTCCGAAAGATGTTCTCTTGATCTTGAAGATAAATGGCCTTTCCAACACCCTCACTGCGGCTTTATTTATAATGTTCAGTGGTTTGTTTTGCGTATTACATTCTTCAAGCTGTTTACTTGATCGGTGTAATTTTTCTTCCAGATCTACTATTTCCTTCTTCATTCTGAATAGTGCAGCACGAAGCATGCCTCTGTCATCCAACATATCAACTTGACAAACAACGTCACACGGTTCGTTGTTACTAGTACTTAGGTCTACCTCTGTATCCGTGAACGAAGAGTCGACTGGAAATAGAAAGAGAGAGAACCTGACATTTGTTTAGCTATAACTGTAAAACCGAAACAACTAAATAGGCCCTATATTACTTAGTATGAAATACTTCAAACCTTATATAACGCTTACCATTTTCTGCAATGATGTTTGAAGAGCTCTTGTTAGACGTCTCTGTGCTTGAATCCGTTTCTCCCTCTTCGTTGAAATTAGCGGTTCTATATCAGCTGGATAATCAGAAAAAAGGTTGGGTACAGATCCTATCTTTAATTTTTGCGTTTTGCTGGTCACTTTGAAATCGTCATTTACTAAATGTAGACTGAAAACCACGGAATAGTCAGAAGAAATCCATTTACTTCCCTTGCTGTTTCCTACCCTGGATATAATACTTAACCACTTTCGACGCAATTCTGTACTTGGTTTCCCATTCTTTGCTTTTCAGAAAGGCACTGAGCAGTACACCATTTTCCCTGAAAGCAAGTATGGTACTATCGTATTTCCCGAAATTTTATTCCGACAGGTCTGGAGCTTGTTGTTGTTGCCCCCTGATGTGGGTATTTGTAAACAGAGCTTTTCATTTAGTGTCATATAAAATGTTGTAATGAGCAGGCAGTATCCCAGTTAAATCTGTTAAACGCCTTAACCGTCGAGGCGCGCAACAAGGTAGTACAGAATATCTAACCACGGGCTCTGTTGTAGTAGTATTTCGTGGTTAGGCGTTACGTCAACATGTTTCCCTATACAGTGTTTATATGGAAGTTGAACCGTTTATATTCGTTCCTATTCTTTGCCGCAAGTGCCAAAGGTATGGCCATATGGACAAGAATTGTAGGGCAAATACTACCAGATGTGGTCGCTGTTCCCTTTCACATTCTACTGAAGACTCTCTAGACACATTCCTTCAATGTGTTCACTGCCAAGGACCCCATTTGACTTGTTCTGCCTCCTGTCACGAACAACAACACCAACTCCAAATTAAGAAAATCATGAACACTGAAAATTTCTCCTTTAACGACGCCTTGTCTAAGCTTCACCCCCAAGTTAGTTTCCTGATCGATATCAGCAACAATTTCCCCCTATGCCACAGGCTACATCTCATATGCCTGCCGAACAACCAAGAAAACGCCAATTCACAAAAATTATTACTCATCAACCTCGGCATGTACGTGTACCACGATATGACCGAGATGGTTATCTAAATTTCATCCGTGCTCCTCTGGCAAGAGCTTCTCAACCCCTTTTATTGCCATCCACTTCCCATTCAACCGCCCCATCTGTATCCCCTCGCTTTCGGAGCTCGTCCTGTGGCCGGAAGTGTGTCACAATCACCGTTGGTAGACAATATCTAACACCAACGTCTACATATACGACATGATATTACCATTAAACTTTCACTATTAATATAACTTCTGGGTGATAATCATCAAATATCTCATGCTCTTAACATGTTAAAAGACAGTGTATACTCTATGTTTTATTTTTATGATCAGTCTCACGCAATGGAACGCGAGGAGCATCGAAACTAAACAACATGAACTAAAATTACTTATCCAACAAACACACCCTCAGATTGTATCTTTACAAGATACATGTTTTTTGCCGAGTCATTTTTCTGTTCCAGGTTATAATGTTGAACAATGTTATTTATGATGGGCGGGGACTTGGTGGCGTGGCACTCCTCTTTCAAAATAATATGTCATATCAATCCTTACACATTACTACTCAACTTCCTTCTACCTTCAGTATCGGTGAACTTTATAGCGATATATACATTATCAATATCTATTGCCCCACGGATATTTATGTTTCAGAAGAACAATGGTCGAATTATTTCGCTCAGTTTGATCATGCCTCAAAGATCCTCATCCTCGGCGATATGAATTGTCACCATTCAGAATGGGGTAGTGACTCTGACTCGTCAAAAGGTACCCAACTCTTAGATGCGTCATATCAACATAATCTCATAATACTTAACGATAGCTCTCCTACAAGAATGACTCCCCCAGGCTCCCCACCCAGCACGGTAGACCATACTCTATGTCGTAGTTCTATGGCACCACTCACAACCCGGCATACTTTGGTGGATACTTTTACAAGCGATCACTTTCCCATCATTATTACGTACGGCCTCAGTAGAACGAACGCGTCTCTGTTTGACAACAGACATATTCCTACCGTACGATCGCTTAAGAACTTTGACGCGAACACCTTCCGACACTTTATCGCGACTCAACTTTCTCTTGTGTCTTCTCATATGCTAACTTATGACTCACTCCTGCAGATCGTTGATCGATACATCAATATCTATCAACCTTTTAAAGTCGTTCACACTCCTCAATCACGACAACCTTGTCGTGTGCATTGGCGGGATGATGTGTGCCACAATATTATACAAACACTTAAAAGATTATTTCGCCTTTTCCGAAAAAAACTTATCGCCTCACAAATATTTCGCTTTAAAACATCATATTGCTTATTCCCGCCGAGTTTTAATGCCAAGCACCGGGAAGCGTGGAGGAGCTTTATTTCATCACTTACAATATCAACACTGGTTATGCAACTCTGGAATGCTGTTCAAAAACTGACTAGTGTTTCTCAAGACGTCGCAAGTGCGATAATCCCCACTTATGTGCTTGAGCAATTTCTTCATTCCCACCCTCCGGACTATGTCGCCCCTGCCAGTACCCATTCACAAGCCGATTCCAGTCGTTATTCTTCCGTTTTATTACAACTTATTACAATATATGAATTCCAAGCAGTTCTCTCTACATCCTCTCAGTCAGCACCTGGCCCTGACTACATTACCTACAGTATGCTGCACTTGTTGCCTCCCACAGCTAAGCAAGTCATTCTTAACTACTATAATACAATATTATCTGCATTTAAATGCCCTGTCAATGGAATGATTTCTTTCTTGTGCCAATCCTCAAACCGAATAAGATAGCCTCTGATTTTCACAGTTAACGTGGGATTGTTTTCAGTTCGTGTATGAGGAATACATTTCATAAAATACTACTCCAAAGATTTCCTTGGGTACTCGAATATTATAACCTGGTCCCAAAAATCAATATGCGTTTCTTAAGGGCCGTAGCACTCAAGATGCTATAAACACCTTTGTACTCGACATAATATTGGCCAAGGCACGTCGCCATAGTACCATAGCTGCGTTTCTTGATATTCAAGGCGTATATGACTCTATTCCGTTACATATGTTATGGGATTGTCTTTCTGCTAAGAATTTCCCACCTCTTTTATTTCCATTTTACAGCAATTATTTACATACCGTAATCTTATACTACAATCGTCTCAACATCCTATTTCTAGTCGGCTTGCCTCAGGAGGAGATTTTCAGCGGAATGGGTTTTGCTCTTTACAGGCTAATAACGCGCTCCGCCAGCATAAATGCGTACGCTGACGATATCGTTCTTTACCTGTCTCAGATCAACATAGATACATGTCGCGAGCTACTGACAACTTATGAGTGAGGCAACCTCGTGGTTGGATTTCCATGGCCTTCAGCTTGCAATACCCAAATGCTCAACGATGATCTTCACCCATCACCGTAAATATGACCGGAACCCTCTTCTATTCGATACGTATTCTATCCCTCTCTGTACCCATTACAAATACCTTGGACTATATTTAGACCATAAACTAACCTGGACTCACCATATTAAACATTTATGTAATAAAGCTACTTCTTATTTAAATGTCTTCCGAACTGTTACACGCAGAAATTGGGGAGCAGAAGCGACCACCGCTCTTTCTTTATGTAAGGCCACCCTCCGTTCCCATATGGACTATGGTGCCCATGTCCTAGATATGGCTTCTAACACTACTTTAGCAGTCTAAATACGATACAATCCAGCGCTCTCCGCATTTGTCTCGGAGCTCTTCGCACAACGCCTACTAACGCATTACTTGTGGAAGCTGGCGATCCTCCTCTAAAAATACAACAACTTATGTTAACAACAAAATACCCCTTCAAGAAATTTGCCATCATCGCTACTCCAATCATACCAAAACTACAACTATTTTTCGAAATTTCCACTCCTCGCCTTCACCGTCTTCAAAAGAATGCCGGCACTATATCACGCATATAGTTATTTACGTTGATAACGTGATGCTCTTTTGCGCATGCCTACACTGCCGTTTTACTCTTTTTCTTATTAATGTTTCATTCATCGCCCTTATAGTATTCTCTCTACTGCTTCTAATTATTGCCGCGTTGCCAATCAGCACTGTACACAGGCACAGCTTCACAAACTGTCGATATATACACACATGGCTCTAAGTCATCGACTGGCGTTAAAGCGGCCTTTTTTGCTGTTCAACCTCAGTTTGCCCAACAAATTAGATTACCTAATCACTTCTCCATTTATTCTGCTGAACATTTTGCCGTACGCCAAGCTCTCCTCTATGTTACACAACATACTAATTGAAAAGCAACCATCTACGCTGATTCTATGAGCGTATTGCCATCACTCTCTTCCACCTCCTTCTCATACAACTGGTACCTATATAACGTAAAAAATCTTATTTATACCCTAGAACACTCAAACGTCTACCTTACTTTCGTCTGGGTGCCAGCGCTTATTGGAATTTATGGAAATGAACGAGCCGATACTTATGCAAATCAAGCAGCACGCCTTCCGCTTCCCGCCTCCACTATTGGCATTAAACCCACTGATTATTTTATACTTGTCAAGAACAAGGCTCACTCTGAATGGCAATCAGAATGGCATGATACTGCCAAGTACAAAGGTAGATCGTACTAACAACTGCAAAATCTTATTCCCCTACAACCGTGGTTCACAACAGGCCAATACCCTAGACGACATATTACTACTATCATCCGTCTAATTTTTAATCATGTCCTTACTCCGCTCTATAAATATCGATTTCATCTGACAAGTCACCCCTTTTTTGAATGTGCTTACCACGACGGAGATGCTAATCATATCAAAATCAAATCAAATCAAAATCTTTTTATTTGCAAATGAGGTGTTTACCTCAGTGGCAAATGGTACACTAAAATACATTATTGTCAAGCACTAAATATTAAATTAACAAGAGAATAAAATTTTCCTATAATACAATATTATATAATTTACGCTAACAATTTCTTCTATTAAACACACAGCTCATCCTTAATAAATTTACATTGTTTACAAAATTCTACTTATAATATCTCCTGTCGAATTACTTCAAATGAAACTGTACAACTGGTATAAGATTAATATTTACATTGCATTTATTTACTTTTTCTTTTCTTTACCAATTCTGGAACCTAACTAGCATAACGACCTGCTGCGTCTAAGCCAGAGCCCCTTTTACCACCACTTTTCAGAGTTCCTGAAGGGCCTTCACAGCTACCGTAGCGGTCCCAGGGCCCTCGAAGTCCCCACTGTACTTCACCCCTACAGGCAGTCCCCTACTTTGTCTGTCCAAACTCCTTAGACCAGGGGATGGAATTAATTTATTCACACACATTCTATATTTACATTAACCTGCACTGGTCGAATGCCCTCTAACATTTCATTTATTTTATATATTGCTGGTTATTCTCTTTTTGAATATCTGTACAGATTTTGGAAAAGGATCAAACACTACCCCTGGTAAACTGTTCCACTCCTTCACACCTTTCCCAATGAATGAAAATTTACCCCAATCGCTTCTGCTAAAATTCCTTCTAATTTTATATTTGTGGTCAGTCCTGCCGATATAATTATTTTCCAACTGAAGCCTCTCACGGATATCTCCCCATGCTGCTTCTCCTGTATAGGCTCTATATAATCCTATAAGTCTAGTTTTCTCCCTTCTCTTACTTAAAGTTTCCCACCCTAGTTTCTTTAACATTTCTGATACACTACTCTTTCTCCTGAAATCCCCTGTTACAAATCTTGCTGCTTTCCTCTGCACACTATCTATTTCCTTTATTAGGTATTCTTGGTGAGGATCCCAAACACTGTTTGCATATTCCAATAATGGACGAACCATACTTAAGTAACTTTTCTCTTTTAATTCTTTGTTGCATCCTTTAAGTAGCCTCATTATGACATGTAACGATCTGTATGCTTTCCCAACAATGTCATCCACATGACCCTTCCAATGCAAATTACTTTCAAATCTTACACCTAAGTATTTGCACTTGCCATCTTTTGGGATAACTACCCCATCCAAAGTATATTCAAATTCAGTTTTAAAACTCCTGTTTGTAAATGTTGTAACAGTTGATTTGCCTACATTAACCTTCATGTTATTCTCTTCGACCCATTGTTGGATACTCTCAAGGTCCCTTTGTAATTCTGAACAATCCTCAATGATATTTATTTCCCTGTAAACAAATATGTCATCTGAATACAATCTTATTTTTGATGTTATATTGTTCCCTAAATCATTTACGTATATTAAGAAAGGTAACGGACCGATTATACTACCCTGTGCAATTCCCTTCCAAACTTTCTCTTCCTGCGATACGTTAATTCCTACTTTGACTTTCTGAACCCTTGAATTTAGAAAAGCTTTTATCCAACGTGTAACCCTTACGTCCAATCCTATTCCCTCCAATTTCTTTAATAATATTCCATGTTCCACTCTATCAAAGGCTTTGGAAAGATCTATGGCTATGCAATCTAACTGGCCTCCTGAATCCAATTGATCTGATATGTCCTGCTGAAATCCCACCAGTTGTGCCTCACAAGAAAATTTCTTTCTAGATCCATGCTGGCTCCTCATGAACCAATTTTTATCATCACATATCCCTCTGATGTACTTTGATATTAAACTCTCCAGTATTTTACAAACTATACTGGCCAGGCTGATTGGTCTGTAGTTCTCTGGTTTCCTTTTACCACTCTTTCCTTTATAAATTGTTATTATTATGGATTCCTTCCATTCCTTTGGTATTACACTATTATTTATGACATAGTCAAAGAGAAATCTTAAATAAGGCACTATGTACCACCCCAATGTCTTTATCACCTCGCCAGTAACTTGATCACTTCCTGCTGCTTTTCCTTCTGAAGCAGTTGGATTTCTCTGAAAATATCTTCATTTATGAACGAGAAGCTTCTTGTTTCCCTCTGTGTCTGTCCCTCTGTAACTTCTGTTTCGGTGTCCAACTCCTGACAATCATCTACTGAATCTCTAAATTCCCTACTAACGAGGTTTGCTTTCTCAGTATCTGTTAAATAGTGTTCACCCCCCTTCTCCCACCATTATAGGAATTTGGATTCCTTTTCCTTTTTGATTCCTGATATATGAATACAGCTTTTTCCATTTTCCTTTGTGGTCATTACGCTCTTGAAGAATGCCATTCTTGTAATTCTCTTTTGCTTCCTTTTTTACTCTATTCAGTTCCCTCATTAGCTGTTTTCTACTTTCTCTACTCTCCCTACCTTCTTTGATTTTCCTGTTTACTATTCTACATTTTCTTTTTAATTTTCTTATTTCGCTTGTATAATAAACAGGGTCTGAGGTCATTTTACCCTTCTTAACAGATACAAATCTCTTCTCTCCTTCCCAAACGATTCCTTTGAATTTGGCCCAAAGTGTATCCATATTACTCCCTTCACTAATCCAATAACTGAATTGTGATTTAAGGTAAGTCCCAAATTCGTCAATAGTTTTTCTGTACAATTTCTTGTCTTGTGTGACCCTCTTATTAAGCCTTTTTGGTACCAGTCCTACATCCATTATTACAGCCTTATGGTCACCTATTCCTTCAATTACCTCAGTTTTATCAACAATTTCCCATGGTTTAACCAAGAATACATCTAGTAAGTTATTGAGACGAGTCGGTTCTTGTACTACTTGTGTAAATCCTCCCTCCCAAATTAACTTATTTGCCAGTTTCTGTTCATGGGCTTCACTTGCAGCTCCATTCCATTCAACCTCAGGCAAGTTTAGATCTCCCCCAATTATTACCACATCATTATTATTGTTTTATGAGTATAATCTATTATTTTCTCAAATATTTCCATGTCTCTTTCCTCTCTTCCTGGCCTGTATGTTCCTATAATTCCCACCTCCTTCATAATATCACAAATTAATTTTATCCCTAATATTTCATCCCTTTCATCAGTAAACCACTCATGTGAACAATATGTTTCCTTCACCAAAATAAACACTCCCCTCCCTTTTTATCTCCTCGGTCTCTACGATAGACTGTATACCCTTCTGGAAATACTTCTCTATTACCCACCCCTTCTCTCAACTACGATTCCACTCCTATCACCACATCAGTCTCATAAGATTCCATCAATGTACCGAAATTAAATTGTTTATTTACTACACTCTGGCAGTTTACCAAGAGCAATCTCAGACCCCCTTCCTCCCTAAAAATTGACTGTTGCAATCGGGTAACTTGAAATTCCTTACTTTCCTGAGTTTCATTTACTAGTTGGCTGAGCCAGCTTGAAGAACAGCTGGCTCTTTCTACTAGTTTTCCTAGTCATTATTATAACTCAAGGGAGTTGCCTCTTTTTACAGTACATATCTTATGATTAATAAAATCTAGAACAATATTTGTTATCTTTCGTTTACCTGAATTCTATAGATGAAGGCCATGCTTTGTGTAACAGTGTCTCTCGAAACTGCTGCTATCAATTACCTGTGTATTACGAAAATGTTTACAAATTTTAACCATATCTGTATTAACTTTTTCCTCTTCAATGTTCACACACGAGTCTCTAATCAAATCATGCCTGTGGGGCACGTTCATTACAAAGATGTTAGTGTGAGTCAGCTTACCTAGTGTACATTTAAGTTCAGAAATAACATTCTTAGCGTCGTTGTGAGCTACGTCGTTCGTCCCCCCGATGGTCACTACTGCATCACGACTTCCGAGATTTCTTGCCGCCTGCTCCGTGTTTTCCAATACCTTCTTCATTGGGGACCCAGGATAGATGACTGCCGATGCTGCAATATCTTCATTGACCATTTTCTCCGCAATTCCCCTCGCCTGGCTATCACTAAATATAAGAATGTTCGACACTTTCGCCGGTGCACTGTGTGGGATTTTAGGCATAACTTTGCCGCCTCTCGTAACGGATTTTGCGCTATACGTTTGACTGCTTCCTATACGGATACCTTGCGTATCGCTTACTTCCCTCAGGGATGAAAATCTATTTTTGGTGTCAATTACAAAGTTGTCCTTATTAAACTGTACACTTTTCCTCCTAGAATCTGAAGCAACTTGACACCGCGCACTAGAATTCTCGGAGCCACCTGTGTTCTGAGTGTTTACTGATACCGGTACTTTCGATTCCAGTAAACGGACCTTTTCCTTTAAAACCTCATTCTCCTCTTTTAATGCTTGTAAATCCTGTTGCAATAAAGAGAGAATTACAAATACATTATCATTACCTCCATCCTCCAAGTAATGAGACGCCAGCAATTCGTTGACCGTTGCAGGCCTATGTTTGTTACCGCTATTCAAATTGCTCTCGCCACAGCTAACACAAGTCCAAGTATCTTCATTTTTAGCAAAACCAGCACTACATATACACTCAAAATGGTACCAAATTAAGCACGTTTCACACTGGATACCATTCTTCACTCGCTTCTTGTTTACAACGCATTTATTCCAGATTATTTCGCAAGAGAACCGGGAGCTATCTTCACTTACATTCTTCGCTGACGTCATCTTGTACCCTTGTACCAATGTACTTTATATCGACCAGCCCGCCGGAGTTTTATACACCGCCTTGTCCACCACAAATTTCCCTCGCCTACCAATATTTCTTGTTTACTCTATAATCGGAACCCACTGTAATTTCACTAATTACCTCTTTTCTTGATGACCCGAACCTCACTTTATTACTATTTCATTTGTCTTTTGTTGGTATGCTCCTGGTTTCCTTTGTGTATATAACCTGATCGTTTTTTGTGGTGACTATTTTTTCATTCTCAGTTTTTCTTCCATTTTATAGTGAAGCTGCTTGCTACTTTCTCTATGAAGCTTACGATACAGTTCCCGCTCTATGAGTTAATCAAATCTATAATGCGCACCTCTTTTTCCAAACCCCCAGTGTTTTTTGTCGTGTGTAAAATGCAGTGCTCCCAGGTTTTTATTTATTTAGATTTATACGCATATCTACACTGTGTTTTATAACTCTCATAAGAATATTGACTGGGCTAAACTACAAGGAGCCCAACACAACATTTCAAGTAGAAGAAGAAGAAGAGCAGGCAGTATAAGCAGCCACCGGATGTCATTCTCTTTGATCGGGTGAGTCCGTTCCGTGTGTCTCGAAAGGTGCGAGTCGTTCTTTGGTTGCAGTCTGGTGTTTGCTTGCGGTGAAAAGTGGTGTGTGAGATTAGTGTGCGCGAGTGTCCGTGTAAGCTTCGTCGATGGATACCGATAGTGGAGGAGATGAGGCGCCAGATCCCTCATCTAACGAAATTGTTGGTCATGAAGAAACTGTGTCTATGCAAACTGATTTGATTAAGCTCAATTCAAATATGAATTCATTACAGCAGCCATTAGACCCTCAACTGTCAAATGACACTCCGACACCTCCCCACTCCTGTAGAGGTGGAGGTCTATCAACATGCTCATTTTGGTCCTTTCATTGCCTTTGTAGAATCAACTAAGTCTAAAAACATTGGTGGATTTCATCCCATGGCGCTTGGGCGATTGTTTTATGATAATAATATTTTTGTGAGAGGTATAAGGCCTAAATGACGAAATTAATTACTCGTGGAATTTAGTTCCGCGATTCAAGCTAATTCTTTTTTTACGCCATTCGATGCTTGAATCTCACTCTCTGAAATATCTTCCGCGTTGGAGTTATACGCGGTGTGGAAAAGAACGTTTCTGATTCTGACGTTCTTAAAAATCTCAAATCTTCTGTTCGAGTCAAATCGGTACAGCGCTTTAATCGTAAGGTTGTCGAACCCAGTGGAATGTCCTACGTTCCTACTGGAACAATTAAAATTGTTTCTCGCTCTCAGACTCTCCCACAATATGTATCATTGTTTCAATTGCATTTAGAAATTCACCCTTTCATATTCTCTCCAATAATATGCTCCAAATGTCAGCGATATGGGCACACGATCAAAAACTGTCAGACTAAGTCAACCCGATGTAGGCATTGTGCGTTACATCATCTTACATCTGAGTATCAGGAGAATATTTGCCGATGTGTACACTGTCAACAGGAACACTATGCTGGTTCATCAAATTGTCCCACACATCAACAACGAACTGATCTCAAAAAACTTATGTGTATAGAAAATCTCTCCTTTTCCGAAGCATCTGCTGGAATGCCATCGGCCCAATTTGACCTGTCCAATAATTGACATCATTTCCCACCTCTTCCTTCTACTCGTTCCTCTTCTCCTGTGGAAACTCCCAGGAAACGTAAATTTACTCAGATGGTTATGAAAGAGTCCCGTCCTCTTCCACCACAATCTCATCAGATCCAATCGAGTGTCTTCACATACCTCAGTTTTTCCATCCACATCATCTTCATCCACCCCGTCCCCTATTCCGAGTACGTCCCGTAATTCTCAGTGTCCCCCTCCAGTTCTTCACAATCATCTAGTTCTCCTGTGTTTCGCCAAAAGGCTCATCTCCAACGTGGTATTCATCAACAACTTCTTCAACTTACTCAATTATTAGGGGACCAGTCCCATATTACACATACGCATTATCAGCTTGGTGATTATGTGAATACTATGTTTTCTTTAGATGTTACGAATCCTGCAGTGGATGCTAGGAGTATTATTTCTAAACGATATGAGTTACAATTTTTGATAACCGAAACTACCCCTTTCATTATAGCATTACAGGAGACTTGGTTTCCCCTTCCTCTGAGTTTTATTTAAACGGCTATAATATTGAGCGTTGTGATGGTGTCGGCTTTGGTGGTGTTGCTTCATTTATTCACCAAAGTTTTTTTTCAATCAATCAATACTGATCTGCATTTAGGGCAGTCGCCCAGGTGGCAGATTCCCTATCTGTTGCTTTCCTAGCCTTTTCCGAAATGATTTCAAAGAAATTGGAAATTTATTGAACATCTCCCTTGGTAAGTTATTCCAATCCCTAACTCCCCTTCCTATAAATGAATATTTGCCCCAGTTTATCCTCTTGAATTCCAACTTTATCTTCATATTGTGATCTTTCCTACTTTTATAGACGCCATTCAAACCTATTCGTCTACTAATGTCATTCCACGCCATCTCTCCGCTGACAGCTCGGAACATACCACTTAGTCGAGCAGCTCTTCTTCTTTCTCTCAAACATTGCAACATTTTTGTAACGCTACTCTTTTGTCGGAAATCACCCAGAACAACTCGAGCTGCTTTTCTTTGGATTTTTTCCAGTTCTTGAATCAGGTAATCCTGGTGAGGGTCCCATACACTGGAACCATACTCTAGTTGGGGTCTTACCAGAGACTTATATGCCCTCTCCTTTATCCTATCAACGTCTTTATATCTCATATTGTATACCCCATACGTTTGTCATTGGTATCTCCTATAATCGCCTTTCCATTATTTACTTTTACTGCCCTCCAGATCTTTTTACAGCAATTTTCTTCTCATTAAGAGCTTTTACTCTTAGGTGACTTCAATATTCATCATTCGGTGTGGGGAAGTAGTATGGATACTTCCCTGGGTTCTTATTTTCTAGCTGCTTCTCAATCGCATGACTTTGTCATTTTAAACGATGGTCTCCCACGCTCCTCACAGCTCTCCTCCAAGAGCTGTCGATTTATCATTATGTTGTACTGCAATGGCTTCGGTTGTAACTTGGCATCGCCTTTCTGATACGCATAGCAGCGGCCATTTCCCTATTATTCTTACGTATGGTCTTGGTCGGTTTCCTATTTCTTCTTCTACTCCTACATGTGTCAGTAATGTTCGCTCCCTCCGTCACTTTGATCGATTATCTTTCATCTTTTATGTTACCCATCGTCTTGAGCTTCTTTTAGATAATATTTTGCCCTTTTCTACTGTATTTCAAATTATACAAGATTATCTAGATCTTTTCCATCCCTATAAACGTGTTTCTCCCCACCCTACTCGTCCCTATTCCGGTTTGCGATGGTGGGATTCTGAGTGCCATAATCTCGTTCTCAAACGACGCCGCTTATTTCGAATATAGAGGAAAATATTAGCCCTCCAATATTATTTCCGTCTTAAACAACATATTGCTTATGCTGGACGAGTATTTCTTTCTAAACGCCGTCTTGCATGGAGATTCTTTTATTTCCTCCTTAAACGCTTACATTTCGTCTTCTCAGTTATGGAGTGCAATTCGCTCACTTACCGGAGCCTCTCAACACATTCCGCCCTCTGTCACCCCTCCACAGATCCTATCTATCTTTCTCAATTCGCTCACTCCTGTTTATGTCGTGCCCGATCTTAATATTCCCATGTCTCCATTCTCTTCTGCTTTTCTGCATTACTTCAATCCATACACCTTCCTGAACTTGAGGCCACCTTATGCAACACAAAGAGTTCGTCTCGAGACCCTGATTATATCTCATATGATATGCTCCGTAACCTTCCCCTACGTTCTAAACAGGTTTTATTAGCTATAATAACATTTTTTTTTGCTAGGGGCTTTACGTCGCACCGACACAGATAGGTCTTATGGCGACGATGGGATAGGAAAGGCCTAGGAGTTGGAAGGAAGCGGCCGTGGCCTTAATTAAGGTACAGCCCCAGCATTTGCCTGGTGTGAAAATGGGAAACCACGGAAAACCATCTTCAGGGCTGCCGATAGTGGGATTCGAACCTACTATCTCCCGGATGCAAGCTCACAGCCGCGCGCCTCTACGCGCACGGCCAACTCGCCCGGTATATAATAACATTCTTCTTACTACCTCTGTTCCCACCTCTTGGAATGATTTTTTTGGTGCCCATCCTTAAACCACATCAACTTTCCACTGACGCTAACAGCTTTAGGGGGATTGTGTTTGGTTCGTGTATCCGAAAGACTTTTTTAAAAATTATCCTTCAACGTCTTATGCGGTCCCTTGAATATTACAATTTAGTTCCCAAATATCAATTCGCCTACTTTAAAGGTCGTTGTGCTCAAGATGCTAATAACATTTAAATTTTCGATATCTTATTAGCAAACATTAGTAAGGACAGTACCATTGCTATTTTTTGGACATACGAGGTGTCTTTGACTACATACCCCTTCGTCTTCTCTGGGAAAATCTTGCGCAGAACGGATTTCCTGCTCATTTTCTCCATATCCTGCGTAATTTGCTCATCTATCGGAAACTTTCACTTAAATCCGCTTATTCTTCTCTGCCTTCTCGTCTGTCATCTGTCGCTGTTCCTCAGGGAGACATTTAAGTGGTTTTCTGTTCGCCCTATATATGAGCAATCTTGAACACTTCGTTACACAAAAAGCTCGCATTCTCTTATGCTGATTATATTGCCATTTATTATTCTCACAGTAATGCTGATGTGTGTCTTCACCATATATATCAGCAAATGGAGCAAGTCTTTACATGGCTTACTTTCCATGGTCTTCAACTTTCCGCCTCTAAATGATGTGCGATGTTTTTTATTTCTAAGCGTAGGTTTAATTCTGAGCCACTGGTTTTCGATTCACATGTCATTCCCTCTTGCTCCTCTCATAAATACCCCGGTGTCCTGTTAGATCACTCTTTATCTTGGAAACAGCATATTGATCGGTTACGTTGCCCCACCAACTAGGTAACCCGGTACCAAATTAGCTGATAGGCAATAAAACTACATTACACAGGACAAGGTCCAGTGCAAAGAAACAAACAGGAAGCGTCACATACACTACACACCCAGAACACAAATAAAGAAAATAGGAAAAGGTGGACTTACCTCCAGGTGGTAGAAAACAAAGCGGGTGGATCAAGCTACCAACTGACAGTGTGCCAAATAAATGTTGAGTAGAAAACAAGACAATTCTTTCTTTTAAAAATAAATATAATTCATGAAACTCAAAAATTAACAGTTTAAATAACAGGCCACCCTCGCAGTTAGTTTTACTAAAACAAAATATGTACCAGAACTAAATATAAACCCCATAGAATAGGATAAGGCTAAAGAGGTCTTTAAATTCAAATTAAATTAAATCAGATAAAATAAGGTAATCAGACCTCACTAAAACCACAGGAAAACTCCAATTAAATTTAAGGAACACAAAGATAAATTAAGGGAATATTTTTTAAAACCGCCGGTCGGTAAGAGATTAACTAAGGAAAATAAAATGGTACCTTCAAGTTGAACAAAATCTAAAATAACGAAACTAAATCACAAACTGCCGGTCGGCAAGAAAAGATATTAAAGAAGGAAATGCTACAATCATCACTTCAGTTTACTTTCGTAACAACCACGAAATCTACTTCTTAAGAGAGGAAAAAATCATTTTTGGGAAATGGCACCTTGTAAGAAATAGAAAAGAATACCAACTTTCTTTACTTTACAGAATTTGTTTGAGAGATGTATACTCTCTTTCCGATTCACCTGAGCTATAGGGTAACCAAAATACAGTGGGAGATCCAGCACAGAATGTCAAGAGCTTCACGTTAAATTATCAAAGGGTAAAGTAAACCACCACAACAAATCCCGAAGAGAAAGGGCAAGAGCGCAAAAGAGGGGCAAAGAAACAGTTAACACGCAACACGGTTTCTTTAAATTACAGAACAATCATACAACAGGGTAGTCTCCCAACATTAAAATCATCACAACCATCACTTCCTTTCAAAAACAATCATCATCACCAAGGCAACCATAATTCATTGTTAAACCAGGAAGGGACCAATCCCGTTAGTGGATCAACAATGGAAAGAAAAATGGAGGGAAAGTAAGGCAACAAACTATCCCAAAATACACGTAAAAACACAAAAATAAACGACATTAAATTAAAAGCAGGAAAAGGAATATAGAACAACCGGAATTGCACAAATAATCTTTACTGGAACTCCCATGTATTACCCCACCTTTAAAACAACATTTCAGAACAGCAGTAACATCATTACCGGTTAATAATAATAATAAAATTTTACGTTTCTACTTTTCTTTGAAACTTCCCCTAGTAACATTTAAATTCCATATCGTGAAACATTACACACTAGGTGCATTAAATAAAAGACTTAAAAGCTTTTTCAACTCGATACGTTTGTTTTGAAAGGGCAGTACAAATTTTACTTAACAATGAATGGTCCACCAAATTATCCGGCACTCATCACTTATTTTGGTGATTGAGGCAACCACCAGACTGATTCTATGAGCGTATTACCATCACTCTACTCCTCCTCTTTCTCATACAGTTGGTACCTATATAACGTAAAACATCTTATTTATACCTACTTGCTCCCGGTTCGCGGATGTTTATGAGCGCAACTTCAAGTCTTTCTGGAAGCTTCGAGACCATTCGAGTGGAATCTACTTCATCTGTTCGAGACGGTTCGAGGTTTTCGTGTGTCACCAGTATTCTCGATTCTACAATGGCTGCCAATCCTTCTCCACCTGGTTCTCCACTTATGGACTCGGAACAAATTATGCAGGCTCGACGACTTTCTCCGGATCAGGATGCCGAAAGGAAGAAACTATGCGGGGAAGATGCTGGCTCTGTTTCTACTGGCTCCACGTACACGTCACCTTGATCTGTCATTAATATTGGCTCAACATCAACGTCTCCTTCTTTGAGAATTAGAACCCTCAACTATCTGGATGAGGCTAGGGTGGCTGCCCCCTTTCACATGCCTTCTTCGACTTCGGCTTCATCTTCTTCATCACTATTGGCCTGGAGCACTTCGGGAAGGAGTTGAATCATGGCTGAGAAATGATATAATGGATGCAGAAATTTTCTCACGGCACTGGAGTGTGTATCGTAGAGATAGGATAGGAAGGGTGGGAGGGGGAGTGTTCATTCTGGTGAAAGAAGAATTTGTAAGCTACGAAAAAGTTAAAGGACACATGAAATTCTAGGTGTAAGGCTCATTTCTAAAGATAATAGGCAACTTGATATATTTGGAGTGTACAGATCGGGAAAGGGTAGCACTGACGCGGATTCGGAATTATTTGATAGGATAGTCAGTTATGTGGGAAACGACATGGAAAGAAATGTGATTGTAGCGGGAGATCTGAATTTGCCAGATGTCAATTGGGAAGGAAATGTGAACGAAAGGAAGCATGACCAACAAATGGCAAATAAGTTAATATGGGAAGGACAGCTGATTCAGAAAGTGATGGAACCAACCAGAGGGAAAAATATCCTGGATGTGGTGCTGATAAAACCATATGAGCTCTATAGGGAAACTGAAGTAATAGATGGTATTAGTGATCATGAAGCTGTTTTTGTGGTAGTTAAAAATAAATGTGATAGAAAGGAAGGTCTTAAAAGTAGGACTGTTACGCAGTACCATATGGCTGATAAAGCAGGCATGAGGCAGTTTCTAAAAAGTAGCTATGATCGGTGGAAAACGGTAAATAAAAATGTAAACAGACTCTGGGATGGGTTTAAAGAAATTGTTGAGGAATGCGAAAACAGGTTTGTATCATTAAGGGTGGTAAGGAATGGTAAAGACCCACCTTATTATAATAGAGAAATAAAGAGACTAAGAAGGAGGTGCAGACTGGAAAGAAATAGAGTTAGAAATGGCTGTGGAAGTAAGGAGAAATTGAAGGAATTTACTAGAAAATTTAATCTAGCAAAGAAGGCAGTTAAGGATAACATGATGGCAAGCATAATTGGCAGTCACACGAATTTTAGTGAAAAATGGAAGGGTATGTATAGGTATTTTAAGGCAGAAACAGGTTCCAGGAAGGACCTTCCAGGAATAATTAATCAACAAGGGGTGTGTGTATGTGATGATCTTCAAAAGGCAGAAGTTTTCAGTCAGCAGTATGTAAAGATTGTTTGTTACAAGGATGATGTCGAGATAGAGGAGGAGACTAAGGCCAAAGAAGTAATAAAATTTACGTATGATAACAATGACATTTACAATAAGATACAAAAGTTGAAAACTAGAAAAGCGGCTGGAATTGATCAGATTTCTGGGGATATACTAAAGACAATGGGTTGGGATATAGTACCATATCTGAAATACTTATTTGATTATTGTTTGGTCGGAGGAGCTATACCAGATGAATGGAGAGTTGCTATAGTAGCCCCGGTGTATAAAGGAAAGGGTGATAGACATAAAGCTGAAAATTACAGGCCAGTAAGTTTGACATGCATTGTATGTAAGCTTTGGGAAGGCATTCTTTCTGATTATATTAGACATGTTTGTGAAATTAATAACTGGTTCGATAGAAGGCAATTCGGTTTTAGGAAGGGTTATTCCACTGAAGCTCAACTTGTAGGATTCCAGCAAGATATAGCAGGTATCTTGGATTCTGTAGGTCAAACGGACTGTATCGCGATTGACCTGTCTAAAGCATTTGATAGGGTGGATCATGGGAGACTACTGGCAAAAATGAGTGCAATTGTACTAGACAAAAGAGTGACTGAATGGGTTGCTATATTTCTAGAAAGTAGATCTCAGAAAATTAGAGTAGGCAAAGCATTATCTGACCCTGTAATAATTAAGAGGGGAATTCCTCAAGGCAGTATTATTGGACCTTTATGTTTTCTTATATATATAAATGATATGAGTAAAGGAGTGGAATCGGAGGTAAGGCTTTTTGCGGATGATGTTATTCTCTATAGAGTGATAAATAAGTTACAAGATTGTGAGCAACTGCAACGTGACCTCGAAAATGTTGTGAGTTGGACAGCAGGCAATGGTATGTTGATAAACGGGGTTAAAAGTCAGGTTGTGAGTTTCACAAATGGGAAAAGTCCTCTCAGTTTTAATTACGGCGTTGATGGGGTGAAAGTTCCTTTTGGGGATCATTGTAAGTATCTGGGTGTTAATATAAGGAAAGATCTTCATTGGGGTAATCACATAAATGAGATTGTAAATAAAGAGTACAGATCTCTGCACATGGTTATGAGGGTGTTTAGGGGTTGTAGTAAGGGTGTAAAGGAGAGTGCATATAAGTCTCTGGTAAGACCCCAACTAGAGTATGGTTCCAGTGTATGGGACCCTCACCAGGATTACCTGATTCAAGAACTGGAAAAATCCAAAGAAAAGCAGCTCGATTTGTTCTGGGTGATTTCCGACAAAAGAGTAGCGTTACAAAAATGTTGCAATGTTTGGGTTGGGAAGAATTGAGAGAAAGAAGAAGAGCTGCTCGACTACGTGGTATGTTCCGAGCTGTCAGCGGAGAGATGGCGTGAATGACATTAGTAGACGAATAAGTTTGAATGGCGTTTATAAAAGTAGGAAAGATCACAATATGAAGATAAAGTTGGAATTCAAGAGGACAAACTGGGGCAAATATTCATTTATAGGAAGGGGAGTTAGGGATTGGAATAACTTACCAAGGGAGATGTTCAATGAATTTCCAATTTCTTTGAAATCATTTACGAAAATGTTAGGAAAGCAACAGATAGGGAATCTGCCACCTGGGCACTAAATGCAGATCAGTATTGATTGATTGATTGATTGATTGATTGATTGATTGATTGATTGATTGATTGATTGATTGATTGATTGATTGCCAGCATGCTAAAACTGTCAGCGTCACCCAGCAGACTCCAGCACGTCAACATTCTCGAACTACGCCTATCAACTCTACCGTGTCGTTCAAAGCTGGAAGGCCACCATCTCTAATTCGGATCCATCCCCGAGACGTCGCTACGCTCGACGCCCTCCTCCGAGATGGCGCCGTCATCTATGGTGCACGTCATCGTGTGGAACCTTCCTGTTCAATGCCGCCGCAGAAGATCAGATGTGACTGGTGCCAGCGGTATGACAACCCACCCGATACGCCGTGTCTCCAGGCGCAGGTATGTGCTATCTGTAGCCAAGAGCACCCTGCATTTAGCTGTCAAAATAAGTCTGCTCCCAAGTGTGTTAATTGTTCTCAGCCACACCCTTCCTTTTCTTACAAATGTAAGTCACGTCCAGTTCCCAAACACACTCACCCTGAATCCGACATCCCTGTCATTTCCCAAGACCTCCCTTCCCGCTCCATGTTCAGAAAACATTATTCGTTTCGTGACCATGGTCCTTCAGAATATCCTTCCCTTTCACCGTCCCCGTATCCTCCATCAGATTCAGTTGGCCTCCTGGTTGGTTTTTAACACCCACCTCGATGTTGCATA
This sequence comes from Anabrus simplex, assembly GCF_040414725.1. NCBI lineage: Eukaryota > Metazoa > Arthropoda > Insecta > Orthoptera > Tettigoniidae > Anabrus > Anabrus simplex. The sequence continues at coordinate 1,221,278,936 of NC_090266.1, forward strand.
TTCGGGGAATAAAATGCATTTTGCGTTTTTTCCCTTAAATGCACTCCACTTGATTGGTTAAACGTTGAAATTACATTTCACTAATATACGATCTGTCACTTCCAACCGGGATCTCCCGAATCTTTCCCTTCATCTGTATGACTCGGATATTTTTGTTTTAAATGAAACCGTTTTAACGCCCTCTCAACAGCCCCGTTTTGCAAAATATCTACTTTATCGTGCTGATCAGTATGGTGACGCCCATGGTGGCGTGGCCATCGTTCTTCAACGACATATTACTAGTAAGCTCCATTTTTTACAACTTTCCTAATAACTTTTTTGAATATCATATTCTCGAAACGTTTCTTCCTAATAACACCTCTCTTGTAACTGTCACACTTTATTTAACGCCCTGAACACCTCCCCCCTCTTGATTTCATTAAATATATTGATTATAAATTCGATACTTTTATGTTTATTGTTGACATAAACATTCATTTATATACCGTGACTCGAACTACTGCTTTCAATCAATTACTTTCTGAAATCCGGGCCATGCAGATTCCTTTCCCCTTCCACGCCCGTCCTATCTCCAATACCACCACTCATGCCCTAATCCTTTCCCCTTCCCTCTCCACCCATCTCACCATAGACAAAGTCCGACTCGTTGACTCAACGGTCATCATACTGGCTTTCGGTTCAGAGGGTCCCGGGTTCGATTCCCGGCCGGGTCGGGGATTTTAACCTTAATTGGTTAATTCCAATGGCACGGGGGCTGGGTGTATGTGTTGTCTTCATCATCATTTCATCCTCATCACGACGCGCAGGTCGCCTACGGGAGTCAAATAGAAAGACCTGCACCTGGCGAGCCGACCCCGTCCTGGGATATCCCGGCACTAAAAGTCATACAACATTTCATTTTCACCATAGACAAAGTCCTATCGGTTAATTCCGACCATCTCCCAGCACTCCTTAGCTTTCCTACCGTTTCGTTTACTACCCGATTCCAACCCCCTCGCCCTCCTCCTACTAGAAGTCTTTCCCACACTAATTGGCATAACTACCGTACCACGATCAGTAATTTACTTACTGATTCCCCTCCCCCACCTCTCTCCCTACACTCCACTCTCTCATCGCTAAAGTTGAAAACGCCCTTCAAACTGCTGTTACTCTCCACATACCTCGTCATTCATTTCATCCTACTAAGCCTCCCATCCCTCCCAAGGCTCTATATCTTCTTAAACTTGCCCATGCTTATTATCAGTACTACTTACGAACTCGTGACCCCACGACCTTACTTGATCACCGACGGACACTCCGACATGCTCGCTCTTTTATCAAAGCCATTAAGAAAAAGGACTGGACTGCTACTTGCAGCAACCTATCTGACATGCACGACCCACGTAAATTCTGGACTACATTTCGCAGGCTGACAAAAACCGCCTCCTCCTCCCACTCATACTCCATCCATACACCACCCAACCCCCTATCACAGACAAAGACAAAGCTGACGTTTTCGCCGACTACGTTTCTATGCCTTTTTCTCCCTCTTCCTCCCCCGATTATTTCTATCCTGATGAACCTACCATTCTCCAACACTGTGATACTTCCCTCCCACATTTTCAACCATCCTTTCACCATTTTCGTGATGTCGCCTACTCCCATCCCCTAAATGCTCCATTCACCCCACAAGAAATACTAACATTTCATCGCTATAAACGTAACACTTCTCCAGGCTCCGGCCGTATCATGTATCACCATATTCGTGAAGCCCCCCCTTTCCCTCATTCACATTCTCTGTACAGTTTATATCACAATGTTGTATACCGGCTTGTTCCCTGTTCATTGGGGTCAAGCCGTTACACTCCTCTTTCCTAAACCTAATAAATCTCTCCAGTAGCGGCCATCGGGAATTAGATGTGGAGGGGGGATATATAAAGACAACAGAAAGTAGCCGGATTGATAGATATAGCGGGCGGGGAGGCTATACACATCAATACTGAACAAAAAAAGCTACAAAATGGTAAGTTTTTGATGCTTTTTGAGCGAATTTCGACAGAGAGGTAAAGGTTGACAGTTTACCAACTTATGTGTGGCAATATTAGTTTTTTGAGATTTTGATTCAATACTGTACAATAAAACTTTAACCAAAGAAGCAATATTACACACGTATTACAATTAAATAGAAGTATGGCGTGATTATAACATTAAAAAACCATTTAGTATTTGACTACACGCTAAGAAACTAACAGACAATATTAAAGAGACTGCCAGACTGACGAATGCACGCGGCAAGCAGGTGAATCATACCTCAGTGTCCACGACTTTGGCAAAAAATACCCCTGTTACCCTTCCTCATAGCATTTGCGAAGTCTCCTCTACTTGCTGTAGCGCTATACAAATCGGCTAGCCGCGACGAACGACATTTTGTGCATATTTTCGATAATCATTTTGTTAATAACTAAACATTTGCACAAATTGTTTTTAATAATTCCTATATTTCTAGTTTCAGTCGGCTAAAATGGAATAAAAATGTAATGTTTTCGCTACAAAGTGGGGGGCGACCGCCCCCGTCGCCTCCCTTAGTCGCCGCTACTGAATCTCTCTCTGACATCCGATCTTTCCGTCCCATTTCTCTCCTGTCTGTCCTTTCAAAAATTTTCGAAGGCATTTTATGCCGGAGAATGTTTCGTTGCTTGCAATCTCTCCATCTTCTACCTGATGCTCAAGCCGGCTTCCGCGCTAATTTTTCCACACATGACCATTTATTCCATATCACTTCCTCACTCGATACATTTCTTAACACCCACCGACCTGCCGCCTTAGTCTGTCTTGATGTAAACAGGGCCTTCAATACCGTTTGGCACGAAGGCCTTGTTCACAAACTCTCACACTTACCTCTACCTCTCACTGTCCTACGTCTATTATTTAACTATCTGAAATGTCGTACCGCTACCATTTCTATTCATGGCACCCACTCATATCGCTTTCCACTTACTTCTGGTGTTGTTCAAGATTCTCCACTTTCTCCTTTGTTATATGTACTCTTTACTTACGATATTCTCCACCCCGCTCCCCCTCTTCGGTTGTATCAATAAGCTGACGATCTTGCTGTTCTTGCTTTAGGACCAATTTTCACCTCTCTTTCCAACAAACTTCAATCTTATCTCAATACCCTTGAAACATGGCTCAATTCCTAGCACCTTTCCGTTAATCCTACTAAAACGCAATTTATAACATTCCGAAAAAATCCCGCTTTCGCCCCCTCAGTCATCGGCTCCAACTAACAATGTATAATACACCCCTTACCGAAACTAAACTACTAACGTACCTCGGCATCCAGTTCCAAAATAATTTTAAATGGACCCATCATTTAGCCACTATTCATCGTAAAGCCCTATACCGCTACCGAGCCCTTCGTTCTCTTACCGGCCTCTCCTGGGGATTGAAACCTCATCACATCCTCTTACTTTATAAATCCTTCATCCGTCCCTTACTTACTTACTTACTTACTTACTTACTTACTTACTTACTTACTTACTTACGCTTCCTTGACTTGGCTCACAGCTCACCCCCCCCCCCGGACTATGCTAAACTTTCACGACTTGACAGACATGCTATTAGAATTGCCTATCGTCTTCCTTACGATACCGCTTCTGCTCATTTTCTTCCTTACTATACTTTCCCACATATCCTCACTCATCTTCATACCCTTCGCCTCAAATATCTCACTCAAGGTACCTTACATCATAATCCCCTCATAACAGAAGCCCTTAAGTTGTCTCCTCTCGCTACTTCTCGCTACACTCGAACCCCTCACACTGTTCATCTCTTTCCGCGTCCTCCTTCATCTCCGCTTACTTCAATCCGCCGCACCAAGATCATATCAGGCTATCTCCTTTAAGATACTTTTTGAAGTTCAATCCGCTTGGCTGCGGTGGTACCTGCTTTCGCCACATACCGACATCTGGCGCCACCAGCGCCCCCAACAACGAGTGTAGTGCAGTGTTGTGATTTCACGTCTTTCCATTTCGTTATTCGCAAATTTCATATTCTTGTGTGTTCTTACTTGGACTTCTCTCTGACTCCTATTACCGAGTAGAAATGAAATGGTGTTTCTTTGTGCTTTTGTCTTGTTATTTTTGTTGTCATTACTTTAATCACAGCAAGATGAACTTACTTTTTCATTGAATGTGGTTGCTGCTATGTTTTGTGCTATTGAATTGTTATTATTATTATTATTATTATTATTATTATTATTATTATTATTATTATTATTATTATTATTATTATTATTATTATTATTATTTATTTATTTATTTATTTATTTATTTATTTATTAGGTTCGTTACGACCCCTGAGGATCACGAGTGACAGTTCGGTACGTCTTCTTTCTTCCCAATACCTCTTCATTCTCTCACTCCTCCTCTTTCTCTCGGGTTCCGTGATCTGAATCTGGATCCAGGTGTCTGTCCATCTGTGACTTCCACGAGCTTTTCGTATTTGGACCTATCCTGCACTGTCATCAGTGGATATTTTTCCTTTATGACAATAGTCTCCCAATCTTCTCTGACTTCCTTCATCCACTTATTTCCAGTTAAGCAGGTTGCATTCCATATCTTCTTCGTCAGCCTACTGTCATCCATCCTCATGAGATGTCCAACAAATCCTAATCTTCTCTTTCTTATCACACTCGAGATTGGTTCTATACTCGCATATAGTTCCTGCCTTGATCTGTGTACCCAGATTTCACCTTGCTTTTTGGTGCCCCATATATGTCTCAAGATTCTTCTTTCCTCCTTCTCCAATTGTATGCAAGCTCTCTTGCCCAATGTCAGCGTTTCAGTAGCATATAATGCAGCATTCCTGATGGTTATCATGTAGTGTCGCAGTTTGGCGTTCCTCGGGAGGTTCTTCTTTCCATATGTAGTCATGGCTGCATATCGTAGTTTCAGCAGCAGTTGAGCTCTGTCTGTGGTACTTTTGTTGCTTTGTACTTTACCCGTGATGTTCTCACCTAGGTACCGGAAGTTGTCGACTCTCTCTACCACTTGGCCTTTTACATTCCAATCGGTCTTCGTATTCAGTACCTTCGTCTTGTTGTAGGCTATTTTCAGACAAACCTTTGCTGCAGTCTCTGCTAGATTTGCTAGTGCCAACTTTGCGTCTTCTTCCTTCTCATGTAACAACACCATATCATCTGCGAAGGCAAGGCAATCCACTATGACATTGTTTTTGATCTTGTATCCAATCTGTACACCTTCAGTTCCTATGGTTCTATTCAACTGTCTCCACTGCTTCACCACTTCATCCGAAACTGGGGCTGTACCTTAATTAAGGCCACGGCCGCTTCCTTCCAACTCCTAGGCCTTTCCTATCCCATCGTCGCCATAAGACCTATCTGTGTCGGTGCGACGTAAAGCCCCTAGCAAAAAAAATTATCCGAAACTAGGTTAAATAATATTGGCGACAGACCATCCCCTTGTCGGACTCCTGTCTTAATTTCAAAGCTGTCTGACAACATTCTCCGGTATCTTACTCTAGCAGTTGTATCCTTCAATGTTTCCCCCACCAATCCATGCGTCGTAGAATCCAATCCCCTGTCGCGTAGGATGTTCAGTAGTGAGTTCCTCTCTATTGAATCGTAGGCTTTTGCGAAGTCTACAAATGTAACTATTGTGTCTTTTCCTTTCCTGTGTCTGTGTTCTATGATTCTCTTGAGTCCAAAGATCTGTTCTACGCAGTTTCTCCCTTTCCGGAAACCACCCTGGTATTCTCCTATGGTCGATTCAACCTGTGCTTCCACTCTGTTCAGCAATAATCTCGAGAGTATTTTGTACCCAATATTTAGCAGTGAGATACCTCTGTAGTTATCCAGTATTCTTTTGTCTCCTTTCTTATGTACTGGTATAATTATGGCTTCTTTCCAGTCGCTAGGTATCTTCTTATTTATCCAGATGTCCATTATTATTCTGTGCATGGTTTCTTCCATTGCAGGACCACCCCATTTGATCTCTTCGGCGCATACACCATCATTACCTGCCGCTTTGTTGTTCTTGAGATCCTTGATTGCCTTCACAACTTCTGTTCTGGTGGGTGCTCGTCCTTGGTTGATGTCTCTGCTATACTGTAGAGTAATACTCCCTGTGGGTGCTTCTTCGTTTTCGCACTTCAAGCAGAACTTTCTTTGTGTGTGATCAAGAAATGAACATTAGCTCACGGCATACTTTCAGTTGTTAAAAACTCTGTATTATTCTGTATTTGTTTTCTGTCAATAAACGGGGTGACGTGCGGGTTGCCTGTCCGGAGTGGAATGGTGGGTCTCTCTCTGGGTCCCCTTATTGTTGCTGTTGCCCCTGCGCCAGACATTCTACGATTTCCTTTCCCCCTTTCTGGTGAGTACGACACACACCCCCCTCATATATACTTTCACGTGTTTTTTCTAATTCAGCGGCCTAAGAGCTACTGGTCTAGCTGATGGCCCGCTTGGCCATATATTGGGTACGAATTGAAATAACGTACTGAAGCGAAGCGAAGCTTATTTATACCCTCGAACACTCAAACGTCTACCTTACTTTCGTTTGGGTGCCAGCGCATATTGGAATTTATGGATATGAACGAGCCGATATTTATGCAAAGCAAGCAGCACTTCTTCCGCTTCCCACCTTCACTATAACCATTCCACCCACTGATTATTTCATATATGTCAAAAACAAGGCTCACTCAGAATGGCAATCCGAATGGCATGATACTGCCAAGTACAAAGGTAGATCGTACTACCAACTGCAACCTCTTATTCCCCTACAACCGTGGTTCACAACAGGCCAATACTCTAGACGACATATTACTACTATCATCCGTCTAATTTTTAATCATGTCCTTACTCCGCTCTATAAATATCGATTTCATCTGACAAGTCACCCCTTTTGTGAATGTTGTTACCCCGACGGAGATGCTAATCATATCTTTTTCCAATGTCTTTTATATCGTTCAGCCCGCCGAAGTTTTTTACACTGCCTTGTCCACCACAAATTTTCCTTGCCTACCAATATTTCTTGTTTACTCTATAATCTGACACCCACTGCAAATTCACTAATTACCTCTTTTCTTGATGACTTCAACCTCACTTTATAACTTGATATCATCTTACTCATTCATTTGTTTTTAGTATGCTCCTGGCTTCCTTTGTGTATATAACCTGATCGTTTGTTTTCGTGGTGACCTTTTCTTCATTCTCAGTTTTTTTCTTTTTTTTACTGAAGCTGCTTACTACCATCTCTATGAAACTTACCCCTTGCATACGATACCGTTACCGATCTATGAGTTAAACAAGTCTACAATGCGCAACCTTTTCTTTCCAAACACTCAGTGTTTTCTGTCGTGTGTATAATGCGGTGGTCCATTTGTTATTTATCTATATTTATATACATATCTATACGGTGTTTTTAATGACTCTCATAAGAATATTGACTGAGCGAAAATTGCAAGGAGCCCAACACAACATATCAAGTAGGAGAAGAAGAAGAAACATGGTGTTCAACTCTGTTCTTGGGACCTTCATAGTGTGAATAATTGCGTGTGATTCTGCATTATCAGTGTAATTTCACGATCATAAGTGTTGTGACTGGGTCATTGCCTACGCGATATTTAAGGCCGGGAAATACAGCACACTAGACTCGGCCTCGAGATACTTCCGACTACCGCCACTAGAGTTCTCTTTGCTGAGCTGTCTCGCCCGCTCATTGCAATACGTTTGAATATGAAAAACTATAAAAATTCATTAAAACTAGTAATTTCAGAAGGCAGTAAACATATATGAGATAAAAGGTAGACCAAGAGCAATTGTTTGACTTATTTTCTAGAACGTATTTCTTACACTATGCTTAAACAAAATAACTAATTCAAGAAAGAAGCAGGGAAATGTGATAGCGAGTTTGTCATTTCTTACCGATTCCTTTAATTGTGCCTCAGAGTATCCGATAAAGGGATCGAGATGCGGTCATAAATAACTTTGGGTTTATTCGCCCTTTCACCAGTTATCAGCGATCCAATCTTTTCCTCCGCATATCTGATGTTTTGACATTCGTATTGAAGCCGCTGTGTGGTGAGCGATGTTATACCCGTTTCTCCATTAGAAAATCCTGTGTAATTTTTAGCGTCTTCTGATACGGTAGAGTTAGGCAGTGTGAGGATCACAGAAATCTGTAACTGGTAAGTTCTTTCGTATGCTAGAGGACGCAAATATTTAGCATCGTTTGTCCGTATTTCACTTTTTTCTTCATGTAAAATTAAATTTGTGTCCGCCTCTGTGGTGTAGTGGTTAGTGTGATTAGCTGTCATCCCCGGAGGTCCGGGTTCGATTCCCGTCCCTGCCACGAAATTTGAAGAGTGGTACGAGGGCTGGAACGGGGTCCACTCAGCTTTGGGAGGTCAGTTGAGTAGAGGTGGGTTCGATTTCCACCTCAGCCATCCTCAAGTGATTTTCCGTGGTTCCCCACTTCTCCTCCAGCAAATACAAGGGATGGTACCTAACTTCAGGCCACTGCCGTTTCCTTCCCTCTTCCTTGCCTATCCTTTCCAATCTTCCCATCCCTCCACAAGCCTCCTGTTTAGCATAGCAGGTGAGGGTCCTGGGCGAGGTACTGGTAATCCTCCCCAGTTGTATCCCCCGACTCAAAGTCCAGCGCTCCAGGACACTGCCCTTGAGGAGGTAGACGTGGGATTCCTAGCTGAGTCCGAGGGAAGAAACGACCCTGGAGCGTAAACGGATGAAGAAAGGAGAAGAAAATGACAAATTTTAGCATTCTTTTCGATTTGGTTTGCTTTTTGGTCAAGTTCAGATACCTTAAAACTTTTTTCTGATTTCATTACCCGTATCCTACTTCACAATTTACAGACTGTTTTCTATAATCTGGTATTTAATTTTCTCATCTGTATATTTTTAGGTTTAACCGAGATACACGTAGCCTTTCCTTGATATAGAAACGAGACTTGTACTCATTTTTCGTTTGTGGGTGACGTGTGAAGGTATGGTATGTTCATCGTTATCTGAATCGGGAGTTTTACTAAATTTTGATGGCAATACATCATTTTTGGGAGCTGGACGCTTCCTGCGTTTGACATTTTCTTGTTTGTGAAAAGGATATACAATGAGAACAGATGGAATTTTGATTAATGTGCTACTGAAATCTGTTTTATGAGAAATGGTTCCATTTCTCCCTGAAACCGCTTGGTGTTATCTGAAATACATAGAGGTACACAACAGTGCACCTTCTTCTCAACCTCACAGACACTCATCGACAGAAACAATAATCACAATAAATTGCACAAAATCAACACAGCATCACAATTGCTCCGCATATCACAACGTTAAAGTCCGCCAAGAACAGAACGGAATCCTGACATCTAGCGGCCAAACTGTGAACACGGTCGGGGTCGCGTTTCCAGTGACAAATTAGTTGCTATGTCCCGGCCTTGTATATCTCGTAGGCAACGACTGGGTGAAATAATAGAGCCCATAACTTCTTCAACAAGGACAACAATCTTTGATTGGATGCAGATCGAGCGGGCAGTGGTGAAACCATAACTGAAACTGAGTGTGAACTGACTGGCAATCTAACCTTTACGTGATTGGTAGTCAAGTTTGTACGATCGTTTTGTACCACCCCATGTTAAATAAATATGAGTATTTTATATCGTGACAGACCTTATATATAAGAAATTCTTAAGATGTGAAGTGTGGAGTAACCTGATTCTCGACTAATCTTTTCCTCTGGTGAGCAAAGGAATGATGGAATAAGATGTAAACATAACCTCACTGTGTTGATGACAACTTCTTGCGTTGAACATTACTTGAATAACGAAAATTATCTATTTCATTGTGAATAATTTTCGTTTTCTTGGAGTGGTTATCACACAGATGAGGACCAAAAGCTTTATATTGTTCCTGGTATGTGTAGTGGTTACTACTGTGTTCCTTATCGGATTTGGCAATCAGCGACCTTCTATTGAAACAATAGTGACCGAGACTCACAAACAACTGAATAATTTGAAGACCTTCAAGGTAAATTTAATATTGTTCTACCTCAATTAATTTTGATTATTTGAAATTTCGTTGTACTTAGTATTGATTCGGTTGCAAGATGTCTATTGTGAAGTGATACGTTTTCTTGACCTGTTTTAGGAGGATTTGTATAATGCCCAGGAAAAACGCTTGGTGGCTGATTCAAAGTACCTTAAACGTCTGGGGTTCACGCAGCATCCTCGGCTGTACCCACATTCTGTATGGAAGAATACTACACTCCCTGTTGTTATAACTTATGTGAGTGTTTTATATTAATGATAATTAGAGGGATGTTATCCAGTCTGTTAAGACTGGGTAGAAGTCTAGTATGATGTTGCAGCCTCTTAATACATTTATCAAGTCTTTTGCATTGCCAGTGCTTTTTTTTTTTACGTCGCACCGACACAGATATGTCTTACGGCGACGATGCCAGTGCATTTTGTCAAGTGTCTGTACATATACTTTTATTTCTTTATTGTATGTTAATGGTTTCTAGGAGGTATTAAAACGCTTATAGAAGAGGCAGTGCAAGATCATATATAAATTATTGTATATTGTTAATTAGTCTCAAACCTCAAAACAGTGTTTAAACAATTTGTTACCGAGCAAGAGGCTGTGCGGTTAGGGTCGCTCGAGTGTGAGCTTACAATCAGGAGATAGTGGGTTTGAACCCCACTCTCGGCAGCCCTGAAGATGACTTTGAGTGGTTTTTCATTTCCACGCCTTAATTAAGGCCACGACTGTTTAATTCCCACTACTAGCCCTTTCCTATCACATCGTTGCCATAAGACCTATCTGTGTCAGTGTAATGTAAAGCAAATAGTAAAAAACAGTTTGTTGTGGCACATTTTTATAAACTCGTGTGTTTTGTATTAATTGTCATAAGTTTACATATATTGATAATAATTTGACTTTCAGTAGAATTCAGGATGTTGAAAGAATCTTGAAGAATTGGCGTATTTTTAACATAAATCTTTATTTACCTTTGCTGGTGAGCACTTAATGACTAGTTGTCCTGTCAGTAGAATGGAGTTATTCATAATCCTACTCAAAAGTATATGTCATAAGTTTGTTACGTTGGTGTTGAAGGATAGGTTTTAAGCACATGTGGCATTACATTTTACATTAAACTTCACTCCATGATTTAACTAAGCCTGTGTCAGTTATTGTGTACATACATGTTATGATCAAACACTTTTAAGCCATTAATTGCAGTCAGCCTCATCATTTTTGAGGTACCGGTAGATCATGTTATCATTCTCAAGATCGTTTAAGCTGCTGGAAATACCTTGATAATACATATGCTATGTGATTTATGTCTCTTTAAGTACAGTAAGTCTTAAGAGGTATCAGATTCCCAAATGTCATTCTTATTTAATTACACTGTTATTCTGGACTATTGAACAATACTCAATAATGCTCAGTATGGAAGTAAAGTGCACTCTTAGCTCATTGGGATGGGTACATCTCCTTGTGAACTGCATGAACCCATTCTGTAAACTGTGGCAAGAAATACAGTGTTGCATTAGATTTTAATCGGCTTAGGTATTGGTTTTTGCCAGCTATTACATTGACCGGGATGGAAATCTTTACATCCAAGAGAATACTAGAAATACAGTCTGATGATGCTCACATCATCATGTTTCTGTATATTTTTTACAACATTATTGTAATATTTTGGGCATTAATTCTGCCATTCTTTACATGTATCTCATAGCCATGTGCACCCATAACTTCTTGAGCACTTCTAGTAGTCCCTTAATGGTCATGTCTTATGAAACATATTTTTCATGTTCTTCCAAAAATTCAGGTCAAGTGAATTTCCTCACCATTCAAATCATAGCCTATATCACATTTGTTGTGTGGCAGAGGTACCATAATGCATGACATAGTGACACTGATGAATATGCCAGAAATTCAGCAAATATCTTCCAAAACTTCAAGGTGGCCACTTCCATTCATGAAAACATTCTATGGGAGGAAGTATAGCCCTCCCCTACCATAAATGCTACTAAATGTACCCCACACCATTACACTATCAGGATGTTAACAGTCTCCTTGGGTCATACTGCAAATCTTTAATTGGCCTTCGTATCACTCTTGCCTGTTGGCTGACAAGCCTAAAAGTGCTTTCATCGTAAAACATTTTCTTCCGCCAATCGCCTGTGATGTCCAGTGCTTATACTCTAGGCTATGTCCTGCAGAAATGTATCCTTTTCTTCTTCATCATCTCGGTGAGAAATGGTTTATTGGCAGCGTACCTAATCTTTCTGTAGCCGATACTGAATTACCCAGATCGACTCATCCTGGAGTAAATCTGGATACATTTTTTTTTTTTTTACTCTGCAGCTGTAACCTGTGGTTTGACTGTCACTTCATGTTTTAAAAGGATATCTGTCTGCATTATAGTTTTTCTTTCCACCCTGAGCCTAGTTTTTGGTTGAGTGTTATGCCGAGTGGCTTGTTTTAAGTCATAATAGCCTGCCGTGAAACTTTTAAACCTGTGGTTACACAAATGACAGCACTGTGGCCACTGTAAATCTGTTAGAACACTGTATCATTTAAGAATGTTCTCCAGCTAGATCCAGTTCTTACTTGCCAATATGGTCAAAATCAGAATGAGAATTATTGGAAATAATGTACATACTTCCGTTTTTGTGAGGTTCTCAAAGAAATTCATTTTACGCGTAGGCCCTACTTGTGTTGTCAGACTCTACATAACTTACATCCTCACCTTTATCTACCCAATTAACAATTTCTGTGCAAGTGTACTGCTAATAGCTCCTTGACAGATCTAGAAAGAAAACAGCTTGAGGCCAAATGGGTAGAAAAAATGTTCATAGTTAATGCATAATTTACCTTTATCTACTTTTGAAACAAAAAGCTACCATCTCTGTGCTTTGTATCAAACTGTAGTAAATTCCGTCTGCATAAAATGTGAAGCACTGTACTGACACTGTAGTGTTCTGCAATACTGATCATCAAAAAAAAATAATTAAGGCTTTCTTATCACAGAGCTGTGTAGTTTGGGTCACACAGCTGTGAGTTTGCATCCGGGAGATAGTGGGTACGAACCCCACTGTTGGCAGCTCTGAAGATGTTTCTCTGTGGTTTCCCATTTTCACATCATGCTGGGGCTGTACCATAATTAAGGCCATAGCTGCTTCCTTTCCACTCCTAGCCCTTTCCTTTTCCATCATCGCCGTAAGACCTGTCTGTGTTGGTGCGACGAAAAGCAATTTGTTTGACTTTCTCATCACTATCTTATCACACTCAACACATCTTCAATGATGCGTGTTTCTGAAAATCGACTTGCATATTTCCTTATACTTTTTTTTACCCCTCACTATTAATAATAGTTGAACTTTCATTTGTCTTTCAGGTTCACAATTTTGAGTCATTTTCTCACCTGTAGTTGGGAATTAACCTTGATAACTCAAATTATTCCTCACTGTATTGGTGAATATGTTCTTCTTCTAAATATGTTCTCCAGCAGGAAAATTGTTATAATCTCTTTGAGAACAGTATTAGATGATCAACAGTTGTCTTAACAGTTGCAGTGTCTCATTTTCTGGAACAGAATATAAGTTCACTTCTGAACCATGGTATCATCCGAATCTTTTTAGTGTTTTCCTTTATCATTGGCGGATGAGCTTGCATCCGGGAGGTAGTGGGTTGAAATCCCACTGTCGGCAACCCTGAAGATGGTTTTCCGTTGTTTCCCCATTTTCATACCTGGCAAATGCTGAGGCTGTACCTTAATTAAGGCCATGGCCGCTTCCTTCCCACTCCTAGGCCTTTTCTATCCGTAAAGGCAATTGTAAAAAAATCAAAAATCATTGGTAAATATTTCACATACTTGGATCACAGTGGTTTTGTTTGGTATAAAGCTGAATGGTCAGAGTAGCTTCAGAGGTCCCCATGGGTTTGACTTCCAGTTTGGTGAGCGGTCGTGAATAGTTTATTTCTCTGACTCGGGAACTAGGTGTTTGTGGTCGTCTCGGTAGGCCTACATGTCGCTTCGTACACTCCAACACGCTGCAATACTGACCACCAGGGTGTAAAAAATCAAAATCAATTATTTTTTTATTTAAATAAGATTTTTCTTAATTTTACACTTTTACTAATTATTTAATATTATTTTCAGATTGGTGTATGCTTCATTGTTTATAAAGAACCTACCTATGATGAATAATGGAGGATCAATCTTAATTCTGTGTTTTAATATTATTTTCAATTGTATTATACAGGGCGCCAGGAAATGTTCTCCACAGCGCCTACGCGCCGCTGTGCGAGGCTGCATCAGCAGTTAAGTTGGCAGCATGGCTGCTGCCGCATGTATAAATAAATAAAAAAACAGCAAACTTTGTACTCACCACAGCAATTCGTAACAGATGCTGGAAGTGTTACCCTTGTGTTCGAAGACAGACTTCAACACGTCTGCACATATTGTCGAAGACTTTCACTAAAGTTTCTTGTGTAATGGACTGATTTACTTGGACTTCACAGCATTATATCGGAAATTTCATCAAGTTTTTTGTCTGTTAAAAGCGTAGGCCTGCCTGTTCCCGGTACATCGTGGATTGAGCTGGTCACACGAAATTTACTTATCAAATCCCGAATGGTATCCCGGTTTGGACACTTTGAATTAGGAAACTGTGCTTGAAATTTTAGTTTAACATTTTCTGTAAACTGATCGCCTTAGCGAAAAATGTATTCCACCAAAAAAACTCTCTTCAGTAGTAAACATTACCACCTGTATTCTGTTGCACTATTTCAATAATCTATCTGAACGTTCACTCACTGCAATACACACTGACAATTTCGACAGCCCACAGCTAACACGTGTGGCTTTTCCTGTACTGCTGCCCTGTTGACCTTGGCCTGTCGGCTAACAAGCGAGGTTGACAGATGTGACACCGTGCTGCCAACTAAACTGCTCGTGCTACCTAACCCAGCAGCACGCAGCAGCACTGCGTAGAACATTTCCTGGCGCCCGATATTACAACATATTTTAAAACCAGATTTTTTCACCCATGACGTATTCTTTTAAATAAAAACACAGACTGGAAACTTTGTTTACACCAAGCCTGTTTCTAAACTAGTTCATTTTCAGTCACATGTATAGTTTCTTTATTGAAGTGCTTCAACAAAAAACACAAGCTTGGAAGCTTTGTCTACACTAAGTCTGTTTCTAAACTTCGAATGAGCATCACCAAACATAGAAAACACATGTTCTATACCAGTGTTGAGAGTTGCAAAACTTTGTCTATTACCAACTTGCCAATGAAATTTTCTTCAGATTTCCACCACTGCAAAGCAGACACAATTTGCACCACTTCATTGGTGAACATCGTTGGAATGAGTTCAGATTTTACTTGATATTTCACAAGTATTGATAGAAATTAAGTTCCCACATACTTTTCCTGGGCAAATTGAAATGCATTATCGTCCTTGGATGGTTGTAAAACATATCCTGAGTAGTTTAATTCTGGATGAACAACTAAAGCTAGAAAAATGTAGTGCATCCAATGTTTGATTATAACATTTTTCAATTTTCTTAGTTATTTGTGTATTAGTTCCATATTTCCTGAACACTTGTAATTTCTCCAAGTTATATTTTGGTTTTTTGTCACACTTTAACTGCTTGCAGAATGGTACAGTCACTTCTCTGGGTTACATCAAGAATCATTGCTATTGGCTTCAACACATTTAAAACGTCTCTGTTTCAAGAGACAACATATTCCATCAAACTTCTTGAGGCAAGATTAATGACTGTCCTCCTTCATTGGCAAAATGATTATTGTGGAAGTATTTCACAATTTCTACTACATGTTCCTTTATGTTTGAGGTGTCCTTGGTTAGATCCTGGGAGAGAAGATTCAAAATATGAGCAGAGCAGGCATATGCAATTATATCAGTCTCTTCCCTTTCTTTGAGAACATTCCTCATTTTTGTCAAATTACTTGTATTGTCCGTAATGAAGCTTCTCACGTACACTTCAAATTGCTCTCACAACTTTTCACTGAATTTATTGCAAGTTCAGTTAATTACAAACTATCCAGTTCATTGCCGTATCAATCATGTAATCTAATCAATATAAGAAAATATTTCCACATAATCGATACTTTCTTTTATTTTGCCTTTGGCAATGACATGTTTTGATCATCATCAGCTGCATATACAAAAGCATAGATAAAACAGGATAAAGCAAAAAAACTAATGTTAGTAAAGGAAATCAAGGAAATCTGGGAGAAGGAGACAATCCCAGAAGAATGGAAAACAGCACTTATCCATCCGCTGCATAAGAAAGGGGACAAGCAGAATGTCAACAACTATAGGGGCATGTCCATCCTCCCGATTGCCTATAAAATTCTCTCAGAACTGCTTCTTAATAGAATAGAAGCGAATCTGGACCAACAACTAGGGGAATACCAAGCAGGGTTTAGGAAAGGCCGCTCCTATATCAAACAAATATTCAACCTGAAGTCAATACTCTGCCACAGAATGTTGAGTGGTAAGAAAATTGTGGTGTCATTTATAGACTTCAAAAAAGCCTTCGATTCGGTGGACAGAGAGACTTTGGATAAGATCATTAGGGAATTTGGAGTCAAAACCAAACTAGCAAATATAATCAAAGAGACCCTAACAGGCACAACCTCCAAGGTAAAATTCTTCGGGCATCTCTCACAATCATTTGAAATCAAGACAGGCGTGAGGCAAGGGGATGGACTATCCCCACTCCTATTCAACTGTGTCCTAGAAAAGATAGTGAGAATATGGAACTCAGAATTTGAACATCAAGGGATAATCCCGATCTGTCTAGGGAGAAAATCAGGTGGGATTAAAGTCAACTGCTTGGCTTTTGCTGACGACTTTGCTATACTATCAGTAAGTCCGGAGGTTGCAACCATCCAGATTAACCTCTTGAAAAGAATTGCTAGCCAAGCAGGACTGAGGATCTCAGCAGAAAAGACCAAATTCATGACGAACATCAAAGATGGACCAAAATTCCTGGAAACAGAGATAGGACGGATAGAAAGGGTCAAGAAGTTCAAGTACCTTGGTGAGACGATACAGGAGAATGGACTAGAAAAGCTGCAGTGGAAGATCGGATCTCAAAAATGGAGAGAGCATATGGCTTGACAAAAAACATCTACAATAAGAAGTGCTTACCTTGGAATTCCAATTTAAAACATTACAACACCGTGGTCAAAACAGAATGCCTGTATGCCAGTGAATGCCTGTCCACGAACTACAAGCTGGAGAAGCTAGAGGTCCTGGAAAGAAGAATCCTCAGAAAAATTATGGGAGCTGTCCAAACTGAAAGCGGATGGAAACTTCGGAGCAACAAAGAAGTTTACCAGAAGGTGGAAAGAATATCAGAGACCATGAAGAAAAGGAGGCTGGCGTTTCTTGGACACCTATACAGAATGAACACAAACAGACTTACCAAACAGATATTTGATTACTTCTGGAGAAAAAAGACCACTACAGCATGGATTAAGGAAACGAAGGATATGGAAAGGTTAAGCATCTTGGAAGACCAGCTGTTAGAAAGGAATACGTTTAGGAACACACTAAAGAATTTGAAAGGTGTTCAAGCCGCAGGAAGAACTAGGAAGACCAGAAGAGCCTGGACAGATGAACAACGGAAGCAGGCCAGCGAACGCATGAAGGAATATTGGACACAGAGAAAACTCCGCACGAAGAGAAAGAAATGAAGTTGTAGTGTGATTCTTAGTGGTCCATTCGCTTGTAAAAAAAAAAAAAAAAAAAGACGTATGGGATGGTGGGGCAGTTGTTAAGGACGTTAAACTTGAATTAAAATACTATCTATGAGCTAAAATGTCTTTGGTATCACTTTAGGTCCTGAAGGCTTAATAAAATCACTTGTTGTTTAAAAATCTAAAAAAAATGGTGTTGTGATCCTGAAGAAATGTTTTTTTGCTGAAATATGCTTCTTCTTTACTAGACTTCTAGTTTTCTTCTTCGTCACTTTGTACTGTACTAAAAAGGCTGATCCTCTTGTTTATCCTTTTCTAAGTGGAAAGGGTGTATCCACTGTTGGTTGAATTAAGAAGTGTATTCGTAAACATATCAGGTTGGATAGCTTGTTGTACGATCTGTAACCGGCAAAAATAAATATGCGTCTATTAGTTGAAATTGCCTGGGGAAGTGTTGTCTAAGGAAATTATTTAGAATAATGTAAATTGATTGAGAAATTTTGAACTTACCCCTGTCCAATTCACTTCCTTTACTTCCCGTAATTACGGGTATGGGTCGATTCTACTGTCCGCGACCTTGTATAATAGCGGTGTGATGTGATTTGTATGCTAGCTTAATTCGGAGGGGGGAGGGGAAGCGAGGACGTGTCGTCATTTGTTGTTTCTCGCGAGGAGGTGGCTTCTGTCTGTGACGTAGGGCCCTTGTGCTTGCTTGTTACAATTGCTGGTCGTGTTTGATTCCTACCTAATGAATCCATGTATCTCAATATATGTTCGTATAAGGGATTTCTTTGTCCATTCATCTCATTTAGGTTCTTGTCCTTATTAATTAACTTATCCAGAAAAATGTGAATATTTTCTAAACTATTCATCAGTCTACCTTTATTCATTTAAAAGTTTAATGTCCTTAACAACCGCCCCCCCCCCCTGTCGCACACTACTTCCCCCCCTTCCAACCCATACGTCCTTTACTAACATTAGTTCTTAAAATCAACAAAGATTTAACTATATGATTGCTTTATGCTGTTTTATCTATGCATTTGTGTATGCAGCTGATGATGATGGTAAAGTGATCGAAACATGTCATTGCCAAAGGCAAAATAAAATAAAGGTATTGGTTAGGTTTAAGTATTTTCTTATATTGATTAGTTCGGTTAAGCCGCACGTGTGCGTGTGTGGAGGGGTTGCCCAGGGCCCTGTTTCATAAAACATCTTTCACTAGTATTATTAGTGTATGTGTATACTCAGTCTTCAGCCCTAAGGCTGGTTGGATCCTCAGCAGCTCTGCCATCAGCTGTCATAGATGGCCTAGGCATCACTGAAGAGGCGTACTAGGGAAATGAGGAGTGAGGTAGTTTCCCGTTGCTTTCCTCACTGAGCCAGAAGTTGCTATTACATATCAGTCTGCCAAGCCCACTAAAATGCATGCACCAACTGACCCTATGAGCAACATTTTCACACCATTCATTGCAGGGACTGGCTGCAGAAGGAATGGTATTACTAGCATCGCTCATACCTCAGTCACTTTCATATTGTCAAAGCCAAGGATAAGACAGAGACAGATCAATGAAAGTAACAAAATTGCTCTAGCCCATACCAGGAGACATAGTGCACTGTAAACACTAGGTCCTGCCAGCAAAGGCATAATATTATTAGTAAGAAACCAAAAATATTAACCAATAATATTAGTAAATTGTTTCATGGATTTATTAGCTAATAATAATTAGTAAATTGTTTCATAGACAACATGACTAATAAAAGTTACTCATATTATTGGGATTATTTCCTTGAGTGTATTTTGACTCATAATCCATATTCTTCCCCTGCGAAACATGTGACCTTGCCGCGGTGGGGAGGCTTGCATGTCCCAATGAAAACGGGTAGCCAAGCTGCAGGGGCAACCATATCGGTTGGGTATCTGTCGAGAGACCAAACTAATGAATGGTTCATCGAAAGGGGCGGGGTGGGGGGGGTAGCAGCCTATCGGAAATCAAGGGCGGCAGTCTAGATAATTGACTGATATGGCTTAGTAGGTAATAATACTCAATATGGCTTAGCTGTGTTGATACTGCTACATAGCTGAAAGCAACGGGAAACTACAGCCGTTACTAACTCCCGAGGACATGCAGTTCTCTCTGTATGATGCACTGATGATGGCTTCCTCCGGGTAGAATATTCTGGAGGTAAAATAGTCCCCAATTCCGGTCTCTGTGTGGGGACTACAGGGGAGGGGGCAATCATCAGAAAGACAGATACCGACATTCTGCAAGTCGGAGCGTGGAATGTTAGAAGTTTGAATTGTTGTGGTAGATTAGAGAATCTGAAAAAGGAGATGGATAGACTAAAGTTAGATGTAGTTGGCATAAGCGAAGTACGTTAGCAGGACGAGCAGAATTTTTGGTCAGGTAACTACAGAATTATTAACCCAAAATCAAACAGGGGAAATGCGGGAGTTAGTTTACTAATGAATAAGAAAATAGGGCAGCAGGTAGGCTACTATGACCAGCATAGTAAAATGATTATTTTTGTCAAGATAGGCACCAAACCAATGCTCACCACAATAGTGCAGGTCTATATGCCTACTAGCTTAGCAGATGATAACGAAATCGAAAGAATAAGTTATATGAAGAGATAGAAAATTGAATACAATATCGTCCCTACTCTGGCAAACTAACGAATCTGCAAATTGTCAAAAGCTTAGGAGAGCTGAAAGAAGTTGTGATTGCTCATGTCAGATCAATGTTTATATTTAATGGTTGGTTTTATGTGTTAGGCATACAGAGCGAGCTGCAGATGTGAGACTTTGACAGAGGGTAGTCAATATATAAATAATAAAATATAGACCAAAACTTGAGAACTACAGATTCCCTAGTTTGTCACTTTCGCTAGTTTGCCAGAGTGAGGACGATATGTAAAAGGTGACGAGAATCTAATTGTGAAGGGAGACTGGAATGCAGTGGTAGGCCAAGGAAGAGAAGGTAATACAGTAGGAGATTTTGGATTGGGGCAAAGGAATGAAAGAGCAAGTTGACTGATTGAAGTCTGCACCAGTCGTAATTTAGTCTTTGCTAATACTTGGTTCAAACACCACCAACGATGACTGTATACGTGGACGAGACCTGGAAACACTGGAAGGTATCGAATAGACTTCATTATGATCGGGCAGAGATTTAGAAACCAGGTGCTGGTTTGCAAAACTTCCCCACGAGCGGGCGTAGACTCCGACCTCAACTTGTTGGTCATGAAATGTCATTTGAAGTTGAAGAAATTGGAGAAAGGAAAGAATACAAGGAGATAGTATCTAAACAAATTGAGAGAAAAGGGAGTGAGGAACTGTTTCAAGGAACATGTTGCACAAGGACTAAATGAAAAGGCTGAAGGAAACACAATGGAGGAAGAATGGACAGTCATGAAGAATGAGATCAGTAAGGCTGCTGAAGAAATGTTAGGAAGAAAAGAAAGATTAACTAAGAATCAACGGATAACTAAGGAGATATTAGACCTGATTGATGAACAACGAAAATACAAGAATGCAAAAAATGAAGAGGACAGAAAGGAATACATGCGATTAAAGAATGGAGTGGATAGAAAGTGCAAGACAGCTAAGGAAGAATGGTTGAAGGAGAAGTGCAATGATGTTGAAGGTTGTATGGTCCTAGGAAAGGTAAATGATGCTGCATACAGGAAAATCAAGGAAACTTTTGGTGATAGGAATACTGGGTGTATGAACATTAAGAGCTCTGATGGAACCACTTCCAGGGAACGAAGACAAGGCAGAAAGATGGCAGGAACATATCCAACAGTTGTATCAAGGTAAAGATGTAGATGATATGGTTCTGGAACAAGAAGAGGCTGTTGATGCTCATCAAATGCGAGACTCAGTTTTGAGGTCAGAATTTGAGAGACCTGCATAGGAACAAGGCACCGGCAATTGATGACATTCCCTCTGAATTACTGACTGCCTTAGGAGAAACGAGCATGGTGAGGTTATTCCATTTAGTGTATAATATGTATGAGACAGGAGAAGTACCATCCGATTTTTGTCAGAATGTTCTTATACCTATTCGCAAGAAAGCCAGTGCTGACAAGTGTGAAAACTACCGCAACATTAGTTTAGTATCTCGCCTGCAAAATTTTAACACACATTATTTACAGAAAAATGGAAAGGCAAGTTGAAACTGAGTTGGGAGAAGATCAATTTGGCTTCAGAAGAAATGTGGGAACGTGAAGCAATCCTCACTTTACGTCTGATCTTAGAGGATCGAATTAAGGACAAGCCCACATACATGGCATTCGTAGATCTTGAAAAGGCATTTGGTAATGTTGATTGGATCTAGCAGATTCTGAAGGTGATCACGATCAGGTACTGAGAATGAAGAATTATCTACAGTCTGTGAAAAAGGAGCAGCAATCCAGGAAGGAGTAAGGTAAGGCTGCAGTTTGTCTCCTCTCCTTTTCAGTGTTTACATAGAATGGGCAGTAAAGGAAATCAAAGAGGAATTTTGGAAGGGAATCACAATCCAAGGTGATGAAATCAGAACCCTGAGATTTGCTGATAATATTGTTATTTTATCTCATACTAAAGAAGATCTCAAGAAATTGTTGAATGGGGTTGAACAGAGTTTGGGTAAGGAGTACAGGATGAAAATAAGTAAGTCCAAAACAAAAGTGATGGAGTGCATGCAGGAAAAGTTAGATTCGGAAATGAAGTCTTAAAGGAAGTAGATGAATATTGTTACTTGGGTAGTAAAATAACCAATGATGGCAGAAGTAAGGAGGACATAAAATGCAGACTAGGACAAGCAAGGAAGGCCTTTCTTAAGAAAAGAAATTTGCTCACCTGAAACTTTGATACAGGAATCAGAAAGACGTTTTTGAAGACTGGAGTGTGGCATTGTATGGAAGTGTACATGGACTAGCTCAGAAAGAAAGAGAATAGAAGCTTTTGAAATATTGTGTTACATAAGAATGCTGAAGGTGAGATGGGAATGAAGAGATACTGAATCAAATTCGTGGGAGAAGATTGATTTGGCTAAATTTGACCAAAAGAAGAGATAGAATGATAGGACACATCGTAAGACACCTAGGAATTGTGGAGTTGGTTTTTTGAGGGAAGTGTAGGCAGTAAGAACGGTAAGGGTGGACCAAGGTATGAATTTGCCAAGCAGATGTAGGATGTAGCAGTTACGTAGAAATGAAAAGTTTGGCACAGGATAGGGTGGCATGGAGGCTGCAACAAACCAGTGGTGGCTCAAACAGCAGCAACAACAAATATTCATATTAGTGCAATTAAAGTGAGTGGTAATTGAATATTTTGGCATAAAATCGTGAAGATCAGCGGAATGGTCGACTCTGATTCAAATAATGATGAGGAGTGAGTGCAGGTATTTACCGTTCAATAAAGTTAGGCCAAAAACAGCCTGTACTGGTTTGTAACAAACAAATGAATACAATTAGATATTCAGGTTAGATTACAGAACTTTTAAGTAGTGGATTGGTAATAGAACGTTCCACTGCAAGGAATGAAGCATAACCTCAAAACATCAGCTTCACATTGCAGTCCAGAGGTTCGTAGTGATGCACAGTATCATTGTGTTTCCTTAGTGCAGTTCTGCTTGGAGACTCCTGTTATCCTTCTATACCACCAATAAACCACGATTTTGCTAGTCCATCTCAACAGAGATTTTTAAGAGCAAGAGGAAAAAGAACAAGGAAGGTTATAGTGTGCAATAAACTGCGAAGAGTTGACGATTTAATTCAATCACTTTCCACAAAGTAACTTTCATCTCTCATATTATTTTCACTTCTTTTATCCATTCTCATATGTATCAAAGTCACAACAACGAAAATATCAAGTGAGCCAATCAAACATATGTAGTCAAGTAATAGCCTACTGCTAGGAACAAACACAAACCAAGAACATACGTAACAAACCGATTCTAACCTCCATGTGTATCAGTTGATTAATGAATTAATATTATGAGTGAAGACATGTTATTAGTCGTGTGTAAATCTTTATGAAACAGAATTTGGTTAAATAATTATAATTTTTTTGAGTTCTAATATTATTAGTTAGTTTTATGAAACAGGGCTCAGATGTATCACTATGACACACAAAATGGGCTCATTATGCACATTTTACCATCCATCTAATCTCATACAAACTGTATTCTTATCACTTATCTTTCTCACTTTGATAAATTTCTTCAAGAAAGGGTCCAGTTACTGCACAATATGCTGAAAGAGTCTTCCGAATGATTAATGGAGCAGAAGAAACTCTGTGTAGCATAACAGAATTTTGCAATACCGTTATGTAAGTCTGTTTTGTTTTTCACTAGTTCGGACAACAATGTAACTCATCTGACTTTGCTTAATTTTTAGAGATGGTCCCTCAGTGGATAGCTGATTGTAACTAATGATCGCTTTTGCTTTGATGTTGAAGGTGAAAATACTGGATTTGTCTCTGAATTTTTCTCTTCACTGCCAGGTGTTGTAGTATCATTTTTTTTTTCTTGATTATCTTTCATACTTGTATGTTTCTGCAACTTCATTCTAGTAACTAATCCCTGCATTTCTACACCACATGATTGCATTTGGCTTTCATGCCCTTTCCACTTGAAGTGGGAAGTTTTTTAAATTCGCCATGTACTGGTTCAAGTTTTCAGCCTGGATTACTCATTTTAAGTTAACAGCAAATTTCTTGCTACACTTTCACAAGTACAATACAGTTCTCATTAAAAATGAGAGAATTACTACTTAACACTGTCCCAACTGAACTGGGAGACAACCCCCTTCCCCCCATGGCACTACAGCCTTTGAAGGGCCTTGGGCTACCAAGCGACCGCTGCTCAGCCCGAAGGCCTGCAGATTACGAGGTGTCATGTGGTCAGCACGACAAATCCTCTTGGCCGTTATTCTTGGCTTTCTAGACTGGGTCCGCTATCTCACCGTCAGATAGCTCCTCAATTCTAATTACGTAGGCTGAGTGGACCTCGAACCAGCCCTCAGGTCCAGGTAAAACTCCCTGACCTGGCCGGGAATCGAACCTGGGGCCTCTGGGTAAGAGGCAGGCATGCTACCCTTACACCACGGGTCCGGCGAATTGGGAGACAAAGTAAACAAAAAACATGTGAAATGAGTTGGAATGGCCCACTTTTTCTTAAACCATTACAAATATTTTATAATATGTAATGTTATTTCCACATAAACGTTACATGTACATGATCTAATGCCATTTAGCTTCACTTGTCACTTCAAAAAGCCGTTAAATGTTCATTTCTTAATCAATACTCATGCATTAAAGTCAGCCATAGAAACAACCATGGCCACATTATCTTCATGATTATTTATATGTGACTGTATGGCGTATGGCTGTGGCACAGCAGACTGCGTGTGCAGCAGCAATTCAAGTGGCAGTTGGCACCATAGTGAGGCAATGAACTGTTCGAAATCGGTTACTTGAAGGGCAGCTCCGAGCCAGGAGCACTGCAGCCTGCATTCCACTTTACCCAAACCACCAACGTGTGCGACCTTGGAGGATGGAGTGGAGGTCCGTTGTGTTTTCTGATGAAAGCCGGTTTTGCTTTGGTGCCAGAGATGGTCGTGTGTTGGTTAGAATTCAAATACCACTGGACTGAGCCGGAATCAAAACCACTAACTTGACCTCAGAAGGCCAGATAATTACTGTCTGAGCTATTCTGCTCGGCATGTGCATGTGCTGTGATCACTACTCAACTAGCATCATGCCAACCTTACACAACTTTAAAATTAAGACCCTATGTATGTACTGGAATTTTGCCCTGAAAAAGAAAATTTTAATGTTCTAGTGTTTCAAAAGATTGTAAATCATTCATTTTCTCAGAAACTAAGCATTCTGAAGTCATGAAAATTGCATAGTTGCTTCCATTTTAACGAGTCTGAAATTGCTACCTCGTGTTCTTGATTTCTACTCAAAAGGGGAATGTTTAATAATAGGCACCAGGTCAGGAGTAGCATTGGCAAATGTATAAGAGAGTCTGGTAAATTTGGAGTTTATGAGGAAATTCCATGCATTCCTGCTGCAGACTCCAATAAACGCACTGTCGACAGAACATTGGCTTAGTAATTGACCCAGTACCTGAAGAACTGGGCGTTACCTCCCTAGCGTTTCCTGAGGCCACACTGCATTTGTAATAGTTTTAGACTTTTACTGCGATGGGTTCACCATTCCCAAAGGCATTTTAGAGCTACTGTCGGGAGGTCATGACTCTGCTCCTAACATGGAGTACAGACGCTTTCTGAAGCCACCCCTAACCTGGGGACAGACGCTGCTTGATGAGTTCGGTCATCGCTCCACCTGAGAGAACTCATCCAGCCAAAGGCGTTACTGTACCCTAAAGAAATTAAAACTGGCCTTAAATTTTGAATTACCAAAAATATGTAGGAAGATATCTAAAATACTGACTTTTTAACTTCATTCGGAACTGTCTTGGGGACTTCAACTACAAATATTGGAATATAGGAATCGGATATCAAAATCATTGACCCTATGTCAACTGTGGAACAACAATGCAAAAACTGCCAAATATCTTGCCAGTGAAATACTGTATGCTGTCTGTAACTTTTTAAAAATCTAAAATTTAAAATTACAACAATCAGGGCTAAGGATGGTGTGACTGGCAATAATGCCAGAGTGGTATAAAATTGTGGCACATAGGCCGTCTACGTGGACGGTGCCAGCAACGAGCATATTGTTGCAGCTAGCAAACTGTTCAGGCTTGCGATAAAAAAACTCTTAGAAGAGGCTGGAAGCTGATTGACAATGGACCAGGTGCGCCAAAAGATCTGGAATTAAAAGTTACTAGAATCTCCTGCTCACCTGTGTAAGAGCACAGTTGTGGGACCATTTGGTCGAGAGTCATCCAGTCGTGAGTGAAAGTAAAGCAGACTTTCACAAATCCTTCATGAGTTAAGAATTGGATGTGTGTCCATCAGACAGCTAAACGGAGTTGCCAGTTCATTTAAGCAAAAGTTCATTTATCACTGTGTATTAATTTATTAACTTGAATTGTAATTGCTTGTGAATACAGATCAGCACGAAAATATAACTTACAATATTGTCCCCTTCTCTGGGGTCGCTTAGTCGGCGGAGCGAGAGTCCCAAAGGGTGGAACGTTCGCAGGGCCAACTTTACTGTTTCGGGACAGACCTTCAGAATATTTTTATTTGCAGGGCCATCGGTGACTGGATAGGTGACATAACAAGAAGGAAAAAATTGGAACAAAATAACAATAACATTTATTAAAATATAAAACAGTCTGGACAGCGCATAAGAAACAGAAAAAAAACTATTTACATAAATATAATTCAAATCGATTGATTCTGGTTTGCAACATGAATATAAGTCCACATCATGCTCATGGGTTCCATTTGATTCGACCTGTCTTCAATTAAACACCATCCGAAGTCATACTCTAGGTCAGATCTTCCATTTATGGAACTATAACATTGGACCAATCATAATGTTAGCGACAATGTCGTTATGACCAATAGTGCTACATTAGATCATGAAATTACAATATTCCCTTGTGGGAGAAATTTTTACAAATTATTTCTACCTCCTCATAAAAGTTTGGGTAAATTCCCATCAATTAATTCTCATTAAATTACCATGTCCTTCTCTGAAAATATTAATTATTTATTTTCTAGAAATTTCCTTTATCTTATTTTAGAGAATTGTGTAATATTTTACTTCTAAAAAATATTTTTCAATTCTCAGAAAATCCACTTACAAATACTTGGAAAATCCTTCACAATACCATTGGAAATTCTTCGACAAATTTCTTTGGAAATTCTTTGGCAAATTTCCCTTCCTTCATAGATTACGTTCGACTGTATTTAACATTTATACTAATGATCAACCCATAATGGAACATACCAGGCTTTTCATCTATGCCGACGATACTGCAGTGGCTGCCCAAGGAAAGACATTTGAAGAGGTGGAGGAAAAGTTGACTTCTGCACTAGATACTCTTGGCTCTTACTATGAAGGCAATCATCTAAAGCCAAATCCCAACAAGACTCAGGTGTGCGCATTTCACTTAAGGAATAGAGAAGCTCGGCGGGAACTGGACATTATATGGCAAGGCAAACGACTAGAACATTGTCCAACACCTGTGTATCTAGGTGTTACTCTTGACCGAACACTGTCCTTCAAGAAACATTGCCACAACACCAGGCTGAAAGTTAGTTCACGGAACAGTATTTTGAGAAAGCTCACAGCCACCACCTGGGGAGCAAGCCCTCGCGTCCTGAGAACCTCTGCTCTTGCTTTGTGTGTGTCCGCTGCAGAGTACGCTTCACCTGTGTGGAGTGCATCCACTCACACCAAGGAGGTTGACATTGCAATCAACGAGACCGTACGTATCTTGTCGGGATGTCTGAAGCCAACCCCAGTTGACAAACTCTACCCGATTGTTGGAATAGCTCCCCCCGCTATCAGAAGGGCTGTTGCTGCTGATGCAGAGAGGACAAAGCAGACTAATGATTCTCGCCACCCACTGCATGATCACCAGGCTGTAGTCTGTCGACTGAAGTCGAGAAAGACCTTCATCACCAGGACTCAACCACTGGTAGGAACACCTGAGTATAACCGCATCACCAGGTGGAAGAGCATGCTGCCGCCTGATACTCCTGCAAAGGAAGAGCTAGCTCCAGGAAATGACCTGCCCTACCCTATTTGGAGATCACTTAATCGTCTTAGGGTGGGCGTACCTCTTTGCAAGACCAACATGCAAAAATGGGCCATACTTCCAGCTGATGGAGACGCATCCTGCGAGTGTGGTGTAACACAAGATCCGAACCACCTGCTCATTTGTCCCCTACTAGAACATCCCTGCACTACACAGGACCTAATCGAGGCGAACAACAAGGCCATCGGAGTTGCTACATTTTGGAAATGCTGACCGGACACGGAATGATGATGATGACTGACTAATATTCTGTGAATGGATAGAGTGTCATGTAGCGAAACGCACAATCAGCGTAAACTAAAATTCCATTGGACAATAAGCCACATAAGAAAAATCACTAGAAGAAATAACACTTATGGAAACACATGGATAAGCTGTTACACAATAACACATCTCCCCCAATTATTTATCAGCAGATTTTATCACATTGCCGAGGATATCATTATTATTATTATTATTATTATTATGTCTCCCTTCAGAATTAGGTTGAAGACCCTCGCATTATTTGCAGATAATAGTAAAGCCTCACCATGACCTGTGATAAATGACAAAAATAGGATGAATAAAAACATCGAAGAAATAATCACCACCATCAGTTAGGGATACTTCGAAGAATGCACTCATAACCTCAGGGAAAGAGAAAGATAATTGTCGAGTCTTACTTTACATAACATAAGTTGTTGAGCGAAAGTTTATTATTATTCCTTGAATAATGAATTATATCACCATAAATCACCATATCCTCACGACTAACATGTACCCTAGTGGTCCCATGTTGTCTAATATCATAATAAAAATTCATCATCACAATTGCCGCTCACATTTAATTCTCAACAACCATTTTAAATTGTTCTGACATTATTATTATTATTATTATTATTATTATTATTATTATTATTATTATTATTATTATATCCCTGATTATTACTCCTAAAAGCATCTTCTTGATGAGCTGCCTACTGTCCACAGCTATCACCTTCCCTTCTAAGATCAGTCTTACTTCACAAATCATTTCTTTATCAAAGCTTCGATTTAATTATTATTTTAACATAATCCAATTAATTACATCCTTATCGTCATGATTTTTATGAAGTCGCACATTATTATTCTTCTTATTATTATGCTTATTATTAGGCTTCATTCCCCCGTAATTCGTTTCAAAGACCTTAATTACTCGTAACCTCGTGACATTCACTAACTGGGGTTTATCAATCATTGAATCAACACAGCAGTATTCCAAGAATATGCACAAAATGAAACTAATAAATCAATGAATCCATGACTACTCTACCATCACCACCACTTAAATACTACATCTCTAACTAATCTACATTTCATTAAATAAGAATACAATCCAATTAGCAATCTACTGAAAGGGAAGAAACTGTAACAAGAGTACTTATTATTCTGATGTAAATCTCTGGCGTCTTGAATGTAGCTGTAGATGTCGGTTCCTCTGGATTATGGTGGATTGTTGATGAACAAATTCATCGTGCTGGCTCGCACACGTTGGCTTAACACATCAGGATTCTTGTGAAGTCAAATAGCGTAGAATCACTCCAGCGGTGTTTTAGAGTTCCCCAGGATTTCCTTCTTGGTCGCTCCATGACGACGGCTGATCTTTGTGGAAGTTGCTGAAACTAAAATTTATTATAAAAAATTGATCCACACTCGTAGATTAACAGTTTGCCTTACAGTACTTAACTGGCGCAATGATGTACACTTTGGTTCAACCCTACAGAAAGCTCCAAATCTTGAGCGCATTTCTCAGTTTTCAGCACATCGTTGAGTTGTCGGAATCTTGAATAATCTACTGTATTACTGAGAAACGATGTTCCTCGGCCAGGTTTGTTCTCGAAGATTCTATTTCAGTGATAATCTTCCCTAGTAATTCATACTAGAACTTTCCACAAATTTCTGCGGCAAAGCTTGGCGTAATGTGTGTTCTGAGTGTCAGTGGTTTGGAAAGTTCCACCCAGGAAAATGTGAGGCAATAATATATCGCACTAGACTGAATCGTCTATACGGAAAATTAAATTAGCACTCTTAAATATCATAGTCGTCGTGCAGTATTAGATTGTAGTCAGTTAAAACCACACTGTTCGCTTTCTCCACTGGAACTGTACTGTTTGACGTCTCCTCTAAAACTCTACTGTTCGCTGTCTCTCTTCTGAAAGCACACTGTTCGACGTCTTTCTAGAATGATTCTCCGACCATCCGACATCTTCACTAATTTTCATTTGTCGTCAGCTATTCTGCGACGTGATTCGTTCTTCATATTTGGAGCAAATCTTTCTGGAATGTCACTCCCCTTGGCTTCCGGCTCGCTAGGTGACGTAAACCCTGTGACGTGCGGTGACCTTGATCGCTTGACCCAGTTCTATCTCGTCCGCAGCAGAACGGCACTGTAATCAGCTGGTGCTTGCTATCGCATAGACCCGTAT
This sequence comes from Anabrus simplex, assembly GCF_040414725.1. Taxonomy (NCBI): domain Eukaryota; kingdom Metazoa; phylum Arthropoda; class Insecta; order Orthoptera; family Tettigoniidae; genus Anabrus; species Anabrus simplex. The sequence continues at coordinate 1,221,309,879 of NC_090266.1, forward strand.
TGCATTACGAAAATTAAACCAACTTCTCTAAATCCAATAAAATACCATTTGGACGGGTACAATATACAGAGTTCAGCTTGGCTTACTATTGTGGACTGTTCTGGAACAATACTGTGCTGTGGGAAGCCATGTCTACCAACATAGGTTTGATCGCAACTATAAAGATAGGAACTTTCCACCTAATCAATACATTTATTTATTATAAGGTACTTAATATATTTTATATACTTAATATATCTTTACATATTTCGACCATATGTATGGGTCATCTTCAGCTGCTGAAGAACCTTCGTCTTAATAAAAACAACATATAATATTAAAACACTACTTATGCTAATTAAGAATGACTAATGCTAAATTACAATGATATGTTGTGGTAATAAAATATGTTTGAAAGAGTAGTTTGAAAGTCTAAATGTTCACCAGTTCATTATGACACTGATCTTGTCACTCATATACTCATTCATTCAATTGCAGTGTTCCAATGTTGACACACTTATTTAAAATGTAATGATCATGAGGCAATCATAGAACATGACTCAGCTGCAGTGTCGAAAAGACAAAAAAAAAATCCCGTCGGCGACTGGTACATAAACAAGCCCGTACAGTAATAATGGAGGACTCGATAAGAAATGTTGGCACCACAAGTTGAAGAGGGAATTGCGTACTGCTATCCAGGCATACAAGTGGGTCAACTTGCTGAACATGTAAACAGTGACAGTATTAAAGAAAATCCTGAAGCCCTGATAGTTGATATTGGCACAAATGACCTTCATAATTTCTCAACGCCTAGTGACATAATGGCCGAAACTGATAGGCTTATTACTGCGATAAAAAGGAGGTTTCCAGCAGCAAAGCTTTGTCTCAGTGGCGTTTTATATCGGCATGATGTTGATTATCGCTATATAGATGCTGTAAACTCTTGACTGGTTATGCTGTAATGGAGATGTCCTTTTAGTCAATGGTAATAGTTGACTTAGAGGTAGTGATTTTAGAAAAGATGGGCTACACCTTAACAGAAAAGGAACCTCTAAGTTTGGTAAACTTCTCAATAGAATATCTAATAGAATGCTCTCGGGAAACTAATTAAGAAAATGAGGGGGGGATGCTAATCCTAATGGCAAAAACTTACGTGATACAGAAAATGATTTAGAAAGTATAACTTATATCAGGAATACAATACACTATGTAGATAGGGGATCATTTCACAGAGATCAGATACACTATGCTAAGAAAGCACCAAAGACATCAATAAAAAGGTTAGTTGAACACTTTAGAGGATACTATCAAAATGTAAATGGACTTCGAAGCAAACTAACTGAACTTAAAATTTCTTCATGTTTAGCTGACTATGACTTCATGGTATTAACTGAAACAAACTTAAATGAGCCGGGCTGAGTGGCTCAGATGGTTAAGACGCTGGCCTTCTAACCCCAACTTGGCAGGTTCGATCCTGGCTCAGTCCGGTGGTATTTGAAGGTGCTCAGATACGACAACCCCGTGTCGGTAGATTTACTGGCACGTAAAAGAACTCCTGCGGGACTAAATTCTGGCACCTCGGCGTCTCCAAAGACCTTAAAAAGTAGTTAGTTGGACTTAAAACAAATAACATTAATTATTATTAAACTTAAATGATGAAATTAGTGATGTGGGACTCGGACTCGAAACGTATTCAATTTTCAGATGTGATAGGTCTTCTGTAAAGAGTATGAAGGCATCCTAGGGGGGGGTTTATGATCTGTATTAGCAAGAGGTTTAAACCTACTCTGATACCGTGCATTAACACAGTTGAACAGTTGTTTGTGTCCCTGACTTTTAACACCACAAAATTAATCATTGGTGCTGTATACATTCCACCCAAGTCTCCTGTCCAAAAATATTTAGAACATTGCAGTGCTGTTGAAAAAATTATGTCAAATCTTGACAACCATTTATTGCTCATTGTTGGTGACTACAATCTACCACATCTTAATTGGATAGTAAATGAAGAAACATCTTCTGGCCCTATGTCAGTAGGTAACCACACTATGCAGTCCAGTTTACTTATAGACACTTTTTCTTATCTCTGTTTAAATCAGTTTAATGCTATCCCAAATTTTCTGAATCACTTTCTTGATTTGGTTTTCAGTAACTCCAGTTCCATTGAAGTAAAATCTAGTAATGAAAGCATTGTCCCCCTCGATAGACATCACCCAGCATTAGAGATTTCTTTACCTATACAATTCCTTGCCTGCTGATAGTTTTTATTTTGACTTTTTAAATGGTGACTATAATGGACTAAATTATTACCTACCGAGCTCGATAGCTGCTGTCGCTTAAGTGCGGCCAGTATCCAGTATTCGGGAGATAGTAGGTTCGAATCCCACTGTCGGCAGCCCTGAAAATGGTTTTCCGTGGTTTCCCACTTTCACACCAGGCAAATGCTGGGGCTGTACCTTAATTAAGGCCATGGCCGCTTCCTTCCCACTCCCAGCCCTTCCCTGTCCCATCGTCGCCATAAGACCTATCTGTGTCGGTGCGATGTAAAGCAACTAGCAAAAAAGAAATATATGTATATTATCTGTCACAGTTCAGCTGGAAGGTGATGTTTCAAAATGTATCAATTGATAAAGCAGTAGAAACCTTCTATTCAGTACTACATTATGGCATGGAACTTTACATCCCTATACAGAATTTTAAGACTCCCAAATTCCCAAAGTGGTTTAATCATAAATTGAAGTCCCTGATTATTGAAAAGAAGAAAGCACACAAGCGATACAAAATATCACGTCTCAATAGTGATTATCAGCATTTCTCGAAATTAAGAAATTAATGCAAGTCTGAATCTAAATCTTGCTGTACATTGTATGTCTCCAACTGTGAACGAAGTATTACTTCCAATCCACAGAAATTCTGGCAATATCCAAGTTCTAAAAGGTCATGTAATAATATTCCTTCAACAATGCATCTTAATGAAGTTACAGCAGATACTGGAGAAAATATTGTCAATCTTTTTGCTAACCACTTTTCATCTGTTTATTCTTCTTATCAGAATAGTAGTAGTATGTCATATGATTGTCCTTTCTCTGTCAATCTATCAGTTATAAAGATTAGTAAGGCAGAAATTTACAACAAACTGATATCTCTGGAATTAAAGAAAACTGTCGGACCTGATGGTGTTTCAACTTACCTGCTCAAGTACTGCTCATTTATTTTATGTGAAGCACCCTTTTATCTGTTCAACTTATCATTAAACCAAGGCATTTTTCCAGTGGAATGGAAGAAAGGATTTGTTAGTCCAGTTTTCAAAAATGGTGGTAAAACTGACATAAAACAATATAGACCCGTTATAATTTCTTCTCATATTTCCAAAATTTTTGACTCAATAATTCTTGACAAAATCACACCTCTCTTTAGAAACATCATCATTGATGAGCAACATGGATTCTTTTCAGGACGGTCAACCTGTAGCAATCTTCTTTAATTCTATCAGTTCCTCTTGGATGCAATAGAGAACCACTCCCAAGTGGACTGCATTTATACAGACTTCTCAAAAGCTTTTGACACTGTCGACCATGATATCTTGCTGCAAAAACTAACAAGCTACGGAATTAATGGGCCTCTCCTCTCATGGTTTGAATCGTATCTTAAAAATCACCTGCAGATTGTTAAAATAAGGAATCATTTTTCTGCGCCTGTTATTGTTACCAGTGGAGTTCCTCAAGGGTCTCATCTCATGCCCTTACTTTTTACTCTCTACATAAATGACATTAAAAATATACTTAAGAATTCTGAATTGCTTTTGCTTGCCGACGATGCAAAACTTTTTATGCAAATTAATTGTCCACTTGATTGTTTAAAACTTCAAGAAGATTTACATCATCTGGAAAAATACTGTATTCAAAATGGGTTGAAACTTAATCATGAGAAATGTAAAATAATATAGTTTTTGAAAAACAAGAAGAAAATATCATTTCAGTACAAATTTAGTCATAACAACTTTCTAACTCCTGTTTCACAAGTTAATGACCTTGGTGTTCTATTCAGTTACAACCTATCATTTAATGAACATATTCAAAATGTTTGTAAGAAAGCATTTCAAAGATTGGGTTGCATTACTAGTTATTCTAGAGAATTTTCAAACTTGGCTACCTATCGATTGCTGTATGTGTCTATGGTACGCCCTATACTAGAATACTGTACACCTGTTTGGAACCCTTCTCATCAGACCTCTATCCATAGATTAGATTCAGTACAACATAAATTTCTTCGTTTATATTCATTTAGAGCAGGATTCTCATATGATAATGTTGATTATACATCCCTACAACAGTCCTTAAATCTGCATAGCCTGTCACAACACCGTGAATTATTGGATACACTCTTCATTTTTAAATTGCTTCATTCCTTGGTGAATTGTCCACATCTCCTTGCAAAAATTAACGTACATGTACCAGACAGATGCACAAGGTTCAAGAATACATTGTCTACAAATTGGCATAGAACTACGCATTCAGTGGGCCAATTCAACGAATGTCAAGATCTCTAAACAAAGTGGATATTGATATATTTAACTGCTCATTGTCAAAATTTAGAAATCACTTACATAATCTCCAGAATTGACTATTACTTTCCTGTGCTTACTTGTAATATAACCTGTGTATATATCCGTACATATTTTTCTACTTATACTCCATTGAACTTTCTTTTTAGTGTGTTTTGTTTTGTTTATTCTTCTCTACTGTTATGTGAAATGGTATTACCGTTAATAAAGTATTATTATTTTAAATTTAAAATGTCTTAATGCTGAGTTAAAAAGTACTGTATTTTATAAAATCTGCATCAATAGGAGGTTTGGTAATAAATAATCATGTATCTTGATGAGCTTGTGGGATGAGACAGGCACGAGTCTGGTGTTTTGAACAATAAATTTAAAATCTTCTTATTCTTTGCTCAGGGTCAAATTGTTGGGTTTGGTGTCCCATTAACAAGATGAGAATGTTCCCCTCTTCATAATCGTGTTCTCTTGGACTGTGTCAGATAATTTGCTCTCTTGGCCTCCTATTGATGCAGATTTTATGAAATGCAGTAACTCAGCATTAAGACATTTTTAATTTAAAATAAGTGTGTCAACATTGTAACACTGCAATTGAATGAGTGAGTATTTGAGTGAATATCAAGATCAGTGTCATAATGAACTGGTGAACATTTAGACTTTCAAACTACTCTTTGAAGCATATTTTATTACCACAACATATTATTGTAATTTAGCATTAGTCATTCGTAATTAGCATAAGTACTGTTTTAATTTTATATGTTGTTTTTATTAAGACGAGGGCTCTTCAGTATCTGAAGATGGCCCATACATATGGTCAAAACCGGAACAGTTATGTAAAAATATTTAAAGTACCTTATAATAAATAAAATGTATTGATTAGTTGGAAGGTTCCTATCTTTATATTTGCGATCATTGGAATCATCAATATGGATAATGAAGTTAGTAGATTATAATTATAAAAGAACATAGGTTTGATACATGTGTGTGCAGTGTGATCACCTGAGACTGTGTGGATGTGCGTGCTATGTTTGTGAGTATAAACTGTGTTGAGTGGAAAACTCAAACATGAGTAAACTTGTAAGTAATTTAGTGTACAGTAGAACATGCTACCAGTCTGAGTGGTGATTTTTTTAGTTTTAAAACCATTATAACCTGCCTCAGTATTATTAATTTAAAGAAATGGTTTACCTTTTTGATAGTCCGACTCCTTGGCTGAATGGTCAGCGTTGAGGCCTTTGGTCCAGAGCTTCTCAGGTTTGATTCCTGGCTGTGTTGGGGATTTTAATCATGTCTGATTAATTCTTGTAGGTCTAAGACTGGTTGTTTGCGTTGGTCCCAACACACCACACTACTAACCAGGCCACAGTGGTGATTTCATCCCTCCACATAGAGTAAGCATCCGGCCATGAAACAAAGCCAAATCCAGCCCCGTGACCCCACATGTGTGGAAAAAGTGGAAGTAGAAGAAGAATTACCTGGACGATAGGTGCAATGGATCATAAAGTGCTATACAATATACTGTGTGCTTTCTCTTTCTCTCTAATGGATTTATTTTATTTAGCATATGGTTAGAGATACAGTGTTTGTCTTAGATAGGATCTACATTTATATATATCTAAATATGGATGTAGTCTATAATTTCTGGGGTCACGAGAGCGATATCACTAGCGACGTGTAGATAACCTCCTCGTGGTGTACCCTGGGCAACGGACTGCTTATGCAGGACGGCTGATAGTCTGCACAAATAGGCGACGAATCTAGATCCTGGATCTCTCACGGTCGATCAAAGTTACATCAGAAGATGAAACCTACCAAAGGCACTTATCAGAGCCAACTGACAAGGAAGCTTGGAACCAGCGCTCACATTCTACAGATAAATGCAGAAGGCCTGTCAAAGGACAAATGTGAATACCTTAGTAAAGTAGCTGATGACCTGAAAATTGGCATCCTAACAATACAAGAAACTCATTTGACAGAGGGAGATTTGGAAAGCAGGGGTAAGATTGCAGGATACAAAATTATAGCGAGTCTTGTCTCACTTGTCCATGGATCAAGCATGTATGCCAGAAATAATATTTGTAACATTTCAGAAGTAAACTCCCAAAGAATGAAAGATATAGAAAATAATGACTACCAAACTAGGTCATTTGACTATCGCATCAGTTTACAAACCACCTCACTCCAACTGGCCAACTCCACCACTGCCTTCACTGCCCACTCCTTGTATATACGTAGGAGACTTTAACAGCCGTCACACATCCTGGGGCTACCCAAACAATTATGAAAATGGAGAAAAACTGGCTATGTGGTATGATAGCCAAGACCTGTATCTCAGTTTTGATGCTAAAGCAGAGAAAACATTCCACTCTGCTAGATGGCAATCTGACACCAACCCTTATATGGTTATTGTTTCCACAGATGAAAGAAGACTCCCCCTAGACCACACAAGAGAAGTCCTTCAACATTTTCCAAGAAGCCAACACAACCCACTCTTATCAATATAGGTCTTGAAATACCAGTTGTCAGATCCATACATAAATCAAGATGGAACTTCAGTAAGGCAAACTGGGGCCAGTACAGATCATACGTAGATAGTAATCTGAGATGGATTCCCCCGAAGGCAGAAAATTACAAGAGATTTCTAGGCGTTGTCATCGGTGCAGCTAAGCGAAACATCCCCCGGGGATTCAGGAAGCAGTACATTCCATGCTGGAATAAAACTGCCCAAAAAATGTATAATAGTTATCAGAAAACTGGAGATCCTGAAATGGGAAAAAAGATATTAGAAGATCTGAGTAAAGGAAGAAAAGAGAAATGGAGAGATCTAACTTCTCAGCTGAGCTTTACTCACTCCAGCAGAAAAGCATGGACCCTCCTTAGGAAACTTGGTGCTGCTTCAGACATACGCAAAGAGGAGCCAGGAATAACACCAAATGAAATCGCATTAAATATCAAATCAAAAGCTGACAAAACTCCAATAGACCCCACTACAAAGAAACACATTGAGAGAGAGATGAAGAAATTGGACAACAGCCTCCAAAATGACTCTACTCGTGCTAATTCATTCAGCCAAGAAGAAATTGAGAAAGCTATCAACATGCTCAAAATGAGGAAGGCCGCAGGTTCAGATGGTATTTTCCCTGAATTCATAAGATATCTTGGGAAGCATGGGAAAATATGGCTCAAGAATTTCTTCAGTGACGTATTAGAGACTGGAATCATTCCCTCGGAGTTCAAGATGGCTCACACCATGGCAATCCTCAAAGCAGGAAAATCAGCAGATGACCCCTCAAGCTATCATCCCATTGCACTACTGAGTGCCTGCTACAAATTGTTGGTACACCTCATCCTCAACAGAATCCAGGAAATAATAAATTACATAACACCAACATACCAGGCAGGTTTCAGAACCAAACGAAGCTGCTGTGACCAAGTATTAGCATTAACATCATATATTGAGGCAGGATTCCAGAAGAAGCTAAAGACATCTATCGCTTTTGTTAACCTGACAGTGGCTTATGATACAGTATGGCTGGATGGACTACTATTCAAAATTGAAAAGCATACACGCTGCTGAAAACTTACAGCCCTTCTGAAGAACATGCTGACAAATCGTTACTTCAAGATCATCATAGGGCAAAGCAAGTCTTTTACAGTAAAAAATGGACTACCTCAAGGGTCTGTGTTAGCCCCATTACTTTTCAACTTTTACACCAGTGACATGCCTGACACCATCAGCAAGAAATTCTGCTATGCTGATGACTTAGCCATCGCTGTCCAAACTGTCACATTAGAAGAGGGGGAAAGCATTCTTTGCAATGACTGGAAACTTTGAATGCATACTACACGAAGTGGAGACTTCGCCCAAATCCGGCTATGACAGAAGTATGCTCATTCCATCTGTGTAACCAAATACCTCACCAAAAGCTCAACGTTGTGGTCTGCCAACAAAAGATTAAATATAATTTCAACCCCAAGTACCTTGGCATCACCTTAAACCGTTCTTTAACATACAAAAAACACCTGGAAAATACAAGTCAGAAACTTGAAGAAACTAGCTGGTACGACATGGGGAGTTGATGCATCCACACTACGCACTACTGCCCTCTGCATGGTTGATCCAGTGGCTGAATATTGTGCCCCGGTGTGGCAACGTAGCGCTCATACTAGGAAGATCGACGTCCATTTGAACGAATGTATGAGAACCATAACAGGCACACTAAAATCCACCCCAATCCCGTGGGTACATACTATCAGTAACATACCACCTCCGCAACTGAGACGACAGGAAGCAACCGTACGCGAGTGGAGAAAGTTACACCATCCTGATCATCCACAGAATCTCCCAATCCATGAGGACCTTACTGACCTATCTCCTTCTCATCTTAAATCAAGGAACCCAATATGGCATGACATAACTGGCTTCAATATCCAGGAAAAATGGCGTCAAAGCTGGAGCTCTGCATGTGTGAAACACCAAGGCATCCAAGACTCCACAACTGGACTCCCAGGATTTCACCTGTAGAGACACCAATGGTCTAAACTAAACCATTTAAGAACAGGCCACGCTAGATGTAATGCCATGCTACATAAGTTGGGACTTCGAGAATCGCCTGCCTGTGACTGCGGAGCCCCTTTCCAGTCAGTGCAGTACATTATTGAGGAGTGCCCTCTGAGGAAGTGTGGTGGACCAGCCCAAGATGCCATCAGTGCTACACCCCCTTCTTAGAATGGCTACAGCAACTGGACATTGATTTGTAAATGTGAACACTACCAACATTCTTGTCCTTGTATATAGTGTAAATTTTCTTTTTCTTTCGTATACTTGCCATACGATAAATAATAAATAAATAAGCACTGTCATTATGCTTTCTTGTTTTAGTCGGTGATGATGTGCTAGATGGTCTGTTGTGTAGCACCGCAGTCATACTCGGGCGTTGAAATTCTGTTCCATTTGTAGTGGAACGCTGCACAGTTCCTGTGGTTGGTTTGAATCCTGTTCAGTGTTGGCCATAGTCTTTGAGGGTGGTTGAAACCAGGTGGTGGCGTCTTCTTCACAGGAGACGTTGTTGAGTGGTATTTGTCATTCAACGGAAGTTTGGTAGTGGCTGTTCCTCAAGTTCATGGCATCTCTTGTTGGTGGTTTCATTATTTTGTTGAATTCTTTTTGGAGAACATCTTTACGCCCGGGATCTGGAGGAGGAATATGACTTAACACTGGTAATCTCTAATAGAGATTTTACATCAGAGCCCCTAAAGCTGCATTTGTAGCCTTTATTCTTCTGTTGGCTGTGCAGGGAGGTAATAGCTGAATGACATCATTGTTGGTGCTGGCCTTCTGAGCTCAAGTTGGCTGGTATAAACCTGGCTCAGTCCAGTGGTATTTGGTGGTGTTTATACATCAGGTCGTGTTGTAGATTTACTGGCATACGAAAGAACTCCTGCAGGACAAAATTCAGGCACATTGGCATTTCTGAAAACCGGAAGAGTAGCCAATGGGGCGTAAAGCCAATAACATTGTTATTCGTTGCTGACTTCTCACCAAGGTGGCCATGGTTCAAATCCGGTCCAATGCATGTAAGATTTTTAAATGAAATATTGTGTTCCTGTGATTCATATTCCCTGTAAAGCTGCAGGTACTGTTCTGATTATAATATTACCAGCCGTATAACACTGTAAGTTTACTTGCTTATAGGCTGTGCCTTTTTCTTTCAGTTTTCTTAGTGCATGTCACCTTCACCTCTGTACATTGAACTTTCCTATACTCTTTCTGAACTTTCTATTTCAGTTCTTGCACTATTTTGTTTTTATCTTTTATCAGTTGTATATCATGCAGTTTCCACAACTTCGTATATTTTCTTTTTTATAGAATGGTTTTCTTCTGCAGTTCGTGTTATTTAATTATCCCCGAGTTTTTTCTGTCATCAGCGGATGACCTTTCTGTAGACGTTATCATTTTTTGAAAATTTTCACTTTATCTTCTCTCAAGGTTTCAAAATTTGACTTACATTTCCCTGTAGTTCAAAAATTGTCAAATTGTAATCAGTGTTCTTGTTCACTCTCTGATGTTCAAAATTTGGTACCTTCATATTCTTCATATTCAACGGAAGTGGCATGCACTCTGCCTTGCTATATTGGACATCGTTCATAAACATTATGCCCACAAACTATGAAAGACTTCCTTACATTCCTCAAATAACCTATGTAGAGCACTCCTTTTCACAGTACTGTACACTGTCTTTATGAAAGCAGACACAATAATGAATAGGGGTTTAAATGTCATTATTCAGACTAACCTGAGATATGTATATCAATACATAACAGGGATCAATGTAATCTCTACTACACCATCTCTAAAGCGTAAGTGATCACTTAAACAGAAATATCTGAATGTTTATTGAACAATGAAGTTAAGTCTCAGTGAATTAAAATTTCAACAACTATTTCAGGTAGTAGAATTTAACAAAACAAGTCAATTTTGCAGGAGGAAATGCTACTTCAGATGCAGTGGGAGTCTGGGATCAGTTTAAAAGTATGGTAGGTTGCGTACCGTGGCAGGATAAAATCGTTCATCAAGGTAGCATCAACATAATTTAAAACTGTGAAGTGTATTTTCATTAACAGAGCCCTTTTGCATGTAGTACGGTTTGTTGGGAGCACATGTACGACAGTGTCAAACGTAGCGAATGCCACTTACGAAATTGTTCAAATGTAAATACTTACAATAAACACTTAAAGGTACTGTACATCCCAAATGATGTTATCGTACTGATATACTGTATGTAGACTCCAACTTGACATGATTTTGTGATGAAGTCAACAATAATGACATAAAATGGTTATAGGTTACAGTAATCTACCACTAAACTGAATATTCTAACATGTTTGTTTTCTCATTGCCTTGTTTATTTCCTCCCAGGCATTATTTCGTAATGTTGTTGCAACAATACAGCACTGATGGGTCTTGTTGTAAAGGAAATTATAGTTTTTAACTAAAGTGATAAGTTTTCCATGTCCGTTCTTGGTAAGTTGAATAAAATACAATGAACCAGAAAGTTCCTGATTGTCTGCAGGAAGCAGCTGACTTTCCTGCAGAAGATGATACACATTTGCCGCCAAATGGCCGTCCGAAATATCCCGATCATTTACGAAGTTGCACGGATGTTGATAATTCTGTTTGATTTCACTCCGCTATTTCTATAAAACACTTTTCCGTCTATCATTACTTTACATTTTATTATAATTATCTACTGTACATGTTTTGAGAGCTCTTCTTCAGCAGTGCCAAAACATCAGACTAAATCCTTGGACTTGATAGATTATTACAAATACAGTCATCAACAAAACCAATTATACATAAACTTGAAATCATTAAAATATTTCTTTATGTCTAAACTGTTTACTTACTTACAATGTCATTTAGTAAAAAACTTTACAAATAGAATAATTTTCAATTCATAAAATGAATAAACCTTATTAAGTTAGTCGCTATATGTTAAATTTAAAATACTTTCTGCTCTGTTCTTGAAATTTCTCCTTTCCTTAAGTCCTTATTTTCACGTAAAAAAAGAAAACATATTTACATTTCTAATCTGTAATTCAAATATCTTACTTATTCCAGTAATTGTCAATTAACTTATTGCTAAAGTTCTGAGACCTTTCATATAAATCGGAACTTCTCCTCTTAATCCCGTCCGACCCTGTGAGCCATTTTAACCATCAAATTCCTTTAAAATAAACAACCATCGAACCAACTTTGTAGGGTCATTTTTTAAGAAAAAAGATAACTCAGATGACTGGAGAATTATATTTTTACTTATTCCAGTTTCAGCTGGTACCAAATTTGTCAAAATTAAAACAACATTACACTAGTCTGAACCAAACAAACGCTGCCAGTGACCTTACGAGGCGAGCTGCTACTTGTCGCTATGCTGCCGGCTACATAATGTAGGGGAGGGAGAGGGAGTGTGTCAATGACCGGAACTATTTATTTCACTCTCTCTTTCTCTCCTTCCTTATGTGATTGTATTCTAATCTGTACATCGCATTTTCTTCATTCAGCGGTTCATTTAAATTATTCTCATTATTGCTTCTCTGGTCTACATATATACGTATTTTCTGTAGGGCATCCATTCATTTTCCTTTTGTTGTCGTGTTCATTATTTCCAAATCTTTATCTATTTCTGTAAAATTGTGATTGTACTCCGCCATGTGTTCACCCATTGCTGAGAACCTTTTGTGTCTTACTGTCGTTGGCACGCTGAGTAGCTCAGGCAGCGGAGCGCAGGCCTTCTGAGCTCAGGTTAGCGGGTTTGATCCCAGCTCAATCTAGTGTTACTTGAAGGTGCTTAATGCATCAGCCTCATGTCAGTAGATTTAGTGGCATGTTAAAATACTCTTGCAGGACAAAATTCCTGCAATTTGGCATCTCAAAAAAACTGTGAATATAGTCAGCAGGATGTAAAACCAATAACATTATAAAATAGGAGAATTGTAAGTCTGTTGTTGGTAATGAGTTGAATGGTGTGGCAGTTGGATAAGTTGGCAGAAATTGGCCGCTAATTTCATATTCACAACAGATTATCGGTTCTTTTCTGCAAGTACATGAGGTTGATGAATTAAATATAAGAGAACTGTATGAAAAGATGTATATCTGCATCCCTCCTTAAGTCTGTCATATGAAGAAGGGTTCATGTGCTTGTTACAGATATTTGTAAAGGTCAGTACCAAGTGTTCACAGTGCGCTATGTCTGCTGGTATGGGGTGGAACAGACCTGTCCGTCTCAGTTTCATCCTTGGTTTTGACACTACAAAAGTAACTGAGGTATGAACGGTGCTATGCAGCCTATCCCTGTTATGAGTGGTGTGAAAATGCTGCCTGTAGGGTCAGTTAGTGCATGCCTTTGAGAGGGGTTGGCAGACTGATATGTAATAGCAACCGGCTGGTTCGGTTAGGAAAGCAACGGGAAACTACCTTACTCCTCATTTTCCTTGTATGCATATTCGGTGACACCTAGGCCATTTACGACAAGCTTATGGTGGAGCTGTTGAGGATCCAACCAGCTTTTGAGTTGAATACTTATCATACACATACTTTCTCTGGCTTTGTGGCAGAAGGTAAGGACGATATGTGTGAAGGAGAGGATATATGGTAATGTGACAATGGGGCACATCAAGAATCACTGCAGTATTTGTAAGATGATCAAAGTGAATATCAGAGATGCCAACTATTATGATTCAGTTGTAATAATTAAGAATTTCCCCTTTATGAATGACACACCACAAATTACAATTTTTTGTTGATTTTTAAATGTAAGTACTGTATATGAAATGTTCAAAAGGCTACACAAGGAATGTCATTACATCTTGAATTCTCAGAATATTTATTTTTGGATTCCTCAGTAATCATTTCTATCCGTGGCCTTTCCTGTCCCTCGTTTAAGAATATTTAGAGTTTTCACATTCCAAATGCAGTGTGTGCTTCCAGTGCCTGAAAAATAACCACCTACGAAGTGGTATATCTTGTAGAGTTGATGTCTTTGTTCATCACATGGTCAGTCTTTCATGAAAGTATTTGAGTTCTTTTGTTCTTCTTTTGACAGCAAAAGTGGCAGCAGACTCAGTTTCATTGTGAATACTGTGTGTGACTGATAAAGAAGTATTTATTGTGTTTTTCATTGCTGCCAAATTCACATATATTGCTCTTCTAGTGTGTGTTGCAAAATGCAAAAGGTTTGAAATGAACATTGAAATGATTTCTTATACAGAAAAATTTGTGTGTTGACGTTACTGGCACTAGTGACACTAGTAAGAAACCAGAAATTGTTCAAAAATTCAGGGAGGAATACTCGAAACAATGGTGCTGTTTACTGCGTTCCTCAAAATCTCTTTTACACATGTTTCATAATGTGTGTAGCAGCAATTTTTCATTTGGATGAGACAGCTGTCGTAAACACGTGGGTAGCAAAATGTATACAGATACAGTCAAGCTGAGGGACACAAACAATAATTTAACCATTTTTGCTAATTCTTGTAAGATGAAAGCTCGGTAACAAATGCAAAGTTGTTTATGAATTTTCTTGTTAGCCTGCAGTGACCATGCAGAACATTACCTCAAGAAAATGTTTCCTGATTCGAAAGTAGCTTCAAAGTATGATAGTGCGAGAACAAAAACAGTATAGTGCAAGAACAAAAACAGTAGCGCTAGTTAAAACTTTGGCTTCTACAGTTGAGGGAAAGGTAACCGAGGTAATGAAATCCCAGTCCTTTGCCCTGACAACAGACGGCAGTAATAATATGAATGACAAAAAGCTCTCCGATGGGGAAACTAAGCAAATTTCAACTATAATTCTTACAATTCTGAAATCCAATGACAATACATGCAAAGGAATATTCAATGTTTTGGATGATGAACGGAAGAAGACGGAGATTCTGTGGCATAACTTTGTATGTTTTGCACGTGACAATGCAAGTACTATGGCTGGTGTTTCCAAAGTTGTGAGCAAGGCTGTGCTTGTCATCTTGTGCACTTAGCTGCTCAAAAGGGGTGCAGTGCTGTTGTACATGTTAATATTGAGTAGTTTTTGATTGACATTTATTATTGTAGGACATAGAAAGAGAATGGGTGGAGTACAGGGATCCTGTAGTGGTAGCAGCAAGGAAATACCTAGGAACAACTGTGTGTAAAGATGGGAAAAAGTGTACATCTTGTTCGAACGATGAAGTGTGAGCAGCTTGTTAATATAAAAAGAAGGCATATCAGAAATGGCTTCAAACAAGGACTAATGCATACATGAAAGAAACAGAGCGAAACAGTTGTTGAATCCAAGAAGTTGTGTGAAAATTATGGTAATAACCTGGAAATGCTAGGTCAAGCAGCAGGGAAACCCTTCTGTGCAGTAATAAAGAATCTTAGAAAGGGAGGGAAAAGGATAATGACCAGTGTTTGGGGTAAATCAAGTGAACTCATAATATATCTCTCGTGGTTTCCAGTTTTCACACCAGCAAATACTGGGGCTGTACCTTAATTAAGGCCACGGCCGCTTCCTTCCAACTCCTAGCCCTTTTCAATCCCATCGTCACAATAAGACCTATCTGTGTTGGTGCGATGTAAAGCAGCTTGCAAAAAAAAAAAAATCCCTGGGAATCACTGAAGAGATGGAAGGAATATTTTGAAAATCTTCTCAAAATAAACTGAAATCTTTCTGGTGACATCACAAACAACGGAGTTCATGCGGAGGAAGACAATGATGTTGGTGAAATTACAGTATGCTTTAGGAATTGGAAAGGTTGGTAAATAAACTCCATTGTCGTAAAGGAGCAGGAATAGATAAATTAGACCGGAAATGGTGAAATAATGGGAAGACGAGGGATGAAATGGCTTCATAGAGTAATAAGATTAGCATGGAGTGTTAGTAAGGTACCTTCTAAATTTGACAAAAGCAGTAATTGCACCTATCTATACACAAGGGAAAAGAAAGGATTGCAACAACTATTGAGGTATCTCATTGATCAGTATACCAGGCAAGGTGTATACTGGGATTTTGGAAGGGAGGGTGCAATCTGTGGTTGAGAGTAAGGTGGTTAAAAACCAGTGTGGTTTCAGATCACAGAGGGGGCTGTCAGGATCAGATTTTCAGTATGTGCCAGGTAATTGAAAAACGCTACAAGGGGAATAGATAGTTATGTTTCGTAGTTCTAGGGAAGGCATATGACAGAGTACCAAATAAAAAGATGTTCGCTGTACTGTAGGATTAAGGGTAGATGATTAAAATCAATCAAAAGACATCTGTGTTGACAATTGGGCTGCAGTGAGAATTGATGGTAGGAGGAGTTCTTGGCTCAAGGTATGTACTGCTGGTAGACACCTTTGTTGTTCATAGTTTACGTGGATCATCTGCTGAAAGGTATTATGTGGCAGGGAGGGATTAAGTTAGGTGAAAATGTAGTAAGAAATTTGGCCTATGCTGATGACTTGGTCTTAATGGCAGATTGTTTCGAAAGCCTGCGGTAATCTGAAGTACGAGTATTTTGGAACTGAAAAACTAAGTGCAATGTGTATGGTATGAAAAAGCTTTTCTAAGACTAAGTTGATGTCAATAGGTAGGAAATCCAAGGGAATTAAATGTCAGATTGGGGATACAAAACTGGAACAATATCCCTTGCATGTCTGTAAGAAGAGGAAAAGAAGTCACAAAGAAATTTATGGAAGCAGCTATAGAGCAATTTTTAGGTTACACCCCTTCTTCAATATACAATACAGATCAGAGTGGTTTTGTGCACAAACTAAAAACGAAAAGGACTGTAGCGTTTGTTGGTGAGAAACATACAGAAGCAGTTGCTCAGTCAGTGCATTCGTACATAATTATGCTTACTGTTAGTATGGCCAGTGTTCTTTTCCTGAAATTATTCATTGTACCACGGGAGGCAACTGGAAATTATGGTTTGAGAGTTTTCAGGCTGAAGATATAATTGTAACAGCCACAAAATCAGTGAAAATTGGAAGAAAAAAAATTAAAGTATAGGTTTAAAGAATCATTCTTGCATTTGCAGAAGAGAAGTGTTTGCTACTGTTAGATTCCTGGACTGCTTATAATGATGAACGCTGCCTTGAAGATAATCCTTCTGGCAAATTATAAAAATACTCCAGTCCCCCTCCGGCACTACAGAGGAAATACAGCCCTTGGGACAATTTTTTTGCCGTTTAACAGACATTATTCCAGGTTGTGAAGACTTCCTGATCGATGTTTACCTGAGAAACAGCATATTGAAAGTGCAATAAAAGTGCAATCCTTAATTCATTTTCCGTTTTCTTCCCCACAGTTCAAAGACAGGATTGACCCTTGGATGCTTGGGCAGGCTACAGGTGTAGCCCAATCATTTATTTCATTGCAGTACAGAGTATATTCGTTGCTAGGGATGTTGATACTCTCTGTGGCTGCCTATCAATGCTGCAGTTAACTGACAAGTGTGTTTCTGGCTTGGCTAGGCATGCCATTTAGGCACCAGACGGATTAGAAGCGGTCTGGGCTGCAATAGTAGTCCGCGCGAGCATTGCTGTTTCACTGCTGACGAAACGTTGCTGCGCAGGCGGCCAGTTAGATGAGTTTCAAATCAGTCAGTGGTTAAATGAAAGTAGTGTTAGTGACGATAGTGAACAGGATATAATTACACACGAAATACACCAGACTGAATCTGAAGAAGGTCCTCCGCAAGCAGTGAGGATGATAGACCTCCTGAGTGTCCAGCGACAAATGACGATACAGGTACCAGCAGCAATAATTCCAGATTTCAAGTGACTAAGGAATCATCCACGTACTAATGTGCGTACAAAACCCCATGATGTTATCATGCACTTCTCTGGTCCTAAGGGAATAGCTCGTTCTGTGAAAACTCTACGTGAATGTTCAGAACTTTTTATAGATAGCAATGATAACCACAGCGACAAATACTTATATAGGCGAATTAAGGGACAAGTTTGAACATACTACAGAAATACGTGCTTTGGTAGAGTTCTAAAATTCCTTAAAATACTCACAGAAAGTCTGACAGTTTTTTAACCTGCTATTGTTTTTATTTATTTCCCATGCTAATATGTTCTAATGTAGGTATTTGGGTATATATATATATATATATATAAATAAATGTAAAAGCTGTAATTTTTGTATTTCTGTTTCCATGTTAGATTTCCCTTAGTGTGAGATGCAATCAAATTTTTCTTCAAAGGATTTCATTTCATCTCCTTAACAAAAGAAAAACCTACATATGGTCTTCAAGTTTGGCTTAGAATATTTATATATACTACTATTTAAGATATTATTAGCAAAGACACCTAAAAATAGTGCATACGAGTCACTGCAAGTTATAAATCTCATTGTAGAACCATATTGGATTTCAGAATCAGAAGCTATTACATTAATACAAACCACCTTTCCAATACATAGTAGTTCTTTTTTTTTTCTCTCGTAAAGTGCACCTGAGCCATGGCTCATATAGGTGCAATACATATCTGATATACATGTAGCAGAATTAGGAGATAACACAGAAGCTTAAACGTTTTACATGAGAATAAACGGAAAGTGAGTTAAACTCATTATAGAGGTACGATACATTTAACGTATACATATTACATAGTCAAGATATCACAGATGTTCATATCATCTTATGTAAATATGTTACAAGTTTCTGCTTAAATACAATAAATGAAGGAGCCTGTCAAATATGTTCAGGAAGTGAGTTATACACATGTGCTGAGTAGTACCATACAGATTTGTTGCCATATTTTAGTTGAGTTAATTACCCAATGTGAATGTTATTGATACCTCTTGTATTGTATGAATGTATGTCAGAATTTGTCACATATAAAGTATTGGAATGAGACAGATTATTTATCAATTTCTAGACCATCACAGCTGAAGCTTTCTGATGTAAATCCTCATGTGGAAGAACATTGCATTGTTTGTATAGATAAGCTGTTGGTGTCAATGTAGGTGGCTTAAACTATTTTTAATGCTCTCTTGTATAGGATTTCAACAGTCTGAAATAGCTCTTTACTGCATCATGCCCAAATATGCACCATATAAAGTATATGACTTTGAGTAAGAGCCTGATAAATATTTTTTAGTAGTGTGTTAGTAAGTTTGTATTTAAGTCTATTAAGAACGCCAATTGCTGGTGTAATTTTATTACAAATCGCCTGAACCTGAACACTCCAAGAGAGGAATTCGTCAAGAATTAATCCTAGGAACTTTGTCACCCTAGCTCTAGGTATTTTGCAATTATAAATTTTGAGTGTAATATCCAGAGAAAGCCTGCATGCTGGTTTATGAAAGATGATATAATTTGTTTTAGTCAGATTGATAGTTAGACGATTTACAAGAAGCCAATTCTGAAGTAAAGTAACATCGGACTGTATCATGATTTCGAGGTTATCCGGAGAAGTGTCCATGTAAAACATGTTGGTGTCGTCAGCAAATAGAGACAATCGTCCGTACAATTTTAGTGATCCTATATCAGTCATAAATATGAGGAAAAGAATGCGACCTAGTACTGAACCTTGAGGTACACCAATATTTATAGGCATTGGGATACTGTTCACATTATTGCAGGACACAAATTGTTCTCTGTCTGTAAGACATTAAACCAGTTTAATGCTGTCCCTCTAACTCCAGCAGCTTCCAGCTTCCTGATTAAAATATCATGATCCACTGTGTTGAAAGCTTTCTTCAAGTCAATGAATAATCCCGCAGCTATATTTCCTGCGTCTAAATTTTCCTGAAGTTTAATTATTATATCTTCTATTGTATTGTAAGTACTAGAATTTGGTGAAAATCCATACTGATATCTGTAAAAATAATTATTTTTATGTAAAAATCTCAGCAATCTCTCTTTAACTTTGTATTCTAAAATTTTAGATAAGATAGGTAGTATAGAAATTAGACGATAATTATTTACGTCAAATTTATCTAAACCTTTGTATATTGGTACAATTTTTGCGACCTTCAACATTTTGGGGACAGTAGCCTCATTAAATGATGTAGTTATAAGTTGTGTAATATAGGGGACTAGGTATGGAGCCAATTTCTTTATAAGGTTGTTACTTACACCATAACAGTCACGGCTACTGTTAGTATTCGCGCGTGGCTAACACATGAGTTGTGAGGCTCCCAGAGAAAGTAAAAATAGGAGAGGTAAAACAGTGAAATGTGCATTGAAACTGTGCTTGAGTTCTGTGTGTGAAGTGTGTTTAACTGATAGCTAAAGTACCAAGTACGAAAAAGCTGCAGTTTCATAATTATCTTTAAATTATTGATTGCTTTGTGAAGTAGCGTCATGCCTGCATCCAAGCCCAGAGGAAGTGCTGCCAACCCTAGCGTGGAGGACACCATTCGGCGCGTACTCCTGGGGCCAGACATAGCGAAGGTGCTAGCCGATACGGTTGCAGCCAGCTTAGAAACTAAAATTTAAATAGAGTGGAGGAGGCACTGTCCGAGTTCAAGACTTTGAATGAGGAACTTAGAAAACAACTCATTTTAAAGGACAGTGAAATTGAACAATTGAGGCAAAGCTTGGAGGAGCTAAGGACATTGTCTAAGGAAGAAATCATCTCTCGGACTGATGACCTCGAGCAGTACCAGAGGAGAGACAATCTGCAAGTGTTATTTTTGCCTAAGACTGGGGAAAACACTGACCAACTTGTACTGGATGTTGCACAAAAAATAGGAGCTGGCATTCAGTTAGCCGATATTTCGCGCAGCCACCGTGTTGGTCCGAATGCGGGGCAGAAACCTCACCCGATAATAGTTAAATTTGTGTCATACAGAGACCGCAGCAGACTGTTTCATAACAAGAGGAAGCTTAAAGGGAGTGAGGTCACCATCCGGGAAGATCTGACGACCTGCCGGCTGAGCATCCTTCGTGCAGCAGTGGAGCTCCACGGGCTGCGTAACGCGTGGACCAAGGACTGCGCAGTCTTCATTCACAAACCAGACAGCAGCGAAATCCAAGCAACACGAATGGAACACATCACGTTGTAAATAGAAAGATAACATTATTTTCCATAGTTATGAAACTCCGTTGCCCACAATTCTGAACAGTAACTTTGATATTTCAGTATTACTGTATTTAGATATACCTTTTCTATTCATAACACTTCATTTTAAATTTTAATTAACTTTTGAATTTAACTAAATACATGTATTTGCGTTCTTATTTTTTATGATTATTATTAATGTAACATTTTTTATTTTAAATAGTTTCGTTACTTTACCAGTAATATATACTTCAATAATTTTAGATAAGACACCCCTAATTTAGTTGTACACTAAAAAATTAGGTAATTTTATGCACAGTTGATTCATTACCTGCACCCTTGTACTTCAGTTAACAATAATTTTCTCTCATGTTTGTCTATTTTGGTGTTTTACATTGTACCAAGTTGGTTATTGTTATGCGTCACAATGCACATTCCTCCGACGTCACCTGTCTATCTCAGCAGCCACCAGGCTATCTACCCTCTCCTTTCCTTCCACTGTCCCCGCTCCCCCCACCCTCTAGTTCCAACCCTGACCAAAGTAATGCTAACATTCTTAAGAACTTCCTCTCGCAACATCCCAGAGCCCTTCACATCTGTCATATAAACGGCCAAAGCTTATTTGCTGCCAGTCGAATGGATGAGCTTACAGAAATATTCAGCCCAGTCGTTTTCCATGTCCTATTAGTGTCTGAGTCATGGTTAACAGATAAGAGCCCGACTTCTTTGTGTCAACTTGAAGGCTACTCGCTTCTGAGAAATGACCGCACCCACAAGCGAGGTTGAGGGGTGTGTGGCTATTTCTTAACCAGCCTCAAAAAATGTTAGGTCATTCACCAGGCAGCTATGAGAGGAAACCAGAATACATGTTTGTAGAAATAACAGCGAATGGGATTAAAGCCCTTGTAGGAGTAGTTTACAAACCTCCGAATATAGGCCACTTAGAAGATTTTGAAGCTGACTTAACTGAACTACTGCCAGACTACCCTCACACAATAATTATGGGAGATTTTAATACGGACTTAAATGACGTAACTTCTCCCGAACCACGCGACTTAAAATGTTTCAAGCCTATAATATGGACATCTTGCCTCTCTCTCCAACTCACCACACATCTCATTCGCACACACTGTTGGATCTTATAGTTACCAGCAATTCAAACAGAGTTCTCAATGTTGGTCAAACCTCTGTACCTGGTATTTCTGCACATGACACAATACTGTATACATCTCGTATAACCTTCGGCCACCGAAACCCTCCCAGAAATTTATTACCTATTGACCATTGAAAAGTATAAATAAAGATAGACTCTTTGAGGACGTAAGCAACATGGACCCTGGCATAACATAATGGCCTATAACAAACTAGACGATAAAGTCACCTTCATTAACAGCAAAGTAACGGAACTATTTGACAAGCATGCCCCAAAGCGGCGAGCGAGAATATCTAAAGGCCCCTCCCTGTGGTTAAATGACTACATTAGACAACTAATGAAACAAACAGACTGCGCCCACAGACAATACAAAAATGACCCTACTATACAAAGTTTTGACGAATATAGGAAGTTACGAAACAAGAAAACACAACAAATACAGAATGCTAAACTGCGGCACGCTTACAGTTTAATTACGCCTAACGGTAGAACAGCGACAGCATTGTGGAAATCTATTAATAACCTTGGACTTGCGAAGAAAAAAAACAAAGACGAAATTACAGTACCTCTCGAGGCTCTTAACGAGTGCTTTATTGCTAGTTCCTCCACAGTACGACCTGTCGACAAACAGAAACCTATGAACCATTACGACACACACCCCACCCCTTACAGAGATAAATTCTATTTCAGTTATGACACCCGTCTAAGTCAGAAAAGAAGTCCTTAGGATAAGCACGAAAGCGAAAGGAATCGATGACACTGGGACCGACATGGTCAAGCTAATTCTTGATTTTATATTGCCAACCTTAACCCATATAATCAATTTCTCTCTTCTATACTCCACATATCCAACTCTCTGGAAGAAGGCTATTGTGCTACCTCTTCCCGAAAAGTCAAACGCCTTCGAATGAGGGAGACTATCGTCCAATTTTTATTTTATCAGCTTTATCTAAAATCGTAGAATATAATTATAGTCCATACACAAATGCCACAGTACCTTCAAAAGCACAATCTTCTTAATCCTTTCCAGTCCGGTTTCCGACAAGGACATAGTACAACTACAGCCTTACTCAAAGTGACATTGACAATTGCTTGTAAAACTGAAGGCTCTACATTTTTCTCAGGGTACGATTGCTTAGATACATTCCTATCTTCATGGACATCAACAATGTGCGAAAGGTAATAACGGAATCGTTTCCTCTTGGTGCCACGTGAATAGACCTCTTCTTTTCACACTCTTTGTGAAAGACATGTCATCGAATTTAAGACATTGCAAATACCATATATATGCTGACAACCTTCAACTCTACACAGACTTTACAGCACAAGACCTTCAGGAAAATATAGACTTACTAATATTGACTTACAGACTGTTAGTGAATGGTCTTCTACCTACGTCCTGCAATTGAACCCTACAAAGTCACGAGTAATCCTTCTTGGCCATCAGAATCAAATGGCAAGCATTAATAAACGTCCATTGCCGAGAGTAATCCTTCAGAATGTTTCAATGTTTCACAAGTGAAGAACCTCGGCATTATCACGGACGAATTCATGACTTGGTCTGGGCCACCGCCATCTCTATTATACTGCCTGCTCTATGCCGCGAGAATTGCATTTACAGCGACATTGCAGATGGCAGCACTTACCGCACCCAGAGCACATATTGCTTAAATGAGAGTTGGTCCGTTACACCAATATAAAATGAAAAATAATACTTAACATGTTACTAATTTAGAAAATAATGCACATACAGAAACTACCATTTCACATTTGAACTTGGCTTAAGATATAGAAACGTAAACTATATTACAGTAGATATTTTAGGATCATCTCACTGCTGCATGGTAGATACAAATTTAAGAAGTTTCTCGACACGTGTAACCGAGAACCTTTTCAGTCCTATTCTTACTGTTATTTACCAGCAGTGGACGCAAAAACTTTCTATCACTAATTGGCTGACCCTTTGTTCATGACCAGATTTCAGGATACGTTTTATAACACATACTGCAGTGCGTGCATTTGTACTGTCATTAAATCCACCACCCAGTGTCACTGAACTAAATAGAGCTATTGCGTCTCCAGAAAATCATCTAGTGAGAACATAAAATAACCGATTTTGTAACAGATAAGACACATACTCCACTATGAATTTCACAGTTAGCGAGAGAGCATCTGCCGTCTCATTTGTAAGACACTTCAGTTTTTCATGTTTTGATTCCAACCGAATTATTTTAACATACTCGATGAAATCATCATTCAACCATTGTATTTAATCTTCTGGTGAATAGAAATACACACAGTTTGGATTGTTTTGCCGAAAGGCATTACAGTAATCATTTCTGAACTAAAAGTGATAGATCGGAGACTTTTATGCCTTTAATGAGGAAGTAGGCAGCAGGACTAGAGAACTTCTTGAAAGTCAGATTACAAGAAAACACGATAGTTTATTCGCGAGAGCAGCAGATTTTACAATATCTGTGCCGCATACACTTTAAACATTCACCACGCAAACGAATTTGTCACTGGTTCGGTCGTAGAGGAGCCGTACCTAATTAGCCATTTTATCGGCGATCACTGTTACACTCTTCTCTGTTGATCTGAGAGTTTTACATTCAGCTCTAAGTCTTTCCTTCACTAATTGAGAAATCCCAACAAACACTATCAACATTTTCCATTTAGGCTACCTGTCCAGAGTACTTTGTGACGGAACTGACACTAGACCAGGAGTCCTGCCATGTTCGCAACCGTTTGGGATACTATTCCACACGCCACATAGTACCGCATGATTTGTTCTGACTACCCGGATTTTGTCTTGTGAAAATTATGGATTTTATTTTTAAAGAAGGTTTTTCCTTTATATTTGGCTGCTTCCTTTACTTTATTCAGACGATCAAATCCTGGCTTGTCTTCGAATTGTCTCTGTAGCTAATAACTTAATTATGGTTAGTCATCAACTGATATCGCAATCTCAGAATTCTTGATGGGTGCCTCTCAATGTCTGATTTTTCTGATCACTGCTTTCATTCTTACTTGTTGGAATATTGACTTGCATTGATACATTGTTGTTCAAATTAATTCCGTACTCGTCATCAAATGTATTTCCTGAGGTTGAAGAGCTTGTTTCATCGCAGATTTCTTCCGAAGAAATATCTTGTCGCTGTCTGGTCCTTAGTGGAGCTATTTTTCTGGTTTGAAGGTAAAGGGGATAATTCAAAGACCGACTAGGCACGGTCTCTGGCTTCAATATATTTTTCTTTTAGTTTTATCTTTTATCTCCATCTTTAAAATTCAGGCTACAAACACCAGAATAATCGGATGGAATCCATTGATGACCCTTAGTTGATCCTTGCCTTGATGTAGCGTTAGGCCAATTTTTCCAAAGTTCTTTACTTGGGGGGATAACAGGAATCCTCACACCTGCTTTGATGTATAGAGAGGGACACAACAAACATTAATCATTTTACAATCAGAGACATACGCAATAACGTGGGTACGGAGATAAGTTCGTGACGCTAAGAGCTCACGCGTAGCATAGAGCAGGCAGTATATAGGATTGAGACGGCGGTGGTCTGGACATACCTTACATATCTGCCAAAAGGTTTTCTCTGCTCTTCATTCTTTATATAAATATATATTTCCAATAAAACTTAAGCAGAAATTAATCGAGGCTCTTGTAATGCCATATTTCGACTATTGTGATGTTGTTTTCAATGATGTGAGGCCACTGTTGTCCCTAAGGCTACAATGTGCTCAAAAGGCATGTGTGAGGTATATGTATGCAATCTAAGAAAATATGAACACGTGTCATCATCTTTCCTAGAACTAGAGTGGTCGCGACTCCACGATCGCCGTAATAGTCATACTCTGTCTCCCCTCCACCGAGTGCTGACTACATATTCCCCATCTTACCTTTCTTTGCGTTTTCATTATTTCTCAAATGTGCATAACAGAGATACAAGGGCTCAAACATCAAACATGCTCGTCATTACTCGCCATCGAACTGCCACATATAATAACTCATTTTCTGTGTTTGCCGCCCGAGAATGGAATCGTTTACCGGATGACGTCAGAGGAATACCAACCACAAGGTCATTTAAAAGAGCGTTAAAAGGTACAGCAGGATATGAATTAACTGTGCATTTCTAGTCTTTTACTGATGGTGCTAGTACATTATTACCACTAGCTATTATTATTTGCATCCGGGAGATAGTAGGTTCGAATCCCACTATCGGCAGCCCTGAAAATGGTTTTCCGTGGTTTCCCATTTTCACACCAGGCAAATGCTGGGGCTGTACCTTAATTAAGGCCACGGCCGCTTCCTTCCAACTCCTAAGCCTTTCCTATCCCATCGTCGCCATATGACCTATCTGTGTCGGTGCGACGTAAAGCCCCTAACAAGAAGAAGAAGAAGCTATTATTATTATTATTATTATTATTATTATTATTGTTGTTGTTGTTGTTGTTGTTGTTGTTGTTGTATTTCTCACTGGGGTGGAATTTTATTTCTGTTATAAAGTAGGCTATTTAGATTGTCTTTAACTGTGCTATACTTAGTATTAATTATGGTAGTGTTAACTTTGATTCTATGTACAAATTGGTTTAGTGTAAGAGAAGGCCTAATGGCCTTAACTACACCAATAAAGACATTTGTCTATCTATCTATTTTTCAGTTTTCTGATTGTATTTAATACTTCATTATCGTTGGTAGGGTGTAAAAATAGAGAACTACATGGACCTGTACCTAAATTGGGAGTGGTTTTACGTGGAATATTAGCAGCTAGGTTTTGACCAATATTAGTAAAATATTCATTAAATGTTGTTGTTATTTTTAGTGGATTTGTGATAACCGTATCCTGTACTCTCAAATGTATTTCTTTACTATCATTATTGCTGTCGGTAGTTAGGATTTCATTTACCACTTTCCAATAGTTTTTTGTAGTATTTAATCTGTCAATAAAATACAAATTCTCTAGTTCCCTTTTCATTTTAGTTACTTTTCTACATTGTGATTTGTAGACCCCTACTAGTTCTTCTGAATAATATTCACACCCCATTCTGTTTCCAAATTGTAGCCTTTTAATTTTGGCATAAATATTGTTCTTTTGTTCAGCAAGTTTCAAGAGGTCAGGTGTCTTCCGTGGGCATGTTGGTCTCTTACTGTTTAAGTTACCTCAGTTATTGACATACAGCGTACACTTTTCGTCTATATAGCTTATTAGTTTATTTAATACTGTGTTACACTTGTCATTCCTATCAATTATTAAGGGACTATTAAACATGTGTTCAGTTAAACGTTTAACATCTACTCTTTTGTTTACAAGATGTTTCTTGTTTGTTTGGATGGCGATCTGATTTTCTAAGTCAAATATATATATATTATGGTCACTAGAATCATTAAAAATGTTGTTCATCTGAAAGCAGCGGTGTTCATTTATATTTATATATATATATATATATATATATATATATATATATATATATACACACACTGACTGACAGAGCAAATGTAACACCAAGAAGTAATAGTTCGAAAGGGATGAAAGTTGGGGAAAAAACAGAGACGGCACGGACGAATAATTGATGTTTATTTCAAACCGATATGCAGGTTACACAATGCGCACGGCATCGACTCAGTAGGATGTAGGACCACCGCGAGCGGCGATGCACGCAGAAACACGTTGAGGTACAGAGTCAATAAGAGTGCGGATGGTGTCCTGAGGGATGGTTCTCCATTCTCTGTCAACCATTTGCCACAGTTGATCGTCCGTACGAGGCTGGGGCAGAGTTTGCAAACGGCGTCCAATGAGATCCCGCACGTGTTCGATTGGTGAGAGATCCGGAGAGTACGCTGGCCACGGAAGCATCTGTACACCTCGTAGAGCCTGTTGGGAGATGCGAGCAGTGTGTGGGCGGGCATTATCCTGCTGAAACAGAGCATTGGGCAGCCCCTGAAGGTACGGGAGTGCCACCGGCCGCAGCACATGCTGCACGTAGCAGTGGGCATTTAACGTGCCTTGAATACGCACTAGAGGTGACGTGGAATCATACGCAATAGCGCCCCAAACCATGATGCCGCGTTGTCTAGCGGTAGGGCGCTCCACAGTTACTGCCGGATTTGACCTTTCTCCACGCCGACGCCACACTCGTCTGCGGTGACTATCACTGACACAACAGAAGCGTGACTCATCGGAGAACACGACGTTCCGCCATTCCCTCATCCAAGTCACTCTAGCCCGGCACCATGCCAGGCATGCACGTCTATGCTGTGGAGTCAATGGTAGTCTTCTGAGCGGACGCCGGGAGTGCAGGCCTCCTTCAACCAATCGACGGGAAATTGTTCTGGTCGATATTGGAACAGCCAGGGTGTCTTGCACATGCTGAAGAATGGCGGTTGACGTGGCGTGCGGGGCTGCCACCGCTTGGCGGCGGATGCGCCGATCCTCGCGTGCTGACGTCACTCGGACCCCTCGCACATGCCACATGTCCCTGCGCCAACCATCTTCGCCACAAGCGCTGCACCGTGGACACATCCCTATGAGTATCGGCTGCGATTTGACGAAGCGACCAACCTGCCCTTCTCAGCCCGATCACCATACCCCTCGTAAAGTCGTCTGTCTGCTGGAAATGCCTCCGTTGACGGCGGCCTGGCATTCTTAGCTATACACGTGTCCTGTGGCACACGACAACACGTTCTACAATGACTGTCGGCTGAGAAATCACGGTACGAAGTGGGCCATTCGCCAACGCCGTGTCCCATTTATCGTTCGCAACGTGCGCAGCACAGCGGCGCATTTCACATCATGAGCATACCTCAGTGACGTCAGTCTACCCTGCAATTGGCATAAAGTTCTGACCACTCCTTCTTGGTGTTGCATTTGCTCTGTCAGTCAGTGTATATGATCTATCAAGGTTGCACTACTGTTAGTAACTCTAGTGGGAAAAACATTATTACAAGATATTTGATTATAACATACACTTAGCCTGTACAATTCCTCTGACTGCTGGTTTTGTTCCAGTTTATCTATATTAAAGTATCCAACAGTAACACAGAACTTCCTGTTATATTTACTCCACATCTCTTCAAGACAAGTGATGAATGAACCAGCATATTTAATATTTGGATTATAGCAACCTAGAACAAGAAACTCTCTATCAGAACCAGAAATTTCAATAATAACACATTAAACGGCACATCTGTAGATATTACATGTTATGAGTCTCATTATGATAGCCGTATTGGAGTACAGAATGTAAAAGTTTCAAACAAATTTATTAAAAAAACCACCATTCCAATTTTACAGTCTTTAAGTTTAAGATACAAATATTACATATATGTTAAAATGGGACATATTTCACTTAGGCTTTGTAAGCATCTTCAGCCATACTTAATCTAAAGCTAAGTCAGGGCCCTGAACTGGGTTCCTTATTAAAGTAATATACATGCTTTAATACAAGATAAAATAGACTAGTCTGTGGAGAAAGTGATGCTTAAAATGCAACTAAAATTCAATAATGAACTCGTACAAGGAATGAATACTAGTGTTTGTCCTAAAAAGTACAAGTTGGTTATTTTTAGAACGAGGCATAGTCATAACGATCTGACATACATTTGGATTGTACAGATTATTTGATATTAATGAAGCGTGGATTAATTAAAATATCGAAAAGTAAATCTTTGAACGTTGTTGATTGAGAATCAGGTACGTAGAATTACAGTAGAGTTGTTAACTCCAAGTGGTTGCGTGATAAGGTCAAAAGGTGCTTGAAGCATGAGTATAGAGGTGTTGTGTCTCCTTCTAGAATAATCTTTAATAGATTGTAGTCGTGAGCTGTTTAGCATAGATTCAATAAATAGGGTGTTCAATAAAGCCTCAGATGTGGAAGAATTCGCAATGTAGCGCGTGTTGAAAACCCTAGTGTTGACAGAGAGGTGACTAGCCTTGTTGGTTGTTTGAGACGATCTGGCGTTCATTATTGTTCATTATTGAATTTTAATTGCATTTTAAGCATCGCTTTCTCCATAGACTAGATTTTTATGACTGTTTTATCTTGTATTAAAGCATGTACCAGTATTATACTTTAATAAGGAACCCAGTTCAGTGCCCTGACTTAGCTTGAGATTAAGTATGGCTGAAGATGCTTACAAAGCCTAAGCGAAACATGTCCCATTTTAATATATATGTAATATTTGTATCTTAAAATTAAAGATTGTAAAGTATTGGAATGGTGGTTTTTTAATAAATTTGTTTGAAGCTTTTATATCTGGAGATTTTTCAGTTGTTAGGACCTTAGCTTCATAGCACTGCTTGACGTAGATGACAATCCCACCACCCTTTTTTAATGGTCTTGAACAAAAATAACCATCATAATTTGGTAAGTTATAATATATTTCTTCATCTGGATTCAGCCAAGTTTCTGTAATAACTATAACATCCGGCATGTGTGCTTGCACAATGAGAGTTGATAATGTTATCCATTTGTTACGTATACTCTGAGCATTAAGATACGAAGCGTGTTTTTTAAGGAAGGTCCGTTTTGTTGTAGACGCTAGTAGTTCGCGCGCATGTCGCAACGAGCACATGCATCGTGTACCGGCATGCCTCGGGAAGAACTGTGCTCAGTTTCAGCTCTGCAGCTAACCTGTACGGTTCTGTTCTGTGCTTTCAAAATGTTTAAGACTATCAACTCGCCCGCCGCATGTGAGGTTCAGTCAGTGATACAGTTTTTGTTAGCAATGAACATGTCTGCTGCAGAAATTCATTGACAGATTTGCGAAGTCTACGGTGATACTGTTATGAGTGAAAGCAAAGTGCGTAAGTGGGTAGGACAATTCAAAGATGGCCGTGACAACGTCCGTGATGAGGACCGCTCCGGTCGCCCTTCTTTGATTACAGACGATTTGGTGGCTTCAGTTGAAGCGAAGATTTGTGAGAACAGGCGCTTCACAATAACAGGTCTCTCAAACGAATTTCCTGACCTGTCGAGATCAGTTCTTTACAACATTGTTTCTGAACACCTAAAGTTGAGGAAACTGTGCTCCCGTTGTGTCCTGAAACTCCTAACAGAGGACCACAAAAACCAAAGATTTGAGTGTGAGATGAAGTTCTTGACTCGTTATGACGAAGAAGGTGACGGCTTCTTGAGTCAGATCGTAACTGGAAACGAAACATGGGTTTCGCATATGACGCCCGAATCGAAGCAACAGAGCATGGAATGGAGACACACACACTCGCCTCTAAAGGTGAAGGCCAAACAGACTGTCCCAGCGCAAAATCATGGCATCGGTGTTTTGGGATAGGCATGGTGTTTTGTTGGTCGACTTCATGCATCGAGGTACCACTATCAATGCAGAAGCATACTGCCAAACCCTGAGAAAGCTACGCAGAGCGATTCAAAACAAAAGATGCGGCATGCTGACAAAGGGAATTGTCCTTCTCCATGACAATGCAAGACCTCGCACTGCAGGTCAGACCCGCAATTTATTGGACAGTTTTGGCTGGGAAGTTTTAGACCACCCACTCTACAGCCCTGATCTTGCGCCGAGCAATTACCATCTGTTCCTCCACCTCAAACATCACCTCAGTGGCAACCATTACAATGATGACGACGACGTGAAAACGGCAGTGAACTCTTGGTTATCAGAGCAGGCAGCAAGTTTCTATGAATTGGGTATTTTAAAATTGGTTACGAGGTATGATAAGTGTTTGAACAAACTTGGCAACTATGTCGAAAAATAGAGTGAAGTATGTACTTTCTGAAAATAAATTTACTTTTTTGAAATAACCTCTCGTGTACTTATTTTCAAACAGACCTTACTTATAAAACACGCCTCGTATAACATCCTAATTTTGTTCCCTTTATCTTTAACTTCTCCTAAGCTATTTAATTGATTTTCTGATCTATCCATTGATTGTGATGATTATGATGATAATTTTCGTTCAAGTGGCTAAATTGTACAATTCATGATTCTAATCTGACAATATCATCAATTGTTTTGACAATAATTACTTGGGAGGTATCATCTTTTCACACATATATTTTCCCATCCCGGGTCCACACATATTTATACCCCTTTATCCTCAGGTCTTTAGCTCTCGTTAGTAGCCCTTTAGCTTTAGGAGTGAGGTGATCATTTATGTAGACCGTGTGGCTAGCAGCATTTATTCCAACTGTCGAGGACTGCAGTTGTCTAATTTTCTTCTTGACCATCATTAATTCATGCTTTCTCCACCTGTTGATGAACGTGACGATGATTGGACGAGGAAGATTGTTGTTGACGGATGGGATCCTGTGAACAATATCAAGATCAGACCTCTTGATTTCGCTTCCTACAGCTGCACCTATATTCGTGACAACTTCATAAATGTCTTCTCCTTGGATTTCTGGTGCTCCATGTATTTCCATATTATTTCTTCTTAGGTATTGGTTCACTTGTTCTACGTCTTCATTTGCCTCGTAATTGAGCTTGCAGACCTGCTCTTGAAGTTCTCTGATCTTTTGATTGCGTTTACCCAGCTCTGCCCTCAAGTCCTCAGTGACTCTTGTATTAAAATCAATTCTTTCACGCAATCTAACCACTTTCTCTACCAGTTTCTCAATAAGCGAGTCTAGAAAATTGGAGCTGCACATTATATTGTTAACAACATCTATGAGATCGGTCGATGCACATTCGTTAGAAGACGAGGTAGTACCATTTCCTTCTGCGTGACATCGCTCTGGTCGCTGTTGTTTCTCTGGCATCTTCTCACCTCCTTTATTCCTTGATTTGCCACCCATAACCTCACCAAATGTTTCACAAAGCTGAATTAACACTTCTATTTGAACTGCATTTCTGAAATTACTAGTGAATTTATTATTCACCTATTATTAATCTTGCTTTGGTTTTATGTTACATTAGTAGTTACCTCTTAATGTTTCCTTCTTCTACGTAAACTGGTAAAATAAACTTACAGTACTAAGCACATGTTATCTCCATCTGCCATGTTTAATATTTATATTTAAGATAAAGCCATTAATCAGATATTACAATTAGGACATGTTTCGCTCATGCTTCGTGAGCATCATCAGCCAGAATAACTTAATTCAAGGTAGGTCAGGGCCCTGATCCCGGTACATATAATGTAAAAAAAAGTCTAGTAATACATCAATAAAATCTAGTTTTACTAATTTAAAATAGTCAGTATTATATTATCTCATTAAAACAAATAGTGACCATTAAAATTGCTTAAAATGTAAGTGAATGTCATGAAAATGTTACAATAAGTTTCTGTGATTATTCGAATAAAACGATCGTAATAATTGTTGCTCGATGGCATTAGACAGCTTGTAGTTAAGAACAGTTTTTCACATTAAGAGTGAGCTATTTTAAGATGAGCTGTGATCTTGTTTCATAGTTAGACGTGATGAGGTGTGTTGAAATTGCATGTGTTGGTTGAAAAACGAATTGTACAGATGGATAAAACGTCGCCTGAGTTGGCGTAAAAAACCTTAGGAGACTCCCTCGCGTTATATTTCAAATGTAATTATTTTGTATAGATGACGTATTTTTATTGAATTTTTATATAACCTTACTATTTTAAATTAGTAAAACTATATTTTATTGATGTATTACTAGACGTTTTTTACATTATATGTACCAGGATCAGGGCCCTGACCTACCTTGAATTAAGTTATTCTGGCTGATGATGCTCACGAAGCATGAGCGAAAGATGTCCTAATTGTAATATCTGATTAATGGCTTTATCCTAAATATAAAGGACTACTATGTATTGGAAAGGTGGTTTTTATTAACGCTTCCGACTCGCATACGAGTCATTCAAATTGAATTTCAATTTGGGCTACATATGTAGCCCACACGAGTAACGCTGCATCTATTCCTAGCGTGAGTGTCCGAGGGTTAAAAATTCATGGTTCACACCCAATTGCAAAGCTGAGAAACTTCCCGAGTTCGAAGTGTCTGCCAAATATTGCCTTCAAACAAATGAGGAAAACTGTGAAGAACTATGTTGCCTTAGAGTGCATATTCGTTGCGCATGATGCCAAAAATATTTGTTTATATCAAGCAGTTACACACATCATTTAGAATTCACATTCGTTCCCAAACATTAAAGTGACCTTGGCTTGAGATAACCTGCCAGTTCATTTTCTCTCTCTCCAACACAACTGCAACTCCAGTCCGCTGTTCGCTGCGCCAGCAAGATGCTAGGGTTGTCCATTAGCTGCCTTGTCACGCGAATTTTGAAACAAGATTTAGACACCTCCTGGTTCTAAATGGCAGCTAAATTTTTGTACATAGATATTTTATGGGCTCCTCATCCTCTCAGCGAAATTGATTTGCCTGTTTCGATATGACCCTATCGATAGTTCCCTTGTAACTTAGTGAGATGGGCCAAACACCAGGGCTCACATATAAGGGCGGTTTCTCTAGATGAAACTACATTGAAATAGTTTTATTCTGATGTCAGCCTATTCTATAAAAATTATGTGAGTGCATAGTCAACAAATGGCCTATTAGGGATAAATTTCTCGAGTATGCTGAAGTTGCTGATGTTTTCCGGAGGAAATGCAAGAGTTTTTTATCTTTAGAATTTATGATAGAAGTAAGATACAAGCAGCCGAAATGAGGTTCTTGAGGAGCATACAGGGAAAGACAAGACGAGATAGAATACGAAATGAGGAAATAAGAAGCAGCATGGGAGTGTGTAAACTTCAAGAAGAGACTGATATAGCAAAGCTAAAATGGTTTGGACACATGATGAGAATGCCAGGAGAGAGAATACCAAAGAGAACATTCACGGATACAGACTGGAAAGAGGCCTAGGGGAGAGCCTAGAATGAGATGGAGGAGCTCTGTTGTGGAGTCGATAGCAATAAAGTACTAGAAGAGGAGTGGTGGAAAGATCGAGTAAGGTGGAGGGCTTCACTACCCAGAGAGAATCTGGAAAAGGGAACGGAAGATGAAGAAGAATAATAATTTATGATTGACCAATTTTTTAAAATTCTGTTATCAGAATTTTTGGAAACAGAGTTTAATCATTTCCAATTTAATGGATTCACTTTCGACAAGGATGAAAGAACCGACAGCATTTGGTCTGAAATATTGAAGATCACTGACGCTTCAGGAATAAGGAAGTACCCTTCACTGAGCAAGCTGTTGATGGCTATTCTCTTTCTTACCCCGTAGCAGTTCTCCATTGGAAAGAGTTGTTAGTGTGGTGACCCTACTGTCGGCAGACCTGGGGATGGTTTTCCATGGTTTACCATTTTCACCGCAGGCAAATACTGGGGCTCTACCTTAATTACGGTCACTGCCGCTTCCTTTCCACTCCTTGCCCTTTCCTGTCCCATCGTCGCAATGACACCTATCTGTGTTGGTGCAATGTGATGTCACTTGTAAAAAGAAAATAGTTCGTTGAGAAAGAATAAGACTGAATTTCTGCTAATGTGAACACACACCTGTTAAGTGCTCTGTTTGTGCAGGGGATGCACATGGTTTCAAAAGAAAACGCATGTCACCAGTGTACTTTTACTAAACAGGAACTAGAAGCTGCTAAGGGGGCAACTACAGTACTGTACTCAGCTCAAAAAATGATCCTTCAACTTCCACTCAGATATGTACTGCAGATCATCTGTTACTCTAGCAATAAGAATCATACACTGTGTATATGCCAGCCTTTGAAAATGTTACGTCTGATTGAATTGTATGCTGTTTGTTGATTTTTCAATGATGTCTAATTAAGTAAGATCTAGGAAAAAAATCTGCCATGCAAGCCCCCCTCCCCTGTGCCCTATCGGCTGTATTACTAATTACCTTTCTTCAAAGTTGGCATGTCTGTAATACAGTTCTTACCCAGATGTGTGTGGTGGTTTGACACATTTAAAATGTTCAGTCACCTGCTGCTCTCACATTCCATCATTTTAGGTTCTCTGTACATCTGCTTGTTGGTCATTAAAGCTATGATAGCACTTGATTTTCATTGTTGATTCAGATGACTTAATAGTAGATTCCATGACAGGTGGCCTGTAACATGCTCTGGTGCTCTCCATGCAATATCCTTTCCCTTCTTAGCACTTACTTCAGTTTCATAGTGAACCGTACTATTCGGTGAAGTTCTGCTACTTTTCTGTCCACGCATTCCTTTCCTTTGCAGGTTGCTCTCATAACATACCTATCTTGTGCTTCTGTGGTACAATGTTGGGACCAGAGAGCTTGGTAGCTTTTGTGAGCAGAAAAATCCTTGTACTGTCACACTCCACTCCAGGAGTCTGTCCCGTTTGCTCTCTTGCCA
The DNA here is from genome assembly GCF_040414725.1 of Anabrus simplex. NCBI lineage: Eukaryota > Metazoa > Arthropoda > Insecta > Orthoptera > Tettigoniidae > Anabrus > Anabrus simplex. The sequence continues at coordinate 1,221,346,388 of NC_090266.1, forward strand.
TTTGAGAGTTTTTATTCAGGAAACTCCCATGTTCTTTTCCTCTTCATCATCTGGGATCTCTTCAAAGTTGCTGTTCTATTTCTATGTTCCTCTTGCTTATGGCCACATCTTGTCAATGAGAGATGTAATATCAAACTATTAGGATCTGCTGCTACAGTGTTATGATAAGTATCAGTTAATTTTTGGTACCAGTTGATCAAATATCACATCTACTAGAGTATAGCGCTGCCCATGAAAGAAGATAGGTGCATAGTGAAACAGAGCCTCCTCTCGTACATTAGTCTTAAAATACAGGTTTCGTCGTTAGAAAATCGCTCCTCTTGAGTGATTTTCTCCCGTCATTCATTTTCCGATATTTGAAGCCTATATCCTGAAGTATCCTTAACATGGTGCACTTGCTCCCATGAAAAATCTAAGTCTCTTACGCAAAACAAGCTGCATTATTTTTTATTTTTTGCCAGCATTTTTAACATTGCTGTAACTCATAGGTTTTCAGCAACGATGGGATAAGAAAACACTAGGAAGGAAGCAGTCATGATCTTAATTAAATTGTAGCCTCTGTATTTGCCTGGTAATAGAATAGGAAACCACCAAAAGCCCTGTTCAGGGCTGCCAGTGGTGGGATTTGAACCCAGCACTTCTGGAATGCAGCCCATACCACGAGCCAACTTCCTGGGTCAAAGCTAGTTTTTCTGTAGTAGGATATTCACCTTGAGCATACATGCCAAAATTATGCGCTGCAAAACATTTTTAGCAGTCTTCTAGCTTGCTTACAACTTTATTGCCATTACGTTGCTTAACTTAAAATGAATACAAGATTTATTGCTCCATCTTCTCAATACTTAAAATCATTTAACGTTTAACAAAACATTAGAATATGATAGTGTCAGGTACTAGTTTCGGTCCATTTTTTGGCCACGAACCTGCTACGCAGGCGTAGCAGGGGGAGAGGTGATACTCCCACGCGGCGCGTCCCAGGTGGCGGATAGGGGGGTCCTAACCGGCTTGCCGGCGGACTTGAGGGAAATAAAATGCCTCTCGCGGACCAAACACACTACCCTCTACGGGTGGGGGACGCACATGTAGAATACACCCGCGGTATCCCCTGCCTGTCGTAAGAGGCGACTACAAGGGGCACCCAAGGGATGATTGAATGAGAACCATGAACCTACTCTTAATTCGTACCATCTTGCGGGGAACACCATGGGTTGCATGTACTTGTGAGTAGTATCACTAAATTGGTACGAAATAGGTTTGTGATTAGTTGCAGTAAAAAGCCTGGCCTGGTGGATTCCAGTACCCGAGCGTTGTACCCATGTGAGCAACACCGCGGATCTGGGCGTAGCCTGTGAGTTGTACCGCTATATGAGCAGCACCGTGGGTCAGCGTTGCCTGTAATTGGTACCCACTATGTGAGGAACACCACAGGAATACCGGCACCCGTGACTAGTACACCTAGGTGAGGAACCTTACCGGTTTGCGTTGGCTATGAGTGGCGCCATTGTGTGAGAAACACCATAGATCTGCGTTCCTTGTACGAATTGCAATACTTGTGAGTAGTACCATCTTGTGTGGACCACCGTGAGTCTTCGCTACTTTTGATCAGTACCCCAAAATGACAAATACCATGGTTCTACTTTACTCGCAACATGTACCATTCTGTGGGGCCTTAGACGTGAATTTAGCACCCCTTCAGACATCAAGCATCATTGTGCTTTATAAATGGTCCCTTGGTCAGTAATACTCTAATTAACTACCTTCTTTTTGAGTCTGATCCACTGTTTTTGTTTGTTTGTTTGTTATGTTTTTTTTTGGGTTCATGTCCATCCATTCATTCTTCATGACATTTTTTATTTTATTTTGGTCAGTGGATGAATTTGAATTTTTTTAAATTTCATTTCGTACCATTAGGGGCCGATGATCTCGATGTTAGGCCCCTTTAACAGCAAGCATCATCATCATCATCATCACCACCATTTTTTGGACCATCATCAGCCTAGCTGAAATTGCAAGCAAAAGACATAAACTAAATTAATATGGATGAACAAGAGGATGGATGGTAGTGGAATGACTTATACATAAGTTACAATAAATATGACCAGAATATGTTAAAATTAACAAATGAATAAAATAATTGTGATGTCGTTTAAAATTTCTTGATGCCAAAGTCTACGTTGACAGTTGGACTCGTGTTGCACACTTAAATTCAAGTGTAAGTCTTAGTTTTCTGGAAAGTTCTGGGGGCAAGTTCCACGATGGCGCAGAGGGAATTGTCCAATATGACCAATATAGACTGGACAAATTGAGAAAGCTGGACTTGTTCTATGTAGCTTAAGCAAATGCTGTGTTTAATGGAAGTGTCAATTCAGTCGGAACCTGAAGAACAAAATTAGAATTAACTCTAAATATCTGATAGAGAAAGTACTGAGGGGGGGTGTGTGTGTGTGTGTGTGTGTGTGTGTGTGTGTGTGTGTGTGTGTGTGTGTGTGTGTGTGTGTGTGTGTGTGTGTGTGTGTGTGTGTGTGTGTGTGTGTGTGTGTGTGTGTGTGTGTGTGTGTGTGTGTGTGTGTGTGTGTGTGTGTGTGTGTGTGTGTGTGTGTGTGTGTGTGTGTGTGTGTGTGTGTGTGTGTGTGTGTGTGTGTGTGTGTGTGTGTGTGTGTGTGTGTGTGTGTGTGTGTGATAACGAGTACTCACCTTGCGCTTGTTTGGAACGAGCTGTTGGAAAGAGTGCAACAGACAGAGTGAGCGTCACGCAGCATAGATCAGCAAGAGAGGAGAAGGAATGCAGAGGGGAAGGATGACGTAAGTGTGGAAGGAGACAGGGAGGGAGGGAAGGGGAAATGGTTCAGGATGGGTTAGGAGAGAGAAAAGTTAATGGAATTTGAGATGGAAGGGGACCCTTAATTGATTTAAAGAAAGGTTTATTAACAGTTGATTTGTTTTTCCTATAATAGGAAATGAAAAGATCGAATAAAATGTTGGGTTTCTCGGTAATTTCATTAAGATTGTAGTTGGCATTGAAATATTGATCCAAATGTATGTAAAAGCTCTCAATTATGTTGAGTAGAGGTCCCTTTTTAACTATTTCAAGTATGTCCATGTCTGTTTCAATGTTCGTGAAACTATGGTTATAATCGACCATATGTTGGCCGATGGCTGAAAATTTGTTGTATTTAGCTGCGTTAAAATGCTCAGAGTATCTGATATTGAAACTCCTACCGGTCTGCCCTATGTAAGAAATATTTGAACATGTGCTACATCTGATTCTGTAGACCCCTGATTTTGAGTATCTGTTTATTTTATTAATATGTGAAGTGTTATGTAATATTTGCATATTATTGTTGCTGGTTTTGAAGGCTATTTTCATGCCTTTTTTCTTTAAAACATTAGTAATTATGTGAATTCCATTGACATAGGTAAAAGTGGAGATAGTCGTGTTTAGATGGTTCTTTTTTAAGTGTGGTCTTCGGTCGGAATTTGTGTTTACTAATGATATTTTCTATGAACTGATTATTGTAGCCGTTGAATCTAGCGATGTGACGGATAGTATTCAGTTCTGAAACTTGAATTTAAGTGTGCAACACGAGTCCAACTGTCAACGTAGACTTTGGCATCAAGAAATTTTAAACGACATCACAATTATTTTATTCATTTGTTAATTTTAACATATTCTGGTCATATTTATTGTAACTTATGTATAAGTCATTCCACTTATGTCATTCCACTACCATCCATCCTCTTGTTCATCCATATTAATTTAGTTTATGTCTTTTGCTTGCAATTTCAGCTAGGCTGATGATGGTCCAAAAAATGGACCGAAACTAGTACCTAACACTATCATATTGTAATGTTTTGTTAAACGTTAAATGATTTTAAGTATTGAGAAGGTGGAGCAATAAATCTTATATTCATTTTAAGTTAAATCTTAACTCAATATGGAACCCAACCATGAAGTTTATTATTTTAAATTACGTTGCTTTCTCGGTTACTTGAAAATAGCCAACCCACTGGCTTCATTTGGAAACTTTTGCTTCACTCTGTACAGTTCTCAATCCCATGTCACATGCGACAGCTGGCTGATCTCTTCTGACATTTGACAATGCCGGGATGTGCTTCTAGTGCAGCTTTGGATGCTGTTTTTGACTCACATTTGAAGAAATTATATATATGGACATGTAAATATGGCATACGGAACTGTTACAATTAACATATTTCATTGTACTGTATTGGTCCATATTGATGCACTTAATTAAGAACATTACTTTAGGTTGCTAGTCCACCTAATCAATACACCTCACTTTACAAGTGAAAATACATTTCTTTCCTTCTTGCGAACCGGCCAAACTTAGGACCACACCAATACCACTTCACTTCGTATCATCCCTTCTTCCTTCCTCTTTCTTCACAGTGCCTTCATTCTTTCAGAATGTTGCGCTCTTCTCTCTTCAGTCCATCTTCCCCCTCTGCGCTCTTTATTTTCTTCCACATGAACTTTTATGTTAGAAAGTCTTTTCCTGAATTGGTCTCTTTTTTTTGCTAGTTGCTTTACGTCGCACCGACACAGATAGGTCTTATGGCGACGAGAATTGGTCTCTATCACGACATTCTTCATCTGCAATTCCTAACCTCTTGAGTTCTTCCTTCATCTGCTTGGCATATCCCCCCTGGCTCTTCAAGTAGTATATTTTATTAAAAATTTGTTTATTTAACCTTGCTGGATCCATTCTGACCATGTGTCCATAGAATCGCAGCCATCTTTTCCTTATTGTTGCTTCCAGGTCTTCTGTTCTTTTGTATATCTCCTTATTTGATCGTAATCTGTAGTTTCCCTCTACCACCCTTAGGCCGTAAATCCTCCTTAATATTCTCCTTTCAATCTTTAGTAGTTTTTCCAGGTTCGTTAGTGTTGCTGTTTCAACCCCACACAGAATCACTGGTTTTACCACAGCATCATAATGTCTTAGTTTTGCATTAATGGAAAGATTCTTTTTATTGTAAATGGCTTTCGTGGCAGTGTTTAGCCTTTCTAACTTAAGTCTCCTATTTTTCATGGCCTCTTTATCCATCCCGTTGCTACTGATAATCTTTCCCAGGTATTTAAACTTCTTTGTGACCTTCACTTCGCCATATTTAGTCTTCATTGTTCTTTTCACATAATTCCTGTCCGTGCTCATCATCTCTGTTTTTGTGAAGGAGATTTTTAAACCTGTTTTCTCGGCTATCTCCTGTAGTTCACATATCTGTGTTATTGCTTCCTGTTCTGTCTCAACGAAGAGTGCCAAATCATCAGCAAAGGCCAAACACTTGGGTTTGACATGTTTATTTTTACTACCTATTATAGCACCTTATGTTTCCACAGTGTTTTCATGACCTTATCTAGAACCAAATTGAACAGTGTTGGTGATAAGCTGTGACCTGTTTTTTTTTTTGAAAGGGTTTGCTGATCTCTCCTCAAAATTTCACTTTGGATATGGTGTTTGTTAGTGTTAACCTAAGTAAGTTGAGTGTTTTTTGATCGATGGCATATTTTCTCAAAATGTCCATTAATGTGTCTCTATCTATTGAATCGTATGCTTTTTGAAAATCAACGAAAGATATGAAGATGTTCTTTGGTCACGCATTGTAATATTTGATTATCATTTTTAGACTCATGATTTGATCCTGGCAAGAGCGTCCTCTCCTGAAGCCACCCTGATACTCTCCCAACTTGTGATGAATTTGCGGTGTCAGTCTCTTCAATAGGAGTTTAGAAAATATGTTATATGTGACAGACAAAAATGATATTCCTTGGTAGTTGTTGACGTCTGTTTTCGGTCCCTTTTTATGTAGCGGGTGTATTAATGCCATTAGCCAGTCTTCTGGTATTTTTTCATTTCTCCAAATATTCCGGAACAGTTGTCACTTCAGTGATAAAGGCATCATTGGCTATCTTCCACAGTTCTGCTAGTACTCCACCTTCACCAGATGCTTTGTTGTTCTTTGGGGAGTTGATTACTTCCCGTACTTCTTCCTCGCCTGGTGATTTGGAATCTGGGTTCTGGATTCTGTCCTTCTCAATCTCCAATTTTTCCCATGACAATTCAGTTAAGGAGGTCTTCAAAGTACTTTGCAAGGATTTCACAGTTATCTTTATTGATCAGGGCAAGAGTTCCATCTGTTTTCTTGAAATGCAGGCTCTATTTTTAAAGGCCCTATGGAATAATCTGGTATTGTTTTTCTTGAAGTTCTCATCCATTTCTGTGACTTCTGCCTTAAGGTGTTCTCTTCTGACTCTTCTCAGTGTTTGTTGTGTTTGTTTTCTTATTTCTCGTGATTTTTTCCAAATTTGTTGCAGTCTTATTCTCGTTCCATGATTTCCACGCCTCAAATCTTTCTTTGATTGCATTTTCGTATTCTGCATTCCACCATGACCGAGCTCGATAGCTGCAGTCGCTTAAGTGCGGCCAGTATCCAGTATTCTGGAGATAGTGGGTTCCAACCCCAATGTCGGCAGCCCTGAAGATGGTTTTCCGTGGTTTCCCATTTTCACACCAGGCAAATGCTGGGGCTGTACCTTAATTAAGGCCCACAGCTGCTTCCTTCCCAGTCCTAGCGCTTTCCTGTCCCATCGTCGCAATAAGACCTATCTGTGTCGGTGGGACGTAAAGCCAATAGCAAAAAAAAAAAAAAGCATTCCACCATGCATGCTTGCTTTGACGTTTTGTAGATGCTAATTCAACTGCTGGCTCCTGCAGATTTTTTTTCACTTCATTCCAATTTTTTCGCACCTGTAGCTTTTTCTTGTATTCTTCCCTCTTTTCTTAGATGAGTAATTCACAGTCAATTTTTGGCACTCTATTGCCACAGGTATGCGGTTTTCGTTTGGATGTGAAATTCATCTTAATCTGTGATAAGTAATGGTCTGATGTTACATTAACCGCTTTTCTAACTTTGACGTTATGAATTTCCTTGTAATTGTTCTTGGATATCGCTACATGGTCCAGTTGAAATTCGCCTAGCAAGGGGTTTGGTGATACCCACGTTTTCTTTTTGTTGGGGCGTGCTTTGAAATGAATTATTTACGCATGATTTGGTACATCTTTTGTCTACTTTTGAAGACCACCTCAGCTGTAGCATCTCAATAAATATCTAATTAAAACTCTGTAATGTCATTGTCCAGTGACTTAATACTAATGAGCACAGACCCTTCCAAGAGTATTTCAAAACATTTTTGTCTGCACAAGCAGATCTGTTCTACCACTTTCTTGGAATAATTTTAAAATTACATGTTAAAGAGAACATTACAATGTAATCCTCCTTTATAAAAATGTTGATTGAAGTTTGGTTTAGCTTCACTGTATTGATTAAAAATTTAAAGTTGAGCTGTAGCTTCGGAGGTGGGAGAAAAATGGAATAAAAGCTGACAAGTTTCCATTTTCATAGTTAATTTTAGCTCCGTGGGGAGACTGATTATCTCACTTTGAGTAGGAACCGAGCATACTATGGTGGTGGAAGATCAATTTTTTTGATTGATGAAGAAAAGCTCATACCATTCCTCTAATTTCCTAACTCAGAACACTGAAAGTCAGTATATTAGACATTATTAGACTTTTTGCTATCCCTAACTCTTTTTTAGTAATCAACACTTAATTTCAAAATCTACACAGTCCTTTGAAGTTTCTGTATATACATTTCTGTTTTTAGTAGTTAGTATTATAAATTGTCTGATGTAACAATAACAGTTATTTACAGTCTGTCAGTAGAGCTTGCAATGACAATGACAATAACAATATTCCTCTCTAGCTTTATTAAAACCTATTAAATCTTTGAGAATTGCAGTCCTAAAATGCATAATAATGATGTTATTGGTTTTATATCCCACCAATGACTTTTACGGTTTTTAGGGATGCTAAAGTGCCGGAATTTTGTCACACAGGAGTTCTTTAATGTGCAAGTAAATCTACCGACATGGGGCTGATGTTTTTGAGCACCTTGAAATACCTCCGGACTGATCCAGAATCGAGCCCACCAAGTTGGGCTCGGAAGGCCAGCGCTCTACTGTCCAAGCTACTCAGCCCGACCCTTTAATGCGTGGCTTTTTAAGTTAACATAAATTCTTACTTCACCAATACATAACAAATATCTTATTGCAACTGAAGTGTTTGTGGAAATGTCACTCATACCCACATGGCTTGACTGAGTGTTGAATCTCACTTTTGTATGTGTCATTCAGTTTGTATTTTGCATCATTATAATCATCATGAAATATGTGAACTTATACACCAGACCTTAAAAATGTTGTTTTATGATATACCATCAGAAGGGCTGGATGGACATGCTGTTAAAGTTGTTAGGCAGGTACTGAACAGATGTTCAATTTGATCATGGAGTGTCCTAGAGGCACGTGATATGGCGTCATCTCAAGGTTCTAAAAAGTATGTTAGTAGAAGCGGTTTCATTTAAAATCATCTCAGGTTCTTTTTTTCTATGCCATAAGTATTTCAATATTTTCACACGTCTTTAACTCTACACCTTAGTTAGCTTTAAAAATTTAACTTCATATCTTTCTCAATGTCTTGGAAATTATGGTGGTTATTATAATAAATATGTTCTGCAAAGGCTGAATATCTGTTGTATGTCATAGCCTTAAAATGTTCTTGGTATCGCTGGGTTAGTGTCCGTCCAGTCCTTCCGGTGTAAATAATTTTACAATCATAAGTGAGCCTGTATACTCTTGAATTGTTGTAATCATCTTTTTTATTGACAGTATTTGAATTAAAGATTTGTTCTGATATTTTATTTTTAGTTCTAAAAACTGTTTTTAACCTAAATTTCTTGAAGATATTGACAGTTTTAAACATTGCACTTCTGAAATGTGTAAATGTCACATTACAGAGGTGCTAACTATTACGGATTTCACTTCACGATTACGGCATTAAGGCCAAAGGGGAAATTATTACGGAATAGGGATATTATCATGAAAAAATAATTTTGTGAAGAAAAAAAAGAAGGAAAGAAGAAAATTGTACTATTCATTTGGAGCATTACTGCTCAACCCTCAATACTTATGAGTTGACGACGATACCAACTCGATCATCACTTCTTTCTGCCACCCGTGAGCATTATGGATTTCATTGCTCTCTTGCTTTTCTGCTCTTCTCCTCTATAACATTGTAAGCAATGTTTGTATTTGCAGTATTAAAAGCGCATCTGACAGTAACTGTCCCCAGAAAGAGTTTTCAGTGTTCATAGGAAAAATCAGACAGGATTCAGGCCTACATTAAGCACATCAACACTGGAATCGCTTGTGGTTCAGAAGACGTAAAAGTCATCACATGGGAGAAGAATGCTTCAAGAAAACCTACACTGAAAATCAGTTGCTGAGTGCGAAATAAACTACAAAGAATTTGTCACTGAATGTGCAAATTTTATTGTGAAATATGAGATACTTAAGAATAGATAGCTGTTGGAAGGGCAAAGAGGGTGCCATTGTCAAGTTGGGGAGGAATATGTTTTGGATTTGACTAAAAAAAATTTCTGAGGATTGTACGGGTGTTGAAATTTACTGATAAACCACTTCAAAAGTTGGCACCACTGCATAATGATTATAATCTAAGTTTTTCTTATTTACATTATTTTTTTTTTACTTCCTTTTTTTTAAATGTCTAATTCTGTCTACCATTTCTGGGCTATGACTATTCACTTTTTCAATTTATTTTATTATTTTGATTTCAATTTATTTTCTTTACTCAAGGGGATTCTTAGCATTCTGTTAATGTAGCTGTTATATGCTGCTTGTTTATGGGTTCCTGAATTATTAGAATTTTTGTTAATTGTAGTAATAGATTGTGTGGGTTTTCTGAAAATTTCAAAATCTATACTATTGCTTTTTTCTCAATGTGAGGTCTAAAAAATGTAATTTATTGTTTTCTTTTTCCATTGTAAATTTGATATTATTCCCAAGCTAATTTAAAAAGCCCAGAAATGTTTCGGGAGTAATGAGGTCTGAAATGAACATTAAAACAAGAATAATAGTTACCACCACCTTTCCAATACTTATCTTTCCTATATTTAGGAAATAAACATTACAACAGGCGTTGTAAGATGGGACATGTTTCGCTTAACAGTAGTAAGCATCATCAGCCGAAAATAAATCTTAGCCTAAAGTTAGGTCAGGGCCCTGAACCTAGTGTCCTTAACATATATGGCACCCTAAGAATCAATATTTATATTTATAAAATGAAAATAGGCTTAAAACTAGTGTGAAAAAACATGGAATAGTAAGTATTGGAAAGGTGGTGTTAACTATTATTCTTGTTTTAATGTTCATATCTGATGTCCAATACGGACTACAATGAGATTTATTACTTGTAAAGTAATGAGGTCTCCGTTTAAAAATACCACCTTGTAACTGAAACTGAGTTTGATTACATTAGTATAGATGAATACAAGAAGCCAGCCCTCAACTTAAATTAGATAAATTTAAAAAAAACATAAAATGGGAAACTTTCATTCCGATTATTTTTAGTAAAAAACAAGATTGGGAGAATTCACAGTTATTACACTCTGTTTGCTACCACCCTAATAATCTTGCATATTCCCACACGCCCACAAGTCCTGCCCCATTTCCCCACTCTACCTCCTCTTTGTACGTTTCGACTGTGGGAGCGGTCGAGAGCTGGTCTCCATAGTCAGAGAACATGGGTAATACATGCAGGCCACGTAACGTAAATTAATTTCGTTCATTAAAACTTACCTTAAATGTTTCCTGTCAGTCACCATGTTTGTAATTCTTAATTTGATTTTTATTATCCACTTTACAGACTAGAAAACAGACTGTTCAACTTAAGTGAAAACTTACTATTGTCAGCCTATGACTGAACACAGTAATTGATTCAACAGTGTACAGATATCAGTTGAACTGCATCAGGGGACAGCGGGAATATCACCAAAAAAAAAAAAAAGGCCTCCAGCTCAAAAACTGTTTTAACGACCACCACCTCATATTTTTAACTTTCGTCATGTATTTTAAGGAAAATTTTTTTTAACAAGCACTTCTTATTGTGTGTCTAATACTTTTAGTTTATTGTGTATATTTTACTGAGGACGATCGTATGCTGGGTCAAAACATGACTATCTGAAATTTCACCATAAGTGGATGTAATATTGAGTATTGACTAGGAGGATAATCAACACAATTTTGTACAATTTGTAAGAAAAAAACCTTGAGATGATGCAATATCATGTGCCTCTAGCACACTCCATGATCAAAGCTGAACGTCTGTTCGGTACCTGCCTAACAAATTTAACAGCATGTTCCAGCCAGCCCTTCTAATGGTATGTTATATCATAAAACAACATTCTTTAATGTCTAGTGTTTAGGTTCACACACTCTGTCATTTGTTTTTTCATTGATGGACCTTAGTGTCTGGAAATTAGTTTTGAACTGAACAATTGTGTGCTGATATGGCTGTTTGATTTTAATAATACTTTGTGTGATTTATACAAATTTTTTCTAGGTGTTGGATGGTCAGGAGCAGCAGGCAGTGGGATTTGCTCATAACATTGCTCACTATCTACCAAATCATACTGCTCTTATATATAATCTTGGATTAGAGCATTATGCATATCAGATGGTAAGTGATGTAATTCTCAGAACTAACAACTGTTAACCTTACTTGGTCTTCATACTATTAAACAGCATACTTCTAATTGTTCAATAGATGTGTAAAATAAAGTTCTGAAATTGTGAGGTAATTTAGATATAATGTTTAAGAATATTTATCTATAAAAGTGTTTTGCATATGTTGTCTTGAGCCAGAGAAAATGGTAACTATGACCTGCTTGATGTATACTGTGGAGGTTTCTGCCATTTTATATTAAAGCCTTGGGAGGAGCAACCTAGCCTGGTCCTGAGTGACCTCACCAAGTTAGGGCTCGCTGCTCAGGAAACAGTCGAGAATGATACAGGTATGCAAGACGAGCCGACTTTGCCACCAATCCGTAATCTTACTGGAGGCTTCCCGGTGGTGGGAGAAAGATCTGGAAAGTGAACCCAGAGCATTTGAATTTTAGAGAAGTCTGAGAGACTCTTCTTTCACAAAGTATCTGGTTTCCCTATTTAAGGCAGGTCAGACGAGCTTCAGTGGCTCAGTGCAGTTGAGCAGTGCAAGACGAGTGCAGTTCTGTCCGTGAAATGAGTGTTTGTTCTGTCTATCATCAAGGAGTAGTCTCTCATGTCCAGCTGCTGTGTGTGTGTGATAGGAGTCTGCAAGGGACAGTGAACGAAAACTGTAGTGAGTGTACGGACAGTGTACGACCTAGAAAATTGTGAGACTGTGTTGAGCGCAAGCTGTGTACCAAGTGGCTGTGATAGGCTATAAGTGACAGTTGTGGAAGAGTGTATTGTGTGATAGTTTTAGTTTGTAAGCAATAGAGTGAGCAACTAGTGTGACTAGTGTAAGTTGTGGTCCTGGTATGCCTGAGTATTGTGTAATCGATTAGTAGTTAACATTGATGTTTTCATGGCCCGTACTTATAGAGATGATACAGAATTTTCGTGTTTGGCCGTGTCAAGAAAACAATGTGAAAACTGGTTGCTTTTCATAGAAAACTTTGCTCCGTGTCTTCAGAAGAAAATCTGGGCTGTTCAGGAGGAAGACTTCTCCAATCATGCAGGTTTGAATTTTGTAAGTGGTGCACTCATTCATCATCAGATGGCACAGCACTAGCATTCCAAGCGAATGTGGTAGAAGAAATAAATAGAAAATAAAATGAAGTGCAACAAAAAACACCCAGGATAGAATAGAATAGAGCTGAAGAATGGAAAGAAAGTGTGTGGATAAATAGATTATGATGATAATGTGAGATGGTCGGGGGGGGGGGGGGCAAAAACCGGTGTTCACGTGTTATGAAAGTATGACACTTTACGTATCATCTGAATTGAACCATCTGGTGATGAGGAACTTCACCGAAACGCTATAACAATAGTGAAAAGACAGGGACGTAAATCCTTAATAGCTGACAACCACGTATTACTTATTTCATAGCCAGTGTCCCTGTTGAAATTGTTATGATAGCTTCCCATATAATTCTAGATCTATTGTGGTTAGTGTGGGTAAGAGCTTGAACATCTTGGAACACAAAATCATGACCTGACGATAAGGCATGCTCGGCTATTGCTGACTTGACTGGCTGGTTGATACTGACATTTCGTTGGTGTTCCTTGATACAAGTACCAATGGACTGGCATGTTTGGCCAATGTATACCCTGCCGCAAGTACAGGGAATTTTGTACACCTCGGGGTGTAATAGTGGGGACGATTTGTCCTTGCTTTTACCTAAACTGTGAACAATTTTTGTGACTGTGCCAAATATGGTTTCTTTCTTACTAGAACATCCAAGAAAGGAAGGCATCCGTCCGACTCCATCTCCATAGTGAATTTAATTGAAGGATGTACCACTTACTATGACCAACTGTAAAGCATTCTTAAATTCAAACCAGCATTATTAGAGAAATCTTCCTTGTGAACCGTCAAGATTTTCTTCTGAAGATGTGGAGCGAAGTTCTCTGTGGAACATAAAGAACTTTCACCTTGTTTTATTGATACGGCTAACGACCAAGAGCCTATATCAATTAGTAGTCAGTTAGGAAATCCTGGAGTAAATGCTACCAGTTGTGTATTTATTTACCTACCCCTCATTACACATTATAGTACGATCAGTTTCTCCAATAACACTCAAGTCAAATTAGTGGTTGCTCTGTATTTCATAAGCAGCAGTGAAGACAAATTGTCGGCTTATCAAGGTTGACATATTGTTATAAAATATATTCCATATTGTGGAGGTGTTTATGATCAATATTTCATAGTTGATATTCTGTATAAGCTCATAATTCAAGAATGGAATTAATTATCTTAACAAGTGATTAACAAATGGGGAAATAACCTTTTCAAATATTTGTTTGATTTATGGAAGTGATTGGTAAAGAAATACTTGAGAAATTGCAAGGCAAGAATTTACACGAGAGGATAGAGCTCGTGTCATTCATTTTTTGGGGTGAAAGCAAATACATATGCAAAATAAGAGTACTGACAGGTGGACAGTTAAAGAAAAAGAAAATGTGTGTCAAGGTCACCAACAAATTTAATGCCAATGTTGATGTTTCAAAAAGGAGTCTACTACAGTAAACCAAGGAGCAAAGGCAAGCCGACTCTGTACAGGCCATGAAGGCCCTTAAAAGAGTGAAGGTAATAGCTTCCACTATCCATAACATCAGGACTGAGTGGGATAGGCACCGTGCGGGATGTACCGGTGGCACCGCACAGCGTTACTGAGGCAAGTTAAATGTGGATCTTGCGTCTACTCAGGAGTTCCGGAGTGGCTTGAAGAAATTATGGATCTGAGCATTGAATGCGGATTTCTACCCATCAAAAGGGTGAAACTTCCTGCGTAAATAGGCATGTGAATGAAGTGAAGGAAATAAGAACAGATGATGTGTCAGTTATTTCTGCAAACGTCTGTGATACAGTAAACTCCAGGTAACTGTATAATTGTGTATTTTTTGTTATCCCATTTGCACTCCACATGCACTAAGTAAATATGAAACTTCTAATTTTTATTGGAATTTGTTTAGATTGATTCAGAGCGCAGTGTTCTAAGTGGAGAATGTCCCTGATCTTCAGGAGTAGGAGGATCATGTAAACACATTGTAATTATACTTTATGATGTCAGCAATGAATGCTGCTCCTCCAAGACTAGTTTGACCTAGTGCTACCAAGTTCTAATATTTGCATTGTTACTTGCCACTTGTTCTTAAATTCTAAGTACTACATTCTTAAGTAAATAATGGTATTTGTTTTTTGAAGATTAGTTAACACACAGCACTTGTGAATTATATCATCTGCATATGGGAGAAGTTCGATAAGCAGTTTAGTTAAAATGTGAAATATTTTAACACGTTGAATACATCTTTCGACGTGAATTCTGACATTAGCAATGCTGAGAACCTTGTTTATTTCCTCAACTATGAGTCTCCCGTTATGTAAGAAGGGTGGCATTACAACAACTATGCCTCAACCTTCGAGTCTTACTTTTTTGTAACAGGGAACCCTTTGTCAGCCATTACCTCAATCACCAGCTTGTAATGATGACAGCAGTCCGCTATCATAATACATGTGTTACTGGCCCTTCCGCCATAGTATTTAGATCTAAAGCAACTTCTTTAAAAGTAAATTGGAAACCTCTGTATTTACACCTGCCAAGTCTCTGCGTTCAGAATCTTCTTTACTGGACGAGTAACCTTCAAAGCATATTGATTCAGTTAATTCATCATTATTAATCTTCTTATACAATACCCCTACGTAGGCCAAAGCTGTCGGGAATACATTAGCCACGGAGGTAAAAAACAAACTATGGTCACACTGTTACTTACGTCAGTTTCTGTAAATGCATCCATGAATTTACTCCTACTGTTACCATCTACTTCTAGGATCTCATTCACTTCTCTTGCTTTTCTTTCTGGTCTATTTAACACACTTTTGAAACTCTCAGCAGCCAAATCATTTAAAATATTCCTTTTATTATATACTTTTGGAAAGATCATAGGGACTTAAGCAGTATTTGCAGGATGACCAGACTGCATATTACCAATGAAATGTACACTGCAAATTCTTGAGTGTAGTGTTAGTTCCCACCCAAACCATTTGGGTTAAAAGAAAGAAGAAAAAATATTTTTGTGTAGATAAGTAATTTCTGTCAATGAGTGAAAAAAGACAATACTTGCTTTTTACGATTCACTGCTTGAATCTATTTTCGTTGCATTTCTACCTCGGTTATCCTCTTAAGAAAAGAATAGTAGTATTTCTGTACCTATTGGAACACCCTACAGCACAACACAGTATGGAACTTCCCCTTCCTTTTTCTTTCTGCATTTTCTTACACCCTACATTCACGATTCCATTTAACTACTTGAAGCAGCATGTCCGCATTGAATTCATCTGGTTGCTGCTAGAGTGTTGCTCATGCAGCGTATAGAGTGGTTAACTCTGTGCCTCCTGAATACCTTTGCCCCTAAGAATTAACCTGGCACTCATTTTTGGTGCTGGCTGAGGGAACCTTGTGGCCATGTGCCTCTCTGGAATTGGAAATCTCTTTTCTATTGGAGACTCTCTCCCCTGTCCTTCCAGGCTGAACCAAGCATTCTTTTACTGCCTCACGTAGGCAGGTCCTGGGGGGAATTAAAGGGCTTTATGAAAACTTCAAAAGGCAAACCCAGGAAAAAAGGGCTCTGGACAGATTTAATTTGTGTTCAAGGTGGTGGAGTGGCTCTCATTCTTGTGTTAAAGGGAACTTCAGTTCAGCTGTTGGACATCGAAGATCAAGTGTAACCTCTTTGCAATGCCCGCACTAATGCTCTGCCCAGTAAGTTTTGTTGTATTTCCATCTTTCAAGACATGTTTATTTTTATGCAGTGTTTATTTAATTTTCGGTACACATATCAATTTCAGAGGATGAAGTAACTGTGGAAGTGGTTGATACGGTGCTGGAAGACAAATGCATACCTGCCAACTTTCCCAATTTAGGCGAGAGACTCCAGATTTTCGACAGTTTTTCCCGCCTCCTGATTTTTCTATTATTTCTCCCGATTTTATCTTATTTTTTGGTGAACTTCATTTATTTTCAAATCCCGACATTTCAGCTTTGTACGCCAATGGCCGGAAGTCCTTCGCTCATTGGCCGCTTTCAAATGAAATTTGACGTTTATTAATACGATATATGCGCGTGAATGTGTGATGTTTATTGGAACCTGTATATCACGACTCATATATAGATTGTCAGTCTCTCGTTCTTGCATGTTATGTTCGCGTTCGTTCACATCAGTCAATTATAGAGACTAGTCGCTAGATTTTGAGTCTTTTTTAGTAATTTAGGGACAGAATTTGGAGGATAGCGACTTTTTTTTAGATAGGAACCATTTGGAGACAATTCTGGCAAATTTTAATTTATTAGCTACTTGATAAAAATAGCATTGCACTTCGCATAATCGCACAGGCTTGTGATGTAATATATTAATATATGCATTTGCTAACTAATGGCGTCTAAGTGCATGACTGATTCACGCGTGTGGAGCATGAGTTCATACTAATTTTGGAAGGCTTATCAGAGACCGATCATCTCATTCACATACTTCCTGTGAGGTAATCGAGATGTGTAATTTTTAGCCTTGTAGCCTCGTATAGCAACAGTCGGGTTTTGAGACAATACGTGTTATTAATATATACCATAGTACTCTTGTATTTTGCAAGATATGTAGAACAAGCAGTTTTGACCAATTTTATCTCCTGATTTGTGGTTTTGTAAAGTTGGTAGGTATGCAAATGAGGTTTTCTCTGCAGTCTGCACCCACTAACGGGTATGGTGACTGCCTGCGACACAGTTATTCTCCACTTCTTATAGTCTTTCATTGCCTGGGAAGCACATTTTGTCATACTGCCCATACTTCCGATGAATGGAGTAAGATTGGGATGATAAGTTTGTACGATAGCTATACTCACAGTTTCAATCTTTCTGTGTATTTCTGAGCATGAACGTCCAGGGTTTGATATTACAGATCTCAAATTGAGAAAGTAATCCCATCTGCCTCTTGCTAAGAGGTTGTTGTGAGCTCTGTCATCACTCTGGACTTATTTTTATGCAAGTCTGAGGGTTCATTCTATCCTTCCAGAAGTTTCATTAGTGTAAACTGGAGTGAATCCAGTCAACCATTGGGAATTTTTGAAAATATTCCACTCGGTGTACTTAGATCGCAATGCAAATTTGAAATTATTAGTGCTTGACTTTGATAATGAAGGATTCATGAATTAATATTTCATTCGTAATTTCAATTTTTATTTCAGTTTAATCATTGATCGCTTTCACCTTGCAAGGTGGGGTGAATCTGATCACTAATTTATTTTGGAAATAAAAACAGTCGGACTACCGATGTTTTGAAATTTCTTTTAAGATAGAATATTTTCAGCGACGTCTCAAATTTTATTAGTCTTAATTTATAAAAAGCGTACAGTACATTTAATTGTAACAGTAGTGCTGTAAAAAACATTTGAATTAAGAATGATTTCCAGACAAATCTAAATTACATGAGTTTCATGGGATAAAAATAACTATCAACACAAACGATAAATTATTCAACATCACAATCATTTGTCATTAAATATATGTTTACCACACCTTCTCCTTCCGTATTGTCTAATCGTGTAGGGGAGCATGAGGCAAATGAAGAAACAGACAAGAAGGAAAAAGAAACTGCAGAATTGAAAAAGGAAATTGCCATATTAAAATTTCCTATCAAACAAGGGTCAAACATTGTATTTATTGGCAAAATTGACGGCACAGAAGTTGATGCGTACAAAATTACAATTTTGAGAAACAAAGTTCTTGTTCGTAACATTTACTTTGTCTTTCTGGATGCTGAAGACTCAACTGAGGCAGAGAAAGTACAAATTGTTCGAAAGGTTGTGCCAGGACATGATTTTTAGAGTTGGACCCAGAGCCTTGTTATGTGCTAGCATGATCAGATTCACTCTACAAAATTGCAGAATTATAATGAGGTACAGATAGTGTCAAAATGATGTTAACTATAAACATGTAAATGAAGGGTAGTATTAAAAATATTTGTATAGGAGTAAAAATATCATAACTTCACAATTCTGCAGCTGAACTACTTGGCAGTAACAGGAGTGAGGCATGTGCAAGAAACATCTGCTGGCTCTGTGTGCTATAATTAACCATTATGTCTGCTATGGAGTCCGCCTTCTTGGCTGTATGATCAGCGTTGAAGCCTTTGGTTCCAAGGTCCCGGGTTCGATTCCCGGCCGGGTTGGGGACTTTAATCACGAGTGATTAATTCTTCTGGCTTGGGGACTGGGTGTTTGTGTTCATCCCAACACTCTCTTTTACATATTCACAGATCACACCAACTACAAACCACCTTAGAAACACGCAATAGTGATTACATCCCTCCACATAAGGTTTGCATCCGGCAATAAAAGGGGGCCAAATCCACATGTGCGACACAGTTTGCACCTACAACCCCCCAGGTGTGGGAAAAGCGGTAGTAAAAAGAGGAGAAGGAGAAGTTGATCTGCTATTGAAAACAGTGATCGGTTAAGAGATTTTTGTTGAGTGCTTCACACACACATTATTTCCTACTGTTAAAAAATACATATTTTTTGGAATCACCTTATTTTACAGTCTTGGTGTCATTGAAGAGACTTACTTGGGGAGTGGGGTAGTTTTCTGTTGCTTTCCTCACTAACAATTGAAGTGTCCGAACCGAGGAATCGAAGATCATGCTGAAAATATGCACACACATTGGGTGAGATCAACTAGACAGAACTGTGAGAAAAAAGGTTTCTGAAATAAACTCCTACCCTCATTAGACGGCCGTGAGAGTATCACATTTTTGAACTGTGTGCACTGGTCAGGCATCCTTAGAATGTATTATTTTACAATCATATAAGCTATCGTAAATACAGACTACTCCACGTAGTTCTTACA
Source organism: Anabrus simplex (assembly GCF_040414725.1). Classification (NCBI taxonomy): domain Eukaryota; kingdom Metazoa; phylum Arthropoda; class Insecta; order Orthoptera; family Tettigoniidae; genus Anabrus; species Anabrus simplex. Next base: position 1,221,365,924 of record NC_090266.1, read on the forward strand.
ACAGTGATGCCCATTGTGATAATGTTAGAAAAACAAACCGGTTTTACACCACCCAATTCGTGTGAAACACAGACAAGTGCAAGTAGAACATTGTACTTCACTGTTGTTGAAACAATATTGCACAGGGTGTTCAAAAGGTCCAGGGTTGTTGGACAAGTACTGACTTCAGTACCATGAGTATTGCCACATTGAAGTAAAACAAGGGGACAACAATTAGTGATACATCGCAGATTGCATTTTTAAGATTGTATTTCTCTGGGCCAAATTGATGCCAGAATTCAGTAACTGAACAGTGTTTGAAAATCTGCAAACAAACCTTTTCCAGATCCTAAATCCGTATACATCCTGTCACGACCACGTATCATGACGCGCCCCTCTCGTATCTCTGTGCTGAGCGAACGGAATCGAGCAAGTCTTGAATCCGCAACCTCCGAGATTGAGAAGGTTGGGAGTAATGGTCTAGAACCTAAGTGAATGTAGAACAGTAGCAAGAAGTGACAGTGCTTTGAATATTTAAGTGAGTGATAATTTTATTTGAGTGGAAATTCAAAATATTCAAGGCATATAATTTAGTACAAATTTAACATAAAGCAAAGACTAGTGGAAGCTCAAGTCTAGTGTGTGTGTAACATTGTGAAATATCCAACAGAACGGTGCCAATGTGGACATATAAACGCAACAGGAAGCCCCAAGGGCAGTTCGAGAAGCTAGTGGAAATAAAGTGCCACGTAGACCAAAATACGTTATTGTAGAATGTTCCGCGACACACCCTATTAGTTTAGTGGGAGGAACATGTGAGCCAATCAGACTGAGACACAACAGAACTCTGCAGTGGTAGGGGTTGGTAATTGGTAAGACACTGGAAAGATTCGAGAAGGTAGCAGTGAAAGATATCAGCTAGAGTTTGAGAGCAGGAAGAGAGAGATTCTCTCCAGCGACTGAGAGACGTGTGGTGGCTGTGACCCACAGAGACACAGAGAGAGTGAACCTACTCCGCTGTTAAAGAAATTTAAGTAACGGCAGAGTATTATTATGCTCAACAAACTCATAATCAACCAGACAACCACAGAAAAGAAAATTGGACTTGAGTTGGGGAACAGCAGTATTTAAGTGTACCGAGTTCGACTTTGTGGATCTGCATTTCCGTTTCAACTAGTCATCATGACATCCGAGATGGCTACAGCATCTCAGAAGAATTGAGAGAGAAGACAGGAGAAGAGCAGAAAGAAGACCCTTGAACATGAGCTAAGTGTTCATCAGGTTTCTCTGTTCTTTTGGCATTTGTAAAGTAACATAAGTAGAGAGAATTTGAGAGGACAAGGACTTGAGAAAACCTATCTCAGACAACAACCATCCTCTTTGTGTAATTTGTGTACTTGTAACAATGTACAGATATTTTTAAGTAAAACAGGTGAAGGGAGTTGTTAGTGAATGGGAAGTATAGCTTTGTCAATGTCTTGTGTAAGCTCCTAAAAATTGAACCCAAGTCCTCAGCCTGTCCAGTCCTTAGGATCATGACAATCCAATGGTAGGAGGAATCATCATCAGTTGTATGTGCTTTTCACTTTCTAAAGATTTTTGTCCCGAAAAGGAATCCCGAAGGGGGCGCAATATTGCCGGGTGGCACTTACTGTTGAATACGTTATGAAACAAATCTTTCAGTTCTGCGGATCCCGTTTTTCCGGATTTTGTAGGAGAAATGTAAATATTTTCATGTGAAAATATTGTTTCTTTTAAAGTTATGAATAGATGTCCTAGCAATTTCCCAGCTGCCATCATTGTTGGCATTATTGTATATCCATACCTGCCAAGTATTTCGGTTTTTCCGTAAAATGTACGGATTTTGAGTGTGTTTTACAGTTGTACGGATGAACATTATTGTACGGGTTTTGAATATCCGCGCTTGTATTCGCTTTCTGCATCTAAATCGGTTTTGTTTGACTCTCGATAGTAGCTGGTAATATGAGATGCAGTGGGTGAATTTTGACCGGTAAATATATCGATAATCGTCCTCGATTGTAACTCAGAGTATATATAATCACATTATTGATTATCACCGTGCTTTTGTCACCTGTCGACATCAACTACTACTTCATTCACTGAGATGTTCCTAAACAAGTAGCAGGCTTTGTTTTTGAAGAAAAGAAATCGGTGAAAAGTAGCAGGCTGTGCATAAATAAATATATATATATAACAACCTGTTTTGTGGCAAAGCAGTAAAAGATAGTTAGCTCAGTTTTGTCTGTCCCAGCCTTGGTGGGTGATTCCACGGGACGTAATATTGGTAGTTTGGTAATTTCACAGTTAGAGCGTTACAAAATACCAATTAAAAATTGTGTAGCGTTCTGTTCCAACATTGCTCCAGTCATGATTGGAAAGAAGAATGGAGTTGCTGCTGTTTTAATGGAAACACAGTCATCTGTCTTTATACTGGGTTGCGCATGCCATTTGATTAACTTGGCTGCTGAGAAAGGTGCAAGCAGTTTGCCTGTTAAAGTTGATGAACTATTAGTCGACATCTTCTATTATTTAGAAATGAGTTGTAAAAGGAAGGAACGCCTTAAGAAATTCCAAGAGCTTCACAACAAGGAAATGAAGAAGATACTGAAACATATTTGCACAAGATGGCTATCATTGGGAAGGTGTCTGCAGAGGCTGTTAGAGCAATGGGATCCACTACTAGGTTTCTTTAAAGATGAGGTGCTTGTAAATGCTCCGTGTGCATCAGCTACTAGATTAACATCATTTACGATCCCAAAAGCCGAGCCTGATAGTCCCAAAGACCATGGAAAGAGGAAAGCTACTGTGTCGTCAGAATTGGTCTCTTCAAAAAGATTTGCATGTGTCTCAAAATCTGACACTCCTGTGCTAAAGAATAAGAACATTATTCAAAATCGTGAAGAAATGTTTTTTTATGTTTCTGTCATCAGTCTTAAATAAGGCATACTGTGCCTTCCTGTATGCTGTCATTCCTTTATTTGAGAATCTCAATTCTACACTTCAGAGTGCTTCCCCTCACATTGATAAACTACTAGAACTAACGACGAACCTGTTAAAGCAGCTGCTTTCCAGATTTGTTAAACAAAAAGTGATCACAAGTTCCCTTTTATTGAAAGTTCCATGGCATTCTATTGAGAATCAGAGAGAATGATGAGCTAATCATTGGCGTTCAGACAATGAACATGGTGAAGAAACTTAATGATAGAGATAAATCAACATTCTTTTCGTCTGCCAGGGGTTACTTCTGCACAGCATGTGATTATATTACTAACAAGTTCCCTCTCAATGATGAAGTACTGAAACATGCAAAGGTTGCAGATGTTTCAAAAATTGAAGATGCCCAGTTTTCTTCTGTACAATTCTTTATAGAAAGATTTCTATCATTGCTGCCGAGGAAGGGCAGAGAGTCGGTTAAGGATGCAATGAATGTGCTTCAGAACCAATTTGTAGCTCTTCAGATTGATGACTGTGCTACTGTTGAGATTGAGAATCTGACAGATGACACCAAATGGGCTCGCTTGATGACCATTCGTGGAGCTGACGGTGATCCTAAGTACGATAGGATATCCAGGCTAATGCTTTCTGTTCTGAATCTACCGTACAGCAATGCTGAGTGTGAACATGTGTTCAGCTTGGTGAAAAAGAACCAGAATCAGTTTAGGTCCTCAATGTCAAATGAAATTCGGGATTCTATTTCTGTTTTGAAAACCAGAAGTACTGGTCAGTGTTACTCAAGTAGTTTTTCTCCAGAATTTCTGAAGAAAGCAAAGAAAGCAACTCGTCCCCATCTGTCCTCTCCAACCTGTGATGGATAATAAGCTGCATACTGTGAACTTGAGAGAATTTTGTAAATAAGTGTACATGTTTAGTTTAATTTTGACAGTGACATTCATATTGTGACCTGCAAGTTTACAGTGCAGAAAAACACTGTTTTGTGTACTGTGTGAACTGTTCCCGGTGTTAAGTGAAAACAGATGAGCACTCATCAAGATGTAACTTAGTGTAAGTATTTAATTTCAGAGGTGATCATAACATGTATTTGACTTGTATTAGTATTGTTTGTAATCTCCCGCCTTGCCATCCTTTTTCACTATGTCTCAAGACTTTGCGATGCATGCACCATTGTTAAAAATTTTCCGCTTTAGGATCTTTTGGATTTCTCTTTTTGAAAGTTGGCAGGTATGCATATCTGTGCATTGTTGCCCCCACTGATTGCATTTTGGAGCGAACCGTTCTTGCTCCTTTTATAGCCTGTGTCCTGCCCAAACACATCTCCAAACCGAACCATTTTTTATTGCTATTATGTTTTCTGGGGCCGAAAGACTCTAGAACAGTTGTAATCTCTCCTACAAATATTTCTGCTGCTGACATGATGTCTATTTCTTGATGAACTTTCTTTGACTAGTTGTTATTTTCCACAAAAGAATAATATAGCGATCCATAGAGTACTGCACTCATGAATGACTGTTTTCAAACCCTGTACATTTTTCGTCCTACGCAGCCCACTGTTTGTTGTGTATTACTTCATTATTTTGATGGACAACGTCAAATTGGTTTTTTACAACACATGTCAGTTTTGATTGCAAGTAATCAGCTTCATTTTCCGTATCAAATTCTAATCACAGAGAGTTACAATAATTGAAAATCTTACAACTTTTTGATACTTTTTATTTGCTTTTTAGCAAATTATTAATTATAAACAGTACATGTTTCGTTCTCACTTGAGAACATCTTCAGCTGTTGTTAAGCTTAGGTGAATCACTAAGTTCCTCAATACATTATTTTCAGGTACATTGTTCCTCTTAAAGACTATTTGAATATAAATTACATTAAAATGATGTTAAAACAATGTGAGGGTTAATGGGTTGATGAAATGAGACAGGATGAATACATAGTTAGCCTGCTTAAAAACTATATCTATTCATTAGAATAGTTGTTAAAAGTTTCAACTCTACTTAAAATAGATACAAATTTATTAATGTTCCACCTTCTCAATACTAAAAATCATTTGATGTTTACAAAAACATTATAATGATATTAACAGGTACTAGTTTCGGTCCACTGTGGACCATCATCAGCCTAGCCGAAGTACAAAAGCAAAAGACTTAGTCATAAAATAGAATGAAATAATGTGGAGAAATGAGAGAGGATCTAAAAGGATGGAATGGTGGTGGAATGACATACAAAAGTGAAAAACCGTATACATGAAATATGATAAATGTAGTGAAGATGCGTTAAAATTGACAAATAAAATCTTTGTGATGTCACATAAAATCTTCTGATGAGAAAGTCTTTGGTTAACGGAACTCCTGTGTTGCACAATTAAATAACGGAACTCCTGTGTTGCACAATTAAAGTTATATCTGGTATATACGAAGTCCTATGTTTCTGGAAAGTTCTGGATGTGAGTTCCACATTAGCGTAGAGGGAGAATTGTCCGATGAGACCAGCATAAAATTAAAAGTTGACAGAGTTGGGCATGTTCTATGGTGGAATGAAAACTTGCTGTGTTAAACAGAAGTAGTCTCAATTCAATCGGAACCCAATGAACCTGAAGAAAAGAAGTTGAAATGAACGCGAGGAATCAAATAAAGAACGAGCTAGGGAAGAGAAACAAAATAACGATGATTCGCCTTGCGCTATGTAGAAACAAAATTGCTGTATTGAATGCAACTGGCAGAGTGAGCGTCGCACGGAGTAGATCAGCAAGAGAAAGGAGAGGGGGAAAAAGTGACGTAAGTGGTGGAAGGTGGGAGGGATGGAAAGTGGATCAAGGCGGGGTGGGTGAGAGCGGAACTGATGGTGTTTGTGTTGGCGGGGGACCCTTAATTGACTTAAAGAAAGAGTTTTGAACAACCGATTTGTTTTTCCTGTAATAAGTAATGAAGAGGTCAAATAAAATATTGGGTTTCTCAGTTATTTCGTTGAGATTGTAATTGGCATTAAAATATTGATCCAAGTGTATGTAAACATTCTCAATTATATTGAGTAGAGGTCCTTTCTTAGCTATTTCGAGAATGTCCATGTCTGTTTCAGTGTTCGTGAATTTGTGGTTATAGTCGACCATATGTTGGCCGATGGCTGAGAATTTGTTATATTTAACTGCATTGAAATGTTCCGAATATCTAATATTAAAGCTCCTACCGGTCTGCCCTACATAAGAGGTATTAGAACATGTGTTACATTTAAGCCTGTAGACACCTGATTTAGCGTACCTGTTTATTTTATTAATATGTGGTGTGTTATGTAAGGTGTGCTTATTGTTCTTGTTGGTTTTAAAGGCTACTTTCATACCTTTTTTCTTTAAAACATTAGTGATCTTGTGAATTCCATTGACGTAAGTAAACGTGGAGAAAGTCATGTTTAGATGGTTCTTTTTTAAGTGTGGTCTTGGGGCGAAATTTATGTTTGTTGATGATATTTTCTATAAAATGGCTGTTGAAGCCATTGAATCTGGCAATGTGACGGATAGTATTCAATTCGATATGAAGATCTTTCTTATTCATAGGTACGTTGAATGCTCTATGTACAAGACTGTTAAAGGTTGCTTTTTTGTGAGGGCGGGGGTGAGTTGAATCTTGTCGGATTGTGATGGCCGATTGAGTGGGTTTTCTGTAAATCTTGTACGTTAAAGACGTCTGTTGCACACATTTTGACGTAGTTATGCGTAATGGTTTGTTTGATGTTATGATACTGTATTCAGCCGCTCTGTATACACATGCTTTCATATGTGAGTTAGTAGATACAGACGTCAATAATGAAGCACAACATTTACCTGGCACATGAGTTATTAGTAAGAAGTATTCCGTCACTTTGCTCTTCATCCTTTCTTATATATAATCCTTTATTTAGGAAACTGACCCTTAACGGGTTTGCCATAAGACACAATGTTGTATGATGTTTGTTTTGGAATATAAATGGTTCCTTAAGAGACATGGACCCACGCACAGCCACCTCAGCAATCGAGGCAAGGTAGCTTTCATTGAGGGGAAACCTCTTTCACAAATCGGCTATCATCCCTATGGCCGGTTTCTGGTACACCACCGTTACCTGTGCGCTTGTAACTTTAACTGCGCTGTTAACTTTAATGAGTTTCCGGAAACTTAAATCCAGACTTATAAGCCTTCGTAATAAACTGTACGCCGGGCTGAGTGGCTCAGACGGTTAAGGCGCTGGCCTTCTAACCCCAACTTGGCAGGTGCTCAAATACGACAGCCTCGTGTCGGTAGATTTACAGGCACGTTAAAGAACTCCTGCGAGACTAAATTCTGGCACCTCAGCGCCTCCGAAGACCTTAAAGTAGTTAGTGGGACGTAAATCAAATAACATTAATAAACTGTACAGTTATCGTCATGTTTAGTATCTCTCGTCCTCCAATAGATGTAACTACGCAAATGTTTCTAGGGTTATTTTAGTAATATCTAGTTAGTTTTAATAGCAGAATTTTTCTACAATGAAAAATGGTTGGCAAATATGTCCAGTTATCTCAATCAGTCTGATTCAACATATAATAATCTCTCATAATATGAATATACTATCAAGAAACACGTGCTCCGCTACGGTATTACACTGAAATTTATAATTGAATGCTTATTGTTTTAGATATGTAATCCGCCGAAATTCGCGATCTGACTCGTTTTCTACGAGAATCCGCCAAAATTCGCGATCTGGCTCGTTTTCTAATAGATTACGACAAGTTTCCTCCCATTTTTCAATCTTTCTTTCCAGCAATCGATTTTGTACTTCCCGGGTTAGGTCTAGGTATTCCATCCAATCAGTTGGGTCCCTAAACCTTTGCCATCTTTTCCTATAAGCATTTTTAATATGGATCAAATCCTTCAGGAGATCCGGCGTGGTGTCGTATTGGGTGCCTAGATGGTACTGAACCCGCGGCCGGACTGCATTCTTAGTCATTACCCGTCCAGGTCTCGTTTCCAGTGCGGTCCGCATATTTGACGACGGTCCAGAACATTATTATTATTATTATTATTATTATTATTATTATTATTATTATTATTATTATTATTATTATTATTATTATTATTATTATTATTATTATTATAGATGTTCTGGAACCCACAGCAAGATGCAAGACCGCTACTTGGCGGTAAATTACATCTGCTGCCATTGTCATTGTAGACAATGTGACCAGCACCATTGTCGCGCTTAGGCAAGTGTGTGGGATTTCTGGCGATACGAATTATTGCATTATTGACCTTATTATAGAGGTGAACAGTTTGACGGTCAATCTCATTCCTATCGTTTATTTCAAATGTGTTTAATTTTTTTATTTATATGCCAGGAGAATCTACTGTAATCTAAGAACGTTCTCCGAAGGAAAAGATGGCTGTTGAAAACGAACCCACCGAGCTCGATAGCTGCAGTCGCCCAAGTGCGGCCAGTATCCAGTATTCGGGAGATGGTAGGTTCGAACCCCACTGTCGGCAGCCCTGAAAATCGTTTTCCGTGGTTTCCCATTTTCACACCAGGCAAATGCTGGGGCTGTACCTTAAGGCCACGGCCGCTTCCTTCTCACTTCTAGCCCTTTCCTGTCCCATCGTTGCCATAAGACCTATCTTTGTCAGTGCAACGTAAAGCAACTAGAAAAAAATGATCGGTTTATGATCAGAATAAGTACATCGAAAATATACAGCCTGTTTCCAGTCATTCGACAGGGTCAGGAATGGAATGAATAAAGCCCCATCTAGCGGCGACAGTAGGAACTGTGCCGGCTGCCGAATCACTCCTCTGGGGCAATGAGCGATGAATGACAAATGGAATATTGGACAGTGTTGGAGGAATAAATGATGACAGGGAAAACCGGAGTATCCGGAGAAAAACCTGTCCCGCCTCCGTTTTGTCCAGCACGAATGTCACATGGAGTGACCGGGATTTGAACCACGGAACCCAGCTGTGAGAGGCCGGCGCCCTGCCGCCTGAGCAACGGAGGCTCCTTATAAGTACATTATGAACAGTAAAATCAATTGGTCTCACATCCTTTTACACCCCACCGCCGTTAAGTTTATTTACCACCCACCCCCAAAAAATTAAAAGAAGGCGTGTTTCTTTATGTTTAAAGGAGATTCCAAACACCAATGGTCACGTCTATTACCTTCAGTTTTGAGATATAAGTATCCCCATAAAAATAATTAACTTTTTTTCACTTCCTTTCACACTCCCCCCCCCCCCCCCTTCCCCAAGTGAATTTTCCGGCAAAAAAATACTTGTTTCTTTAATAGTAGAAGATCTTCTAAATACCATTTATCACGACTCTAACTTCTTCAGTTTTCGATTTATGTGTCCTCATGAAAAGAATTCAACTCCTTTTCACTCCCGCCCCCCAAGATGGTTTCCCCCCAAAACGCGTTTTTCTTTGTTTTTAAAGGAGATCGAAATACCAGTTTTCACGCCTGTAACAACTTTACCTTTAATTAGATGTATGTATTCTCATACAATTAAGTCAATTAATTTTTCAATTCTTTCACCCCTCCCCCTTTCATTGGATTTTCCGAGAATACGTGTTTCTTTACATTTAAAGTAGATTCCAAATATCAAATTTTACGTCTGTAATATCTTCATTTTTGAGATATCAGTAGCCTAATTAACAGAATTCAACACCATTTTCAGTCACTTTTACCCTCTTCCACCCAAGTGGTATTTCCGAAAACTAAAAATACACGTTTCTTTATTTTTAATAGAGATAAAAATTACCATTTTTCACTTTTGTAACATGTTAAGCTTTTTGAGATATACTGTAGAAATTCTCATTTTAAAATTTCACCCCTTTTTAGTTCTCCTTAAGTGGAGTTTCCAAAAACAAATCGCCTATGTTTCTTTACATTTACAGGAGATTCCAAATACCCACTTTTTACGTCTGTAACATTTTACGTATCTCAGATATTCTGTAGATATAGTCTTTCAAAAAATTCACCCCAATTTGTCACTCTTGTTTAACCGCCATTAATTGGATTTTCTAAAAACAAAAAAATACGCGTTTCTTTATTTTTAAAGAGATCCCATACCGGTATACAAATTTTCAGTTGTGTAACATCTTCAGTTTCTGAGATATATGTATCCTCATTAAAGGCATCCAACCCATTATTCACCCTTTACACCCCTCCTATTGGGATTTACAGAAAACAAAGAAAACACGTGTTCCTTTATTTAAGTTGATTCTAAATACCAATTTTTACATCTGTAAACTTTTAAAGTTTTAAGATGTAGACACACTCATTTTAAACATTCACCCCCTTTTCACCCCCTATTATTTGGATTTTCCAAAAACGAAGAAATACCTGTTTCTTTATTTTTAAAGTAGATCCCAAATACCGATTTTCAGGTCTGTATTATCTTCATGTTCTGAAATATAAGTAGCCTCATTAAAGGCATTCAACCCGTTTTTAACCCTTTTCCACCCTTCCTATTTGGGATTTTCCAAAAGCAAAATAATACGTGTTTCTTTATTTTTAAAGGAGATCCCGAACACCAATTTTCAGGTCTGTATTATCTTCAGGTTCTGAAATATAATTAGCCTCATTAAAGGCATTCAACCCTTTTTTCACCCTTTTGCACCCTTCCTATTGGGACTTTCCGAAAACAAAATAATACATGTTTCTGTATTTTTAAAGGAGATTCTAAATACCATTTTTTACATCTATAAACTTTAAAAGTTTTGAGATATAGATACACTCATTTTAAAAGTTCACCCCCTTTTCACCCTCCCCCCCCCATTAATTGGATTTTCCAAAAGCAAAAAAATACGTGTTTCTTTATTTTTAAAGGAGATCCCAAACACCATTTTTCAGGTCTGTAATATCTTCAGTTTCTGACGAGGGAACGGTAAGAAGTCGGACGGCGAATGTCGATTCGATTTTTACATATTCGTGAAGGTCTTTTTAAGCTGAAACAGGTAGTGGAAGTCTAATTTTTCGCTGGTCTTTTTTAAGGGGACATTTGGGGGCTGAAGGTTGGCGGTGCGCGCCCTGAATTGTACAGTACATGCTGGCACACGTCAGCGCTCACGGCCAGCGGCTGCCCTGCCTCGCTTTTTTTTTTTTTTTTTTTTTTTTTATACGGGGGGCCCCCGTAGCCCGCTTCCCCGTCGTGACCATCGGCTCAATCTACATGGCCTCCGACATGCTATTAATTTCTAAGTAGAAAAGAGATAGCTGGATAGAGTGGTGATACAAGGAGTATCTGCCTGTTTCCATGTCAGACACGTTACCAGGCGAGATTGTGTTAGGTATATGGTATTGGTGTATGGTATTGAAGGGTCAGGGAAAAACTACATAGGCAGAAAGAAGAAAGAGCCTACATGTAAAACCTGACATCTTTTGATAGCACATGCAAGGATGTGGGCTGGATAAAGACCAGAGGTTGTGTTAGTTAGGAATATGTGTCATGCAATCATAACCATTTACCTAGCTTTTGTCAATTATTATGGGGGATCAGTCCTACTTGTCACTGCCTGGTGCGGCTCGGGTCCGCTGGCGTCTGGGCTTTGGGCCACAGGTTAGTCCCTTGGTCCAGCAGCCAGCAGTCCCTGGTGCCAAGTCTCCTTTTATGGAGAAGGGGAGTAGTGCCAAGCCTTACTTGTTGTAAGGGGCATCTTCTTTCCCGCCTGATGACGTCCCTTCTTTGCGGTGTTGGTGTCACACACTTGTCTCTGTAAATATATACACATATATACACACATCCTATTATATATACATTATTACTTTTCTTTTGTAGAGTGCGGGCCGCTTTTCCGCTCTCGTGTCCTGTAGAACAAGTACAATTACAATTAGTAGATTAATAGTTAGTGGTATTAGCAGGGGTGGGTTTTTCGTCCACTCCTTTGTCGCTGGTGGGGGCGGGGTTGGATTGGATCGTCTCTTTCATGGCTGTGTTGCCTTCGTCGTGTTGTATTTCTTCTCTCAATCCTCCCTCGCTTGGCTAAATCTGTAACATGCCATGCATTCAACCCCTTTTCACCCCTCCTATTGGGATTTTCCGAAAACAAAAAACACGTGTTTCTTTATTTTTAATGAAGATTCTAAATACCAATTTTCACATTTGTAAACTTTAAAAGTTTTGAGATATAGATACTCATTTTAAAATTTCGCCCCACTTTCACCCCCTTAGCGACGGAATATCCAAAAAATCCTCTCTTAGCGAGCACCTACATAATATGAATATATCCCCAAAATTTCATTTCTTTATGTCCAGTAGTTTTGGCTCGGCGATGATGAATCAGTCAGTCAGGACAAGTTATTTTATATATATAGATGTACGATCTAATAATGCAAAGATGTATTTCCCCTTCTTTCTTATTCGCAGTACGCAGAAATAGTCTTAAATTTCACCTTGATCGTTGTCGTCAGTAAAATTATAAAAATACACTGCAATTACCAAACAGATCACTTTTCACTGATCCAGAACACAAGCGTAAACGAAAATAATCACATAAATGAAAACGTGCACACTTTGGAACCTATCATTCTAGCACTGAAGTTCTGCACTGCAGTCAAACAGAAAACTGTTTTTCTGGACATGTACGGCAAGATTGCCGTTTCTTGCGTATCTCGGCGCCGAGCCTTACGTGCAAAATTTTGCTTATTCATGCTCGTATCTCTCGCGAACAGTGTTGCCAACTCAGCGGATTTTCCGCTAAATTTTGCAGAATTACAGGACTGTCGGCGGAGAAATATATCATTTAGCGGACAGCGGAATTTTTGGCGGAATTCTAGATTTATTATAGCGGAATTTGGTGTTTTATCCATTTTACGTTCTTTTTTAATTTGTACTCCAGTCTGTCTCCGAGCTATTCCGTATTTCTTGTCAGGATGTTATGAGTAGGGAGCGGATTTTTATGTGCTAAAAATGTGAAAAATATTTATTTTTTATATGCTGAAAAACTTTAAAATATGTGATCAAAAATAAAATTATTTTCCTTTAAATATCACATAACTAGTCGCGCTCAAGAAGTAAATAAGTATAATGTTTTGTATTAGAATATGGTGCTACCAAACGTGCTCCTTAAGGCAAAATGATGTCTGTGTATGGAAACGTGCAGTATGGTATATTAATTTTTGATATGCCAGAGACCGGGCGAGTTGGCCGTGCGCGTAGAGGCGCGCGGCTGTGAGCTTGCATCCGGGAGATAGTAGGTTCGAATCCCACTATCGGCAGCCCTGAAGATGGTTTTCCGTGGTTTCCCATTTTCACACCAGGCAAATGCTGGGGCTGTACCTTAATTAAAGCCACGGCCGCTTCCTTCCAACTCCTAGCCCTTTCCCATCCCATCGTCGCCATAAGACCTATCTGTGTCGGTGCGACGTAAAGCCCCTAGCAAAAAAAAAGAGATGCCAGAGTAGATATTATGAATGGTTATTTTTTTAAAGGTAATGTTTTGTTTAAATATGGCAAAAGCAACCTATCATCTTTGAAAAAATAGTACCAGTTCGTACTCACCCATCACACGCTGGAATATTAGTTGCTAGAAGTAGTCTCAGAATTGCAGTGAACAACAAAGGTCATCTCCAAATTGTCCATCACAAATGCATGCCGATTATCTCTAAAGAACGCGTTATACTGCGAAAACGATCGCTCCACATCAGAGGAAGTCAGACGAGCATAGTTAAAGAGAGGAATGTCACCAACAATGCCATCAATTTCGCCAACATGAGCACCCTCTAATACATTAGAAATTTGGCACATTGTTTGAAATCCTCTGTTTTTCCTGAACAAATTTTGATATTTGACCTTTAACAGTCCCTGTACCTGCGAAGCCGGGAGTGAATCTAATTTATTCTCAACAGCGCCCACTTCCTTCACTGTTTCGGACAACAGGTTAGTGCATTTTTCAAGTATGTCTATAGTTTTACACAAGAAGCTTAGATTGGCAGATATAAACGCCAAATCATTTTTCCAAGAGCTGTCTTTTAGTATCTCTTGAAGAATCTCAATTGACGACGCGTCGTTTTTATCTAGCACGTTCACAACGGATGCAAAACTTCCGAAATTGTCTGCGTAGTATACTACAGCGCTAAGCCACCCCACCGCGTAACAATAGGCAGAGGAGGAAGCGCAAGATCCGGGTTTTTCTGTTTAAAGAGATCGATTCTTGAGGGTGCTTTTACGAAGACTTTTTTTGCCATTAGACACTGATTTATCCACTTGAGGATACTGAGCCCGCACAGTTTCACATAACCTGTGTAGAGCATGAACAACGCAAGTTACGTGTATCATTTTCGGAAAGCTCACAGAGAGGCCTTCGGCTGCCTTTTTCATGTAAGCTGCACTGTCAGTAAGGAAAAGCAATACATGGTCGTATTTTATACCTTTTGGCCAAAGTAAGTGAATGGCTTCATTGAATAACCTAGCTACAGTGACATGGTTTGCAGCAAGCATTTCTTTACACGCTACCAAATAAGAATGTTCGCAAGCAGTTTTGTCATTCTTCAACACACCAACTACAACATTTCCTACTTTTCTGCCACTTGAATCAGTGGTTTCGTCAATCACATACTGCCCCAATTCTCTGTAAAGTTTCTTCGTAACATTTTGGGAGATAGATTTTCCTTAATGTGGATTCGTCTGGAGGCTCAAAATTAATGTACTTTGTTAGGAAATTTCTCAGTCCCGGATTATTTATTTTACCAAGAGGAATGTCGGCGCAAACAAATGCTCTGCACACATCTAAATAATACTGGGAATATTTAGATGGGCCTGCATTTGAAGTACGGTAGCTGGTTCAGCTATTAGTAATTGTCGCGAACGCACATGTGAAGCAGCTGCAGTATGGTTATTTCCAGACAAATGCTGGATTACTTGAGAACGTTGATCTTCACGTACTGTTTTACCACACGGTTGGCAAAATAAATACTTTTCCATCGGTAGTGAAAATGCTTTTAAATTCCACTACATATTGTTGAAGACGCGACCTTGTACTCAACTTCTCTTTTGGCATTATTTTGCAGGTTACGACACAAGCATTTACGGTGAATCACTGTTTCAATAAAAAGAATGGCAGCGGACACTGAAGGAAATATTTCTTATAAATCCATACAAAATTACATGACCACGGGAATGATATATGGACCCGAACAGCTAACCTTACTCTTAGGAGTGATGAAATTCCACTACCTGATGGTGGGGCAATATTCTTCCGAGTCTTCCAGGTCGTAACGGAATTACGTCACCTTATTTCTCCGTGATTGCCTTTCGCTGATATTCTATAAACAAAACCCGAGAGGGCTGACTCATAAAGAGTTGGAATGACATCATGCAAAGAAACATCTTGTGCAGCAAATCAAATCGCTGTCTAAATGTAACGACGTAGGCAGTGACCAGCAAGTTTTAGAACTTATGGAGGGAAGTCCATAATAGCCGAAACATTCAGATACATTATGTTAAATACACTGTTAAAAACAATACCGTAATCGTAAAATGAAAATATTAGCATTGTTTTATAACACAGAAGCATTTTAAATTTTATTGATCAACAAATATTGCCGATTTATGTGCTTATTATAGATTTTCTTAAAATATGTATTTACATTTAAAAAAGTGAAAATATGTGTTTTTATGTGAAATAAGATTCAGTTTTTACACTTGGGGATGCACAATAGGAATAATGAACTTCGTAACTTGCGTTAAAACTTGCGCAAAAAAATATGTAATTACATAAAAATCCGCTCCCTAGTTATGAGATCATGGTATCATAAACTTCTAATGCGTGGGGAAAGGAAAGGAGACTTATCTCTTAGTTGACGAATGATGACAGATAATGAAAGAGAGTAGCATTTATATTCATGCCATGAAGGAAGACAGTTTAATAAACTGGCCTGTCTTGTGTGTGGCCTTGAGGTAGGGGATTCACCTAGTTTGCACCCGGCACTAAAACGCTCACAAATTTTAGCTCGCCGGCTCGCAGGCAGGAGTTAAACCCAGTGAAACTCACAGATCAGGCGAGTGCAGACATTGATTATTATTATTATTATTATTATTATTATTATTATTATTATTATTATTATTATTATTATTATTATTATTATTATTATTGCTCATTTTATTGCTCATTATTTGATATCAGATTTCTTGGCGGAATTTTAGTGGGTTTTAAGTAGTATTTAGCTTATCTTGAAAATATAAATTGGCAACACTGCTCGCGAACTCGCTCATTTATCATTCTTCTTTGACATGTAATTTGACCTGATCAGATGCCAAACCCTTCAAGAATTCCAGTTCCATTTTTTCGCGCTTTCATGGCACAACTTGAACAACACGCAAGCATTACAAGCTGCGATCGCCAATAGCCAAAAGAAAGTAGCCATATCACTAAATTTTTCGTTAGTATTTCCCTAATGTACTCCACGAACTGAGAATTTGTAGTTCTTAATAACTGCAACGGAATAGTATTTTGAGAGGTTTTACTAACACTGACCACGCAACATGCATTGGCAGAAATACTCTCGTAACTGCTGACGTGAAGTCCACGTGAGAAATTCAATCAAACGTAGCGAGCTAACCCTGACTCAGGGTGTGAAGTGTGTTGACACAGATAAGAAGGTAACATAAACTACAGGTCCCTGCAAGATTTTTAATTAAATAAGTCCAGATGTTTTATGTTTATTGGGAGACCTCACGTCACCGGTTGAAGGATATAATAACGTTAAAAAAAAGCAATGAAAAATCAATATTTATTATTCAGCAGGCTTATATTAAATGCATACCGGTACCTAAGATATTTATTATTTAGTAAAAATATAAATAGTAATGGTAAATACTCCATTTCAGATCGGGTGTTCACTAACTGTTGGTGGGACTCACGATTCAAAGCCTGGCAAAAGAGATCTTAACATTATAGCTACACTGAAAGATCAATTCAAGCCTGATGGAAATCCGTTTAATTAGAGTTCTGTTTTATTTGACGAGTCATTTTCCGTATTGGAAGATGCATCTACAGTAGAGGCGTCATGCTACGGGGAGATTGTAACTAGTGATGGGCAACGCTCTCGCTCGAGACTCTCGAGACTGACGTCGCAGATCTCGAGAATCTCGAGACCGATCGTCCTGTAGGGCAAGCTGTGCGACGTACTAGTAACTACGACTGTAAACTTGACAGTATATCATTGGAAGTTATTGCGTGAAATAACGTTCTCATATGAAAACGTGTGAGCCAATACATTTTGTCAAAAGCCTGGAAAAGTACTGCATGTTGAACTGTGAACCCCTTAATACCATTAATGAAAGTGAAAACAGAATGACTGGGCGAGTTGGCCGTGCGGTTAGGAGCGCGCAGCTGTGAGCTCGCATCCGGGAGATAGTGGGTTTGAACCCCACTGTCGGCAGCCCTGAAGATGGTTTTCCGTGGTTTCCCATTTTCACACCAGGCAAATGCTGGGGCTGCACCTTAATTAAGGCCACGGCCGCTTCCTTCCCATTCCTAGGCCTTTCCTGTCCCATTGTCGCCATAAGACCTATCTGTGTCGGTGCGACGTAAAGAAAAAAAAACAAACGGAATGTCAGTATCTTAAACTGTTCAGGACATATTTTGGTGGACGTCTTAGCTGAATAACCATGCATAATTTATGAATAACTGTAGATAGGATGTACACCTACTTGGATACTGGAGGCGTGCATTATTCGAACCTGAGACGGGGAAGATGTGCTTTGCTACATATGCAACCCCCATTACACATGAGTGAAACGTGTAATCTAATATGTCCGACTTTGCTTCAATTCTTTCAGCAGGGCTGATGGCAACGCTTTCGAGACAGATTCTCGTGTGCTGCGAGCTGTGCGACGTCCTAGTAACTACGAGTGTAAACTTGGTAGTTATCATCAGCAATTCTCATATGGAAATGTGTGTGACGATAAATTTTGTCAAAGGCCTAGGAAAGCACTGCATGTTAAACTATTTAATACCATTAACGAAAGTGAAGACAGAATGCCAGTATCTTAAACTGTTCATGAGTTATATCAGGTGGACTTCTTAGCCGAATAACCCGTATCATTTGTTAATAACTGTTATTAGGATGTAAACCCACCTGGATGCATCACAATCGTTGTCGGCAGGGTAGCTACTTGTGATTCAGACCAGGCCGGAGGTATTCTGTGACTATCCCTCTTCATTTATATTGTGTGCTTTTAAGTGTCGGATCGTCCCAGAAGTATTTCTGCCGACGTATTTTACTTCTTTTGAATAAGCAACACAGTGGGCTGTGCTATGTGACATCTCTTCAAAATAACCGACGTCCACGACTTACGTTGCGTTTCAGACATCGTCTTCAAGTTGACGCGTACAACTAGACAATTTCACATTGCACCGTCTTGTATCGAAGTACCTAATTATGACGCGAATACTCTATAACACTGTAAGGAATTATTTCCTTCGTCACCAAAATCAAGCGTGGTCATAATACAGTATGATATTGAATGTGGGGTCTGATAACGATGTACACCTACCTGTCGAAGGAATTGGAGCAAACTCAAGCATTTTAGATTACACATTCCATTCATGCGCAGTGATGGTTGCATATGCAGCAGGGCGCATCTTGCCTCGTCTCGCGTTCGAATAATGCACGCCTCCAGTATCCAGGTAGGTGTACCTACTGTAGCCGTCAGGTTCTGTACTTAGCCTATTCATTCGTGTACTTACCACTGCATACAATGCCAGAATGCGTATCCTGTATAATAATGTTATACTGCGTCAAAATAGACCTCGCTAGAAATGAGAGAAATGAACGCCCTGGTAGCTTGTTGACACGTATTTACGTAATGGAGAACGTGCGTGGTTTGCTATTCGCATACTCGGCGAAAAAAACATTCAGCTCCGGCTACCTGTAGGCCTACGGCACGCTGCTCGCCACACAATGCTCTCTAGATCTGTCGAAATTTCTCTCCGAAAATAGTGTCTGCGCTAGTCTCGGGAGATCTCGAGATCTCGTCTCAGACTACCCATCACTGGTCGACAGGGTAGCTTCTTGTGATGCAGACCGGGCCGGAGGTGTTCTGTGACGATTCCTCTTCATTGATATTATGCATTTGTAAGTGCCGGATCATCTCAGAAGTATTTCTGCCGACGTATTTTACTTCATTTAAATAAGCAACACAGCGGGCTGTGCTATATGACATCTCTTCAAAATAACCGACATCCACGACTTACGTTGCGTTTCGGACATCGTCTTCAAGTTGTCGCGTACAACTAGACACAATTACACATTGCACACTCATATATCGAAGTACCTAATTATGTCGCGAATACTCTATAACATTGTAAGGAATTATTTCCTCCGTCAACAAAATATCGGTAAACACAAGCAGTTATTGAATGTGGGGTCTGTCGAAAGAACTGGGGCAAACTCAAGCATTTTAGATTACACATTCCACTCACGCGTAATGGTGTTTGCATATGTATCAAGGCACATCTTGCCCCGTCTCGAGTTCGAATAATGCATGCCTCTAGTATCCAGGTACGTGTACCTACAGTAGCCGTCAGGTTCTGTACTTAAACCACTCATCGGTGTACCTACCAGTGTATACAATGCCAGAATGGGTATCCTTTATAAGTATGTTATACTGCGTCAAAATAGACCTCGATAAAATGAACGCCCTAGTCGCTTGTTGACACGTATTTACGAAATTGAGAAGGCCCGTGGTTGGCTATTTGCATACTCGGAACAAACATTCAGCTCCGACTACCTGTAGGCCTACCACACGCTGCTCGCCGCACAATGCGTGGACAACGCCCTCGAGATATCTCGAAATTTCTCGCGAGAAATAGTGCCCGCGCTAGTCTCGAGAAATCTCGAGACCTCGTCTCAGATTGCCCATCACTAATTGTAACCTCTAAACAGCTGGGACAGATGGCACTATACAAGTAGAATCAGTGACTAAAGCCAGTGGTAACGTGGAATTAAATATACTGACCGAAATATTGTCGACTCCAGCACACCCCAAGCCCGTTAAAACTATAATGAATGACTGTAAATATATTATAACCAGTTCATTATCACTTACTAATGTTTACGAAACTAATATAAGACCGTGTACGGAACGGTATGAAGTGGCGCCTCATATCGGTACCGGTATTTGTTGGAATCAGTTCTAACATAGAGGTAACTACAGCACTAGCTAGCTAGCACTAGTCGTTGACCAGATAACTGTGAAGAAGCCGATAACTGTTGTTTCGGAAACTCATTTTAAACGTATCACCATGTTAAGGCACTGATAACTACGCATCTACAGATAACTGTCATTCCAGAAACCAGCCACTGATGTGCTGCCTCTTGCACCCACTAACAGTCCGTGAATGGTGATGGAGTTTACATGATATTTCTCCATGATGTAATTAGATACTCGAACATAGATTGCCTGCTTGTGTGGCTGTTGTTCGCCTGATTCCAGGCGTACTGTTAGGTCCAACATTACAGAACGATCTCTCTGTTTATCAATGGCCAGAATATCTACTCTTCTCATGCTACCAATTTCACTCCTTCGTATACTACCCTCCCGTTATTGGCAGCCAAGAACAGGTCCCAAAG
This sequence comes from Anabrus simplex, assembly GCF_040414725.1. Lineage (NCBI taxonomy): Eukaryota > Metazoa > Arthropoda > Insecta > Orthoptera > Tettigoniidae > Anabrus > Anabrus simplex. The sequence continues at coordinate 1,221,386,452 of NC_090266.1, forward strand.
TTTCAATCTCACCGCAGACACACCTGCAGTGGTTGTTACCATACAAGCTTCTTACTGAAGCGATGCTTGATGCTTTCGGTCCACTCTGATGTTGAAAGGCCTACCTTTTCTGCGAACCACGGATTTCCTTGAGGGTGCTGTGTGAAGAGGGCAATTCCTGTACCTTTTTATTAGGAAGGGAGCACTACGTCCTTAAGGAATCATTTTGGCAATTAATCGAGCGTGGCATTCTGTAATCAATAGCCTACACAAGCATTGGCCATATGTGGCTATTTAGTATCTTTAATTTTTGATCAGCTTTCAGAAGTGGAGTGGTGATTAATTTCTCCAGCTTATCTTTTAGGTTGTTAATAAGTTTATTGCGATTTATGGTTATTGTCTTAGAAAAATCTACTCCAAAATATTTGTTACACTATGGCCAATGCTTTTGACCGTTATTTTCTCTAATATACTGAGATTTGTTTCATTAAGATTTCCTTTACCGATTATAATGCCTGAACACTTGAATTCGTTGACTTCCAGCCCAATACTTTCAATCAGTTTAATAGACTTGAGTCCCAGTTCCTGAACATATTCTTGATCTTTTGCTATCAACACAGTATTATCTGCGAAGCACATATTGGACAATGTCAGTACCAGGTACTATAAGCGGTTATCCAAAGGCCTCCGTAATGATTCATCACATAGTTCATTAATTACACATATTAAATATTGTTGGCGAAAGTGATGCACCCTGAAGAAGATTAATATGTTTACATCCCTAGTGCTGTTTCCAGACTGTAAACTTATAATTGAAAATGAAAAATGAAAATACATGCCCTGTTTTCAGTTATTCATTCAACCGGGTCAGGAATGGAAAGAATGAAGCCCCATCTAGCAGCGAGGATAGGAATTGTACCGGCTGTCGAAGCCTGTCACACTCCTCTGGGGCAATGATTAATGACTGACAGGTGAAATGAAATGATACTGGAGAGTGTTGCTGGAATGAAAGATGACAGGGAAAACCGGCGTACCCGGAGAAAAATCTGTCCTGCCTCTGCTTTGTCCAGCATAAATCTCACGTGGAGTGACCGAGATTTGAACCACAGAACCCAGTGGTGAGGGGCTTCCGCTTGAGCCATGGGGGCTTCATATAAATTTATAATTAATCTTCTTCATTTTAGTGATAAACTGGATGCTTCCAGTGTGGAACAAATGTGATTATGACTGCTATTATCATATGCTTTCATGATATCAAGGAATAATATTGCTGCCTTACCATTTTCTTGTTTAACTTTCTCCAATACTGAACTAATGATTGAAGTATGTATTAGCGTATGCTCCGGAAAGTTTGGTAAAACGTCTTTGGTTTGGATTAAAGGAGATGGCATCTTTCACCTGTTTATGTAACACCTTGTCAATGGTTCTTAGGATTGAGCATATTGTTATTGATCTCCATTCATTTGTATCATTCATATCTCCACCTTTATGAATAAAAACTGTACGAGCAACCTTGAAACATCCAGGAACCCATATCTCTGTCAACATTATAGTTAGTATTTCAGTGATTATACTGGCTACCCGTGCACATTTAACAATCCTCATAAGAACTTTGTCAAGACTAGGCGCTGTATCCCCCCTCTGGGTGGGGGACGCAGATGAAGTATACACCCACGGTGTCCCCTGCCTGTCGTAAGAGGCGACTAAAAGGGGCCCAAGGGGCTCTCAACTTGGGAGTGTGGATTGGCGACCACAGGGCACTTAGCTGAGTCTTGGCATTGCTTCCACTTACTTGTGTCAGGCTCCTCTCTTTTGTCTATCCTGTCCGACCTCCCTTGGTCAACTCCTGTTCTTTTCTGACCCCGACGGTATTAGAGCATTGGATGCCTAGGGAGTCTTTCATTTTCACGCCCTTCGTGGCCCTTGCCTTTCTTCGTCCGTTACTTCATCATTTGAAGTGACGGATCCCTTCTTTCTTCTTTTCTCTCTCTTTACCCCCTGTGGGTGGGGGACGCAGACGAATAATACACCCACGGTATCCCCTGCCTGTCGTGAGAGGCAACTAAAAGTGGCAACCAAGGGATGATTGAATTAGAACCATGAAACTACTTTTGATTCTTACTATCATGCGGGGAACACCATGGGTTGCCTGTACTTGCAAGTAGTACCACTATATTAGGTACGAAATAGGTTTGTGATTAGTAGCAGCAAGGAGGCTGGTCTGTGGATTTCCAGTACCCGTGCGTCGTACCCATGTGAGCGACACCGTGGGTCTGCGTTGCCTGTGATTAGTACCCACTATGTGAGGAACACCACGGGAATACCGGCACTCGTGACTAGTACACCTAGGTGAGGAACCTCATTGGTTTGCGTTGGGTTGCGTTGGCTGTGAGTGGCACCGTTATGTGAGAAACACCATAGGTCTGCGTTACCTGTACGAAGTACAATACTTGTGAGTAGTACCATCTTGTGTGGAACACCATGAGTCTTTGTTACTTTTGATTCGTACCCCAACATGTCAAATACCATGGTTCTACTTTACTCGCGACATGTACCATTCTGTGGGGCCTTAGACATGGATTTTGGACCCCTTTAGACATCAAGCATCCTTGATTCAGGATTATGCTTTATAAGTGGTCCCTTGGTCAGTAATACTATTATTTATGATCTTTTTTTGCGTCGGATCCACTGTTTTTTTGTTTGTTTGTTTATTGGTTTTTGGGTTCATGTCCATCTATTCATTCTTCATGACATTTTCTTATTTTGGTCAGTGGATGATTTTGAATTTTTTGTTGCCATTTCATTTTGTACCGTTAGGGGCCAATGACCTCGATGTTAGGCCCCTTTAAACTACAAGCATCATCAGCAGCAGCAGCATCATCAGGCGCTGTATCTATCGCCATTTTAATCGCATTCATTACATCTTCAGAGCTCTCTGTCATGTCTCCATAGGTAGAGGGATCTGAGTGTGGTGCTGGATACTTTTCTCTAACAGCGGTGTTGGGGGCAGAGAATTTCTACCAAATGCCTGATGAAGGTTAGGATCAATCGTACAGGCATGCTTGTTATCCTTCAGTATCATCCGACTAACTTTCCGCCTCTGATTATAAAAGATATACTCTACTTTTTCATATTCATAATTCTCTTTTCTTCTTGTCGCCATAAGACCTATCTGTGTCGGTGCGACGTAAAGCCCCTAGCAAAAAAAAAATTCTCTCTTCTAATCTGTCTTTCCCTCTTGCCTTTCTTGATGGGTTACTTGATGATTTAAAATCATTTTGTTTTGATCTGTGGGTAATTGTCTTTCTTGCTTTGTAATACCTTGCTGCTGGATGTTTAGGTCCAGGAAGCATATCAATAGAAAATTAACAAATCCTTTACTTTTGATGTTAAAAATCTCTGCATTAGTTATATTATTGAATTCTTCTGACCATCTTTTTAAGCCTATGTTAAATTCATGGTTCTCTTCTTTGTGAGACCTCCTAGGTAGATTTTCCATTGTGTTTCTGCTGCCTTCTCCTGATTTAGTATCTTTGGATTGGTATTTCGATAGCAATATTTCTCTGTAATCTTGTGGATGAGATCTACTAATATGTTGGTTTACTCCTACAAAAGTTTTACACAAATGTAGCAAGTATTTTCTTTAATAGACTTAAAAGATATTGTTTGATTACTGTGGGTGTTTATTAACTTGTGGTTTTGATTCTGTTGACAGCCAATGGAGGTCAAGTTCAGGTGAAAACACTAAAAATGTTAAGTAGTATAACTGATAGTTTCAGATTTGTGGTTAAAATAATCATCACCCATTTGGCAAATAGAGGAAAAAGATAGTGATCTTGATATCGGTGTTCAGCATGTTACCCGTTGCTGAGGTCAATGCCAATTATGTTTGAGTATGATAAGAGCATACTCAAATTGGAGCGAAGAGCTACAACTATGAGAAATTTTGAGGACAGATGGAAATTACCAGCAAAATATAGCTGACATGCTTGATCTCTAAATTGGAAGATTTTAGTAGAAATATTTTATGAGATGCTAATTTTAATGAATTGATTGTATTTTTAGGTAATAAACAAGGGTGACATGACATTTAGGATATATTTTATTTTAATTATGACACACATTAGATTTATATTAGGAGATGTTTAGAACTTTGGTATTTGATGTGTAATATTAGGTTGAGAGGTCCAAGAGATATTGGTGAGAGGAAAAACCACTGAGGAAGAGGACAATAGATCCTCAAAATATGTATGGTGTATGAGGTGATAGGAAACAATTAATTAAACAACTCTAAGTATTGACAAGGCTAACTTTTAATTATCAAAGGAATATTTATTGGAATACTGTAGGTGTTGCAGGGTGTACCAATATCTTCAATTTCATCAATATCTCTAATTGAGCCTCTTCATTTAAGGCATTGCTTGCTCTCAAATCATTGTGATCCTTATGAACCAGTCTTACATGGGTGTGTAAACCCCGTCTTTTAAATTCTTTGTTACATATGACATTTTACGACATTTGTAGATGCAGACTGAGATTGTTCAGTATATGTATCACTAGTCTGTTCTACACCAACACTAGTACCCATACACTGGTATTTGGAGATATCTTTATTTCCTATCATGGTAATAGTAAGTGCTGAGGACTCTTTCGAATGTTCACCTTCATCTTTGTTATCACAGTGCATAAGCTCCCGCTCTTTTGGTTTTATTTTGGTGTATTTTGGATCACGATTTACAGGATACACTACAGGAATTATGCTGGTGTCTGAGGGACCTGCATAAGCAGTATCACTTGGCATCATATATATTTACGTACCTGCACCATGAGTTATGTTATTTAACCCAAATCATAACCTAAACTGGATATTGACAAGGTTGTGGTCATCATAAAGTTAAACAGAATAACAGCAATCCTAGTGGACTAATACATAGTTCAAAGTTCTTTAAAAAAATCTTCACATAAGACGAGAGAGAATTTTTCAAAAGGATATTCGTAGTAATATAATTTTTAAGTATCAAATACATACCCCAGCAACCAATTATAAACAAATCTCCTTCACTCTAAATAGTCACTATAAATGTAAAATTTGTTTAAATCTCTCTTGTACAGATAATACATTACATTTCTATGATGTATGTATGTTTAGTCCTCAGCCCGAAGGCTGGTTGGATCCTCAACAGCTCCGCCATCAGTGTCATAGATGGCCTAGGCATCACTGAAGAGCAGGGACTGGCTGCAGAAGGAATGGCATTACTAGCATCATTCATAACTCAGTCACTTTCATTTTGTCAAAGCCAAGGATAAAGCTGAGACAGACCAATGAAAGTAACAAAATTGCTCTAGCCCATACCAGAAGACATAGTGCACTATAAACACTAGGTCCCGCCAGCAAAGGCTGATGATATATCGGCCACAAAGTTACAAACACACTTTCTAAGTCAAAGTGCATTGATGCTACAGGACCTCATCTTGAGTTGATCCTGTGAGGTTAGAAATGTGGGACCAGTAGGTCAACAGTACGTTCTTCTATGATTATTTCATCCTGAACATGTGCAGAATGCTGTGTTTGCCCTGGCTCCACCAACTCTGATTTGGTTTCTAAGTAAAATAACTAAAGGTAGAGGAAAATAATATAATATCAGGACCGCGATGAAGAGTTGTATTTCCAAGTCACTTCCTTCCAGATAATACATTACATTTCTATGATGTATGTATGTATGTTTAGTCTTCAGCCCGAAGGCTGGTTGGATCCTCAACAGCTCCGCCATCGGCGTCATAGATGGCCTAGGCATCACTGAAGAGGCACTAGGGAAATGAGGAGTGAGGTAGTTTCCCGTTGTTTTCCTCACTGGGCCAGAAGTTGCTGTTACATATCAGTCTGCCAAGCCCACTGAAATGCATGCACCAACCGACCATATGAGCAATATCTTCACACCATTCATAGCAGGGACTGGCTGCAGAAGGAATGGCATTACTAGCATCACTCGTACCTCAGTCATTTTCATTTTGTCAAAGCCAAGGATAAAGCTGAGACAGATCAATGAAAGTAACAAGATTGCTCTAGCCCATACCAGAAGACATAGTGCACTGTAAACATTAGGTCCTGCCAGCAAATGCTGATGATAGTAATCAACACTCTAAACAGACTATCATAACCTTCTATTTATCATGATTTATCAACAGACATATTACGATAATATTGCAAGCTAATTAATTATGATAAACTCCTGGTCAATGGCCTGTTGAGAAGCACGGACTGTTACATTGATTGCGCAAGTATAGCCCTGCACCTAAGTGAGTTAAAAGGTGGCTTTCGAGTCTAAACTTATAATTAAATGTGTTTGTGGACTCATTACACTTGTGTTTCCTCTCCTTAGAGTGAAAGATCATGTGTTTTTTAAGATTACCCTTTCAAGAGAATATTCTATACCAATCAGTACCGCAGTACGGCCTTACCACTTCCTGGTTCAGCAAATTGCACTCAAGATAATTTCCTTACAGCAATCACCATTTGAAAGCAATGGAAGTTTAGTCAGTACTGCAACATTCTTCATATATTATGTTCCTGTGAATGCACGTGTGGACACCAAACATACGCAACTTTCAGACTACCATTATGAACCCTGCTGTCCTCCGTGTGAGAGTTTGCATGTTGTCCTACTACGACACAAAGTATTGAAATGCTAACCTGCGTTTCTAAGACTGCACCACACGATGGATGTACTTAAGTTCGTTTGTTGCTCCAACGAAGCCTGTTCCATTGATGCTACAGGACCTCATCTTGAGTTGATCCTGTGAGGTTAGAAATGTGGGACCAGTAGGTCAACAGTACGTTCTTCTACGATTATTTCATCCTTAACATGTGCAGAATGCTGTGTTTGCCCTGGCTCCACCAACTCTGATTTGGTTTCTTCTTTAAAATGCATCCTTTGATACAAGTTCATAATTTTCAAATGATGCACTACCGAGCGAGATGGCCATGTGGTTAAGGGCGTGCAGCTGTGAGCTTGCGTTCGGGAGATAGTGGATTTGAACCCTGCTGTCGGCAGCTCTGGAGATAGATTTCTGTGGTTTCCCATTTTTAAGTGGCCCAACTTTTCAATACTTCAGCTGTTCAGGTGCCAAGCATTTTGCTCTGCAGTGTTGATATAACCACTTATAACAGGAAAATACCATTTCTTCCCCCTAATGGTGACACAATATAAACTAACATTCTGGTCATATCTGTTCCCACCACATGTACGAGATGGGGCTATGTAATTTTTACATGTTTCTTCTTTTGCGAAAAACGAGTTACTTAATGAACTGGGTGTGTTCCAACAGCATCCAATGTCACTGTAACAATGCTGTTGTCATTCAACTTCGTAACAATAGAGTTTCTTTCTGGTTCTGGAGCAAAGTGTGGCCCACTCTGTTTTCTTCGTAACAGCACTGTCCTCCAAGGGACATTTTGCATTTCAATTTTCATGCATTGTACATGATGCCCTTATATTTCTGTTTATCAGTTCTTACAATAACAGAAGACTGCCAAACAATTGTCAAAGAAGAAATGTTAGGGAAATGGAGGAGCGGAGGTTAAATTATCGCAATACTGCAGAACAATAAATGTCCTCAAACCCAGGCATTTATACTCAGGGTTTACTGTAGCAGATCTACTTCCAAACAACTTAGTCTTTTGAAGTAGCACCAACCCAGATTTTGTACCCATACCTTATGCGTTTCCCCCAAATAAATTGCTGTAACCCATGGTGACCGTAATGTGGCACCATAAATTCATCACTTAAGTGGTTTTCTTCATGTGGTGTATGCAGTAAGTATCTTTTGTTCAGTGCATCATACAGAGGGCAAACTTTAGCATGCCTATCTTCTACATTTTCACATACGTGAATATTTGCCATAATAAATTCAATGCATTCCATAGAAATTGATGAGAAAACAAGTTCATTTTGAGTGTTTGGTGAAGTTTCCCACAAACATTCATCACCCAGGCACAGGGTCATACTCACTCAGGAAAAATATGCCAGTAAAACAACATGGTTCATTAGTGGTATCATCACCTATTCTGTTATGCTAAGCAGTGTATCAGTTAGTTTTATCCACTATGAAAGAAATTAAATCTTCATCAAAGAACAGAAAAAGTAACTCCATTGAGCTCAGTTCTTTGTGTACAATCTGCTTTTGCGGCCTATTGACTGTAGTGTTATCTAAACAATGATTACACCAAGCGTATGTCTTTTCGTTTCTTTTCTTGCTTATCTTCATAGGAGGTTGGTCTGTGTTTGTGGTACCATTTTCCGCTTCTTTACTGATATCCTGGGACAGCTGAGGCAGCTCAGCAAAGGCCAAGAGTTGTGCTCCTGGTAGGTTTTCTTGAGTGACAACATTGTCATCCCCCGAATTTTCATCAGTTATATTCTTGTTGGCACTAGTAGGAGGATCTGTGTATCTATCCACCTTATATTTATTCCTTCATTTCCAAAAGTGTGTGTGTGCTGAAACAAAAACAAAGCCCATGTATTGGTACTCAACTCTTGAGAGCTAAAATTATGTAAAATATACACATTCATAAATATATGGTTCGGCCAAGGGGAAAAAATCTGTATTTCAACTGAATTCATTTACATGTAGTGTATTTGCTGAGTGTCCTACATGTAGGACACCAGGCTTTAGAGCCTAACCTCAACTACAGGGAGTGAAATTCATCTTTTTCATTTGCATCTCTACTTTTGTATGTTTTCTAACCATTACAAGTGATAAATGTCCTGTAACAATAATAATTGTGCAATAATTACTTTCTATTATAGCTTGATGCTCAAGTCATTTTTTGTGAAGTTTTATTTATATATTTATTTATTTAATTAATTATTAGATACAGTCTATGGTGGGTCATTTTGCAATAATAATAATAATAATAATAATAATAATAATAATAATAATAATAATAATAATAATAATAATTAAAAAAGAAGAAGAAGAAGAAGAAGAAGAACAAGAAGTTTCAATAAGTATAAAATATAACAGTCAGTATAAACAACAATATTATGTATCAACAGTAAATTATTAACTATAACAATGTAACAACAATGGCAACGATAACAGGCAAGGTTCGGTTACAGAGTTAGGAAGAAGAAAGGTCGTGGGTTATATGGACGGAAGAAAATGGGAACCTGGAGAGGACTTCAAAGGAATTTTAATTTTGTGTTTGAAGGGTGCGAAAGGTGTGAATATGTCAATATCGGGTAGCGAGTTACCAAGGGTAGAGAGACGGTGGAATATAGAACATTGTTGTAAGGTTAGGCGCAGGCGGGACACATGATGAGTGTACTGGTTGCGTGTTGGGCGGAGGAACGTGTATAGGGAAGTAGCCATCGATTAGTTTATGAAGGTAACATAGGTCAGAGAACTGTAAACGGCTTCACAGCTCAGGTATACCCAGGTAGTTCAAAATGTCAGATTTAATTTTGTTCTTAAAAACAGGATTGCGAGTCTTAACAATTAAGGTGAAAAAGTTAAAAATACTATTTAGTTGAGATATGTTTGTGATAGCTGATGAGGACCAAATTGGGGAACAAAAGTCAATAATGGGGAGAACATAGGAGACAAAGTATAATTTTAAGATGTTAATGTCATTAATTTAAGTGAACCTGTAAAGAATGCCCAGGGTACGCATAGCATGTGGTTTTATTGACTTGATATGAGCAGAGGAGGTCAGTTTACAGTCTATTGTAACACCTAGGTCGCTTACGAAGAAGCTGATTGCAGTGTATTTCCCTGGAAGGGGGGGCAGTGTTCATTCCTTGATTTAGCAATGAAAAAGATATTGTGTTACACTTTTTATCATTGGGAGAACGATTCCATTTCTTAAACCAGTCACCACACGAATTGAGAAGAGTCTGTAAATCATGACAATCATCAGGGCGTGGATTTTCAGGTCGTCGGCGTACATGAGGAGGGAACACTGACTATTTTGAGTGCAAAGAATTATGTAGGGGTCCCAGAATATTGCCCTGAGATACACCCGATAACACAGATAACCATGATGAGGCAGATTCAGGGAATACCACTCTTTGTTTTCTGCTGGAGAGGAAACTTGTCATCAGTGACAAGACGGGGCCATGCATATTAACTCATTGGCACCGACTTACGGAACCGTTCCGTGGGCTGCCATTTTGGACCGAATGCCGACATACGGAACTGTGATATAGATGTTGATTCCCATAGGGAACATGAAATAATTGTCCTGAATGAGTAAATTTATAATACCAATATATTGGTCCGTTATTGGACATTATAAATTTTCCAGCTAACTCATTCTTGGTTGCCTGCATTTCACCCTCGTGTGCTAAGTTGGGTTCATCAGTTGGTACTTAGCAGACCTACCAAGACGCAAGGCTAGTGCATATCGTAGAGGCCACTGCATAGCCTACTTGAAGCCACCAGCAGTGCCAATGCAAACAATTATGTCCAATAACGGACCATTATATTGGTATTATAAATTTACTCATTCAGGACAATTATTTCATGTTCCCTATGGGAATCAACATCTATATCATCTGATGGCCAGGCAGACATCAATTTTTGGAAGTGAGACATAGTCTCTCATAGTGCATTGGCACTGCTGGTGGCTTCAAGTAGCCTATACAGTGGCCTCCACGGTATGCACTAGCCTTGTGTCTTGGTAGGTGTGTTAAGTACCAACTGATGAACCCAACTTAGCACACGAGGGCGAAACGCAGGCAACCAAGAATGAGTTAGCTGGAAAATTTATTATGTTCAATAATGAACCATTATATTGGTATTATACGGAACTGTTCCGTACAAACTTATAAAAGTTTGTACTTTTAATTACTAGCAAGTGATGAGTCTTGCGCCGCATGTAGATTACTCCTTGAAGTTCAATGAATATTTTAAATGGAATCCACCCTTCTAAGTTCACAGAATACTATATAAAAACACAAAATCCTATCTGCTTGCACTTGTTAGTAAATAAACGTGACAAATTGCCACAACATTGCATTAATTCCATTGTGGAGTTTTATCTCCCGTATGCAGTTATCAGACTGTGCCTCTTAAATAGACTTCTGATAAGTTCACCTGCATACTCCCCAGCGTCAGTGGGTAGAGTCTGACACATCCCACTCTGAAGAGTCTAGTGTCAGACCTAACACGAAACACTGGTTAATGGAGCAAACGCCTGAAAAGCCATACATCTAATTTTGATCTGATTTTTGATATGCTCTATTGGTGGAAAAATATCTAATTCCCTCCATGGGAACTTAGAATTTCTATCGAGGTAATATCCTGCCTGGAGGCCCAAAAATAGTGGATATACAGTAATACTTAAATTTAATAACGTAGTATAGTTCGCCAATAAGCACTGATTCACCAGATATTACCTGATTTATAACTTAACATAAATACAAGTACTTTACGTTATTACTAGAGACGAGAATTATATGCACTAAAAACAGTTAAAATAGGCAGTCATATAGGCTCTTAAATTAGCCAAAATAGGCATTTAAATAGGCACTAATGTGTAAAATAGGCATGAAAAATTAGTTATAATTTAATCACACACTCAGTTACTATAAAAGGAAGATATAAGCAATGTTTCAATGTTTTCCAGTAACATTCTTGTTCTCCTCTGATAGATAATGTTTTTGTACTGAGAGAATAATCTCTCAACATCACATGAAGTGATTGGACAAAACTTCAATGAAGTCACTTCATCTGGTTTTATTTCGCTGACAGCGGCTGCCTTCCCAGAGGTTCGGTCAAAACTTCCTCTGAATTTTTCCACAATCCTAAATGACTCCACCAGGGGCATGCCACTCTTTTCCAACTCGGTGATGGTTCCCGGCAGCTTGTTGAAATTTGAAGATGCTCCGGTTTATGCAGGGGCATGTTAGCTCCCAACATTGCAGTGCATAGGTCTGAAGAAAAAAGTTGTTGGTTGCTGCCCAAAATGTATTGGTAGAAAGGCTGCATTGATACAGATTTCTGTACTCTTATCAGATCCATCACAGTATTTCTAAGTTGATCTATGTGGTATTTTTCGCACATTTAATCTGAAAAATAATAAAATTGACATAAATTACATTGTCCCTATATCTTAAATTTCTACAGTTGGGCTAATTGGCAATAATGCTTAGTATAGTCTTTATCATGCATTTGTTTCATTAAGAAAAGGCTATTAGAGATGATATTTCTAGAAGTACAAAACTTTAAAGTAGGAACAAGGGAATTAGTAATTTACATGGAAATATGTCCTCAAGGATTTTCAGTTATAATTCGGCAGTATCGTGTCGAGTTCACCGGGGGGAAAATATAATAAAAAGACGTGAAATGATACGGGAGTAGCATAAAGGAGAGATCCGTCCTTTTTGCTTGCCAAGAACCCACCAAGCTTGCCCTAGCAGTATTCTTACTTATATAGAAGAATGAAAATGGAGGCACTATAAATCTCAGATTTGTGAACATTTTATTTGTTTCTATTCGCCGACTTTGTTCAGCCGAGTCAGCTGTCATGAAGACTATTTTCTGTTGCCTACAATAGATCCTGCATTGTGTGCCCACGAGGCTGCCACCCTCGTTGAAAATTAAAAACCGTGTAATTTGAAATTGTCGTGACATACGCCCATAACCTTATTTTTGTCACAATTTAGCAAGACTCTAGAGGGGATGCTAGAGGCTTGTTAACCTGGGAGCTTACGCCCCTCACACTCCCCTTGCTTCCCCCTCCCAAGCGCAACAGTTACTAACCGGTCCTCACCAATCCAGACCAATGGACTTTTTGCTGGCCTGGTCTTGTAATGATAGTCTTGGCAACCTTGTAAAACATGCTGTGGCATCGTCCTAGCCGGGCTACATTGGATCTGCAACCTGTGTTTCACGAAGGCTTTGTGGAAGTGTAATAGAATTCACGATTTTTAAAGGGAGTTTAAAAAAATGCATTTCAGTTGTAAATCTCTATTTTCACAGGAAAAGAATCACAGTTCAAAATACCAATTTAATTTTCATCCATTCTGTGACAAGAGACCACCGGTGTTCTAACTCCTCGTTCAGTAATTTAATGATTATTTAAATTTTAGCAATATAAATTGTTGAAAGTTCACGACTAATACAGCATTGCAACAAAACAACTTGCCACAATACATAAATTAATAGGCCTATATATGCTACAATGAAATGTGATCATAGTTCTTAATCACAGAAAAGGTAAAAGGAACAAACAAAATTACCTCCTTACAGCAGGCTTGACAGATCTGTAGTGAAATTGGGAACCCTGCGATCCACTGCTTCAGCCAGTAGGACTTCGACGATTTTTCTTTGGGCATTGCCGCAAACACACTTCTTCTTCTTCTCCCACTTCACAACAAATCACAACACGTTACGAACATAAAGCGTACGTGTACAACAGTTCGCATGGAAAGGAAGGTACAGGGCATATGGGTTGTACAATATAGTTCTACGTTGACTGGTTCTTGCATATGTCTTAGGAGGTTGGAGGGGTTGAAGGCTTCGAGGTCAAATTGTTCCTTGTTTCTCCTGATGGAAATTTCCCTAGAACTAATTCCGGTGACTTCTGAGAATTCCCACTTTTGTTCGTGGGGTAAACAGATATTGAGAAAAGGGAAGATAATTCTGTCGAGCACACTAGCTACAATATAATGGACTGGAAGAAAATCGGCTGTTTTAAAATATAGTCAAAAGGCATCAAATAGGCAATTATACTCCTGAAATAGGCATTTTAGGTGTCACAGGTGAACAGTGTAGTTGAAAGTGGAAAGTGTACATTGAAGTCTTTATTTGTAAAGTGTGGTAATATGTTTTATTTGTAACAACCTAACCTGTACAGTGTAATATTTGTAACATATGTATTTCAGTTCTGTACTTACTGGAAATATCTAGAAAATTGTTACATGAATTTTTGAACAGGATGTGTTGCCTTTTGTTGGTTATGTGTTCTAGAAGGTATTTTCTAACTATTCTGGAAATGGAAGATTCGCGAATGTGCGTATTCGAGAAGCTTAGTTAAAGTTCGCGACTGTAGTAGGAATTGTGATTGGTGAAACTAGGTGGGCATAGGCGGACTCGTGCATTCTGATCGGCTACTCCAAGGCCAGGGTTTACCTATATATAGAGAGCAAGGCAGCGTTCGTGATAATCCGGTCTGTCTTGTCTTGTCTTGGCCCGGTCTGCCTTAGTCTATCTGTCTGAAGCAATCTTGAATTCCGTTCCGGCTAAAATTTCCGTAATGTTCGGTTGCTGTTTCGTATAGGAGTCTGCCCTAGCCTAACCTAGATTTGTCAAATTATTTATTACGCCTTAGCTTTTCAGCTGGGCTTGCCTGTTTGTTTTCGAGGCATTCCCATTTCTTGTTTCACTAAATATGTAGATTGTAGTTTAATATATTATCTTGCGGTTTGCCTCTGGTAGTTCAGTGTCACTTGATGTACGCTAGAGTTTTGGAGAGTACGTTTACTTCACTGTAAATTGCATTGTACAACTGGATTTGTAACTAGATGTATAGTTGGTTTGAAATTTTGAACTTGTAGAAGGACATTATGAAGGAACCTCTAAGTTATGTGTATCACGGAGAGTATAGTTCGTAAATTGCAAGTTGGCGGATTTTGTTCGGAATGTATTTGTAAAATCCTTTGGAAATAACATTTTTCAAATTTAAGGACGGTTGATTTATTTCGGAATCTGCAATCTAAGTTATATCCATGCCCTCGGTAGGTCCTGCCTGTTTCCACTTTCCTGGTTTATTGTCCACTAGTTGGCCCTACTGATATTTACGTATGTTTTGGTCGGCGGAGATCCGCGTAATTTCAGCTAATGTTTCTCTGAGTGTGTAGTGGTTTCTGATGTTGTGCAGTTGCTCTTACCTTCCCCCCTTTACTGTGTTTAGTGCTTTGTTTTGTGTAACCACTATAGGAAAGGTTACATTTGGGAACTACCACAGGCTAAGGTTACAATAGGCACAATAAAACCAATGAAATATAGCTAAAAAGACCCTAAAACGGATTTATATCGCAAAAGCCTATGTTTCTGAACACAGGAATCAAATAGGCAAATAAGCAAATTCCCGTCTCTAGTTATTACAATACAAAAAGTTGAGAATGCCATGATGATTTTTAGAGTCTCTCTCCATACTGCCAACGTTAACATAACAAAACCGAGCTCGATAGCTGCAGTCGCTTAAGTGCGGTCAGTATCCAGTATTCGGGAGATAGTAGGTTCGAACCCCACTATCGGCAGCCCTGAAAATGGTTTTCGTGGTTTCCCATTTTCACACCAGGCAAATGCTGGGGCTGTACCTTAATTAAGGCCACGGCCGCTTCCTTCCCACTCCTAGCCGTTTCCTGTCCCATCGTCGCAATAAGACGTATCTGTGTCGGTGCGACGTAAAACAACTAGCGAGAGAGAGAGAGAGAGAGGGTAACATAACAAAAATACCAAAAACCATAAGTTTACCACATCTGTCTATGTACTATCAAGACAAACTTTTCGTATCTTGTACAAAGCTATTCTCATAGCAGAAAGTCCTCATTTATACATAACACCAGCAATAAAGAAACTACCAACTGAAGAATCTCCTCATTGCCATAGTCTGTTAGGGTGTTATATTGAGACAGGCACAAGAAATCCAGCAGAACCTGACATGTGGTGTCTGCATCATTCTCGACTGTATCATGTGGTGAACTGTGCTTGTGATCACCTTGTTTTGAATAGACTTGTGTTCTCCCTTCTCTTGAGACTTGTTTGTGAGGACAGTTCCTTGGTCACTCTTGTACTTTGAGCAGTTCTGTTTCTGTGAATCTGTATGTCAGAAAGTGTTTTTTTTTCACACTGAAGAAAAAGCAATAACTGTATAACTTCCACGGTTACGAACATTGACATCTGTATCAATCAATAGCCGGCCATACACGGAAAGGAATTCTGACAGGCGAGGTCTTTTGTGACGCATACCGACAGGCTAGGGCTGCTCGTTAGTGAGCAAGGTCAGTTTGAGGCGTTATCCGCTACAGACCAGATCTGTTGTCAGCACCTCAACGGAAAGACCTCGCCTCACAGATCAAGCCTCCTGTAAGGAAAGCATGGAGTGGACAAAGGCACTGCTAGGGAAATTTATTGAAATGTACAAAGAGCCGCTGTGTCTCTGACAATTAAAACATGAGGTGTCGCAATCAAGCGTTCTTCAGTATCCTCCTTTCCTCCTTCTTCAGCTTAGAAGCTACAATATCCACAGTAAATACGCTTTCAACTAGACTGTTCTCCAGTAAGAGCTACGCAAAACAAGTCATTTTTTACTAGTGGCTTACGTCGCACCGACACAGATAGGTCTTATAACGACGATGGGATAGGAAAGGGCTAGGAGTTGGAAGGAAGCGGCCGTGGCCTTAATTAAGGCACAGCCCATAGCATTTGCCTGGTGTGAAAAAAGGAAACCACGGAAAACCATTTTCAGGGCTGCCGACAGTGGGATTCGAACCCACTATCTCCCGGATGCAAGCTAACAGCTGCGCGCCCCTAACCGCACGGCCAACTCGCCCGGTAAACAAGTCCATTATGTATGTGTTGTGTATGTTTGGTATTCAGTTCGAAGGCTGGTCTGATCCTGCACAGTTATGCCAACAGCTGTCATAGATAGCCTAGGCATCACTGGAAGAAGCGTACTAGGGAAATGAGGAGTGAGAAAGCTTCCCGTTGCTTTCCTCGCCGAGCCAGAAGTTGCTCGCATATCAGTCTGCCAAACCCACCGAAATGCACGCACCAGCTGACCCTATGCGTGATATTTTCATACCATTCATAACAGGGACTGGCTGAATAAGGAATGGTATTACTCGCATCGCTCGTACCTCAGTCACTTTCATATTGTCAAAGCCAAGGATAAGACTGAGAAGGATCAAACATTTAACGTAATGAGAAAAATCCATTCATGCTTTTTTTTCTAGTTGCTTTACGTCGCACCGACACAGATAGGTTTTTTGGCGACGATAGGATAGGAAAGGCGTATGAGTTCGAAGGAAGTGGCCGTGGCCTTAATTAAGGTACAGCCCCAGTATTTGCCTGGTGAGAAAATGGTAAACCACGAAAAACCATCTTCAAGGCTGCCGACAGTGGGATTCGAACCCACTATCTCCCGGATGCAAGCTCACAGCCGCGTGCCACTGACCGCACGGCCAACTCGCCCGGTACATGCTTACCTAACATCATGTCATAATCGCTGTGGTCCATTCGCAAGTAATTTTTGTAATCGTCCGGTTCATTTTCTCTCAGGTGTTGTGTCAGACTCATGTGACTAAAGCTGTCTCGATGTCCTGTCCATGATTTCATCCACTTCGATCGATTTTTTTGTTTGTATGATTTAACATATAGCAAAATGCACATTCCAACAGCCGCAACAGCATTTTTCCCCTCTGGACACCGTCTGCTTCGATGTCCATCGCACAGTTCTAAGTACGGCAGACCCGACTGGCAAGGACTTCAAGCTAGTTTGAAAGGCCAGCGGATGAGGCTTGGCCTGCTGAGAACAAAGGGATCATTCCATTAACGAGAGGGTCTGGAATGTTGACAGATTATGTTGCACAACACGACAGGCTTGGTGTCACAGTTGATGGCGAGCAACGGGCCGGGTCTCTGAAGGTCACGCCTGGCAGGCGGTCTGTCGGATCTGGCCCCAAAGGCGAGGCCTGCCAAAGAATCTGTCCGTGTATGGCCAGCTTATCAGTCAATACTGATCTGCATTTAGGGCAGTCGCCCAGGTGGCAGATTCCCTATCTGTTGTTTTCCTAGCCTTTTCTTAAATGATTTCAAAGAAATTTATTGAATATCTCCCTTGCTAAGTTATTCCAATCCCTAAATCCCCTTCCTATAAATGAATATTTGCCCCATTTTGTCCCCTTGAATTCCGACTTTATCATCATATTGTGATCTTTCCTACTTTCAAAGACACCAATCAAACTTATTCGTCAACTAATGTCATTCCACACCATCTCTTCTCTGACAGCTCAGAACATACCACTTGAATACAAAGTATGTTACAAATGTTATTTTTTTAATATCCGCCTATTCAATACAAAGAGATTCCCTTCTTGTCCGCCCCTGCAATTCTCCCGCAACCCAACACGACTCCCTCCCTGTCCGACCATACAAATCTCTCGCAACCAAAACACATAAACTTAACGCCCCGCCTACTCCCTCCCCTCAACCACACCCTCCTCCGCCAATCTCACATCGATACAATACTAGACGCACAAGTGTCAGTCATTCAACGCTACCATAGCAACTGTTTAACACCATAACAGTCAAAGAAATAATGAACCTACACATTACGTTGTAACCAAGACTTACATTCTTTACCCGATATCTCCATTTCGAACTCGTAGTTGGGCTGCCTAATCAGATGAAATGGGGTCACTCAGCGGATACCTCAGGGTGTTCAGATGCCAAGTAAGACATGAAATCTTACTTCAAGTTACGCTTTACGTGAGTATGAAAAGATTAACAACGCACGGGAGACGCCTATAGAATCTCATGACATAATAGTAATAATCATCAACCAATTTCTTAAATCAAAGTATTCAACGACGTGAGAACTGGTCATGACTAAATGGAGTACTTAAGTAATCAACAATTCACTTAGCTGAGCAACTAATTTACCAACTAGGCTATAATGAAAGAATTCGTGACACATACAATTGTAGAAAAATAAACAAGATATTTATTGACTAAATATTGGACTATTAAATTGGAATTTTATCCAAGGCATTAATTGTCATTGCATATTTACAAGTGTGGATTGTGAGTCAGCGCTGGCTCGTAGATAGAGAAATAATATCTAGTATTAAACTATGTAGATCAGTTCCATCATGAAATCAAAATTGAGTATGTACATATTTACAATCGATCACTGGACATCTAAGGTCCATTCTGAAGTTAAGTCATAGATACAACACCAACATAATTAAGTTGTTACGAGAGCTCATTTGCTTTAAGACTAAACAAGTCTGAATAAAACACCCGGTTAAGCTGAAGTGTATATAAAGTCCACTAATAAGCTCAAACTTGAAATTAAACCAAATTATAACTTTAAATTGCAGGACTGAACTGTATATCACAGTTATATTTAATCACCAATCATATTAGAATTGAGCGTTGAGAATATTAAATAGTAAATCGTAGCTGATACTCAGTAAATGACGAGTCACTAATAAGTAAATCCACATAAGTAAACTTGAATAAGTAAATCTGGATGCGTAAATTTGAATGCATAAATCCATATGAATAAATCCGAACTCATGCTTTATTACTTCTTTCACGTTGTGCATGGATAACTACTTACGGACTACGGCATTTGTTCCTAGTGCCGGCTAAATTTGGCTCCTACTTTAACATTTCCCTAGATGTTGTTCGTTGAGAAAATGCAAGTTCAAACAGAGTATATGTTAATCTATTCAGCTATCTAACTAACTTCAACATAACCTTTGGCTGTCATACACATGTCTTTTAGGCTCAATGTCCCTTTCCGTCGTTATATTCCATAACATTCTACTTCAATGCAAGCTATTTTATTCATACGTGCAGTTACAACGCAAGTGCTATGTCGTTGTATTCAGAAACATATCATCATATTTATCGGTGTCGTGAATGCATTTGGTCAAAACACAGCTATAAAACGTATCGTAGTATTCCGATATTCATTACAGCACATCTAAAGTTGACATACGATCCCGTCACAAGCATAATTCTACAATAGTAAATTCTATTCATACCTTGGCTTAGGTCAATCCTGCGGTGTGGGCAATCTCACGTATACGAATCTAAAGAATGTAGTGTGGCATATCTTAAACTGCAGGCACTCAGTGGCCCCAGCGTAGTGCGTATAAATCTCCTCATATCACTATATAACTCATACTTTTCCTCAAGTTAGCACAATTGTAACCTTATTTCAACATTCATATAATATCTTAACATCGTAGCCTCAATATTAACTCGTCGCGTTCCCATATACATGACCATGTCAAAACTACCACACTATGTTTCTTAAAACAACATTTTAAAGTTGCTATATATCATAACCTATGATTGAGTTCAATGCCCTTATTGCGAAGCAAAATAATGCGTGATTCCATATGTTTATTTTACACCGTGCGCAACCAAACATGACGTCGACGTGTAGCATTACCAATACGAAATCTCTGTAATCTGCCAGTATGTCATTACTATCAGCTGTTTCCAAAATTCTTTTTCAAACCTCTCGCTACATACGTGTATTTTGACCGATATACGATGACGTATATATCCAACACATTAGAATCTTACGCTATATTGCTAGATCATGTAACTACGGACTTAAGTATCTCACACTTCACTGGTAACACTCACTTGCATTTCTTATATATCGGTATTATATTCAACCTATCAGCACATGCCTAAGGCACATGTGTAGGCAAACCAAAAATTATGCGATTAAGTATTGTAAATGATTTAGCTCGCTCATGGTTGGTCCTGGTCCAGCTGTTCTGCTTCCCAAATGGATGTAGTTGGGTCTGCGGTCAGGTCATGGGTTGGACATCTGGTACATCATCTGCTTCCTCATCACGGAATTGCTGTCTGGTTTCTCATTCCCTTCCTCATCATGGGTTGGTCGAATGGTTTCCCGTCGCCTTCCTCATCATGGCTCGGTCGTATGGCAAGATGTACTGGTCCCCAGCTTGGTCCATCATGTATATTTAGCACATCATCTTCCTGGTATTCTTGTCAGCAGCTAAAATATGGATTACAGCGCAGTGAACAGCCATTATATAATCCTTTTTGAAGTTTGTAATCCTTGAATTATTATTTCTTTTGTTGGTCTCCGCCGGATATCTTCGGTCTCGTTGGTGTTAATTTCAGTGAATCTATCTCTGTCGACTGCTTCTTGTGGATCTTGAAAACTTATTTTTATTCTGTTTCAATAAATCGAGATGTATCCCTTCTTGTATGAGATCCTTTTCTTTTAGATGCTGGCTTGGTCTTCCTTTGCAGGGTATATATCAAGTGCGCTCTGTATCCGCCCACACGTATTTCGTGGTACTAGCTGATTTTTTTTTAATTCCTCTAATCAACTCTGCTTATTTTCCGGTGAATTAACTTATCTTCCCTTTTCCGACGCTTTTTCCTTTAGTATAGCCTCAGATCGCTTCTTCTTCCTTTAAAATTATAGCGCGGTCGGCAGTTCCGTCTTCACTCTCCGTTGAAAAATATTAAAATGAAGTTTTCTTAACAATCCCTAGTTTTTCTACTTTTTCGTAAAACAATACAGTAGACAGTCCACTGTCCGTTTCACTCTCAATACTCGACCGTTCCATGACGTGTATGGCCTTCTCTGTCACCGCAACTGGTGTCTATTCTTTGCTTCCTATAGATCAAATGGGCCTTACCTTCACTCGGCGCCATTTTGAAAGCTGTCGCGGAGGTGTGAACGGGCACAACGTTGTTTTTCTTCAACTAACCTATCACTAACAGATTTACATCTTTACAGACGAAAGGGTAAGTGTTTTATACATTTTTCATGTTTTTCTTTTTTAAAACCCACATTCTCTTCAAAAATACCTTTCCTAAGTATTCACTCTCCTCTTGTTACAGACTTCACACCAAAGAGCTCTATCAGCGTCGATATACCTTCGACTTTCGCTCCTTTAAGCAAGATAAATACGCCTAAAGACAACCGAATGTTTTTTCCTTGCTCCCACAACTACCTAAGGAAGACGGTTATCTTATCGTAATGCATTCCACTTTCAGTGCTTCAACCAGTTAAATAGACTATAGGCAGCTGAACAGCCACTTAAGAGGGCTGTTGTCTTATCACAACATACGAAATTGGCATCTTTAACAGTCTATCAGCTTTGTTTTTTCTTATCCTCTAACAGGAGTATTCAAGGAGGCACATTTCTGTTTCATTATAAAGATTGAGCTGTTTATTGCTCTACTCCCAACAAGTTCTTGGGCGCATTGACTCAACGCTCCGGAAAGTATAATCGTGAACTTTTGACATGCAGCTTGATACTGCGATTTTAGCCAAGGACATTCGAATAATTTTTAATTTTGGACAGACACCTACATTGATATCCTCTTTTTATAACTTGTAAGAGCAATCAGGATCCTGATTTTCCACCATACAAGTTTGAGTTTGAGGCTGATGATGCCCTTAATATGGGTGAAACATGTCCCTTAACATTTTATAATAATATTTAATTTCTAAAAAGGGATCTCTTTGTATTGAATAGGTGGATATTAAAAAAATAATAACACTTGTAACATACTTTGTACTTACGTACATTTCAATACGAACCTAAAATGAGAATTATAACGTGTAACATACCACTTAGTCGAGTAGCTCATCTTCTTTCTCCCAATTCTTCCCAGCCCAAACTTTGTAACATTTTTGTTACGCTACTCTTTTGTCGGAAATCACCCAGAACAAATCAAGCTGCTTTTCTTGGATTTTTTCCAGTTTTTGAATCAGATAATCCTGGTGAGGGTCCCATACACTGGAACCATACTCTAGTTGGGGTCTTACCAGAGACTTATATGCCCTCTCCTTTACATCCTTACTACAACCCCTAAACACCGTCATAACCATGTGCAGAGATCTGTACCCTTTATTTACAATCCCATTTATGTGATTACCCCAGTAAAGATCTTTCCTTATATTAAAACCTAGATACTTACAATGATCCCCAAAAGGAACTTTCCCCCCATCAACCCAGTAATTAAAACTGAGAGGTCTTTTCCTATTAGTGAAACTCACAACCTGACTTTTAACCCCGTTTATCAACATACCATTGCCTGCTGTCCATCTCACAACATTATCAAAATCACGTTGCGGTTGCTCACAGTCTTGTAACTTACTTATTACTCTATACAGAATAACATTATCTGCAAAAAGCCTTACCTCTGAATCCACTTCTTTACTCATATCATTTATGTATATAAGAAAACATAAAGGTCCAATAATACTGCCCTGAGGAATTCCCCTCTTAATTATCACAGGGTCAGATAAAGCTTCGCCTACTCTAATTCTCTGAGATCTATTTTCTAGAAATATAGCAACCCATTCAGTCACTCTTTGTCTAGTCCAATTGCACTCATTTTTGCCAGTAGTCTTCCATGATCCACCCTATCAAATGCTTTAGACATGTCAATCGCAATACAGTCCATTTGACCTCCTGAATCCGAGATATCTGCTATATCTTGCTGGAATCCTACAAGTTGAGCTTCAGCGGAATAACCTTTCCTAAAACCGAACTGCCTTCCATCGAACCATTTGTTCATTTCACAAACATGTCTAATATAATCAGAAAGAATGCCTTCCCAAAGCTTACATGCAATGCATG
This sequence comes from Anabrus simplex, assembly GCF_040414725.1. Taxonomy (NCBI): domain Eukaryota; kingdom Metazoa; phylum Arthropoda; class Insecta; order Orthoptera; family Tettigoniidae; genus Anabrus; species Anabrus simplex. Next base: position 1,221,409,821 of record NC_090266.1, read on the forward strand.
TCAAACTTACTGGCCTGTAATTTTCAGCTTTATGTCTATCACCCTTTCCTTTATACACAGGGTCTACTGTAGCAACTCGCCATTCATTTGGTATAGCTCCTTCAAGCAAACAATAATAAAATAAGACCTTCAGGTATGGTACTATATCCTAACCCATTGTCTATAGCAGGGATGGCGAACCTATGCCACGCGTGTCACTAGGTGACCCTCGAACACGATTTTGGTGGCACGCCACATGAACATAATATTTTATATATACGTCTTGTACTACAGACGAATAGTGTTTCACGTGTAAGAAATAAATATCGAAAATCACAATACTAGTTCCATTCGGACATGCAATATGGCAACTGCTACACTGATAGGTCCGGAAGTCAAGTGACATAGTGTCGTTTTCTGGTGGTTTTGTATACGGACATCGCAAACATGTTTTCGGTGCCGAAAAGAACAGAAACTTGACAAAGGTGGTGACCGTATTTTTTTTCAAGAACTCTGGCCAAGGGAATTCGGACTGATAAAAAGATGTGTTGCCTGTGTTCGAAAACAATTGTATCCCCCACATTTAATGTAAAGCGCAATTTCGAGACTGGTCATTCAAATGTTTGTTCCATTTCAAATGAAGAAAGAAGAGAGTTTGTTTCACAAAATATCCAACATTACACAAACAAACTGGTTCTTTTGTATCATATTTCCGGCCAAGGAATAATATCAGTGCGGATGTTTCTGTCTGTCTCACTGCATAGTACAGCATGCATGGGAAACAGATTTCTGACGGTGAGTTGTTGAAAGAAAGTTTCTTATTGACGTCCAACACATTATTTGAAAACTTCCCTAACAAACAACTAATAATTAACAAGATTAAAGGAATGCCACCCAGCTGAACTGCTGTCAAGGATAGAATAATAAAAATGAGTGAAGAAGTTTCGGAGCACTTGAAAGCTAATTTGAATAACTCCCACATGTATGCAGTATGTTTTGATGAAAGCATGAATGTGACTTTACAAACTTTTAGATTTCCTTATGGAAATGTGATGAGGGAGAAATTAGTTTAATTGTTGAGTGTACAAACTACAATATGGAAAGATAATGAAGCTAATGGAGGAAGTGAAGTCCATTCTCAATATTAGTACTTTTGATTTTTATATCTAATAATTATTATTTTTAATTTGTTTTAAGTGCACCGACACAGAGAGGTCTTGTGGAGACGATGGGATAGGAGAGGCTTAAGAGTGGGGAAACTGCCGTGGCCATAATTGAGATACAGCCTCACGGAACATGCAATCAAATGTATTTACAAGATATATGTATAATAAAATAAATACATGAATGAATCAGTAAATGAATAAATAAATAAATAAATAAATAAATAAATAACATATTATGAAACATAATCGGGAGTTTAGAAAGGAAGTCTTGAGGGGGGGGGGGGGATGTTGTAGGTTGTAGACATCCCGTAATGGAAATAAAAAACAAGTGGCACAGTCAACAGATGATAATAATAAACCAGAGTTAAAATGACACACTAGTAGGAAAAGGTTCGCCATCCCTGGTCTATAGTATATCCCCAGAAATCTTATCACCGAGCTCGATAGCTGCAGTCGCTTAAGTGCAGCCAGTATCCAGTATTCGGGAGATAGTGGGTTCGAACCCCACTGTCAGCAGCCCTGAAGATGGTTTTCCGTGGTTTCCCATTTTCACACCAGGCAAATGCTGGGGCTGTATCTTAATTGAGGCCACGGCCACTTCCTTCCCAGTCCTAGCCGTTTCCTGTCCCATCGTCGCCATAAGACCTATCTGTGTCGATGCAACGTGAAGCCAATAGCAAAAGGAAAAAAAAAGAAAGAAATCTTATCAATTCCAGCCGCTTTTCTAGTTTTCAACTTTTGTATCTTATTGTAAATGTCATTGTTATCATATGTAAATTTTAATACTACTTCTTTAGCATTAGTCTCTTCCTCTATCTGGACATTATCCTTGTAACCAACAATCTTTACATACTGCTGACTGAATACTTCCGCCTTTTAAAGATCCTCACATACACACTCCCCTTGTTCATTAATTATCCCTGGAATGTCCTTTTTGCAACCTGTTTCTGCCTTAAAATACCTATACATACCCTTCCATTTATCACTAAAATTTGTATGACTGCCAATTATGCTTGCCATCATGTTATCCTTAGCTGCCTTCTTTGCTAGATTCAATTTCCTAGTAAGTTCCTTCAATTTCTCCTTACTTGCACAGCCATTTCTAAAGTCCCTTTATTTCTCTATTATAATAAGGTGGGTCTTTACCATTTCTTACCACCTTTAAAGGTACAAACCTGTTTTCGCATTCCTCAACAATTTCTTTAAACCCATCCCAGAGTCTGTTTACATTTTTATTTACCGTTTTCCACCGATCATAGTCACATTTTAAAAACTGCCTCATGCCTGCTTTATCAGCCATATGGCACTGCCTAATAGTCCTACTTTTAAGACCTTCCTTTCTATCACATTTATTTTTAACTACGACAATAACAGCTTCATGATCACTAATGCCATCTATTACTTCAGTTTCTCTATAGAGCTCATCTGGTTTTACCAGCACTACATCCAGGATATTTTTCCCTCTAGTTGGTTCCATCACTTTCTGAATCAGCTGTCCTTCCCATATTAGCTTATTTGCCATTTGTTGGTCATGCTTCCTGTCGTTCGCATTTCCTTCCCAATTGACATTTGGTAAATTCAGATTCCCCGCTACAATCACATGACCTTCTATGTCCTTTCCCACATAGCTGATTATCTTATCAAATAATTCCGAATTTGTGTCAGCGCTACCCTTTCCCAGTTTGTACACTCCAAAGACATCAAGTTGCCTATTATCTTTAGAAATGAGCCTTACACCTAGAATTTCATGTTTGTCATCTTTAACTTTTTCATAGCTTACAAATTATACTTTCACCAGAATGAATACTCCCCCTCCCACCATTCCTATCCTATCTTTATGATACACTCTCCAGTTGCAGGTTATAAATTTCATTTTTTGTCCGTATTGAAGATCTACTTGTGATACAAATTCTTATAATTTTGTTAATTACCACCTATTCAATACAATAAAAACGTAATAAAAACATATTTATTAAGTTGTTGATATGGTATATGTTTCGCTCCTTTTTCGTGAGCATCATCAGCCAATTATTATTTACTTAAGTTTATATAAGATCATAAATCTATTCTATTGGATTAAGATTATGCTTGTAAACCTGATCAACAAATCTCATAATATTTTACAAGTCATATAACAATAAAATTATGTCTTTAAGTTAAAACATATTTGTCTAAAATCTAAGTCAGTCTTAACATTTTATTGACGAAACTCATCTGGTGAACATCCTTTAAAATTATTTTAGAAAACCTTTTGAGATCTGGCTAATTGTATTGATTCAATATTGCTTGACTTGTATGATTGTCGTTGAAACTTTGTTAACTATATTAACAATTTTCTACAGTTGATAATTGCCTATGTTATGAACATTTAACTTGTTCTCGATGGTGCTGGAGTAACATTTATACAAATTGTATTGGCATTAATTTTATGTTGTCAATACGAGAATATTTGTAAGCTACAAAAAAGTTAAAGATGAGACACATGAAATTCTAGGTGTAAGGCTCATTTCTAAAGATAATAGGCAACTTGATATATTTGGATTGTACAGATCGGGAAAGGGTAGCACTGATGCGGATTCGGAATTATTTGATAGGATAGTCAGCTATGTGGGAAACAACATGGAAAGAAATGTGAATGTAGCGGGAGATCTGAATTTGCCAGATGTAAATTGGGAAGGAAATGCGAACGACAGGAAGCATGACCAACAAATGGCAAATAAGTTAATATGGGAAGGACAGCTGATTCAGAAAGTGATGGAACCAACCAGAGGGAAAAATATCCTGGATGTGATGCTGATAAAACCAGATGAGCTCTATAGGGAAACTGAAGTAATAGATGGTATTAGTGATCATGAAGCTGTTTTTGTGGTAGTTAAAAATAAATGCGATAGAAAGGAAGGTCTTAAAAGTAGGACTGTTAGGTAGTACCATATGGCTGATAAAGCAGGTATGAGGCAGTTTCTAAAAAGTAACTATGATCGGTGGAAAACGGTAAATAAAAATGTAAACAGACTCTGGGATGGGTTTAAAGAAATTGTTGAGGAATGCGAAAACAGGTTTGTACCTTTAAGGGTGGTAAGGAATGGTAAAGACCCACCTTATTATAATAGAGAAATAAAGAGACTAAGAAGGAGGTGCAGACTGGAAAGAAATAGTTAGAAATGGCTGTGCAAGTAAGGAGAAATTGAAGGAACTTACTAGAAAATTGAATCTAGCAAAGAAGGCAGCCAAGGATAACATGATGGCAAGCATAATTGGCAGTCATACAAATTTTAGTGAAAAATGGAAGGGTATGTATAGGTATTTTAAGGCAGAAACAGGTTCCAAGGAGGACATTCCAGGAATAATTAATGAACAAGGGGAGTGTGTATGTGAGGATCTTCAAAAGGCAGAAGTATTCAGTCAACAGTACGTAAAGATTGTTGGTTACAAGGATAATGTCGAGATAGAGGAAGAGACTAAGGCCAAAGAAGTAATAAAATTTACGTATGATAACAATGACATTTACAATAAGATACAAAAGTTGAAAACTAGAAAAGCAGCTGGAATTGATCAGATTTCTGGGGATATACTAAAGACAATGGGTTGGAATGTAGTACCATATCTGAAGTACTTATTTGATTATTGTTTGGTCGAAGGAGCTATACCAGATGAATGGAGAGTTGCTATAGTAGCCCCTGTGTATAAAGGAAAGGGTGATAGACATAAAGCTGAAAATTACAGGCCAGTAAGTTTGACATGCATTGTATGTAAGCTTTGGGAAGGCATTCTTTCTGATTATATTAGACATGTTTGTGAAATTAATAACTGGTTCGATAGAAGGCAATTCGGTTTTAGGAAAGGTTATTCCACTGAAGCTCAACTTGTAGGATTCCAGCAAGATATAGCAGATATCTTGGATTCTGGAGGTCAAATGGACTGTATCGCGATTGACATGTCTAAAGCATTTGATAGGGTGGATCATGGGAGACTACTGGCAAAATGAGTGCAATTGGACTAGACAAAAGAGTGACTGAATGGGTTGCTATATTTCTAGAAAATAGATCTCAGAGAGTTAGAGTAGGTGAAGCTTTGTCTGACCCTGTAATAGTTGAGAGGGGAGTTCCTCAGGGCAGTGTTATCGGACCTTTATGTTTTCTTATATATATAAATGATATGAGTAAAGGAGTGGAATCGGAGGTAAGGCTTTTTGCGGATGATGTTATTCTCTATAGAGTGATAAATAAGTTACAAGATTGTGAGCAACTGCAACGTGACCTCGAAAATGTTGTGAGATGGACAGCAGGCAATGGTATGTTGATAAACGGGGCTAAAAGTCAGGTTGTGAGTTTCACAAATAGGAAAAGTCCTCTCAGTTTTAATTACTGAGTTGATGGGGTGAAAGTTCCTTTTGGGGATCATTGTAAGTATCTAGGTTTTAATATAAGGAAAGATCTTTACTGGGGTAATCACATAAATGGGATTGTAAATAAAGGTTACCGATCTCTGCACATGGTTATGAGGGTGTTTAGGGGTTGTAGTAAGGATGTAAAGGAGAGTGCATATAAGTCTCTGGTAAGACCCCAACTAGAGTATGGTTCCAGTGTATGGGACCCTCACCAGGATTACCTGATTCAAGAACTGTAAAAAATCCAAAGAAAAGCAGCTCGATTTGTTCTGGGTGATTTCCAACAAAAGAGTAGCGTTACAAGAATGTTGCAATGTTTGGGTTGGGAAGAATTGAGAGAAAGAAGAAGAGCTGCTCGACTAAGTGGTATGTTGATGTAGATGTTGATTCCCATAGGGAATCAGAAATTCGGAACAATTATTTCTGATTCCCTATGGGAATCAACATCTACATCATCTGATGGCCAAACAGGCATCAATTTTTAATAATGAGACCATGTCTCTCATAGTGCATTGGCACTGCCGGTGGCTACAATTAGCCTACGCAGTGGCCTCCACGGTATGCACTATCCAGCGTCTTGGTAGGTGTGCTAGGTACCAACTGATGAGCCCAGCCTAGCACACGGGGGCGAAACGCTGGCAGCCAGGAATGAGTTAGCTGGAAAATTTATAATGTCCAATAAGTGGTATGTTCCGAGCTCTCAGCGGAGAGATGGCGTGGAATGACATTAGTAGACGAATAGGTTTGAATGGCGTTTATAAAAGTAGGAAAGATCACAATATCAAGATAATGTTGGAATTCAAGAGGACAAGCTGGGGCAAATATTCATTTATAGGAAGGGTAGTTAGGGATTGGAATAACTTACCAAGGGAGATGTTCAATAAATTTCCAATTTCTTTGAAATCATTTCGGAAAAGGCTAGGAAAGCAACAGAGAGGGAATCTGCCACCTGGGCGACTGCCCTAAATGCAGATCAGTATTGATTGATTGATTGATTGTTCATGAACAAACTTGTTGGTGAATAAACACTTTCTAATGTGATGTAGAATTTGAATTGTTCTCGTATGTTCCAAATTGGGCTTGTTGGTATATTTTTCTTTCTGCTGCTGCTGTTTGCAAACAGAACAAAAAGTAGTTCTCAAGAGGCCAGGAGTAACACTAGACAATTATAGATTTTAGACTAATATGTTTTAACTTAGGGACATAATTTTATTGTTATATGACTTGTAAAATATTATGAGATTTGTCAATCAGGTTTACAAGCATAATCTTAATCCAATAGAATAGATTTATGATCTTATATAACCTTAAGTAAATAGTAATTGGCTGATGATGCTCATGAAAAAGGAGCAGAACTAGTACCATATCAACAACTTAATAAATATGTAAGTTTTAATTACATTTTTATTGTATTGAATAGGTGGTAATTAACAAAATTATAAGAATTTGTATCACACTCACCGGTTCCTTGAGAAAATTTCTGCATCCATTATATCATTTCTCAGCCATGATTCATCTCCTATTACAATATCTGGTAAATATATATCTATTAAATTACTTATTACTATTACTATTCCTTACTTTACAATACTTCTACAGTTCAACACTAACATTTTTATGTCATCCCTACTTGACTTCCAGATCTCTGTACCCTTATCACCGCTCCCTAGACAACCCCATTTCCCTGAATGTACCTCCCTATTACCCTTCCAAAAAATTTCCTAACTTATACGTTCCCCTGCGGTTTAAGTGAAGGCCATCTGAGCACAGATCCCTATCTCCTACCCACCCATTAGGATCTATAAATTTCACTCCCAGTTTCCCACATACACACTCCATAGTCTCATTTAAATCCCATAAGACCTATCTGTGTCAGTGCGACGTAAAGCAAATAGCTCTTTCTCTTTCTTTCCATTTAAATCCCCAATCGCACTCCAGTCAGTATCCCTCCTACACAGAATTCCACTGATAACAATCTCCGCTTCCTTTAAACTTCATCCGTGCTGCATTTACCAGATCCCACACATCTCCAACTGTGTTGGTACTTATATCAGCTTGCCTTACGTTGTTGGTACCAATTTGAAACACTACCACCTTCTCCTTCCCCTCCTCCCTCTCTTCTACTTTCCTCAACATCTGCCTCAACCTAATTCCTGGATAATACTCTACCCTGGTTCCCTTTCCTCCACACACTTTCCCCACATGTCTAACGATGGAATCCCCCATGACCAGAGCCTCAACCCTACCCACCTCATTTGATCCCCTCCCCTCCTGGTCAGCCCTTTCCTGATAGCTGCAGAAGCTACTTCCTCCTCCCTTTTCTCCTTCCCATGACCCTGTTCCACCTGTCTTTTCCAATCCTCTACTCTACATTTCCCTTTCCTACCTTTTCCCTTCCTCCTCCTTCCACACATCTCAGCAACAGTTCCCTGTTCCTCATCTTCCCTCTGTTGCTCTACCTGGAATGGCTCGTACCGATTTCGCAGACACCTGTCCTGAATTCTGATCCTGAATAGAGCCCTTTGCCTGCAATCTCCTTCCCCTTAGTACATTAGACCACCTGTCTTCTACAACTCCCCCTTTTCCTTCCTCTCCCTCCTGTACACCTACTGTAACCTGTACATTGTTTGAGGGAGGCCTATCTTCCTTCCTGTCTTCTGTGAGAATCCTAATTATCTCTCTCAAACTCTCCAACTCCTCCCTCATACCCTTCAATGCCTCGCCACACTCACAGTCCCTACATTTGCACTCGTTAGCCATTCTTTACGGGAAAAAAATCAAAATAAAAGGAAAAAAATAACTTGTGTGCAAAAAAAATGAACGGATGGATACATTGTCTGGGATAGTACACAAAGATCACACAACAATAAGGCAATTAATATACGACTACACTACAATACTACCTAATCGAAGTCTATTTTTATCCTACAACACCCTAACAGGATAAGAACTGCTGTTAATTACTGAATACCGATAGGAATACACAAAAATTAAACAAATCTAAACTGCAATTAAGCCTATCTTAATTACAACAACAGAATTTTAGTAAGAGAGTTTCTACGGTTACCTCTACTATTACATGTGATAAATATAATTTTTGATCCGTATTGATATTTGATTGAAATAATAACAAGTTAATTTATTAATTTGACCATCTAATCAATACAATAGGTCTTGTCTTTGTTGATTTACACTGACATGTTAACTAAAATGGTACATGTTTCACCTTGTATATAGGCATCATCAGCCATTGCCTTAACCTTGAAATAAATCAGGCACCTGATTTACATATAAATAAAATAAAACTAATTTATAAAAAGCCATGAAGAAACTTGAACGAAAATTAACATACGGTAAAAGGCTAGTACAATGTTGGTTTTAAAGATATTGCAATGAGTAAGATGTTTACAATTGGTGAAAGTATTTGCAATATTGACATTGGAAGGCTACTATTATAAGTAAAATGAACAAAGCAACAGTCTGTTATAAACAAGTGGTAAGATTTCTATAAAATGATGTTGACCGACCAGCGGTTACAATTAGACAATGACGAGAATGACGATCAAAATCGTATTTGTTCAAAAAAACATAATGTTGAATAAAATAATGTCGAACGACATTGTCTAATTGTAACCGCTGGTCGGTCAACATCATTTTATAGCAATCTTACCACTTGTTTATAACAGACTGTTGCTTTGTTCATTTTACTTATAATAGTAGCCTTCCAATATCAATATTGCAAATACTTTCACCAATTGTAAACTCCTCATTCATTGCAGTATCTTTAAAACCACCATTGTACTAGCCTTTTACCATATGTTAATTTTTGTTCAAGTCTCTTCAAGGCTTTTTGTAAATTAGTTTTTATTTATATGTAAATTAGGTGCCTGATTTTATTTCAAGGTTAAGGCAATAGCTGATGATGCCTATATACAAGGCAAAATATGTACCATTTTAATTAACATGTCAATGCAAATCAACAAAGGAAAGGCCGATTGTATTGATTAGGTGGTCAAATGAATAAATTAACTTATTGTTATTATTTCAATCAAATATCATCATTACGGATCAAAAATGATATTTATCACATGTAATATTTATGCCAACCAGGCAATGGTAAAACCTAACAAGTATTTGAACCTGAGAATTAAAATAGACAATATTTCTAGAGATATTAAGTTCCTTAAAGATTGCTCGAAATTAGTGTTGGTACCTAAGTTTCTCAAATCCTTACAAAGAAAAGGCCTTCCCCATTCAAAATCTAATGTCACTCAAAAGAAAGTAAAAAGTATATGGTTAAAAAATGAAATTAAGCTATTATACAAGAATAAATTTCTACTAAATTTACAGTTATATAGGACACATATGACCATCTCTCAAAAATTATCTCCACTTGAATGGAGTTCATTTTTAAGGTGCACTGACCTTAAACTATCATACATATTAGATAGGAAACAGAAAACCCTAAACCATAAATTAATTTGTTTACAAGGAAACAAATGCAAAACATCTGACCAAAATACAACCATCAAAGTGTCCCCTTCCCATTTGACTAACATTTCCACTACAATTAACCTATCCAATACAGCCTTCTCTAACCAAGAGATAAATCTATTAGTTAAGGGTATTAAACATACAAATTGGCTTAATCACAAAAAAGCAGACGACATAATCACTACCATCGCTGAAACCGAAACTAATATAGATAAACAAATTACGATTGACAAATAAAGTGACGTACGTTATGAAGTAAAAAAGAAACTTCCAACATTGATTAATGAGATAACACCTAACAACAACTACAATGTCTCGAAACAAATTCTAAACCTGAAATCCCAAATCCATAATAGCAACGTAGTAATAACAAAAGCAGTTAAGGGCAACACCATAGTAATAATGAACAAACAAGATTACATAGACAAAACAGAAACCTTTCTATCAGACAAAACTTATACTATAATTAATAAAGATCCAACAAACAAAATACAGCGTAACTTAAAGAACCTTCTTAAAAATTCTACTTTCATTTTAAATGATCACGATTATCAGAAATTAAATATAATGAACCCAAAATTACGTACAGTAAGATCATTACCTAAAATTCTTAAAAAGGAGGTCCCCATTTGACCTGTAATTAATAGTATGAATAGTCCTACCTATAAAACTTCTCAATTCCTACACAAATTCCTTAAAAAAAATTTCAAATTCCACAACTCCAACCCCATAAAAAAACTCAATCGAACTTTGCAATTCCCTAAATAAATTCAGTCTGCAAACCAAACCATGTTATATGTTCTTTCGACATCACCAACATGTATACAAACATCCCTATCAATAATACTATTGCCGGGCTGAGTGGCTCAGATGGTTAAGGCGCTGGCCTTCTAACCCCAACTTGGCAGGTTCGATCCTGGCTCAGTCCAGTGGTATTTGAAGGTGCTCAAATACTACAGCCCCGTGTCGGTAGCTTTACTGGCACGTAAAAGAACTCATGCGGGACTAAATTCCGGCACCTCGGCATCTCCGAAGACCTTAAAACGTAGTTAGTGGGACGTAAAGCAAAATAACATTAATTAACATTATCAATAATACTATTAACATTATAAAGAACAATCTATCGAAACATAGCACATTAAGTAAAATCGAAATTGATGAATGGTTAAAATTACTTTGTTTCATTTTAAACAACAATTACTTCACCTTCAATAAGAAAATTTACAAACAGGAAGGTTTGGCGATGGGAGACCCGTTATCTGGAATATTAGCTGATATATACTTAGATAATCTCGAACACAGTAACATAATTAATAACATCAACGGACTCTGTCTTTGGCATCGCTATGTTGATGATACCATAGCAGTCATAGATAAACAAATCAACAACAGTGATAAAATATTATCATTCCTTAACAGTTTGGATAACAACATTATATTCACTAAAGAAGGTGAGATCAATAGCTCTTTAAATTTCCTAGACATCAAAATCACACGAGTATCAAACAAGTTCGACTTCCAAATATACAGAAAACCCACTTTTTCTCCAACAACCAAAAAAAAATTCATTACATCGCTACTCATAAAAAAGCCACTTATCACAGTCTAATATATAGGGCATTAAAAATCCCTATGTCCCCCAGTAATTTAAAGAAAGAATTGCAATTCATTAAAGAAATAGCTAAATTCAACGGATTTAATACAGATATAATTGATAAAATCATCAACAAAACCAAATTAAAACTAGCTACAAATTTAACTCCATTGAAACCTGCCAAACCAAAATACGCTAAATTCACGTTCACTAACCATAGTATTCATCCAATAACCATTTCATTAATGAAGCACGATGTAAAAATAGCCTATACAACAAAAAACACTAATTGTAATTTATTCTTTAATCATAACTCTATTAACATCACGGACAATAGTTACTCTGGATCAGGAATATACAGATTAAAATGCTGTACGTGTAATTATATGTTGGCCAAACTGGCCGCAGTTTCTCCATCAGATACGCTGAGCATTACAATGCACAAAGACACAATAAATTCTCTGCAATGGCCAACCACATGCGGGACACAGGACATAAATTCACTACAATAGAACAAGACCTTCATATCCTCAAAAGAGTCGAAAAAAGTAAACTCATGACAGAATACGAAAATTTATTCATTTTCCTCGACCAGCATTTTAACAAAGATAAGAACTTAAACGACATTATTGATTAAAAAAGCCCCTTGTACGAACAGATTTTAATTCTATTACAAGAATCAATTCCCCTCACCAATATATTATTAAAAATTTTCAACCTCAAAATAATAAGCACTCCTACCTCCTCTACAACTGTTACACTCCCCTCCCTTCCCCTCACCGCGAGTACCTCTAATTCAAATGCAACCAATAGACCCATAGCCACACCCACTCTAATATCGCTCCCTCGTACGGCATCTCACCGTTACAATGCTTTCGTCTTTCTCTCCCACCAATAGTAGCTCCCCTCCAAGTACTACAAACAAGCTCATAGTCACGCCTTCACAAACAGATCCCCCTCCAACACAAACCTACAGCTATAACACACGTAGTAAGAAGTCGACAGTCGCCAATAACTTTTAGCTCATAACGTAACAAGTTACCCTCACCATGGTAAGTGTACACGATTTCCACTTAAACATTTTATTACGATTTTTTCATACAATTAACACCACGTTTCTGGTTTCCTTTTACAGATTCAACTGTCATATTGCCTTTTCGACCAGCATGTCAGTAAACCCATATTCTTAATGTTTTAGCATCGTATCAAATTGAGATGGTCCATCGAGGTCCATTTTAAACATTGTTCATCAACCTTCAACTATAACTTCGTATTTTTTCATCAAAGTGAACCGCAACTTCACCATATGCTATTGACTTTCGACTTTTATCTCATGTAAAGAAATAATTACAGGTCACTTGACCATCCTTCGACATTATTTTATTCAACATTATGTTGTTTTTTTTTAACAAATACGATTTTGATCGTCATTCTCGTCATTGTCTAATTGTAACCGCTGGTCGGTCAACATCATTTTATAGCAATCTTACCACTTGTTTATAACAGACTGTTGCTTTGTTCATTTTACTTATAATAGTAGCCTTCCAATGTCAATATTGCAAATATTTTCACGAATGTAAACTCCTCACTCATTGCAATATCTTTAAAACCAACATTGGACTAGCCTTTTACCGTAAGTTAATTTTCGTTCAAGTCTCTTTAAGGCTTTTTATAAATTAGTTTTATTTTATTTATATGTAAATCAGGTGCCTGATTTTATTTCAAGGTTAAGGCAATGTCTGATGATGCCTATATACAAGGTGAAACATGTACCATTTTAATTAAATGTACCATTTTAATTAACATGTCAATGTAAATCAACAAAGACAAGACTTATTGTATTGATTAGGTGATCAAATTAATGAATTAATTTATTGTTATCACCTCTACTATACCGGTACTACACAAATATTTTACAATAATTAAATAAGCACGCTAAATTCTAAAAAGATATTACTCGTAGACTACTGTACAGTACACTACAATAAGTTTAAACTACGTTCAGTCGTATCCTAATTACAATACCAGTACCGTATGTCACTACTAAACACAAACAGAAATGACATCAGTAGCTCTTTTGAATGTAAAACCTTACAGAGTGGCTGAAGTTTCTCATACAGGTCAATAATAAAATGTAATGTTATTGCAGACTTGTATCATGAAAGAATTTTCAGATAGCCTTTAGCTCTTCCTGTATCCACTGCTGCTCCTTCTGTGTCTTTCCAGTTAGTCATATCCTGAAGATGGATGATAAGAGGTACAAGATCCTGTACTGTGCATCTCGTTTTGAGAGGTACATCCTAACGATTTCCAAGACTGATATTTACCATGGCTTATTTTTAGGCTATTGTTACGATGGGGTCGCCACTCCCAAAGACATTTTAGAGCTACGCCTTCTGGTAAGTGGCACAAGAATGCTATATGTCTAGCAGAGCCCCAATGATGCTATTGCTCCATCATTGGGATATAAAAAGAATGCTAGCTGCGAACAGTCAGTTGAGTAGTTTAGTAATGCGAGAGGGACGACAGTAGTGCTGGCTGTCGTCAGTGTCCCAGCAATTATTCAGCCTGCCCCTTACATGGGGAGCAGCCGCCCCTAACATGAGAAACAAACGCTGTTGATGAATAGTGTACTCATACTATTCCCAGAGTACTGGGCTGCCTCTTCCGCAATCTCTATCGTTCCGAAGTCGAACTTCTCCGCTGTAGATTCCGTAGAAGTCTTCACTTGTAACCCTGAGCAGGGACCCTTTCCAGATGGTACTCACCAGGTCAGTGTGCTCTGGGACTCACATAGACAGGGGCGCCACTCCCTGAGCAGGGCTGCCTCTAAAGAGGGTTTCTACCTGCTAACTACTAATATAAGTTATATCATTCAAACAATTATTAGAAGAATGGACCCCGGTATCAGAGTATTGTCACGTACTGAGCAGAGTGCAGCGAGTGGCTGTCAGAGTATCATCGTGTACTGAGCAGATGACTGAAAGTTACTGTCATATAACCCCTTTTAGAAGGTAATGACGATTAATGATATAATTTTTTCATTGAAATTAGTAGTAGTATTAGTAATAGTGAGCCTCTGTGGCTCAGGCGGCAGCGCATCGGCCTCTCACTGCTGGGTTCCGTGGTTCAAATCCCGGTCACTCCATGTGAGATTTGTGCTGGACAAAGTGGAGGCGGGACAGGTTTTTCACCTGGTACTCCGGATTTTATGGTCATCTTTCATTCCAGCAACACCCTCCACAATTATTTCATTTCATCTGTCAGTTATTAATCATTGCCCCAGAGGAGTGCGACAGGCTTCGGCAGCCGGCAATATTCCTATCCTCACCGCAAGATGGGGGCTTCATTCATTCCATCCCTGATCTGGTCACTGACTGGAAAACAGGTTGTAGGTTTTCATTTTTCATTAGTAACACTCTGAGTAATGCTCCTGATGAACAAATAGATGTGGAAATCAAAGAGGAAGTGCAAGGAGATGACTTGTTACAGTTCAGCATGCGGACTGAGTATGGACCCGTGATGAACAAAATGTATTTAATGTATTCTTTGTTCTGCAGTTCGTGGTATGAATGCCGTTTGTTTTTTATGCATATTTAAATCTTTGATGCTCTTGTAAGTAAGAAATTTCTCATCATGCAAAGCATCACCATATTTCCTTTTCATAATCCCAGCCTCAATGCAGTTTCAATCCAACAAATATGCAGGGCTCGCTTGGTTAAGAAGTGTAAAACCATTTATGTTAAAACCTGTGTGTGTGCTCCCAGTTTTCATTGAGTACTGCGTGTAATAAAGACGTAAGCTGTTACTAAAGTAGTGAATCTCAACTTTAAAAGTGTGTGATGTTTGTCTCACGACATCACTCGGTGCTGTGCAGTGGATTTTTGTAAATATAAACAAAAATTTAATCATGGGGAAAGACAAGAGGAATGCGGCCAGCCGGGAAACCAGAACCAAGATGGGGCCTGCAGCCGGAAGCCGAAGTGAGGCGACCCTAGCGGATAGTATTGTTCAACAGTTAAAGGAAGCTCTACAGCCCGAAGACATTCTCTTGGCTGTCATTGAGGCAATAACCAAAATTGTTCCAAAGGCTGTGGCTGAACAACTCAAGGCCACCCTGGACTTCAATACCGAGGTTATTAATGAACTTAAAATGGGTATTAAAAATAGGGAAATTAAACTGATAGTGCTGCAGGATGCTCTAGAACAATACCAATGCAGGGGAAGTGTGCGTGTGTTCGGAATTCCCGAGTCAACTGAACGAGAATACTGACTAACTTTGTCAGATTGTTTAAAGAAAAACTTGGCCTTGACATAACTGTGCAGGACATTGATAGGTTAGGGCTGGGAGTAAAGCGGCCTATAATTGTGAAAAGGGAGGAAGTCTTCCTTAACAAGCGCAGGCTGGCATGCACTAGAATCACTGTCTGGGAGCTCACATTGTAAATACTGGAATAATTTCAGAAATTTTAAGCAAATCAGAAAAATCTCCAAAGTCTAAAGACTTGTCAAAAATAAAAGCTAGTGGTTCAGAAATCAAATGTATTATTCTTTTGATGATGTAATTAGATAACCAATAACAATCCGTACTCTTAGAATTTGACAATTTTAAGCTACCTTTAATTACTGCATCAGAAGTGATTTCAACTCAATGGAAATTGTTCCGGCAGGGTGGTTGATTATGGAGAAAGTCACTCGCAGATGTACCTGTTTCCTTAATTTGATCTCAGATTTCTTTTACAGAGTTTAAGAAAAAATTATTCAGTTCTTCAGAATCGAGGAATGTGTCTTGAGTGTGAGTAGGGATGTTTTCTTATACTATGACATCCCATGCCACCTTGCATTTGTTGGGTGCATTCTCAATATATTTTTCACCAGTTGAAGTTTTGGCATGGATTAGTTTTCTTTGATATAACTGTTTACAATTAAGATAAGCTTTATACACACCATTTCCCTCAGTTCCTCCCTGACAAGAGTTTTTATAAATTCTATACCACAAAAGCAGTCTTTCTCTATATTGAGTCAATTCATCAGTATACCAGTTCAACTTCTTGCTTTCAAGTTTACCATTATAACTAATGTTTACCGTTGGTGAACATAAATACCACAATTCAACCAGCTTATCTAAAAAGTTTCCAAATGTAGTTTCATTATCTTCTTCCATTTGAAATTCAAATACGAAGCCCCAGTTAATTTCTTTCAGATTAATGTAATCATCATCCTGACCTTTTACCCATATCGGAACAAGTTTGTCATTGTAAATGATGTCAGGCTGGTTAAGATATAAGCAATATAATATAAGAAACCCCCACCAACAAGGCTAAGTTTATACATATCTCTTGAAATTTACAAGAATATTATCCAAACCTGCATTATTACATGTAGGTAGCTTGTTTGTGCAAGTTAAATTTACAATTCTTAGAAGGTTCAGAAAATTTCTAGTAATCTGTCTCTCTGAATTTGCCATCTCTATATTGAAATCTCCACGAACAGCAACTTTCACCTTAAACTTTAACATTTTTCCATTACTAATTCAAAAATTTTTAGAAATACATAAGCATCGGCATTTGGAGTTCTTATGCAAACTATCAATTATCAAATTCTGTTCAACCAGCTTCACACAATTAATTTCTTCCTCTAATCCCACACAATATTGACTTAAATCGATCTTTACAAATTTAAAACGGCCCCTAACTTAAATCCCAGCTCTGAAATTTTTCGTATTACTCCTACAAAATATATCTGTAACAGTATATCCACAGGACACAAAATATTCTATTTCATTTTCGGCAAGCCAATGCTCCGATTCACAAATCACCTAAACTTACTCAGTTTAGAAAAAGTGTTCTAACAACTTATTTCTAATGCATTGGATAATTGAAAGATTTACCCTAGCTATCCTTCTTTTGCATGCCATTTATCTCTCGACAACTACTTTTTGTATCACTCATTATTGGTGGAGATTTCTGACCTGATATTTCATGTACTGGTATTTTATGAATAGGAGAATAACATAACTCAGCCTGGCTACTTACTAAACTATCTTTAATAATGGCTTGATTTGGTGACCACTCTGATTTGGTCACAGATGCTAGTTTTGGTTTTTGTAGCCTATTAAAATTCACAACATTTTCTAGTTGACTGAGCCAGCTTGAAATACAGCTGGCTCTTTCTATCCAGTTTTCCTGGTTGGTATTATAACTCAAGGGAGGTTTTTTTTTTTTTTTTTTTTTTCAGTATATATCTTATGATTAATAAAATCAAGACCAATATGTGCAATCTTTGGTTTACCTGAATTATTTATATGAAGGCCATGTTTTGTGTACCATTGTCTTTCGAAACTGCTGCATTCAATTATCTGCATGTTACGAATATGTTTACAAATTTTAACCATATCTGTATTAACTTTGTCCACTTCAGTGTTCACACAAGAGTCTCTACTCAGACCATGCCTGTGGGGCATGTTTGCTACAGAGATGTTATTGTGAGTCAGCTTACGTAGTTTATATTTAAGTTGAGAACTTGCGCAAAAGGACATCGCTGATAGAGGCTCTTGGATATACTTCTCCAGTTGCCGCTACATTTTCGTCACAATTCCCCTTCCTTGACTATCACCAAACACAGCTACCATCAGTGAGCCTACAGAAAACGAACATAATTTCTCTTTTCACCTTGTCAGTGTCCTGCTCCATGGCGTGCTGGCCTTTGGTCCAGAGGGTCCGGGTCGGGGATTTTAACCTTCATTGGTTAATTCCAATGGCTCGGGGGCTGGGTTTGTGTGCAGTCTTCAGCATTAGAATTCATCAAAGGTAGGGCCCCATTCTCACAGACGTGCAGGTCGCCTATACGGCGTCAACTTGAAAGACCTGCACCCGGCCTCTTCGGAGGCCACACGCCATTATTTACCTTGTCAGTATAAATGATGTAAAGCATATTTTGAATTCAGTTAAGTCACAAGCTAAAGGAGCCCTAACATCCCAGAAGGCTTATTAATGTTGTCCTACCAATCATTACCCATATTGTAAACTACTGTCTAACAACAGGGATGTTTCTAACTGCATGGAAGGATGCTCTAGTAACCCCAATATTAAAGCAAACCGTAGCAAATGCGCCATCTGATTACCGATTATATAGATTCTTTCCCCTCTCTCGAAAGTTCTTGAATGAGTTGTACACGAGCAACTAGTAGAATTCTTAACCAGTCATTCTCTTCTTGAGCCATTGCAATCTGGCTTCAGAAAGGGACACAGTACTACAATGGCCCTTTTTCGGATAACAGATGACATGAGAGTAGTGATGGACAAATGGCAGGTGACGATACACTCCTTGACTTAAGTAGCGCGTTTGACCCGGTAAATGGACATACTATTATCCAAGATCCGCTCTCTGCATTTCGGCCTGACAGCCATAATTTTTTTTAAATAAGTCGTACCTTGCAAATTGTCGTCAGTGCGTAGTGGTAAACAGTCAAAGATTTCAATGGGCTGTAAAATCACTCAGTGTCCCTGAAGGGCCCCTATTGTTTGTCTTGCATGTTAATGACATATCCTCCACACTTGAGTATTGTAACTACCATCCATTATATCAGCAGATATACAAACGCACCATTATAAACAGTTTACATGAAACAGTCCAGAATATTAATTCAGGTATTGAAAGACTTACTGCCTGTTCTAAAAACCACCACTTAATCCTAAATCCTCATAAAACACAAAGTATTATCATAGAAAACTCTAAATTGTTATGTGTAATACGCAAAATCAATCCTCCTCAATCATCGACACTGCTGTACCATACCTTAAAAATGTAACTAATCTTGGAATCTCCATCAATGAGAAACTGACCCGGAATGTATGTGGAAAGGTTCATGCAGCTCTATATCCCCTGAAATGTCATAAAAATACTTTTCCTCAAATCCTTAAATTAAAATTTATCCAAGTACTCCTGTTCCCGATTTTAGACTACGGTGATATAGTGCTAGTCAATCTATATGCTGAACAGGCATTCAACGTGCATACAATATGCTTTCCATCTGCAACATGACGCTCACGTTGCACCATATTTCAAAACATTGGGATGGCTACGCATAGATGAACGAAGGAATTTTTACCTAATGACACCTGTTTACCAACTGCTCTCGACGAACACTCCTACTTACCCTTCTTAATTTTCGTTTCCTTTCCTCATTCCATGAAATTAGTACCTGTTTGTGGTTCATCATCGTCATTTTACAGTTCCAATTTCCCCGATACTGCTGGTGATCGTCTTCCATTTTGTCTTATTGACATACATTGTGTTGTTAATGTTGTCCTCCAGTGTCCTTCCCCGATCTGCAATGTCCATCTTTATGATGTCCATCCAGTCGGTTCTTGGTCTTCCCACCATCCGTTTTCTGCCACATGTCCCTTCCTGACCACATCATTCCTTAACGTGTCCAGTTTGGTTTTCTGAATTGTGGACCTAAGGAACTTCATCTCAGATGCCGCAACCTCGATGAGTGTTTCTTAGTGAGGGTGCAGGTCTTGATGCCATAAGTTAAGATTGGTATGAAGTACTGATGACGACTACGACCAGTCATGTGTAAACTTGCTCCGCACTTACCTGCCTAATTATCAAGATAACTAGCAGCTGGGATTCCTTGTGTGTGTTCAGCCGTCATCACTAAGTGCACGTTTTGATTAAAACTGTCAAAATGACTCTCAAGGACGTCTAAAATAGGTTGTCAGAGTACGAGAACCGCATGGCTGAATTTCAAGCTCGCTTGGAGGAAGCCATGACGGCTTCCGACCGCAGTGCCGACAGCAGTGCCGCCAACCCCCAGGAGCTGCTCACCAGCCTAAGCTCCGACTTTAAGAACTTCAGAGATTCCATGGGTGCTGAGATAGCTGACATGAAGCAGGCCATTGCGGAGATCCATCAAAGGATGGATAAACAAGAGGAGATGGCTGATGAAGCTGCCCAGTATAGTAGGCAAAATTGCCTACTGATACATGGGGTTAAGGAATCACCTGAAGAGGACACCTATGGGGCTGTTATAGACGTCATTAAGAATAGATTCAAGGTATATATTGGCATGGACAGTATCGATAGATGTCATAGATTGGGTGGCCAGCCAGGACGACTGCCAACGTAATGGCCACTGGGAACAGGCCAATAATTGTGAAGTTTCTGCGATACCATCAGCGGGACCAAGTCTGGCGGACGAAGCGATTACTGAAAGGCACAAACATCATGGTCACGGAATCCCTCACGGCAACAAGAAAAGGGATTTTGAATAAGGCACGCGACGCATTTGGACTGCGGAATGTGTATACACAGGATGGACATGTGACTGTAATTACACCAGATGGCAAGAAAACCACTCTGATCACTCCTAGGGACCTAAAAGTTCTCATCAGGCAGCGTAGCGGAGCATAGAATCAATAACAATGAGTGAATGTGTTATAATAGGGCTAGTTTTACAATATGTAACAGGACTCTTGTTTACCATGAGTTTCAAATTTGCCTCAAATAGTGTTAGTTATGTGTATATTTTTTTGAAATGTTAGTGTGAATGTGTGTGTGCAACAGTCAACGGGAGGCAGCGGTGAGTACCCATTGTTTCTGTCAATCTAAGTTAATGTTAGCTCAACGCCCGCTACCTGAGCCTGGCTCCGGTCCGCAACCCCCTGTTGCACTAAGTGTCTTGTTGAGACAGGCTCTCTCCTCCACGCCACATGGTTTGCAATATTGCCATGTGAACGCTCTCTCTCTCCCTGCTCACATAGATGAAATACGTACAATTGTTAACGACAATGACGTACATGTTTTTTGTATTAGTGAAACTTGGCTAAGGCCTACTATCCCTTCCGCTATGGTAAATATTAATAATTACGAACTCGTCCGCTGGGATAGAACGGATGGTAGGAAAGGTGGCGGTGCAGCCCTTTATTTCAGAAATGACTTGAGAGGTAGAGTAATATGCACATCACAAAATGCCACTCAACCGGGACCAGAGTTCATGGTCGTGGAGATCACCGTTAAAGGGACGAAAGTCCTCTTCGCCGTAGTTTATAAACCTCCAGATATAGTGAACATGACGGAGTTGGAAGCTTGTTTATTCAACCTAGTACCAACTTACAAACATATCGTACTATTAGGAGACTTAAATATAAACTTACTGAAAGAATCAGCTCAGAAGGACAAATTACTTGATATACTATTTTCCTGTAACCTTACGATTCTCCCATTAAATCCTACCAACCATATATATAGCAATAATCACACTTCACACTCACTAATCGATCTAATCATTACAAACAATCCCCAGAAAGCCTTAAATCACGGCCAAATTCCTGTTCCATCGATCTCAACACACGACCTAGTTTATTTATCCTATTCTGTTTGCATACCCAAATACAAACCTAAGTTCACCACTTGTAGGTATATGAGAGATATTAATTTAGATCAACTGAAGTATGACGCCTACAACCTACCCTGGAATGATATTCTACTACTAGACGATATTGACGCAAAAATAAACAAACTAAATTCCCTCATTACTAGTCTATACGACAAACACGCTCCCAAATGACAAGTGAAAGTGAGTCGCCCCCCCACCCCCCTGCCCATGGTTAAATGACGAAATTAAGAATTTGATGGTTCGCCGTGATTCATGGTTCCGACGGTACAAGCGTACCCATAACGAATCCGATTTTGAAAACTATCGGGTACTTAGGAACAGAATTAAGCAAGAAATCAGAAATCAGAAATTTAAGTACTTAAACTGTCTTTCAGGTAAACTGAATGCCAGGAATTCCTGGAAAGAACTACGCTCTCTTGGTATTGTAAAAGGTCAACAACAGCAACGTGAACCAACTGTCCCCCTAGACTATCTTATTACATATTTCTCTGAAGAACGAATCGTGTTTAAACCAATCAATCAGGCAGAATTAAATACGAATCAGCCAGCCATCCCTCCTCTTAACCGCCCTGAATTTTCATTCCAAGAGGTCACTAGCAACCAAATTAAAAAAAGTACTGTACTCTATTAAATCTAAAGCAGTAGGAGTAGATGACATCCCTATACATTTCATACATAATATAATAGGCGCTATCCTCCCGATTATCACACATATATTCAATGACTGTCTTAGAAATGGAACTTTCCCTGCACTCTGGAAACAAGCTAATGTCATCCCAGTGCCCAAGATAAACGATCCTAAACTGACCTCTGACTATCGCCCAGTTTCTATTCTTCCAGCGCTTTCTAAGGCTTTGGAAAGACTGGTATACGAGCAAGTATTGAAATATTTTAATAACTACTCTCTCCTTGACCCATTACAATCGGGCTTTAAGAAAGGGTACAGCACTGCCACGGCTCTCCTTAAAGTGACAGAAGACATCAGACTAGCTATGGAACGACAACTTACAGTACTAACGCTACTGGATTTCAGTGGTGCATTTGATACAATAGACTTACAGCTACTAATTAAGAAAATGGAATCTTACTTGTTTGACCCTTTAGTACTGAAGTTTTTACGTCATATTTGAAAGATCGGAGGCAGCGGGTGATAACTTGCAAAAGAAATTCAGAATGGCATACAAGGAAAGTTGGCACGCCACAAGGTAGTACTTTAGGACCGTTGCTTTTTACATTGTATATCAATGACATTTCATCTTCTCTAAAAACGTGTAATTATCACCAATATGCTGATGATCTCCAAATTTATTACCATTGCAGCTTAAGCGAATTACCAAATGCAGTAAAATGCATAAATCATGACATGAAAAAACTCAGTGAATATGCTCTCGCAAACAGACTTCTCATAAATCCATCAAAATCGCAAGCTATCATTGTCGGTTCCCAGAAGCTCTTACACAAGATCAACGATTCAATCATTCCTCCTTTACAAATAAATAATAGCACAATTCCGTACAGTAAAACAGTGAGAAATCTTGGGGTGACTATGACTGAAACTCTAAATTGGACAGAACATATCAAAAACGTAAGTCAGAAGGTGTTTGCTACTCTACACCCACTGAAATTAAATAAAGATATTATACCACTAAACATGCAGCAAAGATTAACACAGACCCTAATTCTTCCTGTCCTTGACTACTGTGATGTTATCTTGGTAGACGCTACTAAAGAACAAACTAGGAAACTGCAGCGTATTATGAATTGTTGCCTTAGATTCATTTTTAACCTAAGGTATGATGTGCATATTACTCCTTATTATCAAGCACTGCACTGGTTAAAACCTGATAAGAGACGTAAATATCATATACTTGTCTTAATACACAAACTCCTGCATAGTAACTCCCCCCAGTATATTTCATCTAAACTTCACTTCCTCTCTTCCTTCCATAATCGTAACACTCGCTCGGGCTCCACTTTAGCTATTCCTCTTCACCACTCTTCTGTGTATAATAAATCTTTCATTGTAACCGGTTCCAGGCTTTGGAATTCCCTGCCAGTAAGTGTCAGGGGCATTGACTTCTTCCTCAAATTTAAAATATCTTGCCGAGACTTCCTGTTGAGAGTTACCGAATGAAGTGTGTATTGGTGTGTATTGTGTGCGTGTGATTGGTAATTGTAAAATTAAAAATTGTTTCTGTTAGTTTTATATAATGTAAACGTAAGGGTAGTTGATAAGTGTGTACATTGTAAGTGTGTGTGCAAGTGTCTGTGTGAGATAGAAAAGAGGACTGAAGTAATAAGCTAATAAGCTGCGTATTGTGTGGGTGTGTAACTTAAGCTTAATGTAGGAAATAGTATAAGTAGTGTAATTAGTATAATTAGTAATAGGCAACCTTAATATTATTTGTTGTATTGTGGTTAAGTGTAAAAGAGGGCCGTGTGCCCTAACTTCGCCACATGAAAGAAGCCATAATAAATAAATAAATAAATAAATAAATAAATAAATAAATAAACATTACCAGCTTTGATTTTGTTGGTACTTTGGGATCCCAGAGGAGTGTTCATACTTGCTAGTAAAGGTGAGAGCCCTTCTGCACTTTATTTGCCACCTCCTTTGTGGCTAGTGTATCTTGAGATATTACGTTGCCGAGGTATGTAAAGCTTTCTACATTTCCTAGTGGATGGTTTCCTAGCATGATGTTTGCTGGTCGTCCCTCTCTGTTTATTGCCACCGTAACTGTTTTGGGTTTGCATATCTTGAGATTGAACTCCTGACTCCCGGAACTTAACCTTCCCTTCATTGAGTCTCAAATGTACTTGTTCCTCAGTTTCTCCCCAGATCATAACATCATCAGCGAAAGCCATTGCATTTAGTTCATCAGAGGTTTTCTTGGATGTTCTTCATTATGTCATCCATGATGGTGATAAACAATCATGAGGATAGTGCACTGCCTTTTTCTGGACTCCACTTTTGGACTGGAACCAGGATGAATGTCCGTCACTCATTCGCACGCAGCTGAACTTTCCTTATCAGTCCTTCTGGACACTGAAGATTAGGTCTGTTGTGGACCAGTACTGTTCCTCTTCTAACTGTGGCTCTAGGATGACTCTTAAATTTGCTCTTTAAGATTTTCTAATTTAAAAATACACTCCGTTTAACACTTCCCCTTAAGTGGATTTTCAGAAAACAAATTATGCGCATTCCTTTGCTTGCACATCATCATCATCATCGGTTTGCCCTTCCAGCGAGCCGGGTAGGGTGTTTGAAAACGAGCGTCTTCCAAAGTTGCCTATTCAGAAACATTTCGTTGTCCAAGACAGATTCCCAATTCCATCCTCTTCTCTCCACGTCTTCCCTCAGTTGGTCCATCCATCTTCTTCTTGGTCTTCCAGCTGGTCTTCTACCTGTTATTCTCTTTTCCAAATAAGCACATGGTAACCTTGTGCTATTCATTCGTTTAACATGCCCAAACCATTTAAGTCTAGATGACCTAAGTCTTTCCTCCATTGATTCATTTAGACCTAGATTAGATCGGATCTCATCATTTTTCACATGATCAAGTCGGGTCTTTTGGAGGGCAGTTCTAAGAAATTTCATTTCACAGGCTTGAATCCTACTATAATCCTTTGATGTTAGTGTGCAGGTTTCCAGAGAATATGTAAGGATAGGAATGAAATATGACTTGTACAGGGTCATTTTTGTTCTTTGTGGGACTTTCTGATCCCATAGTAGGTGTCTAACGATGCTGTAAAAGTTAGAGCCTTTGGTTACTCTGTTTGTTATTTCTCTCTCAGCTCTGTTATTACTAGCGATTACGCTTCCTAAATAACTGAATTGGTGTACTACTTCAACTTGGTGGTCCTGTATTTTTATGTTGCATTCTGTATAATGTCTGCTGATTTTTAATGCTACTGTTTTTGATGGGTTCAATTTCATTCCATAGTCATCAAACTTCTTACACCATGCATTCAGATTATTTTGCACTCCCTCCTCTGTTTCATCCCATATTGCCACATCGTCTGCAAACACCAGAGCCTGAAGATCTTTATTACCTTTTCCTTTTAGTTCCTTTAAAATGGTATCCATAACTGCTATGAATAGAAGTGGTGACAAGGCACTTCCCTGTTGTACTCCTTTGGTTGTATTGAACCATTCAGAGTGACCATCTCCAATTCTGACACAGCTTTTACAATTACTATATAGCATTTGGATCTTCCTAATAAGGTACTCTGGTACACCAAGTTTTCTAAGACTTTTCCAAATAGTTGATCTAGGAACATTATCATACGCCTTTTCAAGGTCCATAAACACAATAATTAGGTCTTTTCCTCTTTCCCAGTGTTTCTCTGCCAACATCCTCAAAGCAAATATCAGATCTGTTGTGCTTCTTCCTGTCCTAAAACCATGTTGTTCCTCTTCTAAGATAGGCTCTAGTGTATCCCTTACTCTGGCTTCAATGATCTTCTCCATAATTTTAAGGCCGTGTGATAGGAGGGTAATGCCTCTGTAATTTTCACTTTTCCTTCTACTCCCTTTCTTAAAGATAGGAACTATCACCCCTTTTGTCCAATCTTCAGGTATTTCATTATCCTTCCATATTGTTCTGAGAACTCTATACAGCCACTGTATTCCGGGTGGACCAGCAGCTTTAATCATGTCAGCTGTAATTTCATCAGCTCCTGCTGACTTACCACTTCTCATCCTGTGGAGAGCTTGCTCTACTTCTGTCCATGTAATTGGGATATCTTCCTCTATTGTTTTCTGTCCTACATCCTCAACAGAGATCTCTTTAGGGCCATTTAGGAGCTTGTCAAAATACTGCCCCATTGTATCCGTGATATCTTTCATATTGCGAACTATATTCCCATCTGCTGTCTCCAGGGCTGTAATTGCTTCTTTATCTGATCTTTTACTTTTAACTATTCCATATATCATTTTCATATTCCCTTTACTGTCTTCTTCCAGTTTAGTTGTAAATTCTTTCCAACTTTTCTCTTTTTCTTCCCGTACAATTCTCTTGACTTCCAACTTTCTGTATCTATATTCCTTCGCTATCTCTTCCAATTTATTGTTGTCTATTTGGTCACTGTTGATTCTTCTGTCAGACTTAGCCACATCAAGAAGTTTTTTGGCTTTATTCCTTTTCATTATGGCTTCTTTCACTTGCACAGGAGATTCCAAATACCAATATTGATGTCTGTAACATGTTATATTTTTGAGATATACTGTAGATATACTCATTTTAGAAATTCACCCCCTTGCCGGACACTCCTGTTCATGCCCCCGTAAGTAGATTTTTTTAAAGTGTTTATTTTCATGACTGTAACTTCTTCAGTCTTTGAGATATAAGTATCCTCATAAAAGGTATTCAACCCCTTGTTCACCTTTTTTAAACCCCCTTAAGAGGATTTTCTGAAAAGAAAAAAAATACATGTTTACTTATTATTAAAGGAGATTCCAAATACCAATTTTCACGTCTTTAAACGGTTATGTTTTTGAGATATACTCATTTTAAAAATTCACTCCCCCCCCCCCCACCCCCGCCATTTTCACCCCTTTAGCGATGGAATAACCAAAAATGCTCCCTTAGTGAGCACCTACATTGTAATATAAATGTATCCACAAGATTTAATACATTGGAGACGGCCATATTTGAACGTGCTATCCTCCATAAATTGCAGGATTGTTAATGATTTTTGATGATAACTTTTGGAATATTTAGAAAAATCACACTTTCTTCTACACAAAAATGAGTTGTAATTATCATAATAGCGCAGCAGTTTTTAAATATAAAGTTATGAAGATAATAAGTTTTACAAACGGAAAAAAAAATCTGACACAGCTATGGATGCCAGTTCGGTTAATATTTTGAAATCTGTCTAATATTGTGGACACATCTGCTGAAACACACTAATACAGATTCTAACCTAAATGGTCAGTTAGCATCGATATCCTCCCTTGCGAACCAAGTGACCTTGCACGGTGTGGAGACTTGCACGTCCCATTGAAGCAGATACAAGATTAATTACATGTTGAAGCAGATAGCCGAGCCACAGGTGCAACCATATCACTTGGGTATCTGTCAAGAGACCAGACTAACAAATGGTTCATCGAAAGGGGGGTAGCAGCTTTTTGGAAGTTGCAAGGGCGGCAGTCTGGATGATTGACTGATATGGCCTAGTAATAATACTCAACATGGCATAGTTGTGTTGATACTGCTACACGGCTGAAAGAAACGGGAAACTACAGCCATAACTAACTCCCGAGGACATGCAGCTCTCTCTGTATGAATGATGTAATGATGATGGCTTCCTCCCCGGTAAAATATTCCCCCATTCGGATCTCCGGGTGGGGACTACACGAGAGGGGTCAATCATCAGGAAGATGGATACTGACGTTCTGTAAGTCGGAGCGTGGAATGTTAGAAATTTGAATTGTCGTGGTAGGTTATAGAATCTGAATGGGGAGATGGATAGATTAAAGTTAGATGTAGTTGGTATAAGCGAAGTACGTTGGCAGGAAGAGCAGGATTTTTGGTCAGGGTGACTACAGAATTATCAACACAAAATCAAAAAGGTAAAATGCAGGAGTTGGTTTAATAATGAATAAGAAAATAGTGCAGCGGGTAAGCTACTATGACCAGCATAGTGAGAGGATTATTGTTGTCAAGATAGACACCAAACCAATGCCCACCACAATAGTGCAGGTCTATATGCCCACTGGTTCAGCAGATGATGAAGAAATTGAAAGAATATATGAAGATATAGAAGATTTAATACAATATGTAAAAGGTGATGAGATTTTAATTGTGATGGGAGAGTAAATGCAGTGGTAGGCCAATGAAGAGAAGGTAATACAGTAGGACAATTTGGATTGGGACAAAGGAATGAAAGAGGAAGTTGGGCTGGTTGAATTCTGCACCGATCATAATTTAGTCCTTGGTAATACTTGGTTCAAACACCACAAACGACATCTGTATACATGGATGAGACCTGGAGACATTGGAAGGTATCAAATAGACTTCATTATGATTAGGCAGAGATTCAGAAATGAAATGTTGGATTGCAAAACTTTCCCAAGAGCAGACATGGACTCTGACCACAATTTGTTAGTCATGAAATGCTATCTGAAGTTGAAAAAAGGAAGGAATGCAAAAAGATTGGATCTAGACAAGTTGAAAGAAAAGAGTGTAAGGGATTGTTTCAAGGAACATGTTGCACAAGGACTAAGTGAAAAGACTGAAGGAAACACAATAGAGGAAGAATGGACAGTCATGAAGAATGAGGTCTCTAGGGCTGCTGAAGAAATGCTAGAAGAAAGGAAAGATCAAGTAAGAATCAATGGATAACTCAGGATATACTGGTCTTGATTGACGAACGACGAAAGTACAAGAATGAAGAGGGCAGAAAGGAATACAGGCGATTAAAGAATGAAGTGGATAGAAAGTGCAGGGCAGCTAAGGAAAAATGGCTGAAGGAGAAGTGCAAGGATGTTTGAAGGTTGTGTGGTCATAGGAAAGGTAGATGCTGCATACAGGAAAATCAAGGACACCTTTGGAGAAAAGAAATCTAGGTGTATGAATATTAAGAGCGCAGATGGGAAACCACTTCTAGGAAAAGAAGACAAGGCAGAAAGATGGCAGGAACATATCCAACAGTTGTATCAAGGTAATGACGTAGATGATATGGTTCTGGAACAAGAACAGGTTGTTGATGGTGATGAAATGGGGGACCCAATTTTCAGGTCAGAATTCAACAGAGCTTTTAGAGACCTAAATAGGAACAAGGCACCTGGAAATGATAATTTTCCCTCTGAATTACTGACTGCCTTAGGACAAACCAGCATGGCAAGGTTATTCCATTTAGTGTGTAAGATGTATGAGACAGGAGAAGTCCCATCCGATTTTCGGCAGAATGTTGTTATACCTATTCCCAAGAAAGCCGGTACTGTCAAGTGTGAAAACTACTGCACCATTAGTTTAATATCTCATGCCTGCAAAATTTATTATTTACATATTATTTACAGAAGAATGGAAAGGCAAGTTGAAACTGAGCTGGTAGAAGATCAGTTTGGATTCAGAAGAAATTTTGGAACACGTGAAGCAATCCTGACTTTACGTCTGATCTTAGAGGATCAAATAAAGAAGGACAAGCCCAGGTAAATGGCTTTCGTAGATCTAGAAAAGGCATATGATAATGTTAATTGGACCTAGCTATTTGATATTCCGGAGGTGATCGGGATCAGATGCAGAGGATGAAGAATTCTCTATAATCTGTATAAAAATCAGTCTGCAGTGATAAGAATAGAGGGCTTTGAAAAAGAAGCAGCAATCCAGAAAGGAGTGAGGTAAAATTGCAGCTTGTCCCCCCTACTTTTCAATGTTTATATAGAACAGGCAGTAAAGGAAATCATAGATGAATGTGGGAAGAGAATCACGATCCAAGGAGAGGAAGTCAAAACCCTGAAATGTGCTTATGATATTGTGATTTTATCCAAGACTGCAGAAGATCTGGAGAAATTGCTGAATGGTATGGACAGAGTCTTGGGTAAGAAGTACAAGATGAAAAAAAAAAAGTCCAAAATGAAAGCAATGGAGTGCAGTCGACCGGAGTCTGGTGAAGCAGGAAACATTAGATTAGCGAATGAAGTCTTATTGGAAGAAGATGAATATTTTTACTTTGGTAGTAACATAACATGCGATGGCAGAAGTAAGGAGGACATAAAATGCAGGCTAGCACAAGCAAGGAAGAACTGTGCTCACTTCGAACATTGATATAGGAATTATAAAGATGTTTTTGAAGACTTTCGTCCAGAGTGTGGCATAGTATGGAAGTGAAACATGGACGATAACTAGCTCAGAAAGAAAGAGAGTAGAAGCTTTTGAAATATGGTGTTACAGAGGAATGCCGAAGTCGAGGTGGATAGATCGAATCACGAATGTGGAGATAATGAATCGAATTGGTGAGAGGAGATCGATTTGGCTAAATTTGACCAGAAGAACAGATAGAATGATCGGAAACATGTTAAGACACCCAGGACTTGTTCAGTTGGTTTTTGAGGGAAGTGTAGGTGGTAGGAATGGTAGGGGTAGACCAAGGTACCAATATGACAGGCAGATTAGAAGAGATGTAGGATGTAGTGGTTATGTAGAAATGAAAAGTTAAGCACATGATGGGGTGGCATTAAGAGCTGCATCAAACCAGTCTATGGACTGATGACTCAATAATATCCTTGTTTATAACCAGTAATTTGCTTTCCCACTGTTCCTTGTTTGACGACTTGGTTGCATCAAGTTGCTGCATTATCATCCCAGTCCCTAGTTTGTGATTTTACTTTTCCTTTGCCAGGCGAGTTGGCCATGCGGTTAGGGACGTGTAGCTGTGAGCTTGCATCGGGGAGATAATGGGTTCAAGCCCCACTGTCGGCAGCTCTGAAGATGGTTCCCGTGGTTTCCCATTTTTACCCCAGGCAAATGCTGGGGAAGTACCGTAATTAGTGCCACGGGCACTTCTTTCCTACTTCTAGGCCTTTCCTAGCCCATCGTCGCCATAACACCTATCTATGTCGGTGCAACATAAAACAAATTGTAAAAAATGGATGCACTTTTCCTTTCTTTACTGAAAGCGAGACACTGATATTAGCAGCATAAAATTAATATTTTAATAGGCCTACTTTGGTATCAATTTAAGTTTAGTCTTTGTCGAGTTTATTTGTCAAGTCCTTCTTCCTGTTTTTTCTTTCTTTCAACATCTGCGACCACCGCACAGGTTAAGCACGAAACAAATTATTCTGCGATATTGGTTTGTGCTGTGTTTCATGATCAGGTTTTTTATTTATATTTTGACTTTAGAATAAATTTAAATGTTAACATGTTTAACTAATCGACGCAAAATATGACAACCTTGCTTTTGACAGCGCTCACTTGCCTTTTAAACGACACGCGCCCCTTGTGTCCAGAGTAAAGGAACCGACTGTCAACCCTCATTATCACTGGGGCGGGCAGACTGACAACCCTCATTATTACCAGGGTGGGCCAAGTTTTGAGATCAGAAGATACCGCGTGGGTATACGTTGAGCGTCAGGACTATACACAAACAAGCGTGCCTCTCAAACACACACTCTTCCTGTCCACAAGTACCGTACGTACTTTCCCGCCCATTTCACAGCTGAGAGTCAGTGATGACGCAGCCCCAGGATATGTAGGAATGTGGCAGTGTTATCAATGCCTTGAAAGAAGAGCTCCCGACTTATGCTTATAACTAGTACATTTTATGCTTATAGAAGCATTCAACAGTACCTTAGTGAAGTCACAGCTCGCTGAAACGGCAGCTACAATTTTGTAGGTACAGTGAAAACATGCCCTTGAATTCTCCAAGCTCTGTCTGCAGCAATGATACAGCGCACCCGTAGTTTCTACGAGCTGCATCTCTAATGTGTTAATTTCTTTATGTCCATTAGTTTTGGCTCGGCGGTGATGAATCAGTCAGGACAAGTTGTATATAATTCTGAATTGAAGTTTAATCTTTTTTTCAAAGCTGTACCTATTTGGTTTGATCCAAGAACATGCTTTTATAACTGTTCAGTGTGGAGTTTAATGTGAAGCCATCTTTAATGAAGATAAGGTGTGTAATATAACTTCTTTCTTTCTTTCTGTATTAGCTCTTGGGTCATTGCAATAGCAGCCGATGCACTGTGGTGAACTACGATTTGAGTGTGTTCCCATCTCACGTTGAAGAGGAGAGACTACATGCATTCCGGCCTTTGATCATACAGGTTAGTTGTGCTACATGCCAAATATTGTTTGTT
This sequence comes from Anabrus simplex, assembly GCF_040414725.1. Taxonomy (NCBI): domain Eukaryota; kingdom Metazoa; phylum Arthropoda; class Insecta; order Orthoptera; family Tettigoniidae; genus Anabrus; species Anabrus simplex. The sequence continues at coordinate 1,221,442,650 of NC_090266.1, forward strand.
GAAAAGAATTTAAATTCTTTGTTTTCACTTGGAGCTTGTTACTGGGTGCACTGCCATTTAAGTGTGCATTTGTTAACAGTACAGAACATCAGGATAGGGTAGACTGGGTGATATCAGTAAAACTGAGCAAACTCTCTGGAGGAAAAAACTCGTTACTTTGTTGAATGAGCAATATCTCTGTTTCGCATCAATAAAAAAGTTAATGCGTGCCAAGTAGTTTACCCTGCTTATTGCTATTTTGCAGCACATACAAATGTGCACTAGTACAATTTGGGGGTAACATAAATAAAGAATATTTTAAGATTACCATTGAAGTTTCAAAAATCATGATGAGCTGTTCAGAAGGTGGTGAGGTTGAATTACTATCAAGGTTAATTGACATTCTAAAAGAACATCCCCATAGGATGGTTTTGATCTGTATTGAATTGTGATCACAATAATAATTATAAAATTAATGTTGTAATTGTCCACCTTTTCAATACTATAATATGCAATATTATAGTAATTCAGTGTAATTCAAAAATATTGCATATTATAGTATTGAAAAGGTGGACCATTATGACATTAATTTTATAATTATTATCGATAATCATCCCACATTCGAAGTCTGTTAACTTGTGGCATGTTGCCATCTTCCCGACATTGGTGTCTGTGACAGACTGCTCAGCTACGCTGCAGCTAGCTGCAACACTCAGGGGTCATACACGGCACATTTTCTTATGGGACACACCTTCCCTTGACTTTCGGCCACTCAGTGTGTATATTTAATGTATTTAATATGTTTAATAATAAACAAGTCTACCAAATCACAAATATATTTTAAAAGCATGACGTCAAAATAGCCTTCAAAACTTGTAACAGAAACACAGATATTTTATACAATACCAATTCTATTAATCATAGCAATAAGTTCACCAAGTCAGGTGTTTTTCGACTCAGTTGTAATAATTGTAATGCATCTTATGTCGGTCAAACAGGAAGGAGCTTCCATACAAGATACTTAGAGCATGTTAATGCTCTGAAATATAACAGATACTAACCATAAGTTCACTAATATCAACCAAGACATGAAAATTCTCTTAAGTTATACAGAAAGGCCCCCTGCTCAATATTACGGAAAATTGTTTTATCCATCTGGAACAGTTTTCCAATCCTAAATTCAATATAAATTAAATTTCAGAGAAATCAAACATTTTATTTGACCTTTCAATTCATATCTTTAGTAATCATGACTCAGATTAAAATAATTTTCTTTTATCTCTTTAAACTCCCTTCTCAGCAGCAGTCTTTCTTTCCGCATCCCTCAGCCCCACCTTATACACCCCTTCTCTCCTTCTCCACGCCCTCCCCTTCCCCTTCTCACCCTATCTACTCCTTTGTTTACATTGCCTGCTTCCTACAAGAAGTCAGTGCTTATTTTACAGCAGACATTAGATATACTGTACATTTCACTATAGAGGTGTCTTATATTTTTTCTCCTTTTTAATTTCTTTTCTGTATGTTTATTCATTCCTAATTCTGGCTATAATTTCCAGATTTACTTCTTTGCTTGAGGTCCTAAGTCAATATTGTTATTGTATGTATTTTAATGTTATAATTATTCCTGCAACATTGTCTTTGTCTGGTATACATATGTTTTAGTTATCACATAATCTGTTTAATTTTTATTTGGCTGAAGATGGCCACTAAGTGGCTGAAACTAGTTCCAAAACTGATGTAATATTATGTACTTGATACTGTCAATTTATTTCTGATATATAGTATTCATCAATAGGACTGACCGCTAATAACATAGACATTTGAGAATTAAATTTTAGGCCTTCCCCTAAATTACCATTTTTGCCAGGCTGACTGGCTCAGACGGTTGAGGCGCTGGCCTTCTGACTCCAACCTGGCAGGTTTGATCCTGGCTCAGTCCGGTGGTATTTGAAGGTGTTCAAATACGTCAGCCTCATGTTGGTAGATATACTGGCGTGTAAAAGAACTGCTGCGGTACTAAATTCCGGCACCTGTGTGTCTCTGAGAACCGTAAAAGTAGTGTTGGTGTGTTCTTCCTCTGATACATCCACCATCATCTTTCCAAACTTATTTCTCTTCATTATAGTTTCCTCCAATTTCTAAATCTTTGTCATTAAGATGTTTAACCCATTTTAGTCCAATGGGTCATATACGGTCCATAGTGCTTGGATTTTATTTCTCTTGTATAATGCCATTTTTCTACATTAATGATCACAGTAATACAAATGGGACATTCTGAAATGGATATAATTATTTGCAAGCATATAGGCTTTGGGATGTGCTGTGTAAAACCTGTTTTGAGGTTACTGGAAGACAGAGTTTTGAAATTAATTTCAGTTAGAATAAAATTCTAACATATCACTTTTTGAATAGCGTCAAATTATCGAAAAAAAGTATGTCTCAGTGCTTTAGAAGTGATATTTTACTCGTAGTTATGTCGGTAAACGTCAAATTGAATGCTGGAATCAAAAACGATCCATGCTGTAAATACTACAATTTCTCAATTATTTTTGAAATTCCTTTTTGAGATAAATTACTCTTAAATGAATGGATAGTAACAAAAAAGACATGTATTTTGTAAGTATTTCTAACCTTGGCCTAAAATGGGTTAACCACATTATGTGGAATGAAACAGCACACAATGGTGGTGTGAATAAAAATGAGTCTAAGCGAGTGAGCGTGTGCTCACCGAGTGCTCGAGTGTCTTCCTGCCGATGAGCTTCCACTCCGCATTTGCGGCGAATAAAAGTACAGAATGGGAGCACAGCATACACTCGAGTGTCTGGAGCAGCCACTCACGAGGGAACACATACATATGTTACACTCGGATTCGGTTGAAATTTGGTAGGAACATTCGTGGGAGGCAATAGAATGCTAAGGTGAAAATTGCATTTGCCCAGCGCAAGTTTAAATGCCAAAATTGAACAAATAAATAGTCGTAAAATTAGAAGTGCCGCGGAAATATCGGGGTGTGGCGGAGAGGTAGGGAGGAGCGAACCAGCGGACATGAGCCAACCGGGCTGCGTCGAGCTGAGCCAGCAACCAGGCAGCGTATTTTAGTGCGTTCCCCTTAACTTTCCGATCGGATGTGCAAAACGTAAATATGAAAACAGCACACGACACAAGTGTACAAAGGACGATGTTTGAACAACGATGCCAATAAGGTTTGAAAAATTACAATGAGTAACAAGAACTCGGGCGTGAATTTTTCAAACCTTATTGGCATCGTTGTTCAAACATCGTCCTTTGTATACTTGTTTCATGTGCTGTTTTCATATTTACGTTTTGCACATCTGATCGGGAAGTTAAGGGGAACGCGCTAACCTTACGCTGCCTTGCTGCTGGCGCAGCTCGTTACAGCCTGTTTGGTTCACGTCCGCTGCTTCGCTCCTCCCTACCTCTCCGCCACACCCCGATACTCCTGCGGCACTTTTAATTTTACGTCTATTTATTTGTTCAATTTTGGCATTTAAACTTGCACTGGGCACATGCAGTTTTCACCTTAGCATTCTACAGCCTCCCACGAATATTCCTACCACATTTCAACCGAATCTGAGTGTAACACATGTATGTGTTCCCTCGTCAGTGTCACTGATTAAGGTCGTGCATGTGCCATGTATATAACACCTTAGACTGTGATAACACTTCGATGACTTCCAGGTAGTTCAATGCTTAACATGGCAGACGACAGTGTGAAATTCCAGTCAGCTTTTATCTCCATTTTAAAGGAACATACAATTATGTTTGCAAAGTCACAGTTACCGGATAAGAAGAGCAAGAAAACAAGTGCAATAAGTGCAGTTCAGTGTGAACTACTCGCTAGATTTAACATAAACATTTCTGTGCAACAACTGTCTGATTGGCTGAATGGTCAGCATTGAGGCCTTCGGTTCAGAGAGTCCTGGCTGGGTCGGGGATTTTAATCGCCCTTGATTAATTCTTCTGGCCCAGAGACTGGGTGTTTGTGTTTGTCCCAACACTTTCCTCTTCATATTCGCACAACACACTATGCAACCAACCACCACAGAAACACGCAATAGTGATTACATACAACCATCAGGGTGTCAGGAAGGGCATCCAGCCGTAAAACAGGGCCAAATCCACATGTGCGACGCAATTTGCACCCGCGACCCCACAGAGGTAGAAAAAGCCGTAAAAGAAGAAGAATTTCCATACAACAATTGTTGGTAAAAGATTACAAAACGTGAAAAGACTGAAATATAAAGTAGAATTAAAGTGTACGGGAAACAAATGTATATCGTTAAAATGATGAGAGAAGCAGCTGATGAATCTGATGCAAGGGGAGAATAATCGGCCGTCTGAAAGGCAGGAAATCATAGCCTGAATATTAAGATATTGATAAATTGAGGAAAATGATGTAACATAAATAACAAAAATTAATGATGATGGAAATAATATATATTGACAGTTGAATGTAATTTTTAAGGAGCCAGATCTGCAGGGCCGGATGAGTTGGCCGTGCGGTTAAGGGTGCGCAGCTGTGAGCATGCATCCGGCAGATAGTGGGTTCGATCCCCACTATCGGCAGCCCTGAAGATGGTTCTCCATGGTTTCCCATTTGCACACTAGGCAAATGCTGGGGTTGTACCTTAATTAAGGCCACGGCCGCTCCCTTCGTACTCCTACGCCATTCCTATCCCATCGTCGCCATAAGATCTGTCTCTGTCGGCGCGACATAAAGCAAATTGTAAGATCTGTAGAAGTTGTCATCTCTTCGACTTCCAACAGAGGCGTCATAATTCTGTAAACATCGGAATTCCTCCAAATTCAGAGGTCATAGACAGAACCAGGCCGTGATACATCTACACTGGTTGAGTTCTTCCTTTCCATTGCAAGTGGCCTGTACATTAATGCTAGGGACGCCTTTTCTGTATATGTAGTCATTCCCACGAACATGTGGCTTCTGAATTTCTACATGAGTACAGTCTACAGTCCGACAGCATAAGGGAAGCTAAAACGTTCTTTCCACTTAGCCCATGCTTCTTGCATCCAAGCAACATTTGTTGGAATTTTATCTATCAATCTGCTTTCATTTCTGTTCATGTCAAAACCTGCAAAAATGTTTTTGATGCAGTGCTCCGAGATGTCTTCAACTTCACCCTGAAGCCCAGGGTCACCAACATAATGCAGGAAGATTTACTTTTTTCTTCATTTGTTAGTGCACCACCTCTTGTTTCTTTGGAGTGCACAAGGAAATGCTCCGCTAATCATTCAGCATGCTCCTTGAAAATCCGCAACCTTTTTCCAGTCATCTGGCTGGGTCACGAATGGAACTAATGAACTCCCATCTAGCGGCGAGGATAGGAATCGTGCCGGCTGCCGAAGCCTGTCGCACTCCTTTGGGGTAATGATTAATGACTGACATATGAAATGAAATTATATTGGAGAGTGTTGCTGGAATGAAAATGACAGCAAAATCTGGAGTACCCGGAGAAAAACCTGTCCCGCCTCCGCTTTGTTCTGCACAAATCTCGCATGGGATGACCGAGATTTGAACCACGGAACCCAAAGGTGAAAGGCTGGCACTCTGCTGCCTGAGCCACAGACGGTCTTCAGCATGGTCCTCACTGGACCTATATAACTCTGTAATCAAGTTGAGATGATTCTCTTTGAAGTTTATATAATTTTCTTTTCCGATTAACTACCACCATAACCTCTGCCATGCCACTGAACTTGATACTGTCACTTGGAGTCACCTACTGAATTAGCTCAAGGAAACATGAGCAGGCGCTTACCCAGAAAGAGTGCCTGTTTTATCTTTATTCACCAGAAATCTGGAGCACCCACTCTGCTACTTGAGTGGCTGGAGTGTCTGCTCAAGGTCAGAGGTCTACTCTGAGTGACTGCTTCCGACTGGCGGTTTTTATTCACCTCATTGCGAGTGCCTGCTCTAAATTAGTGAGTAAATAGTGTGAGCTCATTTTTATTCACACCACCCAATAACTGAAAAAAACATTTTCTGTTCCTAATCTTATTTTCCTTCGGAGGGTAGGAAAATGTCTCTCCTGACCAAAATACCTTCCTTTTATTACACATTTCTTATGCACTTAGTGTAAGATCTCGCTTCTGGGTTAGAAACTTTCCTTCAGAGTGTCATTGGCCTAGGTTGGTCTTATCCAACATCACCAAAAAGTAGCGCATTTGCATCATAGTTGTCCACATGCAGAAATCTTGTCCTGATCAAGGCCAAGTAGCTTCAACACTTGTAAATACTTCTTTAGAATTACATGTAGCCAGTACATTAACACAGGGGATCCCTTTCCTGTTAATAGTCATCTCTGTGAATGCTTTCTTTATCAATAGATGAGTACAATCAACAGCCCCAATTGCAGCAGGTCGTCGCCATAAGACCTATCTGTGTCGGTGCGACGTAAAGCCCCTAGCAAAAAAAAAAAAAAAAAAAAAAAAAAAATTGCAGAATTGCAGCAGGAAAAGTATATTGTTTGTGCTGTTCAGCTTTTGCAGTCTCATGTTCATGGATAGTTTAAGGGAATATGATATACTTACTGCATTTACTCTCATATCGTCCGCAATTTTTATGCCAATTTTAAGGTCTCAAAATAGGGGGTGTAATATTTATGCAAAAAAATTTCAGTCAATTTTTTTTTAAAGACCTGGGACTTATTGTAGCCATTGAAACTATTATTAGAGAGGTATTAATATAATAACAAAGAGATGCCCCACAGTTGCCAGTACAGCTTTTGACTAGTACAACCGGTACATCCACCGTCAAATTAAACCTGGTAAATATTGCGCGAAAACATAGTTAAAATGAGCAGTGGTTTCAGTACAACTCCACTGAAGGCTGTAATGGAATTTAATGGTCTATCGTTATGTATGACGACATCAGACTGGGAGCAGATGGTGATGATGCTGCGGTTTTCCATCACATAGACTTACAATAATTGAAAATCCTCCACCTTTTTGATATTTTTTATTTGCAGTCTGAAGCAAATAAAAAGTATCAAAAAGGTGGAGGATTTTCAATTATTGTAAGTCTCTGTGATTAGAATTTGATACGGAAAATGAAGCTGATTACTTGCAATTTCCATCACATGCCGTGGAAATATTCATTGCAGTTTTATAATATCCAGCCCATTGTATTCAGTCCAATTACTTGCACCAAGTTACCATAGTAAATAATAATTGTGCTAAATGCCGAAATAATAGTTAAAAGTTAAAACGTTACTCAGGGAACATGCTCAAAGGATGACATATTTCGACCAGCTTACTTCTACATCATCACAATAAAAAACGAATGTAATTAACTTGTCATAGATTTCTTTTTCGAAACTGCAAATCTGACGTCAGATTTGAGTCAGCCTGATGAACTAGTTGGAAATGTGCATGCTGTGTTCCTGTGTCAGCGTGTTAGTGTGCCAGGTCTGTGATTCATCCTTTGCTTTTTCACGTGTTCTCATGAAGGCCACTGCGAGGTCAATGGCATCCCCATGCTGAGAAGACAGTGCGTCACTCATTAACGATTGTCACGTTACTGATACAACGTCATTAAAACACAAAAGCATTCGGTAACACGGTAATGCACACTGAATGGAATGAGTTATATTGGCTGTGTTGTTGAACTTATCTCATGAAATATTTTTCTGGATACACTCAAAAGTTTTTAACTTATTTACAAACCTACAAAAAACAAAGAAAGATTGAAACTGTACACGGAGGAAGATGAACTAAATATTGAATCGTGGCTTAATTGTTTCAGTTGTTTGGATTTTCTAAGGCAGACACCACTAAGGGTTTTGTTTATGCCGCAAAATATGTTTTGTTGAGAACAAAATCCTTCACTCTTTCTATTTAAGGCCAAAAATTTCATGATAAATAGTGATAGTCATTGCATAATGAATTCATGAACCTGGTGTTAATTATTAAAACAGTCATAAGAGAGACAGGAGTGTTTATATTCATATTATTATTATATTTTTTCTCTCTCTTAAAAAAAGAGAAAGCAAACAAGCAGTAGGTTGTATTGAAACACAGGACCTTCCCCATTTTTGTGTTTTGTATTTGACATGAACTTGCTGACATTTGTCTTCATAGTATGCTATGCTACTGTTCAGATGGTGACTATTTTCAACATGTTTTGAGCAGAAGTGACTTATGTCTAGTCATGCTGTTTATTCTAAAATGTGATTTTGAATGAGTTATTTTGAATAATATTAAAGTGTTCTTGATACCTATCTAAATGAATTAGTATTCTTTTAATTCTGCAGGATGCTTTGTGGAAGGCAGGAGCTGTGCTCTTTTTGGAGTGTGACTACCGTCTTGTGACTGGTCACATAGAACCTCTAGTGCAAGCAGCACTAGTTACTGGTGGGGGTGGTGTGACTAGTTGGCCAACAAAGTTTGCCACAACATCACTAACACATCCTAAAATGTTTGACTACTTCTGTACATCACCAGATAGCTTCCTCTTTCTACCCATGGTAGAGTCTTCTAGAATACTTATTTATAACAATTTTGGTATTCATAGAGAACTTATGCTGCCGTGGGTTAAGTGTGCACTAACTCGAGATTGTGTATACCCCATTGGTAAGTTTGATGTTTAGATTGTTGTAAAGCCTTTCATATTTCAGAACATAACTTCTTAAATATTTTTACTGATGTATATTGTAATGTGTAGGTGCTCAATCAGCAGGATGCCGGTTCAATAAGAAACCTCAGTACCGATACTCTGGGTGTCACCGATTTGATGGATCAGCTCTGAACATTGCATTGGGTCTTCATTTTGGGTTTGATGAGACACGGTATATTTACCAGGGTCAAGAAACTTTCTTTCGAAGAATAGGACCTGAGTTGGCTGCCGAAGAACTATCGGGACTAGACTGGAACAGCACTGATTCCACCATTACCAATAAAGACGGCACTTGAAGTTAGTTATTTCATGTATTTGTTCCTTGAAGTTTAAATATACTTGAGTTAAAACATTTTCAAGTTGTTATTTTTAAAAGGACACCTCTCTAAGTTGATATTTTACCTGAAATATGTTCCGAGGAGTTTCCCATATTCAAACTGAAGAAAGGCATTTTTAATTTCATAATAGAATTTCAAAAAATGTGGTATGAATGCTGTATATTCTGTTGTACTGAGTCAGGTGTCAGGTATATTTAGAGGCTAACTTGATGCAATATGGCAGAAATACCTCATTGAGAAGTGGATAAAATGGTACATATTAAGGCAATTAAATCTGGACATTTTCAGGAATGTTGCTTCTTGACAAGATTTCTAGAAATCTGCAGCACTGCTCTGTAAGGAAACTGCTAGCGCATCCCCCTCCCCCCTTGTGTTCTGTAATAAATGCTTGTTTTTTGTTCTAAGTATTGATTTAAGAGGCTCATTGACGTTTTCTAGTACATGTTTCTTTTCTCTGGAAAGTTCCTAAGAATCGCTGCATCATTATGGTATTCATGTGTAGGACATCCACTTTTATGGTTCATTAAAGTGACCTCCTCCTCTGCGTGTCTCTAATGGTTCATATGTGGCAGATAAGTGTGTAGTTTCTCCTCCTGGCCATTTCATTTATGACGGTGTAACGATGGAAGTATACTGACTGGACCTGAAGTATTTTATTATTATTATTACACAATTTTACACTATTTTATTAATGTTCAGCCATTATGGTCAAGAGTTTGCTTTACATCTCACCGACACAGATAGGTCCTATAGCGACAATGGGGTAGGAAAGGACTAGGAGTGGGAAGGAAGCAGCCATGGCATTTTCCTGGTGTGAAAATGGGAAACCACAGAAAACCATTTTCAGGGCTGCCGGAAGTGGAGTTCAAGCCCGCTGTCTCCCGGATGCAAGCTCACAGCTGCGCACCCCTAACTGCACGGCCAGCTCGCTCGGTCATTATGGTCAAGCTTATAGATTACAGTATTCTGCGAAACTAAAATTTCTAATCATTGCATAATGTTCAAATAGTGATCTTTTATATTTCGGGCATGTTGAATCTGGAACTCAAGTCAGTTTTCCTGTATCACATCAGGTTTTTTTGCAAAATTGAAATGAGTATATAAGACTCTCATGCATATACAGGGTTAATAACAGTCTATTATCACATATGAGAAATACTATTTTTTCTTTTTCTTTTTTATTCATCTGAGCACAGTTGATTAAGTTGGCCGTGCGGTTAGGCGCATGCAGCTGTGAGAGCTTGCATTTGGGAGATACTGCGTTCAAACCCCATTGTCAGCAGCTCTGGTTTTCCATGGTTTCCCATTTTCACACCAGGCAGATGCTGGGGCTGTAGATTAATTAAGGCCACGACTGCTTCCTTCCCTATCCCATCATCGCCATAAGACCTATCTGTGCCAGTGCGACATAAAGCGGATTGTAAATTTTTAAAAAGATTACAAGCAAATGTTATAATTTTAATTTGTTCTAAAAGCTTAGAAGTGCATCCTCCTTTTTTTCGGACCTATAAATTTGTTTTGACCCAGGAAATCAGGTGTGCATACTAGAACTGTTTTGAAAGTTCAATAGTTTGTTAGTACTGTATTAAGCACCCAACAGTTTGATTCCCAATAATTAATTTGACATAACATTTTAAATGCTAGCCTAGATTATCACACATTGTTGATTCAGCTTCTGTATGACAATTTTGTATGTCTGCACTTTTAACTTTTTCAAATTTCTATTAAGACAGCCTTTCAGGTCACTCTCTGAGTCTGAGAATTAAGTTGAGAGACAGGCCTGACTGTGATATTCGGCTTAGTCGCTGATGTACAGTTTGAATTTTCTTCTATGTCCATACTTGTTTGAGTTCTTTGTGAGACTTCATTAGCGAAAGTTGTTATTAGCAGGAGATATCATTGTTTCTTGAACTTCTGTGGTATAGAGATCTTTCTTAACTTTTGGTCTACAGTGGTGTTCAAAATTGACTTGTGTGTGGAAAGTCTTTGAAAATCTGTTGTGTGAATTTGAAAGAAAGTAAACAGAAATTGAGACATAATAATACAGTCCACTCTTGGTAACTGCAGACCTGCCAACAGTTATGAATCTTCCGTCATTTGTATGAATTTTATGATATTATTACGGTTGAGAGCAAAATTATTTTGGAAAATTGCCCTTGTTTTACTTTCCAAATGAAAAAAATGTACAAAAAATACAATCCACAGGGTGAATTGTGAAATCGCAATACGCAGATGGCCACAGTACGCTACATTCCCATCTTCCAACATGCCTTGCTTCCTGATTTTTGTTTGCCACCATACGCTGCTGTAATATTAAGGAATTCATTCAGTGCTCATGGATACTTCTTTTAGTTATTTATATTGTTGTTGAGTGTTTTCCTTCCCTTCCCTGTTATTCTGCAACTGAAATGAAGCATGCCTGTGCTTCCAACAACATAACTCCAAATAAAAAGACTGCTTCAAAAGTACCATGATAATCATACAATACTAAAGAAAGGCCATGATTGATCTCATTGAAAATTCGTGTTAACCACGTGTATTGTATTGTGTATTGTTGTGATTTTTCTGTTACCCATGGTGGTAGAGATTATTTCAGAAGGCATATTAAACTGGTGGGGATTTTGGGCTCAGGCATGGGAGGCCAGGCCTCCTTTACTTATATTTCAGAAGCAATCAGGATTTCCTGTGAACCAACTGAGGACCCAATTTATTTCTCATCAGAAGTTTGCGGCCAAATTTAATACCCTTTTGTTTGGATTCCCGCCACATAGCTAATAATAGTCATAGGATACAATGCAAGACCTACAGCGATGATTTGTATGGGAATGATTATTTGATGTAATTTAATGCACCAGCCTACATGGGACGCTGGTTGACGGTGTAAAGACTAAAAGTGAGAGCAATTGACAGTGGAGGCATGTATTGCCATGATAACCAGTAAACCTCCTATGCTAGCAGTCAAATTCTCAGCAGAAGCCACTCTCAGTCTGACCTCATTGTATAGCTCCTACAAAGCATAAGCAGTGACTTAAACTCTAATGTGGTACATCTAATATGTATGTGCGTTGAATGTTGTCATACCTAGCCTCTCCATTAAACAAACCCGCGAGCCACCACTGATATAGAATCTCTTAGACACAAATCATATGGAAAATAGGGCAGAAAATAGACTTATTACAATTTACTTTGTTAATACAGATGAAAAGATTGTTACAGAGTTTCTGTTTACATTATTTCTTGTTGTTCCAGTTGCAGTTTCTGATCGTGCAGGGAATTTGTTCTGATCAGTGTTTCTGGATTCAAAAACTGCACAAAAGTATGGCTGCAGCAAAGCAAAATCTACTGCACTAATAGTGTTTGACAAGTGGGTCAAAAACAAGACATTGTTTGATATATGCAAATTGTACCATTTTCCTTAGGTATTGATGCCAGGAATGATGCCAAAACTGTTAAGCTTTATCCTTTGTTGATTTGTTTTATAATATAGACTAGGGTCAAGTCTGCACTTTACTTTTATCATTATCAGAGAGTGCTAATAATACACGTGAAGGAATTTTTTCATTTGTTAATAATGAAATGTATTCTCTAAATATTCGTCGGGAAAATTTTACAGCTTTTGGTTCTGACAAGCCGACAACGCTCTGCAAATATATCTCGGCCAAGCAGTCTTCTGTTTTCATACAGAGATGTCCATGCCATCAGATTCATTTAGCTGCTTGAAAAGCTAATACTTATTTGCCAGTTGGTATTGAAAATTTTTGTTTCAGATGTTGAAAAACATTCCCTACCACAAAGCACTTTGAAAGTATGTGGAGAGATATTTGGTGTTAAACCTAAAGTGATCTTTAAATATGTAAATACCTGTTAGCTTTATCTTCTTGGGAGTATTACCACAATTGCGGAGCAGTGGGAAGCTCTAACCCTAATGTTTTGCAATGAACACCCCCCCCGCCCAAAAATGAGCTCACAAGACAATATGAGATAATTTATTCTTGATCGTAGGAGAAAGTTATATTCTTGTTTTCTTTCTTCAGAATTTTTAATAACGTAAATATATTTCTACAACAAGATGTTCCACTTGCGCATGTGTTGACAGTTGAATTTAATGGTCTTTTAACAGACATGCCGGTGAGGTGTATTAAATCATCTTCCTTACAAGTGGGAGCTACTTATTTACTGGGGTGGAATTTAAAATAAAAAGCACCAGAAGGGAAGAATTTAGTGATTGAAAGAAAAAACAAAGGAAACTGTGAGTGGTGGTGGTGGTGAACTGTAGTTTAGTTCTTCTGTTTGCGAAGTTCTGTCTTGGGAGGGACTGTGCAATCTGTGGTTGAGAGTAAGTCGGAGGAAAACCAGTGTGGTTTCAGACCACAGAGGGGCTGTCAGGATCAGATTTTCAGTATGTGCCAGGTAATTGAAAAATGTTCAGAGTTTTATGTTACAGCACGTGGTTACATTGTGACAAAGTTTCCTCTTGGTGATGAATTTCTGAAATCTGCAGAGGAGGCAAAATGTTTCCTATTCATGTATTGATTAAAACGCTAATAGATCTCCCAAAATTATAGCCGACTCAGAACGTAATAACCTTGAGTAAGAATTTACATCTTACTAGTGTGATATTTTCTCTGGTGACATAATAAATTGTTGCAGGATTGATGTTGCTTGAAGTAAATTCGCCAATTTGAAGAATGAAAGTGGTCAAATAAAGTACAAAACTTCCAGAAAGGTTATGTATGCTGTTTCGTTAGTGACAGACAGTAATGCACAGACAGACAGAGAAGCACATTCTTCAGCATTGTAGAAAAAAAAATCAAACAGAATTCAGGGCCTCACTGAATACAAATGCATTGTCATCAGTCCTCAATCAGGAAGTAAAGATTGTATCAGAGGGTACTGTATGTTTCAACAAAAGCTTTGCCAAGTAGAAGTTACAAGAGGCAAAGCATACAACACCACAGAATATAAACGAGGTAGAGTAACAGGTACTTAATCACACACACACACACACACACAAAATTTAAAGTTAAGGTCTCCACGTTTTCATACTGAACTGGGAATCGTGACATTAATTCAAATTATGATCTTCACATGACCACATTGTTGGCTTCGAAACACCTGAATTAAGCCTGTTAATTACCGCAACTTAAGAGAACATGGTTTATTCTTCCCACTGATAACATATGTTGCCTTATGATCTATGCACCTCAAGCTGGACTATTCTCTTCTTTATCAAGACTCAACAACTGGGATACCTTCTCAAAAATGTTATATTTTACGGTCAGACGCACCTCATCATTTCAACTGGTTATAATCTAACAGTGACTTTATAGGTGCTGTCATTATGTTTTAGATGGTCAGATGCACCATACCCTCATCATTTTAACGTTACATTTAAAATTTGCCTTAGTAGGTGCATTTAAATGTTGTATATAGATACGCCTTATGTTCTACAAACCTCAAGCAGGATTATTTTCTCGTGTATCATACCCTAACTATTGTTACCTTCTCTGTTTTGCTTTCACTGTTTTAACTTTTGACTATTTAGCTTTCAACATTAATCCTTGTATTTGCTGTCCATTTTGCTCAATTGATTTGTTGGCTGATGATGACTGACAATGAGCGTCAAAACTAGTACCAATCTTCTTTAAACGTTATGTGATATATATTCACATCAGTAAACAATCATGGTATTGAAAAGGTGGACCTTTAACATTTTCATTTTACTGTAATCCCAGTTCAATACAGAACAAAATGAAGTTTCTAACTTTCAACCTGCAGCAACTCAATACAACCCTGTCATCAAACAACGAACAGTGGGAAAGCAAATTACTGGTTGTAAACAAGAATACCGCTGCAAATTGACCAATTAAGTTAGAATCTGTATAACAGAGGGTGGCTAAATTATTAGACTCAAGGTAAAAAAAATGAATAAGTATAGTTCCTCAATAAAATACTCTTCATTAAACATACTTAATGTTAATATTATTCACTTAACAATATCTTGGGTATATTTAAAAAGATTTTTTCTGTTACTTGGTTTGTTATGGTAGCACTGCAGTCAGCTGGTGCTCCATCTTGTGGATTATGAAAATCAGCCTCTTTAGCGTGAAGTATTTTATCGTAAATATTAAATGAATTAGTGTGTTTTTGGAAGTTAAATGCTTCTATTAATTTAGAGAATTATTCTTTTCTGTGTTTTATATACAGGAAACACTAAGCAGACATTGTATTTTCAGATTTTAGTGTGAAGTTGTGTTACGAATCAAAAGTGAGGTAGGGGCCGATGACCTTCGATGTTAGGCCCCTTAAAACAACAAGCATCATCATCAAAAGTGAGGTTATGGGTACAGCAAGCGATTTATCTCCGCGGAAAATAACAGTTGTACGTGTTCTTTTTCAAGAAAAGACTTGCTCGCAGAGAGCCATAGCACAAAAACTAAATATATCCCAAAAATCTGTTAGCAGAATTAAAAAAACAGTGTGGTAAAGAGCAAGAATGCCAACAGAATCGTAGTGGGAAATGTGGACGTAAACAAAAACTTAGTGACAGGGGCATGAGAAAACTTAAAAATCTTGTCTTACAAAACAGGAAATCAACTAATAAGGAATTCTCCCTCAAGATGCATGAGTATGGAGTGGATGTGTCGCCACGGACAGTGCGAAGAACACTCGGTAGGGAAGGATTTCGATCTTGACGGCCTCAGAAAAAAGCCACGATCACTCCTTCAGTGGCTGTGAAGCACCTTAAATGGACTAAAGGCTTCAAACACTGGACCCCATTAGATTGGCAAAAGGTAAATCCTTTTTATTTACTTATTTCTATAATAAATAGACATCAAAAGTTCATTTATAAGGATTAATTACTTCAGGAGGCCCGCTAGAGTAAAATGTTGCATATTGAGAATTTTTGGAAGTTCATTGTAATGTTATGTATGGGACTGTTTTCCCCTCTCTTTGAGTGTCAGTTATAAGCTGAATGGGGTCTGTTTTCCTTCCAGGTGATCTTTACAGATGAATCCTCCCAATACCTCAGGAGGAGATCAAGTGAGGAATTTAACATTGATTGTGTTCAACAAAGTGTTAAACACTCAGCCAGTGTGATGGTTTTGGGAATGATGCCATTGTGGGGCCCTGGAGATATTTATATTGTAGAGGGAACTATGAATCAGTATCAGTACCTTAGGGTACTGAAAGAAGTACTTCTGCCAAAAGCAAACGGTTTGTTTCCAAATGGGGAATTTGTCATGATGCAGGATGGAGTTCCTTGTCACACGGCAAAGTTGCTGTTGAATTATTTGGCTGAGAAGGAGGTCGGTGTTCTCCCCTGGCCACGGAACTCGCCACATCTTAATCCTATTGAAGTCCGGCCTCGCGGTGTAGGGGGTAACATGCCCGCCTGTCACCCGACAGCTCCGGGTTCGATGCCCAGCCAGGTCTGGGGTTTTTAATTGTAAATTATTAATATCCCTGCCTGGGGACTGGGTGTTCATGTTGTCCTTAATATTATTTTCCTCACATTCAACACTCTACGAGGACGGTTTGAAAAGTTCTCGGAATCACCGCTAGATGTCAGTGCTAGAGCAACAAGGTTCCTGTGCAATAATCACACATCCTTTGTGAGTGAACATGTGGCGCGTCAGTGCTCTAGCTGCAGGAGTGTGGTAGTGACGACTCTTTGTTGTTGTTCCCGCTTAGTGATTTGTGACAATGGAAAAAACTGAGATTCGAGCAGTGATTAAATACTTTGTAAAGATAGGTATGAAAGCAAAGGAAATTCATGCCGACTTTCAGAACACACTGGGGGACTCTGCTCCTTCATTTTCAACTGTTGCCAAGTGGACCAGCAAGTTTAAATTTGGTCGGGTGAGTTTGGATAATGATCCGCTTAGTGGACGGCCAAAAAGTGTTCTGACCCCAGAATTTATCGCAAAAGTGCATGAAATGGTCATGCAGGATTGTCGACTGAAAGTGCGGGAGATTTCTGAAGCTGTAGGGATGTCTTCTGAATGGGTATATATTATATTTTAAGCAAAGAATTGGGTATGAAAAAATTATCCGCAAGATGGGTGCCGCGGCTCTTGACATTGGACAATAAACGCACCAGATTGGAAATGTCCGAACAAAGTCTGGCTCGTTTTCAGTGCAGCCAACAAGAGTTTTTGCTCCGGTTTGTGACTACAGATGAAACTTGGGTCCACTACTATACCTCAGAAACAAAACAGCAGTCAAAGTAGTGGAACCTGCTGATTCACCACCACCAAAGAAAGCAAAGGCAGTACGTTCAGCCGGAAAGGTCATGGCCTCAGTTTTCTGGGATGCAAAAGGCATTCTGCTGATAGATTATCTTCCTACTGGCCAAACAATTACGGGGCAATACTATGCAAACCTCCTAGACCAACTACAGGAAAAGATACGCAAAACAAGGCCTGGTTTGGCAAGGAAAAAGGTCATCTTTCATCAGGACAACGCTCTGCCGCACACAAGTGTTATTGACATGGCAAAACTTCATGAACTGGGGTACGAATTGTTGCCACATCCACCTTATTCACCTGATTTGGCACCATCAGACTTTCATCTATTCCCCAAGCTGAAAATTTTCCTCGGTGGACGGAGATTTTCTACAAGGGAAGAACTGACAGCCGAATTGGAGAGGTATTTTGCAGGCCTGAAGGAATCTCATTTTCGAGATGGGATCAAGGCATTGGAACATCGCTGGACCAAATGCATTAGTCTACAGGGAGACTATGTTGAAAAATGAAAGCAGTTCCACCGAGGTAAGATACTTAATTCTAGTGCATTCCGAGAACTTTTCGAACCACCGACGTACACTTGCAATATTCCAATTACACGCAGGTTCAAATCATGTGGTACAAGTGGTGGTAAAAGATCTCTAGAGGTCGACACCACAAACAAAAATCATTAAAAAAAAAAAAAGTATTGAAAATCTCTGGGGTATAATTAAGATGAAACTGAAGAAGAGTAATATCACTACCAAGCAAGCCTTAATAGAGCAATGGAGAGATCTGACATCACGACCCAGAAATAAGAAAAAAACTGTAAATTTGGTAAATAGTATGCCTCAAAGACTCCCGTCTGTTATCAAACACAAAGGAATATATATCATTGTGTAGGATTAATTATGTAATTTTATGTAAATAAGGACTGGTGAGTTGCAAAATTGATGTTGAGTCTAATAATTTGGCCACCCTCGGTAGTGTGTTTGAGTAGATGTGTCCAAAATATTAGAGAGATTGTGAAATATTAACCGAACTGGCATCCATACCTGCGTCAGATTTTTTTATGTTTGTAAAAAATATCTTCATAAATTTATTTTTTGAAAATTACTGCGCTATTATGATAATTAAAACTCATTTCTGTGTAGAAGAAAATGTGATCTTTGTAAATATTCCAAAAGTTGTTATAATCATGGCTTACTGTAGCATTGAAAAATTTCAAAAACCGTTAAAAATCCTGCAATTTCTGGAGGGTAGCACATTTAAATATGGCCGTCTCCAATGTGTTAAAAGTGATAATTCTAGGCAATCAAATCCATGATTACCCTCATTACTAACGCCCAACTCCAAAGATTGGGCGGTCTGTGACTGAAACAGAAACACATATTTAAATTCGCATTGTGGAATGTGAGAAATTTATCATATGATATCACTCGAATCACATTCAAGCTTGAAATAAAATCCTTAATAAGATTTACCATATTTTTGTTTTAAAATATCATATGGTGAAGACCTGCTGCAGGACTGTTGGTTGTATTCGTTAGCTCAATAAGCTTGAAGTGCCTTTGTTGCTCTCTCTTTTTACGGTCAGTGCTGTCAGAATGGGCGCCATTAATAAAAGCGAGGCTTGTCTCGAGAGAAAGTGAAGGTTTTTTATTAATAACAGCTTCCCTTCTCTGTCACACCATGGCACGCCACTGCTTGGAGGTACACTGACAAAAGTCAAATAATTTCATCCTATTGCATCGATGTAGGTGGCCTTTGATTGAAGGAAAAATATATTGTAGCTGTGTCAGCTTGACAATGTAGCAACCTGGTGATATTTGGCAACTTTGTGCTGAACAAAACAGAAAACAATAACTGATAGTAAACATTTGATTGGAATAGAGGAAAACCCTGTTTCACATGACCGAAGCATCATTCATTAAAATGGCATTCCTTTGTGCATGTTTTGGAGTTATGGGATTCTGATAGTCATAAGCCATGGTGCAACTCCCCAACTCTCATCTCCAAATAGTGTTTACGTCCTGTGGGTGGAGGACGCAGACGAAGAATACACCCAGTGTATCCCCTGCCTGTCGTAAGTGGCGACTAAAAGGGTGACCAAGGGATGATTGCTTTAGAACCATGAAACTCCTTGCGAGTAGTACCACCACGCAGGGAACAGCATGGTTTGCTTTTATTTGTGCATAGTACCACTATGTTAGGTACCACATAGGTTTGTGATTGGTAGCAACAGAGTGTGTTGCCGGCTTCTGCAGTACCTGTGATTAGTACCACTTTAGGAGCGACACCATGGTTCTGGCTTGCCTATGATTAGTACCCACTATATGAGGAACACCACGGGATAGTGCGGGTCCCTGTGGGTTAGTACACGTATGTGATGAACACCATAGGTTTGCGTTGCCCGTAAATGGCGCTGCAATGTGCGAAACACCATAGGTCTGTATTCCTTGTGCAAATTTCATTACCTGCGAGTAGTACCATGCTGTGAGGAATGCCGTGAGTGTACGCTACTTTCGATTAGTACCGCAACATGACAAGTACGATGGTTCCACTTTCTTAGCGATAAGTACCATTATAAGGGGCCGATGACTTGGATTTTGGACCCCTTTAGAAGAAAAGCATCATCTATTCAGTATTATGCTACAGAATACTTGGTCAGAAATACTATTGTTTCACATCAGTTTCTGTGAATGTGAGGCATTGCACGTCAGATCCACTGATTGTTTTAAATTCATATCCATTCATTCATTCATTCATTCATTCATTCATTCTTTCTTCGTCCTCACGTTTTGAATTCTGTTCAGTGGAGGATTTTGGACTTTTAATTTGTCAATTCATTTCATACCTAGATGTTAGGCCCCTCTAAACTACAAGCATCATCATCATCATCATCATCATCAGCATCAAATAGTGTTTCATTCACACTGTTGTCACCATATATGCTAGTAAATTCCAATTACATTGTGTGTAGTTTGAATGTTTATGCTGGCTAATCCTTCTCTGTTGATGTTTTCGTTGCATGTGTTTTTGATATTAGAACATTTGGTTAGCCTCACCCCTCAGTGGTGTCAAGAGAATTTATACCATTCTTGCCATTTGGTTTAGCTGCCTGAAGTGCAGCAGTAGTTGTAGGAAATTTAATCTAATCCAATGCTTTGTCTGTATGGCAGTCTCAATTATCCACTGTGCTGTGAGAAACATAGACATCCTCCATTCTACAGCTACTGAGATGGCATGTCTCACAAGTAGGAGTAGGTTTACTGTTATATTAATTCCAATTCATGAGCCACATCTCTGCAAGAGACCCTTCTTATGACATAATGTTATAAGCAATAATTTATTCATACCAATTTTGAGATTGATGTACAAATATATTCGCTAACATGTACTTTTTTAAATGGAAAATATTCATATTTTCTGTTTGATACAAGAAACTTTGGTAAGAAAAGATTAATATTTCATCATTCGTGGACACAAAAGTATAAGTGTTATTATGCAGCAAATGGAACTATTTCCTAATATCTACTTGCATAATATGTTTGTTGCTGCATATAATCATTTTAAGATCAGTTCATCCCCACACTCCGATAAAGTACATTATAATACTTTATGCAGATAAATATACAGTAATTACAGCCTATGAATCTCATTGTTGAATCCGTATCGATGGTTGAATTTCTCACAATATGTGAACTTTCGTCTTAATTGTATGTAATATATATATATATTATTGAGTAGGGGGATTAAAATGTTGTTTGTGCAATTTTGTAAGAAGATAAATATAAATTATAGTAATTTATATAGTTTAAAATAAGTTTCCATAAAACTTGCAGGTGTGTTGTAATGTTAGAATAAGTAACTTGCGAATCATGATCAACAGGTTAACTGGCAGTCACAACAAAACTATGGTGAGACTTGCGATATCTGAATTTGATTTTAGACTAACTAATTTCACTCAATTTCTCCATTTATTTACTGAAAATATGGCCTTTTATTTAGGAATAACAAAAGTAACTAAAATGTGTACACTAGGAAATAATGTCCCATTTGGGTTTCCCTCATGCTAGATGTTTCCTGTGCCAGCATTTATTCATGCTTCCAAGTCAGGAATTGGCCTTATGTTAGTTGACTGATGTAGGTAATGGTTTTACAAACTCATTTAGAAGGAAAATTCAGAATGATGAGAAATTTTTTGTGATCACCACAACTGTTTAAAAATACAGTCGAAACTGGATAGGACGTCCCTCTCTAGCATGTTTCCCTGGTTATTACACCATTATTCCAAAGTCCCAGTTCATGTCCTATTAAATACATGCTATAGAAACCTGGATAGCACATTTACATCACTCGTTAGTACATCCGTAACTCCCAACATAAGAAACTTAAATTAGTGTTCTCGGCCACGTTGCGCGCACGACATGCCAGCGACAACTGGCCTGGGTAAGGATTTTTTTTTTTTCACTCCCCTTGTGTGCTCATCGACTCTAATCTACATTGTCTCCTTACCGTTAGTTCTAAGAAGAAAGAGACACCAGGGAGGATTGGGAGTATCTACCTGTTCCCATGCTTAGCATGTTGCCAGGCCAGATGTGGTGATAGGGTTACGTACTATAAACTTCATAATGTTTCCGTATTGTCACTGTAAAGCTTAGAAGAGAGTTCACGGAAGTCCCACCTTACAATACAAACATCAGTTTAATTGAAATCAATTAGTACAGTATATGTTTTGTCCTTATATTGTGGACTTCAGTACTTGTTGTCTAAATGCCTTCTGTTGATTGTAAAATAAGGCATCAACTTGGGCTGTAAATCAACATGATCCATTTTAAGAAGAGCCCATGTTGGTGCCTTATTTTACAATCAACTAAATACTTTTAGACAACAAGGAATTTATATTTTAACCTTCACATAATTTTATCCATTTCTTGTTATGTAATACCTTTATCTTTTAGTTTTAAATGGTATATAAGCTATTGTGGTGTAATCGGTTAATAATGGCCAGGACAAAACCACATAGGCAGAAATAGAAAAATGCCTTTGTGTAAAACCTGACATATGCAAGGATGTGATTCTGGAAATGTCCAGGTAATTGTGTTAGTTCCTTGCCAGTCCAGTTAGTCAGCGCTGAGCCATATAGCGAGAGCCACTAGGGCCTGTCGCACTGCCCGACTCCCTTGGGATCCCTCGTACCCTGTCTCCAATCGCAGAAAATAAGGCCACGCCCACCGAGGCAAGGACCTGCTGCTGGATGGACGTGGCACACGATGCTGGGCCTTCTTCCTCTCCGCCTGGACCGTGGCCGTGTACACCAGTGAACTGCGATTAGAGGCCGGATGGCCCCCTGCACGGTTGGCGCACACCTGTGCCTCCTTGATTGCTGTGCAGGCCTTGTAGTGGTGATCACCCGCACAACGGGTGCACCTCACTAGGAGCCCACACCTATCCTGATGGTGGCCCCACCTCAAACACTACAAGAGCTGCTGAGGTGAACGTTCAGATCTCATCTGACAGCCGCTATCCGCTGAGGTCCTCTCCTGATTGGCTCCTCGCTGGGCTGCCTTACTGGGAGCAGTCCTGGGCTGCAGCTGGATGGCCCTCTCCTGGCTCGGGGGCAGCATCTGCTTCCTGACGATGGTGCCTTCTCGGGAAGCAAAGGGGCCTCGCCCTGGTGGCCCTATGAAATAGATGTTTATTCCCATAGGGAATCTGAAGTATTTGTCCCGAATGAGTAAATTTATAATACCAGTATAAATGGTCCGTTATTAGACATTATAAATTTTCCCTACTTGCGACCTGGTGACCGTGGGTTAGCAGGTGGCCCCGCTGCAGTGACAGCTCCCTCCTCCTGGCTGGCAGCGTTGGTCGCTGCTGGCATCTTAGTGCATTTCCTGTCCTATGAGGTGCACATCAATGTCTGCATCGTGAAGAAGGCACAGGTAAGCCATGAGGCCTGGGTAGCAGCCTCTTGAACACCTGGGGGTGTCCATCTCCGTGCCGCCTTCCCTAAGTGGCCCACGCAAGTGGGGGATATTCCTCGTTGGCTTCTTTGTCCGTCTGTGTGTACTTCTTGAAGTGCAGCAGTTCGACCAGTGTTGTACCGTTGCGGCGCACGGAAGCATCGCCGTTCTCCTTTGTCCTCGCTGTCCTGGGCTCTGTGGAAGCCAAGAAGCACGAGTCCATGCCCACCTGCTTGTGCTTCTGCTTCCTGGCAGTCTGCATGGCGACGGTGGACGTCTCTTGTGACATGTGGTGGCCGCATCCTAGTTACCGGTGTCTGTTGGGCTTTCTCTCGTTCCTTGTAGCCTTGTAACCTGAAACAAAGCAGAAAGGCGCTTCTCATAGAAACAGAAGTCAGCCTGGTCCATGGGGCAAATGAGCATCGCCCAGCAAGTTCAGTTACTACATACAATTTACAAAATATTCGTTTAATGTTAACCTAGTCAGTACTTACAATACCACATTTTGTGGTTAAATAATTATAAAAAATAGAAAGATCGTGAACATGTTTCGCCCTTCTTAATGGGCATCATCAGCACAACGGATAACCTTAAAACAAATAATTACAATTAAGACTGTTTACAATTATTGGTCATATAAAATTGGAATGAGATGTTGTGAAGTTAAGTTATTTTCAATATCATGATTTAAAAAAGTTTGACGTGAATGTTACAAACACAAGTTAAAACTATTGTAGTACAATTTTACAATATTGTCTAAAAATATATATATATTTATATTGGTGAGAAGTTTTTTAATCGGCATTCGTCTGGAAATGGATCCTCTTCTTTTAATTTTTTGGTGAAAGTCAATATTATTGTCGTGTTAACCACCAAGTAGATTTGTAGAATAAAATATAGATCCATAATAGACTATATCTTAACAGACTTTGAATTCAGGAAAGCTGTTAAGAATGTACGAGTTTTTCGCGGATTTTTCGATGATACAGACCACTATCTGATCTGTAGTGAACTATCTATCTCTAGGCCTAGGGTAGAGAAAGTGAAATCTGTCTGCAAACGAATAAGGGTAGAAAATCTCCAGGACGAGGAAATTAGACAGAAGTACGTGGATATGATTAGTGAGAAGTTTCGAACAGTAGACAGTAAGCAGGTTCAGGATATAGAAAGTGAATGGGTGGCATACAGGGATGCTGTAGTAGAAACAGCAAGGGAATGCCTAGGAACAACTGTGCGTAAAGATGGGAAAAGGCGAACATCTTGGTGGAATGATGAAGTGAGAGCAGCCTGTAAACGTAAAAAGAAGGCTTATCAGAAATGGCTCCAAACAAGGGCCGAGGCAGACAGGGATTTGTACGTAGATGAAAGAAACAGAACGAAACAAATAGTTGTTGAATCCAAAAAGAAGTCATGGGAAGATTTTGGTAATAACCTGGAAAGGCTAGGTCAAGCAGCAGGGAAACCTTTCTGGACAGTAATAAAGAATCTTAGGAAGGGAGAGAAAAAGGAAATGAACAGTGTTTTGAGTAATTCAGGTGAACTCATAATAGATCCCAGGGAATCACTGGAGAGGTGGAGGGAATATTTTGAACATCTTCTCAATGTAAAAGGAAATTATCATGGTGGTGTTGCAAACAGCCGAGCTCATGGGGAGGAGGAAAATGATGTTGGTGAAATTATGCTTGAGGAAGTGGAAAGGATAGTAAATAAACTCCATTGTCATAAGGCAGCAGGAATAGATGAAATTAGACCTGAAATGGTGAAGTATAGTGGGAAGGCAGGGATGAAATGGCTTCATAGATTAGTAAGATTAGCATGGAGTGTTGGTAAGGTACCTTCAGATTGGACAAAAGCAGTAATTACACCTATCTATAAGCAAGGGAACAGGAAGGATTGCAACAACTATCGAGGTATCTCATTGATTAGTATACCAGGCAAAGTATTCACTGGCATCTTGGAAGGGAGGGTGCGATCAGTCGTTGAGAGGAAGTTGGATGAAAACCAGTGTGGTTTCAGACCACAGAGAGGCTGTCAGGATCAGATTTTCAGTATACGCCAGGTAATTGGAAAAATGCTACGAGAGGAATAGGCAGTTGTGTTTATGTTTCGTAGATCTAGAGAAAGCATATGACAGGGTACCGAGGAAAAAGATGTTCACTATACTGGGTGACTATGGAATTAAAGGTAGATTATTAAAATCAATCAAAGGCATTTATGTTGACAGTTGGGCTTCATTGAGAATCGATGGTAGAATGAGTTCTTGGTTCAGGGTACTTACAGGAGTTAGACAAGGCTGTAATCTTTCACCTTTGCTGTTCGTAGTTTACATGGATCATCTGCTGAAAGGTATAAAATGGCAGGGAGGGATTCAATTAGGTGGAAATGTAGTAAGCAGTTTGGCCTATGCTGACGACTTGGTCTTAATGGCAGACTGTGTCGAAAGCCTGCAGTCTAATATCTTGGAACTTGAAAAGAGGTGCAATGAGTATGGTATGAAAATTAACCTCTCGAAGACTAAATTGATGTCAGTATGTAAGAAATTCAACAGAATTGAATGTCAGTTTGGTGATACAAAGCTAGAACAGGTTGATAATTTCAAGTATTTAGGTTGTGTGTTCTCCCAGGATGGTAATATAGTAAGTGAGATTGAATCAAGGTGTAGTAAAGCTAATGCAGTGAGCTCGCAGTTGCGATCAGCAGTATTCTGTAAGAAGGAAGTCAGCTCCCAGACGAATCTATCTTTACATCGGTCTGTTTTCAGACCAACTTTGCTTTACGGGAGCGAAAACTGGGTGGACTCAGGATTTCTTATTCATAAGTTAGAAGTAACAGACATGAAAGTAGCAAGAATGATTGCTGGTACAAACAGGTGGGAACAATGGCAGGAGGGTACTCGGAATGAGGAGATAAAGGCTAATTTAGGAATGAACTCGATGGGTGAAGCTGTTCGCATAAACCGGCTTCGGTGGTGGGGTCATGTAAGGCGAATGGAGGAGGATAGGTTACCTAGAAGAATAATGGACTCTGCTATGGAGGGTAAGAGAAGTAGAGGGAGACCAAGACGACGATGGTTAGACTTGGTTTCTAACGATTTAAAGATAAGAAGTATAGAACTAAATGAGGCCACAACACTAGTTGCAAATCGAGGATTGTGGCGACGTTTAGTAAATTCTCAGAAGCTTGCAGACTGAACGCTGAAAGGCATAACAGTCTATAATGATGATGTATGTATGGGATAACTGTTTTCTATAACTTAGGTATTAATGTATATAAAGAACTCTTAATCTCAGTGTCATCATTAAGGTTGCGGTCTTTATTAAATGTTTTATCCAGATAAATATTTTCTAATTCATTTAGTAGTTTTCCCTTGTTAGTATTCCTTATTATTGTCAGATCTTTTTCTGTTGAGGTAAAATGGTGGCCTGTTTCCTTCATGTGTACTCATAGCGGAATATTTGTTATGTTTGTCGGCATTGAAATGTTCCATATATCTGCCCAACGTATGAATAACTACACTGCGAACATGTCAACCTGTATACTCCTGAACTTAAATATTTGCTGTTATTATTATTTATTTTATTATAATTACAAAATATGTTATATGTAGTATTGGTTGTTCTGTAAGCTACGTTTATATTATACTATTATTTATATTATATATACTATTATTTATATTAGTATAATATAAACGTAGCTTACAAAACAACCAATACTATACATAACATATTTTTTAATTATAATAAAATAAATAATAACAACAGCAAATATATAAGTTCAGGAGTATACAGGTTGACATGTTCGCAGTGTAGTTATTCATACGTTGGCCAGACTGGGCGAAGTTTTATTACAAGATATATGGAACATTTCAATGCCGACAAACATAACAAATATTTCGCTATGATTACACACATGAAGGAAACAGGCCACCATTTTACCTCAATAGAAAAAGATCTGACAATAATAAGGAATACTAACAAGGGAAAACTACTAAATGAATTAGAAAATATTTATCTGGATAAAACATTTAATAAAGACCGCAATCTTAATGACAACACGGAGATTAAGAGTTCTTTGTACACATTAATACCTAAGTTATTGAAAACAGTTATCCCAAATCAAAAGAAAATTCTGCATATATTAAAAGTTGCCAATTCAGCAACTCCATCTACCCCCCCCCCACGTATACTAAACCTACAATTCCCCCTCTGAATAATTCCCCTCCCGTACCGATACCAATACGTATTACTCCGCCCAGTTCTTCCCTCCCTCAACCCGTCCCCTTCCCTCCGCCACACCCATTCAATACGCGTAGCAGGAACGCCAGTCAGACTAACGCTAATAACAGAACAAGATAGACATTCTACGGCATTCGAGTAAGTATCCATTTTTACGTAACCCATAACACTATACTATCACATCCATTATTTATACATACACATTAAATGCGTTTTTATATTTCTTTGCAGTTTATCAACATTCTAACCATTGAGATTTACACAACAAATGGGAAGACTACTGATATAGTGATAAATATTCCAACTAATACATCGGAAAAATTTTCAACGTATATTCCATTTTAATGTATTCTCACCTGAATGTGTTTTAACCAATTTAACTCAAGAAGAAACACCAAATGTTCATTCTTGATCTAATTTTTTACAATAGGAACATATGTTTTATACATATTTTATTCTTCAAATCTACTTGGTGGTTAACACAACAATAATATTGACTTTCACCAAAAAGTTAAAATAAGAGGATCCATTTCAATTCCAGACGAATGCCGATTTAAAAACTTCTCACCAATATAAATATATATATTTTTACACAATATTGTAAAATTGTACTACAATAGTTTTAACTTGTGTTTGTAACATTCACGTCAAACTTTTTAATCATGATATTGAAAATAACTTTTAACTTCACAACGTCTCATTCCAATTTTATATAACCAATAATTGTAAACAGTCTTAATTGTAATTATTTGTTTTAAGGTTATCCATTGTGCTGATGATGCCCATTAAGAAGGGCGAAAAATGTTCACGATCTTTCTATTTTTTATAATTATTTAACCACAAAATGTGGTATTGTAGGTAAGTATTGACTAGGTTAGCATTAAACAAATATTTTGTAAATTGTATGTAATCACTGTCGTCAATACGGACCAAAAATGAGGTTAATGACTTGTAATAAGTTCAGTTACTTCGGCATCTGCACCTTTCCAGCCATTTCTAGCACATTCCTTCGCCAGCTGAAGGAGGCAGCTCATGAGGTTTTCAGCCTCCTTGTTCTGGTCCTGGTCCCGCCGATAATGGACCATCAGCGCCGGGAGGGATGGGTTTATGGGTTCGGTCTTGGCACTGAGCCACTTCTCGAAGCCGACTAATGCACCCCGGTAGTCGGAAGTCCTCTGGGAGGTCCGAGAATATTGTCGCCATTCCTGCTTCTACCTGAAGTAAATGTCTGAAAAGAGTGTGAGCACTGGGGAGTGTTACCTGACAATGCTCTTAGCGTGTACTTAGTACACACCTGTAGACAATGCTCTCTTGGAAATGTACTAACAAGTACAGGTTGCCTGGCTGGTACTTTGAAGTACAAATAATCTGGCAGGGAGAGTGACTCAGCGGTAAGCACGTATGTCCTTCCGCTTTGGCTGCCAGCTTGCTCCAGGATTGGGTAGAGAACTTAATTTCACAGCCCCGGAGCGCAGTAGCAAGTCGGCCTACAACTGCAGGGAGTGTCAGCCCCAAGCCAGTCTTTGCTGTGGGCCTGTGGTTGTTAAGGTCGTGCAACAGTAGCTTGAGGTGCTTAATTTTTTTATTCATAAGTGAATTGTTTAACACAGCGTTGGTGCTTAATTTTATCTTCGTAAGTGAATTGTATAACAACGTTCATAAATTAGGCCTGCTGTACTTTATGTGCAGGACACTGTTATGGAGGAGAAGAAAGCTAGACAGTTTACTGATGATTAAAAATTAAAGTTTATTGAGAAAATGGATGCTAATCCACACATGAAAAGGCATTGGACAATCCTACGATAACTTAAACTCTTTGAGTTATTTTGGGATGTAGGCTTCCCACGTAGTGTACGCTAGTGCTCCAGAGGGACATGTAGCTCCCACAATTCCAGGTATTGGAATCTGAAGTGCTGGACATTGGGAGCACATAAGTTGCCTCAATCATGCATTTACTCCTTGACCAGCAAGTCGTGTGTTACCAAGTGGGAAATATACTGTATATCCCACTGGTTGCTAGTGGACTGTGTCGTGTTGTAGCCAGCAATTTATTGTAAACCTGAGCCAAGGAAGAAGTCTAATCGTTAAGTATAGACATCTGTAACACATATACAACTAATATTATTCTTTGGTTTTACACCTTGAATTGCTGATTTATAGTTATAATGTTAATTATCAAGTACGAATTTAGGTTATGTCTTTGTTTACAAATTTTGATGTTTCATAAATAAATTATTTCAGTGCAACAGATCACAAGTTCATGACTGTGTATCAGTGTATTACACGTTTAGTTACTTGTATATAAAATATTTTGTTGTTCACTATCTTGGCCTATTTGTTATACTACCTTGAAGTCATCTGTGCAGATTCTTCACATCAGTTAATGCTAGAGATCGATTTGATCTTCATTTTATTTTAGCTACTGTGAGTTACCTATGATAGTTATATTTTATTGTAGTTATTAGCTTGTGTGTAAAGTGACATTCGTTATATGGGGGAAATACTGTGTATTTTTATAGGTGGGAAATTATCAGAATCAACACGCCAAGAAAGTCAGCTGTCAGGAAGCGATAGTGGAATATACCTATTCCATGAATGATGTATCACTAAATGAATATGGATTTTAAAAATAAGCACATGGGTTAATTGATTCTAAACATACAACAAAATTGATATTTTTAATCTCCCAGTCCTTTGCAACTTAAAGGTATAAATATAATTATTGTAAGCAACGTGTAGAGTTTGATTTTCTTAAGAACATTTTTCCTTGATGTTTTACTATATTGGTGTTCTTAAAATGTATTGTTTATTTATTTATTTATTTATTTATTTATTTATTTATTTATTTCATTAATAATAATTGTAAACATTTGTTTTCATCATAAATTAATTTTACGTTCAAACTTAACCTTAAATTTAACAGCATAATTGTATTTCATTTTTTAGCCTGTTCCCTCTTTATGACGTTTTTTAGTCCCCACAAAAATGTCCTATATCGTGATCTTAAGGATTCGGCAGGCTGGGGATTTGGGTTCGGATTTTTCTGGAGCTTAATCTTAGATATAACAAGATACCTTTTTACACACACACACACACACACACTTTTCCCTTCACCTGTATTGAAAAGATAGGCACACACTATATATTTACAAATTATACAATTGAGAAACCTGAAAATCTTTGTACAGATACTCTTATAGCTCTTCGTTAGATAGTCTCTCTCATATTCCTTGACTGTCCAGTTCATTTACACTCTGTAATACATCATCATCATCATTTCCCAACTCCAGTTTCCCGGGTGTGGTGTACAAGCGCTCGCCATCTCATTCTGTCTTCATACATTTTCTGTTCCAGTACATCCTCCCATTTGTGTCCTCTCTCTTCTACATCTGATCTTACAGTCTCTATCCAGTGTTTTCTCGGTATTCCCTGTGGTCTTCTTCCTATGAGATTAAGGTCAACATTTTTTCTGGCAGGTCTTTTCCTGTTCATTCTCATTATGTGCCCATACCACTGAAGTCTGCCTTTCTTTATGACACTGGTAATAGGAACCTCGACACCAGCTACTTTCCTATTCACTTAATTTCTGATCTTTCTGGTAGTTTTGTTCATGGTTCTAATGAATCTCATTTCAGTTGCTTGGATTCTACTGAAGTCTTTGTTTAGTAGGGTACATGTCTCTAAACTGTAGGTGAGGATTGGTACAAAGTAGGTGTGGTACATGATTGTTTTCGCTTTCTGTGGTATTTTGCAGTCCCAGAGAAGATTTCTGACTTGACTGTAGAAGTTTGATGCTTTCTGTATCTTGCTGAGTATTTCCTGCCTAACAGTGTTGTCTTTCGAAATTGTGCTTCCAAGGTACTTGAAGTGGGAAGCTGATTCGATTTTTACTCCTTCCAGAAATATATTTGAGCTTGTTCCTTTCCTATTGATGGTCATTTCCACTGTCTTTGTTTTGCTCAACTTCAGTCAAAATTTTTTGAATGTATTGTTCCATTTGTTAAGTTTCTTCTGAACTTCAGCTTCTGTCTCTCCCCATAAAAGCACATCAGCAGCAAATGCCAGGGCATTTGGTTCACTGTCCATTTTCTTGATAGATTTTATGACCTTGCCCATTACTATTACGAACAGGAGTGGTGATAGGGCACTTCGTTGTTGACACCTCTCTTTGTTTCAAACCATTTTGATCGTCCGTTGCCTATCTGGACACAGCTGTAGCACTTCTGGTATAGCGTCTTGACATTGTCAGTTAAGTACTTTGGCACCTTAAGGTTTTCCAGACCTTCCCATATCTTGTTTCGAGGAACACTATCATATCTTTTTCAATATCCACAAATGCAATCACAAGATTTCTTCCGTATTCCCAGTACTTTTCTGTCAGCGTTTTTACTGCAAAGATAAGATCCACAGTACTTCGACCTTTCCTGAACCCGTGTTGTTCTTCCTCAAGCAAATGTACCACTATCTTCCGAAGTCTCATTTCTATGATCTTTTCCAGCAGCTTCAGTATGTGTGGAAACAGCGTGATACCTCTGTAATTTCCACATTTCCTATCGGCTGCCCTTTTTGAACAGTGGGATGATGACTCCTTTACTCAAATCTTCTGGGATTTTGTTTCTTTCCCAAATCACTGATAACACTCTATATAGCCAATTCAAGCCTGGTATTCGAGCTGCCTTTATCATGTCTGAGCTGAGATCATCAAAGCCTGGGGACTTACCATTTTGCATGCTCTTTAGTGCTGTTTCTACCTCAAGCCATGTTAATGGGTATTTGTTGTTTTTGGCCTCACCTATACTACAGTAATTGGTGGTGGTGTTGCCCCCATCTCCATTTAACAGGACATTGAAGTACTTCCTCATTTCATCCCTGATCCCTTTCTCTGTTCTTTTTAAGCTACCATCATCTGTTTCCAGTACAAGGATGTTTATATATTCATTTCTTTTACTGTTTACTATTTTGTACAGTAGTTTCCTACTTCCTTGACAGTCTTCCTCTGTCCTAGTAGTAAAGTCATCCCAGCACTTTTCCTTTTCTTCCTGGATCAGTCTTTTTACAGCCAGTTTCTTTTTCCTGTGTTCCTGTTCTAGATGTTCAGTTTCTAATTCATTTTGTCTATCATCTGTTTTCTATTTTTGGAGGTCTATTTTCTTTTCAGTATATTTCTATATTTTACTGCTGTCTTCACTCGGTCATTCCACCAAGGTGTTTCCCTCTCTTTTGGTGTGGCACTTGTTTTTCCGCAAATTTCCGTGGCTTCGTTTACAAGGGTTTCTTTGAATAAGGACCATTCTTCTTCTACTCCTCTTTTCTCAGTTTTGGGTAATTTGGCTGTTATGCTCGCTTCATAGATCCCTTTCTTCTCCGTGTCCTTCAACAGCCATGTCTTAATCTTTGGCATTTTCTTTTATTTAATTTTTGGCACATGGACATCTTTTAGGTCAGCGATTAATAGCCGATGGTCGCTATCTAGGCACTCGCTGGGTATGACTTTAAATCTGTAACATACTGACCAGCTTTTTTATCAGTGATGATGAAGTCAGTCATAGTCTTGAGCTTTCCATCCCAGCTGTATCTCATTATTTTATGACTCTCTTCTGATACCATGTGTTCTGTATGGTTAAGTTGTTTTGCACACAGAAATCTATCAGGTCCTCTCCTTCAGAGTTTCTGTTACCAAAGCCGTGGGGGCCAACAATGTTTTCACAGCCTAGTCTTTCTTTACCAACTTGGGCATTCAGATCACCCATAATGATTGTATTCTCCTCTGTTAATTTGTTCCTCAAGTTCGATAAGGAATTGCTCTTTCTCTTCTGTGGTACGTCCTGTCTGCGGTGCATATACTTGCAGGAGTGTATGATGTGCATTACCAACACGCAGTCTTATCTGGATGATTCTATCACTCATATATTTGACATCTGTCTGTGTGTCTATATCTTTATGAAGGAGGAAGCCAACTCCATTTTTGGATTAATTATTGTTCCCACACCAGTACAGCCCATATCCATTTCTTAAGGCCTTCTTCCCATATCCTTTTCATTTTGTCTCACTCAACCCCAATATCTTGAGCTTACGCCTCTCCATAAGATCCACAAGTTCTTCATATTTGTTGGTGAGGGTGAGGATATTGAGTGTACCAATTTTCAGTCACTCCTCCTTGGGAGTGTTTTGTGTCTTCCAGTATCTCTGATGAGCATCAGGCTTTTGGCCATCATAAATTGGGACGGTACGAGAAGAACTGTCATGTCCAGTATTTAATTTTCTTCCATCCGAGGCTTGTTTTAGGTTTGAAAGCAGTATATTCATAAACAACTGTTGACTTGCGAGGCCTAACACAGGTGAAGATTTTCTTTTGGGGTTTACTCCCTTAGTCTTAGAAGATCCCTCTTCTCCACAAGGCAATGGTGTCCTCTTCTAATTATCCCCAGGGAGGATGGGTTGCCTCATCCGCCATCTCTGCCATTCCGAAGGTCTCCTTCTCTACCAAAGATGCCGTTAAGGTCTTCGCCCGTAACCCTGGGCATGGGTTCCACGCTATACCCCGTGGGGCTCGGTCCCTGTCTGAACATAGCCATCCTTTCACACCGGCCTACTGATGTGGAAGATGCCCACCCCCGCAGCGGGGATGAGCCAGACAAGAATTGCTCAAGTGGAGAACAAGGAAGGTGACCCTCTCTCCTTTGAGCTGGGTTAATGGTTGCGTATGATGCCACAACCAAAGGCACACTCTGTAATGTAGTAAGATCAAACCCTACAAAAACTTGGCAATTACTTAGCTTTTGATTGAAGATTCCTTCTTCCATCCGCGTCGTCTTCTCTCCTGACATCTGGTGTCTTCGTCCATCTGCGTCATCGTCTCACTTGACTTCTTCTCTGTGTCCATGATTCCGTAGCTGCATTGAGTGATGGGATGTTTAGCTCAAGTGGATGTGTAACTCCGTGATTCGAACACAACCACCTCAAACTCCGTCGTCGATCAGAATAGTCTATCTTCCAACAGTTCTGAGTACAAAGTTATGTTTACTGATATGATAGCCTCGCTATGGCACTCGGCCTTCCTGACGAACAGTTTGATGTTTGTGTCGTTGCAGCTCTTAAATCTTTGTACTAGCAGCTTGCTAACTATGCTGTACACAGTGACTCCTTCACTGCCTCGCGTAACCCTTTACAATCCCTAGACCGTTTTG
Source organism: Anabrus simplex (assembly GCF_040414725.1). Taxonomy (NCBI): domain Eukaryota; kingdom Metazoa; phylum Arthropoda; class Insecta; order Orthoptera; family Tettigoniidae; genus Anabrus; species Anabrus simplex. The sequence goes on from NC_090266.1 coordinate 1,221,477,236, forward strand.
CCTGGTCACATTTAACTGGTTCTGCGGCTCACTGCTATGTATATAACCTACAAATTCTGTACTATTCTGACTCACAGCCACACACACGTTACTTGCTCAGTAGTTCGACAGTTTCTCCCTTTGTGTCGCACAACCTTCCACATGTTCACGCGGTAGTCGGACAGATTCTCCTCGGTTTGTCGAAGTATCATTCCCTATATTTCCTGTTCGAAACCTCTCGAAGCATTTCCCTTCTACTTCTCCAGAAGTAGGACGTTTTTAAGTCTTATTGGTTCACGAGTTCCTCCCACTAACTCATAGGGAGTGTCATGGAATTCACTCAAACAATTCCTTTCTTACTGCGTCAACAACCTACGCGACATTTGCTTCTATTCGCTTCTAGAAATACTTACAGAACCTTTTTTTTGCGTTTTCTGTTTTACCCTGACGTCGTGTAGCTGACTATTGTACAACGTTACACATACTGACTCGAGTTGCACCACCTTGCTTCAAGTAGAACTTGTATGAAGTCTTATGCTTTGAATACTTATAACTCTCTTCCACTTATTAAAATTATCACTCATCATTTGAAACACTATAACTTCTTGCCATTGTTACAAGATCATAAAAACTCTAGATCAGTACTCAATATCCTTGGTCTCTGAGATCGTGGCTTCGAGACTCGCTCGAGTCCGTTCGCTCGGCACTGAGACATGAAAGGGGGGCGTCGCGACCCGCGGTCGTGACATCTCCCTCGCCAGGCAAGAAATGTTTGCGTCCACTTGATCCGAACATTTCTGTCCACTCTTCTCAACCATTTCTATTATCATCTATTACTTTGTGTGGTAACACTTATTTACAGTGGGGAGTACCTTTGTTTTACAGTCTCATTTTCTCATGGGATCTCGTACTACAGGTTGTGTACACTGTATCACCAGTGACTATCTCTGAGGAATCATCTTGAGATTACCCTTTCATGAATACTGGCTCGACTCTCAACTGGTCGATGTCCCTCAAAATATACTATGGAATCATCATCTGATGATTTTGCCTTTAAATGTCTTTTATTTACTGCCTTCTGTTTAATACAAATCTTTGTGCAACATCCAGTATGTTCCCAACATTTTTATACGTCCCAGCTAAACATGGGCAACTTTCAACTCTCTCTTTATCCCTGATTAATATCTGCACTTCCTCTACCTTTCTACCAGCATGTTTTAAATCATCTACATGCGTTAGGAGATTATGTAGCGCATTTTCTTTTACATTTATATCTTGTAATCTGATTTTAGAATTTAAATATTCACAACAGTCGTACTCAAGGGGTATACTGGGAACTATATCCTTCCCGTAAGTAGTATTAACATTATTAATAGTTTTGATTCTAGTGTCCGACCAAAAAACTGTACAAGGTTCATACAGTATCAATATACCTGTACCGTTTAATAATACATCACTATTGTCGCAGCCACCAAATTAGGCGGGTTAGAGAAATTACCCTGTTGCCAAGGTTATGTAGCAACATGGCGAACAAATGTCTAACTGAACACACAATTTCGGAGCGCGAGGCAGATTGTTCTCTCTCAAGCTCCTAATGTTACTTCATACAGTGTTTCAAAACAAATTATACTACAAGCTTCAGAAAAGGCTGCTGATTTCAGTGATATAACTATTTTTCATATAAACCACTTTAAATAATTATTAAAAATAAAATCTTGAACGAGTAAATTTTAATCCGTAGAATCATGTATTCAAAATTTCAGTAAGCAGGCAAGTTTTTATTCCTTCAGCCAATAAAATTTTGTCTGCGGGAACAATGTAAAAAATTGCCTGACATATTTTTATGTGAAACATATTTCTGTGAGTCTTGTAGTTTTCCTGAAAAATTGCTCGGAAAGCGATCGTGTAAATGTCGCTAGATGAGGCAGTTCGGGGCGCGCGCGCCAGCACAGGCTGCAGGACGCCGTAAATACTTTCGGATTACATATTAATCTGTATCAGTTTTATTAGTTATAACTTTAGATATTTTAATACTGTATATTGGACTGAGTAATACAGAAAAATAACTACTTTAAAGAATAGGTTTGCATTAATTTACAATGAATTAAGAATCGGTTTCTAGCTACAAGGCAGTCTAAGATTTCTTAGTCACTGTCATCCCTAATCTCACTATCTGTCGAGTCGTCATTTACACTGAACATGAATGGCTCCATTGTTTCGTCCCTTACTGTATCCTTGGCCCAATCATCTGCTTGAAGATTTTCAGTGCGATTGAAGCACTTTTCCCAATCTGCAGCAGTCACACGGTCGATGGCTTTTGACGTGAGTTTTTCTACGTCCTTTATTTTGAATGTCTTGCTCCTGTCTGCCACTTCTTTCTTGACTTGAGCCCAAATCAATTCAATTGAGTTGTATTGGCAGTGATAGGTTGGCAACCTTACTACCTCATGGCCCCAAGAGAGACCTAATGCATCAAGTTTTTCCTTGGAGATGAAAGTATTTTTTGGTTTGGTGAATATTTCGCTTCATTAACACATCTCTGGACTGAACGAAGGCTAACATTACAGACTGTTGCAGTCTGTTCTTGGCTTTTCTTGATGTTCACAGTCTGCAAAATATTGTATTCGGCCAACTTCTGCACGTATTGCAATACATTCACTATTATGGATCTTGTCTGGCTGGCTAAATCCTCCTTAAACCCTTCCAACCGACGACGCTTCAGACGAGTTTCTCGTTCGTTTCTCGCACTTCGTCCTCTTCAGATGATAGGCCCGAAGAAACACGAGGCTGAACAAATTCAATATCTATCTTTAACAGCACTTCCGGTGAGAGCTCAGCAGGGTTAAGGTGGCCTGGAGCGGATGGGCTTCAACTAGACACCACTGCCAATCCATGCTCGGAGGTAAGCGACTCTCGACCGTCTGTCGCTTCGCCGTTCCCATATCTGACGACAGCACAATTTTCCTCACCCGCCTAATTTGGTGGCCGCGACAGTAGTTTCTTTACAGACAACTGTTACATTTATTGGTTTAGGAGCTAAATACAAATACTTATTTGTGTCTATAGGTAACCATATTAAATTTTTATGTGCACTACATTATTTTTACAAGTTTCGGGAAGTGAATTAACACAGCCTTTTAACAACATAATTACACATTCTTCTGTTCTATGAACCATTTTCATTATGAATTCTGATTTACACACACTAGACATTTTAATTACAAGTTTACAATTGTTTATTTGGTTTCTGCTTGGATAAGTACAGAATTATTGTTCAGAGTCTATAAGTTTTAAGTCTTTCTCTATTTGTACACTTACAAATTGATCAATTTGATCTCTGACTAGTAGGAAAAGGAAGCAGTTCATACAGTTTAAAAGTTTTCTTATCACTGAGCGGCATTAACACAATGTACTCTAGCATATCTTTGTTAACAAATGCTGTAACATCCACAATCTTATAAATCAATTGTGCTTGAGTTGTACCCGACTCAAATGGTAGCGTCATTCCTAATGGAAACTGTTCTCGTGACTCCTTATATGCCAGGGCTGGTCACAACGAGGCTCGCGCGCCGCATGCGGCTCTTGAGTCAGTCTTGTGCGGCTCTTGTCACCAACCTTAGAGTAAAATTAAATGATATAATTAATGGAATCTAACGACATCTCGCGGCTGGCGGCAGTCAGTAGCAGTGATGTGCGGCTTAACTTCATTAGCGCTGGAGGTCAGTGGTAAGATATGGAAGGTGAAGATAGTTCCGGCGCCTTCCATTTGATAGTACTTCGAGCGGGAGAGTGTGTCAGTGAGCCATTGTCGTGAGGTGAAGCCAGTCGAGTTCACGTATAGGCAGTAGCGAGTGTCGATACTTTTCTGTGTGCAGTTGTGTGCTGTTTCAGGACAGTTGTGGTTTGGTGTGCGAACAGTTGGGATGCTGTCTAAGAAGCGTAAATATGAAGAGGAGAATCGAGCTTTTAATACCGACTCGGAGGAAGAATTCGTTTTTGTAGAAAGAAACGGTAAGCCTTTGTGTCTTTTTTGTCAAATAACTTTGTCACAGTTCAAGGCCAGTAATCTAAAACACCATCGTGACACTAACCACAGCGGTTTCAACAAAGATTTTTCCTGTTGGCTCTCGGTTAAGAAAAACCAAACTGAAATCACTAAAAGGAAAAACTTCATGGTCTGAGTAGGGTTATGTCAATTTTTACCAAGGAAGTAGATTTGACAACCTAAGCTGGCTTCATCTTGGCTTTCAATCTTGCAAAAGCAAAAAAGCCTTGCATGGAGGGGGAGTTTATTAAGAAGAATATGGCATAAGTTATTTCTGTTTTAGAACCCGAAAATAAGAAACTGCAGAAACTGAACAACGAAATGCCCGCTGCTAGACACACAATAGAGAGGCGAGTTTCTGTTATTATTGCGGATATTTTAAATAATTTACAAAATATCTAAGCGAGTGCTCAGCAGTAAGTCTGGCTCCGGACGAGTCTACTGATATCAAAGATAAACCACAACTAGCTATATTTGTGAGGTATGTGTCAAAGGACTTGCAGGTGGTGGAAGAACTTTTAGACCTGGTTACTTTGAAGGATACTACTCATGGTTGTGACATTAAAGAAGCCCTGGATGGTGTTTTACGGAAAACTCAGTGCCTATCGATAATATTGTCAGCATTGCTACCGATGGTGCACCATCTATGACTGGCACAAAACAAGGGCTTATTGGGCTGTTGAATGCTGACACATCATTTCCTGATTTCCTACCTGTACATTGTATTATTCACAGAGAACATTTAGCAGCAACATATTTTCAGTACCCGCATTTTATGCAGGTAGTTCTAAGAATTGTGAATTGTCACACCGACAGTTCAAATTTTTATAGAAGATATGAATAATGATGAGCTTCCTGATGATGTATCTTGGTACTGCTTAGTAAGATGGCTATCAGTAAGCAATGTTCTTGACAGATTTTTTGAATTACTTGATCCAATCAAACAGTATATGGAAGGAAAATCATTCCCTGAACTTAATGACCCCCAGTGGTTGTTAGATTTGGCTTCTTTACAGATATGGTCCAGCATTTAAAAACGTTAAACATATCTTTACAAGGAAGACAGTGCTTTGAGCGGGAGTGTGTGTCAGTGAGCCAGTGTCGTGAGGTGAAGCCAGTCGCGTTCACGTGTAGGTAGTATCGACACTCGCTACTGCCTATACTATAATCCACATGTGAGATTAATGAGATTGGACAATCTATCCTTGCATTAAATCTATCAAAACATCTAACCATAGGGCAATGGGTGTGCTCCATTGTTTGGACTGAACTCACTAGTGTGAATGGTATTCACTCTCACTTTCTCTAGTCTACTTAACCTCTTCAAATTATCCGAAGATCTGCAAGTGATGTACTGTAGTGACAAGTTTCATATTCGAGTTATAGCTTTTAACTATGTAAATGACACTTAATCTCTCTCCAACTTCTAGTGGCTTTCCTATATATAACGGGAAAATATTGGGGATCGAACTATGATATAGAATTTGCGAGGTTACATATGGACTGTGGCCTCGCCTCACACAGTCCCTTCTAATGAGTACATACAGATACACGCAATGTATACTGCGTGCTAAAATCCCTAGGCTCATGCTAAATATCCTTACGCATCTGTTACCAGAAGGGGCCAAACGATTCTCAACTTCGTCGCCATAAGACCTATCTGTGTCGGTGCGACGTAAAGCCACTAGCAAAAAAAAAAAAAAAAAAAGATTCTCAACTTCTCAGCCCAACTTAGATGTATAGTTTCAATCTATTTGTATGTACTTTAATTATCTCCCCCCTTTTATCAATTCTCAAGACAGATCACGCATTCAACTGTTTCTACCACATAAGGACCTCTATACGCCTGAGAAAATTTGTAACTACGTCCTCGCCGTAATATCTCATCCCTAAGCAGTATATGATCACATACTTAAAAGGTTACTTCATGCTGCGTTTTGTCATACCGCTGTTTCTCTTTCTCTTTATTTTGGATTAAGGTTTTCCGGCCTATCTCACAAATTTCTTGTAACCTACAGGTTAAGTCTTCTACTACATTTTGGTACTCGTAGGTTACCTCGGGTCTTTTCTGCAATATTCACTGTATGTTCGTCTTCCGCCCGAATATTAACTCATACGGAGTGAAACCTGTGTTAGTGTGCGTGATTTATTATACACAGAAATGGCGGTGGGTAAATATTTGTCCCAATCATGCTGATCTTTACATATGTAATGTCTCAAATACTTAGTGAGCATTCTATGCACTCGTTCTATGCTTCCATATGATTGTCGCCTGAAGGATGTGTGAACTTTTTCAATCCTCAAAATTTTACACAATCTTTTAAAAGTTTGACTCATAAAGTTACTACCCATATCAGTCAAAATAACACTCGGAATTCCAAATACGCTGATCACGTTCATTACTAAAGTCCATGCTACGGTATCTGCTTCTTGATTAACCATTGGACTTGCTATTACATATTTAGACAACTGATCATGACAGGTAAGTATATATCTGTGTTTTCTTTCGGTTACAGGAAGATGTCCCATCACGATTAACGCCACCTTCTCGAATACTGTACTCGATGTATCAGTAATTACCATTGGCGCTCTAGTTTCTGGACCTACAATTTTATTCTTTTAACATGAAGAACATGAGCATACAAAAGCTTCTACATCCGTCATGTTCGGCCACTGGTAAACATCTTTGATTCGCGCTAGAGTTCTGGTAATACCCTGATAACAACCAACAAGAGAATTATGCACATCTTGCAAGATAGCTAACTTCTCTTCTTTAGATAGCTCCTTCGTTACAACATTAGGCGAGCTCCTTTCCCCATCAAACTCAACTTCCTCTGCTTCCGCGTTCTCGGAACTAAGAGCCCTGAGCTAAATCCTCAATTCCTGACCTCTCTGCTCTCGCGTCCTCGAGATCATTTCGTCTATCAATCTTTCCTTGCTCGCCTATCTCTTGGTGGGAATCTTGCCCTTCAGATCCTATCATTCCTACTGCCTTCTCAGTTGTGGTGGGGAGCCTGCTCAACGCATCTGCATACTTATTCGTTTTCCCTGTCTTGTATAGTATGGTGAAATCATACCCAGGTAGTTTGATTCTAAATTTCATTAACCTAGAAACGGGGTTCTGTACATTGAATACCCATTTTAAAGGTTTATGGTCTGTGGCCAAGGTGAAGTGCCATCCAAACAGGTACGGTCTAAAATACCTCGCGCTCCAGACAATAGCAAGTAATTCCTTCTCGGTAACTGAATAATTTATTTCTGTCTTGTTTAAATTTCTACTAGCATATGCTATTGACAAGTCCTTGCCTAATTCGCCCTGTGAGGGAACTGCTCCTAATGCTTCGCCAGTGGAATCGGTCGTTAAGATAAATGGTCTCTCAAAATCAGGATACTCTAAGATGGGTTTCCCTGTCAACTTCTGTTTCTATGTACTGAAAGCTGTCTCCTGTTTATCTCTCCACACATAAGGAACATTATTCTTTAGAAGTTCATACAGAGGGTTTGCTATCTTGCTATATTCCGGGATGAACCTACAATAATACTCAAACCTAAAAAACTTTACATTGTTAAGTAGTTGTAGGTCTGGGAAATGTTCTCACTGCCTCAACCTTTCGTTCGTCTTGTACAACGTTAGCAGTGACAATGTGACCTCTCAACGTCACAGAGAGTATCGGTTAACTAAAATTGAAAGTATATTAGACAGGTTGGGATACGGAAGTTATTGGGAGAGGTTGAAGAGATCGACGAATAAACTAATTATTAGACGACTCGGAGATATTCAGACATTGGTTGGTATCCCAGTGTAGAAGCAAGGCGACCCTCTCAGAGTTTAATAGGATAAGGCAGGATATGTACATAAATATTGTAAAGGTAAATAGAAGAGAAATTCGGGGTTTGATTTGGTGGATGATGGAAATTTATAAAAACAAGGGATGGATTAGGGGGAATGATGCAACAAGGTGCCTTCTCTGTGGTGTAAACAGAGAAGAATTTCACATGTTGAAATCGTGTAAAGAAACCATAGCGGTGAGAAGGAAATTTTTCAATAGCAAGGATCAATATTATGATAAGTGAGGATGAGAATGGCTATAGGATTATTAGGATGATAAGCAAAGAATGGTATAAGCCTGGTAATCTCAGTAAACGGTTAATTGTAATTTAAAATCCATGTAGAAAAGTGTTGAAAGAGCCTACAATGAGCGTAGGACAGATTGCGGATGGATAATTGTATTACGAACCGGTTAGTTAAAAATTTGCCCATTGTGGTATGTAGTAAAAGGAATATTAGTATAATTAGCACTGTAAAGTCGATATTTTAGTAAGCCATAACGTAATTAACTGTTAAATAGTTTGTAACGAGACATGGCCCAATGGATAGAATGTTTCTTCCTCAGCTGCTGGCGATCCGTAGCTGTAGGTTGATAACATTCATTCATTCATTCATTCATTCATTACTCATTCCCCATTTATTATTAATTCAATCCTTTATTTAATTCAAAATAAGGGCTCTCTCCCCAGTTACTCGTTATCCGTACTGGGAGTGATGAGTCTTCTCCTCTATCATGCATGCATGAATATTCATGTACCCAGTCGATTGGAGCCCTGCAAACGGAGCAGACGTGTGTGCGGGGTGCTGGGTGTTGTGGCGTAAGCGAAATGGGAATAAGCATAGAACTCTACCGAGCGGTCATCGGCTGATGGAACAATCGAATAAAATATCAGGTATCCGTTTTAAAATGTGATATAAAATACTCTGAAATCGTGCTGGCAGCGTTAGTGATTGCTGCGTTATTAGTAATTGGAGGAGTGGAAAGCAACCCTGGGCCACTGAATTGGGAAGATATAGCAAAGATCAAGGAGGTGATAAAAGTAGGCAGCCAAACAGACACAACGAGGGAGCTCATTATGGCACAGAATAAAGATATTCAGGATATGAAAGATAACCTTCGGGGTGATATGGCAGGTATAAAAGAATCTCTGGATAAATACCAGGAAGAAATGGAAATTGCTAAGGAACACCGATTGGTGTTGGAGCAGGGCACACGGGAGCTGGAGATGCAGGTCCGGAGATCAGTGTTTGCCCAACGTAGCAGATGCCTTGTCATACCTGGGATCAAGGAGAATAGAAGCAAGGACAAACTGGCGTTACTAGATGCAGTGTTGGAAGTGTTCACACAAGGAGTGAAAGTAAATTGCACGGAATCCGATGTGGACGACGTGCAGAAAATAGGAAGGACCCAAGGGAACAGGCCGATTAAAGTACAGTTGGTATCTGGAATGAAAACCTACCAAATTCTTCGGAATGCCAGGAATTTTAAAGGGACTGAAGTCTGGATCCAGAGAGACCTGGGAATTGGAGAAAGGAAGGAGATGAGAATTCTACGATATCACATGGGGAGAGCAAGAAGAGAGGGCCTTACAGCGTTTATTAGAGGCAAGAGACTATTCATCACAGGCGATGGTTGGAGAAAGAATTACACGCCATCCCAGCTGGAAGCCTTGACGCGAGAAGGAAGTGCGGTACCAGCGCAACACGGAAGAAGGAATGATGACGTGCTGGAAACAGGAGCAGAGCTCGTGTCGTCAAGGTTGCTGACACCTACTGAGAGTGAGGGCGTTGCCACTAGTACGGAGAGACGACCTGTAAGTAAATAGCTCGTGTACTACTCCGGTAGCTGAAAATAGCAGAGGAGCATAAGAAAAAGAAGCATGGACAGAGCTTGATAGACTTATGGGCTAAGAAGGGGGTGTTTTCAGATGGAAAAGGTAATAAACGAGAAGGAAATAAGCTAGGGGAAATTTATAGTTCTCATGGAAGTATAGTACAAATTGATAAAACAATAAACATACATAGCAAAACAGGAAGTGTCTCTGATAACAGGAAAGCGAAATAGCTAGCATTGATAATTGGTTTTGTTAGTATAGAAGGCTTATTAAGTAAACTGGGGGATAATGAAGTGTCTGAGCTTACGGAAAATTTTGAGATATTTACTTTTTTAGAAACGTGGATGCCCGAAGGAAAGATTTTAACATGGAAGGGTTACGAGAAGTGTAATACAAAGAAAACGAGGGACTCGAGGGAGAATTCCGGAAGGAATATCACTTCTGATAAAGGAAGAGTTTAGTAGTCAGATAGAAGAATTGCCTAACGATATGCAAACTTAAAATGGAAGGGATTAAACAGAGAAATATATGCATAGGCTTTATATACAACCATCCGATGGGGTCACCATATACGAATGTGAACTTTTTTAGGATTTAATAGAGGAGATTAACTTAATGAGAGGTAACTATGAAGAAGCAGGAATCATTATGTTGGGAGATTCGAACGCACGAATTGGAGAGTCAATTCCAGCATATAGTAAAGAAGGAATAGAGCTAATGATAGGTAGCAGAAAGAGTCGGGATAAAGAACGTAATGTATATGGGGTTAAACTACTAGAACTATGTTCCGCAGAGAATTTATATATTATAAATGGATGGTGGCGGGGAGATGAAACGGGAAAGCTAACATATATCACAGCGCAGGGAGGTAGTGTAATTGATTTGGTTGTGTGTACGGGAGATATTTTGGAGATGGTAAAGGAAATAGAGATCTTAGAATGGGCCGAAACACATCATTCCCCTGTATCTGTTAACCTAGAAGTGTATGAGAAAGAACAGGAGGAACTAACACTGTAAAAGAAAAAAGGTAATAATAGGATAATTAATAAATATAAGTGGTGCGAGAATACCCCAAAAAATTAGTCATTTTTAAAGGGAGAAGAACTCCAGATAATTAAGAGTGGAACAGAGGTAGCGTTATTGAGTAGTAAGGTGGACCTAGCGGTAGAACTGGTAGAGAAACCCTTTAAAACTGTAGCTCACGTGAAAAGAAAGCAGAATAATAATAAAGATAAAAGGAAAGGATGGTATAATGATGTGTGTAAAACGAAGAAATTGGAGGTGATTAGAGCCCTAAAGGCATATAGAAAAGAGGGGGAGCCTGAGGTTCGAGCACACTATTGTAAACTCAGAAAGGAATATAAAGTGTTGTTAGTAGAACAAAAGAGGACACGGCAACAGGAGGAGGCAAAATTAATAAACATAGACTGTAAGAATAATCAAAGTGATGAGATATGGAATAGAATTAACAAAATAAGTAGAAGTGAGAGAGGATATTCCAATGTTAAAATTGCTAATGGAGTCTGGATTGATTATTCTAATAAATTGCTAGGAGGACAGGATACTTGGATAAATAATAGAACATGTATGGATATCTCGAGGGGTTTAAAGATTTGTATCCCCTGCTTAGATGAAGAAATATCAGAATGTGAGGTTTTAGAAATGATTAGAAAGGTGAAATGTAGGAAAGCGGGGGGGCTTCAGTGGTATGACTAATGAATTTTGGAAAGAAGCACTAAAAAGTCAACAAATGCTGGAAATACTAGTAAAACTGTCAATAGGATATTTGATTCTTTGGAGTTTCCTGAGGCATGGCAGACAGGTATAATATGTCCAATCTACAAGAAGCGTGGGGAGAGAATTAATCCAAGAAACTATAGAGGTATAACACTATTGGACTCCCTAAGTAAATTATAAACAGGAATTCTGGCAAATAGACTGATGAAATGGGCGGAAGTATTGTCCATCCTCTCGAGATATCAAAGTGGTTTCAGGAAACGCAGAAGAACAATAGATAACATCATGATTGTAAAAACAATAATAGATAAGTATATAAAACCGAAAGCAGGAAGACTATATATAACGGCTAAGTATTTTGAAAAGGCTTTTGACACAGTCAGCAGGGGCGCATTGGTCGCGAAATTACGCCTATCAGGGGTATCTAGTAAGATGGTACAAGCAATGGGGGCGGTTTATCGAAGGGTGCAATGCAGTATTAGGGTAGGTGATGGGGTAGCATGTGGTCAAATAGAACCTCTATTGGGTTTGAAACAAGGATGTAAGCTATCTCCTTTTTTATTTTTGTTATTTATGAACAATATATTAAATGGACACGGAGGTGATAAGTGGATGAGTCCAGTTTTAGTAAATCAAGAAATACCAGGCTAATTTTCGCGGACGATGTCCTGCTGATGACGTTAACGGCCGGAGGCATGCAAACGAGCATGAATGCTGTGATAGAGTTTGCTAAAAAGTGGTCATTAAAAATTAACATTTCCAAGACGAAAGTTCTGATCTGTAAGCGAGCGAAGAATGAACAATGGGCGATAGATGGATGTCAATTGGAGGTCACAAATAGATTAGAGTACCTGGGAATATATATAGCAAATAACGGGAAGTGGGTCCATCAAATGAAACAAGCAAAATGGAAGGATCTTGCAGCGTTATCGGTAATTAGAATTCTTGAAAATAAATTCCCAAATATAGATTATAAGATTCAGAGAAATGTCCTGCAAGCCGTAGTGAAAAATCGAATGTTATATGGAGCTGAGCTATGGGGTGTAGAGAAAGAGTGTGAGATGCTGAACCAGGTTATAAATAAGTTCTGTAAAATTGTAATGGGGTTACCAAATTGCACAGCAAATTGTGGAGTAAGATTAATATGTGAATAAAATATCCAAGTAGATATTCTTAAAACTCCGCCATGCCGGTTGCAAGCCCGGGGCCTCATCTCGCAAGTGATGAGGAAGGAGGAGCAGGAGGAGTATAAACCTCGTTAAAAAACCAGGGTCCATCTGGCTCCGGATGGTAGCACCCTGTTACAGGGCTCCTACCTAGGGTTACAGGTGAGGAGGACCAACGGCTTGAAGGGTGGATGAGGATATGTCCCAACAGCTGGAAAGGCGGAGGAGTCTCTCTTCCTGGTAGTGGAAGCAGCACAGTGCAGGACTAAGGTGTCTACTGGACTGTCGCTGAAAATTTACTGGCGTGGTCAAGAAGACTTGAATGGCAGTAAAACTGCGATGTGGAAGGCAACGGGAAACCACCACATTATTTTTCCTAGTATAGCAACCATGGATAGTACGAATTGTAACTTAGATACTACTGATCATGGTACTCGGACACCAAGATCCGGCAAGGGGTAACTGAGGTATCCCAGGTAGTCAGCAAGCGAAAACCTCAGAAGTTTGGAGAAGGGATTAAAATAGGGACATGGAATACAAGAACAATGCTAAAAACAGGAAGACTAGAAGAACTCAAACGAATTATGGATGAAAACAAAATAGATATCATGGGATTATGTGAAACTAGATAGCCTGGCAAAGGTGATTTCCACAGTGACCCATTCAGAATTGTGTACAGTGGAAATGAAAATGGTGGACAATATGGAGTAGCTGTAATATTAGGAAAGAAGTGGGCAAACAACGTGCTAAACACATATCATGTTGATGATAGAATAATGATGGTGAAAATAGCTGCCAAACCAACAGATATGGTAATAATACAGGTATACTTCCCTACTACTGGACATGACGACGATGAAGTTGAGGAAATGTATCATAAAATAGAAGATATAATTAAACTAAACAAAGACAAAGATAACATAATCATAATGGGAGACTTCAATGCTATGGTTGGCAGCAATATTACTAGAAAAGTTGCTGGCAGATTCGGTCTAGGACGAACAAATGACAGAGGAGAACGTATGATGCACTTCTGTGAAGAACAGGACATGATCATAATGGACACTGTATTTGACATGCCTAATAGAAGACGTTACACATGGAAGGATTTCGGAGATAATAACAGATACCAAATTGACTACATTCTAGTTAAGAGAAGGTATAGAAATCAGGTAACTTCATGCCATAGCTATCCTGGCTTAGACATCGACAGCGACGATGTCCCAGTATTAGCAAAATGTCGAATTAGGCTGAAGAAGTTTAGGAAACCAAGAAGCAAGAAATGGAATCTAGAAAAGTTAAATGATCCATTAACACAAGTAGCATTCGAAGAAAAGACAGATACGATCATGTACAACAACTGCAACGAAACAGATTGGGACGCTGTCAAAGCTTCACTTACAACGGCAGCAGATGAAGTGCTAGGAAAAAAGACGCTTGAACCCAGGAAGAACTGGATGACTGAAGAAATACTAAATCTCATTCAGGAAAGAAACAAAAAACACCGGAAAAATACCCCAGAAGGAATGATAAACTATAAGAAACTAAAAAACTTAGTTACACAGAAGTGCCGAGAGGCGAAAGAAAGATGGATGAATGACATTTGTAAAAGCATAGAACATGATTTGAAAATCGGAAATGTTGACAGAGCATACAATCAAGAAAAAGGAACACAATTCAAGGCTAAAATGAAATCCAGTGTAATAAAATTTACGGAAGGAAGTCTGTTAATAGAAGATGAGGAGGTAATGAAGAGATGGAAAGAGTATTTGGAGGATCTATATAATGGAGCAGAAATTGACAATGTAGATGAGTACATCATAAAACAAGACCAGGTTTCACAAGATGAACTAGGTCCTCCCATAGTGAGAAGTGAATTCGAAACAGCACTGCAACAGCTGAAAAAGAACAAGGCTCCTGGACCAGACAAACTGCCTGCTGAACTGTGGAAAAACTCTGCAAAAAAAGCTGAAGGATGAACTCTTCAAAATCATCCAGTACTGCTATGAAAACGGAGATATGCCAGAGGATTTTGTTGAAAGCAAAGCAGTACTTCTGCACAAAAAAGGAGATTCAACAGAATGCTCCAATTACAGAGTACTAAGTCTTGTTTCACATGCAGCAAAAATATTCACATGCATATTAAAAAACAGAATCAAAATGAAAATTGAGCAGAATCTAGTTGATAGTATAAGTAGTGTAATTAGTATAATCAGTAATAGGTAACCTTAATATTATTTATTGTATTGTGGTTAAGTGTAAGAGAGGGCCGTGTGCCCTAACTTCGCCACATGAAAGAAGCCATGATAAATAAATAAATAAATGATCAGTTTGGGTTCAGGAAAGGAGTAGGAACAAGAGAAGCTATTATAGCACTTAAAACCATCTTGGAGAGAAGACTGGAGCTTAACAGAAATACATATATAGCTTTTGTATACCTGGAAAAAGCTTTTGACAATGTTCATTGGAAAAGGCTGTTCGAAATTATGAAGGACATTCATTTGGACTGGAAAGACAAAAGCAATACTTAACCTCTACATCAATCAAAGAATAAACATCGAAAGTAATGATAAAGTATGCAAGGTGAGAATCAGGAAAGGAGTAAGACAGGGGTGTTCCTTATCACCATTTCTATTTAATCTGTACATTGAAGAGGCCATGAAAATTTTTAAATCCAAAACACCTGGCATTAAAATAAATGGAACAACTGTACATTGTATTAGATTTGCCTACGATATTGCACTTCTGGCTGACAATGAGAAGAACATGCAGATCATGCTCAACAAATTAACATCCATCTTAAAAGATTTCCAACTTAACATTAATGTAAATAAAACTAACGTTATGGTTGTAAGCAAATCTAAAATGAAGCCAGAGGCACAGCTCAAAATTGGAAATATTTTAATAAAACAGGTGCACAAGTTGTGCTACTTAGGATCAGTTATTACCGATGACAACAGATGCACTGTGGAAATAAAAAGAAGGATTTCCCTGTGTAAGAAACCCTTTGAGGAGAAGAAGCAGCTCTTAACTAATAAATCCTTAAATACTGAACAAAAGAAATTATTTATCAAAACGTCCATTTGGAGTGTGCTGTTATACGACTGTGAAGGATGGACTCTCTTGAAGGAGGACGTGAAACGACTAGAGGCAGTGGAAATGTGGCTATGGAGGAAGATGACAAGAACTAGCAGGATTGAGAAGAAAACTAATGAAGCAGTGCTTAGAGAAATAAACACCCAGAGACATTTAATAACAACGATAAAAAGGAGAATAGCATCAGTTTTCGGTCACATTCTCCGGCATAATAACTTCATAAAGAACTTGTTCGAAGGCAAGGTGATGGGAAAGAAAGGCAGAGGGAAACCACGGAAGAAGATCATTGAAGAGGTCGTTGAGATGATGGGATGCCAAGGTTATGGAGAGATGAAAAGGATCGCAGAGAGAAGAGATCAATGGTTGCAGCGACAAGGCGAAGCCTTTAGATGATGATGATGATGATGATGATATTATACTTAAGAGAATTTTGAAATATCTGTTGAGACTTAAAGGAAGAGAGGGTGGCGAGCGTCTGCAGATCGCGTATCAACATCAGAGAGAAAATATCCAGGGAGAGTATTGGTTAACAAAAATCAGATGTATATTAGACAGGTTGGGATACGGAAGTTATTTGGAGAGGTTGGAAAGATCTACGAATAAACTAAACATTAGACGACTGAGAGATATTCAAAGACAGTGGTTGGTATCCGAGTATAGAAGCAAGGCGACCCTCTCAGAGTTTAATAGGATAAGGCAGGATATGTACATAAATATTGTAAGGGTAAATAGAAGAGAAATCCGGGGTTTGATATGGTGGATGATGGGAATTTACAAGAACAAGGGATGGATTAGGGTGAAGGATGTAACAAGGTGCCTTCTCTGTGGTGAAAACAGAGAAGAATTTCACATGTTGAAATCATGTAAAGAAACCATAGCGGTGAGAAGAAATTTTTGAATAGCAAGGAACAATATATGATAAATGAGGGTGAGAATGGCTATAGGATTATTAAGATGGTAAGCAAAGAATGGTATAAGCCTGGTAATCTCAGTAAGCTGTTAATTGTAATTAGAAATTCATGCAGAAGAGTGTTGAAGGAGCCTACAATGAGGGTAGGACAGATTACGGATGAGTGATTGTGTTACGAACCGGTTAGTTAAGAATTTGCCAATAGTGATATATAGTAAAAGGAATATTAGTATAAGTAGCACTGTAAAGTCGATATGTTAGTAAGCCATAACGTAATTAACTGTTAAACTGTTTGTAATGAGACACGGCCCAATGGATATAATGTTTCTTCCTCAGCTGCTGGCGATCCGTAGTTGTAGGTTGATAACATTCATTCACTACTCATTCCCCATTTATTATTCATTCAATCATTTATTTAATTCAAAATAAGGGCTCTCTCCCAAGTTACTGGTTATCCGTACTGGGAGTGATGAGTCTTCTCCCCTGTCATGTATGCATGAATATTCATATACCCATTCATAAATCCATCCATATATGTTTCCTCAATATAGTTAGGGAATCATTACTTCATTCATTCATTTATTCATCCATTCATGTAGATAAAATCGTAGGCGTGGCCCTTGCATGTGGAATGGTGATCCTCCTCTGCAAGGAGGCACTAATTTAGGCAGGTAATCATAGTTAATTAATTTATGAATTCATTCATTAATTCGTACACTTATGTAAGGATATAACCGAAGTAGGACGGAATAGGACGAGCCTTTCCCAATCGAATATGTAGAGTGACTACAAATGCAACAGAGAAAGAAGATAGGGGGGGCACATGGGGAGCGGGATTTCCGCTTAAGTGTGCCTTGCAGAAATTAGGGAATGGTGAGAAATTAGTGTTTGACAGCTATTAGATCTTCCGTTTGGGCCTCAAGAGAAAGGGCCGGGCGTGTTATCCCTGGGCAGGTGGCTCCTTTTCTCACCAGGGGTGGATAACACGACCAGGTAGTAGTTATGAATAATCCCATCAATGCATTTATTCTGCGAATCGAATGCTCTCTCCTCAGTTGGTGGCTATCCGTGACTGGGAGAGAAGCGTTCATTCATTTATTCATGCATGCATGACAATTTTATTCAGTCATGGAATCATTCATTAAAAAACTCATTCAGGCATTTATATACACATGTGTATAGTGTCTGTGAAAATGGAGGAGAACTCTGTACAGACATATGACAAATAAATAAATAGTCAATATTCATGTACCCATTCATAAATCCATCCATACATGTTTCTTCAATCCAGTTAGGAATCATTCATTAATTAATCCTTTCATGTAGATAAAATCGTAGGCGAGGCCCTTGCATGTGGTATGGTGATCCGCCCGAGCAAGGAGGCACTAATTTAGGCAGGAAAGCATAATTCATCCATTCATGTAGAGAAAACCGTAGGCGTGGCCCTTGCATGTGGTATGGTGATCCGCCCGTGCAAGGAGGCACTAATTTAGAGAGGGAATCATAATTAATTTATTCATTAATTCATACACTTATGTAAGGATATAACCGAAGTGGGACAGGATAGGACGGGCCTATCCCAATCGAATGGACGGAGTGACTACAAATGCAGCAGAGAAGGAAGAAAGGGAGGAGGGCACATGGGGAGCTGGATTTCCGCTTACGTGTGCCTTGCAGAAATTAGGGAATGGTGAGATATTAGTGTTTGACAGCCATTAGATCAGGTGGGGGTCTTCCGTTTGGGCCTCAAGTGAAAGGGCCGGGCGTGTTATCGCTGGGAAGGTGGCTCTTTTTCTCACCAGGGGTGGATAACACGACCGGGCAGTAGTTATGCATAAACCCATCCATGCATTTATTCTGCGAATCGAATGCTCTCTCCTCACTTGGTGGCTGTCCGTGACTGAGAGAGAAGTGTTCATTCATTTATTCATGCATGCATGACAATTTTATTCAGTCATGGAAGCATTCATTATCAACTCATTCAGGCATTTATATACCCATGTGTATAGTGTCTGTGAATATGGAGGAGAATTCTGTACAGACTTATGACAAATAAACAAATATTAGTATATTAGTTAATCGAAGGCTGATTTTCCCTAATTCGAATTTCATGCTGCAATAAATCTGTGTACGTTAACTTATTACCCTTTAAATGAAATATGTCACAGTATGCAGCACCTACAGCATACAATTGCCCCTTGACCTTGGGTGCTAAATGATCTACTCTTAATTGTTCTATCACTCTGTTCTCGGGGTTTTTCACCTTTTTGCATTTGAATCACCTGATTTACTTCCTTCGCATTTACCCATTCAGAGGATTCGACGGGTTCGAATTCTTGAATACTAAACAACGGGCTCTCAAATTTAACTTCAGTCTCTCGTATTTAACGTACTAACTAAAGCCTTACGGTTACAAGCCCTCGTTATACAGCTCGATATGTACACACCTGGTAAAATTTCGTCTTTATCAATCACATCTTCTGCCTCTTTGTCTGTTCTTACTTCGACGATCGTCTCTGTCCTTGGTTTGAGACGGATCGTATGCACTCTAACACTATTCTTCGTCATGTAATACCGAGTTCCCTTTACAATGGCATGGCCTTCCTTAAAGTTTATTATGCAATTTTTTAGTATATTCCTGCCAATAATCCCATCACTATCACGGTGTACATCCTCACCAACTATGTAAAAATCAGCATTCGACTCTCCCACTGGATTCTTACTCTCCCTCTGAGTTTGATCTCTTCCGAATCTACATTCGTTAACTGTGAGAAAGTCTGCCTGACAACCTTTGACTCACGTGCCACAAACTGCCGTTTTATGAGAGATACCTCGCTTCCAGTATCGTACACAAATTGAGGTAATTTCTCCTGTCCTGGTACACCCATTTCTATTCTGCCCTCTACAGTGTTTGGAATCTTACTATGAGGTACCGTTATGCTACACACTTCTCGAACACTCGTGCCCAACGAGAATCTTCTTCCAAAAATCTCCACATACACATCACGATAATTTATAATACATTCCTGTAATAAGTCTCTCCCTATTACACCATCGACAGACAATCGAAACTCGTCTCCTATAACATAAAATTCGAGAGAGGAGTCTCATATTTTCAAAATAACACTCCCTTTAGTACGAAAAGTTCGGCCAGTCACACCGTGCAGTTCTATGTTTGGTTTACGGCAGTTTATTTCTTCCTTTCGCACAGCCCTCTCTCGTATGAGGCTCACATCCGACCCTGTATCCACAAGAAAATGATAGGGCCTGTTTCGTCCTTCAATACAGACCTCGATGGAACCAGTCCGGTTATGGTGTCTTCGTCCATCTGCGTCATCGTCTCACTTGACTTCTTCTCTGTGTCCATGATTCCGTAGCTGCATTGAGTGATGGGATGTTTAGCTCAAGTGGATGTGTAACTCCGTGATTCGAACACAACCACCTCAAACTCCGTCGTCGATCAGAATAGTCTATCTTCCAACAGTTCTGAGTACAAAGTTATGTTTACTGATATGATAGGCTCGCTATGGCACTCGGCCTTCCTGACGAACAGTTTGCTGTTCGTGTCGTTGCAGCTCTTAAATATTTGTACTAGCAGCTTGCTAACTATGCTGTACACAGTGACTCCTTCACTGCCTCGCGTAACTCTTTACAATCTCTAGGCCGTTTTGCCTGGCCACATTTAACTGGTTCTGCGGCTCACTGCTATGTACATAACCTACAAATTCTGTACTATTCTGACTCACAGCCACACACATGTTACTTGCTCAGTAGTTCGACAGTTTCTCCCTTTGTGACGCACAGCCTTCCACATGTTGTTAACGCGGTAGTCGGACAGATTCTTCTCGATTTGTCGAAGTATCATTCCCTATATTTCCTGTTCGAAAACTCTCGAAGCATTTCCCCTCTACTTCTCCAGAAGTACGACGTTTTAAGTCTTATTGGTTCACGAGTTCCTCCCACTAGCTCATGGGGAGTGTCATGGAATTCACTCAAACAATTCGTTTCTTACTGCGTCAACAATCTATGCTATATTTGCTTCTATTCGCTTCTAGAAATACTTACAGAACTTTTTTTTGCGTTTTCTGTTTTACCCTGACGTCGTGTAGCTGACTATTGTACAACATTACACATACTGACTCGAGTTGCACCACCTTGCTTCAAGTAGAACTTGTATGAAGTCTTATGCTTTGAATATTTATAACTCCCTTCTACTTAATGAAATCATCACTCAACATTTCAAACACTATAACTCCTTGCCACTGTTACATGATCATAAAAACTCTAGATCAGTACTCAATATCTTTGGTCTCGGAAGTCGCGGATTCGAGACTCGCTCGAGTCCGTTCGCTCGGTACGGAGACGTGAAAGGGGGAGCGTCGCGACACGCGGTCGTGACATCTAACCAGTTTTGGCTGTAATTAATTTTTATTAATAAACATGAATCGATGATAAGTATTGGGGCGAAGACTTATAGGACTCTGGCAAATTTGGGATTAAAAGCGGAATATTTGTTTACAAAACGAGTCCGTTTTTGAATTCTTTGCTATAAAGTATACAAAATGTTCTTAAGAATGTTTATTTCAGGCACTTAATTATATCTGAAAGTCCAGGTCCCAGGATGTATTGCCAGCATTGTGTTGTAGGGCCCGGGGTTGTTTCAAGAACGGGTCGAGAATATTAACCACGTTTGGTAGACTGGGTAATCATCCTATTGCACTTCTTCATCTACACACAGAACATCACACTATTAACCACTACAGAAACACGCAATAGTGAATACATCTCCCCGCATAAGTTTGGCATCAGGAAGCAGTGGCAGCTGGTGCATAAAATCAGTTGTGTGCTGTAACGTAATCCATTTCCACCCCCCCCCCCCCCCGCTCAAACTAAAAATATTTAGAAACATGTAGAAAAACTCTCTGTGACGATAAATGAAGTCCATACGTCGCTCCTTCTTGCTACAGAACTTGTCGATTACCCTGGCGTTGAACCCCTCCTTGCTGGAGACCAGCTTCTTCTCAATGGAAAGCATTGCGAGGGCACTTAGTCTTTCTTGTAACATGGTGTTCCGCAGGAAGGTCTTGATCCTTTTCAGTGATGAGAAACATCTCTCAGGTTCTGAAGTAGCCATGGGTATTGTTACTAATATCTTCAGAAGTATAGTTATTTGGCAGAATGTACCTTGCAGATTACTAGAAATTACGAACTGCAGAAGTGGAACAGCCCAAACAATATTCTTAAAATCTGACCTACAATACAGAACCGACAGCTCTGTTCTGAGCCTTTTCTTTTCCACCATGCTATAGGCCTGGACAGTCACATCAAGTTCTTTATCCGGAAACGTTTTAGAAAACCGTTCAAAGTTGGTGGACACCAACAATTTTGCTGCTTCCAGGTGATCCAAGGTTTGGAAGCGATCACGGGCCCCACGTGTTATTCTCTCGCACACTTCCTTGGCATCAGTACGCCGACATGATAGTTTTCTGCGCTTGTTTTCTGAAGCACACGTTCCTTCAGAAGTACTGGCAATGTTTTCTACCGATTCTCTTATTTTGTTTATCACTTGAATGAAGTGTGACACAACATATTTTATTTTTTACAGCATCAGCTGTTCTTGACTGCAACTGGTTGTACATAATGTCCACATGTGGCATCAACATATGAAAAAACGATAGCCAAATGATGAACTCCTCGTCTTCTAAGCTGGGACGAAGCCCGTTTGATTCAAGGCATTTTCATAGGATGGGGTTTTCTCCAACATCAATAAACACTCTTTTATGGAATCACTTTGTTCGTGCACCACATTTACGGTGCGCGAACTGAAATTCCATTTAGTCGCTGGTCCTGTTGGAATTCTTCGAGCTGCCACTGCTTCTAAAGCAGACATCCATTGCGGCAACCTTTTAAAGAAAACAGGACCGGGCGAGTTGGCCGTGCGCGTAGAGGCGCTCGGCTGTGAGCTTGCATCCGGGAGATAGTAGGTTCGAATCCCACTATCGGCAGCCCTGAAAATGGTTTTCCGTGGTTTCCCATTTTTCACACCAGGCAAATGCTGGGGCTGTACCTTAATTAAGGCCACGGCCGCTTCCTTCCAACTCCTAGGCCTTTCCTATCCCATCGTCGCCATAAGACCTATCTGTGTCGGTGCGACGTAAAGCCCCTAGAAAAAAAATAAAGAAAACAGGGAACGTTGAAAGGTGAGCGAAGAACACACTAGCCGACTGAATCTGCGAAGCAGCATGTTCCATTGTCAGATTCAGCTGGTGTGCATAGCAGTGGATGTAATGTGCATTGTGATAGTAGGCTTTTATCTTTGCTTGCACTCCACCTTTACCACCACTCATTACTGATGCCCCGTCGTATGTCTGCGCAATAACTTTGTGCGGTGTACTTTTAAACATGTTGTTCATTTCACTTAAAATGCATGATTCAAGAGCATCCGCATCCTGACCTGGTTTAAAGAAGCCCCAAAATCGTTCGTATGGAATACATCTTTTTCATACCGAAATACCAACACTAACTGCGTCTGCTCTGAAATATCGGTAGTTTCATCGGCCATTACACTTACAAAATCTGCTTGCTGTATTTCTTCTGATATCACGTCTCTGCAGGTCTCAAGCATGCAGTCCAACAGCTCGTTCTGGATGGTTTTTGAGGTCCCTTTGAAGACTCCATTAGATTCAACGTGCTCCTTTACTGCACTATCTATGCTAGAAATTAAATCTACTAGGCCCAAGAAAACACCAGGATTGTCGGAACTACCACTTTCGTCGTGTCCCCTTAAAGCTAATTCAAACGCACCGCAAAACTTAATCCAGTCTACAATTCTTGATAGCACATACCTGTTCGTTTCCACTTGTTGATTGTGCTTTTCTTTTTCTTCGTGATAAGCACGGGTTAAAAATGTTGCAAAATTAACCCTTCCTAAAGCACTTAAGTTTAAAGAATTATTAATGTGTTTCTAACTGTCATTATGCTTCTTAATTAAAGCGTTTAGATGTCCAAGATATTTAACACCAACTGTTCCCCAAGAATCACTATTGCCAAAACACAAACACGGAAAACAGAAAAGGGCATTTCTAATCTCGCATCCGCACACCCAATCGTTTTATACATTTTTCTATTAAATTTTCTAGTGTATGGAGTTTTATTAGATATGCCTTTCTGAGCAATATCTAAATCTGGGGTAGGTCTACCTAACTTCTTTACCTTAATTTTTTTCTTCCAGAGTTCTTGTTGAAAATCCTCTTTTAAAAAGGCTCTCCACTCAGTTTTCCATTTTGAACTAACACTCAAATTATCTCAACACATACACGCTCCTCATACAGAACTAATTAAGCACACAATAACACCTGCAATGACAAAACATTCACTTTGTGTGAGCGCGCAAAATCAGAACTTCTCAATGTTACCAAAAGCATTGAAATAAAACCAACAACGCAGTAATGCAAAATACATGTTATGTTGCCATAGTGACATTTATGAACTAGGCAATTTGTAATTAAAGAAAATAAAAACATCGTGTCCTTATTTTGACAACATAAAAAGTACAATTTTTATCGTTCATCGATTTACAAATGTAGCTACGGAATAGGCAAGTTGGGAGTATTAAAAGATCTGGCGGGAACAGCTGGTGCCTTCCTCTACAGTATTTTATTTTCCCGTTTGTTCTGAGCGATTCCCTCTTAATACTACCACTGGATCCAGAGGGTGCCACCTGCCACGCTCTCATTTCGGTCGAAATGCCAGTGTGATCACTGATCAGTGCTGCCTCTCTGTGGTAGAACGTAGAATCGCTAGCAAGTGATGCCTTGGCTGTTCTTTCCACAGCATATCGGAAGAGTTCCTGCTTTCTGTCAAAAATCTTAACGAATTCTCGCTGAGCTGTATACGCACAGCCTCCGGAGTGGGACGCATTATAACTTCCCTGATTGTGAGGGGAGTTGAAGGATTTCCTGTTGTTTGAATAACGTCTTTTTCAATGCACTGTATTTGATTGTACTAGATAACCTTATTAAAGTAATTTATTTTGAAATGTACAGTGTGCTGCAGCCCCTCAGCACATACGGTACGGCCGCCCCTGTCAGGAAGGGTATCCGGCATCTGTTAAACAGGGATCCCAGATGACTGAGAAAAAGGCCATGAAAGTAGAAGCATCTCTAAGATGGTTCACATGGACTGATAAAAAAATGTGTGAAAAACTGAAGACAAATTATATTAAGTTCCTATGCTTATAACCATGCAAATACAGTTCATTTGTATGTCAACACATAACATTAAGACAATACCCCTTTGTATACTCTGTTTTCGAAGTCCTCAATTTATATGATGCCAATATAAGGCCCAAGCAAAACATTTTAGACAAGAATAACTAGGTCTGGGGTGTAAATAATTCAATGATACTGTAAAATCTAGTTTTAAAGTTAGAAAAAAGCAAATCTCACCAAAATTTAAATTTTCAAACATTTTTGTATTAAGTTTTTAAACCATATTCATACAAAAACATTTAAAGACTGCACAGTTTTATACACTGACTGACATAGCAAATGCAACACCAAGAAGGAGTGGTTCGAAAGGGATGAAAGTTGGGGAAAAACACAGACGGCACGGACGAATAATTGATGTTTATTTCAAACCGATATGCAGGTTACACAATGCGCACGGCATCGACTCAGTGGGATGTAGGACCACCGCGAGCGGCGATGCACGCAGAAACATGTCGAGGTACAGAGTCAATAAGAGTGCGGATGGTGTCCTGAGGGATGGTTCTCCATTCTCTGTCAACCATTTGCCACAGTTGGTCGTCCGTACGAGGCTGGGGCAGAGTTTGCAAACGGCGTCCAATGAGATCCCACACGTGTTCGATTGATGAGAGATCCGGAGAGTACGCTGGCCACGGAAGCATCTGTACACCTCGTAGAGCCTGTTGGGAGATGCGAGCAGTGTGTGGGCGGGCATTATCCTGCTGAAACAGAGCATTGGGCAGCCCCTGAAGGTACGGGAGTGCCACCGGCCGCAGCACATGCTGCACGTAGCGGTGGGCATTTAACGTGCCTCGAATACGCACTAGAGGTGACGTGGAATCATACGCAATAGTGCCCCAAACCATGATGCCGCGTTGTCTAGCGGTAGGGCGCTCCACATTTACTGCCGGATTTGACCTTTCTCCACGCCGACGCCACACTCGTCTGCGGTGACTATCACTGACAGAACAGAAGCGTGACTCATCGGAGAACACGACGTTCCGCCATTCCCTCATCCAACTCGCTCTAGCCCGGCACCATGCCAGGCGTGCACGTCTATGCTGTGGAGTCAATGGTAGTCTTCTGAGCGGACGCCGGGAGTGCAGGCCTCCTTCAACCAATCGACGGGAAATTGTTCTGGTCGATATTGGAACAGCCAGGGTGTCTTGCACATGCTGAAGAATGGCGGTTGACGTGGCGTGCGGGGTTGCCACCGCTTGGCGGCGGATGCGCCGATCCTCGCGTGCTGACGTCACTCGGGCTGCGCCTGGACCCCTCGCACGTGCCACATGTCCCTGCGCCAACCATTTTCGCCACAGGCGCTGCACCGTGGACACATCCCTATGGGTATCGGCTGCGATTTGACGAAGCGACCAACCTGCCCTTCTCAGCCCGATCACCATACCCCTCGTAAAGTCGTCTGTCTGCTGGAAATGCCTACGTTGACGGCGGCCTGGCATTCTTAGCTATACACGTGTCCTGTGGCACACGACAACACGTTCTACAATGACTGTCGGCTGAGAAATCACGGTACGAAGTGGGCCATTCGCCAGCGCCGTGTCCCATTTATCGTTCGCTACGTGCGCAGCACAGCGGCGCATTTCACATCATGAGCATACCTCAGTGACGTCAGTCTACCCTGCAATTGGCATAAAGTTCTGACCACTCCTTCTTGGTGTTGCATTTGCTCTGTCAGTCAGTGTACATTAAATTCAATTGATTTATTTTCCAAATTCTTCATTTCAAATAGTTTTGATTTAATGTCTTGAATTTTCAAACCTGGTGTGTACTGGTTTAATTTTTCTAATTCATTTCATGGGCGGTCGTGGAACCCCCCTACCACCCTCCCTCGGTTCGGCCTCGAGGAGCATTCGTGCCCTGCTGATGAAACTGGGAGGCTGAGGAGAAATGTGTAGATGATCTGGGATTTGAAAATGGCGGTATATAAAGATATGAAGTTTGTTCTTATCCCCTTTTTTCTCATGCTGACCTCTCCGCGTGTTTATTCTGTTGTGATCTTTCTCTCTATGACTTAATTTCATATTATGCTGCATTTAATCAAGAGGCTTTATAATGTAAACCCCAATAGAAATAATTTCAGAAATTGATCACAATAGCAAATATGAAAGGAACGGAAGAAAAAACAGAAATTCACAAAATAATTGCACCAAAGAAATGACAACAAAGTGATTATTTACACCTTAAAAATGCTTTGATATTTGCTGAACTTTCTTTTGAAAAATGAAGACTGATGCAAGATGTTTTTTTCCATTACTCAAAGTAATGGTTTGCACATGGGAGGTTGCACTTCTTCAGCTAACTTCTGAAGTTATGGAATGTGGCCGTTCATAAAACTGGGTAAAACTAAATCTTGAATCATAAGTAGCCTGAATCCCACAATCACATCATGTTGTAATACGGTCAGGACTTCGTCTGTTACCAATCAAAGTGACAAGGGTGACAAACTGAAATTTATGTCCAGAAGATCTCATTCTCTTGCAGTTGGTGAAAAAGTGTACATAAGATTTCTGCAAGAGCTGTTCGTTCGTTGGAAATAGTAGTTTCCTGTGCTAAAATAATAAGATAACGGTTTCAATATTCAGCTTTAAATAGCGTATAACCACTTGCGCTTCAAGAGGTAAATCAGTATAAAGTACTGTCTTAAAATATGGTGCAACCAAACAACTCCTTAAGGCAAATGGACATCTATATATGGAAAAGTACAGTGAGGTATATTTCATTCATTCATTTCATTCATTCATTTATTTCAATTAATTCCAACGAGCCTGCAGGCTCATACATAGGAATTGTACAGGACATTACATACTGGCGGGCACTTACACATCAAAATATAGTTTGTGTATATAAGATAATTAGTAAATGGTTGAACATATAAACACATACAATATATAAAATATGTACATCATCAATATGAGGATTACAGAGAATTATTTCTGACTGTATTTACATTTACGTAACATGAAAGTTGCAAAGGTACAAGAATGAATATGGAGTATTTTCATTTACATAAGAGTTTCTGAAGTACAAGAATAGATTTAAGATTATTTATAGTTACATAACACAACAGTTGCAGACGTACAGGAATTGATTACAGAGTATTTACAGTATATATACATAACACAGAGTTGCAGAGGTACAAGAACAGATTACAGAGTATTTACATTTACATAACATAAAAGTTGTAGAGGTACAAGAATAGTTCCGGACAGTTTGCAAGATTGTTTGGGAGAATGCCTTAAATGACATCTGATATTTTGGTTTAAACAGCACTGTACCTTTCCCAAGAATAATGCTTGACTCTTTGTTTGAATTTTGCCAAAGTTGGTGCTGTTTTTATCTCCACAGGGATGTTATTAAATAACTGGATCGCAGAGAACTTCAAGCTGTTTATACCATATTTATAAGAGCAAACATTGTATAAGGCAAAGTCATTTGCATGCCTAGTACTATATGGATGGTTGTCAGAATTCAGAGTATATGTAGTGTTGTGTTGTATAAATTTATGTTTTATTTTATACATGAGTACAGCTGTATTGAATTCTGCACTCATGCTTAGGGGTGGTATTTTAGCACTTAGGTATAGATATTTTATTGGAGTTAAGTAGGGAAGATTAAGTATATTTCTAACAGCTCTATTTTGTACTACCATTAGCTCATTCAAGTCGGACTTCTTACAGCGCATCCAGATTACATTCAAATATTGTAGGTGACTATGAATTAAAGAGTAGTACATTTTCGACATGCCAGAGTAGATATTATGTTATTTGCAAAGAAAAGGGTAAAGTTTTGTTTACATACGGCAAAAAACTTACCGTCTCTGAAAAAAATGTACCGGTCCATACTTACCAATCACTTACTGAAATATTAGTTGCTAGAAGTAGTCTCAGAATTGCAGCGAAAAAACTAAGTCCATCTCCAAATTTACCATCACAAATGAATGCAGACTATCTCTATAGAACGCAGTATACGGTGAAAATGATAGCTCTACGTCACAGAACGTCAGACGTGCGTAGTTAATGAGAGGAATGTCACCAACACTAATGCCATCAATTTCACCAATGAGCACCCTCCAGCAGTACTTTAGCAACTTCGCATACTTTTATAACCCTCTGTTCTAATTTCGAATATTTCTAATTAAATTTGACCTTTAAGAGTCCCTGTACCTGCAAGGCTGATTGTGAGAGTGAATCTAGTTTATTTTCAACAGCACGCACTTCCTTCACTGTTTTGGTCAACAGATGGCAGATATAAACACCGAATCGCTTTTCAATGATCTGTCTTTCAGTAACTCTTGAGGAATCCCAATTGACAACCCGTCATTTTTATCAAATGCATTCACAACGGATGCCAAACTATCCTAAATTGTCTGTGTAGTATACCGCAGCGCTAAGCCAGGTACCCCTCCACATGAGGCAGAGAAGGAAGTGCAAGACCTGGATTTTTCTCTTTAAACAGATCGATTTTTGAGGGTACTGTTTACAATTTTGGCATCAGACACTAATTTATCTATTTAGGATACGTTTTCTTGCTAATGGTTTAACGTCACACGAACATATTGAAGGTTTTTGGCGATGGAAGAGCTAGGATTGGGAAGGCAGCGGCCGTGGCCTTAATCAAGGCACATCCCTGGCATTTGCTTAGTGTGAAAATGGGAAAAATGTGAAAAGCATCTTCAGGGCTGCCGACGGTGGAATTCAAACCCTCCCTCTCCCAAATACAAGCTCGCAGCTACGCAACCCTAACCATATGGCCAATTTCCTCGGCCAGGATACTGAGCTATGCAGTGTCACATAATCTGTGCAGAGCGTGAACAACGCAAGTTACTTATATCATTTTCGGAAAGCTTACAGAAAGAACTTCGGCTGCTTTTGTCATGTAAGCTGCACTATCAGTTAGTATAAGCAATACACTGTCGTATTTTACACCTTTTGGCTAAAGTAAGTGCATGTCTTCATTAAACAATCTAGTGTCATGTGTGCGGCAGGAATTTCTTTCCATGCTAGTAAATGAGTATGTTCACAAGCAGGTTTGCCGTTCTCCAACACACAAACTACAATATTCCTTACTCTTCTTCCACATGAATAATTGGTTTGAACAATGCTCATCCATAGTTTTTCGCTATCACATACCGCCCACATCCTTTGTGAAGTTCTGTAGTTTTTCTCAGTCATGGATTTTTTATTTTGCCACGAGGAATGTAGGCTCGAAGAAATTCTCTGCATACATCTAAATACCCGGGGGTATTTGGATGGGCCTAAGCTGGTCTATCTATTAGAAGTTGTCATGAATGCACAGGCGAAGCAGCAGCAATGTGCTTATTTCCAGGCAAATGCTGGGTTAGTCGAGAGTGTTGAAATGTATTAACTCTTTTACCACACGATTGACAAAATAATACCTCCTCATTGGTAGAGATAAAATTTCAAAATTCCTCTACGTATTGTTGAATATGTGATCTTGTACTCGACTTTACTTTCAGCATAGTTTTGCAGGTTAAAACACACAAATTTACGGTGAAAACGGTGAATCATTTTCAATGAAAAAGAATTGCAGCCGACACTGAAGGAAATATTCCTTCTATCATAGAAATTCGACTAAATCACACAACGGGAATGATATACCGGTACGCATACCTGCCAACCCTTGCGATTCACCCGGAAACATTCCATTTTTTTACTCGTCTTCCGATTTATTTTTAATTCTTCCTTTTTTGACCAATATAACCTCCAGTTCAGTCAATTCACTTCCCCTATGGTAAAAAATAAATTCTTACGTGCTTGTGTAGTTTACCCAACCTCATTTTCAAGCGTATGTATTTGATGCTTCATTTCGCGAGTGTATCGTGTTTCCTGCTCGCTACAGCAGCTTACGGCTGGGGATTCCGGACGGCAATCGTTATAGAAGCAAGGGAGGCTATCACGCGCTAGCGACTCAGTAAATCGGAACGAAAGAACAAGTTTCTTATTGTGTGGTTCGCACATTCTTAACATCGTTTCTGTGCGAAATTTCGTTGGAGTTGTATGCCACGTGTTCTTCTACCGGTTCTGTGCTTTTACCCGTGTCAAAGTTGTATTTTAATAATGTATGAAATATACCGTTCTGTTTTGTATGTGGTAGCTTCTCGTATTTCAGCGCCTTTTTGTTCATTCTTACTTTATAATTTTAATGAGTTTAATGTATTTCAGGGAGTTGCGTCGGTGACAGTTTCTGGTATCTTCTCTTCACTTTATGGCAAAAAAAAACATAACAAACGTTATATCCAAGTATCGAGAGAGACCTATAAAATTAAATTTCCATTCATTTTACAGTCTATTGAAGGAAACTATTATGCGTTTTGTTGCGTGTATCGGTGTGCTATAAATACAGTGGAATCTCGATATCTCGAATCATCTCGGGAGATACATTTTATTTACAGTTATCGAGGTATAGAGAATACAGTTTTTGAGCATGTGTAGCACATAATTGAATCATATGTATCTACAGGCTTTTACTGAATACATTATTTTAACAGTACTTAAAAATATACAAAGTAACTAATGAGTGCAGTAAAGTGATGCTGTAGTGAAACAAGAACATTGTTCCGGTAACACGTTTGGTAAATGGAGCTGGTCATCCGCGACTTCGTACGTGACCGGTAATTAATTGACACCCGAGAAACAGCGAGGATTTGCCGATTTTCCGATCACTTGAAGTTCGAGTTTATCGGTTCCCGTCATATTAGTTCCCAGTTTCACTATAGCCTTTTCTTTATTTGTTAACTGTTCCTCACAACCCACAATGCCGTATTGCACAGTTAATATTGCGCAAGATTCGAATTAGAGAATTTCCCTCTTCAAGGGGGAAATGATCTTACGAGAAATTCGTGTAACCGAATTTCGAGTATTAGAGAAATAAATACACGCAAAGAATAGGACAAACGGCCGGAAAATTCGAGTAATGGAGGCTCGACTGTATTATTCTTCGTATGTATGAGTGATTATGTACTTTTTCTTGTAACCATTTTTATGTTTTTAGTTTAAGATTTTAAATATAATGGTCAATTCACATTGTAACTGTAAATATGTATGCCTTTCATCCTACCCTTTTTCACTTAGACCGTGGCGCAATGTATGTGATGAAATCCAAGAATTTAAAAATCTTCCTATTTTTTTATTTCTAAAAGTTGGCAGCTATGTATACGGACCCAAACAACTAACCTCACGAGTGACAGAATCCCACTATCTTCTGTTCAGGAAATATCTTGTAACAATTTGTGAATACTAATAAATGATCATAAAGAAAATTACTTGAAAACTTAACAAAGTAATGGAAAATAAAATTAATTAACAAAACTAATAATAATTAATCGAAATGTCCGTAGTATGGGCGCCAGAGTTCACCAGCATGGATCCCTCGAATTTAAAAAGAGCATGATAAATCTTTATCTCCCAGGGTGTGTACATAATGCTTCGTACTGGTACATTTGCTCCAGGCCTTATCTAACCTTCTGAAAACGACTAAATACGTAGGAACTGCACCTAGGTTTATCAATAACTCCACAGATTCTAAAATAACTAACTATATTCTCAATAAAATCCGTGCATGAGCACCTCATCAACACACTAAAATATACACGTAAAACACACACAAAATATTGCTGGAAGACTCCATATTTACAACAACAACAACAACAACGAAAACATTGTGAAAACGAAAGCGAGAACTAAGCCACCATTTGTAATTAGTCCGTTGAACAATGTACATATATGTAGATAAGTACCCTTCACTGTCTCTGTATCAACACGACTTGCCGATTCTCATAATCGGCAATTTTTATATCACATAGATACTGTACTTCATAATACTGTGTTCACTGATTTTAACACTAGTTTTAAAGATATATACATTTGAGCAACACACGCTTGTCGTTCCTGTGCATAAATTATGGAAAGTATGAGATATAGCACCTCCCAGCTTTCAACAACATGTAATACCAGACCGCCACAAGTGCTACAATACTTAGTGCCTGAGCACTCCACAATTGTAGGTCAGCCACGTTCCACAAACATAAAAAGACTACGTTCTACAAACGTTGGAAGACCAGTCCAGTATAGTGCAGCAGTGTCACTCCAGTACCGTATATCCAGTTTCACTCCCGTATCGTGTGCCACCACTACTTTATTCCGTACGGTGTGTCTTTTATCCCGCCGTTTGATCACATGCTAAATAGACATCAGCATTCTCTTTCTTCTCAAAAAGATACGTCGAGATTGTTCCTGGCCCGGCAATCATAAGCAGATCCTCTAGTCAAGACCACGCCCTGAACTTCTTCTTGGTCCCAAGACAATATCAAACTCTGGGGTGTTTTACATTAGTCATAGAACTTTCCGATTACAACAAAAAGTCCATCTCATCAAACACTGGGATATACACATGACTCATTCAAATTTTCCAAGTTCAATATAGCAATGTTTTCCCAGCTGTTGTACAAATCAAATTACTCATACCACATATGGAGACCTCCCAGCTTACAAATATTAATGACAAAATATACAACTGAAATACAGATACTAATAATAATAATAATAATAATAATAATAATAATAATAATAATAATAATAATAATAATAAATCAAATACTGACAATAATATATCTCACTCCTACATATAGTGCGAGGGTGTGATCTATATACTATCACAATCTTTCCAGTATGTAGTTCAATCTACGAGATTCCCAATCACCTTATCTCTTCGTGATTGCCTTTCGCTGACATTCTATAAACAAAACCTGAGCGGGCGGACTAAACAAGCGAGTCAGAATGCTAGTTAACTCAGTCATGTAGGGAAACAATTTGTGCAGCAAATCAAATCACTGTCTAAATGTAACGATGTAGCCATTGACCAGCAATCTTCGAACTTCCGTAAATAGCCCCATCATTCAGAAATATGATGTTCGATGCACTGTTAAAATCAATACCATAATCGTAAAATGTTAATAACAGCTTCATTTTATAATACAGACGTATTTTAAATTTTATTGAGTAACAAATATTGCAAATTTATGTGCTTATTATTTATTTCCTTAAAATATTTATTTTTATAAAACATTCTATGAAAATAAGCATTTTATGTGAATAAGATTAGGTTTTTATGCTTGAGGTTGCACAAAATAGGAATAATAAACTTTGTAAATTGTGTTAAAAGATATGCAAGAAAAATATGCAATTACATAAAAATCTACTCCCTAAGTATATGGCAGAGTAAACCGAATCTCTCCCTGTGGCTGAGATTTTATAAATTTTATCGGATGAACACTAAATGTGGCACCTCGTCATGTCGACATCATTCGACATGGAGTGTCAACTGGACTTTATTTCCGTCCTTCTAAAGTCTGACTACCTCCACAGGGTTCGAACCCGCTATATTGAGATATCCGGAGGCCAACACTATACCACTGATCCACAGCGGCGAGTTAAAAGTTGATGATTATTATTCTATAAGACCTAACCTCTTAACCTTCGGCCTCTCATGCTGAAGGATTTAATCTTCTTCTTCCTGGCCTTTTCCCAATTACTTGAGGTCGGCACTATGTTAGAGTCGTTCAGAATGCTAAGTTTCCATTCACTGTCTGACCGGATGGCAAACAGCTCATAAACAGCTCAGCACAAGCTAATGTTTGTGTCTCTGTTGACCCATCCCAGAACCCCCAGAGACAGCTTCGTCTATTGAATTGCCAGTTGTTCATACAACTGCACAACCGATAAGGACCAGCAGTGAACCTAACTTGTAAACATGGCATATATTTCCAAACTGTGAGATATGATCTTTTAAGTTGAGTAATGGCATTGCTCCAGGAAGTAATAGCATTAGTGACCAGCCCTAAAATAACCCTTCAGGGAAACTACTGACTTTAACCATTTGACTAATAAATATATAAATTAATACTAAGTGATTTCAGATAAGGTTTTTCAAGCAAGTCACAGAGGACTGAATGTTGCATATGCAACACTGACAGTTATGAGTTAACCTACCAGAGCTAGAACTGAGAAGAAAGGGACCATCCCAAGGCACCAACCAACATGGCGTCACGCTATTCTACTATTTCTGAAATACTCGCACCTCTCATGCCGAAACCTACCTCAAAATTCCACTGGTAGAAGCAATGTACCATGAAAAGGCCTTATCCAAAAATGATCAACGGCTACTTTAAAATACAAGGCCCCAAAATTTAGTACCAAACTGCCTATGTAAAGTTAACTTACTGGCTAGACACCCCTGACTGCTTACCTGTAGGTCAAATTGTATTGGAGAAAGAGGAGCATGGAGATCAACCCTGCCATGCCGGAAGGGAGGAATTGCTGTGTTGACATAAAAATCACCTGGAATTGCTATGTTCCACTGATTGTGAGCGAGACATGCTAAATCCTGTTAATATCTTCGAGTTCGTTTTGAGTTATTTCTGCAGAAAAGGTTTTTCTTCTCCCAGATATGTAAACACGGAAGAAAATGTGCTATTATGTGACGTTACTGATTGAAAATAATTATTCATAAATTGAGCAAATTAAGGAGAAATTTCTAGAAG
Organism: Anabrus simplex; assembly: GCF_040414725.1. NCBI lineage: Eukaryota > Metazoa > Arthropoda > Insecta > Orthoptera > Tettigoniidae > Anabrus > Anabrus simplex. Next base: position 1,221,512,658 of record NC_090266.1, read on the forward strand.
TACATGAGGTAGACAGTGAAAATGAGTACAATGATACTGATCACAAAGGCGGGGCGATGTTGTGTAGTGATGGGCAGTCTGAGACGAGGTCTCAAGATTTCTCGAGACTAGCGCAGGCACCATTTCTCGCGAGAAATTTCGAGAGATCTCAAGAGCGTTGTCCCCGCGTTATGTGCCGAGCAGCGTATCGCAGGCCTACAGATAGACGGAGATGAATATTGTTTGTACTGAGTATGAAAATAGCCAATCACCGGGCGAGTTGGCCGTGCGGTTAAGAGCGCGCAGCTGTGAGCTTGCATCCGGGAGATAGTGGGTTCGAATCCCACTGTCGGCAGCCCTGAAGATGGTTTTCCGTGGCTTCCCATTTTCACACCCGGCAAATGTTGGGGCTGCACCTTAATTAAGGCCACGGTCGCTTCCTTCCCATTCCCAGGCCTTTCCTATCCCATCGTCGCCATAAACCCCATCTGAGTCGGTGCGATGTAAAGCAAAATAGTAGTAAAAATAATCAACCACGGGCGTTCTCCATTCCATAAATACGTGTCAACAAGCGACTAGCGGCCGAATTCATAGGCAGCACTTATATATAAGTGGAACCCTTAAGTAATAAAGGATTACTTATAATAAGTATTCACTTATATGAGCTTACATTTCATAGACAGCACTTATAGAGCACAATCATTAATACAGTATCACTGGAGATGTGGCAATGCTGTATATTATGCCCATGCTTCCTGGATCGTGTAGTTCTGGCTACCGAATAGTGGTATGATCTATTGTGTTTTGTTTATCGAAGGACATCGCGCATACGCGCGCGAAATTTTTGAGGTTAAAAGATCGTCTATATTGGATTTGATTATCAGAATGGATAACAAAACAGCGAGCTGAGACGGCACCTGCAAGAACTTGTGTAGAAGTACAATACATGCACATAATATCCAACAAGTAGACCGACGCAGTTTCTCATCAGAATATGAATGACGTGAGAAAAACTTGTTGTGGATAATGCAAACTACGAAAATGCCCAGAGTCTAATTTTCTTCCTTATAATATGTTTATAGTTATCCAGGCACTCGAACCTATACAAATATTCATCCAGATGTAGAATATCTAGCCTTAAAAACGCTTTTAATGATTTGACAAATATATCCGTAGCCGTTACGTTGTAATAGGCCTAATTACTTCCCCAATTAAATGTAATTAGGATGTTTTGATGTGCGATGCCATAATTTCAGAAACTTCTTATATATACCGGCAAACGATTGGTTGACTAACCTGATATAATTAGCACAAATCAACCTTAAAATAAATGGTAGTTGTGCAACACGTTCATTTTTCTTATAACTCAGTATAGTTCTTTACTAAGTAAACTCTTTCAAGATTGAAATTATTGTGTCCACCTTTTCAATACAAATATATAATTTTAGTGGTTAAATTCTACATGAATGAAACACACCAGTTAGGGACATGTTTCGCCCTAGTTATGAGCATCTTCAGCCTATATTAATCCTAAGGTCAAGAATTAAAACTATAAACATTGGAACTTATAGTAAACTAACTTAATACTAAATACAATTGTCTCATGTTATTTACACAGTTTACAATATGTACAGTATGTACAATAAGTGCATTAACCTTGCCAGAATTTATGAACAATGAATTACATTTTTTTACAATGACCAGACCTCCAATTGCAGATTGGATTGATCACAGCTTGAATTGGGGCTTCTCAATAGTATTGACTAGAATTTATTACTGCGTGAGTTGGGGTTTCTTCAGCTGTTGTAGTCGCCTGAGTCATAAGAATTTTTACAACACCGGAATCTTGGATAAAATCGTTAATATTCAATTTATAGTCCACATGTAGTTGGAAATGAAATCCATTCAAACGAAGACAACATTTGGGCCAAAAATAAATGAACTTTATATAATTGTAAATTTAAGAGGGCTTTCTTTTGTACATTGCTTTAATTTCATTTCTTATCCAAATCTTGTTGACCTTAAATTCTGAATTCTATTTGTATTATGAATAGTGACATTTGAGTTAACTTATTTTTTAATGACTAGAATTCCAATTGTGGATTAGATTGATCAAGCGTGAATAGGGGTTTCTCAAAATGTATTGACTAGAATTTATCACTGCGTGAGTTGGGGTTTCTTCAGCTGGTATGATCGCTTGAGTCGTAAGAAATTTTAACAATACCGGAACCTTGGTTAAAGTCGTTCATGTTAGGATTTGAAACAGTTTGAATATTCCTTTAGAAAGAAGCATGGTTATGTTTTAAGGTTGAAGCGTGTAAATAGGATACATATTGTTGATTTCAATCAATGTTTATCGGAAAAAAAATATTCCGTCATTCTTGTGGATAAACTTCCCATTGGTGCATATTCAATCTGGGAGGAATATGAGTTGTCTGTAACTGGATAAGAGAAAAAACGGGGAATTAGAATGATGAATGACCGGGCGAGTTGGCCGTGCGCGTAGAGGCGCGCGGCTGTGAGCTTGCATCCAGGAGATAGTAGGTTCGAATCCCACTATCGGCAGCCCTGAAAATGGTTTTCCGTGGTTTCCCATTTTCACACCAGGCAAATGCTGGGGCTGTACCTTAATTAAGGCCACGGCCGCTTCCTTCCAACTCCTAGGCCTTTCCTGTCCCTTCGTCGCCATAAGACCTATCTGTGTCGGTGCGACGTAAAGCCCCTAGCAAAAAAAAAAAGAATGATGAATGTGGAACCCAATACAGTAATAAAGTAGAGTGTTTATCGTATGAACTTACTTGTCTTGTCGATGTTAGCTGGGATCAATTGTTCCGGTTGTGTCTAAACGGCTAAGCTTGTTCCTAGTGTAGTATCGATGCTGAAGCGGAGGGGTGGAGCCTGGTGGGGAAGGGGGCGTGAGATTCAAATTGTGCGTCTGTATTGTTGCTCGAGAGGCGTTACTTGAATTGGATTGGGCGGGCCTGGCATTAGGTGTGGCTATTGGAGCGCATGCGTTCTGTGATTTAAACATACTGGGAACTTTATTCTGATTTACGGTCTGGATTAACCTCGGAGTTGTTTCATATAACGGATTTTTGTTATCGATGGCATCGTTAATATTATTATTTTTGTTATAAGGCTGGTCCAAATAAATGTACAAGTTTTCGGTTTCGTTCAATAATTTCCCTTTGCTCAGCTTTTTAATGACCGTCAAATCATTTTCTATACAGGTGAATTTATGGCCTATTTCAGTCATATGCTGGCTCAAGGCCGAATATTTATTATGCTTGGAAGCATTGTAATGTTCCAGATACCGGTCCCCTCGTGTAAAAGTTCCTCCCGGTTTGTCAAAAATATTTGAACCCACATTGGGCACATTTTAACCTATAAACACCCGACCCTGAGTAAATGTTGTTGTTATTATTGACTCTACTGTGGTTGAGGAATATGTTCCGATTATTATTTATTGTCTTGAAGGCTATGTTGACGCTGTGTTTTTTTAAAATATTAGTGATCTGATGGATAGCTGGGCTATTATACGTAAGGGTGGTGTAGCTGTTTGTCTTTGATTTCTCTGGGACTAGGTATTGATCACATTTACTTTAAAGCCATTGTGCCGAGCCAACTGTCTTATGTAATTTGGTTCTGTTTCCAAACTTTTTGGCGAAAGGGGAATTTTTAGTGCCCTATATATTAGGCTATGATAGGCAGCTAGGTTTTGGGTCTTAGGATGTAAGGACGAATCTTTAATAGTTATGGGTGAATGAGTAGGTTTCCTAAAAGTTTGAAATTCAAAAAAAAAAATTAAGGAATTGTTGACCTCATCTTCTTTGGTGAATTTGACGTTAGGATCTATTTCGTTCAGTGAGACTAATATATCGTGACTGTTAGTAATGTCCTTATTGATGATCACAAAAGTATCGTCAACAAATCTTAGCCACAAAGTAATGCCCTTTATTTGTGAAATTTTTGTATGTTCTATGTAGTCCATGTAGATATCTGCTAGAATGCCAGATAGAGGGTCGCCCATAGCTAGGCCTTTCTGCTGATAATATTTACCACTAAAGGAGAAGTAATTATTGTTTAGAACGAAATTCAATATCTTTATGAATTCTTCAATTTCCATTTCTTTACTATTCCATAGGCCTACAGTCTTGGTAACTTATCAACTTGTAACACAGTTCCAGTTAATTAAGCGAAATACCAGTAATGGTGACGGTGATGATAATAATATCAATAATAATAACCTAAAATTTAGAGATGGCATAAAATCTCAAAACAATATCTTCATTAATGGCGAGATAGTGAGTCCTCTGGAGGTTCTGTTCACTCTCTCAATCAAAGGAACAAGAATATTCATAACTCTCACTTTACTAAAACGAAACCTTCTTTAAATTGTTGGCGACATTACATTTTGACAGGATTTTCCATCTCTTCTGTGTGCACGGAAAGTATTCTGTGAATGAAATGCAACACATTCAGCAAAATCATCCTCCATCTTTCTGCAATATAAGTGAGTCACTTAAGTTTGTGTGGGAGGTCCACTTATAGCAATAAGTGGGACACTTAAGTAGGTAATATGAAATTAAATCCGGCTTATAAGGGGCACTTATGTATAAGAGCTGTCTGTGAATTTCAAATCAAAATCAAATAAAAATCTCTTTATTTGCAAATGAGGTGCCTACCTCGGTGGCAAATGGTACACTAAAATACATTATTGTCAAGCACTAAATATTAAATTAACAAGAGAACAAAATTCTCCTATAATACAATATTATACAATTTCGCAATGTATGCAGGATTAAATACGAAAATGTAGGATAAGTACAGAAACTGATGGTTACTGTAGGTAGGCCTACACCTATCGATATTAGAGGCGTGTATTATTCGAAATCGAGACGGGGCAAAATGCGCATTTACTGCATATGCAACCACCATTACGCATGAGTAAAACGTGTAATCTTAAATGCCTGAGTTTGGTCCACTTCTATCGACCGGTAGGTGTACATCGTTGTCAGACCCCACATTCAATATCATACGCAGTACTTTCCTAGGCTTTGACAAAATTTGTCGGCACACACGTTTCCATATGAGAACTGCTGATGATATACTATAAATCTTACGCTTGTAGTTACTAGGATGTCGCACAGCTCGCAGCACAGGAGAATCAGTCTCGAGAGCACTGCCCATCACCCCTGTCGAGAGAATTGGAGCAAACTCGGGCAGTTTAGATTAAAAGTTCCGTTCTTGTGTAATGGTGGTTGCATATGCAATAAACCACATATTGCCCCGTTTTAAGTTTGAATAATGCACGCATCTAGTATCCAGGTAGGAGTACATCCTATCTACAGTTATTCACAAATTATACAGGGTTATTCAGCTGAGATTTCCACCTCAAGTAAGTCGTGAACAGTTTAAAATACTGGCATTCTGTTTTCACTTTCGTTAATGGTATTATGGGGTTCAGAGTTGAACATGCAGTACTTTTCCGGGCTTTTGACAAAATTTATCGGCTCACACGTTTTCATATGGGAACGATATTTAACGCAATAACTGCTTGTGATATACTATAAGTTTACACTCTTAGTTACTGGGACGTCGCACAGATCGCAGCACAGGAGAATCAGTCTCGAGATTCTCGCGAGACTCGAAATCTGTGACGTCAGTCTCGAGCGTGAGCGTTGCCCATCACTAATGTTGCTGGTACAAATGTGAGTTCCAAGTTATAGTTGGAATGCCTAGAATTCTGTGATACAAATCAGTCGCCCTGTAACTCCTCTAATTCTACGTTGTGAGTTCGATAACAATTATTAATGTGAACATTTGTAATGAATACAAGAATAGAGCTGTGGATTTCTGGCTCAGTGGATGTGATACATGTCAGCAGAAAATTTTGTTTGGTATCATCAGAGCAACAACTTTATTTTTGAAAGAAACAAGTATCTATTATGCTGCTCTATCGTATAGTGACATTACCCTCTCTTTTAGGATACAAGAAGAATAAAATGAAGCGTGAATAATGAAGTCTTACGATATGGGGCATTGCCATTTTCATGAGAACTCAACACCAAACATAAAAATGTCTGTGCCTCAAATGCTTGGATCAGTCTATTAAAGAAAACATGTAAAATGAAGAGCTGGAACATTACGTAATTCTTCCTCCATTTCCATGTTGACGATGTGCAGAAAAGGATATGGCTGCAAAGGAATTTCATTAATCTTGCCTTTAGCAATGACTACAGATGAATTTCATTAATCTTTCCTTTAGCAATTTATCCATTACACTCTCTCCTCCATTTGCAACACAACAACGCAGACCAAAGTGGATTTAAATGCAAAATGCGATCAAAACTGACCCTGTCTTTTATTGGGGGAAAACTCACACAGTAGCCCAATCAGCAAGCGTACATTCTTACACTATAAAATCCATGGTCACCATGGATGGATTTCCCGAACTATTTATTGTGTTTCGTGGTTTCTAAAAGATTGTTTAAAACTGATAACATTATTGTTACTGATGCAGAATCTATAAAAATGGTAGAATTAAAACTGGTTAACCGAAGCCTTCTTCTCTTTTTCTGAAGATAACTGTGTTCTACTTTTCGATTCCTGTACAATTACAGTGATACGAATTTTCTGAAAAGTATTCCTACATGTAAGACTATAGAGTTGCTGCAGATCCAACCCTGGGATAAGATTTTCTCTGCCAGTGGAAAGCTCCTTATTACTGCCTATCAGAATTAAAATACGTGAGAGATTTTTCAAAGAAACAGTTTTCACACTCAAGATTCCAGACCGGGCGAGTTGGCCATGCGGTTAGGGGCGCAGCTGTGTGTCTTGTATCCGGGATGTAATGGGTTCGAACCCCACTGTCGGCAGCCCTGAAGATGGTTTTCCCTGGTTTCCCATTTTCACACCTGGCAAATGCTGTGACTGTACCTTAATTAAGGCCACGGCTGCTTCCTTCTTACTCCTAGGCCTTTACTATCCCATCGTCGCCATAAGATCTATCTGTGTCGGCGCGACGTAAAGCAAATAATAATAACAATAACAATAATAATAATAATAATAATAATAATAATAATAATATTAACAAGATTCCGTAACATTATAAAATATTTCTGATTTGCAAATAGATACACAACAACAGGGTCTGTAATGTCTGGAAACGAAGGATAGTGTGGCAGTAAATGATTGCACGTTATGCATTGTGCGAAAAGAATTGGTTTTTATCATTCAATTAATTTTTGTTTTACTTTATTGTTGATTGAAACCATAATGTGTTAGCAAGACACAGTATTGTTGTGCTGCGTTGGGTCTTTCCCGGCAGTACATTCGAAGTCCGTGCTCCACTCTACTTGAAACAAGGATGTTTCTTTTTTTTTTGGAATTGCATAGTTTTCAAGCTGTTCCAACTTCCTGTTTTAAAGACTGCATCAGACCACTACAGTACCCAGTTCTCTTAATGTGCCTAACAGATTTTGCAATATAGTGTGTGCAATTTCTGGTAGCTCTATCTCAGAAGTCTTACTACATTTTCACCTAACTGAATCCCTCCTGCCACTTAATACCTTTCCATGTAAACTATGAACATCAACAATGACGGATAAAGAAGTAATGTACAAGGGATGAGAGTAGAGTACAGGCAGGAGTGTGGTACAGAAGACAAGGAGGGACAGAGGGAGAAATGAACACACATGAAAAGAGCTAAATGTGCAAAGACTAAATGACAAAGTGGAACAGAACAGATGGAGATCGTTTGGACATGTCAAGCGGGTGAAAGACGAAAGACTGCCAAGACAAGCACTGGAAAGACTGATGAAAGGGATTGGAGCCCACCATTTCCGGAAATCAAGCTCACAGTAACGCTACATGAACCGTGTAGCCAACTTATTTGGTGAATTCGTGATCAGATGTACCGTATGATGAAGCAGCCCAGAAGTTAACTTGGTAGTTACTCATATTGAGCCTAAAACAATAAAATATAGAGAGCGCTACAAAGAGCCAGTAGCAATGCGCCGAACAATTCTTCCTCTGAACTAAGCGACTCTCTGCTACACAAACACAGACTGGAACATCTGATCAGGAAGACGTCAGACTGCGGCATGCGTTCTAGCTACCTTCTACCTCCCCTCTCTCTCCGTATGCCTACCGTCACGCACAACTTGCCCAGTTTACGAAGCAAACGCATGCCAAATCTGGGGCCACTAAGCCATGAAGGGAGCCCCGACTATAGGAATTACACTCCCCCAACTGAAGTCACCCGCCCTGGAGCCGTCACAAAGTAAGGATGACTACCCCCGCAGCGTCCTCATATGCGAGCTCCGACATTGAGATGGAGTCCCATTTCAGACTGTCGACGGCAAACAGCAGAGAAGGCGCCAGCGTCCCCGCCAACAGGTCGAGTCACGACCGCTGGTACTCTTTAACACCTATGGCATCTTTAACAGTATCCCTTTTAATGAAAATTCACTCCCCGTCCAGCAAGCCAAGATTCGACACCCCAAGCCTAGACGGCAACACAAGCAAGTCACTACTTCTGCAGCCACCGCATCTCAAGGTGTACTCCACCTCTCCCCCCGCCATCAACCAACGCCAGCCAAGCCACGGTACCAGACTCCTAACACAGAACCCCCAGGAAACGCCTTAACATCCCCCTGACTACATCAGGGAAGCTGAGGACTTTAATAGTCTGATCACTGCGCTCAGAGAGAGCCAGATTGTTTATAGCACGAAGATTCCCTTTGACGGAGTAAGGGTCAAAACTAAAACCTTAGGGGACTTCGAAACGCTGAGAAATCTCATTCAAAATTGCAAGGGCCAGGACCACACCTGCCATCTTCATGAGATACCTTCCGTAAGGTCATCATCAGCGGGATACATGTTTCATAAGACCCGGAAGCCATCCACACTGAGAGGCTGACTTCGATATAGCAGCCGTATGTTCTTCGTCACGTTCAGTGGCGCTACTTCCGATGAACAGAGCATCTTCAGTGTGCGCTATATTCAGGACATAGCCATTAAGATCGAGAGACACGGAAGCCCGGTAGGCCCGATCAAGTGCTACCGGTGCCAACGTTATGGTCACACGTCTGGAAGATGCTACTGTATCTCGAGGTGCGTCATCTGTGGCGAGGCCCACAGTTCTCAGATGTGCTCCAGGAAGGAAGATGGCACTAGAAAACCCAGATGTAAAAACTTTAAGTGGGAGCACACAGCCAGCTTCTGGGTCGGTTCGTACTCTAACTCCGCGTACTGCAACAACAACAAAGCCGCCTCTGCGGCAAACCAAAACAGTCCAGCTGAGCACCAGTCAGCTGTACACTCCTCCCCCACCTGCCTTCTCTGATAGTGATTTCACGGCACTCCCAACTGCCGCCACCACCACATTTCAAAGGGCCAACCCGGTCCCCCAGTGACAAGCTTAAGATTTTCCAGAGCTTATAAAGCTGTTCCGCGACCTGTCTCTAAGGGGAATAATCTGTCTTGTTAGGGAGACCCTCGAGAAAATCTCATGAACGCTGTTTTGCGCACATCCATAGACCAGCACAAACATGTCCGAAACAGTTGATAGTTCTCTACTGGAATGCCGAGCGCATTCAGAGTGATCAGCTAGAGTTCTCTGAGTACCTCGCAGACGAGAGCATAGATGTCGCTCTGGTCGGCGAAATCTGGCTTCAACCTGGACAGTCGTGTCACGTACAGAATTACACCTCCTACAGGGACGATCATTAAGGGCAAGAAAATGGGCGGCACCGCAGTATTTGTAAAATACAATCTAACCCATCACAGGGTACCTGCTCCTACCGACCTGCACTCGGTCGAAGCCATGACTATCCAGATAACCACCATCCATAGAGAACCTCTCAACTTATCGGTACCTATGCCACGTCTCACCCTCAGCCACGTTCGAATCGAAAGACTTGGACCGTATTACATATAAAGGCGTGCCGACTGTCCTAGTGGGAGATTTTAATGCTCCCCCCCCCCGCTGGAACAGCCACATGCCTACAGCTAGAGGTAATCAGCTTGCCCGGTATTGAGACAGGAATAACCTCACGACACACGGCCGAGATCGCCACACCTACTTTTCGCATAATCAGAACGTGAGGCCGGACACTCGATCTCCGTACACTAGACCTGTTTGACTCTGGTCATAAGCCCGTTCTTATGACAGTGATTTACTCTTTCGATTTTATCCCTAATCATATACCCATGTACAATGGCAAGATTGACTGGAACTCCTTCTTCACCAAACTTTCCTCTGAACTAAAAGGCAATCCCAGCGTAAAAAGCCCGTTCGAGATAGACAGCCTAGCGGAGCAGATCGCATCAGCTATCATTAGTGCTGCTGAAACTGCCACCGTGGGACCGAGAAAGGACTCGCTCCCTTCAGCAATTCTCGCACAGATAAAGATTAAGCACCGAGTACGTAGGCTGTGGCGACAATCCAGAGACCCTTACTTGAAGAGTAGGTGGAACTGATGTAAGCGAAACCTACAGATACTTATCAAGAACCACAGGAGAGAGACCTAGCGGTCTAGGCTTGCGGAAGTAAACGTGGCACTTTACGATAGGAATGGAACTGCCTATTTAGACAAGGAAAAGGCCGACGTCCTTGCAGACACATTCGAGAGTATGTGTACGCCAAACGACGAGCCCTGCGTCGATATTTTCGTAGAGTTCGTCGAAAAGGAACTTCACAAGACTGACGAGACGAACCTTCCCCTGACTTTAAATTTATTACGCTGTCTGAACTGTTCGTCGCCATTAAGAGACTCAAGAACAGGAAATCGCCTGACATGCCTGACTAAACTTTTCAATGCAATTTTCCGGTTTGATCATTTCCCGACCTGCTGAAATATTGCAAAATTAATTATGATCCGTAAGCCCTTAAAAGAAAAGACGTTCCCACAGAACTACTGTCCTATTTCCCTTCTGAGTATCATATCCAGACTTTTCGATTTTAGACGATCGGAACTAAATGAACAACAAGCAGTTCGGTTTTAGGCGGGGCCATTCCATCAGCTGACCTGCCTCACTGAGGAAGTTACTAGAACTACTATGAACGTAGACAGACATGTGTCTATTTTATTGACATTGCGTGTGTGTTTGACAAGGAGACTTTAGGCTCTACAGACTATAGTTACTGAAAAAAAATTTCTACAGTTACTGAGATGCACCCTAGCTGACAGAAAAATTTCAGGTGCAGGTTGGCACGGCTCTGTTAGACCCACGTGCTATAGAGGTGGGTGCCCCGCAGGCAGTGAATTCTCACCCACGATTTTAATTTGTTTTTATGTCGGGCATGCCAAAACCAACGAATACGCAACTGTATTTTTACGCGGATGACACGGCGATATCCTCTGTCTCGTGGCAGGCTTCTAAAGTGAAAGATTACCTCCGGGATGCGCTCTGCACTGTCGAATCCTTGTTAGAGAAATGGAGAGTTAAAATTAACGTAGACAGGAGTAGCGCTACGCTATTCACTAAATGCCAACCCAGAGCCCCTGATGTTTTTCGCCGAAGTCATCATGTGGACCAAGAAAACCAAGTACTTCGGTGTCACCCTTGACAGAGGACTAACGTACAGTGATCATATTTCTTGTATTACAGCGCAGGCAAATGTGCGACTATATAAATTACTACCGATGGTTAGAGCCGACAATGGGCTAACGACAGGAAACCGGATCATGCTCTCCAAATCGACCATTAGACCAATGCTTGAGTATGCCAGCTCTATTTGGAGTACTGCAGCCAAGTCCCACCTGCTTAAGGTACAGCGCGCCCAGATCCGTGCGCTGCGCCGTTTATCGGGTGGGCAGTAGTGCATTTCAAATGACGAATTGCACGACCAATATCAGCTCGACCCCATCCACTTTAGGATTCGTTCATGGGTTACTAATGTTTATGTCGCGCTCGCTGAGAGCAAAAGTCCACTGATTAGAAAAAATAGGCAATTATAAGTGTAATATCTCATAAATCAGCTTCGTAAGTGGTGAAGGCCATATCCTGGTCGCCGCGATTTTTTTGTAACAGTCCACAAACTGCTAACATGAATGCAATCTCTGCATAGAAATAGATTAACCGCTAGCACTCAAGGCCCTAATTGGGTCGACGGGATAGAATTCCTCGTATGGTACAGGGACCTTCCGACACCGGTGAGAAATGTGGCTTGCTTAACCATTAGCTTTGAGCTGAAGTTCACCATGCTATGTGAATCGACGGACAACGTTATGGATAATATTCAAAACGGTGAATATAAACTAATCAAGAGAGAAGGGCTCAGTTCTGATGTTTGTGATCACTGCATACAGTCAGGAGACAGGTTATGTTCTCCGTGAAACGTTTTTTGCACTGTCAGCATATACATCGGGTATAACCCATTTAAAAAATACATTTGCAAATTTAATTCTAGCGCTTCTCGCCAAGTTTTGCCCAGCAATACAAGGCAAACCGTAACTAGCGCGTTTGTTTTCAAGTGTGCCAAAGGTTTCCGGCCTTTCAACACAGTTACAGGCGAAGGCTTTAAACAATTAGGGCAGAATTGATTAATATCGGTGCTAATTTTAGCAAAGTAGATATTTTTATGTATTACCACATCTTTCCACCATTAGTAGAAACAAGGACGAAGTGGGGAGAGGGGGATCTTTGTACCTGTGACTGAGATAGTGCGTGAAGGAGCGAGTATCAAAGGGCAACGTCAAACGAACATAGCTCACCTCGCCTTTTAGAAGAAAACTTCGATCATGGTAATGCTTGACAAATATGAACCTAGCACAGAGCATGACACTACTGGATACCTCACAAATGTTGTCGACAGGGTAGATTCTCGTAATACAGACCGGCCCGGAGGTGTTCTCGGTGACGATTCCTCCTCAGCGATATGTGTTTTTAAGTGCTGGATTATCCCATAAGTATTTTTGCTGATGTATTTTACTTCTTTTGAATAAATAACAGAGCGGCATCTCTTCAAAATGATCCTACGACCAGCACTTACGTTGCGTTTCGGACACGTCTTAAAGTTGTCTCGTACAATTAGAAGACACAATTACACATTGCACCGTCATATACTGAGCCCTTATTCATTTGTTCTCATTGTTCTTACATACGTATTAATAGTAGTAATTTCCCAGAGACATGAAATGTAAGTTGCATGAATACGTGAGCGACGATCAAGGAAGGGAAAACAGTTACGTGCGTGGGAGAATACGGCCAGGGAGGCGCATGAAAATAAGACTCATAAAATCCGCCAAACCATCATAAACCTTAGCTTAGAAATAGGAGACATAAAGGCGCAAAGTGTCCGCACAGCAAAACGATGCAGCTTGGAAACACAGTCCGAGCCGATTGGCTATGCTTCCTAAAAAGTATGCATAAAAATATAATAATATTTTGTAAAGAACTCCAGAAGACTCTCATAAAATCAAAAGAAACCCGGGGCGATACCCTTTAGATCGAAGGGGCGGAAGATAAGAACAAAAGAGCAGATTGTTGCCGGAATCCCGGTGAACAGGAGCACGGGAAGAATCGAACTTGGTGACCAAGCAAACCAACGCCAAAAACGCAAGTGCCAGTGAGAGAAGGTGTGGAAAGAAGGATTGAATTGTGATTGGAAGACACCCACGGAGATGGATATATAAGTCGATGCTGGGAGGAGCGAACGAATTGTTAAAATAAGCAGCCCGCAATGAGGAGGATGATTCTTTTCTTTTGTTAATCGTCATTCGACATTCAGTATTAGGGCATTGATATTTCGGTCAGCCATTGCTTGTTATTTAAACGGGCGAAACGTCTGGATCATCGGCCAGGTCAGTTATTCTGGAGTGAAGATAGAGTCCTTTATCATTCTACAGACACATGCTGTCGTTGGACGTGTTTTTCGTCAGTTTTTGGCGGTACAATTTGTTGGTCATGAAATGCCACCTGTAGCTGAAGAAACTGAACAAAGGAAAGATTGCAAAAAGATGGGATCTAGACAAGTTGAAAGAAAAGAGCGTGAGGGATTATTTCAAGGAACATGTTGCAAAAGGACTAAATTAAAAGGGTGAAGGAACACAATAGAGGAAGAGTAGATAGTCATGAAAAATGAAGTCAGCAGGTCTGCTGAAGAAATGTTAGGAAGGAAGAAAAGATCAACTAAGAATCAGTGGATAACTCAGGAGATACTAGACCTGATTGATGAAAGACAAAAATACAAGTATGCTAGAATTGAAGAGGGCAGAAAAGAATACAGGCGATTAAAGAATGAAGTGGATAGAAAGTGCAGGGCAGCTAAGGAAAAATGGCTGAAGGAGAAGTGCAAGGATGTTGAAGGTTGTGTGGAAAGGTAGATGCTGCATACAGGAAAATCAAGGGCACCTTTGGAGAAAGGAAATCTAGGTATATAAATATTAAGAGCGCAGATGGGAAACCACTTCTAGGAAAAGAAGACAAGGCAGAACATATCCAACAGTTGTATCAAGGTAATGACGTAGGTAATATGGTTCTGGAACAAGAAGAGGTTGTTGATGCTGATGAAATGGGTGACCCAATTTTCAGGTCAGAATTCGACAGAGCCTTTAGAGACCTAAATAGGAACAAGGCACCTGAAAGTGATAACTTTCCCTCTGAATTACTGACTGCCTTAGGACAAACCAGCATGGCAAGGTTATTCCATTTAGTGTGTAAGATATATGAGACAGGAGAAGTCCCATCCGATTTTCGGCAGAATGTTGTTATACCTATTCCCAAGAAAGCCGGTGCTGACAGGTGTGAAAACTATCGCACCATTAGTTTAGTATCTCATGCCTGCAAAAGTTTAACAAGTATTATTTACAGAAGAATGGAAAAACAAACTGAAGCTGAGTTGGGAGAAGATCAATTTGGCTTCAGAAGAAATGTAGGAACACGTGAAGCAATCCTGACTTTACGTCTGATCTTAGAGGATCGAATCAAGAAGGACAAGCCCACGTACATGGCATTCGTAGATCTAGAAAAGGCATTCGATAATGTTGATTGGACCAAACTATTTAAGATTCTGAAGGTGATTGGGATCGGATACCGAGAACGAAGAATTATCTACAATCTGTATATAAATCAGTCTGCAGTGATAAGAATAGAGGGCTTTGAAAAAGAAGCAGCAATCCAGAAAGGAGTGAGGCAAGGCTGCAGTTTGTCCCTCTCCTTTTCAATGTTTACATAGAACAGGCAGTAAAGGAAATCAAAGAGGAATTTGGAAAGGGAATCACAATCCAGGGAGAGGAAATCAAAACCTTAATTTTTGCCGATGACATTGTTATTTAATCTGAGACTGCTGAAGATCTCGAGAAGCTGCTGAATGATATGGACGAAGTCTTGGGTAAGGAGTAAAAGACCGGGCGTGTTGGCCGTGTGCGTAGAGGCGCGCGGCTGTGAGCTTGCATCCTGGAGAAAGTAGGTTCGAATTCCACTATCGGCAGCCCTGAAGATGGTTTTCCGTGGTTTCCCATTTTCACACTAGGCAAATGCTGGGGCTGTACCTTAATTAAGGCCACGGCCGCTTCCTTCCAACTCCTAGGCCTTTCCTATCCCATCGTCGCCATAAGACCTATCTGTGTCGGTGCGACGTAAAGCCCCTAGCAAAAAAATGAGTAGGCCTGCAAGATGAAAATAAATAAGTCCAAAACAAAAGTAATGGAATGCAGTCGAACGAAGGCAGGTGATGTAGGAAATATTAGATTAGGAAATGCAGTCTTAAAGTAAGTAGATGAATATTGTTACTTGGGTAGTAAAATAACTAACGATGGCAGAAGTAAGGAGGACATAAAATGCAGATTAGCACAAGGAAGGATGAGCTTTCCTAAGAAAAGAAATTTGCTAATTTCAAACATTGATATAGGAATTAGAAAGATGAAGGCTTTCGTGTGGAGCGTGGCATTGTATGGAAGTGAAACATCGACGATAATTAGCTCAGAAAGGGAGAAAGAGAATAGAAGCTTTTGAAATGTGGTGTTGCAGAAGAATGCTGAAGGTGAGATAGATCGAATCACAAATGAAGAGGTACTGAATCGAATTGGCGGGAGGAGATCGATTTCGCTAAATTTGACGAGAAGAAGGGATAGAATGATAGGACACATCCTGAGACACCCAGAACTTGTTCAGTTGGTATTTGAGGGAAGTGTAGGTGGTAGGAACGGTAGGGGTAGACCACGGTATGAATATGACAAGCATATTAGAGCAGATGTAGGATGAAATAGTTATGTAGAAATGAAAATGTTAGCACATGATAGGGTGGCATGGAAGGCTGCATCAAACAAGTCTATGGACTGATGACTCAAACAACAAATTTGTAAGTAACTTTTACTAGTATTTTGGAGTGCAATTTGGTGATGCAATCAAACATCGTATTCGATTTTCGTCAAAGACTTTGATATTACATAACTGTCCTCGCACAGTTGGACTTTGAAGGAACATTTATCGAAACATAGGGTGCGCGCTAACTGAATGTCTCATTATTCACAACCGAATCGCGCGATCTTGATATGTAGGCCCCTACACAGCAGTAGCACAGCGGTAGAGCAATGCAAGTACAAAACACAATAACGTAACAGTACGGTACGTAGACGCAAGTGAATCCTAAGTGCCGAGTCCGATGCCCGAATGAACAGAACGGGTAACGGAGTGCGAGTATGTTCTTTCGGTTATTGCGACGCGGAGAAATGTCGTAAATCCTGAACTGCTTGTACTGTATGCAAAGACGATTGAATTAGCGGTTAGACTGACGTTAACAAAATTACGAAGCCATAAACTCAATAGCTAAGTCCAATAGCTCAAACGGTAACTAAATCTGCATGTAAGCGTTACCAGGCAGCAGCGGACGAGATTCATCACATCCGGTTCCAATACTATAGCTCATTCCTTGTTAAGAAAACGGTTTTGCTCTTATAACAAGAGGGTTGCATTTCGAACGGCTTTGTTCAACAGCATCACGAGAAAACAACGGCACATGAATTTGTGAAACTCACTATTTATATTCAAGATAAACATGGGAAGAATCTAAACTGCAAATTATTTTTTAACTCCATGGGACGGTGCGTTTAAAAGGGCTATTTTTGTTTTGTGCAGAATCAGAGGTAAACTACGGCACACACAAAACATCAGCATTGAAGTGTAAGGCAAATTGGGGGAGAAAATAGGAAAAATAATTTTTGTGGGATCGGGGGTGAGGGAAGTTTTTAATTGTATTTATTAAATTTCCCCAGGCAAGGCCGGGTACTACTGTGCTGTCTTATCGCTTCACAAAAACAAGAGTAAAAATTAAATGCGGCTGTGCTAAAAACGGTGGTAAAACTAAAATGTGCTTGAGAAAGAACAGCTAAATAACGAAACCAAGCACAAATAAAACACATGCCAAGTTTGTGTAGAAGTACAAGTCATGCCGTGACGTATCGCTGCACACTACAACAACAAAATCTTCAGTAACAACTTCTGTGCAGTACGAAAATAATAGAACACGCACGAAAACCTATGCAATATACTCTGAATCGACATCGACATGTGTCTCCCTGCTTATTTCTATGAACGTTCTCAGCCAAAACACAAATAAACCACTGTATTAATGTTAAAAGAAGAAATTACACACGTAGGCTAATTAATCGCGTAACACTCACTCAACACACGTACGCACTGTTATAAATACTGCAGATGACTTCACTACAGAAGTGAGCTGCCGGTGGTTCACGGGGTGGGGGACTACACAAGGCGGGGTTCCTCCCATTGTGCTTCTTCCCTACGAATGTATTTATTAAAAAGGAAATGTTATGTAGTTATTTTAATAACTCAGGGCAAGAATGCCTCATCCTTTTTGTTTTTCATTGTACATTACAAAGTACAGTATAATATCCCTTAATCACGAGGAATTATCGGTGTCTCAGAGGTGGTGTGCTCGCTCCTTGTAGGTCCATAAGAGCAATACCCTCTAAATCAAATCAGAATAAAAATCTCTTTATTTGCAAATAAGGTGTCTACCTCGGTGGCAAATGGTACACTAAAATACATTATTGTCAAGCACTAAATTTTAAATTAACAAGAGACGAAGAAAATGTTCCTAGAATACAATATTATACAATTTACGCTAATAATTCTTTCTATTAAACACACAGCTCATCCTTAATAAATTTACATTGTTTACAAAATTCTACTTATAATATCTCCTGTACTACTTACAAATATAATCAACTGATATACAGTATGTGGAATTACTTCAAATGATACTGTACAACTGGTATAAGATTAAAATTTACATTGCATTTATTTACCTTTTCTTTCCTTTACCCATTCTGGAACCTAAGTAGCATAACGACCTGCTGCGTCTTAACCAGAGCCCCTTTTACCACCACTTTTCAGAGTCTCAGAGTCCCTGAAGGGCCTTCACAGCTACCGTAGCGGTCCCAGAACCCTCGAAGTCCCCACTGTACTTCACCCCTACAGGCAGTCCCCTACTTTGGCTGTCCAAACTCCATGGACCAGGGGAGAGAATTAATTATTTATAACACACATTTTTTTTATTTACAATAGCCTTCACTGGTCGAATGCCCTCTAACATTTCATTTATTTTCTCTGTTGCTGTTTATTCTCTTTTTGAATATCTGTACAGATTTTGGAAAAGGATCAAACACTACCCCTGGTAAACTGTTCCACTCCTTCACACCCTTCCCAATGAATGAAAATTTACCCCAATCGCTTCTGCTAAAATTCCTTCTAATTTTATATTTGTGGTCAGTCCTGCCGATATAATTATTTTCCAATTGAAGCCTCTCACGGACATCTCCCCATGCTGCTTCTCCTGTATAGGCTCTATATAATCCTATAAGTCTAGTTTTCTCCCTTCTCTTAAAGTTTCCCACCCAAGTTCCTCTAACATTTCTGATACACTATTCTTTCTCCTGAAATCCCCTGTTACAAATCTTGCTGCCTCCTCTGCACACCATCTAGTTCTTTTTATTGGATATTCTTGGTGAGGATCCCAAACACTGTTTGCATATTCCAATAATGGACGAACCATACTTAAGTAACTTTTTTCTTTTAATTCTTTGTTGCATCCTTTAAGTAGCCTCATTATGACATGTAACGATCTGTATGCTTTCCCAACAATGTCATCAACACGACCCTTCCAGTGCAAATTTCCTTCGAATCTCACACCTAAGTATTTGCACTTGCCACCTTTTGGGATAACTACCTCATCCAAAGTATATTCAAATTCAGTTTTAAAGCTGCTGTTTGTAAATGTTGCAATAGTTGATTTGCCTCCATTAACCTTCATATTATTTTCTTCAACCCATTCTTGGATACTCTCAAGGTCACTTTGTAATTCTGAACAATCCTCAATGTTATTTATTTCCCTATAAACAATTATGTCATCTGCAAACAATCTTATTTTCGATGTTATATTGTTCTCTAAATCATTTGCATATATTAAGAAAAGTAACGGATCGATTATACAACCCTGTGCAATTCCCTTCCAATCTTTCTCTTCCTATGATATATTATTTCCTACTTTGACTTTCTGAACACTTGAAATTGAATTTAGAAATGTTTTTATCCGACGTATAACCCTTACGTCCAATCCTATTCCCTCCAATTCCTTTAATAATATTCCATATTCAACTCTATCAAAGGCTTTGGAAGCATCTATGGCTATGCAATCTAACTGGCCTCCTGAGTCCAAATGATCTGATATGTCCTTCTGAAATCCCACCAGTTGTGCCTCACAAGAAAATTTCTTTCTAAATCCATACTGGCCCCTCATGAACCAATTTTTATCATCACATATCCCTCTGATGTACTTTGCTAAAAAAAACTCTCCAGTATTTTACAAACTATACTGGTCAGGCTGATTGGTCTGTAGTTCTCTGGTTTCCTTTTATCACCCTTTCCTTTATAAATTGGTATTATTATAGATTCCTTCCATTCCTTTGGTATTACACTATTATTTATGACATAGTCAAAGATAAATTTTAAATAAGGCACTATGTACCACCCCACTGTCTTTAATACCTCCCCTGTAATTTGATCACTTCCTGCTGCTTTTCTTTGCTGAAGCACTTGGATTTCTCTGAAAATATCTTCATTTGTGAATGATAAGGTTCTTGTTTCCCAATGTGTCTCTCCCTCTCTATCTTCTGTTACGGTTTCCAACTCCTGACAATCTTCTACTGAATCTCTGAATTCCCTACTAAATAGATTTGCTTTCTCAGTATCTGTTAAATAGTTTTCACCCCCTTCTCCCACCATTGCAGGAATTTGGATTCCTTTTACTTTTTGATTCCTAATATATGAATACAGCTTTTTTCCATCTCCCTTTGTGGTCATTACCCTCTTGAAGTATGCCATTCATATAATTCCCTTTTGCTTCCTTTTTCACTCTATTCAGTTCCCTCATTAGCTGTTTTCTAGTTTTTCTATTCTCCCTACCGTCTTTGATTTTCCTGTTTACTATTCTACATTTAATTTTTCATTTCCTTATTTCCCTTGTATAATGAACAGGGTCTGAGGTCATTTTATCCTTCTTGACAGGTACAAATCACTTCTCTCCTTCCCAAATGATTTCTTTAAATTTAGCCCTAAGTGTATCCACATTATTCCCTTCACTTATCCAACAACTGAATTGTGATTTAAAGTAAGTCCCAAATTCATCAACTTTAGTTTTTCTGTAAAATTTCTTGTCTTGTGTGACCCTCTTATTAAGCATTTTTGGTACGAGTCCCACATCCATTATTACAGACTTATGGTCACCTATTCCTTCAATTACCTCAGTTATATCAACAATTTCCCATGGTTTAACCAAGAATACATCTAGCAAGTTATTGAGACGAGTCGGTTCTTGTACTACTTGTATAAATCCTCCCTCCTAAATTAACTTATTTGCCAGTTTCTGTTCATGGGCTTCACTTGCAGCTCCATTCCATTCAACTTCAGGCAAGTTTAGATCTCCCCCAATTATTACCATATTATTATTGTTTTTATGAGTATAATCTATTATTTTCTCAAATATTTCCATGTCTCTTTCCTCTCTTCCAGGCCTATATGTTCCTATAATTCCCACCTCCTTCATATTATCACAAACTAATTTTATCCCTAGTATTTCATTCCTTTCATCAGTAAACCATTCATGTGAACAATAAGTTTCCTTCACCAACATAAACACCGCCCTCCCTTTTTATCTCATCGGTGTCTACGACAGACTGTATACCCTTCTGTAAATAATTCTGTATTACCCAATCCTTCTCTCAACCACTCCTATCACCTATCTAAAGAACCGTTGTACAAATTGGACCAACTTTTTGAGGAATATTTCTATGCTTTAGAAATGTACGATGGAAATCATCACTTTCTCTGCCCTCTAACCTTAAAACAACTACCGGTAGAGAACATCTTAGTTCAACATTCTGAGTTCTTAACATGGAATGAGCTATAGTACTATCAGCGTGGGACCGCATTGATGGGACACGGCTTCGGAAACAGACCGACGGAGAACGAGTTTTCAGGACTTCCCAAGATGATGAAGATGGTCGAGTAAAGGGCTTGGAGCCAAAGATATAAATGAGCAGATCAGCTTCTAAGATTATGTCAGGTCTAGTGAAGTTTAGTAGCTTGCATGCACAGTGTTATGAATATACGCATGGAAGGGAGAGCAATTCATTGGGTGTGCTGTTGAGTGAACTTGGTTTCATGTGTAGATTATTGCTGTACCGGGCGAGTTGGCCGTGCGCGTAGAGGCGCGTGGCTGTGAGCTTGCATCCGGGAGATAGTAGGTTCGAATCCCACTATCGGCAGCCCTGAAAATGGTTTTCCGTGGTTTCCCATTTTCACACCAGGCAAATGCTGGGGCTGTACCTTAATTAAGGCCACGGCCGGTTCCTTCCAACTCCTAGGCCTTTCCTATCCCATCGTCGCCATAAGACCTATCTATATCGGTGCGACGTAAAGCCCGTAGCAAAAAAAGATTATTGCTGTTACCATATCCATCGTTGAGAAAATGTATATGTTTGATTTGAAACGGGTGTCCATGTGTAATATAAATTAGATTAATACCATGATGTTTATTATTTGTGTCATCAAGAAAAGGCAGGAATGTGAATCCCATTTTCGATTAAATGTCAGTTGAAAGATGTGAATAATTAATTAATAAATGCAGAGAGGGATCGTCGAACCGTGTCAAATATATAGAATGGGGAGGCATGTGAATAGAATCTTCGATAACTTGCTATGAGAGTGCCTATATATAGTAAAGTTCATATAGGAATGTGGAATAAGAATATAGCGAAGTTCATATAGGAATGTGGAAAAAGAATATGGCGAAGTTCATTTAAGAATGTGGAATAATAATATAGTTAAGTTGATACAGGAATGTGGAATAAGAATATAGTGAGGTTCATATAGGAATGTGGAATAAAGGATATTGTGAAGTTCATATACTGTAGGAATTTGATAGGGAGCCGTTAGTGCCATGAGTATATGATTATTTCACAGGCCTTGGGGACAGTAATAATGTTATGATATTATGCGCATTTTGAATCGTCGAGTTGAATTAATGAATTAGAGGAGCCTGTGTTCTCCAGAGTGTAAGTGCCGTCTAGACAAGGGGTCGTATGACGAGATAAATATAGCCCCAAGGATTGTTAAAGTATTAGCCTATCTGCAGTGAATATCCATGTTAATTGACTGATGGGGAGTAATCATAGCAACCCCGATCCTGTGCAGAATGTTAGAAACTGCGATGTGGAATGTATTTGTGAGCTCAGGAGTTGAGTATAGTGAGAGAACAACCAGGTAATCACCTTCGGCATGCACGAGAAATGGTGAACGTGGAGTAATAGGAATATCAGTGCCATAATGTGTTTGTTGTGTATACGGTATTTGTGAAACTGAATGATCTTACAGGTTGCGTGTGCAATGTGTCATTTTATTGATTTGATTTGTTTGTAAATTTGTGTTCCGCCGTGACGATTTGAAGTCTACGTGAGTGGTTTATGTGATCTTGGATTATTTCATTGTGTGTGTAGTGATTTATTGCGATTAACGTACGATTATTAGGACAAGAGTAGGCTAATAGTAGATGTATAATGCCGATACTGCCCCAGATTCCAAACCCCTATATTTTTATATGGGAGAACGCTTTAACAATAAATGATCGTATTTTATTTGCTACAAAATATTTTCCATAGGGAGGCCAAATGCGCACGGGTATAATTTCCCGGAAATGAACTGATACAAATTACTTTCCTAGTAGAAGAAGAAAAAAAGTTGAAACAATATTTGCATATTAAATGGAAATCTTGCACCGTATGAAAACTAGTGAGCTGAAAGAAACAGCCAAAGAGCGGCATTTCAAAGAATATACAAAGTTGAGTCGGAATAAATTAATACATCTCATCTACTCTAGTATTCCTTATCATTTCGCAATCGAAATATTTGGGGAATCCGAGGTAGAAGCTGAATTATGTGAGACTTGTACGACTAGGAGTAAACTTGGCTATCTATGCTTTTGTTCTCCAGCTTTTGAATTTGCATTCAGGTGTCATTCAGATAGAAATCTAAATTCCTCCGACTAGCTCAGAAACAGGCGGTCTCTCGCACGAACCCGGATGCTAGTAAAACTGTCGTCAACCATTCCAAGAAATCCTTGGACGGGAACCAAACGGCAGCTATAGCTAGGGGTCTTAATTTCGCTGTCGCTCCCTCTAAAATTCCCACTGAGGAGTTAATTATTTCCGTTGAGGCAGCCATGCACAAACTACCTGCGGATAACGCTGAGGAGTTAAGACAGAAATGTGTGAGACTCATAAGGTCCGCTGTTGTACCCGCGCCCAATTTAAAAAGAGGCGAGAGGAGAGCTCTGAAGGAACTTAAAGATGATTCTGAACTGACTATTCTCTCAGCTGATAAGGGCAATGCAGCAGTGGTTATGTACACGAGTATATAAGCCTTTCTCGAGGACAGTCGGGATTTTCTTCTGATGACGCAGGGCATAGTACTCTGCGAAACGTAAAGGAACGTAAAGAATTTGACTTTACTTTCATGACACGGCATAAGCCCTAAAGTCTATATCATATGTATAAGTACGAGCCGTGAAAGAATCAATGGCAACTTCATACCCCTCTTTGCAGCAGTTACAACATTTCTACGCTTTCTCATGTTGATGATATCAATTTCTTCTGGAAGGGAAGAATCGTCCACTGTTCTATTTTCTTCTGTTGACTTCCATCTGCAAAGAACATCTTTTGCGTATGCGCTCCAATTAAAATTTATTGTGCAATTACCTTCGCACTCAATCTCTTGGTAATCTTTAAAGAACCCACCCAGCCTTTCCAAAGGATACTGCACTTCGTTTAATTTTGGTTGCAGCTTACTGTTGCTAACACATTAGATTCTAGCCGATTTTCGTCACTTGAAGAGGAAGTGAGTTGATGCAATACTGCTGCGACGATACCGAGATGGTATATTCTAGAAACAAGATGGTTACCCTTCTTGATAGTTACTGCAGACCACAAAACGAGAGAAATTATCTATGGGCTTTACGTTTGATCTCCCTTCGTAATGTGTATAGTCGGTACCATTGGCGTAACATCAAAATTCATCACCAGTTGGAATTTACTCCTTTCCTATCCATCGCCAACTTTGCTTTCTATTTCGGTGTCTTTCTTTTTCTCTTTTTTTCTTTTCTCCATAAGGTTATTTTTTGTCCTTTCATTCACTGGGAATGTACGCCACTGATAACCTTCGATTTTATCCATTTATAGAAATGAAAGTTTGACGTTATCTAGATGATCCCTTCGTCGGAATCAACAGTTTCAGAATTTATTGTATGGTCTACGGTTAGTTCCCCAAACATGATGACTTGAATAAGAATAAACATGACTACTCCTCTATGTGCACTTGGCTTTAGTTCACCATACTTCGGAACAAAATATATTGATGGGAAGCGCACTTTTCTTTATCGTTGATGTAGGCATCGAAAATTTCTTTAGTTTGAGATTTAAAATTTCTCTTTGACTATGTCATAAATAATAGTGTAATACCAAAGGAATGGAAGGAATCTATAATAATACCAATTTATAAAGGAAAGGGTGATAAAAGGAAACCAGAGAACTACAGACCAATCAACCTGACCAGTATAGGTTGTAAAATACTGGAGAGTTTAATAGCAAAGTACATCAGAGGTATATGTGATGATAAAAATTGGTTCATGAGGAGCCAGTATGGATTTAGAAAGAAATTTTCTTGTGAGGCACAGCTGGTGGGATTTCAGCAGGACATATCAGATCAGTTAGACTCAAGAGGCCAGTTAGATTGCATAGCCATAGATCTTTCTAAAGCCTTTGATAGAGTGGAACATGGAATATTATCAAAGAAATTGGAGGGAATAGGATTGGACGTAAGGGTTATACGTCGGGTAAGAACATTTATAAATTCAAGGGTTCAGAAATTTTAAATAAGGCACTATGTACCACCCCACTGTCTTTAATACCTCCCCAGTAATTTGATCACTTCCTGCTGCTTTTCTTTGCTGAAGCAGTTGGATTTCTCTGAAAATATCTTCATTTGTGAATGAGAAGCTTCTTGTTACGCTTTCCAACTCCTGACAATCTTCTACTGAATCTCCGAATTCCCTACTAAATAGATTTGCTTTCTCAGTATCTGTTAAATAGTGTTCACCCCTTTCTCCAACCACTGCAGGAATTTGTATTCCTTTTCCTTTTTGATTCCTAATACACTGACTGACAGAGCAAATGCAACACCAAGAAGGAGTGGTTCGAAAGGGATGAAAGTTGGGAAAAAAACAGAGACGGCACGGAAGAATAATTGATGTTTATTTCAAACCGATATGCAGGTTACACAATGCGCACGGCATCGACTCAGTAGGATGTAGGACCACCGCGAGCGGCGATGCACGCAGAAACACGTCGAGGTACAGAGTCAATAAGAGTGCGGATGGTGTCCTGAGGGATGGTTCTCCATTCTCTGTCAACCATTTGCCACAGTTGGTCGTCCGTACGAGGCTGGGGCAGAGTTTGCAAACGGCGTCCAATGAGATCCCACATGTGTTCGATTGGTGACAGATCCGGAGAGTACGCTGGCCACGGAAGCATCTGTACACCTCGTAGAGCCTGTTGGGAGATGCGAGCAGTGTGTGGGCGGGCATTATCCTGCTGAAACAGAGCATTGGGCAGCCCCTGAAGGTACGGGAGTGCCACCGGCCGCAGCACATGCTGCACATAGCGGTGGGCATTTAACGTGCCTTGAATACGCACTAGGGGTGACGTGGAATCATACGCAATAGCGCCCCAAACCATGATGCCGCGTTGTCTAGCGGTAGGACGCTCCACAGTTACTGCCGGATTTGACCTTTCTCCACGCCGACGCCACACTCGTCTGCGGTGACTATCACTGACAGAACAGAAGCGTGACTCATCGGAGAACACGACGTTCCGCCATTCCCTCATCCAAGTCGCTCTAGCCCGGCACCATGCCAGGCGTGCACGTCTATGCTGTGGAGTCAATGGTAGTCTTCTGAGCGGTCGCCGGGAGTGCAGGCCTCCTTCAACCAATCGACGGGAAATTGTTCTGGTAGATATTGGAACAGCCAGGGTGTCTTGCACATGCTGACGAATGGCGGTTGACGTGGCGTGCGGGGCTGCCACCGCTTGGCGGCGGATGCGCCGATCCTCGCGTGCTGACGTCACTGGGGCTGCGCCTGGATGCCTCGCACGTGCTACATGTCCCTGCGCCAACCATCTTCGCCACAGGCGCTGCACCGTGGACACATCCCTATGGGTATCGGCTGCGATTTGACGAAGCGACCAACCTGCCCTTCTCAGCCCGATCACCATACCCCTCGTAAAGTCGTCTGTCTACTGGAAATGCCTCCGTTGACGGCGGCCTGGCATTCTTAGCTATACACGTGTCCTGTGGCACACGACAACACGTTCTACAATGACTGTCGGCTGAGAAATCACGGTACGAAGTGGGCCATTCGCCAACGCCGTGTCCCATTTATCGTTCGCTACGTGTGCAGCACAACGGCGCATTTCACATCATGAGCATACCTCAGTGACGTCAGTCTACCCTGCAAATGGCATAAAGTTCTGACCACTCCTTCTTGGTGTTGCATTTGCTCTGTCAGTCAGTGTATATGAATACAGCGTCGGTTTCTACCTTGTCAAACACCTTATCGCTACCTAATAATTTTCTACTTAAATTATGAATTTCAATAGTTAAAGGAGCAATTCCTGCTTTAGTAGAATAAACTCGCAGGAGCATCTTGCTTGAACTTGATGACGCCAACAGTTTTTCCAACTACTTTTTGGTAACTACATCATGTTTATCAACGCGTTCCACTACGTCAACTAACCAATTCTTGATAAAAATTAACGTAATTATCGTGTGGCTTGAAAATTTAGGAGCGATCTTTATTTAGGCTATTTAACAAGCTCTTAATTTTTGTATTAAATTCATTTTAGTAATACCGAACTTAACTCGAAGTTGGTTTCCAAAAATGCCTAAAGCCATTTATTGCGTCTGAAATTTCACTTGGGTTATCATGCCCTTCGGAAAATAGTTTTAAAGCAAATAGGCAAAAGTGACTACAGACGTATTCGCCACAATTTTGTATTTTTCTGCATTAAAGAATATTTTTGTGTTTGAGATAATCAACTAATTCTATGGGTACATTCCACCGTAGGAATCGAATAAAAGGTTTTCATCGCCTTTCTTGAAATAGCAAATCCAGAGCATACCAACATGATCAGAAGTATCTAGATTTACAATGCCTGATTTTTATCCGGTTCAGCCGGCAGCTCATCGATCATAAACACACCTCTAAAATTTTTAATCTTCAATTTTAAACTAATTTTCCAGTGTTGAATTTAGGATATCCGTGTCTAGTTCTCTAAAAAGAAATCCCTTGACCAGATATTTTTCAGCGCACCAATAATTTTCTCTAAACCGTACTTGACTAAAAGCGATATAGTAATTGTTGGCAAACCAGATCGTTTCTTCTCCATAGCTAGATAATGCCTCTTTAGCTCTTCTAGTTCTACATCTTTTTTTGTTTGTGTACAGAGCTTTCTATTGCTGCAGCTTCTCCAGCTAGTGCACCAACAGCGCCTAATGGTGCAATGATAATGGGCAACATTCCTCATTCATGTTTCGTTTTTCGTGTTTGGCATTTCCTTATCTGAGCTTTTCTGTTCTTTTTCTGTGCCTCAGTTAGGTAATCATCGAGGGCATCCAATTCCTACAGATCATCGTTTGATAACTTTATAGAAACAGACTTTGGTTTAAATTTGCCACTTGGAAAAGGTGCAAAGTTGATACTAAACCGTTTCATTTATAGACAGTAAAAATTGTTTACAGTCTCAATCCATTCTGATCAACTTCGATACCCATACCTAATTTTCATTTTGTATACATTGCTGCGGTAACAGATCCTGATGCTCTTCTTTCTTTCAAATCTGCATTTTTACTTAGCAATCTTTCTATTGCGAAATGTTGTAATTCTTTATCGGCTTTATGTACTGTTTCTAGATCTTGATTATCTCTGCAAACGATAGCATGATATTTACATCCTTTGTCGTCAAGAGTATCTATTTCCGCAACGCCTTTACCTAATTGCTCATCTAATGTATTACCCGAAGTGCAGTTTTCAAAACCATTGGCAAGCGTTAATCTGATGTTATACTTTCCTGCTTGATTAATTAACCAGTTGACTACGCCACCTCCGAGTTTTTCAGATGTAGGGACAATTAATTTTACTCCAAATTTATTCGCTAAATTTGTAACTGATAAGATACTACTTTTCCATTTTTTCAAAATTGTTCTGGAATTGTATTAAGATGTTCAGGAATGCAATTTCCATCAGCTGTCCTCAGCAGGTTGTCTTGGAAGGCGACCTTAAATCTTTACAAAGAGCAAGTTTCTCTGACCTGAGCTGGCAGGGAATTCCATGGTCTGGTACCGGTCACCACAAGTGATCCATTAATTTTATTAGTGCGCTGCACTGGAATAGAAAGAAAGGATCTCGAACGTGTATTTAAGTTGTGGTATGATGATAGAAAGGTGAATTTAGAAGAAATATACAGTGGCTAATTTTCAATTAACACTCTAAGTACCATTGCTAACATGTATAGCTGCCGCGTTTATCAGGCTTCAGCCATGAGAGAGTCTGATAGTATGTGGTGATATGAACATCGTACCCGATATTGTAAATAAATCGCAGACAGGAATTCAGTGCTCGTTGAATTTTAAGTGTTTCTTCTTTTGTCATGTCAACTAGAACAACGTCACAATAATCAAGCATGTGGAGAACCAGTGTCTGTATTAGTTTGGCCTTTAGCTCAAATGGAAATACATCTCTCTGACGTTTAAGAGGGTGAAGCATTTCAAAAATCTTTTTACGTACTTCTCTCGGCTGATCAGACCAATCAAGTGTTTCATTCATAATTGAAGAGTGGAAATGTCAAACGTTCTAATTGCCATTTTCTAAATTTTACAGGAGAAGGAAAAAACTGTCTGTTTTCATCTAATGTATTACATCAAAAGTACGTATGTAGGCAGGTTCGTAGTACAGAATTATTTTATATTAGAAAACTTTGCCAAAAATACAATGGTTTAGGAGAAACAAAGCAATAACAACAAGAACGTTGTATGTGCCATATGATGATCTAGTCAGTTACAAGTGCAATTCAACCTGTTGTTGCACTTTATTTAAGGTTTGAGAAGGATATAATAGTAGCAATAACATAAATGATTAGCAGGAACATATATAATTGTATCATACACAAAATATTGCATCTTATTAAGGAGAAAAGTACAAAAATGTATTTTATTTAAAAATGCCTATCAATCTTCACATTCTCTCCTGACAACTGACAGTGATATGCATTAAACCTAACAAGTATGTTCCTTGTTCGCTTCCACTCTTTAATCCATGGTAATCATTGAAAAGTTTCAGCTTACATTGAAAGGGTACATCTGCACACTTGTAACCGCACCTACAGGACACCTAAAACAATGAACACATAAAATTCCTTTATTGTAGAAGTAGCATTGAAAAGTACGCTAGGACAGATAATACATAAATATTGATCAGAGAATTCAAAGTTTATTCTTGATATCCATTTCAATTGAAATAACACAACATTTTCATGATTGTCCTGCATAGTTGATAAGGATTACTGACCTCATTCGTGGGCAGTTTATTTGGAACAACAGCCTTTGTATTTCTCTTCTCATAACATTTTCCCGATATTCGTTTCTTCGTTTGTTCTCTTCTCCAGTTATGGTTTACCTTTTCCGATCTCAGCTGTTCTCCTTCCATTATAAACAATGTTTTATTCCATTTATTACGGTACTTCCTAACCACAAACAATTTCCCTCTCTTAACACACAGAATAAAACACTCGTAAAAAGAAGCATGGCACTTGGAACAAGAGATGGCAGCACAACATGACTCTTAGAACAGCGCTATCTGTTACAGATTCTTTGACCTACATACTCCGTGTATTGGCTCTTGGAACCCGGCCAGATATATGCTCCTGGGCACATAGAACGTACATGTGAAATAAAACTATTTTTTTTAAACTGGCTCTTAGAACGTTTGACATTTCCACTCTTCAATTATTCCGAGGTTTTTAAACGCTTTACTGTAGCGAATAATGTTACCATTCAGTAGGATAGGCGGGATTGCGACATTGTTTGAGGAGCTCGGTAATTTTCGTGATCCAATTATGATTGCCTGCGATTTTTTGGAGTTTGGTATAAGAGAATTTCGTTGTGCATACATACTGAGTCGTCGGAGGTCATTGTTAATATCTTGTATTGTTTTATATAAGTCTGACGTCTTGCAATGTCGTTCAATTTATAGATCGTCAGCATAGAGGTGGTGTGTGTTATTTCCTATCATTGATGGTATGTCATTGATATAAATACAGAAAAGTAAGGGCCCTAGAATACTGTCCTGTGGGGCAGCATAAAGTTTCACTTTCCATTTAGAGGCCTTGTCGTTTACTGTTACACGCTGCTGACGTTTACTCAGATAAGAACTAAAAATTTTAAGCGCAGCCAGGTCAAAATTTAGCTGTTCCATTTTCTTTATCATAGTCTGAATTTCTATAGTGTCAAAGACGCTACTGAAGTCTAGGATAAGTATACTGAGCAGTCGTTTTTCCAATGCGTTCCTAATGTCCTCACTAACGTTGAAAAATGCTGTCGCAGTACTGTGGCCATTCTTAAAACCAGATTGCATAGGGTCCAGGAGAGCATTTTATTTAGGTATTCCAGAACTTGCTCATATACTAACCGTTCAAAGGCTTTAGAAAGCGCAGGGAGTATGGACACAGGACGATAGTCAGAGGGTGACTGTGGGTCTAAATTATTATGTACCGGTATATTATTGGCTGTTTTCCAGTCAGTAGGGAATGTTCCGTTTAGTAAACGGTAATTTCGTATGTGCATCAGTATAGGCAGGACAGATCCCATAATCTTATGTATAAAAGTAATAGGAATATCATCCACACCTATAGCCTTTGATTTAATCGAGTAAAAAGCCTTTTATAACCTGGTTTTCTGTGACACTTTGAAATGTGAATGGTGGATTGGCTAAGGGTGAGGGCGGTGAGTCTGTACAGTTAATTGGGGTAGGTTGAATATTTATTCTACTAAAGTAATCGTTCAGTTCGTCAAGTGGAATGTCAGGATTTGTCTGTCTCAATTGATGTTTTTCGGTCCCCCGATTAGAAATTAAGTTAGGTATATTTCGGAAATATCTATATTTTTTATTTCTGATCAATTGCTTTGTGAGATTTCTTAAGATGCGGTAATATTCGAAGTCTGTGTCCTCTAGGGTTTGTTTATAATGTCGAAATAACGAGTCGCGATGGGCCATCATTCTCTTGGTTTCATCATCTAGCCATGGACAAGGACGAGAAACCCTTATTCGACGTTTAGTGAAATGTCTCTCATATAAGTTCTTTACCATCGTATTAAACAAGTTAACTTAAGCGTCAGACGTTCTTATAGATGGCGTACCTCTTTCTTCATGTCGCTTAATTCCGCAGATATAATTTCTCGGAAGTCCTGGAAGTCTGATGCAAGGCTGGTTAGAGTGTCGCTGGGGTTGGCAGCACTTGCCGCACCAGCAGCCATGGCTTGCTTCAAGCGAACTTGAAAATCGGACATACGTTTTTCAAACTTCGTCAGACGTTCCTTCACGGCCTTTAGCGTCATAGCACTTCACTACTGTTCAACCTTTTCGCACTCATCCAAATGTATAGCAACCTCATTATTGTCGATAAACGTAGCTACTGAAGAACCTCTTTTATTTTTTATTTTCTTACATTTGCTAATGTGGTTTTAAAATGTTGTTTGGTCTAAACTTTTCGAATACACGTACAAGTGTTTAATTTTTTCCAATGAAGCCATCCTGGGGCTAGGAGGTAGTTATCTATCATAAGCGTAGTTTTCCCGCAACCACTATGGCCAATATTGGCGCAACGAATAGAAATCGGCTCCATGTCTGTGTTATTTTTTCTTTTCGGGAAGTCTTAGTTATGGTTTCCAGTCAGTTTTCATTCATTTGTCTATAAATGAATATATTACTTAAGGTGAGTGGGGATACATCAATCCTAGAAAAGAGACTAACAGCGAGCGCCTATAAGCAACAAATTTACTGAAGTCAGACTTGCAGGATTTATTGTCGACTTTTGACGCCAAATGTTATTTCAAGAAACAAACTCCATTATGAAATATACAAAGAACCTGTACATACAACTATTCCTCTAGGTCCATATACACTAGAAGATTTAGAATAAAGTAATTCAGAGTCAAGCACATTTCAACGCTACCAACATAAATATTGAAGCAATTAAACATCTAAACATAGTTGAAATCAAGAGCGACTTAAATAGTACTTTGATAAAGAAGAAAGCATTGTGGCAATATTGGGATTCAAAAAACAAATTATACAGCCGAAAACAAAATCTCTTGCACGTGACATTCCAAAAATAATTCCCTTTGAAATGATCAAGGTTCCCTTCAATTTAGCTGATGGTATGTTTGAAAAAGAAGGGCACTACTACCACCGAGAAACAAACGTCTTTGCTTCTTTTATGATAGATTCTGCATTCGGTGGTCTCATTATCTACGAATAGTAGATATAATGGATGGTTCTGCCGCCGCCACAGGGCTCCCAGGGGCCCGCTCCTCCTCCTCCTCCCGGGGGGCCTTCCCAGACGCCCGATCTTCCTCCCGCGGGAAATTTGAATTTGTAAACTAAGCCACGTGCGTTTTGACAGCTGTCATCGACAACAACGCATCGCTAACCTCACTGCTGCCATCTTGACGGGCCTAAATCTCAGTGCTGCCAACTAAACCTTTCTAGCGCGAGATTTGAATGGGTAAACAAAGCCACGGGCTTTTTTGACAGCTGAAATCGACAACAACGCATCGCTAACCTCACCGTTGCCATCCTGACGGGCCTAAATCTCAGTGCTGCCAACTAAACCCTACTAGCGCGAGATTTGAATGGGTAAACGAAGCCACGTGCATTTTTGACAGCTGTCATCCGCCATCTTGCATCGCTAACCTTAGTGCTGCCCTCTTTACGCACTGCTGTTAATTAAAAAATACCGTCAGCTGTCATCCACCATCTTGCATCGCAAACCTCAGCGCTGCACTCTTTACGACACTGCTGGTAATTTAAAAAATTGTGTCAGCTGTCATCCACCATCTTGTATCCCAAACCTCAGTGTTGCACTCTTTAGCTACATACCTTTGAAAAGTGGTGGCGGTAATTTCAACGCGCTCTTATGAAACGAACCCACGTGCTTTTTTGACAAGCAGCCATCTTTAATCAACAAAGCATCGTGCTGCCCTGTTTAGCTACTTATCTTTGAGGCGGACAATTTGAAAAAATTCTATTTGACAAGCTGCCATCTTTAATCAACAGAGCACCGTGCTGCTATCTTTATCGTAGTAGTGGGTAATTTCTACGTAACAGCTGTCATCCGCCATCTTGCATCGCTAACCTTAGTGCTGCCCTCTTTAGCTACTTACCTTTGAGGCGGGCAATTTGAAAAATTCCACGTGCTCTTGTTTGGAAACAAACCTACGTGCTTTTTTGACAGCTGTCATCCGTCACCTTTAATCAACAGAGTACCGTGCTGCTATCTTGCGGGCAATTCCGTCAGCTGTCATCCGCCATCTTGCATCGCTTACCTCAGTGCTGCTATCTTTACGGTACCAAACCTTATCGTGGTGGTGGTGGGAAATTTAAAATCTACATGCTTTATCGACAGCTGTCATCCGCCATCTTTAATCATGAGAGCGCCGTGCTGCTATCTTGCGGGTAATTCCGTCCGCTGTCATCCGCCATCTTCAACAAACAAAGCATCGTGCTGCTATCTTTAGTTACATTCATTTAACATGTGATGGCGGCAATTTGAAATTCTATCGAGATGCCATCTTTAATCAACAGAGCACCGTGCTGCTATACCTTTGAATTGTGGTGACGGATAATTTGAAATTCCGGTAGCTATCATCAACTTTAATGCATTTGCGAACCTAACCTCTCATCTACCATCTTGAAGGAGACCATACAACAAGATGCCCCTCCCGACGCTAATTACTACTTAGAGGTTACTACACAAGATGGCGGTGGCTGTTATGCCTACCTCCTCTACTACCTCCTCCTCCTCCTCATCCTCCTCCTCCTCTGTCAAGGCATAGCTTTATCGAACACGCATCGCGAAGGCAAGAGTGTGCAGCGATAACATTATTGTGCATGTTTAGACTTGCGGATTACAAAAGAAACATAACAAAACTAAAATCGATGTTGTTAACTTCAACATGTGATTAGAACATTGATTGATGAGTTCAGATCACTAACTAGAACCGACCACGGTACAACATGTGTTTAGAACATGTCAGGGGATGCATTTGTTCTAAGAAGATCAGATTGGAACATAACAAGACTAGAATCGATCGATGTAGTTAACTTCAACATGTGATTAGAACATTGATTGATGTGTTCAGATCACTAACAAGTGATCAAGACTAGAACTGAACACTACAACATGTGTTTAGAACATGTCAGGGGACACCTTTGTTCTAAGAAGGTTAGATTGAAACATAACAAGACTAGAATCGATGCTGTTAACTTTAACATGTGATCAGAACATTGATTGTTGAGTTCAGGTCACTAAATAAGTTATCAAGACTAGATTCGAACGCGGTACTCGATACAAGATGTGTTTAGAACATGTCAGGGGATATCTTTGTCTAAGAAAATCAGATTAAAACATAAAAAGACTAGAATCGATGCCGTTAACTTCAACATTTGATTAGAACATTGATTGATGTATTCAAAACACAAAATAAGTTATCAAGACTAGAATCGACACGGCACTCGATACAACATGTGTTTAGAACATGCCAGGGGATACCTTTGTTCCATGAAAATCAGACTGAAACATAACAAGACTAGAATCGATGTTGTTAAATTCAACATGTGATTAGAACATTAAATCAGAATGAAACATAACAAGAATAGAATCGTACACTGCACTCGATGTTGTTAACCTCAACATGTGATCAGGACATTAATTGATGTGTTCAAAACATTAAATAAGTGATCAAGACTAGAATCGAAGACTGTACAACATGTGTTTAGAACATCTCAGGGGATACCTTTGTTCTAAGAAGATCAGATTACAAAAGAAGTGATTAAGAATAGAATCGAACACTATAGTCGATACAACATATGATCAGAAAATCGACTGATCTGTTTACAACATGTCTGGGGTATACCTTCGTTCTAAGGGAAAAATAATAATAAGACTAGAATTCTGAACAGCTTGCGTAAGATAGCGATTGTTATAATCTCCTTTTCCTCTTCAGGCTCTGTCAAGGCATAGCTTTATCGAACATACAACGTGATCTTATACATATTACGTGGCTAATCCGCTCAGTAAACGATATAGCAACACTTCAATGATTTACCTAGTACGAAAATTAAAAAACGCTATGCACATATCGCGTAGCTAACTCGCTCAGTAAACGATATAGCAACACTTCAATGATTTGCCTAGTGCGAAAATCAAAAACACACTGTGCACATATTGTGTAGCTAACTCGCTCAGTAAACAATATAGCAACACTTCAATGATTTGCCTAGTACGAAAATATAAAAAACCATACTGCGTAGCTAATTCGCTCCGTAAACGATATAGCAACACTGCAATGATTTGCCTAGTACGAAAATCAAAAACACACTGTGCACATATCGCGTAGCTAACTCGCTCAGTAAACGATATAGCATCACTTCAATAATTTGCCTAGTACGAAAATCAAAAACCATACTGCGTAGCTAACTCGCTCAGTAAACGATATACAAATAAAAAACCCATACTGCGTAGCTAACTCGCTCACCGCACTGCTAAGACGCTTAGTAATTGAAAATACACTGATATATGTGTTGCGAAAATCAAGAAAGCACACTGCGTAGCCAACTCGCTCGGTTACACTGCAAATACATCACAACACGACTAGAACACTGATGTACGTTACTCTTTTTTTTCGAAACACACACACGGATAAGAATATTGCGAGATACTACATACTTGCATGATTAAAAATAGGGGGGATGAAAAATCATAAATTATTCGTACGCATGTTATCTCCTCCAAGTTGTAAGACGAAATGGACGCAGTACTGTGAGTTTCTGCTTTGGCTGGCGAACGAAAGTGGCATGTTATCTCAGCAAAAATACGCGTAACCTTGTACTTGCACACACGCAAGTCAGACACAATAATGGATACCGCGATTCAAATCCCGGCAACTTATGCCGTCAGGAAGGGCATCTGGCCAGATCCTTACACACGTTGTCAGGAAGACTGACGATCGCGCAGGAAAGGGCTAGCAGCGGCTAGCTACCCCGCCTAGCATTTGCTATCTTCAGAGCTGCCGACAGTAGGGGTTCGAACCCGCTATCTCCTTAAGTAGCGAGAATGATTGTGGGTACAAGATGTTGATGATGATTCATCTGTCGGATGGAGGCGTTAAGCCTTGTGCAGGCTCTTTCGACTGGAGTAGGCTCTGTGCCGGCACCGGGATTTACAATCTCCCTGCTGTCGTATATTACATCTTCGGGCAGATGGTAGTATACAATTTCGAATAACTAGAGGGTGTGCAAAAAGCCAGCACTAAATTCTATAAGAGTAAGGGCATATAACGCTGTTGATGGTGATTTATCTGTCGGATATCGGCGTTAAACCTTGTGCAGGCTCCTTCGACAGGAGTTGGCTATGTGCCGGCACCGTGCAGGCTTCTTAATGCTATTCGATAGGAGTAGGCTATGTGCCGGCACTGGGTTTAACCCTTTCTGTACAATCATAATATTTTATCTTAGGAACTTACACCAGCAAAAATGCTATAAGGAATTACCTACTCGACTAAGAAAATGCTCTTTGTGTTACAAGTGCCTTATCATACACACAATGTCCTCGCTGCTTGCTGAAGGTTACTACAGCCGGAAGACTAGTGTACAATTTCAGTCAACGCATGCATTCCTTACCTCACTCTGACTGACTCTGTAACATACACAGATACAACTTCAAATACAGTGTTCTAAGCAGCTTTACTTGTTATGCAGATCAAGGATCGAACCTGCTATGTTAACAACAAAAGACGTAACCCGCTGCCACCACATAGCCTGCTTCTAAAGCTTAACACCTGAACTACACTGTAAATGTTAGGAGCTCCTGTTTTACAGCCGGATGCGGTTCCTAACGTAACATGACCGGGATTAAAATCTGTTTTACGGCCGGTTGCCCTTCTTGACGCAATATTTTAAATCACTAGAATTCGTTTCACGGCCGGTTGCCCTTCTTGATGCAAGGATTTTAATTCGCAAGAATCTGTTTTACAGCCGGATACCCTTCTAGGATTTTAAATAGCATTATCTAGCCTCTTACATCATACAACATTGTTTTACGACCGGTTGCCTTCCTGACGTCAAAGAACTGGGACCAAGAATCTGTCTTACAACTAGATACCCTTTTTAACGCGAGAATCAGTGTTTTAGAGCTGGATGCTCTTTTAACGCAGGAACTAAAATTTTAAATCGCAGTGTCTAGCGTCTTACATCATAAGCCATTGTTTTACGGTTGTCACCCTTCCTGACGTAAAAGGACCAGGTTCAAGAATCTGTTTTACAACCAGATACCCTTCTTAACGTGAGAATCGGGGTTTCACAGCTGGATGCTCTTTCTGACGCAAGAACTAAGATTTTAATTCGCAGTATCTAGTGTCTTACATCAGGAACCATTGTTTTACGACTGGTTGCCCTTCCTGACGCAAAACTAAGATTTTAAATAGCAGTATCTATCCTCTTACATCATACACTATTGTTTTACGGCCGGTTACTCTTCCTGACGTCCAAGGACCCGGATCAAGAATCTGTTTTACAACGAAATACCCTTTTTAACGCGAGAATCGAGGTTTTACAGCTCGATGCTTCTTTGACATAGGAATTAAGGTTTTTAAATCGCAGTATCTAGTGTCTTACATTACGAACCATTGTTTTACAACAGGTTGCCCTTCCTGACGTCAAGGAACCGGAATCAGGAATCTCTTTTACAACAAGATGCCCTTTTTAACGTAATAATCGGGGTTTTACAGCTGGATGCTCTTTTTAACGCAAGAACTAAAATTTTAAATCGCAGTATCTAGCGTCTTACATCACAAGCCATTGCTTAACGGCCGGTTACCCTTCTTGACGTCAAAGGACTGGGATCGAGAATCTGTTTTACAACCAAATACCCTTTTAACACGAGAATCGAGGTTTTACAGCTGGATGCTCTTCTTGGCGCAAGAACTAAGATTTTAAATCGCAGTATCTAGCTTCTTACATCATAAGCCAATGTTTAACGCCCTGTTACCCTTCTTGACGTCAAAGGACTGGGATCGAAAATCTGTGTTACAACCAGATACATTTCGTAACGCGAGAATCAGGGTTTTACAGCTGGATGCTCTTTTTGGTGAAAGAACTAAGATTTTAAATTACAGTATCTAGTGTCTTACATCACGAACCATTGTTTTACGACTGGTTGCCCTTTTGGACGCAAGAAATAAGATTTTAAATTGCAGTATCTTGTGTGTCACATCACGAACCATTGTTTTACAGCTAGATCCCCTTCCTGGCGTAAAGAACTAGGATTTTAAGTCGTAAAAATCTGTTTTACAACCAGATGCCCTTTTTAATGCGAGAACTAAGATTTTAAATCGCAAAAATTTGTTTCACAGCCGGGTGCTGTTTTTGATGCGAGAAATAAGATTTTAAATTGCAGTATCTTTCGTCTAACATCACGACCAATTGTTTAACGGCTAGATGCCCTTTTTGACGCATAAACTATGATTTTAAGTCGCAAAAATCTGTTTTACAGCTGGATGCTTTTTTGACGCAGGGACTAAGATTTTAAATCACAGTATTTAGTGTCTTACATCGCAAACCATGGTTTTACGGTCTGTTGCCTTTCCTAACGGTAAAGGACTAGGATTTAAAATCGCAGTATACGCGATATGAAGTAAGACAAATCTGTTGTAGCGGGTTCTATAACTAGATGTCCTGGTAAAACCCGGTGCCGGCACATAGCCTACTCCTGTCGAAAGAGCCTGCACAAGGCTTAACGCCCCTATCCGACAGATGAATCAACATCAACATCTTGTACCCACAATCATTCTCGCTACTTAAGGAGATAGCGAGTTCAAACTCTACTGTCGGCAGCTCGGAAGATAGCAAATGCTAAGCGGGGTAGCTAACCGCTGCTAGCCCTTTCCTGCGCGATCGTCAGTCTTCCTGACAACGTGTATAAGGATCTGGCCGGATGCCCTTCCTGACGGCATAAGTTGCCGGGATTTGAATCGCGGTATCCGTCATTGTGTCTGACTTGCGTGTATGCAAGGACAAGGTCACGCGTATTTTTGCTGAGATAACATGCCACTGCCGTTCGCCAGCCATAGCAGAAACTAACAGTACTGCGTCCATTTCGTCTTACAACTTGGAGGAGATAACATGCGTACGAATAATTTATGATGATTCATCCCCCCATTTTTAATCATGTAAGTATGTAGTATCTCGCAACATACCTATCCGTGTGTGTGTTTCGGAAAAAACGACTAACGTACATCAGTGTTCTAGTCGTGTTGTGATGTATTTGCAGTGTGACCGAACGAGTTCGCTACGCAGTGTGCTTTCTTGATTTTCGCAACACATATATCAGTGTATTTTCAATTACTAAGCGTCTTAGCAGTGCGGTGAGCGAGTTAGCTACGCAATATGGGTTTTCATTTGTATATCGTTTACTGAGCGAGTTAGCTACGCAGTATGGTTTTTGATTTTCGTACTAGGCAAATTATTGAAGTGTTGCTATATCGTTTACTGAGCGAGTTAGCTACGCGATATGTGCACAGTGTGTTTTTGATTTTCGTACAAGGCAAATCATTGAAGTGTTGCTATATCGTTTACGGAGCGAATTAGCTACGCAGTATGGTTTTTTATATTTTCGTACTAGGCAAATCATTGAAGTGTTGCTATATCGTTTACTGAGCGAGTTAGCTACACAGTATGTGCACAGTGTTTTTGATTTTCGCACTAGGCAAATCATTGAAGTGTTGCTCTATCGTTTACAGAGCGAGTTAGCTACGCGATATGTGCATAGTGTGTTTTTTATTTTCGTACTAGGTAAATCATTGAAGTGTTGCTATACCGTTTACTGAACGACTTAGCTACGCAGTATGGTTTTTTGATTTTCGCACTAGGCAAATCATTGAATTGTTGCTATATCGTTTACTGAGCGAGTTAGCTACACGATATGTACATAGTGTGTTTTTTTATTTTCGTACTAGGCAAATCATTGAAGTGTTACTATATCGCTTACTGAGCGAGTTAGCTACGCAGTATGGTTTTTTGATTTTTGCACTAGGCAAATGATTTAAGTGTTGCTATATCGTTTACTGAGCGAGTTAGCTACGTAAAATGCATCAGATCACGTTGTATGTTCGATAAAGCTATGCCTTAACAGAGCAGGAAGAGGAAAAGGAGGTTATAAAAATCGCTATCTTACGCAAGCTGTTCAGAATCCTAGTCTTATTATTTTTTCCCTTAGAACGAAAGTATACCCCAGACATGTTGTAAGCAGATCAATCGATGTTCTGATCATATGTTGTATCGAGTACAGTGTTCGATTCTATTCTTAATCACTTCTTTTGTAATCTGATCCTCTTAGAACAAAGGTATTCCCTGACATGTTGTACAGTGTTCGATTCTAGTCTTGATCACTTATTTAATGTTTTGAACACAATTAATGTTCTAATCACATGTTGAGGTTAAGAACATCGAGTGCAGTGTACGATTCTAGTCTTGTTATGTTTCGATCTGATTTAATGTTCTAATCTCATGTTGAATTTAACAACACCGATTCTAGTCTTATGTTTCAATCTTATTTTCTGAGAACAAAGGTTTCCCCTGGTATGTTCTAAACACATGTTGTATCGAGTACCGTGTTCAATTCTATTTTTGATCACTTATTTAGTGTTTTGAATACATCAATCAATGTTCTAATCACATGTTGAAGTTAACAACATCGATTTTAGTCTTGTTGTATTTCTTTTGTAATCCGCAAGTCTAAACATGCACAATAATGTTATCGCTGCACACTCTTGCCTTCGCGATGCGTGTTCGATAAAGCTATGCCTTGACGGAGGAGGAGGCGGCGGAAGAGGTACGGGGGTAGGAGGAGGATGAGGTGGATGTAGTAGAGGAAGCCATTACAGCCACCGCCATCTTGTGTAGTAACCTCTAAGTAGCAATTAGCGTCGGGAGGGGCATCTTGTTGTATGGTTTCCTTCAAGATGGTAGATGAGAGGTTAGGTTCGCAAATGCATTAAAGTTGATGATAGCTAACGGAATTTCAAATTATCCGTCACCACAATTCAAAGGTATAGCAGCACGGTGCTCTGTTGATTAAAGATGGCATCTCGATAGAATTTCAAATTGCCGCCACCACATGTTAAATGAATGTAACTAAAAATAGCAGCACGATGCTTTGTTTGTTGAAGATGGCGGATGACAGCGGACGGAATTACCCGCAAGATAGCAGCACGGCGCTCTCATGATTAAAGATGGCGAATGACAGCTGTCGAAAAAGCATGTAGATTTTAAATGTCCCACCACCACCACGATAAGGTTTGGTACCGTAAAGATAGCAGCACTGAGGTAAGCGATACAAGATGGCGGATGACAGCTGACGGAATTGCCCGCAAGATAGCAGCACGGTACTCTGTTGATTAAAGGTGACGGATGACAGCTGTCAAAAAAGCACGTAGGTTTGTTTTCGAAACAAGAGCACGTGGAATTTTTCAAATTGCCCTCCTGAAAGGTAAGTAGCTAAAGAGGGCAGCACTAAGGTTAGCGATGCAAGATGGCGGATGACAGCTGTTACGTAGAAATTACCCACTACTACGATAAAGACAGCAGCACGGTGCTCTGTTGATTAAAGATGGCAGCTTGTCAAATAGAATTTTTTCAAATTGTCCGCCTACAAGGTAATTAGCTATTCAGGGCAGCACGATGCTCTGTTTATTAAAGATGGCTGCCTCTCTAAAAACCCGTGGGTTTATTTCCAAACAAGAGCACGTTGAAATTACCGCCACCACTTTTCGAAGGTAAGTAGCTAAAGAATGCAGCACTGTGGTTTGCGATACAAGATGGTGGATGACAGCTGACAAAACTTTTTAAATTACCAGCAATGTCGTAAAGAGTGCAGCACTAAGGTTTGCGATGCACGATGGCGGATGACATCTGTCAAAAAAAGCACATGGAGTTTAAATTAGCCACCACCACATTTCAAAGGTATGTAGCTAAAGAGGGCAGCACGGTGCTCTGTTGATTAAAGATGGCTGCTGTCAAATAGAATTTTTCAAATTGCTGTCCACCACATTTAAAATGTAAGTAGCTAAATAGTGCAGCACTGAGGTTTGCGATGCAAGATGGTGGATGACAGCTGACGGAATTTTTTAATATACCAGCAGTGCCGTAAAGAGGGCAGCACTAAGGTTAGCGATGCGAGATGGCGGATGATAGCTGTCAATAAAGCACGTGGATTTGTTTACCCATTCAAATCTCGCGCAAGTAAGGTTTAGTTGGTAGCACTAATGTTTAGGTCCGTCAAGATGGCACCAGTGAGGTTAGCAATG
Organism: Anabrus simplex; assembly: GCF_040414725.1. Classification (NCBI taxonomy): domain Eukaryota; kingdom Metazoa; phylum Arthropoda; class Insecta; order Orthoptera; family Tettigoniidae; genus Anabrus; species Anabrus simplex. Next base: position 1,221,555,909 of record NC_090266.1, read on the forward strand.
TGTTGTTATCGATGACAGCTGTCAATAAAGCACGTGGCGTTGCTTACCCATTCAAATCTCGCGCTAGTAAGGTTTAGTTGGCAGCACTGATGTTTAGGCCCGTCAAGATGGCAGCAGTGAGGTTAGCGATGCGTTGTTGTCGATGACAGCTGTCAGAAAGCACGTGGCTTTGTTTACAAATTCAAATTTCCCGCGGGAGGAGGAGCGGGCCCCTGGAAAGGCCTCCCAGGAGGAGGAGGAGCGGGTCCCTGGGAAGCCCCCCCGGGTGGCGGCGGAGGAGCGGGTCCCTGGGTGCCCTGCGGCGGCGGCGGCGGCGGCAGAACCGTCCATTATATCTACTACGAGTCACAATGCCCACTGTTTGTACCTCTTAATGAAAAAGTTATAAATATGCATCTCGAGATTACAGATGAGGAAAATATATTTATCGACTTTAATGGTGCTACGCCGACTATAGTCTTGGAGATCCAATAGATTATAGGGTACTCCACCAACCCATGCGGATCAGTAAATATATACTCGCCACAACACGAATATTTACCTCGTGGACTCCGTAGAAACAGGCTGCAAACTTCCTAGATCTGAATTCATGCCTCTTAAATCATGGGGAGGAAGTAATAGAGGCATAACCCCAATAAAAGAAAAGGGATCCTATAAAAGGGTTTATTTACATAAAAATGAAATTAAATGAGTTAATGAACAAAAGCTGGGGATACAAATAACTTACATTTTCTGTCCAAGGAATGCCATGTGCGTAGTCAATTTCCTTTCAATTCAGGAAACTTTATCATTTACAAACACTAACAGATATGTCATGGAAGCGTTGCGATGAGTGAGAATTACATTAATAATATAACAAACCTTTTCTCGGAACAGTAAGTCAAAATACGATGCATCCCCTTTCTCGCTGTAAAAATTAGGGCACGCGCGGAAGAACACATATAATTCAGAAAGTTGCGTAATGGAGTAGGTATACGGCAATGTTAGGCCTCGACAGCCACGTCCATTCAAAAGACGCGGGCCACTACAACTCGCATCCCCAGCTATCAGAAAAGCACCGAGAAGCAAAACCACAGCCAAAAGAAAACAAACCTAGCTAGATGATAGGTCGCCATAGTTACCGAGGTCAATCAACATCGCGAACAAAGAAACTTGTTAACTGAAAGAATCATTTTAAAAAATAATAACTTAGTGGACATACAAAGCCGAAAACAAATATAATAAAGAAAATAAGGAAGGCACAAAATAATATTCGCGAGATGCGGAAACCTACACAAATCTCATCCATCAATGCACACAGACACACATGCACACACAACCTAGAGACCAATATGAGCAAATCCAAATAAGCACAGGGGTCAAGCTAGGATACGAGAACGTTCGCACCACATGACAAATAAAATCAGAAGCTTGTGAGCTTGAACAAGATACCCATATCACAACGTCGGATGGTCACGCAGCAACACAGGCTCATTCCAAATACAATCGTGATCCGCACAATTAACGCACGCTTCATTCCATACTCATATCACCTCTCTTTTGGTTAACATGAGATGCGTATCATTAGCGTCAAACATATCAATACCATACAAGCTCAGCCAGCCGTAGACTCGAAGAAAATTAAGCAGGGTCTCAAATCAAGGTCACAGGTACACACATAATGTACACAGATCGGTGTCACTCTCCGCTCTCGCGTATAGTAAAGATACACACGGAACAAGCATTATGTACATTAAAACTTACGTGGTCTGCAGCAGCCTGCAGAATAGATTCTCAGAACACAATATCAAATTAAGTATGGCAGGCCCAAAAGAAAATGTAGATAAATACCTTTAACCTTTTGTAGAATCTAGAATGAAATCTGCAGATTATGTAATAATCAACATTACCAAAATGCAGGGAGTTGCATAGGGCGGATAGAAAATCTACATATAATACCATTTGAAATTGAGCATATACGTGCCGCCGTTTAACGTATCCATCTTTTCATCAGCAGTCATTGTTGTTGACTCTCTACCAGAGAGTAAAAGAATAAGGAAATTGAAATAGAAATTCTTGGTCAATATTGATGGTCAAAGAGCGCCATCTGTCTAAGAGAAGCAAATAATACATCACAGTCGGGAACATAAACATAGATTGATGTGTCATTGACATATTCCATGAAGGTGATGATAGAATGGTGCGACACAGTACGTAACGCCGTACTCTGGTGAGGTAAGCTGCATCTAAATAACTTAGTAGGGTATGGCCATTCCCTATTAATTCGATGTAGGCAATTTTACTCACTATAAATTACGCATATCTGGTGCTTGAAATGCAAGAAAGAAACAAACACAGCTGATGCTCATTGAATAACAACAAATAATCGGCAACAGAGAATTGCTGGGGAATGCCCAGTTTGTGGGACAAAGAAAAGTCAATTTGTAAAAAACAAACCTGATTGGTGAGAGTTTTTGAGAAGATATCATCGATGAAGTTCTAAAACCCTCTAGAAAAAATTATCCGTGGAGTCCAGTTATTGTCTACCATATCGATGATGTAGGGCAATTAGATATTATTGAGAAAAATGAAATTGTACAAACACAAAGTTGAAAATTAAAAAGCATATCTGAATTTAATGGTTACAAAGGCGTGTCAGTATATATAGACGCATTTTCAAAAGTTCCTATTGCTCGACCCTTGAAAACTATATCTGCAGATGAAGTTACTAACACGTATGAAGATATGCTGATAAGCAGCAGACGACTTCCTAAAACTTTACAAACCGATCGCGGCAAATAATTTTATAATAAGCATTTTCAAGCGTTAATGAAAAAAAATACAACATTAATCACAACTCTACCTATATAGAAATGAAAGCGGTAATTGTAAAAATATTTATTAGAACATTAAGGGTAAAAATAGAGAGGCAATTATTCGTCCAAGGTGACTTCAACTGGGTTAGTCATCTTCCATAAATAATTCATAATTACAACCACAATACACAGTACTATTAAAATGAGACCTGTTGATTTCAACAAGGACAACCAGCAATTTATGTTTGACACAGGGCCGCTTCTACCATCTACTGGTAAAGTAGCGCGTAACTTGCCCTCCGCGTAGAAGGATGTTTCTGTTCGACCACACCCAGGTAGCGCTATCGGGGGCATAAATCGTAGTTACCCGGCGCGTAAATTAATCGGCCACGTTGAGGGGCCGATAAGACTTTACCTGCCGGGCAAGTTTTCAGAGCTGAACATTATTAGCTGTATTTCTGGTAACATACAACTTAAATTAGCTTAGTATACTGAAAAACGCATTATACTGTAACAATGATCGCTATTGTATTACAGGATTTTGAACATTAATGCTTCCCTTGAGTTGCAACGGTCATACCAGCCTCTCGCATCGGTAGCGTAGGGAACACATTTTACACGTCAAGCTTTCGCAAAGAAACTCGAAAAGGATATAAAAACAAAACCTATTCGGAAATCATTTCAAATGGGCTTTAATTTTCTACTTTTTTAGTTTACAGACGCTACGTGTAACTTAGTGTATGCATCCCACTTACCTCAAGCGTTCTCGTAGAACAATGGGTAACGCGCTCGCTTCGTAATACGAGGTATGCACGTTCGAGCCTTCATCATGACGAATGTTTTTAAATTTTCATTATTAGCGTTGTATTAATCTGTATGCCTCTTTTCATACGTCCTTTTGTTAATAATATATTTTATTGAAATGTTTAATCACAATATTATGTCTACTAGGAAAATGCTTTATATGTGTGGTACTTATAGAAAGTTATGATTAATATAGCATATAATACTGTCGCCCTGGTAGCAGATTCCCTATTAGTTGTTTACATAGGTAGTCTTCTTGTATGATTTCTAAGAAATTGGAAACTATTCCATTCTCGAATTCCTCTTCCTATGAATGAATATTTACCCTGATTAGTTCTTTACATTTACAGTAAAACATTAGAATGAAATGCATCATCAATAAATGGAAGCATGTGGAACTAAACGAGGTCACAGAGCTAGTTGCAAATAGAGCATCGTGGAGATACTTAATCAATTCACAGAAGCCTGCAGATAGAATGCTCAAAGGCAATAAGTACCTACATAAGGGAGATGTGTGTGTTTATACGTATATGGAAGTGCGTAAAAGAGAGTTAAGAACAACGGCATGGAACGAAAATAAATTTTTAAATGTAAATTAGAAAGACGATGAAAACCTGCGTACCTTCTATTACGGAGCGAGCGACTTGACCAGTCTACTATGAGAATACTTTCCAAAAACGCTGCCTTACATGACAGATTATAACTGGCGTAAGAAAATGTAATCTCGAGATTTTAATCACAATTAGGTATTGATTTTGAAACTCATAGATTAAAATCACGAAAGCTTGACATAAATCGTTGCCCATAACACTTCAGATTCCCCTTATTAGGCTTTTTGGTGATAATCAGCAGATGCAAGCACAGGAAAATAAGACAATCGAAATGAGCTTCATACATCTGACGATAGATAGCACCACACTCGAAAGCGAGAAGTCGCTGAAAACCACTCTAGCCAAAAAGCCAACTCCGTATATCGGTGTCTAGCTTCGGGTAGTTACCTAGCGCTTGCACGGTGGTGGTTGCACGCAAGCCAAAGTACCAGCTGATTTACACCCCCAGGTAGTTTACCTCACGAGCAGCTGTCAGCCACTTTACCAGCAGATGGTCAAACCGGCCCACAGTATACAAACCCAAAATTACTCAGCCGATCATAAAGTCTCCAAAATTTAAAGCCGGTAATTTTGTACGTGTCAGGCGAATAAAGAAAATTTTCGAGAAAGGCCATACCATCAAGTGGTCGGTCCGGCTCCATAGCTAAATGGTTAGCGTGCTGGCCTTTGGTCACAGGGGCCCGGGTTCGATTCCCGGCAGCGTCGGGAATTTTAACCTTAATTGGTTAATATCGCTGGCACAGGGGATGGGTGTATGCACCGTCTTCATCATCATTTCATCCTCATCACGACGCGCATGTCGCCTACGTGTGTCAAATCAAAAGACCTGCATCTGGCGAGTCGAACTTGTCCTCCCGGCACTAAAAGCCATACGCCATTTCACTTCATCAAGTGATCTGTAATGTTGTACTACAATTTGTAAAGTGTTTCCTGACAATCCTACCTACTGTCATCTTAAAGGCATTGATGGTGAAATTCAGGGTGCGTTCTACGAGCAAGAGTTGCAGAAAGCAAAACATCCTAACGACTATCTAGTTAAAAAATTGCCACGTAGGGAAGGAGGCCAAGTTTATGCCAAGTGGTATGGGTTATCGAAGGCTATTCTAAACTAAAAAATCAGAACTTATTAAACACGTAGAAAATGTTTACAGGCAGAATAGAGAAGCGATAGCGGAGTTGTCGTTTCGTGATATAGATACTAATGAAATTTTATATACTCCGGAACCAACGCTTTGAAAAATACGTTTCTTTATTCTACTGGAGTATTTGAAAATCAAAAGCACAGAAGAATTCACAGATATTGTGAAATTGAAAAAGCGTTTCAGAGTAGGTTCAGACATTCAACTTTGAAAATAATTTAAATATTATAGATCCTAATCAATTTATGACACCGGTAAAGTCGACTGTGGTTCAAACAGTAAAAGATAGTCTTAAAATGCATCGTGGTGTACGAGTTAACATGTTGTTATTCTGTGAGTATAAATGACAATCTACCGGAGAGCATCGAGAATTCCAGTTCCAGTCCAGTGCGTAATGGTGGTTGCATATGTATCAAGGCACATCTTGCCTCGTCTCGAGTTCGAATAATGCACGCCTCTAGTATCCAGGTACGTGTACCTACAGTAGCCGTCAGGTTCTGTACTTAAACCACTCATTCGTGTACCTACCAGTGCATACAATGCCAGAATGCGTATCATTTATAAGTATGTTATACTGCGTCAAAATAGACCTCGGTAGAAATGAACGCCATAATCGCTTGTTGGCACGTATGTATGAAATTGAGAAGGACCGTGGTTGGCTATTCGCATACTCGGCACAAACAACATTCAGCTCCGACTACCTGTAGGCCTACGACACGCTGCTCGCCGCACAATGCGAGGACAACGCTCTCGAGATCTCTCGAAATAGTGCCAGCACTAGTCTCGAGAAATCTCGAGACCTCGTCTCAGACTGCCCATCACTAATTTTGCCCTTATTAATCCACGTGATTTTTTTTATATTGCTCCTCCATATTTGCTCGTACCTGACCAGGCCTTGTGTCTGACTTATTTTTTATGGCCGGCATTTTATTTCTCATTCCGGGTTTTCTTTTTCTTATTCTTCTGCTTACTTGATTGTTGATGTGCGCAATCTCGTGGTTTCCAGCCACGGAGGTTCATAACTGATTTTCTCGGCCCCCTTTGTCCCTTTTGACGCCTGTTTTTCTCCTTTCTGATGGGTCATCTAATGAATGATGTAATACTGAACTAAGAGTAATAAGATATGTAAGTGAACATCGACCTGTGTAGGCGTCTTGGAAAAAAACGGAGAGTGAAGCATGAGAATATTGTGGAATTGAACGTTTGGATTTGATCTTTATAACCGCTCGCAATTTGGTGGGAAGCTTGGCCGAGAAAGACTTTGATGTTATGCTCAGTGTGTATGTACTACTTTTTTGACATTTTCTATTCAATACCCTACTTGCGTGTTTCATTGATACATTTTTCTTCTTAATTTACTCTTTCAATAAATTGGGAATTTGTGCTAATTCGCTTTTAATTCATAGTAGCGTTAGTCCTTTATTATTATCACTATAATTAAGGGACTGATCTCCAGTTCAAGGCTGATATATTGTCGTTCCCTATCACGATCGCTGGACCTCGTGTTATTCGTGCACTCATTTCCTCGCGTTTCCCGCATTGATTCTCTCTTTGTCCTCTTTTTCCGGGATACGAGTGCGGGTATTGGCTCAACACTCTTTATTCCCTTAATTATATGTTTACCAGCAGAGATTTGAACAAAGTCATCAGACTTGCCGAAAATGTACATTTAAATAGACATTTTAGCACCTTACATTAATCAAAGAAGTTTGAAACCTTCCCCTCAAGTTATCTGCCTGGAGCTAACACATGTTAAGTGATGTCTGCCATTACCTTGAGTAGTTGGGCCTTCCGAATGCGGGGCTACAGCCCCTGCCTCCTTATTACGCCGTACACACACTAGACCGGAGCTATGAAGATGACAATATGGTCCTAAAGCGTCCAGCCTTTATAGCATCTCAGAGGAGACAGTTCCATAACTAGGCAGAATGCCTGTAACCCAACCCTAACCCCATGGCCTACCAAGCGACCACTGCTCAGCCCGAAAGCCTACAGTTTGCGAGGTGTGGTCAGCACGACGAATCCCATCGGCCGTTATTGTTGGCCTTCTAGACTGAGAGAATGCAAAACTGGTATAACAACAAGCGTACTAAATTTGTTTATATATTATTGTTTATTTTTCTTTCTCTTATTTTTAATTTTTTTTAAATACCTATTCACAAATTCCATTCTTTAAAATCTCCATTATGTTCTATGAAATCCACATGTACTGTAAATGCAGGAAGTCTCTGTTGGTGGTATGTTTACATATATATTCGTTTGAGTGTAACTTACCTTCATTTGTCTTCAGTTCTGTGGACTTTTTTTCATGCTTCTGATGTAACGTTCCTATCTTCTTTAAAATATTTGTGAGACACATCTCACAGTACTGGTCGTTTAAAAATGCATGAAATCAATTCCTCTGTTCCGAAGGCATGGTGGGCCCGGGACAACACCAAGCTGATCTCATGATGCAAGTATAATGGTGTGTCAGTGCGCATCCAGTCTACCCGAGGCCAACTACTCGTCGGCCTCGAGTCTACCGCAGTGACGTCACGCTGGTAGCAAAGCAAGGAAGCCGGTAACATTTCTCGCTCTGTGAAGAGAGCGCATCGTTCAAAATGTATTCGTTTACAATCGAGAGACCACTAATATATTACTACAGTCAGTTTATTATTACGTCATTAATATCTAAGTATTTTACTCTTACATTTATGTAATGAATGCCTTACACATAAGCGTTATACGGTAGCTCTAGCAGTTTATAATGTTTGACATTTTCTTGGACGTTTATCTAATTTTCTTCCTGTTTTAACTCTTTCAAGCGAATACAAGATCTTGTGCGCGCTAAGGTTAAACTCACTTCTCGAGGAATTTTCACCGTTGGCGGTAATTGTTTCATAGCTCTCTCTGTTAGTTTGTCAAATATGTGGGATTCCCCGCAAAGGTAGTTACCGTGAATGTCGTTAAATTCTTTCTCCATTATATTTGTAACTTTCAGTAACTCGTAACAGGGTCTAATTAAATTTTCTCTTCAGACACATTGGAGCCAGTTTGTTTGTTTGTTTGTTTGTTTGTGGCTGCCGAACAGTTGTACCTTTCTTTCTTTCTTTCTTTCTTTCTTAATCTGTTTACCATCCAGGGTTGGTTTTTCCCTCTGACTCAGCGAGGGATCCCACCTCTACCGCCTCAAGGGCAGTGTCCTGGAGCGTGAGACATTGGCTCGGGAGATACAAGTGGAGAGGATGACCAGTACGTCGCCCAGGCGGCCTCACCTGCTATGCTGAACAGGGGCCTTGTGGGGGGATGAGAAGATTGGAAGGGATAGATAAGGGAGAGAGAACGATGCGGCCGTGGCCTTAAGTTAGGTACGATCCCGGCATTTGCCTTGAGGAGAAGTGGAAAACCACTTCCAGGATGGCTGAGGTGGGAATCCAACCCATCTCTAATCATTTGACCTCCCGAGGCTGAGTGGACCCCGTTCCAGCCCTCGCATCACTTTTCAAATTTCGTGGCAGAGCCGGAAATCGAAACCGGAACTCCGGGGGTTGGGAGGCGCAGCTAATCACACTAACCACTACACCACAGAGGCGGACTTGATTTTATTTTCACGGGTCATTAAACATTTTATTTGCCCTGGAAAAAAATATGTTCGAACATTGAAGTAATTATCTAAGAAATGGCATTTGCCTTTTTTAGTTGTTGTACTAATTCCCATTCATTCTTCAATAGCTGTTCATATTTTTCCTTAAGACACTCTTTTCTCTTTCCAATAGTGGGATCTTTCTTCTAAAATCATCCAACTCGTTAGTTCCATTTTCTCCGTTATAGTCCACTTTCTCTTCAGTTTCATCTTCCCTGAAATTAACATAGACGAGTTATTTATTTCAGTTGAAAAATGGAATGTTATATAACATTCAAACATATATTTGTTGTGTTTCTTCACTCACCTATTGAAATTAGCAGCCGGCGATCTTAGAAGTTCAGCTACATCCTTATGTCGATTTCTCTGTTTTTTCCTCTCAACCCTCTGCCACTATTAGTTAATATATTTCCTCCTAGTGGCATAGTCTCATACATCCAGTTTTAATTCACGGCTGCTTTTATTACGATGATTTAGAAGTTGTTGTCTTAAAGGGATTTCAAAGCACGTCACAGTGAAATAAAGCGAGCAAACTCGACATAAAGTAATAACGTAATAACAAACCTTGTATTAACTTAACACGGCATGTATTAAATAAAGAATATTATAATTTTTCGTGTATTATAAATACGTACCGTGTTTCACACTAGATTTATCATTGCGCCGACAAGCGTTTTCCCACAGTCTGGCAAGATGATCATTTTTCGGGAATGAAAAATACTTTGTGTATGATCCTTGGTTTTCCTGTAGTAGCTTAAACAGTCTGCTACTGCACAGCCCGGCATTTTCAAAAGTGTGATCCGTGCAGATTAATGAAAAGAATAAAAGAGCTTCAAATTATGTACGGCACGTATTTAATACATAAAGCATGTTTAACACATTAAAAATACAACAGCGACAAGCCATGTAGCCGCAGAGCCAGTTTCTCGCAGTGCTCCCCACGTGACGTCACCTGCGCAGAAGCAACGCGTTTTCGTCTCTGTTACTGACACACCATTATACTCACATCACGGCTGATCTGACTTGAAACGGCCTTGAGCAGTAGAGCTGTTTCTTTTGTTGCTTTTTCTTTTAAGTCATGGCCATGTCCAACCGCTGGCTTGATTCTACGAGCTCAACTGCTCAAGACCGCTTGTTAATGCTTCTTGCCTCAAAATGCTTTCGGTGTGGCGTTAGCCTAAACGGTGTTATCGGTAGTCAATACAATAGAATTGAGTACCTAGCACTTAGGGATGGAATGCGGCTCCTTAAGTTTATTTATGATCTCTAAAACATATTTTTCTCTAAAACTACAGAACACACATTAGAAACCGTCTTAATGGAACAATTCCCTCTAATAATTGGTGTTCAAGCATTACGACCTCGTTTTACAAAGTGATCCACTTCTTTGTCCGCCAGTGTATTGCCCCCTTCTTACCTGGCTACTCAGCCGGAGAACGAGAGTCTCAGTCGCAGACCGTTCGTTTTCTGGCTTTGCAAAATTTTTAAGAGCAGGGATAGATATAAGGACTAGCGACAATAAAATTAACACTAAATATAAGGTTTTAACATTTATTACAACTAAGCACTCTTAACAACAAACTTTAAAATTGAACAACATCTTGGAATCTTAAATGACCTTCTCTGCCAGTATTTTCATTACAACGGAATTATTCTTCCCAGAATTCTGCTGATATAGCTTTCTGTAAATATATAGACGAATATTAGCCTACATCTAATATAATAAAATAATAAACGTAATTTATGAGAAGACCCTTCTCTAATGATAGTAGGATTAATTTCAAATTAAAATTTTTAAATTAATTTTTGATTCATTAATCGTCAGCGGTTAAATTATCCCCTTTCTGTTTAATGAGAAAAAAATTTAAAATAAAATTTTCCTGTCGAAATTCCATTCAACATGTCTTCTCTGATTTTAAATTCATAAAATGAAAATTTCCTCATAATTATTGTCTCAAAATTTTCCATAATAGTTACATAAATTAACGCAAAGTCTTCCTTCAATGTTACACTCATTGAGAATTTTTAGCTTGGTAGGTTTTAAAATGAATCGCTCGTGACTCCTGTCCTCGGACATGACGCTTGCTTATTCATTTTTCTAAGACATTAAACCCTTCTCTATCTTATTTTGGAATAAAATTCACTAAAGATTCACTTCTCAATAAAATATGAGCAACACAAATAACGGTATATTAATCAGAACACACGCAACAAGCAAGAGATCGAGTCAAAATGTAGTCATGAAAAATATCACAATTGATAGAATAAATGACTAATTACACATACAGCATTCACACTAGGATACACGGTGACAGTTTATAATATTTATGACGATTTTTAGTCCTTGATTCTTATATTTAAATTTTAATTTAAGTCATGGAAAATTTCTGATGACGGTATCGGCTAAAGAAATACCATTACAACAATTGGAAACGTGATGATGTCAGGATTATCACTCAATTAAAGAAACTAGGTTCAACAACGATGTTCATGAAAATATCAGTGGTAGATATCATCGGAAATTTATCGTATAGAAACGCACATAATGCAGGTCAAATATAAAATACGCGTTTACGTATCATGAGTTACGGCATTATTATTATTATCATGATGGCTATCAACTAACACGTGCTCCACTCGAAGAAATTATGTTCAACAACATATTCTCTTCACATGAGACTCAATAAATGGATTCACAAGTCAAACACATAATAACTGGTCCATTTCCAAGTCCATAAATATAATAAATATAATAAATGATCCGTCAAGATTCGGCCGTCTTCCAGGCTCATATTTACCCTACTAGAGCACATATTAATATTTCACACAAGAACAACAATATTTACACTCATGATCCTTATTTCCATATTTAACCCGTGATGAAGTTTAATTATCATTATTATTATTATTATTAGATGTGCGAGATCACAAATCCGCATAAGCTAAAGTTCGATAAAGTTACCAGATGACACTAACACGCTTGAAATCCACATAAAGATCGTCATAACGTCTAGGGAAATTCGACGTAATGAAACGTACCGATAATCTGTCCCACATGACTTCCAAATTAATTGACAAATTATTTCAAAATTAAATCATTATTATCGGAGAGGTCAATTATTTTAAATCACTCCTATACTGTTGAATTGGGACAGTCAGAATAAATATCGAAGACACTCACTCAACACTAACAGAAACCAATACTCATTCACACACAATAACTAACTACCTTGCACCACGGAAAGAAGAAATGAAACAGCAAACTACTGTAAGACTAAAAGAAAATTATGCCAAATGAATAAGGAAGCGTTATGTCTACATTGTGTTTACAAAGATGAACAGATATAAATTAAAATATTATACTTAAGTGATTGATGAAACTGGATTTCGTCCGATGACCCTGGACATGAGGTAGGTAACCCACCGTCGATCACCGTTTCCTCCATGTCGGAAGTTGCCTCACATTTTAGAATACCATTGTAGCTGCGAGGACGAACATGGAATAGTAGTAGACTTCCTCTTGTTGATGTATTGGCATCTTGAATTTGTCTCGATCCGCACGTAGTCTTCCTCTTCTTTCTTCCCAAGCAGAAGTAGCTGAAACTGACAAATAAGTTTTAAGATGTGCCCAGTACACACACGCGATGAATAATATTTCTGAATAATACGTATCTTCTTCCGTCAATCTGCTAAACTCGTAGATCTAGAATGTGTAATGAGTCTGTACTGCCGAATGATCGAACCCAAGAATATCTGCAATGCGAACGTCGGCGTTGAATTCCCAAGACAGTCAAAAATAGCTCAAATCGAAGATATAGGTGCAGACCCAAGAAAAGCTCAAATCAAAAAGAACAGTTCCTTCGGGAAACACCGCTATATAATTGTCTTAAGATGAGGGTGTGTCGCCGTAATCGTCTGTGATTGGTCAAAGACTTGCACCTGATAAGCTGATACATTTTTATTGGAATACTGTAAGGTGTAGAACGACCTTGATCGTATCGATCGGCCGGCCTTGGTTCCTCCCTGCAGGTCACGTGGCAAGCAGCTGGCAGTCTGACACACAAGAAATCCACTGCTCTCCCCTCGCTTGGAAATTCCGGTTTCGAGCGAGCTCATCTCTCGGCGACACGGAGTTGGGGAAAATTTCCGCCCTTGCTGATGAAATAATATTCTTACACTCGTAGATATTAAAATATTACTTTTATGCCAAATTTGAAGGGTACAGTATATACGTAACTAACCGTAATGAAATAGTTAAATTCTTTGTTTAATAGTGGGGTTTACAGGTAAAATTATGTTATAATGTAATATTTATAATGAACTTGTGTGTTCAATACTCCGAAAAGCTTTTCAGTTACATTTATAGAGATAATTACATATTGTTTAATGGGCTTTACGTCCCACTAACTACTTTTTTCTTACAATTTTCGGAGACGCCTAGGTGCCGGAATTCAGTCCCGCAGGATATCTTGAACGTGCCAATAAATTTAACGACACGAGGCTCAACCATCTGAGCCACTTAGCACGGCAATACCTATTGTTAATAAAACAAATACCTACTGGTTATTAATTTTGCAAAGTACTAAACCTTAATATCACGAAGTTATTCAAAGATGTAAGTTTTTAATCAACATTGAACCTTCTGAACCTTAACAGAAAAAAGGTGTGTCGTCCCAGTGTGGCAGCGGGCATTCATTGTTCTACAAAAGAGATTTGCAGTAGTGACTCAACAGTGTACTACCTAGTGTCTTGGAGGAGTGTGGTATTCCAGCCGATGAGTCTGAAGACTATTAATTCCGATTAGTCACAAAATTATTCCAGCCCAACCTGCACGTGCAAGGAAAAAATCAGTTACAGTGAAATTTCGTAAATTCGAAGTCGTTGGGATGCAAAAATCGGACTTCGAATTAACTGCCACCAGCTAGTAATTCAGAAATGCCCACCCTTTCTACGTCACAAACTATTCCGAGACCCATTAATGCATGTAATGACATTGATTCAAAGTTTTAACCTTTCAAATGCCATGGAAAAAGCTATTTCCGAAAAGCCTCCAACAAGGTACGTTTATTCAAATAATGCACTTGGACAACTCACTGGCAAACATAACTTCACACCAGGAAAGAAAAAACAAATACGATTCAAAGACGAGGAGAAATCTATGTGCAACGCAATACAAGTACAGTGATCCAATGAATAAAGCACTTGCACAGGGGCGCCAATGGCACTGTCCAATTAGAAACACCTGGCACAACAAAACAAACCTCACAAGCCCAGACATACATTTAACACCAATGACAAGAATAAGAAATACCTTTGCACAGTACCTGAAAGGACACACAACTGTTAAACGGTACAGTAGATTGTTAAATCTTTTTTTGTCATGCATTAGGCTTATTTCCTTTTAACAAAATACTGTACGAGATGTTGCTTCATCATCATCATCATTCTTTTTAAAACTAGCAACGAACTGATCCATATGGTCCATAGCCTTAATTGTCGCTTGTCGGCATGTTAGGGGCTGTAGGATAAAAAAAATAATAATAGAGCACGACTAAGTAGTATTATAGTGTAGTCGTATATTAATTACCTTATTGTTGTGTACTATCCCAGACAATATATCCCTCCGTTCATTTATTTTTTTATTTATTTTCTGCAAATAAGTTATTTTATTTTTTAATTTAAAATTTTCCCCCCGTAAAGAATGGCTAAGGAGCGCGAGTGTACTTATTGTGGGTGTGGTGAGGCATTGAGGGGTATGAGGGACGAGTTGGAAAGTTTGAGGGAGATAATTAGGATTCTCACAGAAGACGGGAAGGAAGATAGGACTCATTCAAACAATGTACAGGTTACAATAGGTGTACAAGAGGGAGGGGAAGGAAAGGGAGGAGTTAAGAAGACAGGTGGTCTAATGTTCTAAGGGGAAGGAGATTGCAGGCCAAGGGCTCTATTCAGGATCAGAATTCAGGACAGGTGTCTGTGCGAAATCGGTACGAGTCACTCCAGGTAGAACAACAGAGGGAAGATGAGGGACAGGGAACTGTTGCTGAGATGCGTGGAAGTAGGAGGAAGGGAAAAGGTAGGAAAGGGAAATGTAGAGTAGAGGATAGGAAAAGACAGGTGGAACAGGGTCATGGGAAGGAGAAAAGGGAGGAGGAAGTAGCTTCTGCAGCAGTGAGAGAAGATAGGGCTGACCAGGAGGGGAGGGGAATAGATGAGGTGGGGAAGGTTGAGGCTCTGGTCATGGGGGATTCCATCGTTAGACACGTGGGGAAAGTGTGTGGAGGAAAGGGAACCAGGGTAGAATGTTATCCAGGAATTAGGTTGAGGCAGATGTTGAGGAAAGTAGAAGAGAGGGAGGAGGGGAAGGAGAAGGTGGTAGTGTTTCACGTTGGTACCAACAACGTAAGGCAAGCTGATATAAGTACCAACATAGTTGGAGATGTGTGGGATCTGGTAAATGCAGCACGGGTGAAGTTTAAGAAAGCGGAGATTGTTATTAGTGGAATACTGTGTAGGAGGGATACTGACTGGAGGGTGATTGGGGATTTAAATGAGACTATGGAGTGGGTATGTGGGAAACTGGGAGTGAAATTTCTAGATCCTAATGGGTGGGTAGGAGAAAGGGATCTGCGCTCGGATGGCCTTCATTTAAACCGCAGTGGTACGTATAAGTTACGAAATTTGTTTGGAAGGGTAATAGGGAGGTACATTCAGGGAAACGGGATGGCCTAGGGAGCGGTGATAAGGGGACAGGGAACTGGAAATCAAGTAGGGATGACATAAAATTGTTAGTGTTGAACTATAGAAGTATTGTAAAGAAAGGAATAGAATTAAGTAAATTAATAGATATATATTTACCAGATATTGTAATAGGAGTTGAATCATGGCTGAGAAATGATATAATGGATGCAGAAATTTTCTCACGGCACTGGAGTGTGTATCGTAGAGATAGGATAGGAAAGGTGGGAGGGGGAGTTTTCATTCTGGTGAAAGAAGAATTTGTAAGCTACGAAAAAGTTAAAGATGAGACACATGAAATTCTAGGTGTAAGGCTCATTTCTAAAGATAATAGGCAACTTGATATATTTGGAGTGTACAGATCGGGAAAGGGTAGCACTGATGTGGATTCGGAATTATTTGATAGGATAGTCAGCTATGTGGGAAACGACATGGAAAGAAATGTGATTGTAGCGGGAGATCTGAATTTGCCAGATGTCAATTGGGAAGGAAATGCGAACGACAGGAAGCATGACCAACAAATGGCAAATAAGTTAATATGGGAAGGACAGCTGATTCAGAAAGTGATGGAACCAACCAGAGGGAAAAATATTTTGGATGTGGTGCTGATAAAACCAGATGAGCTCTATAGGGAAACTGAAGTAATAGATGGTATTAGTGATCATGAAGCTGTTTTTGTGGTAGTTAAAAATAAATGTGATAGAAAGGAAGGTCTTAAAAGTAGGACTGTTAGGCAGTACCATATGGCTGATAAAGTAGGTATGAGGCAGTTTCTAAAAAGTAACTATGATAGGTGGAAAACGGAAAATAAAAATGTAAAGAGACTCTGGGATGGGTTTAAAGAAATTGTTGAGGAATGCGAAAACGGGTTTGTACCTTTAAGGGCGGTAAGGAATGGTAAAGACCCACCTTATTATAATAGAGAAATAAAGAGACTAAGAAGGAGGTGCAGACTGGAAAGAAATAGAGTTAGAAATGGCTGTGGAAGTAAGGAGAAATTGAAGGAATTTACTAGAAAATTGAATCTAGCAAAGAAGGCAGCTAAGGATAACATGATGGCAAGCATAATTGGCAGTCATATAAATTTTAGTGAAAAATGGAAGGGTATGTATAGGTATTTTAAGGCAGAAACAGGTTCCAAGAAGGACATTCCAGGAATAATTAATGAACAAGGGGAGTGTGTATGTGAGGATCTTCAAAAGGCAGAAGTATTCAGTAAGCAGTATGTAAAGATTGTTGGTTACAAGGATAATGTCGAGATAGAGGAAGAGACTAAGGCCAAAGAAGTAATAAAATTTACGTATGATAACAATGACATTTACAATAAGATACAAAAGTTGAAAACTAGAAAAGCGGCTGGAATTGATCAGATTTCTGGGGATATACTAAAGACAATGGGTTGGGATATAGTACCATATCTGAAGTACTTATTTGATTATTGTTTGGCCGAAGGAGCTATACCAGATGAATGGAGAGTTGCTATAGTAGCCCCTTACAGGCCAGTAAGTTTGACATGCATTGTATGTAAGCTTTGGGAAGGCATTCTTTCTGATTATATTAGACATGTTTGTGAAATTAATAACTGGTTCGATAGAAGGCAATTCGGTTTTAGGAAAGGTTATTCCACTGAAGCTCAACTTGTAGGATTCCAGCAAGATATAGCAGATATCTTGGATTCTGGAGGTCAAATGGACTGTATCGCGATTGACATGTCTAAAGCATTTGATAGGGAGACTACTGGCAAAAATGAGTGCAATCGGACTAGACAAAAGAGTGACTGAATGGGTTGCTATATTTCTAGAAAATAGATCTCAGAGAGTTAGAGTAGGTGAAGCTTTGTCTGACCCTGTAATAGTTGAGAGGGGAGTTCCCCAGGGCAGTGTTATCGGACCTTAATGTTTTCTTATATTATATAAATGATATCAGTAAAGGAGTGGAATCGGAGGTAAGGCTTTTTGCGGATGATGTTATTCTCTATAGAGTGATAAATAAGTTACAAGATTGTGAGCAACTGCAACGTGACCTCGAAAATATTGTGAGATGGACAGCAGGCAATGTTATGTTGATAAACGGCGCTAAAAGTCAGGTTGTGAGTTTCACAAATAGGAAAAGTCCTCTCAGTTTTAATTACTGCGTTGATGGGGTGAAAGTTCCTTTTGGGGATCATTGTAAGTATCTAGGTGTTAATATAAGGAAAGATCTTCACTGGGGTAATCACATAAATGGGATTGTAAATAAAGGGTACCGATCTCTGCACATGGTTATGAGGGTGTTTAGGGGTTGTAGTAAGGATGTAAAGGAGAGTGCATATAAGTCTCTGGTAAGACCCCAACTAGAGTATGGTTCCAGTGTATGGGACCCTCACCAGGATTACCTGATTCAAGAACTGGAAAAAATCCAAAGAAAAGCAGCTCGATTTGTTCTGGGTGATTTCCGACAAAAGAGTAGCGTTACAAAAATGTTGCAATGTTTGGGTTGGGAAGAATTAAGAGAAAGAAGAAGAGCTGCTCGACTAAGTGGTATGTTCCGAGCTGTCAGCGGAGAGATGGCGTGGAATGACATTAGTAGACGAATAAGTTTGAATGGCGTTTATAAAAGTAGGAAAGATCACAATATGAAGATAAAGTTGGAATTCAAGAGGACAAACTGGGGCAAATATTCATTTATAGGAAGGGGAGTTAGGGATTGGAATAACTTACCAAGGGAGATGTTCAATAAATTTCCAATTTCTTTGAAATCATTTCGGAAAAGGCTAGGAAAGCAACAGATAGGGAATCTGCCACCTGGGCGACTGCCCTAAATGCAGATCAGTATTGATTGATTGATTTGCACTTATCAGAGTCCAACATGGCTAGAGCAGCAAGTAGGCCTACATCATTTTTCGACGGAGTAGTTATCGCCTGCGCATGTCTTCAGCTTGTTCGGCTTTAGCTGGAGCTGCATCTCTGTCTGGCATCACTTGACACAGCTGATCGACATAGCAGCATCCTGCTCCTCTGATGTAGTCCCTGCATTGTCGATGGTGATGTATTCGGCGAAAGTTATACTGGCATCGGACTGTTGCCGGAACTACTCCTGTTCATCTTCATAGTCTTCTTTATTTAAGGAATCAAATCCTCACTTGAAGAAGCAGCTCGTGATTGCTGATGAAGAAATAGGGTCCCAGGCCGATGTTACACTCCGCATAGCATCCATCACGTTCCACTTGCATTTTTCTCCTGTCGGAACACTTCTAGCGACTTCACAGTGAAGGTAACTCACCAGTTGCTTTCAGAGATGACATGACGCCTTGATATAGCGACAGAAAGTAGTTCGTCATTTTGGCCGACAGAGAAAGAAAACACACGTTTTAAAATTAAATTACTTTTGTGTGCAGCGCTCTGACATAACAAGAGAAGTAAATTTCTGTCCTGGTAAGCCATTTAGCGCTCAAACACACCCGTCATTCCCCAAAAAGTTTGCCTGTCATCTAGACGTTTTTGGATGCCTTGTACTTGCACAGAACGTGTCTGATGCCCACAAAACATTGTGGTTTATCGAACTTTCTTATGACGAGAGGAGGAAGTCTCACTTCCATCCACATTGCAACACAGGACAGTGACCATCTCCTTAAACGATATCCCACAATGGCTCTTCTCTCCTTTAAAACCACTAAATCGGCATTAAAAAATGATGCAGTTCATTGGCATTGACAATATTGTTCGGTATGAACCACACTTACTCGCCAACTGTCGGCATCTCCGTACAGTTTGATATGTGATATTGTGGCGTTCCTTAAAATGCTGAAGCTACCCTTTTGAACATAAACTCCAGTCCTATCTTTAGCGCCAGTTCACTCAACCTCCTGGAATGCGCATTTCCTTAGTTTCTATGTACTGAAGATTTTTTAAAACTCTGAAGTCCAAATTCTTTCAGTACCGGTATTTCAGTTTTGTCTTTTTTAAAATCTTTTGCGACCTCCGTTATAATTTGTATCTTCTTGCTCTGTGTCTTGGAAGAATATTGACGCTGTTTCCCCTCTCTCTGACACTTGTTGTTTGTTCCTCTCCTATACTTATACACTGCCCAACCCAGAAGGAATGGTCCAATATCACATTTCGGTATACATGCATACCATTGCTGTGTGAGTAAATGATGCGATTTACAAGACTGTATGTGTAGAACGCCCACCAGAGTGTATTCGTGATGGCACTGTCCTGTTGCGATGCCTCGCAGACGCATTAGACAGCCCATCCACAAACTGACAGCATTTGGCAGAGGCCGCATGAGGCTGGTTGATCGTATCGTGCAATTGCCAGGCATGTGGGCCATTCAGACGTCACGGTGGCCTGATGTTGGACTCAATGGGTACATGAGAGCACCCGACCACGTCGTGCAGTTTCGGGTTGACCAAGAAACACCACCCTCAGGGAGGACCGTTGTATGGTGGGCCAACTTCGGCACCCGCCAACAAGTACCGGAGACTCTTCAACATCCTGTGAGCTCCCGCACAGTGTCTCGACGACTAGCATCCGCCGGATTGGGGTCCTACCGCCCGTTGCGTCGGTTGCCATTGACACCTGGACACTAACGACTACATTTGGAGTGGAGCCTTGCTCGGGAGGCATGGCCAGAGGACGACTGGCATTGAATCATGTTCAGTGATGAGTCCCGCTTCTTCATAACCTCCGGTGGACATCGTGTGCAAGTTTGGCGGTGTCAAGGACAGATCCTGCTCATATTGTGGAAAGACACGCATTATGGTGTGGGAACCATAGGATATGTGTTCAGGTCACCTCTAATAGTGCTTCGGCAGACTTTAACGGCACAGGGATACATCACTGACATTCTGCGCCCGCACGTCCTACCCCTTATGGCACAGTGTTCAAACAGCACGTGTCTATGGACTGCCTGGAGCATCTTTAGGTCCTCCCGTGGGCAGCAAAATCCCCCGGACCTCTCTATAATTGAACATGTGCGGGATGACATTGGAAGGGGACACTGTCCCAGTACCAACCTGCAGGATATGGAGGGACAGCTGCAACAACTGTGGACGAACTTGCCTCAGGAGAGGATACAAAGGCTGTTTGACGCCATCTCGAACCGTATAAGCCAGGCGGGGTGCGACACCCTACTGACCTGGCACCAACATTCCACCCGTAACTGTCAACGACCTTGTCTCATTCATCCCATATTATAATCAGTTCAATAAAGGCACATGGTCTTTCAGCATTTGTAGTTTCACTCACTTTCAACCACTCCTGGGTGTGTAACATTTTTTGGTCAGGCAGTGTATTTTTTACCCTACTGGGATCCTTTTCTCCTGTTGTGTTTCTATTCTTTTACCACCTGTATTGATCTTTGCTAGTTTCTTCTTATCTCATCCCACATCAAGACAAGATCTGTTGTCAAGATGGCCCCTCAATGAGTGTTGATGGCCGCCATCCTTATGAAGCTGGGAAACAGAAACAAGCTCATCGGGAGCTGAAAAGAAATAGATATGAAGAACTGGGATTGATGAGGGGAGAGCCTATCTATTTGAAGATGTGGAGATTGTCCTCGGCCTTTTGTGCTCATCTCCTACTTCCGTTGCTCCCTCTTCCCACACTTGCATGCCATTGTATAAGTCCTGTTATTCGTGTTTCTTTATTTATTCCTCTCTCTCTCTCTCTCTCTCTGACTTGATTTGACATTTGTTTCTTACTTTCCTATACTTACAATACACTAAACTATACCATTAAAAAACAACTATCAAATACGTAATTGTACACTAAAACTTACGTAAAATGAGTAACTAAGAATACATAAGAACTATGATTTCACTCAAACTTAGTAAATCTGAAACATACTAGACACACGAAAGTGCAGAAAGCTATACCTGCACGTACCGAGAGACACGTTCTATCATGTGGAGAAATTTTGAATTTAAATTACTCTGTATAATACTACAATATATTTTTATTAATTTAAAGACAATTTTGAATTAAAAGTCTGAATGTTGGTAATGGGAACATTTTTCTTCGCATTAGGAATGAACAATTTAAATAACATGCAAAACCATACCTCATGTTTCTGGGAGCAAGGGGTCCTTTTTAATTAGGCAGGATTTTGAATTATTATGATGATGCTTGTTGTTTAAAGGGGCCTAACATCTAAGGTCATCAACCCGGATTTTGAATTAAGAATGATCGGGGTTCTACTATATCTTAAATATTACAGCAGAGTTTGATGGCCAGAAAATGCACTGTAGAGATTATCAAGCTTATTGTGAGGGATTTCATCAGTACATGACCAATACATTTCTCATTTATGTGAGAACCACAAAGAACATGTAACTGTTGAGCATTACACTAACAAAAAACATGAATGAAAAGGGCCACACAGATTTGAATGTAACTTGGGTGGATGATCACCTAACATTTCCCCAAAGTAATGGCAGTACCATAATGTGAAGGAAATAGTGTCATCACTCCCTCCCTTATATGTGTTCGTTAGTAGGTTACCAGCAAATTAGCTAGAGGGGCAATGTCAAACATGTGCTTGCATCAAATTAGTACAAGAGATGTAGGTGTGAAGTACATTCAACCGTGTTTCTATCCATATCAAATGTCAGTAATGATCCTTGATCATGATATAAAGCGGTGAGAGTGTTACAAGGGTTTGTTAAATATAATAATGCTGGTATGTTTTTTTTTTTTGGGTTGTAGAGAGCATTAGGCATTTTTTCAGTCTACCAAAACAAAAGGAATTCATTACTAGAAGTATTGATTCTTCTTCAGGGCAAAGGAAATCTGGAGAGACTTTCAAGCTCAAAAATCTGCTTGCAAACGTACAAAAGTAAAGGATACCTACTGAGGGTGAATATTTTAATTCAGAATTTCTAAATAAATAGAATAAATTTTCCAGGTAACTCACTGCCTGTTGCCAGTGTGGGTGAAATGCTGGTGACCAATAATGTATTCCAATTTTATAGGAATTATGAATGTACTCATGCAGGACAAATATTTCAGGTTCCCTGTAGGAATCAAAATCTATATCTTCTTATTTTAATTCAGTTCTGTATTTAATCTCTTGCATGTATTTCAAATTTAAAGTAAACAAGCTCCTTTAAAAGTGTTTTCCAGTTTAACAATGACCAATATTGCTGTACAATAAAGAACTAATCTATCGTGTGGACCTACCTGAAGTTCGCTGACAGCTTCTCCAGCATATTCCCGAGGTGGTGCATTGCAAATGGAGAGGAAGGGAAGGGGGAGCTTGATGTGATGGACTGGACCAGGAGGTGCAACCACTTGCTTCTGGCAAAAGAGTATACTGTACTTTTGCCAGGGACATCTGGTAGGCAAATAAATATTACACCAGTATGTTGTAAATAAGTGACTTAATGTTTGAAGTGGTATGCTACAAATTGAAAAAAAATGACATATTCACATCTGCTGAAGATTAAAAACGAATGGGAGCAAGATATTGCTAAAAATTGTAGAATACAGTGTATTGAATACTCCCTTAGTAAAACGTGACCTGGGTAGGTCTTTAGTATGACAGCATGACAGCATGGAAAGTAGTTGAGCTGTGTTATGGAGAAACATTGTGCTCAACTGTATTGTAGATGTATTATATTGAGGAGTGCCTGCATCAGAAATCCAGAAAAGGACAGGTAGAATTTCCTCTCTGTTTGTGCATTGCGTCTGACAGTGTTGTGAGCTATGCTCGGCTGACTGCCACTGCTGTGTAGCATAACATTTGGCATTTTTAATGTGTTTATACATTGTTTTAAGTGTTACCTCAAGACCTAACATGAACTCTGTTAAACAAGTGTATTAGAACTCTGTGGTTCCACATCATAGCACTCACATGTTGTACCCGTAATGTTCTTGTACTGATTTTCATTGTTTTTTTGTGAGAATATGTTTTTATCCATTTTTGGACACATGGACCAGTTTAGTGTTTTTGCTATATTTAGGATGGTTTTAAGGCTTTACTTATCAGTGCTAATTTATTCTTTATTATTTTCTCATGTCTGTTATTGAAGATGGTACCACAGGTATAACAACATGAAATACATATTTCTACCTGTATACTGCAGTGTTGATTAGGTGGAGCATCTACCCCAATTTCTTGAAGGTACTGCCTATATCAGCACGGAATGAAAATAATTCATTATGATGGTTTGTTATTGACGTAACAACCTTTCATTGCTGTGCATGCAATTCAAATTCATATACCAATTTTGTGATGTGTATTATTATTATTATTATTATTATTGTCATCATCATCAAAGTTGGAAGTAATTGGAGTAAAAGTAATCTAATTACTTGTAACAATTACATGCTTAGTCATTTTTACTTTTTATAAATCACGGTCACTCCATATGAGATTTGTGCTGGACAAAGTGGAGGCGGGACAGGTTTTCCTCTGGTTATTCCGGTTTTCCCTGTCATCTTTCATTCCAGCAACAATCTCCAGTATCATTTCATTTTTCATCTGCCAGTCGCTAATCATTGCACCAGGGGAGTGTGACAGGCTTTGGTAGCCAGCACAATTTCTATCCTCGCCGCTAGATGGGGACTACATTCATTACATTCTTGACCCAATCGAATTACTGAAAACAGCTTGTGGATTTTCCAATACATTAGTAATGGTTACATTCTTGTAACTGCGATACATCAAACAGAAGCAGAACGTGAAAAAATAAATTATGATGAAAATAAATTTGTCAGTTCAACTACAAGCAGAACCAATAGCTTCACCAGTACTGGATGAGATACTTTCGAAGACATTCCAACAATGTTCTAATGTTCTTTTCCATTTATAATTTAAGGCTGAGGGTCAAAATAGTCCCAATGTAATCAATAATATTAACATATTATGTAGTACGGTATTGAACAGCTGGATCTTCTCATCTGTGTTGATATTGATAAATCATCAATATGGACCAAAATGAAATTCAATTCATATGCATTTTCACTCATTTCTCCTAAACCTATACCTTGATCCCTATTTATTTCAATAGTGTTTCGTTCACAGAAATTTGAGTGATATTCAAAAATATCTCTGCCATCAGATACAACCGCTGCGTTTGTCTGCTATCGAGTGACTACTGTGCTCACTTCTTGGATTATACCTTTCTTTAACTCTTGGGGAAGAACCAGAGTGTCAATGTAAGCATAAATGCTGCGTACTTAGGGCCCTCTTGAGATGTTCTTTCCAGACCTAGTTCCTACCACCCAGTTTCTTGCATTTGCTCAGTTGTGAGTGGAGATGGCTTCTAAATGCAAGTGCAGGTTATCGAGTGGGGAAATAGAGGATGTTTTAGGAGAACAGTAGAGTTAAGACCCTTAACAACATCTATAGCAGAGAAAGTGGATTTCGGTACAGTGGAGAGGCAGCCCTGTATTCAGAGATTAATATGAGCACAACCTGCTCCCTTGTATGAGGGCCATCCAAAAAGTAGTACCCGTTAGCGCCGCATGAAGCGTTGACAACTCGGGTAGCGGCTGGGCAAGGTCAGACCGTGTCAGTGGTTTGTCTGCCTGCTCTATGTGAGGTGGAGTGACGCTACCATTGCCTGTGTTGTGTCTGTGATCGTTTAAAATGTTTAAATAAATTGAGAACCCCGCCAGTTGTGAAGCGAGGGCCGTGATTAAATTTCTTAATGCACGAAATGTTCGACCTTGTGATATTAATCGCCAATTAACGGAGGTGTATGGAGACAATGTGATGGACGAGTCGTCTGTTCGGTGCTGGTGTCGCAACTTCAACCTGGGGAGGGGGAATACACACGACGAGGAGCGTTCAGGGAGACCATCTGTCATTACAGACCAACTGCTGAGCACAGTAAACGAATGCGTGAGGAACGATCGACGCGTCACAATTGATGAACTCTGAACATTTTCCTAATGTGTCTCGAACAATTGTTCATGAAATTGTCAAAGACCATCTGCATTATTAAAAAATCTGTGCAAGGTGGGTTCCTCGCATGCATACAGAGGAGCACAAAACCAAGCGTATGGCTGCAGCACTGACGTTTCTGGGACGTTATTCCGATGAAGGAGACTCTTTCCTGACTTGCATCATTACTTGGGACGAAACATGGGTTTGTTATGCATCACCTGAGAGTAAACGACAGTTAATGGAGTAAGAAGATGTACAATATTAGAAGGATCCACCTTTCAATACTTCGTTGTAAGTTGAACTAAAAAGAAGTCACAACTTGTTTATTGGGACCGGTTTTGACACATTACAAGTGTCATCATCAGCCAAACAGTAAAGTAGGACAAGATATAAAGATCTTAAAACAACTAATACATTGAACACAGGCAAAAAATTAACATTGATTCATATCGTTGCAATTCATTTAATGTCCAAAACACAATGATCGCAGTCAAGAGAGTAAACAGAACATCATTGTCTTGCGCCGAAAACAAATATAGTTGAAGTTCACAAGCAGGTCAAGTATGCACTTATGTAGAGTCGTTGCTAGACAGGTCTTGTAGGCATTTGTTTCTCAGGCCGAAGAGTAAAAGGTGACATAATTGAAGTCTTAGGAAAACAGTGTAGGATTTAATTTCGTCAAATTCAAAGTAGATATATAAGTTTGAGAATAATTTAAAACATTAAAAAGAATAAAGCCAAATAAAAATATATTAAAAATAGGAAGAAATGACGATCCCCCGTGAGGTTCAACTCGAAACAACTTGCCGTAGTAATTGATAGATGAATGGGAGATGATAAAGAAAAGGTTGGGGAACGTTTATTAGAGGGTGGTGGTGGTGGTGGTGGTGATTATTGCTATTAGAGGAAGTACAAATGGGTAAATATCTTCTATATAACACTAAACCAAGGAAAAAAGAGAGGAAGAGGTCCGACACTTCGAAAAATGAAGATATCGGTAAAGGGAGACAAGGGCCACGAAGGGCGTGAAAATGAAAGACTCCCTAGCCCTCGCAAACCTAATAGCGTCGGGGTTGGAAAAGATCAAGAGTTGACCAAGGGAGGTCGGACAGGATAGATGAAAGTGAGGAGCCTGGCACAAGTAAGTGGAAGCAATGCCAGGACTCAGCTAAGGGCCCCGTGGTCGCCAACCCACGCTCCGAAGTTCAGAGCCCCTGGGGGGTTAGAGAGTGGGAAGGAAAGGAAAAATGGAAGGGATCCGATATTTCGAAAAATTAAGATATCGGCAACCGTTTTCTGGGATCGCTGAGGTGTACTTCTCATTGATTTTATTGCACGTGGAGACACAATTAATGCTAATGCGTATTGTGAAAGATTAAAGAAATTACGGTGGGCAATACAAAATCGACGGCGAGGTCTATTGTCTACAGGCGTCATTCTCCTTCATGACAATGCCAGGCCTCATGCAGCTGCGATAACACAACAAGTTTTGCAGCAATTCGAGTGGGAAACCTTCGACGATCCCCCGTATAGCCCGGACTTGGCCCCTTCGGATTTTCATCTCTTGACGACGCTTAAAGACTTTCTGGTGGGAAAAAGATTTGACAGCGATGAAGAACTTAAACGAGCCTTGACTACATACCTCAATACGCTGGTGGCGGAGGACTATGACGCTGGAATACAAAAACACGTCCCACGTTATGACAAATGCCTAAATTTGCTTGGAGATTATGTGGAGAAGTAGTGTAAATTATGCTCTTTCCAATAAAAATGTGTATATTTGTTAATATTTACTCCTGTGTCTTTATTGCGCAAATGGATACCACTTTCCGGATGGCCTTCGTAGGTTGAGGTGACTGGATATGAAAGGCTAAGGAAGAAAACACTGAAGAAAATCTCTCGCTGTGTTGGGCTCAGCGGTCAACAGAGGGATTACTGAGGAAGTTGCTTTCAAGAAAAATATGATCCTCAGAACGCCAGTTTGTGCGAATGATGGCTTACAGCCTGATGTTACACCAGCTACCCAAACCAGACGAAGACAAAGTATCAGAGTTGGAACATTAAATATCCTGACATTGACAAAAAAACTGAAGAGCTGGTCGACCTCATGGAAAGGAGGAAACTTCTGATCATTGGATTGAGTGAAACAAAGTGGAAGAAAACTGGGAAAATAAATATCAGATTGGACTATAATCACTACTGGCTGGAAATGAAGTAGTCTAAGAACAGAGAGCAATTTTTAATACATAAAGATGCTTCTAGTCGAGATTGTAAGTGAAAGGATAGTTATCTGTCAACTTAGGAGGAAAAAAATACCATGTGATCCAAGTCTATGCTCCACAGGTAGGATGCTCAAAAAAGGAAAAGGCCAATTTCCAACTTCCTTAATAACTTGGAAGAACACACCAGGTATGAAAATCTAATTGTAATGGGTGGTTTAAATTCATAAGTTGGCTCACAACAAACAGGATATGAATCCACACTGGGCCTTCGTGGATTGGGAACTAGAAACAAAGAGGGAGAATATATGCTAGACCTATGCATGAGAAACATCCTGATAGTGAGTAACACTTGGTTCAAGAAAAGGGACTCCCATAAAATCACAAGATATAGCTGGGATGATAAAAAGGGTACAGTTGGAGATTATATTTTGATAGATCAAAATGTATGGAAGAAAGTGAATGATGTCAAGGTCATTCCAAGTGAAGACCTTGGCAGAGACCATAGACTGCTGGTTGGAGTTATTGCAGAGAAAAGACCTCCCACAGTCTGTAACAAAACAGTCCCAAAAATAAAACTCGGCGACTTACCGAGCCAAGAGTAAAGGAAGAATTCAGTGAAGATGTCCGCAAATTGTTGCCGAGAGAAGAACTGAATTGGTAGATGAAGAATGGGACACTCTAAAGAAAGTTGTGGTAGGTACAGCAGAAACAGTATGTGGACAACAGAGACAAATACAAAAACTTAAATAAACTGTTTGGTGGAATGATATTAAAAAGGCAATCAATGACAGAAATTGTGCAAGATGAGCCCTATATCAAGCAAGAATATGAGGAGATCATCACAAAACACAGGAGAAGCTGTCAGTTTACAGAGAGAAAAAATTTCATGTCAGTTAGTTGTAGCTGAAAGCAGAAATGCAAGAAAGAATAACACAGGATGGGAATAAGAAACAGGATGGTTAAGAATAGAAGAACAGTCTGTGGCTAGAATATTACAAGAGTTCCAAAAACTTTAGTGAACTGAGAGGGAAATAACACACCCTTAGGCAACAAACCTTATGATTTTGGTGGCACAAGTACCAATAGTTTGATATAGTTTGAAGTGGCGACAGTAGAACTGAAAAATAAGTAAACTGCATCAGATCAATTTAGTGGGGAGATAATCAAAGAGTATGGACAGCAATGGATGTACAGAGCATGTAATACCCAATGACTGGAAGCAGGGAGTTGTCACACCATTGTTGAAAAAACGTGAAAGGAAGAAATGTACAAGCTACAGAGGTGAAACTCTACCATCACATGGCCTCAAAATCTACAAATCCATCCTTGAGAGCAGGATTAGAAAATACGATGAACCTATACTTGAGGAGGAACAACATGGATTTAGACCCCGTAGATCAACTATACACCTCATATTTGCCATTAGAATGCTCTACGAGAAGTATTGGGAGAAAGTTAAAAAGCTTATAACTGTTTTTCTGAACATCAAGAAAGCATACGATCATGTACGATGCAGGCATATATGGAAATGTTTGAGACATAATAAAGTGCCGGATAACATCGTAGCACGAGTACAATTATATGATGAAAACAAATTTTTGTCCAGGTCCAGGATGAAAGGTTAAGTTGGTTCAAAACGAAGAGTGGAGTGCAGCAAGGATGCTGTCCTTTACCACATCTCTTTATAATCATAATGGATGAAGTTTTAAAAAATTTAAAAGAAAGGATCCGGCAACTAATGCCATGGTTTTTACTGATGATGTAATGGTATGGGGTGGGATGGAAGTGGAAGTACAAGCTAGACTAGATCTTTAGCATGAAGCTTTTACAACCTTAGTTCTTGAAATCAGCAAAACCAAGACAGCTGGCTTGGTGATGAGTAGGAACTCTCCAACTGTTCATCTAAGAATTGGAGACGAGGAGATGGATATTGTAGACAACTTCCAGTACTTAGGTAGTGTTCTGTCCTCAGACAATGCCATACATCAAGAGATTACCAACAGAATACACAAAGTTTCCACATTCTATCATGCATTACATCAAATACTTTGAGATGAAATTTTTTTGTTAATTTCCAAGATCAGCTTGTGCAAAATATATCTGGTACCTATATTGACATATGGTCTGGAAGCATCAACACTTACTGGATCAAAAACGAGTTGTCTTCAAGCAACAGAAATGAAGTTCCTCCATTCTTGGCTACAAAAAACAAAAACGGATTAAATAAGGAATGTGGATATCTGACAGCAGCATGGATTGGAAAGAAGTTTGCTGGAGAGCCTCGAAGTGAAGAGATTACAATGTTATGGTCATATGAAAAGAATGGATCCCCCCCCCACAGGACTCCTGACCGCAGTGTTCCTGGGTAGACATCAAGAGGAAGACCTTGTAATGTTTGGGAGAAGCAGATTTTCAAGGACCTGGAAATCAGAGATGTAAACTGGTGTCACATATATGAACATTATCTGTGGATCGACAAGACAAACTGGAGGAGGCTTGTACACAACCACACCCAGCTTGTTGGAGCAAAGAAATGATTAAGAAGAGTATGATTCTGATGAACGTTTGTTAGATTCAGATGGTGACTTGAGTGATGTGGATATCACTGTATGCAGTAATTGGTTTGGAATCAGATACGACTGACAGTGTGCAAAATGGTATTGTGCAAGTCATTGCTCATTCATGTTTCAGGACATTCCACACCAACTCAAGGTCGGCTACATATTTTTTTAAAGAAGAAAATGATCAATTTTCAAGAAAACTACCATATTACAGCTTGAAGAGGCCTGATTTTTTTCCTTCTTTTATTTCTTTCATTAATGGAGATGTTCAGTTTATCCATTACTGTAATAGGGAGCTGTGAAAATACAGTATTATTAAAATCCGTAAAATAGCACCAGCAGCGCAACACTGCTTTGGGAGTAAAAGTTGATGCCACTCCTGGGCGACTTAATCAAACAAGTTTTTTCATAAACCGACCAGGCTTATTTTATGGCCAATGCTCAGAAATCTGCGGAGCCAATCATAATATAATAAACTCATCATCAGATGACTGAAAGTAAGTACTGGTCTCTTAAACCATTTTATAGTTAACACCTACTTCTGATGAAGAAATTAGTTAATTTATAACATTAGTATGTCATGCTAAAATAATTAAAAAATCTTAATATTTCTTTATTCCTCAGATAACACCCATAAATTGAGCCTGGGAAAATTGAAGTGCCGGTACTGGGCTTAAAACACTCCACACAGCACAGAGTTGAATGGCATTGAAATACAGCGCGTTGAGGGGTTAATTCTCCCAACCTCTTACAATATGCATTGTAGGCTAGTTATGGTTCATCCTTAGCTTTGTACTGGCAAGCAATTATTGAATTTAAAAAAAGTGCAAACCACAGTGATTTCTTAATTCAGTTTCATACTGTATATTATGCTGGAGGAGAAAATGAAAGTGATTAGAGAATAAGACGATGCGAATGACGTTATGCAGCATTTTACTGTAAAAATATGTGACAGTACAATTTGAAAGGCATTTTGGGATATAGAAACTGCAGCCATGTAAGGTGATTCAGAGAATAAAACTACCTCATTACTACCTTTTTTTTTTTTTTACAGTAATGGAGTATAAATACAACCTTTTGTAAACTGAACACCACGGGGCGAGTTGGCCATGTGGTTAGGAGCGCGCAGCTGTGAGTTCGCATCTGGGAGATAGTGAGTTCGAACCCCACTGTCGGCAGCCCTGAAGAGGGTTTTCCGTGGTTTCCCCATTTTCACACCAGGCAAATGCCGGGGCTGTACCTTAATTAAGGCCACGGCCACTTCCTTCCCATTCCTAGGCCTTTCCTGTTCCATCGTCGCCACAAGACCTATCTGTGTCGGTGCGACGTAAAGCAACTAGGAAGAAACTGAACACCTCCATTAATGGAAACAAAAATCTGGCCCCTTCAACCTTAGGCAGGTTTTACTGTAATATGTTAGTTTTCTTGAAAATTGATCATTTGCTGTAAGTTAAAAGTTGTAAGACACAATTTACTGAATTCTGAGAAAAACAGTTTCAATTTTTGGCATTGTGGCACTGCAGGTTTCTCAGAGTTATCCACTATTGGTGTGTCCTGGGAAGGTATCCTTCTAGAAATCTCTCAGTGAGATTCGAGACTGACAAGGAGGAAGGTTCAGAGAACAACGCACCTGACGACTTTCAGGCTGTACACAAATGTCCTGCTATTGCACCACATCTTGGATAAGATGGAAACTAGTGTCCACTACCACAAGAACACCAAGACCTACAGATAATCCCTCAACAAATAGAGATGGCTAAAAAAAGGGAATTCTTAACTCAGCTTGTGCAACAGCAGTGAGAAGTCAAACTTACAAGGGAACAATCAAAACTTATGTCGGAACCCACCTTCCATTTTGGCGGTTGATTCTGCATAGTGTAAGAAGACCACATGCAAAAAAATGACCCGTTGCTTTTAACTGGAAGACCAACAAATCTAGGGCCAAACTATACACACATAAATTACGTGACTGCAATTGGGTGGAATGGATGATCCTAGCTGCTGGCCAGCTGCCAGCATACCAGCTGATGTTTGAGCATGTGCAGAGTAGCAGGGACAGATAAACCAGAGAGCCAGTTCTATCATATCAGTTTAACAGGAAGTAATATAGCTATTTTCAGGGTTATTTAAAATAAAAGAATAGTTGCAAAGTGTTCCTTAGAGGGAGAGGTCTTAAATCCAATTCATATGTTACAGTTGTCCTTGGGTTATGTCCACAATAAAGGTTTTTCCTCAATGGGAGAAATAAATTCGAAAAAAAAAAGATATGGGTCAGGATGTACCGTAGTCGATTTAAATGACAGTAATCAAACAGGAGTTCATCATTTTATAGACGTCTCTTGATATAAATGAGAAGAGTAGTGATTTTGATTGAAAACTCGTTCTCTGACCACAAACAATAATGAAGGACCGAGTTCGAGACTCTAACATGAATCCCCAGAATCTAGTGATGCAACAAGTCTCTCTCTGACCGGGCGAGTTGGCCGTGCACGTAGAAGCGCGCGGCTGTGAGCTTGCATCCGGGAGATAGTAGGTTCGAATCCCACTATCGGCAGCCCTGAAAATGGTTTTCCGTGGTTTCCCATTTTCACACCAGGCAAATGCTGGGGCTGTACCTTAATTAAGGCCATGGCCGCTTCCTTCCAACTCCTAGTCATTTCCTATCCCATCGTCGCCATAAGACCTATCTGTGTCGGTGCGACGTAAAGCCCCTACAAAAAAAAAGTCTCTCTCTGTTCCAACCATATTCCTAGTGCGGAAAGGAAACCTAAAGTACCCACTATCAGCAATGCTTATAAGGTAAAAGCTGAAGTTCTGGATTACTGAAGGTGGCAAGAAGCAGCGGTTATTTACAAACATTCAAAAGCACTTTCGCTTGGTTACACCAGAACATCTACTTTACATGCGGAGGAAACAGTGGAAAATCTGTTGGGAAATTGAATTGGAAGCAAAAAAAAATGTTTATGACAAGTTGTTATTGCTTTCAGGAAGCCAGACAAGTTTAAAAATATAATTTTAGTGTTGTGACATGGGACCTGGAAATTTTGCAATGGCTTCCACCTATAAAGTGTGATTTCTGTGCACCTAATGCATGGATAGATTGATTCAAGAAAAATGATGGTGCAGAAACTGCCAAAGCAGCAGAGGAATTCATGAAGACAATCAAAAGGCAGTTTATTAATTACACCCTCTCCTCAATTTACAACATGGACCTTGACCTTAGGTCGAATCTAGTACCAAATAAATGTTTCATTTGTAGTGTAACCTGCATTACATTGCCTCGTACAGGGAGTATTCCCAACTGTGTGGAAGTACGGTATCGTCATTCCCATTCCTAAGAATTCTCCTAGTTTACCATCAAATTATCACCCTATATCCATTCTCCCACCCCTTTCCAAAGTACTAGAACGCTTGGTACGCGAACAAGTCCTCACTTACTTGACTAACTATTCACTGCTTGACCGCTACCAATCTGGTTTCAAGAAAGGACACAGTACAACGACTGCCCTACTGAAAGTAACTGATGATATCTGATATGCAATGGACACTCGACAAGTGACTGTACTGGTTCTACTTGATTTTTCTAGTGCTTTTGATACTGTTGCTCCTCAACTGCTACTTTCAAAATTGGATTCATTAAATTTCAGGAAGATAGCAATAAACTTTTTCAGTTTGTAGCTGAAAAATCGCCGTCAGTGTGTCAAAGTAAATAATAGCAGATCTGAGTGGCTTAACAAACCCCTCGGTGTCCCCCAAGGGTCTGTACTTGGACCATTGCTGTTTGCAATTTATTTACACCATGTTGCCAAATCTATGACACATTGCAAGCATCATCTTAATGTTGATGATCTGCAGATCTACTACCACTCAAGAACTGATAAAATTCAGAGTGCTGTACAACAAGTTAACACAGATTTAAGTCTCATAAGTAATTTTGCATTGAGTAACAATCTCAAAATTAATCCTCTTAAAACGCAAGCAATAATCATTGGTACTTCGAAAAACTTACACGTCTTAAAACAATATGAAATTCCTCCTGTAGCACTAAACAATGCCATTATCCCATATTGTGAAACAGTTATGAATCTTGGTGTGGCTATAAGCGAAACACTGAACTGGTCACAACATGTGACGAAAGTGTGCAAAAAGATATATATCAAAGCCTGCATCCCCTGAAGCAGT
This sequence comes from Anabrus simplex, assembly GCF_040414725.1. Taxonomy (NCBI): domain Eukaryota; kingdom Metazoa; phylum Arthropoda; class Insecta; order Orthoptera; family Tettigoniidae; genus Anabrus; species Anabrus simplex. The sequence continues at coordinate 1,221,590,456 of NC_090266.1, forward strand.
TTAAAAATATATTTCCTTGGTCCCTGAAAATAAAGCTCATTCCATCACTTTTGTTTCCAATTTTCAAATACTGTGATACAGTTTTTATTGATATCAATAACGAGCAAGGCATGAGATGCAACGTGCCCAAAATACATGCATCAGGTATGCATTCGACATACGATCATATGCCCACGTATCCCCATACTATGGACAATTACCTTGGTTACGGCTGAATGACAGACGTAAACGCCATGCAACTACTTTGGTGTATCAAGTGCTTTCTGAAAACATTCCTCCTTACCTATCCACCAGATTTCACTACCTTAGTTCCCTACACCTGTTCAATACCCGGTCAGGCTGTACACTAGAAATTCCTGTGCACCGAACCGCAACCTACAACAGATCGTTCACGATCACCGCTACGAGCTGGTGGAATGAACTCCCCAGGGAAGCTAAATCTAAGACAAAATTTAAAATCCTTTGCCAGCGTCATCTTATAAGCACTTCCAGTCTTTCTTGAGTGTAAATGGGATGCATGAATGGGGGTGAATATGGTTGTTTATTGTAATGTGTTCCTGTTTATACTTTAGTTATACTTCAGGCTGTAAAGATTTCATATGTTTAAATTTTATGTAAAAAAATATATTGTTTAACACATTGAATGCCAAGGTCTGCGTCGTAAAACTTTCCCCGGGGCCAGATGTATTTAAGTGATTTTTATTATTTTGTGCATATGAATTGCTATCTTGAATTTTATTTTCATCTGCAACAGTTGTACGATCTTATTTTCATGATTTTCACTGTCATTCACATATGAATGACATGGCCCTGTGTTAATTTGGAGGCATTCTTTTACATATAGTGACCATGTCATTCATATATGAATGACAATATTTAATGTTCTATTCTTTTTATCTTTTCAGAATTGATTAAAATTTGTTAAAAAAATGAGTAAGAGACGTTGCACAGAAAGGCTATCTGAGGTAGGATTGAGGCAAGAAAACATGCAAAGATGGTTTTCACCTATTGCAAGACATGTCCTGGCGTGCCTCAACTGTGTCTAGACTGTTTCAATTCTGTGCACCAGTGATTTCTGTACTGCAAACTTTTTATTCAGGTTGTTTTAGATAACTACACTTTTTTATTTTGGAGCATGGCACAGGGCAAATTCAAATACTACAAACATGGAAATGAATACGTTTAAAATACAATAATTAAGAACAAGTGTGTTTGATAAAAATATTTTGTTTGTTTTACACTAGAATAAATAACAAATTTATTTGTGCATATTATGTTTACATTCAGCATGGTATACTCAATTCCATAAGAGGTACGGCCAAACCAAGCACACCAAAAAGTAACCCGTGGACCACACTTTAAGGCTACAATTTGATTTTACCGTAATGTCGTTCGTATGCGAATGACGAAGCCTGATACTGCTCATCTGCTCGTCATTCATATATGGATGACGCTGCAGTAGCGGGAAGTTAAGTATCATTCATATACGAATGACGTGGCATTCAATGTGTAATACATGAAGTGGTTAAGTGTAAGAAAGGGCCAGGAGCCCTAACTTCGCCACAATAAAGACGCTTTAATAATAATAATAATAATTACAAATTTTTTTAAATTGAAAAGGTGGAACTCTTAATGAGTTGGTGCACTAATAGATTGTGCTACAGTTTGCGTGCTTCTTTCACCAACAAAAGGAATGTGTTCTAAACAGAACCTTTTGTAATGCAGGTTACATTACAAATGAAACATTTATTTGGTACTAGTTTTGACCTAAGGTCAAGGTCATCAGCCAACAACACGAATTGCACAACATATTAAATAGTCCATAAACAATGTACATATATCGCAGACACATTGTAGTTTGACGCTATAAATTTAAAAGTTGAAGATGAAACAGTCACATTGGAGATGAAAGTTTTAAATTATGCATAAATTGCATTAAAGTAAGGCACTTAGCTGCCGTTGAAGGATGATTCAATTTGATCAATCTGGATGCCGAAGATTCTTGAAAATTTGTGTATCCTTCGCTACAAAGTTCTGACAGCTGTGAGTCATCATATGGTAGCAGTGGCATTTAGAAAACAATTTATACACATGCAGTGAACAATGTAGACATGGTACATTAATGTCCAAAGAGTTTCTAGTTTAATGTCCTTAAAAATTGAAGGCGAAAGTTGCGCTTGAAAGTCAAATTATTTCTGTGAAGTAGGTGGAGAAGATTCGCAGTTCAATGTGGAAACAAGTGACATGATTAATAATAATAATAATAATAATAAGCCAAATTAGTACAAGGGCTGTTAAAAAAAGTAGGCTAATCAAATAGTAAAAATAAATAAAAAATAAATAAAAATATGTGACTCACCTTGCACTGTGATGTGTTGGACATATTGCATAGCCTTAATTAAGATCAGGAAGGGAGGGGAAAAACAGGGTAGGGCATATCGGAGAGAATGGGGAAGGGAGGGGGAAGTGAGGACGGGCTGAGGGGTGTGGAATAGGGGTAAAACATGAAGTTCATATCTCTTAATATAATTGACACAGCTACAAAATTGGGGAAAATGAGAAAGGGAGTGTTAAAACATTAGTTTAGAGAATTATACTTCCTGTATTCTGGCGACAGACGTGCTCCAATTCTTGACTCCTGGATCACATATACTGATACAGCTTGTCTTCCGGACATTCCACCTAGAAAAACTATCTAGTTACTTCAAATCCTTCCCTGCACCACAGGAAAAATTCCACCCCTGGACAAGTTGTTCTTCAAACAATGGAAATCATTATACCACAGTTTTGTCGGAGCTTATGATGTCTCATCAAGATATTAGTGTTGAACTTTACTACAGAGACAATCTTAAATTACATTCTTTCATCCATTTTCTGTTCTCAACTCAAAGATTTGGCAACATGATAACATATTCCTGGTTTGGTGGGAAATACATTAAATACTGACTGGAAATGAAAAATAAAATATGTGAGGAAGAGTGTGGAAATGAAGAACTTATTCATTGTACAAACATTCCATCATTGACAGCCATTTTTGCATCACTTTTCACCCCTCAAAAGCAACAGTCTTTAAAATACACGCAGCAAAAGACTCCGCTTTCTCGGCTCAGCTGATTGCAGTTTACCAGTGTACGCGCAACATTACTTGTGTGACCTTGGATTTCAACTTCGATTTTGGAATGTTGCAGTGGAAAAGAGAAGGTTTTTTTGCATGTGGTCTTCTTACACCATTTTGAATCAACCATCAAAATGAGAGGTGGGTTCCGACATAAGTTTCAATATCTCCCTTGTTAGTATCTGGGTTTTGAGCCTGATAGAGAGAGTACATGAGGATGAAATTACAACAGTTGATCTGCCTCTGAGGGTAGAAATACCTTTATTTCATTGTAACATTCATAGTCTAAATTATTTTTCTATGTGTAACATTATTTTTGTTGAATGTTGAAGTTAATGACAACTGCAACACTTTAGTGACCCGAGTTTGTCAGATGGGAGAGCTACTACTATTTGCTTCACGTCGCACTGACACAGACAGGTCTTATGGTGACGATGGGATAGGAGAGGCCTAGAAAGTGGCCGTGGCCTTAATTAAGGTATAGCCCCGGCATTTGCCTGGTGTGAAAATGGGAAACCACGGAAAACCATCTTCAGGGCTGCCGACAGTGGGGCTCGAACCCACTATCTCCCGATTACTGGATACTGGCCGCACTTAAGCGACTACAGCTATTGAGCTCTGTGGGAGAGCTACAACGTCAACAGAAGATGGGTATTATGGTGTATATTATGCAGTGAAAAGGAAGGGAAGGTTTGTTCTAGTTGGTTGCACTAAATCAGGAGAACAATTGTTTATTTTCTTACCATTTGGTTTACACAGATAGGTCTTATGGCGTTGATGAGATAGGAAAGGGCAAGGTGTGGGCAGGAAGTGACTGTGGCCTTAATTAAGATATACAGAAATTTAATGGCATCATGTAGCATGCTAATTTTTCATTGTTCTATGTTTATGGTTTGTGCCTGTCATTTACTGTTTACTCCAGCAATTCACCTCTTTCTTCCCAAGTCTTATCAAGCAAACGTTTTCGACATTTTTGTAACCCTACTCTTTTGTTACAAATCATCCAGAACAAACTGTCCAGTTCTCAAATCACATGAGTCATTTGGCTTGCAGCAATTTGATCATCTCCCCAATATAGCCCTGACCATCTCTTCCTTCATTTGAAAAGGTTCCTCACTGGCATGCATTTCCATACCTATGAGGAAGTGAAAACAATTGCTCGAACAGGGGCTCTCATCGTAGGTGGCAGACTTTTATGACAAAGGTTTACAAAGACTTATCTCGTGATATGACAAAAAGGTTTGAATTGAAATGAAGACTATGTGGGGAAAATGCATAAATATGTGTAGAATCGGATGAAACATAAATTGTCCCAAAATATTCAGTAGTTTTTATTTCATTGCAAAATGGCCCTTACTTAAGAAATATCCCTAGCAGATGGGCTACCATCAATTAGCACATGATTCCCAGGTCAATATCATTCAGTTCCTTAAAATATAAACAGAGACAGAATACAAGTAACATACAAGGGCTCTACACACATTGTAGAGAAAGAAACTAATATAACTTACTGTTGGGTTCTTCAGTCTGCTAAAAGTAATTTTGATTAATAAATTTATAAACTAACTGAAAAAAGAAAACATATGGTAACAGTAATATACTTGAAAAAGAAACTACTTAATGTTTCGTTCTTGAAAGAACATTATCAGGTTCTATTAAATCACACTGAAATATTTGTTTATTTCTGTTTAAATACCGGTACTTAGGAACCTGAAATCTCAAACTTACCTTAATGAAGTCCTATATTCTCTCCACTCAAGCATAGAATACGATGCGCTGAAACACCGTTGCTGTAATTGGCGCAGGTCCAGTTGGCTAGCCGGTCCATCGACCTTCCGCCACGCCATGCCCCCGCCCTAGCAAGGTCAATGACATGCTATTTTACATTTAGGTGTTCTGTTTTTGCCTTTTTGCTATTTGCTTTACGCTGCACCGACACAGATAGGTCTCATGGCGACGATAAGAAAGGAAAGGCCTAGGAATGGGAAGGAATTAAGGTACAGCCTCAGCATCTGCCTGGTGTGAAAATGGGAAACCACGGAAAACCAACTTCAGGGCTGCCGACAGTGGGATTCGAACCCACTATCTCCAGGATGCGAGGACACAGCTGCGCACCCCTAATGGCACGGCCAACTCGCCCGGTATATTTTTGTTCTCCCTTATCATCATCATCCTCCTCCTCGTATTACAATTATTTCGTAAACTATGGAAGGGTTCTTAATGAAGATTTAATAGGCTGCTTATTATACCGGTAATATTTTGTTAAGTCATTTTCACTTACTTCAACTCTTTTGGAACAGTACATTAATAACAATAAACTGCAAGTACTGTTCCAAAAGAGTTGAAGTAAGCAAAAATAATAGAAAATTACCAGCATAATAGGCAGTCTATTGGATGCTCATTAACATACTGGCCGCCAGAGCGGTACATTGTACTGCTGAGTGAGTGTCTCATGAGGCCACGGTGGTACAAAGTACTGCTGACAGGTGTTGCTGTATGACTTTCCCTGCCGGGCCGGCGGACCGCTGAGCTGTTGAATTCGCTATGCTAGCGTACCGCTATGGCTTCAGAGCAAATCCTGGCGTGTTTGGTTTCAAAAATATAGTCTTTATTTTTTATTAATCCAACCTCCTTTTATTGGCAATATGTGAGTATTTGTCCAATCAGTTTAGCCATGCGCTTAGGTGTGCCGGGTTAGCTAACTCGCAAGCTCAAGATTTTGGAGATTGTGGGTTTGAATCCTACTGTCGGGAAACATGGTTATGGTTTTCTGTGATTTCCCATTTTCACCGAAAGCTTATGCTTACCTAATCAATAGGCCACACTGATTCCTTCCAAATTGTTGCACCCATACCTGAGCTGATTTCTACAGTTATCACAATAAATATAGTGTAAACATGAGCATATTTGCATTTTCTAAATTGACAACATTCACTGACAACATAGCAACATTTTACATTACCATTGAGCATTTGGCAAGGAGTAAATAGGAAATAAATATCCTTCAAATTTAATTTGGTGAAGAGTTTTTTGTGTTGCAAAACGTAATAGATCAGTTTGACATGGACACTACTTACCAGAGTTCACATACTGAAAGGCTAGCAACATTATCTTCCGAGTTTGAGAAGAAAACAGTTTCATTTTTATAACTAGCCTCTCCGTTCACTGGTAAAATAACTTAAGAAATATCTCGCAAGTATTTCACACACACCCTATTGTAAAAGAATGAGTGCCTTGCGATTGCAGTCCTAAGCGCTAGTAAACAAAACGTGGCATGCTCTGTTATCTACAATGCGTACTATCAAGCAATGCAAGCTTCTGGTACTGCTAGACTGTACCGCTCTGGCCGTCTAGGCAAAACCATGCAGTGAACTTTTCTGTGGGGCCACGGCGGTACCTCGGGGTGCTGAGAATTTTTATTGTACTTCGTACGAACATTGAACACTTAAGTGAAATATCACTTCGAATTTTACTTTACTGCTTATTTACTATATGTACAGAAGAAAATAAAGCTTTGGCCACCAGGACATTTCTTGCTATGTGTCCTGGCAGTCAACGTGTTAAGAACCCTTGCATAGTTTACAAAAGAACTGGAATACGAGGATAATAATAATAATAATAATAATAATAATAATAATAATAATAATAATAATAATGATAATGATAATAATAATAATAACAACAACAACAACACTGAGCTCGATAGCTGCAGTCACTTAAGTGCGGCCAGTATCCAGTATTCGGGAGATAGTAGGTTCGAACCCCACTGTCGGCAGCCCTGAAAATGGTTTTCCGTGGTTTCCCATTTTCACACCAGACAAATGCTGGGGCTGTACCTTAATTAAGGCCATGGCCGCTTCCATCCCACTCCTAGCCCTTCCCTGTCCCATCATCGCCATAAGACCTATCTGTGTCGGTGTGACGTAAAGCAACTAGCAAAAAAACAACAATAACAACAAGGGGAGCTATAAAAACAAAACACCTAAAAGTAAAACTGTTTTTCAACAACAACAACAACAACAACAATAATAATAATAATAATAATGATATTCGATTTACATCCCACTAACTACTTTTGAAAGTTTTCGGAGACGCCGAGGTGCTGGAATTTAGTCCCACAGAGTTATTTTACATGCCAGTTTGTCTACCGTCACGAGGCTGATGTATTTGAGCACCTTTAAATACCACCGGACTGAGCCAGAATGGAGAGAAAAGAGGACTTCATTAAGATAAGTTCCAGGTTTCAAGTTCCTCAGTAGTCTATTTAAATGAAACATGGCATTCTATTTTAATTAAGTTGTTTCTTTTTCAGTTATAACACTCTTACCATACATTTTCTTTATTACTCGAAATTACTTTTGGCAGATTGAAGAACCGAATAGTTATAAATAAAAATAAAATGTGCATCACCTTCATTTCACATTGGACTGACCTGCCAGTCATACTCTTACGCACGTCCTTATTCCTCTCTTTCACACTTGACAGGTTGCTTCAGTTTATACAAACTCTAACTATAACCCACTAGAAAAGTTGTTCATCCTTGGGGTTCTGCTGAAGTACCAGGAGACACCGAGTTATCGTCATACAAACCAGGGTTAAAATAAAATTTACGGAAAGCACGATTCTCAAAGCAGCTGGTCTGTACTGTAGAGTTTTCAGACACCAGGTATGATAACATATGATCAACCTGAAAAAAAAAAAAAAAAAAAAAAAAAATCATAATTCAGATTACAAAATTAAAAACTCTACTTAAGCCTTAAAACAACTCTCTTATACTGGAAACAGCTACAATTCTACTTTGTCTTAACTATAATTTTAGTAAATATATTTTTATAAACATTATGATTAAGAGAAGTAAATGTGCCATAATTATGGTGATTATTTATTTGTTCATTACACGAGGCAGTTAGAAAACATACATGTATCATTGTACGTTATGCCACTTAGGACTCAGTCTTCGAGCCTCTGAGAAAGGACTAGGCTCCTCCATAATCCTCTCCTTGCAACTAGCACTGTCTGTGACCTTGTCTAGTTCCACACCTCTTATACTGAAATCTTTAAAAATTGAGTCTAACTACCATTTCCTAGAACTCCCTCTGCTTCTCTTACCCTCCATGGATTAGTTCACTACAAAGCATATTCTCCTTCATTTGCCCCAAAGGACCTCAACAACAAACAGAGTGAGTGTCCTCTCTGTCACCATTCCCATCAATTTTTACCGGCAATCACTCCCATTACGATACTTTTATGTTTGGTATTTCAAGATTAACAATAACACATCAGAGACCAGCTAGCTTTCACTCTTGTAAGAAAAGTCAACCTGAAACCAGAACAATGCAAGGATAACTTTTCCAGGAACTGGCTTCTTTCTTACAGCAGCTGTGTAGCTTGATCAATTTCTCTTACTGTACTACCGTCCTGTAAGTTCTAGTTCTAGTTCCTGTTCTAGTTGAGTATTCCTTATCTGACTTTAGTCTCCTTAGGTCCTTTTCCATAATGACATCACTTTTATCTTATAAATGTTAATTTTCACATCATATTTACTGCATCTCTTTCTGGCAGGCTCAGTGGCTCAGATGGTACAGCACTCCTGCTGCTGAATCAGCCCGATGGTATTTTAAGGTGCTTACATACACCAGTCTCAAGTAGGTAGATTTACCAGCATTTCTGAGTCTTCAAAAACAATAAAAGTTGTCGGTGTCACTTATTTGCTAGTGATTTAACATCACACTAACTAAGGTTTTGGCAAAGACTGGGCAGGAAATAGCTGTGGCCTTGATATGTATTTCTGGGGCTGCAGAATGAGGGAAACTTTGAACTGCTATCCTTGAGAGGTGTTTGAGTGTTATTGGAGAAATATGGAAACCTTAGGAGGCCTTATATAAATTACCAAATTTGGAAGCTACCCTGTCTTCACAGAGCCAGTTGAGGATGAAATCTGTTGCAATGTTGAACAAAGTTGGGCAATAATGGAGATTTCTGTATAACACCTCTTCTCAGACTGACAGCATTAGTTTTCTTACAATTAATCTCAATTCATGCCATATTATTCCTTTCCAGGAAAGCTACGATGTTGGCAAGCCTGGTAGGTATTGGCAGGTGCCCCAAAATGTCTCTCAAGTGGGCATGACGAATGTTATTAAAGGCTTTCTTAATATCTATTGCCTCTGTAGGTTAAAGAATGGACAAGATCTGCCAAGTGCTCGGGCGAGCTAGCGAATCTCTCCGATATTCATTAAATGAAATCAGGTGACAAATGCACTTCTCAAGAAGCCATTCTACTCTCATGTCCAAGTTAAGGGGATCTTCGAGATCCACAGGGCACGGTAATAACCTGTGTATTAAAAGGTACCCTGGCAACAATCTAACTCATGACACAGTGTTACTGGAACCAGATATACAGGAAAACCAGGCACGGCCAGTGGGTGGTTTCCCTCCGCCAGAGCCATACAGAAAGTCAATACGGGGTGTGATGACCTCGCATGGCAATACATGATGCACAAAGGCATGCCATCCAGCATGGCTTGCGGTAATGCATCCCACTGCCGGACAAGTGCCCTTCGGAGGTCAAAAATGGTCCGTGATGATTTTCAATCTGATTTGTCCAGGGAGTGAGCTGGCCACTGTAGACATGTGATGTCCTCACGTTACAGGTACTCGTCTACCAGGTCAGCCCCGTGTGGGCGGACATTATCATCCATCGTCCATTACATGGAACCCAGGTCCATATCCACCATACTGTTACAGGATGTTATCCCTATAGACAGCACCAATCACAGTAACCCGATGCTGGTGCAGATGAGAACACTGGCACTGCCATGTCGGTCTGTTTCCACAATATCGGCAGGGGCACGCCAGATGAACAGATTGTGAGAGTCACTCTCCAGGCTGAACAGGACACTACCCCACTGTTCTTGGGTCCAAATACAATTTACTTTTTTGCTTTACGTTGCATACGTTACATATAGGTTTTATGGTGACAATGGGATAGGAAAGAGCTACGAGTGAGAAGAAAGCAGCCATAGCCATAATGAGGGTATCTGGTGTGAAAATGGGAAACCACGGAAAACCATTTTCAGACCTGCCGAGAGTGGGGTTCGAACCCAATATGCCGAATGCAAGCTGACAGCTATGTAAACCAAACCGCACGACCAGTCGTTTGGGGTTCCTGGGTCCAATCACGACGATCAAGACACCACATTCGACGAGCCACGCGTTGCTTTTGTGCGAGGTGAATGCATCTGGCAGGTCACCAAGCATTTGGAGCAACGCCTCAAAGCTGACGATACACATTCTCACGGGAGATGACCCAGAGGCTGGGTTGTTGCTCGTACTACCGTTAAGTGTTTCCTCCCTCCTGGAATCTTCTCCACAGCCATGAAATGACACTACTGGCCCACCTGGCATAGTGTGCCATTCTACTTTCCTATGACACATCTCACACTAATCGGTCTTGTACTGAGCTGCCATGTTGTCTGCACATCATCCCCATGATGCAATAATTTCTCATGATCTCGAAAATTCCTTAAATTATGGTCATGAAATGTATTATACAGTTGAGGATCGAGCAGATAGTAATCAGATGCCAATTGGTAATATCACAGAGGTTTCCTGATTTAGGGATCAGCACAGTTCTGGTAGCAATAATACCATCTTCGTTGACCCATAGAGTTGTTTACTATAATGCATTTTGCTCAGCTGCCATTTCTTCTTTAGTAGCCTTCAGAATAAAAGTTTCATCTAGTTCTACTTTTTAGCTCCTGTGATATAGCTAGCATATTTCTTCCCTGGGTTAGTATTGGGGGAGGAAAAGAGGTTTTGTCCAGCATGCAGGTTTCTGCTTTGCTGTCTGAAACTGCTCTGACAGCTTTCCTATGCTGGTTATAAAATTGATAATTAGACTTAAGTACAGATCTCCTTCAATGAATTATTGTACCATCTCCTCAAGCTGGAGCGTGAATCGAACGGGCTGCATCAACAACACCAACATAGATAATGTTACCTGTGTATCCAAACTTTAAAATACATTACAGGTAATGAAGATGGTAATTGTTGTTTTAAGGGGCTTAACATCTAGGTCACTGGCCTGCATTACAGGTAAGCTGACGGTGTTATAGGTATCTCAGCATACCCACGCGTGCATGCCCCCAAAACGAGGTATGCTACACTACCCTACTAAGCTGTACTCTGGCAACTGGCTGCCTTTTATACCCACTTCACATGCCAGGGTGACGCGACAGAGTACAGCTGGCAATGGAGATATTCTTTTTTTTTTCTATTTGCTTTACGTCGCACCGACACAGATAGGTCTTATGGCGATGATGGGATAGGAAAGGCCAAGGAATGGGAAGGAAGTGGCCGTGGCCTTAACTGAGGTATACCCCAGCATTTGCCTGGTGTGAAAATGGGAAACCATGGAAAATCATCTTCAGGGCTGCCGAAAGTGGGGGTTTGAACCCACTATCTCCCAGATTCAAGCTCATAGCTGCGCGCTCCTAAACGCATGGCCAAGTCGCCTGGTGAATTTTCTTTTAGCATGTCCAACATTATTATGAAATAATCAAATGGAAGACTGATAAGAGTATCAAGAGAGGAGGAAATTGAGCCATTATAAAATCTCATAAGCCGCATGTGGTTTTAACACTGTTAATGTGCCATTTAAATGAAGGAAAAAATATTGAGATAATATGTAACTTTGTATATTAACTACACTCATTTTAAAACACTCAAACAGGAAAGCTTGGTCCCTTCTTTGAAAACTAGGATGTGGAAACAAAACAATGCATGATAACAGTACTATCAGTCCAAATGCTATAGCTTCACATATGGTGTCAACATCGAAAGCATCAAAACAGGGAATGTACACCATCCAGGCAAAATAGGAGCCAAAAGTCTTAAAATCAAAGTGTCAGGAGGATGGTGAATACTTTTGCCTGTTCACACCAGAGGACATTTAGAGGGCACTAGAAGACGTTACACCATGTAAATCTCCAGGTTTGATGGTATCCATCCAGAATTCCTACTCTGCTGCGGAAAATATGCAGAAGTATGGCTAGCACATACCTTGTACATTTAAAAGAACCAGTGATGGACCTCACAGCTAGAGACCTATTGCTCCACTGTACAAGTTATTGGAAAGACTTCTGTACAACGGAATAAGTTCTACAATCCTTGACTACGTGCCCCTGGAACAAGCCGGATTTTGACTGAAATCGCAGTTGTACAGATCAAGTAATAGCACTGACCACACGCATAGAAGCGGGCTTCCAGCATTCATTGATCTAACTTCCGCATACAACACTGTATGGAGACATGGTATGATCTACAAACTGCTCCGTATCATATTTTGCACAAGAATCGTTAGACTTGTGAATAACATGTTAATGAACAGAACATTCTGCATAATTTTGGGAAATGCCATCAGTTGTCAGAAGAAACTCGATAATGATTTAACTCAAGGCTCTGTCTTAACCCCTCTCTTTTCAGCCTCCACATCTCCGACATGCCTGCAACCATCTGAGGAAATTTTGGGTATGTGGATGACTGGGCAATTGCTACTCAACACAAAGAGATCAAAAATACAGAACAAATGGCCTAGGCACTCTTGACGAGTTATTTCAGCAATTGGAGGCTGAAGCCAAACTCAAAACTACAGTGACATGTTTCCACCTATGCGATAAGCCAGCTAATTATGAATTAGAAAGGTACTTAGTAACAACCACTGACACGTTTGTGTCGTGTTCATTGGCCTTCTCCTCTAACATTTTTGTTCTAGCCTATTTGCCGTAGAAATCTGTGTCACATTTTATTTAATTCCCAACCCTTTTTTTCCCCTATTATTTTTCTAAGTCATTCTATATCTTATATAATTCATATATTCCCTGGGCCAAGCGCTCGCTACTAATTTCTCATTCTTACGGCATGCTCTGTTCCTGTTGTGTGGCTCTGTTCCTGTCGTGTACTGCTATCTTCTTCCGGCCGCGTGGCTATGAGGCCCCGCCTCCGACCAATCAGCGAGCCCTGGCCGCCTTGGCTGATCTGCTCTCTTCTTTAGTGAGGAGTTTTCCGCCATTAATGTTCGTTAGCTTGACTAAGATGCAACGAAGGCGTGCTTGGTGTCTTCTCTGGGGCTGGAGTTTAGCCCAAACCATGGATGTGGGTTCAATTACCATTGAAAAGGGGGCTTTCTCACCCTTACATCTTCTATCTTCTGGATTCCTGTAGTCGTCCTCAAATTTTGATATAACATGCATCCTTCTGATAACAAAAATAGCATGAGTATTGTATTCGGTAACTAACGCGTCCCCATTAGTTTCCTGGAAAATTTAAGTTCTTTACTACCATTTATACTGGAAGAGACCTTCAGTATCTGGACTGTTGACTTCGGAAATCACACTATTATGGATTTTGGTGCAAGCTATTTCTCTCAAGTTTCTACTTCGTCGATTCTCGGCATTTTCTTTAGTCTGTTGTACTTATCACCATTCTCGGGTTTCATTTGTAATATTATGTTGTATTCATACTATGTGTACTGAACGTTATAAAATTATTCCTACAATGGTAAAATCAAAAATATTTGTATTATTATCATCATTCATTTGGTAAGAAGTTAAAACGTATCCTATTTATGGTTTTAAAGAATTAAGCCTGTGTAGGGTTTTAGGCCTATGTGTGTTTTCACCAAGAAGTCCGAAGTTACATTTGAGCTTTTCTTTTCCCTATCGTTAATATTTCACTTTTCTTTCTTGTTTTGGTGTTTGTGCCCTTTGGTAACGACCTTGGTTTAATATTATTTGGATTGGTCGTTTGTGGCATTCCTAGCTTGTGCTCGTTGTCATGATAATAACATTGTCCTGGTGATGATTGTTGTGCGGTTGTTTACAGTCTTTGCTTGGAGTTGATTTGTGCCTTTGTGAAAATGCTCCTTGCTCTCATGGAATTTAGGTTATACAACTCGACCTCTTATGTTATTCTATTATTCTTCTCCTTTCTCGGGGATGATAATTCTGTACTTGTGAAAGTTTTGTTTTTCATTTTACGCTGACGTATGTATTTTGCATCGGACTCTCTTGGGAAAACTCACTGGATTACACCGTAATCATTTTAACAAGGTTGAAAATAGTTCCTTTCAAGGTGAACTAAGTAAATGCTAGTCTGTTATACCTCTACGGTCGTCATGTTATCAGAAACATAGTATTGGTTAATTTTATTTGTATCTTTTAAGTGAGCTGCTCACAACTAGATGATATTTGATCCTTCTGTTTGTTATTTGAAGATTAATTAAATTATTTAAAATCTATTTCTCTTACGACGACAATGTTAAGGATTTACCATTTAATTTTATTGAATTAAAATTTCTTATTTTCTTAAAGTAAAGGTGTTCTTTCTTTCACTCAAATTTAGTGATTTGATACCAAATACAGTGCTTACTTAATTATCCACGGTTTGTAGTGATACCCCTCTACAAGTTAAGGTAAGTTCATGTTTGTTGGTTTGTTTGGTGTTATACTATGGTGTCTGTCTTTCGCTTCCCGTTTTCTGTTTATGAGCTAGCTCATTTGCGTAACAGCTGGTTCGTATTTGACTGCCGTTAGTGTAGTGTTGATGTTTGACTACGTAATGGGTCACCATTTGAACCACAACAATGAATCCCAACTATTTGTGGATCATTTTGGACAGAACTCTGTTTTTCAAGAAACACCTGAAGAAAACTGCAGAACAACTGAAATCTACAAATAACATACTTCAGAAGCTGTGTGGCACTACATGGGACTCCTCGGGTGACACTCTATGCACAAGCGCCCTCAGTCTGGTCTTCTCAACAGCTGAGTTTTGCTCCCCAGTGTGGCTCAAGAGCAGTTATACAAAACTTGTTGATACTCTATTGAATCAGGCAATGAGAACTGTAACTGGCACAGTCAAATCAACGCCTACATTCCGCCAGCAGAACTCAGATGTAAACATGCCTTAGTTCGGGAGTATAAGAAGATAAACGCCAACGATGAGCTACCAATACTGAATGCTGAAACCAGAAAATTACGTTCGCAGAACCCACTCATCAGGACAGCGAGACATCCGGTGGGTAATAATTTCAACCTCCTGCAAACCTGGAAGAAAGAATCGATGGAAAAGTTTCCAGGACATTGCCTAGGCATTATAAATACCAAAACAAAATCAAATGGTTTCCATCTGCTCCGGAAAACTTGGTCAACCCTAAACACGATTAGGACAAACCACGGCAGGTGTGCTGATCTTCTCCACATGTGGGGACAAGTTTCTTCACCATATTGCATCTGCAGTGCTCCCAGGCACACTCCGGCATACCATGCACGAGTCTCCATCACATTCATATAAAGGCAATTTCGGGGCCAATGACCTAGATGTTAGCCTCCTTTAAACAACAAGCATCATCATCATCATCATCATCATATAAAGGCAATTTCAATGACTTTATGGAAGCAGGTCACACTGTGGTAGACTTTATTAACAACCCAAAAGTCCAATTTTAAATAATGTAAAAAAAGTTGTGTACTCTATCCAATTTTATAATTACACTAAAACCTTGTTAAGACATTTCTGCAGGTGACAAGGAAAAAGAACGTGTTAAGCGAGAAAACACACTACTGAATACACGAATAAAAACTATCCAACAGGGATACGGAAACACTAGATAAGTTTTTCCCGACATGATGACATTTTACATCGTGTATCCGCAGGTGCAATGAAATCTATTATCTACAATTCCTAAAAATGAGAGGAGCCAATAAAAATATTAAAGTATTATTGCAGATCCCACTTTTTCTAAAAACAAATATTAGTGCAATTTGATTTACGTCACACTGACACAGTTAGGTCTTATGGCGACGATGAGACAGGAAAGGGCTAGAAGTGGGAAGGAAGCGGCCGTGGCCTTAATTAAGGTTCAGCCCCAGCATTTGACTGGTGTGAAAATGGGAAACCACGGAAATCCATCCTCAGGGCTGCTGACAGTGGGGCTCGAACCGACTATCTCCCGAATACTGGATACTGGCCGCACTTAAGCGACTGCAGCTATCGAGCTCGGTACACAAATATTAGTAAAAGCCTTTTATTTTGTAGCAGTGGGTTATTAAACATTAGTTTCTGGTTACACTCTTAGAAGATGAATTGGAGGTTACACTGGACCATGTGCAACTGCGACGTTGGCCGCCATTTTGAAATCGACAAAACTTTGATTCGAAACTCAAAGGTGCGAGTTTCAACATTTGCACTACCTCTGCATGCTTAAGCCAGCCACAAACGAGCGATCAATTTTGCCAGAGTGCATTTGACAGCGGTCAAAATTAGGTATGCACACACGAATGCTCCGCACTTAGCCCAGCTTCAGGCAGTCATGATTATCTGCTCGTGCAGTTCACACGTTCTGAACATGGACCAAGAAGAATTCATCTCGTTAGCAACAGCTGCTGTGTGAATTAAGTTGAAGACAAGAAATCCGAGGAGCAAATGGCAAAAGGAATGATTGGTTAAAAGAAGAAAATTTACTCGTGTAAATCAGCTTTCACTCGAGCCTTCAGATTGGCAAAATTACTTGAGAATTGATAAGCCAATTTATCATGTCTTGCTGAAGAAGGTTACGCCCATGATCGAGAAAAGGGATACAGATATGAGACAAGCTATCAGCCCTCACAAGAGACTGACTGCTAATCTCCACTACTTAGCGCCTGGATGTAACACATGAGGAACTGAAATTCGTTACTGGAATATCGCATCCAGCTTTGGGAATTATAATACCACAGGTGTGTAGAGCGATTCTAAGACGTCTGCTAGGAAGCATGAGGGTAGGTAAAAGTTAATTTCTATTTCAGTAGCAGAAATATACGTACGCCTACAAAAATATAGTTGTTCAGTCATGAAGTAGTGCACAGGGTGCCAGGCGGTAGTGCGAGCACCCTTCCTTTAAATTGCCAGAGCCGATCTGGTCGGCCTTTAACAATCCAGTCGGAAGTTGCCAGAGCCGATTACATCGGCCGGCTTAAAATTCTGTGATATACATAATTTTGAGGCAACTTATAGTGACGTGCATACTTTTGTTACAACCTGTAGTAAGGGGCTACAAGATATTGTGTGCCTGGCCTTGCTTTGGCAGTTCTAAGAGGGTGTTATGCCTTTCACAAGAGTCGTTTCCTGTGTTTACAAATACCGCTAACCGGTCAGTAAGAGATTGCTCCTTGCAGTGAGTGGATTTGTGACAGGAAAATGGCATGTTGTTCACGTGATATTTTTTCAGCAGGTATTGATGAAAATAAATTAATGCAGTATTTGGAACAGTGCAAAGTTAACGCGGATGATTTATCGGATAGCGATAGTGAATTTAGTTCAGAGAGTACCGACGAAATTATACCAGACACGTCCGCGGAATCACCGCAGCTAAAGAAGAGACATTTAATTGTGTCTAACAGCACTAAAAGCTACTCTGAATATGGTGGTAGATGAAACTAGTGATAACGAATATGATGATGATGTCTCTGGAGAACATTTTGTGGAAATTTGTCCCAATGAACCCGACAACATTCCTCAATCTCCAGTCTCCTTCAAGGAAGTTCTTGGACCTAAACATACCCTACCGTCTGATTGTCCGCCCATATCATACTTCAATTTACTTTTTCACTTACTCCCTGATATACCTTATAGTCACATATAGTCCTCTATCATTACCTAAATGCCGTCCGACTCGTTGGCTGAACGGTCAGCGTACTGGCCTTCGGTTCAGAGGGTCCCGGGTTCGATTCCCGGCCGGGTCGGGGATTTTAACCTTAATTGGTTAATTCCAATGGCACGGGGGCTGGGTGTATGTGTTGTCTTCATCATCATTTCATCCTCATCACGACGCGCAGGTCACCTACGGGTGTCAAATAGAAAGACCTGCACCTGGCGAGCCGAACCCGTCCTGGGATATCCCGGCACTAAAAGCCATACGACATTTCACATTTCACCTAAATGCCGGTCTCCGCGGGCCAAGTGTAGCGTGCCTGCTTCTCACCCGGAGGTCATGGGTTCGATTCCTGCCCAGGTCAAGAATTTTCGCCTGGTCCTGAGGGTTGGTTCAAGGTTCACTCAATCTAAGTGACGCTAAGTGATTGCAATTCAGGAGATATCTGAAGCTGATACGGCGACTCCAGTCTGGAAAACAAAGGATAATTACTGAGAGGATCCGTCTCACTGACCATGATTCACCTCGTAAACTGCAGGTTCCGAACTGAGCTGCGGTCGTTTAGTAGGTCAAAGCAAATCACGGCTTTAGTGCCATACATTTCTTAATTTCGTAAATTCTGTTGTATTGTAAAATTATTTTTCTAATATATACTACAACCAAAAACGAGAAACTATTTTTTCTGAAAACAAAAAACTATAATATTAACTACTATTTTTTACTTATTTAATAATTCAGAATTATTTTAATACTGTGTTGTCCGCACGTAGAAAATTTGTTGTCAGTATTTGCCAAACATTGATACATACACGCAAATTTTATCGGTGAGTAAAATTGTCTTGTTTTTGCTAGTGACATATGTTTGAATTTTTATTTTTTACATTTTTCTCTTTCTAGTTCAAATTAGTTATTCTATAGAATTATATTTAGAAATACATTATACATAAATATGTATATTCTTTTGTATCGTAAATTATTTTTTCAAAGCAGATATTGAGAGATAAAGTGCGAAAATATTTTTCTCTTCCTATAAAGAAACGTTATTGACAACTATAAATCAACAATAAAATGTCTTTGACTCTTTATATCACTTCAAACCAGTTTCTTATTCTACGTAGTCGATATGTAGAAAAATTCATGCCGGTATTTGCTATACACCGGTAGATATACGCGAATTTTGAAATACATGTATTTCCACTGAAAACAGCCTGGCACTTTACAGTAGTAGAGTGGAGGCGGAGCGGCCGACCAGATCGGCTCTTGGCTCCAAGAGGGTTAATAGCAGACTTACTTTTATTTATGTATTTAATTACAAAAATAAAGAAGTGAAATCTGAAAAAATGCAAGAAAAATATGAAATGAATAACCATCGGGTCAAAGGAGAAGAAACAATAGTTTTACTAATTTGGAAAGTCTAGAGAAGAATTTATTGTATCATTTAAACTTGAGGTGTTGAAATCTTTATGGATATGGCTCAACAGCATCCAAGTATGCCCTTCATCTGTGACGATTCTGGAAGTGGCGTTTAGTACTCCCATTTCGGCATTAAAAAAGCGTCATTTATGATAGT
This sequence comes from Anabrus simplex, assembly GCF_040414725.1. NCBI lineage: Eukaryota > Metazoa > Arthropoda > Insecta > Orthoptera > Tettigoniidae > Anabrus > Anabrus simplex. Next base: position 1,221,609,833 of record NC_090266.1, read on the forward strand.
TTGGCAAAAAGGTGTCATCGAAGCCGGAATGGACCGCATTTTTTTGGCAATACATTCCCTAAACATATCATGAAGTTGCCTTATTTTTTCAACTGGTGTGGGAATGGTTACAGGCTGCTCCATTCGTTTTGATATTTTGTCTAAAACTTGATACACTCTTGGAAAGGGTTGCTTGAAAGAACGGAATGATCTGGATGAGGCTTAACATTGACTCCCAGTGCTCATGTGATCATCATCATCTGCCAAATCTCCGTCATTACTCTGGAACAAAAATGAAAAATGAAATAAATAAATAAATAAATAAATAAATACATAAATAAATAAATAAATAAATAAATAAATAAATAAATAAATAAATAAATCATGAAATAAAAGTAATCAAATACAAAAAGAAATATGTTGCCATTGACGTGAACAGTCAAGATTTTCTTCTGAAGACACAGAGCAAAGTTCTCTGCAAAACGTAAAGAATTTCACCTTATTTTCTTGTTATTTTTCTTCTTATTTTTTTTTCTTTTCAGATGCCTCGTACTGAAGAAGAATGGAGAACGATTGCCCGCCGATTTGAGGACTGATGGCAGTTTCCCCACTGCCATGGGGCGATCAATGGGAAGCACATTCGGATCGTCCCCCCTCCTGGAAGTGGTTATTATTTTTGGAACTACAAATATTTCCATTCCATTGTACTCATGGCATGCGCTAATGCCAATTATAAATTTATTTTGTGCAAAGTTGGCACAAACGGTTGGGTATCAGATGGTGGAGCATTGAAGAACACTGAATTTTTTGAAAAACTCAACATCCCTCATCCAGAGCCTTGTTCTGGCAATGTGACTAGTTTATCAAATGTTTACAATGGGGAGGTGTGTTTCCTTTGAGGAGCGATTTTTTGAAGCCCTATGGTGAAAAAACTTTAACAAGGGATCGCAGAATTTATACCTACCATTTATCAAGGGCTAGGAGAATCGTGGAAAACATTTTTGGGATTACGGCTAATCATTTCAAGATCTTTCATAGCAGTATAAATTTAACGTTGGATCGAATAGATGTTGTAGTATTGCGTCTTGCACAATTTTCTACAGAAAATGTGCCTGACTTATATTGTGGAGAAATTGGACTTTGAAGAAGGGATGTCACCAGCCAAGACGCTGACACCGCTACAAACTACCACATTGTGGAATGTACCTGTATCTGTGAAGCTCGTTCGAGAGTTATTCAAAGAGTACTTCGTTGGTGATGGTGAAGTGCCTTGGCAAGATGAAAGAACATGAAATGCCATGTTAATCTCAGATGTACATAATATGTGCATTAACTTCGTTCTCTCTTGTGCAGATCTGTTGTAATTCTATGAACTTAATGTTTAAAAATAATTAAGGTTGGGTGATGTGGTTGATTATGAATGGTTTGACACGAGATGTTACAAATAAAATGTATAACCCAACTATAGTCACTTATTGTATATTTACCTTATCTTCCCCAATTGTCATATCATCCAACACCGAAGTTACCAAATTACTTCTCTGAGGTATGTCTTGATCTTTTAGGAAGCTCAGTTGGTCGTAGTACCAGAGTTTAGGAATGTGTATGCAAGATGGTTCTGTCCCTGTGGTCTGAGATGCCTTTACCTGAAAGTCAAATATAAGATATACCATTTGAAGAATTCAATACAACATTCTTTTATATTACGTAGCCAGACAAAAATGTGCTAAGAATATATATACACAGATGCTATCATACATAACCTTTTAGTATTTAATAATAATAATAATAATAATAATAATAATAATAATAATAATAATTGTGGCACTTACCTTTCTCAGCTCTTTATTGTACGACCCCCACATAGAAGTAAGTTTCTTTAGCACCGTTTCCCGGTTCCCTTCAGGATCTTTCGTTTTAAATAATTGCACAAGTTGGTCAAGTTCATTATTGTGTTTCACTTTGTCATGATAATCTGCACGAGTCACATGCCAAAGGCAAGGATGATTGTGATAACTTTCAATCACCTCAAGTACGAAATCACACCCGCTAGTAGTACCAGACATTTTGTGGGAGATGTATTGACGACAAGGAGTCTCTTTCAATACTGACAGCAATTTGGATCGGGGATTCCACACACAAGGCAAAGGCCAACAGATGGCTCAAGTCCAATTGGACCTGCGATTCCCCACACACAGGAAGTCCAATTGATGGCTCGGTGTAGTAGATTTTTGATCGGGCGGAAATCCAGCTGTACCTGCCAAGCCACGCCGATCCCACATACGATAGGTTTCTGGATCGGCACTGGGCCAACTGGACTGGTGGATCGCTCGTCAGTGGCTAGCTTTAAAGATGCAGTTGCCAGTCCTCTTTCTAATAGATTTTAATTTTATCTTCATTAGTAACGAATTTTACGACTGTCTCCGAATCCACAAATAGGCTGTCACAAGACAAATATGCACCACGCTAGTCAACTTCACACGATTATGTTTCTAATTCAGATGTAGCCTATCAGGCAACAAATATTCGCTACCCTTCACTGTACCACTCAATACAAAATCAATTTCTAATCCTTGAATGGAATGCGAAATACAAGCACAAACAGGCTCAGTGTTATTCAGCAATCTCGCTGCTAACCGGCAAGCAAAACTGAACATTCCTGAGGCTAACACCTCACTCCCCAAAGGTGCAACTTATCCTATGAAGTTCATGAATTCAAGGCCTTTTCCCCTTATCACACAACTGTAGCGAGGGCTCTTTCTTACTTGAGTTGGAAATCACATTCCTTTCACAAGGGGTGACAAATACCATTTTCAGGGCTACGAAAAATGTGGTTGTACTAAGCGGTGATAGCAAAAATTCGTGACGTGATAAGTGAGGTATTTTTATGTAGATTTAATGAGGATTGGGACTTTGAATTTACGACGTGCTAAGCAAAAAAACGTGTTAATGAGAAATGCAATAACAAGGTTTCACTGTATATGCGATATGTACTGCCAAACACTAAATAATAAATCAATAAAGTAAATAAATACTCATTTTGTTCTTTAATGGAGCCTAACAGCTAAGTGCAACGAGATGAAACGATAATTAAAACACCAAAGTGTATCCACTGACTAGAAACTAAAACGGATGATGATAAAAAAAATGACCATGAATCCAAAACAGTCAGTAGATCCGATTCACAATGCTGTATTTTCTGGAGTGATGCTTGTCCAAAGGGTTCCAAAATCCAGGTCACCAGCCTGAGGCCGACGAGAAAGACAGGCAGCGGCGCGCATGTCGTACACTGAATGTCACGTGACTCAGCCGGTTTTACTATAGAGAATGCATCTCCAGGCTCACGCGAGAGACTATCGTAGCGCAGTAAATAAAATACATTTCAGCGCATTTCAACCTACTAAAAGAACACTACTGAACTACAGATCAAATGAAACATAGTGTCTCCTACTATCCTTGGTTGAACAAAAACTAAAAATCTTACTGAGGTAAAGATATGCACACTCAGATAATGTTAATGTACAAGTAAGCCTATATTCACAATAACATTCATGTAAGGAATATCTTATTGAATCCAGGGTGAAAGGTACGCCTATTGTAAGCTATTTACAAATCTTACATTTGTTCCACTCCATACCTGGCTTCAGCATCATATCTAATACTTAAATTTTGCTACCTTCCAGGAAGTTATCTTGGAACCACCCTATTCAATTAGAAAGTAAATGAAATAGTGTATCTTACTAGCCTTGGTTGAAAAAATCTAAAAATCTTACTGCAGTAAAGATATGCACACTCAGATAAGTCAAATGTTGCTAATGAAAGTGGTTAATGTACAATTAAGTCTATATTTACAATAACATTCATGTAAGAAATATCTTATTGAATCCAGAATCAAAGGTAGGCCTATTGTAAGCTATTTACAATCTGGTTTCAGCATCATATATAATACTTAAATTATGCTCCCTTCCTGAAAGTTATTTTGGAACTACCTTATTCAATTAGAAATTAAATGAAACATAGTGTCTTTCACTAGCCTTAAAACAAACAATCCCCATGGCAAGACAGCCCTTGAAAGGCCTTGGCCTATCAAGCGACCGCTGCTCAGCCCGAAGGCCTGTAGATTGCAAGGTGTCGTGTGGTCAGCATGACGAATCCTCTCGGCCGTTATTCTTGATTTTCTAGACCGTGGCGCTATCTCACCGTCAGATAGCTCCTCAATTCTAATCACGCAGGCAGAGTGGACTTTGAACCAGCCCCCAGGTCCAGGTAAAAATCCTTGACCTGGCCAGGAATTGAACCCGGCGCCTCCGGGTAAGAGGCAGGCACGCTACCCCTACACCACGGGTCTTACTAGCCTTGGATGACAAAAACTAAAAATGTTACTGCAGTAAAGATATGCACACTCCGATAAATCAAATGTTGCTAATGAAACTGGCTAATGTACAATTAAGCCTATATTTACAATAACATTCATGTAAGGAATATCTTTTTTTTTTTGCTAGTTGCCTTACGTTGCACCGACACAGATATGTCTTATGGCGACGATGGGACAGGAAGGGGTTAGGAGTGGGAAGGAAGCGGCCATGGCCTTAATTTAGGTACAGCCCCAGCATTTGCCTGGTGTGAAAATGGGAAACCACGGAAAACCATTTTCAGGGCTGCCGACAGTGGGATTCGAACCTACTATCTCCCGAATACTGGATACTGGCCGCACTTAAGCGACTGCAGCTATCGAGCTTGGTAAGGAATATCTTATTGAATCCAGGGTGAAAGGTAGGCCTATTGTAAGCTAGTTACAAGTCTTGCATTTGTTCCACTCCATACCTGGCTTCAGCATCATATCTAATACTTAAATTTTGCTACCTTCCTGGAAGTTATCTTGGAACCACCCTATTCAATTATAAATTAAATGAAATAGTGTATCTTACTAGCCTTGGTTGAAAAATCTAAAAATCTTACTGCAGTAAAGATATGCACACTCAGATAAGTCAAATGTTGCTAATGAAAGTGGTTAATGTACAATGAAGCCTATATTTACAATAGCATTCTTGTAAGGAATATCTTATTGAATGCAGGATCAAAGGTAGGCCTATTGTAAGCTATTTACAATCTGGTTTCATCATCATATTTAATACTTAAATTACTGAGCTCGATAGCTGCACTCGCTTAAGTGCGGCCAGTAATCAGGAGAGAGTGGGTTCGAGCCCCACTGTCGGCAGGTCTGAAGATGGCTTTCCATGGTTTCCATAAGACCTATCTGTGTCAGTGCAACGTAAAGCAAATTACAGAAGAAAAAAAAAAACAACTTAAATTATGCTCCCTTCCTTAAAGTTATCTTGGAACCACCCTATTCAATTAGAAATGAAATGAAACATAGTGTCTCTTACTAGCCTTGGATGAAAAAAACTAAAAATCTTACTGCAGTAAAGATATACACACTCATAGAAATCAAATGTTGCTAATGAAACTGGTTAATGTACAAGTAAGCCTATATCTACAATAACATTCTTGTAAGGAATATCTTATTGAATGCACGATCAGAGGTAGGCCTATAGTCTCATATTTGTTTCACTCCATGTCTGGTTTCAACATCATACTTAATTCTTTAAGTTTTTCTATCTTCCTCGAAGTCACCTTGGAACAACATGGTTTATCATTTGACTTTTTCTCAAAATGATTGAGTAGAATTTTGTTTGAACAGACAGAGACACTTTCAAGCTTGTTTAACAGTGTGTTGTTAACAGAACACTTACATTCAGCATTATGTATGTCTGATTTCTCTAATTTTGACTAACTTATCTTTTGAGCAACAAAGAGTTGTTTCCCACATGACATAAAACGCTGAATGAAATCTTTTACAAGTAGCGAGACTCTATGCCACACCAATCCAACTGTAAATACAACTACCTCAGATGGCAAAGTGAGTTTACCCCTATCCAGTTCCTTAACAAAATCATATGATGGATCTACCTTAACTTCCTTACTTAACTGAAGCCATACACTGCATATATCACATTTAGACTTTTGTAAAATCTTTCTAGCTGCATACCCTCCTATATAGGTCAGTATGGGCAAAGTATTACAAGGAATAACATCCATTTCGAATGGTACATCCAGAATTTCAGAAAATAGTTGTAAATCAATATTACAATCTTGCTTCTCTTTAACAGCGATCAAAGTTTTTAAGCTTATGTTACCATTCTGAGCTGCAAACAGTACATCATTTTAAACCTTAGCTTCCTTTCATTTTCTAGAACATGAAGGTAATGAATGTAGTAATTGGCACCACTTAGCTGTCTGTAGGATCCAAAACAACCTTCTAGGCTGTCACTTTGAAATTTACCCAACAAGATATAATCCACCCTATATTTGTCAAACAAATATGGAATGATCTGAAGAAAAGATTCAGTTGTTACAATCAAGGACTGAAAGGTCTGTGATGTTAAAGCATCACTTGATCGAACTGAGGTCCTCAAATTTTCAACCACTGACACATGCCACTTAAGAACTAAACCTGCTCATCTGTTGTTAGTTTTCTAATTGCTTCCCAAAAGGGATCATTGAATCTCTTCCTTTCAAATGCACCTTGAACATTAATGACCTTCCACGAGTTCACAATCATTTGCAGAAAGATGACAGTCTGGTTTATCTCTTCAGAAACTCGAGGTAGGTCTTTCGTGGCATGCTTCAAGGCTACTATGTTATTATCAATAAAAATTTTTAATGCTAATTTCACATTTTGCTTCTGAATAGATGATGGGTACAAAACTTTAGTTGAAAGCAAATGCCCATATTTAACTAAAGAGTCTTTTCCTTTCTCAAATACCAGTTCCAAATGCCTGTACTGTGCTGACAATATCACTGAATGCTTATTCACATCAGGAAAATGCATAGTCTTGTTGACATTATGCTTTGTTTCCCAGTTGTTCCTAATACATTCCAAAATGTGTACAGTGTCAAACATAAAAATCAGATTCCTGGGGGTATCCAAGGCATGCTCAATACTGGGTTGAAGAATTTTGTTAGGAGTGGAAAGTTCAAACGATTTCCTATTCACACTGTTGTTGTCTGCTATGAGGCTAACAATTTTGGAACCAACTCTCTCCACCATGCACAAAACATTAGAAGTTACTGATTTCAACTGTTCACTTGTCACATTTGCAACTGGAATTATAGCCACCACATCAGCATGCTTAGACAAAAGAGATGATACTATTAACACTTAAGCAGTTTTAGCACATGCCTGTGCATCAAAATTGCTACTTCCATATATCTCACCACCCTTAAATGACAACTGTGGCTACATCGTCCATCAACAGAGAAACTAAGAGCTCATGTTCTTTCAAATGTTTAACCCTGTTTTCCAAGTAGGAAATGCTTTGTAGTGAAGAGTTGACTAGCTGATAATTACTGTTCCAAGGTATCTGTGGAACAGCAGAGGTGAAAGAAGGTGCCGGGGTGAATGGGTCTAACTATAAGGCTGAGATATGAATTAAAATTGCATTAAAGGTTATATTTTCGAAAATAGCAAAACTTAATAATTTTCACATAGAATTTCAAAATTTAACAAATAACAACAAGTCAACAAATAACCGATAATCAGGTACAAGATCAGGAAAGCCAAGATTTAGAGACAAATTAACAATCTGGGCTTCAAGCCCCAATTTTTATAATTTCTGAGCTCTCAGCTCACAACCACATATTTACCAAAGGGCAGAAAACCCCTCCATACATGGACCACTTACTCCCAACTTTGAATATTAAGCCTCTCTGAGGCACGATTACCTCAAATAAAAGAGCTGACCCGCTCTCAATTTTCTGAGCCTATTAAAGGCCATAACAGACTTTACTATTAACTGCCCTGCAGGCACAACTTACAAGGAAACAGGGGTATCTTGTACCCAACCTACTGGGCCTTAGCAGAAAAGAACAGGTTAAGTAAATGGCCCAGAAAACAAAGATGAATGGAGGCGTGTACTTGCACTCCTACATGAAACTTCGTAAAACCTAAGAGGCACTAGGCCGATGAAACAAGGGCTATTCCCAAACTATGGAGGTGACTCGTTTAAGAAAAATTTTAAGGTATTACAGAAGGGAAGAAAACCAGTTACCAAACATAGTCACCTCAAATCAATATGAAGGGGAGCTTGAGAGGGTGAAGCACTCTCTATCCCCGAACTGCAGTTACAGATTTAATGAAGTTTTTACATCAAATGGCAAAAACAATTACATGTCAGAACAATAGTTTACATTGTAAAGGGATTCGGACCTTTCCTGAGGGTTTAAACTGCTGAGCTAGCAAGAAATAAAGATGTTAAATGGCCATTACCTTATTGAAGAGCTGATGCCTGATGAAAAAGGCGCTTCCCGCCTCCTGCTACATGTCCATACACTAGGTTATAAGTTGATGAAGTGGCCCAGAGACAAGAAAATCAGAAGTTTTTATACCCTCGGGGAAGATTCGAGACCTTTCATGAATAATTAAGACACACCCACAGGCGTTTATTGGCTACAGTACACAGTTACACACAAAATCGAAGAAGAAAGACACGATTGGTCAAAAATTAATTACAGAAATAATTGATTGGCTAACTTCAAAACTGGCAGAAAGAAAAGATTAATATTGCCAACCCACAAATGAAAGAACGAAATTTAGTAATAAGAGAACTTATGAGTACAAAATATCTTCAAGAAAGTTCCCTCACTTCGCACCAGGGTGCATGATCATAGTTTTTTAGTAGAGACATCTATGAGACAATGTCCAAACTTCTTGATCAATGGAAAACAAAACAAGTTGAAATCCACACAGTATTGACAACTTCGTAATCACAAAATTTAAGGTAGTGACATCTTCTGAGAAACTTATGAGTTGATCCAGTTTTTAAAGTTCATAGTTTCTCCTGTAGAGGAGGATTATTGGCGCAAGATTTAAAACTGCGGCGTAGGGATGTATGCCCGGTACAATTACAAATAAGATTCTGTAAGGTACGAGGATGTGGTAAAAATATTAAATAAAATTTTCGAAGAGCATTGTATGCGGAGACTGAATAAATATATAAACAAGATGCTACTATCATAGTTCTGTTACTATATTGTCTGTCTTTTTTTTTTTTTGAGGTCTGCGACACACCAAGTTGTTCTACTATAAAATTTAACTGTTCATTATCATCATAATTGGGACTAGTTTGCAAAAGTTGAATAGTGCAGATAACCTTATCCCTAATATTAAGCACTATTTCTCCCTTTTCCACCTGTGACATAATATTTTCTAGAGCGTTAAGAGTGTTCAATGTCTTAATGTTTTTGAAGGAAGCATTTACACTGAAGTCATTGACTGAAATAATAACAATAAGTTAATTTATTCATTTGTTCACCTAATCAATACATTGATTGAAAATGTCTTATGCATACTATTGGGTTTTTCAGTTTAGAAAAATCTGTCTGAATGTAACGAAGCCATAGCTTACGGCAGCTTTAATCCGTCAGTAAGGAAAAAGTCAATGTTTTTCAGTTTGTGTCATAAACAATACATTGATTAGGTGGACAAATTAATAAATTAACTTACTGTTATTATTTCAATCAATTATCATCAATACAGATAAAAAATGACATTTATCACTTGTACTGAAGTCATTACCGGTTTTTATATTTACACTGAATGTCAAATCTTCCAGTACAGTGATAAAGGAAATAACACACAGCATTTCCCTATCAACTCCCAGGAGACAAATAAATAATTTCCCCTCATGCTTAATTACAGTCCACTTGTTGGAATAAGCTTGTTGGGTTTCTAGAAATAAACTAATATCGTTCAGACACTTCAATGAATCCTCTGCCAGGTAAATTTTATTGGATTCGATACTATCCTGAATAGCTGACGTCTTACGTTGAGAGTGGACTTCGAACAATATGAAGGTGTATTTGGAAAAATAGTTGGCTCAGCATTTTCAGTAAGTTTCAGAATTATTCTAGGAAACTCTCTTAATTCCCCCTTAAGTATAACGCTGTCCACTCGAATTATACATGACTCATCAAAATGTTTTATGCATACAATTGGGTTTTTCAGTTTACAAAAATCTGTCGGAATGTAACGAAGCCATAACTTACGGTAGCTTTAATCCGTCGGTAAGGAAAAAGTCTATGTTTCTTCAGTTTCAGTGTCATAATTAGACAGACAGCCGAAAACACTACAGCGACGAGGTATTTTCATATATCTGTAGTTAAATAGGATATGAATGTATTATCTCTAAATCCTCAGCACTGGAGTTGTAATTTATCCAACTCGTGTATTGCAGCCCAAATGATGTGAAGAACGTTGAGGTTATATACACATTTTTGTAAATAAATACTTACACTTCCGCACACAACGCTATGAATACAAGGAACTGTTGCACAACAACAACATATTCACATAAATACAAAGGGCCGATTGCAGAAACGGTATTTAGACGATGTCTACGGTTAAACAATGCCTAAGCATGGCTGCCGCATTGCAGAGACGTTATTTATCACTTAGACACCGTCTAAAACCGATGTTCAACAGGTCATGTTTAAACACTGCCGAGAGCACTGTTTAACCTCAATGGGAGGAGTGAATCACAATCAGAGGTTATGTACCATGAAATATGTAATTTGTATTATCCTGTTGAGACGATTCTGGGAAGAAAGGTTAGTCCAGCGGCCTCCCTGTGAGTCGCCCGCTGCGAAATCACAGCAATTCTTTTGACATGCACGGGGAGATAATCATAAAAGAAGGTTTCACTTTACGAGAGACTTGTTTCTTGAGACTGACAAAGTGGCATTCTGGTAACTGTCAACTTGAATACAATTCTTGGCAACCGATGTATTTTATTATGTACATGGGGTAATTTCCATGAAATTATAGGTCGCATCGACTACATACATATCAGAATTACGTGTCCTGATCGTCTGAGGGCTGTCACATAGTCTACATCAACCAAGAGGGATTCACTTATATTTACTGCAAAGTAAATAATAGTGAAAACTAAATAGGTTGTATGGGATTTTAATATATATAATCGTATAAGTTTTCAGCAACTATCAGATAGGAAACGGCAAGTGGTGGTGATTATTGTTTAAAGAGGGCTGGGGAAGAAGAGCCGTAGACATCCATAATAACAGCCCTAGTATTTGCCTTGTGTAAAAATAGGGAAACTACGGAAAACAATCTTCACGGCTGCCGATGGTGCGTTTCGAACCTACGATCTCCAGAATGCACGCTACATCTATATGGCCCATACAACACACTCGGTTACACATTACTACTGCTTCATTTTCCCTTCGTCGAAGCTACCGCATTTATGAGTAGATTACACTCACTGTAACAACGCTATAATGGAAGCTACATTTCCCCGTACGGTGACGTGTCGCTTTAGTGTCGATAATATAATGGAATTAATTTCCAGGAATGCGATACTCTTATCTGTGGGCAAGTCATGCTCAGCCATATTTGAGTAATGTGTAGGAAGAGAACAGCTGACTGGCGTTCGGCGCACGCACCGACGAATTTCATTGGTTGCGACAAGCAAAGAGTTACATGAAAGATACTTCTGTCTCCATTTTCAAACCAAAATTGAAACTTTAAGGGATGTCTATTTAAACATCGACTGAACATTGTTTATGCAATGGAAGATCGTGAACGATTTATACGTTGTTTAGGTAGACGATGTCTAAGGCTTAAAACTAGTCATCGTTTCTGCAATCGGCCCAAAATCTCCATTATTTCCTTCCATAATTCACAATAAACTAGCAATAACACCGCAAGAACAAATGTAATAACTGGCTTCACCCTACCTTTCTTGGAACTGGCCTGGTCACGTGACTTTACCGGGCCATGGCCTGTCTTTCTCGTCAGCCTCGCACCAGCCCCTCATAATAGTACTAATCACTTGTAAAGCAGACCCATGATGTTTCTCCTAAAGTTGCACTAATCACAGGTAATGAAGAATCATGGTGTTGCATGGTGGTACTAATCACAGGTAATGTAGCCCAGGGTATGTCACACAAAGGCATTATTCCTAAGCAAAGTAGACCCACGGTGTTCCTCACGGGCGCCAGCTAGATATGTTTTGTTCCTGATTTAGTGGTATCAATCACAGGCCATGTACACTCATGGCTTTGCTCACATAGTGTACTCATCACAATCTACATATACTCATGGTGTTGCTTTCATAGTGGTGCTAATCATAGGCAATATAGACCCATGATGTTCTTCATATAATGGTACGACTCCCACAGTAATCCTCACCCGATGATACTAATCACAGACCCAGCTGGGGGCAGTAGTGTATGAGTTCCTCAGGTAGTAGTGATTATTGCTCTACAAAGGAACGCAACCAGGCACAATGTAAAGTAGAGTGCGGCAAAAGTCTGCATGGGGCAAGTTCCCTATATTCATATTTCAGAAATATATCACAGAAGCTGGCAAGACTGTTACTGCCATTTTGTGTATCTTGTTGTGTTAGAGGCCTGTAGAAGACGTTGCTGGAATTATACTGGAAATATGAGGCAAGTTTCCATTTTTGTCTCTTTGATATAATATTTGCATCTCAGTATTTGAGGATTTTGTACTAGAGAGCATTGGTTTGGCGTAATTGCACTTCTATTTACCCGCAGCTTATTTCCTTGTTCACATGTACAAGTATAAATAGTTCGTCGTTTCTTTAAGAGATAGCAGCATTAGTCTTGTTTGTGCCGCATGAACAATATTGGGCAAAATTCCGCATTTACCTGGGGGCAAGACTACGCATATTTTTGTTATGCATATATGCATGGTTATGATCAGTCACTGCTGAACAACTGTAGCTAAGAGTATTTAAGGATACAAAATTGAAAAATATGGAGAGTTAAGAATATTGATTAACTTAGGTACCTACATTTGAGAGTGTTATTATTGGATATATACATTTGTTTTATGGAATATAAGCAAAAGACTAAGAGAAAGGTGTGCACTCCTAAGACGCTGGCAGCTGCAAAATCAAAACTCGCACCCGGAACTTCAAAACCAAAGGTAGCTAAGGATAAGGGAACAGACAAATGTCTCAAGAGCTGCCACAGTGTTTCATCACTGAGTAGGTTCCAGTCTGATTCTAATGAAGTAATGGAAACAGAATTAGCTCAGCACTGCAGAGACTTAGATGGAATGTTCTATAGTTTAACATTAAAGTCTCTGCGGAGACTTGTATACGATTTTGCTGCAGCCAACAACATTCATCATCCATTCGATGCCAGTACTAAAATGGCTGTAAAAGACTGGGCATATAAATTCATAATAACCCATAAACTGTTACAGAGGACTCCACAATAATGATGGGTTTTAATAAAGTTCAAGTCAATCAATTCTTTGATAATCTGTTGATCTTGTATAGCAAGCACCAATTTCCAGCAATCAAATTTTTAATACGGATGAAAGTGGAATATCTACAGTTCCTAACAGAGTGCCAAAGCATCGTTCTATGTTGCGATTTTATTTAACATAAATAAATATCACATGAGAACACGTTCCCTTCCTTATATAAATTACTTTATTTACATTGTACGTCACAACACACAGTTATACACACAGCAAATGACACTATATAGAACACTCAATAGCGGAGTACCCTGAAGTCGATTCCGTTACAGGTGAACAAAGTAGTGGAAGTGGAAAATGTGTGTTGAAGACTTTATTTGTAAAGTATGGTAAAATGTTTTATTTGTAACGACCTAACCTGTACAGTGTAATATTTCATAACGTGGTATTTGTAAATAGTAGATTTCAGTTCTGTACTTACTGGAAGCATCTAGAAAATTGTTACATGAAATTTTGAACAGGGTGTGTTGCCTTTTGTTGGTTGTGTGTTCTAGAAGGCATTTTCTAACTATTCTGGAAATGGAAGATTCGCAAACGTGCGCATTCGAAAAACTTACTTAAAGTTCGCGACTGAAAGTAGGAGTTGTGATTGGTGAATCTAGGTGGCTATAGGCAGACTCATGCATTCTGATTGGCTACTCCAAGGCCAGGGTTTACCCTTAAATAGAGTGCAAGGCAGCTTTTCGTCGTCTTGTCTTGGCCTGATCTGCCTTAGTCTGTCTTGGTCTGTCTGAAGTTTTACGTCGTGTGCGACGCCTCGCTACCGGGATGGGCCACCTTTGGGTAAGCACTCTTGAATTCCGTTCAGGCTAAAATTTCCGTAATGTTAGGTTGCTATTTCGTATAGGAGTCTGCCTAGCCTAACCTAGATTTGCCAAAATAATTATTTATGACGCCTTAGCTCTTCAGCTGGGCTTGCCTGTTTGTTTTCGAGGCATTCCCAATTCTTGTTTCATAAATATGCAGATTGTAGTTTAATATATTTACCTTGCGGTTTGCCTCTGGTAGTTCAGTGTCACTTGATGTACGCTAGAGTTTTGGAGAGTATGTTTACTTCACTGTAAATTGCATTGTACAACTGGATTTGTAACTAGATGTATAGTTGGTTTGAAATTTTGAACTTGTAGAAGGACATTATGAAGGAACCTCTAAGTTATGTATATCACAGAGAGTATAGTTCGTAAATTGCAAGTTGGTGGATTTTGTTCGGAATGCATTTGTAAAATCCTTTGGAAATAACATTTTTCAAATTTAAGGACGGTTGATTTATTTCGGAATCTGCAATCTAAGCCATGTCCATGCCCTCGGTAGGTCCTGCCTGTTTCCACTTTCCTGGTTTATTGTCCACTAGTTGGCCCTACTGATATTTACGTATGTTGTTGTCGGCGGAGATCCGCGTAATTTCAGCTAATGTTTCTCCGAGTGTGTAGTGTTTTGGTACCGTGTTTAGTGTTTGTTTATTGCAAGTGCTGTAGTAATTAGTGTAACCGCTGTAGTAAAGGTTACATTTTGGTAGCAGAGGCAAGCGCTAGGTTGCGGACGAAGAAAAGTGAACCGTGATCATACCTAACCTAAAACACCGTAAAAGTTGTGACTCGTGTATCGTTTGAAATCTTGTTTCTACCCGTCAGGATGGCTCACGCTGTTCCTAATCCTTTCCATTTGAGAAAAGCTGAACTTGTTTATGAACTTCGTATCTGAAAAATTAATTCAACAGGCAATGTCAGAGATGACACTAGCCTATTGAAAGTCTCTTAACGTGCCTATTACCATACCTGAGTTAACTACAGACGAGTTGCGTGAGTCTTTGGCCGTGATTAAAGATAGGTTACCTGAATTTAACGCCATTCTTGTGTCCTTTGGTGCTTCTAAGCCTAAGCCCTCGCATGGCCAATTAGCGTGGGTTAAGGGGCAGTTACTACATTATCTCGACAGAATTAAGGATTTGTTGTCTCTCGAATTGCCGGAAGTTGAGCGGCAGAAATGTCAAGCCTTACTAGAACAGTTTTCCAGAATTTTCGACAGAATCAGTGGTTTGCTTGAAGGCAGTAAGTTGGATAACACAGTTTCTGAAATTCAAGTGTCTATCCCATCTGAAGGGTGTGAAAGTGTTAATTCTGGTGATGCATCTGTTGCTGCTCAAGTGTGCAATCTGACACCTAGTGCTGGTGTTATTTAGGAGTCTGAGGTGACTAATGCTGCCCTGGGATCTTCTGTTTCGCTGTCTGGAACTAGGACACCTGTAAGTCATTCTAATGATCTCTCTCTTCTGCATGTTGGTACCCATACAAGTTTTCCTGTGGTAACTGGTAATTCTGTTGTGGCTCAGTGTCTGCCCTCTATCGTTAATCAGCCCGGTTCTGATGCTATGGTGCAAAACCACCCACCTGTTTTAGCGCCACCGGTATCAAGTGCTCTTTTAGGTTGCATAACCTCTACACAACAGGTTAACGCCCCGATGGTCTCTCAGATTAGTGAGAACCTTTCTCAAATGTGGTTATCTCCGCCCGCAACGTTGCAGGCTACGTTCGTCCTAACCTAACCTGTACTCCATCCTTTTCTCAAGGGCACCCGAATCAAAGGTACGATGCCTCAGTAAACCCTCTGGACTATTCTACGCCTTCCCAAGCACCACCTACACCTGTTTTTCCCCAGATTTTCTCCAATCTGCCTCACCCGTTGACCACTGTGTTTAAGGGAGTCTCTAAATTTTCAGCTAACTCCGTTGATGAAGTTATTTCTTTCCTTCCTTCGGTTCCTAACTGAGTTCATGGATCAGGCAATAGCGTATAATCTCAGTAACGAAAATGTATTTCAAATTCTATACCCACATGTATCTGGAGCTCTTTCTGAGCATATTGTCAGGGCCATTTCCGAAAGAAGGTCAGTAGATCAATTTCATGCCCATGTGCTTGAATATTTCATTTCTACTCGTACCTTGTCTGCAATAGTGCAGAAGCACTATTTCAAAGTACATCATCTCAATGAGTCATTATCTGAATATGTCCAAGACATTAAGCTCCAAGCTAAGATTTTCCGGCTCCACTATTCAGAGGCCCAGATGGTTGCCAACATAATTGAAGGTCTCGCCCCGAACTATAGATCATATCTGGCTCTTTCACCCCTACCAGCAACGTTCGCCCAGTTATGTTAAGGGTCGAGCGTGGCTCGACATTCGGGGGGAGGAAGCTGTTACAGGTGAACAATGTAGTGGAAGTGGAAAATGTTTGTTGAAGACTTTATTTGTAAAGTATGGTAAAATGTTTTATTTGTAACGACCTAACCTGTACAGTGTAATATTTCATAACATGTGGTATTTGTAAATAGTAGATTTCAGTTCTGTACTTACTGGAAGTATCTAGAAAATTGTTACATGAAATTTTGAACAGGGTGTGTTGCCTTTTGTTGGTTATGTGTTCTAGAAGGCATTTTCTAACTATTCTGGAAATGGAAGATTCGCGAACGTGCGCATTCGAGAAACTTACTTAAAGTTCGCGACTGAAAGTAGGAGTTGTGATTGGTGAATCTAGGTGGCGATAGGCGGGCTCATGCATTCTGACTGGCTACGCCAAGGCCAGGGTTTACCCTTATATAGAGTGCGAGGCAGCTTTCCGTCGTCTTGTCTTGGCCTGGTCTGCCTTAGTCTGTCTGAAGTTTTACGTCGTGTGCGACGCCTCGCTACCGGGATGGGCCACCTTTGTGTAAGCACTCTTGAATTCCGTTCAGGCTAAAATGTCCGTAATGTTAGGTTGCTATTTTGTATAGGAGTCTGCCCTAGCCTAACCTAGATTCGCCAAATTAATTATTTATGACGCCTTAACTGTTCAGCTGGGCTTGCCTGTTTGTTTTCGAGGCATTCCCATTTCTTGTTTCACTAAATATGTAGATTGTAGTTTAATATATTTACCTTGCGGTTTGCCTCTGGTAGTTCAGTGTCACTTGATGTACGCTAGAGTTTTGGAGAGTACGTTTACTTCACTGTAAATTGCATTGTACAACTGGATTTGTAACTAGATTTATAGTTGGTTTGAAATTTTGAACTTGTAGGAAGGTATTATCAAAGAACCTCTAAGTCATGTGTATCACAGAGCATATAGTTCGTAAGTTGCAAGTTGGTGGATTTGTTCGGAATGTATTTGTAAAATACTTTTGTAAATAATATTTTTTAAATTTAAGGATCACAGCTGATTATTTTGGAATCTGCAATCTAAGCCATGTCCATGCCCTCGGTAGGTCCTAGCTCCTTCCATCTTCCTGGTTTATTGTCCACTAGTTGGCCCTACTGATATTTACGTATGTTGTTGTCGGCGGAGATCCGGAGATTCCAGCTAATGTTTCTCTGAGTGTGTATTGTTTTGGTACTGTGTTTAGTGTTTGTTTATTGCAAGCGCTGTAGTAATTAGTGTAACCGCTGTAGTAAAGGTTACAGATTCTGACCAGTACAGATATCAACAACACTGACGCGCGCACTATAACATACTCTCTCTTGAATTCACCGCCTCACTCACTTGAGCCCAATACTCAGACTCCACCTCGGAGCCCAACAGTCACTCCCAGTCCATCACTTGCCTGAGTCCCAAGAACTAAGGACTGCGAACTTAGAACTAAGAACTGACTTCACTCACCGACAGCTCATTATTTATACCATTCGATCAACCATCTAGAATGATCCACTTCTAGAAGAGTTCTTACAACACTCTAATGAAATACACTCGAAACATCGATCGATCAGCTAGTCGAATGGGTACTCGAACTTTCCTTCAATATTTAAAAATGTACATGGAAATATCTACAACATTCGTAATGTCTCTACATGTATCTGGATAATAAAACCTTACAGTAAGTTTCCAGAACCTTTCATATATACCAAATTATAGTACAATAAGTCTAACATACGAACATTATGGAATTTTCTACCGCTTTCGACTCCCTACATTTTGAGGTTAAACAATACGAATTTGAGGTTATACAATTTTATACTACATATTTACAGGGTAATCATATATTAATCATATTTAACATTTAATAAAAGATAATTTAGCATTAAATAAACTATAATTAAAATATATTAAACATACTAATTGAAGGTTTTACGTCAGTTACAATGTCGTACCTACGACAAAAGGTGTTCAGTACTAGTCGGGAAAGCAGCTTCTGCGGAACGTGGCCAGTTAGTACCCAATATGTGTGCTCTCAGTGGTACTGGACCCTATGTGCCACCTGCCATATTTCCCAGAAAGCAAATGAAAGCCGAGTTACTAGATGGTGCACCCCCTGAATCCATTGGAATGTGTTCTGATTCTGGTTACATTAGCTCAGAGCTTTTTATCGAATGGCTGCATTATTTCCAAGAATATATCAGAGCTACTCCAGAAAACCCTGCCCTACTTATACTTGACAATTATTCATCATATGTGACTCTGGAAGCTGTTACATTTTGTCAATCCAAAAACATTCACCACCTCGCAGCAGCCACAAAGTTCAGCCACTCGACAGGTGTTACTGCAAGTTATAAAAAGAATATTACACTGATGAGTGTGACAAATGGATGCTTACCAAACCAGGCAGGCAAATTACACACTACCACGTTGCATCGCTCTTTGGAAATGCATGTGAACGTTGCTCCACTATGGAGAGGGCTATTAAAGGATTCAAAGCTTGCGGCATATGGCCAACTAACCGTGATGTATTTACGAAGAGGATTTCCTGCCATCAAAGTTGACCAAAATCCCTAAATATGAAGTAAATTGGGAATCAGTGATGGACATCAGTTTAATGAAGGGCTTGAGCCCTATTTATGATTCCACAACTGAACCCATGAATAGTGGAAGTGATCAACAGCCGTGCTGCTTCAAGGAGTGAACTCTGCAGTTGACCAATATTTTCTTAAAAGTCACCTACTTCACCTCTTCCGAAGAGATCAGGATGTCTACAGCGAAGTAAGCAAGTCTCTAGAAGTCATATGTTCCGGTTGTCCGGAACAGTATGAGGATCCTCTATGAGAAGATTGGATTCAATGAGATAAGTGTACAAAATTGTGGCATGAAGCATGCATTACAACTTTTATTATAATTTGGATCCACCTTATTCAATACATAAAAACTGTTGTTTAGATGAAATTACAACATATATTTCAATCAGAACTAGTTTCGATGCCCTTTTTGCTTCATCATCAGCTGATATAGGTTCTTGGAAAATTGGCAGTCACATAAGTTTATCTACATCAAATTGAACGCAATTTAAAACCATATTAACAAACTAAAACTGTGTTACAATTATACTGTTTCAAAGTACATATTTTCTACAAGTCCGAGACTTGCGAGTCTTAAACCTTAAATTGAAGAAAACATATGTAAACCGGTTTGCTCACTAATAAACTAACGTGGATTTAAAAGAACTCCCGCTTTCCCCTATTTCCCCCCCTTCGGCCCAGACCAACCTTGGACACTTGATTACTAACACAACACTGCTCGCTAGGCTTCATTGTGCTTCGCATGGACAGCGATCTTTTGAGGTGAGTCACGTAAAAATGTTTACGTTATAAGACGTAATTTTATATTTTGCCTCTTCAGTTAAGCGATAGTTTATTAGATTCCTATTATTTCAGGTCCGCAATGAACTGGGAATGTTGTACTTGTTAACATCTTAAAGGACCGATTGCTCGTTTCCACCTCACTAGGATTGCTCCATTAAAGCGACTCTGAAGATTTTATTGAATTATTTTAATACGATTCTACGTCACGTTTTAAGAAGTGTGTTAAATTAAGCTAATGTTTCTTGAAGACTATTTTATTTTTAAGTTGTTGTTCTTTTAAATCCACATTAGTTTATTAGTGAGCAAACCGGTTTACATATGTTTTCATCAATTTAAGGTTTAAGACTCACAAGTCTCGGACTTGTAGAAAATATGGACTTTGAAACAGTATAATTGTAACACAGTTTTAGGTTGTTGATATGGTTTTAAATTGTGTTCAATTTGACGTAGATAAACTTATGTGATTGCCAATTTTTCCAAGAACCTATATCAGCTGATGATGACGCAAAAAAGGGCGTCGAAACTAGTTCTGATTGAAATATATGTTGTAATTTCATCTAAACAACAGTTTTTATGTAATGAATAAGGTGAATCCAAATTATAATAAAAGTTGTAATCTTGGTTCAATACGGACAAACAATGAAATTTATTAATTTAACTCCACCATTGCCGGTCCCAAGTCCGGGGCCCCATCTCGCAAGTGATGGGGAAGGAGGAGGGTGAGGAGTAACACCTCGTTAAAAAACCTGGGTCCATCAGGCTCCGGATGGTAGTACCCTGTAAGGGCCCCTGCCTAGGGTTACTAGGTGAAACCTGGCCAACGGTCTCAAAGACGGAAAAGGAGTTTCAGATTCCCAACGGCGGAGAGAGCGGAAGAGCTGCCTCCAGGACTCACAGTCCTGGTTGTATTTTTGTGGTCTTCGGGCCACACTAGAAATAACTTTCATCAGTGATGGAAGTGTGTCAAAGTCCTTAATGGCAACTTCGGCGGAGATGGAGACCATCGGTACGGTGTGGTTGGCAAATGAGGCACTCTATCTTTCTGGGAGTTAATGCAGAGAGGAACGTAGCATTTGTTCTCCAGAGGAGCAGCTACAAAAGGCGTCTGTTCTCCAGATCAGGAGCGGCCTAACTACCTGCTGGCAGCAGCTCTAAAATGCTTGGCGACAGGCTCCGTGACAAGCCGGCCGTAAAAACATACCGGAAATGTTGTCTCATGGAATCGGAACCACGGCTAGGGCGTCCCCCGCTAAAAGCGGCACGTGTTGGCAGGGCCCAGCCAGCACGAAAAGTATGCAAGGGTTACCGTCGCATGGGCGGCGACGGCTAAACAACCGAGCCCCCACTTTCTGTATAGCATCACTGAACGTCGGGACTATGTCTGGTCGAAGCAGTGAACTGGCCACAGCACTGGAAAGAAGGCAAATAGACATCTGTGCGGTGCAGGAGACAAGATGGAGTGGAGAAAAGACACGTGACATTGGGTGTGGATACAAACTCATATACAACGGAACCCGAAGAACAACTAACGGTGTTGGCATTGTTATATCAGCAAAATTTGATGGTTCTGTCTCTGAGGTGCAACGCTACAATGATCGATTGATGAAAATCGTATATGTCGCGGATAGAAGGGAGGTCCATTTTTTCAGTGCTTATGCTCCACAAACCGGCCTAGACGCGGAAACAAAAGATGCTTTCTGGGAACTGCTTGACGAGAAGACCGCTGAATTGCCAGCAGAAAACTACCTTATCGTTGCCGGTGATCTAAATGGACATGTTGGACAGAGGAAAGAAGACCACACTGCCCATGGTCGACACGGATATGGAGAGAAGAACAGCGACGGCCAACGAATTCTTGATTATGCAGAAACTCATGATCTGATCATCACGAACACCTGGTTCAAAAAGCGTGATACTCATCTAATCACGTACTACAGTGGCTCCGATGCAACTCAGATTGACTACATCCTTGTGAGACGACGGAATTTCAAAGATGTTCTACATACAAAAGTTATTCCTTACAAAACCGTCGCGATGCAACACCGACATGTCATCTGTAAGCTACGGATGAAGCCGCCAAGAGCTGAATTCATACCCAGAAATGGACCTAAAAGAATCAAATGGTGGCGCTACAAGGAGGAGGAGGCCGACATTGTTACAAAAATTACAGTGCCACCAATCACCACGGTTGAAGAGAGCTGGACTAAACTGAATGACACCGTTCATGAAGCCGCACGCTCTATTCTTGGAACAACTAAACCAGGACGACATAGGATTGACAAAGATACATAGCTTTGGAATGATGATGTTAAAGATGCAGTGCGGAAGAAGAAACAGCTGTACCATGAGTTTCTTTCAGATAAAACACCATCTCGTTGGGATGCCTACAAAACAGCCCGTAGTGAGGCGAAGAAGGTCATTGCTGTAACAAAAGCAAACCGATATGCAGACCTATATGCAAAACTTGACACACGCGAAGGCGAGCGGCACATTTACCGGCTACTCAAATCGAGGCACCGCAAAACGGAAGACATCCAACATTTCTACGGTATCAATGACGAAAAAGGTGACCTGCTGGTCGACTGGAAGAAAGCGCGAGAACGCTGGCGGAGCTATTTTGAGAAACTTTCAACCGAGGAATTTCCCCACCCACCAATCCCAACCACCTCCGCTATTGAAGGCCCAGTGAAGGAAATTGACGTCACGGAAGTTCAGGCTGTTCTGAAGGAGATGAAACCAGGAAAAGCCACCGGCCCCGATGACCTTCCGGCAGAGTTCTGGTGCTCTGAACGGTGGGATGTGGCAATATGGCTAACACAGCTTTCCAATCAGATCATCAAAGAAGGTCAAATACCATCAGATTGGCGACGGAGCATTACCGTACCAATCTTCAAGAAGAAGGGAAGTCCTGCCGATTGTTCTAATTATCGCCCAATCAGACTTCTGAGTCACGTGATGAAGATCTTCGAACGTATTCTCGACAAAAGGATTCGCCAGATAGCTAAACTTACAACGAACCAAGCTGGATTCATGAAAAACTGTGGCACAACGGATGCAATCCACGCTGCACGGCTGTTAGTTGAGAAACACCATGAAAAACATAAGCCTCTTCATCTCGCTTTTCTGGATCTTGAGAAGGCCTTTGATCGGGTGCCACATGACCTAATCTGGTTAGCGCTACGAGAACATAGCATTCTAGAGCACCTTGTTAAGTGGGTACAGATGCTCTACGTAGAACCAAGGAGTTATGTTCAAGCTGCCGCAGGAGCGTCCGATGATTTCCGCATCACTGTAGGAGTACATCAAGGCTCTGCCTTATCACCACTGCTGTTCATTCTTGTGATGGACACTGTTACATCCAATCTGCACAAGCCAATACCATGGACACTTCTCTATGCTGATGATGTCATGTTGGCTGCTGAGAATAAGTCTGATCTCCAGCGCCAAACAGAAGAGTGGAACAACCGACTAGCGCAATACGGCCTTCGCCTCAACAAAAAGAAGACAGAGTACATGACATTAGATCCTCGAGAAGTTGGAACCATCCACGTTGATGGTGAAGATCTACCACGCGTAAAGAAATTTAAATATCTGGGCTCCACACTCTCTGCCGATGGCAGACTTCTGATGAGGTCAACACAAGGATACACGCAGCGTGGCTAAAGTGGCCAATGACAACAGGCGTCACCTGCGACCGTCGGATGAAGGACCATCTGAAATCTAAGATCTACTGGACTGTTATCCGTCCCGTCGCTCTCTACGGCACCGAGTGTTGGCCTGCTACGAAGGAGGTAGAACGTCGACTAAGCGTCATGGAGACAAAGATGCTTAGGTGGACAGCTGGCATCACTAGATTGGATCATATTTCAAATGACAATATTAGGAAACGCTTTGGCGTTGCACCAATCCAGAAGAAAATGCAGGAAAATCGTCTGCGCTGGTTTGGACATGTATTGCGCGCAGAAGACAATACACTGGCAAAGTCAGCGTATACATTGGAAGTTGCTGGAAAGAGGCCCAAGGGACGACCAAGACAGCGATGGATCGATACAGTGCACAACGACCTGAAAGTTGTAAGACTACATCCTGACGTGGCCCATGACCGAATTAAATGGAGACAACGAATCCATACAGCGGACCCTGCCACCAGGCAGGACAAACGCTAAAGAAGAAGAAGAATGAAATTTATTAATTTAACTGAAGCATGCATGGCGTACGAAGACAAAGGTCAATTTGTATGTCACCTGTGCTAAGTGCAGACTTTTACCCCAAAACAAAAGGACTTTTGCCCCGCATGTAGGGCAAGAATCCTATTTTATAACACTGACATTTTACTGAAGTCATAATATGGTCAGTCGTTTCTTTTTTTTCCTATTTATGCAATATTTTTCATAAAGTCATACAGTTAGCTCTCTCTTAATAATTTTGTGACTGATCATATGAACACCCATAACCAATTGCAAGCACCCACTTGCCCCCAATCTACTCTAGTAGTACTAACCACAAGAAAAGTAGACCCATGGCATTCATCACGTAATGTACTGAACACGAATTGATTCCAAAAGTATCATCCCTTGGTCACCCCTTTCATTAGTCTTTTATGACAGGTAGGGAATACTGTGGGTGCTTTCTTCATCTGCGTCCATCACCCACAAGAGGTAAATACTCATTTTAAGGCAGCCTTTTACATCCTAGTAAGTTTGCTCAGTTGATTCTGACCATCTGATTATACATTGAAATGAATAGCACATTTGGCACTTGAATATTATGAAGTAATTTTCTTATGATCCACAAATCTTGTTACTATTACTACACCCCAGGATTGTCTTTCTGTATTGAAATTTCACAAAGAAAAATTATGAATAGAAGGACAATGTATAACAATATCTTGCATACATGACAAATGAGAGAAACTTACCATAATAAGCATGTCACAAATATCTGTGTTATATGCATGCTCCATGAAAACCTTACAGATGGCCTGAATGAACCAAGTCCCAAGATATCTGTCCCGATATGATGTATATCCTGAAATTAACCATGAAAAATAAATTACACATACTGTTGACCTAAAATTTCTTGAATGTATAAAAAGAACAACGGCTAGTTACAGCAATGGATGAATATGTTTGTTTTGTATTGACAGCTGGGTAGGCACCCACATCCTTCAATTCCAATACAGAACATTCCAATAGAGAACATCAAACCATCAGAATGAAGACTATTTTGTTAAAAAGCAGAAATATGTTACATTCCATATATACACTGACAAGGTTGAAAGAAAAAAAACCCACCACCTTATAAATGCTGCCAATTGTTCTTTCTCCTTTTTGCTAGTGGTTTAACATCAACACATCAAAGGTTTTTGACAATGCAAGGATGGAGAAAGGGTAGGATTGGGAAGGTAGCCACGATCTTAATTAAGGAACAGCCCCAGCATATGCCTGGTGTGAAAATGGGAAACCACAGAAAATAATCTTCAGGGCTGCAGACAGTGGGGTTCGAACCTACTGTTTTCCGAATGTAAGCTCACAGCTGCGCGACCCTAATTGCACGGCCAACTCGCTCGGTATTTAGTGATATTAGAACCTGCATAAACAAGAGTTACCGTGCATTGACGTTCTGCAGTTCAGTAAGCAAAAGGCGACATTCTGCCAGGAACAAACATTAACTGGTAGCAACTGGAATAATTGGCGCAGTCTAGCAAATTATCCACACATCTGTGTATGGTACATAGATTCATACATTTGCACTGCATCTTACGTGACTCTATATGCCTCTTTGTAGAGAATAGGTCATTTGCTGGTGACAGGAAACAGCGAAATGTTAGAGAGGAGTGGCGACGCAAGAGAAAAGGGAATGTAGAGGAGAGAATAGGAAAGGCAAGGTTGAACAGGGTTCTGAGAGGGTGAGAAAGGAGGAGGTAGGCTCTGCAACCATCATGGAAGTTAAGGCAGACCAGGAGAGGAGAGAATCTAAAGAGGTGGGTGGGGATGAGGCTCTGGTCATGGGTGATTCAATAGTTAGGCATAGGGGGAAAGTGTGTAGAGGAAATGGAACCAGGGTCAAGTGTTATCAAGGAATTAAGTTACTGCTGATGTTGAGGAAAGTAGAAGGAAAGAAAGAGGGTAAGGAGGTGGTGGTAATTTTCCACATTGGTACCAACAACATAAGCAAGCAGGAATAGGTACTAACATAGTTGGGGATGAATGGGATCTGGTTATAACAGTGCAAGAGAAGTTATAAGTGGGATACTGACTGGAGGATTTAACTAACACTACAGAGTGGGTATGTGAGAAATTGGGAATGAAATTTGTAGATCCTAATGAGTGGATAGGAAATGAGGATCTATCTCTCAGATGGACTTCACTTGTTTAGAAGAGTTATGGGGAGACTAGGGAGCAGTGATGAGAGTACAGGAAGTTGGAAGCCAAGTAAGGACCACAAAGTCATTGGTGTTAAACTGCAGAAGTACTGTAAAGAAAGGAACTTTCTTTTTGTTAGTGGCTTAACATCGTACTAACACAATGAGGGTTACTTTGCATATCCCCGGTACTTCATTCACCGGGCGAGTTGGCCGTGCGCGTTGAGGGGCGCGGCTGTGAGCTTGCATCCGGGAGATAGTAGGTTCGAATCCCACTATCGGCAGCCCTGAAGATGGTTTTCCGTGGTTTCCCATTTTCACACCAGGCAAATGCTGGGGCTGTACCTTAATTAAGGCCACGGCCGCTTCCTTCCAACTCCTAGGCCTTTCCTATCCTATCGTCGCCATAAGACCTACCTGTGTCGGTGCGACGTAAAACCCCTAGCAAATAAAAGGTACTTCATTCTAAAACTACTTTCTTCTACTCTTGTTCTTCACATACCGACAGTCATCTTAGTCACCTGACACTCCCGCTCCCCCGACGCCAATTCTATTTCTCATAATTTCCAGAACGAATTCACATTCATATAAATATGTGCCACCGGCCTAACCCGGCAATTGCAAGTAATCAGCTTCATTTTCCATATCAAAATCTAATCACTGAGATTTACAACATTAAAATTCTTCCACCGTTTTGATACTTTTTTATTTGCCTTTTAGCAAATTTTTAATTGTCAACAGTACATGTTTCGTTCCTACTTAGGAACATCCTCAGCTGTTATTAAAACTTAGGTGAATTGCTAAGATTGTAAACACGTTAATTTGTAGGTACACTGATTCTCTTAAAAACGAATAAAATACCAATTAAATTAAATGATATTAAAAACAATGTAGGGGTTAGTGTGTTAATGATATGAGAACAGATGATTACATAGTTGGTCAGCTTAAAAACTATGTCTATTCATTTGAATAGTTGTTAAAAAAATTTCATTTTGTTACATTAAAATGTCTGTTTGTTTGCGATTAAAAAGTTTTTAAAAATGTTTGTCTTCGTGACACTGTTCAAACTGTTGAATGTTTCTTCTTTCGTTCCTTCCATGTAAGTTGTTATATATTATGAGTTTGTTTAAAGTGCCTTTGATTGAGTCTAATGTGGAACTTTGAAGCTGATTGCTGATCAATTTTTGGGAAGGGTGCTTCGCCTTAATTTCTTGCTATTGTTGGACTCCAATTCTACTGTGACCCTAGTTAACTAGACGTAAAGCAGCATCAAATGTCCCTCCAGGGTCACAGTAGAATTGGAGTCTAACAATAGCAAGAAATTAAGGCGAAGCTCCCTTCCCAAAAATTGGTCAGCAGTCAGCTTCAAAGTTCCACATTAGACTCCACAGTCAAACGCAGGTGTCGGCAACTTGTTCCATTTAAACAGCATGTCTCTGCATCTGCCATGGCCTGTTCTTATTCTGTTCAGAGCAGACCATGTTTTATGTGGTAGTTGGAATCCACATGGAAGTTTGGCATTCGAGAACATACTGTGCAGGTGCGTCTCCGTGGCTGCTTCCCACCGTCTTTTCCATTCTCTAGTTGGATTGTAGCTTCCAGCAACCATGTCTAAGGCGTTACGTCAAGTTGGATGGCGTGAACGTAATCTGTTTTGGTTGATAGTTCGTAGATCTTCATGTACAGGTAGATCGGGGTTCCTTACGATTTTATTGAATTCCTTGATAAGAGCGGTGGATCTGCGTAAATCAGATATCATTATTCCACATAGAAGCGGGAGCCAATGAGTTGGTGTAAATCGAATTGTGCCAGTTATTATGCGCATAGTGGAATTCAATTCAGTATCAATGAGTTTTGTGTGATGACTGTTCATCCATACTGGAGCATAGTACTCAGCACTTGAATATACTAAGCCTAAAGCTGAAGACCGTAAAATGCTTGCCGAAGAACCCCAGGTAGTTCCACAAAGCTTATGAATGATGATCTTACGTGTTTTCAGTTTCTGTGCAGAGCCCAGCAGATGTTGCTTGTGGGATAGTGTTCGATCCAAGAGTACTCCAAGATATTTTGGGTTCCAGTTGTGGTGAAGTATCCTGCCACAGAAACTTACATTCAATTTAGTATTTGCTAAGTGATTGTTTAAATGGAAACAAGACACCTCCGTTTTACTGGTGTTGGGCTTAAGTCTCCAGTTCCTGAAGTAAGTTTCCAAAATGGACAAATCCCTTGTTAAAGTCTCTTCAGTTCTTTGTGTTGCACAGCTAATGCTATATCATCAGCGTAGCAGAATTTCCGTGATGTAACTTCAGGAAGATCAGATATATATAAGCTGAACAGGAGTGGCGATACGACTGAACCTTGAGGCAAACCATTTTTAAGCTTCCTCTCCTTGCTCACATTGTTCCCGATGATAACCTGAAGCCTCCTATCACTCAACATATTGTTAATAAGTCTTGTTATCTTTATGCATGGTATGACCTGGAGAAGTTTATAGACCATACCTTCCCTCCACACGGTATCAAAAGCAGCAGTGAGATCAACAAAAGCAACAGATGTTTTAAATTTTCTTTGGAACCCCATTTCTATGAATGTTGTAAGTGCCAAAACTTGAAACTTGATCACAACAGCTGCGACCTGGTCTGAAGCCTGCCTGATCCATGGGAATGTGCTGTAAAATGGTGCTGCTTATTCTCTTAAATATGAGACTTTCAAACAGTTTGTAGCAACAGCTAAGGACGGCTATGGGGCAATAATTTTCTGGCTTGTTGTTGGGTTTGCCAGGTTTTAAAATTGCAATTATTTTAGCTTTTTTGAACTCCAAAGGCATGTGTCCAGTTAGTAAGATGTCTGTGAAAAATGTTGCCAGCCATTTCTTTGCATTTTGTCCCAGATTGATCAAGAACTTGGGATGAATTCCATCGAAGCCAGGAGCGTTAAATGATTTTACATCTTTCAGTGCTGTATCAATCTCAGATACTGTGAAGGGATTTGCATATTCTGAAGACTGAGGTGCTGTTGACTTCAAGACTTGAAGTTGTCGTCGAATATATTTGGTGCGTTTCTTGTCACCTGGAACTCGTGACGTTGCAATGATGTGAGAGGCAATTTGATCTGATGTAACTTCAGCCTGCTCTCTACATACTGGTGGGCTTCCTCCTAATTTTCTGAGAAGACTCCAAGCTTCTCTGCTAGAGCGAGTAAAATCTATCCTCTCAACTGTTTCTATCCACTTATGCCTTCAAGATGAGTCCAGACTGGACAGAAGCTTGGTTGCTATGTTAGGATCTCCACATCATTGAAAGTCTTGATATAGTGCTTCACTTTCTTCATTCCATCCAGGGATATATTCTTTGCGGTAACCTCTTGGAATGAACTTCTTAGCTGTTTCTATAACTGCACCAGCAAAATGCCTATAATTGTTATATTTAGGAGGAATCCATCGGATGGACTTATCAAGTTCTGCTGTGAAATTGGTCCAGTCAGCTTTACGAAAATTCCAACAAGAATGTGGTGTTGATCTAATTACAGGGATTGCGATACCAATTTCAATTAGGATGGGCTTATGTTGGCTATGTGGAAATTCACCAATCACTTTTCTCGTGATGTTTTCAGGAAAACCACTTTCATTACAGCTTACAAAACAGAGGTCTGGATTTGTATCTTTGATCCATGCAGCTGATCTAAATGTGCCCTTTTCTTTAGCATCAAAAATTAAATGGAGGTCATTTTCCTCTGCCCATTTCACGAGCATTCTACCATTTTCATCATTTTTGAAGTACTTCCAGAGTCCATGGTGACTGTTAAAATCCCCAACATAAATTGCAGGATGCTTTGCAGTATGTAAGACATGTTCAGGCCAAAGAATGTTAGGTGGTTTATAGACATTTGTTATAGTAATGCCATGCAACTGTGTGACAACTGTATATATATTTCCATCCGTATTTTCAGAAATAAGCAAGGCTTCATTTATGTTGTTACGGATGTAGGTGGCTATTCCATACACGTCGTGATATGTCACTCCAAGAGCAGTATAACCAGGGATACGACCTCTGCTTCGAAATTGATCTGCATTAGAAACATGCATTTCCTGAATGGCGACAATATCAATATTGTTGTCCAATAAAAGTTTAGATAGATAGTCACACTTTGCTTTGCTGATACTTTCGACATTTAGTTGGAGGAGTTGAATCGTTGGTCCAATGTTTCTTGTTAGGGAGCTCTTAAAAGAGCTCTTGAGACGTGTTTGATATGCCATTGTATGTAATTGCCAGGAGATCGCAGTGATAGACTGCTGCCAAATATATTGTTGCTCGCTTAGCACCACCCAGGGGTCACGTGTAGGGTATTTTAAGGTTAAACCTACGGACGTGAGCACTAGTCAATGGATACAAAATAGAGATGGTAAATCGAATCATCAATAAAGTAAAACTCAAATTAGCCACAAATCTCGCACCGGAAAAGACTAAAAAATAAAAATACGCAACTTTTACTTACACCAGTCCAACGATTCATCAAATAGCAAACCCACTGAAAAAATGGGATATGCAAATAGCCTTCAAAACACACAACACCAATAAAAACTTATTCTTTAATCATAACATAGTAAAGTCCAACAATAATAAATTTCAAGGCTTCGGAATATACAGACTATCATGCACACAGTGTAAATTTTCATATGTTGGCCAAACTGGCCGCAGCTTCCTTACTAGATACATGGAACACTTTAACGCCTTAAAACGCAATAAATATTCCGCAATGAGTAACCATATGAAAGAAACCGGCCATCACTATACCTCAATATACAAAGACCTCACAATAATCAAAAGGATTGAAAAGGGGAAGCTAATGACGGAGTTTGAAAATATATATATTTATTTGGACCAATATTTTAATAGCGAAAAAAAAAAAACCTGAATGACACGGTCGATATAAAAAGTCCATTAATAGAGCAATTGCCTATATTATTACAAATTTTCAAATCATATAATAGTAAATTCTTTAAGATATTTATAAACTGAAAACTCCCACCACAGAAACTACTACGACAACACATAAAGATTCCCCTCCATACAACATGCCAAGGCTCAATGCCCCGCCTACAGTCTCCTTCCCTACCCCCACCTCGACAACAGATAAGGACTCCTCACCACATGATACGCCTAATATTTCTTCCCCTAAATCCCCTACCCATCCTCCACAACAGCTTTTCCATACGTATAACACAAGGAGTACAACCACAACAGGTAACGGTCACCGTAATGTAACTAAGTCCACAAGGTTTTGTAGTGGCAGTCAAAGGGGTAAGTGAATACATACCATCAGATCACTGTAAAAGCACAATAACACACAACATTATTCATGTAAATTCCCTTTGTTACAGACGCACCATCATTCAAATATTATGAAAGAAACAAATCAACTCCTCAAGATTTTGGATTGACATCCCTTTTGACTAAAACCCTCATAAATACATACTACTACCAATGGAAAATCTGATCGTAAAAACAAGACTAGTTTGATGAAACTAACTAATTCGACATTTTACTGTCCAAAACTATTAAATTATAGTAGCAAGCCTCAACATTAAAACGTGAAGCTGAATTCCAACGTAACCAAGATTTTAATCTTCAGACACCAATAAGTTTTAACTATAATTATGATTCAAATTTTAACACAGAAGTCATATTACAATTGTTTTTAATAAACTAGAACTTTGAGAAAATAATTTTAGACAAATTTTCAACATTTGAAGATACTGTGTTTTGGACATCAATATCTTTAGAATTAACGGTTATTCCAATTTTAGTATAGTCATTCCTATTGTTAAACTATTAATGTGTTCACAAATTCCTATGTTTATATATTTTATTACTTAATTTTAGATTTATAATTAAGCACTAATTTGTCAAAGCAAATTAAATATGACAGGTCTTAACCTTGAGATGATTGTATAGGCTGAGGATTCTTGAAATTCAAGCGAAACATGTCCCTATAAAA
Source organism: Anabrus simplex (assembly GCF_040414725.1). Taxonomy (NCBI): domain Eukaryota; kingdom Metazoa; phylum Arthropoda; class Insecta; order Orthoptera; family Tettigoniidae; genus Anabrus; species Anabrus simplex. Next base: position 1,221,642,080 of record NC_090266.1, read on the forward strand.
TAGTGTTGTAGCATTATGATCTAACAACATAAAACCAATTGTATTGAAAAGGTGGAATAAAAATCACAATATTGTAAGCATATAAAATATTAGTAACCAAAATGTTGCAAAATTTGGGTGTAAGGAGACTAATTGCTCGACTAAATGGTATGTAATACCAATATAAATGGTCCGTTATTGGACATTATAAATTTTCCAGCTAACTCATCTATATCATCTGATGGCCAAGCAGGCATCAATTTTTGATAATGAGACAAGGTCTCTCATAGTGCATTGGTACTGCCGGTAGCTACAATTAGCCTACGCAGTGGCCTCCACGGTATGCACTATCCAGCGTCTTGGTAGGTGTGCTAGGTACCAACTGATGAGCCCAGCCTAGCACACGAGGGCGAAACGCTGGCAACCAGGAATGAGTAAGCTGCAAAATTTATAATGTCCAATAACGGACCATTTATATTGGTATTATAAATTTGCTCATTCGGAACAGATATTTCAGATTCCCTATGGGAATCAACATCTATATAAATGGTATGTTCCGAGCTGACAGTAGACGGGTAAGCCTGAGTGGAGCTTTTAAAGCTACAAAAGATATGAAGATAAAATTGGGATTCAAGAGGACAAATTGGGGCAAATATTCATTTATAGGAAGGGGAATCAGTGATTGGAATAATTTACCAAAGGAAATGTTCGATAAATTTCCAAGTTCCTTTGAAATCACTTAAAAAGAGACTAGGTAAACAACTGATAGGGAATTTACCACCTGGGCAACAGCCCTAAATGAAGATCAATGAGAACTGATTGTTTGATTAATTAATTGATTGATAACTTGAAACACAAACACTTCACACTGACACATGTTGAAAATCTGATCTGCACCCTCTGTAAGACATTTATTAAGTATTGCTGTGACGGAGTCCACATGTCGAAACAGTATTCTGGACACGATTGTACAAGTCATATATCTTAGGGTGGTATGCACCAAAGAAGAGTAAGTAAGCTCTACATCCATAATAAAGGGCTATTAAAGTCAACACTTTTTTTATTTGTTATTTTTTACAATTGGCTTTACGTCACACCGACACATACATGTCTTATGGCGATGATAGGATAATCATAGGATATAAACTTCAAGGTTTTGATCTGTACTGAATTGTGATCACAATAATAATTAATTATTTTCCTTTGAATCTCACAACTGTTAGTATGAGGCACACAACAATAGGCCATGCACCACATACCACAACGAGAGGTTAACTTCATGGACACCGCAATGAATTGCGAATTTATACCAGCCACAAATTAAGAATGAGTATCAGTTTTAACCATATATTCATGTGCCGTCCTGACAATGTCCAACATGATTTTAACAAGCACTACGGGAACATTTCATTTTATTTACGTTCGTTGATGTGGAAACATCATCTAGCAGTTCTGCGTCAACTGGTGGTTATTTACAGTGGTGGTGATTGATGGTCTGACTACAGAATCAACATTTACTAGTTCCCGTTTTGCAATTGAAATTGTAATGATTAACAGTGGTGGAACTAACAATTCTATGAATATTAATGCAAGAAAGAGTCTGGATGATGAGCATACTCCAGATGCTAAGAATTTAGAGCCTAATTTATTTTTCAAATTTTACACATAGTTCATCCCAGATTTTAATGTCAATTGTGTGTCTGTACATTTGTTTTTATGTCAATTGTGTGGTAGTACATTTGTTTAGTTATTAGATGTATTACATTAAGGCTGAAGATGGCCAGCCAAGTCCCTAGTTTAGTAATGTAATTAAAAAATATTGCATATTATAGTATTGAAAAGGTGGACCATTACGGCATTAACTTAATAATTATTATTGTGACGATAGGATAGGAAAGGCCCAGGAGTGGGAAAGAAGCAGCTGTGGCCTTAGTTAAGGTACAGCCCCAGCATTTGCCTGGTGTGAAAATGAGAAACCACGGAAAACCATCTTCAGGGCTGCCGACAGTGGGGTAAAGTCAATACTTGGCGACTTTCATATGAGAGTGAATTACCCTTGAAGTATGTTAGTAATTTCAAATACTCCTGGACTAAATTACTACAAGAGTAAAATGTTGAAGAGCACCAACTTGCAGTATATTATTACAGAATTAAATAGAGCACAAATATAGGTAGAATTTGCTCGCATGTCATGTATGGTGTATGCCATGTAGACTGAAAAAGAAAATCATATGGAAAATGAGAGGAAGACATTTTAATGTTTTCATGGATTACTTCAATTACATTCACGACCTTGATGATGAAAACTACAGGAATGTAGTAGTGTGTGCAGTGTATAAAAAGTGAGATTTAAGTTATATTTACACACAGATGGTGTTTAAGGTATGCTTCGGTCTTACAAAAGAATCCTTTATTTTCCTTCCGAATTGTACTTGCAGATCATTCGCAACAAAATTCATCAACTGTATCTCCCCAGTTTCCAGTTGTTGTGTATCATGAGAGTATTTTGTACTGGAACATTTCAGTTTGTTGTATGCGATATTACTAACATCCAATGAACAAGTAAATGTTGTTTTCTTCTCTGATTGTAGTGACATTTTTTTTTTTTTAATTGTTGGAAGTTCAACTTGAAGAAAATCATGGTTGTCAGTAAGGTGACTGTCGAACTTTCCAAGAACTATAGTTGTGAATACCATTACCATTATGTTATGTTTTACAAATCTGTGCTATGGTGTGCAAGTTTCCGGGTGTGAACACCCCCTAATTGTCGAGCATAGCTCGATTTTCGGGGGGGGGCAGGAAGGATGAGACCTGTGCGAAGTCTCTTTTAAGGAATGTTTACTGTATGATGTGGAATGTTGTTGTAAAATATTTTAACTGTATTCCCTTCACTTACCTAGCCTGTATGGTGTAGAATATTATTGTGGAATGCTTTGTTTGTATTCCCTTTATCTACCTAAGTAACTACTAGACTGAAAGTACTAGATTATAAATCATTATAGTAAGCGATATTTTGTAACAGTCCGGCAATTTAGTGATGCGGACTTTTGAACAGGATGTCTTGGCCCCTGTCTATTCTAGAAGCATGTCCTCACTAATTGTGGAAGATGGAAAGTTCGCGATTAATGTCTATGTTCTGGAATATTGTGAAAACATTGCGACTTGATAAAGAGTTTTGATTGGTGGATCTGGGTGGCGATAGGGAGGCTCCTGTGCTCTGATTGGTCACTCGGTAATCACACTGGGGCCAGCTTTGCCCTTCTAAGAGAGTGAGGCAAGATTTCGTGATCTTTGGTTATCTCGTCAGTCCAACGATCAGACGCACGTCGGCGAATCCTCGCTCCCGAAATGGGCTACCTTGGGGTAAGTACTCTTGATCTCAGTACCACTTTAATTCATATTTAATGTTCGCTTGTATTTTCACACAGGAGTTTGCCCTACTCGCCCAGACTCTCCACTCAATTTCTCAGATGTCTTAGAAAGCACGTTAACTTTTATTTAATATTGTATTTGTATCTTGTGTTTCCTCTTACCTTCAAAACTGTATTGTAGAACTTGAATTATGCTAAGATATATTTAGTTAACTTCTTGACAGAATAGCAAAGCTCTTGGCAAACAGCATCTAATCTTGTATTTGTAAATTATCTTACTGGATTGTTTGGATAGATGAATTTTGTTTGAAACTTACCTTGTAATGTTTATTTTTGAAATAATATCTTGAATCAAAGATCACCGTTGATTTTTCTGGAAACCCGCAACTTTCGTATCTCTGTGACCCTGGTAGGTTTGCCCAGACCCATTCCACGTTCCTTTATTATAGTCGTGACGTTGCCCAACCTGATATTTGTGTATTAGCGCAGTTCATCTGATGTTTACCGTGTGTTAAGGTTTTAAGGTGCCGTGTAAATTGATTTATCTTCCCCTTTTCTTACTGTGTTTTGTGCAACCACGTAATACGGTTAGACTGATAATGGTTTAACATCGCACCAATACATCAAAGATTTCTGGTGACATGAGAAAGGGGAAGAGCTATGACTGGCGAAGTAACTGAAGTGGACTGAAGAAACATATAACTCAGCATTTGCCTAATGTGAAAATGGGAAACCACGGAAATCTATATTCAGGCCAGCTGAAGGAGGGATTCGAACCTACCATTTCCTCAATCCAAGTTCAGAGTTACACAACCTAAATGGGTCGTATCTTTGATCATTTGATTAAAGCACTAGCGACTTTATGAGAAAAGTGCATAAATATGCCTCCAAATGATGACAAATGTTCGGGAAATAAGAGATCATCTCGTTCGCAAGTTTTCTACACACTGTGAGTGCAATTGACAGCATATACATAGTACCTGTTTCAATTGAGCCTAAATTCTATTAAGAAGTCTGTCTGCACGAGTTGAAATTTATTAGGTCAGGATGTCAGTACATCAGCTGTGAGGAAGGTCATATGTGTGTAGCCTTGAGCAAGCCAGTCACCAGGTGAACATTATCGATCTGCGCATGGAGACTTTTTTCTTATTTGCTTAACATTGGTCGAGAGCATACCACGTGACTACGGCAAGGGGTGGACGAACTCAAAGACAGCCTAACTCGGTGAGTGTTCTCAAAACATCCTGTGCACAAGACTGGGACCAATAATCATCAAGATTTAAAGTGATGTAAACTTACAATTGGTTTTTACAAATCACTCTTTCCGAGAATGTGAAGTAATATAAGCGTGTACAGGCAACGACAAAGATCTTCTCTTCTTCCCTTTTAAAGAGGAACGACTAGTTAAGAAGAAGACTTTAACCTCATGCCATACTTTGACAGAATGTTCCGTCCAGTGATTGAGTGTGGTGAACATACTTTGATGGACACAACCATCCTCGCACACAACTAGCTACAAACACGTATTTACGGTCACAGAGCCAGCGACGTTTGTTCTAAATATTTTAAAGTTCTAGCCAATAGATGTCAGGAGGTAAGTAAAACTCATTTTTATACTGTAAACAGTTAATCGCTTCTGGAATACGAAAAATAGAAATGCACCTCACCATGTGCCATTTGCAAACAAAAATGGCAGTGGCCTGAAGTGGCACGAATGATGCTACTGACTTGAATGAAAGTGATGTTGGGACCGACAGTGAAAGCGAGCAAAGTAAAAATAATTAATTTTCAAGTGATAGTTGTGAAAGTGAATCCAATTCGAGTTCCCAGGAGCCAGCACTAACGGATAATTCGAGAGGTACACAAGGTGCAACAACGTCAACAGGTAGGAACATTGGTAATAACTGGATCTGGGAACTTATTGTTAATAAACCTGCCGATATTTAGAGTTGGGTAGTTTGTGAACGAGTTGTTCAAACTGAACTAGTCGCTAATATGAACTATTGAACTAGGTCACACTTACATGTGGCAGCAGTTCGAAATAAACTAAAGTTCCTGCCGACTGCTTGTCCTCTCAATCGTGAATAACAAATGAACAAGACTTCACGTTGCAACTCCAGCGCCTAATATGGGCTGAATGCCGGAACTTGGTCTACATGGCAGTCTGTATATTCCATGAGTTGAGACCTTCGTAAAGAACTATTTTGTTTGCAGTTCAGATCTTTCAACCTGTTGGCAATATAATGCATTATGTGGATGCTGTAATGAAACAGTTCGTAAAGAACTATACTGTTTGCAGTTTAGGTTGTTCAACATGTTTCCTTAATTCTTTCCTTTGGTTCATAAAATAATATAGTACAATTAACACGTGGATAGGTTTAAAAGTGTATAAAGTGCACTCTTCGACAATGACCACTGTTGGAATTTCAAGATATACACAGGCAAAGACTGTGATGGAGGTACTAGTGACAAAAAAGAACTACTCCTATAAATACTTGCTCCCTCGAGACAAGACTTTCACACGCGTGGAGCGACTGTCGTTTGTTTACTTCTCACGGCCTTCTCAGGAAGAATGTTGTCATACAGTGCACAATGCTGCCAACCTCTCTACTTAGGAACTAATGGGTGGTGCTTGAGGAACTTAGAGGTGGTGGTGGTGATTACTGTTACACCATTGGTCTGGACTAATTCTTGCTGTCCGGATGGTTAGGAAAGGACCTGGACAAGACCAGTGATGTAGGGACAAGCAAAGGGGTCTGTGGCTGTAACCCCCCAAGTTAGAGCCGCGAAGCGGCCTTAGGCCTCTGCTTTCCTGTGGAAACAGCATTGGTTTGGACTGGTTCTTGCCGTGCGGACGGTTAGGATAGGACCTGGACAAGACCAGTGATATACGCCCCAGGTTAGAGCCCCAAAGCGGCCTTAGGCCTCTGCTTTCCTGTGGAAACACCATGGGTTCCTTAACACGTTACATTTACTTGTGCTTTTATTGTCCCGGGGTTGGTAATGGAATACAACTATCATACTTGACGGGAATGACACTTTACGTTAGTCAATAGGAATGCAAGTAGCTACTTCAGCAATGAAAATGCCGTGTAATGCTCTTCATTAGATTATAAAAGTAAATGTATTTCTTGGGGCAGGATGGTGGGTTCCTGGACATTGCAATGAACACATATCTCCTCTGAGATGCATTCCAAGTAAGATCTCATTCATTTCCATTTACTTATAATGTTAGAAATATATTGTCTCGAAGTGTCAATTTTTATTCTACTCCTTAGTGAGAAAATTGTTCTTGATAATATGTCTAAGGATCTTCTGTGCGGGTGGAGAACACTGGATATGGAAAATTGGTACAGTTCACCAGCTTTGTACAAAATTCTCCTTCAAAATAATACTCATACTGTTGGCACAGCTAGAATAAACAGAAAAGGAGAACATACGTTTGCTCCAGCAAAATAAAGTCCTAGCAGTAAAGTGGGTTGAAAAAACGGCAGTACATATGTTGTCAACCCAACATGACAAACCAGATTATGTTGTTGTCAAAACAAAAAGAGGAAAAGAAAAACTGAAGCCAAATCTAGTAGTAGACTACAATAAGGGAATGGGTGGTGTCGACTCTCATGATCAGTGTTTGGTATCCTCCCAACTTATGAGGTAATATGCCAAGGGCTACAAAAAGGTTTATTTTTACATGTTAGATAAGGCCTTGCTAAATAATTATCTTATTTGGCAAGTTCTCAACCCAGGAAAGAGGAAGATGCACCTCATTTCATTCCTCAATGCTGCTGAGTAACTCCTAGAAAGCATCCAACTGCCTCAGTCCCCCCCCCCCCTCACCAGAGGCAGTTTTTGCAGTGGTAATACCGTATTTCCACGGGACTTCAGGCTCGATATACTGGCCACTAACCAACAAAAATTGCTTCAACTGAAAATAAATCAGTGCTATCCAAGCAATGCAGAGTATGTGCAGCAGGAGGACTCCGCAAGGAAACCTTGCTTGAGTGGCTCAAATGCAAGGTTGCTTTGCATCTCAAAGTTGTTGTTTTTTGCGTGTAACATCCCTGTATATGTTTGTTAGCATTTCCTTACAAATAACAGTAAAATAAATAATGTGTAAGAGCACATTTTATTACAAAAGAAAAAAAGGGTAGGTCAAGGGGTTAAGAAGAATGAGGCCACTACCAGTATACTCTCATTCTGACACGCCCACTGTCGGCAGCCCTGAAGATGGTTTTCCGTGGTTTCCCATTTTTACACCAGGCAAATGCTGGGGCTGTACCTTAATTAAGGCCTAGGCCGCTTCCTTCCCACTCCTAGCTCTTTCCTGCCACATCGTTGCCATAAGACCTATCTGTGTTGGTGTGACGTTAAGCAACTTGTTAAAAAATATAAATAAATAAATAAATAAATAAATAAATAAATAAATAAATAAATAAATAAATAAATAAATAAATAAATAAATAAATATAAATAAATAAATAAATAAATAAATAAATAAATAAATAAATAAATAAATAAATAAATAAATAAATTCTGACACGCTAGCTTTTACAATGCTCTTACAATTTCGGTAATACGTTTTAAAGTCGACAGATTATATAGGATATACTTACCGTATTTACTTGGGTATTAGACCCCAATTTCCCCCCACTTTTATGGCTAAAAGAAGTAAAGGGGGTCCAATATGCGATAACCTCAAATTTTGTTCCGTGAACACGACTTCTAGGCTATAAAGAGCTATAAACAGTACATGTAAACATTCTACACTATTCTTTAACAAACCTATGAATGTACTTGAGTTATACTGGCTATTTTCATTCGAAGGCAGTATTTCTAAATGTAAAAAGACATTAAATGGTGAACATGACTGTTAGGCCTATATATAAAGTAAATATAGTCAGCTTTAGTTATTCATATCACGTCATTCATTTCATCTCATTAATTTCTTTGATGAGGCTAACGACAGGAAGAGCACACAGATGTAAAAACTCGCTACGAAGTTTCGTTTCACTTCATACTTGACCCCGTCTTGTGTAGTTTGTGCGGGATTTCTGGAGCGTACACCAGCATCGACAGCATCCCATAAATGCTCGACTGGATTAAGATCAGGAGACCAGGAGAGCCAATCCATGGTCAAAACTTCACTGGAGTGCTCCTCCAACTACCTGCATGCCACCACAGAGCAGTGAAGTGGCACATTGTCCTGTTGAAACATGGCATCTCCATCAGGGTACTCTAAGGCCAGAAAGGGATGCAGATGGTCTGAAAGATTGTCCACATAACGTGCACCTGTCAGTGCTCCCTGCAGCCGGACAATGGGGCCTCCTGGACACAACCCTGTTGACACGCAGGATCCATAGTTTCATGGGGCACACGCCACACTCTCACGTGCCCTTCAGCTCGATACAAGTGGAACCAGGATTCATCAGACCGTACCACACACCGCCTCTGTTCCAGGGTGCATTGCCGATGTTCGCGGGCCCATGCACGTCGTTGAGCTCTGTATTATTATTTATAAGTTTCATTTCAGTATTGATTGGATGCACGCATATAGACAAGAAAGATGTACCAACCTATCAATACTTTATTTATTATAAACAGATTCACATCAGTACCGGTTTTGGCCTCCTATGGCCATCATCAGCTGGTGTATTACAATATTGTAGCCATTAGATATTGGTGTATGTCACAAAGATGTTATTATGATTAGAGCATCCGGATGTCTAATGGAGTTAAAGAGAAAATGTGTTGTGATAATGTTTTGTCTATATGGGGTGAAAATAGTATCTATTACCAATGTGGCATGGAAATGCTATAGTAAGCTAAAACTTATTGCGTATACATTAAACATAATGAACACATTAAACATATTAAAATACATGAAACATAGTATAAAACCCTTCATAAGTTTAAAAACTCTCAAATGTAAGGTACATATATGTTAAAACACTTGTTAAAATCTGAGAGTTCTTGTTCTGTGGAGTTCTTTCTTCAAGCTTCCTTGTAATTCTTGCACCTCTGTGTCTACGTTGATTTGGTTGCATAAAATGATCTTTGAAAATGTTCTATTTGATTAATATATGTCATGTCTGCTCGTGGCAAAAACCCTTGTCGTAAAATTTTCAGTTACTGTTGTGGTTCAACTGTTGATATATTTTGGTGAATTTTAAGGCAGACTCTGAAGTCTTGAGTTTTAAATTTGATTAAAAAGAATTGTTGGTAGTGACCTCTCTCTCGTCTGTATTCGAGTGTGGATATTGCTGTTATCTGTAAAGATAAACTAGTATAAGTACGAGTTTGAAGGAATGCCTGAGGTTGTGTGTGGAGGCGAGATGGATATTTACTGCTGCTGTTGTCGAGGTCGTGCGGCGTTGTGTTTGAGAGCTTGCTGTGTGCTACTGCGAGTACGTCTGGGACTTATGTTAGCTTTGGTGAGGGGTATGGGTGGAGGGGTAGGAGGAGTGGCTTATTGTAAGGGTAGGGGTGGGATTGGGCTTGTGATTCATCGGTCTTTTGAGGCGTGCTATGTTCTGTTTGTTTACAATTTTAAGATAGTCATTTTTTAATGCAGGAATGGCTTTATCAAAGATGATGCTGGTTTTCTCTGTAATGTCATTAATATTGTGATTAGGATTGGCGTATTGGTCCAGAGAAATATAGAAATCTTCGGTCATGTTGAGCAGGGAGCCCTTAGAATTTATGTTTAATATTGTCATATCGTTATTGATGAAAAATGGTTATGTTTTACTGTGTTTATATGGTCGTTGTAGTGGATGGCAAAGTTTCTGCCTGTACGTCCAATATAACTTGTGTCACAGTTGTTGCATTTGATACGGTAAGCTCCTAATTGATTATATTTATTGTTATTGCCTTGACTGTCCTGGTGTCGTGTATGGTGTTGGTGCTGTTGTGTGTGGTTTTAAATGTTATTTCCAGGTTGTGCTTCTTGAAAATATTAGTTATAGTGTATATGTGGGCATTATTGAAGGTAAATAAGGCGTAATCTTTCTTGGGTTTGTCAATTTTTGTTAATTTGGTTTTAGGTTGGGATTTTATCTTGTGGATGATTTTGTTGACCATTTCTTCGCTGTATCCGTTATGTTTGCCTATGTCACGGATTAATTTTAATTTGTTATTTAGATCTTCTGTTGTCATTGGAATATTAAAGGCTTTGTATATCATGCTGTAATAGGCTGCCCTTTTATGTGTGTTGGGATGAATAGAATTGACTTTTATGGTATTGATAGGTGAAACATCTTTCTTGTCTATATACGTGCATCTAATCAATACGGAAATGAAATTTATAATGATATGAAAGCCAACCAGGCAAAACATAACGCATTCAAATACCGAAACCTGAAAATAAAACTAATGAACGCAACTAAAAGCATTGCCTTTTTGAAGGAATGACTTTCAAACAACTTAACACCGAAATTTCTCCAAAAATACAATAACAAACATAGACGAACCGTTCAGACACGCAAAACACAAAGCAGAACTAATAAAATCTGGTTAGAAGAAGAGATTAAATTCCTATATCGCAAGAAACAACACCTCAATAATGAACTATACTCAATACATCTCAAGGCATCCCATGAACTCGAGAATTTATGATCAATCTGTCCAATATTCTCGGGTGATTTAGAATTGACAGAATAATAGCATTAAAATTTATTTAATTAGTTTTGTTTTATGGATGATTATACTGATTATGTTGATTGTATACTTAGATAACTTATATAGAGCACAACATAGGGCGCATAGCTACTGGAATTACTTTCAACAGATTTCAAAAGTTAAAACAGAAGATTTAGCCATCAAGAAACAGAACACACTAAACAAGAAACTGGACACACTGAAACAACAAAGTAAACCAAAACTACCAACCATAATCCAACACAAAGATGCTTCCCATTCCAACAAGGATTCCCAACACAAATTCCATCCACCCATAAAAAAATCTCACACAGACCGCATTTGACGATATAGAGACGGCTATGTTGAGCAAGGGACCCAAACATAACTGGGGTAACATATCATCCTATCAAAATATCATAACTACCATTACCGAAACAGAACTTGCTTTACAGAAAATCCCATACGATATACGAGATGAAGATAGACACAAAATCAGTAAAAAATCCTGCAGTACATAAATAACATTCACAATAATAACCTAAACATTAATACCACCAATAAAACGCACTTAAAACTCCGCCAGTGCCGGTCCCAAGCCCGGGGCTTCATCTCGCAAGTGATGAGGAAGGAGGAGGGGGAGGAGTAACACCTTGTAAAACAACCAGGGTTCATCTGGTTCCAGATGATAGCACCCTGTAAGGGCCCCTGTCTTAGTTACAGATGAAGAAGGCGACCAACAGCTTTCACAGAAATAGAATACATAACCTCAACGGTGTTGAAGGTGAAGAATCTTCTACTCCTGACAATTGAGCTACAATTCAGACACATCTACTGGAAAGGAGCAACCTTAAGGCTTACAACTTTAGTGGTATCTTGAGCTGACCCCGGTCGGCTCCCCCAACTCCCATTAACTCGCATGATGGAAACATTTCTTACGGAAACTACTCCAGGTGACAGCCTCAAGAGGAAATCCACCACTGCTACAAGCAGTGTACTTGGGCCATCGGATTCTGGAGAGCCCAAACCACCATGCATAGATGAGTCAGAGCATCTAGGAAACCCATTGTCATCACATGCATCCAAACTGAATACACCAAAATTAAGACCTAAACGGACACTTTTTTGGCACGCTGAACATAAATTTACTCCTAAAAACAGGAAAACTTAAACAACTTACAGACGTAATGGACCAGCAAAATATTCTGATCATGGCACTTCAAGAAACAAGATTCACGGATGACATCGCGATGGAATCAAGCAACTATAGAATCCTGAAAGGCAAGGTTGGCATAAGGATCATGAAGAACATACCACACTTAGGAACAACATTTGTAATCAATAAAAAGATTCTAAATTCAGTTATAGACTTCCAGTCTCCAAACAGAAGGCTCTCACTACTAACCATTAAGTGTGCAAAGAAAATATACACCCTCATTAATGCTCATGCGCCAATTAATGACGACAATCAAACTAACCCACAAAAGGTTGATAACTTTTGGAAAGAATTAGAATTGGTGACATCAACAATTCCTCATAATCATGTGAAAATACTACTTGGGGATTTCAACGCACAGGTAGGATGAGAAAAATTCTACAAGAGAAAAGTGGGGGATTTCCCAGCTCATAGAAGAACCAACAGAAATGGGCAAAGACTTATGGAGTTCTGTAGGAACTTTATTTTGAAACTGATGTCCACTCATTTCAAGAAGCTTCCTAGGAAACAAACGACGTGGGCATCACCAAACAAACTATTAGGAGAATATCAATTGGGCCGATGACCTTCGATGTTAGGCCCCTTAAAACAACAAGCATCATCATCATCATCGAGAATATCAAATTGATAACGTTGCAATCTCCCACAGAAGTCAAAAAGAAATCAAAATCAAAATCTCTTTATTTGCAAATGAGGTGCCTACCTCGGTGGCAAATGGTACACTAAAATTCATTATTGTCAAGCACTAAATTTTAAATTAACAGGAGACGAAGAAAATTTTCCTAGAATACAATATTATACAATTTACGCTAATCATTTTTCTATTAAACACACACATCATCCTTAATAAATTTATATTGTTTACAAAATTCTACTTATATCTTACAAACATAGTCAACTCATATACAGTACGGTATGTGAAATTACTTCTAATAATACTATAAAATACTATGAATTTATTTACATATTTATATTTTACCCATTTTGGAACCTAAGTAGCATAACGACCTGCTGCGTCTTAACCAGAGCCCCTTTTGCCACCACTTTTCAGAGTTCCTGAAGGGCCTTCACAGCTACCGTAGCGGTCCCAGGGCCCTCGAAGTCCCCACTGTACTTCACCCCTACAGGCAGTCCCCTACTTTGGCTGTCCAAACTCCTTAGACCAGGGGATGGAATTAATTTATTCACACACATTTTTTTAAATTTACAATAACCTGCACTGGTCGAATGCCCTCTAACACTTCATTTATTTTCTCTGTTGCTGTTTATTCTCTTCTTGAATATCTGTACAGATTTTGGAAAAGGATCAAACACTACCCCTGGTAAACTGTTCCACTCCTTCACACCCTTCCCAATGAATGAAAATTTACCCCAATCGCTTCTGCTAAAATTCCTTCTAATTTTATATTTGTGGTCAGTCCTGCCGATATAATTATTTTCCAACTGAAGCCTCTCACGGATATCTCCCCATGCTTCTCCTGTATAGGCTCTATATAATCCTGTAAGTCTAGTTTTCTCCCTTCTCTTACTTAAAGTTTCCCACCTAAGTTCCTTTAACATTTCTGATACACTACTCTTTCTCCTGAAATCCCCTGTTACAAATCTTGCTGCTTTCCTCTGCACACCATCTAGTTCTTTTATTAGGTATTCTTGGTGAGGATCCCAAACACTGTTTGCATATTCCAATAATGGACAAACTATACTTATGTAACTTTTTTCTTTTATTTCTTTGTTGCATCCTTTAAGTAGCCTCATTATGACATGTAACGATCTGTATGCTTTCCCAACAATGTCATCAACATGACCCTTCCAGTGCAAATTACTTTCAAATCTCACACCTAAGTATTTGCATTTGCCATCTTTTGTGATAACTACCTCATCCAAAGTATATTCAAATTCAGTTTTAAAGCTCCTGTTTGTAAATGTTGTAACAGTTGATTTGCCTCCATTAATCTTCATATTATTTTCTTCAACCCATTCTTGGATACTCTCAAGATCCCTTTGTAATTCTGAACAATCCTCAATGTTATTTATTTCCCTATAAACAATTATGTCATCTGCATACAATCTTATTTTTGATGTTATATTGTTCCCTAAATCGTTTGAGTATATTAAGAAAAGTAACGGACCGATTATACTACCCTGTGCAATTCCCTTCCAAACTTTCTCTTCCTGTGATATATTATTTCCTACTTTGACTTTCTGAACCCTTGAATTTAGAAATGTTCTTATCCAACGTATAACCCTTACGTCCAATTCTATTCCCTGCAATTTCTTTCATAATATTCCATGTTCCACTCTATCAAAGGCTTTGGAAAGATCTATGGCTATGCAATCTAACTGGCCTCCTGAATCTAACTGATCTGATATGTCCTGCTGAAATCCCACCAGTTGTGCCTCGCAAGAAAATTTCTTTCTAAATCCATACTGGCTCCTCATGAACCAATTTTTATCATCACATATCCCTCTGATGTACTTTGCTATTAAACTCTCCAGTATTTTACAAACTATACTGGTCAGGCTGATTGGTCTGTAGTTCTCTGGTTTCCTTTTATCACCCTTTCCTTTATAAATTGGTATTATTATAGATTCCTTCCATTCCTTTGGTATTACACTATTATTTATGATATAGTCAAAGAGAAATTTTAAATAAGGCACTATATACCACCCCATTGTCTTTAATACCTCCCCAGTAATTTGATCACTTCCTGCTGCTTTTCCTTGCTGAAGCAGTTGGATTTCTCTGAAAATATCTTCATTCGTGAATGAGAAGCTTCTTGTTTCCCTCTGTGTCTCTCCCTCTCTATCTTCTGTTACGGTTTCCAAGTTCTGACAATCTTCTACTGAATCTCTGAATTCCCTACTAAAGAGGTTTGCTTTCTCAGTATCTGTTAAATAGTGTTCACCCCCTTCTCCCACCATTGTAGGAATTTGTATTCCTTTTCCTTTTTGATTTCTAATATATGAATACAGCTTTTTCCATTTCCCTTTGTGGTCATTACCCTCTTGAAGAATGCCCTTCATATACTTCTCTTTTGCTTCCTTTTTCACTCTATTCAGTTCCCTCATTAGCTGTTTTCTAGTTTCTCTATTCTCCCTACCTTCTTTGATTTTCCTGTTTACTATTCTAAATTTTCTTTTTAATTTTCTTATTTCGCTTGTATAATAAACAGGGTCTGAGGTCATTTTACCCTTCTTAACACGTACAAATCTCTTCTCTCCTTCCCAAATGATTCCTTTAAATTTAGCCCAAAGTGTATTCACATTATTCCCTTCACTTATCCAACAACTGAATTGTGATTTAAGGTAGGCCCCAAATTCATCAACTTTAGTTTTTCTGTATAATTTCTTGTCTTTTGTAATCCTCTTATTAAGCATTTTTGGTACGAGTCCTACATCCATTATTACAGCCTTATGGTCACCTATTCCTTCAATTACCTCAGTTTTATCAACAATTTCCCATGGTTTAACCAAGAATACATCTAGCAAGTTATTGAGACGAGTTGGTTCTTGTACTACTTGTGTAAGTCCTCCCTCCCAAATTAACTTATTTGCCAGTTTCTGTTCATGGGCTTCACTTGCAGCTCCATTCCATTCAACTTCAGGCAAGTTTGGATCTCCCCCAATTATTACCGTATCATTATTGTTTTTATGAGTATAATCTATTATTTCCTCAAATATTTCCATGTCTCTTTCCTCTCTTCCAGGCCTATATGTTCCTATAATTCCCACCTCCTTCATATTATCACAAACTAATTTTATCCCTAATATTTCATCCCTTTCATCAGTAAACCATTCATGTGAACAATAAGTTTCCTTCACCAGAATAAATACTCCTCCTCCCTTTTTATCTCCTCGGTCTCTACGATAGACTGTATACCCTTCTGGAAATACTTCTGTATTACCCACCCCTTCTCTCAACCACGATTCCACTCCTATCACCACATCCGTCTCATAAGATTCCATCAATGTACCGAATTTTAATTGTTTATTTACTACACTCTGACAGTTTACCAAGAGCAATTTCAGACCTCCTTCCTCCCTAAAACTTGACTGTTGCAATTGGGTAACGTTTGACTCATGAGTTGAGAACGTCCCTGGAACCCAGATCCTTGTACATAGATCTTGATTTTTCTGGCAAGTTTCCCTGTATGTGCCAGTTTAGTGGTATGGGTTTTCTTAAGTACAGATTAGTATGCAAATCTCTGTTGATAATTGTAGCAATTTGTCTACAGAGAGTTGCTTTTCCATTACCATTTAGATGTAACCCATGTCTAGTGAACATTTGCCTGCCAAGACCTAAAGTATCTACTACATAGACATTTCTGAAACTCTTACTTAATCTCTTGATTTTTATATTTACATCATGTACAGCTTTGTTCTCACATGAGTCCTCTAAAAGGTCATACCTGGGTGGCACATTAACTACAATTACTTTTGAGTCAGGTAGTTTGGAAATCTTACCTCTGAGAGTCGTAATTAGTTCCTCACCTTCATTTGCAGCAATGTCATTTGTACCACTCACAATCACCACATAATTGTCCTTCTCTAACACAGGATCACAACTTGAAAGGACGTCTTCAGTTTTGGCACCTGGTTTTATTAGTCCTAAAACCTCAGTTTCTGGATTCTGCAGCTCATCCTTGATGCCTTCTGCCATACCCCGCCCTTGACTGTCTGCGTAGAGATGAATCTTTGGCGATCTTGACTTTCGGTTGGTTTTCTTCTTCTGTAGCTTACCTCCACTGGATTTAAAATTATTTGGAAAACTTGGTGTGTCTTCTTCTGGAACTTGCTGCAATAACTGAAATCTATTTTGGCACTGCAAAGAGTTCTTTCCCGGTTTTAAGTTGTACGTATTTCTCCCATATGTTTAACATTAGGCCTAAAATGGCTACGCGTCACTTCCGTCCACGGCGATCTTTCTTCTCCAATGTCTTCTTTATCTTCCAGTTTCTTTATTCTGTCCTTTAAGCTTTCATTTTCATGTTTCAGAGCACGTAAGTCTTCTTGTAGTACTCCTAAAATCTTAATTATAGTTTCGTAAGTCTCTCTTTCTTGTTGTTCTGCCTCACTATCAGTTTGTTTACACTCGGGACACAGCCACTCACTTTCTTCAATATCAGTCCTATTTACAATATTTGCACAACGAAAATGGTACCATTCATCACACTTACAACACAGAATCCCATTTTTAACTACTCTTCTGCATTTGCCACATTTTTCACTGCATCTCACACCATTATCTACTACGGATATCACAGACTCACACTCTGTAGTCGCTATCTTGCAACAGGCAATCATGAATGTTAAAGTTAAGAAAGGAGCCAACATAGAAACAGATCACTATTTAACAATCATCAAGATCAAGTTTATTCCCACCAGCAAGAAGAAACGCACAAACAACAGATTACTAAGATTCGACACTCAAAAGCTAAAACAGAACAGAACAGCAACAAGTACCAAGAACTGATGAACATTGAAACAACTGATTGGAAGCAAATTCAGCAGACCATGATAGAAGAAGCCAAAGAAACAGCATTGCTCAAGAAATCACACAAACATCCATGGTGGAATGAAAGATGTGAACAGGCAATATCACTCAGACCACAAAGATGGAAGAAATAGTACTCATCAAAGAAAGAGGAAGATTACAACAGCTTCAAAGAACAAAGAAAATCAACTGCAAAAATCATAAGAAAAATGAAAATTCGAGAAAGAAGAACTGGCTGCAATAGAACAAAACTTCCAAAAGAATAACACAAGGGACTTTTACAAGACATTTAAGAGGAGCCTTTCTAAATACCAACCACCGAGCTTGTGTTTCATGAAAGAGGATGGCACCATTGCAACAAACAGTGAAGAAGATTGCCAACTGTTAGCAGAATACTTCAAACAGCTACTTTAACTGCCCAGTGTCAGAGGAGAAGCTCGCCACAGAACATACACACAGAACCCAGACTCAACACCGCCAGATGAAACAGAAATCACAAATCTAAACAAGAACCTTAAGAACAACAAAGCAGCTGGTGAAGACTCAATAACGAGTCAACTACGGAAACATGCGAGCCCCCAAATGATCAAGAACCTATGCCAGTTAATACAAGAAATCTGGAACACTTGTAAGATTCCCGATGATTGGAAATTAGCCTTAATACACCCAGTACACAAGAAAGGGGACAGAACAGATGTCAGCAATTACAGAGGCATCTCACTCATTCAAGAGACATACAAAATACTATCTATGGCACTGCTATCAAGATTAAAACAACAAGTTGAACACAAAATCGGCGAATACCAGGGAGGCTATCGGAAGTGATGATCGTGTGTGGAACAAATTTGGAACCTCAAGACAATACTGAAGGACAGAGTTGCCATGGGCAAGAAGTATGTAGCAGTTTTTGTTGACTTTCGAAAAGCATATGATTCAGTTGATAGGAGCACATTGTTTAACATCCTTAGAGAAATGGGTACAGATAACAAGACATTACAGCTAATAAAGGAGACCTTAATAAACACATACTCAAAGGTTAAGTTTATGGGAGAGGTATCTGAACCCTTTGAAATCAAGTCAGGCGTAAGGCGAGGAGATTGCCTATCCCCACTGCTGTTCAATCGTGTCTTGGATAAGATCATCAAAGAATGGGAAAAAGAACTCACAGAAAAAGGCATTAAAGACCAAATAAGGATAGGATACAAGAAAGAGAACATCATTATCAATTGCTTAGTATTTGCTGACGATCTTGTACTGTTATCAGAAAATACTGAATCGGTGATAATACAAGTTAACACTTTAAAAGAGGTAGCAATGAAAACTGGCCTGCAGACATCATTTTAAAAGACACATTTCATGACCAACATTAAAGAAGCCCCAAGATACATAGTAACAACAAACACTGATGAGATAAATAAAGTTGTAAAATTCAAATACCTTGGTAAGATAATACAACCTAATGGGCTTGATAAAGAAGCAAACCGCGAGAGAGCCAGAAAAATGGAGCTTGCATTCCACCTTACAAAAAACACATACAACAAGAAAGCGATCTCTGTTAGGACAAAACTACGCCACTATCAGGCAGCAATTCAACCAGAGTGCTTGTATGCTTCAGAATGACTAGGATTAACAACCAGGAAAGACATTGAAGAAATTGAGAAGAAGGAAAGAAAGATTTTAAGAAAAATCCCCAGTCGAAAGAAATGTACTGACACATATCGATTACGCAGTAACAAATAAATATATAAAACATGCAGTAGGGTTTCAGATGCCATTCAAAAGCGAAGAGTTAAATTTTTTGGACAAATTTCAAGAATGCCTGATGACAGACTTGCCAAGAAAATCTTTAACCACTTCAATAAGCCCAATAGGAAAGGCAGCTCTTATGAACAATGGTTTGTTAACACGAAGAAGGATTTGCAAGAAATGAACATCACACATCAAGACATCCGCAATAGAACCACCTTCAGAAAAAAGCTACACTCATTTAAGGGTTTCCTAGAGCCAGAAACAGCGACCAAGAAGAAATAACAATGGACGGCTGAAAGGAAAGAAGCAGCAAGCAGGATGATGATGATGATGATGATGATGATGATGATGATGATGATGCTTGCTGTTTAAAGGGGCCTAACATCAAGGTCATCGGCCCCTAATGGTACGAAATGATACGAAATGGAATGACAAATTAAAAGTCCAAAATTCTCCACTGACCAGAATTCAAAACGTGAGGACGAAGAATGAATGGATGGAGATGAATTTAAAACAATCAGTGGATGCGACCCGCAATGCCTTACATTCACAGATTCTGACGTAAAACAAAATGATTACCGAACAAGGGACTGCTGCTATAGCATAACATTGAATCGATGATGCTTGCAGTCTAAAGGGGGTCCAAAATCCAAGTTATCGGCCCCTCATAACGGTACTTATCGCTAGGAATGTAGAACCATGGTATTTGTCATGCTGCGGTACTAATCAAAAGTAGCAGAAACTCACGGTATTCCACATATTATGGTACTACTCACAGGTTATGAAATTCGACATATACTACAGACCTATGGTTTTTCTCACATTGCGGCGCCATTTACAGGCAACGCAACCCTATGGTGTTCAGCATATAATAGTACTAACCACAGAGACCTTCCCCTATCCCGTGGTGTTCTTCATATAGTGGGTACTAGTCACAGGTACTGCAAAAGCCGACCGCACGGTGCTCCTGTGTGCTACTAATCACAAACCTATTTGGTACCTAATATAGTGGTACTACGCACAAGTAAAAGCGACCCATGATTTTCTCCGCGTGGTGGTACTAATCACAAGTAGTTTCATGGTTGAAAGACAATCATCCCTTAGTCGCCCCTTTTAGTCGCCTCTTACGACAGGCAGGGGATACCGTGGGTGTATTCTTCGTCTGCGTCCCCCACCCACAGGGGGTTGTGAGTTTGGTTTGCGAGAGGTGTTTTATTTCCCTCAAGTCCGCCGGCAAGCCGGTTAGGACCCCCCCCCCCTATCCGCCACCTGGGATGCGCCACGTGGGAGTATCACCTCTCCCCCTGCTACGCCAGTGTAGTAGGTTCGAGGAGCAGGAGGATGAAGGAGTACTGGCCCCAAAGAAAATTTAAATCATGAGGAGTTATTTACGTACTCCACAACTGGCCAAAATCGATAAAAGAAGAAGAAACCACATTTAAACAAACTCAAAAACAAAATAAAAGGGACAATCTACTAATAACAAAAGCCGACAAAGGCAACACTACGGTCATTATGGATAAGAATGAATACATAACAAAGACTAAAGAATGTTTTCAAGATAACACCTTTTCAATCAAATGCAGAGATCCAACCATCAACATACAGAGGAACTTAAAAAATCTACTCAAGAATACACACTTTCTTCTCACTGAAACAGAATCTGCAAAACTCATAAACAATGAACCCTCAATTACCAACCGAAAAAGCCTACCCTAAAATACACAAAGAAAATGTACCCATGAGACCGATTATAAAATATAGCGCCAGTCCAATCTATAAACTATCGCAGTTCATTCAAAAATTTTTCAAAATGCATTATTCATTTTTAGCAAACAAAACAATACAAAACTCAATAGATTTTTGCAACAGAACCAAAGAATTACAAATCGAACAACACCATACCATTGCTTCATTTGACATAACAAACATGTATCCTAACATTTCTATCAAACAAACAATCAAAATAATAGAATCCAATTTAAAAAACCACAGTAACTTGAGCACCTTAGAAATAGATGAATTCATGAATCTACTTGAATTTGCCATAAACAATAACTACTTCAGATTTCATGATACCATATACCAGCAACAAGGCCTACCCATGGGATCTCCTGCCTCTGGAATATTAGCAGAAATCTATATAGACTACCCAGAACATATGTCAATCAATAAAATAGATAATATATACTTTTGGTGCAGATTTGTCGATGACATCTTTGTAATCATAGATAATAGATCCACTGACGCAGGTACTATACTAGACAAACTTAACACATTGGACCCCCAGATTAAATTCACAAAAGAGACTGAAAATAACCGTACCTTAAATTACTTGCACCTGACAATAACTAGACACGACAACTACTTAACTTACAAGATCTATAGGAAACCCACACACACTTCAAATACCATAAAAATCGATTCTATTCATCCCAACACACACAAAAGGGCAGCCTATTACAGCGTGATATACAGAGCCTTTAATATTCCAATGACAACAGAAGATCTAAATAACAAATTAAAATTAATCCATGACATAGCCAAACATAACGGATACAGCAAAGAAATGGTCAACAAAATCATCCACAAAATAAAATCCCAACTTAAAACCAAATTAACAAAAATTGACAAACCCAAGAAAGATTATGCCTTATTTACCTTCAATAATACCCACATATACACTATAACTAATATTTTCAAGAAGCACAACCTGGAAATAGCATTTAAAACCACACACAACAGCACCAACACCATACACAACACCAGGACAGTCAACAATAACAATGAATATAACCAATTAGGAGTTTACCGTATCAAATGCAACAACTGCGACACAAGTTATATTGGACGTACAGGCAGAAACTTCGCCATCTACTACAACGACCATATAAACACAGTAAAACATACCAATTTTTAATCAATAATGATATGACAATATTAAACATAAATTCTAAGGGCCCCCTGCCCAACATAACCGAAGATTTCTATATTTCTCTGGACCAATACGCCAATCCTAATCACAATATTAATGACATTACAGAAAAAACCAGCATCATCTTTGATAAAGACATTCCTGCATTAAAAAATGACTATCTTAAAATTGTAAACAAACAGAACATAGCACGCCTTAAAAGACCGACGAATCACAAGCCCAATCCAACCCCTACCCTTACAATAAGCCACTCCTCCTACCCCTCCACCCATACCCCTCACCACAGCTAACATAAGTCCCAGACGTACTCGCAGTAGCACACAGCAAGCTCTCAAACACAACGCCGCATGACCTCGACAACAACAGCAGTAAATATCCATCTCGCCTCCACACACAACCTCAGGCGTTCCTTCAAACTCGTACTTATACTAGTTTATCTTTACAGATAACAGCAATATCCACACACGAATAAAGACAAAAGAGAGGTCGCTACCAACAATTCTTTTTAATCAAATTTAAAACTCAAAACTTCCGAGTCTGCCTTAAAATTCACCAAAATATATCAACAGTTGAACCACAACAGTAACTGAAAATTTTACGACAAGAGTTTTTGCCACGAGCAGACATGACATATGATTAATCAAGTAGAACATTTTCAAAGATCATTTTATGCAACCAAATCAACGTAGACACAGAGGTGCAAGAATTACAAGGAAGCTTGAAGAAAGAACTCCACAGAACAAGAACTCTCAAATTTTAACAAGTGTTTTAACATATACAGTAGAAGTCCGCTATAGCGAGTACGGCATATAACGAGAATTTCGTTATAGCGACGACTTTTTTCTGTACCTTCAAAATTCCTATATTAAACTGTGTATCGCCCTTCGCTTACAGCGAGCACCCTATCACTGGCGCATCCGTTATTACGAGCGATTAAGCGCGCGCGATTTTTTCCGTTACCGATATTTATGCACCCCAGCGATGATACTGCATGTGATCGATTACCTTCGGCATCGTTTCCTAGTGATTTCTCTCGTCGACATTCGAAGGCGATGTTGGAGTCGATTAGTAATATCCGACGACAGCTGTTCTGTAAAGAAAATTCGAAATGAAAGAGAACATATTAACAAATGCGTAAATAACGTGTCCGATAGCGGTTGTTAACTCGTTAAAAATTCAGGCTGACTAAACGACCGCTTAATTTTGAGACGACATACTGCAATTAAGTAAGAATGGGATGCACCTAGAGATATGGCAGAGTGCTTAATTGATTTCAGAGGTTAGTTCATATTTTGTCGCGTCCGGTTAAATTACGGAAAGGCTATTATGAAAATTTATAGCGAGAAAGGTATAATTTCTCTACCGGCGCTTGATGTGTGTTTTCATCATACGTATAGTACGGTTAAGTTAGGATATGTGACGCTGTTTGAATAAGAAAACTGAAACGTTTGCAACAAAATGCGATCAATCATCTTCGGTACAGTATAGTTTTCTCACTTTGTACATTTGCGAGCTCTCTCGTTGACATTCAAAGGC
Organism: Anabrus simplex; assembly: GCF_040414725.1. Taxonomy (NCBI): domain Eukaryota; kingdom Metazoa; phylum Arthropoda; class Insecta; order Orthoptera; family Tettigoniidae; genus Anabrus; species Anabrus simplex. The sequence goes on from NC_090266.1 coordinate 1,221,665,995, forward strand.
GTTGTTGGAGTTGGTTAGTAATACCCATCGACTGCTGTTCTCTAAAGAAAATTCAAAATGAAAGAGGATAACACGTTTTCGTAATAAATGCGTAAACAACGTGGCCAATAGCAGTTGTTAACTCGTTAAAAATAAAGACTAAGTAAACGATATCTTAATTTTAATGTTATATACGGAAATTAAGTAAGAATGTGATACACCTCAAGATATGACAGAGTACATCACTGATTTCAGAGGATATTTCATATCTTCTCGCGTCTATAGTGCTATTAAAACAATGTGCGTGTTCTGACAGTTCGCAGCACGTGGCGCCGAACAAAGGAGTGGGAGCGCTGTGTTGCCACATGATCCGGCATGAGTTACTACATCACAGTCAACAGCTCTCGTTCTGCGCTAGGCTCTGCGGAAAATAATATCCATTAACGGCGATCATGAAAGAGTTAGAAAAACGTTAAATATAGTTGCTATTATTCCAAGATGGCTCAGCAGTAATTTTATCAGCTCAAATATCGTAAGACAAACTCCTCATTCGCCTTCCTCATAGGCTTTAATGAGTCGGGTTTTGCCCGGTGTTGATAACCTGTCATGTGATGGTCCAATTACATCCACTCCCTCTCTTTCCCCTTCACCTTCTTCCCAAGGCTCCTTTTCTTTCTTTTCTTTTTCTTTCCCTATTCTAATTACTGTAGCTTGAGACATTTTAAAGCTGGTGCTGTTCTTTCTACAACTTTGTTAACGTCTATCAGTGGGCCTCCATTTTTCCCTTCAGCCTCAAAATATTCCCGTAAGGCACATACCATATCGCGAACTTGACCACGTATAGCGAAGCCATGCCTCTCCATTACGCTTGCCTTTTTTCTAGGTGAATGAATTCTAGGTCGCCCTCGGTGTTTAGCGGCGCTCTGAACGGGTTGCAACATTTTGAATTCAGTAAATGAGACGGTGTTAAAATTACACTATACTACACAATACTATAATTTACACTACACTAGAATGCCAGCCTCGATAACGATACACTTATTACCACGAACACAATAGCACTATAATATTTAGTTGATTTAAAAAACACACTATACAGACAATGATATCTCTCAAAGTAGACATTGTTAGCCCAGCCACATGTGTTACGGTATACTATATTGGCAACGTGGAACTCGGACCGAACGCCTCACGAAGCTTTCAGACAGCGGGGGTAGGAAAAGGGAGAGTGCATGCCGAGCTGGGATTGGCTGAAACGGGAGGCGTGTACCGGTTGCCATAGTAACTGCCACCTCCTACTACCACGCTGAGAGCTGTCAGAACACGCACATTGTTTTAATAGCACTATAGTTATGGCTATTTACATGCGTTTGAAATATGTTTTCATGATAGGCTACATATACGGTTAGGTCAAATGACGCTGTTTGTAGAAGAAAGCTGAGGTGTTTGCCACAGAAATCTCTGGAATGATGCCGTATTTCTCCGAATCCTTCTTTTCTCAGAATCTCGTGCGAAAACTAAAGGGTTGTTGCATTCGCGGCCTAACATGGATCCCACTGGCAACTACCTCTGTAACCACGCTGCTGCTTTTCACACGCGCACAGAACTCGTTGACAATAAACGACCGCCTCTTTACTACACATTGCTAGCAGCGACAACCGGTTGTACAGTGCCTGTGTGTTTCTCAAATCTGCAGAATGGTATCAAAACATGCGACCATGTAGCCATGGCTACTCAGTGGCAGAGTCATAACGTGTCTCTTGCCGGCAAATTTTCAACGGGTTCTAGTCGATATGATGCTAATTTTAAGTTAATGTTTATTAAACACTCAGAAATGTAGAATAATTGTGCAGCCACAAGAAAAGACGGCATAGGCCTAACTAAAATTATATATTTGGTGTTAGCGTGAAGACAAGGAGCTAAAAAAATGCGTACTGTACGAAAATGCATTCAGTGGCCGCAACAAGGACGCTTTAAAGAAGTCGAAGATGAAATTGCGAGGTATGTGCACCAAAAACGCAAGGGCGGAATGCCCATACCGTGGCGCAATAAACTCGTTCGTTGATTTTCAACGTTCGCGATTAGGCCTATACATCGCTAGCCGCTGAATTTGGCCGAACCCGACAAGCGAGATGTGCGTGTAGCGGTAACCGGTTATATCTGACGCTGCGTAAAAGTAACAGTTTTATAGACAACAAGAATAATTTTCTGATGGATCGTGGTATTAAAGAGGCGTATGGAATAGATATTGCCGGAAAATGTTCAACGAGTTCTCTTCGGTATTATGATGCCAATGTTAAGTTAATGGTCCTTAAACCCGCGGGAATAAAGAACAATTGTGCAGCCGCAAAAAAGAAAAAGAAATACGGCATGACGAAAGTCAATGTTCGGCGTCTAAAAATAGTCTAAAAATGCGTAGGCCTACTGTACAACAAAGCATTCATATGATTTTACAAACTTCTTTTTGAGCCTGATTTAAATTTTTTGGAGGAAAAAGTGGGGTTCATCTTGGATTTGGAGAAATACGGTACTATAATTTTTTCAGATGAAATTAAACATGCACTTTCACGTAGTATCGGATTACGAAAAATAACGAACAAGTAAGCCCTAGCGTGGATATCATCTGCGGAAACGCAAGTTTTGAACAAACTGATTGCCGTTCCATACTGATTTCAAAGTGCATGAAGGGTTTTCAGACTTTTAGACAAAAATCGGATATAACGACAATCCGTTATAGCGAGTAAATTTTTCGCTATTATGAATTCTCGCTATAACGGACTTCTACTGTATGTACCTTACATTTGAGTGTGTTTAAACTTATCACGGGTTTTATACTATGTTTCATGTATTTTAATATGTTTAATGTGTTCATTATGTTTAATGTATACGCAATAAGTTTTAGCTTGCTGTAGCATTTCAATGCCACATTGGTCATAGATACTATTTCAACCCCATATAGACAAAACATTATCACAACACATTTTCTCTTTAACCCCATTAGACATCCGGATGCTCTAATCATAATAACATCTTTGTGACATCCACCAATGTCTAATGGCTACAATATTGTAATACACCAGCTGATGATGGCCATAGGAGGCCGAAACCGGAACTGATGTGAATCTGTTTATAATAAATAAAGTATTGATAGGTGCAACATCTTTCTTGTCTATATACATTGAGCTCTGTGTCGAGGTGTCAGCAGAAGGACACGAGTTGGTCGTCGGCTGGTGAAGCCTGTGCGGTGCAGTTACCTCCTTACAGTCCTGGTAGAAATGGGTTCCTGATTCCCAACATTCAACTGGGCAGTGACCTGACTCCCAGTAGCCCGTCATGCGTCCAGTAAGGTTCTGCGGAGGCGATGTGATATCCGTTCATTAAACACCTGTGGCCTTTCCGTGCAGCAGTTTGTGAGGGTGGTAAGATTCTCCCTGCGATACTGAAGAGCGTCCCTCGACACGGTTGACCTCGGAAACCCAAATTTGAATGTAATCTCCGCAATGCTGCGACTCATGCACCCTACGCCGATGATCATCCCACGTTCAAAGTCGGTTAACTGCTGTCTGTGACAGACTGCTCAGCTACGCTCAGGGGTCATACACGGCACATTTTATAATTGGACACCCCTTCCCATGACCTTTGCCCACTCAGTGTACATACATACAGTATATTCCTGTTTTGTGCCCTCCCAGTAACATTGGTGAACTTTCTACAAAACTGGAAGGGGATATTTCTCCATAAAAAAGGCACATAATTTACCATTTTGTTACAAATATTATAAACATTATTTGTCGATAGCCTGGTTGTAAGCACAATGCATGAAACTGGGACAACAGTGCTGTTGCAGTTTTGGGGCATTATATCAATGATAATCTTAAAAGCACCATCCATGTATGCTGTCTGTGGACCACCACCAGTTTAAAATCTTTCTTGGGTTTCGATGGCTTTCTGTTTGTAGACTTCGTTTTCAGGTCTTTCTACAGAGTTTTCACTTGCTCTTCACTGCATTTACTGCCGCTCAAAGGATTGAAATCATCCGTTATTATTATCCAGAAATTTCTTACCCTACCCAGCAACTTTAAGTCAATTTTTCTTTCTTTTTGCACTTAGCATGGATTTTCATTATCTCTACTAACATGCTTTTAACTTCTTCACAAATGCTTTTCTCCCTTTTTCTGGCACACATAGACATAACTTTATCCATATGTCCCATTCCTCTACGGGGTCGTGTATGAAGTGAGATGAATCTTCGTAGCAAGTTTTTATGACCAGATGCCCTTCCTAAAGTGAACCTTATCATAGGAGTTAATGAGATGAGATGAATGAGATGATAGGTGTTAGTAGGAAGGGAGAGGGTGAAACCTGGTGCCGGCACATAGCCTACTCTTGTCGAATAGCACCAAGTGGTCTACTCAAGGCCTAACGTCCCCGTTCAATGGACGAATCACCATCAACAGCGTCACATGCCCTCACTCCATATGAGCACTGCAGAGAGGTTTGGACTTTAATCCAGGCATTTCTCTTGCAATCTAGTGATTAGAAATTGTATACCACCACCACCACCCCTAACCTGCCGGCCAACATTCTGATGGTGAAAATTTGAATGTTGGCCAGCATGATCCACAACTTTAAAGAAAAAAGCGCAACCACAGCAATACTCTGCAAGAAATGATCGCTAATTCTGTAGTAGTAACTAAAATAGTGAAGCATATTTCACCTCTCCGACATTACTCAGGGTGTAAATAACTCTTATAGTAGTTCACTTCTGTACTATGGACTTCTTTAATAGACATTACTTCCAGAGTAATACCGAATTTGCTTGTATATAACTTGCCGCCGCGTATATCTCACACACTGTATTTAACATCTGAAATTGCAGGAAAAAAATCCCCACACATAACTCGCATTAATTTCTGACAGTCATACGGTACAAACACAAAATAAAATTTGGTTATTCCGTGGACGTTCTTACATTAAATATCAGAACAGTACCAATTGCTGTGACAGTACACGAAGAAGCTGCATTTCTTTCTACCTGCAGAACGGTTGAGACTACCTGTTGTAACAAAAATACTGAACTCGCAAACACCCACCCCAAGGCCACATTCCTAGCCAGTCAGTCACACTCAGCCATCCCTTCCACTCTTCCGTCTTTGTCAATATGCTTATCGCCACCCGTCCGGTAGAGCTGATCACGTGAACTGGGAGTGTTTTCCTGTCCAGGCAGTCAAGTGATCATGGTGTAAGGTATTGTCCATCTGTTATATTGTCGAAAAGTACCAGTAATCTGTCTTCATGTTTCATTGTTATTTCTCAGTTAAGTTTTCTTGTGTAGGCCGATCTTTAAGTTATGGAGAAACGTGGTAGTTATACGGCTGGGTTTAAACTCTAAGTGATAAAATATCCTGAAGAAAATGGTAACAGAGCTGCCGGTCGAGTATTCAGTGTGACCAAGTTTAATGTTCGCTACTGGCGTAAACAGAAAGCTACGCTAGAAACAACCAACCGAACATGTAAGCCATTTAGAGGGCTGGAAGCTGGCAAGTTTCCTGAGCTGGAAGACAAGTTGGTTCATTATGTTACAGAGTTGCGAAATTATGGCTTTAGTATCTCGCACGAGATGCAACATTTCAAAGCACTCGAATTAGCGATTAAAAGAGGAATCAGCTGTTCGGATCTGAAAGTGAGCCAGGGGTAGATCCATAGATTCATGACATGAAAGGGATTGTGCCTGCGAAGGCGAACATCTCTCTGTCAGAGAATGCCAAGCGATTTCAGCGACAAAATCATAGATTTTCATCGCCATGTGATAGCAATGCGGAAGAAAAACAATTACCTCTTATCTCAAATTGGCAATACAGATCAAACCCCAATAAACTCTGACATGCCATGCAACACCACCATCAACTAGAAGGGAGAATCTGGCGTACTTGTATGTACAACTGGGTGTGAAAAACAGTGTTGCACTGTCATGCTAGCAATAACCACAGACGGAAGAAAACTGCCACCGTACGTTATTTTCAAAAGAAAAACAGTGCCTAAAGCAAAGTTTCTGAAAGGCATTCATGTACGGATTCAAGAGAAAGGATGGATGCATTACAGCTCTTGTCCAGGACTGGGTCTGTACAGTGTGGGGAGCATGGCCAGGGGCACTGCTTCGAAGCCCAGCAATGCTAGTGTGGGACAGTTTCCGCAGACACTTGGTGGAAGACACGAAGAAATGTCTTCAGGAAATGAAAACTAATCTCGTAATTCCTGAAAGACTCACACATTGTCTACAGCCCTTACAAGTTTCCGTCAACAAGCCCTTCAAGGACAACATACGTAGATTGTATGCTGAATGGATGACAGGAGGGGAGCATGATCTGACGCCAGCAGGCAAAATAAAGAGGCCGTCAGTTGAACTTGTGTGTGATTGGCTTATGCAGGCATGGGTTATGGTGTCGACAGACGTTATTGTGAAGAGTTTCCTGAAGACGGGCATCACAAATGCGTTGGATGGAAGTCAGGATGATGCAGTATGGGATTGTGACCAGAATGATGCACGCAAGAATAGCTCTGAGACTGAAGGCAGTGATGATGAATAGGGTAAGTTTGTCAGTTGTCTTGTTTCAATAGCCTAATGCAAATTATACAGGTTTTTTTGGGGGGGGAAGGAATAAAATCGCGGCATGTATCATGCACTGAAAAGGTTCACACTTATTTTTGGTCAAAAAATTGTGAGTTATATGCGAGCAAATATGGTATACTCCAAGAAGATGCAATCACCCTTATAATCCTTTCAGGAAGCCAAATATTTTAATGCATTATTAACAATTTTTAATACAAGTTCATTAAAAACAACACAAAGATCATTAATAACATGTTACTTTAAAGTCCCTGCTGGATGTGCTGAAGTTTATCATTTATCGAGACAACCTACCAAAACTTTCAACTCTGGGTTGAATTTTACTTGAATGAAATTCAACACTAAAGCGATTTTTGTTTTTTTGTTTTTTGGTTCCTCAAATTATACATAAATTTCACAAATATTATAGTACAAATACATCCAAATTACACAGTAGTATTTTCTGACAGAACAATATAATGAACTGCTTAATTTATACTCAACATCAACCAACCCAAAAAAGATAAAAGATTACCAGGCAGAGTAGCATGAGCTATCAGCATGTCTGAATGGGTACGGAGTATTCTGGTCTCAGGTGCACTATCTTCTTGTATTCTATCAGCTACCATTTTCACTCCATAGTCGCTTAGACCTCCTCTGTAACGAAACAAATTTTGGAATACAGTACATAAACCAAAATGTTTAAAATTGTCACTACAAAGGTGAATAATTCATACTCCTATTCTATTAAGCAAAAGGCTGTAACTCAAAAACTCACTGACTCTCCCCCAAAGCTGGTACAAAGTTCCATAACCTGTAATCTAAACATGGAACCATTTGCGTTCTATAACTTCAGACACACAATGGAACGTCATCTAGATTTTTGAACATACGGTCCCTCAGCTTTTCCTTCTATTGCTTATGGTGATGATGGGATAGAGAAGGAAGCGACCATGGCCTTAACTAAGGTACAGTCCTAGCCAGCATTGCCTATGTGTGAAAATGGGAAACCACAGAAAGCATCTTCAGGGCCGCCGACAGTGGGGTTCGAACCCCCATCTCCTGAATGTAAGCTGGATAGAGAGATAGATATATAAATGCCTTTATTTATGTAGTTAAGGCCATTAACCTTCTCTTACACTAAACCAATTATTATAAATTAGAATCATAATTAATACTAGATAAAGCACAATTTAACACAATCAAAATATATTATAAATAGGGAGCAGATTTTTATGTGCTAAAAATGTGAAAAATATTCACTTTTTATATGCTGAAAAACTTTAAAATATGTGATAAAAAACTGAAATTACTTCCCTTTAAATATCAGATAACTACTCACGCTCAAGAAGTAAATAAGTATAATGTTTTGTATTAGAATACGGTGCTACCAAATGTGCTCCTTAAGGCAAAATGATGTCTGTGTATGGAAACGTGCTGTATGGTATATTAATTTTTGATATTCCAGAGTAGATATTATGAATGGTTATTTTTTAAAGGTAATGATTAGTTTAAATATGGCAAAAGCAACCTATCATCTTTGAAAAAAAATAATACCAGTTCGTACTCACCCATCACACGCTGGAATATTAGTTGCTAGAAGTAGTCTCAGAATTGCAGTGAACAACAAAGGTCATCTCCAAATTGTCCATCACAAATGCATGCCGATTATCTCTAAAGAACGCCGTATACTGCGAAAACGATCGCTCCACATCACAGGAAGTCAGACGAGCATAGTTAAAGAGAGGAATGTCACCAACAATAACGCCATCAATTTCGCCAACATGAGCACCTCTAATACATTAGAAATTTGGCACATTGTTTGAAATCCTCTGTTTTTCCTGAATAAATTTTGATATTTGACCTTTAACAGACCCTGTACCTGCGAAGCCGGGTGTGAATGTAATTTATTTTCAACAGCGCACACTTCCTTCACTGTTTCGCACAACAGGTTAGTGGATTTTTCAAGTATGTCTATAGTTTTACACAAGAAGCTTAGATTGGCAGATATAAATGCCAAATCATTTTTCAAAGAGCTGTCTTTTAGTATCTTTTGAAGAATCTCAATTTACAACGCGTCGTTTTTATCTAGCACATTCACAACGGATGCAAAACTTTCGAACTTGTCTGCGTAGTATACCACAGCGTTAAGCCAGGTACCCCACCGCGCAACAATAGGCAGAGGAGGAAGCGCAAGATCCGGGTTTTTCTCTTTAAAGATCGAATCTTGAGGGTGCTTTTGCAAAGACTTATTTTCCATTAGACACTAATTTATCCACTTGAGGATACTGAGCCCGCACAGTTTCACATAACCTGTGTAGAGCATGAACAACGCAAGTTACGTGTATCATTTTCGGAAAGCTCACAGAAAGGCCTTCGGCTGCCTTTTTCATGTAAGCTGCACTGTCAGTAAGGAAAAGCAATACATGGTCGTATTTTATACCTTTTGGCCAAAGTAAGTGCATAGCTTCATTGAATAACCTAGCTACAGTGACATGGTTTGCAGCAAGCATTTCTTTACACGCTAGCAAATAAGAATGTTCGCAAGCAGTTTTGTCATTCTTCAACACACCAACTACAACATTTCCTACTTTTCTGCCACTTGAATCAGTGGTTTCGTCAATGCTCACCCACAGTTTTTCGCTATCACATACTGCCCGAATTCTCTGTAAAGTTTCTTCGTAACATTTTGGGAGATAGTTTTTCCTTAATGTGGATTCGCCTGGAGGCTAAAAATTAATGTACTTTGTTAGGAAATTTCTCAGTCCCGGATTATTTATTTTACCAAGAGGAATGTCGGCGCAAACAAATGCTCTGCACACATCTAAATAATACTGGGAATATTTAGATGGGATTGCATTTGAAGTAGCTGATTCAGCTATTAGTAATTGTCACGAACGCACACGCGAAGCAGCCGCAGTATGCTTATTTCCAGACAAATGCTGGATTACTTGAGAACGCTGATCTGCACGTACTGTTTTACCACACAGTTGGCAAAATAATACTTTTCCATCGGTAGTGAAAATGCTTTTAAATTCCACTACATATTGTTGAAGACGCGACCTTGTACTCGACTTCTCTTCTGGCATTATTTTGCAGGTTACGACACACGCATTTACGGTGAATCACTGTTTCAATAAAAAGAATAGCAGCGGACACTGAAGGAAATATTTCTTATAAATCCATACAAAATCACACGACCACGGGAATGATATATGGACCCGAACAGCTAACCTTACTCTCAGGAATGATGAAATTCCACTACCTAATGGTGGGGCAATATTCTTCCGAGTCTCCCATGTCGTAACGGAATTACGTCACCTTATCTCTCCGTGATTGCCTTTCGCTGATATTCTATAAACAAAACCCGAGAGGGCTGACTCATAAAGAGTTGGAATGACATCATGCAAGGAAACATCTTGTGCAGCAAATCAAAGCGCTGTCTAAATGTAACGACGTAGCCAGTGACCAGCAAGTTTTAGAACTTATGGAGGGAAGTCCATAAATAGCAGAAACATTCAGATACATTATGTTAAATACACTGTTAAAAACAATACCGTAATCGTAAAATGAAAATATGAGCATTGTTTTATAACACAGAAGCATTTTAAATTTTATTGATCAACAAATATTGGCGATGTATGTGCTTATTATAGATTTTCTTAAAATATGTATTTACATAAAAAAATGTGAAAATATGTGTTTTTATGTGAAATAAGATTAAGTTTTTACACTTGGGGATGCACAATAGGAATAATGAACTTCGTAACTTGCGTTAAAACTTACGCAAAAAAATATGTAATTACATAAAAATCCGCTCCCTAATTATAACTGAAATAATATTCCACCCCAGTGAGACATGCATACTTACAACAACAACAACAACAACAACAACAACAACAACAACAACAACAACAACAATAATAATTAGTAATGATATTGTAATAGCACGATCACACAGTTCACTCGTATCCTGCTGTACCTCTTAATACTCTTTTAAATGACACTGTGGTTGGTATTCTTCTGACGTCACATGGTACACTGTTCCATTCTCGTGCGGCAAACACAGAAAATTAGTTGTTATACGCGGCAGTTCAATGGTAAGGAATGACAAGCAGGTTTGATCTACAAGTCCTTGTATCTCAGTTATGAAAATGCAAGGAAAGGTAAGGTGGGGAAGATATAGTAAAAACTCGGTGGAGGAGGCAAAGTACGACGGTTACGACGAACATGGATTCGCGACCACTCTAGTTCTACGAAAGATGATGTGGTCATATTTTCTTGAATTACATACATATCTCGCACACGCATTTGAGCACGCTGTAGCCTTAGGGACAATTGTGGCTTCACATCACTGAAAACAACATCACATAGTCAAAATGTGGCATTACAAGAACTTCGATTAATTTCTTTTTAAGCTTTATTGGAAATAAATGTTTATATCTGAATTGGTCAGATGAAAAAGGAAAACATTCCAAACATCCTAGTTTTTGAAAAACTAAAAACTGTCTAGTTAGTGAACTAATTCTTTTACTCAAATAGTTACAATTGCGAAGTTATTTACTATCTTCAAGACAATCATTTTTTTCATCAAAACTTCTGAATACTCACACCATTATGAATAAAACTGAAAAAAGTGTGGAATGTTTTCCCTTTTTCAACTGAACACAAATTAAAAACATATATTTTATGAAAATTCATAGTATTGTGTTAATTTCTTCCTACTTGTATATACAGTAATGTTTCATTAAATATTTTTAAAAATTAAAATCCATATTTACCAAAAAGTTCTGAAAAGTTAGCGTCTTTCTCATATGAAAAACGTTTTCTACAGTTCTGCTGTGCTGAAAGATAATGTCTACTCACAGTCCTTATGATCTTCAACAGTGCTTGTAGTAGGCCACGTTAAAATGTTTGTATAAAATTCTTTGTACAGATCAGGTATGTAATGAGTTACTTTTGAAATATCTTGTAACTTTTGCACCTCGATAGGAATTCATCCCGTGTAGGCCATCTGTGTCAGTAACTAAAAGTTTTCCCCTTTGAAGAGTTTGAACACATTACAGTTGATCCCATCAATGAACTCACTTACAAAAACATAGCCTCTCTCTTCCTGTTGTCGTGAACGGGGTTCACGATGCGCCTCTCGCGTATAACAGAGTGATTAATAAATTTCATTTTGTTCCGTATTGATATGACATTTAACAGAGTGAGCAAACTGACTCAAACGGGATTCGAATCCGCGACCTCCAAGGTATAATAAGCCTGTGATATGACGAGTAGCAGATATATGAACACATGTAAATATGAAGGGAAATTGCAGGAGAGTCTGTACAATTCATAATTAATAACAGTAATAATAATGGCAATGATAGAAAGAATATTTCAAAGGAAGAATCAGAACATTCTATGTTGCATTGAAACTTGTAAGCCAGAGTGATAAATGAAATGGCATATGGCTTTTAGTGCTGGGAGTGCCCGAGGACATGTTTGGCTCGCCAGGTGCAGGTCTTTTGATTTGACGCACATAGGCGACCTGCACGTCATGATGAGGATGAAATGATGAAGACGACACATACACCCAGTCCCCGTGCCAGCGAAATTAACTAACGATGGTTAAATTTCCCGACCCTGCCAGGAATCGAACCCGGGATCCTTGTAAACAAAGACCAGCACACTAACCATTTAGCCATGGAGCCAGACAGCCAGAGTAACGACTCAATATTACGAAAGATACTTGTGCAAGCGAACTGCGTATATCTTGTGCATGTCACGTGTAACAGACATACAGAAAGCTTCTGAATTGTTCGATAACGTTGTGTGTAATTGCAACGTGACAGGGAGGTCCCATGCTAAGGAACCAATCAAAGAACAGTGATATTGTGATGTGTACGAGTGACTAGTAGTGGTGATGCGTTGTTCAGTGGGGTGTTCTCAAAGGAATAGAAGAAAATATATAAACTGAGATCTCGTAAACAAGAAGGCTTTTGACTCTCGGCTTTTTCAGTGCACTGGCCGAAAGCCCTGCTGGAATACGAACTGATAGACGGTCAGGGCGAACTGTTAAGGGTGCTGGAAGAGTTTGAGTCTTAGAATATAAGTGAAATTTAATATTTGCCAATCTGATTATATGCTCCCAACTCCCCAGATTGCCCTATCCTTAGGATATGACAGGTGAACTAAAAATCTGCTGTTTCAGATGTGGGGTACTGCATAATTAATTAGGGAAACATAGCTAAAAAATTTGGTGTCAGCTTGTGGCGTAATAATTAATTCACGATAAACCACTAAAAAAAATTTGGTGTTCATTTGGTGTGCAGATATATAAGTGTAATTACGATCATCTTAAGCGTTGCTTAGTGATTAAAAATATAAGCAGACTGAATTGTAATTGTGTGTGATTGCTGTTTCAATTACATTGTGAGGAAAGCAACGGGAAAGGAAGAAGATCAAGTGACTTGGAGGCAGAACCAGCAAAAGAAAGCAGATATCAGCAGATATCGGGAGTAGTCAATCCAGCTCGAAGTCCAGAGGTGTATTCTGAGAGGGTGAGTCAAAAGCCAATTTATAATGGAAGGGTAAAATAAGAGTGATAGTCCCACCCCTAGTAATGTACATATAATGCATGAAACAAGCAGAGTGCTGCAAGGCACCTTTTTATCAGTAACAGAAACTTTAAAACTCAAAGGGGCTGAGTTTGATGGGTCACACCCAGAGAGGTTATAGGAATTTTGTGAAAATGTTGAAACGGCGATAGGGCTAGTTAGTATACAATAATAAAACTTTATTATTGTATATCAACAGATTTCAATACGGATTAAAACATGAGATTAGTCACTTGCAAGGGCTAGTTAGGCCGGAAGAGCATGAATTATTTTACAAATTAATACTCACAAAAGTTATGAGGGACACGCATAGTAAATTATTGGTACGGCCCGATATAGATACGTGGGATGATATTAAAGGAGCATTGGAGGAATATTACCCTGAGAAACAAACCGCAGACTTATGCGTGCCAATTGTTTGCCGCGAGACAGGGCAAGGGTGAAAAGATAGTGCAGTGGGCGCACAGAATTGACCGTATGGGAACCGAACTGCAAAACGCAATGGTCCAAGGCGAGCCGCTGCTCACCAGGGAACACCAGGCATGAGCAGTACGGAAACTGGTGAGAACCAGCTTTGTGCAGGGTATCAGAGACGAAAGAATAGAAACTCTTATTAAGAGCCGGGATGCGAAAACGTTAAGCTGTCTATATAACCAAAGAGCAAGAGATGGCAATAATTTTGGTGCAGGCCAAACAGCAACTTATGACTCAAGCTAGGAGGCCCACAGAAATTAGACCAAAGACGTACCCAAACAGACAGTTACCGCAGACAACCGGGCAGCGTCATGAAGAAAGGCGAATATTAGAGTGATATGCTATAAGTGTAATCGTGAGGGGCATATAGCCAGGGACTGTCGAGCACAGAAAATTACCAACAGAGGTCCACCTACCTGCTAATATTGTAAGAAGGTAAGACATATGAAGAAGGATTGTAGAAAGAAATCTACAGAGAAAGAAGAAAACAGATATCACGAAATTCATGTCTGTGCAATAATCAAATGTTATAATTGTGGAAGAACAGGACACAAGCAATCCCAGTGGCGTGAAAGGCCGAATCAGTTAAGCGAAAGAAAATGCTTCATTTGCGGACGAAAGGGTCACTTACAGAGAACCTGATGGTTCAGAAGGGAAAAGAGAATAGCACGAATGAAAATAGAAAATCCAAACCCTGGGAGTACAAGAAGGGACAAGAAAGGGATAAAAAATATTTTCATTGGCCGAAACAATATGCGAAGGGAAAAGGATCACGTAATAAAGATTTAAACTAAGCAAGGACCGCCAAAACGGGCCTAAGGACAAGTCCCAACAAAGCAAAGGCCCATGGAGGAGCGCAACCAGGAAAAACACGGAAAAGTCGCGGTCCACGTTACCTATAAGATAGACAAGCAGAAGGTGAAAGTCACATGTAAATTCACATTAATCGCAGTTTTTTTAATTTCGTGTGGCTATTTCTAGCCGAGTGCAGCCCTTGTAAGACAGACCCTCCGATGAGGGTGGGCGGCATCTGCTGTGTGTAGGTAACTGCGTGTTATTGTGGTGGAGGATAGTGTTATGTGTGGTGTGTGAGTTGCAGGAATGTTGGGGACAGTACAAACAACCAGCCCCCAGGCCATTGGAATTAACCAATGAAGGTTAAAATCCCCGACCCGGCCGGGAATCGAACCCGGGACCCTCTGAACCGAAGGCCAGTACGCTGACCATTCAGCCAACGAGTCGGACATTAATCGCAGTAATATACCATTTCACCTTTTACCATACGGAAGGCTATGCCTAGTATGAGTGTTTTCAAGTATTATTAGAGCGAGGCTACAATGTCAAAATTTGGCGATAGGATGGGCAACATGACACGGTAAAGTCAGACAGGTTATATGTCACAAAGCATGTTGAACCATATAAAGTACGCAAGCTAACCGTATAGCAGAGTAGAGATTTTATATTTTTACCCACCGCGGTATGTTTTTAGTTGCTCCAGGTAGAGTGTAATGTAATGAAACCTGTCGGGAGGTATTTCTTTCAATTTTGATCATGTTAGGGTATAAAATTGAGGGCATGACGCAGAATGAAGGTGGCGCTCGAGATAAAAGTGACCAGATTATTATTAATATTATTATTATTATTATTATTATTATTATTATTATTATTATTATTGTGACGTCGAGGTTTAAGGAAAATTCTGTTTATAACAGCGAGATAGAGTTCATCGTTTTCTTTTATTCAGCTCTGATAAAACCTAACCTACGCGGACAGGTTATTTTCATTTTCCAAATTGTATGAGATTCTCTCGTGAGATAATCGTTGACATTAACGGTAATATTTAAGTGAGCTGAATATTTTTTCCTTTTACCTGAGGGCACTGGCTATTTGTTGACTCTTTTGACTGAATGACTAGGTCGCTATGTCTGAAGGACAGCCATTCCCATATGTCTCTTTAATAAGTGTTTAATAATGGCTACATTAGAGGAGATTAGCAAGTTGCTGCACGAGAACAATAGGAAGTTAAGCGAAGACATTAGGCAGGCACAGGAGAGGTGTGATGAAAACATTAGGCGGCTACAAGATAACATTAGGCAGGCGCAGGAAAGAATTGAAGAGGAGAATAAGCAGTCACAAGAGA
The DNA here is from genome assembly GCF_040414725.1 of Anabrus simplex. Taxonomy (NCBI): domain Eukaryota; kingdom Metazoa; phylum Arthropoda; class Insecta; order Orthoptera; family Tettigoniidae; genus Anabrus; species Anabrus simplex. The sequence goes on from NC_090266.1 coordinate 1,221,681,800, forward strand.
AACTGTTAGAACAGATAAGGACCTTGAAACTAGAGTGTAACGCCGGTAGGGACGAGCTATCCCAACAGCTCGCGCAAGGTCAAGAGCAGGTGGCCCAACTGAAGGGAGAGATAACGGATACTAGGGCTGACTTAATGGTCATCGTAAAAAGCTTAAATGGGGTACAAAACGAGGTAGGCACACTCAAAGAGGATATGACGCAATTCAAGGAGGAGGTCAACGTTTCGATCGCCGAAGTCTCCAACAATTTTAAATACAGAATATCAAGTTTTATGATTGAGATGTTGTCGGTCGTAGAGGCTATCCAAGAGAAGACCGAAGGTCGGATAAACAGGGTCAAAGATGAGATGACAGCTGAGATCAAGAAGGAAGTCCAGGAAGTGAGACAGTTCGCGGAGGGAGAAGTTGGACGTGTGAAGACCGAAATCAGGGGCGAAATGTCGAGTCTCTGGAAGGAAGTTAACGGCAGGATCGCTCAAAACCAGGAAGATAGTAGCCAGAACGGCATACATCTAGGAGAAAGGATCATATCATGGGGTGAACGACAGCAGAAGGCCGAGATCAGAATAGATAGCAACGCCGGCCAGATAATGGACCTTAAGCATGATTTAGGGACACACGACAGTATAATACTAGATCTCCAAAGGGAGATGACACAGTTAAGATTGCAGGATGATAGGTCCATGACTAATATAAAATCTATGTCATACCAGCAATGTTACCTGGGACCGGAACCATTAAATGAAGCCAGTAAGCTAGGACAACCGCCAGATGACACAGCGCACGATAGTCAAAGTATACCCAGTAACACAGAGGGAGTGCACATGAGCAGAAATGCACAGATGTCAACACCAAGAATTAATATTATTCGGACAGGGGATGATATGCCCAGGAATTTTTTTTTTTGCTAGGGGCTTTACGTCGCACCGACACAGATAGGTCTTATAGCGACGATGGGATAGGAAAGGCCTAGGAGTTGGAAGGAAGCGGCCGTGGCCTTAATTACGGTACAGCCCCAGCATTTGCCTGGTGTGAAAATGGGAAACCACCCCAGGAAATTTGACGGATTAGGAGCAGTGACGCCCAAGGTTTTCTTGCATCAGCTAGAAGACTACATGCACAACCACAGAGTACATCGCGAAAAACAGCTCAGGACCGTGGAGAAGCTACTGGACGGACACAGCCTAACTTGGTTTACGGCGTTTCGTTACTCGTTCAGTAACTACAAGGAATTTAAGCAAGCGTTCCTGCAGAAGTATTGGAACCCACAAACACAGCAGGCTATAAGATTGGAGCTATATTCCAGAGAGTACCCGGCAAATTCTCCATCTAAGTTCTCCGAGTTCTTTGCGGCACAGCTGCAACAACTAAAAGAATTAAATAATGCACCCACGGAGGAGGAATTGATTAGCGCGATAGAGAAGCAGATGCCGGTCGAAATTCAAAGGATTATAATCGCTTCGAATATCAAGACGCTAGTGGACGCTGAGGCCGTTCTGAGACAGTTAGACCGGATGACTCAGGCTTACCACCACAGGAACGTTAGACATCATGACCATCAGGTGAACTTAATTAACGCCACCGCGGAAGAGGAAAAACCACGAGGAAGAGACCACGGGACCAACACGTTCGTTAGGCAGGAAGGGATGTGGCAGCCAAGGCCGGAGTACTGCTACACTGAAGGGAACCGCTACAGTAGGCAACCCGCTAGATTCGAGCGATGTAACTCAAGAAATCGGCGCTGGCAGGATAGGAGACCGGCGAGAAGGGAAGAAAATTCTAGCCACCCCTACAGAAATGGCAGAGTATTCACAAACCGCACAGGGACTGGAGGCCGAGAATGAAACCAACCGCGCCGGAACTTCAAAGGACGAAATCGAGGAGAGACGAAGAGAATCCGAGAAATGCTTAGATGAATTGGCCAGGAAGGAACGAGAAAAGGAACAATGGAATGAGGCAATTTTGGAGAGAGCGGCGCAAGAAGGATGTGAGGGAGCCGAGAGTGAGGCACTTCAGCATGAGAAACAAAGGAACAGGAGGAGCAATTTAAATCCGCTAGCTCAGGGATTTGAGTCTGGTTAGGGGGAAAAAAAACGCCAATTTTCTTAGGGCAGCAGGAGACGGAACGGCAACAGCAGCAGAAGAATGAAGTATGGGTCATCACGCAGATTGATGCGTGGGTGATCGATCCAGAAGAATTGGTTGCCGATATCCAGAGGAAAGATGAGATAGCCACGAGAACATTGCCAATTATACATGTGAAAGTTGCCAATATTGTTGTTAAAACATTGCCTGATACGGGGGGGTGTCAATCAGCGTGATTTCCTTACACTTAATAAAGCGCATAAGAACGGAAATACATGTGCCTACCATACCGCTTTCGAGTGTGAAAATAAGAGGGATTATTCCAGATAAGATTGCTATCTGTAAGGAACAGGTGTTCCTAGAACTAGAAATTGGAAACTGCTGTTTTAACCATACATACATCGTAATGCCGAAGATACACTACCACTTAATTATTGGGGCAGACTTTTGAAGACACATCAGGCTGTCATAGATATGTCGCAGCACGTTATCAAGTTTAAAGGGACGGAGAGCTCAGAATAGGTTGTGGTCGACTCGAGCGGAGATAAACCCACCGAGAGAGAGGAAGTCTGGACATTAGACCTCATTAAGGATGAGCCCGGATCACAATGTTTACCTAGAGACGTGGAACAGGTCATGAGTCAGCTCGAGCAGGTAGTAGCTATGTTAGAAGAAGAGAAGGAACCGGATTACATCACGATGATTCACAAGAAGGTTAGCGAAGCGAAACTCAGCCCGCCTGATAAGAATAAGTTGAAAGCCATATTATTAGGTCATATGGATGCCTTTTTTTCAAAGCCCGGAATGGTGAAGAATTATAAATACTCTCTGAACGTTAACGACTGGAGTCCGTGGAAGAAGAAGCCTCATCCAATACCTGAGAAGCACTATGCGGCAGTAAAGAAGACGATCAGCGAGATGGAGGAGAATGGCCTCATTAGTAAAAACCCCAGCCCGTTCCTAAATCCACTCGTGGTGGTACCTAAGTCTGATTGCACTTTGCAAGTGTGTTTGGACGCTAGAGCAATAAATCAGCGCCTAGTTCCGGAATATGACAAAGCTCCGGTTATAAGAGAAGTCCTACGAAAATTTAGAAACAAGAAACTTTTTATTACCATTGATCTGACCGCCTCTTTCCACCACATCTTGCTTGAAGGGAAATCACAACTGTTGACTGGTTTCCTGTTTGACCAACAGACCTATACGTTTAGCCATCTTCCATTCGGTATTAAGACAGCTTCTTCTGCACTAATCAGAGCACTCGATATGAACCTAACACCGGAAGTGAGGGAGTTCACCATCAGATATATAGACGATATCATCTTGGCAGACGAGACCGTAGACGGCCTCCTAGACCGGCTGGATAAGTTGCTAAAAATCTGAATGAGGCCAACTTCAATATTAACCTGTAAATGTCACAATTTTGTCAGGAAGAGGTCTTGTTTTTGGGACACATTGTGGACGGATGTGGAGTGAGACCAAACCCACTAAAGATCGAGGCGATCCAGAATTTTCCCACACCAGTCAGGGTAATACATGTTTGCCATTTTCTGGGAATGACTCAGTTTTTTGCGAACCACTGTCCAGGATACTCCGAGACTGTAGCACCACTTCAAGAGCTGTTAAGAAAGAATTCAAGATGGGCGTGGATAAAAGACTGCACTAAGGCTTTCAACAGCATGAAGGAAATGCTAGCAAGCAGCGTGAAGCTAGAGTATCCAGACTACAGGAAGAAATTCATAATCCAGACAGACGCTTCAGGGGTAGGAATAGGAGGGATGCTGTATCAGGAAGAGGAAGGAGTGGAGCGGACACAGAGTTACCTAGGGTTCATGAGTAGGAAGTTACGTAGCCATGAAATGAAATACATGGTGACAGAACTGGAGATGCTAGCCATTATTACGGCACTTCAGTACTGGAAGAAAGTTGTTTATGGTTTTCCCGTAACTATCCGCACGGACCATAAAGCTCTCACTTACATTTTGAAAGCTGAATTGGCCTCTGATAGAGTACAGAGGTGGGCGCTGTTCACGCAGCAATTCGATTTAACCCTAGAACATTGTGCAGGCAAGGAGAACGTGTTAGCTGACGCATTGAGCAGGAATCCCAGCCCATGGGAGCTTATTATCCATCACAATGAGCTAATGGACGAGATAAGGAAATCTTGGACAAGCTCGGTAATATGAGTGAAGAACAACAGAGGGACGCATTTACCGGCGCGCTAATCAAATTTCTTACCAAGGAGCTAAATTCAGGTGCACCAGAATTCTTGCTAGTGAAAAGGATAGTGCCACAGTACCATTATTATAACAATATGCTTCACAAAGTTATCGACCCAGATCACACTAAGTTCCGTATTGTAGTTCCCAAGGATTTACAGAGACTTAACAGCGCACGTGCACAGAATAACCGGTCACGCAGGTATTGACAAGGTGATGAATGTAGTGGAGACATTCTTTTGGAGCAAGCTCAGGGACACAATTTGGAGCGTAATTAAGACGTGTGACGCTTGCCAACGAGTGAAGCCTAAAACCTATCTACTATCACAACCACCTAAGCCTCTAGAACTATTCGCAGCAGACCTGTACGGCCCGTTGCCAGCCAGTAGGAGAAATTGCAAGCATATTCTAGTAGTAATGGATGTATTTTCGAAGATGGTTGTACGTAGTCCTATACAGCAAGCCAACAGCAAACAAGTTATTAGCCATCTCAAGAACAACGTGATACCGAAGCTAGGCAAGCACGAGTACCTGCTAATGGATCACGGCTCGCAGTTCACGTCAGCAGTGTTCCGAGATACTATGCAGAAGCTAGGAATTAAGCATGTTTTGTCTTCTATTCGACACCCCCAGGGAAATCCTAGCGAACGTATTATGGCTGAGATAGGAAAGTTCTGCAGTATTTATGTATCCGAAGCCCACTTCCGTTGGATTGACATATTACCAATTATTACAGAGTGCATTAATAATACGGTGCACAAATCTACCAGTCAAATACTTGTCGTTATACACTTCAACCGGTACCCAGAAAGACCCTGGCATAAGAAACTTCCGTGTCCGCAAGACCCTAAACCATCACATGAGCTGTGTATCCAAGCGGCCGCTGAGCACTTGAAGAAACAGGCCGAGAAAAGACTACAAAGATTAAGTCATAAGCGTTTCCATAGACCATTTCGAGTCGGAGAGTTAGTATTAATCAGGAGGCCTACGGGATCCGATGCCTCAGGCAAGATATATGCCAAATTTTGTAAACTTTTTGTGGGGCCCTATGAAGTTATAGAGAACTTAAACAACAATGCTTATAAGGTCAGGAGCATGGACGGCGCTAATGTAACAGTTCACAACGCTGCTAACTTGAAGCTTTATTATAGACCTGACAGCGCAGTAGAAGAAGGGGACGAAGAAGAAGATGTCCTGGAAGAAGGAGTCGATGAAGAGGCAGGATAAGAAGAAGCGGACGAAGAAACTAGAGCGGAGGTAAATGCTTGTGAACCAGAGCCAAGTAAACGTACACATCTCTACCAGGTAGTACATGAGACAAATCCTGAGTGTGAGGACGACGAGAGGGTACGAAGGCAACTACGACTATGGTGCAAGCAGGCACTGGAAGAAAATGCACGTCTCAAGGAAGAACGCCAGATTCTAATATTAGCTGAGGAATTCAAGCGGAAGCAGAAGGCTGCAAGGAGGAGACAGGAATCATTACCAGTTGAAAATGAGACACCACGGAGATGAAAAAAAAAATCATTCCACGATTTTTTTTGCTGAAGTACGGAGGATATGAGCCCTTATTGAAGGGCTCATTTAATTAATCAGTCATTCATTCAAATGTGCAGTGAATATCCATTTTTATTAAGTACTAGTAACTGGCAGAAAACATCTACATTCAGCAGCACGTCGCAATTTCTGCAGGGAGCTTGGAGCTCGGATTTGTTTGCTCACCAGCTAAGTTTAGAAGGTGGAATTTCGACATGATGCACACCAAGCCGAACAAGGGAACAATAGAATTTCAACGGACAACATTTTGGATGCCCGGGCGTGAGGCTAGGGCCACTTGTAAGAAATGTTTGAAGTAAGTGTCCGGTACGCGATGCGTCAAGCCAATAAAACAATAGAGCCAATGTCGATATGGCCAGGCATTGGTCTAGGGAAAAGATGGCCCCAATCGAGGATATGACAGCGTCTTCGAGGACGAGTTAATAAAAACGATGACCGCGTCAGTTAGTTACCCAATTATTCGGCGAGATTCTGTGCAGGTAACATCGTAAGAAGTTTTTATTTACGCAACTGATCGTGTGGGGACTCGTTAAGATTTTGTTGGAAGACGCTCCGTCTACATTTGATATACTCAAGTTTTCTAATACTGGGAGAATGGCATTTAACTTACGATTACCAAAGGGAGAGAACCGTTCCATTTAATCATTTCAAAGTGCATAGTAGGCTGCCTGTGTAAATCGTTTCCCAAGGGCATAAACTTTACCATTTTCAGTTCAGCCATTTATAATATGGGAAATATTTGACCTAGTTACGGGAGTAGATAAGAGAAGCGGTTCCGCGACTGAAGGGGAACTGGTTTCACGGTTGGTGGAATTTACTCTGGCTGTAGTATTCTCGTAACCGGCCGGTTGATCTTGACCTAATTTCTACATCGTGAACGATCCCCACAACCGTTGAGACATGAACAGAAAAAAAAATCACGAATTATAGGCCGCTCAAATAAAACTCTCTTCGGTAGACAAACATATCACCCTCGCCAACATACGGTAGAATGACTCAAAGTGGAGATCAACGTCTCCCAGAATAAAGCAGCAATGCCCAAACCACAGGGTCCAACCCTTTACACACGCTGCTCAATAGTCTACTCGGGGCAAGTCACACAATCAAGAAAATGCAGGCCTTTCAGATGAGGAACGCATCCTCTTACTCAAAATCACACAAATAATATCTCATGTCCTAAAGTTGCATAAAGTCGTCTAACATTTGCTCGCATGAAAAGAAACAAGACCACGCTGGTCACAAAGCACTCGAGCACAAAGTAAACATGAATAATAAAGTGGCCCAACTCTGTAATAAATATGATGAACTGAAACTAAGAAATTGCCACATTGACAATCGGTCATGTCTGAACATCGGAAAGTTACTGAAATATCTAAATCCTATATCGCGAGAAACTCGTATAGATAATAATAATAATAATAAATATTAAATTGATAATATTATTAACACTAATACATTTTACAGAAAATTTATTCTAATATTCGGAACTCGAAATACGATAACTGCGTTCGTGGAACTCGTGAATCAATAATTAATTTACCACCTAGATATACAAAATAGTCATGAAGATGACGCTAACAACTTCGTGGATCCACACTCCACCGTCTTAAACACTCTCATTCACACATCATGCAATAAATCCCCGAAAACGTGACAGCATGTTTCCGTACACTTTGAGCTCTCATTAATAATACATTAATCTAGTCCTTCCTGACTTTAATTTGAATCCTAATCTACATCAAATCAAAAAATCAAAATCTCTTTATTTGCAAATGAGGTGTCTACCTCGGTGGCAAATGGTACACTAAAATACATTATTGTCAAGCACTAAATATTAAATTAACAAGAGAAGAAAATTTTTCCTATAATACAATATTATACAATTTACACTAACAATGTTTTCTATTAAACACACAGCTCATCCTTAATAAATTTATATTGTTTACAAAATTCTAATTATAATATCTCCTGTACTACTTGCAAATATAGTCAACTGATATACAGTATGTGGAATTGCTTCAAATGATACTATAAAACTGGTATAACATTAATATTTACATTGCATTTATTTATTTACTATTTTTTTTACCCGTTCTGGATCCTAAGTAGCATAACGACCTGCTGCGTCTTAACCAGAGCCCCTTTTGCCACCACTTTTCAGAGTTCCTGAAGGGCCTTCACAGCTACCGTAGCGGTCCCAGGGCCCTCGAAGTCCCCACTGTACTTCACCCCTACAGGCAGTCCCCTACTTTGGCTGTCCAAACTCCTTAGACCAGGGGATGGAATTAATTTATTCACACACATTTTTTTTATTTACAATAACCTGCACTGGTCGAATGCCCTCTATCACTTCATTTATTTTCTCTGTTGCTGTTTCTTCTCTTCTTGAATATCTGTACAGATTTTGGAAAAGGATCAAACACTACATTTACAATTAAGCCCCGAGATGTACACTGCGTCTCAAATATCAAAACAAAACAAATCAAAAAAATATATATATAAGGCAAAAAAAGACTGACTCGTAAAAGAAATGACTCTAAACACTCAGCTGAATAAATCAGAATAAAATGTAAGAAAGCAAGCTGCGACCTCATGCAAACGGTACACATTTATGTTACAATTATATTTACATTAACAAGCTTCCTATCATTTACTTTAAATAGGACGTAGTCCTACCAAACAAAGCTACATCTACAGAAATTAAATATCAAAGTAACCTATCCCCTTTTGCAACATTAAACACGCTCACACTCACATAATTACATTAAAACTCTGTACTCATCTGTTATCTTGACTTGTGGCCGCTCGTCCTCGGGAGACAGCCGACCCCATTTGGCTTTTAGCCCGCTATATCAATGATAATGCTGCCTTCAGAAAAGACTTGGATCAGTCCTTTAGTCTCCATCGAGGGGTAGAAAGGTGATATATTTCCATTGCTGCTTCTGCTTCTGGATGCCGTCTAAAACATCCCCTCGATGTGTAGTAAAGAGGCGGTCGTTCATTGCAAATGAGTTCTGTGCGCGTGTGAAAAGAAGCAGCGTGGTTACCGCGGTAGTTGCCAGTGGTATCCATTAACTTACTGTTAGGCCGCGAATGCAACAACCCTTGAGTTTTCGCATGAGATTCTGAGGGGAAAAAAAAGTCTTGGATTCAGAGAAATACGGTATCACTCCAGAGATTTCTGTGGCAAAAACCTCAGCTTTCTTCTTCAAACAGCGTCACCTAACCTAACCTAACCTAACCGTGAATGTAGCCTATCATGAAAACATATTTGAAACGCATGTAGAGAAATAACCTCCTCACGAAAAATTTACATGTAAATAGCCGTAACTAGACGCGAGAAGATATGAAATATCCTCTGAAATCAGTGATGTACTCTGCCACATCTTGAGGTGCATGGCATTCTCAAGTAATTTCCGTATATAACACTAAAATTAAGATATCGTTTATTCAGTCTTTATTTTTACGAGTTAAGAACTGCTATCAGCCACGTTATTTACGCATTTATTACGAAAATGTGTTATACTCTTTCATTTTGAATTTTCTTCAGGGAACAGCAGTCGATGGGTATTACTAATCAAGTCCATCGCCTTTGAATGTTAACGAGAGAGCTCGCAAATGCACAAAGTGAGAAAACTATACCGTACCGTCAAATGGGGTAATTCCGATCATTTTTAAGGTATTTTTTCGGATACGTCCCGCGTTATTTACGTAGTACTTACGAAATTAAATATATAAGATTAATGATTCATTAGCTTTTATTTGACGTAACAAAGAATCGTAAGTAGTTGATAATATTGAAAAAAATTCATAAAAATCGGTGATCGGTGTTACCCCATGGAGTGGGGTAATTCCGATCAGTCATTTATTTTTCTTGATTATCGGTATTTGACCGTCTTATGGGTAATACCGATCACATTTTTACTTTTAAAAAATATTTCTTAACATATAAACCTAAAACAAAGCAAATAAACAATCATTAAATCACTAAAAATAAGAAAATTGAAGTCTCTAAACACATTCCATTTTCAAGCTATTTAGTAAAACTATTCGAACCAATAGTAAAGAAGATACGGGATATTTTACTAATAGTAAAGTAAAACATAATAAAATAGATAAGACATATTAAACAGTTTATACAGATAAAAATGTTACATTTAAGAGGCACTAATCACAATTTTTTACACAAGGACATAGTCGCCTTCTACTCCACATCAACATGTTCTATATCAAGGAAAACGAACTTCCCTCGTTTGCAGTACGCTGGTATAAGTTTCCTCTCAATTTGTTCCTTTTCGATTTCCATTACATCGGAAATGTCTGGAAATACAAAATATGTTGTGCCAGCCAGGATCCTCTTTCTCAGAAAATTTGCTTCGAGTGTGCCCGGACTAACTCTCACCAGCTGGTCAATGAAACGCCGAATTCTCTTCTTCGTCGGAAATGCAACGAGAACAAAGTTATTTATAGACAACCCATCTTCCCCCCCTCTTTCATGAGAAGATAGAGTTTCTGCGGTGGAAATGGCGTGACAGGTTTCCCTTGCCTTAAAACTTGAATTGTCTTCTTCTGATGTTGATTCTTCTTCTGAAGTTACTTCAGTCTCTCTACTTTGATCATCATCATCATCATCATCATCATCATCATCATCATCCTCCTTGTCAGCTGCATTGGTGGCCAAATCTCTCACCACGATCCCTTTGCCGGGAGGAACAGTCAAGCGCTTCGCACGGCGAACCGGTGCATTTGTACTTGCCTCTCCAACCCGGGCTCGCTCGAGATGTTGAACGAACGATGCAGTCCACGATCGTTCTCGACTGATGTCATCAGCACTGTCATCATGTGGAATCTGGCGTAGCACATTTTCTGGACAGAAAGGAACAATACCCGTTTTCCTGAACCCAGAAATAATATTCGTTGCACAATTTACACCTATCTTATTAAATGTCTCTTTTAGAAGTTTAGGGAACTCTGATTTGTGCACCACTCCCCTATTCGTTTTCTTCCATTCATCCAGCACACTTCGCCAAGCCATCTTTAGGGGACGAAAGAAGGCGACATCAAGAGGCTGGCAAAGGTGGGTAGCATTCGGAGGCAATAGAACAAATTTGACGTCATGCTTTTCACATAGCTTGATTACGTTAATTGAGAGATGGCTCGACAAGTTATCGCCTATCATGACCTTGGGCCCCTGTAATGTCTTTATATAAGGCAACATAATTTTCTTAAACCATGCCTCGAACATCGTAAGATCAAACCAGCCACTCATATTTCGGCTATAACCAGCACCGCCGATCCCTCCTTCTGTCCACGTGTCATACAGATGCTTACTTTTGTAGACGGTGAATGGTGGTAACACTGTGCCGTCTGCAGCCGCAGCCACCATAACACTGATACTCGTTTTCGACGAGTCTAAAAATTATCTCAGGATGTTTGACCCCACGTTTCACAACAACATTCACATTTCCCGGATCATCACAGAAATTTGTCTCATCATAATTTATAATATTTGACATAGGGACTCCCTCTAGTGTGTTTTGCAGGTTATGGAAATAGTCCATGATAATATCTCTCGTATCAGCTGCCCTGGATCGTTTGGTGTTCTCCCCAATCCTCACTGTGAGTTCCTGATTCCTCCTGAGAAAACCTCGAATCCATTCTAACCCGGGACGGTTATCTGCGAACCTTTTCTCGACCTTCCCAGCGTGGTTCAAGTAACCCTGGACGATGTTACGTATATCAGTATTTCTGAGCGGGAAACCCCACCTGGCACATAGCAGCCCTTCGACGAGAGTTTTTTCCTCCTCCCTGGTTAAGGCTGTCGGTGCACCCACCTTGTGTGAATATCTGTTCTTCAATTTGTCGTTTAGTGTGGTATATGGCACAGCAAACTGTTCAGATGCTCTCCGGATACTCATTTTCCCTTGATGGAAGTGGATAGGGTTATATCTACACCTTCCGACAGGTCCCAGTTTCTTCACATATGTCCTCACCATGATCGGTATTACCCTATAACAAGACAACTTCGTATATAAAAAGCCGTAACTATAAAACAGTGTAATGTAGAAACTCGCGCAAAAGCTTTATATGATACCAAATAACGGAAGATAGGATTGCAGTATTAACTTACCGCCAGTGTATGGTATGTGACCTTCTGAAACAGAAGTTTCCAATGACAGCGATAATTTAATAAATTTCTCACTTCTTAACAACCTCTCCCGGTGAATTGTAGACAAGAATGCACATATTCTTAGTGCGCAGTCAGATAGCCAATAATGTTCCCTTTGTTTATACGCCGCGTATTGGATCCATTGTCGTCGTGGTTTCGCGGGAAGGCTCAGTTTTCAGAAGGAAGACCGAATGATCGATAACGCCCCATTATATCGGAATTACCCCACGTTACGGTACCGATCCCATTTTGTTGCAAACTTTCAGTTTTCTTATTCAAACAGCGTCACGTATCCTCACTTTACCGTACTATACGTAAGATGAACACACACTTCAAGCGCCGGTTGAGAAATTATACCTTTCTCGTAATACATTTTCATAATAGCCTTTCCGTAATTTAACCAGACGCGACAAAATACAAACTAACCTATGAAATCAATTAAGCACTCTGCCATATCTCGAGGTGTATCCCATTCTTACTTAATTGCAGTATTTAGCCTCAAAATTAAACGGTCGTTTAGTCAGCCTTCATTTTTAACGAGTTAACAACCGTTATCGGACACGTTATTTACGCATTTATTACGAAAATATGTTCTCTTTCATTTTGAATTTTCTTTACGGAACAGCTGTCGACGGATATTACTAATCGACTCCGACATCGCCTTCGAATGTCGATGAGAGAAATCGCTAGTGCTCATAGCGAGAAAACGATGCCGAAGGTAATCAATCGCATGCAGTATCATCGCTGGGGTGAATAAATATTGGTAACGGAAAACATCGCGCACGCTTAATCGCTCGTAATAACGGATGCGCCACTGATAGGGTTCTCGCTGTAACCGAAGGACGATACACAGTTTAATATAGGAATTTTGAAGGGACAGAAAAAGCCATCGCTATAACGGAGTTCTCGTTATATGCCGTACTCGCTATAGCGGACTTCTACTGTATATATTGCCCTTTACACGTTTTTGTTTGTGTGGCTCCTATCCGCATTTGTTTGTTATGCTCGTGAGGTATATTTTGTGCGTGTTATATATTGTACAGTTAGGTTAGTTTTGTCCGCCCCCCCCCCCCCTTTTGTGCATTAGATCACGTCTTTCTTAAGGTTAGGGACCCCACTGCAATGTCAAGTGTGCAGAAATGGGGAACGTACTCATCTACAGTTAAAAGTGTTTAAAAAAAAGTAAAAGCCAGGAGCGTGGTGCACGCACGCAAGCCCATATGTTAAAATGAATGAAATTTCAAGATTTGATTTTTTAAGTATGAGTGTCAGCATACATTATAAATTTGTAAAATATTCTCATTCTCAAGATGGACTTTATCCAGCTGAAAAGGAAAACAACAATCTGAGTCATGTAAAGCTGATTATTTAATACTTTGCTAATTTTTTAAAATATTTATCTGTTTATTTTAATAAACAGATTTCCTCCAAAACTGATGTCATGTTTTGCCTTGCTTTATTTGTAGTTTTAATTGACCTCACCCTGTCCGTATTTAGTTATATGTTCACTATGAAGATCCAGGGTGTATGTATTTTTAGGGCATTATTTTTATAATATTTCGGACTGAGCACGCCTGGGATCAGCTGACTAGTCTGGGGCAAGTTACCTTGAAAGTAGAAACGGGGACAATACAAGCAGACACACTCATTGAGCGTCAAGCGAGGTACACAGCTTTAGAGGTGAGTCAGCTGTATCAACATGTAGATTCAATCAGTTTCTCTATCAATTTTCTCGCTTTTCTTTCTTTTAACATAGGGTTTCATCATTACAGGTTTCCACTGAACTGAGAATCCATGTCCGCTTAACAACTGTAGGACAAATCAACATTACAGTTCAACCACTACACATACAGCATTAAAAATACTATGTTTTTATACTCAACAAAGATAAGAGACGGCTCAGTTTTAATAATCCTATTGTATATAATGAACTTCTAATCCAACAAAGTAACATATACCAAAAAAATTAATATCTTCGTATCAAATGGACTACATTCAACTTCAATCCTTTAATTTTGGGATCGCATGTGAAGCCAATATTACGAGTGTATAAAATCATAGACATTAAGGAACTGAAGACCACTCATATACCAAATGAGGAATTTTATATTTTGACTTGTAAGAGTTTCCTTGTCACTCATTGTAGTTTTAATGTAGCATAATAAGATGTTAATATTTAATTATAACAACATTCTATTGTCTGTATATATGGAGTTAGGTATGACAATATGCTGTTCATTGTTTTGAGCGCCAAGTTTCTACACACTTTCCATGCAGGTGATGATGGTGTTAAAAATTGTACACCGAAACAAGTTCTGTAATTTGTAATAAATAATGTTGTAAATATCATCCAACAACATGGCATATGTATTGAATAGGTGGAACCCGCTATATGCTAATTTAATTGTGATCTCAGTTCAATACGGATAAAAACATGAAATTCCTTACGCTTAATGAGATGGATAGATCGAATCACAAATGAAGAGATACTGAATCGAATTGGTGAGAGGAGATCGATTTGGCTAAATTTGATGAGAAGAAGAGATAGAATGATAGGACACAAGGTATGAATATGACAAGCAGATTAGAGCAGATGTAGGATGCGGTAGTTACGTAGAAATGAAAAGGTTAGCAAAGGATAGGGCGGCATGGAGATCTGCATCAAACCAGTCTATGGACTGATGACTCAAACAACATGTAGGACTAAAAGTCATGTTCACAATTTATTGTCCTTTTATGTTTAGAAATACTGCCTTCCAACAAAAATAGCCAATATAGCTCAAATACATACATAAGTTTGTTAAAGATAAGTGTAGAATGTTTACATTTATAATTTATAGCCCTTTATAGCCTAGAAGCCATGTGTTCACTGCACAAAATTTGAGGTTATCGCATATTGGACCCCCGCTTACTTTTTTGGCTACAAAAATGAAAAAAGAGGGGTCAAATACGCGAGTAAATACGGTAGATTTTGCGCAGCATTCTAGCGTTTTGTTACTTTTCCTTCCGCGTATTAAGGAGAGAGCGAACGGGTTCGAAGGGGGATTCAAATCCATGAACTCCAGGGTAGAAAGCCTGTGATTTAAAAAGTAGCAGGCATATAAACGCATGTATATATGAAGGGAAATTACAGGAGAGTCTGTATACGTTTATAATTCATAAATGATAGTAATAATAATATAAATAATAGTAATAATAATTGCACTGGTTGGTACACCTCTACGCCGCACATTTGAATTTTCCGCCTTAAAGTACTTCTCTACTGGAGAAACCCTGAACTTTAACAACTGAACTAACTCTACTGGTTATCAGAAGATGTCACTGTGTGTTTTTGATTTGCTTTTGTTTTTCATTGATCAAGAAGTGTGGACATTCTCTAACAGATGTCTCTACCAAAAACTATGATAACGCACTCTGGTGTAAAGGAATGAACTTTCTTGGAGAAATTTTGTATTCATAAGTTTTGTCTTTACTAAATTTTGTTCTGTGGTTTGTGGGTTGGCAATATTAATCCTTTCTTTCCGCCTGTTTTGAATTTAGCCAATCAGTAAATTCTGTAATTAATTTTCCTCCAATCATAGCTTTCTTCTTCGAATTTCCATGTGTAACTCTTAGCTACCCAATAAAGTTGAGTGGGTGTGTCTTTATTATTCATGAAAGGTCTCGAATCTTCCATGAGGGTTTAAAACCGCTGATTTTCTCGGATCTTGGCCATTTGTATAACATCTTTCTCAGTGTGTGAATATGTAGCAGGGGGCGGGAAGCGCCTCTTTCTTCAGGCAGCAGATCTTCAACAAGGTAATGGCCTTTTGACATCTTTATTTCTTGCTAGCTCAGCAGTTTAACTCGCGGGGTAGGTTCGAAACCTTTAATATGTAAACTATAAAATATGTAAACCCCTTTTCCTGGTTAACTCCTTTTTTTTCTTGAACTGTAAAACGGGGATAGAGAGTGCCTTACCCTCTCAAGCTCCCCTTCATTTTGAATTTCAGGTGACTACGTTTTCGTAACCGTTTTTCTCTTCCTTCTTCAAGTGTTAAATTTATTTTGCAGACTAGTCACCTCCATAGATTGGGATTAGCCCCTGTATTATTGGCCTAGCGTCACATAGGTTTTAACAAGCTTCGTGTAGGAGTGCAAGTACTTGCCTCCATTCATCTTTGTGTTTTGGCCATTTAATTAACCTTTCATTTGCTATTCTGGCCGTGTAGGTTGGGTACTAGATACCCCTGTGTCTTTATAAGTGTGCCTTGAGGGCAGTTAGAAGTAGAGTTTGTTGTGGCCTTTGATAGGCTGGTAAAATCGAGAGCGGGTCTGCTCTTTCTTGTATTTTGGTGGGGGCCTCTAGGAGGCTTAACATGGTAATTAGGAGCAAGTGCTCCTTGATATGATGGGGTTTTCTGCCCTTAAATCAAATGATTTCCTTAGCAAGGTTGGGCCAGCAGCTCAAGGAATGTACAGTGGGGCTTGGAGCCCAGGGCTTGTAACGAATATTGAACTGGTTCTTTCACTTGTAAAATTATTCTTGTACCTGATTTTTCCATTGTTATTTCACCTAGAGAAAAATGTTAAATTGTCTTTAAATCTTGTTAAGTTTTGATAATTTTGAAAATATAACCTTAATTAAAATTTTGGTTAATATTTTGGCCTTGTAGTTAGACCCATTCCAACCAGCACCTTCTTTCACCTCTGCTGTTCCAAAGATACCTCGGAATAATAATAATAATAATAATAATAATAATAATAATAATAATAATAATAATAATAATAATAATATAATAATAATAATAATAATATTAATAATAATAATAATAATAATAATAATAATAATAATAATAATAATAATAATAATAATAATAATAATCGAAATGACAGAATATTTCAAAGAAGGATTTAGAATATTCGATGTTGCGTAGGAGCTCGTAAGCCAAGAGCTTTTTGTCTTAATGTTGTGAAACATTGTGCAAGTTAAATGCGCACTTCTTCTGAGTTGGAAATGTACGGATTCATGTGTAAGAGACTCGAGACAGTTTCCAAAGTATTCTGGAACAATGTGTGTAGTACAACATGACAGGGAGGTTCCATGCTAAGGAACCAATCAGAGAACAGTGCAGTCGTGACGTGAACTAGTGACTTGTGGTGGTGGTATATGAATCAGTAGGATTATTCGAGAAAGAATAGAAAGAAACTATACAACTTTGTAACTGGTTAACCACGGGGCTTTTGACTTACGACACTCGAAGGGGGCCTTTTGACGTTCATCACCTGAAGGAGGCGTTTTGACCAGAGGCCCTATTGCACAGAACACTGTTAGTGTGCGGATAGAATCTCAGTAAGAGCCGCGAATAAGTAACTGAACACTGTTAATAAGTTAAAGGGACATTACTCTCCCTGAAGGTAAGTGTGATTCATCAGTGAACGATCACAAGGGTTCACCACACCGATTGTCAAAGTAGGTGTTGGAATGTAATCATCATAAACTCATAAATACTTATATTTGGGAGAATAACGCCTCGCCGCGAAGAGCTACGGGTTCCAGGGATATCTACGCAGAAGAACAAAGAGTCGAAGAAAGAAGACTTCAATTGGGCGTGCTCCAATAACATTCCGTAGTTAAGTATCCAACCGGCGAACATAATTATTATTATTATTGTGTGTACTTAAAGACTTAGAGACATTCAGAAGGACCTGAAGTTGAGAAAGGATTGGGAGTAAATGGTGTCAGAGATATTGTATTTAAAATTATACATGTAACTTGTATATATCTCTGTGTGAATATTCTTAGTTTTAGAATATAATTGGTATTCAAACTTTGCCGATCTGACTATACGCTCCCAGAATTCGAACCCAAGTCCTCAGCCTGTTGAACATCCCTTAGGGTCACGACAGGTGGACTTAAAAATTTGGTGTGCTGATGTGGCGTAACAATTAATTACGATAAATTACTAGAAAATTTGGGTGTTCATTCGTTGTGAATATATACAAGCCTAATTACGATCACTTTAAGCGCTGCTTAGTGATCGAGGATACAAGTGAATAAAATTGTAATTGTGTCGGATCACTGTTTCAGGTACATTGAGTGGAAAGCAATGCGAAAGGAAAGAATTTGAGTTGCTTGGAGGCAGAACCAGCAGAAAGCAGACAGTAGCAGCTGTCAGGAACAGTCAATCAAGCTTGGAGTCCAGTGATTATCCAGAAAGGGTGAGTCAAAAGCCAACTCATAATGGAGGTTTTAGGTAGAAATGCTAGTCCTACCCCTAGTAACGCAGAAGTAATGCATGACGCAAGTGGAGTGCTGCATGCCCGCTTTTTATCAGTAACAGAAGCTTTAAAACTCATAGGAGCTGAATTTGACAGCTTACACAAAGAAAGATTACAAGAATCTTGTGATAATGTTGAAATGGCGATAGGGTTAGTTAGGCCGGAAGAGCGTGAGCTATTTGATAAATGACTACTCACTAAAATTATGAAAGATGCGCGTAGCAAACTATTGGTAAGGGCCGATATTGAAACATGGAACGATATGAAGAATACTATTCTGAGAGACGAACTGTAGACTTGTATGCATGTCAATTGTTTGCCGCAGGACAGGGTAAAACAGAAACCATAGCACACTGGGCACACAGAATTGACCGTATGGGAACCGAACTGCGAAACGTGATGATGCAGGGCGAACCATTCCTCACCAGAGAACACCAAGCACGGGCAGTACGTAAGCTGGTAAAGGCTAGCTTTGTACAGGGTATCAGAGACGAGAGAATACAATCTCTCATTAAGAGCCGGGACGCACGAACATTAGAACAGGCTGTCAACATTTCCACAGAGGAGGAAACAGCAATAGTTTCCGCTCAGGCTAAGCAGCAACTCATGGGTTAGGAAACCAGCCGAAACAAGAGCGAAAACATACACGTATTACATAAAATCAGCTTCATGGTCCGTATCGCACTTCAATAGATTCACAATTAAGTATTTATTTATTTTCCACCTAGTCGATACAATGATTGCTTAAGGCAATTTTTAATGGTCAAAAGTGGTACATGTTTTGTATATTATCAACATCTTCAGCCACATAACACTGTTTAGATGAAAAATATATAAAATTGACAAAGTAATGCTTTAGAGGAAGTGTCCTTAAAATTAACATAAGATTGACAAGATTAAAACAAACAAATAACTCAAGAGAAAATATATAAATTATTTCTACAATAGAAAGCAGTTGTCAAGGAAACACTTGTACAATATTCCATAGAGAAATTGTCCTAATAAATATTCTTTTCTTAATAATTCATGAAAAAAGATCAATTTATAAATTAAAAATTATACAATTTATAAGTAATTATCGAAATGAAGAAATCCTGATATCACAGTGCGGCTCTTATTATTAACGTAGATGAAAATATAACTAATTCCTAGTTGTCAAATCTTATTAAGCCTGCTTTCCTTTGGAACAGTAACTCCTGTCATTCTTTTACAGTTTTGCGCCGGGTGTAATATTGATGATGCGTTCTTCCTTGCTCTTGCACCTGAGGAGGTGGAGGAGCGGGGGATATAGGTGTGTCAAGAATTTCCTTGCTGTCACCTATAGCTTCAACTGAGGAGGAATAAGTTGTAGGGCTATCTGTAGGTGGAGAAATTCCAATTCTTTTTTCTTGATCCTTCTCAAGCATTTTCAAATATACTAGAATTTGATAATATAATGGATTCTTATATTCTACAGCCTCATTAAGGTTATCATTTTTCTTTACAAGTTGGTCTAGATGAATGTACAGGTCTTCATGTGTGTTCATTAAGCTGCCCTTTTTTAACTTTTTTATGATGGTCAGGTCTTGTTCTATGTTGGTAAATTTATGACCTGTGGCAGTCATGTGTGATCCCATTGCTGAGAATCTTCTACGTTTTTCAGCATTCACATGTTCCAAATATCTAACTTTAAAATTGCGGCCAAATTGTCCTATGTATGTATTCTTACATTCAAAGCATGTGAGTTTATATATACCGGAATCAAAAAATTTATCTTTTTCTGAGAGATTTATTGTATCATGGTTGAAAATACTATGTTTCATGTTGTTATTGGTGGAAAATGCAATTTTGAAATTTTTTCTCTTAAATAAATTTGTTATTACATGAATGTTTGGATTATTATATGTGAACTTGATATATTTTTACTAGGTTCGACTGCTAATTTAGATTGTTAACAATAAGAGCCGCACTGTGATATCAGGATTTCTTCATTTCGATAATTACTTATAAATTGTATATTTTTTAATTTATAAATTGATCTTTTTTCATGAATTATTAAGAAAAGAATATTTATTAGGACAATTTCTCTATGGAATATTGTACAAGTGTTTCCTTGACAACTGCTTTCTATTGTAGAAATAATTTATATATTTTCTCTTGAGTTATTTGTTTGTTTTAATCTTGTCAATCTTATGTTAATTTTAAGGACACTTCCTCTAAAGCATTACTTTGTCAATTTTATATATTTTTCATCTAAACAGTGTTATGTGGCTGAAGATGTTGATAATATACGAAACATGTACCACTTTTTCCTAACAACCACTTTTGACCATTAAAAATTGCCTTAAGCAATCATTGTATCGACTAGGTGGAAAATAAATAAATACTTAATTGTGAACATACACGTACTCAAACAGACAGTCACCGCGAATGACCGGGCAAACATGCCGTAAAATAACAAGTAAGAGGGCGAACATTAGGGTCTGTTATAACTGTAATTGTGAGGGACACATAGCTAGGGACTGTAGAAAACAGAAAACCACCAAGAAAGGTCAACATACCTGCCAGTATTTTCAGAAGGTAGGCCATATAGAAAAAGACTGTAGAAAGAAAGCTAGGGAAAAAGAAGAGGATAGGTCACGAGAAATTCACATTTGTGCAATAATTCGATGTTATAATTGTGGCAGGACGGGACAAAAAAGTCCCATTGCTGCGAAAAGCCGAAGCAACTCAGGGAAAGAAAATGCTTCATTTGCGGACGAAAGGGTCACTTACAAAGAGCCTGTTGGTTCACAGACCAAAAAGTGAATAGCGCAAAATCCAAACCTCGGGAGTATGCGAGAGAGGGACATGAAAGAGATAAATACGTAGATGGGCCGAAACAGTATGCGAAAGGAACAGGTTCTCGTAATAGGGATTTAAACTAAACAGGGACCGCCATAACGGGCCTAAGGATGAGTCCCAGCGAAATAAAGGCCCATGCAGGAGTGCAACTCAGAAATGCGCAGAAAAGTTGCGTAGTCCTCCGTGACAGATTAGTAGAAACCAGGGTATTAAATAAAGGGATCAATCACGAAGGGAACATGATAGATCAGGTTCGATCCTAGTGCACGCTAAAGAACGGAACAGACCTTTCAAATTTTTGGTAGATACAGGGGCTGACATTAGCCTAGTTCGGGAGAGAGGCATACCGAAGAAAGAGATTCACTAACGTAAACCGGTAGTAGAGCTCTCAGGCGTGACAGGGAAGACTTCACGCACCAAGGGGGTGGATTGTACTGCACATAGGGGATTCTTCCCCTGAATTTCATGTTGTCGGAGATGAATTTGGACTTTCGTCAGATGGCCTTATAGGGAGAGACTTTTTACAAGAGAGTGCAATTAATTACAGAGATGGGTATGTAGAGATTTTTGATCGAAGATACCCAATGGGCTTAAGTGTACGTGAGGTATGTCAAATAAGTATTACTAACAGGCATAATTTGAATGCACCAGAAGGCACTGTAGAAATCGGAATGCGAGGTCAGGAGAACCTGCTTCGATTCCTACTAGATACTGGAAGTGAAGAATCTCTCATAAAAAGACAGGTAGTGCCAAGAGAAGCCATGATTGCTAAGAAACCTGCCCTCAAATTAAAGGACGTAGGTTCTTTTTTTTTTGCTAGTTGCTTTACGTTGCACCGACACAGATAGGTCTTATGGCGACGAGGACGTAGGTTCAGAGAGAATCCGAACCAAGGGCACCGTAAGACTTCCAATGGGAGAGTCGAATGCAGACTTTCACAAAGTGGGTGACGATATACAGCTTAAGTATGACGGGATTATCGGCAGAAACATACTCAAGACAATATAATAAATTTCAAAGAGGGTTATGTCATACTAAAGGGTGAGCAACATCACATAAGAATGAAAACCGCTCAGGTCCACACGATCCGTCTCAAACCCAGAACAGACACGATTGTTGAAGTGAGAATGGACAAAAGAGTAGCAGAAGGTGCGATTGACAAGAAGGAAATTTTACCAGGGGTATACATAGCGAGTTGTTTGATGAAGGCACGTAATCACAAGGCATTAGTGAGTGTGCTTAATACAAGGGAAACTAAAGTAAATTTCGAAAGCCCCGTACTCCCTATACAAGAGATTGAGCCCATGACAATCACGGAGTGAACCGTACAAATTTTCTTTTTTTGCTATTTGCTTTACGCCGCACCGACACAGATAGGTCTTACGTCGATGGGATTCAAACGGCCTAGAAATGGGAAGGAAGCGGCCGTGGCCTTAATTAAGGTACAGCCCCAGCATTTGACTAGTGTGAAAATGGGAAAGCACGGAAAACCATCTTCAGGGCTGCCGACAGTGGAATTCGAACCCACTATCTCCCGATTACTGGATACTGGCCGCACTTAAGCGACTGCAGCTATCGAGCTCGGTGAACCGAACAAACAGAGTGAACCAAGTAACACAAGTAGAGTAGGAAAATACAAAATCTCGAGAACAAAGAGTGATAGAACAATTAAGGGTTGATAATTTAGCACTTAAAGACAGAGAAGAGTTGTATGCTATCTGTGCAGCATATAATGATACTTTTCATTTAGAAGGGAATACTTACACCGATCTATTACAACACGAGATCAGAGTCAGAAAACCAATCTCCAATTAATGTTGAGACCTTACAGACTACCTGAGGCTCAAAAGTAGGAAATTCAAAGGCAAATTGACAAAATGCTACAGGACGAAATAATTGTACCTGTTCCGGGTGATTTTTGTGGAACGCAGAGGTGAAAGAAGGTGCTGGGGTGAACGGGTCTAACTACAATGTCAAGAGTTGAATTTAAAAAGTAAACTGAAGGTTATATTTTCCAAACACAAAATTTAACAATTTTACAGGTACAAGTAGCAATCATTAAACAAGTCTAGGAAAGACAAAATTGGTGACATAAAGAGATCGTGGGCTTCAAGCCCTCACTTTACTTTTCCTGAGCTCCTAGCTCAAATTTACAAAAGAGCACAAATGGTACAAGGGCAGAAATCCCCTAATTCAAAGAGCACTTGCTCCCAATATTACAACATCTAGCCTTCAAGAGGCATACAGTAATATTACTTTGAAAAAGAGGTAACAGGCCCTCCGTTTTCCAAGCCTCATCAAGGCAACATCAACTTACAATTTCTGGCCTATGAAGGCACAACTTACAATATGAAAATGATAATACAGGGGTATTTATTACCCACCCTACTGGGCCTTCATGTAAAAGGAATAACAGTTAAATAAATGGCCCGAATAACAAAATGAATGGAGGCGTATACTTGCACTCCTATATATGAACACTTAAAAACCTAAAGGGCACTAGGCCAATGAAACAGGGGCTATTCCCAAACTAAGGAGGTGACTCGTATAAGAAGAAATTAAAACATTACGGAAAGGAAGAAAACCAGTTACAAAACGTAGTCACCTAAAACCAAGATGAAGGGAAGCTCGAGAGGGTACATCACTCTCTATCCCCGATTTACAGTTGAAGGTTTTATGAAGTTTTTACATTAGCCAGCGGAGAGTTACATTTTTAGAAAAGTAGGTTACATAGTTAATGGTTCGGACCTTTCCCTCGGGTTAAACTGCGGAGCTAGCAAGAAATAAAGATGTTATGTGGCCATTCCTTGTAGAAGTTCTAGCAGCTGAAAAAGAGGCCGCCCGCCTCCTGCTTGACACACACACACACACACACACACACACACACACACACACACACACACACACACTCGGTAAGATGACGATCAATTGGCCCAGAAACGTAAATATCCGCAGTTTATAAACCCTCGGGAAAGTTTGAGACCATTCAAGATTAAATTCGCCACACCCTCTCACTTTTATTGGCCACTTGAAAAGTTACACTCAAAATCGAAGAAGAAGAAGAAGAAGAATAAGAAGAAGACTGTGATTGGTAGAAAATTAATTACAGAAATTAGGGATTGGCTAAATTCAAAACTGGCGGAAATAAAAAGGAAATATTGCCAACCCAAAAACAAATGAACATCAGTCAGAAAAAACTTATGAAAACAAAACTTCTTTGAATTATAAGTTCTTATCCACCCAACAGGGTGCATGATCATAGTTTTTTGGTAGTGTCATCTATGAGAGAATGTCCAAACTTCTTGATGAGTGGAAAACAAAACAATTAGAAATTCACACTGTTCAGGAATGTTCACAATAGCTAAATTATATCTGATTTTAGTGGTGACATCTTCAGAGTAAAGTTCTAAGCAGGTATAATTTCAGTTTCACTGTTTTGCCAATAGAGGAGTTCTTTAGGCGCTGAATATGAATGCGCAGCGTTGGGGTGTACCTCCTGGTACAGTACCTGGTAAGAGTGCGTGGTCCACGCCATTATTGCTTGTTCCAAAGAAAATGGATGCTTCAGGGATACAGAAATACAGAATTTGCATTGATTTTCGTGCTCTGAACAAGGTGACAATAGGGACAGTATTCCCGATACCTCTCATATCAGAGCTCTTAGATGCTTTAGGGAAAGCACGGTATTTTTCTGCCATGGATTTGGCATCAGGATACCATCAGGTGCTAATAAGGCCAGAGGACCGTGAGAAGACGGCATTCTCAGCCTTAGGGCGGCATTACGAGCATTTACGTATGCACATGGGTTTGAAAGACTCGCCGAGTACCTTTATGATGCTCATGATGACAGCAATGTCAGGCCTAAATGGTGTTAAATGTCTTATTTACATGGATGACACATCGGTGTATGCTAGTTCATAATCAGAGATTACGGGAAGTATTCCAAAGACTCAGGGAGCACAGGTTAAAATTACAGCCAGATAAGTGAGAATTTCTGCGAACAGTGGTAGCATTCCTAGGTCATGTCATTACCGAGCATGGAGTGCAACCAGATGAGCGAAAGGTTGAGGCAGTAAGGAATTTTCTTAGGCCTACAACCACGAAACAGTTGAACGGATTTCTAGGCTTAAGCGTACTATCGGAGATTCATTCCTGAGTACAGTAAGATCGCAAAACCTCTGTATGAACTCCTGAAAAACAATGTCCCTTATGTATGGACAGATAAACAGGAGACAGCTTTCAATATCTTGAAGCAGAAGTTAACTCAGAAACCCATAATGTAATACCCAATTTTGAAAAGCCATCCGTCCTTACCACGGATACAAGCGGTAGAGCCTTAGGTGCTATCTTATCAGAGGGAGAATTAGGGAAGGATTTACCGGTGGCATATGCAAGTAAAACTCTGAATAAAGCAGAGAAAAACTACTCAGTCACAGAGAAAGAACTACTTGCAATTGTACATATGCTAGAGGCTTTACGTCGCACCGACACAGATAGGTCTTATGGCGGCGATGGGATAGGAAAGGCCTAGGAGTTGGAAGGAAGCGGCCGTGGCCTTAATTTAGGTACAGCCCCAGCATTTGCCTGGTGTGAAAATGGGAAACCACGGAAAACCATCTTCAGGGCTGCCGATAGTGGGATTCGAACCTACTATCTCCCGGATGCAAGCTCACAGCCGCGCGCCTCTACGCGCACGGCCAACTCGCCCGGTCCTTGCAATTGTATGGGGTGTAAAGTATTTCAGGCCATACTTATTTGGGAAACATTTCACAGTAGTGACAGATCACAAGCCACTAAAATGGGTATTCAATGTGCAAGACCCGTCATCCAGGTTAATAAAATTCAGATTGAAGTTAGCCGAATATGATTTTATGATAGTGTACAAGACGGGCAAAACGAACAAGAATGCTGATGCATTGAGTAGAATTCCCGCTGTACCTGAGAAAACGGTGCAAGTGGTGAGTTCAGAGGGAACTATTCCCCAAGGGTCAGGTGAAACACGTGAGGCCGAAAGCGAAGATCGTGAACGGAATGATCTCGTGGACGCGAAAGCAGAGAGATCAGGAAAAGAGGCACGAACCAAAGATTCTAACTCCGAGGACGCTATAGCAGAGGAGAATGAGTCTGAAGGAGAAGGAGATGCACCTATTAAAGAGTGAAAAGACTTAACTGAGGAAGAAAAGTTAGCAATATTGCGTGATGCCCATACGTCCCTTGTAGGTGGACACCAAGGGATCACGAGAATGCTAGCATGAATTAAAGATGTTATACAGAGACCAAATATGAAAAAGGATGTAGAAACATTTATACGTTCTTGTCCTTCATGCCGGAAAAATAAAATTACAGGTCCAGAGGTTAGAGCACCCATGATTTTAATGGACACCCCTAGTCAGGTATTTGAAAAGGTAGCAATCGACGTCGTGGGACTCCTGCCAGTTACAGAAAGGCAACATAAATACATACTTACCTGTCAGGACCAGCTGTCAAAATATGTAATTGCCAGTCCAATGGTCAATCAGGAAGCCGAAACGGTGGCGAAAACAATGGTAATGAATATAATCGCCATATTCGGGATTCCCAGTAAAATTTTAACAGATATAGGAAGTAATTTCATGAGTCAAATCTTCAAGAGGTTATGTAAGATTTTGAGAATCGAAAAGATCCACACGACGGCATTCAGGCCGCAATCAAACGGGAGTATCGAGCGATCACACCGCGTGAACATAGAATATCTGCGTCATTACATATGTAAAGACCAGATTGATTGGGACGAATATCTGCCAACAGCTACTTTTGTGTATAACACTTCCAAACACAGTAACACAGGGTTCACAACATATGAATTAATATTTGGGCGAAAAGCTAACATACCAGGAATTCTGCAGAGAAAACCAGAGCCTACTTATAATGAGTATCAGAATGTAATCGAAGGTCTAACCCGTAGATTACAAGAAAACCATGAGATCCCACGAAAGACTCTGATTCAGAGCAAGGAGCGGGAGAAACAAAATTATGACAGAAAACAATGGGAAATAAATTTTCAGATAGGCAACAAGGTATTATTAAGGGATGAAACCTTGAGACGAGGAAGGTCATCAAAATTTGAAAACCATATAGAGGAGCTTATGAAATAGAGTGAATCGATGGTGTAAACTGCTTGTTGAAAATCAACAAAAAGGGAAAATTAATTAACGTGCGCAAAAAACGATTAAAACTTTATGTGTAAAGGGTCGAAGTATACACCAAGGGGTTGAGAATTGGCTCCAATTTAGGCCGCAGTAAGATTATACTTCTCCTTACTCCGACGGCGCTTTGGAAGTTTCGATGATTGCTAATAAGGTTAGTATGAAATACCTTGTCAAATCACGTACTAAATTTCATGAGAAGATCTTAGAAATTCAAACCTGGGTAATCGAGGGGCAAATAATAATTGGTGGAACGGAACACATTGCGTGTTATCGCAAAACCCTTCAGAAAGGTTATGGTTGGTGAGAGCCTAACCTCGATGTCATCTCACACATCGGGAGTCAAACGGAGAGCCCAACCTCAGAGTGACGATAGAGGTAAATACATACATACATTATCATTATAGACTGTTATGCCTTTCAGCGTTCAGTCTACAAGCCTCTGTGAATTTACTAAACGTCGCCACAATCCTCGATTTTCAACTAGTGTTGCGTTGTAAATGGGGGAATATAATGTAACGTGTGCATATGACAAGGTGAACAGAAAACTCCAGCTTAATTACAAAGAAAAGTTATACTACTACTACTACTAATAATAGAACGCAAGTCTGCTGAACGAGGAAGTACAATATCGGGAAGAGCGAAGAAATGGTTGATTCAACCAGTCAAAGCTGACATAACGGTACTTAGGAGATAACGAGGGACTGTAGCCCGGGACCAAGGATCATGTAAGAGAAATAGATCCGTCACTCCTGTATAATATAGTTGGCTGAGAAAACAGGTCATGGAAGCTACAGTGGCCACTTTCTCTCTGCCAACATAAGGAAATAAATCCCACGATAGTACCTCGTAGTAAACACGATGATGATAGTTGTTACTTTGTTAAAATTTTAATTGTGATAGGGATAATGATTGTATTTCGGTAGGAAAGTTGTATCTAAAGCTTCTCTCGTGTCGTTTACTTGAAAAGTAAATTGCAATTACCGTATTTGTATGTTGGCAATACTGTTATAACGCTAGCTTGTATCGTTGTTTCACCGTTCGCATTTTAATGTAAATTTACATCTATTAAGTGATAAATCCAACATTGATTACTGAAAATGTTAATGCAATTCATATAAAACCCCAAAACGCCCATACTTGCCTAAATCACGATCTAACATAACCTCATTCTTTCGTTCGTTCGTTGAACCCCTCCCGACTTTTATGTATGGGAATGGAAAACACGAGAAGGAAAGGATGAAAGTAAAGCACAGCATAATGCACACAGTTTATATTTTGAATTTATTTATTCCAAACAGCAGGTAAGAAGCACAATCACACAGACGTTTACTCGCAATAGCTAAGTAGTTCAATGTGAAGTACGTTCATGATCATAATACTATTTCTTCACACTAAGAACGCGCATAATTATAATTTCACACCATACTCTCAAAAAACTGGATCAAAAATCTCGTTCAATGCGAAAGAATCTCAACAAATTTTCGTCTAGCAAGCACTATTACATACCGTATGACAAGGTCCCTTCGCGCACAACGATAACGGTGTTGTGTTTTGAATTTGCTGTACCACGCAATTGAATGTGTAATACCAACCTCTGGCTTCTAAATTAACCCTCTAAAAGAGAATTTTAGTTTTCATTAGTTGGCGGAGATCGATTGGCCCATCTCAGAACTGCTTCGGATGCTCCCTATGAAATGTCACCCCCCTGCCCGGGACAGTTGTAAACACGGCAAGCTTCTCCGCTACCGCTGATAACAGAATGAGTGAATGAACCTTGAGTGAAAGTCGTCTTCGGTACTTGCGTATACAGGAGTAAGATGATCTAACAGCTAAACAGCGGTACACAAATTAGGAGAGTTATACGAAATATGGTGGTGGCTACACTT
Organism: Anabrus simplex; assembly: GCF_040414725.1. Classification (NCBI taxonomy): domain Eukaryota; kingdom Metazoa; phylum Arthropoda; class Insecta; order Orthoptera; family Tettigoniidae; genus Anabrus; species Anabrus simplex. The sequence continues at coordinate 1,221,710,988 of NC_090266.1, forward strand.
AACAAAACCACATATGGGATATGAATCCCAACATGGGAGATATTAATTAGGGTGATACCATGTGCATACCACATAACAGGGTGAACATAACTTGCATTATAAGTGAGTTACTATGAGTTATTATGATAGTGTTTAAAATATTTATAAATTAAAATTTTTGCATAATTGTGATACTGCTACAGAACGGTACAACAGAGACTTTTCTTTACAGGTCACCCATAAGGAAACAAAGAAAACACACTACATTCAAGATGTATTGGATAATTTATGCAGTGCTTATAGTATATTTTCCGGGAAAAGTAGTTGGAGATGGGATCGATTTTCATAAAACTCAGTATGAGAAAACTCCAGGGATATATTTTAAAGATGACGGAAACGTACATTATCGAAGACATTGTTTGGAACGCTCGACAATGATGATGCTGAGATGTATCAAAATAACATTTCAGAACTAGAGAAAGAACAGCTTTCAACACTTAAACTAGCGAAGGAACAACTTACGGTCACAAGATCTACATTGCAATCATTGAACAATACTTGGTATGATGTAACAGCTAATGAGCTAAAATTAAACAAGAATTTGGAGCAGATAAAAGAGTTTTTGGGAAACAAAACAAGTCAATTAAAACGTGAGTTTACTCAATTAGATATTGAGATTGCCATTAACCGACACTTAATAGAGATATAAATTCTCATTTCACAAGTGTATAATCAATATAAGGTGATATCAGATGGGAGAATGTATGCACAATTAGGGATTATTAATATGCAAATTCTGAGCCCTTCTGAGATTTTAAAAGCTAGTAGAAAATCCCAAGATCAGTTTCCACAAGGGATGACCCTCCCATTAAAGTTGGATATGGCTCGAGAATATTTGATTTATAAGATTGCAACAGTAAATGCATTCATAAATAAGAATATGCTAGTGTATTTGGTAAAAATGCCTCTCTAAGCGACAAGAAAAACTTTCAGTTATATAAAATAATTCCTTTCCCTATGCTAATGAAAGACAATGTAAATATTGTAAAAGAATATGTTCATATCAGGGTAGAAAACGACTTTGTTATTATTGATTCAGAGCAGCAGTTATATGCATATTTAAGTAAAGAACAAGTGAAAGACTGCAAACAGGTAGATGAAATTCACAGAGTGTGTACATCCAGTATTGTGTTAAAACTGGTGCATGGACAAAAGGACTGTGTGTTAACCTTGTTGAAAGGGACAACAATAATGCCAAGCGAATGTAACAAAAACATAATTAGAATCAATCAGCTTGTATGGTTACCTGTAAGTGACAATAAAAATTTATATTTGACTCCATCACTTACAAGGATAACAGTAGTTTGTGAGGAAACTTGGTAAATGTAGGTATAATTACAATGTATCAACCTTGCACAATTTATGGACCAGATAGTAAGATACGGTCCAAAGGTAGTGTTAACACCACTTATAAGAAAGATATAATTCCTGACATTTTATTAGAATACGGTATGAATGTTGTGAATATCTTAATAATGATATAAAACTAAATGATTTACCTGAGTTACAAGAGGTACCATGACACAGTCTGCTCACGCATATTGATGTTAAGCATGCAGGTGTAAAAATAGAGGATGTGGAAAATTTAGTATTGGAAAAGGAAAAGGAGTTGTATACAGAACAATTACATGCTGATGTGAATGTGTACAAAGTCATAGTATGGACAGTAGTGGCTATTGTTGCTCTAGTCATTTTGTTGACATGTTGCAGATGCTGTCCTTGTTTTTCGGAAATTTTTAAGAAAAAGCATTGGGATCATGCTACTGCTTGCTGTACACGAATATGCTTTAAGCAGAAAATTATTCATTAGAATAGGGTTAAAGGAAGGTCATCATATGATGACTTAGTGGTCCATTTTGAGAGACCAAGACTAACGGGTAGTCGTCTCAGTATACACAATTCAGAAGTCAATGTAGTTGAGGTTGAAGATATAGCAATAGTGCAAACACCCAGCAGCTCGAGATATAAAGAGAAGGGTAGAGTCTAAAGTAAGAATGCCACACAAGGGGGATATTCCACATCCAAGGAAAATGTAAGCAAACACGAGTGTCTGACAGAAGTGTTTGCATCAAGAGGACGCAAAGCACTTCTTCCCAGGCGGGGGAGGTGTCGTGAACGACGGCTCATGATGCACCTTCCGCGTATCAAGGAGAGAGCGAAGGGGTTCGAAGGGGATTCGAATCCGCGAACTCCAGGGCAGAAAGCCTGTGATTTAAAAAGTAGCAGGCATATAAACGCATGTATATATGAAGGGAAATTACAGGAGAGTCTGTATATGTTTATAATTCATAAATGATAGCAGTAATAATAATAATAATAATAATAATAATAATAATAATAATAATAATAGTAATAATAATAATAATAATAATAATAAAAAATCGGAATGACAGACTATTTCAAAGAAGGATTTAGAATATTCGATGTTGCGTAGGAGCTCGTAAGCCAAGAGCTTTGTGTCTTAATATTGTGAAACATTGTGTAAGTTAAATGCGCACTTCTTCTGAGTTGGAAATGTACGGAGTCACGTGTAAGAGGCATAGAGACAGTTTCCAAAGTGTTCTGGAACAATGTGTGTAGTACAACGTGACAGGGAGGTTCCATGCTAAGGAACCAATCAGAGAACAGTGCAGTCGTGACGTGAACTAATGACTTGTGGTGTTGGTATGTGAATCTAGGATTATTTGAGAAAGAATAGAAGGAAACTATATAACTTGGTAACTGGTAAACAACGGGGCTTTTGACTTACGACACTCGAAGGGGGCCTTTTGACGTTCATCACCTGAAGGAGGCGTTTTGACCAGAGGCCCTACGCACAGAGCACTGTTAGTGTGCGGATAGAATCTCAGTAAGAGCCGCGAATAAGTAACTGAACACTGTTAATAAGTTAAAGGGACATTACTCTCCCTGAAAGTAAGTGTGATTCATCAGTGAACGATCACAAGGTTTTTTTTTTTTTTTTTTTTTTTTGCTAGGGGCTTTACATCGCACCGACACAGATAGGTCTTATGGCGACGATGGGATAAGAAAGGCCTAGGAGTTGGAAGGAAGCGGCCGTGGCCTTAATTAAGGTACAGCCCCAGCATTTGCCTGGTGTGAAAATGGGAAACCACGGAAAACCATCTTCAGGGCTGCCGATAGTGGGATTCGAACCTACTATCTCCCGGATGCAAGCTCACAGCCGCGCGCCTCTACGCGCACGGCCAACTCGCCCGGTCACAAGGGTTTACCACACCGATTGTCAAAGTAGGTGCTGGAATGTAATCATCGCATAAACTCGTAAATACTTATATTTGGGAGAATAACGCCTCGCCGCGAAGAGCTACGGGTTCCAGGGATATCTACGCAGAAGAACAAAGAGTCAAAGAAAGAAGACTTCAATTGGGCGTGCTCCAATACCATTCCGTAGTTAAGAATCCAACCGGTGAACATAATTATTATTATTGTGTGTACTTAAAGACTTAGACACATTCAGAAGGACCTGAAGTTGAGAAAGGATTGCGAGTAAATGGTGTCAGAGATATTGTATTTCAAATGATACATGTAACTTGTATATATCTCTGTGTGAAAATTCTTAGTTTTAGAATATAACTGGTATTCACACTTTGCCGATCTGACTATACGCTCCCAGCATTCGAACCCAAGTCCTCAGCCTGTTGAATATCCCTTAGGGTCACGACACTTTTGCGTATGCCCATTAGTAAGGCAGGCAATGACATTGAAATCGTTTAGCAAACTTGGGCAATATTTACAGAAGAACCTCGATAATTCAAAATCTGGCCTAATTCGAAGAAGCTCTCGTTCCCGGAAACAAAAGGTACAGTTTTCCATGTTATTTAAATTGTTTAATTCGAAATACGGATAATTAGTAATTCGAAGAACAATGTCAGTCCCATTAATGAAATTCAGACTTTTAATTCAAAACTGCCTTTATATAAATAAAAAAAAAGGTTTTTAAAGAGTAATTTAAATTTGAAATTTATCCGCGTCATGATAGAACGCGTCTCCTGGAACGTGCCGGGGGTAGATTTCAGTACTTTCAATCACTTCAGTGTGTCTACAGTGTGCTTCATATTTGGTAAGTTCAAGTAAAATTGTAATTCTTTTGTATTCAGCGTTTTAAGGAACACTATAAGGTCACGTAGCAGGCAGTGAGTGGGGAAGCAAAATCCACGAACACCGGCGATGTCGGCAGTTGGCAAAATAGCGTGGCTCATATAATCAATTCGTAGGCACCGAATAATGTTGTCAATGGCGATGAAACTGCATTGTTTTTTTAATGCTGAGCCCAAACGGTCTTACGGTTTTATAGGAGGGAAGTGCCAGCCGGGAAATCATACAAGGGGGGGGGGGTCATTGCACTGTGTTGCAATGTACACGGCAGCGAGAGGTTTCTTCCCCTCGTCACAGGGAAGTTCGATAAGATACAACATTTTAAGGGCGTTGGGCACTTTCTGTGCAAGTACGGGACATCTAAAATGCATTCAGTACAGTAATCAAATGAATAAAGTAATTGCACAAGGGAGCCAGCATAATTTATCGTCGTCTTTGAATCGTGCATTTCTTTCGATGCGTGAGGTTATGTTTGCCAGTGATTTATCCAAGTGCATTATTTGAAGAATGTAAATGAACTTTGTTGGATACATTTCGGGAATAGTTTTTTCCAAGGCATTTGAAAGGTGTAAACTGTGAATCAAGGTGATTGCGTGCATTAATGCGTCTTACAATATTTTGTGACGTGGCAAGGGTTCGTATTTCTGAATTACGAGAGGAGTAGGACTACCATGGCGAGAAATCGTACAAGGATAGAGTTACTGTACTGTGTTCTAATGCAGACGGAAGCGAGAGACTTTCTCCCCTCGTCACAGGAATGTTCGATAAACCACGATGTTTTAAGGGCATCGGGTATGGTACTTTCCGTGAAAGTACAGGACATCTAAAATGCATTCAGTTCAGTAATCCAATGAATAAAGGACTTGTTCAGGGGAACCAGCATGGATTTCTCCTCGTCTTTGAATCATGCTTTTTTTCTTTTCATTACGTGAGGTTATGTTTGTTAGTTATCCAAGTGAATACTGTATTGTGAATTTGAATACTGTAAATGCACCTTGCTGGATACATTTTGGAAAATTTTTTCATGGCATTTCAAAGGTTAAACTGTGAATCAAAGTTAATTGCATGCAGTACGGGTTTTAGAATATTTTTTAACGCGTAAAGGGTTGGCATTTTTGAATTAAGAGTTGGAGGTTAATTCAAAATAACATAATTCGAAGTCCGATTTTTGCATCCCAACGACTTCGAATTAACAACAACGTTTTACTGTACATCTAAGTAAACAGGCCAACACCACAAGATGAACATTACAATATTATGTAAAAAGCAAGACCAGGTTTGCAACTTATCAAAAAAATTCAGAATTTTGTATGCACCTGGCCGGGAACTCGCAGTAGATGGAGCTAAAATAGGTTTCAAGGGAAGATTTATCTTGAAACAGTATCTCCCAGGGAAACCTACCAAATGGGGTATCAAAGCATGGGGTATTGCTGACAGTGGAAATGGCTACCTTCTGAAATGTGGGATTTACAAGGGGAAGAAAGAAACACGGGACCAGAATTCATTATTAGGAGAGCAGGTGGTTTTACACTTGAGAAAGTCATATTGGGGAAAGTGGCATCACGTTTACTTTGATAACTTTTTCAGTTCTGCAAAACTCTTGAAATTATTGCTAACCCATAACACCTATAGTTGTGCGACGTGGGGTAAATTGAAAGGGTTGGCCTGATCAGTTTAGGAAACCTGCACAGTTGAAACTCAAGCAGGGAGAATGTAGGAAAATCCAAAATGAGGGTGTAACAGCAACAGTCTGGCAAGATAAACGTACTGTTCTTATGCAGTCAACAAATTCAGATTCTGTGAATGATGGTACAGTGAAACAAAAAACCAGTATAGGCAATGAAGAGATAGAAATTGCATGTCCTCGTGCTGTCATAAATTTTACAAAACATATGGGTGGGGTGGAAATCGGTGATCAGAAAAGAGAATACTACGGGGTTGGGCAGCAGTAGTCGAAATGTCTGGACGAAACGAGAGAAGTGAACCACGGCATAATAGCCCGGAAGAATTTTATTACACTGACACCAGCCGTGAAAGCCTTCATACTTTGAAGAATCGTCTAAAAGATGGTGGAAATTTATTTTCACTTTGTGATCAATGTGTGTTTTGTGAACAGGCTCATTCTTTATGATATGAGTAACTGACCAGCTCTTTCAGCTCATGGAAAAAGACTGAACTTCCAGCTGATCAGGAACTTCACATCCCACAAACATTCGGGCAGGAAAAGAAGTTTACCCATTGGCTGTCCATCCCTTAAATTATTTCATTCTCTTGTGAAGATAACTTGTCATGCCAAAGTGTGTGCTTTGTGTTTACAAATTAAAAATAGGGCAGCTTCTGGGAAAGGCAAACAAACAACATTCAAATGTAAGCAGTGCGATCTACCACTGTGCAGGACAGGGTGCTATTTGGAATACCATCAGGAGCGAAATGTGTACATTCAAAATTAGGGCAAGTACACATTTATATGCACTAATCATTTAAGAACGAAATGCAAAAGAAATTACATTTATATCTTTATTCGTTTAACTTCTAGTCATTTTCTTTTGAAGGATGGCATTTATGTTGCTGTGCCTATTGGGGTTTAAAGGACTCAGTCAGAAAACACAGTAATTACAGCCATGCATCCATCTTTAAATGAGGAACAGCAAAGGGTTAAAATTTGTCTTCACAACTTCTTATTTGGTCATCGCCTACAACAGCACCATGCAAAAGAGCAAATTATGTTTTTGTAGCGTCGTTCTACATTATACATTTATGATATAACAGACTGCCCACATAACAGGCATTTTTCACGATCCCCTGCTTAAAAAAACAAACAATGCAAACACTTGTTTGGCAGACCTTTTCAACCTGTGATGTAACCATGTCACCGCGGCTCAAGCATGCACACTCGTCGACCGCTCGCCCCCTTATTAAATGTGTGACCGTGAGACGCAGAGACGCAAAGCCCAGCATGAGCAACAGTGTTCTATAGAAAGGATATCAACTAGTAGAGTGAAGTCATTTTAACATTTTATTTCCAAACAGTAAGAAACCCTTACATGATATGGAAAGACAATACGCATAATTGAATTCAGCATATCAATTAGAAGTTAAAGCACTCATTTAATATCAAAACTTTAATTAGGTAAGCCTGTGTAATATTAGCATACCTATGAAGAGCATCTGACATTTCTTGAAAGCTGTAGATCAAGATTTAATATCATTTTTGTCTATAGTGCCTACACTGAATACTATAGAATAGACTAAGTTTGTTCTCTTATTTCCTCAACTTTCCTTAACTCAACACTGCACACCACTTTGATAGTCAGTCGAACAATTCACCACGAGTGCATGAACAAGAACATCTCAGTACTGTCTTTCATACCTGCACGTTTGGAAAATGAAGATCTTGGGCTTTGAGAGCAGTCGTTTACAATGCACATTATTAAAACAGTCCACTATCCACTCTGCAGACAGTTCTCCCCCATCTGCAGCGATGATGTTTGTAGCAAGTGTGACTCTATCCGCCCGTCCATGGCTCAAGATAGCTACTACACACGAATCTACTCGAGAATGATCCTCCATTTGAGAAAACTCTTCAATCTTTCTTTTCATATCCTGAAAAGTAAATTACCTAAGAATGAGGAAGTTATTTTGCAGCATATCAATCAGTAACAGTGTTGACATCAGAAACACAAGTTCAATGTCATATGTTATAATTACAAAAAAGAATGACTCAAACAAGCAGAAAATATAATGCCACAAATTAAAAAAAAAAAGAAAAAAACACAAAGCCCGGTACAAGCACAGTCTACGTGTAAGAGTTCAACACTAATGGATCAGATAAAATAGAAATGTTTATACATAATTTAAAGAGACAAACCAAGTGGACGAACAGACATCAAAATTACGAGTCTGGAAAAGGAACAGGAATACACGGGATAAAGAAAATGACAGATAATAAAAATTGTGTGTGGCTATTGCTAGACTGGTGCAGCCTCATAAGGCAGACCCTCCAACGAGGATGAATTGTACCTGCCGTGTATGGGGAACTGCGCATTACTGTGGTGGAGGATAGTGTTGGGAGTGGAGTTCGAGTTGAAGGAATGATGGGGACAGCACAAACACCCAGTCCCCAAGCCAATGGAATTAACCGTATAAAGATAAATATACTCCGACCCGGACAGAAATCTAAAGCGGGACCTCAAGATCTCAAGGCCAAGATGCTAACCACCTGTCATGGAGCCGGACAATAACAGGATAATGTAGGCAGATGTACAAGGACGAATACAAAAATATCAATATCCCCAAGATAATTTTCTTAGCCCCCAGTGACTTTATTTTCAATTACCAGTTTTGTAAAGGAGTGGATTAACACTTAAGGGGCCTTTATTTTCAAAGTGAGGAGAATAACAGGATGGAATTTGAAGCAAGCTTGGGGCAGGAAGGAGAAAGGTAAATACACCTAAAGAATACAACTTACAGCATTTCAGAGTGTCAAAATCATTTAACACTATAACATACCATAAATAATGGACAACTCACAGGTATGCTATAGTGTTATATTTTTGTTTTTGACAGACTCATTGTATTAACTGAGTTGACACTGCAAATGGCTATCTTCTTAACAAACGGCAAGAGAAGACAAGTACTAAAGAGATGAGTGGAGTTTATCCTTGATCTTGTGTCTCCTCTCTGTTGCTGCCTTTGCCCAGCATGTTTATCCTTTGTGTATCCTAATATCTTCCTGTCTTTGATAGATATAGAAATTCTTTATAACAAAACATTTTCAAAAAAGATTCATGAATAAGAAACATGCAATTACTGACAATCTTACAAGGACATTGTAAGTAATTCTATTATTTCTCACTTTAAATACAACAGGAATTTAAAGCAATAGAAAGAAAAGTTCTCCTTTGCTCGATATAACTGAATAAAACCTTCACATTAATTAACTTTCTGAGTTGAGAGGAGACTTAACCATTAGCTAATAAAACTGTCTATAAATAACTTACAGTTAAACAGAGTTGTGAATTTTATTGCCTTAAAGATATTTGGTCTCTCACCTGGAAATACATGAAGCTTATTCTGTCACAAAAAATTTTAAGGACATTCTGCCATTGTATTACCCACTACCATGCAGGTCTTCAACATCTATGTCTATTTTACACTCACTATATATTATATCAAACTTAATCATTATTTAAAGCAAAGTATAATAAATATGGCAACAAATCATATTACATTTTTATCCATTAAAATGCAGTACAGTAATATACCAGTATAACAAACTTTTGGGGAGCTCAGAAATAAATTTTTTATAGTGAAATTTTGTTATACCAAAATAAGTGAATTCATAATAACTAACATGTTATATCCGTTGCAGGATCTACATTACTTTACAAGGTATTTACAAATTTAAAAAAAATTATTACATATGTACGTGAGGTAATGAAATACAAGAATTGCAAGAGGTTTTCTGTAAATTTTCACATATCAAATTTTACATTGTTCTGCTATGCTAGGTTCTGGACTTCTTTTTTGAAAAAGTCTGTAATTTTGTTCTGAATACTCAAAAAAAAAAAAAAAAAAAAAAAAAAAAAAATCAAGATAGTCACCAACCTCTGCACATGAATTTAAGATAGATTCTGGCACATCACTTCATAACAGAAGAAAATCCTGAAGAGTACATGTCATGACTGTTGTGTGCACAAAAGTCAAACTCAGTGAAACACTTTCAAGCACATCTTAGTCTTCCACCTCGTCATCACACCAATTTCTATCGCTCATAATGCCTGCCACAGTTTCATCATCAGTGGTGTCTTTCTACACTCACACGTCAGCCCACGTTGATGTAGTTGGCAAAATTTCACACTTGATGACAAATCCAACTTTTCACACAAACGCTTCAATTTTTCCTCCATTTCTGCATCATCTAACACTTCACTTTCTGCGATGTTGTCTTCTGAAAAAACTACTCTAGCTTTTCTGAAGCAGTTTGCATATTATTTCTTCTTTCAGTGATCTCCATGCAGCAGTGAACATCTGCATTGCTTTCAATATATAAACAATGTCTACCTCCGAGGCAATACTACGCACGAAAATGGCTTTAATCTGTGCTTTATTTACAAGAAATTAATCCTACAGAACAATGTACCCCATAACGGAATAATATGTAACTTTTTTTAAGACACTCATAATCTTCATCTGCTGTTGGTAAAGCAACCTGCCGATCATACTTGTGTGGTTTGCTTATCTTCCCCTGATGTTTGTAATCTGCTAGTTTTGCCTTGTGTTGTAGTGAGGGTGCTGTCTGGTATTAGCTGCATAAGAACGTGTTTTGTGAAATGTCCCATGATTAAAGGAGCATGAATTTCAATTATATCTTGAAAAAAATAAAGTTAAATATAAGCAAAAGGGTTAAATATTAGCTGTACTGAAAATAAAAAAAATTGTTAAAATATTTTAACACTCCTTTAACATACATTCAGTAGGAAAAAGGGAGGGGGCCTAAATATAATTTTGCAAATCTGCACATTTCATTATGCTGGCATTCGTTACTGCGACATTTTACTGTATCATCTGAGTTTCAGGGAAAGTAGGAAATACGTTCAACTTCTGTGCCACCCCAAAATACAAGGGGCATCTAAAACGTTCAGTAAATGATACCATAACACAAATAAAATGGAAGTTACAAACACGTCTTTCAATGTCTGGCCAGCAAAATGTGTGCCTTTCAGGATTCCCTTGAGATAGGGAACAGGCACTAGATTCGGGAAAAAAGGTCGATATTGAAGACGTGGTGTTTCCTGTTCGTCCTGAAAGTGTCTCAACCAGTCATAATCACATATTCTGCTTACAGCTTCTGTTCCATACACTTGCAACAATATAACATTTGTTTTCATCCTTGTTTTCCCAACTTGTACATTTTTTGGTGGGTGTTATCTGAGGCATTTCTTTTTAGTTAATTTACAGTTGTTAGGTTCTTCAATCTGCCGAAACTAATTTTGATTAAATTCATTTATTCAAAATTAGTTTGGGCAGACTGAAGAACCTAACAGTTTGAAATCAACTTGTAACAAACCTTAATGTTTATGCATTGCTCCATTGCACTATGACACGAGTCTTCACACACACACGCTATGTGGCACTTCGAGATGCGTCTCTGTTCACATGTGCATGCACGGGGTGTTACCAATGCTATATTGGTCCATTCACTGTACTCTTTAGACACAACTTGTAATAGCAAGACTGCATAAGCATGTGGCACTACCAGAGGGCTGTACAGGGGATGATCAAAGGCATGGTTCAGCGGAAAAATACGGAATGCAGTACTCCACCATCAAACATCAGACAAAGAACATTCTAACATTGATGATGCTTGATGGATGGCATCAATTCAGGATCAAGAGATGATCAAATCTTAAACTTTATGCTAGTATTCACATTTAATATGATAAGGAGTACTATTAGACGGTAAGTGTGCTTGAGATCTGTGAGGAGACTCTCAGGTCAAGAAATGGTATTGACCTAGCACCTAGTGTATTTATTGACATATTTAAAGACATGGTATCAACTCTAATATGAGCACATATTCAACAGCAGAAGACCAAAGAAGAGCAGATTATACTTTGATATCTTATATTCATTACCATATTTACTCAAGTAATTCTCTCTATCACACAATTTAGTTCAAAGTTGAGAAAATATATTTTTGCATATTGTCTCAAGTATTTATTATGTAGTTCTGTGAGGGTTGCAAAATGTAGGAGGCAAGTAGCAGTCTATTTTGAAATCCGGTACTTCTAAATTGCAGCACTGACTAAGCCCAGTTGAGTGTGTGAATCAGTGCTATCCTGATGCAGTAATACTCTTTGCAGTTTGTTACGAACACGTGTGTTCTGTGAGCTCGTAACTGTTTGTTATTAAAATTCACAATGAGTAAGTATACCTGCATAAATCTGTGGTACAGTAATCAATTACGCTGAGATTCAAGAGAACAGGGCAGTGACTCGTAAGCTTGCAGTGACCAAGTTGTAATGGACTCATCACATCACCGGCATCTACTTCAAGGAAATTTGCCATGCACATAACCTTCATTATTCTGTTACTGCTATGGACTCACCTTCATTACGATAACACGCCATATTTCTCTCTGCAACTGGTACTCAATAACCTCATCGCAAATATTTATTGAAAATCATATACTCTGTATGGACTTCAGCTCTATTCATCTTCGCCGTTTTCTGTCAGCTGACTATCTTCTTGCCTGCTCGCATACCTGATGATGTCACCCGATACTGTTTTGTTTGCTAGCGCACGCTCCCGTAACATCTGGAATGTGCTCGATTTGTTTCTCCTCTACTCCATCATATATAAACCAGGCCTTTCTCCATATTAATTGAGATGGATCTTAGCCTGTGTGGAGGGTGGAACGTCAAACATCGTCTCTGTCATTATGAAGCTGTGCTCATGAGTGCCTTTCGCGTTCTAGTGCAATGAACTTCGAGATGAGGAATGACAAACATTTCTATTCTTTCTTTTAAACTTGGAAATTCAGAAGGAACTACTTGCTTTTGGAAATTTAATTTGGGAGTATGGCATTTCCTAACCAAGTTTTTACCTTCTTTCAATCTACGAATAATACCAAGGTATGAACTCTGGTGCAACTCTCGAGCTGTGCGTGTTCTATGCATGCTTACCCATGAACTGTGCTTCGGATTCATGTTTACAATTACATGAGTTTGAATGAGACTGTCGTGGAACAGCTTCCTTGGATAACCATGATTTCGGCCTGGTCGACGATCTTACTAAACATGACCTTACATGGTGATTGGTAATAGATGCAGTTCCTACCTATGTTAATTTATTTCTGATCATTCTATTGGACTTTACTTTGGAGGATTTTTTGTATTGTATCGTGTGCTTTTTTGAGATTGTAATTCTGCAACATTTTTTTCCTGCTAATCATATTAACTTGTCGTTAGGTAGGGATATTTTCCATTTTCCTGCCTCCTCCTTTCCTTCCCTGCTTCTTTCTCTCTTGTAGGTTTTACCTTGAAACAAATTGCAAACATGAGCTTAATGGCTGGGAAAGTACCATACTTGTAGAGTTTAGTGGTCTTTCGAGGAAATTTGTAAAGATTTTGGTCTGATTTGTTTCAATACATTTGTCATCAAAATTTATTGTGGTTTTCTCTTGTTTTCTAATCTCAACCTATCATGTTCCTTACTTCACTTGACACACTCAGTTATTCAATGCTCATATGCACGGTTTCCAGTGAGCTATTTCTTTAGCAGGGCGAGTGTGCAATCTGTCTTGCTATTCAAACTACCATTATTACCACGACCTCCATTTACCCATCTGACGCAAAAGGATGGTGCGAACTGTATGAACATACCCATCTTGAAACTTCCCGGTGCTATGAATTATAGGGGACCTTGCCCTATTTTTATCACCTTTACAAAGGGCAATGTACAGTACTAGCACTACAAGCCATTAAGTGTCTTAAGCGTTTTGCAGCCCGAAAACTGGAGAGTTTCCACATGTAAAAGAACAATTCCTGGAATAGGCTTATGTGATATTGTCATGTAACGATACTTATGCCACTTCTCATGACACAATTTCTTCAGAGATTACGGAAAACAGTTGCAAGAAACTGTGAATCTCAAACAAGTAAAACGGAGTGAACACTTATTCTTGAAAGATGCAAGCGGTGATGGCAGCAGCTGTTACTGCAGTAGCTACAACAAATGGCATATAATGGAAATAATTTTTTTGTTGTTGCCAGTATACTATTATATATGGATATGTTTGGTACTTTAGCTAATTCGTATTTATATTCCTTCACGTGCTATCATTAGTTCGTTTCAGGAGATATATATTTCTGGTATCCCTAGGCTACTTCATACCTGTGTTTTCAACAAGCTACGTGTCAGCTTATGCTCTTGACTGTACACAAATGACCTGATAATTTGACGCCAAATAACAATCGTTTGTGTTTTCCCTAATGGTTACGTATACAGGATGTTCGGAAGATACTGTTAAGTACAAACAATTTTTATGCTGCTTGTTGACCCTGAATACATATGACATAAAAATAATACCCTAATTCAAAAATGTAAAAAAAATGAAGTTGAAAATTTGATGTACATTCATTCCTTGTTATAACGTCATAGTTAGTTCTGAGTGTAGTTGGCACAATAAAGAGGGTGGCATTAAATGGAGGTCACATTTTAAAACATTAATTTGAATAATTAATGCTACGTAGTAATATACTGTACAGGGATTTTCTGGAATAGTACTAATTCAACATTTAATTTATGTAGGTAATTTGCATTCATACAATACCATGACAGATGTTACACACACATTTTATACAGTTATCATAAGCAAAGTAAAGTACATCTATTCAGGTCTGAAAAATGATTTTAGTGAATCATACAGATGCACAGCCAGCACTGAAGTTCGTAACAGGTCAAGGTTAGCTCCTGCCAAGCTCTTTACCATTAAACTTGAGGAACTTCATCTTATTTGCCCGTATTGAACTGCGATCGCAATTGAAATAAAAATCTTTAAGGTTCCAATTTGTTCAATACAAATACACTGTTGTTAGATGGTTTTTTACAACATATATTTTATTGCAAAAATAGTTCTAGTATTGTAAGCTCCTTACCCTCAAAATGCTTTGTCCAGGGTTGTAAAGCTATTCTCTAAAACAGTCCACAGTGATAAGCCATCAGGAAATTCCCATTGTATGCCATAATCATTCAACCAGAGCCAGTAGCATCCAGTCTATTCACTTTTCTAAAGGACTGGGTAAAAGCCATCTTTCGGTTTGGAGATAAATTCTCTGGGTTCATGGTAAGGATTTTAAATTAACAGGTGGCACACATTTAACATTGTACGATACTTCTGTACCTGTGCTACCAATGGTAGATGGCAGTAGGGGAGCTACGGTGGTACAGAAACAATTTTTATCTACGCCACTCCCACCCCTATACCTATACGGGTTCTGACCCGAGGTCATCGACCCCAATATAGAAGTAGTGCAATGCTGATTCACGGATTTTGCATAAGAGAGCGAGCCTAATCTCACAGTTGCCATCTTGGAGGGGCCTAATCTCAGTTTTATGGGCAGATTATCTTCCCAACGTGGACAGTCGCCATCTTCGAGGGTCCTAACCTCACTTTTACAGATAGATGACCTTTCTGACGCCATCTTGTGTAGTAGGGCAATGGGAATTTGCATAAGAGAGCACATCTAACCACATGGAGGAGCCTAACTACACATGGCCTCGTTTCACGGTCAGATGCCCTTCCCGATGCCATTTTGGAGGTGCCGAACTACACGGGGCACAGTTTTATGGTCAGATAACCTTCCCCTCGCCATTTTGATCCTCACACTAGAGGAGGCACACATGACCTAACCTAGATTTATGGACATATGCACCTCCCGACGCCATCCTCGAGGGGCCTAACTACACAGCGCAGTTTTACAGTCAGATGACCTTCCCGTCACTATGCTGATCCTCCTACTAGAGGGGGGGGGGGGCAAAGAGCTTTATGTCTCCATCTGACAGTAATGAACAAGTCTAAACATGCATAATCATGACGTGATCTTATGCTTCAGGCTTTAAGCCTCCATCCTACAGACTGTCTCTGACGGGACTGAGCACATGCCATACTACGATTATTCTGTTTTAACATGCAGCAATGACGCTGACATGGTTACGCATTTTTAGACTTGTTCGTTATCGAGGTTACTCTCTAGTAAACTCATGCCTTTATAGATGATATGTGTGAGAATTTTTCTTTAGTCTCTGAGATACCATGATAGAGAGTAGAGCGCTTCATTCCATCATGACAAGATGAGTCCAAATGGCACGTCTGGACGAAACTCTGCATTATGCACACGGCCTAACCACCCAAAAGCTGGTTCTATTCCTGTGATTATACGATCTGCGGCCGTGAAAGCCTTTTTTGATGTTGTATCTCCAATGGGGGAGCATTTTTTGAACGGAGAAATCTTTTCTCCTTTAGCAGGTTAGCAAACTTGATCTGCTAACACGGCGGGGCCACACAGTTTGGTCTGCCACTGCTAAGCAGAGTCCTGGAGGGGCGTGCCATTCCAGCTGATGAGTCCAAATGGCACGTCTGGATGAAACTCTGCATTATGCACACGGCCTAACCACCCAAAAGCTGGTTCTATTCCTGTGATTATAAGAACATTAATAGTTGATGTACAAGGCTTCAAAGTAAACGGCAACAAATTTGTGTTTAACGAGGTGGATGTGTTGGATTACACTGTATTGTGGGGGCCAAAACTCGTTAGTTTAGTATTTAGCCCACCTTTCCCTTCCTGTCTGCAAACAGATGAAGACAAAAAGCAGACTCAGGCCCGGTTTCACAGTAAACGCTTAAGCCTTGGATCGGGCTTAAGCGGGAGCTTAAACTCTGGACGAGTTTCACAGTGGGGAGTGCAAGTGGTAAGCCGAGCTTATCTGTGACTGGCTTAAGCTGTATGAAACTGAGGTTTAAGCTAAGGATTCAGTTCAGATGGTAGAGCGCTGGCCCTCTTATAGCCCAACTTGGCAGGTTCGATCCTGTCTCAGTCCTGTGGTGAAGGTGCTCAAATTCATAGTTAATGGGATGTAAAAATAATAACATTAACATTAATAAATATTTCTGAATATATTTCGAAGCTCAAGAGACAAAAATGTCGGTCGGTCACTTGCTTTCTTGGCTTACGCTGCGTGAACCATCAACGATAGACCCCAAGTGTAAGTGTACGAATTGTAGAGCATAGAAACCTCTACAAAAAAGTCTGCGATGGTATATACCTATTTCCAACCGTTTGCCCTCTAGAAGCGATTTTATGCTATACTCAGCGGTAAAAAAAATATAACTCCTCAACATTAAATAAATATTTCGATATTATCCTCGAATTCCTCATCGAAATAAATTGTTTGACCTCCTCCAGTATTTTATAAGGATTACAGTAACCTTGTCAGGACATTATTTGCATGAATGGTTCAGAAGTTATGGCCATTTTAGACTGTAGTGGTAATGCGTGTCAGCAGGACGGGCGAGTGACCTTTTTTAAACTTTATTTTTGTTACTATTATTGGAATCACATTTTCCGTTCATTTTTCTAAATTATCTTGGCTGATAAACGATGTATAACCTACAAGTCAATCAATCATAGGCTACGGATGTAAACAAAGATGAGAATTGAATCATTGCGCATGCGCAAGCATTACCAACTTCGGAGATGTTCAGCTTAGTAAAGCTGCACATGGTCCCCCTACTGTGAAAATCGTAGTGTTTAAGCCAAAGAGTAAGCCTTGCTTAAGCGGCGTGCGTGGCTTACTAAAGCTTCGGCTTAAACTCAAACTGTGAAACCGGGCCTCAATGGATTGAAAAAAATTTAGGTTTGCAGTGGAAAGAAAGAGTAATGCGTTATCGCTATCTTTAATCATGAACGCACATTTGTCAAGAGCACATCTTGTTTTTATAAAGGGTTATGAAAAGAAGGAATGGTTGTGTGAGTATCTACCATCATCATGTGAAGTTATCGACACGCATGAATTATTGTAAGTTGGGATGTCCATCATTTTAAACTCTTTATAAGGAGCATAGTGGAGAAACAAACAGTCTTTACGACATGTATGCATAATCTTTGACTGGTTGTGTTGCATAGCATGCCAGGAGGTGAACAACATACGTAAATTGTAATGCTGAAATAACATTAGTGTGAAAGAAACATTTGTAAAGACATCATGTCATTTCTATCCGATACTAAGTGTAACGCAGTTGAAAAGGCAATTGTAAAGTTTTATGCATGCAAAAAGAAACTAAACACTTTTACTGAAGAAGAGTTAAATGCATTACCAAAGACATTTTTGGTAAATGTAGCTGCGAATGCTGTAAAGAAGATCTGGGATATGGTGCCTCGTGAGTGGACATAAGATCCTCTTTTGTCAGAGCTTCAACCGTGTAGTTTACATCATGAACAAGTGAGTTTAGCTAGAAGACCTTCAGTGAGACAGTGTTGTACATGTCAACTCATTAAACACCGAGCTCGATAGCTGCAGTCGCTTAAGTGCCGCCAGTATTCGGGAGATAGTAGGTTCGAACCCCACTGTCGGCAGCCCTGAAAATGGTTTTCCGTGGTTTCCCATTTTCACACCAGGCAAATGCTGGGGCTGTACCTTAATTAAGGCCACGGCCGCTTCCTTCCCACTCCTAGCCCTTCCCTGTCCCATCGTCGCCATAAGACCTATCTGTGTCGGTGCGACGTAAAACAACTGGCAAAAAAACTCATTAAACTGTATCACGGGCATAAAACTAACAAGTTGTCATCGCTTATAAACACTTATCATGGCTGAGAAAAGAGTAAACAAGTTGTCACACAAAAAGGTGAAGAAACGTGCTGCGAGAAAGGTGAGGAAGCATGCTGAGCATGGGCTCATCAATAAGGTGATTGATCTTCTTCTTTTTGAGCTTCATCTGCCTAGTTACCAGTACTGTAGCCCTGGAACAGGACTTGACGTTCGCTCGGCACATGGTGATCCTGGTATTAATATGCTCATCGACAAAACAATCCTGAACTAAGACGTGTAGCTGATGAAAATCTGCTCCATAAAGCTATGCAGTGTGTGTCATCACCTAGTGCTTTAGTTTCTGAGAAGATAGCAGCACTTGTCATTGCCAGTACAATGAAAGGAAAACTGTTATTAGGTAGTGGCATTAAACAGCGAAGACAGTAAAATAATCTATGTAAGAAAGGACACAACAGATTCACTTGAAGAAAAAAATGTATATATTCTAAAATAAATATGAATTGTGAAACATATTGCAGGTGCTGTTTAAATTTTTAAATATTAATCCTACACTACAGCATGTCCTAAATTAACTAGTAGTAATTATGTTAACTTGCATATTTAATCTTGTCTTATGACTTAGAAGAAAGGAGAGGTTCGAGAATAAAAACTCAAGTTTTAAAGTACATCCTCTTTTTTAATCTATGAACTGAAGTTATTAAAACCAAGTGATTTGACATACAGTTTATTTCTACGTCAAATAACAGGTTCGATTAAATAGTGATCAGGATATTTTGTTTCCTGCAGTTCTTTGATGTAGAATCCTCCTTCAATAGGCTGTCCTCCAAGATCGCAAAGTAAATATGGAACTGGATTAGTAAGTTCCTGATTTGAAAATTTTCATTGCTCCAGTTAGGGATGTATCCTTATGCAAAGATAGACTTGTTTGCTGAAGCGAACAAAATCACCTTCTTTAAAGCGATGTCGGCACGGATCAGCCATTTCGATTGCAAGATGAATAGCATCTAGGCGTGGTGTATTCCTTATAACAAGATGTGGCTTTTTCCTGATAGTGCAGTGTGGTGTATCGTTGAAGGTAGACACGAGTCTAGGTAGCAGATCAATCCAACGATATGAACTTTGTGCTGTAAATTCTTGCCACATCATTGTTTAGTGTACGATTAAAGCATTCTACAACACTTGCCTTGAGATTGCTGAATGCAGAGTAGTGATGAATGCCAAGTAACTTGAGGTAAGAAGAAAAATCCTTGTTGCACAACTCTTTACCTTGATCAGTTTGAAGAAGCCTTGGGTAGCGTTTTGATTCTTCAACAATATGTTTAAATGCATCTTTGACTTGAGCTGCTGTCTTAGAACGCACAGGTTGTGCAAAAGCAAACTTAGAGTACACATCGATGATGATACCCCTTATTGCTAGAGGCATATGGAATCATTTCTACTAAGTCAGCAGGCCAGATATCATCTTTTCCGTGTGTAATAACGCACCTGTGACAGTAGGTGCGATGGGCTGGTTTATGTAACTCATGTGCGATGCTTATCTTTACAGGTGAGGTCTTAACTTGACGAGCCATTACTGAACAATACCCGCACATCGTAATTCTTTCTCTATTTCTAGAATTTCTGATTTGTGATCTGTGTGACCAGCATCTTGCGATGCTCTTAGAAGTTGTAATTGTTCAACAAGTAAGTTAGGGTTTTTCCAGTATCTTACATCTACATATGGCAACAAAGGCTTATAGATAACATTAAGACCACGTGCAGTTGGTTGATGTGACGGAAACAGCTTAGAAATAAACTCACGATACTTGCGACTCTTATTTGCATTTACAGGTTTTGTTCTCTTGTAATTATGTCGTGTTACGTCAGTAGCAAAAAGTATTGCTTTATATTTTTTAAGATCATCTTGTAAAATTATATCCTTGTCAGGTATTCATGAGAAAAGAAGTTTTAAGAGTCCTTTAGTAAGTTTATAGGTAACACCTTTTATGATAATTCTGTTGCTATTAATCTTAAAATTTGCATTTCCTATCCAGAAACAGTCGTCTTCATAGCGAATACCGTAGGTTGTGTCAGTCTGACCTGTATAGAGTTTTTCTATATGAGGAGCAAAGAGAGATCCATAAGTATTTCGAATAAAAGTTCTAAACCGATTACGATACTCAGGCGTGATCGTAACCACTGACAAAGGAGGTAGATTTTGTGTTGATGTAGTAGGTGTTTCAGCAATAACATATGTAGTTAAAAATTTAACAAGCTTAGATGGTGAAGTATCATTAAGTTCTTCTTCCTTATCCTCTTCTTCATCCATATCCTGCTTCTCCTTTTCCTCAACCCGCTTCTCTTCTTTATGCTGTTTTTGTTTATGCTTTTCTTCTTCTTTATGTTTTTCTTGCTGATGTTTGCATAGAAACAAAACTTGTAGTAGACTGCGGCAATGAAGTAGAATTAAAAATTTCTTTCAGTGGTGTACGTAGTTACGTTTTCAAAAATAAATCAGTGTCTGAATACGTTTAAGCTCTTTAAATTTCTGTGGAATATTGTTTCGAGCACGGATTATATGTTTTATAACCTCCTTGCTAGATGTTAACATGATGGTGGTTTTTGATCTAGTGGTAACTGTAATTCTGTGTTAATGCATATAAAATGATCGAAACCCATGTGATATTGTCCATACTGAACATCACTTTCTTTATCAATAACTAAAAAGCCGTAACGATGTGATGACTAGACCTGGGATTTTAAGCTCTGAAAAAATTAGTTTTACGCACCTAAAATAGGCTTTTAAAACAAGCAAATAGGCTTTTAAAAGAGAAAATAGGCACTTAAAATATATTTTAATAAATGTGTGGATAGGCAGGAAATAGACTAAAATATTACAATATACACTTAAACTCGTGATACTTTTTTTACTTTAACAAACGTGGTATGCCTATTCTCCTAAAATAACTGCAAAATTGACAGAATAAAAAAGACATTTATCAAAAACAATATTAAAAAAGTCATGCATCAAAGAAAGTTATGGATTATATGATATATCATTATCGGTACTGATCTAAAACCTTAATACTAAAATTACTGTACACAATTACAGCACTGTAGGCATCCAATAACGGTGTAAACACGAATGGAGTATGTGTTTATTATTTGTGAGGAACATTCCTACAGTACTTTCATTCGTAGTTTGCTTTACAGTACATAACAATAATCTTCTCCAAATTTTCCACAGTCAGGCTGTCTCTTTTTTCTATTAAAATCATTTTGAAAGCAGAAAAAAGAGCGCGTCACAATCACAGATGTTGGAGGGGCATAGGAAAATTTACCTACATTTTTCAATTCAATTTCACTTGGTAAGTCTACCTTTTCCCCATCCATTACCTGATGTACCCTTTTCAGCACACAATAACCTGGGTTCTTCTGCAGTACACTAGACCACTTGGTCTTATTTTATCCCCTACCTTGCCCCTAGCACTTTGTATGTTATTCTCAGCTTCCTCAATTACAGAAAATTGCTGTTTGAGACTGTTTCCTTTTTCCTCCATTTTTGCCTGAATATACGCAATGTCTCTCTGAACACTCGAACAATCATTTAACAGCTCTTTGACAAACAACACACATGCAGAGTTGTCCATTCAAGGCAAATTGTCTATGAAAGTCATGATTTCCTCAAGATGTTCTGCATAATACAGGGCAGCTTACATTCAGGAACCCCAACGGGTGATGATTGGCTGTGGTGGAAGGGGAATAGAGGGGAGATTCTCTCGAAAGATGACTATTCTTTATGGAGCCTTACAGAACACTTTCTTCATTGTTGAAATGAGAGTATTTACTGCAGGAAACTCGGCCCTAACTGTTTCTGTGAGTCTATGCAAGGCATGGGCCATGCAAGTAACATTAAAGAAGGATAGAAAGTTTTGAGGAGAGGTGCAGTGGCAATCGTGTAGGAAGCAGCATTGGAGACAAGGAGAAGGACTCTAGAATCATCAACACTCCCAGGATACAACAATTACAACCCCTTGTTGATGAAGTATGCAATGCTTTGACTGTTGACTTTCTCAAGCTGTTTAGAGCAAAGAAGGTGAGCGGTAGATGCTTGACTGGGTTCCAGTTTTCCTACTATAAGGTTAGCAATGTACCTGCCCACAGAGTTGGTGGTTTCGTCCACACAGAACCATATGCAAGACTCCCCAATATCCTCCCTGACTGACTAAATGACTTCATTGTAACAAATATCTAAGTAGTTTTTCTTTAATGTAGATGCTGATGGGATGTGCTGCTTGGTGTATTTCTGTAAAAAATCTCTGAAAACCGGATTATGCACAGCATTCCAGGGGATATTTGCTGCAACAGGGGCTCTACACATATCAGCATAGAAACCATTATGGGTTGTAGGAAATATAGTTTGTGTGAGCAGAGTCTGTCTAATGTTACTTTTCATGGTTCCTTTCGCTTTGTGACTGGCAGTATCTGCATGCTGCTGAAGGTGGCATTTTTTCTCATGTGAAATCTAAAACACAATAAAGTGATATCAATTAGAGACTAAGATGAGGAATAGAAAAGATGAGCTATTGTATAATATTTGTAATTTTTAACTATTTAAATTAAGCCACTATTACTCTAAAGTTAATTAAGAACAAGAACACTACAGTCCCCGAAGGGCCTTGCCTTTCAATAATGGTTGTTGCCCAGCTCATGGCCTGCAGATATTGGGTGGCGTGTGGTCAGCATAATACATCCCTCAGCCGCATTGCTTTGCCTCCGTGACCCCTGCCCACTGTAGCTTCTCAACTGTCCTCACGATGCTGGGTCAACACCGTTCCAAACCTCATAGATTTCTCAATTACTGCCGGTACTGGAAATCGAACCCAGGTCGCCTGAACTAGGTCTCTACAATTAATTAGAGGAGCCAATATCAAAACCTTAGTTTTAGATTAATATGAAATTTAAGATATATGCACATACCCGTTTACTGCAGTACTGGCAGAAAATAATCTTGCCTTCAAAAGTCATCCCTGGAAATTGTACAAGCCATTGTTGTATAAGCGCACTCTTAGATGATTTTGTTTTAGGCATGGTAAACTATATTCCCTTAAACAGATGTTCTTTCACTGGCGACTTGACTTGACACAGTATGTCCCTTCTTACTACCTGCTCCTTATTCTTCCTGGACAATACTCCCCTTCACCCTGTCACTCGACACAGTACGTCCTTTACTACCACCTCCACCCTTGACTCAGCATTCCTTTGGTGACAGTTGTCTGGGAAGAGCACATTTCTGTGAAAAACCCACCCACTGCTGTTCTGCTCGTTCCAGGGATGTCCACTGTGTGATTGTAAAAATTACAGAAGTTGAATTTAATTTTAAATGTAGGAAATAGGCATTTTTAGGCACTAAAATAGTAAAATAGGTTCTAAAGGTCCAAATAGGCATTTTAAGGCACTATAAAACACTATTAATGTAAGGGATTTATCATGAAACGTCAACATATTTAAAAATAATCATGTTATTTTGTAAGGAACGAAATAGGCATTTGCCTTAAAATCCCAGGTCTAGTGATGAATAACATGTAGCACACATACGTTTAAAGTAATTGAATATCATATCAGTGTTAACATGATCATCATACTGTACCATTATGTTACATTCGAGGCGATCCTACTCGCAGAGACGTAGCGGACAAAATGGCGTGCGCCGGCTTCATGCGACATGAACACATATGAACTGTCACCAAGAGGCAAGTTAATCACAGTTTAGAACGCGGAGACTTAAGTAGTTTCATATTGGAGCAACTATTGTCTTGAGAAATAACTGAATTCAATTAATTCTTACTACTTTGAGAAAGAAGATTGCATTTAAGAAAAGTAATCTACTTGAAACTAAGGAAAGGCTAATCAACAAAAAGGAAGAGAACTATGTATTTAAAATATAAATATTGGTGAAGAATTCAATTATTCACAGCTAAAGAATTAGTCAAGACGAGGGGAAATGTATATATTTCAGTTTCACATATTGGAAGAAAAGGCATATATGGACCGGTGCATGATCGAACAGAAAGGGCGAATTCTAGCACAAAAGTGGCTGAATATAAGCAAAAATAATGGAAATAATATCTAGAAGCACTAGCCAACGTGAAGAAAAAGATCTATTCGATGAGAATAAGCTGCATTTAAATTCATATACAAGCGCAATTTCAAGATAAAGGAGAAATACTAGCATTTATTCACATCTGCTAATGCTTAAAATGAATGAATTAGATAATTATTCTGCCATATAATATTGTTTTTTTTTTTGCATGGACACCGCCAATATAATGAGAACCGCTTAAGCTGCTGGAGGAAGCCAGCCCAGGCTACTATGACGGAGACCAAGACTACGATGCCCAGTAGCCAGCGGCGACGTGACCGGAGATGGAATATAACTTCTCAGAGATGGCATAGCGTACAACCAGGAGCCAGCAGCTGACCAACTGGAGTCGTGATAAGATATGTTTCCGATATATATATACAAAATCAATAGTAGTAGTTGTATTAAATTAAAAGCAATTGAGCGTTACCTATAAACGAATTATATGTGCCAAATTGTGAATGTCAGTATTAGATCTTAAGCTGTTAACAGCGAGTGTGTGCCAATTTAAGTAGCAGATATAACCAAAATGCAATTATAGGTTACTGTCAACATACGTGAAATGTGTATATCGATCTTAACATTCCAATCTACATGGAAAGTTTATTTTACTATGAAATGGGGGAAGATTGAAAAGAGTGGACATGAATTGCAGAGCATAACCTAATTTTTGAGTAAACCAAATCGACTAACATGGCTGTAATGACTTTATTATACGAAGAGATGAATTATATTAGGAATCCGTGTTTTATAACAAGAATATATCGTCGAGGGAGTGTCAAACCATAACAGAAATATTATTTAGTGGAAGCGAAATGAGAATATATACATTCAGGTAGATTAATAAGAAAAGGTACATGAGAAATGTGTAGTAATGAGAGTATTGTGGTATAATGTTTTATTTTCGTCGTAAGGATATAGGAAGGAAGTTGTTGTAACGGATTCGTGTAGCAGATATTGATTTCTTAATCCATGTTAAAATTAAAGCTATGAGGTTAAGTCATGTTAATATGAATGCTAAGTTACAGAATTGCTGATTTAATGTCGATCAATCAATCAATACTGATCTGCATTTAGGGCAGTCGCCCAGGTGGCAGAGTCCCTATCTGTTGCTTTCCTAGCCTTTTCCGAAATGATTTCAAGGAAATTGGAAATTTATTGAACATCTCCCTTGGTAAGTTGGTGATTGGTGATATGACGTGAAAGATTATGCATAGTTATTGAGTTTTAGGATACTTATTGCTGTATATGTAGGGACATTAATAATTATCACCATACAGAAAGAGAATGTCTCCCAGGATAAAATGTAGATTGAGGAATTTTATTACATCGAAGTATTGGCACAGCGGCAGATTAAATAAGAATAGACATCATTAATATTAGCACATATATAAATGAGTGGCACAATATGAGTTAATAACGATAGGCTATTTCATTAGAGGCACTTGTTGTTGTTGTTTGAGTCATCAGTCCATAGACTGGTTTGATGCAGCCCTCCATGCCACCCTATCCTGTGCTAATCTTTTCATTTCTACGTAACTATTGCATCCTACATCTGCGCTAATCTGCCTGTCATATTCATACCTTGGTCTACCCCTACCGTTCTTACCACCTACACTTCCTTCAAAAACAAACTGAACAAGTCCCGGGTTTCTTAAGATGTGTCCTATCTGGTAAATGCAGCATGGGTGAAGTTTAAGAAAGCGGAGATTGTTATTAGTGGAATACTGTGTAGGAGGGATACTGACTGGAGGGTGATTGGGGATTTAAATGAGACTATAGAGTGGGTATGTGGGAAACTGGGAGTGAAATTTCTAGATCCTAATGGGTGGGTAGGAGATAGGGATCTGCGCTCGGATGGCCTTCATTTAAACCGCAGTGGTACGCATAAGTTAGGAAATTTGTTTGGAAGGGTAATAGGGAGGTACATTCAGGGAAACGGGATGGCCTAGGGAGCGGTCATAAGGGAACAGGGAACTGGAAATCAAGTAGGGATGACATAAAATTGTTAGTGTTGAACTGTAGAAGTATTGTAAAGAAAGGAATAGAATTAACTAATTTAATAGATATATATTTACCAGATATTGTAATAGAAGTTGAATCATGGCTGAGAAATGATATAATGGATGCAGAAATTTTCTCACGGCACTGGAGTGTGTATCGTAGAGATAGGATAGGAATGGTGGGAGGGGGAGTGTTCATTCTGGTGAAAGAAGAATTTGTAAGCTACGAAAAAGTTAAAGATGAGACACATGAAATTCTAGGTGTAAGGCTCATTTCTAAAGATAATAGGCAACTTGATATATTTGGAGTGTACAGATCGGGAAAGGGTAGCACAGATGCGGATTCGGAATGATTTGATAGGATAGTCAGCTATGTGGGAAACGACATGGAAAGAAATGTGATTGTAGCGGGAGATCTGAATTTGCCAGATGTCAATTGGGAAGGAAATGCGAACAACAGGAAGCATGACCAACAAATGGCAAATAAGTTAATATGGGAAGGACAGCTGATTCGGAAAGTGATGGAACCAACCAGAGGGAAAAATATCCTGGATGTCGTGCTGATAAAACCAGATGAGCTCTATAGGGAAACTGAAGTAATAGATGGTATTAGTGATCATGAAGCTGTTTTTGTGAGTTAAAAATAAATGTGATAGAAAGGAAGGTCTTAAAAGTAGGACTGTTAGGCAGTACCATATGGCTGATAAAGCAGGTATGAGGCAGTTTCTAAAAAGTAACTATGATCGGTGGAAAACGGTAAATAAAAATGTAAACAGACTCTGGGATGGGTTTAAAGAAATTGTTGAGGAATGCGAAAACAGGTTTGTACCTTTAAGGGTGGTAAGAAATGGTAAAGACCCACCTTATTATAACAGAGAAATAAAGAGACTAAGAAGGAGGTGCAGACTGGAAAGAAATAGAGTTAGAAATGGCTGTGGAAGTAAGGAGAAATTGAAGGAACTTACTAGAAAATTGAATCTAGCAAAGAAGGCAGCTAAGGATAACATGATGGCAAGCATAATTGGCAGTCATAAAAATTTTAGTGAAAAATGGAGGGGTATGTATAGGTATTTTAAGGCAGAAACAGGTTCCAAGAAGGACATTCCAGGAATAATTAATGAACAAGGGGAGTGTGTACGTGAGGATCTTCAAAAGGCAGAAGTATTCAGTCAGCAGTATGTAAAGATTGTTGGTTACAAGGATAATGTCGAGATAGAGGAGGAGACTAAGGCCAAAGAAGTAATAAAATTTACATATGATAACAATGACATTTACAATAAGATACAAAAGTTGAAAACTAGAAAAGCGGCAGGAATTGATCAGATTTCTGGGGATATACTAAAGACAATGGGTTGGGATATAGTACCATATCTGAAGTACTTATTTGATTATTGTCTGGTCGAAGGAGCTATACCAGATGAATGGAGAGTTTCTATAGTAGCCCCTGTGTATAAAGGAAAGGGCGATAGACATAAAGCTGAAAATTACAGGCCAGTAAGTTTGACGTGCATTGTATGTAAGCTTTGGGAAGGCATTCTTTCTGATTATATTAGACATGTTTGTGAAATTAATAACTGGTTCGATGGAAGGCAATTCGGTTTTAGGAAAGGTTATTCCACTGAAGCTCAACTTGTAGGATTCCAGCAAGATATAGCAGATATCTTGGATTCTGGAGGTCAAATGGACTGTATCGCGATTGACCTGTCTAAAGAATTTGATAGGGTGGATCATGGGAGACTACTGGCAAAAATGAGTGCAATTGGACTAGACAAAAGAGTGACTGAATGGGTTGCTATATTTCTAGAAAATAGATCTCAGAGAGTTAGAGTAGGTGAAGCTTTGTCTGACCCTGTAATAGTTGAGAGGGGAGTTCCTCAGGGCAGTGTTATCAGACCTTTATGTTTTCTTATATATATAAATGATATGAGTAAAGGAGTGGAATCAGAGGTAAGGCTTTTTGCGGATGATGTTATTCTCTACAGAGTGATAAATAAGTTACAAGATTGTGAGCAACTGCAACATGACCTCGAAAATGTTGTGAGATGGACAGCAGGCAATGGTATGTTGATAAACGGCGCTAAAAGTCAGGTTGTGAGTTTCACAAATAGGAAATGTCCTCTCAGTTTTAATTACTGTGTTGATGGGGTGAAAGTTCCTTTTGGGGATCATTGTAAGTATCTAGGTGTTAATATAAGGAAAGATCTTCACTGGGGTAATCACATAAATGGGATTGTAAATAAAGGGTACAGATCTCTGCACATGGTTATGAGGGTGTTTAGGGGTTGTAGTAAGGATGTAAAGAAGAGTGCATATAAGTCTCTGGTAAGACCCCAACTAGAGTATGGTTCCAGTGTATGGGACCCTCACCAGGATTACCTGATTCAAGAACTGGAAAAAATCCAAAGAAAAGCAGCTTGATTTGTTCTGGGTGATTTCCGACAAAAGAGTAGCGTTACAAAAATGTTGCAAAGTTTGGGCTGGGAAGAATTGGGAGAAAGAAGATGAGCTGCTCGACTAAGTGGTATGTGATGTAGATGTTGATTCCCATGAGGAACCTAAATTATTTGTCCCGAATGAGTAAATTTATAATACCAATATAATGGTCCGTTATTGGACATTATAAATTTTCCAGCTAACTCATTCTTGGTTGCCTGCGTTTCGCCCTCGTGTGCTAAGTTAGGCTCGTCAGTTGGGAATCAACATCTACATCATTTGATGGCCAGGCAGGCATCATTTTTTGAAAATGAGACATAGCTCTCATAGTGCATTGGCACTGCTGGTGGCTTCAAGTAGCCTATGCAGTGGCCTCCACGGTATGCACTAGCCTTGCGTCTTGGGTGGTGTGCTAAGTCCCAACTGACGAGCCTAACTTAGCACACGAGGGCGAAACGCAGGCAACCAAGAATGAGTTAGCTGAAAAATTTATAATGTCCAATAACGGACCATTATATTCGTATTAAGTGGTATGTTCCGAGCTGTCAGCGGAGAGATGGCGTGGAATGACATTAGTAGACGAATAAGTTTGAATGGCGTTTTTGAAAAGTAGGAAAGATCACAATATGAAGATAAAGTTGGAATTCAAGAGGACAAACTGGGGCAAATATTCATTTATAGGAAGGGGAGTTAGGGATTGGAATAACTTACCCAGGGAGATGTTCAATAAATTTCCAATTTCTTTGAAATCATTTCTGAAAACTCTAGGAAAGCAACAGATAGGGAATCTGCCACCTGGGCGACTGCCCTAAATGCAGATCAGTATTGATTGATTGATTGATTGTTTCTATCTCTTCTTCTCGTCAAATTTAGCCAAATCGATCTCCTCTCACCAATTCGATTCAGTATCTCTTCATTCGTGATTCGATCTATCCATCTCACCTTCAGCATTCTTCTGTAACACCACATCTCAAAAGCTTCTATTCTCTTTCTTTCTGAGCTAGTTATCGTCCGTGATTCACTTCCATACAATGCCACGCTCCACACGAAAGTCTTCAAAAACATCTTTCTAATTCCGATATCA
This sequence comes from Anabrus simplex, assembly GCF_040414725.1. Taxonomy (NCBI): domain Eukaryota; kingdom Metazoa; phylum Arthropoda; class Insecta; order Orthoptera; family Tettigoniidae; genus Anabrus; species Anabrus simplex. The sequence continues at coordinate 1,221,741,112 of NC_090266.1, forward strand.
ATGTTTGAAGGGAGCAAATTTCTTTTCTTAAGAAAGCTCTTCCTTGCTTGTGCTAGTCTGCATTTTATGTCCTCCTTACTTCTGCCATCGTTAGTTATTTTACTACCCAAGTAACAATATTCATCTACTTCCTTTAAGACTTCGTTTCCTAATCTAATATTTCCTACATCACCTGCCTTCGTTCGGCTGCACTTCATTACTTTTGTTTTGGACTTATTTATTTTCATCTTGTACTCCTTACCCAAGACTTCATCCATACCATTCAGCAACTTCTCGAGATCTTCTGCAGTCTCAGATAAAATAACAATATCATCGGCAAATCTCAAGGTTTTGATTTCCTCTCCTTGGACTGTGATTCCCTTTCCAAATTTCTCTTTGATTTCCTTTACTGCCTGTTCTATGTAAACATTGAAAAGGAGAGGGGACAAACTGCAGCCTTGCCTCACTCCTTTCTGGATTGCTGCTTCTTTTTCAAAGCCCTCGATTCTTATCACTGCAGACTGATTTTTATACAGGTTGTAGATAATTCTTCGTTCTCGGTATCTGATCCTTATCATCTTCAGAATCATAAATAGCTTGGTCCAATCAACATTATCGAATGTCTTTTCTAGATGTACGAATGCCATGTACGTGGGCTTGTCCTTCTTGATTCGATCCTCTAAGATCAGACGTAAAGTCAGGATTGCTTCACGTGTTCCTACATTTCTTCTGAAGCAAAACTGATCTTCTCCCAACTCAGCTTCAACTTGTTTTTCCATTCTTCTGTAAATAATACGTGTTAAAATTTTGCAGGCATGAGATACTAAACTAATGGTGCGGTAGTTTTCACACCTGTCAGCACCGGCTTTCTTGGGAATAGGTATAACAACATTCTACCAAAAATCAGATGGGACTTCTCCTGTCTCATACATCTTGCACACTAAATGAAATAACCTTGCCATGCTGGTTTCTCCTAAGGGAGTCAGTAATTCAGAGGGAATATCATCAATTCCAGGTGCCTTGTTCCTATTTAGGTCACTCACAGCTCTGTCAAACTCTGACCTCAAAATTGGGTCTCCCATTTCATCAGCATCAATAGCCTCTTCATGTTCCAGAACGAAATTATCTACATCTTTACCTTGATACAACTGTTGGATATGCTCCTGCCATGTTTCTGCTTTGTCTTCTTTCCCTGGAACTGGCTTTCTGATTACATATATGATTTCCAATGTCATAAACGAATTGATATAACATTGCCTAGTTAGTTTATCTAATTATAATAGTATTTTAGAGTGTGGTGTCAGTTTAAAGCCACAATGAGGAAACTTGTTAATTATCTCATATCTCGCAGAATGAGCACGAAAACCCAAATATCAAGTACCAAATACCAAATATTGAATATCAAATGTGAAAAATCCTTAACATCCCACCAAAATAAAGAATATGGCCTTGTATAAAAATTACCCTATGAACAATACTTATGCCAAATGATAGATTTAAGTAATTTAGCGAGGCATTAATGGCGAAATAATGAATGTAAGAATACAAAAGACCCAATTCCAACTATGTTGACAAAAAGAATCAATGTATATAAGATCGGTAATTATTGTATTTTCATTTTCTTTTCTCTACAACACATATTTCAATTTTATTTTATTTCATACAAAATTAGCATACTAATAAACTAGTGCAAGGATTATTTCTGAGTCTTATTATGAAATATAGGTAATGATATGTAGCTGTAAGGTAATATAACTATTAATGACTAGGATTATTGAGATGATATGACGAATGATGGAATACATTGGTAGAGATTAGGGGTTAAATAATGTTTTCATGCACATGGTCTTACTCTTCAATGGAACCTACGAAAATATTATCATATTTTAAGAACGAAGTTAATGTTTTACCCTGAGGAGCTGGCGGGAACATAGACCCCTACCGATGGTTAGGTGTAGTACACATACCGCATGTTGCGCTCATCTTGCCGAAAAACCACAATAATATTAGCGTTGTCACGTATCAACTGCTTAGGCACACAAGAATAGGTTTGACATAAATAGATGCAATCAACATATTTATGTTGCCCCATACCAAAGTATGAACGAATAACGTTTTGCTGTTCTGTTGCGACATCGTCAAAGATCATAAGAGAATTCGGAAGCCCATCATCTGGTGACGGTACTTGCTCATGTGAATTAAATTCAAAATATTTTATTCCATCTTTAACCAGATCATACATTACAATTTGTAGAATAGTAAATAGCAGTTGATAGAGCGACTTGGCGAAAACTTAAATATTCTCGAAGCGTATACCATTTAAAGAGGTAATGATTGTAAGTAAACAATTTGTCTTCCCACATCCCAATGGGCCAGATACAATACATCGAATAGTAAAAGGAAACAACGTTCCATGACGCCTTTTTGTAGTTGTACTAGAACTAGGTAGGAGATGTGGCACGAAGTCACTAACAGGTAGTGCGTCTTGCTGCTTTAAAATCTTCACGGTAAGAGAATAGTAAAGTAGGCAATAGTAATATATATAAATCAAATGAAACAACAGGTAACTGACAGTTTATTAATTTGCTCTTGACGAGTAAAGTCATGTACAGAATGGTGAAACAACGATATCCAAACGAAATGAAGAAGAAAACTAAAAATGTTAAATGGAAAGATGTTGTAAAGGCTGCACAAAAAGCTATTCGAGGGGAACACAATCCACGTGTAGCTATTACTAAGGCACTACGAGCAGCAAGTGTGAGAATTTCCCCAAAGTGCAATGTTTTGTATACGTGCACAAATTATACCTAAACTAAAACGAGGAGGATTTCTTCCTGCGCTGTTTGCTGGACTAGCAGCTTTAGGGTCTTTGCTGGGTGGTGCTAGTGCTGTAGCAAGAACTGTTAAGGCTGTAGAAGAAGCGAAACAACAGTTGAAGGAGAGTGAACGTCATAACAAGATGATGGAGGCAATAGCATTACGAGGCAAAGGAGTACACATGAAGCTAGCACCATACAAAAAAGGGCTTGGCATCTACATATCTCCAAAAAACGTCTACTGAATGCACTGCCACATCAAGCTCTAACCCATGAAGAAGATTTTACGTTTGCTAAACAACTAGGAATTCATTATTTTCGAGGTGTGTATATGAGCGATCAACTACCAGCGTGCCCACATGAACGTGAGAGTGCTGTAATTAACTTAGACAACAGTCACGGACCTTTTTTTTTTTTTTTTTTTTTTTTTTACAGGAGTTAGATAAGGCTGTAATCTTTCACCTTTGCTGTTCGTAGTTTACATGGATCATCTGCTGAAAGGTATAAAATGGCAGGGAGGGATTCAGTTAGGTGGAAATGTAGTAAGCAGTTTGGCTTATGCTGACAACTTGGTCTTAATGGCAGACTGTGCAGAAAGCCTGCAGTCTAATATCTTAGAACTTGAAAATAGGTGCAACGAGTATGGTATGAAAATTAGCCTCTCGAAGACTAAATTCATGTCAGTAGGTAAGAAATTCAACAGAATTGAATGTCAGATTGGTGATACAAAGCTAGAACAGGTCGATATTTTCAAGTATTTAGGTTGTGTGTTCTCCCAGGATGGTAATATAGTAAGTGAGATTGCATCAAGGTGTAGTAAAGCTAATGCAGTGAGCTCGCAGTTGCGATCAGCAGTATTCTGTAAGAAGGAAGTCAGCTCCCAGACGAAACTATCTTTACATCGGTCTGTTTTCAGACCAACTTTGCTTTGCGGGAGCGAAAGCTGGGTGGACTCAGGATATCTTATTCATAAGTTAGAAGTAACAGACATGAAAGTAGCAAGAATGATTGTTGGTACAAACAGGTGGGAACAATGGCAGGAGGGTACTCGGAATGAGGAGATAAAGGCTAATTTAGGAATGAACTCGATGGATGAAGCTGTACGCATAAACCAGCTGCGGTGGTGGGGCCATGTGAGGCGAATGGAGGAGGATAGGTTACCTAGGAGAATAATGGACTCTGTTATGGAGGGTAAGAGAAGTAGAGGTAGACCAAGACGACGATGGTTAGACTCGGTTTCTAACGATTTAAAGATAAGAGGTATAGAACTAAATGAGGCCACAACACTAGCTGTAAATTGAGGATTGTGGCGACGTTTAGTAAATTCTCAGAGGCTTGCAGACTGAACGCTGAAAGGCATAACAGTCTATAATGATAATGTATGTGTGTTTTTTTTTTTTGCTAGTTGCTTTATGTCGCACCGACACAGATAGGTCTTATGGCGATGATGGGACAGGGAAGGGATAGGAGTGGGAAGGAAGCGGCCGTGGCCTTAAATTAAGGTACAGCCCCAGCATTTGCCTGGTGTGAAAATGGGAAACCACGGAAAACCATTTTCAGGACTGCCGACAGCTGGGTTCGAACCTACTATCTCCCAAATATTGGATACTGGCCGCACTTAAGCGACTGCAGCTATCGAGCTCGGTAGTCATGGACCTGGAATGGCCTATGTAAAACGTAAATCTACAATATGGTATTTCAATAGCCATGGAGACTTACCTCCTCCATTTGAGCTCAAACGTTATTTCCGAAGCAGTGCAGACATTATTTACAATAAAAACAGTGTACAAAAATTCAATACATGCATGTGCAGATGATGTATGTCTTATGTTCTTATATCAAACCCAGACAATAGACAAAGAGCATTAGTGTGCATGTGATGACTAATGGTGAAAAAACGTTTGCTGTATGCGGAGAAGGGCCTGAAGCAACCGTCTACTTTAATCCACTGATCGAACTCCGTTATCAGCCACATAGTCTGGGACTAGTGTCGTTTGAGTGATGGTGTAAACAAGTTCTATTACGATGAGTATGTGCTAACCCTACCATCAGGCAGTTATTCAGTAGACGATATTCATGACTACATTGAAAGTACGTTAACTGAACAGTTTAGAGAAGGGAGTTTTAGCAATCATAATTAAAAGTTCTCAATTACTGTAAGCAACATTACACATAAATGTGTTATTGAATCTTCATTTAGGATTGACTTCAAATCACAACCTGATCCGACTGGACCATTGCTTGGATTTTCACCACAGGAGCTCATACCGAACGTACGTTACGAGTCTGATCAACCTATAACACTCTTCGAGAATCATCATGTGAACATTACTTGTAATATTATTACAGACTTGAATAGTAATCAACAACCTTTGCACGTCCTGCACAACTTTATTATTACAGAGGAACGTGGATATACTATTCGAGAGAAACCGTTAGTAGTTCTTTATCATCCTGTGTCTGTAAAACACATTAGTAACATCACTCTTAGGCTTGTAAATAAACATAATCACTTATTAATTTAGATTGGCATACGTAGGTAGCTTACAAACTTCATCTTAAACCAGTATGAAAAACATCTATAAAACATGGTGTACATTCCAAACACATACTACATGTTTGCGAAGACTCATCGAGTTAACAGATAACCATACGCAGATACTCCAAATTTAGGTTATACGGTACTACAATAAAATGGAAGAAATGATAGACATTATGAACACAGTAGAAACTCATGAAGGTGTAGTACAAAGTGAGCTTCATTCTTATCAACCTTTTGCGTTTGGATTAAATAACAATGATGAAATTTGTTTTATCATTAATCAGCAAGATGTATACACCCTACCACACGAAAGCTACCTCTATATTGAAGGACAACTAGATTAGATGGAAATGGACCAAGCACATCTCAACTAAACAACCATGGTCTAGCTTTTCTCATTTCTGAAGCGTGATATGGAGTAAATAATGTAGAAACAGACATAGCTAAGAATGTTTGTATTACAAGTGCAACGAAAATCTACCCTTCTTTTTGTGATGAAGAAAGTAATCTTTTACGGATGGCAGGATGGTGCCCGAAAGCTACTAACTGGATGATTAATGAGAACGAAACTCTTATAGGTATGCTATCATTGAAACATATTATTGGCTTCGCAGAAGACTTTAGACGTATTATAATCAACGCGAAAAAAGAGCTAATTCTGATCCGTGATCGAAGTGATTACAATTCTCTTAAAGCAGCAGAAACACCAGTAGACTCGAAAATTACACTTCATCGTATATTGTGGAGGATTCCACATGTAACATTATATGATTGAGAAAACTTCGATTGCTCAAGATTGTAGAAAATGATACACCATTACCTATACATTTTTGAAGTTTTGACCTGCACGAATATCCTGTGTTACCACCTACAAACAAGCAGAGCTGGGCTGTTAAAACTTCACGTTTTACTGAAAAGCCTTTGTATATTATTTTTGGATTTCAAAGCCATCGTAAATTCAACCATGAAAAAGATAGCTCACAGTTTGATCACTGTAAAATAAATATTAGACTATATCTCAATGGAATTACATATCCATATGAAAACATGGACATTAATTTTGAGAAAAATAAATTTGGGATGCTCTATTTTGTAAATTCCAATCATCGTATTATCAAAAAGAAGATCGTCCACTATTTTAGCCTGAAGAATTTAAAAATAAAGCACCGATTGTAGTTATAGACTGCTCTTATCATGAAGAATCTATAAAAGAATCTCCTGTCAATATTCGTTTAGAATTTGAAACATCTGAAAACATTCCTGCTAACACAACAGCCTATTGTCTTATTATTCATATGAGTGATCTTACTTACCATCTGCTAATGAATATTGTTTCAAGACTATAAAGACGGATAGCCCTTTATCATGAACATTAGTGTGTGCTTCTACATCGTACACTATGGAACAGAAAGGAGAAAAAGACTACACGGTTACAGACAATTGTCTCGATAACCAACAAAACTGTCAATGTGCATGTTGTTTGTATGCTTATACCAACATCTTATTTATCTCACACAAGTAAGTGAGGCTATTAAGATGTTCTATAAACATGGAACCTTATGTCATATGCCAAGACATCTGATTCAATGTTTACCACCAGGATTTTTATCTACGTACGCTACTCCTTTCGTAAATGCTTTTTGGGACATCTTTCCTTTCCACAGCAAGATGTCAATCGATGTAGCTTTATGCAGACGCTGTCAACGTCATTAAGAACATCGAGGTAAAAATGGTGATGATTGGGATGGACCTAATCTGAAGATTGAAGACTGTACACAGTGTATGGATGAACTTTTTCCCTTTATTACAGTACCCGATAATAATTCAGAAAGGAACAAAACACATGAATAACAACAAGGTAAGAACTGCATTAACTCCTTTGCAAGCATGACATACATAGTATAATATATTTCATAAATGTCCCGGCCTAGCTATGGCTAGACCACCTAGTTGCTCGCTACCACTTCCTAGGACAGATAGCAGCACCCTTCAGCACCCAGCCGGAAGTGGTGTGGATGGAAGGGGATGAGAGACTGTTATGCTTGGGTGCCTCGTGCGTGAGGAGACGGGAACATGTGACTATTACCGAGGGCATCAGCCCATTAGTACTCAGTATTATGTATTAATAATGTGTTATAAGTGTCGTAAGTGTAATAAATGTTGTTATTTAATCAAGTGAGTGATTTACGTTCAAAACATGGTCCTCCGGGCCGGATTATCTACACTACGAGGACCTCGTAAAAGCAGTGTGGCGTGTAGTATGGATGACTAGTTTCAACAGTCATGTGGAAATACTTGGAAGTTCACTTTAATGACATCATCTGGCAGTCCCAGGTTCGATGTTCCAGCACCAGAGATAAACTAAACTGAGAAGGCAGGTCAGTACTATTCATTTAAGGCTCTCCTTTTCTCCTTGTTATTGTCTTACCCCCTCCATCATGGAATCCTCAACAAGGCAAAAGCTTCTTAAGCAGAGGTCGCGATTTAAAGCGCAACTTACCCGCTCGGAAACCTTCGTTGAGAATTTCATCGCTCAACAACATTCGAATTCGCATGAAATTAAACTGCGATACGAAGACATGAGTGCATTAATGTCGAAGTTTGACGACGTGCAGTCAGAATTAGAATTAGGAGACGTTGAAAACGAGCAAGCTCATGATCAGGCGCATGCCGAATTCGAAACCAAATACTACAAGGTAAAGGGCGAAATGAGTAAAATAGCGAAACTTGAAGAGTCATCATGCGACACGGTAGATTCAGGAAGAACTCAGGTCAGCAGTGTCGCGAGTTTAAAGTTACCGGCTATTAACATTCCACATTTTGATGGAAAATACGAAAACTGGCTCTCATTCGCAGACAGTTTTCAAGTTATGATTCATAACAACAATAATCTGCCAAGTGTCCAGAAATTTCACTACTTAGCATCTGTTCTCAAGGGCCCAGCCAGCCAATTAATTCAAAATTTACCCATCACTGAGGCAAATTATGAGGTAGCGTGGAAAATGTTGAAGGACAGATTTGAGAACAAGAAACTAATAGCAGCTAATGTTAAGGCACTCTTAACTTTAAAATCAGTCTCCAGTGAAACAGCCACAGAACTGTTAAGGTACTCTAACACTTTTAATAGTCATTTGAATGCACTCAAGGCCCTAGAACTTAACATTCCACTGCATGAAGTTATTTTGACTCAACTGTATGCTCAAGGACTTGATGCTTGTACTAGACGAGACTGGGAATTATCACAAGCAGACACTCGGGTTCCATCACTTGATAACTTGCTGTCATTTATTGAGCACAAACGGCAAGCTCTGGAGAACTTCCCTAGCTCACAGCACACTGCACCATCGCACAGACAACAAGCTGACAGAAATAAGCCTAAACCTCAAGGGGATACTCAACCACGTTACACTTACACCACTACCAGTCTCATGAAGTGTCCCTGCTGTCATGGTAATCACCCGATATTAAAATGTGAAGGGTTTGCAGCTCTGAGTGTGGAAGATAGACAAAGAAGGGTTAAAGAAATGGACTTATGTTTTAACTGTTTGCGTACACAGCATTCTGCCAAACAGTGCAAATCACGTGGCTGTAAATTATGTAGTAGGAAGCATCACACCTCATTACATAATCCATCAGGTAGAGAGGGAGGTACAGCCCATCAAACTGCATCCAACTCCCCTCACACATACTGCAATACAAGAAACCCTGTAGGGGTTCTGCTGTCCACTTGCATGGTCAAGGTACTAGATTCTAGGGGGCAAATGCAGGTCTGCCGGGCACTTCTTGACAGTGGCAGCCAGGTTAATCTTTGCACCGAAAGTCTAGCACAGCGATTAGGCCTTAAGAAAATGAAGAATCCCATACCAATCAGCGGCATAAATGATTCCATTTCTCAATCAAGGTACAGTGTTCAGTTAGAATTGCAATCCACTGTAAGTAACTTCACTGTGAGTATGACTTGTTCTGTCTTTCCACGTATCACAGGTAACATGCCCAGTAGTTACATTCAGCATGAGCATTGGAACTTGCCCACTGATTTGAAGCTCGCTGACCCCAAGTTCTTCCAGCCAGGTGACATTGAATTGTTAATAGGCGCAGAACATTTCTTTTCATTACTGAAACCTGGGCGCAGAACTCGATCACCAGATTATCCTATCCTTCAAGACACTGAACTAGGATGGATTATTGCTGGACACTACCATCGTACGGAAGAGAAAAATCTTACTCTAACTACATGTTTCTTGAAGTCAGAGGACAGGTTAGACACCCAACTACAACGGTTCTGGGAAATAGAAGAGCTTACGTCACGAGTCATGACAAGAGAAGAGAGAGCCACAGAAAAACATTTTACAGAGAATACTACTAGGGATGCTACAGGTAGATTCATAGTTCGCTTACCCCTCAAGCAGAAACCTGAGGTTCTGGGAAACTCCTTCAATCATGCCATGTCAAGACTAACTCAATTAGAACGGCGTTTCAGCAGTCAGCCCTCACTTAAGCACGAGTACTCTTTCTTCACGAGTATGAGGCGATGGGGCATATGGTTAAGGTGGATACATCTACTCAGTCAGGGAATGAAAGTGGAAGCTATTATCTACCCCATCATCCAGTTTTTAAGCTTAGTAGCTCGACTACCAAAACTAGGGTAGTATTTGATGCATCTTCTAAAACTTCTAACAACATTTCATTGAATGACATATTAATGGTTGGAACGACAATACAACAGGATCTTTACTTTATCATTCTAAGATTCAGAATGCATACCTTTGCCTTCACCGCAGATATTGCTAAAATGTATCGGCAAGTCATGGTTCATGCAGATGGTAGGAAACTTCAGCGGATTATCTGGAGGGAATCACCTAGGGACCCACCCTCTCACTATGAACTGACAACTGTAACATATGGTACAGCATCAGCACCCTTCCTAGCTACCAGATGCCTGCAGCAACTTGCTGAAGATGAAGAATCGAGGTTCCCCAGAGCAGCACAAGTTGTTCGCAGAGATTTTTATGTTGATGATTTATTAAGCGGCTGTGACGATATCCGGGATGCTCTTCAGTTGCAGTCTGAAATTATTAATTTCCTAGAGAGTGGAGGATTTCACCTCAGGAAATGGTGTTCAAACCATCCAGCATTACTAGAAGCAGTTTCAGAAGAGGACAGGGAAACCCAGCTGCCTTAAGTCTTGATGAAGGCACTAGCGTCAAATCTTTAGGCCTGTTATGGCATCCAGTTACTGATCATTTCCTCATTTGTGGCAATCTGTATTCAGACAGTCCCTATCATGCTGACTCTCATGTAACTAAACGAAAGATCTTATCTGTTATTGCATCAATATTTGATCCACTTGGGTTGGTCAGCCCTTTGGTAATTTCTTAAAAGGTTTTTATGCAGAAACTTTGGCTAGTCAATCTGAACTGGGATGACAGACTACCATCTCAACTAGTCAGAGAATGGGAAGAACTTCACTTTAAGCCACAGGCAGTAAGAGAATTTTATATTGAGCGGTTAGTCACATGTAAGGGACCCCCTGTTGATAAACAAATTCATGGTTTTTCTGATGCTTCAGAACAAGCTTATGGAGCTTGTCTTTATGTACGGTCTGTCGACAAAGGGGGACAGACATGTGTCAGATTATTATGTTCTAAATCCAGAGTAGCATCGGTGAAGAAACTGACACTACCAAGACTTGAACTGTGTGGAGCGCTACTACTTGCCCGACTACTCCACAAGACCCTTCCAGCTTTGTCTCTGCCAGTCAGCAAGCTGTACCTATGGACGGACTCCACCATTGTCTTAGCCTGGATCGCATCTCCTGCTACTCGCTGGAAAACATTTGTGGCCAACCGAGTCTCTTCAATTCAAGAATACACTCACAAGGCTGAATGGAGACATGTTCCCACCAGTTGTAATCCAGCAGATTTAATATCCAGAGGTGTTGCTCCAGAACAACTACGAGGTATGAACCTGTGGTGGCACGGACCATCCTGGTTAACTGAGCCCACTGAATCATGGCCAGACACAATCTCAACCCATGCAGAAGAGGAACTACCTGAGTCACGAAGCACACTTCCTGTAGTTATGTTGATAGGTACAAACTGGGATGAACTTATGCTGAAGTACTCGTCACTGTCCCGACTGACTCGAGTTACTGCATATTGTTGGCGATTTATTCACGATAGTGCCAATCCTCAAGACAAGAGGTTAGGGATATTAAGTACACAAGAGCTGCAGATGGCCTTGCACTCCTGTATCAAAATTGCACAACAAGTGTGTTACGCTCAAGAGATAGCCAGTCTCAACTCTAAGTGTTGCATTTCAAGGAAGAGTAAAATTGCAGATTTACATCCTTTCTTGGATGATAAGGGAATGCTAAGGGTAGGAGGAAGACTAGTAAATTCAAAACTACCTTATGACACTAAGCACCAGCTTATCCTTCCTCCCCAGCATGCTCTCACAAACCTTGTTGTGATGGCAGAACACATTAGGCTTTTACATGCAGGTGCTCAATTAGTAATTGCATTATTAAGAGAAAGATTCTGGATTCCTACGGCTAGGGCAGTTGTTCGAAGAGTCATCCATAAGTGCCTGACCTGTTTTAGATTCAAGGCGTCACAGCTGAACAGCTGATGGGACAGCTCCCTGTTACCAGAGTGCAACAGAGTCGCCCATTTCTTAATGTAGGAACTGATTATGCTGGTCCTTTCTTCGCCAAGAGGGGAAATGTGAGAAGCAAACAGACAACAAAGAGCTACATTGCATTGTTCATCTGTCTGGCTACCAAGGCTCTTCACCTGGAGGTGGTGAGTGACCTCTCTCCTGATGCCTTTATGGCAGCCCTGAGGAGATTCATAGCTCGACGTGGAAAATGCTCCATCATCTATAGTGATAACAGGACTAACTTCATTGGTGCCAATAGAAGAATGCAGGATCTCCGAAAACTATTCCTTTCAACCAACTTTTGTGAAGAGATAAGGAATTCATTAGCGATGGAAGGCATAACGTGGCACTTTATACCTCCAAGCTCTCCACACTTTGGCGGACTGTGGGAAGCAGCTGTCAAATCCATGAAGTACCACTTGAGAAGAGTTGCGGGTAATGCGTTACTGACATTCGAGGAGCTATGAACCCTTACTGCACAGATAGAAGCCTGTCTTAATTCTCGCCCCCTATCTGCCTTATCTAATGACCCCAGTGACCTTAATTATTTCACCTGCTCACTTCCTAATTGGTGCCCCCCTTACAACCATCCCTGAGCCTGACATTACTGACCTGCCCATCAACAGATTGTCTCGATGGCAGCGTATCCAGTCAATGCAGCAGCAGTTGTGGAAGAGGTGGTCTGCCGATTACCTGAACTCACTGCAGCAGAGGAAAAAATGGGCCTGTCCCAAGAAGAACCTAGCTACTGGTACAGTTGTTCTTCTGAAGGAGGACCATCTTCCTCCTCTCTGTTGGAAGTTGGCTGTGGTGGAGACTGTTCACCCTGGGAAGGATGGACTTGCACGAGTGGCTACCATCAGAACAACCAGTGGTCTTTTTAAACGACCTGTTAACAAATTAATTCCATTACCTATTGAGAACTAAACAGGATCGTTGTGGCTAAAACATAATGTGTTTCATGTGAATATTTTTTCTTGTTCATTTCAGAGTGTAATTATGGTGTTGTGTGTGTGATTTGAACTGAGAACTTATAGTGTGCTTAATTCATACTGCATAATAATGGATGAGGACACAGTCAACCTACCTAGTACGTTCTGTTAACAGTGTGTAAATATTTTGTTGCTTATGTTTCTGTTTTGCCTATGTTTATATGTATATTTTGTTGAATGATCTACTAATTTTGGTTACTGTACATGAACTCTGTATGTCAGTGCCTGTGTGATATTTGAACTAAACTCTCATGAGGGGATATCAGGCAATTTAATTCGGTTGAATCATGGTGACTCAACGGTGGGGAGCATGTTCCGGCCTAGCTATGGCTAGACCACCTAGTTGCTCGCTACCACTTCCTAGGACAGACAGCAGCACCCTTCAGCACCCAGCCGGAAGTGGTGTGGATGGAAGGGGATGAGAGACTGTTATGCTTGGGTGCCTCGTGCGTGAGGAGACGGGAACATGTGACTGACTATTACCGAGGGCATCAGCCCATTAGTACTCAGTATTATGTATTAATAATGTGTTATAAGTGTCGTAAGTGTAATAAATGTTGTTATTTAATCAAGTGAGTGATTTACGTTCAAAACAATAAACTAGAAATGTTTTGTTTAATTTGAATGTTGCATGGGGCATTACAATTTCGGAAGCATACTACCTCTTCGCAGTAAGCTGTTAAGGAGTACAGCAACCTTGTTGGCAGCATAACCAAGACTGTTGTATAACCGGTAGAAGATTGTTTAATTTTGTAAATAATTATACAATAAATATTTCATTAAATTCAAAAGGTTCTACTTATTGCATTCCTTTGTCTCCTTACACTTATCAAAAATATTCGCACTCATTCCATCTATAAAGGCATGAGTTTACTAGAGAGTAACCTTGATAACGAACAAGTCTGAACATGCGTAACCATGTCAACCTCATCACTGCATGTTAAAAACAGACTAATCTTAGTATAGCATGTGCTCAGTGGCATGTCGACATCATCGCTGCATGTTAAAAACTTAGTATGGCACGTACTCGGTCCCGTCGGAGAGTCTGTTGGATGCAGGCATAAAGCCTTAAGCATAAGATCACGTTGTCATAGTTATGCATGTTTAGACTTGTTCATTACTGTCAGATGGAGGCATAAAGGTATTTGCCCCCCACTCTAGTAGGAGGGTCAACAGCAACAGGAAGGTCATCTGACAGTAAAACTGTGCGCTGTGTAGTTAGGCCCCTCCAAGATGACGTCGGGGAGGGCATCTGGCCATAAAAATAGGTTAGGTCATATGTGCCTCCTCCAGTGTGAGGGTCACTGGTGAGGGGAAGGTTATCTGACCATAAAACTGTGCCCCGTGTAGTTAGAACCCGCCAAAATGGTATCGGGAAGGGCATCTGACTGTTAAACTAGGCCATGTGTAGTTAGGCTCCTCCATGTGGTTAGGTGTGCTCTCTTACGCGAATCCAAATTGCCCAACTACTCAAAATGGCGTCGCGAGGATTCCCATTGCCCTACTACACAAGATGGCATCGGGAAGGTCATCTAGCCATTAAAGTGAGGTTAGGGCCATTCAAGATGGAGATTGTTGACGTCGGGAAGGGAATCTAGCCGTTAAAATAAGGTTAGGCACCTCCAAGATGGCGACTGTCCATGTCGAGAAGGGCATCTACCCGTAAAACTGAGGTTAGGCCCCTCCGAGATGGCGACTGTGAGGTTAGGCTCGCTCTCTTAGGCAAAATGCGCATCGGGAGGGGCAACTGGCTGTTAATGTGAGGTTAAGCCCCTCCAAGATGGCGTCTGCGAGGTTAGGCTTGCTTTCTTACGCAAAATCCGCGAATCGGCATTGCACTACTGCTATATTAGGGTTCAATGACCTCGGGTCAGAACCAGCATAGGTATACTGCTAGGGGTGGCAGTGACGTAGATAATTGTTTCAGTACCACCATAGCTCCCCTACTGATGGCAGTAGGTGGGGGTGGCATTGTTTCGAGGTATTTACTATGCTACATTCATCAGAATATCTGTTCGTTTCTTATCGCGGGTGATAACTGTGGGTGGCGGTATATTGGTTGTAATTCAAGTAGTATTTAATAACAGATGACTTACGACTTTGCTAACATCATTCAAGTATTTTCCAGTGTGAAAATGTTCACTTATTGTATGTAAAAGTTTTCGTACAACTTTTATTGAAGAAATTAATAAAAAGTGATTGGCTGGAATTTATAATTGAATATATCACACATACTACCTGAAGCTGCAGTACAGTGAAGTACTTAGAGAACACATTACGCACACAGAATACGTCTTAAATCTGCAGTGAAGTGATGTGTACAGTTCCAGTACAAAGATGTACTTAGAACTGCTTCTTACAAATTACACATGCATACTGCCTGAAGCAGGGTGTGGTAGGTAGTATAAGCCAAGGGGCAAACGAACCTCCTACCTACCTCACAAACATCGCACTCTACTTCAAGCTCCTCCCCCGGAAAAACCACTCACAAAATTTTTAAAAACATCATATTTTAAGTACTGACATTCATTCCTACCTTCTCAAAGGACAATCAATCAATCAATCAATCAATCAATCAATCAATCAATCAATCAATCAATCAATCAATCAATCAATCAATCAATCAATCAATCAACATTGATCTGCATTTAGGACTGTTGCCCAGGTGGCAGATTCCCTATTTATTGTTTACGTAGTCTTTTTTAGAATGATTTAAAGAACTTGGACATTTATCAAACATTTCCCTTGATAAATTATTCCATTCCCTTAATTCCTCGTCCTATATATAGGTATTTGCCCGAGTTTGTCCTCTTGAATTCCAACTTTATCTTCTCTCCTACCTTCAAAATGTTCCACTCAAACTTATTTGTCCACCGACAGCATGGAACATCCCGCTTAGGGCGGGTGTGACACGGTCGTGTTCAGTTTATAAGTAGCAACAGGCTATTTAAGTTATGTCAAAAACTTTCAGCAGGCCTACATGTTCAGTATCAATGAAACATAATAACCACAGAGAGTAAAGGGTAATGGTAATGTATTTGCAATTGTATGACCGTGTCACACCGCTACTACACTAGGTCGTGCACAAAGACAGATCCCCAAGGCAGCGCGGAATAAACATTTTCCCAGATAAGATCGTGAGGCAAGCTACCACAATCAGAAGACTGCCATTTTATATACCATAGGATTTTAGCAAGTCAAACGGTCAACACATCCTTTTATCACAATCTAAAGAACAATTTTCGAAAGTCAGTCAACACGGCCTTTTACCATAACCAAAAGAGCAACAATTAAGGAAGATATTCAACACAAATTATAAACAACAAATACCTGAAGACTGGTATACACTGTACATAGACTTTTATTCAAGTACAAGTGTTTATTAAAAAAGTGCCTCACCATAGATGCTTTAAGATATTTTTTCAAATATGTTTATAGTAAACAAGGTTTTTTAACATCATTGTAGACATTAATTTTAATTAAGTATACTTCTCACAAATGCCTGAAGATTGTTACAAACACTGACATTTTATTCATGCCACCTAGTGTTATTACAAAAGTGTTTCACTATAGATGCTTTTAAATAATTTAAATAAGTATTTTAGTATATAAGTTTTTTAAACACAAATGTAGACGTGAATTGTAATTTAAGTATCATTCAAACATATTGCCTTACCCCACCCTCCTTCCATTAAAGCACCTAGAGCAATAGTTTTAGGATCCCATGGGACATAGTTTGTTTTAAGGTTTAATGTGCTTACTGTACAAATGTTTTCATCTTAGAAATTTATATACAGCTGAAGATGACCACTAAGTGGTCGAAACATGTTCTGTGTGTAAAGTATTTTTAATTTTACCTAAGGCAAAAAATAAAGTATTGATTAGGTGACTTTTTAAATTAATTTGATTATTGCTAACATTGCGGTTTTATGCAACTGGGACAATGTTCCTAGCTGCTGGTGATTTTAGTGGTGTTAGTAAATCAACAGCATGTTCAATTGTGAAACAAGTCACCTGGGCTATTGCACAGCTGTGACCTCAGTTTATTAGAATACCACACACCGAACGTGAAATCCCGAGTGTACAGATGGAATTTTACAGGATTGCTCAATTTCCCAAAGTTGTTGGGGCATTGGACTGTACTCATATAAGGATTCAATCTCCAGGCAAATATGCAATGTTATACAGTAGTATTCTCCATCTATACATTACCAGTATGTAAGGTTACCTCACTTCTGTTTCTTCCCTTATTTCCTATTTGCTGCCCTTTCACCTGTTGTAACTTAAATTTCATGTGAATTTAGATTCAGCTACTGTCCATCCATACAATTGCAAATACATTACCATTACCGTTTACTCTTTGTGGTTATTATGTTTCATTGATACTGAACATGTAGGCCTGCTGAAAGATTTTCACATAACTTAAATAGCCTGTTGCTACTTATAAACTGTTGTGGTGAATCAAGTATATATGTTGGTGTACAGCCATAAATTACGGTGAGCCGACATATGTTCACAACATTCTCTTACCTTTTCCATCATAGAGAATACCACTCATCCAAAGCTAAGTTTATTTGACCTTTTCAAGAAGTCGTTAACAGTTTTTAACACACCAAATTACAATGACCGGATTTACCCCATACCGGTACGTCCTTATAAATAAAATAAAAGAAGAGGCTTAAAATTCCAAGTAACTGATTGGTTTCATAATTCAACCATAGTAATTGTAATTTTTAGATACCATCTGTACAGTATAGTATAATCATACATCCTCTATATCTCTGAACTACTCTAAATGTTGTTGCTGAAGAACATGGTAAGCTATCAATTTTCAACTTATATCAACCCAGCATTATGTTCTACTTCTAGGATATTGTCAGATTTTCAAAGCACTTCATGCTGGTAAGCAATACATTGGAGAAAGAACAAATTCTCACTGTTTAGGCAACATGGCTCTTCTGAGGTCAGTGATCACTGGGATGAATACTGCAGACCTTTGCTCACCTAGGCCTACTTATTTTTATATATAAATCCTAGAAACTGTCTAACAGCCTCCGTGGCTCACGCGGCAATGCGCCAGCCTCTTACCACTGGGTTCCGTGATTCGAATCCCGGTCGCTCTATGCGAGATTTGTGCTGGACAAAGTGGAGGTAGGACAGCTATTTGTCGGGATACTCCGGTTTTCTGCTAGATGAGGGCTTCATTCATGAGGCAAGTTGTTCTCTCTCAAGCTCCTGATGTTACTTCATACAATGTTTCGATACAAATTATACTGCATGCTTCAGAAAAGACTGCTGATTCCAGTGGTATAACTATTTTCCATATAAACCACTTTAAATAATTATGAAAAATAAAATCTTGAACGAGTAAGTTTAAATCCGTAGAATCATGTATTGAAAATTTCAGTAAGTGGCCGAATTTTTATTTCTTCAGCCAATTCAATTTTGTCCGTGGGAAAAATGTAAAAAATCGCCTGACTTATATTTTTTATCTGAAACATATTTCCGTGAGTCGTGTAATTTTCCTGGAAAATGGCCCAGAAAGCGATCATGTAAATGTCGCAAGCTGAGGCAGTTCAGGGCGCGCGCACCAGCACAGGCTGCAGGACCCCGTAAATACTTTCGGATTACATATTCATCCGTATCAGTTTTATTACATTAGAACTTTAAATATTTGAATACTGTATATTGTACTGAGTAATATAGAAAAAGAACTAGTTTAAAGAATAGGTTTACATTAATTTACAATGAAGTAAGAATCGGTTTCTGGCTTCAAGGCAGTCTTAGTCACTGTCATCACTCATCTCACTATCTGTCGGCTCGTCTTTTACACTGATGATGAATGGCTCCATTCTTTCGTCCCTTACTATTTCCTTGGCCCAATCGTCTGTTTGAAAATTTTCCGCGCGATCGAAGCACTTTTCCCAATCTGCAGCAGCCACACGGTCGATGGCTTCTGACATGAGTTTTTCCACGCCCTTTATTTTGAATGTCTTGTTCCTCTCTGCCACTTCTCTCTTGACTTGAGCCCAAATCAATTCACATTCACTATCCATCTTTAGCTGCACTTACGATGTGAGCTCAACGGCTGCTTGACAGGGAACGACTCGGGTAAGGTGGCCTGGAGCAGATGGGCTTCAGTTTGACAGCACTGCACGATCAGCGTTGCCAATCCGTGCCCGGGGGTAAGCGACTCTAGACCGTCTGTCGCTTCACCGTTCCCATATCTGTTTTGAAGAAAGCACAGACCTCCGAAAGTCCATTTCAAACTGGGAACTTTCATATCTTTCTTGTCAGTCATGACGATAAAGCCAAATGCTTAATCTGTGAGACAATAATTATGTGATCATCAAAAAGATCTACACACAATACCACCCAACAAAATCATCTCTTCACGAGATTTACTCGTTTGCCGTCTTACAAAGGCAAATTACACATCATTAAAATCTTCAATAAACATAGAACATCGAATAATAACTAATATGTGACAAACACCAACAAAATCAACACTAATGCAACCCACTTAGTGCTGGCCGTTTACATAGAGCTAATATACACAATACTACCCAACAAAATCATCTCTTCACGAGATTTACTCGTTTGCTGTCTACAAAGGCAAATTACACATCATTAAAATCATCACTAAAAGCATCGAACATCATTATACTTTTAACATACCTCCAGGTAAGAGCCCCACTGCACTCCACTGTTACCGTGAATTCTAATCTGGTAGAGAAAAGTACGACGACTATTTCTCTACACATGGATGCAACCTTCTTTACTAACAGCATCCCTAACCTTATTTACACTTCTTCATCGTCTTGAATTCTTTACAATTGCTGGCTGGACAGAAAGCGTTACATGTCCGGAGGCAAGCAAACAGCAAAATTCTCCACCAACTGAAGCTGCATACTCGGGTGACAAGTTCCAAACGAACACTTTCTTTTACAGAAAGTCCACTGCAAAGCCGGTAAGTCGTTGAGATTATACCATGATCACTCCGTAACAGATACTCACGAACAATAGCAGATCGTATAGCAAACTGCGCAAATACGTCGCTCCCGCAGACCAGTACAAATGAGAAACACACAGTATCAGCATCAGAGTCAGAAACAGAATCAGAATCAGAATCAGCATCAGAATCAGAATGACTCGCCGCACACGCGTACCCACTTATATATCCTTGCTACACGTGGTAATCGCGTCCTGAAAAGTTTAGTGGTAGCAACGCTCACACCGGCACTTCTTCCCGCGTCACTCTGTCAACCCATACCTCGCTCAAAACAAAGCCCTCGCATTGGCTATCGAGTATATGATGTGACATAGACCGTCCACTCATGTATGTCCACATAGATTCACTCCAATTCTTCAACCGATACAACCTGCCGTACCCCGTGTTTTCAAGCCACTTGTTGCAACACATCCAACTGACTTCAACCGTCCTTCCCGATATAGTCGCAGTTTTCCCGGTTGCACAATCCTTACGGCTATGCCATATTTACAGACTCTTACCCAAACGGAAATTTATACAAAATATAATGATGAACATATGCAATATTCCCTAACTATACATTCTTCTTATAATATTACGTTTATACATTATAAATAAACAAAATTACATGATTTTAACCTTACAAACTATATACGAAAATTTCCTAACCTAAAAACTCGGGGATCGTACATACGTACGGTTACACGGTTTCTGAGATTTTGTCCCATCAACAACTGGGCAAGTTCATCTAGATAACGCCTTCTTCTGAAATTTTCTTCTCTGTAAACACTGGTTGTGTAAATTTTGTGCGAGTTAATTCCCGCAATATCTAGCTGCGTGAAGAAAACTGTCATAGCCCATCTTGTTTTCCTAGCTGTGGTCAATGTAGAATATATCTGGTCCACCGAATCCACACCCCCTTTTGTCATATTATAATCAAGTATCATTACAGGCTTACCTGTTTCTGGGTCGATTTCAGCAGTATTATGCAAAGTCAACATGAGAATGACAGTTTTTTCCCTCTTTGTTACAAAACTCAGCAAGGACTTATATTGAAAACCAAATAATAATGATCCTACCTTACGAAAAGGATCATTCACAAATTTCTTTTAAGTTTTCTTAGGAAAGCCATTCTCCTTTCGAGCAAATATTCCGCTAAGGGAATGCATGAGTGGTAATAGTCCATTATGAGGTTGTCGTTGGACCTTTTAGTGGTTCAACCAATTATTTAACAATGTCCAGGAGCCTGTTCGAATGTCCAAAATAGGGTCCCTCAGGCTGTTTCCCAAACTATGTATGTCTATTGTATGTGTGTAAAATGTCTTGCTGTCCACAACTGCATACATACATCTTGATGTCATATTTTGCTGGGGGTTTTTGGACGATTTTCCACAGTTCCCTGTTGGCTCTATTCGACTTTTTACAGGCAATCATTAGGAGAGTCCCAGTAAGTGCTATGATTTCTTCCCTATTTGTCAATCTGAAGTCTCTGTCATGTCCATCGACTTCCCTCTGTTCTTGCCACTGCTGGCGTCTGTTTTGGTGAATCTTTGTTATAGAAATATTTGTGTATTTCACAAGTTCATCTATAACATGGAGACCTATGATTTGTAGGAATGCATCTAGAGGGGTTTCGGCATCTCGTGCAGCTCCTTTTGGCCGAAGCAAAATTCAAATAATACTTTTAGTTCTAGTTTTTCCCAAAGGACTGGTTGTATATTTCGAATCACTTACCCATAATATTTCCCGCTCCCTACCAATGTAAGAACGTAATGCAGAACGATAGTTATAGTCATGCGGTATCTCTTCATCCAATCTGTCATCTTTCTCCCCTTCTTGTAACGACTGGTCAGAATCTGAGCAAGTATCCTCTCGTTCTACATTCTCGGGTTCGTAATCAACATCACTTCCTTCACTCTCAGTGTATCCTTCCTACTCAGCTTCAGCCACAGACAGTTCTCATAAACATCAAAGTATATCTTCATCGGTATGAAATCTGCGGTCCCTGAGACAGAAGCGAAAATACGATAAAACTGGGAATGGATGATGTTATTTGGGTGATAATTTTCAATCAATAGCCTCCCCCCTCACACCATCATCCCAGGTACCCTAGGATAGGAAATCCGAAATCACACCAGAACACCAAGAAAACATAATTAGATAGTACTTACATGACCGCCTGCACACGTCAGTTTTCACAAGTTCAGTATCTGCGGAGCAGCAAGCTGGCTGCAGGTCTGCTCACTGTCATCTCTCACATTGAAGTGACGCAACATAGGCCAAGGCAGACGGCCGACCGTGATGCCTCCATGAGCCAGAGTAACGTGAGCATACCTGACAGCTTTTCCCGCAACGGTGATTTGATCAGAATACTTTTTTTCTTTCAGAAAAATCTAAATTTGCTGCCGTTTTGCTCAACACGCGGGTTCCAGAGGGTTAATACCGAGACCACCTCATTGAATTCCCGAGCAGTTTCCAAGGAGTCTCTGCCCAGTCAAATGGAAATGGGACACTGTTATTCTAATGCTTGCTTAAAACATTCTGAGCATGCTTGGTAAATTTCTGTGAAATAGGTACTATCCTTACTTACATTTAGTCCCACGGAAAATGTTTCACTCGAACAGTTTAAGGATCACTGGTGGGTTGGATAGCCATAGCAATCGGAGCACAAGGAGAGCCACGGCTCAGAACATGTCCAAGATGTCCAATTCTATTCCACAGCAACTGGTATCCTAACTCTCACGACCACTTACTAGTCCACTCAGCTGTTGTCAATGGTTCACAAACCAGGACGTGACTAAGAACCCACAGCATGAATCACTCCATTTCCTTTATTTATTTAAACAGCAGCCATGAATTTTAATACGTAGGTAGATCAAAAGGTTAGTTGCACTAACGCGCCGCAGCAGCGCGCTGTGTTTGCAAACGTGGGCACAGCGGCGAAAGGGACAGACACTGCCCACACGTCTGTTGGGCAGGTCGCTGTGGTGTCTCGTCTAGTTTTGTGTGAATAGCGGCCATATGCAATGGCGCGTCAACTGGACGTTCACCCCAAATATGAGGTGCGTGCGACAATCCAATTCCTGTGGGCCAAAAGGAAGAATTGCACGGACATTCATCGTGAAATTAGTGCAATGTATGGAGAGCGGGCCATTTCCCGGCAAGGTATCGTAAAGTGGTGTCAGCAATTCGAAGCCGGACGCACGGATATCACGGACAACCATTGCGAAGGCAGGCCCGCAACGTCCAGGACCCGTGCAAAGGTCAACAGTGTGAATGCAATCATTAGATAGAACCGGCGCATTAAACTGAGAGAAATTGTGACGCAGCTGAACATGTTGTATGGCAGTGTATTCACCATTGTTCACGAGGACCTTGGATATCGTAAGCTGTATCAAAGGTGGGTCCCACGTCTTCTCACTGATGAGCACAAGGGACAACGTTTCCAATCCTCCCTGGCATTTTTGCAACGCTATGCCGCAGACAGCAACGGGTTTCTGCGGTGAATTGTCACAGGCGACGGAACGTGGGTCCATCACTTCACCCCCGAAACGAAGCAAACATCAATGGAATGGGTGCACCCCTCATCACTACAACTAAAGAAGGCCAAGGTTCAACCTTCAGCCGGTAAGGTTATGGCGACAGTGTTCTTTGACATGGAGGGTTTGCTGCACGTGGAATTCATGCCAAAAGGAACGACGATCAACGCAGCGTCGTATTGTCAAACGTTGCACCAGTTGCGTAAAGCGATTAAAGAGAAGCGCCGGGGGAAATTGAGGGCTGGTGTGATTTTGTTACACGATAACGCAACACCTCACAAGGCCCGCCAAACAAGAGAACTGCTGCAGCGTTTCAAGTGGGAGGTCTGGCAACATCCACCCTAAAGTCCCGACTTAGCGCCATGTGACTTTCATCTGTTTGGTAAGCTCAAAACGGAGCTCGGTGGTCGATGTTTCCAGACTGATGAGGAGGTGAAGGCCGCTGCCTCCGAGTGGTTGCAGAACGCTGGAGGAAATTTCTATTCATCGGGCATCGACAAGTTGGTTGTGCGTTTGCAGAAATGTTTGGAGTCTCTTGGAAACTATGTGGAAAAGTGACGTTACAGTGTACAGTAAAACCTCGTTAATTCGAAGTCATTGGGACTCAAAAATCGGACTTCGAATTACATGATTTTGAATTAACCGCCAATTTACAATTCAGAAGTACCAACCCTTGCCATGTTACAAAATATTCTATGGCCCGTTACTGCATGCAGTTAACCTTGATTCACAGTTTATACCCTTCAAATGCCATGAAAAAAGAACTATTTCCAAAATATATCCAAGAAGGTGCATTTACAGTATTCAAGTAATGCACTCAGATATCTCACTGGCAAACATAACCTCATGCAATGAAAGGGGGAAAAAAAAAAGTACGATTCAAAGACGAGGATAAATTATGTCCGCCCCCCTATGCAAATTCATTATTTTTTGGATTTCTGTACTGTTTGCATTTTTAGATGCTTTGTACTGGCATGGAAAGTGCCCGACGCCCTTAAAACATTGTGGTTTATCGAACTTTCCTATGACGAGGGGATAAAGTTTCTCGCTTCCATCCCATGTGCATTGCAACGCACTACTATGACCCATATAAAACCATAAGACCATTTGGGCTTGCATTAAAATAAAGCAATGCGGTTTCACCAGTAATGACAATATTGTTTGGTGCCGACGAATTTATTATATGAGCTACGTTTTTTCGTCAACTGTCGGCATCGCCAGTGTTCGCAGATTCTGTTTTTCCGCACACTGCCTGTTGCGTGATATTACGGCGTTCCTTAAAAGGTTGAATACAAAAGAATTCCGATTTCATTCAACTTAGCAATCATGAAGCGCACTGTAGACCCACCAAAGTGAGTGTAAGTGCGGAAAGCTATCCTTCCACGTTCTGGAACGTGCGTTCTATTATGACGCGGAGCGGATAAATTTCGAGTTGAAATTACTCTGTAACATACTATTGTTTTAAAATGTAAAGGCAGTTTTGAATTAAAAGTCTGAATTTCGGTAATGGGGCCGATATTGTACTTCAAATTACGAATTATCCGTATTTCGAATTAAACAATTTAAATAACATGCAAAACTGTATCTCCTGTTTCCGGGAACGAGAGCTTCTTCGAATTAGGCGGGATTTTGAATTAACCGATTTCGAATCATCGAGGTTCTACTGTATGTCGTTATAGTCAAGTTGCTGTTGTATAGGTGGTGTAATAAATGGCCAGAACTAGGAAGTGCAACTTATTTTCTGATCTTCCCTCGTATAATGAACTTTCCAATGAACATTCTAATTAGTAAGTTCATTATTTTAGAGCAGTGTATAAAGAAACCAGGCAACAAATCAGACTTGCTCTACTGAAATCAGAACTCAAGATGTTAGGACTATTGATTATTCTGTCTAGCTACATAGCATAAAGTATGCATAAGCATTAAATAATATTTCTTACGGCCAGTCCTTGATTTTGGTAATGGATTATCTTGTAGCCCAAACCCTGGAATAATTCCTTGAGATTTTTTTCATCTACTTCGGCTCCTTTCCTAAACTGCTCAATACCATTCACGTACTCCACATTATTGATCATGAAGAAGAAGCCTTTGGGTTTGGATCCCATAGGATAAACCTAAAATGGAAACAGAAAATAATATTAGAAGTCTTGGAAACTTGAATTCCAAAACACAAACAACAACAAAATTTCAAGCATGAGACTCATATGCAACACAAACACTCAAAAAGTCATAGATCATTTTTTGTTACAGAACTGGCAAACTCACCAAGTATGGTGGTGTTTGTTGTTTTATGGGACATAGACGGATATGCCTTCTTGGTATATGTGTTACAAATTTTCAGTATGGAATCATATTGTCTGTCCGGCTCCATGGCTAAATGGTTAGCATGCTGGCCTTTGGTCACAGGGGTCCCGGGTTCGATTCCCGGCAGGGTTGGGAATTTTAACCATCATTGGTTAATTTCGCTGGCACTGGGGCTAGGTGTATGTGTCGTTTTCATCATTTCATCCTCATCACGACACGCAGGTCACCTACGGGAGTCAAATCAAAAGACCTCCATCTGGCGAGCCGAATATGTCCTCGGACACTCCCAGCACTAAAAGCCATACGCCATTTCATTTTTCATATTGTCTGAAGAGATGAAATTGTAACACATCACTGCATCACTAACGAGGAAAGGTACTGACTGGAGTCTACTTATTTTGCTAGGGTTGTAATAATTTCCTCCTGCAAGACCCGGGCAGATACAAATTGAGACTGGTAAGATTATCAACAGAAAAAGCATAATTATTAAACAGAACAACAAATTAAATAAAAATGATAAATACCTTCACAGCAAATACATCAATATATAGTTCTAAAAAAAATGTTAAACTCATGAAAGAAACTTTGCCAAACAAAGAGAAAAAAGCTTATGCCTTCTTATAGCGATAAGTGTACTATTCAGTAGAATTTACTCCCAGAAGATACCTTAATTTTGCTATACCTGTCACAAGCTCTCCTCATCAGTCCACATTCTTTCTGTGGCCAGGAAGAGAGTTTAAGTAATTCAGAATACTGCCCTTCCAAAGCACAGCTATTATATTAAGGCTACTCACTTTTCATAAGCTAACAAATTACTGAAATTAGCATCTAACATCTTGACCAAACCAACTATCCTCACCGAGATTGACAACTGTCAATTTTGTTGAGTACTGTTTTTAAAGTTCTTTTTTTGGGGGGGCTGAAAAAAAAGACCATGTTTGAGACCTTTTTGGCACAAACGCATCATCTTCATAGAATAATGTACTCTTATCTTCCAATTTGCAATATTTTGCTGTAGTAGATCAGCAACTTTGACCTAATAATATCTATACTCTGAATTTCTCTAAAATCTGACAAAGCGATTCTGTAATGCATTCTCGGTTCGACTTAAATTGCAACTAATTCACTCTCTTATACTACCTATACTTGGCTACTGTGACACTGTGTTGACTGAAATTACCTGCGACAGTAACAAGAATATATATTTAATATGCGATATGAAGCTCATATATCACCATATTATAAGGAACTGTCGTGGCTTCGAGTGCACCAGCGCTGTGAATTTCACATGTTATCACTACTGCACAAAATACTTTCCACTAATACTCCCAACTATCTTTCTTCACCTTTTTCTTACCTCTTGTCATATCATGACCACAATACAAAATCTGGCTCCTCTCTTGCCATACCTGTAAACCACACTGCTGCTTATAACTGCTCCTTCATAATCTCTGCGTCCAGAGCATGGAATTTGCTACCTGCGAACATTAGGGACCATCCCTCTCATCGCAAGTTTAAAGTGGCGTGCCGCGAGTAATTGTTGAGTAGATCCCTGCTAACTTGCTGGATACTTGTTGAATGAATGAAGGAATGAATAGGATGAATGAACGGATTATTGCAATTACATCACTTAAGTATATTTTACTTTGTGTATTTTAAAATTAAGTATTCTTTTATTGTCATTTTTAATATTATTACTCTTGTTTTTGCTATTAATATTATTTGTGTTATTTGTATTTGTAAGTACTGTATAAGTTATGTACATGGATGCTCTTCTAGTGGTTAAGTGTAAGAGAGGGCCTTGAGCCCTAACTTCGCCACCAATAAAGGCATTATCTATCTTTCTAAAGTAAGTCCAACTTGATTGATGGAAATGTCCCTCAAAATCACTTACATCTTTCCTTCTGAGCACTTAAAAACTAAAAATACACTTCCCCAGGTTCAAAAAAAAAAAAAAAAAAACATTCAGATGAGCAGGACAGGGACAAGAAGTATGATTTCAGTGGTCCAAACAATTGTAAGAATTCCACAACTGCTGGGAACACCTAGTTATCTCACAAGTCATCAGATCTTCCTTTGATACATTAACCAACTAAATATTCCATGACTATTGCAACTCTTACAGTTTATATTGGAAAAAAAATAATTAAAAATGGTTATACACTTTCACTATAATATTTTCAACCATCATCAGTTGTCAATATTAGCCTGTATCGAGTTAAGCAAGATTAGGCAAGACGTCCATCTCTGACTACTGGTCTGCCCAGTCAACATTTTACTTTGCTGAAAATACTATTCTCCCCTTTCCTTGCCAAACTTCCAAAATTTGTATTTGTGTTATCTCCACCAAATGAACTAATTTTTCCATCAATCCATTTATCTACCCAAACACAATTAAGAAATTCTGAAACAGTTTCAGAAATGTTCATTCATCAATTCTGCTAAGTCTAGAAGAAGAAGAAGTCTGTCAAAGAATTACACAATAAATGGGAATATCTTCTGATATTTATGGTTGCGAGTATCTGCACTTCTGACTGAACGCAATGTGAAAGCACACTGCACCTTGCCATGACACTAAAGGTTTCCTCAACAATTGTACATGTTGTGGAGGTGGAGGAAAGGCAATGTCTTCAATATGAAAAGCAAATATTGCTTCTGCAGTGGATACTTTAATTTCTTCAAATCCTTTTCTTCAAATTCTGATGCATGCTTGCTTGATGGGGAAGACTTCATGGCACCTGCACGTTCGTGTGCCTCTCTTATCACTTCTTCCTGCAGTGCAATCGAAAAACAAGAATTGCTAACATGGTATTTTGGAAAGAGAGCAGTGTTTAATATTTATTATAACATAAAATATGTCAAACGTAACCTACAGTAAACTTATTTGCATAATTGAGATGCTGCTACAAAATCCATTCATCCTCATTTCATTGATGGGCATTATTTCGTGTATTCATTTTTTTCCTATTGGGTTAATAAAAGTTACTAACTCAAAACTGGTTTTCAGTGACGATAATATAGGAAAGGTCTAAGACAAGGAGGAAAACAACTGTGGCCTTAATTATTTCTCTGTTGTGAAAATAGGAATCCTCAGAAAACAACCTTCAGGGCTGCCAATGGTGGGATTTCAACCCACCATCTACTGAACGCAAGCTCTCAGCCATGCACCCCATATTATGTGGCCACTTGTTAATTGAACAAAAATTTTTAGTATTGTAAAGGTTGAACTTTTGACTGTACCTGTTGAAAAAGGTGTGTGTTAGGCATGCAGGCGATGTGGCTGGCCCACTGGAGTTGATATTTTATAATCATTGCTTCCCTACTCGTGGTCTTGGCCATTTCCTAGACAATGTTGGTGCACAATAAAAGGTGGGGTAATCCAAGGAATAAATAAAATCCTTTATTATAATCAGAAAAGAATGTAAGACAGTTTTAAGCTAACTAAAGGAACATTTCAATATAAAGTTATTACTGCAATAACAGTAGAGCAACGTACTTAAAAATCTAATATTTTGTATTTTTTTCCCCCCTTGGTTCTTGAAGATCCTTTTGAGGAGACGACTGAAGGCCACACTAGTCCATCCAAGGTGATACTATATTTCAGCGACTGTGCTAGCTTTTGTCAAGAAGTGGCTGCTAACACAAGGAAAGTGTTTGATATGTGCAGTATCTCACCACAGACCGTGGTGGAAGGAACTGCCTCATTAAAGTCTGGTGCTAGGTGGTAAAGAACTTGTGTTTTTTTAAATGTTAAATTCTTAAATAAAAGTTAATATTCTTACAGCCTATCAGTAGTGTCTAATACTATTTACTGGTATTGATCAGCTATAAGAATACTAACATTTCATATAAGCTGAAGTACGGCTGAACATGACTTTTTTTTCCTGTTAACTTCTTAGCCAGTAGGCCTACTAGTGCAGTAGACTTTCAAATACCTGCTCATTATGGGACTGGCGAATGGTCGGTACCCAAAGGAGGTCAGACAATGTGAGGAACAAATATAAACCTTCATTACAACATCAAAAGGAATGTAAAGTGTTTTATAATAACTTAAAATAGCATTTACATAATGCTGTGACTGTAATAACTGTAGAGTTAGAAAGTAGTCGAGTTCTGTAGACCTACTGCTCATTACACTATGTTTGATAAAATTTTAAAATATACACAGAAATGAAGTCACTTGAAACAGCCTTCAGTCGTCTCCTCGAAAGGATCTTCAACCACCACGGGAAAAATAAAATACGAAATATTAGTTTTTTATACACTGAGTGGTCAAAAGTCATGGGAAGACACAGAATGTGATGTAAATAATGAGTTGATCCTTCGCGAGCCCTCAAAATGGCAGCAATATGGTGAAGGTATTGACTCTGCAAGGTGTTGGAATCGTTCTGGAAGGATCTGGACCCACGCATCTTGCACATATCAAGCGCTTTCCTTGCGTTGGCAGCCACTTCTTGACAAATGCTAGCACAGTCACTGAAATATAGTATCACCTCGGATGCACTAGTGTGGCCTTCGGTCATCTCCTAAAGAGGATCTTCAACAACCACGGGAAAAATACCATACGAAATATTCATTTTTTAAGTACAGTATGGTTTTATACACCGAGTGGCCAAAAGTCATGAGAAGACACTCAATGGGATGTTAACACTGATCTCTATACCTGGATGGCTGGTAGCTTGGGTAGCAGTAAGCCGAATAGAAGATGACTGGCGTCGTAAGATGGCAGCGAGCGCATGGTGCAATAGACCACGAGGAGCGCGCTTGATTTGTTTATGCTTAGTTCAGTGACGCCAGGCCTCTTGATTGTAGTTTCACGAGTGTTCTGTGCTGTGTTATTGCAAAGTAAATAGTAGTGTATTTTACGAATTTAGGTTCGTTGCCTTGTAGTATGCTTGTGAATTACAAGATTAAATTTAAATATGTATGTGTTTATCTGAAATATGAATGAACAAACATTCTACGGGGTATTAACATAGCGCAGTATTCAGCTTATGGATGTACAAACAGAACCGATCAGCAGAAGGAGAAATCATTTCATCGGGGAGTTTTAATAATAATGTTATTTGCTTTACGTCCCACTAACTACTTTTTTAAGGTCTTTGGAGACGCCGAGGTGCCGGAATTTAGTCCCGCAGGAGTTCTTTTAGTGCCAGTAAATCTACCGACACGGGACTGTCGTATTTGAGCACCTTCAAATACCACCGGACTGAGCCAGGATCGAACCTGCCAAGTTGGGGTTAGAAGGCCAGCGCCTTAATCGTCTGAGCCACTCAGCCCGGCTCGGGGAGTTTTATACTGTACATAAGAATCTTCCTAGGGTAGTGTTTTGAGTTTTAGGTTTATTGTATCTTATTTCGCATATTCCGGGAGCAAAATGGCAATTAATTTTTGTAGGTTTCCTTTCTCGAGACCCGAACATCTAAGATCATCGATTAGGAGTATCAGGCGGGAGAATTGGGAGCCTTCTAAAACAGCTGTTCTCTGCTCGGATCACTTAGAGGAAGACTGTTTTGATAGAAATGGACAAACTGTACACCTTAGAAGTGATGTACAGCCAACTGTTTTCAATTTTACTGAACATTAACTGCAAGTAAAGATTTACTTATATTTTTTTAATTTTTATTTCTCATAATTAAACTGACGGTTTCGATGAAATAATTGACGTGACCTTATAACAATCTTAGAAAATGAAGTCTGGAGGAATTCTAGACCTTATTTACATCAGTAATAATTATGGGTTTCAGACACTGGAGTGGTGGGAGAAGGAAAAGTGTGGTGGGTGTTTGGGGCTATTCCATTATACTATTCGTGGTATTTGGGACTCTTTTAATTGGTGTTACATATTTCTGATGATGACCATCAATATCGCTTTGCTAGCTGAATTTAATTAAAGAGGTCTGTAATAGTACATTAAGCTGCAGGTAATGTGATATATTGACTAGTTTTGAATATTTGCTGGTTTTATAAATGTGTACATTTGCTTCAATGATATTTTAATTTGATAATATGCGCGTTATTTCTTGGAAACAGGAAACAGAAATTCATTATCAAGCACCGATTACGATATGTCGAATCTAGCCCTGTATATTGAGCTACGTTTATAGGTACATCATTTTAAGAATGTATAATTTCGTGGCATACATGTATACAATTTACAGCAATGTTTCCAGAAACTGGTTTTCACTCGTATTGTGTTACCGATCGCTAATTGCATGTATTCAGCACCTAAGTTAATATTTGCCGGCCGTTATTATGCACTCATGTTTATTGCTATCCCGGAGATTTACTGACCTCGGAATGACGTGTCAGTGATCCCAATGCCCTTATGCTTTGAGTGAACATGTCTCTATATTTTTAATTATTCCAATGCGCCATTAATTGCGACTTAAAATCGACTATATTATCATTGCTTCCCCATAAGGAGAGCTCGAGGTTGGGTACGCCAACATGGCGAACCGCGCGTTCAACTTGGCGTACTTTCTCCTGCAGTGGAGACCTGCCATCAGCGCTGATTCTTAGCGAGCCCTCAAAACGGCAGCAATACGGTGAGGCATCGAATCTACAAGGTGTTGGAATCGTTCTGGAGTGATCTGTACCCACAACTGGTTTTGTGTAGTTGGTGCGGGGTTCATGGAGCATACACCAGCATCGACAGCATCCCATAAATGCTTGATTAGATTAAGATCGCGGGATCTGGAAGACCAATTCATGGTCGTAACTTCACTGGAGTGCCCCTCCAACCACCTGCATGCCACCACAGAGCGGTGACATGGTACATTGTCCTGTTGAAACATGGCATCTCCATCAGGGCCATCTAGGGCCAGAAAGGGACACAGATGGTCTGAAAGAATGTCCACATAACATGCACCTGTCAATGCTCCCTGCAGCTGGACAATAGGGCCTAATTACGACCGTGAGAACGCTGCCCAGACCAGAAATGAGCCCCTCCTGCCTGGGAACAACCTTGCTGACATACAGGATCCGTAGCTTCATGGGGCATACGCCACACACTTACGTACCATCAGCTCGATACAACTGGAATCAGGATCATCAGACCATACCACATGCCTCCACTGTTCCATGGTCCATTGCCGATGTTCGCAGTCCCATGTATGTTGTTGAGTTCTGTGTTGAGGTGTCAGCAAAGGGATACGAGCTGGTCGTCACCTGGCGAAGCCTATGTGGTGCAGTTGCCTCCTTATATTCCTGGTAGAAATGGGCTCCTGACTCACAGTAGCCCGTCGAGAGTCCAGTATGATTCTGCAGAGGCGACGTGATGCCCGTTCGTTAAACATCTGTGGTCTTTCCGTGCGGCAGTTTACGCGGGTGGTAACATTCTCTCTGCGATATTGAAGATCCACCCTCAACACTGTTGACCTCGGAAACCCGAATTTCCGTGTAATCTCCGCAATGCTATAACCCATGCGCCATGCGCCATGCGCCGACGATCATGCCATGTTCAAAGTCGATTAACTCGTGACGTGTTGCCATCTTCATGATACTGGTGTCTGTGAGAGACTGCTCAGCTATGCTGCAGCTAGTCGCAACGCTCAAGGGTCATACACAGCATATTTCCTAATGGGACACCCCTTCCCGTGAATCTGTTATTTGCTTTACGTCCCACTAATGACTTTTACAGTATTTGGAGACTCAGAGGTGCCGGAATTTAGCCCCGCAGGAGTTCTTTTACGTGCCAGTAAATGTACTGACATGAGACTGATGTATTTGAGCACCTTCAAATACCACCGGATTGAGCTAGGATCGAACCTGCCAGGTTGGGGTCAGAAGACCTGTGCCTCAACCGTCTAAGCCACTCAGCCCGGACCCGTAACTTTAATTAATTAATTAATGTTATTTGCTTTACGTCCCACTAACTACTTTTTAAGGTCTTCGGAGACGCCGAGGTGCCGGAATTTAGTCCCGCAGGAGTTCTTTTACGTGCCAGTAAATCTACCGACACGGGGCTGTCGTATTTGAGCACCTTCAAATACCACCGGACTGAGCCAGGATCGAACCTGCCAAGTTGGGGTTAGAAGGCCAGCGCCTTAACCGTCTGAGCCACTCAGCCCGGCACCCGTAACTTTTGGCCACTCAGTGTATATCCTTGATTTTTCACAGACACATACCTTCATTTCCTACCCACAGCACGTGCACAGATATTGCCACTTGATGTATTTCAATGTTACGTCAAATGGTTCTTTGGCCACAGAGCTTTTGTTTCTACAATTTGCTTTACGTCGCACCGAACACGTAGGTCCATGGTGACGATGGGATAAGAAAGGGCTGGGAGTGTTAAGAAGGCGAGCGTGTCCTTCAGCCTGGTGTGAAAATGGGAAACAACGGGAAACCACCTTCAGGGCTGCCAGCAGTCCATTATCTCCCGAATGCAAGCTGATAGCTACGTGACCCACACCCCACAGCCACATGCTTCGTCTTTATCTTCATCACCTGTATCGTCTTCATTAACATCAGCCTGGAGTGGTAAGGATTTGATCATCATTAAGCTCTTTGTTGATGTACAAAGACATGCCTCCCCCCCATGTTACAGTAATTAACCATTCAACATGCACACGCTTCATTACAGTGAAGTACACTGGTGCCAGCCCCTTTGGTGTAGGGCTAGCCTGCCTACCTCTTACCCGGAGGCCCCAGTATCGATTCCCAGCCAGGTCAGGGAATTTTACCTGGATCTGAGGGCTGGTTTGAGGTACACTCAGCCTATGTGATTACAACTGATGATGATGATGATGAGATAGCAGGCCCGGTCTAAGAAGCCAAGAGTAACAGACGAGAGGATTCGTCGTGCTGACCACATGACACCTTATAATCCGAGCAGCGGTCACTTCGTAGGTCACGGTACTTCGGTTTTGGAAGGACACTGGTTGGCCGTTAATAGACACGGTTTGCTATTTTGTTGTGACAGGGAAACGGTGAGTGGCAATTTATCATTTTCATGTCTTGACAAGGATGGCGGGCTGGTGGATAACCTGAGGTAGGGTATGAGAAGGTATACTGTATACACTTAGTTAAAAGCATTCAAAGGAGCCTGTGATTTTATGGTTGATGGAAATGGATATGGCGTATGGCCTTTAGTGCCAGGAGTGTCCAAGGACATGTTCGGCTTGCCAGGTGCAGATCTTACATCTGATAAACATCCTTTTTGATCCGTATTGTTGATATTTGATTGAAATAATAACAATAAGTTATTTTATTAATTTGGCCACCTAATCAATACAATAAATCTTGTCTTTGTTTAATTACACTGACATGTTAATTAAAATGGTACATGTTTTGCTTACATATAGGCATCATCAGCCATGGATTTAACCTTGAAATAAAATCAAACACCTGATTTACAATAAAATAAATCTAATTTATAAAAAGCCTTGAAGAGACTTGAAAGAAAATTAACTTATGGGAAAAGACTAGTACAATGTTGGTTTTAAAGCTATGCTATGAGTGAGAAGTTTACATTTGGTGAAAGTATTTGCAATAGTGACATTGGAATACTACCATTATAAGTAAAATGAATAAAGCAACATTTTGTTATTGACAAGTGGTAAAATAGCTATAAAATGATGTTGACTGACTAACGGTTAGAACTAGATAATAATGAGAATCACGATCAAAATCGTATTTTAAAAAACATAATGTTGAATAAAATAATGTTGAAAGATGGTCAAGTGACCTGTAATTATTTGTTTACGTAAAATAACAGTCAAAAGTCTATAGCATATGGTGATGTTGTGGTTCACTTTGATGAAGAAGTACGAGGTTACAGTTGAAGGTTAATATACAATGTTGATATTGGACCATCTCATTTGATATGATGCTATAACGTTGTTATGACATGTAGGTTTGTTGATATGCTGGTCGAAAAGGCAATGTGACAGTTGAATGTAGCTAACGTATTGAATGTTGGATCAAAAGTAGAATCTGTAAAAGGGAACCAGAAGCGTGGTGTTAATCTTATGGGGGGGAAAAAAAAAATTGTAATAAATTTTAGGTGGAAATCGTGTACACTTACCATTTGACGATGCTGAGGGTAACTTGTTATGTTATGAGCTAAAAGTTGTTGACGTCTGTCGAGCTCTTACTATGTGTGTTATAACTGTAGGTTTGTATTGGAGGGGGATCTGTTTGTGAAGGCGTGACTATGGGCTTGTTTGTAGTACTTGGAGGGGAGCTACTAGCGGCGGAGGAGGAAGAGGAAAGTGAACTGCTGCGCGTATTGTAGCAGTCGGATGTCATTGGAGGGAGCGGTTTTAGAGTGGGTGTGGCTATGTGTCTATTCGTTGTAACTGACTGGGAGGTACTAGCGGTGGGGGGAAGGGAGGGGAGTGTATTAGTTATAGAAGAGGTGGGGAGTGCTTATTAGTTTAAGGTTGAAAATTTTGAAGAATATATTGGTGAGGGGAATTGATTCTTGTAATAGTAATAAAATCTGTTGGTACAATGGGCATTTTTTTTAAATCAATGACATTGTTTAAATTCTTATCTTTATTAAACTGCTGGTCGGGGAATATGAATATATTTTCATATTCTGTCATAAGTTTACTTTTTTTGATTCTTTTGAGGATATAAAGGTCCTGTTCTATAGTAGTGAATTTATGCACTGTGTCCCTCATGTGGTTGGACACTGCAGAGAGAATTTATTGCGCCTTTGTGCATTGTAATGTTCGGCGTATCTGGTTGAAAAACTGCGAAGAAAAATTACATGTAAAGCATTTTAATCTGTATATATCTGATCCAGACTAACGATTATGTTACGTTAATAGAGTTATGATCAAAGAATAAGTTATGAATAGTGTTTTTTGTTGTATAGGCTATTCTAACATCATGCTTCATTAAGGAATTGGTAATTGGATGAATACTATGGTTAGTGAACATGAACTTAGCGTATTTTGGTTTGACGGGTTTTAATGAAGTTAAATTTGTAGCTAGTTTTCATTTGGTTTTGTTGATTATTTTATTAATTATATCCGTATTAAATCCACTGAATTTGGCTATTTCTTTAATGAATTGTAATTCTTTTTTTAAATTACTAGAAGACATAGGGATTTTTAATGCCCTATTTATGGGACAGTGATAAGTGACTTTTTTATGTGAGTTGGGATGTAATGAATCATTTTTTATGGTTATTGGAGAAAAGATGGGCTTTCTGTATATTTGGAAGTCGAACTTGTTTGATACGGGTGTGATTTTGATGTCTAGGAAATTTAAAGAGCTAATGATCTCATCTTCTATAGTGAATTTAATGTTATTGTCCGAATTGTTAAGGAATAATATGTTATCACTGTTGTTGATTTCTTTGTCTATGATTGCTATGGTATCATCGACGTAGCGATGCCAAAGACAGAGTCCACTGATGTTCTTAATTATCTTACTGTGTTCAAGATTATCTAAGTATATGTCAGCTAATCCATATAACGGGTCTCCCATTGCCAAACCTTCCTGTTTGTAAATTTTCTTATTGAAGGTGAAGTAATTGTTGTTTAAAACAAAACTGAGTAATTGTAAGCATTCATCAATTTAGATTTTACTTAATGTGCTATGTTTTAACAGATTGTTCTTTATGATGTTAACTCTTCGAATACCAGAGAACGCAAAAGCGTTCCTCGGCAAGTGAGCGAAAATTGCCGGGAACGCAATAGCGCTCCTTACGCAAGCAGTTTTATATTTGCTTGTAGTTCTCAGTTTTCGAACAGATAGCATCAGAATACAGGTGATCTAGACTCTTCGGAACCTGTAGTTTCTAATTGTGAATGTACCACAACTATCGCGCCAATCACTTTATTTATGGAGATATGATTTTTTCAAAGCAATTTACATTCTGTACATCGTAAAAGTTCGTGAGCGGAAAAATGGCCTCTGCCGCGTGCGATGTGTTCCAGAACGATGATGATTTAGCTGAATATTTTAACACAGTCTATGCCAATGACGACTATATCGAGTCCGATGAAGATGTAGTTATATCAGGGTCATGTAATAATGATGTTAGCGATGTTTTTTTCAGAGACAGGAAGTGAGTGTAGCGATGACATTCCACAGTACAATAAACCTCGTGGTATTATCATTAGTGAAAGTGACAGTGATGCTGATTCGGAAAGTGATGGAAATGAAGACAACGTAGGCCGTGATGTAGGCAGTAATGACAACAATGCCTATATGCACAA
The DNA here is from genome assembly GCF_040414725.1 of Anabrus simplex. Lineage (NCBI taxonomy): Eukaryota > Metazoa > Arthropoda > Insecta > Orthoptera > Tettigoniidae > Anabrus > Anabrus simplex. The sequence goes on from NC_090266.1 coordinate 1,221,779,114, forward strand.
TACCCTCCTCTGCGAACCATGTGACCTTGCCGCGGTGGGGAGGCTTGCGTGTCCCAATGATGCAGATAGCCGAGCCGCAGGTGCAACCATATCTGATGGATATCTGTTGAGAGACCAGACTAACGGATGGTTCATCGAAAGGGGGGTAGCAGCCTTTCGGTACTTGCAAGGGCGGCAGTCTAGATGATTGACTGATACGGCCTTGTAATAATACTCAACATGGCTTAGCTGTGTTGATACTGCTACACGGCTGAAAGCAACGGGAAACTACAGCCGTAACTAACTCCCGAGGACATGCAGCTCTCTCTGTATGAATGATGTACTGATGATGGCTTCCTCCTGGGTAAAATATTCCGGAGGTAAACTAGTCACCCTTTCGGATCTCCGGGTGGGGACTACACGAGAGGGGGCGATCATCAGGAAGATAGATACTGACATTCTGCGAGTCGGAGCGTGGAATATTAGAAGCCTGAATCGTTGTGATAGGTTAGAGAATCTGAAAAGGGAGATGGATAGGCTAAATTTAGATGTAGTTGGTATAAGTGAAGTACGTTGGCAGGAAGAACAAGATTTTGGTCAGGCGACTACCGAATTATCAACACAAAATTAAACAGGAGAAATGCAGGAGTTGGTTCAATAATGAATAAGAAAATAGGGCAGCGGGTAAGCTACTACGACCAGCATAGTGAAAGAATTATTGTCGTCAAGATAGACACCAAACCAATGCCCACCACAATAATGCAGATCTATATGCCTACTAGTTCAGCAGATGATGAAGAAATCGAAAGAATATATGAGGAGATACAAGATTTAATACAATATGTCAAAGGTGACGAGAATCTAATTGTGATGAGAGACTGGAATGCAGTGGTAGGCCAAGGAAGAGAAGGTAGTACGGTAGGAGAATTTGGATTGGGACAAAGGAACGAAAGAGGAAGTCGGCTGGTTGAATTCTGCACTGATCATAATTTAGTCCTTGCCAATACTTGGTTCAAACACCACAAACGATGGCTGTATACGTGGACGAGACGTGGAGACACTGGAAGGTATCAAATAGACTTCATTATGATTAGGCAGAGATTCAGAAACCAGGTGTTGGATTGCAAAACTTTCCCAGGAGCAGACGTGGACTCTGACCACAACTTGTTGGTCATGAAATGCCATCTGAAGTTGAAGAAATTGAAGAAAGGAAAGAATGCAAAAAAGATGGGATATAGACAAGTTGAAGGAAAAGAGTGTGAGGGATTGTTTCAAGGAACATGTTGCACAAGGACTAAATGAAAAGGCTGAAGGAAACACTATAGAGGAAGAGTGGAGAATCATGAAAAATGAAGTCAGTAGGGCTGCTGAAGAAATGTTAGGAAGGAAGAAAAGTTCAACTAAGAATCAGTGGATAACTCAGGAGATACTAGACCTGATTGATGAACGACGAAAATACAAGATGCTAGAAATGAAGAGGGCAGAAAAGAATACAGGCGATTGAAGAATCAAGTGTATAGAAAGTGCAAGGTAGCTAAGGAAGAATGGCTGAAGGAGAAGTGCAAGGATGTCGAAGGCTGTATGGTCCTGGGAAAGGTAGATGCTGCATACAGGAAAATCAAGGAAACCTTTGGAGAAAGGAAATCTACGGGTATGAATATTAAGAGCTCAGATGGAAAGCCACTTCTAGGGAAAGAAAACAAAGCAGAAAGATGGCAGGAGCATATCCAACAGTTGTATCAACGTAAAGATGTAGATAATTTGGTTCTGGAACATGAAGAGGCTGTTGATACTGATGAAATGGGAGACCCAATTTTGAGGTCAGAGTTTGACAGAGCTGTGAGTGACCTCAATAGGAACAAGGCACCTGGAATTGATGACATTCCCTCTGAATTACTGACTGCCTTAGGAGAAACCAGCATGGCAAGGTTATTTCATTTAGTGTGCAAGATATATGAGACAGGAGAAGTCCCATCCGATTTTCGGAAGAATGTTGTTATACCTATTCCCAAGAAAGCCGGTGCTGACAGGTGTGAAAACTACCGCACCATTAGTTTAGTATCTCATGCCTGCAAAATTTTAACACGTATTATTTACAGAAGAATGGAAAAACGAGTAGAAGCTGAGCTGGGGGAAGGTCAATTTGGCTTCAGAATAAGGACACGAGAAGCAATCCTGACTTTACGTCTGATCTTAGAGGATCGAATCAAGAAGGACAAGCCCACGTACATGGCATTCGTAGATCTAGAAAAGGCATTCGATAATGTTGATTGGACCAAGCTATTTATGATTCTGAAGATGATAGGGATCAGATACCGAGAACGAAGAATTATCTACAATCTGTATAAAAATCAGTCTGCAGTGATAAGAATCAAGGGCTTTGAAAAAGAAGCAGCAATCCAGAAAGGAGTGAGGCAAGGCTGCAGTTTGTCCCCTCTCCTTTTCAATGTTTACATAGAACAGGCAGTAAAGGAAATCAAAGAGAAATTTGGAAAGGGAATCACAGTCCAAGGAGAGGAAATCAAAACCTTGAGATTTGCTGATGATATTGTTATTTTATCTGAGACTGCAGAAGATCTCGAGAAGTTGCTGAATGGTATGGATAAAGTCTTGGGTAAGGAGTACAAGATGAAAATAAATAAGTCCAAAACAAAAGTAATGGAGTGCAGTCGAACGAAGGCAGGTGATGTAGGAAATATTAGATTAGGAAATGAAGTCTTAAAGGAAGTAGATGAATATTGTTACTTGGGTAGTAAAATAACTAACGATGGCAGAAGTAAGGAGGACATAAAATGCAGACTAGCACAAGCAAGGAAGAGCTTTCTTAAGAAAAGAAATTTGCTCACTTCAAACATTGATATCTTGAGATTTATCCCATTCTTACTTAATTGCAGCATTTAGCATTAAAATCAAGTGTTCGTTTATTCAACCTTTATTTTCAACGAGTTAACAAATGCTATCGGACATGTTACTTACACATTTATTATGAAAACTTGTTCTCTTTTATTTCCATTTTTCTTTATGGAACAAAATCGATGAGTATTACTAATTGACTCCAACTTCGCCTTCGAATGTCGACGAGAGAGCTCGCTAGTGGACACAGCGAGGAAACGATACCAAAGATTCATGCAATATAATCGCTGGGTGCATAAATATTGGTAACAGAGAACATAGCGCAAGCTTAACCGCACGTAATAACGGATGCGTCAGTGGCAGGGTTTTCGCTGTAACCGAAGGATAAACACAGTTTAATATAGGAATTCCGAAGGGTCAGACAAAATCTGTCGTTATAACGGGGTTCTCGTTATATACCGTACTCGCTATAGCAGACTTCTACTGTATTCATTAATCAGAAAAGACTGAAAGGAATGAAGAAAACAATCCGTGAAGACCTGACACAGGCCCGGTTGCAGCTTCTCCATGAGGCCATCTCCAAATTTGGTATTTAGCAGACATGCACCAGGGATGGGACTAATATAGTTAAACACCATGATAGGAAGTTGTATATTACAAACAACAAAGCCTTAAAAAACATTTGCTGACCACTAGCCAAGGCTTTCAGCTAGAATAGAACTTTGTAAACCAATATTTTAAGTAGAGATAGTCTAGGCATAGAAAAGCACTGTCATTAGTATTTAATATAGGTTAGTCAGTTCTAAATTTTACTTATTTACTATCTACGTTTACGCTAGCTTAGTAAACATGAAGTTGGCAACACAAAGGCAAAGGGAAACAAATGCCTCTAATCTCAGCCTGCAATCTCCAGGAAATGGACAACCGGTTCCAACCCTCACCCCCACTGTAGCTAGTACCTCTAATTGCCAGAGGCAGACCTTGAATCTAAGCTGCCAGGTCCCTTGTTTATTAACCATGTCAAAACACAAAGCATAGTTCCTCTCTTCACTGATTTCTCCAATATATTCACCGGAAATCCTATACACGTAATAATGGTATCCGAGTCCTGGCTTAAAGAATCGATCCTTTTTTCATTATTCCATATGGAAGGCTACTCACTAATCGAGAACGGCAGAATGGGTAAGGGAGGGGGAGGTGTGGCAATGTACATACAGAATGACCTGAAGCTTAAATTAATTCTCAAAACGCCAAATCAATTCACCAATAGTTCCAAATTCCTATTTATTGAATTAAAAGTTTGTAGTGTGAAATGCCTGCTTGCTGTAGTGTACCACAAAATATAAATTTCATGTTTCTGTATTGAAGGGTAAAATAATAATTTTAAATCACTATAACAATGATTTATTATTAAACAGTATCTTCCTTATACAATATATTATGGTTAATTACACATTTGTCACATTTATACATCTTTCAATCCTAACCGGAATCACCTTCAGTAGATTGCTAAAAATTGACATGTACATATTATAGTTAAAATCATTTAAAAATGAAGCAAAAATAATGTTATGAATGTTAAAATGTTCTTATTAAGAAAAACGTTCATGCTCTTAAAAGGTCGTGTTAAAATCTTCAGTGTGCACTGTTATCCACTTGTCATAATATACTCTTGATATTTCATTAGTTAAAAGTCTGCTAATTGAACTAGAAGGTAGCTGATTATTAACTGATGTTTAGTGATTTGATTTGCTGCCAATAACGATTACCCTAATTGCATATGTCTCGGTGGTATAACTGCCTGTAATTAGAAAGTTAAAGTTAATGGAATGCCAAAGAAACACAAAAAATGTAGTCTCCTGTGTTTGTGAGTAATAAAGTTGTGACTAACCTTCTTTGCCCAGTTGAACAATGTGTTTACATGCGTGGTTTTGTGCACACCAACCAGGTTTATCATATAATGTAGGCTCAAGGTCTTGAGGAGGAATGGCGGGAGGTGAGGGGACTGAACTTGATGTGATTGGTAAAGGAACAGGTGAAGTTATCATTGGTTGAGGGCAGGATCTTTCGATGTAAGATGCAAATCTACAAAGAAGCGGAATAAAAGTTACAAATATAGAATAAATTTTTTTATTAACTTCTTCCTCTTCTTGCTTATGAATTTGGAATGAACGACGTACCTCATGACGATGCCAAGAATGTAAGATCACAACTTAAACATACACTAGGGAGGCTGACCCACACTAACGTTTTTGTAGTGAACGTGCCCCACAGGCATGATTCAAGTAGAGACTCGTGTGTGAACATTTAAGTGGACAAGGTCAATACAGATATTGTTAAAATTTGTAAACATTTTCGGAATACTCAGGTTATTGAATGCAGCAGTTTTGAGAGATACTGTTATACAAAACATGGCCTCCATCTAAACAATTCAGGTAAATGAAAGATAGCAAATATTGTTCTAGATTTTATTAATCTTAAGATATGTACTGTAAAACAGGCAACTCCCTTGAGTTATAATACTGACCAGGAAAACTAGTAGAAAGAGCCAGCTGTACTGGCTCAGTTGGCTCAGTCAACTAGAAAAAGAAATTCAGGAAAGTAAGGAATTTCAAGTTACCCAATTGCAACAGTCAGGTTTTAGGGAGGAAGGGGGTCTGAGATTGCTCTTGGTAAACTGTCAAGGTGTAGTAAATAAACAATTAAAATTCGGTACATTGATGGAATCTTATGAGACTGATGTGGTGATAGGAGTGGAATCGTAGTTGAGAGAAGGGGTGGGTAATATAGAAGTATTTCCAGAAGGGTACACAGTCTATCATAGAGTCTGAGGAGATAAAAAGGGAGGGGGGGTGTTTATTCTGGTGAAGGAAATTTATTGTTCACATGAACGGTTTACCGATGAAAGGGATGAAATATTAGGGATAAAATTAGTTTGTGATAATATGAAAGAGGTGGGAATTATAGGAACATACAGGCCTGGAAGAGAGGAAAGAGACATGGAAATATTTGAAAAAAATAATAGATTATACTCATAAAAACAATAATAATGATATGGTAATAATTGGGGGAGATCTAAATTTGCCTTTAGTTGAATGGAATGGAGCTGCAAGTAAAGCCCATGAACAGAAACTGGCAAATAAGTTAATTTGGGAGGGAGGATTTACACAAGTAGTACAAGAACTGACTCGTCTCAATAACTTACTAGATGTATTCTTGGTTAAACCATGGGAAATTGTTGATAAAACTGAGGTAATTGAAGGAATATATATATATTTTTTTTTTTTGCTAGTTGCTTTACGAGCGCCGACACAGATAGGCCTTATGGCGACGATGGGACTTGGAAGGGCTGGGAGTGGGAAGGAAGCGGCCGTGGCCTTAATTAAGGTACAGCCACCACGGAAAACCATTTTCAGGGCTGCCGACAGTGGGGTTCGAACCTACTATCTCCCGAATACTGGATACTGGCCGCACTTAAGCGACTGCAGCTATTGAGCTCGGTTGTTGAAGTAATAGGAGACCATAAGGCTGTAATAATGGATGTAGGACTCATACCAAAAAGGCTTAATAAGAGGGTTACACAAGCCAAGAAATTGTACAGAAAAACTAAAGTTGATGAATTTGGGACTCACCCTAAATCACAATTCACTTGTTGGATAAGTGAAGGGAGTAATGTGGATACACTTTGGGCTAAATTTAAAGGAATCATTTGGGAAGGAGAGAAGAGATTTGTACCTGTTAAGAAGGGCAAAATGACCTCAGACCCTGTTAGTAGGTATAGTGGACAGTTCTGCGGCCACCTCCACCTCCGGCTCCCAGGAGCCTGCTACACCTCCTCCTCCCGAGGGGCCTTCCCAGGGGCCCGCTCCTCCACAGCCAGGGGCCTCTTCCAGTGCTGCCAACTTAACCTCACTAGCGCGAAATATGAATTGGTAAACAAATCCACGTGCTTTTTTGACAGCTACGTGCTTTTTGACAGCTGTCATCAACAACAATGCATCGCTAACCTCACTGCTGCTATCTTGACGGGCCTAAACCTCAGTGCTACCAACTTAACCTCACTAGCGCAAGATTTGAATTGGTAGACAAATCCACGTGCTTTTTTGACAGCTACCATCAACATCAACGCATCGCTAACCTCAGTGCTGCTATCTTGACGGGCCTAAACCTCAGTGCTGCCAACTTAACCTTACTAGCGCGAGATCTGAATAGGTAAACAAAGCCACGTGCTTTTTAGACAGCTGTCATCCACCAACTTTAATCAACAGAGCACCGTGCTGCCCTCTTGCAGGCAATTTCGCGAGCTGTCATCCGCCATCTTTAATCAACAGAACACCGTGCTGCCGTCTTTATGGCTACTACCTTAAGCACGTAGTAGCGGGCAATTTTGAAAAGTTCCATTAACTGTCATCAGCCATCTTTAATCAAGAGAGCACAGTGCTGCACTCTTTAGCTACTTACCCTTGAAATGTGGTGGTGGCAAATTCCACGTGCTCTTGTTTAGAAACAAACCTACATACTTTTTGTCATCCGCCATCTTCAATCAACAGAGCACCATGCTGCAATCTTTAGCTACATACCTTTGAAATGTGGTGGCGGCAAATTCCACGTGCTCTTGTTTGGAAAAAAATCCACATGCTATTTTGGCAGCTGTCATCCACCATCTTTAATCAAGAGAGCACAGTGCTGCACTCTTTAGTTGCAATGTGGTGGCGGCAAATTGAAGAATTCCACATGCTCTTGTTTGGAAACAAAGCTACGTGCTTTTTTGACAGCTACCATCCGCCATCTTTAATCAAGAGAGCACCGTGCTGCACTCTTTAGCTACTTATCTTTGAAATGTGGTGGCGGCAAATTCCATTCGCTCTTGTTTGGAAACAAAGCCACGTGCTTTTTTGACAGCTCTCATCCGCCATATTTAATCAACAGAGCACCGTGTTGCCCTCTTTAACTACATACCTTTAACATGTGGTGAAGGGACAATTTGAAAAATTCTTTCTGACAGCAGCCATCTTTAATCAACAGAGCGCCGTGCTGCTATCTTTATCGTAGCAGTGGGCAATTTCTACATCACAGCTGTCATGCGCCATCTTGCATCACAAACCTCAGTGCTGCACTCTTTAGTTGAAATATGGTGGCGGAAAACTTTTAAAAAATTCTACAGCAGCCATCTCTCAATGCTAATTGCACAAGATGGTGGCTATATATAACTCCTTAAGGGTGCTTACGCAAGATGGCTGCTATACATAGGTTCTTATGAGACGCCCTTGGGATGCTTGCGCAAGATGGCGGCTATACATGGCTCCTTATGAGACTTCCTAGGGATGATAGCGCAAGATGGCAACTGCTCTTATGAGACCGCTTAAGGGTCCTTGCACGAGATGGTTTGGGACGCCCTCGGGATGCTTGCACAACATGATGGACACAAAATGGTGGCTATACATAGCTCCTTATGAGACGGCTTAAGAGCGCTTGTACAAGATGGCTGCTGCTCTTATGAAGAAAGCTAGCTCAGAGACTAACGTGCCGTGCTAGTTCGATTCATTAAATTTAGGGCTTAAATGCAAAATGTTAATATCTCGAAAACGGTGCACCGTAGAGCAAAACGGACAAAATTTTTCTGCCTACTACACGGGTTCGCAGTATGAGGAATATGATAGCATAAGAAAACATTGTCTAATGATGAGATCAACGGTTCGGTTGCTACTTAGGCCCTTTGGCATTAACGGCTATCTAATTCCACAATATGGCGGCTATACATAACTTCTTATGAGACAGCTTAAGGGTGCTTACACAAGATGGCTTGAGACGCCCTAGGGATGCTTGTGCAAGATGACGGACACAAGATGGCGGCTATACATAGCTCCTTTTGAGACGGCTTAAGAGCGCTTGTACAAGAGGGCTGCTGCTCTTATGAGACGCCCTACGGGTGCTTGCGCAAGATAGCAGCAACAAGATGGTGACTATACATAGCTCCTTATGAGACAGCCTAGGGGTGCTCGCACAAGATGGTGGCTACCCTTAGGAAGAAAGCTAGCTTAAAGGCTACTGCGCAAGATGGCGGCTGCTGTTATGCATTCGGTGGAGGACAATTTGAAATTCCATGTGCTTGTGGCCATCTTTAGTCAACAGAGCACCGTGCTGCTATCTTTAGCTGCTACCTTTGAAATGTGGTGGTGGCAATGTCTACTTAACAGCTGCTATCTTTAATTAACAGAGCACCATGCTGCCATCTTTAGCTACTACCTTAGGTACGTGGTAGCGGGTAATTATAAAAATTATTTGAGCTTTCTTGACAGCTATCAGCGGTCATCTATAAACAATAGCGGTTATACATAAGCTGTTAAGGCCTTTTCCTATGTCAAGGCATTGCTCTATTGAACAAGTTTAAACCTGCATCGCGAAGGCAAGAGTGTGCAGCGATAACATTATTGTGCATGTTTAGACTTGCAGATCACAAAGGAAACATAACAAGACTAAAATCAAATGTTGTACTCGATACAACAGTGTTTGGAACATGGCTTGATGTGTTCAGAACACTAAATAAGTGAGCTAGACTAGAATAGAACACTGTACTCGATACAACGTGTTTAGAACATGCCAGGTGATACCTGAAGATCAGATTACAAAGGAAGTGATTGAAACATAACAAGACTAGAATCGAACACTGTACTCAATGTCGTTAACTTCAACATGTGATCAGAACATTGATTAATGTGTTCAGAACACAAAATAAGTGATCAAGACTAGAATCGAACACTGTACTTGATACAACGTGTTTAGAACATGTTAGGGGGTACCTTTGTTCCAAGAAGATCAGATTCAAACATAACAAGACTAGAATCGAACACTGTAATCGATGTTGTTAACTTCAACATGTGAACAGAACATTGTTTGATGTGTTCAGAGCAAAAGTACAATTTCAATGATTTGCTTAGTGTAAAATACGAAACTATGGAAACACACTGTGCACATATCGCGTAGCTAACTCGCTCAGTAAACGACATGGCAAAACTACAACTTAAATGATTTGCCTAGTGTAAAAATCAAAAACACACTGTGCACATACTGCATAGCCAACTCGCTCGGTAAACGATAGAGCAAAAGTACAACTTCAAATGATTTACCTTCCATCATTCGTCTTGTGCGAAAATAAGTTGAACAAGTTATCGCATAAACATAAAATATCAGTCAATCTGTTGGCATGGGTTACAAGCATGTAGCTCATGCAGAAAGTAAAATTAAACAGAACGCTAGTGCTATAAGTAATACACTGCTTACATTTAAGCCCCTAGCTGTTGAACAAGTTATCACATAAAAATGTAACATGGTATATCGGTTCGGAAACATATTGTTTCAATCTGTTAGCATGGGTTACAAGCATGTAGCTTGTGTAGTAGAGGACTAATATGCAAAATGCTGAACCGAAAAAAATAATCATGATAGGGAATGGAACCCAGGGGTTATATCTTATCATAAGGCCAAAAGGACTCTTCCTCCACCTCCTCCTCCTAGGGCTAATGGGCTCCTCTACTACCTCACCACACCCTCCTCCTCCTCCTCCTCCCGGAAGGAGTTGGCTGAAGTTGGTACATTTTTAACATAAAATCCCCGAGGTGCGATGAGTTGTGTTTTTCTAACAGAAATCAGTATCTGCTTGATTGTTTTAAGTGTTTGGAACACTGAACTTTTCAAGATGGCAGCAGTGAGGTTAGCGATGTTCTGTTGTTGGATTTTAAATTCCGCGCTACAACATGCATAAGGTGGCAGCCTTGAGGTTTAGTGCTGTAAAGATGGCAACAGTGAGGTTAGCGATGCTCTATTGTCCTTCAAAGTGAGGTTAGGGTCCATCAAGATGACAACTGTCAAAAAAGCACGTGGCATTGTTTACCAACAAGTGCACGTGGTCATGACATCATGGTCACGTAATCAATTCTAAGCACTGCGTCGTTAAGAGCAGCATTAGGATTAGTTATGTTTTAAAATCTTGGGAATAGAACAGCAGTAAGAATAGCTATGATTAAATGCGTGTACACATCACCTATTTATTTTTGCATGCATCGACTCTCATACTAAATTTCTACCGCAAGATTGTGCTGCTATCTTAGCATGACCTATACGCATGAACTTAAAGCATAAAGAATAATCATGTTTAAAAGTGTGTACACATCAAGTATCAATGATGCATGAATCGACTATTCTACTAAAGTTTTTTCACTAGATTGTGCTAAAATCGTATAAGTGTGCTGCTATCTTAGCATAACCTATACGCACGAACTTAAAATACAAAGAATAATGATGTTTAACAGCGAGTACGCATCACCTATTAATTTTGCATGCATCGACTATTTTTCCGCTAGATTGTACTGCTATCTTAGCATGACCTATGTGCATAAACTTAAAAGCACAAAGAATAGCTATCTTAAAAAGCGTGTACACATCACGTATTGATTTTGCATCTACCAACTATTGTACTATACTTCTTCCACTAGAGCGTGCAACTATCGGTTGTGTGTGCTGCAATATTAACATAACCTATGTAAACAAACTTAAAGCACAAAGAATAGCGACGTATAAAAATATTGTGAACATAGCAGCAGCACTAAGAATAGCAATGTTTAAATGCCTGCACACATCACGTATCGATGATGTACACATCAACTATAGTACTAATCTTATTCCACTAGAGTGTGCTAAAATCGTATGAGTGTACTGCTATCTTAGTATAACCTATGTAAGCGAACATAAAGTTCAAAGAATAGTCATGTTCAAAAGCGTGTACACATCACCTATCGAATTGCATGCATCAACTTTTTTTTTTCAGCTAGATTGTGCTGTTATCTTAGCATAACCTATACGCATGAACTTAAAGCACAAATAATAGCCATATTTAAAAGCGTGTACACATCACCTATCGATTTTGCATGCACTGACTTTCATACTAAACTTCTTCCGCTAGATTGTGCTATCTTAGCATAACCTATGAGCAAGAACTTAAAGCAAAAAGAATCGCGATGTTTAAAAATCTTGCGAACATAGTAGCAGTAAGAATAGCAAGATTTAAAAGCGTGTACACATTACCTTTTGATAATGCATGCATCTTTTACTAGAGTGAGCGACCATCGCTTGTACGTGTGCTGCTATCTTAACATAAGGTATGTGCACGAACTTAAAGCATAAAGAATAGTTATGTGTAAAAATCTTGTGAACATAGCAGAGCGTTAACTATGTAGGTGTAAACATTGAACTTTGCATGCTGACGTAGCATACCACGTGACCGTGACGTCACGACCTGGTGCACTTGTTGGTAAACAAAGCTACGTGCTTTTTTGACAGTTGTCATCTTGATAGACCCTAACCTCACTTTGAAGGACAATAGAGCATTGCTAACCTCACTGTTGCCATCTTTATGGCGCCAAACCTCAAGGCTGCTCTGTTGAATAAAGATGGCCGCAAGCACATGGAATTTCAAATTGTCCTCCACCGCATGCATAACAGCAGCCGCCATCTTGCGCATTAGCCTTTAAGCTAGCTTTCTTCGTAAGAGTAGCCACCATCTTGTGCGAGCACCCCTAGGCTGTCTCATAAGGAGCTATGTATTGTCACCATCTTGTCGCTGCCATCTTGCGCAAGCACCCCTAGGGCATCTCATAAGAGCAGCAGCCATCTTGTACAAGCACTCTTAAGCCGTCTCATAAGAAGCTATATATAGCTGCCATCTTGTGTCCGTCATCTTGCGCAAGCATCCCTAGGAAGTCTCAAGCCACCTTGTGTAAGCACCCTTAAGCTGCCTCATAAGAAGTTATGTATAGCCGACATTGTGTAGAATTAGATAGCCGTTAATGCCAAAGGGCCTAAGTCGGAACCAAACCGTTGATCTCAACATTAAACTATGTTTTTCTTATGCTATCATATTCCTGATACTGCGAACCTGGGTATTAGGCAGAAAAATTTTGTCTGTTTTGCCCTACGACGTACCGTATTCGAGATTTTTAACATTTTGCATTTAAGCCCCAAATTTAATGAATCGAACAAGCATGGCACGTTATACTCTCTACCATAGCTAGACCTGATCATGTTACAAAAACTTGCTTCAATACAAGCTAAAACAGAGCAAATACCAAAGGGCCTAAATAGGAAACGAACCGTTGATGTCATCATTACACTATGTTTTTCTTATGCTATCATGTTCCTCATACTGCGAACCTGGGTAATGGGCAGAAAAATTTATCCATTTTGTCCTACGATGCACCGTTTGAGATATTTAACATTTTGCATTTAAGCCCTAAATTTAATGAAACAAACTAGCACGGCACGATAGCCCCTAAGCTAGCTTTCTTCATAAGAGCAGCAGCCATCTTGTACAAGCGCTCTTAAGCCGTCTCATAAGGAGCTATGTTTAGCCACCATTTTGTGTCCGTCATGTTGCGCAAGCATCCCTAGGGCGTTTCAAACCATCTTGTGCAAGGACCCTTAAACTGTCTCATAAGAGCAGTCGCCATCTTGTGCAAGCATCCCTAGGGAGTCTCATAAGGAGCCATGTATAGCCGCCATCTTGCGCAAGCATCCCAAGGGCGTCTCATAAGAACCTATATATAGCAGCCATCTTGCGTAAGCACCCTTAAGGAATTATGTATAGCCACCATCTTGTGCAATTAGCATCGAGAGATGGCTGCTGTAGAATGTTTTTTAAATTATATGCCATCATATTTCAACTAAAGAGTGCAGCACTAAGGTTTGTGATGCAAGATGGCGCATGACAGCTGTGACGTAGAAATTGCCCACTACTACGATAAAGATAGCAGCACGGTGCTCTGTTGATTAAAGATGGCTGCTGTCAAAAAGAATTTTTCAAATTGTCCGCCACCACATGTTAAAGGTATGTAGCTAAAGAGGGCAACACGGTGCTCTGTTGATTAAAGATGGCAGATGAGAGCTGTCAAAAAAGCACGTGGCTTTGTTTCCAAACAAGAGCGAGTGGAATTTGCCGCCACCACATTTCAAAGATAAGTAGTTAAAGAGTGCAGCACGGTGCTCTCTTGATTAAAGATGGCGGATGGTAGCTGTCAAAAAAGCACGTTGCTTTGTTTCCAAACAAGAGCATGTGGAATTTTTCAAATTGCCGCCACCACGTTCAAAAGGTATGTAGCTAAAGAGTGCAGCACTGTGCTCTGTTGATTAAAGATGGCGGATGACAGCTGTCAAAAAAGCACGTGAGTTTGTAAAGCACTTCAAATTTGCCACCACCACATTTCAAAGGTATCTAGCTAAAGAGTGCAGCACGGTTCTCTCTTGATTAAAGATGGTGGATGACAGCTGTCAAAAAAGCACGTGAGTTTGTTTCCAAACACGAGAATGTGGAATTTTTCAAATTGCCACCACCACATTTCAACTAAAAAGTGGAGCACTGTGCTCTCTTGATTAAAGATGGCGGATGACAGCTGTCAAAAAAGCACGTGGATTTGTTTCCAAACAAGAGCGAGTGGAATTTGCCGCCACCACATTTCAAAGATAAGTAGCTAAAGAGTGCAGCACGGTGCTCTCTTGATTAAAGATGGCGGATGGTAGCTGTCAAAAAGCACGTGGCTTTGTTTACAAATTCAAATTTCGCGCTAGTAAGGTTAAGCTGGCAGCACTGGAAGAGCCCCCTGGCTGCGGAGGAGCGGGCCCCTGGGAAGGCCTCCCAGGCGGCGGCGGAGGAGGAGGAGGCCCCTGGGAAGGCCCCTCGGGAGGAGGAGGTGGAGCGGGCCCCTGAGAGCCGGAGGTGGAGGTGGCCGCAGAACTGTCCACTACACCTATCCTGTTTGAGTGAAAAAGGAAGCCAAAGAGAATTATATGAATGGCATACTTCAAGAGGGTAATGACCACAAAGGGAAATGGAAAGAGCTGTATTCATATATCAGGAATCAAAAAGGAAAAGGAATCCAAATTCCTACAATGGTAGGAGAAGGGGGTGAACACTATTTAACAGATACTGAGAAAGCAAATCTATTTAGTAGGGAATTTAGAGATTCAGTAGATGATTGTCAAGAGATGGAAACCGAAACAGAAGATAGAGAGGGAGAGAGACAGAGGGAAACAAGAAGCTTCTCATTCACGAATGAAGATATTTTCAGAGAAATCCAACTGCTTCAGCAAGGAAAAGCAGCAGGAAGTGATCGAATTACTGGGGAGGTATTAAAGGCAATGGGGTGGTACATAGTGCCTTATTTAAAATTTGTCTTTGACTATGTCATAAATAATAGTGTAATACCAAAGGAATGGAAGGAATCTATAATAATACCAATTTATACAGGAAAGGGCGATAAAAGGAAACGAGAGAACTACAATCCAATCAGCCTGACCATTATAGTTTGTAAAATACAGGAGAGTTCAATATCAAAGAACATCAGAGGGATATGTAATGATAAAAATTGGTTCATGAGCAGCCAGTATGGATTTAGAAAGAAATTTTCTTGACGCACAACTGGTGGGATTTCAGCAGGACATATCAGATCAATTGGATTCACGAGGTCAGTTAGATTGCATAGCCATAGATCTTTCCAAAGCCTTTGATAGTGTGGAACATGGAATATTATTAAAGAAATTGGAGGGAATAGGATTGGACGTAAGGGTTACACGTTGGATAAAAACATTTCTAAATTCAAGGGTTCAGAAAGTCAAAGTAGGAAATAATGTATCGCAGGAAGAGAAAGTTTGGAAGGGAATTGCACAGGGTAGTATAATCGGTCCGTTACTTTTCTTAATACACGCAAATGATTTAGGGAACAATATAACATCGAAAATAAGATTGTATGCAGATGACATAATTGTTTATAGGGAAATAAATAACATTGAGGATTGTTCACAATTACAAAGGGACCTTGAAAGTATCCAACAATGGGTTGAAGAAAACAATATGAAGGTTAATGGAGGCAAATCAACTGTTACAACTTTTACAAACAGGAGCTTTAAAACTGAATTTGAATATACTTTGGATGAGGTCGTTATCCCAAAAGATGGCAAGTGCAAATACTTAGGTGTGAGATTTGAAAGTAATTTGCACTGGAAGGGTCATGTTGATGACATTATTGGGAAAGCATACAGATCATTACATGTCATAATGAGGCTACTTAAAGGATGCAATAAAGAATTAAAAGAAAAAAGTTACTTAAGAATGGTTCGTCCATTATTGGAATATGCGAACAGTGTTTGGGATCATCACCAAGAATACCTAATAAAAGAAATAAAAGGTAGTGTGCAGAGGAAAGCAGCAAGATTTGTAACAGGGGATTTCAGGAGAAAGAGTAGTGTATCAGAAATGTTAAAGGAACTTGGGTGGGAAACTTTAAGTAAGAGAAGGGAGAAAACTAGACTTATAGGATTATATAGAGCCTATATAAGAGAAGAAGCATGGGGAGATATCCGTGAGAGGCTTCAGTTGGAAAATAATTATATCGGCAGGACAGACCACAAATATAAAATTAGAAGGAATTTTAGCAGAAGCGATTGGGGTAAATTTTCATTCATTGGGAAGGGTGTGAAGGAGTGGAACAGTTTACCAGGGTAGTGTTTGATCCTTTTCCAAAATCTGTACAGATATTCAAGAAGAGAATAAACAGCAACAGAGAAAATAAATGAAGTGTTAGAGGGCATTCGACCAGTGCAGGTTATTGTAAATAAAAACATGTGTGTGAATAAATTAATTCCATCCCCTGGTCTAAGGAGTTTGGACAACCAAAGTAGGGGACTGCCTGTAGGGGTGAAGTACAGTTGGAACTTCAAGGGCCCTGGGACCACTACGCTAGTTCTGAAGGCCCTTCTGGAACTCTGAAAAGTGGTGGCAAAAGGGGCTCTGGTTAAGACGCAGCAGGTCGTTATGGTACTTAGGTTCCAGAATGGGTAATAAAAAAAATAAAATAAAAAAAGTAAATAAACGCAATGTAAAATTTAATCTTATGCCAGTTGTATAGTATCATTTGAAGTAATTCCACATACTGTATATCAGTTGACTATATTTGTAAGTAGTACAGGAGATATTATAAGCAGAATTTTGTTGTCATTCATTCTTACGAGATGTCCGTAAAATTTCAGTCCTTGTTTCGCATTGTATCCGTGATCTTTTCGGAATACTTGTAGAGATCCTCATTTCTCTTTTTCCTCCATGTACCATCCGTCGTTTTCTGAGGTCCAAGAATTTTCCTCAGAATTTTTCTTTCCTTCTTCCCAATTTCTTTAAGTTCCCCTTTTTTATTTAATATAAGGCATTCTGAACCATACAGCCCCTCTGGTTTTACAACAGCATTGTAGTGTTTAATTTTGGCTTTGTAGGATATTGCCCGTTTATTTTACCTGTTCTGTGTCAGTCTGTAGGCCAGTTCCAATTTTCTAGCTCTTTCCTTGTTTGCCTCCTTGTCTAGCCCATTGGGTTGGATCAGTTCTCCCAAATGCTTAAACTTTTTTACTCTTCTAACCTTTCCGCACTTCACTTCCATGCTTTTCTCTCCCTGATGTCGGTACTTCATGTACTCCATGTACTTCGTCTTTTCGTAGGAGACTTTGAGACCTGTTTTCTTCGCAATGTCATGAAGAAGCTCCAGCATCCTTTGGGCATCCTCTCTGTTTTGAGCTAAGAGACCAAGATCATCAGCAAAAGCCAGACATGTAATTTCCAAGTTTTGTCTCTTGCGCCCAAGATGAATTCCCTGTATGCCTTCTACTTTCAGAGAGTTTTCCCAGGTTCTTATGACTTTCTCCACTACAATGTTAAACAGGATGGGTGACAATCCATCTCCTTGTCTGACTCCTGTCTTTATTTGGAATGGATCAGTGATTTCTCCAGCAAATTTAATTTTTGAGATGGTGTCTGTCAGGGTTTGTTTTACTATTTCTCTCATTTTCCTGTCGATTCCAAACTCTTCTTGGTCATTAAATAATGTCTGTCTATCAATTGAGTCGGATACTTTTTGGAAATCGATGAAGATTACCACTGTGTTCTGGCCCCTCAATGCTCTAGTCCTCAGAATACCCTTGAGGTTGAATATCTGTTCTGTACATGACCTCCCTTTCCTGAAACCAGCTTGATATTCTCCAATGAGGGAGTCTATTTGTTCTTCAACCGTGTTCAGCAGCACTTTGGAGAATATTTTGTACGCGACTGAAAGTAAAGAGATACCTCTGTAGTTATTAATATCCACTTGGCTACCTTTCTTGTGGAGTGGGTGGATAAGCGCACATTTCCAATCGTTCGGAATCCTTTCAGTTTTCCAAATCTCTTTTATGAGGTGATGTATTCTTTCTGCAGCCACTTCTTCTCCAATCTTCCACATTTCTGCCACAATGCCATCTTCCCCTGGTGCTTTGTTGTTTTTAAGCTCTCTGATTATACATTTTATCTAGTCTAGACTTGGTGGTTTGGAATTTGGATTCTCATTGGATAGTTTCAGGACAGGCAATCTTTCATGCGGTTCTTCACAGTTGAGCAGCATTTGGAAGTAGTCAGCCAAGAGCTGGCAGTTATCTTTATCATTTGTTGCTATGCTACCATCTGTTCGTCTGAAGCACAGATTTGGTGGTGTGTATCCCTTTAGGTCTTCTTTGAAGGTTTTGTAGAACTCCCTGGTGTTGTTCCTTTTAAATTCCTTTTCTATCCTATTCCTGTCATATTTTCTCTTCTCTGTTTTTATGATCCTAGCTGTTCTCTTCCTTGTTTCCTTGGAGTCTTCCAAGTTCTCGCTGTTGCTGTTCGAATGCCATCTCTTCCAGCCCTTTAGTCTACTATCTAATGCATCGTCACATTTTTCGTTCTACCATCTAGGTTTCCGCTTCCTTGGAGGATTCCCCAAACCTTCAGCAGCTTTGTTCATGGAATCTCTGATTTCATCCCAGTTGGTCATCCTTAGTTTAGGGAGGTTCTGTGGGTATTCCAATTTATTCTGCTCCAGAGTCTCTCTATATTGATCCTGGGCTTCCTTTGCTGCATCGGTTTAGATCTATTCGGCTGGAATCTTACTTTTATCTCAGAGAGATAGTGATCCGAATCAATGTTCAGGCTTTTCCTTACTTTGACATTTAGGATTTCTTTCTGGTTTCGTGCTATTATTGCAACATGGTCAATCTGAAATTCACCCAACATTGTATTAGGAGAGACCCAGGTTTTCTTCATTTTAGGGAGAGCTTTGAAATATGTGGACATGAGTTTCAGGTTGAATTGTCTACAGTAGTCAATCAGTCTTTCGCCATTTCTGTTCGTTCTTCTGTGTGCTGGGTAATTTCCCACGACTTTTCTATGTTTCTTTTCTTTGCCTATCTGAGCGTTGAAGTCTCCGTTCACTGTTCCCAAAAGGTGTTTTTTCTTGGGTCTAATCTTCTGCATTGAAGTTCTGGGAAGCTCCGACTCTTCCCTACAAGATGTTCCATGCTCTCCAGAATCCGACGGCCTGGTTGCACTGCTCTTGGCAGTGGGGGATTTCCATTTCTGGGTACCCGCTGGAGTAGTTTTTCCTGAAGACGTTTCCATCATGCTTTAAGTTGAAGTTAGGTGGGAGGGCAGAAACAGACGGTTGTCATTCATTCTGACGAGATGTCATTTAAGTTGTATTTAGGCTTAATATATCGATCAATGTGAATATGTATGTTCGCCAAGATATTGAGTAAGGGTGATTTTCAACAGAAGTTTTAAAACGTTAGAAATTTTCCAGGAGTTCAGTAATAGATTCCTAGGATGTAATTATTGTACAGTTAAGTAAGAAAAAGGTTTAATCACATGGAAGCTAATACGGAAATACCATTATGGCAGAAACTGGAAATTCTGATATTCCACCCACTATTTTCAGTTATTTAACCCCTCAGCGCCGACCTCTATACGTTGTATAGACCCTCTTTTCTTCCGTAGCCGCCGACCTCTATACGTGGTATAGACCCATGCATGGTTTCGCATTTACGGCTATAGCGCGAAGAGTTTTGGAGTTATGGATTTGCAAATTGTTTTGTTTCCAAGAAGAAATGTTGGGGTTTATCAGTGTTGTAAAATAAAAATGAAGATCGTTAAAATGTAGTTGTTTTTGTAAGGGTAATTATTTGTCAAGTAAGTCTGAGCACTAGTAATCTCTGCTTTTTTAAAGCCTGTTTGTTTCATTCTTTCCCACGTAATAAAATAAAGAAATGATGATATGAGAAGTTTGTCTTTTCGCGTGTTGTTCTTTGCTCTATTTGTACATTGAGAGTGCAAAATATTTATCGTATTGTCTTTATTTCTCGGCTTGTAATATTTTCGTAACTCTCCACGAGCGCTCTGTGTAGGCATCAGTTAGTGCTGCTTTCTGCCATACGATACGAGAACCAGTTGTTCATGGTATATATCTCGCTTGAAAGACGATGTCTCGACCTTTTATCTGATATATGTATCGAGTTGGTTTCTTTCGTCATGAATGTTATTCCCCTCATTCAGTTTCGTCCTGCTGCTTTCGGCCTCGCTGTAGCTTCATCAGTCCGTGTGACGCGCCGCGCTCAGCCGTGGTTTGACTGACAGCAATGTGCTTGAAATATTGTATAATTTAGATGAAAGTTTAGTCGGAAGTAGTAGTGACAGTATTAGTAGCAGTGATAATTAAATAAATGATGCGGCTGTGGCGGATGCAGTGGTAAATGATGAGAGTGACGATCAGGAGGAACCAGTACTTGGAAATTTCGTGTAGGAAACTATTGATAATTATACAGGTCAAAGGGAAGTTTTCAAGAGTGAATTCGGATTCCTAAATTCTTTAATAATATCCAGACAAGTCACAGGGACAAACCCTGAGCAGTTAGGCCTATCTTATCGGGTTCAGCTGGAGGAAGGTTTGTTTACATAATAAGCTCGCTCGGCCGGGAAACGAAATATTCAAGGCCGGCGCGCATCAGATAATACAGTTCCAAGGTTGCAGGAAAAACATTTTATCATGAAATTATCACACAAGGGTGAGAAATACAAACCTCAGAGACGTTGTATCGTGTGTTCAAAACACGGAGAAAAGACGACGTCGGTGTACTGCTGCCAGGAGTGTGACGTGGGTGTCCGTCTCGAAGAGTGCTTTGAACTCTATCACATGAAACTAAATTACTAAGATAATGTGAAATAATTATGTCATTACCTGCATGTACATAGTTCTATCATAAGGAATTTAAAATTTCGTGAATATCGGGCTACTCTTATACTTGTAGTAACGCTAGTGACTCAATGTATTTCAGTCGCGCGTAGTAGAAATCTCATCCGGCCGCGGGGTAGGAAACTCCTAAAATGGTTGCGACGCTGAGGGGTTAATTAGTAAATTAATGGAAGGTTATTCTATTTATCAGTTTACCAAAATTCATCATTGCTGACAGGAAGAATTGGTTCTGAATTATCTTAATTGTACAAATTATGATTGAGTGAAATGTAAAGTTTAAAGAATATTGAAGTTCAACACCACAAGGAAGATTTATTTTGTGATTTGATTTATTATTAAAATAAATTGTTCTTTTGTGTATATTTTCTGCATCATTTGCAAAATGCCTTAAATTTATGCACCGTTGATAGGAACGGTCCACCTCAGGATCTTCACGTTCACCAGCTGACTGGCGGGGATCTTACGGGGGTCAGTATTCAAACGGGAATGCCCTGTCAGCATTCGCCGTTCATGTATTTCTTGAGGAGAACGTGCTAACACCCGTCTGTGTGGATTTAAAACGAGCGTCAATCGCGCAGGCTAATGGGTGACAGCGTGCAAGTGATTGCTTGCTGCAGAGTACCAGCCAAGGCCAAGTGACGTCACAATCGAATGATCCATTCGCTTCGATGTCATTATGTCACGAATGGGATGTCAGATCGTAATTTGAAAAACGTCACCTTGTAGGCCTGGATAACAAATACTACTGCCCAAAATTTCATGAAAATGGGCAGAAGGATGGCCGAGTTATAAAATTTTAAAGGGGCTCATATTTTCAGTCTGGCCGTCCGACCTAGGGCAATATAAGGAGCTCGCCAGCCCTGTAGTAGTCAGTGTGTGATTTCGTCGTTTACCAGCTACTACGCCGCGCGGGCCAGCTGCTGTAGTACAGTCTGTTACTCTGTCCGGCTAAGGACCGGTGATAGAAAATACGCAATACAAGTGTCGAACATATTCTCATTGGACTCTAACTTCGCGTGCAAGCAGAAAACTTATTCATTTGTAATGTCGATCTGTCGAGCTGATTAAGCATTATTTTCATCTTGTGAATTTCGTATTGCAGACTATACAGTAATTGCTGTCTCGTAGATATTTTTGAAAACTGTGCTGTTATAAGAGTGTGAAGGACTTGGTGCGTAAAGACTGTGCCTTAGCGAAACATTGTTTCCTTTTTGAGAGACTGTGTTAAGTTATTTCGTGAAAACTTTGCCCTAGTGAAAGTACATTTCTTTTCAAAGGACTGTGTTAATTTGCATCGTAAAGGACAGTGTCAATGTTTCTTTCTAAAAGAAATACTTCGTGAAATACTGTGCCCACATTTCTTTTCATAAGACTGTGCTGACATTTCTTTTCAAAGACTGTGTTAATTCACTTTGTGAAAACTGTGCTAACATTCCTTTTCATATGACTGTGCTGACATTTCTTTTCAAAGGACTATGTTAACTCACTTTGTGAAAGACTGTGTCTACATTTATTGTCAAGCTACTTGTAAAAACTGTGCCTCAGTGGAGAATTTATTTGTGAGAAACTGTGTGATTTTTTTTTTTTTTTAATGTGGAACTTGTACAGTTCATAAACAGTGTCTTGCCACAACTTGCAGTGCAGTGCGATAGAGAAGTGTCGTATCAGATTCTATTGAAATTCTGTGCGAAGCTCTCACATTTCTCTACTCCCTTCATGGGACTTTAGTGGAATACAAAGCTGATCAACTATTCCACGCTGCACTATCATCAGACCGACCGACCCCACGTTCGAGTCGCCTTTAACATAGAGGGTCGACAACTGCCGTGGGATGACGTGGTACCTTGGTGGGAAGTGAGGATTTCAGTGATGTGGGACAACGCCGACGGATGACACCTTCTCCACACCTTTCAGGACTCTCAAACCATTCATTTGTAAAGGTGATATAATTTCTATGTTTTCTTGAATAAACTGCAAGTCCCAATTTAAAATGAACTTATTGCACTACCCTTCTCTCTTATACTCTCTGAGAATGCACCGTATACGCCCTGGCATCAATCCATGCTCTCCACTAAGCTAAAGTATGGGCGTTCCTGTTTCAGTGTGTATGTATGTGTGTATGTATGTATGAATCGAACAGTTTTAGTTATATTCTTGGATACTGAGAATGCATTTGACCATGTAACACATTAAGCACATATAGGAATATCCGAGACATAAAGAAGTGCCAGATGAGATTATATCTCTAGTAAAACTATACTGAGAGACAAAGAGCTGTGTGCAAATTCAAGGAAGCAGGTCAAGTTCTCTAGAGGCCAAGAGCGGAGTCCAACAAGGAAGTTTTCTATTGCCACTACTCTTCATTATTATAATGGATGACGTTATAAAGCAGTGAAAATTAAGGATCAGAGACAACAAATACACTTTACACTAGTGTCCAAAAGTTAAGCGTAAGTTACGAGTAAGCAGGGCAACAGGAAATAGACCGCAAACTGCACGACATACGCACCTACCAACCTTACATGTTCGCTCTGTATAGGAAAGGAGTGTTCCCTGCTGTAACTAGCGGCGTAACCGCAAGATAAACACAGCCAGTGCCTGCGCCCCATATTCCCTCAGTCGTGTTTGCCCTGTTATAATGTGCGGAGTATAGCCTCGTGGTGAACGTGACAGCGTAATGGCACGACGACACCATTTGGACCCCGTTTTGCAGGGCAGAATACTCGGCCGCCTGGAAGCAGGCCAGACACAGACCGAAGTCGTAGTATCCTTGAATGTGCCACAAAGTGTCATTTCCAGGCTTCGGAGAAGATTTCGAGACACAGATGTTAGTCATAGGCCAGTACTAGGTAGACCAAGGGTAACCACCCCACAGCAGGACCGATATCTGACCTTTACTTGACTATTTTCACCATTTTGTTCCGTATTGACTTATATACAAATTTCTATAAAATAATTTTCCGCCTTGTCAATACTTTATACACTTTATTCTATACCTTTACTGCGCGACGAAATCGGAGTGCATCTGCAAGACAATTGTCAGCGGAGCTTGCAGCTGTCTTAGGGGTTGCCATTTCCCAGCAAACTGCGTACCGGAGGCTGAGAACAGCAGGGCTGTTTGCCCGACGTCCAGTGGTGTGCGCCCTGCTCACTCCAGCACAGAGATGGGCCATTTACTGTGGAGCCATCAACATCGAAACTGTACCGTAAATGAATGGAGGGATGTGCTCTTCACAAATGAATCCCACTTCAGTTTGCAGAACAATTCCCGTTGCACATTAATCTGGAAAGAACCCGGTAGCCAATACAACCACAGGAACATCATGGAACGGGACCAGTATGGTGGTGGTGGCGTCATGGTGTGGGGTGACATCATGTTGAATGGCCGTACGGACATGCACATCTTCATGGGTGGTCCGAGGACCACTGTTAATGCTTGGAGATACAGGGATGAGGTACTGAGACCAAATGTTCGACTCTTCAGATGTGCGGTTCGTCCAAACTTCCTCTTAATGGACGATAATGCCCGACCGCACTGCGCTGCTCTGGTGGATGAATTTCTGGGTGGGGAAGACATTCATCGCATGGACTGGCCAGTGAGGTATGCAGATCTGAATCCCATACAACATGCCTGGGATGCATTGGGGAGGCGAATTGCATCCTGTCAGCCTTCACCAAGGACCCTCCATGATCTTCGCATTGCCCTTTCGGAGGAATGTGATCGACTGCCACAAGAGCTCTTGGGCCATCTGATAGAGAGCATGCCACGTCGCTGCAAAACATGTGTGGCTGTTAGGGGTAACCATACACAGTATTAACAGCATATTTTGTTGTGGAAGACATTGCCAAGTTTTGTTAGTTGTTGTGAAAGGTGTACCTTAGCTATCAGAACCTTTCTGACACTGTTTTTTTGGACAAGTTGTGTGACATATAGTGTGTGATTCAGCTTCCGTTTGTTCAGCAATCCGTCTGACATTCCTATCAGGTGGTACGGTCTCGTTTAGTGATTATGCTTAACCTTTGGACACTAGTGTATTTGCTGATGATGCTATGCTATGTAGTGAGACAGAAGCAGAATTTCAAGCTAAACTAGAACTTAGGCAAGAAGAATTTGAAAGAATGGGAACGATTATCAGCCGAACTAAAACCGTTGGTTTAGTGAGGAGTCAAAATCCTAAAGAAATCCGCCTGCGAGTGCAAAATGAAGAAGTAGATATTAGTAAATTAAAATACTTAAGAAGCTTTGTTTCTTTTGACAAAACCATAAACCAAGAAATAGGCAATGGAATACAAGCTGCATCAAAATTCTCTACTCCAACTATTCTGGAATGACTCATTTCCCTAATCTTCCAAGCTCGCACTGTACAAAACATACACTGTACCAATTCTAACATATGGATTGGAAACTGCAACGATGACTAGATCTGCAGAAAGTCATCTACAAGCCACTGAAATGATTTTCCTTCATTCTCATCTCCAAAAGACAGGGAGAGACAAAATAAGGAATTAAAACATCTGCCAACAACTCAAGGGTTTGTTGCAAACCTTAGAATTAAGCAGTTTACGATGGTACGGACATATGAGAAGGATGGCTCTAATTAAGACCCCAACAGCATAACTATGAAAGGAATGTTGTTGATAAGAGGCCCAGAGAGAGACCTCGTGATGGTTGAGAAAACCAAATTTTCAAAGACCTTGCAAAACGTGATGTAAATTGGCAACAATATGTAGAACATCAGGTGTGGATGGACAGGACGAACTGGAAGAGGCTTGTAAACACCTGCACCTAATTTGCTTGAGTGGTGAATTGATTATGATGATGATGATGATGATGATGATGATGGAATATGAAAGAATAGGGAGTCATAAAAAGCAATACACACAAAATGTCCACATTTCATCTAATGACTGAAAGTAGGTGCACTATCACTAAATTAGAGTGAATAATATACAACAGCACCAACTGGCAGAGCGTAACTCAAACCAGGAGACAAAGTTCTGAGGCATGAAAAACACTTTCAGTTCAACTCGTGTAGAGATATTTAAAGCCTATGATCAACAGTAATGAGTTCTTTGAATAGCGCTGTGATACAATCTTGTGAGTGAGGAGACAACTTGTGATCTGAGGAACAGGTGTTCACAGAAATCTGTTTGAAACATGATTGGATTCTCTAAATCATTGTCCAGGAAAATTTTGAAAAAAAAGAGAATGGATCAGGTTTACAAGTCATATCAATCTTTATTGCAGAATTACCTCTAAAGGGAACTACTGTTGGTAAAAGTCATTATCTCTACACACAGCTTAAGTATAAGGCACGAGGTACAGTCGTGATGTTTTCACTTCACTATCGCCATCACGATAATCACATTTTCTCATTACACCACACTGCCAAGCCCATCTAATTATGTGATCATTTCACTGCAACTTCTGTCATCTGTGCAAATTTAATTTGCCATACTTTCTTGCTAATCAACCGGAATGGGTCGACCTTGTTATGTCTAGCCATGGTGGCATTGAAATGAAAGTGAAGTATCAGACTGGTATTTCCTCTGGTCCTCCTCTGCGAACCATGTGACCTTGCCGCGGTGAGGAGGCTTGCGTGTCCCAATGATGCAGATAGCCGAGCCGCAGGTGCAACCATATCGGATGGGTATCTGTTGAGAGACAAGACTAACGAATGGTTCATCGAAAGGGGAGTAGCAGCCTTTCGGTAGTTGCAAGGGCGGCAGTCTAGATGATTGACTGATACGGCCTTGTAATAATACTCAACATGGTTTAGCTGTGTTGATACTGCTACACGGCTGAAAGCAACGGGAAACTACAGCCGTAACCACCTCCCGAGGACATGCAGCTCTCTCTGTATGAATGATGTACTGATGATGGCTTCCTCCCGGGTAAAATATTCTGGAGGTAAACTAGTCTCCCATTCGGATCTCCGGGTGGGGACTACACGAGAGGGGGCGATCATCAGGAAGATGGATACTGACATTCTGCGAGTCGGAGCGTGGAATGTTAGAAGTTTGAATCGTTGTGGTAGGTTAGAGAATCTGAAAAGGGAGATGGATAGGCGAAAGTTAGATGTAGTTGGTATAAGTGAAGTACGTTGGCAGGAAGAACAGGATTTTTGGTCAGGCGACTACCGAATTATCACCACAAAATCAAACAGGGGTAATGCAGGAGTTGGTTTAGTAATGAATAAGAAAATAGGGCAGCGGATAAGCTACTACGACCAGCATAGTGAAAGAATTATTGTCGCCAAGATAGACACCAAACCAATGCCCACCACAATAGTGCAGGTCTATATGCCTACCAGTTCAGTGGATGATGAAGAAATTGAAAGAATATATGAGGAGATAGAAGATTTAATACAATATGTCAAAGGTGACGAGAATCTAATTGTGATGGGAGACTGGAACGCAGTGGTAGGCAAAGGAAGAGAAGGTAGAACAGTAGGAGAATTTGGATTGGGACAAAGGAACGAAAGAGGAAGTCGGCTGGTTGAATTCTGCACTGACCATAATTTAGTCCTCGCCAATACTTGGTTCAAACACCACAAACGACGGCTGTATACGTGGACGAGACCTGGAGACACTGGAAGGTATCAAATAGACTTCATTATGATTAGGCAGAGATTCAGAAACCAGGTGTTGGATTGCAAAACTTTCCCAGGAGCAGATGTGGACTCTGACCACAACTTGTTGGTCATGAAATGCCATCTGAAGTTGAAGAAATTGAAGAAAGGAAAGAATGCAAAAAGATGGGATCTAGACAAGTTGAAAGAAAAGAGTGTGATGGATTGTTTCAAGGAACATGTTGCACAAGGACTAAATGAAAAGGCTGAAGGAAACACAGTAGAGGAAGAGTGGAGAGTCATGAAAAATGAAGTCAGTAGGGCTGCTGAAGAAATGTTAGGAAGGAAGAAAAGATCAACTAAGAATCAGTGGATAACTCAGGAGATACTAGACCTGATTGATGAACGACGAAAATACAAGAATGCTAGAAATGAAGAGGGCAGAAAAGAATACAGGCGATTAAAGAATCAAGTGGATAGAAAGTGCAAGGTAGCTAAGGAAGAATGGCTGAAGGAGAAGTGCAAGGATGTCGAAGGCTGTATGGTCCTGGGAAAGGTAGATGCTGCATACAGGAAAATCAAGGAAACCTTTGGAGAAAGGAAATCTAGGTGCATGAATATTAAGAGCTCAGACGGAAAGCCACTTCTAGGGAAAGAAGACAAAGCAGAAAGATGGCAGGAGCATATCCAAAAGTTGTATGAAGGTAACGATGTAGATAATTTTGTTCTGGAACATGAAGAGGTTGTTGATGCTGATGAAATGGGAGACCCAATTTTGAGGTCAGAGTTTGACATAGCTGTGAGTGACCTAAATAGGAACAAGGCACCTGGAATTGATGATATTCCCTCTGAATTACTGACTGCCTTAGGAGAAACCAGCATGGTAAGGTTATTTCATTTAGTGTGCAAGATGTATGAGACAGGAGAAGTCCCATCCGATTTTCGGCAGAATGTTGTTATACCTATTCCCAAGAAAGCTGGTGCTGATAGGTGTGAAAACTACCGCACTATTAGTTTAGTATCTCATGCCTGCAAAATTTTAACACGTATTATTTACAGAAGAATGGAAAAACAAGTTGAAGCTGAGCTGGGGGAAGATCAATTTGGCTTCAGAAGAAATGTAGGAACACGTGAAGCAATCCTGACTTTACGTCTGATCTTAGAAGATCGAATCAAGAAGGACAAGCCCACGTACGTGGCATTCGTAGATCTAGAAAAGGCATTCGATAATGTTGATTGGACCAGGCTATTTATGATTCTGAAGATGATAGGAATCAGATACCGAGAACGAAGAATTATCTACAACCTGTATACAAATCAGTCCGCTGTGATAAGAATCGAGGGCTTTGAAAAAGAAGCAGCAATCCAGAAAGGAGTGAGGTAAGGCTGCAGTTTGTCCCCTCTCCTTTTCAATGTTTACATAGAAAGGGCAGTAAAGGAAATCAAAGAGAAATTTGGAAAGGGAATCACAGTCCAAGGAGAGGAAATCAAAACCTTGAGATTTGCCGATGATATTGTTATTTTATCTGAGACTGCAGAAGATCTCGAGAAGTTGCTGAATGGTATGGATGAAATCTTAGGTAAGGAGTACAAGATGAAAATAAATAAGTCCAAAACAAAAGTAATGGAGTGCAGTCGAACGAAGCCAGGTGATGTAGGAAATATTAGATTAGGAAGCGAAGTCTTAAAGGAAGTAGATGAATATTGTTACTTGGGTAGTAAAATAACCAACGATGGCAGAAGTAAGGAGGACATAAAATGCAGACTAGCACAAGCAAGGAAGAGCTTTCTTAAGAAAAGAAATTTGCTCACTTCAAACATTGATATCAGAATTAGAAAGATGTTTTTGAAGACTTTTGTGTGGAGCGTGGCATTGTATGGAAGTGACACATGGACGATAACTAGCTCAGAAAGAAAGAGAATAGAAGCTTTTGAAATGTGGTGTTACAGAAGAATGCTGAAGGTGAGATGGATAGATCGAATCACGAATGAAGAGATACTGAATTGAATTGGTGAGAGGAGATCGATTTGGCTACATTTGACGAGAAGAAGAGATTGAATGATAGGACACATCTTAAGACACCCAGGACTTGTTCAGTTGGTTTTTGAAGGAAGTGTAGGTGGCAAGAATGGTAGGGGTAGACCAAGGTATGAATATGACAAACAGATTAGAGCAGATGTAGGATGCAATAGTTACGTAGAAATGAAAAGGTTAGCACAGGATAGGCTGGCATGGAGAGCTGCATCAAACCAGTCTATGGACTGATGACTCAACAACAACATTTCCTTTGTTTGCAATTTCTAACAGATGTACAGTCAAGGTCAGATATTTGGAGCCTCATATCTGAGAACACATGCCTCGTTAACAGCTTTCTAAGCAGCGAAGAAGGAGAATGTGTGTCGAAGCTGTGAAACACGCCAATGCCAGGGAACATGTTGGTTTGAGACACACCCGTTCCAGATAATGAGGCAATCTGTGTCTGGTCTTTCCATAGCTTGATTTGGTATTCCTTTTCTATTCACATGTTTAACCTTCTTAGTGCTGGCTCCGTTACTGGCGTAGTTGCTAAGATTGCCAGAGAGAAAATGCCTATTATGCAGCACTGAAGATAAAAGCATATCCTATCCTCACTTTTCAAGATATCTCATTGTAGTTTACATTTTCTTGTAGCTAAGTGATCCCTCTCTTTATTCATTATATTAACATCATGAAAATAATTCATACCGCTGAGTAAAATAATTACATTTGTTCATGCGATTTTTGAAAAAATTTAAAATTCAAATTTGGATCTCAGTACATCCTAGTATTTTGATTGTACTCACCTAAATTTGGTATTCCTGTGCACATTTGATGCATTGTTATGCTTGTTGTTTTAAGGGGCCTAACATTGAAGGTCATCGGCCCTGACGCATTGTTAACTAGTTTGTAAAATATCAATGTTTTAAGAATAATAGTTCTTCTAAAAAAATTAGATTAAAATATTGACTTGGTCTAGCATCAGCAGGAGGTGCATATTTAGGGCCAGGCATCTCAAGGAAGGCAGGAGAGGGCTGAAATTGTATGTCGTGATCGGACTGAATTTCACGGAAATCGGGAATCTGGTCAACATCGTCATTACTGTCTCCGTCAACTCCCATCATTATACCTGTCACTATCATTACCGCCTGAATTGGAAATTTCATGCATCACTGTCACATGAGTAAGTCGGCATCACCACTATCATCATTGTTTGAAACGTTACTGGCATTATCATCACTCTCAGTATCATTAGAATCATCGCCTGCCTTGATATAATCAAAATCATCACTCAATTAATTAACATACTCTACCAATCTGTCATCAATTTCAAACACAATACGAGAACTAGTCGCCATTATTACGAACACATGGTCTATAGCTAGCGCCAAACAGCTGAAATAGAAAAATTCATAACATCAACGCAACATGCCACAAAGAGATTCTGGTGGTAGATTTAGAAACATAGACAGCTGCAACATGGACTGCGATGACACTCCTGGCACTTCTCGCTAGCCTACAGAGGAGCGCAATCGCGCTCCCCGGTACTCTAAGAGTTAATATTCTAAACCACTTCAACCTATTTTTCTCCATCTTATCAGTCCGGCTCCATAGCTAAATGGTTCGCGTGCTGGCCTTTGGCCACAGGCGTCCCGGGTTCGATTCCCGGCAGGGTTGGGAATTTTAACCATAATTGGTTAATTTTGCTAGTACGGGGGCTGGATGTGCGTCGTCTTCATCATCATTTCATCCTTATCACAACGCGCAGGTTGCCTATGGGTGTCAAATCAAAAGACCCGCATCTGGTGAGCCAAACTTGTCCTCGGTCACTCCCGGCACTAAAAGCCATACGCCATTTCATTTTCCATTTTATCACTACCTATCCACCTTCATTCCTTTCAACGTGTCTCATCTTCAGTTACTTACTTCTCGGAAATTTTATTCTCTTGCTTATATTTGATTTTCATCCTTCTTTGTCACTGGTCAGGTCTTGGAGCAGTTTGCTCTTAATTCAGTGTTTTCATGTTTTAACCCAATACATAGCAAGCAGAAGTTTCCCCGAGTGATTTTCTCAACTAAATATATTTCCCTTCGACCAAAAGAAAATTCTCCTCTCCATGATTTGACTTCAGTCACCTGTATAATCCCTAAAAATATTACTAGACAAAATTTCACATTACACATTTCACATACCGGTAAATCCTTCTTGATGCACTGATCTAAACGCTGAGTAGCTTGTCTCACTGAGACAATGAGTGGTTCTGTGCGCAAATTTATACTACAGTTGGGATTGTGAAGAGCAAGGTTGTGAAGACGATTCTGAAGGCCAGGCTCCTCATCCACCACGTACTGAGGCAGGGATATAGGTGCAACTCTGAGTAAAGAAGAGAGTGATCATAATGTAAGAACAATTCCAACAACACAAAAAAAAGACATAACAAAATATTGCAACAAAGTGTTCTACATGGAGTTGAATATGTTCAACACCCTTATGACTAAAAGCAGGTGCACTAATTACTAAATTAAAGTGAATAATATTGAACTCAAACTGGAAGAGTATAACTCAAACCAGGAGATTTGGCTTAAGTTCTGGAGGCATAAAATACACATTCAGTTCAACTCTGGTAGAAATATTCGAAACGCATAATCAACAACAGGGAGTTCTTTGAGAAGTGCTGCGATACAAACCTGTACAAAGAGATCAACACTTTCTTCTGATACGGTTTCTTCCTGGCATGGTTTATACTGTAAAGGATGGTTGGAACAGTGTACTGATATGATGAGAATTAGTTACAAACAAGAGCAAAAGGATTTTTCATTTAAGACAATAAAAAGAAGTCGATCAATTCTCACAGAAGATTGTTTCACTGGAAACTTCGCACTGTAAATGTACCTGACTCAACAGTGATTTTTAGTATTAATTAGAAAGGTGCAAGAAAAGAGTTCAGGGAACAAAAAGTACTGCTAATGGAGGATAAAACTGGCAACATATGATTCTGTCTGGATAACTGCTGTGGGTCAGTGGTGGAATGTTGGCCTCCAGCTCCCTAATCCAGTGGAAGTGGTAAGATTTTTGAAGGGCAGAAAGTCCATTTTGCACTCCACACAATATGGTATATAATAAACAATAATAACTGGTCCACCTAGCTTAATGTGGGTGGACCATTTATACTTGTTATTATATCGTCGGTGTAAATGCAATATCTACTATGTGCAAAAATAGAGGTTTTCAATTAAATATGCAGTCTCACAGATGGCACCAAAGTGGATCGACTTGTTTTCATTTCCGTGTATTTTTTAGTCAAACCATACCTGCTATGTGCAAGAAATTTCACATGACTGGTGTTCTAAGACATGCCTGTAGGAAATGGCAAACAATATCACATGGCACGCTGTGTACTTCATTGTTATGTGAGTGCAGGAAGTTATTAAGTTTTCTCTACACTAATTAGGACGATAAAGAAAATCTGAAGTATTGTGTTGACAACCTTAGTGTTTTATGGCTGTATTTACAGATAAATATTCTAAACTGACTGCAGTCTTTTGCCTCAGACTATGGAAAGAATGTTATAACCCTCACAAATATTGTAGCAGCTTTTGAATTCTGAGGATGCTGATCCAACAGTCAAAGTGATAATTCTCCCCAATATGCTACGAATTACTGCTACCGGTACCTGAAGCACCAGCTGGAGAAGTAGTTTTTTTGTTGTTTTAGTCATCAGTCCATAGACTGTTTTGATGCAGCTCTCCATGTCACCACCCTATCCTGTGCTCACCTTTTCATTTCTATGTAACCTCTGCATCCTGTATCTAGTCTAAATCTGCTTGTCATATTCATACCAATGTTCTTCTTGATGCCACCATTCCTCTGTTAAAAAATATTTATTTAAAGAACGTTAACAAACAGAAAAAAGAACAAACAATTTAGACTCCACAGGACACACATCCTCCTACCCAAACCCTTCCTCAAACCCTCCCCTCTGCTCAGCCACCTTTCTCTCCACTGTCACAAACACCAGCCCACGCCGCACAACACGCTGCCGACAAGCACGCAAGCAACCAGCTGGATACATTAGGAGAGTAAGTCAAAACACACTTGGGCTCACAACGCACATTATATGGACATACTCAAACAAAAAACAAAAAAAACCCTTTTCTCTTTATTTTATTTTAGACTAGCTGATGTACCCGTGCTTCGGTACGGAATTCTACATTGTATACAGAATTCTAGGTTAGGTAGTGTACACATTGTGAGCAAGATTGTATTAAACTGCATAGCTCTTAACTTTACCCTAGAAACGCGATGGGGGTGTCACCAAATGTCTTTTCTCCTATGAAGACAGGGTTAGGGAATTTTCATTGTAATGGTAGGCCCGCTTGCCTACCATCAGTCTCAATCAGGCTGGGGAGTTTTCATTATAATGGCAGATACTAACTCTCCACCTGCCTTTTTACATCCTCAGAAAGACTGTCTTAGTAGTGTTCCCAAATGAAATTAACACAGGTCATTACAATGATGTCAGTAGTAATGGCGCAATTAAAAGCAACGCTTATAGATGAAATACTCGATCAAATGAAAAACCAC
Source organism: Anabrus simplex (assembly GCF_040414725.1). Classification (NCBI taxonomy): domain Eukaryota; kingdom Metazoa; phylum Arthropoda; class Insecta; order Orthoptera; family Tettigoniidae; genus Anabrus; species Anabrus simplex. The sequence continues at coordinate 1,221,813,245 of NC_090266.1, forward strand.
ACATTTTCTCACTTTTAAACAGTACAACGCTACCAATCCAACAGTCCAAAGTTCCAAGAGCTGGAATGACCAATTCACAGACAGCTGTGATCCGTGAACACTCTTTGTCTTTTTCAGCGTAGGGGGGGGGGGAAATAGTGGAGAGTCCCAGGGCAAAAACTATGCCCTTTTACTAATCTGTTTCCTAGGAGTACCTGATGAGTCGGAAAATCTCGATTCACTACACTGGCGGCGGAAAAAACTATCTGACTTGGAGGCAAATTTTTCCTGCAAGCCAGAGGAAAACCCCCGCTCTTCTCTGCTAATTTGGAATAAAATGAATGTAGAATTTAATAAAAGTGAAGAGGAAGAAGCTTTTCTTAAGAAACAGCTCTTTTCAGGGTTGAATTTTTGAGTTATTTAGTGAACTGTGGTGCTATAATTTGAAATAGGCTTAAACTCTAATTCTAGGCCAGGTCCTACTACTACTACTACTACTACTACTACTACTACTACTACTACTACTACTACGTGAGCCTCTGCCCTAAGTGGTAAGTGTGCACACTACTAATTCAAAACAGCGTGTCAGAGTAAGGATCAAATAGTGTCTTGTGTACCAGCAGTATCAGGAAATGTATCAACCAGAGTAATGGCATGCTAAAGAAAAATGTTTCCTAACTCTCCAGCTATTTCCCACCAATATTCAGTCTGGCTGTTATATTCGGTACGCAGCAGTAATCCCATCTATCAGAGTTGAATGGCAGCATAGGAGACAAAGAACATCACAACAAACAGTGGTCAGTGTAATGTTGTTGTTGATCAATATCCAAGTCAGATAGTTTTTTTCGCCACCAGTGTAGTGAATCGAGATTTTCCGACTCATCAGGTACTCCTAGGAAACAGATTAGTAAAAGGGCATAGTTTTTGCCCTGGGACTCTCGATATTGTAGACCATCACATTTCGTTTTCTTCCGACTATGAAATACCACTCTTACCATAGTCGGTACGGTAAATCTGAATAAAACATAAATGATCGGAACTTGTATTCTCTATAACCTTTGTTACATACTACATAGTCTTACCATAAATACTGTCCCAAACGTTTAAGTAAATTGACACAAAATGGTTAGAGATACCGTATTTCACGGCATAATCGTCGCACTTTTTATACCAAAATTTTCGAAAAAAATTGTAGGGTGCGACCATTATACGATGAATATTTAATACCAGTATTTGTATTACTCAAAAAATGTATTTATAACTAAATTGTATTTGATACAAATTTAAGATGCACGTAATACTCGCGTTTGTACATCAAAATAATTAAAATAGTCTAAAACAAAATTCATAATTTTTCGCAACAATTCGGCGAACGTTCTTCCAACCTGAAAATAAAAATGAACGTATTAAGTTAATTTGTCATTAATTTGAGCATTAAAGTTAAAATATTACACTTGCAAAAAATTATCGCTTTGTTGTGAAATGCGGACTTACCGGTACGCAATTTATTCCAAATCTTCGGTGTCGCTATCGCAGGTTTCGCTATCTGATGCGCCGTCCTCGCCTCTGTTAATACCAGTATCAGATTCTTCGTCTCCCAGCCACACTGCGTCATCTTCGGAACTGTCTAGTGCATTCGAAATCCCAGTCCTTTTGCAGCTCTTGGAGACTAGTTCAGGTGGTATAAGATCCCAACTCTTCTTCACCCACGAGCATAACAAGTCCAAGGGTGGACACCTGATATTTCCGGCGGGCGTCAATTGCTGATCGCCGCTCATCATCCACTCGTTGTAAAATCGACGTAAGTGGTCTTTAAAGGGTTTATTAACACATACGTCTAGTGGCTGCAAAGCAGATGTTAGGCCACCAGGAATGACTATCTGTCGTGTCTTATTTGTAGTGAGAATTTGCTTCACTTCGTTCACGAGGTGACCTCGGAAACTATCTAAAACAAGCAGAGCTGGTTGTTTTAATAGTGCACCAGGTCTTCTATTCCAAACAGTTTTAACCCAGTCCAGCATGAGTTCTACGTCCATCCAACCCTTTGGTTGCACTCGTACATGAATTCCACGGGGAAACTGTATATTCTTAGGCATCGTTTTCCTCTTGAAAATGATGTAAGGCGGCAACTTTCTCCCGTCAGCTGTAATGGCTAGCATTGCCGTGCATCGCAACTTCTCACTACCGCTGGTTTTCATTAATACACTCCGTGATCCTTTTAGCGCAATAGTGCTGTTGCGAGGCATATCAAAAAAGATTGGAGTCTGATCGGCATTACCGATTTGAGAAAGCAAGTACGAAGTTTCCTTGCGCAAACGTATGACAAATCGGTGAAAATTTACAATCTTGTCCGTGTAATCAGCAGGCAACTTTTGGCTTAGTGTTGTTCTCCTTCGCACTGACAGATTGTGTCGTCGCATGAACCCCTTAATCCACCCACGAGTCGCCTTAAACTGAGTTACCGGTATGTTGTGTTTGCGCGCTACCTCCTGAACCTTAATTTGTAACATTTCATATGATACACTGCAGCCATTGTTACGTATTTCACTGACGTACCTAAACACTTCTTCGTCAATTATAGGAATCTTCCCTGTTTTAGGACCTCTAAACGCGCATCTAGAAGGGTTTGTGCTTTTTAGCTTGTTTTTTACTTTCCGCCAGTCACGCACCAACTTTTCACTCACAGAAAATTTTATTTCTGCAGCTCTGTTCCCGTGCTGTTCAGCGATGGCAATTACGCTTAGCTTGAAGCCCGCAGAATAGTTTCTATATTTACCCATAATCGCTTATAAATGCTTCACGCGTTAATGTTTTGCGATATAAATGACTTTCCGTAATTGTTCACTATTAAAACAAATTATTTCTGCAAACACCCAAAACACAAATTAAAAACTTAAATTCTCACGCACACATGTCTACAGTAATCACGTAAATCTAAAACAAATAAATGCATCTGTGATCTGTCCATTCCAGAGCAGCCAATACTGTTAGGCAGCAAGGAAGCATGCAACAATTTATCAGTTTAGCTTGTTGGTTGCGACACACTACTGCGCTTGCTCAAAGCTCGCAAACCGGAGCTCTAGCTAGCGCGGTGTAGATCTACTGTATTCCGAGACGTCAGTAACAAACATTCATTTTTTTCAATTTCTTTTAAACATACGGTAATTAGGTTAATATTTCTTCCCAGTTATTGATGATTTTACATTACATTACTGACGAGTTTATAAAATAAAACTTTAATAGCATTGGATAATAAGACATCGTAAATAATTCGGCTGAATAATTCCGTGGAAATCTGCGTTATCGTCTTGGATTTCACTTCGTGCGCAATAACACAGGAGCCGGCCCCATGGTGTAGGGGTAGCGTGCTTGCCTCTTACACGGAGGCCTCGGGTTCAATTCATGGCCGGGTCAGGGAATTTTACCTGTATCTGAGGGCTGGTTCGAGGTCCATTCAATCTACCTAGCCGGTATTTCCTGGCGACGTTGCCGATAAGCGATAACTTACAGCCTTACGTATTTCAAATAGGAACTCATAATATGTAGGTGGTGAATAAATAGTACACTGTCTCGCGACCACGTTGTCAAACTGCCGATAGTCTACCGGTAAGCATAATATGTAGGTGGTGAATAAATAGTACACTGTCTCGCGACCACGTTGTCAAACTGCCGATAGTCTACCGGTAAGCATAATATGTAGGTGGTGAATAAATAGTACACTGTCTCGCGACCACGTTGTCAAACTGCCCATAGTCTACCGGTAAGCATAATATGTAGGTGGTGAATAAATAGTACACTGTCTCGCGACCACGTTGTCAAACTGCCAATAGCCTACCGGTAAGCATAATATGTAGGTGGTGAATAAATAGTACACTGTCTCGCGACCACGTTGTCAAACTGCCGATAGTCTACCGGTAAGCCATGCGTCGTACATATACCGGTATTATTTATTTATACGTTGTGCAACATGTCGCAAACGTGACTGTGTTGCCAAATTGCCCATAAACCATACACGTATTTAAATTGCGCATTCATGTGCAACTTACGTTGCAGTTCCATTTACCTTTTAACCAGATTAGTGAACAAAATTTGGACGTGCGACGATTATGTAATTAAAGGTTTAAAGTCCGATTTTTGTATTGAAAATAAAGGATGCGACGATTACGCGGTGGCGACGATTATGCCGTGAAATACGGTATTTTAATATACTAATAACAAGTGTTACATAGATGCATTATGAATCATAACCACAAATAATTATTCAAAATGGCCACCATTTGCACACTCACAGGCCTTAAGTCTTTGTGGCCACTCATCAATGGCATTACGCAACACATCAACTGGAAATTCTGCAACTGCCTTCCGAAGAGACTGCTTTAAGCTTTCAATATTGGAATGTCTTTTCTTGCAAGCCATCTCCTGAAGCTTGGACCACAATTTGTAGTCCAAAGGGTTTAAATCTGGACTTGCAGACGGCCAATCTGAAGTGGAAATGAAATCAGGAACATTTGCCTCCAACCACTGCTGGGTTACCCCGTGCCTTGTGTGCTGGGGCTGAGTCCTGCTGGAAGCTCCAGTTCCGTCCATGCAGGAGGGTGTTGTTGAGATTCTTGACCAGTCCCTCAAGCACTGTCTCCTGGTACACTTTAGCTGAAGTTTTTACTTCCTTTTCACAGAAATGCAGCTCCATTGTGCCCTCGAAGCTCACACCCCACCACACCATAACTGATGAGGGATCATGACCCCTCTGGATCCTTGGAGCCTTTTCACCAGCTTCTCTAGAGGAATGGGCATATACCCTGTCGTTTTGGACATTGAAAGTCTCTTCAATACTGAAAATATTTTCATCCGTATACAGGCTTCGACGATGACCATTAGCCACATAACGCTTAGGTAAGGCGCTTTGATTTTAGAAGCCTCTGGCGCTTCAGTTCATTTGTCAGGATGTGTCCTTTGCATTGTTTGTAAGCATGGAGTCCCAGGTCAATGCTTAACGTGCGAGACATAGACATTTTTGATATCTGTAACTCACGAGCCATCACGGACTGTCTCCTTACCGGATTTCGTCACACACGAGCCGCCAGTGCTTTGATGGTTTCTGGTGTTCGTACTGTACGTGGTCTTCCTTGGCACGGGCGATCTCTCACAGTTCCAACCTCAACAAATCGATTTATAGTGCGGTAAACAAAATTCTTACTAGATATTTTAGATATTTTTAGATATTTTAGATATTTTATTCTTCCACCATCAAGTACAGAAAATGTACACTAGGTATTGTCAGTATTAATAAAAATAATCTATATACAATATCTTAGTAACTATGCCTGAGTCATTAGAAAAATTATTTTAGCTACCTATATTAGGTCAGTTTTTGAAATACCACATTCTAGATACTCTTCTACACTATAAAATGCCTTTTTCCTTAAGAATTGTGACAGTACCCTGTTAAATGCACTATTGTCTAATGTTCGAATAGGTAGTGGAAGCTTATTGTACATCTTAAGCTGTTGATAACAGTGGCTGTTTGTGCTTTTACTAAGCCTGGAGTAAGGAGTATCCAGATCAGTCTTGTATCTTGTGTCGTGCATGTGAACTGTAGATCTTTCTTTAAATTTGGAAAGATTCTCTTTCACATGCATAATATTTGTAAGAATATATAAACAGGGAACTGTCATAATTTTTAGGCTCACAAAGGAAGTTTTACAGGAGTCTCTAAATTCTAATCCAGCAATTAGACGGACTGCCTTTTTCTGCCATATAAATACATTATTTGATGTGGGACAATTTCCCCATAACCTGATCCCATACAGTATATGAGGGTGAAAGAAAGCATGATAGGATGCAAGTAGCATATCCCGACTGATGCAGGTTTTCAGTTTCCGCAACAGATACCACACCCTGGCTAATCTCTTACAGAGTTCTGATGTATGTATTTCCCATGTAAGTCTTGTATCTACATGTAGGCCTAATAATTTAACAGAATTACGGCAGCCATTATTTACAGTGTGATCCAAGGTAAATATGATATTTTCTGTTTTAGTGTCGTTAATAGTTAATTTATTGTGATGAAACCAGTTTTCAGCAATTTTAACAGATGTGTTGACTTGGTTTTGTAGTGTTGTGATATCAACATTACTGTTTACGAAAGTTGTATCATCAGCATATAGAACTGATGTGCAGGGAACATTACATACTAGGTCATTGATATAGACCAAAAACAGGAAAGGTCCCAAAACAGACCCTTGTGGGACACCTGTTTTAACCGTTTACATACCAGATTTTTTATCACTTATTACCACCATCTGTCTCCTCTGATGGAGATAGGACGCCATTAATTTCAGTTCATGACCCCTTACTCCATAATAACCAAGCTTGTGAATTAGGATTTCGTGCGAGACACAATCAAAAGCTTTTGTCAGGTCAATTAATGTAGCACCTGTGACTGTTTTATTCTCAAAATTATCTAATATGTCTTTGATGACACATTCAACTGCTTTTATCGTTGAATGACCCTTTCTAAATCCAAACTGTTTGTTGTAAAGCAAATTATTTTTGAAAAAGTACTCGTCGAGTTGTATAAATATACAGGATTCAATAATTTTGCTCAGAATGGGTACTATTGTTATAGGGCGGTAATTTGATGGGTACATTCTATCCCCCTTTTTAAAGATAGGTATCACTTTAGACATCTTTAAACACTCAGGAAAAACACATTGTCTAAGCATTAAATTTATTAAAAATGTCAATGGCATTAATATCATGTCAATAACTGCTTTGATTGTATTGTTAGAGAGACATAAATGTCTTGGGTACTAGATGAATTCAAATTTGTGACAATACTTCTGACTGTTTGCAGATTTACTTCCACCCACCTAAAATCATTATTCAATACATTTGAGGGAAGATCAAAGTTATGCAACCAGTCTGAGAAATTATGTTTACTTGCATCCCCATCTGATGAAATGCTATTATCCTGATCACATGTGCTTTCATGTGCATTGATAAAATACCTATTACACTGATCAGGTTCTAGAGGAATCACATCTTTGTTATTTAAAGTATGACTAGCACTTCTTATGATAGACCATGCAGCTTTGCATTTATTGTTCGCACTTTGGATGTACCTGTCATTTGCTGCAAGTTTAGCCTCATGTATATGTTTTTTATATAATTTCCTGTAGTTTTTGAATATTTCTTTATCTTTTAAATTATTATTTAATTTATACTTATTATAATAAGCTAACATAATCCTACGCATTTTACCCAAATTAGGCGTAAACCAGTTTTTAACTCTATTTCTTGGTTTAGAGCTGTTAGCCTTTATAGTTACAACTTTTTCAGGGAAGGCTGAATTAAAATATATCATTATCGTGTTAATGAAATAAGAAAATGCAAGGTTGACATCATTCATGGCATAAAGGCTAGTCCAGTCTGTTCTTATTAATTTGTCTTGGAATTCATTAACCCCTTTAATTGATATGACACGTCTGATGCATTTTAATTCTTTTGATGACTCGATAACTCTTCTCTTACAGTTAATTTTAAATTCAACCCAAATACCACCATGGTCTGACAATACATCTTGTCCTAGAAATGAACATTTGTAGAATGATTTGTGTACATTGGTTACAACATTATCTAGGCATGCATTATTTCTTGTGGGTTCACCATGTGTACAATATAAGTCATGCGATCTTAACATATTAAGGAAGTTTTGAGTATTTTGTGATACCTCTAAGATATTTACATTAAAGTCACCAGCTATAGCAATCTTTTGCTCATATTTACAAGTTAAATAAGAAATCAACTTCTCTAACTGTGATATAAATAATTTTACGTTGGTGTTAGGGGCATGATACACAGATACTACAACAAAATCATATTCACACAATCTAATAGCTACTGATTCACATAGGTTATTAATGCAAAAGGAGGAAACATCTATTACTTCAAATTTAAGTGATTTCTTAACATATATTGCAGCTCCACCATGTGTTAGTGGGAAGTCTCTAGTAAAAGTACTTCCTAATACAAAATCATGAGGTATATATAGATTGGTCTCATCTCTAGTCAGCCAGTGCTCATTTACACACAAAATATCAGTAGGCATTTTATTGAGTATTACATCTAATTCATCCAGTTTATTTCTAATTGACTGTAAGTTAATGTGAAAAATAACTATGTTGCTCATGATTGTTTCTACTGGTTCATTGATTTTAGTGATCTGATGAGAACCTAACCTAGTCTGTCCACCTTGCACATTAATACTATTCTCCAATACAGTTTTAAAAGTACCTAACCTGTCTAGACTACCATAAGCATTAATATCATTCCTTGACTCTAACACAACAGACCAACCCCTACATTGGTCACTTTCTCTAGGTTTTTAGAGGAATAGGAAAAGTTTTACACTCGACATCTTTAATTGCATTAGCAAACTCTAATATACTATTTACAGCATACATTTTTCCCAACCTATTTAGGTGCAGACCATGCCAGGTATGAAATCTTCTTCCTAAATTACTTATATCTACATATTTTACATTCTTGAAGTGCCTACATATTTTCAAAAGTTCTTCATTGACCTTGTTTACCTCTTTGTTAACACAAGACCATGCTGGAAGATCGTGTCTATGAGGAACCGAAAATACCACAACATTGGTGTGATGCAACTCTTGGAGTCTTGATCTGAGGGAAGATATCATTCCCCTTGCGTTATTTCTTCCCACGTCGTTAGTCCCTGCTAGATAAACAGCAACCCCCGTAGCTCCTAAATGTTTACAGTATTTTTTACTTTCTGAGGTTACGTCATTAAAATTTGCACCAGGCTTAATCACAGCAGAAACATCATGCTTGCTGTTTCTAATTAATTCTGAAGCAATATTCCTCCCCTGACTATCGGCAAAAAGTCTTATCTTCACAGATTTTCGCGAGGTTTGGCAACTTGGTTTTACAATATTCTTGTTACTTTCACTTCGAACATCCAACAAATTTACTTCAGAGCTGTTATCTACAGATTCATGAGTGCCACTTGCAAGGGGTTCAAACCTATTCTTTAAAACAGGAAAGTGACAATCGTCCTTTATCTGCTTTTTGAAGCCCGCGTATTTTACCGGCACCGATTCCCATCGTCTACAGTTTTTAGGCCTAACTGTTTCAGTTCGCACAGGTTCATAATTCGAATCCAACTCGACCTCTAATCCACAGTTCAAATATTTACACTCCATCACATTAATCTTATCCTTAAGTGCGTCATTTTCAGCTTTAAGATCCTCAATGTCCTTTCGCAAAATACTGATAATTTCCAACGCATTTTCATACTCTCTATCTTTAGATTTCTAGCCGCCATCACCGATAACAATATTCGCAACGCACTGATCACAAAACCAGTCTTCAATTGCATTAAATTTTTCCTCCCTGGACCTCTTCCCGCACTTAAAATGCCACCAACGATCGCACAATTTACACAGGATGCCGTTTTTAACTGTTTTACGGCATTTACCGCACTTATCATCAAGTTTTACACTTACTTTCTTGGGAGTAGACATAACCGTGTTCACAATACCGGACGCCATCTTCTTAACATCTTAACTAATTTTCAGCTTCTGGAGGGTTTTGAAAATCTCCCCTGGTGATTGCCCTACCTTGTGTAACACTATCACGGCCACACGATTCTCATACTCCCCCCATCCCATCTTCAAAACTTTAAACTGACAACTGTACACTTCTGCAGCTCAACAAACAATGACTCACGCCTCACGATACCTGTTTTGCAGCCGCTCCCTCGTTCGGGCAGAAGTACAGCCACCCTCAAATGTTGGGACAGTATTTATGGTAAGACTGGGTACTTTTATATGTTATAACTAAAGGTATTTGTAGTGTAATACTCTAGTTACAAATTTTTTCAACCACCCTGAAAAAAGTTCTTATTTTTCTAAAGCAACTCTTTCTCACCCCAGGATAAACGTACAGCAGCAAACTTGGGCTTGTTTTGAAGCACTCAGTCATGGTTATCAGAAACTACAACAACTGTAACCGTACAGTGTGGTACCGAATTTATGAAGAGTAATATTGAAAGGAGATTTTGTGCAGGCCGGACTGTGCAATTAACAGCAGGCCGGGTGGTGAAATCGGGTGCAGCGTTGCTGCGTTCAGTAGTAAACACGCGCACGCAACGAACACATTTTCATTTGCTTTCAACCTTCAATTTTATTTCCTCCTTAAATTCCACTTCCCATCACCTCTTCTCATAAGGGCTTTCGACCTTCAATCGCAGGTTTTAAAATGGTTGACTTCCTAATTTAGAAATATAACACTGTACAATTTTCACAAGAGTTATTTGCATTATTATTTACATATATTTACAATACTTAATTCTATCAATTTTCTTTGTCTGAAAAATCACTGTGTTCCGATGTTCGGTGCTACTGTCATTCATGCCGATTATGACTGGCTCAAAATAAGGGACATTTCCAGACAGTCCATCTTCTTCCCAGTAATGGACTTCAATTTTCTTAGCGTGTTTAATACATTGTTTCCACATCTACCATTTTCTAATGTGTTAGCCATATTTGTTTTTGCTATTTTCCCTTTTACGTAAGCCCAAATGAGCTTGATTTGACTAAGCTCGCAATGGGCCACTGGTACCGGTAACCAAACAAGCTGTACATCCGGTCGAAGTCGTTTAGTCAGTTGTTCCAGCTTCTTTACCGGTGTTTGAAAATAAGGCCTAGCAAGGACAATCAGCTCCAATTTTCTTATTTTTTTATAATCGTAAGCTCTAGGTGGTAGTGAAATATTCTTTGATGTTATCCAAGATATAATTTCAGGTTTCAACCATGACATGTTCGGGTTTTTAGATGAAGGATCGACCATCGTATGATATGGAGCTTGATCTTTAACGACAGACGACCTTTGAGGCAATAAACTCAGGACTTTCGTGAACCATTCTTCGTAATGAGTCGAGTTCATCTCATTGTGGTAATCATCACATCTTTTCTTGCCAATAAAACAAAGTTCTGCACCGTCAATAAATCCTTCTTCACTAATAGTTGTCAAAGTTGTTTTCTAACGCTTCAACCACGTTTTCTTGCCACCCATATTTCATAGTATGGTTCTGTCCGCACCACGTCTCGTCTGTAAAGAAGATCTTGTAGCCCTGTGCTCTTAAGTCTGTAATTTGTCTAAGGTAGGTATGTCAACTGTTACAGATTCCATTAGCACTGGTTTCCTTTTTAGTTTTTTTTGAATCTGAATTCCAAGCTTTGAACTACCGGCACTTTCAAAAGCGTAGAAATTGACATATCAGAAAAATCCGCCATATTATCTAACAGTTACATGCGGAGGCTTTTAATTGTGGGAAATATCTTATTCATATAAAAATCGTGCATATTTCTTCGTATTGTGCCCGAAGTAAAATCATCGAGATGGATTTTCGGACGCACCGGTCTCACATACTACTTCTTTCTTGACCTGGATGACGTATTTCCATCATTCTCCTTTGAAGCGGCTCCTACTCTCTTCATGACGACAGCGATTATCCAAGGCAATCTGCCACCTTCTAGTACACAGGGAACCTCTTGTCCCCTACTTTTCCCCCCTCACATTGAAAGAAACAAATAGCACTCAAAATCATTGCAAGTTGAAAGTAAACGAAAAGCTGTGTTCGTTGCGCGCGTGATTACTACTGAACGCGGCAACACTGCACCCGATTTCAACACCCCGCCTGCTGTTAATCGCACTGTCCAGCGTGCACAAAATCTCCTTTCAATATTACTCTTCATAAATTCGGTACCACACTGTACGGTTACAGTTGTTGTAGTTTCTGATAACCATGACGGAGTGCTTCAAAACAAGCCCAAGTTTGCTGCTGTACGTTTATCCTGGGCTGAGAAAGAGTAGCTTTAGAAAAATGATAAGAACATTTTTCGGAGTGGTTGAATAAAATTGTAACTTGAGTATTACATTACAATTACATGTGGTTATAACATATAAAAATTTCATTACCATCCGAGAAGTAGTTTTCCTTGTATATATTCCTAAGTGAGCGCTTCCTAGAGAAGAAGCCAAAAATACGGGCAATACTTATTACAACCACAAATAAAAAATATTTAATGAACGTCAAAAACAATCTGTCTTATATAAGCTAATGTAGAATTAAACAAGGAAAATATTGGTATAACTCGCATTGCAATAGGCCTATTGGTTCGTTTGTAATTAAAGCCTAAACTCGAGTGTCCATAATAAAAAATCCGACAGTAGTTAATTCTTTGTCCACCAATCACCCCAGCTGCTTCTTATACCTCTGTAAACCACGGAAATCCCAGAACACCAAACATTGGACAATTAAACCCACAAGACAAATCTAATGTCGATAAGCCCCCAACTTTAGTGATAAGATTTTAACTCATTTCACTAAAGTTTACATGCTTCAAAACATGCCGAAATACATACTTGTTTTAATATAGAAATGTACAGTTCATCAAGTGCTTGCAAATAGAGCATCAAGGCCATACCAGTGACATTTCACAAATTTAGACATAATTTTAGACCTTTATAACTCCAATTTGATTTAAGTTTTATTACAAATTGTAAACTTAGAAATAAGTAGAGTTTTAACATTATTGTATGTTGTTTTATCCAATTAGGATTCATCAGCAGCTGCTGGTACTCCTAAATGTATTTAATACATAAAAAATAAATCAAGTGTTGATTAGGTGGGAAATCCAGGTTTATAATTGTGATTGCTGGAAGTATCAATACAGGGCTAATGAAGCTAATAAACTACAATCTGTACTTCTATTACTTTGTAATGCATCTCTGCCCGACACTGGGTTACATGATCTTATCTGCAAAGCCATAGCCTAAATAAAGCCCAAACCATCACATACCTGTGTCGCAAAGTTGTTGATTCCCTAGGAACATTATCTTCCTGCTGTCTTTGAAGAGATAAAATATAGGTTCCAATATCAAGAGTTGGCTTCAAAGTTCTAGCCAAGTCAAAATGCCCTGTCTCTATCAGTGCTCCCAAAAGTTTCTCATACGCTGTTGGACCTCTGGTTTGTATTTCCAGGTATAGTTCCTCCTTCCTTGCCAAAGGAGTTGACCTGTCAGACTGAAGAAAAAGCATGTCACATTAAGTCAATTTAACAGTAATTTTAAGGAACAGTTTTGAGTTACTGTAAATGAAATGCCTTTCAGACTCACATAAAGGCTAACGAGAATCTCATGGGGGTTGCAAAGCTGTAATCAAGTAACTGGCCTGTCAGTAAAGAGAAAACAATTCTACTAAAGATGAAAGTTAGGTAAGTTCTCCATAGTCCTGAGGGGAGCAGCTTACAAGTTTCATGGTGTCTTTCAATTCAGAACTACTGATTCACTTTCATATCTCAAACCATCTGTTACCTGTCTCCATAGAGGATGATGCCCTCAAGAGTTTATAGTTGATATAAAGCCTAAAATTTCACATTCCTTAAGACTCATCAAATGTTACTAGACATTTTTATGATCATAAAGTCTCTTTTCACATACATCTATATCTAGTCAGCGCTATGATCTCTGGATTTGATTTTTGGATTTTTCTATGATCTGACAGCACTTAAATTACCTAATTTAAAATTCCCATTGAGCCTTAAAGACACCAAACCCTTTCACTTTTCTAGAAGAGTAAATCATAGTATCCAGACTATCAATGTTTCTTAGCTTTTCATAATTTTGTAAAATGCCTGAAGAACTGTTAGGCAGCTTTCATTTGGTTAGATTTTGTAAATGACAGATTCATGAAAAAATATTCCGTTTCAGTTCCAAGAGTGCAAGACTGAAGGCAGACTCAAATTTTCAATGTGTTCAAGCATTGCTGCATTGTAATTGTACCGGGCGGTACACCTCTACAACGCAAGTTCAAATCTTGCGCCAATTGAAACTTCTCTATAGGAGAAACCCTGAACTGTAACAACTGAATTAACTCTCCTGTTTATCAGAAGATGTCTCTAGGTGTTTTTGATTTGCTTTTGTTGATCAAGAAGTGTGGACATTCTCTAACAGATGTCTCTACTAAAAACTATGATTATGCACTCTGGTGCGAAGGAATGAACATTCTTGGAGAAATTTTGTATTCATAAGTTTTGTCTTTACTAAATTTTGTTCTTTTATTTGAGGGTTGGCAATATTAAGCTTCCTTTCCGCCTATTTTGAATTTAACCAATCCTAAATTTCTGTAATTAATTTCAATCAATCAATCAATCAATCAATCAATCAATCAATCAATCAATCAAATCAATCATCAATCAATCAATACTGATCTGCATTTAGGGCAGTCGCCCAGGTGGCAGATTCCCTATTTGTTGTTTTCCTAGCCTTTTCCTAAATGATTTCAAAGAAATTGGAAATTTATTGAACATCTCTCTTGGTAAGTTATTCCAATCCCTAACTCCCCTTCCTATAAATGAATATTTGCCCCAGTTTGTCCTCTTGAATTCCAACTTTATCTTCATATTGTGATCTTTCCTACTTTTATAAACGCCATTCAAACTTATTCGTCTACTAATGTCATTCCACGCCATCTCTCCGCTGACAGCCCGGAACATACCACTTAGTCGAGCAGCTCTTCTTCTTTCTCTCAATTCTTCCCAACCCAAACATTAAAACATTTTTGTAACGCTACTCTTTTGTCGGAAATCACCCAGAACAAATCGAGCTGCTTTTCTTTGGATTTTTTCCAGTTCTTGAATCAGGTAATCCTGGTGAGGGTCCCATACACTGGAACCATACTCTAGTTGGGGTCTTACCAGAGACTTATATGCCCTCTCCTTTACATCCTTACTACAACCCCTAAACACCCTCATAACCATGTGCAGAGATCTGTACCCTTTATTTACAATCCCATTTATGTGATTACCCCAATGAAGATCTTTCCTTATATTAACACCTAGATACTTACAATGATCCCCAAAAGGAACTTTCACCCCATCAACGCAGTAATTAAAACTGAGAGGACTTTTCCTACTTGTAAAACTCACAACCTGACTTTTAACCCCGTTTATCAACATACCATTGCCTGCTGTCCATCTCACAACATTTTCGAGGTCACGTTGCAGTTGCTCACAATCTTAAGCTTATTTATCACTCTATAGAGAATAACATCATCCGCAAAAAGCCTTACCTCCGATTCCACTCCTTTACTCATATCATTTATATATATAAGAAAACATAAAGGTCCGATAATACTGCCTTGAGGAATTCCCCTCTTAATTATTACAGGGTCAGATAAAGCTTCACCTACTCTAATTCTCTGAGATCTATTTTCTAGAAATATAGCAACCCATTCAGTCACTCTTTTGTCTAGTCCAATTGCACTCATTTTTGCCAGTAGTCTCCCATGATCCACCCTATCAAACGCCTTAGACAGGTCAATCGCGATACAGTCCATTTGACCTCCTGAATCCAAGATATCTGCTATATCTTGCTGGAATCCTACAAGTTGAGCTTCAGTGGAATAACCTTTCCTAAAACCGAATTGCCTTCTATCGAACCAGTTATTAATTTCACAAACATGTCTAATATAATCAGAAAGAATGACTTCCCAAAGCTTACATACAATGCATGTCAAACTTACTGGCCTGTAATTTTCAGCTTTATGTCTATCACCCTTTCCTTTATACACAGGGGCAACTATAGCAACTCTCCATTCATCTGGTATAGCTCCTCTGACCAAACAATAATCAAATAAGTACTTCAGATATGGTACTATATCCCAACCCATTGTCTTTAGTATATCCCCAGAAATCTGATCAATTCCAGTCGCATTTCTAGTTTTTAACTTTTGTATCTTATTGTAAATGTCATTGTTATCATATGTAAATTTTATTACTTCTTTGGCCTTAGTCTCCTCCTCTATCTCGACATTTTCCTTGTAACCAACAATCTTTACATACTGCTGACTGAATACTTCTGCCTTTTGAAGATCCTCACATACACACTCCCCTTGTTCATTAATTATTCCTGGAATGTCCTTCTTGGAATCTGTTTCTGCCTTAAAATACCTATACATACCCTTCCATTTTTCACTAAAATTTGTATGACTGCCAATTATGCTTGCCATCATATTATCCTTAGCTGCCTTCTTTGCTAGATTCAATTTTCTAGTAAGTTCCTTCAATTTCTCCTTACTTCCACAGCCATTTCTAACTCTATTTCTTTCCAGTCTGCACCTCCTTCTTAGTCTCTTTATTTCTCTATTATAATAAGGTGGGTCTTTACGATTCCTTACCACCCTTAATGGTACAAACCTGTTTTCGCATTCCTCAACAATTTCTTTAAACCCATCCCAGAGTCTGTTTACATTTTTATTTACCGTTTTCCACCGATCATAGCTACTTTTTAGAAACTGCCTCATGCCTGCTTTATCAGCCATGTGGTACTGCCTAACAGTCCTACTTTTAAGACCTTCCTTTCTATCACATTTATTTTTAACTACCACAAAAACAGCTTCATGATCACTAATACCATCTATTACTTCAGTTTCCCTATAGAGCTCATCTGGTTTTATCAGCACGACATCCAGGATATTTTTCCCTCTGGTTGGTTCCATCACTTTCTGAATCAGCTGTCCTTCCCATATTAACTTATTTGCCATTTGTTGGTCATGCTTTCTGTCGTTCGCATTTCCTTCCCAATTGACATCTGGCAAATTCAGATCTCCCGCTACAATCACATTTCTTTCCATGTCGTTTCCCACATAGCTGACTATCCTATCAAATAATTCTGAATCCGCGTCAGTGCTACCCTTTCCCGATCTGTACACTCCAAATATATCAAGTTGCCTATTATCTTTAGAAATGAGCCTTACACCTAGAATTTCATGTGTCTCATCTTTAACTTTTTCGTAGCTTACAAATTCTTCTTTCACCAGAATGAACACTCCGCCTCCCACCCTTCCTATCCTATCTCTACGATACACACTCCAGTGCCGTGAGAAAATTTCTGCATCCATTATATCATTTCTCAGCCATGATTCAACTCCTATTACAATATCTGGTGAATATATATCTATTAAATTACTTAATTCTATTCCTTTCCTTACAATACTTCTACAGTTCAACACTAACAATTTTATGTCATCCCTACTTGATTTCCAGTTCCCTGTTCCCTTATCACCGCTCCCTAGGCCATCCCGTTTCCCTGAATGTACCTCCCTATTACCCTTCCAAACAAATTTCCTAACTTATACGTACCACTGCGGTTTAAATGAAGGCCATCTGAGCGCAGATCCCTATCTCCTACCCACCCATTTGGATCTAGAAATTTCACTCCCAGTTTCCCACATACCCACTCCATAGTCTCATTTAAATCCCCAATCACCCTCCAGTCAGTATCCCTTCTACACAGTATTCCACTAATAACAATCTCCGCTTTCTTAAACTTCACCCGTGCTGCATGTACCAGATCCCACACATCTCCAACTATGTTGGTACTTATATCAGCTTGCCTTACGTTGTTGGTACCAACGTGAAACACTACCACCTTCTCCTTCCCCTCCTCTCTCTCTTCTACTTTCCTCAACATCTGCCTCAACCTAATTCCTGGATAACACTCTACCCTGGTACCCTTTCCTCCACACACTTTCCCCACGTGTCTAACGATGGAATCTCCCATGACCAGAGCCTCAACCCTACCCACCTCGTTTGATCCCCTCCCCTCCTGGTCAGCCCTCTCTTTCCTGATAACTGCAGAAGCTACTTCCTCCTCCCTTTTCTCCTTCCCATGACCCTGTTCCACCTGTCTTTTCCTATCATCTACTCTACATTTTCCTTTCCTACCTTTTCCCTTCCTCCTACTCCCACACATCTCAGCAACAGTTCCCTGTCCCTCATCTTCCCTCTGTTGTTCTACCTGGAGTGACTCGTACCGATTTTGCACAGACACCTGTCCTGAATTCTGATCCTGAATAGAGCTCTTAGCCTGCAATCTCCTTCCCCTTAGAACATTAGACCACCTGTCTTCTACAACTCCTCCCTTTCCTTCCCCTCCCTCTTGTACACCTACTGTAACCTGTACGTTGTTTGAGGAGGTCCTATCTTCCTTCCTGTCTTCTGTGAGAATCCTAATTATCTCCCTCAAACTTTCCAACTCCTCCCTCATACCCCTCAATGCCTCGCCACACCCACAGAAACTACACTCGCGCTCCTTAGCCATTCTTTACGGGGGGAAAATGAAATTAAAAATAAAATAACTTATTTGCAAAAAAATAAATGAACGGAGGGATATATTGTCTGGGATAGTACACAACAATAAGGTAATTAATATACGACTACACTACAATACTACTTAGTCGTGCTCTATTTTTTTATCCTACAACCCCTGACAGGATAAAAACTGCTGTTAATTACTGAATATCGAAAGTAGTAGCCTACACAAGAACTACACAATTCCAAACTGCAATTAAGCCTATTCTAATTACAACAACAGTATTTTAGTACGAGTTTCTACGGATACCTCTACTACACCAGTACTACACAAATATTTTACAATAATAAAATAATCACACTAAATTCTAATAGGATATTACTCGTATACTACTGTACAGTACACTACAGTAATGTTAAACTACTTTCAGACGTATCCTAATTACGGAACCGTACCGTATGTCACTAAACTAAGCACAACAGAAATGAAATTTGCAAGAACTACTGTACTCAAAGATTACCAACGAAGCTAAATGCTTAGACAAATTATTATTAGTATTACGGTCTAATAGATACACACGAAAAATAACACACGAATATAGCAGGCAAGATACGGCACTATCTAAATGTACTGTATCTATACTACAATGTATCTACACTACACTGCACTGCGTTTGGTTAAATGCTTAAGTATCGAAAAGATTGCCGTACACGAAGAAAAACACGAATATAACTGGCAAGATACTATCTAATATATTATACCTTATCTTCACTACAATTCTACTGAAATGTGGTTATGTGATTATTGCTGGTGGATTACTATTATTTTCCCTACTCCACGGGACGGAAAATAAAAGTGTCCTTAATTAGGCCTACTGAAAAATACGAGGTTGTCTACACTAATTTCTCAAATATTTCTATAAAAACTACTACTACTACTACTTCAGGGACTTGAACTGCAATTACTGAGATATATGAACTTTATTATTATTAGCTATTATTAGCTATTAGCTATTTCCCACCAATAAGGTGTTTCTTCATTGCCTTGTGTATAAGTTTTTGCTGTTAGCCAATAAAACTTTTGTGGGCGGGTCCTAATCATTCATGAAAGGTCTCGAATTTTCCACGAGGGTATAAAAACTGCTGATTTTCTTGTCTCCGGACCACTCGTATAACATCTAACTCAGTGTGTGAATACGTAGCAGGGGGCGGGAAGCGCCTCTTTCTTCAGGCAGCAGCTCTTCAACAAGGTAATGGCCCTTTAACATCTTTTTTTCTCGCTAGCTCAGCAGTTTAACTTGCGGGAAAGGTTCAAAACCTTTAATATGTAACCCACCTCTTTAAAATGTAAATCCCTTTTCAGTCTATGTAAAATCTACAAATCTCTTTAACTGTAAAGCGGGGATAGAGAGTGCTTTACCCTCTCAAGCTCCTCTTCATTTTGAATTTGAGGTGACTATATTCGTAACCGTCTTTCTCTTCCTTCTTAATGTGTTAAATTTATCTTGTATACTAGTCACCTCCATAGATTGGGATTAGCCCCTGTGTAATCGGCCTAGTACCACTTACGTTTTAAAATGTGTATTTAGGAGTGCAAGTTCACGCCTCCAGTCCTCTCTGTACTTTGGGCCAGTAACTTAACCTGTTTTTTTCTTTTTTTTTTTTTTTCTCTACATGCGAAGGCCCTGTAGGTTGGGTACATGATACCCCTGTTTCTTTGTAAGTGTGCCTTGAGGGCAGTTAGAAGTAAAGTTTGTCGTGCCCTTTGATAGGCTTGTAAAATTGAGAGCGGGTCTGCTCTTTCTTGTATTTTGGTGGGGGCCTATAGGGGGCTTAACATGGTCATTAGGAGCAAGCGCTCCTTGGTATGATGGGGTTTTCTGCCCCTTAGTTCAAATTTGTACCTTGGTAAAGTTGGGCTAATAGCTCAAGGATTGTGAAAGTGGGGCTCGAAGCCCAAAACTTGTAAAAAATCCCTGAACTGGTAAAATTATTCTTGTACGTGCCTTTCATTGTTATTCCACCTAGTGGAAAATTGTTTTCTTGGTCTTGGACTGGATAGTTGGTTATTGTTTGACTCGCTGGTTTTTGTTGAAGTCTAAAGCTCTTTGTTAAATCTTGTTAAGTTTTGATATTCTTGAAAATATAATCTTTATTGAAATTTTAAATTCATCTTGTGGCCTTGTAGTTAGACCCATTCTAGCCCGCACCTTCTTTCACCCCTGCTGTTCCACAGAAACCACGGAACAGTAATTATCCAGGTCCCTGCTCCCTGCCATTTTTGATTTGTGAATGGAATGAGTTCTGAAATTTGAATCTAATGATACTGCAGAGCTAATTATTACCACCATAATGTTAAGGCAATTGATTTGTGGGGATTTTAACAACTGTCCTTCTTCCCTGGCCGTATGTGTGCCCACAATGGACACTCCCAAGTATCACTCAAGGACGGCTCTTCTGATCCCTAGAGAGTACTCCCTGCGGTTGGATGTCTCCGCCACTGGAATGCCGTTTCTATTCAAGGCCTTTTTGGCTGTGCACCACCATGTTGCTCTCGGATGTCTGCGTCCTCTCTTTGGTTCCTTGATTGCAAGAGCTCTCTTAATGGAATGATCATCTCGAAGTTGTACATGTCCGTACCAGCGCAACTGCCGCGCCCCCAATTTCTCACTGATAGGGACCATATTAAATGATACTCGTATATGCTCATTGCGTATATAATAATGGCTAGTACCTAGTTTCGTCAACAAAGTGCACAAGAAATACTTTTCAACCCTACTCATAAAAAAATAATTTTGAATCTTTTTTTTATTTTATAAAACTTTGTTAAATATTTGTACTGAAAACTGCAAATCCTAACATACAATACATTATAACATTATGGAAGAACTCATCATATCGTAACCTTCAACACATACCGACGACTGATCTGCATTACTAATGTTCAAGAATGAATATGAGATTCTCTGGCACAAACTATTAGCAAATGGAGAAAATTCATAAGCTTTTCTTCATAACTGACTGGGAGTTGTAGCATAATGCTGATTTTCCTGCAAAATTTGGAATGATTTTGTTTGAAAACATGTGAGCCATCCACAGCTAGCCTTAAAACAGGTAACATTTAACTTTCAACCGACAAATTTCACTACATAACCTCCCCTGCGAACCATGTGACCTTGCCGCGGTGAGGAGGCTTGCATGTCCCAATGAAGCAGATAGCCGAGCCGCAGGTGCAACCTTATTGAATGGGTATCTGTTGAGAGACCAGACTAAGGAATGGTTCATCGAAAGGGGGGTAGCAGCCTTTCGGTAGTTGCAAGGGCGGCAGTCTAGATGAATGACTGATATGGCCTTGTAATAATACTCAACATGGCTTAGCTGTGTTGATACTGCTACATGGCTGAAAGCAATGGGAAAAAACAGCCGTAATTAACTCCCGAGGACATGCAGCTCTCTCTGTATGAATGATGTACTGATGATGGCTTCCTTCCGGGTAAAATATTCCGGAGATAAACTAGTCCCCCATTCGGATCTCCGGGTGGGGACTACACGAGAGGGGGCGATCATCAGGAAGATGGATACTGACATTCTGCGAGTTGGAGCATGGAATGTGAGAAGTCTGAATCGTCGTGGAAGATTAGAGAATCTGAAAAGGGAGATGGATAGACTAAATTTAGATGTAGTTGGTGTAAGTGAAGTACGTTGGCAGGAAGAACAAGATTTTTGGTCAGGCGACTACCGAATTATCACCACAAAATCAAACAGAGGAAATGCAGGAGTTGGTTTAATAATGAATAAGAAAATAGGGCAGCCGGTAAGCTACTACGACCAGCATAGTGAAAGAATTATTGTCGTCAAGATAGACACCAAACCAATGCCCACCAAAATAGTGCAGGTCTATATGCCTACTAGCTCAGCAGATGAGGAAATTGAAAGAACATATGAAGAGATAGAAGATTTAACACAATATGTAAAAGGTGACAAGAATCTAATTGTGATAGGAGACTGGAATGCAGTGGTAGGCCAAAGAACAGAAGGTAATACAGTACGAGAATTTGGATTGGGACAAAGGAATGAAAGAGGAAGTTAGCTGGTTGAATTCTGCACTGATCATAATCTAGTCCTTGCCAATACCTGGTTCAAACACCACAAACGACGGCTGTGTGGACGAGACCTGGAGACACTGGAAGGTATCAAATAGACTTCATTATGGTTAGGCAGAGATTCAGAAACCAGGTGTTGGACTGCAAAACTTTCCCAGGAGCAGACGTGGACTCTGACCACAATTTGTTGGTCATGAAATGCCATCTGAAGCTGAAGAAATTGAAGAAAGGAAAGAATGCAAAAAGATGGGATCTAGACAGGTTGAAAGAAAAGAGTGTGAGGGATTGCTTCAAGGAACATGTTGGATAAGGACTAAATGAAAAGGCTGAAGAAAACACAATAGAGGAAGAGTGGATAGTCATGAAAAATGAAGTTAGCAGTTCAGCTGAAGAAATGTTAGGAAGGAAGAAAAGATCAACTAAGAATCAGTGGATAACTCAGGAGATACTAAACCTGATTGAGGAACGACAAAAATACAAGAATGCTAGAAATGAAGAGGGCAGAAAGGAATACAGGCGATTAAAGAATGAAGTGGATGGAAAGTGTATGGTAGCTAAGGAAGACTGGCTGATGGAGAAGTGCAAGGATGTTGAAGGTTGTATGGTCCTAGGAAAGGTAGATGCTGCACACAGGAAAATCAAGGAAACCTTTGGAGAAAGGAAATGAATATTACGAGCTCAGATGGAAAGCCACTTCTAGGGAGAAAGACAAAGCAGAAAGATGGCAGGAACATATCCAACAATTGTATCAAGGTGAAGATGTAGATAATTTGGTTCTGGAACAAGAAGAGGCTGTTGACGCTTATGAAATGGGAGACCCAATTTTGAGGTCAGAGTTTGACAGAGCTGTGAGCAACCTAAATAGGAACAAGGCACCTGGAATTGATGACATTCCCTCTGAATTACTGACTGCCTTAGGAGAAACCAGCATGGCAAGGCTATTCCATTTAGTGTGCAAGATGTATGAGACAGGAGAAGTAAGATCAGATTTTCGGCAGAATGTTGTTATACCTATTCCCAAGAAAGTCAGTGCTGACCGGTGTGAAAACTATCGCACCATTAATGTTGCCATTAATGCTTTCGCGGCCCGTACTTATAGACAAGATATTGTATAGGCTTTTGGGCTTGTGCCGTGTCAAGAAAATAAGGTGAAATTCTTAACGTTTCGCAGAAAACTATGCTCTGCGTCCTCAGAAGAATTCTCGACTGCCCACGAGAAGGGCTTCTTAAACAATGACTTTTGAATTTGGAATGTTATAAAGAAGTAGAAATGGAAATGGTACGTTCATTCCCCACCAGATGGCCCCCAGGACATGGCACAACGCTAGCGTTCGAAGCAGAAGCTGACAGAACTATCGCAATCAGACTAAGCGGTTCACATAACGTGTTTGCGTAACATATGACAGGTGTAAGACATAGACATAAGCCTGGAATGAAACATCTGGCGACGAGGAACGTACGAATTTGGAAAAAAACACTGAGATGAGGACCTTGGCAATTCGATCTGTGGTGTTGTGAATGTAAGGCAAGTAGGCAGTTCCCTTCACTTCTTCCTTCCGTGAGATTTGCTTGGTCATTTCTCTGGGATGCAGGGCTCTATGAATTTGCAAATCACTGTAACCATTACCCTTAAACGCGACACGCTCTTTGAGCCAAGATCCTCCGCAAACACAATAAAAAAATCAGTATTTGGCACCGCCACTTAAATTGCTCACAGTCCGAGTAAAACCAAGGACAAATTGTCCCCAATTTTATATCCTGGGGTATACAAAATTCCTTGTATGTGCGGCAAAGTATACATCGGCCAAACATGCCGGTCAATTGGTACCCATATCAAAGAACATGAACGTAATATTAGTCTCAACCAACCTGACAAATCGCCAATAGCTGAGCACCCTCTATCGTCGGGTCATGATGCCATGTTCCAAGATGCTCGAGCTCTTACCCACACTAGACACTACAGGTCCAGGATTATACGGGAAGCTGTGGAAATATGTAGAAATCCTAACAATTTCAACAGGGACACCGGCTATCAATTAAGTAATACCTGGTTGCCAGCCATTAAGAATTTACGCAGGTAGTTCCGTTCCCTGCCCCTTCACTTTTGTTATTTCGTCTCGGTGCTTTTTCCAAATTTGGACGTTCCTCGTCGCCAGATGTTTCATTCCAGGCTTATGTCTATGTCTTACACCTGTCACATGTTACACAAACACGTTATGTGAACCGCTTAGTCTGATTGTGATAGTTCGGTCAGCTTCCGCTTCGAACACTAGCGTTGAGCCACGTCCTGCGGGCCATCTGGTGGGAAATGAACGTAACATTTCCATTTCTACTTCTATTATAACGTTCCAAATTCAAAAGTGTCATTGTTTAAGAAGCCTTTCTCGTGGACAGTCGAGAATTCTTCTGAGGACGCAGAGCACAGTTTTCTGCGAAATGTTAAGAATTTCACCTTATTTTCTTGACACGGCACGAGCCCAAAAGCCTATACAATATAATGTCCATATCGCACCAATAGTTTAGTATCACATGCCTGCAAAATTTTAACACGTATTATTTACAGAAGAATGGAAAAACACGTTGAAGCTGAGTTGGGAGAAGATCAATTTGGCCTCAGAAGAAATGTAGGAACACGTGAAGCAATCCTGACTTTACGTCTGATCTTAGAGGATCGAATCAAGAAGGACAAGCCCACGTACATGGCATTCGTAGATCTAGAAAAGGCATTCGATAATGTTGATTGGACCAAGCTATTTAAGATTCTGAAGGTGATTGGGATCATATACCGAGATCGAAGAATTATCTACAATCTGTATAAACATCAGTCTGCAGTGATAAGAATTGAGGGCTTTGAAAAAGAAGCAGCAATCCAGAAAGGAGTAAGGCAAGTCTACAGTTCGTCCCCCCTCCTTTTCAATGTTTACATAGTACAGGCAGTAAAGGAAATCAAAGAGGAATTTGGAAAGGGAAACATAATCCAATGAGAGGAAATCAAAACCTTGAGGTTTGCCGATGATATTGTTATTTTATCTGAGACTGCAGAAGATCTCGAGAAGCTGCTGAATGGTATGGACAAAGTCTTGGGTAAAGAGTACAAGATAGAAATAAATAAGTCAAAAACAAATGTAATGGAATGCAGTCAAACGAAGGCAGGTGATGCAGGAAATATTAAATTAGGAAATGAAGTCTTCAAGGAAGTAGATGAATATTGTTACTTGGTATTAAAATAACTAACGACGGCAGAAGTAAGGAGGACATAAAATGCAGATTAGCACAAGCAAGGAAGTGCTTTCTTAAGGAAAGAAATTTACTCACTTCAAACATTGATATAGGAATTAGAAAGATGTTTTTGAAGACTTTCGTATGGAGCGTAGCATTGTATGGAAGTGAAACATGGACGATAACCAGCTCAGAAAGAAAGAGAAAAGAAGCTTTTGAAATGTGGGGTTACAGAAGAATGCTGAATCAAATCACAAATGAAGAGATACTGAATCGAATTGGCGAGAGGAGATCGATTTGGCTAAATTTGACGAGAAGAAGACATAGAATGATAGGACACATCTTAAGACACCCGGGACTTGTTCAGTTGGTTTTGAAGGAAGTGTAGGTGGTAAGAACGGTAGGGGTAGACCAAGGTATCAATATGACAAGCAGATTAGAGCAGATGTAGGATGCAGTAGTTACGTAGAAATGAAAAGGTTAGCACAGGAGAGGGTATCATGGAGTGCTGCATCAAACCAGTCTATGGACTGATGACTTAAACAACAACAACCACACATCTAAACTGTCCCTTTTCACTTACATACAGTAAATCTTGATTATCTGTATGCAGGTTATCCGGCTTGTGGATTGTCCAGTCACCATTTTAAGTTTAAAAAATCACTGTACATTATTTTTCATCCGCTTGTGAGCTAAGCCGTCTTAAAATCACAATAAACCACCTGCCGTGTGACAATAGAGTACCGTACTTACTGTTATCGGCCTGCTTGCTCTGTAAAAATTGAGGACAAGCTCAGTGTGTGTGTGTGTGTGTGTGTGTCAATGAAAAAAAAAGTAAAGAAACGGGAAGTTTGTAAAAGAGATGGTGGAAAAACAAAGGAACATATGTTACCATTAACAAAAAATTAAAATCTATTGGAAGATTTGCTGCAAAACTGGGACTGGAATACAGACTCTTCAGGACATTAAACAGGAATAAGCAAAGATTACAAGATTTTGTAAGGGACTGCGACTCCCATTCTGGACCATCTGCATGGAAAGCATGAAGTAGTTCACATTCCAGGAGTTAGACGTTGGTTTTAGCTAAAAACAAGCATAAGGTGTCATTGTCTGAAGTGTCACAAAATATAAATTTCATGTTTCTGTATTGACAGATTAACTAATATAGTATTCTTTAAATCACTAGCGATGATTTATTGCTGAACAGTATCCTCCTTATTCAATGCCTGATGGTTAATGTGAATTTAAAAAACTTAAATTTCACATTCTTCACATAAATACATGTTTCGATTATAATTGGATCATCTTCAGTAGATTGCTAAAATTGACATAATATTTTGTAGTTAAAAACATTTAAAACTGAAGTAAGAATGATGTTACGAATGTTAAAATGTTCTTATTAAGAAAAGTTTATGCTCTTATAAGGTTGTGGTTTAAAATCTTCAGTGTGCACCGTTATCCACTTGTTATGATATCCTCTTGATATTATCATTAGTTGAAAGTCTACTAAGTGGACTACGCAGTATCTGATTAATAATTGGTATTATGTGACTTGGTTTGCAGCCAATAAGGATTACCAAAATTGTCTCTGTCTCAGTGCTATGATTGCCTGTAGTTGGAAAATTAAAGTATACTGAATGCCAAAGAAACACAAAAATGTAGTCCCACGCATTTGTGAGTAATAAAGTTTTGACAAACCTCCTTTGCCCAGTTGAACGATGTGTTATATGCGTGGTTTTATGCACACTAACTCGCTTATCACATGCTGTAGACTCGAGATCTTGGGGAGGAATGACAGGAGGGGAGGGGAAGGACTAAACTAAACTTGACGCGATTGGTAAAGGAACTGTAGGCGGAGCACGTGAAGTTATCACTGGTTCATTATCAGATGTGAATCTACAAAGAAGCGGGATAAAAGTTTCAAATAAAGGATCCAATTTTTCATTAATTTCATTTAAACTGTATTCAGGGTTACTATTATTGATCTATGTGAATATGTATGTTCCCTAAGATATTGAGTAAGGTACCTTTTTGTGTCAAATGTCGTTCGACTGATGTGTAATCATGGTTGGATTCCTTTATGTCCATACTTCTGGCTGAAAAACAGTTATATCTATTAGCATTTAAGTGTTCTGAGTATCTTATTGCAAAGCTTCTCCTAGTTTGACCAACATAAGATGATTTACAGGACTGACAACTGATTTTATATACTCCTGACCTGAGGTACTTCTTATTATTACTGTATTATTATAATTAATGGCATGTGAATTGAATAGTACACTTGAATTGGTGTTTTTAGTTCTATAAGCTCTTCTTATGCCATATCTTTTGAAAGTGTCAGTAATTTTTATCTGAGGTCATATCCTTTATTTGGTGTTCTGTTTATTTTTAATTTTACTGTATGTTTTGTCTATAAACTGTTTCTTATAACCGTTGCCATCAGCTAGGGTGTATATTGTCCTAATTTCATCTTTGAAATCTATGCGAGATAAACAGATTGTGAAAGCTCTATGTAACATGCTATTATACGCCGCTTTCTTATGGGCTCCTGGATGTGCTGAGCTTTGTTTAATGGTGTTAAAGGTTTGCGTTGGTTTTCTAAATATGTTAAAGGATAATTTATTACTGTTGCTATTGCGAATAATGGTAAGGTCTTAGCAATTGAGTGAGCCCTCATTTTCAGATTCTTTAGCGAACTTTACATGTGGATTTATCTCATTAAGATAATTAACGACATTTTCGCTGCTAGTGACCAGTGTTGGTCTACGATAGTAAAGACGTCGTCTACAGAACGTGCCCAATAAACAATTCCTTTGAGGGTACCGAGAATTTTGTTTTCCTCCAGATAATCCAAATATATATCATCCAAGATTTCTGAGGCTAGTGCCCCCATTGGTAGGCCTTGCTGCTGATAAATTACGTTGTTAAACATAAAATTATTATTATCTATATTGCTATTTTGCTTTGTCGCACCGACACAGATAGGTCTTATGGCGACGATGGGATGGGAAAAGCCTAGGAATGGGAAGGAAGCAAATGTGGCCTTAATTAAGGTACAGCCCCAGCATTTGCCTGGTGTGAAAATGGGAAACCATAGAAAACCATCTTCAGGGCTGCCGACAGTGTGATTCGAACCCACTATCTCCCGGATGCGAGCTCACAGCTGCGCGCTCCTAACCGCATGGCCAACTCACCCGGTATAATTATTATCAGAAACAAACTCCACTATATGCATATATTCTTCAATTTCTTGTTTACTAAGCCTGGTGTGTTTACTTAAATTGGTTTTTTTTAATTTAATCGTACTACCGATAGGTATACTTGGATATATAGTGACTAGGTCTAAGGAATGTATGGTGTAATGAGGTGAAATGTTCAAAAGCTTAATTTTGTCTACCAATTCTACTGTGTTTTAAATTGAAGTTTTCGCCTGAAAATGATAATGAGGTCTAAGGAACTTTTGTACAAATTGAGACAGCTTGCAAGTGGGGCTTCCTCTAAAATTGATTATAGGTCTGGAATCTTGCCCGATATATACAGTAGTTGGATTATCTCAAGGAAAAGAAGATTCTCGGTACCCTCAAAGGAATTGTTTATTGGGCACGTTTTGTAGATGACGTCTTTACTATCGTAGACCAACACTGGTCACTAGCAGCGAAAATGTCCTTAAGGCTGCTCGTCCACTGGAAGTGACTACATGTGATTACGAGATCAAATAGTAAATATTTCAGATAAACTTAAATATTATAACCAAGTGGTCCGCCTATTCAATACAATATATAATTTATTATATTTAGTACATGTGCCGTCCCCTAAAGGACATCATCAGCTATAATAAATGAACATTAATATATCAGAACACAAAATAGATATTATTAAAATTGGAAAGACACATTAAAATACTGATGTATGGTACGACATTTAAAATAAGATCTTAGAAATTTTGTTCAAATTGTAAGTCATATGATTGATAACAGTTGAATTGTCCATTAAACTCTTGAAAATATTCTTGGGAAGTAACAGTTGTGCTTTATAAAATCTTAAATGATCAACTGTTGTGAATAGCACACTTGATTTGTATCTTTTGATGAAAGATTTGCTAGATCTTTGATATGCATTACTTAGATACTATATACATTGAATGCTTCAGAATTTGAAGTCAACTCGGGGCCGTAGTGGTAAAGTTCTTTGTAGTAATGAATATTATTTTATCTACTAAGTGTAAGTAATGAGAAATGGAAGATGAAATTAATAAAATGTAATATAATCGTGTTACATACTCCTTATTTTTGGCTCTGATGTGTGGAGGAAGACACACTTCTACTGTATCTGATTTAAAACAAGTACTGGTAGTTTCTATACTGAGCGGGGAGTATGGAGGGGAAGTAGGGGGGTATGTTTTAGGATGAACGACCTGAGTGTCACTGAGCGTGTGAGGTATTAGAGTCTGACGTTTTTTCTTAACTCTCACTTTTATTAGTTCTTCATATAACATGTTATACTTCTCAGAAAGCTCATTGATATTATTTGTTGGATTTGGTAAATGTAAATTTCTTCATATATGTTCAATAAATGTTCTTTATTTACAGTTTTCTGTATTTTAAGGTCATTGTCTATGTTTGTAAACATGTGATTGGAGTCTGTCATGTGTTCGCTCATGGCGAGTATCTGTTGTATTTCTCGGCTCTGGTATGTTCCTGATATCTTGTAATGAAGTTTCATCCTGTTTGTCCAATATAAGTTCTTAAACAACTAGTCCATTTCAGTTTGTAAACACCCAAATTTTGGAATTTATTATTATTATTTACTATATGAGTGTTATAAAATAATTTCGAGTTTGTGTTGTTAGTCCTACGGGCGATTCTTAAATTACATCTTTTGAATAAATTCGTAATACTATATATATTATTATATTATTATTATTATTATATTTGCCTTTATTTGTAGTGGCGAAGTTAGGACTCATGGTCCTCTCTTACACTTAACCACACTTCATTAACAATGTACATCTGAGAGCAATATTCATAATCTTATCTTAAAACTACTATTACAAACTAGAAACAAAGTATGAAACAAAATAACATAAACTCTATAAATATTCTTAGTCATGTCTTAAAACTATCGTCACAAATTAAAAGTTGAATGACACAAAATACCATAAGCACAGTAAACGTACATTTATACACACATTCACTCTACCAGATTCATTCAGCCTGGCGGCACACATCGAGGAGAAGCTCACGGCAAGACAACTTGAAGGAATTTAAGGAATTTATGGCTCTAATGTTGTGGGGGAGAGAATTCCATATTCTAGCTCCATTTGCAACAAAGGAACGGCTAAATGCTGCTGACCTGCTGAGAGGGATAGCAAGTGTACTGGCGGAGCGTGTGTTATGCTGGTGGAAAGAGGATAGGAAATTTAGTTGTGAAGATAAGTAGTATGGGATATTCTCTTTTAATACTCGAAAGATTAATACTGCCACGTGGAGGTTTCTATATTGTTCAAATTTTAGAAGGGAAAGTTGTCGATAATAAGGGGTAACATGAACATCATAGCGTAAGGAAAAGATAAATCTAATACACGAGTTCATAGCACGTTGTAATTGGTTTAGTTGTTCTCTCGCGGCATCAATTAGTACTACGTCACAGTAGGAAAATATAGGGAGGATAAGAGTATTTATAAGCCTAATTCTCATGGTTAGTGGCAGCATATTTTGATGATATTTTAGTGGGTGAAGGGACGCGTACACTTTTCTACAGATATTTGTAATGTGCTCTCCCCAGTTAAGATTCTCGTTTATAATTACACCAAGATTTCTTACCGAGTTTTCGTACAGAATAATTTTACCAGATAAAGTTAGTGGAGGAATGTTTTTTGTTTTTTGCCGCACTGATTTGCTTCGTCTGCCCAACAATAATAGCTTTAGATTTTGATGGATTAATTAAAATACAGTTTTCATGAGCGTATGCACAGATATTATTTAAGTCAGAGTTCATATAACCTATTGCTTGATTGTTGTCTGAAATTTTGGAATGATAATAGATCTGTAGATCGTCAGCATACAAGTGGTATTTACAGTGTCTTAGCCGTGTCGATATATCGTTGATATAGATAACAAAGAGAAGTGGTCTAAGTACAGAGCCTTGTGGTACTCCTGAATATTTCATTACCCATTCGGATGACCTATTCTGAAGAATTACGCGTTGTTTTCGTTCCGTAAGATATCAGAGAAAGAATTCTAGAGCTGTCCGTCCAAGGTGAAGCGATTTCAATTTAGCAACCAGTACGTCTATTTACTGTGTCAAAAGCGCTGCTAAAATCAAGAAGTGTAAGTAACGTCACCTGCCTTTCGTCCATAGCACGTCTCATGTCGTCTGTAACTTTCAGCAGGGCAGTGGCCGTACTGTGTCCCTTTTTGAAACCCGATTGTAAAGGGTCAAGTAGTTTGTATTTATTTAAATAGTCGGTTAATTGCATGTGTACTATGCGTTCAAGAGGCTTGGAGAGAGATGAAAGTATGCAAACAGGTCGATAATCTGTTATAAGTACAGGTGAGGAAGTTTTTGGAACAGGATTTATAATGGCATTTTTCCACATTTGTGAGGCACGTGTTGTATATATGAGTAATGGCCGGAAGAATAATGTCAATGATATGTTGTATTATGAGTATGGGTATTTCGTCAGGTCCTACAGAAGATGATGTGATTGATAATACCTCGCGTTTCACGTCAATCTCTGTGACTTCGCGAAATTCAAAGAATGGCCTATTTGGTGGTGGCTGGTTCAGAAGTGATTTTATAGTCTGTGATATTATGTGTATTTCCGGTTTAATTTTTATTTCAGAAAAATGAGCATTCAATCTCTCCAGAGAGATGTCTGCATTACATGGCTGGGGCAAAGCTTTCCCAATTCCAATGGAACAAAGTTGTTTCCAAGTGTTTGACACATTTAAATTTCCAGCCAGGTGACTGTAAAAAGAAAATTTCTTATTTCGAATTATTACTTTAATTCTATTCCGAAGTGTTCGATACTGTTCAAGCGCACTGGAAGAGTGTGTGCGTCTGTAGAGCCGGTGTAACGCGTCACGGTGAGACATCATTTGTTTAATGTCATCGGTCAGCCATGGAGAAGGAGGTCGGGAGACTTTGGCCGTACGCTTAGGTGCATGTTTATCAAGGAGACCAAGTATAAGTGAACTTAAAGTTTCAACTTTCTTATCAATGCCGTTTATATTTTTTACGTCATCCCAAGGACAATTCAAGGCGTCAACTCTCAGATGATCTAAGTTTATATGTTTATGTCCCTGAATGTGATGTATCTGGACTTATACTTTGGTACTCTGAGTGAGTAAGACAAGTATATTAAGTCATGTGTCGATATGCCAGGGGTAGGAATTTGTCCATGTGACACTATTTTCTCTGGGTTGTTAGTGACCATTAAGTCAATTAGTGTATGTGAAGATGAGGTATGATTTGTCGGTTTTAGTGGAAGTATTGTCATGTCACACGTCTGGAAAATACTTAAGAGTTGCTTTGTATCTCCAGCCTGTTCCAGTAAATTAGTATTGAAGTCTCCAAATATTAAAATATGTTCATAAGCAGGTGATAGTCTCTGCAGGATGTCTTCAATGTCTGAGAGGTGACCTACCCGTGGTGGCCGATAAACAACTCCTATTAGGGCTTTAACTGTTGTCACAGTGATCTCGGCAAAAATGAACTCGGGTCTCGGGTCGGCACAGTGGGCAGATGTGCATACGATTTTACATTTAATATCATCTCTACAGTACAAGGCTGCTACTCCACCTCTTTTATCTATTCGGTCATGCCTGTAAATATTATAGCCCGTTATGTGTACCATACTACTAGGGATAGTTGCGCGTAACCAGCTCTCACTGATACAAGCTACGTGTACATTACTGTTTTCAAGGAGAACTGTTAGCCCGTCATGGTGAGCAGGTAGGGATTGAGAATGTAAATGAATGCAGTTCAATGAACGTGCGTTGGTCTGAAATACTTTCACTAATGAGCTCTGGGAGCGGGGTGTCTCCGTTCTCGGATAGGAGAGGTTAGGGGTAGGGGGACAGTCAGGTCCACAGCTGGCAGTGGTTATAACAGTACTCATCACACAAAGCAGAATACCAAGAAGAATACAGGCTTCTTACCTGCGTATTTCCTCTGATATCGCGCCGGCTTTTCATGCACTCAATCACATTCACACTCAATAATAAAACACTATAATACAAACTTAAACTAATCCACATTGTCGTTACTTCACACTGTTTCACCCCCTAGCTGCTTGAATAACATTGTTAAGGTCAGCTCGTGTGGTCACTTGAATTTTCTTCCCATCAGAGCTTAGAATAATGATACGTCCATCCTTAGTCCATACAGATTTCTGACAGAAGTGGTCACACGTGGCGTTTAGTATGTCCTTTCTTGTTGCTGTTAGCGATTCTGTTATCAGCATACCCGATCCCTTCAGCGATTTCTTTGCACGCCAGATACGGTCACGTTCGTGATATCGCGTGAACTTTATTAAGATGGGCCTTTTCCCTCCCGTCACTACCTCAGCTGTAGTTCTCCTTGGTTTCCCAATCCTGTGACAGCAATCTAAATTGTCCAATGTCAAGTCTCTCCCTAGGTGGGATTTCACAACACCTAACACATCATAGACGTCCTCGTTCGGAGCTTCTGCCACCCCGTGGAGTAATAAGCAGTTTCTCCTGCTGTACCGCTCTGCTTCGTTCATTAGGTCGTCCTGTTTGGAGATCTGGTTATGCATTTCATTAAGTTCAGACTTCACCTCCTTGAGCTCCACAGTGACAGCAGCTCTGAAAGACTGGAACAAGGGCGAGTGCGTCTAGGGAAACATCGCCGGCGTTGGTATCACTGTTGTTGCCTTCTCAAAGCGAGCTTGGATGTCATTCAGCTTTTCTTCGAATGAATGTATGTAACCACTGAGTGTTATTTAGTTATGAAACTTGATCCAGTACACACAAATTATAGTTAAACTTGCTGATTTGCTAGGTGGTTTACGGAGCTCTCTCACACGCACTTCTTCACTGCCGCCATTTTTCTTATTCTCTTTTTCTTTTCGTTCTTTTTCTAACGTAGTCGTAGGCTTATTTTTTACTTTATTTATAATCCTGTTTACAAATTCTTTATTATAGCCATTTTATATGCTATATAGTATTAATTTCCTTTTCTAAATCCTGGGTTGAAAGCAGAATATTTAAAGCTCTGTAAATCATACTAAAGAAACCGGCTCTTTTATGATCTCCCGGGTGTAAAGAATAATTTTTGATCATGTCAACAGTCTGCGTTGGTTTTCTAAAGATATTAAATGAAAGGTTTTGGTCATTTCTAGTAATTTTCAAGTCTAAATAATTAAAAATGTTATTTACTTCAGAATCAAGTGTGAACTTCATATATGGATCAAGAGGGTTAGGTTGGTTTAAAAAGGTCTGGCCATTAGTGATTACTTCATCTAATATTACAAAGGTGTCATCTACAAATCTAGACCAATGGTACAAACCTTCAAGTTTACCGATAATTTTAGTTTTTTCCATGTGATAAATATAAATTTCGGCTAAGATGCCTAATGCTGGGGTGCCCAACGGAAGATCTTTTTGTTGGTAGATTTTGCTGTTAAACATAAAATAGTTATTGTTTAAGACAAAGTCTAGGATAATTAAAAATTAATTTATTTCTTGAAGAATCAAGTGGCTAAATTGGATCAAATTCTCTTTAATAATGTTAATGGTTTCTTTTATTGGAATACTAGGATACATATTTTTAATATCATACGAGTGTATTGTGTGATTGGAATTTAATTCTAAATTTTTGGTAACACAATTATATTACATTTTATTCATTTCATCTTCCATTTCTCGTTACTTACACTTAAGTTTTCCATTTTTATTTCAGATAAAATAATATTCATTACTACAAAGACATTTAACACTACGGTTTCGAGTTGACTTTAAATTCTGAAGCATTCAATGTATATACTATCTAAGGAATGCATATCAAAGATCTACTTGTGAAAATTTGAATTGTAGAATTCCATCTTTACAATACTGTAACTGTCTTTATTAAAAAGACTACATTAAATTACACTCGTGAAACATGTTTCGTCCTCTTATGGGACATCTTCAGTCACAAGTACAAAACATTTAAAATAAGGCGAGGACACACTGAAATAAGTAAATAAAAGGTCTTTTTATCCTGTGATGCGGCGTGATGGCGTCTTGTCAATCTTCAATGTTAAAATGGTGCGGCGTAAACATGATATAAAGCATGAAGTCCAATTAAAATCATAGGTTAAAATTGTTGTTCAAAACAATGAATTGTCAATTATAAAACAGTGTTGTGGTAATGCCACATTAAAATAACTTTCTTGATTACGAGGTGGAGTTATACTGATGATGCAAGTTGAACTTGACTGTGTGTTGACAATAGGGGTCTCCTTACCCGTCCTACATCGAACACTCCACCTCAAGTGCTAAAGCTAACTGAAGTTTATAACGTGCAATATAAAAGATCTAACAAATCTTTCATCAAGAGATATAAATCAAGTGTGCTATTCACAACAATTAATCATTAAAGATTTTATAAAGCACAACTGTTATTTCCCAAGAATAGTATCAAGAGTACAGTGGACAATTCAACAGTTTTTATCGATCATATGACTTACAATTTTAACAACATTTCTAAGATCTTGTCTTAAATGTTGTACCATACATCAATATTTTAATGTGTCTTTTAATAATATCTATAACTATTTTGTATTCTGATATATTAATGTTCATTTATTATAGCTGATGATGTCCCTTAGGGGACGAAACACGTGTTGTTGTGGAGTCATCAGTCCATAGACTGGTTTGATGCAGTACTCCATGCCACCCTATCCTGTGCTAAACTTTTCATTTCTACATAACTATTGCATCCTACATCTGCTCTAATCTGCTTGTCATATTCATACCTTGGTCTACCCCTACCGTTCTTACCACCTACACTTCCTTCAAGAACCAACTGAACAAGTCCTGGGTGTCTTAAGATGTGTCCTATCATTCTATGTCTTCTTCTCGTCAAATTTAGCCAAACCAATCTCCTCTCGCCAATTCGATTCAGTATCTCTTCATTTGTGATTTGATTCAGCATTCTTCTGTAACCCCACATTTCAAAAGCTTCTATTCTCTTTCTTTCTGAGCTGGTTATCGTCCATGTTTCACTTCCATACAATGCTACGCTCCATACGAAAGTCTTCAAAAACATCTTTCTAATTCCTATATCAATGTTTGAGGTGAGTAAATTTCTTTCCTTAAGAAAGCTCTTCCTTGCTTGTGCTAATCTGCATTTTATGTCCTCCTTACTTCTGCCGTCGTTAGTTATTTTACTACCAAGTAACAATATTCATCTACTTCCTTTAAGACTTCATTTCCTAATTTAATATTTCCTGCATCACCTGCCTTCGTTTGACTGCACTCCATTACATTTGTTTTCGACTTATTTATTTCTATCTTGTACTCTTTACCCAAGACTTTGTCCATACCATTCAGCAGCTTCTCGAGATCTTCTGCAGTCTCAGATAAAATAACAATATCATCGGCAAACCTCAAGGTTTTGATTTCCTCTCATTGGATTGTGTTTCCCTTTCCAAATTCCTCTTTGATTTCCTTTACTGCCTGTACTATGTAAACATTGAAAAGGAGGGGGGACGAACTGTAGACTTGCCTTACTCCTTTCTGGATTGCTGCTTCTTTTTCAAAGCCCTCGATTCTTATCACTGCAGACTGATGTTTATACAGATTGTAGATAATTCTTCGATCTCGGTATATGATCCCAATCACCTTCAGAATCTTAAATAGCTTGGTCCAATCAACATTATCGAATGCCTTTTCTAGATCTACGAATGCCATGTATGTGGGCTTGTCCTTCTTGATTCGATCCTCTAAGATCAGACGTAAAGTCAGGATTGCTTCACGTGTTCCTACATTTCTTCTGAGGCCAAATTGATCTTCTACCAACTCAGCTTCAACTTGTTTTTCCATTCTTCTGTAAATAATACGTGTTAAAATTTTGAAGGCATGAGATACTAAACTAATGGTGCGGTAGTTTTCACACCTGTCAGTACCGGCTTTCTTGGGAATAGGTATAACAACATTCTGCCGAAAATCAGATGGGACTTCTCCTGTCTCATACATCTTGCACACTAAATGAAATAACCTTGCCATGCTGGTTTCTCCTAAGGCAGTCAGTAATTCAGGGGGGAATGTCATCAATTCCAGGTGCCTTGTTCCTATTTAGGTCACTCACAGCTCTGTCAAACTCTGACCTCAAAACTGGGTCTCCCATTTCATCAGTACCAACAGCCTCTTCATGTTCCAGAACCAAATTATCTACATCTTTACCTTGATACAACTGTTAATAATAATGTTATTTGCTTTACGTCCCACTAACTACTTTTTTAAGGTCTTCGGAGACGCCGAGGTGCCGGAATTTAGTCCCGCAGGAGTTCTTTTACGTGCCAGTAAATCTACCGACACGGGGCTGTCGTATTTGAGCACCTCCAAATACCACCGGACTGAGCCAGGATCGAACCTGCCAAGTTGGGGTTAGAAGGCCAGCGCCTTAACCGTCTGAGCCACTCAGCCCGGCGATACAACTGTTGGATATGCTCCTGCCATCTTTCTGCTTTGTCTTCTTTCCCTAGAAGTGGCTTTCCATCTGAGCTCTTCATATTCATACACCTAGATTTCCTTTCTCCAAAGGTTTCCTTGATTTTCCTGTATACAGCATCTACCTTTCCCAGGACCATACAGCCTTCGACATTCTTGCACTTATCCTTCAGCCATTCTTCCTTAGCTACCTCGCAATTTCTATCCACTTCATTCTTTAATTGCCTGTATTCTTTTCTGCCCTCTTCATTTCTAGCATTCTTGTATTTTCGTCGCTCATCAATCAGGTCTAGTATCTCCTGAGTTATCCACTGATTCTTAGTTGATCTTTTCTTCCTTCCTAACATTTCTTCAACAGCCCTGCTGACTTCATTTTTTATGACTATCCACTCTTCCTCTATTGTGTTTCCTTCAGCCTTTTCATTTAGTCCTTTTGCAACACGTTCCTTGAAACAATCCCTCACACTCTTTTCTCTCAACTTGACTAGAACCCATCTTTGAATTCTTTCCTTTCTTCAATTTCTTCAGCTTCAGATGGCATTTCATCACCAACAAGTTGTGGTCAGAGTCCACGTCTGCTCCAGGGAAAGTTTTGCAATCCAACACCTGGTTTCTGAATCTCTGCCTAATCATAATGAAGTCTATTTGATACCTTCCATGTCTCCATGTCTGTTCCACGTATAAAGTCGTCGTTTGTGGTGTTTGAACAAAGTATTGGCAAGGACTAAATTATGATCAGTGCAGAATTCAACCAGCCGACTTCCTCTTTCGTTCCTTTGTCCCAATCCGAATTCTCCTACTGTATTACCTTCTCTTCCTTGGCCTACCATTGCATTCCAGTCTCCCATCACAATTAGATTCTCGTCACCTTTTACATATTGTATTAAATCCTCTATCCCTTCATATGTTCTTTCGATTTTCTCATCATCCGCTGAGCTAGTAGGCATATAGGCCTGCACTATTGTGGTGGGCATTGGTTTGGTGTCTATCTTGACGACAATAATTCTTTCACTATGCTGGTCGTAGCAGCTTACCCGCTGCCCTATTTTCTTATTCATTATTAAACCAACTCCTGCATTTCCCCTGTTTGATTTTGTGTTGATAATTCGGTAGTTGCCTGACCAAAAATCTTGTTCTTCCTGCCAACGTACTTCACTTATACCAACTACATCTAACTTTAGCCTATCCATCTCCCTTTTCAGATTCTCTAACCTACCACAACGATTCAAACTTCTAATATTCCACGCTCTGACTCGCAGAATGTCAGTATCCATCTTCCTGATGATCGCCCCCTCTCGTGTAGTCCCCACCCGGAGATCCGAATGGGGGACTAGTTTACCTCCAGAATATTTTACCCGGGAGGAAGCCATCATTAGTACATCATTCATACAGAGAGAGCTGCATGTTCTCGGGAGGTAGTTACGGCTGTAGTTTCCCGCTGCTTTCAGCCATGTAGCAGTATCAACACAGCTAAGCCATGTTGAGTATTATTACAAGGCCGTATCAGTCAATCATCTAGACTGCCGCCCTTGCAACTACCGAAAGGCTGCTACCCCCCTTTCGATGAACCATTCGTTAGTCTGGTCTCTCAACAGATACCCATCCGATATGGTTGCACCTGCGGCTCGGCTATCTGCATCATTGGGACACGCAAGCCTCCCCACCGCGGCAAGGTCACATGGTTCGCAGAGGAGGACGAAACACATACTAAATATAATAAATTATATATTGTACTGAATAGGTATACCACTTTGTTATAATATTTAAGTTATGGTATTCGAGAGTGTTCAAATACGTCAGCCTAGTGTCGGTAGATTTACTGGTACCTAAAAGAACTCCTGCAGGACAAAATTCCTGTACCTTGGCATTTTCAAAAAGCATAAAAAGGTAGTTAGTGGGACATAATACAAATAACTTTTTTATTATTATTATTATTATTATTATTATTATTATTATTATTATTATTATTATTATTATTATTATTATTATTATTATTATTATTATTATTTCAATACGGTAACATGTGCAGTTCCTGTTATAATA
Source organism: Anabrus simplex (assembly GCF_040414725.1). Taxonomy (NCBI): domain Eukaryota; kingdom Metazoa; phylum Arthropoda; class Insecta; order Orthoptera; family Tettigoniidae; genus Anabrus; species Anabrus simplex. Next base: position 1,221,853,451 of record NC_090266.1, read on the forward strand.
TAAAATGAAAAGGAAATAAAAATGTACATTTAAGAGGAAACAGTACCTAACAATTTTCAATTATTCAGTTCGTGTTCACAAAAGTAAATATGCTACAAATTTGTCTCTGATGCCATAAGCAGTAGTAACACTTCTGTTTTCACCTAGTGAAGCAAATCTGCTGGGTGCACCACTGGTTTCTAATTGTGACTGTGGAATTAATAATGCCACAGCTTGTTGTTCACATTCTTTAATAATTTTAATAACTTGAGAATGCCTACTACAGAAGCTCATACAGACCTGTGGGGAGTACAGACGCCAACTGACAGTCACGCGAAGTCGCCGGCAGTGGACCAGTCGCGTATAGTCGCATGAAGCAAAGTCATGTGTAGCTGTTTCCAGTGGACGAGCTGCCTAATTATCTTAATCAAATATATCCACATGTAAAGTTCACTAAAGAATCCGAAAATGAGGGCTCACTCAATTCGCAGTAGCAACAGCGATAAATTATCCTTTAAAATATTTAGAAAAACCATTGCAAACTGGTAACACTATTAAACAAACCTCAACACATCCAAGAGCCCATAAGAAAGCAGCATATAAAAGCATGTTACATAGAGCTTTCAAGATCCCTTTATCTCGCAAAGATTTCAAAGATGGTATTAGAACCATATATGCCATAGCGGATGGTAACGGTTGTAAGAAACAGTTTATAGACAAAATGTATAATAAAATAGCTTATAGAACTAAAATCACCAACTCAAGTGTACTATTCAATTCATATTCCAATAATAATAATAATAATAATAATAATAATAATAATAATAATAATAATAATAATAATAATAATAACAACAATTGAGCCGGGTATTTTATTCCCCCCCCCCATAAAACTTGCTGTGTATTTTAATGGGTTTTCGACTCATTTTTATGTACCACTGTGTTATTTCGCCCCTTTGAGTTATGCCCTCGGGCAAATTGTAATACAGCATTCCCAAATTATGGCCCCAGGGTAAAGGAGTTCATCCGCCCTGGGAGCGGTCTGACCCGTACTTGTCTCCCTTTTGGTTTCCCCTCCCTTGCCCCTCTAGCGCAGCCTGTGTGTGTCGCTTGCGTCACGTGGCCTTGCGCGGCGAGGCCGTGCTGGCTTGCGGGGAGTAGGCATTCGTTTCTTGCTGTCGCCTGAGCACTTCACGGCACCGTCTTCGAACCTAGGACCTCATGGGGTATGGGAGGTAAGCATGTAAGTCTTGATTACTCTCACGGATGATGGGAGGACATTCCTTCGCTTGTAAGCCAATTGATGGGCACTAAATGTTGTTTTAAGGCATTATAAGTGCCAAGCTGGTTGAAATCTAACATGTTTGAATCAGGAATTTGTAAAGTTATGTGTGAACCTTTTGGTCTGTTTACTGCAGCTTAAAAGAAGTTATTGGGAGTTTGTGACCTTGGTAGATGTAAATACAGATGTTGAGAAATGTATTCAACTTCCTTAGAAGCCTTAGGCGCATAGAGGCGTCTCTTAATTAAAGTTGTACGGTACTTTTTTTTTTTTTTTTTTGCTAGGGGCTTTACGTCGCACCGACAATTGTACGGTACTTGAAACCTCCTAGCGTACTGTATGTTAGGGGTATTTTACGCTCCCCCCTTGAGTAATTTGAAATGGCGGATAATCGCTAAGCTGTATCTAGAATTATCTATTGTTTTAGTTCTCTGGTGTTAAATTCTGAACAGGGCTGGTCCCCTGTGATTTAGTATAGGACATGTGTCAACGTAACCTTAGTGATGTTGATATTTAATCTTCCTTACTCTTTTCGGTGTTCATCTATATTGTTAAATAAACTTTGTTAACCTGATTTCCTACGGGTATCTAGTGTTTTCGCCCTCTGGGTGGTTTCCTATCCTCGTGTAGTCCAGATCCTATGGGGCTGCACCTTCTTATAGTTTGCCAGTGATAATTTTCGGTACAATAATAATAATAATAATAATAATAATAATAATAATAATAATAATAATAATGAAAACACTTAATTGCAGCCAAAACAGGACTTCTAATATCATATGAAAAAACCCAGTACATGGAAGGAGACTCTCGGTTTCTAGAAGGGCAAACTATGATGACTAAATGTGGACAAATTTCCAAGTAAATAAATTCAAATACCTTGGAGAAATCATTCAACCTTCTGGATTAAATCGTGAAGCAAATAAGGAGGGATTTACTAAATTGCAGAAAGCATATTGAATCACTTGGAACACATGTAACAAAAAATCATTATCTCGGAAAACAGAACTAAGACATTATAATACAGTAATAAAACCTAAAGCATTATACACATTGGAAACCTTAACCATTGACGGTAGATCACTCATAAAAGATATAGAAAAGCAAGAAAGAAATTTTTTTACGGAAAATGTTGAGCCCAGTCTGCACAGAGGGAGTATGGATGAAAAGGAAATCTATGAAATTTATTGCCATACTGAAAAATTCTCAGACAATATCAGGAAAAGGAGGTTGAAATTCTATGGTTGGACAAATGAATGAACAAAGATAGACTGAACAAATGAATTCTAAATCTTGGCCTTCACACTGAAAGTCAAGAATCCTGGCTCAATGAAATAGAATCAGTTCTTCAGCAAATCAATATCAACCAGTAAACTGTGAAGAACTGATCTGCTTTCAGAAAACTGATTAATAACCATAGTTTCATGGAGCCAAAAGCAAGAACTAATAAAACCTGGACAGAAGAGAGTAAGAAGAATTTCAGTGAGAAGATGAAGAGATTTTGGGAAGAGAAGAAGGCAAAATCATCAGCTGAATAAGTTGAAGCGTGCTCCTCAGTTGCGCATAAGGATGTGGGGGGGAAAAAAAAAAATGTGCTGGAGGTACAGCTGCCCCGTGCATTTAAAACTAGCACCTTGTAGAAGGCCATCTAGAACAGGATATCTGAAATTCATTTCAGAAATGGTTTGAACATTTCTCGACAGATGTCTCTACTATCAACTGGGGTGAAGATGAACTATTAATTTTCAAAGTAATTTTATGTATCAAGGTTTCCTAAACTGAATTGTTTATATTTTGTTTTTAGTGTTCAAAAGTTATCATCACTTCTATCTCTTCCCGCCAACTTAATATGTTGGCCAATTAGAAATTTTGTATATTTATTTAAGTAACCAATAAGAAATTTTTGATATTTATTAAATTAACCATTAGGAATTATGGATGTGTCATGGCCTTGACCCAGAGTTTTCTGGAACCTTCCCCTCCACTATAAAAGCTGGCGGCTGGTAAGTCGTGTTGTGATCGCTCCAGTCTAGAGTGTGTTCGTAATGGAGGCAGGGGAAAAAGGCTGCCTCGTCCACCTTCGGCAGGCCCATCAGCTCAAGGGGATGACAGACCATTCATAAACATGTAATAGTCTTTGAAAGATTGTCCGAGGGGAAGGTTCCATCTTCAGTAATGTAACTTTTATTTACTGAATATAAATTTCAAACCTCAAATGTAAATTTCAAGTAAGTCTGAGGACTCTAGACTAAAACAGGGAATAAAGAGTGATACCCTCTTGATTCCCCTTCAACTTAGTGTCGAGATGACTATGATTTGTAAACTTTAAAATCTATCTAGTAATTTCTGTAACTTAAGTATTTTTCTCCATCTAGTCCCCTCCGTAGTATAGGCTTAGTCTCTGTAACTTCGGGCCATAAGCCCCCATAGGGTGAATTTCAAAGGAGTACTAGTGTTAGCCTCGTACCATTTTGGTTTTAGGCCTGTAACGTTAACTTTTTTTTAATAAGGCTGTGTAGAATGGGTACTTATTACCCCTGTTAAAGTTAAATACTAGTCTTCTATTTTCTATATAAATTCAACTGTTGAGCATATAAACAGTGAAGACTGTTGTTTTTCTGGTAAAATGTAGATTGTGCCTGTAAGAGGGCTGGAGAGTATTCTCCTAGGTAATGGTGTGGAACAAAGGTACTCATGCAATGTAGTATAATTTGGGAGCTCAGTCTCCTAGAGGAGTTATTGAATGGAGCAGTGGTTGCTCTTGTCACTGTTGTAAATTGGAAGCTTCAAGCTCAGCCTGTAACATTGTTATCTGATTATTCTAGATTGTCTTTTGAGCTTACTATCTACACATTTACCTGAGTATTTGTTATTGCCTAGCAATGTTTAACACTCTAATGCAGCCACCAGTCTGTGAGACCAGGAGTTTATTTGATGTTTCTACATTGCCCAACCTGTTTGGTCAAGGTCGCTCCCCCCGTGCAGTACCTTAACTCCTTCTCACTATCTCCCCAAGCGCGCAGTTTTGTTCACTTGTAATGAAGCGTTCAGCGGCAACATAATTGATAGCTCTAGTAACGTACATATAGTGCCCGGTCTCTCACACCGGGTGGCTCTAATAACGTTTGAAGTGCTGTGCATTATCTTTATCCAGTAGCAAGTCAATCTGTACGCGGGAGTGACGTAGACTTTGTAGACCGCATTCGAAAGATGATAAGACTTCATCATTAAACGTGAGGAAATTCATCTTATTTGCCCGTCGGAGATCCCCAATATTCAAGGTGAGCCTGATGTTGCTACAGCTAACCAATTACAACCTGATTTTTACTATGGTAGATTTTTATTTCAATTGAGATGATAAGACAGTGAATTGTCGGGTAATAAAAGTGAATCTGAAGAAGACAGTGATTTCATTGATGACTCTGATGCGGATCCAGATTATGTGGTGACAACTGAGGAAAGACTCAATCAGAAACTGATGAAGACCTGTTGGAGATCCCCAATATTCAAGGTGAGCCTGATGGTGCTACAGCTAACCAATTACAACCTGATTTTTAGTATGGTAGAACTAAAAGGAACGATCCTCGACCTGGCTTCCAGTGGAGTAGTCAAGAGCCTCCAAGAAATGTCAGAACACCTGCTCATAACATTGTAAGGGGCAGATTACGAGGCCTTAAGGGTCCAGCTAAAACTCTAGGACAAAATCCCCCAGAAACTGGACATATGAGGCGTCTAGCATCAAAACCGGCCAAGTCACAAAATTTACGAAAATGAGTTAAGGTTATAAATTTGAAGTTGAAGTATAGCACTATCAGGTGAAACAAGAATATGCTTTAAAATCGTCCATGTCTTCATGTAATAGAGCACTGAATTCTCGGTCGTGCAACAGAATCGGCCAAGTCATGCAGCCAGTGAATTCAAAACCGGCCAAGTCAAGGAACGAGCGACAATCTTTATGATGCAGCATTATTGTTTGGAATCTTATGTTGTTACATTAAGCAACAATGGGATAATATCAGTAGGCAAAATCGTTCCTTGTAATGTATATTCTTTGAAGTCATAATATTTTGTTTTTGTTCGTTTGCAACACTGATTTACGTATTGGCGGGCTTCTTACCGTCATTGGCTCCAAAGCAATCCTATTTCCGGTGTGCTCAGATTTTGTCATTATTGTGTGCTGTAACGTGGATATTGTTCCGAGTGGTGAACTGAAAGATTTACGTTCATACCTTGAGAAATTGTACAAAATTGCAACAAAAACGGCCAAGTCAAAATTTAAATTAACAAAAAAGATAGGTTAATTATGAGTTAGATTTCTCAAAACAGTGGAACTTAAATATTAAACCATTAAGGTTATAACTGTAAAAAAAAATCTTTTCTGACCATCATTGCTTTGTCTCTACAGGTTTTTCGTCCATATTGAAAAATATGCCTTGAGTGACTTGGCCGGTTTTGATACTAGACGCCTCATATATCTTCTCTCTGATGACAGCATGCTGAATAAAGTAGTGACCAATACAAATATAAAGCTGGCTGCAGTTAGAGGGTCAGTAGGTGACAGCACCAATAAAAGTACTTACAGAATACTGACATGTTAGAAATACATGTACTAACTGGACTGTTATTGTTGGAGTCAGTTTTGAAATCAAGCAATGAAGATATTTATCACTTTTTACTCAAGACACTACATCCAGCCCTATTTTTCATGCGACTATGACAAAGAAAAGGAACTTAGTTCTGATCGCCTGTTTACGATTTGATGACGCGGTGACGCGCGCTGAGTGAAAAGCTCAAGATAAGGCAGGTAATATTTCTGAAATATTTGCGAAGTTCATTGAAAACTCCCAGCAGCAATATTGCGTATCAAGCACTGTTATGGTCGATGAAATGCTTATACCTTTCCGTGGAAGGTGCGCTTTTAGAGTATATATGCCTCAAAAGCCAAAGAAATATGGCATCAAGGTAATGTGTCTAGTTGATACCAAAACTTTGTATGTTTGCAATGCATATATACACACATGTAAGAACAGTGATGGAGTAGGCCTAACAGCTATAGAGAAGAAACTTGGCATACCAACACAGGCAGTCCTACGACTGTTTAAGCCTATTCAAGGCAGTCACAAAAACATTACTGCCGACAATTGGTTTACCAGCACTGAACTCCTTGATGAACTGCAGAAAAGCGGTTTAATCTTTGTGAAAACAATGAAGAAGAATAAAAGAGAAATCCCTCCTCACTTACTGCAGAACCGCAAAGGCCTGTTGGATTCAATGGACAGAAGACACTATTGTCATACCTGCCAAAATGAAACAAAGCTGTTGTACTGACCTCAACGACGCACCACAGTGTGGAAAGTGACCCAGAAAAGACTAAACCTGAAATGATGTGTTTCTACAATGAAACAAAGTGCGAAGTGTGCGGTTTACTCATCAATTAGAAGAACAAGGCACTGGCCACTGGCTGTGTTTTTTAGGATCCTCAACATCGCCAGTATCAACCGTTTCATTTTGTACATGTATTACATAGAATGCACTGATGACACGTTTTCAGTTCATAAAAACTTGGAAAATGTTTTGATCAAGCCACACCTTCACAGAAGACTTCAGACACCCAACCTGTGTCGAGATGTCCGAGACAGCATCACGAAGACATCAGGAAACAATGAAGTTCTTCCTGCACGTCCAGAGAGAATTCCTTGTGACCGTTTGGAAAAGAGGAAGACATGCAGCAAATGCCCATCTGCAAGAGAAAGGAAAACCCAATACAAGTGTATAAAGCATATGAACCCCATTTGTTTTGAAAGTAACCATAAGGTTTGCACCGAGTGTGCTGCAGAAAGTGTGTAAATTTGTACTGGACAGCAGTCGCATTGCAAACATTGTACGGTTGAAACCGAGTATTTTAAATTTATTGAGAAGCATAGGCAAAGTTATAAACAAAGAAATCAATATTTTCACGAATGACATTTTAAAAGGAAAGTTTTTGTGATTGCAATTTACATTCTCTGTGATTATCTTTTATTTTCTAATTTAAATCATATATACATACATTACATACATTATCATTATAGACTGTTATGCCTTTCAGCGTTCAGTCTGCAAGCCTCTGAGAATTTACTAAACGTTGCCACAATCCTCGATTTGCAACTAGTGTTGTGGCCTCATTTAGTTGTATACCTCTTATCTTTAAATCGTTAAAAACCGAGTCTAACCATCGTTGTCTTGGTCTACTTCTACTTCTCTTACCTTAAATAGCAGAGTCCATTATTCTCCTCGGTAACCTATCTTCCTCCATTCGCCTCACATGACCCTACCACCAAAGCCCGTTTATGCGTACAGCTTCATCCATAGAGTTCATTCCTAAATTAGCCTTTATCTCCTCATACCGAGTACCCTTCTGCCATTGTTCTCACCTGTTTGTACCAGCAATCATTCTCGCTACTTTCATGTCTGTTACTTCTAACTTATGAATAAGATATCCTGAATCCACCCAGCTTTCGTTCCCATAAAGCAAAGTTGGTCTGAAAACAGACTGATGTAAAGATAGTTTCGTCTGGGAGCTGACTTCCTTCTTACAGAATACTGTTGATCGCAACTGTGAGCTCACTGCATTAGCTTTATGACACATTGATTCAATCTCGCTTACTATATTACCATCCTGGGAGAACACACAACCTAAATACTTAAAATTATCGACCTGTTCTAGCTTTGTATCACCAATCTGACATTCAATTCTGTTGAATTCCTTACCTACTGAAATCAGTTTAGTCTTCGAGAGGCTAATTTTCATACCATACTCATTGCACCTATTTTCAAGTTCCAAGATATTAGACTGCAGGCTTTCGGCACAATCTGCCATTAAGACCAAGTCGTCAGCATAGGCCACACTGCTTACTACATTTCCACCTAACTGAATCCCTCCCTGCCATTTTATACCTTTCAACAGATGATCCATGTAAACTACGAACAGCAAAGGTGAAAGATTACAGCCTTGTCTAACCCCTGTAAGTACCCTGAACCAAGAACTCATTCTACCATCAATTCTCACTGAAGCCCAATTGTCAACATAAATGCCTTTGATTGCTTTTAATAATCTACCTTTAATTCCATAGTCCCCCAGTATGGCAAACATCTTTTCCCTCGGTACCCTGTCAAATGCTTTCTCTAGATCTACGAAACATAAACACAACTGCCTATTCCTCTCGTGGCATTTTTCAATTACCTGGCGCATACTGAAAATCTGATCCTGACAGCCTCTCTGTGGTCTGGAACCACACTGGTTTTCATCCAACTTCCTCTCAACGACTTATCACACCCTCCCTTCCAAGATGCCAATGAATACTTTGCCCGGTATTCTAATCAATGAGATACCTCGATAGTTGTTGCAATCCTTCCTGTTCCCTTGCTTATAGATAGGTGCAATTACTGCTTTTGCCCAATCTGAAGGTACCTTACAAACACTCCATGCTAATTTTACTAGGTACTCTATGAAGCCATTTCATCCCTGCCTTCCCACTATACTTCACAATTTCAGGTCTAATTTCATCTATTCCTGCTGACTTATGACAATGGAGTTTATTTACCATCCTTTCCACTTCCTCAAGCATAATTTCACCAACATCATTTTCCTCCTCCCCATGAGCTTGACTGTTCACAACACCACCAGAATGATTTCCTTTTACATTGAGAAGATGTTCAAAATATTCCCTCCAACTCTCCAGTGATTCCCTGGGATCTATTATGAGTTCACCTGAATTACTCAAAACACTGTTCATTTCCTTTTTCCTTCCCTTCCTAAGATTCTTTATTACTGCCCAGAAAGGTTTCCCTGCTGCTTGACCTAGCCTTTCTAGGTTGTTACCAAAATCTTCCCATGACTTCTTTTTGGATTCAACAACTATTTGTTTCGCTCTGTTTCTTTCATCTACATACAAATCCCTGTCTGCCTCGGCCCTTGTTTGGAGCCATTTCTGATAAGCCTTCTTTTTACGTTTACAAGCTGCTCTCACTTCCTCATTCCACCAAGCTGTTCGCCTTTTTACATCTTTACACACAGTTGTTCCTAGGCATTCCCCTGCTGTTTCTACTATAGCATCCCTGTATGCCACCCATTCACTTTCTATATCCTGAACCTGCTTACTGTCTACTGTTCGAAACTTCTCACTAATCATATCCATGTACTTCTGTCGAATTTCCTTGTCCTGGAGATTTTCTACCCTTATTCGTTTGCAGACAGATCTCACTTTCTCTACCCTAGGCCTAGAGATACTTAGTTCACTACAGATCAGATAGTGGTCTGTATCATCGAAAAATCCCCAGAAAACTCGTACATTCCTAACAGATTTCCTGAATTTGAAGTCTGTTAAGATATAGTCTATTATGGATCTGGTACCCCTAGCCTCCCACGTGTAGCGGTGAATAGCCTTATGCTTGAAGAATGTATTTGTAACAGCTAAACCCATACTAGCACAGAAGTCCAGCAAACGCTTCCCATTCCCTTTAGCTTCCATATCTTCCCCACATTTACCAATCACCCTTTCGTATCCTTCAGTTCTATTCCCAACTCTCGCATTGAAATCGCCCTTTAGCACTGTTCTATCCTTGCTGTTGACCCTGACCACGATGTCACTCAATGCTTCATAAAACTTGTCAACTTCATCCTCATCTGCACCCTCACATGGTGAATACACGGACACAATTCTTGTCCTCAATCCTCCAACTGACAAATCTACCCACATCATTCGCTCATTTACGTGCCTAACAGAAACTATGTTCCGTGCAATGGTATTCCTGATAAAGAGCCCTACCCCAGACTCTGCCCTTCCCTTTCTAACACCCGTCAAGTACACTTTATAATCTCCTATCTCTTCCTCGTTATCTCCCCTTACCCGAATATCACTTACTCCTAGCACATCCAGATGCATCCTCTTTGCTGACTCAGCCAGTTCTACTTTTTATTTAAATCATATACGAATAAAATTTAAAAATGAAAGTTTCTAGGATAGCATTTTAAATTCCCTGTAATTATTAATTTAAAATAAATGTGCACTTCGTAATGTACAAATAGATAAAGGTTTTAAAAATATATGATTTACCGGTCTCAGAGACCAGATGGCTCTCATAACGGCTAAAAGAGGGAGGCTCCACTGCAGTGTTAAATTTTGAAAAGAAAAGAAAAAGACAAAAGGAAAGAGAATAAATTCCTAATTTTAAAGTTTTGCAATTAAACTTTGATCAGTCTCTATCAACCCAGTCATGCCCTCACCTTCTTTCACCTCTGCATTCCACAGTATCCCCATAACAATAATAACAACAAAAAATATCTCAGGTCAGGGGTATATAAAATCAGTTGTCAGTCCTGCAAAGCAGCCTACGTTTGTCAACCTGGGAGAAACTTTGAAGTAAGATACCAAGAACACTTAAGGGACACTGGGACTGAAATTTCCAAATTCTATATTAACTGAGGTACAGCCTTGAAATTTGATATGCTTATGAACAGTCATAATATAAACCGCTGTGGGAAATTTGAGCATTGCAAGTTGATTAGTTATTGAGATATTAATTATTTTGTACATTTTCATGGGCAAATTATTCAAGATTTACAAAGATCTGCCGCATTAAACCAATCAAGATAGTGTAACTTTTAGTTAATGTTCTACTGCTCTAAAACATTTGGAAGAAACCTACGGATTTGTTTTTGAATTACATTAATGAGTATGAAGAAATATTTTTTTTTTCCATATCCAAGTTTTATTCTACAAAAAATCTTCAATTTTTTAAGTTTGAAATTATTTTGCAGCCAGACCAAAAGTCCAATCCTAACATAGATCTGCAGGTTCATAGTCATTGCAATGAAGATAATACATGCACATTTTGAAAGCAATATCATAAGATTTATGATGTGTGTAACGTTTTGAATGCCTGAAAAAGTTAATCAGAGAAAAAAGCAATTTTCTAAAATAATGGACAATTTACAAGGTTTCAGGTTACCAAAGATATTAGAATTGTCCTGCAGCATAGGTGATACCCTCCTTCTTCTGTTTTACAGCCTCCTTCATTTCGGTCAGTTTCACCTTCCGTCGACATGCCTTTCGCTTCTCCATTGATGACCGCAGACTTTCATACTTCCTGCGACTGTCGCATCTTTCAAGTGGTTTGCTGTGACATGAGATACTGAAGTTTGTGTTATTCCTGATTTCAACCCTCTTGTTGCACTAAACCCCATGTTGAATTCTGCTACAGCATTACAAACAGAAATTTCAAGTCTCCTCCCTGAAATAAAAATCTCTTTTGGGCACTTCCTCCAAATAACAGAATGCAGAGACTCATTCTGATTTTGAGTAGCACCCCGGATGCATCTGGATAGTAGCTCATGTGATGCAACCCTTTCAATAACAGGCATAATCTTTACAACTAAATGTTCTGAAAGCTTTACAGCCATTTTGTCATGTCTCTGTGGGGTTTTACTGCCGTGATATTTGATTGTAAAAGCACCAAGACTCAGAACCTTCAGGGCACTTCCTGTGCTGGGGCTTAATGTCAGTTGACATGTAGTGGCATAGAGTGGCAAACACTGCTTTTCTTCATATCTGCAATATTAGTTATGTTCTGTACTACTGAAGTCCTATAATAATTTGTAATTTTTGTTATCGTGGCATTATTAAGACCACCTGTACAACCACCAAGTTGTACATTTTTCAACTTCCAAGTCTGTACCACCTGTCACAAGCCTGTTCCCATTCTCTTTGCTCCATGGTTGACACATTCCTCCACTAAAACAGTACAGTGCAGACCGACAGATGTAGGAGGCCTTTCTGAATCACTCCTGTGAAATGAAATAAAGAATTCTGCTTGAATCCACCACTAATTGTCGCTGATCGTGAATCGAACGAAAGTGGGCATTTAAAGGACTGCACGCCAGGCATTTACAAACAATGCTAGAGCTTTAAAAATGGCGGAATTTGGATAAAAACAATGCTAACTGATCCGCAGGGGTTAGGGGTGTATTAATATGGAAAAAACTGAACATCAATATTTTTCATACATTTCGCCAAAATTTCAGTCCCATTGTCCCTTAAATGCTAGTAGATATAAACGTTTCTCAGCCATAAGTATGCAAATGAAGGAATCCAACCATGATTACACGTCAACCGAACAAGATTTAAAGGTTATTAACTCAATATCTTAGAACATACATATTCACATACATCAATATATTAACCCTGAATACAATTTAAATGCTTCTTTGTAGATTCACATCTGATAATGAAAGGTTCCGCCCTCAATCAATGATAACTTCACATGCTCCGCCTACAGTTCCTTTACCAATCATGTCAAGTTCAGCCCCCTTCTCCCCTCCTGATGTTCCACCTCAAGACCTTGAGCCTACAGTACATGATAAACCAGGTTAGTGTGCACAAAACCACACATGTAAACACATTGTTCAACTGGGCAAAGAAGGTTTGTCAAAACTTTATTACTCACAAACACGGGACTACATTTTTGTGTTTCTTTGGCATTCACTTTTTTTTGTTAGTTGCCTCACGTCGCACCGACACAGATAGGTCTTATGGCAACGATGGGACATAAAAGGCCTAGTAATGCGAAGGAAGCGGCCGTGGCCTTAAGGTACAGCCCCAGCATTTGCCTGGTGTGAAAATGGGAAACCATGGAAAACCATCTTCAGGGTTCGAACCCACTATCTTACGGATGAGAGCTCACAGCTGTACGCTCCTATAAAAACATCTTAATAAGTACCTTATTATGTTTTAAATCTTCAGCACTAAACCTGATTGGATCGCCATCAGCTGTCGTACATGGCCTAGGCATCACTGAAGGGGTGTACTAGGGAAATGAGGAGTGAGGTAGTTTCCCGTTGCTTTCCTCACTGAGCTAGACGCTGCTATTACATAGCAGTCTGCCAAGCCCACTGAAATGCATGCACCAACCGACCCTATGAGCAACATTTTCCTACCGTTCATAGCAGGGACTGGCTGCAGAAGGAATGGCATTACTAGCATCGCTCATACCTCAGTCACTTTCATATTGTCAAAGCCAAGGTTAAGAAATAGAAATATATTTATTTAAAGTTAATTACAAGTAGGACGAGAGGTCCCTTTGTCTGTAACTAACTGCCACTTTAACTTAAATGTATCAACTAATATACACAATCTAAAAAAAAAAAGAATACATAAAAAGCATGAGATATATTTTGCTATGGAGGATATAAGAAAAAGATTAAAAACTAAACATCTAAGAGACTACAATAATAGTTTTACCATTTCATACACATAGACTATTCTAACAAGGAAGAGAAGACATAAGAGAAACCTAAGAATTTTAATGCTGAGGATGAATTAAGAATAAAACTGAGCATCTAAAATGTATCTAGGAGATTATGATATTTCGTACTATTTAATTAAGACAGAAAGGAAAGGAACAAAATTGCTCTAGCCCATACCAGTAGACACAGTGCACTGTAAATACTAGGTTCTGCCAGCAGAGGCGTGAATTTAAAAAGTGAAAATAATTAAAATCAATGTGGATGGTGGATGGAATGGGAGGGAAAATGGATTTACTTATTTTAACCTATTATAAAACGATATCTATTCATTTGAACCGATGTTAAAGAATGTATTTGTTCCCAGCACTTTTTTCACTATGATGTATGATTTTCTAATTGTCTACTAATAAAAAAAATTTGAAAAATAATTTTCCTTTGTCAATGTTCTATTTTTTACAAGGATGTTCTCTTCATTTGCTCTTCCCAAGACAAATGTTGTTTGTTTTAATTTTATAAAAGTGGCTCTTGAATTCAGTTAATGCAGGATCCCTGAAGCTGACTGCTATCATATTATTATTATTAAAAGAGCTCCCCTGAAATCTGAAATGAAATAAAATGGGGGATTGCTTCTAGTAATAGCATGTTTCAAATCTGCATAAGGAACCCTAGTGTATAAAAGAGTGGTTTCATACCTTGTTGTTGACGGCAAAACTACTGTGTCCTTGGAGGAGCGACGGCTTATGCGGCCTTCCATCTTGTGAAGTAATGATTGTGTTCTGAAGCTTGCTCCACCTTCGGGGGAGGCAAGGCTGTGGAGTGGGGAGGAGGCGTGTCTTATGGTCACGGTTTCGGCTTTAGAAGAAGGGGTAGGAGGAATACATATACGGGAGGATGGAAGCTCGATCAATTTCTCTCTTTTATTGTCTGTATTATTTTTTATGCCTAATGCTTCCAGATGTGATAATATCCCTTCATATAAAAGGGCTCCTATTATCAAATATATAATTCAGGTTATTATCCTGATTACTTTGGTGATCTAAATAACTATATATATTTTCTAGTGTATTTAGTAGACTACCTTTATTTGTTTTACGTAATATTGTCAAATCTTGCACTACAGTAGTGAACTGATGACTGGTTGCACTCATATGTTGGCCCATTGAAGAAATTTTTTGTGCCTCTTGGCGTTGACGTGCTCAAGATATCTTACCGTAAAACTGCGTCCAGTTTGTCCTAAATAAGATTTTTCGCATTGATGACATTTTAATTTGTAAACCCCTGAATCTAAATGTTTGCCCTTCCCTAGGGAATTAATGCTATTGTAGTTTAAACATTTTTGCTTAGTATTATTACTAGTTGAGTACGCCATCTTATAGTAATGTTTTCTGAACAGATTCGTTACTGCATGTATATTAGGATTGTTAAAAGTAAACCTGGCATATTTATCTTCTTTATCCACCGCCCTATTCAACTATCCACACTGATTTTACTTATTTTAACTTTTTAAATTCACATAGATTTTAAGCATAACAAGGTACTTAATTAAGATGTTTTTAAGAAGATAAATATACTTTGTAATTTCACCTAAGTGTTGTAATTAGCTGAAGATGTTCCAAATGGAATGAAACATGTACTGTAAATGATTAATTGATTTGCTTAAAGCAAATATAAGTATCAAAAAGGTGGAAATTTACTGTTGTTGATTCAATGTAAATAAGATTTGATACGGGAAATGAAGCTGATTTCTTGCAAACCTTGGCATCTCCGAAAACCGTAAAAATCATCAGTGGGACGTAAAACCAAAACTTTAGTGTTAATAGTATTCCTGTATTAATTTTTATACGTATTTTCTATAGGTGCTGGTGATCTGCCACAGGCAAATACTTGCTACCAACATCCCACTTGTTGAAGCAGAATATGAAGAGGAAGTGAAAGTAGCTGTCAGAAATAGAAAACTGATAATTCACTGCGATGAAACCAATAGTCGGAAAGGGGAAGCAGTTTCCATAATTCTGTTTCGTATACTTCCTATCGATGCACTGCCTTCAAAGTTATACGTTGCTTCAGTGAAAATTTTGCAGAATGTTGATTTGCAAGAGTGTTGTCAATATATAAATAATGCAATTGTGAGGTACCCTGTAGACTACAGTAATGTTGGCATATCCTCTGACAGTGCTCCATATATGACAAAGTGTGTGCATAATCTCAGATAACTTACTTCACGTGCAATGTTGGACCCACAAATTAGGTATCATAACTAAGTTTGTGCCCAGCTACTTCACCAGTTTGAATAAGTGCGCAAGTATGACTAAAAAAGCATTCAAAAATACCCAAAAGCGCAAGCATAGATATTTGAAATTCCTCTGGGAGAAATACAATCACGGTGAGAAGACAGTCAGACTTTTTCCAATACCTGCATTAACCCGCTGGGGTTCCTGACTCGATTCAGCTGTCTATATTCAAGAGTTAAATATGTCAGTGACACTGTAAAATGTTTCAAGAATCTAAGCAGTAATGAACAGAAGGCTTTATTGTGTGAAACTACCTGTCCTAAGGAACACTGGAGCTGTGTATCTCAGTTTGTAACAGTACTAGAAAGATCACACTATCCAACTGCCCACAAACTCACCCCTAAATTAGACATTATAATCTGAGGGTTAGTCAGAAAGTTTGTTTCAGGAGAAGAGACAACTGTTGCCCTGAACTAGCTTTCAGGAGAAAGAAAAAAATAAAGAGAGAAAAATCTGGCGAGAAAATGCATAAAAAATATTTAACAAATGATTGATCAGGACCCAGTTAGGAAAATATTTCAAGCAACTGCGGCACCATTTTATCTTCCAAACGTGCTCAGCAATGAAGTGAACTCGACTCTCACGAACAGTGTGAAGAGCATTCCTATTCTTGGCAGCATATCCATGAAGAATTTCTTCCATGGCTATATGGGTTTGCAAAATGCAGTGAAAGCACATTTGGGAGAGGAAAAGAAAGAAGACATTGTTAGTGAAGTTTTAGGATTGATAGAAAACCAAAATGAATTTGTATCCAAGTGTTTGAAAGAATTATGGCTTCAGACGTCTAATATGGACAGCAAGGGGGCTTCGTTGCTTACAGAAAGGTACTTCGTGACTGTCGCACAACTCTGCATGCTGACAATGCTGAAACCATGCTTAGTTAGTACTTTGGAAACAAGCAATTCATCAACACATTAAAACAAAATGTAGGCTATGGATAAATTCATATTGCAGAACAGATCACCTAACTTCATTTTGAGGTATCCGTGATTTATATATTTCCATAACATTTTGTATATTTGGTAGTTCTAAGATTTAATAACAAGAATACATCACAAGAGTTGTCTTTAAAATCCCTTATCATAAAATTAGACTTACCCCATATTATAAACAAGATTTCACAAGAAACATTGATCAGTATGACGGTTTATTTCACAAAATACCTACCAAAATAGTGTCAGTTTTAACACCGAAATCAACAGTTTTACTTCAGCAGAAAATAAGGCCCTTACATATATAAAAATATACACCTTAGCATTGCTATATATATATATATATACACACATAACTCCTGCGCATGACCTCATTAATACACTACCGAGCTCGATAGCTGCAGTAGCTTAATTGCGGCCAGTATCCAGTATTCGGGAGATAGTAGGTTCGAACCTGTTTATCAACACTTTCAATTTACACAGGTTTCAAGGCCCTTATTATTCCAGAGTCGAGCAGAGCATCTGTAAAATGTGGATTAGTATGCTGTTATTCTAATTCTAGAGAAAGGGGGGGTGGGGGGGGGGGGTGGAAGAGGCTCTTTGTGCTTTATGGACTGTGTGATATGATAGCTGGAGGCGGTGAAAAGGGGGGCAGTTTAACAGTGCCAGCCAGAGATTTTTGGAGAAAGGTTACGTCTATCCTGGTTACACACGTCATTAATAGATGTTAATGGTTTGGTTGCAACTTTATTATCTTGCCTGTAAATGAGCCACTCTGCTTGATGTTGAACTACACTCAATTTCCTGATGTATTCCCAATTGGTGGGATGTCAGGCAGGGAGGTATAGAGTGGGTCGTATCATAGAAATATACACTGGTTGGAGTGCACGGCTCCTAGACACTTGAAGACTATAACGGATGAATCCTAGTAACTTAAAGGCTTTACACCTAGTTTCCTCTATAGGTTGCCAGAAATGTATATTCCCAGCATTCACAGGGAATTGCTCATCATAAGAATTTTGCCACAAAGTGAAAGTCTATCGGGACAGACATACACATGCACATTCACATTCAAGGTCATTTTATTTCAATCACCTGATACTGCCACACTGTCTAGATCTGCTTGAAGTGTTTTAACATTTTTATCATCTCTTATGGCTCTGTAACTTATAGAGCCATCTGCGTACTGTGCCATAGTGGATGTCACACAGTCTAGAAGGCCAAGGGTGAAAGCCATGTACGACAAAGGCTCAATCACCAACCCCTCTGGTATTCCTGAAATTACCAGTGTTCAGCGACCTGGTCGCGCCAAACATGACACACTGCGTTCGACCCACCAGGAAATGAATTCAAACACATCATCAATGTGCCAATTTGCCAAGTTTTAACAAGAGTCTTATATTAAGAACTTGATCAAAAGCCTTGCTTTATGCTATACCATGTGGCAGTCAGATGGGAGGGTTTCGGTGTGGTAAATCCCAGGCTAGCAATACATACCTGCATATGAGTGCCCAGAGTAAAATTTAGTGGGGCGACAGTCTGGATCGTCTTTTACGGAAAGGACGATGTCTTCTTGAATTACTACAGAATATATGAAAGATGGGAGGAAATCAGGATATTCTGACCAGTAAGTGTTGTATGCAGTAGAAGAACGGTTCAATATGTGTTTCAACACGATAATGTTCCCTGTCGTAAAACAATGTCTTCTCATGAGTAATCTGCAAATAGTACAATTCTGGAAATGGACTGGCCAGCACAGAACCCAAACTCAATCCTATCGAAAACCTCTGGGATGAAGTACAGCAGGACTTTGCTTTAGGCACCAATGACCCATATCACTAACTACGCCTGACACAAATTTGCAGCAAAAATGGTCTACCATTCCCTCAGAGAAATTCCGACATCTGGCAAGCAGTCTCTTCCACAGAGTTTGCCCTCTCTACTAGTCAGTACATCCAAGGAACACACACGACTTTCGGGTAGGTATCTTGATATTTTTGATCAGATAGTGCAATTTCCCACCCCTGCGAACCATGTGACCCTGCTCGGTGCAGAGGCTTGCGCGTCCCAATGAACCAGATAGCCGAGCCGCACATGCAACCATACCGGATGGGTATCTGTCGAGAGACCAGACTAACGAATGTTTCATCAAAGGTGGGTAGCAGCCTTAGGGAAGTTGCAAGGGCAGCAGTCTAGATGACTGACTGATATGGCCTTGTAATAATAATCAACATGGCTTAGCTGTGTTGATACTACTACACGGCTGAAAACACCAGGAAACTACAGCTGTTACTAATTCCCGAGGATAAGCAGATCACTTTATATGAATGATGTACCGATGATGGCCTCCTCCTGGGTAAAATATTCCAGAAGTATAATAGCACCCATTCGGATCTCCAGTTGGGGACTATACGAGAGAAGGCAACCATCACGAAGGTGGACTATGATATTCTGTGAGTCGGAGTGTGGAATGTTAGAAGTTTGAATCGCTGTAGTAGGTTAGAGAAAGGGGAGATATAGGTGGGCCGGCACAAGGTTGCACTTGAAAGTTGTAAGTCATGTTGGCACCACTACAAAAATGAAATGAAGAACGTCACCCGTCAGTCAGAATCACCAATCCACTACTTTTTATGTCAGATACAGTTACGCATTTTATTCATGTTAATTCGTACTCAATTCCGTATAGTGTTCATAATCCTTTATTTGCTTACACAAATATGAGCATTTAAAAGATATTATAAGGTTTAAGCGAGCTACAAAATAAATACGAACTATTTTTAGTTGATTGTTGTTGGCAATATAGGTAGTATAGTGGTGCCATCTATAAGTAGCTTGACTACTGTATTGAAGTGTTGCCGTTTTGTCTGTCGCCGCTAGCACGTGGTCAGGTGTGATTCGTGCGTTTATGAAAGTTGTGTTTTCATTGTGAGATAATTGTGAAATTTTATTTTAACGAATGCAGTGCGATGTCTCGGAAATGACAACATAGTCATGAAACGCGAAGTGATAATCCTTTGAGCCGCGGAGTGTCCCTGAATAGTCAGGCATTAGAATTAGTGCGGAGAACTCGTGAGTTTTACGAGAGGGAGACGAAATTCGTACGCTTGTATAGCCGTCTCTCCGTTCCTGTAGATCATGTTGTGGATCGCATATCTCAAACATTAGGGCTTTCAAAGCGTACTGTCATTCAAACAGGTGTTCGCCTCCAAGAACAGAAGGAAAAAGTGACTGGGGTACATAGCAGTAGCAAAAACGGGGCTGATAGTAGGGACTTGTTTCACAGCACTCCGGGAAAGAAACGAATTAAGCTATCTCCTGTAACAGGAATTAATTCTTTCCAGGCTGATGCAATACGAAGACACGAGTACGATTTTTACAGCTCAAAGTCCCTTCTGTCATTGTTATGAACAATGCACGTTACCACTCCGTAATAATGGACAAGACCCCTTCTTCGAGCGCCCGTAAAGAACTGTAAGTGGAATGACTGCAGTAAAGAAATATCCCAGCGCATATGTGTATGACTAAATTCGTCGACACCGGGCGAGTTGGGCGTGCGGTTAGGGGCGCGCAGCTGTGAGCTCGCATCCGGGAGATAGTGGGTTCGAATTCCACTGTCGGCAGCCCTGAAGATGGTTTTTCGTGGTTTCCCATTTTCACTCCAGGCAAATGCTGGGGGTGTACCTTAATTAAGGCAACGGTCGCTTCCTTCCCATTCCTAGGCCTTTCCTGTTCCATCGTCGCTATAAAACCTATCTGTGTCGGTGCGATGTAAAGAAACTAGCAAAAAAAAAAAAAAAGTCGACAAGGGAGCGAAGGAACAAGGGCGAGAGGTTATTAGGTTGCCGCCGTACCACTGTCACTTCAACCTCATTGAGTTGGTACGGTCTGGGGTGAAGTAAAACATTACGTACGCACTTATAACAAGTCCTTCACAGTTACTGAAGTGGAAGGACTGTTCCGGGAGAGTATTGTTCGAATGGATGCGGCTTTGTGCAGGAAGAAATTTAGCCATGTCACAGCATTCATTAATTCGGCAATGGCAATACATGGCATCATCAGTGACTCTCAGGAGTTGATGATCTGCCTAGACGATGATGACAATGACAACGAAGGCGATGGTAGTGATGGCAGTGAACTGGAGGGTATCGAGCCTCTGCCTTTGTGAATCAGGTATTAAAATAAGATTTCTGAATTTTCGTAAATTTTATAGATTTTACTTGAAACATTTTGTGTTAGCACCGGTGTATATTATTCTAACATTTATTGGTGTATTTG
Source organism: Anabrus simplex (assembly GCF_040414725.1). Taxonomy (NCBI): domain Eukaryota; kingdom Metazoa; phylum Arthropoda; class Insecta; order Orthoptera; family Tettigoniidae; genus Anabrus; species Anabrus simplex. The sequence goes on from NC_090266.1 coordinate 1,221,874,493, forward strand.
AAGTGAAATCCTTGTCGGCCGATTTCTTTCGTGTTTTCTAACATCGCGACAAGAAGAACTTCGTAGTATATTTATCTCGTATAATTTTGTGTGATGAATAATTGGTGAGTTGAAAGTTCAATTTTTGTCGGCAGATTTCATTTGTATTGTGTATCATCGCGATGCCATTTAAAACATTTCTCCCATGTTTTTAAAAACCCATGTGTCATGCAATCAGCTGTTGTTACGGCGGCAACATTGCTTCGTGCGCCATTGCAGTGTGACCAATATTGTGCGCAGCTGTCATGTGCAACCTTACGCCGGCCGACCTATATACAAAGTTAGATGTAGTTGGTGTAAGTGAAGTACGTTGGTTGGAGGAGCAGGATATTTGGTCAGGCTACTACAGAATTATCAACACAAAATCAAACAGGGGAAATGCAGGAGCTTATTTAATAATGAATAAAAAAATAGGGCAGCGAGTAAGCTACTACGACCAGCATAGTGAAAGGATTATTGTCCTCAAGATAGACACCAAACCAATGCCCACCACAATAGTGCAGCTCTATATGCCTACTAGTTCAGCAGATGAGGAAATCGAAATAGTATATGAAGAGATAGTAGATTGAATACAATATGTAAAAGGTGACGAGAATTTATTCGTGATGGGAGGCTACAACCACCAAGATCTGCACCGACGGCAGCTCCAGGCAGGCTCACGCCTAGACCATCCTACTCGTCAGGGCTTCACGGTGCGGACCGCCAAAGCGAAACCACGCACCCCTCATTGAAGAGCTGACAGCAAAGTATAGGCGAGACACTTCAGCGCCATCCATTTTCAGGTCTAGTTGCTTCGGCAGGTGAAAAGAAAAGGTAATAAAGTAAAAGAATTTGGATTGGGACAAAGGAATGAAAGAGGAGGTCTGCTAGTTGAATTCTGCACCGATCATAATTTGAGGCGTACAGATGCAAAATGCAGTAAATCCACTTTTGCTCGAAAATGAGTTGTTGCCTCCATTTTGTTCTCTATGCTGTCGTCTGTTAATTAGACTCTTAAAACTCAAGCAAAACTGCTTCCGTCTGCTTTAAATCGCACCCTGATAACAGCCTACAGATGCAAAAGTGTGTGTATCCACATCTGTTTGCAAAGCAAAACTGAGTGAATCCATTTTCATCATAAAGAAGCAGAACTTGGTGTGTCCTGACCAAGCGCCATTACTGAAGGTGGTTTGCAGGTGCAAAACTAGCTTAATACACACTGTGTCCTGTGCTTGAATAATGCTATTTTACAAGCTTTTTTTTTTCCATGGATGTTAGTTCTGAGCTTGTGCACAAAGCTAAGGCAAAAGCTTTTTATGATGAACTGAAAGTTGAGGACAATGGTGAAATAACCTTCACATTTGGTTGCCAGAAAAACCTTACATTGCCTAAGTTGCAAGATAAAAGTGCTTATTATACACGCCAAATGTATGTGTACAATCTTACGATCTGCCAAGGCCCATCAGGTGTGTGGAAAAAAAAGGAAATGCATTTATTTACAGTTGGAAAGAAACTGATTTTGCAAAGGGATCTAATGAAATTTTGTCCCGTGTGCATCACAGGTTAACATCAACAGATTTGAATGGCATCCACACCATCCACCTAATGTCGGACAGCTGTGTAGGGCAAAACAAGAACCAGACAATGCTGGGTATGCTGTGTTTTTGGCTAACTCAAGAGGCTTCTGTCAGTGTGAAACGGGTGAAGATCTTCTATCCAATGGTTGGACATTCTTTTCTACCACCCGGTAGAATTTTTGGTCGAATAGAAAAGGTTCTCAGGTCGAAAGTTACTGTCATATTACTGAGTGAGTACCATGAAGTATTCAAGGATCACAGAATAGTTTCCCAGCTGGGAATAGATGTTGTCAATCGTTGTTGGAAAGATGCAGTTGCTGATGTCGTCAAGACCTGTGGTCAATGTCACTTCAAATTTGCTCCTGTAAAAAGGGTTGTGATCACCAGGAGTAAACACGGAAATGCACTAGTACGAGGTGAAGTGGCCTACAGAATGGATGCTGGTGAATGGAGAGGGATATGCAGATGTGGCAAAGCCTACTCGTCTATGAAGCTGAATGTTATCCAGATTGGAAGAGCCTTAAAGGAAGTGAAAGTTAGGGACATTGATTATCTGCTTAGAAGGCATTTCGGGGTGACTTGGTAAGAAAACGAAGATCTTGTTTTCTATAAGAATCTGATGGATTCTCAAACAACTGTGAACAATGCAGAGGAGGACTCAGAGTTTGAAATTCATCCAGAAGACAATGAGTTGCCTGTGTAATTTCGATGGAACAGGACAGGACATGCAAGGTTGCGGCCTTTTTACTTCTTGCAGACTATCATTTGATGTCATATACTACGTAATCACACTTACTTGTAGTCAATAAATAATTTCTTTTGTCATTTGAACCAGCATTAAGGCATCTTCTTTCCAATTACGTTGTGATAATATCTCTACAGAAGCAAACCTACCTAGATCCATGAAAACAGGAGCAAAACTCAGTGAATCCATACAATTTTAGGTAATACCTAAAAAAATATAACCCCGATATTTTAAAGATTGACATAAAAATAGTCCATAAGTGAATATAAATCTACAATGAAAAGGAATTTTGCATATCTGCGAGCCAAAGGAAGTAAGACGTTTTTCGTGTTTCCTGAAAAAAATGTTCTGCTGCACTCACAGCATTTTGTTTCTGGATGCCTCATTTAGTCCTTGCTACTACTTGTTCAAACACCACAAATGATAGCTGTATGAGTGGATGAGACCTGGAGATACTGGAAGGTATCAAATAGACTTCATTATGATTAGGCCGAGGTTCAGAAACCAGGTGTTGGATTGCAAAACTTTCCCAGGAGCAGACGTGGACTCTGATCACAACTTGTTGGTCAGGAAATGCCATCTGAAGTTGAAGAAATTGAAGAAAGGAATGCAAGAAGATGTGATCTAGACAAGTTGAAATAAAAGAGTGTACGAGATTGTTTCAAGGAACATGTTGCCCAAGGACCAAATGAAAAGGCTGAAGGAAATACAACAGAGGAAGAATGGACTGACTGAGGTCAGTATGGCTGCTGAAGAAATGTTAGGAAGAAAGGAAAGATCAAATAAGAATCAACTCAGGAGATACTAGAACTGATCGATAAGAACGAAAATATGAGAAAGCAAAAAATGAAGAGGCCAGAATAGAATTCAGGCAATTAAAGAATGAAGTGGACAGAAAGTACAGAACAGCTAAGGAAGAATGGCAGAAGGAGAAGTGCACTGATTTTGAAGGTTGCATGGTCCTAGGAAAGGTAGATGCTGCATACAAGAAAATCAAGGAAACCTTTGGAGAAAGGAAAACTAGGTGTATGAATATACAGAGCTTAGATGGAAAACCACTTGTAGGGAAAGAAGACATGGCAGAAAGATGGGAGAAACATATCTAACAGCTGTATCAAAGTAGGAACGCAGATGATCTGGTTCTGGTACAAGAAGAGGCTGTTGATCTGATGAAACAGGAGACCCAATTTTGAGGTCAGAATTTGACAGAGCTTAGATAGACATAAATAGGAAGAAGGCACCTGGATTGATGATATTCCATCTGAGTTACTGACTGCCTTAGGAGAAATTAGCATGGTGAGGTTATTCCATTTAGTGTATAATACATATGAGACAGGAGATGTGCCATCCAATTTTCGGCAGAATGTTGTTATACCTATTCCCAGAAAGCTGGTGCTGACAAGTGTGAAAACTACTGCACCTTTAGTTTAGTATCCCACACCTGCAAAATTTTAATGACACGTATTATTTACAGAAGAATGGAAAGACATACCTACCAACTTTTTTACTTCTAAAATAGGAAGATTTTTTATTTTTAATTCTTGGATTTCATCATGTATATTGCACCATGTTCTCGGTGAAAAAAAGGACAAGATAAAAGGCAAGCAGTTACAATGCAAACTGAACACTAAATTTAAAACATTAAACAAAAAGAAAAACAACATTAAAATGTTTACAAGAAAATGTACCTAATCATTCTCATTTATGAGATACATATGAATGTAAATCACACCACAGAACAAAATGCATAATAGTTTCCTTTATTAGATTGTAAAATGAACAGAAATTCAATTTTATAGGTATCTCTGAACACTTGGAGATGTCTGTTATGTGTTGTGGCTATAACACGAAGAGAAAATACCAGAAATTGTCACCGACAACTCTCTGAAATACATTCAAGTCACTAAAATTATGAAGTAAGAATGAACACAAATGCACTGAAATATGCAAAACTACCACATAGAAAACAGATCAATATGTCTCATACATTATAGGGATGTATCACGCAAAACTTGTCCGCTAGGCAGCATAATGGTAATACCCGGTATGCGCTTTCCACTGCTCGATTGTTTTACATGAGACTTATATGGAGTATTCCTACATTTGTGATCATCGAAATGAAACTTTTGCTTTAAATCCATGAAAATGGAGTTACCATATTCGGCTAATGTTTTTAACAAGGCGGGAAATGGAATAGGTGCAATGGCGATTGCGGATTTGGAAGCAGAATTGAAGAAAAGGGGTGGAAAACTATCCAGAAAAAAGCAAGAGTTGATTGAAAAGTAAGGACTAAATGCAGCAACTCCTTTTAGCATCTTTGTTAAGATTTAATTCTTTAAGTACAAATAGCATTTTGAAATCATTCCTAATACGGTATTTTTCTTTTCTTTGCAGGTCAGAGGCGTACATAAGGCACGACATTGGTGTGACAGCAGTGCCTGGGGCTACATCCAGTACGACTGAACTTCATTTCCCTGCAGCGCACGAGTTTCAGGATCTTTTTTCGGACCATAAGACAAATATAATGATTTCAGATTTGGAATTCATGAATTATTTCGTGTTCAGGAAGTCTGAAATTGATGGTGCTCCAGTGTCAAATTATAGGTCACTGTGTGATACAGGGTACCGTACCACACATGATGTTATGGCTGTTTTCCTACTTCTATATCTTCCTGCTCTCTGAATTATTTCCAAGGTACCAGTGCCACACCGTGAAAATATCGAAGGTACAGCGTTCTCTTTAAGTCTTCGTCTTTCGCCTGAAATTATTGAAATAGGTCATACTATCTTTTCAGAATGTCACTAACTTATTATAAAATTATTTCCTAATTAGTACCAATTAGCTTACTTACCAGTTTCAATAATGACATAATCTTCAACTGTAAAATGGTTCGAGCAGACCTTGATATTAAGAGTCACATTTTTATTTCGTAAGTCCCGCTTACGAATAGCATGCAACAACTCTTTACGGAAAGGATCCTGCTTAGGAAATTGATGGTATGAATACAGTCGACCTAGATTTTGGGACATTGGGACACAGCAATAGTCATGCAGCACAATTTTCTTGTTGCCTTTGTTGTCATAACGATATATTAAATCCTTAACTTCATCATTTAACTAGGCAACTTCCATTAAAAACACATACAAACAAATGACGATCGACAAGCGCATACCGGATACTACTCGTGAGACATCTATTGGTAGTGTTTCAGTACATCCCTATTAACATGCAACTTCAACAGGGGGGAAAATCACAGAATCACAAAAAAAAAAAAAAAAACTTGTGGCCTACAACTCCAACGAAAGTATGCACAGAAACGATGTTAACAGGGCGCAAACTAAATAATAAGAAACTCATTCTTTCGTTCTGATTAACAGAGTCGCTGGCCTCTCTTGCTTGTAGGATGATTTTTTGCTATTTGCTTTACGTTGCTCCAACACAGATAGGTCTTATGGCGAAGATGAGACAGGAAAGGCCTAGGAATGGGAAGGAAGCGGCCGTGGCCTTACTTAAAGTACAGCCCCAGAATTTGCTTGGTGTGAAAATGGGAAACCATGAAAAACCATCTTCAGGGCTGCTGACAGTGGGGTTCGAACCAACTTCTCCTGGGTACAAGCTCACAGCTGCATGCCCCTAACCACACGAGTAAATGGTACTTAAAATGGGGTTCCATGCAGTTGGATGAATACCTCCAATACTTCAGCTTCGTGCCCATTTCAGTATCTTCTGTGTGAAATTGGTCTCACGGTGAAATCCAGTTCCGACACATCCATGAATTGTTGTAAACAGAGCAAAATGTACTTGAAATAAACTTTCAACAAATTAGGCCATGTTCAGTACTTTTAAGTACATGCTGAAGAGGAGTTACATACAGAACAAAAAAATGGTATATAGGGCTTTCAATATACCATTATTAGGAACTGACTTAAAAGAAGAGATACAATTAATCCACGAAATAGCTAAAAATAATGGTTACAAGAAAGAAATGATCAATACGATCATCCAAAAAATCAAATCTCAACCAAAAACTAGATTAACCAAAATAGATAAACCTAAAAAAAGGCTATGTATTATTTACCTTCAATAATGCATACATATATCCAGTAACCTATATTTTTAAAAAATGTAACTTAAAAATAGCCTTCAAGACCACGCATAATAGCACTAACATCTTACACAACACCAAGACAATCAATAGCAACAATAAGTATCATCAATCAGGAGTATACCGAATCAGATGCAACAACTGTGAGACTAGCTATATAGGACGTACCGGTAGGAACTTCGCAATCCGATATAATGAACACACAAATGCCGTAAAACATAATCAGTTTTCCGCAATAGGCCAGCACATTGATGAATACAAACACAGCTTCACAAACATTGCAAATGATATGAAAATATTAAATATAAACCCTAAAGGCCCATTACTCAATATAACAGAAGAATTGTACATACTACTAGATCAATACGTCAATCCTAATTACAACATAAACGAAATTACAGAAAAAACCAACACCATATTTAATAAAATCATCCCTGCTTTAAAAAACCACTACTTCAAAATAATCAGCAAACAGAGTTCAGCACGCGCTACAGCGCAGATGACCAACACGCCCAGCTCCACCCCTACCCCTACGACAGTAACTCTCCTCACCCACCCCTCCATCCCCCTTACAGCAGCGGACACAAGCTCAAAGAGAGCGCGATACACTACACGCCAGGCAGCCAAACTCAACGCATCCCAGCCACGACAGCAATAGTAAGTACTCATCACGTTAACACACACACAAGCAGGTATGTTTTCAGATTATAACTTTCTCACACTACCTTTGTCTCTTACAGACACACGCCAGCAAAATATTATAGACGGGAAAAGAGCCACCAACCTGTATCTGAAATATTCACGCACAACGGAGACTACATTCAATACTTCAAGTCCATGTATCAATCACAGCTGCACATATCTACCTCCGTTCATATAGTGGAATTGCTATTAACAATATGATAAACCTATCAAATATAAAAGTGGATATATCTCAATATATAGTAGAACCTCCACGAGAGCACTGCCCATGAATGCAAGCACTGACATTCTTCTTCTACATTGGACTCAAACAAGAATATAGACATACGGAAGATGTATAAATCCATTCCAATGAAGTGATCTGAGCCATCATAAAGGATTTTAACATGCACTGTATATTTTAATATGTGATTTTAACATGTGTTATGCATTTTAGAGTGTTTAACATACCTGTACTTTTAGAAATTAGCTAATTTACATGAATTTTAGGCCTAAAAAACAAACTCGCTTTTAACTATCTAGATTGTACCATATAACCAATTTTTACTCTTAAACATGCCCAATTTGAATGCTTGGACATAGTGCTTCCCCACAACTTCTCCATTTGGAAAGGCAATTCAACCAATATTTGACTTATGTAAAAGTACCAATGGACAGCTGATGATGACTGTTCAAAAAGTCGAAACCAGTCCTGTAAGTTAATCTTATATAAACAAAATTGGTATTGATAAGGTGGAACCTTTTCTTATCTATATTACATGTTAAGTATCAATACGGAAAATGAAAGTAATTAATCAAGATATCTCAGATTTCTGCTGAAAAAGCAGGTTCTGTGGCAGGTAAAGGTACACGAGAGTCAATAACAAAAATGAGTCAGATAACTGAAAAACGCCGCGAGTTCTGTGTCCCTGCCTATATTTGTTTCCTCGATTATAAAAAGGCCTTCGACTGTGTCGAGTGGGACAAGTTGTGGGAAGTGCTCAATGAATGTGGAGCCCCAAAACACTTAACATCATTATTGAAAGGTCTTTATAATAGTCATGATGCAACCATAAGGGTGGATGGTGAATGCTCAGAATTTTTCAATGTGACAAATGGAGTCAGACAACGTTGCATATTGTCACCCCAACTCTACAATATCTACGCAAAGTATGTAATGAGAAGAGCACTGAATGGTTGGGATAATGGAATTTCAACCGGTGGTAGGAAAATCAACAATTTCCGCTTTGCTGATGATACTACACTCATTGCAGGAAGTGGACAAGAACTTGATGAATTGCTCTCTAGTTCGGATTTTGGTTTAGAAATTCACATGAAAAAGACCAAACTAATGGTTCTCAACCGACAAAGTGAAATCCCAATCCAAATAACAGGATGCCTGAAAGATCTGGAGTTGGTGAATGATTGTGTATATCTGGGCTCCATAATCAGTAACACGGGAAATTGTGATAAAGAAATAAAATGACGGATTGTCCTAGGTCGTGCTGCAATGGTTAAACTCACAAAGATCTGGCAGAACCGGGCATTATCCAAAACAGTGAAAATAAGATTGGTGGAATCACTGGTGTTCTGTTTTCCTGTACAGTTGTAAGACCTGGACTGTGAAGGCTAGCGACAAGAATCGAATAGATGCCTTTGAGATGTGGTGTTGGCGGAGAATGCTCAGTATACCATGGACAGAAAGAAGAACAAATGCCTCCATTATAGAACAACTGAGCATCACAAAACATTTATCTTCCTGCGTTAGTGAAAGTTACCTCCAGTTCCTGGGACACATTTTGAGGAGAGACAGAGACAATTTAGAAAAGACTATTCTGGAAGGAAAAATCGAAGGCACGAGACCAAAAGGCAGAACAACAAGTATTTGGTTAGACCAAGCAAAGAAGATCACCGGTCTACCTCTTCACAATATCTTAAGAAGAGCTGAAGACCTCTCAGGATGGAAAAATCTCATTAAGGATGCGGTTACTAATGAAGTGATGAAATGAGGTCACGACGCTCAGCAATGAGTAAACCGATTGATGATGATGTTCAAGATGATCCAGATAAATGTTGACTAAAATGTCAGAAGCAGGAGCTCCCATAGGGAGGTCTTCTTGTCTGTATATCTTCTTATTAAAAGTGAAATAATTGTGTTTCGTAATGAATTTAAGTATGTTAATGAAGTCTTCTATTTCTGGTAGGCTAAGTTGCGTATGCTCTATTAAATTTTTTCTAATGATTTTTATTGTTTCTTCTACTGGAATATTTGTATACATGTCTTTGATATCAAAGTAACATGTTATATAATGTGGTGTTAATTTAAAATTCTTAAGTACATTACAGAAATCTACGGAATTTTTTATTGGTGTCTTATTGTGTTTTATAAGTAGGACTGCTACGGAAGTTTATAACTGGTCTTATGGGTATTCCTTCTTTGTGCAACTTGGGTAAGGCCCTTGCAGTTGGAAGACTGGGATTCATATTAATCAGTTTCTGGACATCTTGTTCATTAAAAATGAAGGCTGCGCTTTTTAGTACGGCTTTTAACTTTTTCTGAGTACGTATTGTAGGGTCTCGATCTATTTCTGAAAAAGTGCTAATGCTGAAAAAATATTCAGTTTTCCTGATATATTCCTCCTTAACTAGAACTACTTATCAGCTTTGGTAATTAATATTTCTTCCTGTTTTATTTTACGTGATCAATTCATAGTGGATTTAATACTGCTTTGAGAAACTTTAAAACCTTTTATAAGGTACGGAATTTTCTTTTTTACTTCATGTCTGACGTTATTTTGGACGTTGTTGGGGAGTTTTTGTATAGCTGTTTCGGCTTCCGCGCTGGTGGTTATTGGCTCTTTTTCTTTTGGGCCTTGACTTAACGTTTTCTTTTCCTGCTCAGTAAGATTGACTTTAGAAATGTTCTTGATGGGAGAAGGGTATTCATTTGAACCTGTTTCTAAGCTTGAAGATTGAGTCTTGCCTTTTTCTTCATTTGACCTGGCATTTTTTAATGATAATAATTTGTTATTAAGGGTTTCTTGTTTCCTACTTAAAATGATATCCATTCTTTCCTGAGTATATCTTTGGAACGAATCCCACTCAAAGGGCAACAGTAGTGTTGGACTTTGGAGATGTGCTGAATACATTTTACCGTTAAGAAATGCTTTCTTCGTATATAGGAATTTTATTTCATTTTTCAGCCAAATTCGATTGATTCTTTTTGGTGTATCATAGTGATAGCTGGAGGGCACGTGTTTCCTTTGGGTTTTACTTTAAAATTTGGGTACCAGGTTATCCTTGAGACAGTTCTTTAAGTAAACTATGTCCTTAGCTAACTTAGCTACTGTCACCTTTAGGTTAAAATAGATGTTGGCATGTTTATTTGCCTGGTTGGCCTTAAGATTGCTAGAAATCAGCTTCATTTCCCGTATCAAATCCTATTTTACAACGAAACAATAACAGTAAACATTTCCACCTAACTGATACTTATATTTGAATTAAGCAAATCAATTAATCATACACAGTACATGTTTCATTCCATTTTGGAACATCTTCAGCTGTATTACATTACTTAGGTGAAGTCTCTAAGTATTTATCTCTTTAAGAACATCTCAAATAGGTACCTTGTTTTTCTTAAAATCTACGTAAATTATAATTTGAAATAAAATCAATATGAATGGTTGAATGGGGTGGTGAAATGAGAAGGAAAATGGATTTGCTTATGATAAGCCTACTTAAAAAAACTTTATATATTTGAACAGATGTTGTAAAAAATGTTTCCAGCACTTGTATCACTAAAATACTCTGCTTATCTTCTGATAAAAAGTTTTTTTTGAAAAATAACTTTCCTTTGTCACTATTCTGATTATTACAAGGTGTTCTCTTCACTTGCTCCTTCCAAGATAATGCTCTTTGTTTTAAATTTACAAAAATGTCTCTTGAATTCAGTTAGTTCGGGAGCCCTGAACCTGACTGCTGTTTTACTTTTAATAAAAGAGCTTCTCCGTAATCTGAAATGAAATAAAATGGGGGATTTTAAAATTTAAAAATTTTTTAAAAAGTATTAACCAATGCTTCCTCCAAAACGACAGACATTTTAGAATAGTGAAGAGGAGTTTGAGGAGGCAAGATAGACTGTATTTGATAATGGAATATGTTGAAATTATTGTGAACTCCAATAAACAGGGATATTTTACTGCGATGCTAGATTTGAGGGATATCAATGACATTAAGAAACAGTGGCTGAAGTGCTTAAAAAATAAAACCTGTCTCTCTACTGAATCTCTGAGCTGTGCTGTTCCTAGGGGCCAAAAGAAAATACCGTATTTAAGCGAGTAATTCCCTCATATTTTTAAAAAAATCTTGAGGTAAGAAATTGGGGTGCAAGTTTCTATTTGCATCAAGGTTGGCAACACGCTCCTGGCTCACCTAGTTTTCGATGTTGGCATTAGTTTGCTGCTAGAGAGGAGATAACAAATGCCTGGCAACTGACAGTAAGTAATGTACAAACTATTACGAATATAATATATGAATCTGAATGGAGTTGCTATGATGGAAAACGTGTGTAGTTGTGCGTGGATCCAGTGTTGCCAATTCAGCAGTCTTGCTGCTAGATCTGGAGGCTTTTAATGTTAAGTTAGCAGGTGAAAATCAATTAAAGTGGCTAGCGGTTTTCTTGCGCATTCTAACTTATGAATAGCTGGAATTGAGCCGGAAATATCATTGCTACTAAATATGATTTTATTTATCAGTATAGCATTGTCAACCCCAAATATGTAATAGTAAGCGAGACTTTATACTACCCAACAAAATCATATCTTCACGAGATTTACTCGTTTGTCGTTTACAAAGGCCAATTACAAACCACTAAAATCACCAATAAAATAAAATATCATTTAACGAGACCAACTCGTGTTTGCCGTCTACAAAGGCAAATTACAAACCACTAAAATCACCAATAAAATAAAATATCATTTAACGAGACCAACTGGTGTGGGCCGTCTACAAACGCAAATTACAAACCACTAAAATCACCAATAAAAAATAAAATATCATTTAACGAGACCAACTCGTGTTTGCCGTCTACAAAGGCAAATTACAAACCATTAAAATCACCAATAAAAAATAGAACATCATTATACTTTTAACATACCTCTAGGTAAGAGCCCCACTGCACTCCACTGTTACCGTGAATCCTAATCTGGTAGAGAAAAGTACGACGACTATTTCTCTACATATGGATGCAACCTTCTTTACGAAGAGCATCCCTAACCTTATTTACACTTCTTCGTCGACGTCTTGAATCCTTTCCAATTGCCGGCTGGACAGAAAGCGTTACATGTCCGGAGGCAAGCAAACAGCAAAATTCTCCATCAACTGAAGCTGCATACTCAGCTGACAAGTTACAAACAAACACTTTCTTTTACAGAAAGTCCACTGCAAAGCCGGTAAGTCGTCGTGATTATACCATGTTCACTCCGTAACAGATACTCACGAACAATAGCAGATCGCATAGCAAACTGCGCAAATACGTAGCTCCCGCAGACCGGTACAAATGAGAAACACACAGAATCAGTATCAGAGTCAGAATCAGAATAAGTATAAGAATCAGAATGAGAATGACTCGTCGCACATGCGTACACACTTATATAGGCTTGCTACACGTGGTTATAGCGTCCTGAAATGTTTACTGGTAGCAACGCTCTCACAGGCACTTCTTCCCGCGTCACTCAGTCAACCCAAACCTCGCTCAAAACAAACCCCTCGCATTGGCTATTGAGTATTTGATGTGACATAGAACGTCCACTCGTGTATGTCCACATTGATCCACTCCAATTCTTCAACCTATACAACCTGCCGTACCCCGTGTTTCCAAGCCACTTAGTTGCAACACACACAACTGACCTCAACCGTCCTTCCCGTTATAGTCGCTGTTTTCCCGGTTGCACAATCATAACGGCTAGACCATATTTACAGACTCTTACCCAAATGGAAATTTATACAAAATATAATGATGCACATATGCAATATTCCCTAACTACACATTCTTCTTATAATATTACGTTTTTACATTGTAAATAAACAAAATTACATGATTTTAACATTACAAACTATATACGAAAATTTTCTAACCTAATAACTCGGGGATCGTACATACGTACGGTTACAGACTTTATATTTTAATGCTAATGAAAATTAAAAGTCTGCATAACGATGCATCATGGCTTTATTTCTTATTTTGGTGAAAATAGGAAATTAGGAAAGTCAAGTCTTTCCAGTGTAATCGCCTGTCTCGCTTTCCACGGCTCTACTCCAGATGACAGGGGAGCACCTGTGTCTCAGTCAGAAGCATACTATATGGTCCCGGTCTCAGTGACCTGTCGACAAGTGATGCCAGCACTTCCTATCTGGTATACTGCCAGCCAGCCCTTATCCTCCAGGCCACGTCGTCTAGAATGTCAAAGTGTCTGGAAATGGTGGAATGCGCCCATTTTGCATGTTGTATAATTTGGAAAATAATGTAAACTGTGATATACTAGTCGTCACGACATTCAATACATGATCGTGTGTGTTCAACCATGCCCCCTTTTCCAATTAATACTTTGTATAGTAGTTTGAAATTCTGGCGGGTTTTGGAGAAAAACTGCGGATTTATAAGATCCATCTATCGGGACTGTGTCTAACACAGCTGTTAACTGTGTGTGGGCCGCCGTGATGTCGTTCTTCTGTGTGTGTCAGTTGAAGTGAATCGTGTTCGAGATGGTAACTAAAGGTAGGTACATGCTATATGTCTTTCAGGGCCAAAGAAAAGCTGCAGATTATAGAAGACGCAGAAGAAATTGGAAATCATGCAGCAGGCAGAAAATACATCATAGACAGCAGCTGTAATCATGACTGGCAAAAAAATAAATTACGGCTTCAACAAACTAGTGGTAATCACCGGGCATTCCGTGGACAGAAAGCAAAGCTTCCGGAGACTGAAGCAAGATTATGTGTGTATATCGAGGAAAACAGACAATTCGAATGAGCCGTTACGAGTGAAATGTGCCAATTTAAAACCCTATTGACTGCAAAAAAACTACAGTAGATGTTATGGGATTCAAAGCTAGTCGTGGACGGCTCTTGCGATTTTATGTTCGTTATGGCCATAGTTTTCGAAGAAAAACTATCATCGCACAGTGTGTTCCAACAGATTATGAAGATAAAATTGTGAATTTCCATAAATATGTGATCAATTTACACAAGAAAAACTCTTATATAATTTCACAAATAGGCAACTTGGACCAGACACTATTTTCTTCGAAATGCCACTTGATTATACTGTAAACAAAAAAGGTGCATCCAACGTCATGGCTAGAACTGGTGGGAATGAGAAGCACAGTTGTACAATTATGCTTTGTGTATTGGCAGATGAAAGAAAGCTGCCCCCATACGTCATATTTAAACGGAAAACAATTCCAAAATTAAGCGTGAAAGGCATTATCATAAAAGCGCAACCCAAAGTCTATAGTCTAGTAGCAGACTGGGTGAGGCAGGATTGGCAATGGAGCCCTGAAGCGCTACTAAATCTCAGAAATATGCTCGTTGTAGATGGGTTTTTGCAGGCACATATTCAAGAAGTTCACAATGTTCTGACAAGGGTGTTAATAATTCCACGAGGTCTAACATCCATTCTCCAAACACTTTATGCGTGCATTAATCGGCCTTTTAAGGTGGCCGTGAAACAACTGTACACACGTTGGATGGCAGACGAAGCGCACGAATTTACACCTACTGGTAAAATCACGCGCCCAGAAGTGAGGCAGATTTACAAAGGCATAAAAAGTGCTTGGGATTCCATTCCTCTGCAACTGGTGAAGAAGAGTTTCAAGAAATATGGGATCTCTAATTCACTGGATGGAACCAAGGACTATGTGCTATGGGAGAACGACGACGACGACGACGAGGCGAACTGCGATTCTGCCGGTGATGACGAATGCTAAGAAGATTACAGGTAAGGGAGTATCAATGTATAGTATATTTTACCTTATACCATCAGTGTTCTCCCCAGAAATTTTCGTTAGCTGGGTGACAGGAATGAGTAGCCAGGCGGGGAATAGTACGTAAAAAATAAATCTGATAAAATTTCAACTTATTCCCCTGAGGCCATTAACAATAATATTAGACAGGTAAACATTAACTGCAAAAAAAGAACTATTTTAGTGTTATCATGAAGACGTAGCAGAGTAGTTTGAACTTCTAGTGTTCTACTGCTCATTCATAATTACTGTGGAGAGCCAGACAGGTTTGTTACATGCCGCAGAATCAAGCACTCGCATGCGATTCCACGCTAATCCAGACACCACTCGCTCACGACACTACGTGACAAGCTGAACTCCGATGTAACTCGCTCAATTATGCTGACAATAATGAAGACTTTTCATTTAAATAAACAGTTTTACAGTGTTTATACTTTAATTTGGAAAACATAATGACCAAAATATGTGTAGCCTCCGTGGCTCAGGCAGCAGCACGTCGGCCTCTCACAGCTG
The DNA here is from genome assembly GCF_040414725.1 of Anabrus simplex. NCBI lineage: Eukaryota > Metazoa > Arthropoda > Insecta > Orthoptera > Tettigoniidae > Anabrus > Anabrus simplex. The sequence continues at coordinate 1,221,890,154 of NC_090266.1, forward strand.
GGTTCTGTGGTTAAAATCCTGGTCACTCCATCTGAGATTTGTGCTGGACAAAGTGGAGGCAGAACAGGTTTATCTCTGGGTACTCTGGTTTTTCCCTGTCATCTTTCATTCCACCAACACTCTCCTCTATCATTTCCTTTCATGTGTCAGTCATTAATCATTGCCCCAGAGGACTGCGACAGGCTTCGGCAGCCTGCATAATTCCTATCCTTGCCGCAAGATGGGGCTTCATTCACTTCATCCCTAACCCAGTCACTGACTGGAAAACAGGCTGTAGGTTTTCAATGACTGATATATGTATTAATATTACGTAAACCGAGCGTGTTAGGAGCGCGCAGCTGTGCACTCGCATTCGAGAAATAGTGGGCTCGAATCCCACTGTCAGCAGCACTGAAGATGGTTTTCCGTGGTTTCCCATTTTCACACCAGGTAAATGCTGGGGCTGTATCATAATGAAAGCCACGACCGCTTTCTTCCCACTCCTGGCACTTTCCTATCCCATCGTTGCCATAAGACCTATCTGTGTTGGTGCGATGTAAAGCAACTTGAAATATTATTTAGGTTATGATAGCTGGGCAGTCAGTGAAAATAGCTGGGCGGTGTGCCCATTAGAAAAGTCCTAGGGAGAACACTGACTGTGTATTTCCGAGCAATTTTAAGATACACAATTACAGTACAGTTTTTCTATTGCATGATGCCGGATGCTACTGCTACAGTTGTAGTATAATATTATGTTTTTTATTTTTTTTGTTATACATAACTCCTGCTCTTTGCTAATTCACGTATTGTTTATCATTTTATTTGCTGATTTATGTACTAGTTAACATTTTAATTTGCTAATTTTATGTAGTTTATATTTTTTATTAATGCCTTAATAACTTACTTCAATTTAGTAAAAAAAAAAAAAAAAAAAAAAAAAAAAAAAAAAAAAAAAAAAAAAAAAAACAACTTTCCAACTAGATAATAAATAGGTGTAAACAAAGCCATGTGAATTCAACCGCTCGACACTTCTTTTGATTGCCTAGTAATTAGTCCATTTCTAAATTTTGTACAATTGTAACGAGTTGTTTATGACAATTTGAAGTATGAAGAACCGTCAAATGGGGTAATTCCGATCATTTTTTAAGGTTTTTTTCGGATACGTTCCGCGTTATTTACGTAGTACTTACCAAATTAAATATATAAGATTAATGATTCATTAGCTTTTATTTGACGTAACAAAGAATCGTAAGTAGTTGATAATATTGAAAAAAATTAATAAAAATCGGTGATCGGTGTTACCCCATGGAGTGGGGTAATTCCGATCAGTCATTTATTTTTCTTGATTATCGGTATTTGGCCGTCTTATGGGTAATACCGATCACATTTTTACTTTTTAAAAATATTTCTTAACATATAAACCTAAAACAAAGCAAATAAACAATCATTAAATCACTAGAAATAAGAAAATTGAAGTCTCTAAACACATTCTATTTTCAAGCTATTTAGTAAAACTATTCGAACCAACAGTCTCTATACTTTGATCATCATCATCATTATCCTTGTCAGCTGCATTGGTGGCCAAATCTCTCACCACGATCCCTTTGCCGGGAGGAACAGTCAAGTGCTTCGTACGGCGAACCGGTGCATTTGTACTTGCCTCTCCAACCCGGGCTCGCTCGAGATGTTGAACGAACAATGCAGTCCACGATCGTTCTCGACTGATGTCATCAGCACTGTCATCATGTGGAATCTGGCGTAGCATGTTTTCTGGACAGAAAGGAACAATACCCGTTTTTCTGAACCCAGAAATAATATTCGTTGCACAATTTACACCTATCTTATTAAATGTCTCTTTTAGAAGTTTAGGGAACTCTGATTTGTGCACCACTCCACGATTCGTTTTCTTCCATTCACAGCTTATAAATCTCATATTTATTTTCAAGATCAACAAAATGTACACGTCTCCAACATGAAGAAGAACCTTATCGCCGTTTTTAGTCATTTGAACACTGACTTGTTGAATTTTTAACCAACATGAATGAACTTTATCTCATCATCATTATCATATGTTTTTAACCTTCGAGCCATTTTATCATATCTTTTAGCTTTTGTATCATCACAACATCAATGTATTTTAATTGTCTTGCCATTTTATCAAATTTTAGCTGAAGATGTTCCATAATCGGAACGAAACATGTACTAGAGATTATATGGTTTATATTATGTAATTAATAAGCCAATTATATAGAAATTGATAAGTATTGGAAGGTGGGAACCTACTCATAACTTAACCTTAGTTCTTCCATTCATCCAGCACACTTCGCCAAGCCATCTTTAGGGGACGAAAGAAGGCAACATCGAGAGGCTGGCAAAGGTGGGTAGCATTCGGAGGCAATAGAACAAATTTGACGTCATGCTTTTCACATAGCTTGATTACGTTAATTGAGAGATGGCTCGACAAGTTATCGCCTATCATGACTTTGGGCCCCTGTAATGTCTTTATATAAGGCAACATAATTTTCTTAAACCATGCCTCGAACATCGTAAGATCAAACCAGCCACTCATATTTCGGCTATAACCAGCACCGCTGATCCCTCCTTCTGTCCACGTGTCATACAGATGCTTACTTTTGTAGACGGTGAATGGTGGTAACACTGTACCGTCTGCAGCCGCAGCCACCATAACACTGATACTCGTTTTCGACGAGTCTAAAATTCTCTCAGGATGTTTGACCCCACGTTTCACAACAACCTTCACATTTCCCGGATCATCACAGAAATTTGTCTCATCATAATTTATAATATTTGACATAGGGACTCCCTCTAGTGTGTTTTGCAGGTTATGGAAATAGTCCATGATAATATCTCTCGTAACTGCTGCCCTGGATCGTTTGGTGTTCTCCCCAATCCTCACTGTGAGTTCCTGATTCCTCCTGAGAAAACCTCGAATCCATTCTAACCCGGGACGGTTATCTGCGAACCTTTTCTCGACCTTCCCAGCGTGGTTCAAGTAACCCTGGACGATGTTACGTATATCAGTATTTCTGAGCGGGAAACCCCACCTGGCACATAACAGCAGCCCTTCAACGAGAGTTTTTTCCTCCTCCCTCGTTAAGGCTGTCGGTGCACCCACCTTGTGTGAATATCTGTTCTTCAATTTGTCGTTTAGTGTGGTATATGGCACAGCAAACTGTTCAGATGCTCTCCGGATACTCATTTTCCCTTGACGGACAGCTTTTACTGCATTCTCTAAGTGGATAGGGTTATATCTACACCTTCCGACAGGTCCCAGTTTCTTCACATATGTCCTCACCATGATCGGTATTACCCTATAACAAGACAACTTCGTATATAAAAAGCCGTAACTTTAAAACAGTGTAATGTAGAAACTCGCGCAAAAGCTTTATATGATACCAAATAACAGAAGATAGGATTGCAGTATTAACTTACCGCCAGTGTATGGTATGTGACCTTCTGAAACAGAAGTTTCCAATGACAGCGATAATTTAATAAATTTCTCACTTCTTAACAACCTCTCCCGGTGAATTGTAGACAAGAATGCACATATTCTTAGTGCGCAATCAGATAGCCAATAATGTTCCCTTTGTTTATACGCCGCGTATTGGATCCATTGTCGTCGTGGTTTCGCGGGAAGGCTCAGTTTTCAGAAGGAAGACCGAATGATCGATAATGCCCCATTATATCGGAATTACCCCACGTTACGGTATTGAGTGCTAAAACAATTTTAGACCTACTGTTCTAAGCTTCTACCGAATATCCTAATTATCCAATATCTGCTCGCGGAAATTCCCTATTTATCTGCTAGATGTAGCAGCTGCAAAGATAACAAACGCACGACCTTGATTCTGTTCACTGCAATGGTTATGTTCAGAGTAGTTCCTGCACGTGTAAAACATTAAGAGAGGGAAACCTCTGAAAAGGAGAGAGAAGACTGTTGTGTTAAATGTATTTAATAAGTTTATGGAAACGTATCCCAACCGTATAATTGATGATCGCTTAAGTTGTCGAGCTAGTGTGGACGTGCAAACGAAGAAGGGAAAGAACGAAGTAAGACAGACAGAGAAAAGTACCAATCCAGTAGTCAGGAAATAAGCCAAAGTAAGTAAGAAGCAGTGTATTACAAAAATACAATTCAGTAATAACAAATATTAGTGCGCAAAGATAAAAACTTCATGTCATAACTGAGATGCAGATCGGACTCGATTAGTGAGGTTAAGTAACAAAACGCACACCAGAAGAGAAACACACAAAATTCATGTCAAGTGAGGTCATATAACAAACACACAAACCGCACACCAGAAGAGAAAAATAGAATTCCGTGTCAATGCAAACCAGGATTACTTAAATCACGAAGAATACACAAAGGCAACGTACACACCAAGGCACCAGGTAAAAACAACAACAATATGAAGTGTTAGAGGGCATTCGACCAGTGCAGGTTATTGTAAATAAAATTTAAAAATGTGTGTGAATAAACTGATTCCATCCCCTGGTCTAGGGAGTTTGGACAGCCAAAGTAGGGGACTGCCTGTAGGGGTGAAGTACAGTGGGGACTTCGAGGGCCCTGGGACCGCTACGGTAGCTGTGAAGGCCCTTCAGGAACTCTGAAAAGTAGTGGCAAAAAGGGCTCTGGAAAACAGCCGTGGCATTGTTCACCGATAGATTCTGGGGCTTAGGGATTTCAAACATTGCTCTAGTTGCTGCTATCGCTCTTTCTTTGACGTGTAGTGTGTAAGTTGCTCCTGTGGTTTGAAGCATGATACCTAGGTACTTGAATGACGGTACTATTTCAAGCGGGTCCCCGCCGTTTGAGAAAACGTCGTCTTTTGCCAGTTCATCGGTGTTTGTTTCGATTGTTCACACTGCACGAAAAGGATAATCCACCACCAGCCATGTTACTATCCAAGTAAAAAGAGACCACAGGGTGAGAAGTGTTTTAGACATGCGGTGTGACAAATTTGCAAGTAATTTAGGAGAGGATTCTAGTGATGCAAGGGACAATGAATCTTCCGAACTACAGGGAATTGAGCCTCTTGCAAGATCAGATTAATGAAATATCTGTCACTTAAGTAAGCCTACTTGTTAATTTTAATGGCAAATATATTTTATAGCAGTGATAACGTATTTTTATCATCTCAAATATGTTCAGCCAATGCAGCTATATCCGTTTATTTATATGTTCATATTTGCATAAAGACCACATGGACCTCACAGAGCGATACGAAATGTCTGTTTATGCCTACGTTACTATTTCGATGAAAGCAATTTTAGTTCATTTTATTATCTTCAAAATGAACCTTCTTTAAATAAGGGTGGGGCATTATTCACATAAACATGGTATTCTAGCCCAACGTTTACACACACTTCTTGTATGATACGGTCAACCCTGACACTGTTGTTGCAAGTGAATTTATTGATGGCTTAATTAATCCGTAGAGAGCCAGACAACGATATATCGTTTCATATATATACGTAAAGTGCCAACCAACCGTATTTCCTGGCATAATCATCGCCACTGCGTAATCGTAGCATCCTTTATTTTCAATACAAAAATCGGACTTTAAACATATAATCGCATAATCGTCGCACGTCCAAATTTTGTTCACAAATCTGGTTAAAAGGTAAATGGAACTGCAATGTAAGTTGCACATGAATGCACAATTTAAATACGTGTATGGTTTATGGGCAATTTGGCAACACAGTTACATTTGCGAGATGTTGCACAACGTATAAATAAATAATACCGGTATATGTACAACGCATGGCTTACCGGTAGGCTATCGGCAGTTTGAAAATGTGGTCGCGAGACAGTGTACAATTTATTCACCACCTACATATTATGAGTTCTCATTTGAAATACGTAACGCCGTAAGTTATCGCTTATCGGCAACGTCGCCAGGAATTACCTGTACCAACACACACTTGTCTTCTAGTAGACAAGAGGTCTGATAGAATTCTGCGTTATTACAACCACCCGCCCCCCGGCGCAAGAGTCGCGAAGACCTTGGCCTAGCAAGCGACCGTTGTTCAGCACGAAGGCCTGCAGATTACGAGGTGTCGTGTGGTCAGCACAACGAATCCTCACGGCCGTTATTCTTGGCTCTCTAGACTGGAGCCGCCATCTCACCGTCAGATAGCTCCTGAATTGTAATCACGTAGGTCGAGTGGACCTCGAACCAGCCCTCAGAGACAGGTAAAATTCCCTGACCCGGCCGTGAATTGAACCCGGGGCATCCGTGTAAGAGGCCAGCACGCTACCCCTACACCATGGGGCCGGCTCCTGCGTTATTGTGCACTAAGTGAAATCCAAGACGATAACCCAGATTTCCACGGAATTATTCAGCTCACGGTCAGCCGAATTATTTACGATGTCTCAGTTGTTATCGCTAGACTCTTATCTTACTACTACATCATAAGTGTCCGGGCATGAGATGAAAACTTTTACCCAAGCAGTCAAGATAATTATTATTCAATGGTATTAAAGTTTTATTTTATAAACTCGTCAGTAATGTAATGTATAATCATCAATAACTGGGAAGAAATATTAACCTAATTACCGTATGTTTAAAAGAAATTGAAAAAATGAATGTTTGTTACTGACGTCTCGGAACGCGGTCAACTACAGTAGATCTACACCGCGCTAGCTAGAGCGAAGTATAAAGACGTCCGCACTCCGGTTTTCGAGCTTTGCGCAAGCGCACTAGTGTGTCGCTGCTTGTTGTTTTAAGGGGCCTAACATCGAAGGTCATCGGCCTCTAGTGTCTCGCAAACAACGAGCTCAACTGATAAATTGCAGCATGCTTCCTTGCAGCCTAACAGTATTGGCTGCACTGGAATGGACAGCTCACAGATGCATTTATTTGTTTGTGACTGACGTGATTACTGTAGACATGTGTGCGTGAGAATTTAAGTTTTTAATTTGTGTTTGGGGTGTTTGAAGAAATAATTTGTTTTAATAGTGAACAATTACGGAAAGTCATTTATATTGCAAAACATTAACATGTGAAGCATTTATAAGCGACTATGGGTAAATATAGAAACTATATTGTGGGCTTCAAGCTAAGCGTAATTGCCTTTGCTGAACAGCACAGGAACAGAGCTGCAGAAAGAAAATTTTCAGTGAGTGAAAAGTTGGTGCGTGACTGGCGGAAATTAAAAAACAAGCTAAAAAGCACAAACCCTTCTAGATGCGTGTTTAGAGGTCCTAAAACAGGGAATATTCCTATAACTGACGAAGAAGTGTTTATGTACGTCAATGAAATACGTAGCAATGGCTGCAGTGTTATGATATGAAATGTTACAAATTAAGGGATGGGAGGCAGCGCTCAAACACAACATAACTCAGTTTAAGGCTAGTCGTGGGTGGATTAAAGGGTTCATGCGACGACACAATCTGTCAGTGCGAAGGAGAACAACACTAAGCCAAAAGTTGCCTGCTGATTACACGGACAAGATTGTAAATTTTCACCGATTTATCATACGATTGCGCAAGGAAACTTCGTACTTGCTTTCTCAAATCGGTAATGCCGATCAGACTACAATCTTTTTTTATATGCCTCGCAACAGCACTATTGCGCTAAAAGGATCACAGAGTGTATTAATGAAAACCAGCGGTAGTGAGAAGTTGAGATGCACGGCAATGCTAGCCATTACAGCTGACGGAAGAAAGTTGCCGCCTTACAACATTTTCAAGAGGAAAACGATGCCTAAGAATATACAGTTTCCCCATGGAATTCATGTACGAGCGCAACCAAAGGGTTGGAAGGACATAGAATTAATGCTGGACTGGGTTAAAACTGTGTGGGACAGAAGATCCGGTGCACTACTAAAACAACCAACACTGCTTGTTTTAGATAGTTTCTGAGGTCACCTCGTGAATGAAGTGAAGCAACTTCTCAGTAAAAATAAGACACGACAGATAGTCATTCCTGGTGGCCTTACATCTGCTTTGCAGCCACTAGACGTATGTATTCATAAACCCTTTAAAGACCACTTACGGCGATTTTACGAGTGGATGATGAGCGGTGATCAGCAATTGACGCCCGCTGGAAATATCAGGCGTCCACCCTTGGACTTGTTATGCTCGTGGGTGATGGAAGAGTTGGGATCTTATATACCACCTGAACTAGTCTCCAAGAGCTTCAAAGGGACTGGGATTTCAAATGCACTAGATGGATCCGAAGATGACGCAGTGTGGCAGAGAGACGAAGAATCTGATACTGGTATTAACAGCTGCGAGGACGGCGCATCAGATACCGAAACCTGCGATAGCGACACAGAAGATTTGGAATAAATCGTGTACCGGTACGTCCGTATTTCACAACAAAGCGGTAATTTTTTGCAAGTGTACTATTTAACTTTAATACTCAAATTAATGACAATTAACTTAATAAGTTCATTTTTATTTTCAGGTTGGAAAAACGTTCGCCGAATTGTTGCGAATAATTATGAATTTTGTTTTAGACTATTTTAATTTATTTTGGTGTATAAACGCGAGTATTACGTGCATCTTAAAATTGTATCAAATACAATTTAGTTATAAATAAATTTTTGAGTAATACAAACACTGGTATTGAAAATTCTTCGATTAATGGTCGCACCCTACTATTTTTTTCGAAAATTTTGGTATAAAATGTGCGACGATTATGCTGGGAAATATGGTACGCGTAAAGTGCCAACCACAATATATCGTTTCTGCTTTTTTTTTTTTTTTTTTTTTTTTTTTTGCTACTGGCTTTACATTGCACCGACACAGATAGGTCTTATGGCAACGGGGGCAAGAAAGGGCTAGGACTGGGAAAGAAGCGGCTGTGGCCTTAATTAAGGTACAGGCCCGGCATTTGCCTGATGTGAAAATGGGAAACCACGGAAAACCATCTTCAGGGCTGCCAACAGTGGGGTTCGAACCCACTATCTCCCGAATATTGGATACTGGCCACACTTAAGCGACTGCAGCTATATCGTTGTTTGGATAGCGCGTAATTCTATACAAGTTAGTACAACTTCGGCCGTCAGACTGCAACATCGTATGTGTCGAGTCCATAGAGAATTGTCATTAGATTTTAACTATGCCGCCAAATAGTGCGTAAATTTATTCGTTATCGTGTATTGAATTTCTAAAATCCGTGTTCATCTACGATGTATGATCTCCATGCCGCGAGTAAAATGGCGACTAGCGGGAGAAGTTATTTTTTTAACAATGACGAACTGGCTGTATATCTTAATCATTTTTAGTGAAAAAGAGGATGATAAAAGACTCGGATGAGGAATTCATTCCTCCAACAAGTGAGGAAGGGGAAAGTGAAAGTGTTATTGGGAGTGATAACGGCGAGTTTTTGGTAAACACTCAACCACGTGCTCATTGTCCAAGTGTAAACATTGAAAGTGGTAATGACCGTCTGAGTGACAGTACTGATGATGATGACGGCTGTAACAATATTCAACAGGAACAATTTCCTGTTTTCCGTGAAATTTAATTAGGTCAAGATGCAAAATACCAACCCTCACCTGATTATTATGACACTCCTGACCCGAGACATGCCCCTTCGTCAGACGCAAACCTATAGCGTATTTTTTATTTTATTTTTCACGGCTCAATTATGGAACCTCATAACTACAGAGACAAAAAGATAGGAGAAAACATGTCCTGTCAGCATGTCAGAGCACAGCAGTGGCGCCCGGTTACATTAACTGAAATGAAGGCTTTCATTGCTGTTTTGTTGGAAATGGGTATAACTAAAAGGCCGAGCATATTTTCTTATTGGGTCAAAAACTCCCGTTATATTCCATGGTTTGAAAATATGTTCTCAAGAAACAGAGTCCAATTGATCTTGAGATTCTTTCATCTTGTGAACAATGATAATCTATCACCATCTGGTCACCCTGACTACAACCCATGTGCCAGGTTCGATCCAACTGTTGGACATGCCAATTGTATATTACGATACCATTGTACATAACTCTTAAAATAATGAAGATAAAAAATGTGAAACTTTACATGTTTATTTTTTTTTTACTTTTTTTAATTTTTTTTTTTTTTTTGCTAGGGGCTTTACGTCGCACCGACCCAGATAGGTCTTATGGCGACGATGGGATAGGAAAGGTCTAGGAGTTGGAAGGAAGCGGCCGTGGCCTTAATTAAGGTACAGCCCCAGCATTTGCCTGGTGTGAAAATGGGAAACCACGGAAAACCATCTTCAGGGCTGCCGATAGTGGGATTCGAACCTACTATCTCCCGGATGCAAGCTCACAGCCGCGCGCCTCTACGCACACGGCCAACTCGCCCGGTGCATGTTTATTCATCTGACATAGGGCATTTCAAAGAAGTCATCAATATTTATCGTTGAGTTAAATTTTCTGATTTTTTCTGTTTTGTTTCTGATTTTTAATTTTTGGTGTTTAAAAATTGTTTGGAAAATAATATTTTTCACAATATCCAAGAGCATTTTAGTGTTGTAATTTAGTTCAGCAGTAACAGTGTCTTCTTGTTAATATTTAACAAAATTTCAAGTCATAGTTATAATATTTGTGAACTATATAGTCCAGAGAGTGAGAATCTAGAAAATTCTCTAAATCTGTCTGGCACTCGTGGCATACTGTGAGCACCTGGGCTTGGCACTAAGAGTGTTAAGGATACCTTCAAACTAAGTATGAAGGAAAACATATCATTCCCTTCTTCAAAGACATATCAAGACAATGTCATACCAACAGAGAGGGAGAAGTTGATGATAAACACAAATTAATGTGTTGTGTACCAGAAAAACACAAGAATTTTATGATATACTTCAGCAGCCTAGTGTACATAAGGTTGTAGAATAGAATGTTTATCTATGCTTGAATTCTTTGTTAGTGACACAGTAGGTAAATGCATACCAATAAAGTCCTACAAGTACTACAAATGAAGATTATTATACTGAAACATTGACTGCATGCAGGGATGACACGTCAAGCACGAGTTAAATGATATAATTCAGTCGCAATTTATCAAAACTCTAATTTTTTAAAATAAGAAACCAGATACGGTATCTGTTAGGCTTCTACCTGAAAATCTCAATAAAATTACCACTAATAAAGTAGTTTGTGTCATCAGTCCATAGACTGATTTGATGCAGCTGTCCATGCCACCCTATCCCATGCTAACTTTTCATTTCTATGTCTACTCTTTTTTATTATTATTGTTGTTATTATTTGCTTTGTGTCACATCAACACAGAGAGGTCTTATCCTGACGATGGGATAGAAAAGGGCTAGGAGGTGGAAGGAAGCAGCTGTGGCCTTAATTAAGGTATGCCTGGTAATAAAATGGGAAACCACAGAAAACCATCTTCAGGGCTGCCGACAGTGGGGTTCGAATCCACTATCTCCTGTATGCTAGCTCACAGCTGCGCGACCCTAACCGCACGGCCACTTGCTCGGTACACGTCTACTCTAATCTGTTTGCCATAATCATACCTCGGTCTAACCTACCAATTTTACTACCTATGCTTCCCTCAAAAACTAGCTGAACACGACCTGGGTGTCTTAAGATGTGTCCTATCATTTTATCCCTTCTTCCAGTCAAATTTTGCCAAATCATTCTCTCCTCACCAATTTCATTCAGTTATCTCTTCATTCCTGATTTGATCTACCCATCTCACCTCAGGCATTCTTCTGTAACACCACATTTAGAAAGCTTCTATTCTCCTTCTTTCTGAGCTAGTTATCATCCTTGTTTCACTTCCATACAATGCCGGGCTCCAGACGAAAGTCTTCAAAAACGCCATTCTAATTCCCATATCAATGTTTGAATTGAGTACATTTCTAAAGAAAGGCCTTTTTTCCTTAAGCCAGTCTTCATTTGATATCCTCCTTACTTCTGCACTCATTAGCGATTCCATTACCCAACAATATTCATCTACTTCCTTTAAGACTTCATTCCCTAATTTAATATTTCCAGTATCACCTGACTTCATTTGACTGCATATCATTACTTTTGGTCTGGATTTATCATTCTCCAAGGTTCTGTCCATACCATTCAGCAATTTCTCTGTGCAGACTCAGATAAAATAACAATATCATCAGAGAATCTCAGAATTTTGATTTCCTCTCCACAGATTGATTCCATTTCCAAATTCGTTTTCATTTTCCTTTACTGCCTGTTCTATCAAACACTGAAAAAGGATGGGGACTAACTGCAACCTTGCCTCACTCCTTTCTGGTTTGCTGCTTCTTTCTCATAGCCTTCGATTCTTATCACCACAGACTAATTTTTGTACAGATTGTACATAATTACCTTCTTCTTTCTCAGTACTTGATCCCCATCACCTTCAGAATTTCAAATAGCATGATCCAATCGACATTATTGACTTTTCTACGTAATTCTATCCTTTAATACGTTCACTGCATATTAGCAGAGCATGACATGCCCGCCAACCTGAACAAAATATTTGTGTGGAACTCTTTAAAAGTTGTAATTATCGAAGTTTTGTACGTTGGTAGGACGAGTTCTATCAAACTTGTGGACTTATCCCACTCGTGTGCCTGGTGCGTGACCCGCACAGTAGTTGAAATCGAGAAGTAATACTGGTCACCAGACGGATCACGCGCCACGCGCACTGGTAGATTATTGTGCATTATTTACCATGGATAGCAAACAAATGCATAAAGTATGTTACACACATAAATATATTCATATTTACACTTCTCTATTACAGAATTTGACAAACAAAAATGAAACACTTTGGCTAAATGGGTGGGTCTCGTAACGTTGAAGGAATGTCGGCCATGTGTAAAAAAATATATTTAAAATGATAACATAAGCATCATGACGCAGTCAAAAATGATTACTGCACGTTATTTCAAGTTACTTACAAATATGATGCAGGAATAAAGGACAATTAGAAGTTTCGTTTGTGTAAGGCTTCGACCACATTGGAGGCACGCTTGTGCAAGTAATTTGGTGGCACGCGTGAGCAAGCGTGCACATATAAACAAAATCTGCAGGAAAGCAACCAAAACAAGTGTGATTTGTCCATCGCTGCTCACACTGCCCGCCACAAGCAAGTGCACGCTTGCGCAAGCTTGATCTGACTCCACTTCGAAACAAAAATATCTGTTTTGTAATAGCAAGCGTGCGTGATCTCAGTTGATTTCTGATCATCGAGGCTTCTCTTCAGGTGATAGACACTTTCGGAAATGAGATTGCTTCCTTATTCTAGGTGTGATTTTGTCCAGTGTATAGTAGAAAGTGTCCGGTATCATTCTGAAGTATTCAAAAAACTTATTAGGCTGTCTAAGCAAATCGTTGAGTATTCGTGCATACTCTCCATCTTCCTCTCTGTCCAAAAAATACTCGTTCACCCACTCTTCCCTGACTTCCTGCTCATCCAAATATAAAAACTTTAAAACATTTTCCAAAACAATGTCCTCATCGCCTGACATCTCCATTTCGACTGACCTGTTTATAATAATTAACTTGCACCTGCTTGCATTTGGTGTGAGCACATTGCTGTTCACGCCAGCTTGCGCACGTGCACGCCACCAAATTACTTGTACAAGCGTGCCTCCAATGAGATCAGAGCCTTATACACATATATGATGCACGAATAAATGACAGTTACAGGTTCAGTTATTTTACTGAACATATTGCAGTGATGGAATTTACCGTATTTATTTCAAAAGCGGAATCACTCGTAATTCTCTTGAAGTAATAATAAACAGAAAATGCAGTGCCTTGCCTCGCAATGAAGTGGTCTTGCTGCTCAAAGATCCCATAAATGAATGATGACGTATGACGACAACTCTGGAGAGGAAATACGCAGGAAACAGAACACGCATGAGCAAATATGGCTACGGATGAATCTGCTAGTAGACTGAACTTACACGATGTGCGGGATGACAATCAGAGCCTTTCTTACCATGCGGGAAACCTGATTTACATTTCCTAGCAACTGTCCCATGACGCACTAGGCGCGTGCTCCGCATGTGCTTATAAAGTAGTGGCACGCGCCCAGCGCGTGATCCGCATTGAACATGTTAAGAGCAGGTGTAAAGCCAGGATTGCTTCATGTGTTGCTACATTTCTTCTGAAGCCAAACTAATCCTTCCCCAACTCAGCATCAAATTGTTTTTCCATTCTTCTGTAAATAATACATGTTGTTAAAATTTTGCAAGTGTGAGATACTAAACCAATGGTGTGGTAGTTTTCACACTTGACAGCACCTGATTTCCTGGGAATGGGTATAAAATATTCTGTCAAAAATGGGATGGCACTTCTCCTGTACCATACCATTACACACTAAATGGAATAAACTCAACATGCTAATTTCTCCTAAGGCAGTCAGTAATTCAGAGGAAATGTCATCAATTCCAGGTGCCTTGTTCCTATTTAGGTGTATCTAAGCTTTGTTGAATTCTAGCCTCAAAATTGGGTTTCCTGTTTCATCAGATCAAAAGCCTCTTCTTGTTCCAAAACCAGATCATCTACGTTCCTACATTGATACAATTGTTGGATATGTTTCTGCCATCTTTCTCCCTTGTCTCCTTTACCTAGAAGTGATTTTCCATCTGAGCTCTTCATATTCACACACCCAGTTTTCCTTTCTTCAAAAGTTTCCTTTATTTTCTTGTATGCAGCATCAGCCTTTCCTAGGACCATACAACCTTCAAAATCCTAGCACCCCTCCTTCAGCGATTCTTCCTTAGCTGTTCTGTACTTTCTGTCCACTTCATTCTTTAATCGCCTGTATTCTTTTCTGGCCTCTTCTTTTTTGCATTCTTGTATTTTCGTTGTTATCGATGAGTTCTAGTATGTCCCGAGTTATCCATTGATTCTTAGTTGATCTTTCCTTTCTTCCTAACATTTATTCAGCAGCCCTACTGACCTCAGTCTTCATGACTGACCATTCTTCCTCTATTGTGTTACTTCCAGCCTTTTGATTTAGTCCTTGGGTAACACGTTTCTTGAAACAATCCCTCTCACTCTTTTCTCTCAACTTATCTAGTTCCCATCTCTTCACATTCCTTCCTTTCAACTTCAGATGACAATTTCATGACCACCAAATTGTGGTTAGAGTCCATGTCTACTTCTGGGAAAGTTTTGCAATCCAACATCAGGTTTCTGAATCTCTGGTTCATCATAATAAAGTCTATTTGATACCTTCCTGTGACTCCACATCTCAGCGACGTATACAGCCGTTGTTTGAGGTGTATGAACAAATATTGGCAAGGACTAAATTATGATCAGGGCAGAACTCAACTAGCCGACTTCCTCTTTGATTTCTTTGTCCCAGTCCAAATTCTCCTACTGTATTACCTTCTTTTCCTTGGCTACAAATGCATGCCAGTCTCCCATCAAATTAGATTCTCGTCTCCTTTTACATATTGAGTTAAATCTTCTATCTCTTCATATACTCTCTCGATTTCTTCACCATCTGCTTAACTAGTAGACATACAGACCTGCACTTTTGATGCGGGCATTGGCTTGGTGTCTTATCTTGACAACAATAATTTGTTCAGTATGCTTGTCGTAGTACCTCACCCGCTGCCCTATTTTCTTACTCATTATTAAACCAACTCCTGCATTTCCCATGTTTGATTTTGTGTTGATAATTTTGTAGTTGCCCAACGTACTTCACTTATACCAACTACATCTAATTGTAGTCCATCCATTTCCCTCTTCAGATTCTCTAACCTACCGCAACGATTCAAACTTCTAACATTCCACACTCCTTTTGCTAGTTGTTTTACGTCGCACCGACACAGATAGGTCTTACGGCGACGATGGGACAGGAAAGGGCTAGGAGTGGGAAGGAAGCGGCCGTGGCCTTAATTAAGGTACAGCCCCAGCATTTGCCTGGTGTGAAAATGGGAAACCACGGAAAACCATTTTCAGGGCTGCCGACAGTGGGGTTCGAACCTACTATCTCCCGAATACTGGATACTGGCCGCACTTAAGCGACTGCAGCTATCGAGCTCGGTATTCCACACTCCAACTTGCAGAATATCAGTATTCATCTTTCTGATGATTGCCCTGTCCTGTGTAGTCCCCACCCAGAGGTGTGAATGGGGGACTATTTTACATCTGAAATATTTTACCCGGGAGGAAGCCATCAGTATATCATTAATTCATACAGAGAGAGCTGTATGTCCTCAAGAATCAGTAAAGGCTGTAGTTTCCTGTTGCTTTCAGCTGTGTAGCAGTATCACAACACAGCTAAGCCATGTTGATTATCGTACTGTGCTATCCGGATAGAGGAGGAAAGAAGTGTGCGGGCCGGGTCTGAACAGAGAGCACAACCTAGGGGTAGTACATTAACTTTATTTCAAGTTATCTCCCCTTTGGGGCCTTCCCTTTCCATTCGAACAGTATGAAAGAGCAACATTGAGGAAATACATTTAACACATTATTTAAAGAGTAGCCTTCAGCTATATCTATGTAACAAAGGACTGGGAGTTAACTCGAACAGATTACTGAAGCTTACGGCTTCTGTTTAGAACTCTTAACAGATGAAACTTGCTATTAATAACGTGAGACGCGTCTCTGACATATACATAATTTGTTTAGAAACAGCTAATTCTGGAAAACTCGTAACATGTATCTCAAATAACCTAGGTAATAGAAATTTACACTTACAATATTTTAAAGCACAAGAAGAACATAAAAGAGGAAAACTATCGAATGCGCAAGGCTCTCAAACATGTGAAGCTAGCTAAGAAAATTAGCAGAAGAAGATCCAGAATGCACTGAGTCTTTACATTAATGAGGCTGGTCATAACCAGATATAATACATTTTGATTTCCTTTTATTTTTTTACACATTTGCCTTCCGACTCTTATCGGCCTAGAATCGAACACGGTTATATAACCCAAATATTGATAAAAGCCCGGATACCGCCACAATGCAACTATCCAATAAAATCTGGGAAGATATGACCTACACGGTCGAGGGCCGATTAAACAGTGGCTATGCCATACTTCGAGTTAATAATTAAGTTAACTTGCCAAGAGGGCAACATCCAATTTGAAAGATATTGACTACATAAGCAACAAGGTGTTTACCAAGGGTACTCGTGTACCGCAATTACATACTTTAAGAACTTCACTTAACAAGTCAGAATAATCCTCCCTTCATCCCCTTATCATCGGAGAGGTTGACTTTCAAAACCTTACCTCCATGCTCCAGCGGTGAGCCCACGGTGGATCAGAGCGAAGTGTTACAAGTCAGTACGGCGATTCAAAGACCTCTGCCGAGGCAAGACGCACAACATATATAGGAGGGGAGGACGACCCTGATAGTTCGGCAAGGAAGGCGGGGCACATTGCCATGGGGGCAGGCAGACAGTGCATCACGAAGGCCAAGCTTTACGATGCACAAATCACAATTTAAAAACATACATTGCAAACACAAATCCCTTCTCTTGGGGATGACAGGAGAGAGGAACATATAATTCCAAACTTAAATTTCACACCAAATTAAGAGGCATTACCCCAAGATGTTAAAAATAGGAGCAGCAATGATAATTTACCAGGATGCTACAAATCTCACAGCAACATTATAAAGGGGAGAAAGAAATTCATGGTACAATTATTACAAGGCCATATCAGTTAAACATCCAGACTGCTGCCCTTGCGACTTTCGAAAGGCTGCTTACTCCCCTTCCCATGAACCATTCGTAAGTCTGGTCTCTCAACAGATAGCTATCCATTATGTTTGCACCTACGGCTCAGATATCTGCTTCATTGGGACGTGCAAGCCTCCCCACTGCGGCAAGGTCACATCATTCACAGGGAAGGAGTAATATAGTATACCAGTAATTATACAGTTTTTGTCCCTCCTGAAAAATTTAGTTTTCATGACGTGTTGTTTTTGCAATACCCAATTCATACTCACTCGATACTTTTCCAACATTCCTTCAGTGAACACCTCCTTCTCCAGCAGTTTTGGGAGCAAGCTATCCAAGTCAGTTTTCTGCACTAGCTCAACCAGATTGTGTGTGATAGTCTGCCTGTCAGAAGCATCCATAGTGAACCTTAACAAAAAAAAAAAAAAAAAAAAACCTTTATTCATTACATTTTAATAAATTCATAAAAATAAAATGTAGGAAAGGAATTCCTGTAACTTGATCATACAATAACATTGACAGGAGTGAATAATGCAAGTGACCAAGTGTACAACTAGACAGTATGACTAACATAACAAAATGATATACAACATTCCGAATATCAAAGGTACGAGAATTGGGGAAAACTATGATGAAGTCCAAGATGTGAATTATGCGTTTCCGGAAGACGGGATAGGTTTGGCAACGGTAAAGGCTTACCAAAAGATGGATTAGAATAGTGGACAGGATGGAAAAATAGGAGGAGAGAATGGGAATGGAAAAAAACCAATAAATATTCTTTTTTTTAAATATTCTATAAATATAAATTCTCAAATTTAACTCTTACAGGGGTGCCCGTGGAGCAGAAAGAGGTTAAAGAAGGTACCGGGGTGAATAGGTCTAACTACAATGTCAAGAATTGGATTAAAACTTTAACAAAGGTTATAATTTTTTAGGACTTCAAACTTAACAATTTTTCATAACAATGAAAGAACAGGTACAATGACAAATTTTAACAAGACAAGAAAAATCCAAAATTTAGTGATTTTTACAAATCCTGGGCTTCACACCCCTTGCCTTACAATTCCTGAGCTCCTAGCTCAAATTTACAAAAGAGCACAAATTTATTCAAGGGCAGAAATCCCCTCATTCATGGAGCACTTGCTCCCCAAAATCGAATATCTAGCCTTCCAGAGGCACTCTTTACAATTACAAAATTTGGAAAAGAGCTAACCGGCTCTAAGTTTCATACTGCCTACTCAAGGCAACATTACATCAATCTTATTGGACTTATTTTTACAGGGGTATATAATACCCAATCTACGGGGCCTTCGTGGAATAACAATAACAGGTTACATTAATGGCCCGAACACAAAATGAATGGAGGCGTATACTTGCACTCCTAGATATGAACACTAAAACAACCTAAGGGGCTCTAGGTTGATGAAACAGGGGCTATTCCCAAACTACTGAGGTGACTCGTATAGAAATTACTTTACCACATTACAGAATGAAAAACAGTTATAAAAACGTAGTCACCTCAAACCAAGATGAAGGGGAGCTCGAGAGGATATTGACTCTCTATCCCCAATTTAGAGTTTTATGAAGTTTTTACATTAGCCAGAAGAAGACCTTTCCCTGTGGAGGTAGCAAGAAAGAAAGAAGTAATGTAGCCATTACCTTGTAGATGTTCTGTTGACCGATGAAAGAGGCCGCCCGCCTCCTGCTTTGACACACACACACACTCAGTAAGATGACAATCGATTGGCCAAGAAATGTGAAAAGCCGCAGTTTATAAACCCTCTGGGAAGGTTCGAGATCATTCAAGATGAATCAGGACAAGCCCTCTTAATTTTTAATTGGCAGATACAAAGTGAAAAAGAAATACGGGATTGGTTGGAAATTAATTACAAAAATTAGGGATTGGCTAGGTTCAAAACTGGTGGAAAGAAAAGGAAGAATTGCCCACCCAAAAATAAATGAACATCAATCAGTTACAAAAACCTAGAAATGCAAAACCTTTAAATTATAAGTTCTTTCACTTCGCACCAGGGTGCATGATCACAGTTTTTAGTGGTGTCATCTGTGGAAAAATGTCCAAACTTCTTGATGAATGGCAAACAAAACAAGGAGAAATTCACTCAGGTTAAGCAACTGCACAATAACAAAATTATATAATATTTCGGTGGTGACATCATCTGGTTAAAGTTCTAACTTGTTGTATTCTTGGTTTCACTTTTGATTGATAGAGGAGTTCTTTTAGGCGCTCATTTTGCATGCGCAGCGTAGAGGTGTACCTCCTGGTACAGACCTCCCCCCCCACAAATGTCCTTCCTTGGGGTGACAGAAGAATTTTGAGAAAACATTTTCAGTTGAAGAGAAAAAAAATGTCCAAGTTTTTTTCTGAAGTTGATTTGTAGGAAATTATTAAATGCAGATTTAGTGTCCAGGTAGTCGTTGAGGTTCATTACATGTTGATTAGACTAGACGGCAAGACCTGCCGCTGCTGCCGATACCCAGTTGAGGACTCCCGGACACCTCAAGTACCCTCAGATACACCTCTCCCGCTACGAGAGGGGTAGTCGTGGAGATGAACACCGCAGATTAGAAGTATATGTACAGTCCCCAGATGAGTTTGTGGCAGGGTCACCGCACTTCATCCTTTGCCGGGAAGATGCACTCCGGCGCGCCGTTCAGAAGGAGGCCTTACTAGAGCGAAGAGGGCCCTTTCTTCTCTTGTGTCCCTCACAAGCTGTTACAGTAAGGCGGCAAACGGCTGAGGGGGCACTGAAACAGTAAGGCGCCATTCACACTAAGGCGATATAAGATAAGTGATATATAGTAAGGAATATATTGCGACAATATATTGCTAGGAAGGTTCATGACACTGGGCGATAAATGCGCGATCTGGGCGAAAAAAAGTTGGTCGGAACACAATTCTCACTACATCAGTTACAAATATGAGTTCAAACGTTCTAGTGACTTATTGGTTCAGGCGAAGGATGAGAAGTAAGCGGAAATACTGGGTACATCCCTACAATTTTACCAACATGCACCATACCTCAGCTGTTGTTTCTCGAATGCTGTCTCAACATGAATCAAAATTCAGGGATTTTTTATCTAATGAATCCTGAAAACTTTCATTTTCTGAAAAGCCTAGTGTCACAAACCCTTGAAAAAAAGATACATCCTTCAGGAAGGCCATTTCTTCAGATAAAAAACTTCTGATTACTATAAGGTAAGTAGATATTAATATAAAAAGCAGTATTAATAAAATTTAGCACTTTTAATTTGATATATTTTTTTTCCTGTTTTTATTTTTTTATTTTACAAATTATACCAATCAGTTCCACTAAATTACAGAATTGTCTTCTCTTCTTCCCGTCATGTTCACAGCTCGAAATATCGTATGATACTAATCGCTGAAGAGACTAGCAAGCTACACTTCGAGAGATATATCACTTACATATAATTAAAATCATATGTAATTAATCTCATAATAGAACTGTATTGAGGACAATATATTAAAATTATAAAATCCTTTTATTAACAACCACCTACTCAATACAATACATTACTCATTGAATTATAAAATAATCATGAGGTGTCTTAAATAATGGAACATGTTTCGTTCGACATAGCGAACATCATCAGCCGTTAATTTACAAAGATTAGGTCAGGGCCCTGAGCTGAAATGATAAAAAATGTTAAAAGAGTGACAATGCCGTAATGAAAAGTAAAATGATAACATTAGACATGAAATTGTAACAATATGTACAGATTAACAGCTAGTATTTGTAGTGGAATACATTGAACGATGGTAGTCTGTAAAGTTAAAACAATCATGAGGTTGTTAAAGTAAAAAAATAGGTATATCACTTGTGATATGTTGTGCAATCGCGCAGCTGTGAACCTTTTTTATCGCCTCCCTTTAAATTTCAAGTATATGTCTGTGCGTGTCGCGTATCGTATATTGCTTATCTCAGCGACAGAAAAGTGCTGTTGCTTGAGATATGAGAGTACGATCTTTATTGGTGATGCAGAGGGGCGGGCGGCGTGGAAGGTTCTTGTGTGCCAATAGGTCGAGATGCAGGAGACGGGGGCTTGGTAATGGCCACTAAGGAATTGACAGCAGGAAAACCAGAGGGGAAGATCGTACATACAGGTCATATACCACATTCAATAACATAATCGGGGCAGAAGGCCTCGGATAATAATAAAAAAAATAACCTTCCAACTCCTGCTAAATTTAGCGGCTAACGAAAATAGCAAATCAATTAGACAGGTTTCACCTGAGAGAGGTGGACTCTGAAGATCCTCTCAGTGGCTGGATTGCTTACTTATAAGGTAACAGGTGTCAATAAATCCAAAATGACACACATCCCTTAAGAATCTGGGTGCAAGCTTGCCGCGGGAACAAAGTCTCTAACCATGACTTGATCTCCGACTTTTAAATTGGTGGGTCTCTGTCCACGATCATATCCGTCCCTAACCTTTTCATGGGAAACCTTAAGATTGGCCTTAGCCTTC
Organism: Anabrus simplex; assembly: GCF_040414725.1. Lineage (NCBI taxonomy): Eukaryota > Metazoa > Arthropoda > Insecta > Orthoptera > Tettigoniidae > Anabrus > Anabrus simplex. The sequence goes on from NC_090266.1 coordinate 1,221,912,265, forward strand.
TTCCATAGATCTCTAATATTATCGGGACCTATTGTCTCTGGTAATACATAATTAAGTGACCAAAGGTTAGAGAGCGGCGTGTTAGGAACAAATTTAAGCATCAGAGAAGCTGGAGTGCACTTGTGAGACTCATGAACCGCCGAATTTAAAGCAAAGGCCAACCAATGCAGGGACATATCCCACCTGGAATGATCTTCATGATGAAATGCAATTAGCGCAGATCTAAGATTACGATTGACCCGCACAGCCAGAGATGGTTGAGGATAATATGCCGATGTAGTTACATGTGACACAGACAGGTCAAAACAGAATTTATGGAAGAGGTTGGATGTAAAGGCTTTAACATTATCAGACACAATATATTGACAAGGACCAAAAGAAGCAAATATGGTATTTAAACAAGAAATGGTGGACTGAGCGGTAGCCAGCTTAGTCGGAAATAACCAAGAAAATCTACTGAAACCATATACACATACAAGAATGAATTTGTTGGAGTTCCCCTTTGATTGGGGGAAGGGTCCGACATAGTCTATATAGAGGTGTTCCATGGGGTGCGACGCTTGATGAGAGGATAATAGACCAAGCTTAGTGGACAAGGTGGGTTTACTAAGCAAACAAGATTTACAAGCTTTTACCAATTCACGAATTTCACCGTCCATACCTTTCCAATTAAACATCTTTTTTTTTTTTTTTTTTTTTTTTTTGCTAGGGGTTTTACGTCGCACCGACACAGATAGGTCTTATGGCGACGATGGGATAGGAAAGGCCTAGGAGTTGGAAGGAAGCGGCCGTGGCCTTAATTAAGGTACAGCCCCAGCATTTGCCTGGTGTGAAAATGGGAAACCACGGAAAACCATCTTCAGGGCTGCCGATAGTGGGATTCGAACCTACTATCTCCCGGATGCAAGCTCACAGCCGCGCGCCTCTACGCGCACGGCCAACTCGCCCGGAAATTAAACATCTCTCGGATCTTTTCCAGAGTTTTAAAGATGCCTAAATGCCCCCCTAATGGGGTCTCATGATAGTACTTGAAGATCATAGGCACGAGAACAGCTGGAACCAAAACTTTCATCTTCTGATCATGCCTCGACGGGCAAGACAAAACCCCGTTCCTCAATACATAAGGGACGACATGTTAAACCAGAAGAAAGGGTTTCAATAATAGGGGCCAGCACAGGATCTTCACGTTGATATTTTTCAATATCCCTAAACAACATGGGGGCATCAGTTAGAATGGCATTAATACCCGAAGGCATTGGCGTGGGAAGAGAAGAACTCTCTTCCTGTTCGGTGGTCTCCACATCCTGAGAAAACATGCGGCTTAGTCCATCCGCAACAACATTTTCAGATCCTCTACTATGTCTAACATCAAATTGGAAAGCAGAAATCCTGATGGCCCAATGGGCTATATGACCTGTACGATGCGGCCTAGCTAAGACCCAAATTAAGGCTTGATTATCTGTTTCCAGGTCGAACTTGACGTGTTCCAGATAGAGGCGGAACTTCTCTAGTGCAAATAAGACTGCCAAACCCTCAAGTTCATAGATGGAATATTTAGCCTCTTGGGCCGATAATGTCCTAGATGCGTAGGCGATGGGTCGCATACCGAGTTCAGTTTCCTGAAGAAGCACAGCAGCCACCGCTGATGACGAGGCGTCGGTTTGAACGATGAATTTCTTCGAAAAATCCGGCATAGCTAGAACAGGGGCGTTGCAAAGAGCTAATTTCAGATCTTCAAAAGCGGCTTGTTGAGACGGTCCACACTCAAATCTGACGCCTTTCATATGAAGTAAGTTCACGGGCGCCACTCTGTTAGCAAAGTTAGGAATAAATTTCCTGAAGAAATTGACCATACCGATGAACCTGGCAATACCTTTGATGTCCTTAGAAGGTTTGATATCCTGGATGGCCTGTGTTCTGGAATGATCTATAGAAACATCATCGGGCGACACAATATGCCCTAGGAATGACATAGAAGGCTTAGTAAAGGCTACCTTGGATAATCTGACAGGTAACCCAGCTTTACGAAGGCGATTGAGTACTTCCTTTAGATGATCAAGGTGTTCTTCACAGGTCTCAGAAAATACGACGACATCATCAAGATAATGATATAAGTATTCAAACTTGATGTCGGAGAAGAACCTATCTAGCAGTCTAGTGAGCACAGCTGCACCCGTGGGGAGCCCGAAAGGCACGCGGTTGTACTCATACAAGTTCCAATCCATGGCAAAAGCTGTTAAGGGGGGATGTCAACAATAATTCAGTGTTTGTTTTAAAAAAATCGCTGTGGGCTTGTTTTTCAAGATAGAATTTTCATATTTTGCACATGTAATAAAATTGTCTTAGTGAGTCTAAATGCTTTATTACAGTTAGAAATATTATACAGTGTGGTCAAAAAGTTGATATCATTTTTAGAAAATCCATTGTAACAAAAGTGCACTTTTCTCCCAAGACAATGGACATATCACTGTGAAATTTGTTGTGCATTATTTACAAACATACGTTAGTTTTGGGAACTAGAATTTTGTATTTGAGTGAAATGATTGGGTAGAAATTAAATTTTTAATTTCCAAAATTTTTCAACCCCATTTTTCAGTTCATAATAACCCCATAATTTGGTTTCTAATAACTGTAGTCTCTTTATTCTAGTTCCTAAGGGATTTTGTGTTGCTATAAGCAAGTACTGAAAATTACATTACTCTGGCTCTAATAGCTGCTGAGAAAAGGTACAAAATAGTTTGAAAAATGTGATTGTGAGAAATGAAGGTTTAAAATATTTTCTATGCATTCCGTCTGAAAATACTCGTTTTTTAAAGCCAGAGAATTAATGTCCTCCATAAGAATAGTGTTCTTCGTCATCCTCCTGCTTCTCTTCTCTGAACTTCTGTGTTGTCTTGCAGTCTGCTGTAATTTTGGTGAACTGGCTTCAGTTTTTGGAATCCTCTTCTGATCTATTTCATTCAATATCCGGATAGTATGTACTCCTGGTTCCATTCCTACCTGCCTTAGAACTTCAATTCTGCCTTTATTTCCCTCTTTAAACCCCAAGGAGCATCATAAACAGCAATAGATAACACTTTCAGTCCACAGAATGTAGTTTTTGGACACCGACCCCACACTAGGTTATCAAAACTTTAATTAATAATTTGTGTCTTCCGATGAATACACTTTTTTAGTAATTCTGGGTCAGCCAGAACTTTGAATGTTGGCTTTATTTCATTCATAACGCCTCAGGGAGTGAATGTTTGTTTGTAAGTAGTTCTATTAATATTGTACTTACACCAGTCATCCTTGGGGCATCCAAAAGCAACAGAGTAGGTTGAAACTTGGTGCGATACATTCGCGCACCCACACGAACATTATTTTTTTCAGCCACTTCTAGAAAAGATATTACCATGAAAATTTCACAAGATGAAAACAACATCCCAAATATTCAAAAAACACCATTTTCAAAAAATCGAAATTTTCAACCATTCTCATTGACATCCCCCCTTAAGATATTTGGATTCTTCAGCTAGAGGGATCTGGTTGTACGCCTGATTAAGGTCAAGAATGGTAAAGAACTTAGCTTTCCGAAACCATGAAAAACAAGAGTGAAGGTCGAGAAGAGGCACAGATTGTAACACCACCTTCCGATTAAAAGCCCTATAGCCAATCACAGGCCTGAAGCCACCTTGGGGTTTCGGCACCAGAAAAATGGGCGATGAATACGCCGACTTAGGGGGTCGAATAATACCACCTTTTAACATCTGACCTATGATCACTTTAAGAGCCTTCATTTTGGGTGGAGATAAGGCGGAAACCTAACTGGGATCGAATCTATACCCTCAATCTTGTATTCAATAAGGTCAGTAGAGATCAGGCCAGCTAGGAAGACACCCGGTATGGGGAAGAGTGCGAGTGAGAAAGCAGAGCCGTGGGAGCGAGAACGCTGACTTCCCCTTCTCGCTCAGTATAGTGGCGACGTACAGTTGACCCGAAATATTTGTTATAACTGCCATGTAACACTCCACAGATTTTCAGTTAGTGGAATTACCTTCTAGCTGTATATTACAGACATACCAAGCCGAAATGAATTTATTTAGAAGTGTTACAGATGATAGATAGATTTAAGGAGTTAGAATATAATTTAACCTCTTATTATAGTAGCTGTCAAAATCGTTTTCATGTATCAATTTGCGTAGTCCTTATTTTAAATTATAATTTGATGTAAAATTAACTTTACAACGCTGTAGATCTACAGTGTAGAATATGGTTTGCTATAACACCAGGCTTCATAACCTGAGCCACGTCATGTAAAATAACTCGATAATAATAATATATTATACATCAAGAATGAAACACGCTACAAGAAAATTGAAAAACTCTCAGATACGATGGGAGGAAAGAGCATTTTTTTTTTCCGGTCATCTTCTTCTCAGGTTATAAATTTCATTTTCTTTGTCCGTATTGAAGATCTACTTGTGATACAAATTCTTATAATTTTGTTAATTACCACCTATTCAATACAATAAAAATGCAATATAAACTTACATATTTATTAAGATGTTGATATGGTACAAGTTTCGCTCCTTTTTTGTGAGCATCATCAGCCAATTATATAAGATCATGCAACAATTCTTTTGGATTAAGATTATGCCTATAAACCTAATTGACAAATCTTATAATATTTTACAAGTCATATAGGCCTAACAAATAAAATTATGTCTTTAAAACATATTTGTCTAAAATCTATCTAAGTCTAACATTTTATCGACGAAACTCATCTTGTTCATGAACAATATTCTCGTATTGACAATATAAAATTAATGCCAATATATTTGTATAAATGTTACTCCAGCAACAACGAGAACAAGTTAAATGTCCATAACATAGACAATTATCAACTGCAGAAAATTGTCAATATAGTTAACGAAGTTTTAACGACAATCATACAAGTTGAGCAACATTGAATCAATACAATTAGCCAGATCTCAAAAGTTTTTAATTTTTTTAAATAATTTTAAAGGATGTTCACCAGATGAGTTTCTTCAATAAAATGTTAGACTTAGATAGATTTTAGACGAATATGTTTTAAAGACATAATTTTATTGTTAGGCCTATATGACTTGTAAAATATTATAATATTTGTCAATTAGGTTTATAGGCATAATCTTAATCCAAAAGAATTGTTTCATGATCATATATAACCTTAAGTAAATAATAATTGGCTGATGATGCTCACGAAAAAGGAGCGAAACATGTACCATATCAACATCTTAATAAATATGTAAGTTTATATTACTTTTTATTGTACTGAATAGGTGGTAATTAACAAAATTATAAGAATTTGTATCACATCATCTTCTCAGAATGAAATCTAACAGATTAACCAAACAAATCTTTGACTTCTTCCGTAACCCAAAACAAAACCGAACTGGTTTAAAGAAACTGAAAAGGACCTGGTAGAATTAAAAATTACAGAAAATTCAGCTGCTGCTACTCTTTCCTGCACTTTCTTGCAATCTATCACAAACTTTTCTTCCACTGCCTCCCTTTCCATAAAGTCTATAACGTTCAAGATGCAGGCTGCTTTTAGCGCCTTCCATACAGTCATAGATAGGCCTAACGCACACCACCACTAACCACAGTTACTACACAACGAGAAATTAGAAAGCAGCACGCGAAAGCTGAGTGTAAACTTATGCACTGTACTGTCCTTGTAGCAGGAGCTCTGTTAGGAGGGGATGCGCTATGCGGGATAGTCCAAAGTGCGCATGCGCTCCCAGACGTCTTCCTAGCTGGCCCGATCTCTAACACCAAGAGTATCGGAAAATACCGCAGGAAAGGACTGACACAATTTACGAATACTTTCAGCCTGCTTCTCAGGTAGATGTCTAAGGTCTAACAACATCTCATCCTGGGTAGGCAAAACAGATGAACATGATACAGAATTACACTTAAGCAAAGGAATTTTACAGTTATTAGCAAATTTGAAAGTGCATGACTTGCTCTGAATGTCGAGCACTAGACCGGTATGAGACACGAAGTCTTCTGCTAATATTATCTATGGGGCAAGACAAGTGTTTGGCCACAAACAATTTTACCTTCCAAGTGAATTCAGAAATGCGAATTTTGGCAAAGATGAAACCTAAAATTTCTAATGGAGAAGAATTAGCCGAAACGCAATGGACCAAAGACGAACAATATTAATAATTTACAAACAGTCTTTAATTTAGAATACCATTCCACCGAAATAATAGAACAAACACTCCCAGAGTCTAATAAAGTGGTAACAGGTTCATTGTTCAACTCAATTTTAAGAAAAGGTACAAGTGCGAGGGTCTCCGCTGCAATCCTAAGGACCTTCAAATGATAAAATAGAAAAACTTTTATCCGTACCGGAGCTTTCGGAGGGTTTAACCGGGGCTGATCCTTGAAAAGATGAACACGCCGACTCAGCTGGAGATACTAGTCATTTCCTATTATTTGAGTTGGTGGAGGTTGCACCAGAAGTTGAGCAGGACGGGGTGCTATTGGAATTAGGGCAATTTTTGGCGATATGAGTAAAAGAGCCGCATTTGAAACATCCTTGTGATGACCCTGCTCCATTCTTTGTCCCACTCGATTTTATTACTGGACACTTGTTACGCAGATGATCCGTCGACCCACCAGCTTAGCATTTACGGGTGGTGAATGTTCTAAAATGTATATAGGAAAAAATTTAATATTTATTTCCACCTATTCAATACAATACAAGATGTTGGCATTTAAGTTAAACTATTTTTTTTAAATGCGAGACATGTTTTGCCTCTTACTGTGAGTCACTATCACTGTCAGGCAACAGGTTGAAATTATCCTAAAATGTGTTTGATAATGATTGTAGGTGAGATAAAAATTTTACAGTTATTGTAAAAATGTTCATGAATAACTAAAAATCTAATATAATGATAAACTCATGTGTAATTCACTTGATGAATAGGACGTCATTTGATGGTACAGTAGCAAGAAGATGGCTTGTAATGGTGAATGTTCGGCGAGGTGAAGGCCAAAAATTACTAGAAGACGGAGGGGGCTCCTTCGCGACTCTTAAGGTGTCGGCATACCACACTTCTTCGGCTGAGACAGCCATAGCCTCCAATTCTGCAAAAGTTTGAGGACGCGGCACAAAACACAAATATGACCTGTAGGGCAGGGAAATCCCTTCAACAATCGCCTGCACGATTTGATCTTCAGGGAAATGAAGAGCGAATACCCTGGTGTAATATCTTGGATGAAGTCTGCAAGATTTTCATCCAATCGCTGTACTCTGAAATAGTACTTCTGTATTAGAGAGGACATTGCCATAGCCGGAATGAAATTCGCCAGAAGGTGAGCATGGAAGTCTTCTATGGAAGATTGTTCAGCTATTGCTTTGACTATTTTGTCCGTGAGGACACCTATGGAGTAAGGGTAAATAATTTGAAGAATTTGGGAATGAGAGAGGGAAAACACTAGAGCGTAATCTTGAAATTCGACTAAAAACCTTAAAAATGAAATGACCTCATTAGTAGAATTTATAGAAAACTTAGAAATTACCCTAAGCAACATAGCCAAAGGATGAGGCAAACTACTGAACCCCGGTGACATAATAGGTAACGGCCTAGAAGGTTAAGAAGTCTCAGACACAGAATTATTTAAAAAGAACGGTGGAATTGAGGTACGCCGATCAGACTCTTTTCCTAATGGGGTAGAAGTGTGTTGAGTTGCCACAGATTTTCTGCTTTCTACATTCTTGGAAGAGTCTTCGTCACTCACAATGTTTATCACCGTGGCTTGGTCGGTTTTGGGAGCAGTTGCCCCAGACAACAACTGACTAACTTTATTTGACATTTTTGATAGATGATCAACTAAATTACTCACCTCCTTACCATGACCTTCTTTTAACTTTAGAGACAATAGATCGCTAACCCTATTATAAAAATGGAACAATCTACCTTGTACTCTCTTAAGATGATTAGGAGATGGATCACTCACTTCAAAAAAACTTACTACAGAAGCTAGCTCGGTGGTGTTGTCCGTGATAGTGGATACAGCCTCATCAATTTCTTTTTCTCCCAAAGTTGGGATACTAATTGGCAATTCTAGGGATTCCTTAAGTTTGGTTGTATCTGCCGCAACCGTGCCTCCAGATTGAACATTTCTAATCAGTAATTCATAAATTAATTCCTCCTTGTGCAAGTAGCTGGGATGGAGGACTTCGCAAGGGCCAGACATGATGGAAGAAAATTTACAAATTTAAAAAAAACAATTCCAGCAACCGAGAAAATTCTTAAGAGTTTGGTGTGGATTCAATGTTTAGCCGTCAAAAGGGCTTAAATTGAGACCCATTCAACCACGCTCTGCTACCACTTGTTACGGGGGTGCCTGTGGAGCAGAAAGAGGTTAAAGAAGGTGCCGGGGTGAATGGGACTAACTACAATGTCAAGAATTGGATTAAAACTTTAACAAAGGTTATATTTCTTTTAGGACTTCCAACTTAACAATTTTTCATAACAATGAAAGAACAGGTACAATGACAAATTTTAACAAGACAAGGAAAATCCAAAATTTAGTGATTTTTGCAAATCCTGGGCTTCACGCCCCTCGCCTTACAATTCCTGAGCCCCTAGCTCAAATTTACAAAAGAGCACAAATTTATCCAAGGGCAGAAATCCCCTCATTCATGGAGCACTTGCTCCCCAAAATCGAATATCTAGCCTTCCAGAGGCACTCTTTACAATTACAAAATTTGAAAAAGAGCTAACCAGCTCTAAGTTTCTTACTGCCTACTCAAGGCAACATTACATCAATCTTATTGGACTTATTTTTACAGGGGTATATAATATCCAACCTACGGGGCCTTCGTGGAATAAGAATAACAGGTTAAATTAATGGCCCGAACACAAAATGAATGGAGGTGTATACTTGCACTCCCAGATATGAACATTAAAACAACCTAAGGGGCTCTAGGCTGATGAAACAGTCTATTCCCAAACTACTGAGGTGACTCGTATAGAAATTACTTTACCACATTACAGAATGAAAAACAGTTATAAAAACGTAGTCACCTCAAACCAAGATGAAGGGGAGCTCGAGAGGGTAATTCACTCTCTATCCCCGATTTACAGTTAAAGATTTTATGAAGTTTTTACATTAGCTGGAAGAAGTTACACTTTAGAAAAGCTGGTTACATAACAAAAGAGTCGGACCTTTCCCTTGAGTTAAACTGCGGAGGTAGCAAGAAAGAAAGAAGTTACGTGGCCATTACCTTGTAGGTGCTCTGCTGACCGATGAAAGATGACGATCAATTGGCCAAGAAACGTGAAAAGCCGCAGTTTATAAACCCTCAGGGAAGGTTCGAGATTATTCAAGATGAATCAGGACACGCCCTCTTAATTTTTATTAGCAGATACAAAGTGAAAGAGAAATACGGGATTTGTTGGAAATTAATTACAAAAATTAGGGATTGGTTAGGTTCAAAACTGGTGGAAAGAAAAGGAAGAATTGCCAACCCAAAAAAAAATGAACAATCAGTTACAAAAACCTAGATTGCAAAACTTCTTTAAATTATAAGTTCTTTCACTTCGCACCAGGGTGCATGATCACAGTTTTTAGTGGTGTCATCTGTGGAAAAATGTCCAAACTTCTTGATGAATGGCAAACAAAACAAGGAGAAATTCACTCAGGTTAGGCAATTGCACAATAACAAAATTACAAAATATTTCGGTGGTGACATCTTCTGGTTAAAGTTCTAACTTGTTGTATTATTGGTTTCACTTTTGATTGATTGATCTGGCCGTGACTGTCAACAAATGAAATACGAAATTGCCGTGACTGTCGAAGAAGGAGAAGAAGATAATTGCAATCTCGCGAAGTAAACATGGAAGGAACTTCACACAGAAAGAAAAGGGCGATCAGGTGGATATTGTACTATCAAGGTACAAACATATAATAGAAAATAAAAGAACCTATATGGTGACATCAAAGTTGAAAGAGAAAGCCGTTGACTTGTCAATGTCAAAGATCTCTCCAACAACCATTTGAAAACTTACTGTAGCATAAAACCTAAGAGTTGTTAGGAACATACACATGGGTGACAGGGGATAATTTATTTGACTAGGTTTTTGTAGTGTGTCCCTTAACTTTAGTTCCAGTCGTTCCACAAAATCTTTCGATAAACGAAATCTTATTTTGAACATTTCACACAATTCAATAATCAGATTCCGTCTGTGCCGAAAGACACGAGGAGCTCGTTGTAAAATCAACTCTTCTTCATCATTTAAACCTAAGAATTTCATTTTTGTCCGTATTGAACTGAGAATGGATGATAGGAAAACTTAAAACGGTCCACCTTTTCAATACAAAAATGTTATAGTTTATTTATAACATGTATTTGCACTTGGAACTAGTTTCAACGCTGTTTTGCGTCATCATCAGCCAAAATGTGGGAAATAGGCCAGCATGCAGGCATTTATATTACACAAGGCATTACATTAAACAATACACATCTTACAAGGAGATAAAAACAGGGACGAATATAGAAACAAATGAATCGTTGAGAAAGCAAAAGTTATACATATTAAAAATAACCTTAACCACACATCTTGCAGTGCGAAAGTGTTCTTCTTGAATGATTCCTGAATATAAAACACACGCGCACACATTTCTGAAGAGCCAGCAGGCAGGACAAAGTAAAGTGAAAACTTAAGAGTTCTTCTGAGAAGAGTTCATCATTTTTTCTATGTTCCGACTAACTAATGAAGTCTCCCTTGAGTTCCTGATAAACATACACAACAGGAAATTCTCCTTCACTCTCAACAATAGCTATAAAGACCAACGGTAAATTTCATTTTAAATATTGTGCAGAGGCGTGAAAGCACTATCTTGAACATGATATAACTCCTTCATATAACCCAATTTTTTACACAAGGTGTTACATTAAATAATACACATCTTACGAGGAGATAAAAACAGGGACGAATGTAGAAACACATGCATCGTTGAGAAAGCAAAAGTTATACATATTAAAAATAAGCTTAACCACACAACTTGCAGTGCGAAAATATTTGCCTTGAATGATTTCTGAATACAAAATGCACGCGCACACACTTCTAAAGAGCCAGCAGGCAGGAAAAAGTAAGGTGAAACCTTAAGAGTTCTTCTGAGAAGAGTTCATCATTCTTTCTATGTTCCGACTAACTAATGAAGTCTCCCTTGAGTTCCTGATAAACATACACAACAGGAAATTAAACAATACACATCTTACAAGGAGATAAAAACAGGGAAAGTTATACATATTAAAAATAACCTTAACCACACATCTTGTAGTGCGAAAATATTCGTCTTGAATGATTCCTGAATACAAAACACACACGCACACATTTCTGAAGAGCCAGCAGGCAGGAAAAAGTGAAGTGAAACCTTAAGAGTTCTTCTGAGAAGAGTTCATCATTTTTTCTATGTTCCGACTAACTAATGAAGTCTCCCTTGAGTTCCTGATAAACATACACAGCAGGAAATTCTCCTTCACTCTCAACAATAGCTATAAAGACCAACGGTAAATTTCATTTTAAATATTGTGCAGAGACGTGAAAGCATGATCTTGAACATGATATAACTCCTTCATTTAACCCAATTTTTTACACAAGGTGTTACATTAAACAATACACATCTTACGAGGAGATAAAAACAGGGACGAATGTAGAAACAAATGCATCGTTGAGAAAGCACAAGTTATACATATTAAAAATAAGCTTAACCACACAACTTGCAGTGCGAAAATATTTGCCTTGAATGATTCCTGAATACAAAACGCACGCGCACACATTTCTAAAGAGCCAGCAGGCAGGAAAAAGTAAGGTGAAACCTTAAGAGTTCTTCTGAGAAGAGTTCATCATTCTTTCTATGTTCCAACTAACTAATGAAGTCTCCCTTGAGTTCCTGATAAACATACACAACAGGAAATTCTCCTTAACTCTCAACAATAGCTATAAGGACCAACGGTAAATTGTATTTTAAATACTGTGCAGAGATGTGGAAGCATGATCTTGAACATGATATAACTTCTTCATTTAACCACCTTTGAAAGTCTCTCTCTATATTACATAGCTTCATTAACACACCATACTGTAGATGCACAAAATAATCTTGTAATCTTCACAGGTCCGGTATTCAGCTCGACAAGAATATAATAAGAATATAGAATAATAATAAGAATAATAAGAATATAGAATATAATTCCTTAATACCTATTTTAACCAAGGAGGTACCTTACTTCTGCGACTACTATCCAAGGTGTATACCAACCGGCTGCGTTGCTCATGTATAAGCAGCGTACAGCCGATGGTTTCCACTGTGAAATACACAGGGATAGCTTGGGTGAAGTGCCATCTGTCACAAATTCACAGCATAGGACATCAGCGTTTGTTGGCGCTTCAGGTGTAGAGGCGGCACTCCGGATTCAGCAAGCAGGCTAGCAATAAGGCCAACCTAACTCTGCTGTGGTGGATGTTATTCAGTTTCAAGAGGACGCTTTGCCTTGGTGATTCATATGCTGCACTGCCATAGTCTAACCTAAATAAAGTATGTGCCCTATAGAACCATAGGAGCATCATGCAGTCTTCCCCTCACGTAGTGCCACCAAGAAACTTCAAAATATTCAGTTTCTTAGCGCATTTCACTTTTAACTGATGCATGTGTGGCTTCCACGATAATTTAATATCGAAAACGAACCCAAGAAATCAGTATGTGTCAACTACAGGAAGAGTGTGTTGTGTTTGAGTCTTCAGTCTATAGACTGGTTTGGTGCAGCTCTCCATGTACCCTATCCTGTGCTAACTTCTTCATTTCTACGTAACTACTGCATCCTACATCTGCTCTAATCTGCTTGTATTATTCATACCTTGGTCTACCCCTACCGTTCTTACCACCTACACTTCCTTCAAAAACCAACTGAACAAGTCCTGGGTGTCTTAAGATGTGGCCAATCGTTCTGCCTCTTCTTCTCATCAAATTTAGCCAAATCGACCTCCTCTCACCAATTCGATTCAGTATCTCTTCATTCGTGATTCGATCAATCCATCTCACCTTCAGCATTCTTCTGTAGCACCACATTTCAAAAGCTTCTATTCTCTTTCTTTCTGAGCTAGTTATCGTCCATGTTTCACTTCCATACAATGCCACGCTCCACACAAAAGTCTTCAAAAACATTTTTCTAATTTCTATATCAATGTCTGAAGTGAGCAAAATTCTTTTCTTAAGAAAGCTCTTCCTTGCTTGTGCTAGTCTGCATTTTATGTCCTCCTTACTTCTGCCATCGTTAGTTATTTTACTACCCAAGTAACAATATTCATCTACTTCCTTTAAGACTTCATTTCCTAATCTAATATTTCCTGCATCACCTGCCTTCGTTCGACTGCACTCCATTACTTTTGTTTTGGATTGATTTGTTTTGATTTTCATCTTGTACTCCTTACCCAAGTCTTCGTCCATACCATTCAGCAGCTTCTCGAGATCTTCTGCACTCTCAGATAAAATAACAATATCATCGGCAAATCTCAAGGTTTTGATTTCCTCTCCTTGGATTGTGATTCCCCTTCCAATTCCTCTTTGATTTCCTTTACTGCCTTCTATGTAAACACTGAAAAGGAGGGGGGACAAACTGGAGCCTTGCCTCACTCCTTTCTGGATTGCTGCTTCTTTTCAAAGCCCTCGATTCTTATAACTGCAGACTGATTTTTATACAGATTGTAGATAATTCTTCGTTCTCGGTATCTGATCCCAATCACCTTCAGAACCTTAAATAGCATGGTCCAAACAACATTATCGAATGCCTTTTCTAGATCTACGAATGCCATGTTCGTGGGCTTGTCCTTCTTGATTCGATCCTCTAAGATCAAACGTAAAGTCAGGATTGCTTCACATGTTCCTACATTTCTTCTGAAGCCAAATTGATCTTCTCCAAACTCAGCTTCAATTTGTTTTTCCATTCTTCTGTAAATAATACATGTTAACATTTTGCAGGCATGAGATACTAAACTAATGGTGCGGTAGTTTTCACACCTGTCAGCACCGGCTTTCTTGGAATAACCTTGCCATGCTGGTTTCTCCTAAGGCAGTCAGCAATTCAGAGGGAATGTCATCAATTCCAGGTGCCTTGTTCCTATTTAGGTCGCTCACAGCTCTGTCAAACTCTGACCTCAAAATTTGGTCTCCCATTTCATCAACATCAACAGCCTCTTCTTGTTCCAGAACCAAATTATCTACATCTCTATCTTGATACAACAGTTGGATATGTTCCTGCCATCTTTCTGCTTTATCTTCTTGCACTTTCTATCCACTTCATTCTTTAATCGCCTGTATTCTTTTCTGCCCTCTTCATTTCTAGCATTCTTGTATTTTCGTCATTCATCAATCAGGTCTAGTATCTCCTGAGTTATCCACTGATTCTTAGTTGATCTTTTCTTCCTTCCTAACATTTCTTCAGCAGCCCTACTGACTTCATTTTTCATGACTATCCACTCTTCCTCTATAGTGTTTCCTTCAGCATTTTCATTTAGTCCTTGTGCAACATGTTCCTTGAAACAATCCCTCAAACTCTTTTCTTTCAACCTGTCTAGATACCATCTTTTTGCATGCTTTCCTTTCTTCAACTTCAGATGGCATTTCATGACCAACAAATTGTGGTCATAGTCAACGTCTGCTCCTGGGAAAGTTTTGCAATCCAACACCTGGTTCTGAATCTCTGTCTAATCATAATGAAGTCTATTTGATACCTTCCAGTGTCCCCAGGTCTTGTCCACGTATACAGCCGTCGTTTGTGGTATTTGAACCAAGTATTGGCAAGGACTAAATTATGATCAGTGCAGAATTCAACCAGCCGACTTCCTCTTTCGTTCCTTTGTCCCAGTCCAAATTCTCCTACTGTATTATATTCTCTTCCTTGGCCTACCACTGCATTTCAGTCTCCCATCTTTCACTATGCTGGTCATAGTAGCTTACACGCTGCCCTATTTTCTTATTCATTATTAAACCAACTCCTGCATTACCCCTGTTTGATTTTGTGTTGATAATTCGGTAGTCTCCTGACCAAAAATCCTGTTCTTCCTGCCAACGTACTTCACTTATACCAACTACATCTAACTTTAGTCTATCCATCTCCCTTTTCAGATTCTCTAACCTACCACTACGATCAAGGGTTATGAATTTCATGTTGTTGGTCCGTATTGAACTGAGACTAACATATGAATAGTAACACAGTAAAGGTTTCCACCTATTCAATACTAATATGTATTTACAATATTATAAATTACATGGAACTAGTCTCGACTACACACACCGCAGCGCGAGGTCCAATTTGGTTTCCGCTAAGAACTGAGAATTAATACATCCACGCGCAGTATCCACCTTCTTCTTAACCAGAAATTCAAAAATAACTTCACGTCCAACAATCAACAACGCAGCCAGTCAACACAGCTTTAATACACCAAATGCCTAATTTCTCTGCTTAAGCTGATCAGTGTCAAGCCGACTCGGCATTAAAAGAGTATCACTTTTTACTCTCCAGACTTTGTACATACTCGTATATATGTTTATATGTGTTATTTTACATTGTATTCTTTAGTACGAGGACTACTGATATCCATGAGTTTATATTTTTACAACACTAAGCACCCCACTTGTACTTTGTTCCAAACTTCTTTGTATATATATTCCTCGTATTATTATTAATTACTATTCACCTGTACCATACTAGCATTTCTCATCTCATTACCACACTTCACTTTATAAATTATTACTGTTAAAAATAACATGTTTTAAGATTCGACAAAACTTATGTATGCTTTAATATGGCTGATGATGACCCCTAGGTGGGTCAAAACTAGTTCCATGTAATTTATAATATTGTAAATACATATTAGTATTGAATAGGTGGAAACCTTTACTGTGTTACTATTCATATGCTACCACTACGATTCAAACTTCTAACATTCCACGCTCCGACTCGCAGAATGTCAGTATCCATCTTCCTGATGATCGCCCCCTCCCATGTAGTCCCCACCCAGAGGGCCGAATGGGGGACTAGTTTACCTCCGGAATATTTTACCCGGGAGGAAGCCATCATCAGTACATCATTCATACAGAGAGAGCTGCACGTCCTCGGGAGTTAGTTACGGCTGCAGTTTCCCGTTGCTTTCAGCCGTGTAGCAGTATCAACACAGCTAAGCCATGTTGAGTATTGTTACAAGGCCATACCAGTCAATCATCTAGACTGCCGCCCTTGCAACTTCCGAAAGGCTGCTACCCCCCTTCCGAAGAGCCATTCCTTAGTCTGGTCGCTCAACAGATACCCATCCAATATGGTTGCACCTGCAGCTCGGCTATCTGCTTCATTGGGACACGCAAGCCTCCCCACCGCAGCAAGGTCATATGGTTCGCAGGAGAGGACAGGAAGAGTAAACCTCCCTAAATAAAGCTCAGGGCGGGCGTGAAGAGTGCGCTTCCAGAGGAAGTGAATACAGAGAGTTCTATGCAGTTGAAAAGCGAAAGCTGCGATTTAAGGTCCACTGCTCCATTCTCCTAATAGCTTGCTGTAATTGTCTCTCTGCGACTGCCATACATTATGAACTATAACGCAGAGCAAAATCGTCGACATAATGACGGTATTACTGCTGAACCAGCAGCAGTGACAATATCGTCCATGGCAATTGCCAACCGAGCAACGCTGAGAACTGATCCCAATGAAACTCCATTTTTCTGAACATGATATTGGGAATACGACCTACCTACTCAGACATGGGACAGAGGGACAAAAAATTTGCAATAAAAACTGGCAAGTTACCTCAGGGTTATCATAGACCTTTTCTAAATCAAAAAATCAGCCACCAAATGCTGTTTTTGGAGAAATGCATCCTGGGTACAACTCTCTTGGCGTACCAAATGGCCAGTGGTCGAGCGGACAGCTCAAAAACCGCACTGGTACTCGGACAAAAGTCCTCTTTTCTCAAATAGTTTACACAGATAAAAGACAGTGAGACAAATAGGTCTGTAACTGTCTGCATACTTGAGATCTCTGCTGTGCTTCGGAAGGGGAATTACTATTCCCTCTCGCCACTGTGATGGAAACTAACCCTCTATCCAGATTCGGTTCAACACCCCAAGAAGATAGATAGAAGTGGCTATCGTCGTTGAGGTGTTTCAACATCTGGTTATGGATATTATTTAGTCCAGGAGCTTTGTCTTTGCAAAGCGCCAAGGCACAGCGGAGTTCCCACTCTGAAAATGGCACGTTATAGTTATCTGAAGCTAGAGTGGCAAAACTAAAATAAAATTCTGCTTCCCGCTTCAGATCCAGCAAATTAGGACGGTAATTCCCAGGACCAGACATCAGCAAATTGACATGCTGGATGGTTAGCAACCATAGGTTGATCAGCGACGACACTATCTGCAATGGAAATTCCCGGTACTGAGGATGGTCCTTGTGTCCCCGAAATACATAGAAGTTTAGTCCACACTTGAGATGACGCTGTGTGTGACATAATGGACAATACATATCTTTCCCATAAAGCTTAGTCTTTTGAATAAGAACCAACGTGTCTGCACGAAGTTTTTTAAATATCACCAAGTTGGCCACAGTAGGCTGCCTACGATAGCACTTTTAAGCATGTCATTCTTTTATAGTTGCTGCAATTTCTTCGTTCCACCAAGGAATGAGTTTTTGTTGAGGAGTCCTAGAAAAAGATGGAATGGACTCCTCAGCAACAGCAAGAGTAACTTGTTATATTGTCGTCTACACTCCGGCTATTTGTGTCGTTGAAGACAGCTAGTGGTGTGAACTTTGGCCAACCAGCATGTTTAAGAATCCATCGAGGAGGGTTAATGGATTTCTGTTTAAACAAAGTAAGAATAATGGAGGAATGATCAGTCACAGAAGGCATCGAGTGAATCCCACCAAAGAAGGGGAACGGGCACTCGGCAGCACAGGCTAATGTCAGTGCGGGAGAAGGTACCTTGCACTACGCTGAAATATGTTGGTTCCCCTGTACTCAAAACCCATAAATCCAGTAATTTGCAAATTTGCTACGAAAACATGTTCTCCACTTTCCTTTCTAAATTTCTTTACGGACCAGCTCTCTTACTAACTGTTCCAACTGACTTCCTCTGGGCCAGGGCATTTCAAAGCCCCATAATGGGTGATGGAAATTAGAATCACCCAATAAGAGGGAAGGAGGTGGGAGTGATCTATAAGGTCAATTACATCATTGATATTAAGAGACTGGCCTGGTGGGAAATAAAGATTACAAAACCGCAGTTATGACAGGAAACGAAATACGTACCACTACTGGCTCCAATTGGGTTCTTAGTGGAACCACTTTGTTGTAGGTGTCAGAGTGAGTAAAAATAACGCCACTGGAAGCCCGGTTAACAAAATCCCTTTCTGTAGAGTATAGTCTAAAATTTCTCAAGACTGTATGATTACCTGGTCTGAGATTCTTTTCTTGAATACAGACTATACTCGCCGCTGGCTGACTGATTAGCTGGTGCAGCTCAGTAAGATGCCTGTCATAATCATTACAATACCACTGTAACAGTGCCATAGTGTGGACTTCTTAAAAATGTGTTGGGTTTTAAGTGGCGAGATGCTACTTAAGCTAAACAGACATCCGCATCCGAAAATGGAGATAAATGAATTTACCGACTAAATATCGTAAAGAATACTGAGCAACGCATGTCGTGAAGGCTAAGGCAATGAATTCGTATGGAATATCAGATTATTGGCTTACATTCAGGCTTATCAAGATTGGCTTGTAGTTCGCTCGGCAGGTCTTCGTTCCAGACATGCTACTTTTCTCAAAACACGGAGCGAAATTCTCCGCGAAAGATAAAGAATTTCTCTTTGTTTCCTTTGACACGGCAAAAACTGGAAAGATGATTATGTTTATGCTACTACTTGTCTCTGAAATTGAACTAAGACATGCCACAATATAAAATGAGAACAGACGGTAGGCCCTACATTTATTCTCACCTTATGAGCAATTACAAATCCTAGCCAAATATTTTTTCACAGGGATCTTTTACATCACATTCAAAAACACTTCCAAGATCCAAACATTCAACCACGGCCAACTAGATCTACGCTCAGAACCTAGACCGTTGCCAAATAGCTTCTTCTTCCTCTTGGGTAGTTGTTGGACATCGTCTTTTACGGATTTCGCCTTGCTAAAATGGGAGACGGATTTCGCCTTGCTAAAATGGGAGACAATTCGATGGTGGCGCTTCTAGTGACTTGACCTGAACAAATCGCGCTAAATTCAAATATCAATGGAAATGTATATACGGAAATGGATAAATAAATTACGTCTAGAAAGAAAGTGGTATTGAGATATTAACTTCGAAGTTGCTAAAGCAATTCTGGATAAATGAATGAAGAATTATTTAAAAGGTTATTATTCAAAGACTGAAATTAGACATATAAACAAGGTGTGAAATGGACTGCTGTGAAATGGCTTGATCTTTCATTTATGCATTACTTTTTTAGCTTTAGCATACCTGCCTGAAATCTTACGGTTGGATTTGTCTTTTTTCCTCATTTAAAAACAATGTATCATCACATTAAGACATTTGTCAATAAAAAATATCGGCATATTCCTTACACATATGATGCAATGGATTAACATTTAATAACTGGACAATTTTCCTCTTAACATGAAGCCTACTAACAGAAAGAAAATCTATAAAATCCCGGCTTTAATCTGAGAAGAGGGATAAAAGAAAGAAAAGTTTGAAAATGTTGTCGATAGTGATGCTTTGAGGAATATTTACGTACAATTAGAGTAAAAATGTAACATACCCTTGGCTGTATAGTCGAGGATTTTTAAAGTCGCTGGCCTGGAAATGATCTGAACAGATCTTATAATTCTTATACAAGCGTAACGTCCCTTCTTTCTTGTATACTTTATCCAAATCGCTTCTGTGACATTTCAAAACCCACAGATCACACCTACAACAACACATCGGTATTGAAGGTTAACTGCTGCACTATACAATAAAATATGCGAATTATATTTTAAGCCCGTTAAAACATGGGTCGAGCAGGTCAGAAGATTATGAAGTACTATAAAAATCTCTGTCACTGGAAGAATATATATGCAAACACAATATTACTTGCATGTTCTTGTCACGAGGGAACCTGAAGAACGAGCGCGCATTTTTCTCTACTTCGTAATTACCGCAGCCAAACACAGCACATACCTTTCCCCTCATGTTGAGAGGAGATATCAAGGAATGACACACGCTACTATTTAATTATGTCAACTCACTGAAAACGCATAAATAACACCAAAAACTTCACACAAAAATACACGTGCTCTTATGACAGAATCAGTACCGTTCAGGTCTATCCGCTAGAGTGAGCTCCAATAGCCGTCCCTCTTTTTTTTTTACGGGGGGCCCCCGTATTCCGCTCCCCCGCCGTGACCATCGACTCAATCTACATGGCCTCCGACATGCTATTAATTTCTAAGAAGAAAGAGATAGCAGGGAAGAGTGGGAAGTGATACAAGGAGTATCTGCCGGTTTCCGGGTTAGACTCGCTACCACGGCAAGAGTGTGTGTTTGGTAAGGTGGTGTTGAAGTGTGGTATTGAAGGGTCAGGGAAAAACCACATAGGCAGAAAAGAGAGAGAGCCTACGTGTAAAACCTGACAGCTTTTGATAGCACATGCAAGGATGTGGGCTGGAAAGTCCAGAGGTTGTGTTAGTTAGGAAGATGTGTCATGCAATCATAACCATTTCCTTGCCATTGTTTGTTATTATGGGGATCAGTCCATCTTGTCACTGCCGGGACGGCTCGGGTCCACTAGCGTCTGGGCTCTGGGCCACAGGATCGTCCCTTTGCCCAGCAGCCAGTGGTCCCTGGTGCCAAGTCTCCGTTTGGAGAGGGGGATTAAGAGCCAAGCCTTACTTGGTGCAAGGGGCTGTCTTCTTCTTCCTCCTGGCGATGTCCCTCTATGCGGTGTTTTTGGAACACACTTGTCACTGCAGATCTGCAACTATGCTAGGGTTATTAGAACAATAAATATATATTTACAGGTGCTCTTTGGAGTGCCGGCTTGCTTGCCTGCGCTCACGTCCAGTGCTCTACCTAAGTAATAGAAAAATGACACGAAATAGCAACTATGTTATTACTGCTGTCTTCGTTATAGGGCGCGGGCTGATGTTCCGCTCCCGTGTCTCTTTCGGGGGCGGAGGTGGTTGATTCGTCCTTGGCCGTCTGGCTGAGTTGCCATCGTCTTCTTCTCGTGTTGTGTTGCTTATCAGTCTTTCCTCGCCTGGTCCCTGGGTTAAAGACAGCTGTAATCATGGGAGCATATTTCCATATTTACATATTTACATAGGTACATGTTGTCTGCAGTGTGTGGTTTAAGTGGTGTCTAGGTGTCAGCTTGGGGAGAAGCCAGCTATCGGCTCTTCGTCCCCCCAACCCTGTGGCTGAACAGAATGTGTTTCGGTGTGGGATATTTTTTGTAAAGGTCGACGTCGTAGCGTCCGATCCCGTTTATTAACGGGTTGATCTTATTACCCCATGAATTTGTGTACATTCTTAGTGTTTATTTTCGTATATGGCGCCTAATCGAGCTGACTTTAGCAATATCGCGTAGTTGGCGTATTGGTGTGTCGAAAGGGAGTCTGGCCGCTGCTCGAATGCATTTATTTTGTATCCGTTCTAGCGCATCCAGGTTCGTCTTTGCAGTGAATCCCCATGCTGGGGCTGCGTACATGATTATTGGCCTAATTAAGGCCTTATACATATTTATGGCTACGTTTGTGTTTATACTGGACTTTTTGTTCAGTATAGGGTATAGCTGGCTGAGTCGAATCTGAGCTTTCCTTTGGATATCTTTGATGTGGTATAGCATGGTGAGCTTTCGGTCTAGGACTACTCCTAGGTATTTGGCTTTATCATGCCATGTTATATCCTGATTGAAAAGCTTTAGCGGTTTAATTGTTGGCTGGTCTGCGTGTGCGTCTGTTCTTCCTAGTGAATAGCACAGCTTGGCACATGTCAACATTGACCTTGATGCGCCATTTCGTTAGCCATGGCTCGAGAGTTCTTAGCGCTACTTGGAGCCTCTTCCGAGCGCACGCTAGTTGTGGGTGTTGGACTGTGATAGCAGTGTCATCAGCGTAGAGGTATGTGGTAGTGAGTTCCGTTGTGGGCATGTCATTTGTATATAGGACGAAGAGGATTGGGCCGATAAGTGACCCTTGGGCTACGCCCGCTCTAATCCTTCGCGTGCTGGACAGCGTGTTGTGTACGTCTACTTAGAACTCTCGGCTCTCCAGATAGGATTTTATTAGCCTTATATAGCCTGGGTGGAATTCGAGGTCAATTAGCTTCGCTAGTAGGCCTTCGTGGCAGACTTTGTCAAATGCTTTCTGGATGTCAAGGAAAACCGAACCTGTGTCCTTTCGTTTATTGAAACCTATGGTCGCTTTTTCTATGAATCGCGTGAGCAGTTGTGGGGCTGAGTGCCCGTTCCTGAAGCCAAATTGCTCGTTGCGAATTATTCCTCTTTCCTTGATATGCCCTATTAACCTTTTTAGTAGTATTTTCTCAAATACTTTACTGAGGGCGTCTAAGAGGCTGATAGGCCTATAATTATTTGGGCCTGACTTGTCTTTGCCTGGTTTTCCAAATACGAGTATTCTAGCCCTTTTCCATTGTTCAGGGTAGTATTGGAGTCTGAACATTGCATTGAAGATGCTGGTAAGTAGTGTTAGGGCTTTGTGTGTTAATTTCTTAATTATAATATTCTGTATCTCGTCTGGGCCAGGCGCCTTCTTGGGGTTAAGATGACTTATAATCCATTTGATTTCGTGTATATTTGTCCTCTTAACCTCCGGCTTAGGTGCGTTTTCGAAGAACTCGGCTACCTTTGCCTCGGTTTGCCTGGTGAAGGCATGGTCAGATGGTATTTCGTTCGGAGTGAATGCCGCTTCTATCGAGTCCGCTATGACTTCCGCTTTATCACTGTTCTCATATACCGGGCCATTTGGTCCCTTAATAGTAGGGATGCTGTGTGTTTCACGAGTGAAGTGTCTCGCTAGGTTCCACACAGGCCTGGTGTTTGTGTCGAATAGACGGAGTTTATTGTTCCATTCTCGCGACCTACATTCCTGTAGTTTGGTTTGTATTTCGGTATTGAGTTCATTTTTCATAATTCTGTCGTAGCCTCTATGGTGTCGTGCCCAGTTGCGTCTGTGGCTGTTGCGCTTGCGTATTAATTCCTTAATGTGGGCTGGAATTTCGAATTGTGGGTATTCTTTGTGTTTGCTTTCCGGTATGCTCGTTGCTGCGGCTGCCTGGATTGCTTCTACTAGGGTTTTGACTGCTTCGTCAATTTGGGCTGTGCTGTCTAATAGCATACCCTCACTTCCCTGTAGGAGTGTGTCTAGCTTGTGTTCGAATTTGCCCCACTTGGCTGCTTTATAGTTGAGCCTACGCTTGGGGTTGTTTTCATATTCCTCTTGGTTCGCATCTAGTGTAAATATCACTGGTTGGTGCCTTGACCCAAGGTCGTTCACTACCGTTATGCTATGCCTTTGAGGAATATATCGCAGTAGGGCTATGTCTAGTATATCGTCGACCTGATCGTTTGGCGCTAGGAACGTGGGTTCGCTGGGGGCTGTTACCACATAGTCCTGGGATAGCATGTGGTTGTACAGCTTTGTGCCTTCTGAGTTAGGTTTCAGGCATCCCCAGCTGGCGTGTTTCGAATTTAGGTCACCGCCTAGGATCGTGTTTCGATTTAGCCTTAGTACTGCGTCTATATCTTGTGTGTTCAGGCTTTTCAGTCTGGAGTATGCCGCTATGACATTTATGAGTGTTCCTCGGACTGGCATGGCAATTCCACATGCCTCCAGTTCGACCAGCTCTGGTATGTCCACCTCCATATGTTTGATGTCCTTTCTTACCAGAACTGCCACCCCTCCAACTCCGTTGGCCTTATCGCTTCTGTGTATTTTGTAGCCTCTATTGTTGAACTTCTTCCCCGGTGGGAGGAACGTTTCTGTTAGGAGTGCTACATGAATAGTGTTCGCGACTAGGAAGGGTTCGAGTTCGTATTTCCTGGACCTGACGCCCTGGCAGTTCCATATTAGTACTCAAAGCCCTTGCGTGTTATTGTTATCGTTGTTATTATTGTTATTATTATTATTGTTATTATTCTCGTTGAGTTGTTCAGCCATCTTGGGTTAGGAGTTCGTAAATTGTATTCGCCAGGTCCTTCAGCCAGGGGAAGGGCAGCAGGTTGGCTATCATAACTGCAGAGGTTATGATTGCAGTGAGGTTCAAGTTCGGGAAGATGGTTTTCAGGATTTCCTCTATCCTTTCATTGAATGTTCTCCCTGCCGTGTCCCCTTCGGGCTGTTGTACCTGGCTTGGTGATTTATATGTATGTGGTGAGATGGGTCTGCTCGTTGTGGTGTTGGGGGCGGGCAATGGGGGCGGTGCCTCGGATGCTAGTCTTTTTTCGGCAGGTTTTCTGCGGGGGTGGAGCTGGCCCGGGGGGGGGCTGGGGCAGCTCGGGGGCAGCGTGCGTGGGCTTAACCTGCGTTGTAGTTATTGGGGGTAGGGCCTTCTTCTTTGGGTAGCTCCTGGAGGTCTTACTTTGGACGGAGGTGGGGGTGCTTGGGCTGAGGGCCCAGGGTTGTGTGTACCCTCCGTCCTTGGGGGTTGCAAGTTAATTTTGCCTCCAACTGAAGGGTCTAATTTGCCTGAGTGGCCTTGTTTACGGCCCTTTGAGCCTGAAGGGCCTGGAGGACCTGAAGGGTCCTTTTTACCTGAGGGGCCTGTTTTCTGCTTGCGTGAAGCGCCTGTGCCTGATGGGCCTGCTTGGGCTTTAGGGTTGCCACGCTTGTCTCCCTTTGGCCCTTTGGCTTGGTAAGCGGCTTCGTAGTCCCTGCGGCTGGGACATTCTCTATAATTAGCCGCGTGTTTCCCCCCTCAGTTTGCGCACTGAGAGTACGCGTGGTCGCTGCCGTTGGGGCAGTTGCGAGACAGGTGGGAGGCGGCGCATCTGCGGCATCTGGGATCTAGCCGGCAGGCCGCTCCTGAGTGCCCATGCCTCTGACACACTCCACATTGGGGGCCAGTGGCTGGGGGGCGGTACGGCTCGACTGTCACCAGCATATTCGCCAGCATCCGCATTCTCCTCAGACTGTCTGCTCCTGGGGTGTCCGCCACGGCAACTAGGAAGAGACAGCCTTTGGCTGGTCTGTTTCCTGTTCGCATCCGGTGCACTGTAAGAGAGTTGATACCCTGGGCTTGCATGGCTAGCCCGATATCTCCTGGCTCGTATGTGTTGTTGGGCGTTCTCACTACGAATAGTTTTACTGTAGCGTTGGGCAATATCTTTACAAATGTGATATTAAGCCTCCTCAGCACCTGTATAGTGATTTCATAGCTTTCGAAGCTAGACATGTGTAGCCGGACTGCTTCGTGCCCATTAAATCTCGGCTTAGAGAAATAGTAGTTTCTCTGCTCATGTTTCAGCTCTTTGAGAAGCTCCATTTCAATCTGCTTGATGTTGTTTGTGTATACCGTAAAGGGTGGGGGTTTAGACCCCTTACGGGTTGCTGGTTGAGGTGATTCCTGATATGTCTGCCTCGTGTTTGTGTTTGGTGGTGGCATAGACGTGTCGTTTGTAGTGTCCGTGAAGCTATCGGCCTGGGTTCTCGGGTTTCGACCCCCACCTTTCTGAGCCTTGCGGCTCCGGGGCTAGGGTTCTTTCACTTTCCCCTTCCCCCTCTCCCTCCCTTTGGCCTCCTTAAAACCGTCACCCTGATTTCCAGGCCGGGTGGCTGGGACCTCGGGTTCGGTCACCCCTAGTTCGCGCTGCTCCTCTCCCTCCGAACTTTCAGAGTCGTCCTCCTGGGATGAACTTGATAGGTCCATCACCAGTTTAGCCTCATCCGAGTCGGAGTCTGAGTTGCTGGTTTGCTTGGGGGAGGGTTGGACTTTAGTTGGCGCCTTCCGCCGTGTCCCGTTCTTTTCCCCAACCTTCCTTCCCTGGGCGGCCGCCTCCCCGCTCGGGTCTGCAGGACTGGGTCCCTCTTTCCCGGCGTCTGGCAGTGCGACCACTAGGTTAGGTAGGAGGGGGTGGATTGCATTGGGGGAGAGGTGCTCTCCGTGTTGTGTCTGGCGCGCCGCCCCCAGGTTTCGCCAGGCCGGTCACTGGCTCTGCTATACAGCGTTCCGCGCGGGCCGGCATTGGTTGGACTGGTAGGTGCGAGCTTAAGCTCCGGTTAGCTGTCAAGGGGGTGTTAGTGTTGGTGTCAGTGCTATGTATGCCTGTCATGTGTAGGATGTAGTGTTTCGTGAGTGAAACACTATCTGTCACGTTAATTCCCTGCTCTACGGGGTCAGTGTCCGGAGCGAGGGTCGTTTGTGACCGGTTGGGGCCGCGCGTGACAAGGCTACATGTGTCAGCCTTAAGGAAGGCTGGCTTAACATTCCTGCCAGCGGCCATTGCTGTGGGGCTGCCCTCAAACTGTAGCCACGGATATGTGGTGTTGAAGTTGAGGCGCTGTGAGTACAGCGTCGCCACAGTCGAGTAGAGACGTGAGGGGGTCTCATTCTCCGCCGTAGGTTTGGAGCCAGCCGGTTGGTCAGAGCGCTGTGATAACAGCGTCTCTTCCCTCTCGGTCTCCTCTGGACGTTCTAGTTGCTCGGCGATTGTGTCTGTAATGGTCCCAGGCTCGTCGACAAATTGCTCTTTCCGATGCGATTTATTGCTCTTTTGGGAATTACGAGCCTGGTTCCGTGTGTTTTGGTGTGGGGACATTCTAATACGAACTAGTGGGCGCGGGATTATCCGTTGTTAAGCGGGTTCCTGGTCCACAGATTCCCTATCTAACCCTAGGTACCGAGAAGCGGTAACCGGTTGGGGCAGGTAGTGTAGTCTCTCGAAGTCTGGAAGGTCTCGGTGAGAGGAGAGGGACAGCGGAGCGATAGGCACGTATGTCCTCTCGCTAGCGCAGTCGAACTCGTCCTCGCTCAGTGTCGTGTATTGTCTCTACTGTATTTGTTAATGTCTGGGAGAGGTGCCAACATTAGAAGAAAGTAGTACACTACGAAAGAGGAGGGTTAGCTATGTAAAGAAGCTAATTGCAGCAGGTAATGATGAAACTTAGGAAAATACCAATGATATATAGGCTAAACTATCAGGGCAGAACACAAAAACACTGGAGCACAGGGTTCTAATTCTTCACGTCTGTGTGGTCTGTCACGACGTCTTACTACAAACAAACAAGACCGGACCACAAATAAGGGTTAGTATGTGCAAGTCCGTACCTAGAGGAAAGGAAAAGGTTACAAATGGATGTTACATGTAACTAAAAAATTGATGATTAAGTCTACAAAGTGAAAAGTCGGTTAGAACACTAAACACGAAACGTTTAACGGCAGTTGGTAACACGCATGAAAAAGCTTACCTATGAATTCGCGACGGTGATGTTCATATGTCTGACAGTGAAAAAGGATGGGAGTTACAGTACTGACTGCTCGGCCACATGGACATAAGGTACTTTCAAGAAGAGTAAGGCAAGAGAGATGTGTAGGCGTACAGACATGATTTAGGCGGAGTCGGATGAGTGTAGAATGCTCCTACAATTCTATTGCAATAGCCGTATGTTTTACTTGGAAGGAGTGGAGTGTCCCAATAAAAGAAGAATCTCATCCTGTAATGACTTTAACAGATGCTTCACTTGGACATTTTGTCCCATGTTTTGTATTAACTCTTCAAATTTCTTAGAGACGTTGCGACATTTGTCGGTAGAAGTAACATTTGAATTACAGTGTAAAGTCGTGACAGAGGGAGATGCTGATAGTTGTGCGTGGGAATCCGAAGGTTGCCCGTAGGGACTTGACTTCCGTGATGTAAATGCAGGCTCGTTAGGAGTAGCAGGTATCAAACGCACGACTGGAGTGCCAGAATGTTCTGGAACCGTCTTCGGATTACTTATCAAATTGGGATATGATGCCCTGTCATAACCTGGTTTAACGGGTGGGCGGGGAGGGTTACTAACCACCATAGTAAATTTACGCTTTCGAGGGAGTGTTTCTTCCGATTGGGAAGGTCTATTGTGTAAAGGAGGGAAATGTTGTGGCATCATAAGGGGGTTGGATATGGACTGTAATGGGGCAAAATAGTTTTTCACTTCTAAATATGATTTGTTTTCAACACTCATAATGCGTTTGATTTCTTTCTGTTGTTTGTGGATTTCACAACATTCAGCCCCCGCAGGATGATTTTCTGCACAATTAGCGCATTTAACTAGGTGGTGAGTGCAATCTTCGGTAGAGTGATTAAGGGAACATTTTCCACATCTCGGCTCCCTGGAACGACAATTAGTAGCGGTATGTCCATACCGCTGACATCGTTTGCATAATAAAGGAGAGAATATAAAGGCCTGAACCTCTAAAATGACCTTAAAAATGGACACACTTTTCGGAAGTTGTTGACTTTCAAATACAACCTTTACAGTACCTGTAGGGATATATTCAGTTTTTCCCTCTTTGGATGATCGTCTATTTAGACGTTGTACTTTCACTACAGGATATGGCGATTCTAAATAGGTGAGAATGTCGGATTCGGAAATAGTAGTGTCTACTCCCCGTACTACCCCTACTCGATGAATATTCGAGGACGGAATAAAAGCTGTCAATTTCTTTTCCTTAAGAATGGGATGAGAAAGAAAGGCGTTTGCAGCCTTACTAGACATGAAAGTAATTTGGATCCTATTTCTTCCCTTCCTATGGATGGCCTTGACTTCACCAACTTGCCTCTCAAAGAAAATCCGACCCAGAGTCATAGGGTGAATATGTCCTATTTTATTTTGAGATTCAGTCGATTCTACATATACTATGTAGGGGCCAAGATGAGTGTTAGAATATGTAGATACAGGAACGTGCTGGCGCTGATCCATGTCACGTATTGTATCTTGAGAACGGTCTCGTTGGGTATCAGTATTACTAGCGTCCATGGGTAAGTTCTCCCGCATGGCATCATTGCCAATATCAGGTGGTCTTCCTAAAGGGCCACCGCCACTATCTATAGACATAGTACTCCGAAAGGTGAGGACACAATACTAGCCCCGAAACTAACACAAGAGAAGAACTACTAGGATACAAACACAAACACAGACAGAAAACACTCTACTTATCTACAGACGTGAAAAAGCCGCTGCACCAGTGACCGGAGAAAGACGTGTGCACTGCACAACAGCCGAACACCGAATGCGCCAAATAGTTTCATATGATCATATTAAGCTATTTGCCGTTGCCTACGATATAATACAAAGCCTGGAAATAGAGCCCGTAAAACGCTATCGAAGTGGTCACACTGAAGTTCAGTGCTGGGCCGCCAGGGTCGCTTTCTTGCCCCCTGTCTACCAGGTTCGCGCCTTTAAACGTGTTTATTAACTGAGTTGGTTGTGAATGTATTATGCATTCGTCTGATATTAAGCATTCGCAGTTCCAGTCATGGTTTATTCACGAGAAATGTCGTTTCACAATTTCCAGTGTATGTTCAATGTTCGAAACATTATACAGAGGAAGTATTACGCATGAGATACGACTTCCGCCTGATGAAATTAGGTTACTAGTTTTGATCCGAGTTACGTCATAAGAATCGGGCGATCCCAAAATTTGTCACTGGACTTTTTGTAAACATTGCTACCGTGACCGGCAATCATTTGAGAGGCCTCTTCAAACTCAGAAATCTCAAATTAGGAAACCAACCAGAAAAATAATTTGCCCAACAAATTTGGAGAAAATGAAACTAACAAGAGCTAAAAATACCGTATTGTATTTCCCCCCGGAACAATCTCTGGTATGAAAAGTATGGAGGTGGTTTGTCCTGAGAGCATTAAATACAGTTTAAAATAAATCATTTGTTTTATGGAGCATTTTATGAAATTGTTCGATGCGCATGACGTCTGCAACACCTCACATGGGACATATTCCAGGAATGAGAACAAACGAGCATCTTTTAGTACTGAAGATGAACGCCTCAGTTGGTTAATTAATGATTTCCTGCCATATATTAAGGAGCCGGCCCCGTGGTGTAGGGGTAGCGTGCTTGCCTCTTACCCGGAGGACCCGTGTTCGACTCCTGGCTAGGTCAGGGATTTTTACTTGGATCTGAGGGCTGGTTCGAGGTCCACTCATCCTATGTGATTAGAATTGAGGAGCTATCTGACGGTGAGATGGCGGCCGCCGTCTAAAGCCAGAGAGGATTCGTCGTGTTGACCACGCGACACCTCGTAATCTGCAGGCCTTCGAACTGAGCAGCGGTAGCTTGGTAGGCCAAGGCCCTTTAAGGGCTGTAGTGCCATGGGGTTTGGTTTTTGGTTTGTCATTATATTAAGAAAATTCAAATGCATTCAGAGAAATTAAAAAAGATTCATGAGGGAAATGTATCAGGCATAGATCTTGACTACCCAATCCACTGTGGCCTGCGTAAAATACCTCATAAGTATACATTTGCATTATGCATGGACGAGGAACCTAAGAAGCGATGACATCGAGCTCTTCTTCAGCTACCTAAGACGCCAAGCGGAATACAATGACATTATGGTTCGTGTGGCGAAAGAACAAACACACTGTAAAGGCTGTTTGGAACATATCTCTTCTCCAGCTATTCAAAGTCCATCATTGGGTCTTATTCGTTTTCAAGATCGAGGAGCCCTCAGATACCAAAAATCATCGTCTGTGGCACTTCTGCAGTGAACGAAGTATTTATCACCTCCGCTACGCAGTACTTGCCCCGAAGAGAGTTACTAAAAAGTGTACGTTTTTTTTCGAAAGACATTTTCAACAGTGAAATTGAGTGTAGAAAGTGTAAACACGACAAACCAGCTGTTTTTCTACAATGAAAATTTCTGAGACCTCTATTAGACAACATTGCTTTGAGCCACACAAGTAGAAGAGAGAAAGTTTTGAAACTGGATAAGAAGCCCCTCAAAAAGAAAGTTTTGAAACTTCAATGACATATCCAAGCCAATGCAGCACCGCTTTATAAATAAAGTACTGTCAATACTCGCAAAAATATTCAGCTTTTTTATTTAGGATATAATTTACTTATTGACATATACGGCCATGCGAATACAAGGGGGCTGGAACGCGATCCTAGCGTTTCCATGAGTGCATTTCAAGGCCTTGTGTTATAGCGTAGGCAACGACCTAGACTTACGTCTAGCCGCTGACAAGTGACGTTGCCTACGAGATGGCCGGGAAGAGTGCGCTAGATTTGAGCTAAAAAAACCGTCCCCAAGCAGGTTCACAGTACCGCCGCCAATTTCCTCGACATCGTGCTATAGTTTGCATTTGCTGAAGTGTATTAATGCATGGAGAAAAGTGTTTTAATACTTTTACGTATAGGCTTCATTTATTGTTAGTGTTCAAATGTACTCCAAGTAGATTTCATATACACTATACAATATGGTATATCGTAGTGTAAGTCCAATTCGTGAAAGAAAGTAGAACATTGGAGTTTGCAATCGTTTCCTGCCTATCCAGTTTTAAATGAGAAGTGGAGAATTGCTATATCCAGACATGGATGCAAATTAGGTTCCCTTTGGTCGCCTGGGACGTCATCCAGAGTCTGTAATTTACATTTTAAATATTGAGACTTCAGTGTAAGAGCTACAGATTCTTTAGATCACCTCACTGTCTCCGACTTCCGCATCAAAAGACACTTAATAATTATGTTTGCTTTTCGAATGGAGAAACTGGAATAACATCCCTCATTAATGAAAGGCTCCATTACGAAGCCATGTATTTGACATGCGTGGAGGAAACATTAGGATCTCTTATCATAGATGAAATGGTTATCAATCCCAGATTACACTATAATCGTAATCTTGACCAACAACAGTTTTAGAATTAAATAGATGAGACGCTCGAAAGTAAGCAATTATTGTATTTTCTTTCAGATGTACTATTTTAATAGGCCTAAAATAACTGCAAGTTTTATATTATCTTAGACGCTATTGATATTAAGAATGACACCATGCCTTTTCAGAGAAACCTGTCACTAGGGCGTGTCTTCATTGGCCATGATAGGTGGTTATTTTGTTGGAGTTGCGGAAGAAAATTCCAATTGTGAATCATGCTTGGGACAGATATCCTCGGTCGTGCCTCATTAGGATGAAAGATCGTGGAGCATTATGCTACCCCTCAAGAACATTTGTTTACTTTCTGCAAAATAGGTTGAATTTTACGCGTCACTCATTACGTTATCTCGGCAATACGAATTTAGTTTAAAAACCTTAACGTTTTTGTTGTTCCAAAGTTCATTGAGGCATTCAAATGTGACGAGTGCGATCAGAGAGTACTGACTCTAACTCTCATTACAAAACTTTTAAAACGAACACTCGACAAAGAAGCTCATAAAATTACATATGCTCCTGACTTCAGGACAAAGCATTTAAGTTGGAAGATCTTAAAAATGTGAGTAATACGAGCAGTAATCATGGTAAGTGATTTAAATGTATTGCTTTTATTATTTATTGCACTTGACTTCGCCTAAAATAATTCCAAATATCATTTAAAAGTGCTCTGCAATCACTCTAAATCACATTTAGAAGGTCCTAACTTCATTATTTGTAGATTTGTACGTCTTTAAAAACCAACATATAGTATTAATTGAATGCATTTCGCGCGAACCGCATAGCACAATATCGAGACTTCTAGTGGACGTTCGTAAAACTATTTGCGACTCGCATTTCTATCGGTCCATTTCCCGGCCTTGTATATCTCGTAGGCAACGCAAGTGTGGTGGTTGCATCGTTGGAAATCGGGTACATTCGGTCACACTCGTTACTGGCCCCGTTCTTTCTTTGTGGTGATCAACGGTGATAGTTTCGGCTGCGGTCGGGTAAGTTCGATTGACAAGTCTGGTGCTTGTATCGTTCAAAATCGGCAATATGCGGAGCCCTGATGCTAGTTTCGGCTGCGTAAGTGGGTGTTCCATTTATCAGCTGCATTCGTGCCAATAATAGTTACATAAGTTTTCTGAGTATTTTCTCTCATGTGTAGTTGATAGTTTTCTTTTGTAACTCGTGTGTGGGTTATGATGCTGTTTTCTGCTACGTATACAGTTGACGTGCACAGTTGATTAGTTAGTTTTCTCAGTTTTTGCCTGTGCTATGTGAGTGAAGATTTAATTAGAGTAATACTGCTGCTATTTGTGCTACTGTATATCTGCCTTGTGTAAATATTAACGTGCTATTTGTACTTATATTGTAGGGTAGATATCCTGTTTGAACAAAATATTTAATGAAAACATGGATCGCTTTGAATGCAGTCATTGCACTAAGACTTTTAGTCATAATAAAACTTTGGTGAAGCATATAAAGCTGAAGCATTCAGGTTCGAGTACACAGTTTATCTGCAATTTATGCGATTTTAGAACCGACTCGAAATTTTCCTTGGCGCGGCATTTGAAAGGAAATCACTCAACACCAAGGTCAGAAAGTAATTGTTATGTCAAGTGTCCACTTTGTAACGAGACTCACGCTACAAAACATGATATTATACAGCAATACACATCAGAGCACGAGATATCTATCGTGAATAAAACTATTAAGTTTTCAACTGAAGAGAAGTTCTATAAATGGAAAAGTGAAACCGAAAAAGAAGAAGTCCGTGAGTTTGTAGTATGACGGTCAGAATATGTTAATAAGAAAGAAGGGTGTGCAAAAAATCATTTAGATGTCATCGTGATGGTATCTTTAAGACTGAAAGCAAAAATATACGCCACTGTAAAATTGTCAGCAATTACGGATTTGAACTTACAACTCTTCTCGTTCTAGATGATCTTTCTCAGGGATTTCCATGTGCTTCTATGTTTTCTAGTAGAAGTGACACATACGTTATGGCACTGTTCTTATCTGTTATAAGAAATGCAACAAGATTAATGGACATTGTCCCGCAAAACTTGATGTAAGCTTTCATTCGTCAGGCGAAGTAACAGTTTTGTACTGTAAAACTCACGTAGGTCATCAACCAGAATTAGGTCGTCTAAGACTATCACAAGCCGAAAAAACCGACACTGCAGCCAAAATTGCAATGCAAGTTCCATTCAATAAAATACTAGATGATATTAGAGACTGCTTAGGTGGCTCAGGGCTAGAACGTATCCACCTACTCACTAGAAAGGATCCTTCTAACGTAGAGCAGCAGTACAGTTTAAAACTACCCACAGTTCGACACAAACATGACTGTACGTCTGTGGAATCGTGGATTAATGAGATGGAGATTGATGGTGATGTCATGATGTTTTACAAACCACAGGGCATTCTTCTAGAAACCCATCCTCAACTGCAAACTGATGACTTCATTCTTATTATGATGAACGAAGCACAGAGGGAAATGCTTCGGCAGTATGGCAACGATTCTGTACGTTTTGATGGTACTCATGGCTTCAGCAATTACGGATTTGAACTTACAAGTCTTCTCGTTCTAGATGATCTTTCTCAGGGATTTCCATGTGCTTCTATGTTTTCTAGTAGAAGTGACACATACGTTATGGCACTGTTCTTATCTGTTATAAGAAATGCACTGTCAGAAGCTCTGCAGCCGAGAGTATTTATGTCAGATATGGCAAAAAATGTATTATAATGCTTGGTCTGCGATAATGCTACCTCCTGAATTTCGCCTAATTTGTACGTGGCATGTTGATCACGCCTGGCGGAAAAATCTTTCAAAAGTGAACGGTCGCTAAAAACAGGTTGAAGTGAACAAACTGCTGCGGACTTTACTAGAAGAGAGGGACGAGGTAGCATTTTCAAAAATGATAGGGCAAGTTGTAATCATGTTGAAAAATGACCTAAGCACCAGGGCTTTTGGTTTGTATTTCGAAAATGACTACAAACCGTGTGTTTTGAATTGGGCCTACTGTCACCGCCTGCATTCATGACTGAACACAAGTATGCATCTTGAACGAATGCATGGTGTATTGAAACACATTTACATGGGTGGAAAAAACCTAAGAGATTGGATATAGCAATTAATACGCTTATGACTTATGTGAGAGATAAACTCTATGATAGACTGATTCACATACACAAAGGTAAAATTACCAGCAAAATGTCGGCGACCCGACAAAGACACCAAAGCTCACTACTGCTGTCTGAGGAAAGTGCTGTCTGCGAGGGAGATATATGAAGGGTTTCATCACTAAACAGGAATGCAATTTACGAAGTAAGGAAGACGGACAGACCGAGCTGCAGCTGTAGTTTACAATGTTCTGAATGCAGAACATGTGTTCATCAATACATCTGCGGCTGTCTTGATTCATCTATTAAATTCAATATGTGTAAACATATTCACCTTGTCTGCAGAATGATACTAACAACTACAGAGGGAGGAGACGAGTCTTCAGAAAGTACCCTAATTATTCAAGAACAGCCACACATTGAGGAACAAGATATTATTCTTAGACAGTTACAAACTACAGATGTCACGAGAAAATGTGCAAACATAGAGCAAAGAAAGGCAAAACTTCTACATGCTTTCAAAGAAATTCTCGATCAAGCCGACTGCGAAGAAGACATAGAAATTATTCAGAGACAAATTAAGGTTTATTAGGAAATAAAGCAATACCAACCAACGAAATATTTGGATTATAGCTACTTACAGAAAATTTAAATAACTCTGATCTTATTACAAATATTGCAGATATTAATTACACAAATGGAGAACAAAGATTACAAGAATTTAAACCAATTACAGAACCTTTTTGCGATTATATTATGGTTGTCAAAATTACAGATTCTACAGGTTACGAAGGAGAATGAAAAACGGGAAAATTCCTCGTAAAGATAGAGGCATGCGGTTCCTTTGTTGTTATCTAAGAAGTAAGTTCTCCAATGTTAATTTAACAAGACATGAATTTAAAGCAAAAATGCCATATTTATTAAATTCCAATACACAAACAGTTGAAGGTGTTAAACAGATTTTTAGAAAAGATACAGATATTATAAATAAAAATACTCGAAACCAGTTGTTAATCCATATAAAATAGAATTAGCTGATGTAAAAATAAAAACACTTTTAACAAAATTACCAAATATATTAGAAGAACTTAAAAAAGAACATTATTATCTACTGCATTTAGATATAACACAAGATTTTGGGGGTATGTTTACTAAAGAAGAAATGAGGAAATATTTAATAAATCATTTTAATTTTCGAATGCAAGGAGTAAATAAAGAAGATTGTGATGTGATAGTTAATAATAATAATAATGTTGGAAAAGATCGTCTAACTTGGTTAAATTCTAATTCTAGAGTAAAAATATACAATAAATTTATTTGCCAATTAACAAGCCCAGGATTTAACAAACAGTTGGAAACCATATTATAGATTTTTAAAATTTCCAGATAAAAAATTAAAAGAAACATGTTCTTCCAAATTAGCTAAAGGAAACGGTATTACAAGATTGGAAGGAACAATTTATAACTATACGAACGAATATTTCTGACAAATAAAAAAAAAATAATCCAATACAAAATTGTTTAGAATTATTAGAAAACTCGAGAGAATATTTCCAGAACGCGCCATTTTATTCTGTTCCACTCGCCATAATGTGGGAAAAATTAACAGATTCGTTGCAAAATGGTTGTCTTGTAAAGATCTATTACAATATGTCTATAGGGGTAACAAAAATATGAAAAAAATAACGGGGATAGAAGTTCGTTTACCAGAGAACCAAGAAGAAATAAACAAAATTATTAAAGATGTGCTATCTGCTCTTAGTTGTAATTACTTACCAGTTAACTATATAGAAACTCAAGAAGTTATTGATAACTCGAGTGTTACATCTGTATTCCAAAAAATGTTATATTAAATCCGGATAAACATACTTTACGAAATCTAATACTCTATATTTTACTATAGCGAAAGAAATAGATATAGAAGAATTAGGATTAACTCGTACAAAAATTTTATTCCATATGCGTCTAGAAAAAGAATAAATAACCATAGCAAACTCTATCCACATACCATTAAAGAAATTAAACCAATTTATATAACATACTTACAGTCTAACTAAGAAAAGAGAACAAGAACTAGAAAATATAGAAATCCAAGAGCGGAAACTCTCCTATTTGGAGCAAACACGATCTGTACAAGAGGAATATAAGGACGAACTAAAAAAGAACAACAAATAGAAGAAACAGAAAAAGAATTACGAGATTATTTTAGTAAATGTTGGAAAGACTTAGATATAAACAATTGTACTTATAATATATATGCTTTTGTAGTAAATAATAAAAAATATCCATATGTTGATGCATTATGCGAAAAGATGGCGTCAGCGAAGGATGTAAGCGAAGATTACCCCCGGTTCTCTTGCGAAGTAATCGGGAATAAGTGTGGTGTAAACAAGAAGCGAGTGAAGAATGGTATCCAGTGTGAAAAGTGTTTAATTTGGTACCATTTTGAGTGTATATGTAGTGCTGGTTTTGCTAGAAATGAAGATACTTGGACCTGTGTTAGCTGTGGCGAGAGCAATTTGAATAGCGGTAACAAATCTAGGTCTACAACGGTCAACGAATCGCTGGCGTCTCATTCCTTGGAGGATGGAGGTAATGATAATGTACTTGTAATTCTCTCTTTATTGCAACAGGATTTACAAGCATTAAAAGCGGAGAATGAGATTTTAAAGGAGAAGGTACGTTTACTGGTATCGAAAGTACCGGTACCAGTAAACACTCAGAACACGGGTGGCTCCGTGAATTCTACCGCGTGGTGTCAAGTTGCTTAGGATTCTAGGAGGAAAAGAATACAGTTAAATAAGGACAACTTTGTAATTGACACTAAAAATAGAGTTTCAGCCCTGAGGGAAGTAAGCGATACGCAAGGTATCCGCACGGGAAGCAGTCAGACGTATAGCGCAAGACCCGTTACGAGAAGCGGCAAAGTTAGGCATAAAATCCCACACAGTGCACCGTCGGAAGTGTCGAACATTCTCATATTTGGTGATAGCCAGGCGAGGGGAATTGCGGAGAAAATAAACAATAAAGATATTGCAGCATCGGCTGTCATCTATCCTGGGGCCCCAATGACGAAGGTATTGGAAAACACGGAGCAGGCGGCAAGAAATCTCGGAAGTCGTGATGCAGTAGTGATCATCGGCGGGACGAACGACGTAGCTCACAACGACGCTAAGAATGTCATTTCTGAACTTAAATGTACACTAGGTAAGCTGACTCACACTAACATCTTTGTAGTGAACGTGCCCCACAGGCATGATTTGATTAGAGACTCGTGTGTGAACATTGAAGTGGACAAAGTTAATACAGATATGGTTAAAATTTGTAAACATTTTCGTAATACACAGGTAATTGATAGCAGCAGTTTCGAGAGACACTGTTACACAAAGCATGGCCTTCATCTAAACAATTCAGGTAAACGAAAGATAGCAAATATTGTTCTAGATTTTATTAATCTTAAGATATGTACTGTAAAAAAGGCAACTCCCTTGAGTTATAACACTGGCCAGGAAAACTAGTAGAAAGAGAGAGCCGTACTTCAAGCTGGCTCAGCCAACTTGAAAATGAAACTCCGGAAAGTAAGGAATTTCAAGTTAACCAATTGCAACAGTCAAGTTTTAGGGAGGAAGGGGGTCTGAGATTGTTCTTGGTAAACTGTCAGAGTGTAGTAAATAAACAATTAAAATTCGCTACATTGATGGTATCTTATGAGACTGATGTGGTGATAGGAGTGGAATCGTGGTTAAGAGAAGGGGTGGGCAACAGACAAGTATTCCAGAAGGGTACGCAGTCTACCGTAGAGACCGTGGAGATAAAAAGGGAGGGGGAGTGTTTATTCTGGTGAAGGAAACTTATTGTTCACATGAATGGTTTACCGATGAAAGGGATGAAATATTAGGGATAAAATTAATTTGTGATAATATGATGGAGGTGGGAATTGTAGGAACATACAGGCCAGGAAGAGAGGAAAGGGACGTGGAAATATTTGAGAAAATAATAGATAATACTCATAAAAACAATAATAATGATGTGGTAATAATTGGGGGAGGTCTAAACTTGCCTGAAGTTGAATGGAATGGAGCTACAAGTGAAGCCCATGAACACAAACTGGCAAATAAGTTAATTTGGGAGGGAGGATTTACACAAGTAGTACAAGAATTAACTCGTCTCAATAACTTACTAGATGTATTCTTGGTTAAACCATGGAAAATAGTTGATAAAACTGAGGTAACTGAGGTAATTGAAGGAATAGGTGACCA
This sequence comes from Anabrus simplex, assembly GCF_040414725.1. Lineage (NCBI taxonomy): Eukaryota > Metazoa > Arthropoda > Insecta > Orthoptera > Tettigoniidae > Anabrus > Anabrus simplex. Next base: position 1,221,951,587 of record NC_090266.1, read on the forward strand.
TAAGGCTGTGATAATGGATGTAGGACTGGTACAAAAAGGCTTAATAGGAGGGTCACACAAGACAAGAAATTGTACAGAGAAACTAAAGTTGATGAATTTGGGACTTACCTTAAATCACAATTCAGTTGTTGGATAAGTGAAGGGAGTAATGTGGATACACTTTGGCCTAAATTCAAAGGAATCGTTTGGGGAGGAGAGAAGAGATTTGTACCTATTAGGAAGGGTAAAATGACCTCAGACCCTGTTTATTATACGAGGGAAATAAGAAAATTAAGAAGAAAATGTAGAATAGTAAACAGGAAAATCAAAGAAAGTAGGGAGAGTAGAGAAACTAGAAAACAGCTAATGAGGGAACTGAATAGAGTGAAAAAGGAAGCAAAAGAGAATTATATGAATGGCATACTTCAAGAGCGTAATGACCACAAAGGGAAATGGAAAAAGCTGTATTCATATATCAGGAATCAAAAAGGAAAAGGAATCCAAATTTCTACAATGGTGGGAGAAGGGGGTGAACACTATTTAACAGGTACTGAGAAAGCAAGCCTCTTTAGTAAGGAATTCAGATATTCAGTAGATGATTGTCAGGAGTTGGAAACCGAAACAGAAGATACAGAAGGAGAGACACAGAGGGAAACAAGAAGCTTCTAATTCACAAATGAAGATATTTTCAGAGAAATCCAACTGCTTCAGCAAGGAAAAGCAGCAGGAAGTGATCAAATTACTGGGGAGGTGTTAAAGACAATGGGGTGGTATATAGTGCCTTATTTAAAATTTCTCTTTGACTATGTCATAAATAATAGTGTAATGCCAAAGGAATGGAAGGAATCTATAATAATACCAATTTATTAAAGGAAAGGGTGATAAAAGGAAACCAGAAAACTACATACCAATCAGCCTGACCAGTATAGTTTGTAAAATACTGGAGAGTTTAATATCAAAGTACATCAGAGGGATATGTGATGATAAAAATTGGTTCATGAGGAGCCAGTATGGATTTAGAAAGAAATTTTCTTGTGAGGCACAACTGGTTGGATTTCAGCAGGACATATCAGATCAGTTGGATTCAAGAGGCCAGTTAGATTGCATAGCCATAGATCCTTCGAAAGCCTTTGATAGAGTGGAACATGGAATATTATTAATGAAATTTTAGGGAATAGGACTGGACGTAAGGGTTACACGTTGGGTGTAAACATTTCTAAATTCAAGGGTTCAGAAAGTCAAAGTAGGAAATAACGTATCGCAGGAAGAGAAAGTTTGGAAGGGAATTGCACAGGGTAGTATAATCTTTCCGTTACTTTTCTTAATATACGTAAATGATTTAGGGAATAATATAACATCAAAAATAAGGTTGTATGCAGATGACATAATTGTTTATAGGGAAATAAATACCATTGAGGATTGTTCAGAATTACAAAGGGACCTTGAGAGTATCCAGCAATGGGTTGATGAGAATAATTTGAAGGTTAATGGATGCAAATCAACCGTTACAACATTTACAAACAGAAGTTTTAAAACTGAATTTGAATATACTTTGGATGGGGTAGTTATCCCGAAAGATGGCAAGTGCAAATACTTAGGCGTAAAATTTGAAAGTAATTTGCACTGGAAGGGTCATGTGGATGATATTGTCGGGAAAGCATACAGATCATTACATGCCATAATGAGGCTACTTAAAGGATGCATAAAGAATTGAAAGAGAAAAGTTACCTAAGTATGGTTCGTCCATTATTGGAATATGAAAACTCTGTTTGGGATCCTCACCAAGAATACATAATAAAAGAAATAGACAGTGTGCAGAGGAAAGCAGCAAGGTTTGTAACAGGGGATTTCAGGAGAAAGAGTAGTTTATCAGAAATGTTAAAGGAACTAGGGTGGGAAACTTTAAGTAAGAGAAGGGAGAAAACTAGACTTATAGGTTTATATAGACCCTATACAGTAGAAGCAGCATGGGGAGATATCCGTGAGAGGCTTCAGTTGTAAAATAATTATATCAGCAGGACTGACCACAAATGTAAAATTAGAAGAAAATTTAGTAGAAGCGATTGGGGTAAATTTTCATTCATTGGAAAGGGTGTGAATGAGTGGAACAGTTTACCAGGGGTAGTGTTTGATCCTTTTCCAAAATCTGTACAGATATTCAAGAGAATAAACAGCAACAGAGAAAATAAACGAAATGTTAGAGGGCATTCGACCAGTGCAGGTTAATGTAAATAAAAAATGTGTGTGAATAAATTAATTCCATCCCCTAGTCTAAAGAGTTTGGACAGCCAAAGTAGGGGACTGCCTGTAGGGGTGAAGTACAGTGGGGACTTCGAGGGCCCTGGGACCGCTACGGTAGCTGTGAAGGCCCTTCAGGAACTCTGAAAAGTGGTGGCAAAAGGGGCTCTGGTTAAGACGCAGCAGGTCGTTATGCTACTTAGGTTCCAGAATGGGTAAAGGAAATCAGAAAAAAGTACCGTAAATAAATGCAATGTAAATTTTAATTTTATACCAGTTGTACAGTTTCATTTGAAATAATTCCACATACTGTATATCAGTTGACTATATTTGTAAGTAGTACAGGAGATATTATTAGTAGAATTTTGTAAACAATATAAATTTACTAAGGATGAGCTGTGTGTTTAATAGAACAAATTGTTAGCGTAAATTGTATAATATTGTATTATAGGAAAATTTTGTTCTCTTGTTAATTTAATATTTAGTGCTTGACAATAATGTATTTTAGTGTGCCATTTGCCACCGAGGTAGGCACCTCATTTGCAAATAAACAGATTTTTTGATTTGAAGAGGGAATTAAATCTGTTTATTTTATTAAAGGGATACTTAAAATAAACTAATAGGTAAAAGTAAAAACAGAGAAGATTTGAAGTAAGAAGGATTTGTTTTATCTCTTATAATGGGTTATAAGTTATACTTTATCCAGCAGAAAATCATTTACGGAAATAAAGGTAAATGGAACTAAACATTATAATGTACATTCTTATCCTAATATAGCAGAATATAAACTCAAAAGTGCACTAGAAAATAAAGAAAATAATTTGTATAACGAAGAAAGAAAAGAACAAATAGATAACGCAAGGATGGGAGAAATGGCAGGAAACGTTAAAGTAACCGCGTGTAAAGGATGAAAAGTTTAGAAGAAGGAACATAATCAATTATATCTAGTTTATCTAAAATAGAGTATAGAGGAAAATAAAGATATATATTTAAATTCGAAAATATAGAAAGTTGTTATGTATCTAATTATTGGTTAGAGAAAGGAATAGAGGATAGAAAAGTAGATTTGAATTATAAGATTAAAGATCGATAAAATAAAAGCAACTCCATATAAAAATAAGGGGTTAAATGTAAAGAAAAGTCATTGTTTAGATTTTAACAATTTCGAATTCTGGAATAATAATATTGTTTCCTTTAAAATAGAGCCCTTTCGGATATTTTATAGGAAGTCCTTCTAAAGATCTTACGTAATTGTTAATATATTTTCCACACGGCTACCAAGGAACTAAACCTCTCGCTTCGTCTTTATTATAGATTTGGTAAACATTATCATCTAAATATGTAAATAACAATAACCATAATTTATCTTCTATCTTATCTTTAGTTATATATATTTCTACATAGGAAGTTCTAGGAGCTATATCTTAAGATAATATTAATTTATACATTTATTAACAAAAATATTTATTAACTATATATGCATATATACACTAAGGACATTATAAGAAAAAACTCGTTAAAGATTTTTAACAACATGTATAAATACGTTTATTCTTCTAAATTCTAATGAAATAGAACAATTCTGAAGTTATGACTGTATATAGAAGACCTTTCTTGCAGACGGGGTTTAATTTTTATTTTGTTTTATTTTATTTTATAGAAACTTATAATATTTTAAGAAAAACAGCTCGTTAAAGATATGTTAACTATACAGTAAGTAGAAAGACACTTATTCTAGAAGAAATTCCAATAAAAAGATTGTTTGTTTGATTTATTTATTAACTACCTTTGGAGCTGCTGACAGTGGGGTTCGAACCCACTATCTCCTGAATGCAAGATCGCAGCTTTGCGCCCTTAACCGCACGGCCATCACGCTATTGGAAACATTATTTTAAAAAACAGTACAGCAAACACAACTGGAAAAATGCCCCCTTTTTAACTCTAATCAGAAGGGAAAGAAAGAAGTGGTTGGATTATTCGAACAATGAACAAAAGAACAAGGTTTGATTTCTTGAGGTGAGGGTGAAAATATACACTGCGCACTGCAAGTTTTTAACATAATTAGAAAGGAGAAATTATGCAAATGTTAGGTGGAATTCCTTTCGGAGGAGAGATGTGATAATTGCGATGTCCGGGAATATCAGCCTGCCCCCAGAAGTACTGTACATTTAATTTTATAACATAATAAAGAGCAGCACACTTCATTCTGCATTGCTTTAAAATCTACTGTAGGGGCCGATGACCTATGATGTTAGGCCCTTTTAAGCAACAAGCATCATCATCATCATCATCATCATGATCAAAAGCTACTAGCATTGCTACTGGCTAACGTAAAATGGGGTGAGACGTCATTGCCCGCAATGATGAGAATTACATTAGGTCACCAATCCCCGCGGAATAAAAGCACAAGTAAATAGACCTTGTAAAGGAGCATACTGTCCGCACCGCAAGAAATAAACTTCATTTAGTTGCTGTAACCCATTTTTGCACATCCAGGCCGATCTCCCTCGTGAGAAGTGGCCCCTTTGGGGCCATACTCTCTTCGAGAGGCTTTTTTCTATAGCCGCAGTGGACACTGTCTACACGCCAAGTAAAACCGTAAGTCTGTGCTTACCTTTGTTCACAAGTAGACAAGTTTTTAAAAATATATAAATCATTTTATTATACACTTACACATACATTTACAGTACACACATAAGCACTTAACAAGGGACATGATGTATTGATTCAGAAACGTGATGTCGTTATATATCATCATTAGCACTTTTCTTGCACCTCAGTGTCCTGTGCTTACTTCTTACGCCTGTGCACTTACATCAAAATGTATTACTTCATGCTACATGAAATTCACTAAGGAACACAGGCTATACAACGTAACTTGTCGGAAACCACGGTCTCCACTGTAACCCTGCGCGTCGCTAACACTCCCACCGCTTTCCAGCACCTTTGTAACAAGGGTTAAGGAAAGAAATTATAACACACACGAGGTATCGGTGGAAGGTTTAGACACGGCTGAGACAAAAAACCTGAATATATCACAGTATACTTTGGAGGTCTTTGATGAGTAGACTAGTGGCGGGACTACCACATCTTGCTATTTTCCATTTACATTCTTGTAATTAGCTTCTGAAGGAAGTCAGGGATACCTTGTCGTTGGTCTCAAGGTAAGAGAGATACGCCATACTAAGCCAAGTCAGATCATGTCGATGATCACGTCTGCTAATGTCCAAAGTCAATACTGCACGATACACATCGTTCGGGTTTCTAGATCCCGTCAACCTGTGGAACGCTACTCTGAGCCACTGCCAAATGTCCTTGACGGCTCCACAACTAGTCAGTCTATGAAAATGAGTGTCAATTACCGCGCATTTCTTGCATAGCGGCGATTGTGTCATCCTGTGGCGGAATTTATTTTCTTCTGTCGGAAGCAACTCGTTTATAACCTTATAGCTAGCTACCTTCCATTCTAAGGAGATGCAAGACATTTGGAAAGTGGTCCAAATATTAGTCCAATTGTAATTGGGGTATTTGACCATGATGTGTGGAAGATGATCATGCTTCTGTAGCAATTTATTATAAAGTAGTTTAACAGTGGGGATATTATGGTCAGAAAGTTGCAAGCTGTACAAAGCCTGAAGAAACGATTTAAAGCAAACGAGCGAAGGTAATGATTATTTTCCACAAGGGGGGAAAACTGGAGTGCTCTATCGTGGTCGGAGGACGAATACTGCACCATTTCTCTGATCAGGAGAGCTTTGCATTTTTCGGAGACTGCTATGAGGCCTAATCCCCCATGGTCAATTGGTTTCCTCAGTTGTGGTCTGGCTATACAAAAAGGATATCCTCTCCATAAGTAATATCCGACACAAAGTTCTATCCGTTGGGAAATTCTTTCGGGCATCGGTAAAATTTGTGCTGTGTACCATAGTTTTGACAGGGCAAACAAGTTGATATGCCATACTTTTGTATTATATTGAGGTTCTTGCTGAGGTGCATCGATGGGGTGGAGCGCACCTTTTGAGTAATAGTAGTCCAGTTTAAATCGACTATTTCTTCAATGTTAGGGTAAAGATGATCCCTAGTATTTTAACACGCTCTTTGGTTGGTACTTCGGCTAACGATACTGCCTGCGGCCATCTACCAAGAGGAAGAAGTTCCGATTTCTGATAACTTACAAGGGCGTTGGAGGCCATTTCGTAGGTAGATATATTCCTGTTAGATGTTGAGCGACTTCTGGGGTCCGAAGATGAATAATGACGTCATCTGCACAGGCTCTTATGGTAAACAGATTATTTGGATTAGGTATGGAGTTAAGGACGTCGTGAACAGCACATACGAATGGTTCTATGCTCAAGGAATATAAGATCATAGACAAGGGGCATCCTTGTCGTACTGACGTCCGAATAGGAATCGGACGAGAAAAGAAACAATTAAGTAGAATTCGAGAGTGGGCGGATTGATAAACATTATGTATTATGTTACAGAGAGCGTCGGGGAACCCATATGTCTCAGAACTCCCAGCAAGTATCCGTTATGAACTCGATCAAAAGCTTTCTGAAAGTCCAGACTTAAAATGGCACCAGCCAGATCTGTATTCCTGGCATAAAATAGCACCGTGTTCCTAATGTCTTGAAGATTGTGTGTTATTTTTCTAGTTGGAATACCACACGTTTGACCTTGTTTGATGACTCTTCTCATGAAAGGCATTATACGACTGGTAAGAAGTTTCAAGAATATCTTATAATCAGTGTTGAGCAATGTTATTGGACGGAAGTCTGATATTGTTTTGGGCATTTTAACCTTGGGTATGAGTATTATTATACCATCACAAAACCCGGTACAATCAGGCAGTTCTTCGAGAAGTACATTCAATAGATCCACAAAAGTAGTTTTGATGATAGGCCAGTAAGTCTTGTAAAAAGGTAGCTAAGGCCATCGGGGCCTGGTGCGGACTTGGGACTAGCTGCGCGTATTGCCTCAAATACTTTCTCTTCAGTGATGGGACGGGTCAAATCCTGCTTCCCTTCTTCACCCAAGTGCTGCTCTACAAATGATAGAATTTTTTGTTGCTCGTCTACGGAGTTCCCGTTATATTGAAATGTTTCTTTGAAGTATTTCTCTGTTTCCTCTAGGCATTCTTGCGTACCATTCAACTGTCTACCATCTTCCGAGTGCAGGGTTTGTACAAATTTCCTCTGAGCCTTCCTTTTCTCCATGGCTATATGGTAGAGTTGAGCTTTCTCGTCCGCCAGGAGGGATGAAGGGCAGGACCGCACAAGGGAACCTTGAAGAATGTGGTCCTGGATAGATGTTATTCGACGTTTGAGAGCTGCTATACGGTTAGAGGCATCAAAGCCTGCTTGTTGGCGAATCAATAAATCATTGAGGATTATATAGTAGGAATGTAGGGTTTGTCTCCTGTTATTTGCCATTTCCACCCCATGTCCTTTAAAAAAAGATTGAATTGCAGGCATCAGTCTGTACAACCATGTTGATATGTTGAGGGGCCTCTGCCTTTGTAGTCGGTTAATTAAGTCTGTCCATATCTGACTAAATTCTTCTTTTATTCCGTCCGTATTTAACAGGGAGTCGTTTAATTTCCAGTATCCTCTCCCTATCCTGTGTAAAAAATAGTCAGATCGCATTTTCAGGACAACTGCATGATGGTTACTGAACGGTATGATATTAACTGTTATGTCATGAACACTAGGAATAGTGTCTTTATTAACATAGAATCTATCAAGACGGGATGCCGCTGATCCTTGGAAATATGTAAACTGAACAAGCGGGCCATATTTGGATTCCCAAACATCACGAAGTTGGAGAGCCGTATATAGGCGTTCAAGCGCTGGCGACGAATTGAAGTGACATTTGATCTTTGGAATGCAACACGCAATTAAAATCACCTCCAATGACCAGTCTGTGACAGTTGTGTCGCAAATAGTATGGTAGTTGTGTGGTAACAAATTCCTACCTTTCATATCTTCGGTGTGTCCCTGAGTGCAAGTAAATGTTCACGTAAAGTGTGTTGTCGTCTGTAAGTATAGATGTAATCCTTCCACTGGGATGACATTCGGTAAACTTGATGGGTATATTTGCTCTAAACACTATAGCGGTACCTCTGGACTCCTCTCCGGGGTTGGCAATGTAATCATATAATGGGCCAAGAAAAGATAGATTACTGATGTTAACCTCTTGCAGAAAAATGATGTCAATGTCGTGATCGCGAATAAATTCTCGGAGAAGAACTTGTTTACTTCTACTTCGCAGGCAGTTCACATTAAGGGTGGTGTAAATGCGAAGGAGTATTATAAACAAAAGGAGAAATACTTTAGCAACCCACATTTTACTGACCATTTTTGATGTTGCCTCGAATTTTGTCTTGCGGGATTTTTTTAAGAACTTTTGGTCCTCGCTTATTACTAATGTCGTCAACCGGGCGTTTTAATATGGGGACTCTCGAAACGGTGCCCGAAGTTTTGATTATTCGGACATCCATTTCCGTATTCTCATGTGAGCTGGTTGGTAATGAAAGTGTTTGTAGTTGACCTGGACTATTATCCAAGATCTGTTCCGGCACTAGAACATCTGGAGTGGAAAGGTGTTCCGCTTGGTCAGCTATCATGGGTTCTTCGTCTTCCCCTATGTGTTGTTGGTCGCTTATAGATTGAAGTTCATGGGGTTGTTGTTGTTGTTGTTGTTGCTCTGGGACATCTAACGCCGGGGGGGGGGGTGTGGAAGAATCTTGTTCCGTAGACTCATCAACTGATGTTGAGGAGAGGTTCGGTACAACAGTCATCTTGTCTGCACTTGTCATATCTAACTTACGTGTCTCAATGTTTGTATCAACATCCATGAGGGGTGGTAGTGGAAATTGTTCGGAGTTCTGTGGGTCCTCCGCCGCTGGTGGTGTGCACTCAAGTACTGTGTCAGCTGTGTGTGTGTTGTTGATATTGTCCTCTAGTGTGAGGTGGGCAGCTGATAACTGAACTCGTTTGGCTGGGAGTTTGCCACTCGCTAGTGTTGACTAGGTCGGGGCATCGACCGCGGCCGGAGTTTGAACTGGATGTTTTCGTTTGGGGCATTGACCTCGCAGATGACCTGTTTCACTGCATATCAAGCAAGTTATGGGCTGGCTTTCGTAGCTGATTAAAGCTCTGAAACCACCGATATCAAGATAGGAAGGGATATGCTGTTTTAACATGATTTTACCTGCTCGGACACCATTATTTACTTGATGTAGAAAGCTTGAACCCCAGGTCACATCATTAATGGAAAGCACTGCACCGAATTTACCTATCCGATCGGAAATTAGTCTGTGTGGCACTTCTATCGGTAAGTTGAAAATCCTAACCAATTTGGTGCCTAGGCCGGCAGAGTCTACTGTTACTTTACTTCGGAAACCATTACTATGAAGAAAGGTGTGCTCACCTGAATAATATTGGAGTAATCGATCCGATATTTCAGAATTCTTGCATTTAACGAAGATTTGTCGTGATACGCCGTTGAACTGGAGCATTTCGATGTCATTTTCCTCAAGTTTCAGGATATCGAATATCCAGTCGTGAACTTCATACGATGCCGGTCGGGGAATATCACGATCAATGAAACTAATCACAATTGTGTTTTTTCTTTCGATTGCTGTCATGTTGATTTGTCTAATTATCGTTGCCAATATGTAGAAACACCTTGTCTGGAATTGGTAACAGGGTCACTGTTTGCAAAGTCCGAACACGACCAATACAACGGTACTCGTAACTTCCTCACCACACTACTACTAAACACGTCCGACGCGCTCGCATGCACGGCGAGAACTGTTAATTAGCACTATTCTATCCTTGCTGTTGACCCTGACCACGATGTCACTCAATGCTTCATAAAACTTGTCAACTTCATCCTCATCTGCAGCCTCACATGGTGAATACACGGACACAATTCTTGTCCTAATTCCTCCAACTGACAAATCTACCCACATCATTCGCTCATTTACGTGCCTAAAGGCCGGTCTCCACTGTTTAACATTTAACACCAACATGTTAAATTTAACATGTTACAGTCATGTATATTGTGATTGTGTCTTCCAATTGACTTTGCATGTTAACTCAGAATGTTGAGTTAACACTTTTAACATGTTGGCGTGTTTTCCGCTCCAAGTGGAAAACATGTCAAGTCAATTCGTTGTTCCTGCGATGTCGGCACAGCTTCGGCAAATTCCATGATGTTTCCATGCCAACACATAACCTAAACGACGCAAACGACGTGCTCCTCATGATGTAGGATTATAATTACAACACTCCGCAACACTCCTCCTCTTTGTTATAAGCTACAAATACAGTACACGCACGTGTGTCGTTCTCTCTGCACTATACTAAAATGTATATTCAGAAATGGAGTAGAGCAAGGAGATTACTCTGGACTTAATTAATGATATAATAGAAAGGCCTTATTTGTGGGATGTCTCATCAGAGGAATACAGATATAAAGCGAAGAAAGCCGACAGCTTCCAGGAACTCGAAAATATCTATAATTGTTCCCGCAAGTAAATCGAAAAAAACTAGCGTCCCTCCGCTCCCAGTACAGTCGAGAATTGCAGAAAGTTCAGAAAATTCGGTAGTCTTGAGCGGACGAAGTTTATACTTCAAAGTGGTTTGCTCTTGAAGCAATGAGCAGAGTGAGGGGAGGAAATGTGCCTAATAAAACTGCATTTCTAGATCATAACAAGAAGGAACAGTGTCAATAAAAAAGGCCAATTCCTCTTCATCTTAGTCCATTGTCCTTATTTAAAAATACAAGACACCATCTAAATGTATTACCATAAATTGATATGATGAACTACCTGTATATAAACAAAGGATGTCAAGTTTAACATGTTTATTAAGTGTGGACACAATGTTAAATGAAATAGTTTTTGACATTAAACATTTGACATGCTGATGGTGTCACCAGTTAACATTTAACACTTTTAACATTTAACATGTTGTTGTTAAATGTTAATCAGTGGAGACCGGCCTTAACAGAAACTATGTTGCGTACAATGGTATTCCTGATAAAGAACCCTACCCCAGACTCTGCCCTTCCCTTTCTAACACCCGTCAAGTACACTTTATAATCTCCTATCTCTTCCTCATGATCTCCCCTTACCCGAATATCACTTACTACTAGCACATCCAGACGCATCCTCTTTGCTGACTCAGCCAGTTCTACCTTCTTTCGTATATAAGCACCATTAATATTGATAGATCCCCATCGAATTCCATTTCGTTCGCCAAGTTGTATCCAAGGAGTTCCTCGCCTGTCAAATGGGAGTGGAACTCCTTTACTCCCATAGGTCCGAGTTGCTTAAAGTGTTCTGAGCTCGGTAAATTCATGACGTAGGTTGCTACCCTACTTGCACATAGTCCAAGTGAGGATCTCTCCTCTAACGTGTTATGGACCACCGGTGAATTGTATAGTCCTAGCCGCCTGAGTACAAGGAGGGCCATGACTCAGAATATGTCCGAGATGCCCACTCCCATTCCATAGCAACTGGCATCCCGACTCTCAGGACCACTTACTAGGCCACTCAGCAGTTGCCCATGGTTCACTAACTAGGACGTGACTATTGTAACCCACAAATATGAACCATACGAATTTGTATTGACAGATAATTCATTAATTTGTATTTTTATCGTTTTGAAGATGCATTTATTATTAGAGATAACGTTTTCCTGTAGTTGGCGGTGAACCAGTGATTGTTCCCCAGAAAACCCGAAACTCAGAGATGATGCATATCCCAGTATTTTTCCCAATCATCCCTCCTACCACACTGTGCAGGTCCCTGAGGAAAGGAAAGACTCGACCACTCGTTCTGAACGCCTGCAACTTAAATATTCTTAGGTAACATTTGCCCCATTAGCCCAGGCATAGGAGCTTCACGTAAAGCATTTCTGGAAGAAAAATATAAATTTCTTCAGTATGAAGATAAAGTGGTCTCAGTTGTTTTAGCTGAAATGTATCTTAATTTTAAAATAACATATAAGGGAGGAAAGGTACTGGGTATGGCAGACAATGGTGTAGATGTAGATACAGCCACCACTATGCAAGTTTTCATGTCTTCATTTTGCATTCTCAAAACAAAGATGTACAGTAATTGGTCTTCTTTGTGTAAAAGGCCTGCAAGCTGACACTTTATAATATATTTACAATAGAAGTACTGAATGTGATGGATGAACTTGGCTTTCATGTTGTTTGCTTAGTTCCTGATAACAACTTTGTAAATAAAAATATGTTTGAATTCTTGTGTGATGGTAGTCATAAAAGCTGCGTACCAAATCCAGCTAGCCCTTCAAAGCCAACTTTTCTTCCGTTCGAAAATGTGCAGCCAGCCCCGTGGTCCAGGGGTAGCGTGCCTGCCTCTTACCCGGAGGACCCTGGTTCGATTCCCGGCCAGTTCAGGAATATTTACCTGAACCTGAGGGCTGGTTCGAGGTCCACTCAGCCTTCGTAAATAGAATTGAGGAACTATCTGACGGTGAGAGAGCGGTCCTGGTCTAGAAAGCCAAGAATAACGGCCGAGAGGATTCGTCGTGCTGACCTCACGACACTTCGTAATCTGCAGGCCTTTGGGCTGAGAAGTGGTCGTTTGGTAGGCCAGGGCTCTTCAAGGGTTGTAGTGCCATGCGTATTTTTGTTATATAATGTGCATATTCCTAAATGTATTCGTAACAATTGGTTGAAGAAATGTAAGGACATATTTACCATACCCAATGTGGAATAGGTTTTCCCTGTATTAGATAGTATTTCAAATACTGAGGATCGCAAGACCACTATGTTTGAATACACAACAGTTCAAGCAGAATTTCTGATCTGAAAGGTTTATTTCATTCAGAAAAAATATGTTGTCGACACATGCACCTACATTGTCAAGGAAATCTTCATATCCTACGTGTGAGGAGCGTGAAAATGCCTCGTTCAAAATCAATCAATCAATCAATCAATCAATCAATCAATCAATCAATCAATCAATCAATCAATCAATCAATCAATACTGAGCTGCACTTAGGACAGTCGCCCATGTGGCAGATTCCCTATCTGTTGTTTTCGTAGCATTTTCTTAAATGATTTCAAAGAAATTGGAAATTTATTGAACATCTCCCTTGGTAATTTATTCCAAAACCTAACTCCCCTTCCTATAAATAAATATTTGCCCCAGTTTGTCCCCTTGAATTCCAACTTTATATTCATATTGTGATCTTTTCTACTTTTATAAACGCCACTCAAACTTATTCGTCTACTTATGCCATTCCACGCCATTTCTCCGCTGACTGCTCGGAACATCTTAGTCGAGCAGCTCGTCTTCTTTCTCCCAATTTTTTCCAGCCCAAACTTTGCAACATTTTTGTAACGCTACTCTTCTGTCAGAAACCACGCAGAATAAATCGAGCTGCTTTTCTTTGGATTTTTTCCAGAGATTTATATGCCCTCTCCTTAAATCCTTACTGCAACGCATAAATACTCATAACCATGTGCAGAGAGCTGTACCCATTATTTACAATCCCATTTATGTGATTACACCAATGAAGATCTTTCCTTATATACTAACACCTAGATACTTACAATGATCCCCAAAAGGAACTTTCACCCCATCAACGCAGTAATTAAGACTGAGAGGACTTTTCCTACTTGTGAAACTCACAACCTGACTTTTAACCCCGTTTATCATCACACCATTGCCTGTTGTCTATCTCACAACATTATCGAGATCACGTTGCAGTGAAACCAGGCCACTGGCTCCCTTATTTATGATTTTTTGTGGGGGATGGGGGAGGCTTTACTGGCGAGACGAACAGGTCATCGTCCCAACCCTGCACGCCGGGGAGCCGTAGCCATTTTTACAAGCCAAAGTTGTAAGGGATTCTTTCCTTTTTAGGCAGAGAATTATTTGTGTGGTAAGCCTTTATTTTCTTCTTCCAGATCTACAGCGATGAGGCCTTATTGATCCATTAAGGGAGAAAAATAATAGTGCCCAACCTAGACAGCTTAAAATACTATACACATAGAATAATGCTCGTATAGTAAACATAGCTAACACCAAATGTGGAAAAACAAAGTTGCTGGAATAATAATAATCAAATGTCCGTGAGTCAATGTTATCTTTTCAGATATGAACAAAACCTCAAAAAAATCTCAATATTGCTATTAAGACCAGGGATAAACGAAAGCTAGTAGTACTGAAAATAATAATAATAAAATGTAAAAACTCAATATTGCTATTAAGAAAAGGGATAAAACGAAGACTAAAAGAACTATTGCAACAGCGTAATTCCATCTATAGACTGTATGGCATTATTGGCAATGTGAGGCTAAAACTGGCAACATATAACTGAGCAGAGTACAATGCTGTGTTGGGCTGAGTCTGCACTAGACCACTGACTGTTCCACTTCCGGCCGGGTTCGCACTCAGCACATTATCTCTTAGACACTGAGCTTTCTTATATTCTACTTATATTGCTAACCTGACTACGTGTTATCTCCACTGTAGTGTCGATGTGCAGTTATTACACTTCACATTTCTTTCTTGTTGATCACTCTTCAACCTCTATTAATTCACTATATTTGTTAACTTTAGAACCCATGCAACTCACCACCTTACATGAAGCCATGTTCACTCACTGATAACTGGGATAACTAGGACCCCAGCTCATAAACCAACCGTCACCAGATATTATCTTTCTCCTTATCATCTGACCAATTTATCACACCCTCTTCCTCATTCACTACACACTTGACCACCTGGAAACTTCTCTTCTAACACACCCGTCGTTTACTCGCTCTTAACACAGTTATGAATAACACACACACACTCCACTATTATCGTGTATATAGCCATTTACTTCTCACTACACATTAACTTTTTGCTTCTTGTCACAATGCCTTCGTCTACTCTGTTCTTTTTGCCCCATAACTCTCTTAGGCTCAGACTTCTCCCTCTCACTAGGGCACCTCTTGCTCCTTCTTCTTGCTTCCCAGTCGTATTTTCACTTCGTTTGCTTACTCTTGTTACGTCCTGTGTTTCTACTCCCACAATCTCTCCCTGTATCTTTCTATCTGCTCTCCAACTGGCCTCCGTCCTGGACTCCTTCGTTAATGCCCAGGTCTCCTTATCACATTCCTCATCTCTGCCATTACCTCCCTGTTCGCTATGGTTAACAAATCTATCAAGTTACTTCCTTACTATCCTTGTTTCTTTCTTTGCCCCCATGTCCTTCATCCCCCACTTTACAGTCTCTGGCTTGTCTTTCCTCCACTCTCTTCCCCACTACTACTTCGTCATTCCTGTCATCTTCCATTTCTCGTAATTTCTTCGCAGTGCACGTTCTAGTCCAAATACCATTGGTCACTACTAATTTTGACCCTTAATATGAGCTCTTAACCCCTGTAATTTAGCCCTGGCCAAATGTTTCTTCAGAGTGTTTATGTTCTTTACCCCTTCTCTACCAATGTCTTCTTTAATCCAAATTTTTGTACTCCGTATGTTATCTGCACTTCTTCTCACTACTTCCGCCATCAAGGTGGAGAATAGCTTCAGTTTGATCGATCTATCACCCCGTTTTTTACCTATCCTTTCTACATCATCAATATCGACTTCGCTAAAGTTAATTCTCATCATTTTCTGGATGACTTCCACAACTTTGTATGTTGTCAGTACTTTATCTTCTGCTTTGTCTTCCGGTACTCCATATATTCCTTCCTCCGTTCTCGGTTACAGTCTTCAATTTCCGCTCGCAACTTCACCACCTCTCCTTCCATCTCCCTTATTTTTGACTTTAGTGATATGATTTCTCTCTCGTTGGTTTCTACTCTACTCATTATCTCGTCTGTTTTTCCCTGTATCCCCCGCCGTATATGCTCAAGTTCTTACATTTGCTCTTTCATCATATTCTTAATCTGCTCAAACGGGCATACTTCTTCCACCACTTCTTTCACCAATTTTCTAATGATCTCCACGTCTTCCCAGTTCATGTTTCCACTAGAAGTCGGGCCGGGGTTTACCTCTACTCCTCCTATAACTAGTAATATCATAATCACCACAGCCGCCAATATCATCTCGTCCATCATTCTTGTTTCCATTATACTTCCTTTATTTCTAGCTATCTCCTTTTTCCCTTTCATCTACCAGTAGATTAAAAAGAAGAGTTCTGGACCAGCGCTGCGAGAGAAGAGTTCTGGACCAGCGGCAGCCACTGCGCATGCCCGTGCGCTTCACTCCCTGAAGGGGCCTCTTACTTGCTAAGGCACGTGCGGAGGGCGCCTCTCGCAGTCAAGGCTACACACAAGTGTGGAATGTCGCTCCTTGCCGTAGCCTTCTACTGCTATGCCTAGGTGGGTGGGCGTGACAGGTAACATCACTTGTTATAGTGCGTAATTGAGTATCTTTTACTGAAAGGTATAGTAAGAGCAAAACAAGTTCACTATTAACCTTACTCTCCTAGTAGCGATTTAAAAAAACCTCTATTGAGTGTAATTAACTGTTTAGTTCAATTACCAAAAAAAATCTACTCTACTTGCCTATGTGATTACCTCTTAAATTGTTTATGTTGGTAACAAGAAAAACATTTAGACATAAATCATCATGTTAGATATGGTACTAAATTTATATTTTTTTTGCAGAGGTCTTTTACTTGTTAGGGTGCATGTAGGAAATGTTAACTACACTTACCCAGAGGTAAATATTTCTTGAAAGGTGTTGGGGCAAGGTTCTGTGAGTGGATTTGCTTCTAAAAGTTACTTGCTGGAGTTCCTCTCACTGCTCAAGGTGAGGCAGCTACATGTGAAATAATTGCAGCAACTAGATTTGCTTTACAAGGTTACTTGCTGGCGAAAAGTGAACAGGATATGAGTTTTTTTGTAAAAAAGAATCGCTCCTCTCCTCCTGCTTTTCTGTCTGTTGAAGGTTAGCTACTAACGACTCTAGCCAACTGGAGATGAGTGAAGGCGACGCAAAAGTGCTTAGTTTAATTAAATAATAAAAATATTTTTCTCAACTACTTACCTTTAATTATTTTTCGACAGGATGCACATCTAGCTGTAATTCTTGACGATAGATACACACATTGTTTACTAACCTTACATCAATAAATGACATCTATGAAATATCACTGTACTAGGTTAAAACAATTAAAAAAACTCGGATAAAGTCTGAAATCAGAGGTTGATTAAGAAATTCCGTCGTTACGACGCGATAGTATGAATTTTTACATACGGAATAAAACAAAAAACTGCTCGTCATTTTTTGTTTGTTGGATACATCGTCAACTGTTTGTACTCTTCGATGTCAAACAGCCCGTACATGAGAGTGTCATGTCTGTGATTTCTTATTATCTTTGTCCAAGATGGCTAACACAAATATTTTTTTGTTTTAAAAAATGCATTATGATCTCTGAACTAATAAATTAGTTAGGCTAACACATGATGTTCTATCTCATCAAAAAATTATATCGAATATATATATGTTTAGCACGGAAGATGAAATAATAAATCGTCTAATGAATTAGTTAGGGGCACGTCATAAAACAACAGCAAAGAACTTCAGTGAACAAAGACATCAAACAAGACAGTGTTTTAAAAAACAAAAGAACGTGCTGCTACGTAGCCGAAATATTGGTTGAAAAACTGTAAAGCATAGTTTCTTTTAAAATAAAATATTACGAAGTATTTCTTAATCAACCTTTGAATTAAGACAGTGTGTGAGTGAGAGCTATAATTTGTCACACCTACACAGGTTGGTGATTTGATGATAGAAAAATAAAATCTGGTAAAGGATTCAAGGTTATAGCATTTGGTTGGTGTAAAAACAAAAAAATATGTGTATGCATATATAGGTTACGATGAATTATTCAAGCAACTCGAATAATAAGTGGAACATCACACTGTTTTATTTACCTGTTAGTTCAAAATACATGATTAAATTCTTTCTTGCATCCCTCACAGTCCTTAATCATTGGATTAGGGCTGTCAATATCATCAACTTCATCTTGCCCTCTGTAGCAATAGTGCTTGACACATCGCCTGCACACCGCGATTTCCATTTTCGATCTGGTGTAGAAGGGAAGTTTCTCCCATGCTTCATCTAAATCTTTAGCAGCATATGTTGAGAGAAACCCAGATGGTAAATAGTGAATTAAATGTTGTGGCATTCGAAGTAAACTACCATGTGTATAGTATGATGTAATAGCCTCACTTACTAGTGAGAAGTATATTGTACGTAAAGGATCAGGTTTAATATTTGGTGTACAAAGTTCACATTTACACTGGATGTTACGGTTTCTCTTCTCACCAAACTCATTCCTTACTTGTCGCACCATGACTGATGACACGCACACACTGTTGCCAACAAGGACAATACCTTAATATTTATTCACACACTTTTTTAAATAGTGTGCTACAGTTTACATTACGTCACACTGACATGGCGTATAGTCCAGTTAGCTTTAAGGTATACTTCTCTTAGCAGTTGCCTAGTGTGAAAATAGTGAACTAGAGAGAATAATTTTATGATTGCCAACGAGGAGGATCGAACTTGTACTCATCTAGATGTGAGCGAATTCACTTGCTTTATATAACAATTTTAATGCTAGGTGTAAGATAATCTCACATTATATTACCAGACGCGACTTTACTGTGTGTAAAATTATTATTTTGTAGACATATGTGTGAAGCAGAACATTCCTTTTTAGTGTATATCTATCCCGGATATTTCCTGCAAGCAGCTTTCGCATAAACCTGTTAACGCCTTACTTCTTTCGCGGTCATTGCTGGTCATGGCCGTGCTTTGACCACGGTTTCGTCAAGGCTACAAAAAAGGATGCGTAAACTGAAGTCCGGGTCGCCACGCAGCTTACTAGCAGATGTTGTATCTAAGCAGGTTGTTTTGAAACTAGTTTTTTTTTCAAATTACATGTCGCCGTTAGAACGGGTATATATACTGCGAATCGCTTGCTGTAGGTACTTTACTGTTTCAAACACCTTTCGAAATGCCATCTGTCCAAGAAACTCTCTACGAAAAGCTTCTAGCTCTGCGGGAAGTAGTTAGATTGCAAGAAATGTGTGAAATAAACAATATATTGGAAGTACATGGCGCATTTGAAAGAGCGATTGTAAATAGAATACGACATTTTACTAACGAAGAGTTTCGGCTCTTCGTTAGGGTGCATACTCGTATTCTTTTACGACGCGAAAGTCCGAACTTTCATCTATTGTTTATTCACAAATTCAGCTTTTTTTTCCTGCAACGCTATGATAGCTGAGCTAAGAGAGTTAATGGACGATCACGGAAGTGATGGTGATATTTTTGGTGAGTTTTAACTTTTTTAATTTCAAGACTTCGTCTATTGTAGGATTGCGAAAGATTTTAATTTTACATTAACTTTTTCTTTCCATATAGTAGAAGAATAAGAAGTGAGAGAGCCTGGAGGAGGAGGAGGAGGAGAATTTAATTTATTTGAACCGTTATAGGTGAGTGCAAAAATATATTTTATTTATCTTGCTTTCTTTTCTGCTCTTAGACAGATAATCTAATTAAAGAGAATTTTTTTACGTCGCGCTAACACAGATACATAAAGGAGTAGGAAAAAAGAGGGAGTTTAATTTTTTATTTAAAAAAATATAAGAGGTTATCTTAAGTTAAATTTTGTTTAATATAATTTATTAAGATACATGTTACACAAATGTTTCGAATTAATTATGCTGAGTTGAGGTGAAAATATCTTCTTGCTTGAGGTAATGTCCAACGTTGCCATCAACAAAACAAACAGCACAGTTTCTTGAGCAAGGGAAGTCTGCAACAATAGAGAGAGGACACTATAAGATGGTAAATCTATCAGACATTAGAGTAAAAAATTAAAAATATATTATACTAGCGTACTAACTATTGATTTTTAGAATACATATTCCTTCGGAATCCATGACTTATGCGTGGCGTCGAATCCTAGCCACGATACGAAAACCTTGTCGTTCTTTCTTCTTAAAATTTTATCAATGAGGTATATTTTATATTTTATATTTTCGTCTTCTGCAGTTCTTGTTCATAGAACGCACCATATATTGGTTTATTTTGATAGTCGTGAAGCAAGTTAGTTCTCGGTGATGTTTCTTTTACTTTTCTTACAGTAAATAATTCATTACTCCAATTAGGAGTATAGCCCTTTGTAAAATATCGCTTAATTTTACTTATTCGAACTGTGTCACCTACTTTAAATTTTGGTGGATAAGGTGACTTCTTTTTCTTCATTTCCCGTAATTTGTACACAGTAGCAAGTTGTTGTAGATTATTTGTGACGTCTATAGGTTTCATACCAATCGTACGATATTTTCGATTATTATATTCATCTAATAGTTTTGGTAGCATGCGAAGCCAGTGGTATGATCCACACGCCGAGAAATTCCTCCACATCCACTGCTTCAGTGTTCGATTGAAGCGTTCAACTACGCTTGCCTTCAAGCTGCTCCTTGTCGAATAATGTTTAATTTTTCTTATTGTAATCCACTGTTGAAATATCTTATTATAAAATTCTTTTCCCCTGTCAGTTTGCAGATGTTTTGGATAGCGTTTACATTTTGAATAGATGTGTTCCATATTCTCCACTACTTCGTTTCCTGTTTTTGTTTTAAGTGGAACTGCCCAGACATACTTTGAATAAACATCAATAACAGTTAACATGTATTTATATCCACTATTAACTTTCGTAAACAGAGACATATCAACGAGATCCGCTTGATGTAAATCATCTCTTCCGAGGCTAATAACGCTCCGTCTTTCAAAATTCTTTCGCACTGGAGCGTGGAGTTCTTTCGCTATTTCTTCTCTGATTTTGTTCATAAAGTATAGGTAAAAGAATTCGTTCTGTGTCGTCTATTCGTTTCTTGAATCGCAGTCGATCTATAGCCAGTTGTTGCCAGTTGCTTCTTCCGTCTTCACATCCAATTTTATACATTACTGAAATATCCTTTGAGAATCTAACCGCTTTAAATATATTTGCGAACGGAAGTTCGTCCCACCGCGCAGTGTTCATTTATTCGATGTACCTCGACTTTCGAAGTTCTTCTTCGATTGACAAGATTTCGTTTTCGTGTGACGAATGACCAGCACTTCTAGATGCTATTAACTTTTTCAGTCTCTCCACTAGATTGTTTGGATCATTCCAATGAACTAATTCGATCTTCTTTCTTTGTTCATTTTTCCACTTGGCTACTTTTGATCCTCTTCCTGTACGCTTCTATCTGTGTACACTTACAAATTTTGGTGTGCTCCTTCCATTTTCACTTTTGCATCTTCGACTAATGGCTTGATAATTTTTTGAAATTTGAGCGATTTCGTGCCTCTCATTGGCTTGCCTGCGTCATACTGTTTCCTGTGCACGTTGGTGTAATTTAATATATGACTGTAAGCTGACAGATCCTTATCATCATACAACTGTGCGTCCGGATCTTTCTGAAATATTAATTCAAGGAGACCTTCAGTTAAAGGATAGTTAAAATTATCAATTATAAGATTGTTATCGCGAAACAGTACTTTTTTACTCCCTAAATAGTGTTCTCCATGAACTACTCGAACCCCGAATATTCTATCAACTTTGTCTCTCAATTGTGGGTTAAGATAATTTTGCAGGAGAGTTGTAACCTTTCTGTCCAGAGCTTCTTCTTCTTCTTCTTCTTCTTCTGATTCTTCTTCTTCTTCATCACTTATATAACTATTTAATTTTCGATTTTTCTTTGCATTTAATCCATTCGAGTTAACTGTAAGCTGCTGTAGTTTATTTAATGGTGCAGTTATTGGTTTAAATGTTTCTTCTAACTTTAGTTGGTTTAAAGCCATATCTGCTTTAAGAGAGTTATATTTTTTTTTACATCTTTTCTTAATTTTGCTAGTTTATCCTTTACACGACTTTTTTCCACTATGTTCGCCTGCATTTTTAAAACTGAAGTGTAACGTCTATTGTTTTACTCATATATAGTATATTCAAAGAGTATATGGAGCGGAAGATAGTTAGTATTCCATTGTTCTGGATTTTTTAGGCGGAATTGAATTTCATCACCTTCCTTTACAGCAATTGGTGTACCTACTTCTAATTCGATTGGATTGTTCACGTGATTAATCATCGCATATACCAGAGAACCACGAGAAACTGTTACGGTGTAAGTGTACCCGTGTAGGGAAGCTTATACATAAGTCGAAAGTTTTGTAGCATATATATTGGTGGCTGATTTGACGGTAGACTGTTAATTTGAAAAAGAGATTTTCTTGGTTTTTTGTGCAGTTCCTTTTTCATCACTTCAAACTCTTCTTTTGCAGTAGCAAACGTTTCTAAATACTGTTCGTTAACAACATCTTGCTCGTGGATAGGTGAATCAACATTTGTAATTCGTTTGTTCTTCATATTTAATTCTCCGTTAGGTTCTACTGGTAGAGAATTTTTCTGAAGTTTAGATATGACAAGTTTTCACTCGTCAACTTCTCTCCGCGCAGCTGCATACTGTTCTACAAAGATTTTATTTGCAACATCTTTCTCATTTAACGGATTATGTACGTTAGTAATTCGCTTATTCTCCATACTCAAAGTACCACCCAAATCAACGTTTAGTGTCTGTTGATTGCTTATTTCATTCTTCAGTTTTTAGAGTTCATCACGCGCTGATGAATGTTTTTCTAGGTATGCTTTATTTATCGCATCCGTCGAATGAATAGGTTTGCCGATGTTTGTTACTCGTTTATTTTGCATATCTATCGATCCACCGTCATTCAGTTGTAGTAGTCTCCCTTTTGTATGCTTTTCTAAAAATAAAAGCGAAATTGCATCTTGTTCCTCTTCAGGATCTGCCACACCCGATATTCTCTTGTTGTTCATGTTGAGGTTATTGTCAGTTACAGGAAGGTGATCATCCACAATGTCACGTAAAAGAGAATCAACATATTCTATGCGTGCAGAAACGTCGTTAACTCGTTTCTCTAAATTTCTCTGCACATGGTTAGTGTGCGTACGCATTGTGTCAAGCGAAACTGCTTCGTTTCCATTCATCGCTGGAGCTATTCCTTTCAGCCTTTTGTTCTTAAAATCAACTGCACCCTCTTCTAGTTCACATATGTCATGTATTTCATTTTTAAGATCTAAAATGTCACGTTGTATTTCTTCTTTATTAATTCTGTCCTTAACGGTTTTTAATACATACTTTTTATTACAAGCATCCTCCATGTTTATAGGATTGCCGACGTTCTTTAAACGTTTACCATGAATACTTAAGTTTCCGTCAGATGTTGATGTTACGTAATTTGTATTAACCAACATTTTTTCATCTACATATGATTTAGTAGCAATATCATGTCGTGATGATGGTCGCGTTACATACACGTTACTGGTTCTGTTGTTTGATGCCATCGTGATGTTCTTTCTCTACTCAACAATTCGAAAATGAGTTCGTTAATGTATACACTGTCGTATTTATATCACATAAAATATATCGAATCCATTTCGATATCGACCGTTGCTTATTTCGCTATCCTTATCGATAACGAGAAAGCTAAATTTCGACTGCGACCAAACAACGATAACATAAATCAGTGAACTGGTTGTAACTCATATCGGTGTTCACGTGATCATCGTAGACATGACGAAGATTTCTTGCATCTTGTTTAAACAGAATAATGAAATTTGCGTTGTCTCTAATAAGTTGTTGGGAATGCAGGAATAGGTCTGACATAAGTAAAAAACATCCACGATATGGTGTCGACCTCTACTAAAGTAGTCTTTTATGTGCTGCTGTTTGTCGCTTGCTACATCGTCAAAAATAAAAACGGAATTTCTTTGACCTTTTTCTGGCGGTATTACTTGCTCACGATCAGAGTAAAACTCACATTTTATTTCTTTAATAGATTTTAAAAGCTTCTCTAGCTCAATATATTTCTTCTGCGACAATGATTTTGAGTAAACATACACATTCTCAAAACGTAACCCGTTCGGTTGCAATAACAAATTAATCATTACATTAGTCTTCCCTGCATTCGATGGACCGCATATGATACCGCGTATTGTGTTCGGCAACAGTTTACTATGTTTATTTTTCTTTCTTACTGAACGCTTTGTGTCGTTCAGATTTGCAACAGGTAAATATATCGATTGTTTTATTGTCTTTACCATCACTTTCTTTTGATGATAATAATTTTCAACGATCGAGTGCACAGGAGCAACACGTACAGTGGATTTCTTTTTTTAATCAAAGTTATTGTTGAATACTAAATAAACACGAACTTTTTTTTACCTTCTGTTTTACTTATCTAGTTCCAAAATGGTTCGTGCATCACACTACACGTAGTATTAAGAAGTGCTGGAACAGCTGTCCTGTTATAGTGATCTAATAATATGTTGCCAACTTCACAACCCCTCATATACCGACAAGAAGGTGACCATTTTCTGTGTTCTGTTAACGGATCATCATCTTTATCCCACGAAAATAATTCGATTCCGCAAGAAATACATTTAACTGCGTCTAGGTATCCCGTGAAGTAAAATTCAGCTTTAGCTAAACTTACGGGGTCTATCCACGGTACACGCCATCTAGCGAAAGTCCTTATCCGATCCAAATCAGATTTTAAATTTAACGGACGAGGAATGTACGCCATGTCGCTGTAAAATGAGAAGAGCAGAAAAATATCTCTCTTATTTATATATATCTTTCTACCTTTCAAAAAAGATAAAAAAATTAACTTACATACATTTTAGTACTCAACAGTTGCACATCGTGTAAAAATGTAATTCGTATATAATAACACACTTGATAGCAGGAGCTCTTATTTGAGTATGCTGCGTCGAAGACGCAACGTTGTAGCAGCTCCATGTAAACGAGTAGGGAAAGGAGGAATACCTACTGGAGGTTACGAGATAGCCTGTTGTAATATAGATTCGTCTACAAATGTGTTATCTACTGCTCTATTAGGTATGAGTGTACCTATTTTAGATTTCACGCTTACGTCGTTTTTCAATCTTCTCAGTGAACAACAATACCAATATCTGGTTGTGGGCAACTGTGTTAATCAGTTACGTCTATTAGCACTGCGAGAGTATCCTCGTACATGCATAATTGACTTGAACACTATAGAATGTGTACCTGATTTAAGAACAATGCGTAACGAGTGTTTCCCCGTTGACTGTCCACGCCATTTACCACATGTTGCAAGTCATTCAGGCAGCTGAGCTATGTTCAACT
This sequence comes from Anabrus simplex, assembly GCF_040414725.1. Classification (NCBI taxonomy): domain Eukaryota; kingdom Metazoa; phylum Arthropoda; class Insecta; order Orthoptera; family Tettigoniidae; genus Anabrus; species Anabrus simplex. The sequence goes on from NC_090266.1 coordinate 1,221,977,039, forward strand.
TTCACGCAGTTCATAGTTGGTTAAAATCGTCAGATGGTGTGATGAGAATAGTGTGTTCAGTGATAAACAAATTTAAGAAAGAAGGTGTGAGCAGATTCAATAAATTTGAGTGGGCTTTCTTCCCTGAAAACATATTATGTATTTAAGAACAACATCAGTTAAGTGCGCTCTGGCAGTATCTACCAGATCATCTGAAGGCGAACTTACACCAGGCTTGTCAGGATTCAGGAGCTAACAACAACGACATCGTCCGAGCTTGATATCAGCTACTAATACATCAATTATGAAGGTGAAAAAATAGATATAATACCATCCTTTTTTCCTTGCTTGTTTTTTCGGTTTTATTCAGCTACTAACTAATTTTTTTTCTCCTGTGCAGGTCTCTCCTCATAGTGGCAACAACAACAACAACAACGTCCGAGCTTGATATTAGTTACTATTTCATGAATTATTAAGGTAAAAAATTAGTTTCCTTTTTCTTGCTTGCTTTTTCTGTTTTATGCTGCTATCAACTAATTTTTCTTTCTTTTTCCCCCTCTGCAGGACTCTCCTCTGGTGGCGGTTGAAGATTCAGTCTCTGCAGATCTCTCCTCGTGGTTGCAGTTACAAATTCAATCAAAAGTTTATTTTTTGAAAAACCTCTGTAGTTTCCTATTCAATAAACTTGATTGTAAAAAAAATGTTCTCTTTTTTTAATTCTCCTACTCCTACTTTAGTTAGAGTACAAGGAATAAAAGGAGAGGCTGCGTAGGATAGTTGAAAGAAAATAACCTTTTTGATCATCTAGTGTAGAGTTTTTATTTTTTCGAAAAAGAAAAAAGATTAAATAAAGTTTTACAATGCACTTTAATATATAAATGATAGAAAGTTAACTTACAGTACAATAGTAGTTAGTACAATAGTATACAATGTACTTAAACAGAGAGTGAAATTCTATAAGATTACTTTTTTCATAATTAAATAAATATAATAGTATGCAATGTACTTTTAAAGTATAAATACAGTACAATACATTGAATAAAAGAAACAGCGAGTGAAATGTTTATCTAGATTGAAATTCTATAAGATTACATTTTTCTTTAATTAATTACAGAAGGAAACAAAAGTTTCTAAAATAAAATGATTAAAGTAATCACAGGAGCTTCTCCTCTTATTACTTAATATTCACCTTCAGAGAAAATTACATTATTTTACATACAGAAGGGTAAACTGATGACAATGTGGAGGAGGTGCTCACAAAAAAGCAAACCTACTTTGCAGGATAGCTATACATTAGTTATACTTCTTTTCTACGCAAGACTGTAATGTCCAAATGGTAATGTATTAATTTTGTTATCTGTGATGTACCTTTTGTCATCATTAGCTGTGAGTGCTTGTTTGTATTGACGAACCGTGAACACAGAATGAGAATTGGAAGTAATGCACACTTGTAGTTTGGTCACTTGTTCACCTTCATACAGACAACGTGTATACTGATCAATTGTAAGGTGATCGACAACATTTTTTGACACCCTCAGCTTTACATGTAGGTTTCTCTTTTTCACACAACTTAATAGCATACATCTTTGGTCGCAAACCTACAAATTCTTCAACAATACTTCCACCGTTTTCATCCTTCATCAAACCTATTTCACCTGAATTTTTCTTTCAATTTGGAAAGGATTATTTTCAACATGATTTCCTGTATCAAACAAAACTGAATTTTCCTTCATAAACTCATATATATCAAATGAAAAATTGTATATCAAACTGTCGGTGTCAGTGTATAGTAGTTGTGAGTTTGAATCTGTGTTTCTCAAAATAACGTTGTAGTGAAAATCGTTCATTTTCATTTTTGACAAATCTAAAATTGTAGCACCTAGGTAAACCGGTTGATTGTGAAGAATTTGAAGTTTCTTCATTTCGATAACCATACACTGTTCGTCTACTATAATACGACGTTTGAAGTTTGCTCTTGAGATCAACGTACCTGCACCAGAACGAGCCTCCCGCTGTGTGACCCATCTGACGTCGCGCAGCTTCCTTACGTTCATTAATGAACGACCAAAAATTGCGTTATTCATGAAGTTATAGAAACTTTTCTCGAACTCATTTTTTGCTAACTTTCGTTTCTCTGTGTTCAAAGCAATGTAGCATTTTAACCATGCGCTCTGATTAAACTGAATCGCTCTGTAAATGCGAGCTACTTTCATACCTAATTCTACACACTGTTTTAATAGCCTATAATGAAGAACATACCGTTCCTTGTTGTAAAGAGTGCTCATTAGTTTCGTAGATTTTTCAGGACACAATGGATAATCGGCATGTTTATCATGAAGTTCTGGCGGGTAGATTAAATCATCTCCTACATTCCTAATGTCTAAATTCTCAACGTTTTCGACCCATTGAAAGCCGCCCGTTGGAAGAAACTGTTGCATAGCGAATCCATACAAATTGTTCACGTCAAAGTACATTATGTATGATTCCGGTTTGGACTCATCTTATGTTAACATGTACTTGTTATTTGCTACTGCATGCCGCGTAACGCATTGCACATTACCACCGCGTATGGAGCGTTCGAAAACTGCTGCATGTCGACATCTTGAAGTAATTCTAGCTGGACAGCTGTTATTTTTTTCATAGCACTCCATGCCATAGACGGTACCGTGTAGAAATGAGCGGCATCAATACCATATGTCTCTTTTCCACTCAATCTAAAGTTTTCAAATACATCGGCCAAGAGTAAAGTATCGATTTTCAAGTAAAGATCAGAATATTCACCCAACGATTTACAGTTAAACTTATTCCAAATAAGCTGAGCAAACGCGTAGTTTTCTTCCGAAACAGTTTCATCCTTTAAAGAGCTAAAGAATGAACTCCTTGACGGTAAACTAGTGTCGTCTAACACCTCCATACTAGTAACATATTCGTATGGAAATATCCCTTTCCGAGAAGCGAGTTTAAACTGTAAATCATCGGTGAAATACCGTCTCGTTACAAGCTTTGACTCGTCACTAAGTAATAGGGACATTTTGTCCAGCGAAAAAGGAATAAAGTTGTAAGTGTCTATTAATCTTAGTTCAACACACTGTCTTTGGTTATAACGTATAAAGTTTGAAAATCCTTTGTATCGTTTCATGTTCACTGCTAATAGTTTAATGTTCGTTCTGAGATTTGTCACAACATCCCCTCCCTTCCTAGGCAGTTCTCTAATTATGAAATGACCATCATAGGCTGTCAAATTATGGAATGCTACCGGCAAGATAGAAATTTTACGATAATGTAAGTTACACAATTGATGTGCTGATCCCCTGTAAACATCCGTTAAATGACAATGATCGCGAAAATTTAATTTAATTATCTGCAATTTCCTCCTCACATATGCGACATAATGTAGACGAAAGAAATTCATTTTCTTGCTCAACAGTTGATGCTAACATTGGTTTCGTTTCAAAATAATAGGGCACAAACGTGTCCACCAAGTTATACATCTCATCTACGAACCATTTTACACAATCACTACCTCGATAGAGCACAAATCTCTGTCAAAACTACAGTGTAAATAATATGCTACGCTGTATGGCACATGTTCGTGAATTGGAGTTGAATGTGAGGTGTTATCACTTGGAAAACAAGTAGACACAGGATTCAGTATGCATTCTGTGTCAGCATACACAATAAAAGGCACTGTCTCTTTAACCTTATACTCGGTAAAGTACACTAGCCGCTCCCTATCGGAAGGCATTATACTTTTGCCCACCGGAAATTGTATACAGTTATTAGTATGAAAAGCTAATTTTTCCTTATTAGAAAAGCAAGACAAACACCGTCTGCAAATATAAATTCTATTATGGTTCTTCGTAAGAGATGAGTGCACAAGACGTGGAAGATTCTTAATCAAACAAAAGTGATACTTCTCACTGTCGCCAATCTGAAGCATTAGAAGATCTACGATCTTTCCACACGTTTTATGTGAAATGTACAAAGGTACAAGAGTAAACTCTTTTTTGTCATCATTCATTCCTATGCACACCCAGTTGTTCTCGTCATACTGCGCTCCGAATACATTCACGGAGATTTTGTTTTGTTCTTCAAATTTTCTCATGTATCTCATTTCCATCGGGATTGGTATGTCTTTTAAATTTAAAATTGCATTATAATGTGGATAAGATGAAATGCGATCTACATCATGTTTAGCTGGAACTAAGCCAGCAACTACACTCCACGCAAAGCAAGCATCTCGCGTGTTCTGCAGATTAATAACTGATTTCTTGTTTCGAATTGCTGTAGGCAACGTTAGACTAGTTGGCTACTTGCCCACGTGAAAACCTACATTTTTATTAATGTTTATCCGCAGTTCGCGAATTCGTAGCAGAGACCATCCCGAATCATGAGCCTCGAACTCTGATAATTTTTTCAGAATCGGTTTCGTTACATGTTCGTTGTACCATTCTCTTAAATTAGTACCTTCAGTAATTTCAGCGTTCCTTGAATGAAAATGATTGTTATGTATTTTATCCTGAAGGACATGTTGTGTGCAGAGAACGATATTTACTTTTAATGCTTGTGTCTTGAGTGCTTCCTTCACGTATTTATTAAACCACACGTAAGATTTATCTAGGAACTCTTCGGGGAGTAAGAAATCATTGTTAACATTTACCACCACTAGTGTGTACATTCTGCGCCGAAAAGCTTCCTCGATTTGTTTACACTGGAAAGCAGACAAATCTTCTATCTGAAAAGTTAGTCCATTAACAGCGCGAGCGTGAAAATAAATGTCTAACATCTGATTACGCATTTTCTCTAGCTCGTTAAGATTTTCAATCAGCTTGAACTGAGCTTCTCCTCGCTAGGTTCGAACCGATATGAAATTAGTATTGATCCATTTACCTCCCTCATAAACTCGCGAATGCGTTCAAACGCTCTATCAAAATGAGCTTGCATTCTTCCCGCATCTTCATCTGTCTGTAAATTAATGTCTAGTTTTCTACGTTTGCTCGGAGGATACTCCATGACTACAAAAAAAATTACGTTTTGGTGCTAAATTTTTCTGCGATCTCAAGACAAGTCCAGCAGTTGCTGTAGCAACGACTTATCAAGAATGTACAATCCGTCATTACACAGTATAACCATCGAGCTAGGTCACTCCCTGCTACATCGAGTGAACAGTGTACAGCTTCGCTTGGAAACTCGTCCTGATGCTTCCCTAACAATGTATTCCGGTAATAGGAAATTTTATTCGATTCTTGTGAAGAAAAGGAAAATTCAATTTTATAAATTTCTTCGAATGTATTATACCCAAGAAATAGTAAAAAATGTTCATTACTTGAAAATTCATTCAAAAGAAATCGCACTACAGCACCACCACGAACCTGGAAAGAAACACCACATACTATTTTCAATTAACAAAACAATTATGCAAATACGGCGGAAAAAGTTACATTAAGAACGAAAATACTCTCTGCATACTTACTTAGTTAAAATAGATGTCGTAACTGTTGACATTCTACTGTAGGAAGCACACTTCATGGTAGCCCCTCTCCATGCCTTTGTACTTCGTTTTCAAGTTGTTTTTTAAAGAATTTATTTCTTCTACTTCTTCTGCTGAAAGTTTTGGGAATTGCGCCGGCAGGAAAACACCCACAGTCTCCTCATCTTCGCCTTCTATATCAACGATTATTTTCCTCCCAAATCTTGTTTCTACCGCTCTCAGTGCTTTAACCTTAAATGGATGGTTAAGTTGCAACTCACTTAACTTTCTATTATGAAATTGTGGTGCCTTTGAAATTTTGTTTAATTTCATTAACATATCCATTCTGTTGAAGCTGCTATATCTTTTTAAAATTAACAAACTAAATAAACTTACACTTACTGTAGAGGAAAGAAAAGTAGTAGTAGTAGTAGTAGTAGTAGTAGTAGTAGTAGAGAACTCTTCCAACTAGATGATAGTTTTCATGTTATGCTCTGCTCCTTACTTACTCCCTGCCACCACCTTCACTCCTCACCGGTAGGCTGAACTTGTCTCTAGTTCACCTTCACTCAAAATCACAACCTACAATAAACATCCTGTTCGTGACAGAGATAACCTTCAACAAGTTAGAAAGCGGATCTTGCCTAGTAACAGCTGCACTGTAGCACTCCTTAGTGTTTCCCCCTCACCCACAGTAAGAGAGGAGTGAGGGATCATTTTTTTACATAAACTAACATCCTGTTCAGCTTTCACCAGCAAGTGACCTATTAAAGCAAATCCAGTTGCCACATAGTTACTGTACCTTGACCACAAGAGTAACCTTTCAAGAAAATTAATTACCTATTACATAAAGACCTCTGAGTGTGTTGTCCTCATTCTACATGTGGTTGACCCCCTTAGCCAGTGAAAGCTACTCCAGCAAATCCAGTCACAGCACCTTGCCCCACACCTTTCAAGAATTAATTACCTCTTACATAAAGACATCCCAGTAAGTGTAGTTAACATTCCACACACGCCTTAGCAAGTAAGAGGCCCCTTCAGGGAGTGAAGCGCACGGGCATGCGCAGTGGCTGCCGCTGGTCCAGAACTCTTCTTTTTAATCTACTTCTACCATCTTCCAATAGCCACACGACATTGATCCACGCCAATCATCTTCCTCTTCCCTCTCGAATTACTTTACTGGCCACCGTTCACATTCCACGCCGGCTCTCCTGACACCTCCACACAATACGTCTGTCACCGAACGCTGACTAGGTTAGACTGAGAATTATTTGTGACAGCGATTCTTTCCTTTTGTTTGTTTGTGTTCCCCTTTCTACACTTACTTGTCAATATTGATGTGTATTGTACATATGATATCTTGGTACTAAGGAATTAGGATTATTAGGTTATCTAGTGTGTATGGAGATTACTCAGTGGATATGGGTCCACATCCCTATGCAATTTATATGTGGTCGGTGACGTGTAGCTTCAGTGTTGGGTTTATTTTAGTCGGCGTTTGTAACATGCAGTGTTGCTATTGATATATATATATATATATACACACACTGACTGACAGAGCAAGTGCAACACCAAGAAGGAGTGGTTCGAAAGGGATGAAAGTTGGGGAAAAAACAGAGACGGCACGGACGAATAATTGATGTTTATTTCAAACCGATATGCAGGTTACACAATGCGCACGGCATCGACTCAGTAGGATGTAGGACCACCGCGAGCGGCGATGCACGCAGAAACACGTCGAGGTACAGAGTCAATAAGAGTGCGGATGGTGTCCTGAGGGATGGTTCTCCATTCTCTGTCAACCATTTGCCACAGTTGGTCGTCCGTACGAGGCTGGGGCAGAATTTGCAAACGGCGTCCAATGAGATCCCACACGTGTTCGATTGGTGAGAGATCCGGAGAGTACGCTGGCCACGGAAGCATCTGTACACCTCGTAGAGCCTGTTGGGAGATGCGAGCAGTGTGTGAGCGGGCATTATCCTGCTGAAACAGAGCATTGGGCAGCCCCTGAAGGTACGGGAGTGCCACCGGCCGCAGCACATGCTGCACGTAGCGGTGGGCATTTAACGTGCCTTGAATACGCACTAGAGGGGACGTGGAATCATACGCAATAGCGCCCCAAACCATGATGCCGCGTTGTCTAGCGGTAGGGCGCTCCACAGTTACTGCCGGATTTGACCTTTCTCCACGCCGACGCCACACTCGTCTGCGGTGACTATCACTGACAGAACAGAAGCGTGACTCATCGGAGAACACGACGTTCCGCCATTCCCTCATCCAAGTCGCTCTAGCCCGGCACCATGCCAGGCGTGCACGTCTATGCTGTGGAGTCAATGGTAGTCTTCTGAGCGGACGCCGGGAGTGCAGGCCTCCTTCATCCAATCGACGGGAAATTGTTCTGGTCGATATTGGAACAGCCAGGGTGTCTTGCACATGCTGAAGAATGGCGGTTGACGTGGCGTGCGGGGCTGCCACCACTTGGCGGCGGATGCGCCGATCCTTGCGTGCTGACGTCACTCGGGCTGCGCCTGGACCCGTCGCACGTGCCACATGTCCCTGCGCCAACCATCTTCGCCACAGGCGCTGCACCGTGGACACATCCCTATGGGTATCGGCTGCGATTTGACGAAGCGACCAACCTGCCCTTCTCAGCCCGATCACCATACCCCTCGTAAAGTCGTCTGTCTGCTGGAAATGCCTCCGTTGACGGCGGCCTGGCATACTTAGCTATACACGTGTCCTGTGGCACAGGACAACACGTTCTACAATGACTGTCGGCTGAGAAATCACGGTACGAAGTGGGTCACTCGCCAACGCCGTGTCCCATTTATCGTTCGCTACGTGCGCAGCACAGCGGCGCATTTCACATCATGAGCATACCTCAGTGACGTCAGTCTACCCTGCAATTGGCATAAAGTTCTGACCACTCCTTCTTGGTGTTGCATTTGCTCTGTCAGTCAGTGTATATATTTCCCCAAATATGATGGAACCTTTATTTATAGCCTTATTTCTTCGAAACATCCCTAATCCTGGCATCATGTTTTTTTATTTTGTAGGTCTATTGGTGTTGTTCCATTTTTGGGGGCACGTTTTTTCTTCTTTCACTGATCTACTCGTCCGCACAGAATCATCAAGCTATTTTATTTTGTCTTTGGTATTTATAGATGTACGTATTTATGGCATTTATCTTTTGCACTACGAGTGCAATCTATTCTAAACAAAAACTGGTTATGAACACAGAAACTCATTCTTTGCAGAATTACATATTCAAAATGCATCTGACTTCCTCATTTCATAATTTAGAGTAATAGAGTAATTTTCCTGACCCAATATACTCTCGTCACAAGAACCTCAAATCGACCGCCTGCCGGTTGCAGCTAGGCTGGTGCAGTTATTTAAGGACAAGGAAGCAGGTAATTTCGGTAATGCATTATTGTTTACGCCCTGTAGTTTATAGTACCTACCACGGAAAACCTCTCCCACTATACCCCCCAGTACTGCTTCTTGTCACTCTGCTTGTTCTCTTTGGTTGATGCGATCGACTTCTTGGTGCAGTGTTGCTATTACTTTGAAATCATCTTGATTCTTCTAACAGCAGTAATGGAAAATATACCATGCAGGAAACATGAAATTTATCTTGATTAGGCAAAAAACGCCACAGTCGGACGAATCACAATTTCAACTGCACCATGCCGATGGGAAGGCACCGTGTATGGCGCAGACCACAGTAAGAGATGGATCCCGCCTGCCTCGAAGGTGTGGTCCAGGGTGCTGGTGTCTCTGTTATGGTCTGTTAAGGTCTAGGGTGTATTTTCCTGGTATTGAATGTGCCCACCTAGTTGTTCTGGAAGAGACTTTGATGGTACGCGGTATGTTGAGCTGCTCGGAGGCCATCTTTACCCATTTTAGCCTTCCAGCCCCCAGACGGTTCTGCGGTTTATCAAGAAGATAACGCGCCGCCATATCGTTCCCACGTCGCCAGGGAATGGTTCCAGGAACATGCAGCGGAGGTCCAACGACTGCCATGGCCACCCAGGAGCCCCGATATGAACCCTACCAAGCATATCAGGCGTGTCCTGGAACGCAGGCTCCGTGCCATTGATCCTGCACCCACGGACAGACCAACATTGCCGGCCGCTCTGCAAACGATTTGGTGTCAGCTGCGTCCAGAGGACTACCAGGCACTTGACGACTCACTTCCACGGCGTCACACTGCAGTTCGCAGGGCCAGAGGAGGCCCCACACGCTATTAGGTGACTATCCCATGACATTTGCTAAGTCAGTGTACATCTACCACTGCACTCTTACGGTGACTTGAAGAATATTCGGGACGGCGGTGATATGACCATAATGCATAGTGTTTTTAGGCTGTCGCATGGTGTCGTCATTAGAATAATTTGGAACATTATGCTTCTATTTTCCCCTGCTCAGCCTCTCCCATCTACGTCTAGAAAAACTCATACCCCTGCAACCGGCACAATAAACTATTTTGCCTGTCCCCACCAATACACAAAAGGAACAGGTCCTCAGTTGCATTCAAAGGCTCATGTTACAACTTACACACTTACTTAAGGATCGGCCTAATATCTTACCTATGATTGACCAATTGCGTCAAAGCCTCCAGCTACTTTTCGCCCAAGACAATGAGAATTCTACAATGGAATGCTAGAGTTATATGAAATAAATATCATGCATTGCAAATCTTCCTACAAAAACATCACCGTACATAATAGTACTGCAAGAAACTTGGACTCCACCCCCAACAATATGTTCTCTTCTCGCTGTAGCTACTGAAGCTACTGTGCCTCTAATTGAATTACTACTGTCTTTTGACATTCCTACTACTAGTGTTTATGCGCGAGCTTTTTATGTCAACCTGGCCAAACATCACACGTTACGGGTTTCGGTTATGACGCTGAGATTAATAACAAACTCTTCAGATATTGTTCACACATTCCTTGATCCCTCCTTCAATGTAATCCCTCCCATTGGTGTTCTCCAATCCCGAAAATGAAGTCCTTTAATGTTATTGACACATGTCTTCCCTTTCTTCCCAATTGTTGATCCGGTACTGTTCGCCTAGTAATAAGACGCAAAGATGGATCCTTCGGCGTGAAGATTAGAACCTTGTGTCCCTGTGCTTTTTTCCTATGTTTATCTACCCATATGACTATGTGTTGCTTCTCACTGCTATTAGAGGTTATTGGGTCATTGTAAACTCCGCATAGTAACATCATTCCTACATACTAATGAGGTATCCGTTATACATCCTTTAGCCAGACGTTCCCATATATTGTCACATACGGAAATTTTTGTACTATGCTTCTATACACCATTGAATATTACAGTTAATAGTGTTGTGTAGTGTTCAATTTTTATATGTATAGAGGTATCCTGAACTTGTACCAATCCATAGCGCGCGTGTACTACTTGGACTACGCCAATCCAACTTCATTTCTTTGATGACTTGAAGGATAGAGTATCGCTGTCATTTAATGCATTAAATAACTCACAATTACTGTTGTCGTATCCTGAGATTCAGTAAAAATGCCGGATTACTGTTGTGTGCCATTGTGCAAAAACCGAGGCATGCCATTTTCGTTCCATCGTTTTCCGAAAGATGTGAAACTTAGAAAACAGAGGATACATTCATTCAGAAGGAATAATCTTAAACTGAGCCAGATTACGAAAATGATAGAGTCTGTTCAGCACATTTTAGGAGCGACGATTATAGAACAATGTTATTAGGTACGTAGATAATTATATAAATGATTACTAGTACGCATATAGGCTATTCAACATTAAATGTGTTAAAGTGTGTGTAGAGGTACAGCAGATAGATACATGCCATTTGCATTATATTATCCTTCGTATGACTATGAATATATTGATTTTGTATGTGAAAGGTCGCGGTTGAAATTACATGCAGTGCCAAGGTGATTGATAATACAATGATGATAAGATATTTTATGGAGGTATAAAATAGTTCATTAGAAGCTAGGCTAGTAATGTAAATAAAGAGAACTAATATTCCTCCAAAAAATTAAAAATAGAATATAAGAAAATCAAAAAGAGGATGATAGTGTTTCAATAGTAACGGAAATAATACATGTTTGCACAATGATAATAACGGTTATAGCAAGAGTATGATTAGCTTCTGTAAAAATCAAACTGTTACGGAGATTGAAAAAAAGGACTCTCAAATTTATGATTCAGAGGATAGTTTAGTGTAAAATATTAATTTTGGGGCATTTTCCCGCACTCCTGACACTGGCTAAGATGTTAAGATGAGAGAGGTTAGGGAAGGTAACAGAGGAAAGAAGGAGTATGATCTGATGACAAGGCAAGACACAGCTGTGTTTCTGGACACCAATGACTTTCTTATAGGGAGCATTTGAAGAGAGTCAGTCATCTAGTATTGACGAAAATATGAACCTTCGATTATCAAGCGGTACCGGTAACTCATTTAGGGATGTTGCATGCCAAACCAAAGACAATAAGGGTGACTTGATATTGAAAGACTTCTAACAATATCTGGTGCAGTGCAAATCTTTTCAGGGTTTGACAACAGAGATCATTTTAATTGAATGTTTCAAGCCCTGGCAACGGGGAGATTTAGTCCGCAGGTATTTCCAATTTCACCAGAATAGTGTTTCTTTTCAGCAATGGTGAAACTGAGAATGGCCTAAACAGATGAGCAACTTGTGTATGATTTTGGTTTAAATGTTACAACAGTAGGGTTATTTTTTCTGTATGGATAAATTGCCAGTTCAAAGAATTAAATATTTGGGTTGATCAGAAGACTGTGAGGGAAAACTCCCCTATGGAATTTAAGAAGCAATATCCTAACACGAGAGTAATTTTAGACTGTACTGAAATTCCAATAATGAAGCCTAACAGGAAACATTTTCTACGTAGACAACTGTAACACTGTGAAGGTACTGATTGAAATAAATCCATCAGGAATTGTGTGTTTTATATCAGATGCGTATGGTGGATGAGTTTCAGACAGGCAGTTGTTTATAAAATCTAATATTATTGACTTGTTGGAATTTGGTGACTCAGTAATGATTGACCGAGGATTTCAAATTCAAGACCTACTTTGCTCAAAGGGAGTAAGTGTAAATATTCCACCCTCCTTGAAAGGAAAAAGGCAGTTCTCCACCACAGAATATACCATGACAAGGAGAAATGCTTCCAAAAGAATACACATTGAAAGGGCTATAGGCTTAGGGAAAACATACAAAATTCTAGAGATAAATCTTCACATAAGCGAAGTTCCTCTGTCAGGTAGGATTATTTTTGTATGTTACATGTTGTGCAATTTCAGGAGATCCATCATGTGATAGCTAGTATATATATATTTACAATAAAATGAAGCCTACTAAAGCAAAACATTGTAAGTAGACTGCATTACAAGTGAGCAGTTGCTGGAAGCATGATATAAAAACAATCTAAATTTTTCACATATACCAAAGGCTCAGGGACTTAGTTTTCCATTAAAGCTGGAATAAAGTACTCATAGTAACATTTCTCAAGCTGTGGTAGCATTGCTTCAATAAATTCCTCATTCCTCTCAATGTATATGATAACCAAATCAACAGCTAAGTAGACCGAAACACTACAGAGTTGTCTATCAGTGATAAACAACTGTCCTTGCACTTGAAAGTAATAGCTGTGTGACTGCTTTGAATGTATGCCATCTTTGTCCTCAATTAAATAAGGTGCAATACTGGCAGATATTTTGTTATATTCATGGCTTGGCACACCATTCATTTCCAGCACTCTCTCATTCCCAATGAGTCCACCACAACTTGCTGCTAGATAGTTTTGGTGCGATGAATAATCAACCCACATTTGGATACACTATGATCTGTAATTTCTTCATACCTCCTCCTTCCCAGACATTCCTTATCCAAACCCCACTTCATAAATTTATTTTGGTATTGGCTACCTGCAATTATTGTATGGGCCGAAGTTTTGGCATCTTTTACCAAAATAACTTGCAGTTATCCTGTACTTCTTTTCCTTGTACCATACTGCACATCTGGATTTTCCTCTTGTTTCCCTCTCTATATCTTTTATGGAATCCTCAGAGACAGACACCAACTGAGATAAATAATTTGAGTTTGGTTCCAAAAAGTGATCATGTGCAACAGACATGATATTTATTTATTTATTTATTTATTTACTTATTTATTTATTTATTTATTTATTTATTTATTTATTTATTTATTTATTTATTTATTTATTTATTTATTTATTATAGAATGTCCAGTGAGCTAGTGGCTCAAGGAGGGACTGCCCTTTACAGTCACAGCTTGGCAGCTTTCAGTTTCAGTTAAGAGATAAGGTATAGGCCTACATATAACAAGGAATGTTTTACAACTATTGATTTACATCATAATATCATTATTTTACATGAAAAAAAGAAGATATTCAAAATAATCGAAACGTAGGTGGAAAAATACACAGTAATTATCGATTTATTCTGCAACATATTGTTCAAGGAAGTACCTGCGTACTTCTTTTTTGAGTCTGTACAACTTATTGATTTGTTTCAATTTTGGAGGTAGATTGTTAAGACTGTGCCTGCGGAATAAGAAATACTTTTAACACCATATTTGGTAGTGTTTGTGGAATCTTTGTAAAACTTGTTTGCTGATCTTGTGTTATAGGTATGAATATCTTTGCTGTGTCGTAGTTCTGTATTAACAGAAATCATATTACTTTTATACCTGAACATAAATAAGGCTTGAGAGTATTTAATCTGGCATTGTACTGGTAATATGTTTGTTTCCTGAAAAACTTCCACAGATGGTTTTATTAAATCATATCCATACATCATTTTTAAAGCTCTCTTTTAGAGTATTTCTAGTTCCTTTACAGCTTCCTGTGTACAATTTCCCCATATTATATTCATGTACATAAGGTGTGGATGTATGAGGGAGGTATATATGTTTCTTAAGTGTCGGTTGTTTATTCCATAGCCCTTCAATCTTTTTAGCGCTCCAATTACACTAATATTTTTCTTTACGTTTGAGATATGCTCATTCCAACTTGAGTTATTGTCTAAAGCCAGGCCTAAATATGAAAACTGCTTTACTTTTTCGATGGGCTCATTGCCAATTTTTACTACATTACAGGTATTGATAATTTGTGTTGGTTTATGGAATATCATGTATTTTGTTTTCGAGGTGCTTATTACTAGATTATTTTTGTTCAGCCAGGATGTTAGTATGTCCAGATCTTTTTGCACATACTCCATAATATTTTGTTCACAACTGCTGTCATAAAATATAAGTGTATCATCTGCAAACATGAATATCTTACCAGTAAACTCTAGATAACCTATATCATTAATAAATATTAGAAACAGTAATGGTACCAGCACTGACCCTTCTGGGACACCATATTTAACATTGTAGATGGGCCCTTTAGTTTCATTGATATTAACATATTGCTTCCTATCAGTTAAGTAAATTTAAACCACTCAAGGGCTATTCCTCTAATTCCTGAATTTGCTAGTTTATTAAGTAGTAAGATATGGTTAACTGTGTCAAATGGCTTTGCAAGATCTATGAAAAGTCCAGATGCTATTTTATTATTATCTAATGCATTCTGTATAAGGGTTTTGGTAGGAAGCCATACTGAAATTTGAAGAAATGTGTTAGGAAATTAAAGACTTGTTTTTTATTACTACTTCAAGTACTTTTGCTCGTGAAGATACTATACATCGTGGCCTGTTATTACTGGGGTCAGATTGTGATCCTTTCTTAAGAACTGGTACCACTCTTGCAATTTTACATTTATCTGGTATTACTTCTGTTTGCAATGACAAATTAATTATCTCAGTGAGCAAGGGGCCATATGATTTACACACGTCTTGAGGAGTATGTTATTTATTCCGTCATTTGTATAGTTAATCTTGTTGGCTAGTGCTTCCTTGATTTGTGTAACTTCCTTAACATCTGTTGGCCTAAAGTACAGAGAGTTGCAGATCGTACGATTGGATAGTAAAGATGGATTAAATGGACCAAGATCTCTAACCAACTTTTCAACTACATTCACGAAAAAAGTGTTAAAAGCTTTACAAATATCTTGACTAGAATTATGTTGAATATTTTCATACACAAGGTCTATAACTTTAGGTTTACTATTAGTTCTACCAAGTATCTGGTTTACCGCCTACCACATTTCTAATTACATTATTATAATATGACTTTTTTAGTAATCTTTTCATTTTAATTACATCCTTGCAACATCTTGTGCACTATTCGATTGTTTCAGTTGAAGTGTTTTTAGCTTTAGTTTTTGCGTATAGGATGATTTTCTTTTTACTATTTCTAGGAATTTTTGTGTCACCCATGGCTTATGTGTATCTTTTCGTGGTGGTTTTTGCCTGATATTTAAACTAGCTACTCTAATTCCTTCACTAATAAAAGCACAGAGCTGGTCGTATGCTTTGTTCACGTCAGCAGATAGATTTGAACATATATTTCTTGTGAAAAATCATTAGATTAGTGTAATTTATGTTCATGTTTGTTTGTACATTTGCGTCACTACTGGATGGAGTACCGGTGCTCTCTTTAATTTGTGTTGTTACTTCTAGAATTAGAAAATTATGATCACTAATGTCACTTATTACATAATATAAATAGTAATCAGCATTTGCAAAGTTTGAGTGTGTGTGGTCAATTAAAGATGAGGATGTGGGTGTTATTCTTGTTGGTAACCGTGTATTGCTGGGGTAAAAATTGTAACAATTCAATAAAGATGTATAGTTCCTATAAATATTGCTATCTTTAAAAAATCTACGTTATCATCTCCTATAAGCAATGAGTATGATTTTCGTGTATTGCACAAAACAAGTTCAAGGTATATCATTAAGTTAGTAGTATTACCCTCCTTTGGGTTGTAATATGAAATTACGTTATATCTCCGGTTTTTGTTAAATATTCTATTTGGAGAATACTGTGATATCTGTTAATGGTCTTAATGACTTTAGTTGTCCATTTTCTTGATACAGACACTGACAGTCCGCCTCCAGTACCCTCTCTAGCTAAATGGTAAGTTTCAAAGCTAGGTATATTATAATAGGATGTTTCTTCATCTGATAGCCAATTTTCTGTTATAACTATAATGTCAATTTCTGTAACCTTATCAATAATAAGCATAATATCCTCAATCTTATTCCTAACACTTCGTGCATTGATACAGATACATTTAAATTTAGAATTTACATTAAAATTTAGAATTTAGAGCTTGATTCCTAGTTTGCAATTTATACTTTTCTATAGTATTACATTGGATCTCCACATAACTTATTATTTCCTTACTCCTATAAATGTCCTCTACCATTTAAAATCAGTATAAATTCGTGAGAATATAGTACCTGCAGTGTTTACTGTCCGTGTTTATGCTCGATGTGTGCGATCTTTGCCTCGTTGCTGATGAGCATGCTTGGTCCATCCCTAGATTCGCAGAATAGATCTTGCAGTCCCTTGTCCATGTGGCAAATATTTTGCCATCCTGCTTCAGTAGCCTGCACCTTCATGCAATGTTCTCATTCTTAGGCGAAAGTTGGTCGTTAATGAATACTTTGCGTGATGTGCAATTCAGTACAATATCCTGGGTGTTTAACACTCTTTTCTGAATTCTCGCATTCACTATTTCGTCCTTCTTCCAGCTGTTATTGAATTTCACCACAATTCTTCCAACGTCCCCACCTCTTGACGGCAGACGATGAGCGACGTCAAACTCCTGAATACTCAAATCAAACCCCAACGCCCCGGCTGTTTGTATTACCAAGTCATACACATTTTCTTTTGACATTTCTGGCATTCCACTAATTAGGAAATTGTTCCTGCGGGTGTACTGTTTAAGGTCTTCTGACCCATCTAAAGCCTTTTTGGTATCATTGTTTACACTCACCAGATATTTTTCTATTTCAGATGTTCATTCCTTCAACTCACCTGTGAGCGTTTTGAACGTCTCAAACTGGTCATTTATGAATTCTGTCGCTTCCTTAATAGTACTGAGTTTATCCATGAATAAAGTTTTCAGTTCTGCAAGAGATAATTGTATCTTCTCCATAACCTCCTTAACTACGTCACATTCGTTTAGGTTAAGTGACGGGTGACAATCGTCACGTTTACATTTCCACACCTTTTCTGGATCACTTCTTACAGCCTCGTAAGCCAAGCCTTTTTTGACATTCATGTGCATTCTTTGTGAAAGTTACGTCCACAATCCCCTTTACAATTAACGATATCCTCACAATTTCTCAATTTTGGCGCACGGTGAACAAACATTACTAGCTGCTGCCGCCATATTCAATTCTGATTTGGAAAGTGATGACAAAGACAGTTTCATTCCAGAATTTTCACTGAAATGTCTCACATATGTTTCAAAACATTCCTCGTTTCTGTGTGAGGCCTGGTCTTGGATCAAAACATAACCATGAACCTGTTGTTATGGGCAGGTTTGACACTTTTACGGGATTTCCATGTACTTTCCTTTTTCGTGCAGGCTGGTGAAATGTACGTAAAATGTCAGTTGGTGTTTATGAACACTTTATCAAACCAGTTTTGCTGAAGTATTCAAGGGTATAACAAAGTGCAGCAGTATGCTTACAACAGTCTTTGGGTCCAATAACTGCTACACACTCACAACTTGCTGCTAGAATGCGAGAACCACAGCGATCTAGTATCAACTTAACAGTGTACTCTTTGTTTTTGCTGAATTGTGATCTCACAGAACACAGTACAAATACCCTATCACACTCAAACACACACTTAATGATTTTAATGAACCTTTCATTAAATAAATTATATCGGGCATCACATAACGACTTGTAATTCTTCACTGGAGATCCATCGATCTTGGATTTTCTGAAAGCGAAGTAGTCCATCAAATGAATATGTGATAATTTCACATGAGGCAGAAAGGAGATTCATAAATCTTTAAAGTTCATGTCACTTGTAAAAATACTGGTAAACCTATTTTCTGTTGGTGTCTCCGTTGTCAGATGTATTCCCATTTTCATATAAGCCCACAATCTAAAAAGAACAAACCTTCATAGATAATTATAGTACTGTACCCGTGTATACGGTACTGATTATATTCCTGTATTTATTACTTAAAATACATTCGCACAGTGATCATGTAAAACATCTCTATCGTACCTTTGACAAAGCTCTTGTTTATTACCACCAACTCTCCCCCATCGCTTCCTCAACTCTTCTTTTAAAGTGATCATATTCCTTTTTATCTATGTTCGGTAAATATGAAATACGGCACTATTGGCATCATTCATAACTTTACTATGCATAACCTAGGCCTAGTCACGTACTACATGTATTGAAAACAATCTCATTCTATTCCGAGTAGTACACTCATGCCATCTAGCGGTAAAAGTTTGCATATCTATATATAAAATAAGAGTTTTGTCTGTACATTGCTCAGAATTTGAAAAAATGCTATTTCTGTATCTGTCATGTCAACTGTAACCAGGAAATGCACTTTTTACTTTTCCATAATGTCTGTCTGTCTGTCTGTCTGTCTGTCTGTCTGTCTGTCTGTCTGTCTGTCTGTCTGTCTGTCTGTCTGTCTGTCTGTCTGTCTGTCTGTCTGTCTGTCTGTCTGTCTGTACACGCATCACGAGAAAACGGTTGAAGAGAAATTAATGATAATCGGTATGTGAAGTCGGGGTATGAACCACTACAATCTAGCCTATAAATAATTTTATTAACTCTGAATAAAATGGTAGTTTAGGGGAAGGCCTAAAATTTAATTCTCAAATATTTATATTATTAGTTGTCCTATCGATAAATAATACATAACTAATGTTATATAGACTTAAATTTCCAATCATGTATGTCTTATGCATTTTACTGTACTGGCTATGATAACACAGATATTCATGAATTTGTATTTTTTTGCTAAGTCCATATCAACGCCGAGCCACGAGAGAATGGGTTAACAGGATTTAATGAAAATCGGTATAGGCCTATACAGTCAGCCAATAAGAAACTACAGTCTAGGCTATACGCAATTTTATTCATCCTGGATGAAATTGTAGTTTAGGGGAAGGCGCCTAATATTTAATTTTTTTAAACACCTATGTTATTGGTCCTATTGAAAATTATTACATAACAAAAGTTGTAGAGAATACAATTTCCGATCCTTTGTGTTTTATTCTGTTTTACCGTACTAACTATGATAAGAGTGGAATTTCAGGGTCGGAAGAAAATTAATATGAAGGCCTACAATATCGAAAGTTCATAAAATTTATCAAGTATAACATTACATTGACCATTGTTTGCTGTGATGTCCTTTGTCTCTTATACTTCCACTGAACCATGCTTCCTTAGTATGTTTCTTTAATTCAAATTATTTGTGTTGCTAATGCAATGGTTTGATATGCAAATGAGTTCTGTCTACCTCTATTCAAATGACTTATCAACTTCCATGGCTGCACTCGAGATCGTTCCTTTTACGACACGATTAATTTCATCTTCTTAGAATCTTATCTTTGCTTTTGTTTACATGAGTCTTATTAACAATGCAGCCCATACGGATCGGAATATCATTCCTATGTTTCAAACGGATATTTGAAATTTATAAAACAAGTTCTTACTGCATTCCTTTGGTAAGATAAGTATGAATATTACCGGTATGTTGGTCTTGGTTTTTAAGTTTGATTTTACGAATGTTTGTAAAACATTTGTCACGGTCATCGATAACAGATCGATGTGTTTCTTTCTGCTTCGCTGCGTGAAACGATCTGTGTGAGTGCGTATGGTCGCTGTTATGATCATGATATCTTGGTAACTTTGGTCTCAGAATGATTACATATTTCGTGCACTACGTTTATTGCACTTCTCCATCAATGATTGTACGCCCTTCGAGCCGACCAGAAGCTTCCATTTGAGTCGTTCGAAGCGCGGACCTGATGGGATTTTGGTAAGTGATTCTCTCTGATTTTCCTCTGTGAAATTTTTGTGCAGTGTGCACGCTACTACTTGATATATGTGAGACCTAACCGTGTGACCAGGTGGGTCATTTTATTTGAATTGGTGTTTGACTTTCAACTCGAGCGGCCGCTCGCATAATTACTTTCCGGTACTGACAAAGTGTGAATGTTAGAATGAATGTTGGTGATTGGGCCAAGTAAAAAGATGACCATTCGATTAGTTTTATTTTCCCTTTATCCTTGTTCTGTACCTTTTATTTGTTCGCGGTACAACATTATTTTTTTGGCCAGGTCTTTAACTTGGATATTTCCTGCCCGTGTGGCGGCCATGTTTATTTTCTTATATTTTGATTAAGCGCATGCCCGTGATCCCCTTTGTTTATTATTATCTCCGTGGTCCAGAGATCTTCCTCTCTGCCCCATGTTCATACCTTCTTTAATTTCTTGCCTGCCCTTTTTCTGGGTTCTCCTTGGACGTGTGGGCTTTGATTGAGTGTTAACTGAGAGCTATTGTTGTGTGGATAGCGGTGTGAATAGAAATATGAGATGAATGAAGTTCTTCACGTAAAAGATCGATCTTTATTTAGCCGTTTGCACGGCAGAGGTATAAATCCATGATATAACGAGACCATTACAAAAACTGTGAGCATGTTATAATACTTCCGGGGTGTTAGAAAATGGAAATGTTGAGCTCACACCACGTCTTTAAGTTGATCATTCGAGAAGGTACGTTATGTTGTAACCCATTTATTTTGGTTTGATTACTGGCTTTCAGTTCCTTTATGTTTCATATCTGCTTATTTAATAAACCTTCGTTTTAACTTTAAATGATTTTCATTCAGAGTAGTGCTTCGTATATTTCCTTGTTCTTTAATAACGAGGGACATCTCCAGTTCGGGGCTGTTTTCCGCCTTTCCTGTTCGAAGTCCACGCCTCGAATCTCCCGACTTTCGTGTTGTTCTGGGTCCATTAGCAACGGTTAGGGAGGGGTTCGGTACACCACTCAACTACGATAGATGGGATTATTGCAGTGTACCAAATATAACAGGCCGACTGAATATTGGCAGGAAATGGCTGGGGAGTTAGAAAACTTTCTTCTTTAGCGTGCCATTCCTCTGGTTAATACATTTTCTGATACTGGTGGTACGTATAATTCTGGTTCATCATAGTATTGCAGCTATTCGATCCCTACACTGACGTGCTGTTTTCAATGAGCAGTGTGCACTCTTAAGGCAGAGGATCACTTAGTATCAGTAGTAGTACAGTAGTGGTAGTGGTAGTATGACCTGGTCTAGAATTATAATTTAGACCTATTCCAAATTATAGCACCACAATTCACTAAATAACTCAAAATTCAACCCGGCAAAGAGCCGTTTCTTAAGAAAAGCTTCTTCCTCTTCACTTTTATTAAGTTCTACATTCATTTTATTCCAAATTAGGAGTGAAGAGGGGGTTTCTGCTCTGGCTTGGAGGAAAAGTTTGCCCCCAAGTCAGATAGATTATTCCGCCGCCAGTGTACTGAACTGTGATTTTCCGGGTCTTCGGGTACTCCTAGGAAACAGATTAGTAAAAAGACATAGTTTTTGCCCTGGGACTCTGCACTATTCGACTCCCCCCGCCGAAAAAAGCGAAGAGTGTTCACGGATCACGGCTGTCTGCGGCTTGGTCATTCCAGCTGCGGAACCTTGGACTATCGTATCGGCAGCGTTCGTTAAAAGTGATAAAATGTGTGGTTTTCATTTGATCGACTATTTCATATGAAAGCCTTGCTTTTAATCGCGCCATTCCTACTGACGTCATTGTAATGACCCATGCTCATTTCAGTTGGGATAACCACTAACACAGCCTTTGTGCGGATTTAAAAAGGTAGCTGCAGTGTGAGTATCTGACATTATAACGAAAACTCCTCAACTTGATTGTGACTGATGGGCAAGTGTTCCTACATTTACAATGAAAATGCCCTAACCCAGTTTTCATATGAGAAAAGACGTTTGGTGAATTCCCCGTCGCGTGTCTAGGGTAACGTTACGAGCTATGCAATTTCACACAATCTTGCTCAAAACGTATACACTACATAACCTAGAATTCTGTATACAAGATAGAATTCCGTAGCGAAGCACGGGTACATCAGCTAGTTATATATATATAAGGAGCACTCTATTGAGTATTAAGTTTTGTGCTAATTTACATTTTGCTGTGTTCTGTTAGAGTCTTTAATCTGATTTTGCACTTTAGCAGATGGTAGCGGTCGCTCTTTTCCTTACACAGTCTGCAAACAAATCATCTGTTGTGTTGTTGAATTTTGTTTTTGCGCATATTTTGTAGTGGAAGCCATGTATTTTAATCTCAAGAAGTAGAAGAACTGGCAGTAAAAGAGGATTGAGAGTGACAAACCTACCTTGTCACAAGGAGGTGTGGCAGTTGCTTGCTTGATGTGAGGCACGACGGTCGTGTGTTAGTGACATCGTGAGCGGCGTGTCAGTTGCTGGTGTTCTCTAGTGGAGTATAGTGAGCGCAAAATGAAGGATGGCCGCCTCCAGCGGGGGCATGGGCCCCTTACAAGTGATCAGTTAATTGTCGTAAAGAGGTTGAAATGCATACGGACGATGAATCTATGGATAGTCTTTCTCCAGAATCTTCTTATCAGACCCAAACCCAATTGCCACCGAGCGATCAACGGGGGAAAACTCCGCAGAATAAGGACATTTCAACTGATCTAAAAAGTACTCAATTTAGTGCTGTATCCCAGTCAGCAAATGTGCCGGAGTACTATGATAAGTTCCATTACGGTCCCTATATATTGCTTGTGAAGTCATCCACTTACAAACATATTGGTCATTTACACCCCATGGCCTTAGGACGGCGTTTCTATGAGAACGATTTAAATGTAAAATCCCTGCAACGCAAAGGGCGAAATCGCATTCAAGTGACCTTTCAAACGGCAACACAGGCAAATGCCTTCCTACGAATTCCGATATTTGAGACTCTTAAAGTTAAAGAATATATTCCCTCCTCTAACGTCCTACGTGTAGGACTCATACGAGGCGTTGATAAGAGCTTACCAGATGACGAAATACTCCACCAAATTGAATCATCAATGCCTATTAAAGCCATTCAACGACTAAATCGAAAAGTCCTTCAAAGCGACAAAACCGAATATGTACCCACAGGATCCATTAAAGTCATTTCACGAGCGCAGAATTTACCTCAACAAGTGTCATTTTATAAGGTATATTTAGATGTTGAGCCATTTATCTTTGCACCTATTAGATGCCGAAAATGCCACAGGTACGGGCATACGAAAAACACTGTAAAGCACAAGCTTATAGATGTGGCAAATGTTCCCAACAGCACGCTACCAGTCAATGCACTGAACATTTCACAAAATGTGTTTATTGTAAACTGGAACATTTGACGGGCTCTCCCGAATGTCCGGAGCACAAATACCAGTTACAATTGAAAAAATCATGAGCACTGAACATATCTCCTTTGAGGAAGCGAAATGCAAAGTAGCAATCCCGATATATTATCCGCAACAAGACCCTAAACATTTCCCCCCCATTATCCCAAGATCATACCCTTCCTCCTCCTGAAAATCACACGAAAAGGAAATTTACGCAAGTTATTCTGCAATCCCCTCCGCCTCCCCCTGTCCCAGGATATGACAGAAGAGGGTATATGTCCATAATTCGCAATGAACATATTCCTTTAGAACGACCCGCTTACCAACCAACTACGGCATCAGGCTGCTCAACAATTCAACCTTCAACATCTACCTCGGATAATGTGTATAATAGAGATATGTCGGCCCCACAGGTCCACCCGATACACAGTAAGAAGGACCACCTTCAAAAAGAAATTCAACAATTATTATTAATACAAACACTGGGCAATGAGCTCCAACTTACTCATGTCGTTTATAAATTACGAGACCACATAGCAAGCATTCTAGACGTGTATGATCCTACAATGGAATGCTAGGAGTGTAATTCCCAAAATCATGAACTACAATTACTTATTCATGAAACTTTGGCTCATATTATTATGATACAAGAAGGGTTTACTCCACAATCCCACTTTTCTCTCCCGGGATATAATATTGTACGACAAGATGGCCCCGGCTCTGCTGACGTAGCGATATGTATACACAACTCCTTTTCCTATCTGCCTTTTCCAATCCACAATCAGATCCCCCAAACTTATGTTGTTGGCATCATACATAATTAATACATAGTTAATCGTTACTGTCCCCCTGATATTTATATTTCGACAACACAATGGTCCCATTTGTTTCGCAATTTGATTCTTTATCACATGTCATTGTGTTTGGTGACCTCAATTGCCACTATACAGAATGGGGAAGTATACATGACACCCCGAAATGTTCACATCTACTTTTTTCTTCTCAACAGCATAATTTTACGGTACTTAATGACGGTTCTCCCACGCGAACCTCCCCTCACGGGTCTCTCCCCAGCGCCGTAGACTTAACTTTATGTCGTACATCTTTGGTCCCAAAGATTACTTGGCATACTTTATCAGATAATCATACGAGCGACCATTTCCAAACTATCGTTACTTTTGGTATTGGTAAACCACGAACCTCGATGCGATTAGTAGAACATGCCAGTAACATAAGATATTTAAAATTTTTTTAATAACGATACATACATAGCGTACTTAAATAATTCATTTACAAATAAGCACGATCATAATCTTTCATTTTCAACTTATAATCCTTAATAATTATCTAAATACATATCATCCATTTAAACCCATACTTTTGTCTTCCCCACAACCGCGTCAAATTATACATTGGTGGGATAAAGAGTGTCATGAACTCATTAAACAACGCAAGATTTTATTTAAAACTTACCGTCAATCATTAACGCAGGCAAATTATTTAAATATAAAGCGCCATATCGCTAAAATTAAACTTATATTTAATACTAAAAGGAGAGATGCCTGGAGAGCATTCATATCATCATTAACTTCTCATGTCCCGGCCACCCGTTTGTGGAATGCTATACGAATGATTACAAGAGCCTCTCATCATCAATCACAACTCCCTATACCGCGAGACATTCTCTGTTCCTTTCTTAATTCCCTCACGCCAGATTATACGGTACCTCAACTCCCGTCCCCCTCCTACACGACGCACCCTAATTTTTCTACTTTAATACAACCAATACAATTAAATGAACTACGAGCTGTGCTGTTATCTGCAAACAGTTATTCCCCCGGTCCGGATTCCATAACTTACACAATGCTTCGACTACTTCCACCTCAGACACAACTTCTACTCCTTAATTATTATAATGATATTTTACACATTGCACGCATCCCCACTCAATGGAACGATTTTCATTTAAAACCCATACTGAAACGACATAAACTTCCCAATACCCCCGAGAATTTCCGTGAAATAGTACTGAGTTCTTGCATACGCAAAACCTTTTGTAAAATCATACTATGGCGACTAGTATGGTTGTTAGACTATTACAATCATTTACCCAAATTCCAGTATGCCTTCACAAAAGGTCGTAATACCCAAGATCCGATTAATATACTTCTTCTTGATATTCTGCTATCCTACTGGAGAAAACATAGCACTATTGTTATATTTCTCGATATAAAAATGTGCCTATGATTCGGTACCGTTACAGCTCCTATGGGAAATACTGGCTGAGAAGGGATTTCCTTTCAAATTCCTATTTATGCTGCATAAGTTATTTTCGTATCGCACATTAACGATTAAATCACCACAATACCATATTCCAAAGACGACAGACACCACATGGTTTGCATCAAGGTGCAATATTAAGCGGTATATGGATCGCCTTTTTTAGACACAAGTTTTGAATGTATTCCAATGTTCAGCATGGATTTTGTGACAAGTGCTTGTGGAAATTCGGTAATATATAGCCAATTATGATACTTACGGAGAATCCACGTGTTTTGAATGTTGCTCGTGATCCATTTTTGTTGTAGTGCAAATAATCCCGTAGATATGATAGTAACATGTCCTGTTGGAAACTTATTTACATCAGTATATTGACGTTATGAGTCGTCGTAGAATGGACCCACAGTCAACACGAATTTATACAAATTTACAAAGGTATTTTTTAAAGTGTTTGGGAAATATATAGTCAGTTTATGTTCACGTAAAAGCTATTACTTAAAATGTAGTATTTGTTATGGGTCTCCACTCTCCAGTTCAGAGTCTCCATTTGAATCTTACATTACTGCCTAGCCTAACTTAACTTTAACACTTTTCTTTTCATAGCTTTCCGGTCCAGATTCGGAATATTTTGGCATTTTGATGAAATAGTCCTTGCAATATTGTCCAACAAAGGCTTGAGAAATTTCTGCAGCAACAATAGTGGCAATGTTTCGTTATTGCGGGTCCTGCGCATGAGTTCCCTTAAAAACCTGTGTTTCAGGTAGTGGGTACAGATCGGTAGATAGTGTTTTTCTTGGGATATAGTGTACTGCTTCAATAACAAAATATCGGGCGAGTTGGCCGTGCGGTTAGAGGCGCGTGGCTGTGAGCATGCATCCGGGAGATAGTGGGTTCGAATCCCAATGTTGGCAGCCCTGAATATGGTTTTCCGTGGTTTCCCATTTTCACACCAGGCAAATGTACCTTAATTAAGGCCACGGCCGCTTTTTTCGAACTCCTGGCCTTTTCTATCCCATCGTCGCCATAAGACCTATCTGTGTAGGTGCGGCGTAAAGCCACTAGAAAAAATAGCAATAACAAAATCGTGACACATTTGTATCAAAGCCCTGAAGAAAACGTTAGGGTACCTTAACCCTCCTCTGTCTTGAAAACGGATTAAGCATACTACAGGACTATCAGTTGCAGGTCAGGATATATATATGTAGACAACTGTCACAGCTAGTTTCTTCTTCTGCTACATGTATCAAATATTCAACTATCATTGCCAGTGAAACTGATGACAGAGTAACTACAGATTCTAAAAACAGAAAAAAATTATCACTGCTGAGTTAAGGATCAAATAATTTGTAAACACTTTTAAAAATGTTTGTTAAATTAGCCTGTAGATGACCTGTTGGACAGTAATATGCAGACCTTTATAGTGCTCTCTTTGAATTTACACTTTTGTTTACAAACAGCCTGAATCTGCTCAATCAAGATATTTGCTTTCAAATCATCTTGTTCAGCTAGTCCTGTAATTTTATTTAGTTGAGTTGATGCACCCTTTTTTAAAGGTTGTAATAATATGTATTTGCTTTGCTATAAGTGCTCTTTGTTTCCTACATTTTCTGGCTATTCTTTTCAGTTTCGAACCTAATTTAGTGCAGTATAGTTTGTGTTTAATAGAACACTGTGTGGCTGTGGTTTTATATAATGCTTCACTGATAAGTAGAGGTGGACGGTCATTCTCTTCATTGGCTGTAGATGTGCTTGGTTCCACATGAAGTTCAAGTTTCTTGTAGGGTTTAGCTTCATTTCCCACTTCTAAAGCCTTCCTCTTAAGTGGTCTTCCTGTATGTGATTGTGTTTGTTTGTGCCCGGGAAAGTGTTGAAATACGGTTGGAATGACGTTCGGAAGTAGGATTTTTAGTGATGTGCTTACACTATAATCTGAGTCGTTAAGATGCCTACTGCAAAGAGTGGAATGTACACTAGGTTTTCAGAGATATCCCAGTTTATTTATCTGACGAGAAACTGCCAAACACAATTTAGTTTGAAGTTCCTCGTCTTTTGGAAATCTATGAAATGAAATACCACACCCTTTGGAGATCTTTGATTTGCAATAAGGAACACTACAGAACACCATGTTTTTCAAGTTAATCCGATGTTCACATTACGTAAATACGGTCATTAATTTCAATCACTCAATTGTAATCACCTACACTAGCACAAGAAACCTCATAAAAGACAAAAATACGTGTTGACACGCTCGTGAATGTTTGAATGAGTACCTCGCCCGCGCAATTTTATATCTAAGAAGCGCGCACCTAGCGGCAAAACGATGCGTTTCGCATGTCCGAGCGGGAACCAGTTTCACGACCAGCGAGGCGATGTATTTCCCAGCCTTGTATAATAGCGTAAGCAACGGTCCAATACACTAGTGTGTACTTCCGTTTCCCACTACCCTCAAATCTATCCTTTTTGTAACAGTTCCTTTAATTGGTGAATTTTAAAACAACCCAGTGACTGGAGATAGTGCGCTGCGCAGAGTCCAAGAACAAACAACGAAGAAGAAGAAGAAGAGGATCTATTTTCAATTTTCTATAGTCTCGTCCGCGACATCGTACTGTACGGTTCGTTGTGTTCGAGGTTTCGTGTTCCGTGTCTGAAGTTTCTAGAACTTACTCCAGCATTCGAGTGCTAGCTTGCGTGTGATTGTGAAGTGGTGGCTTGCGTTCTGATAGTGGAGGTACTGGGGACTTTCATCCCGCAGCAAATAGCAATGTTGAACGGGAAGAAGAGTTGAAAATGGATACAAACGTGACTGATAGTTCTCCTAATACCCCTTCGTTGCAAACTTCGACCCAAAGCAATAACAACACTCCCCCTCTTGATCAACGTCCTAATACTATTGCATGTAATTTATACCCATTAAACCACCCAGGACCATATCTTGTTTTTGTTTCATCCAAACAAGGTAATAACATTGGCAACCTGCACCCTATGGCTATTGGGCGTTTACTCCATGAAAGAAACTTTCCTGTTAAATCCATCCAGTATAAAGACCGTAATAGGATTCAGGTAAACTTTCACTCTGCTAATCATGCTAATGACTTTTTGCAGAATAAGTTCCTTGATACACACAAGTTGCATGCCTTTATTCCTCACTCCAGTATCTTCCGAGTAAGCATTATACGCGGTGTTAAGAAAGATCTAACTGTATCAGATATTCTAACCTTACTTAAGAGTGACGTCAAAGTTAACTCTGTTCATCGCCTACGTCGTAAAACCCTCCAAGATGGTCAGGCAGTATATCTACCTACCGGCTCAGTAAAGATTGTTTTTGCTCTAAAACTTTGCCCAAATCTGTTTCAAACTATCACGTAATGTTAGAAGTCAATCCCTTTATATTTTACCCCATTATTTGTTCCAAATGCCAGCGTTATGGTCACACCATACGCAATTGCCAGTCCACTAACTTTCGCTGTCGCAACTGTGGTTTGAATCATGCTACCTCAGACTGCCTTGCTAATGTCAAATTATGTTTACATTGCAATCGGGACCACGAAACGGGCTCATCTGATTGTGCAGTTCATCAGAAGCAAGAGGAGATCAAAAAACTCATGTGCACTGATAACATCTCCTTATGAGAAGCTTCTGCTCGACTATTTCCACCTACTTATTCTGATTATAATAACATTCAACAATTTCCTCCCCTACCCTCTCAACATCCTTCTCCAATACCAGACGCCCCTCGCAAACGCAAATTCACACAAGTGATTGTCAAGGATTTGCCACCTAAGCCTTCTCCCGGATATGACAGAGCTGGATATCTCCAGCTAATGCAGTTCACTCGATCCTCTCGCCCCTCTCAATCTCTGTGTTATCAATACCCCATTCAACCCAGTCAGACAACTTCCTCAACATCGAGCCCGTCAATCCCTCTGTAACCCGCACAGCATCATCAAACAGCTACTACACTCCCACAGCGAGAACATGTTCAACAGTGTGTTCTCAACCTTCTCATGCAGCTTACTCAACTAATTGGAGATCACCCCAATATTTTACCAGTTATTAGTCAACTTCTAGACAGTTTACACCTTATCTTTAATAATGGTAGTACGCATCCTTCAATGGAATGCTAGGAGCCTACAAAATAAACAATACGAATTAAAAATTCTAATGCAAGAAACATCTTCTCATATAGTCGCTCTGCAAAAATCTTGGTTTTCTCATAAAACTAACTTTTATTCTCCAGGTTATTCTATTGAACGCCATGACGGACCAGGATTTGATGGTGTCGCATTTATGATACATAATTCGTTATCGTACACTCCATTATATCTACAATACATAATACCAAATACCTATTCCCTAGGGCTGATATATAATAACACATACGTTATAAACTTATATAATCCTCCCGTTAATTACATCTCCTTCGCCCAATGGTTGAAATTTTTAATCAGTTTCCATCTGATACCCAACTGTTGTTTTTGGGAGATGTCAATATACATCATACTCCGTGGGGAGCCCCGCTCGACACCTCTAAAGGCACACAGTTCTTACATGCTGTAACTCAACATAATCTCTTGATTCTTAATGATGTTTCCCCTACCAGGCTCACTCCTCCTGGTTCGTTGCCTAGCACAGTAGATTTATCACTTTGCCGCAACACTATTGCCTCTATAACCACGTGGCGAGTACTAAGTGACACTCATACAAGTGATCACTTTCCTATCCTCATTACTTATGGACATGGGTATATTACTAAAAACCCTCTTAACCACCATTATACCGCTCAAATTCGTTCCATGAAACATTTCAATGCTTCGTGCTTTAAGTCCTTCGTGGTAACCCAATTAGAGACATTCCCTGTAACAGAAGTATCCTATCAATCAATTCTCAAGATAATAACACAGTATCTGGAGCTATACCATCCTTTTAAAACACAATTAAACTCCATAACAAGTGGTACCTCTAAATTAAAGTGGTGGGACACTGAATGTCACCAATTAATCCTTAAACGCAAGAGAATCTTCAAAATATATCGTAAAACTTTAACCCCTTCACACTACTTTCACCTCAAACATCATATTGCTCATATCAGACGTGTATTCAATCAAAAATGACGACGAGCCTGGAAAACTTTTATATCCTCTTTTCATACCCATATTTCTGCATCTCAGTTATGGAATGCTATCCGTGCTTTCACTCGGGCTTCCACTCATGTCCCAAGACCTCAAATCACGTTGAATATTCTGAATGAATTTCTAAAGTCCCTCACTCCAGATTATGTACTTCCACCTTATACCCCCAGCTATGTCTGCTTCCACTAGCCGGTCTTCAGTCCTTTCTCGTCCCATCACTCTCCCAGAGCTCACGTCCATTCTTAACTCCTGCAAATCGTCCACTCCATGACCTGATTATATCTCTTATGCTATGTTAAAACAATTGCCGATCAAAGCCCTACAAGTGCTTGTTCAGTAATTTAATTTTGTGTTAACCACTACGACTCCTCCTCCGGAATGGAACACTTTTTTCGTAGTCCCGGTTCCAAAGCCTCGTCGTCCAATAACTACCCCTCACAATATAAGGGGAATAATATTGCCATCTTGTCTACGCAAACTATTTCTCAAAATCATGCTCCAACGGTTTCTGTGGTACTTAGAGTATTATTCCCTTCCTCCCAAGCATCAGTATGCTTACTGTAAGGTAGAAATGCTCAGAATGCGATCAATATGCTTATTATTGACATATTATTAGCTAAATTGAGGAAACAGCACAATATTGCTGTCTTCCTAGACATACAAGGTGCCTTTGATTCAGTCCCCCTTAATGAATTATGGGATGTGTTATTACAGAAAGGAATCCCGACTACTTTCATAACTCTTCTACGCCATCCGTTAATATATTGCACTCTTATCTTCAAACCTCCCCTCACTACACAATCCCCTCGTCAGGCTACTGTCGGCATCCCTCAAAGTGATTTATTCAGTGGAATACTCTTTGCTTTATATTTATCCGACCTTGAGCAACTTGCCCTCGAATCTGCCAGAATTCTTATGTATGCTGACGACATTGTTATCTATTTTTCCCATAAAGATCTAGATGTTGCCCGGAAATGCATAACCCAGCTCCTGCTTAAAGTCCAGTCTTGGTTACACACTCTTGGGTTATCCTTATCTCCTGGTAAATGCTCTGCGGTAATTTTTACTACCAACCGTGTTTATAATTCAGAGCCTTTACTGTTCGATAGATATGAAATTCCCATACGTTCGCACCATGAATATCTTGGCATTATACCGGATCGTAAATTACACTTCTCCCAACATGTACAACACCTACGAAACAGTACTGCCACATATATTAACCTATTAAAAGCTATTACACGTCGTTCCTGGGGAGCTGATCCTGTTACAGCAAAATTAGTGTACTGCTCCACCATCCGTGATCGTTTCGACTACTGTGCACATATCATTGATCTTGCATCACCATCCTCCCTTCAATCCCTCAATACGACACAAAATCAAGTGCTACGAGTTTGTTTTGGTGCATTATATACTATTCCTACTAATGCATTATTAGTAGAAACTGGTGACCCTCCTCTTCTCCTTCGACGCAGATTTCTAGCATATAAGTATCTTCTCAAACGACTTCTAGTGATCTCCAATAACCTTCTACCCAAAATACAACTACTCGCTCAATCATTTCCATCCCCTCTCAAACAAAATTGCCGAGGCCCTGCCTTAAATTGGGCATTAGAGTCTGTCTCCCCATTTAAACCTGTTCGTAGTCAGGTGTTACCATACTATTCTGTGTCATATGACGTGATTCAATATACTCCTACTATTATTTATTCTAAAGAATCATCCTTTGCTATGCTCCCTTACCGGCTTTCATATTTTCCTCTATATTCTAAAAAAGTTCGCATCTTACCCACTAATGCATGTACCAACTTTTATACAGATGGATCCAAAATTTTTGTTGTGTTGGAGTTGCTTTTTACTACGAACAAACTCAATATGTTGAATTGTTTCATTTATCGTCACACGTTTCCATTTTTTCTGCCGAACTCCTTGCCATACAACAAACGTCACTGTACATAAAAAAATCATCCATACAATCTGCTAATATATTTACTGACTCTCTCTCCGTGCTCCAAACACTAAAATCTAACACGTTTACGCTGAATTGGTATGTATATAACATAAAGCACACCCTATTTACTTTAAACCAATTAGGTGTCCAAATTACACTCATTTGGATACCGGCGCATAAAAACATACCAGGTAATGAAAAGGCTGATCAATTAGCGAAAGAGGCTTCACTATTATCTACAAACCCAGCTACATTTTCTGTTCCCGCCACAGATTTCATATCTCTCTTATAAGCACAACAAAAACAATCATGGCAACACATATGAACAACATCTGCACTTGAGAAGGGCAATTTCTATCATAGTCTATAACCACTACTACCTTCTACTTTCTGGTATCAACATGCAGCCTACACTCGTCGGCATATTATCAATATCTTACGCCTTCGCTTTCATCATGCTCTTACACCACTATATAAATTTCGCTTTCGTTTACAACAGCATCCCCTATGTCATTGTGGATCTGTAGATGCCGATATCAATCATCTCTTTTTTTCAATGTCCGTTGTATAACTCCTTTAGGCGCTGCCTGTACTCAAGCTTAATACATTTCAATTTCCCTCTCCCCACGTCAATTGCATGTCTGGTATACAAGCCCTCTCACACAATAATCAATATATTAAATCAGTTCTTAGATCACTCTAATTTACAACTCTAATCCCTCATTACCACAATACATTGACATCACTTACTTATTTCATAATATTCTCATTTGACTCAAGTCCTCCCTACCGCCTGCTTTTAAATTAAGCCACGTAGCTACCGTATATTGTCATCTGTCCCCCTTCAACGGTCGCGTGTACATTTTCATTGATGTCATATCATCACACTGTCACCCCTCTTAATTTTTTGTTTACGATCTCAATAACACTTTCCGCTCTGTACATCCCCCATATACCTTGATCAGATATTAATTTCCCTCTGTCCAAAGTCCCGCACTCTTACATATATTCACCCCTCTGTAGTTCCACTGCCCTCTCCTACTTATCCCTTATATGTTGGCTCGGTGTTGTATGTTTTGTAGAAGTCGCTGAGATCGGCCACTCTAGCGTGAAGATTAGTATACCTTGTGTCCCTGTGATTTTTCCTAGATCTCCTAGTATTGTATACATAATTTACTCCCTCTAATTTGTTTAGGTGCTACGTCTTCTCATGAACTATTTCAAGTTCTTTGAATCCATTTTATGCGTCCGCTGCGCGATCTACTTTACTCAATCTTCAAGTACTTCTCAATCAGAGAAAATTGCAAACTGCATTGGTGTCTTTATCGGAATTGTGTGCGAGTGTAGAACTAGTACGAATTAGTGTCTGGGTGAAATAACGAGCCCAAATCAACTTCAAGAACAAGAACAACAAGAAGAAGAATATAGTCTCGTCCGCGACATCGTACTGTACGGTTCGTTGTGTTCGAGGTTTCGTGTTCGGTGTCTGAAGTTTCTAGAACTTACTCCTGCGTTCGAGTGCTAGCTTGCGTGTGATTGTGAAGTGGTGGCATGAGTTCTGATAGTGGAGGTACTCGGGAATTTCATCCCGCGTCAAATAGTAATGTTGAACGGGAAGAAGAAGTGAAAATGGATACAAACGTGAATGATAGCTCTACTCCTACCCCTTCGTTGCAAACTTCGACCCAATGCAATAACAACCCTCCCCTTCCTGCTCAACCTCCTAATACTAGTGCATGTAATTTATACCCCTTAAAACACCCAGGACCATATCTTGTTTTTGTTTCATCCAAACAAGGTAATAACACTGGCAACCTACACCCTATGGCTATAGGGCGTTTACTCCATGAAGGGAAATTTCCTGTTAAATCCATCCAGTATAAAGGCCGTAACAGGATTCAGGTAAACTTTCACTCTCCTAATCATGCTAATGACTTTTTGCAGAATAAGTTCCTTGATACACACAAGTTGCATGCCTTTATTCCTCACTCCAATATCTTCCGCGTAGGCATTATACGCGGTGTTGAGAAAGATCTAACTGAATCCGATATTCTTACTTTACTTCAGAGTGACGTCAAAGTTCACTCTGTTCATCGCGTACGCCGTAAATCCCTCCAAGATGGTCAGGCAGTATATCTACCTACTGGCTCCGTAAAGATTGTTTTTTGCTCTAAAACTTGCCCAAATATGTTTCAATCTATCATGTAATGTTAGAAGTCAATCCCTTTATATTTTACCCCATTATTTGTTCCAAATGCCAGCGTTATGGTCACACCATACGCAATTGCCAGTCCACTAACTTTCGCTGTCGCAACTGTGGTTTGAATCATGCTACCTCAGACTGCCTTGCTAATGTCAAATTATGTTTTCATTGCAATCGGGACCACGAAACGGGCTCATCTGATTGTGCTGTTCATCAGAAGCAAGTGGTAATCAAAAAAACTCATGTGCACTGATAACATCTCCTTCTCAGAAGCTTCTACTCGACTATTTACACCTACTTATTCTGAGTATAATAACATTCAACAATTTCCTCCCCTACCCTCTCAACATCCTTCTCCAATACCAGACGCCCCTCGCAAACGCAAATTCACACAAGTGATTGTTAAGGATTTGCCACCTAAACCTTCTCCCGGATATGATAAAGCCGGGTATCTCCAGCTAGTGCAATCCACTACATCCTCTCGCCCCTCTCAAGCTCTGAATTATCAATACCCCATTCAACCCAGTCAGCCAACTCCCTCAACATCGAGCCCGTCAATGCCTCTGCAACCCGCACAGCATCCCCCAACGGGTACTACACTCCCACAGCGAGAACATGTTCAACAGTGTGTTATCAATCTTCTCATGCAGCTTACTCAACTAATTGGAGATCACCCCAATATCTTACCAGTTATTAATCAACTTCGAGAAAGTTTACACCTTATCTTTAATAATGGTAGTACGCATCCTTCAATGGAATGCTAGGAGCCTACAAAATAAACAATACGAATTAAAAATTCTCATGCACGTAACATCTCCTCATATAGTCGTTTTGCAAGAAACTTGGTTTTCTCATACAACTAACTTTTATTTTCCAGGATATTCTATCGAACGCCATGACGGACCAGGATTTGATGGTGTCACACTTATGATACACACTTCGTTATCGTACACTCAATTACACCTACAATACATAATACCAAATACCTATTCCCTAGGTCTTATATATCAGAACACATATGTTATAAACTTGTATAATCCCCCTGATAACTACATCTCTTTTGCTCAATGGTTCAAATTTTTTAATCAGTTTCCACCTGATACCCAACTGTTGTTTTTGGGAGATGTCAATATTCATCATACTCAGTGGGGAGCCCCGCTCGACACCTCCAAAGGCACACAGTTCTTACATGCTGTAACTCAACATAATCTCTTGCTTCTGAACGATGGTTCCCCTACCAGGCTCACTCCTCCTGGTTCGTTGCCTAGTGCAGTCGATCTATCACTTTGCCGCAACTCTATTGCCTCTATAATCACGTGGCGGCTACTCAGTGACACTCATACAAGTGATCACTTTCCTATCCTCATTACTTATGGCCACGGGTATATTACTAAAAACCCCCTTAACGACCATTACATCGCTCCGCTACGTTCCATGAAAGAGTTCAATGCTTCGTGCTTTAACTCCTACATGGTAACCCAATTGGAGACCTTCCCGGTAACAGAATTATCCTATCACTCACTGCTCAAAATAATAACACTGTATCTGGACCTATACCATCCTTTTACACCACCATCAAAATCCATGACAACTGGTACCTCTAAATAAAGTGGTGGGACAGTGAATGTCACCAGTTAATCCTTAAACGCAAGAGACTCTTCAAAATTTATCGTAAAACTCTAACTCCTTCACACTACTTTCACCTCAAACATCATATTGCTCATATCAGACGTGTATTCAATCAAAAACGACGACAGGCCTGGAAAACTTTTATATCCTCTTTCCATAACCATATTCCTGCGTCTCAATTATGGAATGCTATCCGTGCTCTCACACGGGCTTCCACTCACGTCCCACGCCCTCAAATCCCGCCGACTATTCTGAATGACTTTCTAAGGTCCCTCACTCCAGATCATGCACTTCCACCTTATACTCCAGCTATCTCTGCTTCCACTCGTCAGTGTTCAGTCCTTTCTCGTCCCATCACTCTTCCTGAGCTCACGTCCGTTCTTAACTCCTGCAAATCGTCCACTCCCGGTCCTGATTATATATCTTATGCTATGTTACATCAGTTGCCGACCAAAGCCCTACAAGTGCTTGTTCAGTACTTTAATTTTGTGTTACATACTACGACTCCTCCTCCCGAGTGGAACACTTTTTTCCTAGTCCCGGTTCCAAAGCCTCGACGTCCAATGACCTCCCCTCACAATATTAGGGGAATAATTTTGCCATCTTGTATACGCAAACTATTTCTCAAACTCATGCTCCAAAGGTTCCTCTGGTACTTAGAATATTATTCCCTCCTTCCCAAGTATCAGTATGCTTACTGTAAAGGTCGAAATGCTCAGGATGCGATCAAGATGCTTATAATAGACATCTTATTAGCTAAATCTCAAAAAGAACACACTATTGCTGTCTTCCTCGATATACGGGGTGCCTTTGATTCCGTCCCCCTGAATATGTTATGGGATGTGTTATCACAGAAAGGCATCCCGACCACTTTCATAACTCTTCTACGTCATCTGTTAACGTCTCGCACTCTAATCTTCAAACCTCCTCTGACTACGCCATCCCCTCGTCAAGCTACTGTCGGCGTCCCTCAAGGTGATATCTTCAGTGGAATACTGTTTGCTTTATATTTATCCGGTCTCGAGCAACTTGCCCTCCAATCTGCCCGAATTCTTATGTATGCCGACGACATAGGTCTCTACTTTTCCCATAAAGACGTAGATGTTGCTCGCAAATGCATAACACGGCTGCTCATTCAAGTTCAGTCCTGGTTACACACTCATGGGTTCTCTTTATCACCCGATAAATGCTCTGCAGTAATCTTTTCTACCAAGCGCAGTCTAGCTTAAGCCAGTAAGGAGGACGGACGTATCGTGTGGCGTGCGCCTGCTAAGTGGAGTGGAGTAGGAGTGAGGGAGCGGTAGGGTCAAGCGGTCGGCAAGGAGATAGATACGATGAATTGGGTAGACGTAGAGGCTATGAGGAAAGTAGTAAAAGAAGTAATACAGGAGGTATGTCCGTTTGAGCAATTAAAGAAGATGCTTCAAGAACAAGTCCAGGAGCAAGAAAAGACGAGACAGTGGATCCAGGATTATATGAAAAATACGAAGGCGATGATAGAAGGCAGCGAGAAAGAACTGGTGTCACTAAGAGAGACAATAAAAAATATGGAAGAAGAGATGGTAAACCTAAAGAAAGAAATTGAAGTCTGCAGACAGGAGCGTAAGAAGAAATCCATATTTATTTATGGGGTGGAGGAAGAAAAGGCAGAAACTAAAGTGG
Source organism: Anabrus simplex (assembly GCF_040414725.1). Lineage (NCBI taxonomy): Eukaryota > Metazoa > Arthropoda > Insecta > Orthoptera > Tettigoniidae > Anabrus > Anabrus simplex. The sequence continues at coordinate 1,222,015,722 of NC_090266.1, forward strand.
ACATTATTTACAAAGTGGTAGATGTTATACAAAAAAATGAAAATAAATTTCAGTGAGGTAGATATAGACAATGTGGAGAGAGTTGGCAAGGTGGGAGGGCACAGGCCCATAAAAGTGTCGCTGCTATCTTCATTGATGGCAGATATAGTGATAAGGAACGCTGGTAATCTACAGTGTGAGAACATTAGAATTAAGAGAGATTTCGGAAGAGAAGAGAGTAGGAATTTTAAAATTCTCAAGAAACATTTTGTGAAAGCAAAAATTCAGGGATTGAAAGCGTATATTAGTGGTCAGATACTTGTGGTGAGCGACAGGAATTGGATCCGAAAGTGGACAATATCGAAACTGAAATTAATAGATGGGAGTTTGAGGGAAGAAGAAACTAGCAGGGCTGAGAGTTCGAGGCAAAAGAGTTTGAGGCAAGAAGAAATAAGCAGGGCTGAGAGATTGAGGCAAGAAGAAACTACCAGGAATGATGTGAGGCAAGAAGAAAAAAGCAGGGCTGACAGTTCGAGGCAAGAAGAAACTACTAGGGCTGATGTACATACTGCAAAGGAAGGAACACTGAGTAGATGGGGTTCCTGGGAAGAGATCATAAAAAGAGCTGAAGAAAAAGGAAATGCAAGGAGGATGGAAGTAGCCAGGAAATTAATGGACGAACTAGTGTCGGAGGTCTGCGCGAGGGAAGAAAAAGAATCACAGGGGAAGACAAGTGGACAGAATCGGAGCGAGAATAACGGTTTGAGGGAGGAAGCAGAAGTAAGAAGTGCCGTGATTAAAGGGAGAAGCTTGAGTTTGAAGGAGCTATGGGACAAAAAGGGAAAAATGGAAGGAATAATTACGAGAAGTAAAAAGTCAAGTAACAGTAGTAAGTAACATAGTTTGCCTATGGATGGATGATAAGAGAGGAAGTGTAGTTTATGGTGGTGTATGTATGTGTGTACTTACCCAAGTAATGGTGCCTGTATGTGTAGTATAATTGTAATTGAAGTGATGGTGTCTTTAGGTAAAAGATGGATGGATTAATTGTATGGTATTCATTCAAGTGATGATATGACGACTGGATTTGAAGTGTTAAGAATGGAAGGTGATGATGAGGGATGGATGATAAGAGAGGTAGCGAAGCTTAAATGGTATTGATGATAAGAGAGGTAGCGTAGTTTAGATGGTATTTATTCATATGATGGTGTCTGTATATATGGATGAAAGATAAGAGAGGTAACGAGGTGATAAGGTGTTTTTAAGTGTATTGTAATTGTATGGTATTTATTCAAGTGTCTTTAGGTACAAGATGGATGAATTGTGGAGTTCGATAGATGGATAATAAGAGAGGTAGCGAAGTTTAGATGAGGGATGGAAATGAGGAGAGGTAAAGAAGTTTAGATGGTATTATTCAAGTGATGGTATCAGTATGTGTATTCTAATTGTTGAAGTAAATGTGGCCTGGAAAATGATGGATGGTTGTGGAGTTCGATAGATGGATGATGTGTAGTATAATTGTTTTTGAAGTGATGGTGTTTTTAGGTAAAAGATGGATGGATTAATTGTACGGTATTTATTCAAGTGATGATATGACGACTGGATTGGAAGTGTTAAGAGGGATGATGGATGATGATAAGAGAGGTAGCGAAGTTTAAATGGTATCGATGATAAGAGAGGTAGTGAAGTTTAGATGGTATTTATCCAAGTGATGGTGTCTGTATATATGGACGAAGGATAAGAGAGGTAACGAGGTGATAAGGTGTTTTTAAGTGTATTGTAATGGTATGGTATTTATTCAACTGTTTTTAGGTATAAGATGGATGAATTGTAGAGTTCGATAGATGAATGATAAGAGAGGTAGTGAAGTTTAGATGATGGATGGAAATGAGGAGAGGGAACGAAGTTTAGATGGTATTTATTCAAGTGATGGTGTCTGTATGTGTATGGTTTGTGGAGTTCAATAGATGGATGATGAGAAGGGTAGTGAAGTTTAGATGGAGGACTCTAATTGAAGTGTTAAGTATGAAAGGTGATGATGGATGGATGATAAGAGAGACAGCACAGTTTAAATGGTATTGATAAGTGATTCATTAATTAATGGTAGATCGGTAAGCAAAGTTGGTTGTATATGATTATTTAAATTAGATTAAGAATGGTTGTATAAGACGAGCAGGAACAGATAAGTAGTGCAGTGATAAATTTGCAATGTGTACAGAGTACGTTGTAGCTGAATGTGTGTGCAACGGAAGTATGGATTCAGCAACTCAGAGGGAGTCAAGTAGAGGAAATGTAGGAGGAATGGAATGTGCAAAGGTTCGCATGTTTACTCAGCAGGGGCACGAAGGTCTGTGACATACATAATACAGCTTAAATTTCATATTCTGGGAAAACAATAGAAATATTGTTGTATTCATTTTTGTTCATTCCGTACATTATTTTCTTTTCTTTTTCTCTACAGCACATAGAGTGTGATTTGTATTTTTTTTTACAGTTCATAGAGTGTGAATTTTGGCTTAGGCTGGACATTGTTATTTTCTCTTTAACGGATCAAATAGGTATTCTTACTGTAGATCTGAGAAAATAATAAATAAATAAATAAATACTACTACCAAGCGGGTTTACAAATCCGAGCCTTTACTGTTCGATACTTATGAAATTCCCATACGTTCGCACCATAAATATCTTGGCATTATCCTTGACCGTAAATTACAATTTTCCCAACATATACAACACCTACGCAACTGTACTGCCACGTATATTAACCTCCTAAAAGCCATTACACGTCGTTCGTGGGGAGCTGATCCTGCTACCGCAAAATTAGTCTACTGCTCCACCATCCGTGCTCGTTTCGGCTACTGTGCACATATAATCGATCTTGCATCACCATCTGCCCTTCAATCCCCCAACACAATTCAAAATCAAGCACTACGAGTTTGTTTTGGTGCGTTGTCTACCACACCTACTAATGCCTTATTAGTTGAAACTGGTGACCCTTCTCTTCTCCTTCGATGCAGATTTCTAGCATCTAAGTATCTCCTCAAACGACTTCTAGTGCTCTCCAATAACCTTCTACCCAAAATACAATTACTCGCTCAATCATTCTCAACACCTATCACACATCCTTGCCGAGCACCTGCCTTAATTTGGGCATTTGAGTCTGTCTCCCCTTTTAAATCTACTATTATTCGTAGTCATGTGCTACCATACTATTCTGTGGCATACGACGTGATTCAATATACTCCTACTATTATTCATTCTAAAGAATCTTCTTTTGCTATGCTCCCTTACCGGCTTTAATTTTTTCCTCTACATTCTAAAAAAGTTCGCATTTCATCCACTAATGTCTGTCCCAATTTTTATACTGATGGATCCAAAAATTCTTGTGGTGTCGGCGCTGCTTTTTATTACGAACAGACTCAGTATGCTGAATTGTTTCACTTATCGTCCCACTTTTCTATTTTTTCGTCTGAACTCCTTGCCATACGACAAACATTACTGTACATCAAACATTCATCCATACAATCTGCTAATATATTCACTGACTCCCTCTCCGTGCTCCAAACACTACAATCTAACAAGTTTACGCTGAACTGGTATGATTATAATGTCAAACACATCCTCTTCAATTTACACCAATTAGGTGTCCAAATAACCCTCATTTGGATACCTGCACATAAGAACATACCAGGCAATGAACGAGCCGATCGCTTAGCGAAAGAGGCTTCCCTCTTATATACAACCCCAGCTACATTTTCTGTTCCAGCCACAGATTTCATATCTCTCCTCAAATCACAACAACGACAAATATGGCAAAACACATGAACAACATTTGCATGTCAGAAGGGAAAATTATATCATAGTCTCCAACCCATACTACCTACTACTTTCTGGTATCAACACGCCACCTACACTCGTCGTCATATCATCAATATCATACGTCTTTGCTTTAATCATTCCCTTACACCTCTATATAAATTTCGATTTCGCTTACAGCCGCATCCCCTATGTCATTGTGGATCTGTAGATGCTGATATCAATCATCTCTTTTTTTCAATGCCCATTGTACAACTCTCCTCGCCGATGCCTGTACTCCAGCTTAATACAATACAATTATCCACTCCCCTCGTCAATTGCATGTCTCGTATACAAGCCCTCTCCCACAATCATACGTATCTTAAATCAGTTCTTAGATCACTCTAATTTACAACTCTAACCCCACTTTCCCACCATACATTGACACTACTTACATATTTCATCATAATCTAATTTGCCTCCCGCCCTCCCTAACGGCTCCTCTTCAACCAAGACACATAGCTACCGTTTATTCTCATCTCCCCCTCCACCGATCGCGTGTACATTTTCATTGCTGTTCATATCAACACACTGTCGCTCCTCTTCATCTTTTGTTTACGATTTCACTGACACTTTGCGCTCTCTACATCCCCCATATACGTTGCTCAGATTTTTCTCTCCATCTGTCCAAAGTCCTACACTCTCACATATATCCACCCCTCCGTCGTTCCACTGCCCTCTCCTGCTTATCCCTTAAGGCCGTTCTCCACTGATTAACATTTAACAACAACATGTTAAATGTTAAAAGTGTTAAATGTTAACTGGTGACACCATCAGCATGTTAAATGTTAAATGTCAAAAACTCTTTCATTTAACATTGTGTTCACACTTAATAAACATGTTAAACTTGACATCCTTTGTTTATATACAGGTAGTTCATCATATCAATTTATGGTAATACATTTAGATGGTGTCTAGTATTTTTAAATAAGGACAATGGACTCAGATGAAGAGGAATTGGCCTTTGTTATTGACACTGTTGCTTCTTGTTATGATTTAGAAATGCAGTTTTATTAGGCACATTTTCTCTCCTCACTCTGCTCATTGCTTCAAAAGCAAACCACTTTGAAGTACAGGGTATAAACTTCGTCCGCTCCCGACTACCGAATTTTCTGAACTTTCTGCAATTCTCGACTGTACTGGGAGCGGAGGGACGCTAGTTTTTTTTCGATTTACTCGCGGGAACAATTATAGATATTTCGAGTTCCTGGAAACTGTCAGCTTTCTTCCCTTTATATCTGTATTCCTCTGATGAGACATCCCACAAATAAGGCCTTTCTATTATATCATTAATTAAGTCCAGAGTAATCTCCTTGCTCTACTCCATTTCTGACTATACATTTTAGTATAGTGCAGAGAGAACGACACACGTGCGTGTACTCTATTTGTAGCTTATAACAAAGTGAAGGAGTGTTGCGGAGTGTTGTAATTATAAACCTACTTCATGAGGAGCACGTCGTTTGCGTCGTTTAGGTTATGTGTTGGCATGGAAACATCATGGAAGTTCCCGAAGCTGTGCCGACAACGCACGAACAACGAATTGACTTGACATGTTTTCCACTTGGAGCGGAAAACACGCCAACATGTTAAAAGGGTTAACTCAACATTCTGAGTTCAGTCCGTTCGTGTGTCTCGTACGGTGCGGATCGTTCTTTGGTTGCAGTCTGGTGTTTGCCTGCGGTGACAAGTAGTGTGTGACCGTTTGGCGAGTGTGTGTCTGTGTACGCTTTGGTGATGGATACTGATAGTGGAGGAGATGAGGCACCGGATCCCTCATCTAATGCCAATGTTGGTCGTGAAGAAACTGTGCCGATGCAAACCGATTTGATTAATCTTACTTCAAATATGAATTCATTACAGCAGCCTTTACAATCTCAACAGTCTAATGCCGCTCAGCCGCCTCCTCCACCTCCCCCACCTCCTGAAGAGTTGGAGGTTTATCAACAGGCTCATTTTGGTCCATTTATTGTATTTGTTGAATCAACTAAGTCGAAAAATATTGGTGGGCTACATCCCATGGCGCTTGGGCGCTTGTTTTACGATAATGATATTTTTGTGAAAGGTATAACACCCAAAGGACGAAATAGATTATTGGTGGAATTTAGTTCCGCGATCCAAGCTAATTCCTTTCTACGTCATTCAATACTTGCAACTCACTCATTGAAAGCATATATTCCCAGTTCCAATATCTTTCGTGTTGCACTTATACGCGGTGTGGAAAAGAATGTGTCTGATTCTGACATTCTTAAATACCTTAAATCTGATGTTCTGGTCAAATCGGTCAAGCGGCTTAACCGTAAGGTTGTGGAGCCCAGTGGAGTGACCTACGTTCCAACTGGAACATTTAAGATTGTTTTTCGCTCTCAAACTCTTCCTCAATATGTCTCTTTGTTTCAAGTGCATTTAGAGGTTTCCCTTTTCATATTTTCTCCGATTATCTGTTCAAAATGTCAGCGATATGGACACACGATTAAAAACTGTCAAGCTAAGTCACCACGATGTGGGCACTGTGCGTTACATCACCTTACATCAGAGTGTCAGGAAAATATTCGCCGCTGTGTTCATTGTCATCAGGCACATTATACTGGCTCATCAAACTGCCCTAGTCATCAACAGCAAACTGCCCTTAAAAAGCTTATGTGTACAGAAAATCTATCCTTTTCCGAGGCGTCTGCTAGAATACCCTCGACCCAATTTGACACGTCCAATAATACCCATCTTTTTCCACCTCTTCCTTCTACTAGTTCCACTTCACCTGTGGAAACCCCGAGGAAACGTAAATTTACTCAGGTGGTTATGAACGAGCCCCGTCCCACTCCAACACCTGGTTTTGATAAGTCTGGGTATCTTAATCTCATCCGACCCCCTCCAGTGTCTTCACATACCTCGGTCTTTCCATCCACTTCATCTTCATCCTCCCCGTCCCCGATTCCGTCTACGTCCCGTAATTCTCAGTGTTTACCTTCAGCTCCTTCTCAATCATCTAGTTCCCCTGTACTACGCCAAAAGGCGTATCTCCAAAGTGGTATTCATCAACTATTTCTGCAACTTATTCAATTATTAGGGGACCAGCCACATGTCGCACACACACTTTATAAGCTTCGTGACTGTGTGCACACTATGTTCTCTTTAGATGCTACGTATCCTGCAGTGGAATGCTAGGAGTATTACTTCTAAACGGTATGAGTTACAATTTTTGATAAATGAAATTTCCCCATTCATTATAGCATTACAGGAGACTTGGTTTTCCCCATCCTCTGAGTTTTATTTAAATGGCTTTAATGTTGAACGCTGTGATGGTGTTGGTTACGGTGGTGTTGCTTTATTTATTCACCATAGTTTATCCTATCAACGTCTTAATATCTCGTATTGTCTACCCCATACATTTGTTCTTGGTATCTCATATAATCGCCTTTCCATTATTAACCTTTATTGCCCTCCAGATCTTTCTATTTCTCACATTCAATGGTGTCGATTCTTGCAGCAATTTTCTTCTCATAACGAGCTTCTCCTCTTAGGGGACTTTAATCTTCATTATTCTATGTGGGGAAGCAGTAGTGATACTTCCCTTGGTTCTTATTTCCTCACTGCCTCCCAATCGCATGACTTTGTCATTTTAAACGATGGTTCTCCCACGCGCCTCACTCCCCCCGGCTCTCCTCCCAGTGCTGTGGATTTATCATTATGTCGTCCTGCAATGGCTTCGATTGTAACTTGGCACCGTCTTACTGATACACATTCTATCGACCATTTCCCTATTATCCTTACGTATGGTCTTGGTAGGTTTCCTAGTTCTTCTTCCACTCCTACATGTATCAGTAATGTTCGCTCCCTCCGTCACTTTGATAGAGTATCTTTTATTACTTATGTTACCCATCGTATTGAGCTTATTTCGGATACTATTTTGTCCTTTTCTACTCTCTTTCAATTTATACAAGATTATCTCGATCTTTATCATCCCTATAAACCTATTTCTTCCCACTCTGCTCGCCCCTATTCCTTTTTACGATGGTGGGACTCAGAGTGCCATAATCTGGTTCTTAAACGACGCCGTTTATTCCGGATATATCGGAAAACATTAGCCCCTCACCATTATTTCCGTCTTAAACAACATATTGCTTATACTAGACGAATTTTTCTTTCTAAACGCCGTGCTGCATGGCGATCCTTTATTTCCTCCCTAAACGCTCATACTTCGTCTTCTCACTTATGGAGTGCAATTCGTTCCCTTACCCGAGCTTCTCAATACATTCCACCCTCTGTCACCCCTCCACAGATTTTATCTATCTTTCTCAACTCCCTCACTCCTGATTATGTCGTGCCTGACTTTACTATCCCCCTGTCTCCATGCTCTTCCCGCTTTTCTGTATTACTCCAACCTATACACCTTTCTGAACTTGAGGCCACCTTGTGTAATGCAAAGAGTTCGTCTCCGGGCCCTGATTATATATCATACGATATGCTCCGGATTCTCCCTCTCCGTGCTAAACAAGCTTTATTAGCTCTCTATAATAATATACTTCTTACTACTTGTGTTCCTACCTCTTGGAATGATTTTTTTTAGTACCTATCCCCAAACCTGGTCAACTTCAAACTGACGCTAATGGCTTTCGAGGGATTGTCCTTGGTTCGTGTATCCGCAAGACGTTTTTAAAAATTCTCCTTCAACGACTCCTGTGGTCTCTTGAATATTATAATTTGGTTCCGAAATATCAATTCGCCTACTTTAAAGGTCGTTGTGCTCAAGATGCTATTAACATTTTACTTATCGATATTTTATTAGCGCAAATTCGTAAGGATTGTCTTATTGCTATTTTTTTGGACATACGAGGAGCTTTTGACTCCATACCACTGCATCTTCTCTGGACTAATCTTGCACAGAAAGGTTTTCCTGCTCATTTTCTCCACATCTTGCGTAATTTGTTTACGTATCGGAAACTTTCACTTAAATCCGCTTATTCTTCTCTTCCTTGTCGTCTGTCATCTGTCGGTGTTCCTCAGGGAGACATTTTAAGTGGTCTGCTTTTCGCCCTGTATATGAGTAATCTTGAAGAATTGGTTACCCAAAAAGCTCGCATTCTTTTTTATGCTGATGATATAGTTCTTTATTACTCTCATAGTAATGTCGATGTGTGTCGTCACCATATATATCAGCTAATGGAACAAGTCATTACATGGCTTACTTTCCATGGCCTTCAACTTTCTACCTCCAAATGCTGTGCAATGTTTTTTACCTCTAAGCGTAGGTTTAACTTTGAGCCACTTGTTTTCGATTCTCATGTCATTCCTTTTTGTTCCTCCCATAAATACCTTGGTGTTATGCTAGATCGCTCGTTATCTTGGAAACATCATATTACTCAGTTACGTAATTCTTCTGATATGTATATTAAAATTCTCCAAGTGGTAACTAGACGATCATGGGGTGCTGACCCTGGCACAGCTCAGTTGTTATATTCCGCTACTATTCGCTCTAGACTCGACTACTGTGCGCATGTTATAGATACTGCGTCGGATTCTGTTCTTAACCACTTAAATACTTTACAATTTAAAGCTCTGAGAACTTGTGTTGGAGCATTGTTGTCTACCCCTACTAATGCTCTCCTTGTCGAGACCGGTGAGTTCCCTCTTCCCATTCGCCGTAAAATGATAACATCTAAATATTTACTTAAAAGATTTGCTCTGGCTCAACACCCATTGCTTCCTAAATTGCAGTTATTAGATGAATATTCTCTTCTTTCACAGGCCCGCCGTCGTAAGATGCCTGCTTTGTTGTATGCATATCAATTTCTTCTTTCCTATAAAAACACTATCTTACGCACTGCTTCTTCCCCCGTTTATTCAGTAAATTTTGATTGTTTATTTTTTGTCCCTTCTATCATTATCTCCCCTACATCTTCTTTTTCTTCTTCTATTCCTGGTTCTTCGTTGACTGGCCCACCTTTTAAGAAGCTACGTTTTGCTCTAAGTGATTCTGGCGTCCAGATATATACAGACGGCTCAAAAAACTCTTCTGGCGTTGGAGCAGCGTTCTATATTGTCAATACTAATGTTGCTGAACTCTATTGTTTACCCAGTGACTTTTCTATCTACACTGCGGAAATTTTTGCTATTCGTCAAGCTCTTATGTACATTAAGCATCATTCTATACCTAACGCAGCTATTTATACGGATTCCCTCAGTGCCGTTCAGTCGCTCAAGTCATCTCATCTTTCTTTTAACTGGTATTTGTATCATGTTAAAAGTCTCATTTATACTTTGCATCAATCTGGGGTGGTTCTCACTTTTGTCTGGGTCCCTAGTCATATAGGTATCTATGGGAATGAACAGGCGGATTTATTCGGGAAGCGAGCTGTTCGTGATGGCAAATCCCTACTTAACCTTGCAGTTCCTCTACCCGATTTTTATCCAGTTCTTAAACATTATGCTTATGGTCAGTGGCAAGAAGATTGGACTAGATCAGCTTCTTATAAAGGTCGCTATTATTACAATATTCAGCCTTGTATTCCTCCCTATCCTTGGTATCTGAAGGGTAACTATTCTCGCCGTCACATTACCAACATTATTCGTCTTCGTTTTAACCATGCTCTTACTCCTCTGTATAAACATCGTTTTAACCTCTCCCCCCACTCCTCCTGTATATGTGGTACTCTGAGTGCTGATGTAAATCATTTATTATTCCAATGCCCTGTGTATGATTCTTTTCGTCCGGCTTTTATTTCTCGTCTTCTCAGTCTTCAGAAAGCTCTCCCCACCAATGTCTCCTGCTTGCTTACCGATATGTCTCCTGCTTTAATACATGCTATCAATCAATATTTGGATGACTCTCATCTTCATTTGTAAATTACTGTCTGTTTATTGTTCGCACCGTTACATACTCCTGCTTCCACTGTTTTTTGCTTCTACGCACTTCCTTTGTTATGTTTCGCGTTACTTAAGGTGTGTACATAGACCCGATGCTCAACTGTTCTTGAGACCTTCGTAGTGAAATTCATTGCGTGTGACCTTCGTAGTGGACTAATTGCGTGTGATTTCGCATTATAAGTGTAATATCACGATAATAAGTGTAGTGGCTGGGTGAAATAATAGAGCCCATAACCTCTCCGACAACAACAACAACAACAACAACAACATTCTGAGTTAACATGCAAAGTCAATTGGAAGACACAATCACAATATACATGTCAACTGTAACATGTTAAATTTAACATGTTGGTGTTAAATGTTAAACAGTGGAGACCGGCCTTTACATGTTGGCCCGGTGTGTATGTTTTGTAGAAGTCGGTGAGACGGCCACTTTAGCGTGAAGATTAGTATACCTTGTGTCCGTGTGCTTTTCCTATATCTCCTAGTCTTGTATACGTATTTCCTCACTCTCAGTTGTCTAGGTGATACGTCTTTTCCTGAACTACTTCAAGTGCTTTGAACCAATTTTGTGAGTCCGCTGCATGGTCTACTTCCCTCAATCTTCAAGTACTGTACTTCGTACTCAGAAAACATTGTCAACTGCATTGGTGTACTACTTTATTGAAATTGTGTGCGTGTGTAGAACTAGTACAAATATAATACAGTATTGTGTCTGGGTGAAATAACGAGCCCAAATCAACTTCACGAACAGAACAGAACAGAACAGAAGCAAGCTGTACGTATGGTGTCAATAGAAGGGTTGTAATGGATAACCTCTAAGTTGGTATGTAATTCTAAAAATTGTATTATTTCGTACGTTAAACCTTTGTGTCACAGTTGTATGTAAATATTCTAAGCTACTTTTTCTGATGTAAAATTCTATGCAGCCCTGAGTGTAATAATTGTGTTAAATCTTCGTCACAAAACCTCAGTGGATGAACAAGTTTTATAACGTTGTTAACGAGGTATCTTCGTGCGTGGCTTTCATCAATTTACTTCGTTTTTAGAAACACGTTATCTGTACTGTTGATGAAGACCTTAATATCAATTTTTTGGATGGTGATGTCCGGCGAATTAAATATTCTGATCAATGCTGAATTTGTGACATTTGTTAAACTGTAAACTTAATGTCAGTTCTTTAATTAGTTAACTTACAACGTTCATTATGCATTTCCATGAAATGCAGCTGTAAAAATGAATTGGGTAAAAGCCTCTGTATCTAGTATTGTTGAGAATAGGAGACCTCATACTTTACATGCTCTGAATGTCTTATTATTATGATTGTTTCGATTAATGATGAATAGCACAGCAACATTTATGCTCTATTGTACAGGAAATTATGCTATGCAGTTTGAAAAATGATTCAGTATGGTGATAATTGTGTAGGCCTATAAATGTAAGATTTTTTTAATGAGAACGTTTTTTTCTCATTGTTTGAACTTACAGTGATTGGCAAGCAAAAAAAAATAAAAAAAAAAAAATAAGCACAACACTTAAGTTTTATTCTTTGTTTAAATCAATGACCAAATTGTGTGTGTTTTTATCTTTGATTGTCACTGAACTCTCTAGGCCTACTAATGAGATATTGAGACCAGTTTCCATTGAGAGAAATGAGAGTTTACAGAGAAGTGTTTGGGGTGAACATGCTAAATTCACCCATGTTTGTATCAAAATATAACATTGATTAAGTCAGTTCATTTCATTTCACTCAGATGTTATTGCACTGCATTTCTGCATAATCACACACATTCAGGAGCGTGTGTTGTCACCTCTGGCATAAGTCATAGCTTCGAACATTTGAGGTATGCCCTGATGAGTGCTGTGTTGTACTCTTGAGGAACAAGCTCTCATTCTTCTTGAAGGCCTTCCTGCAGTTCCTGCATAGTCACTGGACAATGACTATGCACTTTTCTTTCCAAAATGTTCCATAGATGCTCAAGTTAGTCGAGATCCAGACTGTGTAGGCCATTGCATCAGGTGGATCCCTAATTTGTCAAGATACTGAAAGACATATCTTGCCGCATGCCTGCATTAGCAGGAAGTCTTCACCAATGAATGGTGCAATAGAAAAAATATGTTTTTCAAGATTTTTTTTTTTTTTTTTTTTTCTTTTTCAATTTAGCAGTGGGCCATTAGTTACCCACCTTCCACAAAGAGCTCTTTTTGGGTAGCCAAGGAGATGCCTGCTCCTACCATTACAGAACCACCATTGAAGGCTATCTGTGGAAAAAAAAAAAAAAAGTTACATTTAGGACACCTTCCTTCTCACTCCTCTGCACCCTTTTGTGTCCATCTCTGGATCTGAGGCTAAACCGTGAATCATCTGTGAAGAAAACTGTTCTCTACTGTTCAACAACCCAGTCCTGATGATCTCTTGTGAAACATAAGTGACGCATCAGATCTGGGCTACTATCAGGTCTTCTTCTGGAGTAGAGTTCAGCATCACATAACCTCATCCTCACTGTCCACTCGTTGACATTCACACTTCGTACCTGTTCAAGCTGGCTTTTGGTTTGCGTCACACTTCTGTGCCCATCATGCAGATATTGAAGGCCATCCCGTGCAGAAGTTGAACTGCTTCTACCGGATCCTGGTCTGCGAGAGCCCATTCCTGATACCTTCGCAGGGTATGTGAAATTGTTAATGGAGGACATTGTAATAACTCTGTCACATAAGTCAAGGTGCATCCATCCTCTACCAACGGTATTGCCATAGTGGCATCCTCTGAGCTGTTTAACATTGAGTAGAATATTTGCTCCTTCATACATGGAGGTAACAGTTAGGGTACCACGAAATTAGTGATATCACATATCAATCATTCCCACACACTTGCGATTGTTCATTAATTTAAACTGGGCTTTGGGTTGCTATTAGTGCTTGCCTCCATGTATAATGATCTTTAATGATGTTATTTTGCTTTACGTCCCACTAACTACTTTTACGGTTTTCGGAGACGCAGAGGTGCTAGAATTTAGTCCCGCTGGAGTTTTTTACGTGCCAATAAATCTGCTTACACCAGGCTGATGTATTTGAGCACCTTCAAATACTACCGGACTGAGCCAGGATTGAACCTGCCAGGTTGGGTCAGAAGGCCGGCGCTTGTAACATCTGAGCCACTCAGTCCAGCTATAATGATCTTTACATTGTACCACGTACTGCTACTTTATTGCCTGACTTAGTCCTTCAGTCCAGTCCTTGTCAAGTGTATTTCTTGTTGCTAATCATAGCAAACAATTCCACTGTTGGAACAGGAATAATGGATGAGGATGCTAATTAGTTTATCAAAGTGTAGGGCTTAAAGACTGTTTAAAATTTTTTTACCAGGTTAAAAAAAAAAATTAGCATTCTTTACAAGCATCTTGCTACCCTTTCTGTTATCTTTAATATAGTTTCCATTTAATTAGCTCACATTTACCATAAACTCCCCCTTCATGGGAGAATATAGGCTAACCCTTATTCAGCATGAGAACTGTTGTGTAACATTCCTCTTAGTGTGATCTTTGGATTACACGTGGTCAACCCTCAAATATTATTGACCGGGCGAGTTGGCCGTGCGCGTAGAGGCGCACGGCTGTGAGCTTGCACCCGGGAGATAGTAGGTTCGAATCCCACTATCGGCAGCCCTGAAAATGGTTTTCCGTGGTTTCCCATTTTCACACCAGGCAAATGCTGGGGCTGTACCTTAATTAAGGCCACGGCCGCTTCCTTCCAACTCCTAGGCCTTTCCTATCCCATCGTCGCCATAAGACCTATCTGTGTCGGTGCGACGTAAAGCCCCTAGCAAAAAAAAAATAAAAAAAAAATATTATTGGTATTTCGTAAATAATGCAAATTTAAAACATTACTTTGCAGGCTTAACCCTCATGCCTTGCCCAGCTGGATTTGGAGTCTTTGGTCGTGTTGCCACTGACGTGGTGCAGTTCAGACGAGAAATACCACTGTTGCTGCACCAGGTCTGAAGTCTTCTGAGGGTGGTCCATTTACTGCTTTATTCAACATCTCCTAATGTAGTGATCTGCAGGGAAAGTCTCTGCTTCCTTTTTATCCTTTTAATGAGGTTGAATCGCTTTTCACAAGATACTGTTGTTACTGCAATGCATGTGACTGTGTGGAAACACTCCCATGTTCTTTAATTGAAGCCATTCTGATACCAAAAAATCCTCATGAATAATACCAGCAATAAAAAAAAAGAAACAGGAATTGAAGAATCTCCTCATTGCCATAAAATGCTGTTAGGATGTTATATTGAGCCAGGTACAAGAAATCCAGAATATGGCATTTGGTGTCTACTTCATTCTCAACTGTATGAAGGCAGCACTTAAAGCAGTTAACTATGCTTCTGCTCAACTGGTTATAAATTCATGTGTGATTCTTCTTTTTTTCTCTCTCTTTTGGTAATAAAAACCCGCTCTCCTGGTAATTTTCAAGAACCGCTGTGGTTCGAGGCTAATTCCTATGGAGAGTATTAATTTTTTTTAATAGGCTAGCAGTAACTTGTTTTGGTTTATTTTACTTCCAAGCTTTATGGGATGAGTGATTGTTAAACGGGAATAAAACAAATTATTTTTCTACTGTTAAAAGAAAGCAAAATGTTAGTTTTATTTCAGTAATGAATAATTTAATCTTCTCCAAGTTTTCAAAAATTAATCAGCAAATATCAGTAGGCCTAATGTAATGGTGGCCTTCTAATTGATTCCCCACTGGGCGAGTTGGCCGTGCGGTTAGGGGCGTGCAGCTGTGAGCATGCATCCAGAAGATGGTGGTTACGAACTCCACTGTCGGCAGCCATGAAGATTGTTTTCCATGGTTTCCCATTTTCACACCAGGTAGAGCATTCCTCAGAGATTTATTACTAATTATTACGAATGCTTTTAATATATGTTGTACCCTAAATGAGGCCACGTCCACTTCCTTCCCACTCCTAAGCCTTCCCCATCCCATCGTCACCATAAAACCTATCCGTGTCCGTGTGATATAAAACAAATTGTAAAAAAATTGATTCTCTTGGATCCCTTGTTCTATAGATACACATACATTATTTTGTGCTCAATAATCAGAGCATTCCTCGGAGATTTATTACTAATTATTACGAATGCTTTTAACATATGTTGTTGGAGCTTTCAATCTTGGCTCGTTAGGGCTAAATTATTACACATAGACCTGTATCATAGCAAAGTAATGATCATGACATTCTAAAGCAATGTAGAAACTTTTTATTTGGCATTTGGGCTTCTGACAACTAACCAAGCAACCTGGTCTTCTGCTTGCATTTTGAGTACAGCTTTGTTCCATGGTAGATACCTTACAGTGTGGTAGAAAAGTCTGAAGTTGTACCCTTGTGCTGATTTTCAGATCTAGTTTTGGAATCTCCATTAATTCACTTACGAAGTACTTTAACTTCTCCTACAACTATAGCATCTTAGTCTGAAATTTGTATTGCTCATTTTCCTTCTGTCATTACCTCTTGCACCACCATTGACTTATTTTTCTCCACACTGATTCTCTAAGCCCATTTACTACATTAAATTGTTTTTTAACTTCTCTTTATCCCTTTCCAAAATTACTATATCAGCAAATAGCATTCTTAACATTTTTCAATCCTTTGGGTCATCATCAGTACATCAAAATGTTATAAAACAGTTCAAATATAAAGGCATTTGTGTGAAAAGTTTCTTTTAAAAGTTATATCCTCTCATTGCGATCTTATTTGGTGGAAAAGTTCTTGCGTGTTTCTCGTCATATGTAAATATTGTTATAAAGTTCTTAGTTTTGTAAATAAATAATAGAATTTTGTTGAATTTTGCCTGTTTTAGTAGGCCTAGTTAAATCGGACCAAGATTGATGTGGATATTAATCTTCTAAGAGCTAATTGTATATTGAATAAGATGGATAAAAATCCTATATTTTAGGCTAATTGTAATTTGTCAATACAGACCAAAGATGATTTATATCATATGTAATAGTACCAAGGGACTAATCATCATAATTTTTAATGGCGCCGATATCTTCTGAGATAATGATGCTAACTTTGTTTTCTTAAATGGAACTACACTTTTGTTTTTTACACATACAGGTAGCCTTAAACCTACAAACATTACAAATTCAGCAACGTGATGATTTTGAATATCGGACAAGTAGGCTACTTCTCAAGAAATGAAGATGGAGAGAAACTGTTGGACTTTTCTATCAGAAATAACCTGAAATAAAGAACACATGGTTTATGAAGAAGAATAGCCATAAGATCAGCCAATATAGTTGGGATGGACAATATGGAACACTCATCAATTTTATAACAACAGACTGAGAATGGGGAAAATACGTCATGAATACGAAGATAATCCCCAGTGAAAGTATGGAAGGTGATCACAGATTATTAATTATGGAATTAAAACAAGTAATAATCCCTAAAATTGTACTGACTAAGAAACCAAAGATCAGGATTTGGGAACTGGAGGAGGAGGATAAAAGAATGGTATTCCAAGATTGTATAAAGAGGAAGTTGCCTAATACAGACATACGAAGTGGAAAAGAAGAGTGGGACAATTTGACAGACATTTGTGGAAGCAGCAATTGAGGTATGCAGGAAAACAAAAGCAAAGGTTAAGGGAAAGGAGACATTGTGGTGGACAGACAAAATAAGAACAGAAATCAAAGAAAGGAACAAATTGAAGAAAGAAATGGTTAAAGAAAAAAAAACATATCAGAGTGATGAAAATAATATAGAAAGGTAATATGTGGAATATAAAAGATTGAAACTAAAAGTAAAGAAAGAAAAGGAGAAATGTTGGGGAGAGTTTACGAACAAAATTGAGCAAGATAGTCGAGGAAATCAGAAACTGTTATACAGAGTAATAAAATCGAAAGGAATAAATCAAGGAAAATATTAAGGCATTAAAGAGAGAAGATGGATCCATAGTACATGAGGAAAAGAGTCTTCAGAAGGTGACGGCAAAATATTTTGAAAAACTTTATAATGAGGACTGTTTGGTGGAAGAAGGAGATAAAAAAATTGAAATAGATGGAGAAAGGAATGACCAGACGTAAAGCAAGTGGAAAAGACAAATTCAATGCTGATATGATTAAGGTAGCAGGAAGCAGTGGACTGCAGTGGCTATACTAAGCCCTCAATCCCATATGGAAGGATGAAAAGATACCTGAAGATTGGCAACAAGGAAGCATTGTACCATTGTTCAAAAAAAGGAAATGGGAAGATATGTGAAAATTATAGACGTATAACTCTATTATAAGCAGACCTGGCCAACAGCTGGAAACTGCAGATTATGATGATGATGATGAACCCTATCATCACATGGGCTAAGAATAATGGAGAAAGTCATAGACAAAAGACTGAGGGATATAATAGAAACACAGTAAGAGGAAGAATAATATGGCATTAGACCGAATAGATCAACAATAGACTTGATATTTACAGTGTGAACAATAATGGAAAAACACCTGGAAAGGAAAAAGTAAATCATCTTCGTATTTTTGGATTTGGAAAAGGCTTATGATACAGTTAAGAGAGAACATGTATGGGAATGCCTATGGGAAAGGAATGTACCAAGATCATTAATTAACAAGATAACAATGTTGTATCATGAGAGTAAAAGTGGAGAGTGGTGACTCTGAAACATATTTATACTAAAAAAAATGTCTCAAGCAAGGAAGTGCACTGTCGCCATTATTATTTATTATATTGATGGATGAAATCATAGAAAACGTGTGAAACAGAGTATCGGTAGTGATAAAGTTAATGCTTTGGTATTTGCAGATGATGTGGTAATTAAGTACAAAGGAGACTGGACATTTGGAATGGTAAAAAAAAAAAACAAAAAAAAATGAAAAATGTAGTCGTGCACTGTGGAAAAGAGAAGGAGAGAAGCCAAGTGAGCATAGACGGAGAACTGTTAGAGAATGTAGAACACTTTACATATCTGGGTAGCATTATTAATGGAAGTAATGAAATCAACCCTGAAATTAATAACATACTAAGTAAAGGTACATCATTTTATCATTAATTCAGAGAGCTTTTATGGGATGACAAAGTACCCAAGAGAACGAAATCAACATTATATAAACAGTATTTAATAATAATTGTAAGTAGTGATAATAGACCGCTTCTGGCCCAGGGGCTAATGGGCAACAAGATGGCCACTATACATGGGCTCTTATGGGACTAACCCACCGAGAGCTGGACCAGGAGCGAATGGGCAAGATGGCGGCTATATATAGGCTCTTATGGAGAAAGCTGGTCTAGGGTAGGATAGGCGGTATACATAGGACTTAAGGAGATGGCCTAGGGACTAATGCACAAGATGGCGGCCGTGTGCAACTTTCTAATGCTAGGGCTCCGGAGGCAAGACAGCCGCCTGGGAAGTATGCTGGTGTTGAAAAGGTGTATGTGTTACGTAGTGTACTTCAAGCCAATCAGGACGCTAAAAGGTAGAAAACTGCCATTAACACCACTGCGAGGGTTGTAGCCCCGTCTGACCGAAGTGTAGCAAGTTATCTACACCCTCTATGAGGGCTCTAGCATCGACCGATCAAAGCCTGGGAGGTATGCTGGTGTTAAAAAGGTGTATGGGTTGCATAGTGTACTTCAAGCCAGTCAGGACGAAAGAAGGTAGAAACCGCCATTAACACAGCAGCGGGTTTTGTAAGCCTGTCGTACATAAGTGTTTTGGAAATGTCTAGTACACTCATGTCAATATAGATAGGTTTGTTGAAGACTAGTTTCCGCTTCGCCATATGTATGGCCGCCAGGTTGGGTCCGAAGATCGTTCTGTCGATGAAGGTAGGTTTTGCTACTACCTTCCTATCTGTTACAAGACGTATGTCTATCCGTTTGCGAATGTTTTCCATAGTTTTTCCGAACATTGCATTATTAAAAATTTTATAGAGGTCCTTCTCGAAGTCGATCTTAGATTGCTTTCTGAGATCGTTATTAAATTCTACGTAACATTTCAGCCATCATGACTGTCGAAATTTCAGCGCTCGATGTACCTTCTTCTTTAGCTGCAGTCCCCGGTTCAAAGCTTGTTGGAGGGTCATGTAATGTACCACGTAATGTTCTCGTTTTCCAAGATGAGTTACCGGTATTAATTTTTTCGTTACAGACGACTCAGCCGGTTTCATACTTTCTGGAAGGAACGGTAAGTCATTATGAAGCGCATGTAGTTTAGGAGGATACTCAACGTCTACTTCTAAAAAGTAGCCGTACGGATTGTCTTCTTTCAGCGTATTTAGATTAATAGTGTCTGGGGAGACCCACTGAAATTCTCCGTAAGGAAGGGGATGGCACATAGCCCAACCATACTGATTGTTAGCATCTTCATATGTAATAAACTGGGATGGTTTCTCAGGATCGAAATCCGACATATACTTATTATTAGCCTCTCCATAGCGATGTGAAACTTGACATATCCCACATCGTATACCAGACTCTACCATAAGTAGCTGATCCTAATCTTTTAGTAACTCCAGTTTAATACCTGTATAGAGCAGCATAGCGTCCCACGTAAGTCCAGGCGCAGTGAAGTAGTGGGCCGGATCGACTCTATGGGTTTCCATGGTAGTAGCATGAAACGTTTCGAAAACATCTGCTAAGAGAAGTACGTCAGAAGTCAAGTAGTCATCGCTGTATTCTCCCAAAGTTTTTACGTTGAAATGATTCCACACGTTGTTTGCATCTTCATAATCTTCGTCACTGATATCATCTTGTTTTAATTTGCTGAAGAAGGCTTCTTTAGGGGGTAGACATTTTTCATTTAATTTTTCCCAGGAGTCCAGGTAATCATACGGAAAGACGCCTTTTGGTGTCATTAAAACAGAATTTTCTCGTCCAAAGTATTTGGTTGTTTCAGGACACAACGTTAGATTTTTTACTAGTGTATCCGAGCTGCTAGCTATGAACTGATATGTATCCACAAATCTAAGCTTTATCTTGCCAACATATTTAGTAAAGGAGATGTACTTCTCTTCAGAACTAGGAATAACTTCTACTCGCTCAGTAGTGCATCCCAGCTGCCTTACTATAAAGTGTCCATCATACCCACTAAGATTGTGTATAAACACTGGGATGTAACTAACCAGTCTACACTTTAAATTGCAAGCGTTGCGACAGCTTCCGCGGTACTCTCCAGTAATATGACAATGATCTCGCACTTTCCAGTTATCCTCGGTAAATTCTCTACAACATAGGTAACAGATCGTAGACGCCTGGAACTCCTGTTCTTGTTCATCTGTCAAGGCTTTAGGGGTGTTTCTGATGTATATTTGACTTATTTCAGTAGCTATAGACGTTAGATACTCTATAAACTTCTCGGCAGCATTTGGTCCACGATATACGTACGGCTCTTTGGCAAGTTAGTTGCTATGTGTTCAACAGATGTAGCAGGCTTAACGTACAGAGCAAAGCTCATAAGAGTATGACTTTGGTATGGCATTGTATAACTTACATTATCGCTAGGTGCGCATGTTTGAACCGGAGTCAGAATCTTCTCAAAGTCTGCGTATATTACATACGACAATTTCATCAAATTTTGACAAATTCTTAAATTCTAGAACAGTTTTTAACTGTAGGCATTTCTATTCTTGCAATTTGCTGCTGGAGACGGAATTTTCTATGCTCTTCAAGCTTTTCTTGACCACTTGCTTTATACCGATTATCAAAGTGGATGAAACAATGCTTACATATAACCACCTTATGCTTATACTTAGTAAGCTGACAGCTTACAAGCTTCTCGAAATCTTTTATAAACACACAGTGACCAACACCAGAATCATTGCTTAGTAGAAGAAGATCACGATCAGATAACTCCACATCAACTACCTTTAGAGGATAAATTTGATTACTTTTATCCAGTCCGAAAACGTTTATAGAAATATTATTATTTATTTCAAATTTAGGAATATCCGCGAGAGCCTGCATACTTGCTAACGTGTTGAGGATGCTTTTTAACGAATTTCGCTAGTACCGAATATAAGAAACACCTTTCGTCTCCATGGTTTTCAGTATTTATGCATGCCTTTTTAGCAGCGATATTTGCTGGTAGCGGTATATAGGTTATCCCACGCAGAGGGGTATACTTGTTAATTTTTACTCTTGTCCCATCAACAGCTAGCAAGGACCAGTTACTCCCTTTAAGCGTTGATTTTTCCATTTCCGACATTAACTTTTTAAATTTCTCCTGAATAAATTTGTCAAGATCTGTTTCAAGACATATGACGTCATTTTTAGTTTTGAAAGTGCGAACTATTGTGTCTCCGTGTATGTTAATGAACTGGCATTCAGCCATGAAATTAACTTTTACGGACTTATGAACACAAAGTTCTTTTAGTATGGCCTTAACTGCCAGATCTTTTGTCTCTTGGGGGTACACATATAAGTCTTCGCACGTATCACATCGAATAAAGTACGACCGTAGTCGACCTTCGGAAGAAGTTTCCTATTCAGTAACGTTATTATTATCAGGAATCATCGACAGCAAGTGATGTTTAGTGGGTTCAGCATTTACCTTCTTTGCAGGCGATGATATATCGCAAACTTCTTCATGACGTCGTCCGTTGTAGACATTGTTGAATACGTTTCCACACGTTGTACAGTGATAGAATTGTGCACGCGACAGTTCATGACGTTTCCTGTGGTATTCCCGGAGAAAGGTTTTTCCACACTTCTTGCAAACATAGGTTGGAATAGTTTGCTCCATGATAGGTGTTATCTTCTCCTAACAGATTCTCCTTTAAAAATAGATCACACCTGTGGAAGTGAGAGAAACAGAATGATGTATGCTCACTTCAGCTGTTTATTACAAACTTAATCTACTAGGCA
This sequence comes from Anabrus simplex, assembly GCF_040414725.1. Taxonomy (NCBI): domain Eukaryota; kingdom Metazoa; phylum Arthropoda; class Insecta; order Orthoptera; family Tettigoniidae; genus Anabrus; species Anabrus simplex. Next base: position 1,222,038,289 of record NC_090266.1, read on the forward strand.
CTTACTCATATAATGTAATACACATCTGTGTAGAGTACAGTGGTAGCCTATACTAGATTAAGGGCGAGAGATCTTACCACGATGTGGACTGCTCGACAGTTAACAGTAAACTAACAGAAAGCGTGCAACCTATTCGTCTTATATACAACATGAATCGCTAATCATTTAAAGGTGTTAAACAATTTTAAAAGAATTGCCGACATCATCTAACATGTATAAACATGTTTTTGCAATCTGCTTTATGTCACACAGAAACAGATAGGTGTTACGGCGACGATGGGATAGGAGAGAACCATAAGTGGGAAGGAAGCTGCCATGGTCTTAATGTACAGCCCCAGCATTTGTCTGGTGTGAAAATGGGAAACCACGGAAAACCATTTGCAGGGCAGCCGACAGTGAAGTTCGAACCCACTATCTCCCAAATGCAAGATCACAGCAGCGCGGCCCTACCCGCACGGTTTTTAAAGTTAAAGCTAGCTTAGTAGGTTTCTTTATGACTATGCAGTGCGCACTGCTATGTACGTTGGTGTGTATTGTTGCAATATATACACAAGGTTAGTATATAGCTGTAAGGGCATGTGATTTTAAAGTATGCAGTGTACGTATCACTTGATATACCATACTTCGCACGGCTATGGAGATAGACTACGATTTCACTCGGTGGCCTCTGTGGATCAGCGGTAGAGTGTCGGCCTCCGGATCCCAAGATAGCGGGTTCAAACCCGGCAGAGGTAGTCGGATTTTTGAAGGGCGGAAAAAAGTTCCATTCGACACTCCGTGTTGTATGATGTCGGCATGTAAAAGATCTCTGGTGACACATTTGGTGTTTACCCGACAATATTCATTAAATCTCAGCCATAGACGCCCAAGAGAGTTTCGGTTTACTCGGTCTGCCATCTAGTGGTGGCCTAGAGTAAAACGGAACGTCAAAATTGACGAGCAGACCGCCAGATGGCGTCAAATTGAAATGTCTGCACACGGTAGCTGAGGCCAAACGATTATTATTATTATTATTATTATTATTATTATTATTTACTCGGTGGCGAAACCGCTTGTGTTCATTTATGCACCGCAACTGTGTTTGAAGTGCAGCAAACCCTCGAATTGAACAGTTTAAATTTTAGCACTAACAGCAGCCAACCTTAATGTGGTTTCCTTCGCCAATTTTCTGCATTTCTTTTACGCAAATTACGGGGTGGTCCCGAGTTTTAAGCCACAATGTGCCTAAATCAGTCCCTCGCTGTAATTAACACACTACTACATTTATCACAGAAACGCAGGTTATCAAACAAATTCTACATACAATTTCTTACAAGCACACGAGGCTGATGACCACGATATATCACACCCATACATAAAGCAACAACAACTACCACTACTTTAGTTTATGTGATTTTACAGATCTAGGCCTCTCAACTTCCTGTTATCATACGCAATCCTAATAAGTAGAGCGGTTCTGTGAGTAGCGAGCCTCTTACAGATACAGGCGGCTTCGAGCACTCTCTGATACCCTAATACTTATAAGCTTTTAAGAGCTCTGAACGGTAGATTGTAGCGAAAAGTTACGACTACGATGGGATAGGAGAGAGGAATTCTCCCTTGTTTTAAAGAACTTGTTAAGAAATTTAATTCTAGTCTGAGGGTTGGTACGAGGTACACTCAGCCCAGCCTCGTGAGGCAAAAATTAGAATAGGTGGGTTGATCCCTCCCTACCTCAGCTTATCCTAGAAGTGGTTTTCTGTAGTTTTTCCACTTCTACTTCGAGCAAACGTTTTCCCAATCCTAGCCTCCTTTTCAAATAAATGCTCAAACTACTAGTCGTAATGAATCAATAATAGCGACTTTAAAGAACTATTGTTATTAAGAGAGAGCCTGAAGCGAATTGATTGTTAATAATAATAATAATAATAACAACAACTCGCATCTACTTTAGTTATTATATACTTCCTAAGGCACACTGCCAAGCCGAGACAACTAAATGAAAAATTTGGATACTCACAGAAGGCTGATTCAAGATGTCACGTCTAGGAAGCCGTTTTCTTCTCAAGGTCACGTCACTAGTACAAAAGCAAGACTCTTTCTAGCGTATTACCCTTGCTTTTAAATGGCACTGATCGCTGGAAAGTTGAAGGTGCTAAGCCATATTGTATAGTACACCAAAGCCGTTATAGTTAACATTTTGTGTTAAAACGAATCTTCATCTCCTCATACATCAAGTAAACACCAAAAGTATACTGTATTAATATTAAATTAGTTGAATTAAAAACATTAAGGAGCATTGCTTTATTAAAATAATCTAGACGTGTCTAGTAGTTAAATGACCCTGGTCTCTACGATTACGAGGACGTAGCTTCTCCCACGGTTGAATTACGCAACAGAAGGAATATGAATTAACTTGTTTCTTTTAGAGCACTTAGAGAGATGATCACTATCGGCAGCGCTGAAGATGGTTTTCCGTGGTTTCCCATTATCACACCAGGCAAATGCTGGGGCTGTACCTTAATTAACTCTTTCCAGTCTAACTGCGAGCTATGCTCGCAGCGGTCGAAATTACGTTCAGGCCGCGCTGCGAGCTAAGCCCGTACTAACGTTTGACAATTCACTAAAAATCGAGAATGAGCTATGCACGCTTTCTGGTGGTTACATCGTGTTTCTTAACGTATTAGTTACGAGAGTATTTAAGCAGATGGCAGTGTTATATGTCTAAGTCAGAGAATTTACGATATTTTCGATCAACGTGCATCAGTAGATGTTGTCACTCAGTGGCTCTAAGACATGGCTTCTCGCGGTAAACATGTGCTTGATGAAAGTTATATTTTCGATATTTTATGATATAAGTTTATGCGCAAATTAACATATTATTGACATGAATTCAAAACAACTCCTTACATGTCATTATGACTGGAGTTCGTTTTACGGCCTAGTGCATGTTCCCGCGTATTTCATACTTGTGTGAATACGTAAGTGTGTCTATATATTAGTAAAGTTGCCTGTTTGGAAGACTGTATTTTCTCTTTCTCAGAAGTCTTTTGTGGTAAATGAAACAATAATTTTACATTTGAGTAACTTTTGACAAAATTTATCAATTAAAATAAAATTTCATAAGAGTTCCCATTTTCGTTATTGTAATTATTACTATTGTTGAAAAATTATTATTTTTATATCGTACCCATTATTTTTGTTTTGTAATTGCAACGCACATTTTATATTGGCAAAATAGGGTAAACATAACAGTATTTCAGAAAACTGTTCTTGCTTAGTTTTCAGTCAGACCTTTCCTCCATTCGCATAACATGGTATAATATATAAACAGTTTTAAAATCTCAAGTGATAGTTGACATAATACAAACAGCGTTTTTCAAAACTAGATGCTCAAAAAAAAAAAAAAAAAAAAAAAAAAAAAAAAAAAAAAAAAAAAAGTGCATAGATATAATGTTTTAAAAATCCTTAAAAATGACCAGTCCAGAACGTTTGTAAGGGATATTAAGCCCCAGACTGGAATAAGTTAAGGCCACGGCCGCTTCCTTCCTACTCCTAGGCCTTTCCTATCCCATCGTCGCCATAAGACCTATCTGTGGCGGTGCGACGTAAAGCCCCTAGCAAAAAAAAAAAAAAAAATCATCTCTTGCCTTGTCCTAACGAGAAGTAGTCCGACTCGTTGGCTGAACGGTCAGCGTACTGGCCTTCGGTTCAGAGGGTCCCGGTTTTGATTCCCGGCCGGGTCGGGGATTTTAACCTTAATTGGTTAATTCCAATGGCACGGGGGCTGGGTGTATGTTTTGTCTTCATCATCATTTCATACTCATCACGACGCGCAGGTCGCCTACGGGCATCAAATAGAAAGACCTACACCTGGCGAGCCGAACCCATCCTGGGATATTCCGGCACCAAAAGCCATACGACATTTCATTTACCGAGAAGTAGCATGTAACCATATATATTTGATAAAATGTTTGGTAAAGACAAGGCCACAGTAAAGTGATGCGCTTTATGCTTTATATGTATTTTAGAAATGACTCAATACTTACCAGAATAAATATCTTGTGTGAAGTCACAATCTTCTGCTGTAGTTGTGGGAGTATCGGGAGGATCACTTCTAAATTACCTGTAGAAAAATAAAAAATTTTTTTTACTTATCAACCAAGCAAGACTACCGTGGCTAACACTGAGCATGCGCTATATTAAAGCAATACAGGTAGCATAGTCTCTCCATAACAAATAGACAGGTTATGTTTAATACTCTAGCCGCTAAACTAACAATCGGAGAAACATGACTCCTGAAGTTCGACTTCGGAAACATGCTATTTGAATCTATCGGCGTAGGTTTCAGTCCTGTAGCTCGTGCAGAAAGGAAAATAAGCGGGGTGCGGTTGCTACTCAAATAAATAGAGGATCTCCATATTTTGCAATGACAATGTACACTTACCTACTTTGTAAGGAGATTTTACTCGTCAGGCTGCTATTAATAGACTGATAAATTTGCTCTACAAGGCTTTTTTATATAACCCAAAGTCTGGCGTACTAGGGAACATTTGTATTGAGGGTAGACCTGAACTAGTCTAATTACAAATATTTTTTGTGCTTCTTTACAGTTTAATTTTGTAATTATTCAAGCAAGTAAATTTGTAAATAAATAACACATTCAAACAACATCTGAACTTTCTTTCTCTCTCTCTACCAGCTATTATTCTTGTCTACAAGCAATAAAAAATAATAAATATTATAACATTGCTGGTTTTTAACTTTATAAAAGAATCTATCATGGCTGGAGGAAAACTAAAAAAAAAATATCTTACAAAAAAAAAGGAACTTCCTGGATGGCTGAGGATAGGTAGCAGCCGATTAAAAACTAAGATTGAGATATTTTATATGAGATATACCAAAAGGAGGCGAAAGCTCTTACGTCTGGATGCTCCTTACAGAAACATTCTTATTATTATTATTTGCGGTGGAACACAAGTATAATGTTTGTTAATTGAGTCCTGTAGCATAGCCTCCAAAAGGCCATAATCTGTAGATTATGAGGTGACACGTGGTCAGCGCATCAACTCCCTCAGTCGCATTACTTGGCTTTCTTGGAGGTCAGTGAGTACGTCCTAGTTGCAAAAGTCTTGCACTGGAGCAAGTGAGACTTATGCTGGACGTCACTGAGTACATCCTCATTGCTTTTCCTCTCCTGTTAATAGCAGCCAGTAAGTATCCGCAATACACACAGAGGTCTCATTCATTGAACTCCTGGAATGCTACGCTGCGATTTTATCTCCACAAAGGTTCTAGTCTCCCGTTCTTGCGGGTGCGTTTAGCCTCTAAACTTGTGTCAAATTTACGATTAATGCCGACTCCATGGTGAATTGGTCAGATCAGCGCACCGGTCGATTCCAGGCTCAGTTAAGGATTTCACCCCAGCCTTGTGAGGACAACGGAGGGGCGGTCTGATATAAGAGGTTGCGATCTCGCTCAAGAAAGCCAAGCAATGCGACTGAGGGAGTTGATGCGCTGACCACGTGCCACCTCATAATCTACAGACTGTGGCCTTTTTTGGGGCTACGCTACGGGACTCAATTAACAAACATCTTTGTGTTCTACCGCTAATAATAATAATAAGAAGAAGAAGAATGTTTCGGTAAGGAGCATCCAGACGTAAGAGCTTTCGCCTCCTTTTGGTATATCTCATATAAAATATCGCAATCTTAGTTTTTAATCGGCTGCTACCTATCCTCAGCCATCCAGGAAGTTCCTTTTTTTTTTTTTTTTTTGTAAGATATTTTTTTTTTAGTTTTCCTCCAGCCGTGATAGATTCTTTTATAAAGTTACAAACCAGCAATGTTATAATATTTATTATTTTTTATCGCTTGTAGACAAGAATAATGGCTGGTAGAGAGAGAGAGAGAGGGTTCAGATGTTGTTAGAATGTGTTATTTATTTACAAATTTACTTGCTTGAATAATTACAAAATTAAATTGTAAAGAAGCACAAAAAATATTTGTAATTAGACTAGTTCAGGTCTACCCTCAATACAAATGTTCCCTAGTACGCCAGACTTTGGGTTATATAAAAAAGCCTTGTAGAGCAAATTTATCAGTCTATTAATAGCAGCCTGACGAGTAAAATCTCCTTACAAAGTAGGTAAGTGTACATTGTCATTGCAAAATATGGAGATCCTCTATTTATTTGAGTAGCAACCGCACCCCACTTATTTTCCTTTCTGCGCGAGCTACAGGATTGAAACCTACGCCGATAGATTCAAATAGCATGTTTCCGAAGTCAAACTTCAGGAGTCATGTTTCTCCGATTGTTAGTTTAGCGGCTAGAGTATTAAACATAACCTGTCTATTTGTTATAGAGAGACTATGCTACCTGTATTGCTTTAATATAGCGCATGCTCAGTGTTAGCCACGGTAGTCTTGCTTGGTTGATAAGTAAAAATTTTTTTTATTTTTCTACAGGTAATTTAGAAGTGATCCTCCCGATACTCCCACAACTACAGCAGAATATTGTGACTTCACACAAGATATTTATTACTGGTAAGTATCGAGTCATTTCTAAAATACATATAAAGTATAAAGCGCATCACTTTACTGTGGCCTTGTCTTTACCAAACATTTTATCAAATATTTATGGTTACATGCTACTTCTCGGTAAATGAAATGTCGTATGGCTTTTGGTGCCGGAATATCCCAGGACGGGTTCGGCTCGCCAGGTGCAGGTCTTTCTATTTGATGCCCGTAGGCGACCTGCGCGTCGTGATGAGTATGAAATGATGATGAAGACAAAACATACACCCAGCCCCCGTGCCATTGGAATTAAACAATTAAGGTTAAAATACCCGACCTGGCCAGGAATCGAACCCGGGACCCTCTGAACCGAAGGCCAATACGCTGACCGTTCAGCCAACGAGTCGGACTACTTCTCGGTTAGACAAGGCAAGATATGATAATGATCATCTCTGTAAGTGCTCTAAAAGAAACAGTTTAATTCATATTCCTTCTGTTGCGTAATTCAACCGTGGGAGAAGCTACGTCCTCGTAATCGTAGAGACCAAGGTCATTTAACTACTAGACATGTCTAGATTATTTTAATAAAGTAATGCTCCTTAACTGTCAAGATCTTTCAGAACCGAAGAAGGCCTAAGGCAGGGAGACCCCTTATCACCAGTGTTATTTAATCTAGTGTTGGAGAAAGCTGTAAGATCAGTAACTACTAATCCGGGTGGTAATATTTACAATAGAATGATCCAAATTTTGGCTTATGCAGATGATCTGGTGATATCTGCTAGAAGTAACGAGGCACTTACAACTGCCTTGAGGGAGCTGAAAGATGCGGCTGGGTCCTTGGGCTTGGAGATAAGCGACTTTAAATCTAAATATATGGTAACAGAGAGAAATGGAAGGAACACTGAAAAACTCCAAGTGGATGGTTACACCTTTGAAGCAGTAGATAGCTTCACATATCTTGGCTCAGTAATAACATCAGAAAATAAAGTTGAGACAGATATTGTAAATCGAATTAAGGCTGCCAACAGATCCTACAGGGCACTGAATCCCCTTCTGAGAAGTAAAAACTTAAGCAGGAAATTAAAACTGACTCTCTACAAAACAATAATTAAACCAGTGCTTATGTATGGGAGTGAGGCATGGGTATTGACTGAGGCCACAGAGAGGAGATTAAATGTGTGGGAAAGGAAAGTACTGAGGAAGATATTCGGACCGGTGAAGGAGGGAGATTTATGGAGAATCAGAACAAATGAAGAAATAAGATTATTGTATAAGGAGCCGGACTTGGTGACATCAATCAAAATGAGACGAATTGGATGGCTGGGGCATGTACAACGGATGGAGGAGGGAAGACTTCCAAGGAAAGCACTGACAGGACACCCTGGGGGCAGGAGAAGGAGAGGTCGGCCCCGGATGAGATGGGTGGAGGATGTGGAGACTGATCTGAGGACCGTTGGAGTCAGGAGGTGGCGTAGGCGTGCTGAAGACCGGGATGACTGGAGAGCTGTGGTCAAGGAGGCCAAGATCCTTAAAGGACCGTAGAGCCATGGAGTAAGTAAGTAAGTAAGTAAGTAAATGCTCCTTAATGTTTTTAATTCAACTAATTTAATATTAATACAGTATACTTTTGGTGTTTACTTGATGTATGAGGAGATGAAGATTCGTTTTAACACAAAATGTTAACTATAACGGCTTTGGTGTACTATACAATATGGCTTAGCACCTTCAACTTTCCAGCGATCAGTGCCATTTAAAAGCAAGGGTAATACGCTAGAAAGAGTCTTGCTTTTGTACTAGTGACGTGACCTTGAGAAGAAAACGGCTTCCTAGACGTGACATCTTGAATCAGCCTTCTGTGAGTATCCAAATTTTTCATTTAGTTGTCTCGGCTTGGCAGTGTGCCTTAGGAAGTATACAATAACTAAAGTAGAAGCGAGTTATTATTATTATTATTATTATTATTATTATAATTATTATTATTATTAACAATCAATTAATTCAATTCAGGCTCTCTTAATAACAATAGTTCTTTAAAGTCGCTATTATTGATTCATTACGACTGTAGTAGTTTGAGTATTTATTTGAAAAGGAGGCTAGGATTGGGAAAACGTTTGCTCGAAGTAGAAGTGGAAAAACTACAGAAAACCACTTCTAGGATAAGCTGAGGTAGGGAGGGATCAACCCACCTATTCTAATTTTTGCCTCACGAGGCTGGGCTGAGTGTACCTCGTACCAACCCTCAGACTAGAATTAAATTTCTTAACAAGTTCTTTAAAACAAGGGAGAATTCCTCTCTCCTATCCCATCGTAGTCGTAACTTTTCGCTACAATCTACCGTTCAGAGCTCTTAAAAGCTTATAAGTATTAGGGTATCAGAGAGTGCTCGAAGCCGCCTGTATCTGTAAGAGGCTCGCTACTCACAGAACCGCTCTACTTATTAGGATTGCGTATGATGATAGGAAGTTGAGAGGCCTAGATCTGTAAAATCACATAAACTAAAGTAGTGGTAGTTGTTGTTGCTTTATGTATGGGTGTGATATATCGTGGTCATCAGCCTCGTGTGCTTGTAAGAAATTGTATGTAGAATTTGTTTGATAACCTGCGTTTCTGTGATAAATGTAGTAGTGTGTTAATTACAGCGAGGGACTGATTTAGGCACATTGTGGCTTAAAACTCGGGACCACCCCGTAATTTGCGTAAAAGAAATGCAGAAAACTGGGGAAGGAAACCACATTAAGGTTGGCTGCTGTTAGTGCTAAAATTTAAACTGTTCAATTCGATGGGTTTGCTGCACTCCCCAATACAATTGTGCTGCATAAATGAACACAAGCTGCTGCGCCACCGAGTGAAATCGTAGTCTATCTCCATAGCCGTGCGAAGTATGGTATATCAAATGATACGTACACTGCATACTTTAAAATCACATGCCCTTATGGCTATATATTAACCTTGTGTATATATTACAACAATACACACCAACGTACATAGCAGTGCGCACTGCATAGTCATAAAGAAACCTACTAAGCTAGCTTTAACTTTAAAAACCGTGCGGGTAGGGCCGCGCTGCTGTGATCTTGCATTTGGGAGATAGTGGGTTTGAACTTCACTGTCGGCTGCCCTGCAAATGGTTTTCCGTGGTTTCCCATTTTCACACCAGACAAATGCTGGGGCTGTACCTTAAGACCATGGCAGCTTCTTTCCCACTTATGGTTCTCTCCTATCCCATCGTCGTCGTAAGACCTATCTGTTTCGGTGTTAAATAAAGCAGATTGTAAAAACATGTTTATACATGTTAGATGATGTCGGCAATTCTTTTAAAATTGTTAACACCTTTAAATGATTAGCGATTCATGTTGTATATAAGACGGATAGGTTGCACGCTTTCTGTTAGTTTACTGTTAACTGTCGAGCAGTCCACATCGTGGTAAGGTCTCTCGTCCTTAATCTAGTATAGGCTACCATTGTACTCTACACAGATTTGTATTACATTATATAAGTAAGTGCCTAGTAGATTTAGTTTGTAATAAACAGTTGATGTAAGCATGCATCATTCTGTTTCTCTCACTTCCACAGGTGTGATCTATTTTTAAAGGAGAATCTGTTAGGAGAAGATAACGCCTATCATGGAGCAAACTATTCCAACCTATGTTTGCAAGAAGTGTGGAAAAACCTTTCTCCGGGAATAGTCATGAAGAAGTTTGCGGTATATCATCGCCTGCAAAGAAGGTAAAAGCTGAACCCACTAAACATCACCTGCTGTCGATGATTCCTGATAATAATGTTACTGAATAGGAAACTTCTTCCGAAGGTCGACTACTGTCGTACTTTATTCGATGTGATACGTGCGAAGGCTTATGTGTGCCTCCAAGAGGCAAAGGATCTGGTAGTTAAGGCCATACTAAAAGAACTTTGTGTTCATAAGTCCGTAAAAGTTAATTTCATGGCTGAATGCCGGTTCATTAATTTACACGGAGACACAATAGATCGTGCTTTCAAAACTAAAAATGACTTCTTTTTTCTTTGAAACTGATCTTGACAAATTTATTCAGAAGAAATTTAAAAAGTTAACGTCGGAAATGGAAGAATCAACGCTTAAAGGGAGTAACTGGTCCTTGCTAGCTGTTGATGGGCTAAGAGTAAAAATTAACAATTATACCCCGCTGTGTGGGAGTACCTATATACCGCTACCAGCAAATATCGCTGCTAAAAAGGCATGCATAAATACTGAAAACCATGGAGACGAAAGGTGTTTCTTATATTCGGTACTAGCGAAATTAGTTAAAAAGCATCATCAACGCGTTAGCAAGTATGCAGGCTTGGAGGATAAATACGTCTTTTTGAGTGTTGCATATCCTACACCCCTCACGGATATTCCTAAATTTGAAATAAATAATATTTCCATAAACTTTTTCGGACTGGATAAAAGTTATCAAATTTATCCTCTAAAGGTAGTTGATGTGGAGTTATCCGATCATTGTGATCTTCTTCTACTAAGCAATGATTCTGGTGTTGGTCACTGTTTGTTTATAAAAGATTTTGAGAAGCTTGTAAGCTGTCAGCTTACTAAGTATAAGCATAAGGTGGTTATATGTAAGCGTTGTTTCATCCACTTCGATAATCGGTATAAAGCAAGTGGACAAGAAAAGCTAGAAGAGCATAGAAGATTCTGTCTCCAGCAGCAAATTGCAAGAATAGAAATGCCTACAGTTAAAATCTCTGTTCTAGAATTTAAGAATTTTCAAAATTTGTTGAAATTGTCGTGTGTAATCTACGCAGACTTTGAGACTATTCTGACTCCGGTTCAAACATGCGCACCTAGCGATAATGTAAGTTATACAATGCCATACCAAAGTCATACTCGTATGACCTTTGCTGTGTACGTTAAGCCTGCTACATCTGTTGAACACATAGCAACTAACTTGCCAAAGAGCCGTACGTATATCGTGGACCAAATGCTGCCGAGAAGTTTATAGAGTATCTAACGTCTATAGCTACTGAAATAAGTCAAATATACATCAGAAACACCCCTAAAGCCTTGACAGATGAACAAGAACAGGAGTTCCAGGCATCTACGATCTGTTACCTATGTTGTAGAGAATTTACCGAGGATAACTGGAAAGTGCGAGATCATTGTCATATTACTGGAGAGTACCGCGGAAGCTGTCGCAACGCTTGCAATTTAAAGTGTAGACTGGCTAGTTACATCCCAGTGTTTATACACAATCTTAGTGGGTATGATGGACACTTTATAGTAAGGCAGCTGGGATGCACTACTGAGCGAGTAGAAGTTATTCCTAGTTCTGAAGAGAAGTACATCTCATTTACTAAATATGTTGGCAAGATAAAGCTTAGATTTGTGGATACATATCGGTTCATAGCTAGCAGCTTGGATACACTAGTAAAAAATCTAACGTTGTGTCCTGAAACAACCAAATACTTTGGACGAGAAAATTCTGTTTTAATGACACCAAAAGGCGTCTTTCCGTATGATTACCTGGACTCCTGGGAAAAATTAAATGAAAAATGTCTACCCCCTAAAGAAGCCTTCTTCAGCAAATTAAAACAAGATGATATCAGTGACGAAGATTATGAAGATGCAAACAACGTGTGGAATCATTTCAACGTAAAAACTTTGGGAGAATACAGCGATGACTACTTGACTTCTGACGTACTTCTCTTAGCAGATGTTTTCGAAACGTTTCATGCTACTACCATGGAAACCCATAGAGTCGATCCGGCCCACTACTTCACTGCACCTGGACTTACGTGGGACGCTATGCCGCTCTATACAGGTATTAAACTGGTGTTACTAAAAGATTAGGATCAGCTACTTATGGTAGAGTCTGGTATACGAGGTGGGATATGTCAAGTTTCACATTGCTATGGAGAGGCTAATAATAAGTATATGTCGGATTTCGATCCTGAGAAACCATCCCAGTTTATTACATATGAAGATGCTAACAATCAGTATGGTTGGGCTATGTGCCATCCCCTTCCTTACGGAGAATTTCAGTGGGTCTCCCCAGACACTATTAATCTAAATACGCTGAAAGAAGACAATCCGTACGGCTACTTTTTAGAAGTAGACGTTGAGTATCCTCCTAAACTACATGCGCTTCATAATGACTTACCGTTCCTTCCAAAAAGTATGAAACCGGCTGAGTCGTCTGTAACGAAAAAATTAATACCGGTAACTCATCTTGGAAAACGAGAACATTACGTCGTACATACATGACCCTCCAACAAGCTTTGAACCGTGGACTGCAACTAAAGAAGGTACATCGAACGCTGAAATTTCGACAGTCACACTGGATGAAATGTAACGTAGAATTTAATAACGATCTTGGAAAACAAGCTAAGAACGACTTCGAGAAGGGCCTCTATAAAATTTCTTCAGCAAATTAAAACAAGATGATATCAGTGACGAAGATTATGAAGATGCAAACAACGTGTGGAATCATTTCAACATAAAAACTTTGGGAGAATACAGCGATGACTACTTGACTTCTGACGTACTTCTCTTAGCAGATGTTTTCGAAACGTTTCATGCTACTACCATGGAAAATCCATGGAATACATTCGCAAACAGATAGACATACGTCTTGTAACAGATAGGAAGGTAGTAGAAAAACACGTAGCAGAACCTACCTTCATCGACAGAACGATCTTCGGACCCAACCTGGCGGCTATACATATGGCGAAGGGGAAACTAGTCTTCAACAAACCTATCTATATTGGCATGAGCGTACTAGACATTTCCAAAACTCTTATGTATTCCCATCACTACGACGTTCTACTTCCGTACTATGGGACTGAAAATCTAAAACTTATGTATATGGACACTGATTCTTTTATACATTTAGTATAGACTGAAGACATCTACAAGGACAAATTAAACTATAGAACATCTAGATATATCTGATTACCCACCGGAGCACATGTGTTGCTCAGCTAAGAACAAGAAGGTTTTAGGAAAATTTAAAGATGAAGCTAGTAGCAAGATTATTAGAAAGTATGTTGGACTTGGAGCTAAAATGTACGCCCTGGACATAGATGGTGAAGAATTTAAAAAAAATTAAAGGGATCAGTCGAGGTGTTGTTGAACAATGTATCAATGTTCAGGACTATGTAAACTGTCTCGTGAAGAAAGAAATAAGAAGAATGCCGATGAACATCATTACTTCCAGATTACATCACGTATCGACGGTGTGTCTAAACAAGATCGCCTTGTCCCCTGATGATGATAAGAGAGTAATCACAGGTGATGGGATATCTACTTAGGCCCATAGACACTATGCTGCCTCTACACTAAAGTAATCTATGCTATTATTATGCTGGCAAATTAAACGCCTTTCAAAGAAAGTTATCTCTCTCTACAGTGCAGCATAACACCCTAAATCCTATGTCTAATACCTAACCAACCTCAAACCCTTACTTTCTGTAACATTTGGTGGACCGAGTAGCTATAATGTTGCAGACTCCTTCACTTCTTCTTTCTCTAAGGGTGGTAACTCTGCTTTACGGTAAGCCCTAGTGCCGGTCTCAAGCCTGGATAAAGGAGGAGAGGCACCCACAAAGCATTTAGCATTTATAGTTAGAATTTTAGATTCACTTTTGTAAGACGGGCTTACAAAACCTGCTGCTGTGTTAATGGCGGTTTCTGCCTTCTTGCGTGCTGATTGGCTTGAAGTACACTATGTAACCCATACACCTATTTAACACCAGCATACCTCCCAGGCTTTGATCGGTCGATGCTAGAGCCCTCACAGAGGGTGTAGAGAACTTGCTACACTTCGGTCAGACGGGGCTACAACCCTCGCAGTTGTGTTAATGGCAGTTTTCTACCTTTTAGCGTCCTGATTAGCTTGAAGTACACTATGTAACACATACACCTTAGCATTAGGAAGTTGCAAACGGCCGCCATCTTGTGTATTAGTCCCTAGGCCAGGGATGGCGAACCTTTTCCAACTAGTGTGCCATTTTAACTCTGGTTTATTATTCTCGTCTGTTGACTGTGCCACTTGTTTTTTTATTTCCATTACGGGATGTCTACAACATACAACCCCCACCCCGCGACTTCCTTTCTAAATTGCGGATTATGTTTTTATGTTCCACAATATGTTATTTATTTATTCATTTACTGATTCAATCATGTATTTATTTATTATACATATATCTTGTAAATACATTTTATTACATGTTCCGTGGGGCTGTACCTCATTTATGGCCACGGCGGTTTCCCCACTCCTAAGGCTCTCCTATCCCATCGTCGTCACAAGACTTATCTGTGTTGGTGCACGTAAAACAAATTGTAAAAACAAATTATTAGATATAAAAATCAGAAGTACTAATATTGAGAATGGACATCACTTCCTCCATTAGCTTCATTATCTTTCCATATTGTAGTTTGTACGCTCAACAATTGAACCAATTTCTTCTTCATCACATTTCCATAAGAAAAAAAAGCAGCCATCCTTGTTTGTAAGGTCACATTCATGCTTTCATCAAAACATACTGCGTACATGTGGGAGTTATCCAAATTAGCTTTCAACTGCTCCGAAACTTCTTCACTCATTCTTATTATTCTATCCTTGACAGCAGTTCAGCTGGGTGGCATTCTTCTATTCTGTTAATTATTACTTGTTTGTTAGGGAAATTTTCAAATAATGTGTCAAACGTTAATAAGAAACTTTCTTTCAACAATTCACCGTCAGAAATCGGTTTCCCATGCATGCTGTACTATGCAGTGAGACAGATGGAAACAGCCGCGCTGATATTATTCCTTGGCCGGAAAGGTGATACAAAAGAACTAGTTTGTTTTGTGTAATGTTGTATATTTTGTGAAACATACTCTCTTCTTTCTTCATTTGAAATGCAACAAACATTTGAATGACCAGTCTCGAAATTGCGCTTTACATTAAATGTGGTTGATACAGTTGTTTTCGAACACAGCCAACACATAAGTTTATCAGTCCGAATTCCCTTGGCCAGAGTTCTTGAAAAAATACGGTCACCACCTTTGTTAAGTTTCTGTTCTTTTTGGCACCAGAAACATGTTTGCGATGTCCGTATACAAACCCACCAGAAAACGACACTATCTCACTTGATTTCCGGACCTATCAGTGTAGCAGTTGCCATATTGCACGTCCGAATGGAACTAGTATTGAGATTTTCGATATTTATTTCTTACACGTGAAACACTATAGTACAAGACTGTAGTAAAAGACGTATATATAAAATATTATGTTCATGTGGCGTGCCACCGAAATCATGTTCGTGCGTCACCTAGTGACACGCGTGGCATAGGTTCGCCATCCCTGCCCTAGGCCATCTGCTTAAGTCCTATGTATACCGCCTATCCTACCCTAGGCCAGCTTTCTCCATAAGAGCCTATATATAGCCGCCATCTTGCCCATTCGATCCTGGTCCAGCTCTCGGTGGGTTAGTCCCATAAGAACCCATGTATAGTGGCCATCTTGCCAATTAGCCCCTGGGCCAGAAGCGGTCTATTATCACTACTATCGTAACATACGGACTAGAAACGCTAGTAAATAATAAGAGACAAAATAGTAAGATCCAAGCAGTAGAAATGACATTTTTAAGAACATCGGTTAAAAAGACAAGAAGAGATAGAATGCAAAATGTTAAAATCAGAGATGAGCTAAATATAGAACCCTTAGTACAGAACATACAGAAGCAAGACTCAGATGGTTCAGACATGTAAAAAGAGTGGGAAAGGAACGGGTAGCAAGAAGGGAATTAGAAAGAGAAGTTAAGGGAAAGAGACCAGTTGGAAGACCGAGAAGAATGTGGATGGTTCAGATTTGGAAGGAAGCTGGATTGGATGTGGCAGAAGTAATGGAGCAAGAAAATTGGAAGGACAGAAACGAGTGGATGAGGCTTGTTAACCACACCCAGGCGACTGGATTGGGACATTGATGAAGATAACTTCTCAAGAAATGTAATGTATTCAAATGTGCTTCATTTGCCAGCAGGGGACTGCCCTGTTTGATACGCACCATGTACGACATACAAAGTTGCTTCACCTTCTTCCGACAGGTAGGTAGGCATTCTCTCTACTGTGTTATGACAAATTAATATCGCCATAAGTAACAGGTAAATGAAAAACGGATATGAGACTGGTTATATCAGACATCCTGACACGACATTAAACCACACAGGTATTCTCCTTACTGTACTTATACATAGACTAGGATAAAATGTACAATTTAACATCTTTAATATTGCCATAGGTCACAGGTAAATGAAAAATGGACGTGAGACTGGTTCTGTGAGTCTGCTACTAATTCCTAACAGATGTGTCTTGTAATTTATGGAAATGAGTAAACTTTGAGGAAATGCTTGCCAGCATAAATGACATAAATTTGACAGATTAGTCATATAAATCTTACCTTGTTTGGCGTGTTGGAAAGTTGTTTAATCAGTGCCACGGCCCCCAGAAATACTTTTACTACCAAATTTCATAAGTTGTGCCTCATTTTCCATACCACTCGCATAGGCAGCCTCTCCCATTGGCTGAAATTTATATACTGTAGTACAGGCCATGACAAACGTCTTTTAATCTAGGAGCCAGCACTCAAACCTAGGTAATTTTTCTAGTACTCATTAACATACCTGCGTCTAGCCTTCTGACAAAACATGGTAGTATTAGCAATATGTATTGTGATTGTATATTTTTATACACTACAACAGATAGTCTGACTCATTGGATGAATGGTCAACATTAAGGACTTTGGTTCGGAGGGTCCTGGGTTTGATTCCTGGCCAGTCAGGGATTTTGACCGCATGTGATTAATTTTTCTGACCCAGGCATTTGTCCCAAGACTTTCCTCTTCATATTCAGACAACACAACCACCACAGGAACATGTAATAGTGATTACATCCCTCCATATAGGGTTGGCATCCGGAAGAGCATCCAGCTGTAAAACAGAGCCAAACCCAAATGTGCGACACAGTTCGCACCCACGACCCCAGATATGTGGAAAAAGTAGATGATACACTTCAACAGATTACCACAAAATGTTAAGACAGCAGGACACTGAAATCAATAAGACATGCCACTGTATACAAATGTATGAAACTAGCCAATTGTTGTATTTTGATACTGTTCTGGGAAACTTTTAAAATGTAAATAGCAAAGTGAATATTGTCGTCAACACCAAACTGTACAATTCCTTTGTATGTATTAGTCTGACGTGTTAAGATTAATAACTTAAAGCTTAAACATTACCTGTCTAAAATTAAATATATGATACAAGGAATAACCCATATTTTACAAGACATCCTTATTGTGATGTTTGTGGCCATGCACGTGCCCGGGAGCTTCGTATACTGTCAACATACGGAAAAATTCTGCGAGAGTACATTCTATTTCTTTATAGCAAAAGAGATTACAGTAGAAGTCCGCTATAGCGAGTACGGCCTATAACGATAACCGCTGTAGCGACGATTTTTTTTCTGTCCCTTCAAAATTCCTATATTAAACTGTGTGTCGTCCTTCGGTTACAGCGAGAGCCCTATAACTGACGCATCTGTTATTACGAGCGAATAAGTGCGCACGTTACCGATATTTATGCACCCCAGCGATGATATTGCATGCGATCGATTACCTTCGGCATCGTTTCCTCGCTATGTGCACTAGCGAGTTCCCTCATCGACATTCGAAGGCGGTATCGGCGTCAATTAGTAATACCCGTCGACTGCTGTTCTGTAAAGAAAATTCGAAATGAAAGAGAACATATTTTCGTAATAAATTCGTAAATAACGTGTCCGATAGCGGTTGTTAACTCGTTAAAAATTAAGGCTGACTAAGCGACCGCTTAATTTTGAGGCTAAATAGTGCAATTAAGTAAGAATGGGATACACCTAGATATATGGCAGAGTGCTTAATTGATTTCAGAGGTTAGTTTATATTTTCTCGCGTCTGGTTAAATTACGGAAAGGCTATTATGAAAATTTATAGCGAGAAGGTTATTGCTTTACTGGCGCTTGAAGTGTGTTTTCATCATACGTAGCCTATAGTACGGTTGTTTGGATAGGTGATGCCGTTTGAATAAGAAAACTGAAACGTTTGCAACAAAATGCGATCGATCATCTTCGGTACGGTATAGTGTCCTCACTTTGTGCATGCGACCTCTCTCATCGACATTCATCGCTCTGTGCTGTACAGTTGATTTTTGCAAATATAAACAAAATTTAAGTATGGGAAGAGACAAGAGGAATGCGGCCAGCCGGGGAACCAGGACCGAGACGGGACCTGTAGCCGGCAGCGGAAGTGAGGCGACCCTAGCGGACAGCATTGTTCAGCAGGTAAGAGAAGCCCTACAGTCGAAAGACATTCTCTCGGCTATCGTTGAGGCAATAACTGAAAGTGTCACAAAGGCCGTGGCTGAACAACTTAAGGCCACCCTGGACTTCAACACTGAGATTATCAATGAACTTAAAATTGATATTAAAAATAGGGAAATTGAACTGAAAGCAGTGCAGGATGAACTCAAAAGGAGTACTGATGCTTTGGAGCAATACCAACGTAGAGGAAGTGTGCGTGTGTTCGGAATTCCCGAATCACCTAATGAGAATACGGACGAACTTTCAGTCAGGTTGTTTAAAGATAAACTTGGCCTTGACATTGCCGTGCAGGATATTGATAGGTCTCACCGAGTTGGCAGGTCGGGGCTGGGAGTGAAACGCCCTATAATAGTGAAATTCGTAAGCTATAGGAAAAGGGAGGAAGTCTTCCGTAACAAGCGCAGGTTAGCAGGCACTGGAATCACTATCAGGGAGGACCTGACTGCGGCTCGCACTCTCATATTAAAGGCGGCTGTAGATAAATTTGGAGTGAGAAATGTCTGGACCATACAGGGACGCATTGTTGTAAAAAGAGGGGAAACCAGACACAACATAACAACAATGGATGAACTGAACGCTCTCAAATAAATGAGCAATACCATAGTGTAGTATCTCACCATGTGTATGTAGATTCTACTGTGAAATAGCTTTCTAGTTCCTCAACTATTTCTTCATTTGTAACAAATTCGTAAAATAGTCGTATAGCATTCACCAGTTCTACCCACACGTACAAACTCTTTCTCTTCTACTTATTTCTGAAATTCTCGCCGGCAGGTGCACTTAAAGCCTGGAGCACAGCACCTTAGCTAAATGCTACTCTAGACTAACTCTTCAACTGTATATTAGTGTAATTTTATTAGTATCCTTATTTAATTATTATTATTACTTATTTTTCTATTGAAATGTTCAAACATATGCTATGTGAATTTAATTATCTGCGTGTGTCTGTCAGTGTGTGTGTGCTATCAGTGTTTGTTCCAGGAATGAGTCACCTACTCTTTAAACATGTCAGCAGCTGGTGTCCTTAAAACTACTGTTACGGTAGATGAGGCATTCCTGAGTGTCATTGATCCGAGTGTATTCCAAGACGAAAATAACCCTCGTGTACCTTCACCAACTGTCCCCAACCCTCAGCCTACTGAACTGTTATTGAAACAATCTCTGTCTCAGTTCTCGCGAAGTCTACAGTGTTGCCATATCAATTCTCTCTCACTCCTCAGTCACATAGATGAAGTTCGTTCGATAATATCAACCTGTAACATGCATATTATGTGTATTACTGAAACCTGGTTATCCGATAAAATTAGCTCTAACCTTGTAAATCTAGAAGGATATACTCTCTATCGGCATGATCGCACTGCCAGACGTGGTGGAGGTGTAGCAGTTTATTGTAGAGATGATATTAAATGTAGAATAATTATCAGATCATCATCTGGCATCACTCCACATACAGAATATATGTTTGCTGAGACCATAATTAACCGTCAAAAAGTATTGGTAGGAGTTGTCTATAAACCACCGAATGTTACTAATATCTCTGACCTTGAATCTGACCTTCTCAAACTAGTACCAACCTACGAGCATATACTACTTCTTGGTGACTTTAACTCAAATATCTTAGCCCCGACTGGCAAATCAGAACGAATCAGCAACCTACTTACCTCCGTCGACATGACGATCTTACCGCTTGATGCAACGAATCATGTTCATACACTTAAATACACAAGCCATACTGGAATTGACCTCCTAGTTACAAATAACCCGCATAAAGTTCTGAAGTACGGTCAATTTCCTGTACCTGGCATATCAACTCGTGACTTAATTTACCTGTGCTACTCTCTACGTGTACCAAAATACAGAGCTAAATACATTAGTTATAGGGATCTGAAAAATATCGATCTACAACAACTCCAAAATGATGTGTACACTTTACCTTGGGAAGATATAAAGCAGGTGCAGGACACAGACATGAAAGTGAGAAGATTTAACTCTCTACTCATAGGACTATATGACAAACATGCTCCAGTTAGGCAAGCTAGAGTCACTCGCTCGCCTGCACCTTGGTTAACAAACGATATAAAAGCAACAATGGCTCGCCGTGACGCAATGTTCCGCCGATACAAGGAAACAAATAATGAATTAGATTTCGAACAATATCGTCTTTTACGTAACAGAACAAAGCAATTAATTCGCAATAGCAAATTTAATCACATTAAAAATGTAACACGGAATTTAAATGCACGTGAAACCTGGAATGAACTTCGAGCTATGGGTGTTGGAAAATGCAAAGAGCCACATATGCCAACTATATCTCTCGATACACTTAACTCTCACTTCGTAACTAACCCAATAAAGGAATCTCAACCTCAAAATCATATCAATCTAAATAAACGAATCAGTGACCTTACAGAAAACGAAAATAATTTCTCTTTTCACTCTGTCAGTGTAAATGATGTAAAGCGTATGTTAAATTCAGTTAAGTCACAAGCTAAAGGAGCAGATAACATCCCAATAGGCTTTATAAAAAACATTATTGGCGCGGTCCTACCAATTATTACCCACATTGTAAACCATTGTCTCACCACCGGGACGTTTCCAACTGCATGGAAGGATGCTCTAGTAACCCCAGTATTAAAGCATACCGGTACCACAGCAAATGCGCCATCTGATTACCGGCCTATTTCGATTCTTCCCCCTCTCTCGAAAGTTCTTGAACGAGTTGTACACGAGCAGCTAGTAGAATTCTTAACCAGGCATTCTCTTTTTGACCCATTGCAATCTGGCTTCAGAAAGGGACACAGTACTACGACTGCACTTCTTCGGGTAACAGATGACATAAGACTAGCAATGGACAAACGGCAGGTGACGATACTGACACTCCTTGACTTTAGTAGTGCGTTCGACACGGTAAATATAGACATACTATTATCCAAGCTACGCTCTCTGCATATCGGCCCGATAGCCCTTAATTTTTTTGAGTCGTACCTTACAAATCGTCGCCAGTGCGTAGTGGTAAACAATCAAAGATCCCAATGGGCTGTAAAATCATCCGGTGTCCCTCAAGGGTCTGTTCTAGGGCCCTTACTGTTCGTGTTGCATATTAATGACATATCTTCCACACTTCAGTATTGCAACTACCACTTATATGCTGATGATATGCAGATATACAAACACACCACTACAAACAATTTACATGAAACAGTTCAGCACATTAATTCGGATATTGAAAGGCTTACCGCCTATGCTAAAAACAACCACTTACTCCCAAATCCTCGTAAAACACAAAGTATTATCATAGGAAACTCTAAATTATTACATGTAATAAGCAATATCAATCCTCCTCCAATCATAATCAATGACATTGCTGTACCGTACCTTAAAAATGTAACTAATCTTGGAATCTCCATCAATGAGAATCTGACCTGGAATGAACACGTAACAAATGTATGTAGAAAGGTTCATGCAGCTCTATATCCCCTGAAACGTCACAAGAATTCTTTTCCTCAAAAACTTAAATTAAAATTAATCCAAGCACTACTATTCCCAATTTTAGACTACTGTGATACAGTACTAGTCAATCTAAATGCTGAACAAGCTTTGAGACTTCAGCGAGCACAAAACTCATGCATACGATATGCCTTCCAACTGCGACATGACACTCATGTTACACCATATTTCAAAACATTGGAATGGCTACGCATAAATGAACGAAGGAATTATCACCTAATGACACTTGTTTACCAAGTGCTCTCGACGAACACTCCTACTTACCTCTCTTCTAATTTTCGTTTCCTTTCCTCATTCCATGAAATTAGTACCCGTTCTGGTTCCTTACTTGAAATTCCACTAAGTCGAACCAATTCCTACAATCAATCCTTTTTAGTTACCGCATCGAGACTCTGGAATACACTCCCAATGGACATTCGGCACCTTACTTCCTCTCATAAATTCAAATCTGCCTGCAGAAAGTTTTTCCTGGTAACATAAAACTGAGTTGTGTGAGTCATTGTGTGTATGTTGTGTGAATGGGTTTTCTTCATTTACTATTATTATTATTATTATTAATATTAATATTGTTATTATTATTAATATTGTTATGATTATTATTATTAGTAATTATCACATTAATTGCTGTACTGATATGTAGGCCTAACTTACCGGTAGTCTTAGAATTATCTGTTTGTAGTATTATTTCTTTTTAGAATTTCTATGTCTAACTTTTATGTTTACATTTTTAAATTCTGTTTATAGTGGTTAAGTGTAAGAGAGGGCCGTGAGCCCTAACTTCGCCACAAATGTAAGTCAGGAATAAATAAATAAATAAATAAATAAAAGCAATGCTGGAATTGTTTAGTAATACCCATCGACTGCTGTTCTTTAAAGAAAATTCTAAATGGAAGAGGATAACACGTTTTCGTAATAAATGCGTAAATAACGTGGCCGAGAGCAGTTGTTAACGCGTTAAAAATAATGACTGAAGTAAACGATATTTTGATTTGAATGTTATAGGTACGGAAATTAAGTAAGAATGTGATACACCTCAAAATATGGCAGAGTAGGTACATCACTGATTTCAGAGGATATTTCATATCTTCTCGCATCTAGTTAAATTTTTGCGAGTAGGTTATTTCCCTGCATGCGTTTCAAATATGTTTTCATGAAGCATACGGTTACGTTAGGTGACGCCGTTTGAAGAAGAAAACTAAAGTGTTTGCCACAGAAACCTCTGGAGTGATACCGTATTTCTCCGAATCCAAAACTTTTCTTTCTCAGAATCTCATGCGAACACTCAAGGGGTTGTCTTGCATTCACGGCCTAACAGTAAGTTACTGGATACCACTGGCAATTACCGGGGTAACCACGCTGCTTTTCACACGCGCACTAAACTCGTTGACAATAAACGGCCGCCTCTTTACTATAGCCTACATCGCTACCGGTTGTACAGTGCCTGTGTGTTCTCAAATCTGCAGAATGGCATAAAAACACGCGACCCTTCGAATTCTTAGAAAGGCCATGGCTTCTCAGTGTCAGAGTTATAACACGTCTATTGTACTTGACGCTTAGTAAAATTAAAGTAAAGTAAAATTAAGTTTTATAGACAGCAGGAATATTTTCGTGATGGATAGATGCTTCAGTGGTCCGCAACAAGGACGCTTCAAAGAAGTCGAAGATGAAATTGTGAGGTATGTGCACCAAAAACGCAAGGGCGGAATGGCCATACCGTGGCGCAATAAACTCGTTCGTTGACTTTCAACGTCTACGGTTAGGCCTATACATCGCTAGCCGCTGAATTTGGCCGAACCCGGCAAGCGAGACGTGCTTGTAGCGGTTGCCGGTTATATCTGACGCTGAGTAAAAGTAACAGTTTTATAGACAGCAAGAATAATTTCCTGATGGATCGTCGTATTGTAGAGACGCATGGAATAGGTATTGCCGCCAAATTTTCAACGGGTTCTCTTCGGTGTTATGATGCCAATTTAAAGTTAATGGTCCTTAAACCCGCAGAAATAAAGAATAATTGTGCAGCCGCCAGAAAAAAAAAAAAAGAGCATGATGAAAGTTAATGTTCGGCGTCTAAAAATACTCTAAAAAAGCGTAGGCCTACTGTACAACAAAGGCATTCATATAATTTTTCAAAGTACTTTTTGAACCTGATTAAGATTTTTTGAAGGAAGAAGTGGTGTTCATCTTCGATTCGGAGAAATACGGTACTATACTTTTTTCAGAATGTAATTAAACATACACCTTCACATAGTACCAGATTTCGAAAAATTACATACAAGTAAGCCGTAGTGTGGATATCATCTGCGGAAACACAAGTTTTGAACAAACTGATTGCCATTTCATACCGATCTTAATGTATATGGGGGGTTTTCCTACTTTTATGCAAAAATTGGATATAAAGACAATCCATTATAACGAGTAAATTTTTCGCTGTTATGAATTCTCGCTATAACAGACTTCTACTGTATTTTTATAGGAAAGGAACTGCATCACAGGATATTATTCGGGTTATATACATGGAAAGTATATTTGAGTTATTTCTATGCCTGTAATATTTTCTTTACTAGAGGTTTTCTCGACACCCAAACATTTGTACTGAACATTACTTTTTCCTCTATTGCTTACATAATGCAGACTAGATTATTATTTAATAGGTAATAACATTAGTGTCAAAGCAGAAATCACCCATACTTATCTAACGTCATTCGCTTGTTCATCTGAGTTTGATAAATTGTACGGAGTGTCAGGGGGTTGCGCACTTTGCAATAGTTCAGCAACATTAAACCAAGAATTAAATATATAAAGGGTGATCTGGTGTCTGGGATTTGTGATGCCCTGCTGTAGTATGTCGCATCCAGAATTCAACACAGATGTCGTTACCAAGTGCGTCACAATAAACTGCTAACCCCTTAATGCCTTGCTTCGCTTGGTGTATATTCTGTAGGCTTACACACATAAACAAAGTCTGCTGTAAACTAACCAGTGGTAATAAACTATCATGTAGGGGAAAGGTGCGGAAGCCTGCAAGCGTTTCCTCCTGTTACCTGTAAATGTATTAATATTTGAATCATATTTGTTTGCATTTATCATTCTGTGGGCACTTTTTACATTGTGTTTCCTAGTTTAAGAATTAGGCTTAACCTTTCAAGCGGTAATGATGGATTAAATCGTCTTAGCTGCATGGCTTCTTAAGTGGCCATGACGGAATATTCCATCATCACATTGTAAATGTCTTTCGGCGATGGATATGATGACTTATTCTGTCGTAGGAATCCTTTGTGCGTGTATGTTAATTTCAAGCTTTGCCTATAGCATCACTCTTGTAAAACAGCGTGACCAGGCGAAATGTTTTCGTTCCGCGCCCAGCTGGCAGCCAGCTAGTACCGGCCGCCAGGCTGCTGAGAGTAGTGCATTATGGCAGGTGCAAGCGGAGCTTGGAAACGTCTGTTGAGAAGACCTGTTTGATTTATTACACTGTGACAATTCGGAGAGTGATGTGTCATCCGATAGTGAGACTACTGTTGAAATGTCAGGAGATAGCGAGTGCAATGATGAAAGCAACTCAGGCGACTAGTGATGATATTCAGCTCTGTGTAAGGACGAAGGTAGGATCTGAACGCCCGAGATTTATATTTACGGCACAACCTGGACTAAATGTACAAATTGAAGACGTAAATAATGTGCAAGAATATGTTCAATTGTTTATCACTCCTGAATTAGGAGAGCTAATAAGTAGGGAAGCCAACCGGAATGCTGAACAGTTTTTAGGAAGCACACTGACCTAGAAACTATATTCGAGAGTGAATCAGTGGACTGACACGAATAAAGATGAAATTATGACTTAACCTGCATTCTTTCTTTTGCAAGGCATTCATCAGTTCCCTCACGATAAGAGCTACTTTTCTCGTAGATAGATATTAGAGACTCCTATACTTTTGGAGCTGTTCTCTGAAAGTAGATTTCGTCTTCTCAAATTCTTACACTTTGTCGATAACGAAACATACGATGAATCCCCATGTAGTTCGAAGAAACTCTACAAATTGAAACCTATTCTGGATGACTTGAATAGCAGATTCCGAAGTGTGCACGCACCCGAAAGCAGTGTGTCTGTAGATGAGTCTCTTGTGTTGTGGAAGCGACATTTGTCATGTCATGCCGTCTAAGCGTTCAAGATTCGGTATTGAATCATTTGAACTGTGTGAATCTAAGTCTGGTTATGTGTGGAATTTCTTGGTGTATATAGGAAAAGACACCTGGTTTGATGACCCTCTAAAAATGAACCATATGGATCAAAAGTTGTTTCCCGTTGCTTTCCCCTCAGAGACAGATTCTCTTTCCTTGCCCTTGGCACTGGAATCATGTTAATAGCTTGATAGCGAGACTTCGTTTTTTTAAACCTAACGAAAATACCTGACCAATTAAAAGTATGTGACTGCAAGTTCCCGTTGCTTTCCTCAGCGAGCCAGACGCTATGCCCTTCGTACTATGATCATTTCTGACAGCTTGATACATATTTTGTACTTTTTGAACCTGATAAAAATACTATACTACACAAGAGTATCTCACTATGTTACTTGCCATTACCTTATGGAAAATGTGCCACTGTGTTCGTAGCTACTCAAGAGAAATGTACCACTTGAAAGGTTAAATAAGATAATGTTGAACTATAATTGCTAATTGAATCTGCTAACAATTTGAGGATAAACCAGTCTGTAAATGATGACCCATGTAGGAACATCATCTACTGAAGAGTGAATTGAAAAGAGGGTACATGTGTACAAATACGGTGTTTTTTATGGTATATGTATATCTTTATATAAATATGCTAGGTGTCATTGTTGAGCAGAAATGTTTAGGTGATTGAATGCATTATTAGAGATTACATACTGCTGTTATAAACATTCTTTTTTTTTCTGTCATTCTTCCCAATATTTTTCCTTTTCAACAACCAATTTTTCTCTCTTGATTTTATTTAATAAGTCATCGTACATTGGATTATCCTGATTTTGCTTTGTTGTTTACTTTTGAACAGCAGGTAGGGGCAAATTAACTGCAGCCTTTGCTGGTGCTTATAACTTCACCATTGATGGATAATATCACTACAAGTCTTACTTCAGAGTCCTGAGGAAGATAACCTGAAGAAATGGATGTTTTTGGATGAACCTACATTCTATATGACAGGTAGAGTTTATAGCTAAGGTATTGAATTAAATAATTAACAATTTGAAGGAACTGAGGCTGAAATAGTTTTCTTGCAATGCAGTTTATTTATTACGCCATCATACACTCCAAGAATCTAGCATGCAGAAACCAGTATACAAATAGTATAGGTGCAATTTTGTCTTAATTCGTGATTGTCTGTTATTCCTGTGTTAAGGGCAGTGCTTCATATTGTATCGAGAAAGGGAGTTCTATTCATAGATACTCTCATCAGAGCGTATAGGTCAAAATTTGAAGCATGTGCATTCATCACGAAGCCTCAGGCACAATTTTGAGACATTTGGTCTGTGATGATTTGTTTTATACAGGGTTATTCACCTAAGGTGTTACACGGAAATAACTTCTAAATCATTACAGATATCGGCATTCTGTTTTCATATTAGTAAATGGTACCCAGGAGCTTGTAAATCAATTTGCTACGTATTCTCATGGGGTGATCAATAACCAAGATATTGATACTAACTCCATATTTTGAAATAGAATGGCACAATTTAATACAGCTGGTCTAAAAGTTCAACTGCGTACAAGTTCAAATATGTAAGTATTTTCAAAATCGGACAGTTAGTTTTTGAGATATCAATAAGAACAGAATGCACTGTTTTGCATGCCGCATCAGTTAGCGTGAAGTCGGGCAAGGACATATTGACACGCAAGCAGGTTCTTGAGTGTGATTCCAGCCACAGAATGGATACCAGGAATGTAAGCATATCGTACACATGTGATGGGTGTGTGTATGACAGGTGAACTCAGTACAGGGAGGTGTGATGTTTTTAAAAAGGAATAAAATTACTACTTTGACTACAAAGGAACATAACGAAAACTATAATTGGCACTGGTTTCAGTGTACAGAACATACTACTGTATGAATTGAAAAATAAACATAGTACAGGACACCGGAAGAGCTCCTTCTAGAAAAGAAAATGAATAATCTCCCTTCCCCGTTGTGTGTTCGCCAGTCATACAGTAACGTTGCACACCCACGGTATGTTATGGTACATCACATTATGTGTTCGATAGTTTACAGTACATGCCTGGTATCCATTATGTGGCTGGAATCAATGCCAGGAAACAGCTCGCTTGCCAATACGTCCTTGGCCGACTGTACGCTGTCTGATGCGGCATGCAAAAGCCCAAATGCATTCTTATTGATATCACAAAAAGTAACTGTCCGATTTTGAAAATACTTAGATATTTCAACTTGTACGCAGTTGAACTTTTAGTCCAGCTGTATGCATTCTTGACATTCCATTTAAGAATATGGAGTTAGTATCAATATCTCGGTTATTAATCACTCCATGAGAATAAGTAGGACGTTATTTTACAAGACCCTGGGTACCATTTATGAATACAAAAACAGAATGTGCCGGGCTGAGTGGCTCAGACGGTTGAGGCGCTTGTCTTCTGACCCCAACTTGGCAGGTTCGATCCTGGCTCAGTCCGGTGGTATTTGAAGGTGCTCAAATACGTCAGCCTCGTGTCGGTAGATTTACTAGCACGCAAAAACTCCTGCGGGACTAAATTCCGACACCTCGGCGTCTCCGAAAATCGTAAAAGAGTAGTTAGTGGGACGTAAAACAAATAACATTATTAAAACAGAATGCCGATATCTTTAATGGTTTAGAAGTTATTTCAGTGTGTAACATCTTAGGTGAATAACCCTGTATATTATGTTTGAGACAATTGAGTGGCCATTTTTATATGGTAGAAACACAAAACTGTCATTGTGACTGCTTTAGTGGTAATGAAAAGGAAATAAATTCAGATAAATGATATGTGGGCTCAATAGTACAGTTATTAAGAATTGACTCCCTTCCAAGAACATTTCGTTGCAGACAGTATTGAGTGATTGGAAGGATTTTTGGTTAATTGACATAATAGTGGGAAAAACTACAAAGAGAATGAATTCAAGGTGTGAAGAATCCCACACAGTTACATTTTTTCCTATCATAGTTAAGTGTTTCATACTGACCGAGATGATAAAGATACATTCATTGCTATAAAATATATTTGCGATGTAAATTAACAAGTAGGCCTACTTACATGACAGGTATTTCATTAATCTGAACTTGCAAGGTGCTAGATTCCCTATGGATCGGAAGATTCATTGTCTCTTACATTACTAGAATCCTCTCCTAAATTACTTACAAATTCATCACACTCCACACCTAAAACACTTCTCAAACGTGGTCTCTTTCTCCGATAGTAACATGACCGACGGTGGATAATTCTTTTCGTGCAATGTAAACACTTTAAACAGACACACCGGTGAACTCAGATGTTAGTTTTGCGATATCATCAATTACACGGTTGGGATAAGTTTCTATAAACTTATTAAATATATTTAACACAAGTCTTCTCTCTTCTTTTTATGTATTACACATGCATGAACCGCTTTGTGCATAACCACTGCAGCGAACAGAATCAAAGTTGTGCATTCGTGATCTTGGCAGATAGATAAATAGGAGGTTTTCTGCGAGCATATATGGGATGTTTAAGATTCGCTAGAAGCTTAGAACAGTAGGCCTAATATTTTTGCACTCAGTACTTCAAACTGTCTTAAACAACTCGTTACAGTTCTATGAAATTTAGAAATGGACTATTTACTGGGCGGACAAGTGAAGTGTAAAGCGGTCGAAATCACATGGTTTTGTTTACACCTACTTTATTCTCTAGTTGGAAAGTGTGGGTTTTTTATTTACTTTATTTGAATAAGTTATAAAGGCTTAAATAAAAAATATAAACAGTACATAGATTAGCAAATAAAAATTATAAATAGTACATGAATCAGCAAATAAAAATGATAAACAGTACATAAATTAGTTAAGTGCAGGAGTCACAACAAAAACAGTAAACGCAATATTATACTACACTTGTAGCAGCAGCGTCTGGCATCCTGCAATAGGTAAACTGTGCTGTAATTGTGTATCTTAAAATTGTATGGAAATGCACAGTATAAGATAAAATAAAGATACTGTACATTGATGCTCCCTTCTTTGCATTCGTCATCGCACATTTTATCCATTCACAAATTGCCTCGCTTCTGGGCGATTAATTTTTCCAGTAGGCGTAAATTTGTGCGCTTCGTCTGCTATCCAACGTGTGTACAGTTGCTTCACTGCCGCCTTAAAAGGCCGGTCAATGCACACGTCAAGTAGTTGGAGAATGGATATGTTCACAGAAGAATGACACTACGGCCCACGCAGGGTTGCCAACTGAGTTTGGCACAGTCCCATTAGATGGATCTTATAAATCTGCAGTTTTTCTCCAATTCCCCCTAGAATTTCAAACTACTATATTTATTGGAAAAGGGGTGTGGTCAAACGTATATCATCACATATTGAATGACATGACAACCAATATATCACAGTTTACATTAATTTCCAAGTTATAAAACATGCATAACAGGCGCAATCCACCATTTCTAGACAGCGCAGGCTGGAGGGTAATGATGGCACTTCCCGTCTGGTATGCCGTCAGCTGACCATCACCTGTTGACAGGTCGCCGAGACCAGGGCCATATAGTATGCTTCTGACCAAATGTCTGAGACCCACCAGCCCCGTCATATGAAGTAGAGCCAGAAAAAGCGAGACAGATGATTATACCAGAAAGACTCCAATTTCCTATTTTCAGCAAAGTAATAAATAAAGCCATGATGCATCACTATGTAGACTTTTAATTTTCATTAGCATTAAAATATAAAGCCTTGCTTACTAATACATAATTAGGATCGTCGGTACTATGCTGATAAATAAAATCATATTTAGTAGCAAT
The DNA here is from genome assembly GCF_040414725.1 of Anabrus simplex. Lineage (NCBI taxonomy): Eukaryota > Metazoa > Arthropoda > Insecta > Orthoptera > Tettigoniidae > Anabrus > Anabrus simplex. The sequence goes on from NC_090266.1 coordinate 1,222,069,649, forward strand.
GATATTTCCATGTAGATTCCAGCTATTCAAGTTAGAATCTGCCAGAAAACCTGCTAGCCGCTGTCGTTGGTTTTCACTCGCTAATTTAACATTAAAAGCCAACGGACCTAGCGGGGAGAACTGAATTGGCAAGCACAACTACACGTTTCCCATCAAAGCAACCCCGTTCAGATTTGTATATATATTCATAATAGTTGATACATTTACTCCCTTCAGTTGCTAGACATTTGTTATCTCCTCGCTAGTGGCGGACTAATGCTAACATTGAAAACTTGGTGATCCCGGACCGTGTTGCCAACCATGAGGCAAATAAAACCCACACTGCAATTTTTTACCTCAAAATTAAAAAGAAAAAAATGATATGTGGTGTTTGTTCACATAAATACGGTAATTGCTGGGAATTTCGCAGCCAAAATGTGAAGCACCCTGACCTCGAAAAAAGACTGTGTGATTATGTAGATAAGACAATATGGATACACAGTTACAAGTGAAATGTGCCAGCTGTGAGCTTAACCCGCTTGATAACACTGTCAACAGGAGAGGGGGAATCCAGTGCAATGATATGAACTGGCACCTATAAAAAAGTAAATGTGATGGGTCATGTTGTACATAACTGGTGATGTACAAAAGCTATCATCTTACATGATATTTAAAAGGAAAACCATTCTGAAGGTATCAGTGAATTGAAAGGTGTACGGGTGATGGTGAATCGGACTGGGTGGATGGACAGTAACCTTGTGGTTGAACGGATTGATGCCTGCTTGGCAACATTGCCCGGGCGCACTGCTAAATTTGCATAGGGTGTTGGTCCTGAATAGCTTCCACGGACAAAGGAGCTCCAGTCATAGCTATTTGCAGATGATAACAGAAAGTTGACTCCACGTGCATGGGCACAGATGGGAACAAGCAACAAAATGAAGAGTGGTTTTCATTACTGCCAGTCGATAACTAAATACAGAAAAGTATCTTTCCCACTGCATGTATTGTGGCGGCAAGAAATAAAAGGAAGGCAATTGCCATGCTGAAGCTAACAAACGTCAGCAGCCTCCGTTATTTTTAATGTTAATAATTGGTAACTAGCTACGAAGAAAGATGTTCTGAAATACTAATACCGTATGTTAAGGAAGCTACTTGTTGCATGTATCTCAGTAAGTGTTATTAGTAAAGTGTCAGGTCCATGACTAAATGGTTAGCGTGCTGGCCTTTGGACACAGGGGTCCCGGGTTCGATTCCCGGCAGGGTCGGGAATTTTAACCAACATTGGTTATTTTCTCTGGTACAGGGACTGGGTGTAGGTGTCATCTTCATCATTTCATCCTCCTCATGACGCGCAGGTCGCCTAAGGGAGTCAAATCGAAAGACCTGCACCTGGCGAGCCGGACACTAAAAGCTGTACTTCATTTCATTAGCAAAGTAAGGGAATAAGGTGTCATTGGGAGATTATCTATCAGTTGTTCAGCTTGTATTTTCTTAATGATTTCAAAGAACTTTAAAATTTATCAAACATTTCCTTCGATAAATTATTCCAGTACTTAATTCCTGTTGCTATAAATGTGTATATGCCCCAAATTGTCCTCTTGAATTCCAACTTTATCTTCATATTATGTTCCTTTTTACCTTTAAAAGCTCCACTCAGCCTGACAGCTTGTTTGCAACATTTTATGTAATTATATTGGTATACAAGGAGGGGATATTTAAACCTAATCAGTACAATATTAAAAAAGAAATACAATTGGACCTATATTTTAAATTGAGTCACATATTGAGTCTCCCCTATGAATGGGCCATCCTCAGCTGAATACATCTATAGTCTTAAATACTAAAATAACTTTCTTCCTTTATTGAAGGATATCACTGTCATTGTCTTTAAAATGGGGATTTTAAAACTTGCTGTGCGCCAAATCTCCCTTCATAAAATGTAAGCATGCTCATCTTAAATAATATATAGAATATTGTTATACAGAGGAACTGGCTTGCTAGATGTTACTGCATTGTAAGGAGTTGATCACGAGGGAACATCCTTGCTTACTATGGTAGTTGTTGATAAAGTTGATGAGCTGTTGACTAAGGAATTGTCAAGACTGTGTCAGTTTCAAGTCTGTGGTTGAGAATAAAATACATGTATGTCTGGAAAAAAGGAGAAAACTATGTGAAAGATCGTAAAAATTTAGGATTTAACCCATTCCGGTCTGGGCCTTAATATCCCTAAAAAACATTCTAGACTGGGCAATTTTAAGGATATTTAAAACATTATATCTCTGTACCTGTAGAAGGTATTTGCATGATTCTTTTTTCTTTGTGCTTGTTTAAGCATCTAGTTTTGAAAAACGCTTTTTGTATTATGTCAACTATCACTTGAGAATTTGAAGTTGTTTATATATTATACCATGTTTTGCAAATGGAAAAAAGATCTGACGGATAACTAAACAAGTATAGTTTTCTGAAATACTGTTATATTTACCCTATTTTGCTAATATAAAATGTGCATTGCAGTTACAAAACAACAATAATGAGTATGATATAACAATAATAATTTTTCAATAATAATAGTAATTACAATAATGAAAATGGGAGCTCTTATTAAATTTTATTTTAATTGATAAATTTTGTCAAAAAATACTCAAATGTAAAATTGTTTCATTTACCACAAAAGACTTCTGAGAAAGGGAAAATACAGTCTTCTAAACAGACAACTTTACTAATATGTAGACAATCTTACATATTCACGCAAATATGAAGTACGCTGGAACATGCGCTGGGCCGTAAAACGAGCTCCAATCATAATGAAATGGAAGTTGTTGTTCCAAATTCATATGTGAATAATATGTTCATTTGCGCATAAACTTATATCATAAAATATCGAAAATATCATTTTCGTCAAGCACATGTTTTTATTACATGTAACTAGTCTCATGATTAGACCCGTATTGAAATTTTGCTATAAATGCTTACAATATAGTGATTATTTTAATCCACCTATTCAATACAAATTGGTTTTGTGTTGCTAGTTCATAATACTACAACACGAATTTACAGGGACATGTAATCTCGCACCGGAAAAGACCAAAAAATCAAAATACGCAACCTTTACTTACACCAGTTCAACGATCCACCAAATAGCAAATCCACTCAAAAAGCAGGATATGCAAGTAGCCTTTAAAACACATAACACTAATAAAAACTTATTTTTTAATCATAACACTGTAACTATTTGATGATAATAATAAACAAAATCACAAATAAAAATATATAAATAAAATTACTCAAAAACTTAATAAAATACTTGAAATAAATTAATAAAATATTTAATCGAAATGTCCGTGGTATGGGCGCCCGAGTTCACCAGAATGGATCCCTCGAATTTTGATAGAGCATGATAAACTTTATATCCCAGGGCGTGTACATAATGCTGCGTACTGGTACATCTGCTGCAGGCCTTACCTAACCTCCTGAAAACGACTAAATAGGTAGGAACTGCACTTAGGTTCATCAATAACTCCACTGATTCTAAGATAACTAACTATATTCTTAACAAAATCCGTGCATGAGCACCTCATCAACACACAAAATTATAGAACACATAAAATATTGCTGGAAGACTCCATATTTACAACAACAATGAAAACAGTGGGAAAACGAAAGGAAGAACTAAGCTACCATTTGTAGATAGTCCGATGAACAATGTACATGTATGAAGATAAATACCCTTCACTGTCTCTATATCAATTCGACTTACCGATTCTCATAATCGGCAGTTATCACATCACACAGATACTGTACCTTGTAATACTGTGTTCACATATTTTAACACTTGTTGTAAAGATATATACACACGTCTGTCGATCCTCAACATAAATTATGGAAAGTCTGAGATACCTTTCACCAACATATAATGCCAGACCTCCGCAAGTACTACAATACTTAATGCATACGCCCTCCACAATTTGTTGATCAGCCACTTTCCACAAACATAACAAGACTACATTCCATGAACGTTTGAAGTCCAGTCCATTGCAGGCGTGTCACTCGAATACCGTATATCCAGCACTACTTCCTACTCGTACAGTGCGTCAGTTGTCCTTCTTGTCCGTGCAGTGTCACTGCTTGTAGTTGTAGTAGTTCCCTTCCGCTGTGATGTCGGAGTATATAAAGACTTCGGCATTCCCCTTCCTCTCAGATGATACGTCTGGATTGGTCCTTGCTCGCCAATCATGAGTGATCTCTAGTCAAGACCAAGCCCTGAACTCATACTTGGTCTCAAGACAATAACAAGCGCTCGGGTATATCCCATGAGTCATACAAATTTCCCTAGTACCACAACAAGCTCATCTCCTCAGACTGGGATATATACATGACTAATAGAACTTCCCGACGACAACAACAATTACATCTCATAAGACACTGGGGTAGCCACATGACTCATCCAAATTACCAGAGTTATTAAAGCAATGTTTTCCCACTCGTGCAAAACAAATTACTCATACCTACATATATGGTTACCTTCCAGCTTACAAAGATTAATGACAAAATATACAAATGAAATACTTATGATAATAATAATAATAATAATAATAATAATAATAATAATAATAAATCGAATACTAATAATAATAAATTGAATACTGACAATAATATCTCTAACTTCTACATACAGTGCGAGGGTGTGATGTATGTACTATCACAACACAGTAAATTCCTACTATAACAAATTTCAAAGTTCCGGAATATATGGACTAACATGCACACAGTGTAAATCTTCATACGTTGGCCAAACTGGCTGCAGTTTCCTGACCAGGTACATGGAACACTTTAACGCCTTAAAGCATAATAAATACTCCGCAATGAGTAATCATATGAAAGAAACCGGCCATCATTATACCTCAGTAGACAAAGACCTTAAAATAATCAAAAGGATCGAAAAGGGGAAGCTAATTACAGAGTTTGAAAACATTTGGATCAATATTTTAATAAAAAAAAAAAATTGAATGACGCGGCCGAAATAAAAAGCCCGTTAATAGAACAGTCGCCAACATTGTTACAAACTTTCAAATCAGATAAAAGCAAATTCTTTAGGATATTTAATCTAAAAACACTCACAACAGAAACTATTTCAACAACAAATCCCCCTCTACATAACACGCCAAAGCTTAACGTCCTGCCCGCAGGATCGTCCCCTACCCCCACCTTGACAACAGATAAGAACTTCCCACCACATGATACGCCAATAGCAAACTCCCCGCCCAACATCTATCCCCCTCAACCCCCTACTTGCCCCTCACAACAGCCCCTCCACACGTACAACACAAGGAGTAGAACCACAACAGACATTAGTCACAGTAATGTAAGAAAGACCACAAGACTTTGTAGCAGCAGTGAAAGGGGTAAGTGAAAAAATATAACCTCAGACTCACATTACAAGCACAACAACACACAACAGTATTTCAAGTTAATTTGCATTTGTTCCAGATGCTTCACTCATTCTATTACCTCGAAAGAAACATAAACAGCTACTCAAGATTTGGATAGAAGCCCCCCCTTTTAACTACAACTACATTAATACACTCTGCTACCAATGGATATTCAAGTCGCAGTAAACAAGAACTAATTATTCTAATACTTTCACTGATCAAATCTGCAAACTGCAGCAAGCCTCGAAAATTCTAGAAGCTGGTCTCCAACTGTTCCAAGATTTTAATTTTTAGAATATCATTTCGACTCAAATTACACATGGAGTCAAATCATAGTTGTTTTTAAATAATTGCATTGGAGATCACAATTACTAACCAAATTCTCAATATCGGAAATTACTGTGTTTCAGAAATCCATGGATTTTAGAAAAAATGGCTCCTATATTTTAACCTTCAGTTTATATTTATGACTCAGATTTAAAGCCATATTACTGTTGATCCAATCAACCACAGCATTGTGAAAACAATTTTAGCCAAATTTTTAAATTGTAGTTACTATGTTTTGGACGTCAATGTATTTTAGAATTAGGGGTTACTCCAATTCAACATTGTAACTCATATTGTCATACTTTTAATGTGTACATAATTCCTATGTTTTTTACATATTATTACTAAACATGGATTTATACTCAAGCAAAAAAATTTGTAAAAACAATCCAAATACGACAGGTCTCAACCTTGAGACAATTATGTAGGCTGAAGGTGCCTGTAAATAAAGCAAAACATGTCCCTGTAAATTTGCGTTGTAGTATTATGAACTAGCAACACAAAACCAATTTGTATTGAATAGGTGGATTAAAATAATCACTATATTGTAAGCATTTAAAGCACATGTTTGCCACGAGAAGCCGTGTCTTAGAGCTCACTGAGTGACAAGATGCACGCTAGTCGAAAATATCGTAAATTCTCTGATGTAGACATATAATACTGCCATCTGCTTAAATACTCTTGTAACTAATACATGAAGAAGCACGATGTAACCACCAGAATGCGTGCATAGCTCATTCTCGATTTTTAGCGAGTTGTCAAACCATACTACAGGCTATACCCGCTGCGCGGCCTGAGCGTGATTTCGGCAGTTAGACCAGAAAGAGTTAAAGTCACTCCCTCGGTTCTATGTAGGCCTTGTTCCAAGCAACTGTCTTGGAGGTGCACTGAGTGCTGTCACTTGGAGTGAGCTGTTACTTGCAGTGCAAGTGGAGACTGGTGGGGCCACAGGCAGAAGAGATTGGCGAATGTCTTTGCAGCGTTGATTGATGAACTTTTTAAAATAAGATCGGCAATTAAAGGGTTGTCTGTATTATATAAAATGTTTGTTTAATCTCTTATTTCATTTAAGTTATAATTTGGGTTAATTGTTTAGTGAGTCATCATACAGAGCATTGTCTTTTGTGCCGTCAAGGGCATTTAGATCAAACACGTTTTAAACCACGGCTGATGATTTTTCATGTGATGGGTTAGTAGAATTGTTAGCAGAATTTCTGCAGCGATAGCATTCAGGACAAGATTACTTACTGATTTGTTCAGTAGAAGATTATCCCCGACTCCTATGAAATATGCTGTTTTGCTGGTGGTAGTAGTAATAATAATAATAATAATAATAATAATAATAATCGTATGGCCTCAGTTACCATTTGCAGGCATTTTAATTCGTTGCCATCTGGCTGTCTGCTCGTCAATTTCGATATTCTGTTTTACTCTAGGTCTACTAAATGGCAGAGTAAACCAAACCTCTCTTGGGAGTCTATGGCGGAGCTTTAATTAATTTTGTCGAATGAACACCAAATATGTCACCAGAGATTTTTACATGCCGAGATCGTACGAAATGGAGTGTCGATAGGACATTTTTCTGCCCTTCAGTAATACGAATGAGTCTTCTAGGTTTTCGGTGCAATAGATAAGACTCTCTCTCATCAGTCAGTAGAGCTGAAATATGCCACAGTCGGAAGGGATTAAAGTGTTTGAAGTGGGGGACAAGTTAGAAAGGGAAGAGCATGGAAAGAATGTACGGATGTCTGTAAATTTAACAACTCAGGTATACACAGGTTAAAATGTATTGAATGTGAAGCATCTTGTGTAAGACAGACAGGCAGAAGTTATGCTATTTGATGCATAGAACATATTAGCACATTGGTGATGGGCCCCAAGAATTCTTGTAGTTTCTCGGCCGACCATATGTGACGGGCTATGACAATTCTCGTTTTTATGGACCCCGTGTTTCCTTGATCCCTGCTTCAATCTGGTGGCAAAATTATAAATTTTACATGTTTTTTTTTGCGTGTGGCTTCCGAAGAGGCCTGGTGCAGATCTTTCGAGTTTACATCGTACAGGCGACCTGCGTGTCTATGAAGATGAGGCCCTACCTGTGATGAATGAAGACGGCACACATACCCAGCCCCCGAGTCATCAGAATTAGCCAATGAAGGTCAAAATCCCCAACACGGCCGGGATAACAGCCATGGAGCCGGACAGTTTTAAATGGTGTTGTCGTGGAATAAATAGTATAAGGCTACTATTGCTCTATCATCTTCTTTACTGTAAACACTATGAGTCTATGCTACTCTTGATTAGTACCGCAGCTTGAAAAATACCATGGTTCTACTTTACTAGCGATAAGTACCATCATGAGGGGCCATTGGCCTGGATTTTGGATCCCTTTGGACAGCAAGAATCATAGATTCAGAATTGTGCTTTGTAAGCAGCCCCTTGGTCAGTTATACTAATTTTTCAGTATAGTTTCTGGAAAGGTGGTGCATTGCAGGTCGGATCCACTGATTGTTTTAAGTTCATCATTTTGAATTCTAGCCATTGGATCAATTTTGGAATTACTTGTAACTTTCAGTATTGTTAGTTGGCTCCGCTGATTATCTTAAATTCATATTTATCCTTTCATCTTCATCATCGCATTTTAAATTCCAGTAATTGGATGAATTTTAGACTTATATTGTCATTACATTTCTTCTCATTTCATACCATTAGGGGCTGATGACCTAGATGTTAGGCCCCTTTAAACAACAATCGTCATAATCAGACGCCACTTGAGACCACGGGTACCTTAGTTGAGGGTTGGCATTGGTTCTTCTTACTTGTGCCAGGCTCCTCACTTTCATCTATCCTGTCTGACCTCCCTTGGTCACCCCTTGTTCTTTTCTGATCTAATACTTCAAAATTACATCTATAAGAATCGTCCATGCTGGCAAGATGAATCCGATACATCTTATGTTACCAATATAAAAGGTCCGTTATTGGTTCCCTATGGGAATCATCTTATATTTACGTTCTTCTGATCTTACCCCACCAAATAATGAATGCACTATAGTTTCTTCCCCCAAATGTTCACAAGGCATTTTTGCTGCCAAAGACTCAGGAACTTAAGATTTTTGCGATCACGAATCAAACCCTGTGCATACACTGATTTTGTTTCATGATCCCTTTATTCTAACCATACCAGTTTGTAGAAACACATGTGGGCAGTTTGCTAGCTTAGCTGAGACTTTATCCTGTTGTTTACCTATGCCCTTTTCCAGTGTTCTCGAAAACAGATTACCTTTAGCTTTTTTTACTATTGGTTCATGGCGTCGATCTCTACAGATCTTTTGCCACTATTTTCACCATATGTTAAGATCCTGCGTGTAAGTGGAATTGTGGAAGTGTAAAGTGTTGAATGTGAGGAAAGGAATGTTAAGGACGACAGAAACACCCAGTCTCGAGGCCAGGGATATTTGTCATTTACAATTTAAAACCGCTGACCCAGCCAGGAATCGAACCCGGGCCGCCGGGCAGCAGGTGGACGCGTTGCCCCCTGCACCGCGGGGCTGGACACCTTTAGCTTTACTTTTTACTGCCAGTTCAGGACACACAAGAACAAAGTGTTTTTTTGCCATACAAAGTACATTTCACATTGGTTTTACATTTAATAGCATCATGACCTGGTTTTAAACAGAATAACATTTCCTATCGACCAGAATGTTACGCTTATACCCCCTGTGGGTGGAGGACGCAGATGAAGAATGTGGCCATTGTATCCCTTGCCTATCATAAGAGGCAACTAAAAGGGGTCCCGGGGGCACTCAACTAGGGAGCGTGGATTGGTGTTGGCATTGCTTCCTCTTACTTATGCCAGGCTCCTCACTTTCATATATCCTGTCACCTCTTGTTCTTTTCTGACCCTGATGGTATTTTCATGCCCTTCGTGGCCCTTGTCCTTCTTTGTCCAGCACTTCATTTTTCAAAGTGTGGGATCCCTTCCATCTTCTCTCTGAGCCCCTGTGGGTGAGGGATGCAGATTAAGAATACACCCACGGTATCCCCTGCCTAAAATGGGCGACTGGGGGGGGGGGGTACTTAGAACCATGAGACTACTTGTAATTAGTTCCATTACATGAGGCACACTATGGGTCTACATTACTTCTGATTCGTACCACCACATGAGAAACACTATGGGTTTTACCTAGGAGCAGTACCATTATATGAAGAACACCATGGGTCTGGGCGTTGCCTGTGATTAGTATCCTCATGTGCATTCCACCGAGGCGGGGGAGCGGGCGCTTGGTTGCATGGACAAATATCTAGCAGAAGTACGTGCAAGCGCTGCGCTCGAATGTGTTGGTTCACTGTGTTCAGAATGGGTCTTTGTTACCTAAGAGTAGTACCATTATCTGAGGAACAACATGGGTCTGTGTTGCCTGAGAGTAATACCATTATCTGAGGAACAAAATGGGTCTGTGTTGCGTGAGAGTGGTACCATTACCTGAGGAACAACGTGGGTCTGTGTTGCCTGTGGGTGGTACCATAATTTATAATACACCGTGGATCTACATTGCCTGTGATTACAGTGGAACCTCTATTCTCCGTTTTTGGAGGCACCACCGGAAAAAAAGGTACAACACAGGAAAACAGAAAATCCGGGAACGAATGAACCATCAACAATTTGGCTAAACATCACAAAAATGAAATATGTATTCTTATAATCTTACAAAGACCCCTAAACCAAACCAAACTACAGCCTCAATGGGCCTTCCACCTACCAAGCGACTGCCCTTTGTCCGAAGGCCTGCAGATTACGAGGTGACGCATGGTCAGTGTGATGAATCCTCTCGTCCGTTATTCCGGGCTCTCTAGACTGGGGCTGCCATCTCATCATTCAATAGCTCCTCATTTAAGGTAATCGTAGAAAGAGTGAACCTGGAACCAGCCCTTATATCGAGGTAAAAATGCCTGGCCTGGCCGGTAATCGAACCCGGGTCCTCCAGGTGAGAGGCAGGCAAGTTAGATCGCGGGGACGTCTTCGAACATTAATTACCGGTACGCGACTTTAAAATCTCGAAACTTTATGTTCAGTTTTACCGGGTAAACTTCGTCAGTTTTGCACTGAAAACTTCTTTCAGTTCAGCAACTTTGATCAGCCAGAGCCAAACTCTTCGAAAAATCTAATACCTGTAATGGCAAGCCAAACAAAAATCGACCACGAGTAATTTTTAATTCTCTAATCTAATAAAATAAAGCACATTAGGTACAAAAGCGCCCAACATGATGGCGGAATCTTCTTTTTTTTTATCTTCCATTGTAATTTGGTCACCGGTATACTGTTCGTATGCAGTTTATGGAAATCTTGTACCACATAAATTAGGTGTACGTCGGCTTTTCAAGGTTATGTTGAACTCGAGAATATGGTTTCGAATAAGTATCGATCCTCAAGTTCTCGAATGTCTTAAATTCAGTTCTGCCAGTCACTAATCACAATCAAATTGGAAAGAGAAAAAATATCATTCACACTTCCGAAATTGCGATTATTCGTGACCTTGAGCTCAGCTGGAAAGTGCGCTCGCTTTACAAGTCGGTTCGAGTGCGAAATGACACAAAGCTTTAAATGGTAAGGCTAGTACACACCTAGCGACAAAGTCGCGGGACATTGTATGGGGACAGTTGCAAGACACTGTCCCTAGACTGTTGCGATACAATGTCCCGCGTCCACATCTATAGAGCCAATTGCACCACAGGAATCGGCACGAAGTTCCGCAAGAAATTGCTTTCGTCGCCATAAGACCTATCTGTGTCGGTGCGACGTAAAGCCCCTAAAAAAAAAAAAAAAAAAAAAAAAAAAAAAGAAATTGCTTTATATGCTTTTAATTTGTACTTAAACTACTTATTGGCCATACAAAGAAAGAAAACTAAAAAAAACGGTACTGGAGGAGAAACCTTTCTTCGGGAGGCATTGCCGTCGGCATTAATCTTCTTGAATGATTGGAACTAGAAGATGGCGTGGGATATCGTAAATTTTTAAGGATGAACTCAGCCGATTTTGAAATCCTTTTGCAAATGCTTGGAGGAAAGATTTCAAAGAATCAGGATGAATTTTGGGATACCATTCCAGCTTCTGTGAGGCTAGCTGTCACTCTGCGGTTCCTTGCTAGTGGTGAATCTTTTATTTTTTGAATTTCATAACAAGCTATTTCACATATTGTTCCAGAAGTCTGTGAGGCCCTAATTACTTCTCTGAAAGGATTTGTAAAGGTAAGATATAATAAAAATTTTATTTACCTACTATATACGTAATTTATTTATGTTCCATAATGAAACAAATATGTATCCAAAATAACACAATATTGGTAACAATAAATCGATTCAATTCTGTCCGTGCTAATGAAACTACAATGCTGAACATAATGATAACTAATTAACATGATAATGAATGAAATATTTCTCCCAACTTACGCAATACTGGTAACAAGTTTAGTGGTATTTCATCATTTAAAATCGGTTAAGAAAAGTCTGTATTGTTTGGTCTCGTCCCATCGCATCTGAATCTGGAGTAGAGACACTTTCGGAAGATGGTGAAAAAGAACCAGAATAGACTGAGTGATTGCTATTTATGCTACGGGTTGTTGATGATGAACTATTAATTGGATGGGTTGCCCAAGTTGACTGGTCTGTGCTGTGCTTTCCCATTTACAATTTAATTATTATGTCATCAATTTCTCGCTGAGCTAAACAAATTTCCACTGGACTCTTTTCGCAGTTCCTCAGTTTATAAGCAATATGCTCACCATAAAACCGAAAATTCATCTCTTCGAGTAATCACCTCTGTTAATGTTTTTATGCAATTAACAGTTTCCTTCGCGATGTAATTTTGATCTAGACTGTTCTTTTTTCTTCTGGGTATCGGTGGACTTCTAAATTCTTCTTGAGGTGGACCAGTTTCTTCTGCTGCTTGATGTCCTTGTTTTTCCTCGTCGTCGTTGACCTCCTGTGGACAAACAAATAATTTCAATTTATTAATTTTTACCTTATTTTGTAATAATTTATTGTTATTGTTCTTTTATATTTTATTGCAATGTGTTTCTTGATTTTCAGATCCCAAAAACTGAATCAGAATGCACAGAAGTAGCAGGACAGTTCTCAGCAAGATGGAATTTTCCTCACATTTTATGTAGTATGGATGGGAAATACGTTCAGATTGTGGCAGCATGTATCATAATTAAAAAAGAAATTTCAGTATAGTGTTTTTTTTTTTTGCTAGTTGCTTTACGTCACACCAACACAGATAGGTCTTATGGCGACGATGGGACAGGAAAGGACTAGGAGTGGGAAGGAAGCGACCGTGGCCTTAATTAAGGTACAGCCCCAGCATTTGCCTGGTGTGAAAATGGGAAACCATGGAAAACCGACGGTGGGGTTCGAACCTACTATCTCCCGAATACTGGATACTGGCTGCACTTAAGCGACTGCAGCTATCGAGCTCAGTTATAGTGCTCTTTGGGGACGGTGATTGCAACTGCAACTTTATATGTGCAGATGTAGGGTGTCAAGGCCGAATGTCGGCTGGCGGTGTTTTTAAATCTACATCTCTTTATAGGAAAATGGTGAAAAATAAATTAAATATCCCCCAGAAAAAGCTTTGCCAAGTAGGTCGACCTCTGTCCCATATGTATTTGTCGCAGATGATGCTTTTGCATTAATCACCCATGTAATGAAACCTTATCCAGGTCGATTGTGTATGTCACCAGCAGAAAGGACTTTTAATTACAGGTTATCTAGAGTGCGATGAATTACTGAAAATATATTTTGTACTTCAAGTTCCAAATTTAGAGTACTCTTGAAACTTATTGCTCTTGGAAGCAGTGGTTTTAACTGTCATTACATACACCACTTTTTAAGAAGAAATTCTGAATCAAGAAGCTTTTATACTCCTCCAGGATCATTTGATCTGGAAGGTGCAGATGGTAATTTGGTACAGGGACGATGGAGATCTGAATTAGAAAGTGGTTTAATGACTTTTACAAAACATGCCTGTACATGCAATCACCCAAGTGCATAACGTTAGAGATTATTTTGTCTCCGGAAAGAGCGTTACCACGACAAAACAATCTATGAAATTGCCATTATGATATTTACATTTGTATGGGAATACAAACTAATTTTTATTCTTATTAAATATGTACTTCAATTTTTCGAACATTACCTATTTTGTAACAAGTGTTACTAAATGTGAACATATAATAAGTAATAGTGATGGGCAGTCTGAGGCAAGGTCTCGAGATTTCTCGAGACTAGCGCAGGCACTATTTCTCGCGAGAAATTTTGAGAGATCTGGAGAGCGTTGTCCCCGTATTGTGTGGCGAGCAGCGTGTTGCAGACCTACAGGTAGTCTGAGCTGAATGTTTGTTCCGAGTATACGAATAGCCAATCACGGGCCTTCTCAATGTCGTAAATACGTGTCAACAAGCGACTAGGGCGTTCATTTTACCGAGGTCTATTTTGACGCAGTATAACATACTTATAAAGGATACGCATTCTGGCATTGTATGCACTGGTAGGTACATGAATGAGTGGTTTAAGTACAGAACCTGACGGCTATTGTAGGTACACGAACCTGGATACTAGAGGCGTGCATTATTCAAACTCGAGACGAGGCATGATGCACCTTGCTGCATATACAACCACCATTACGCGTGAGTAGAATGCGTAATCTAAAATGTTTGAGTTTGCTCCAATTCTTTCGACAGGTAGGTGTACATCATTATCAGACCCCACATTCAATAACATATGACCACTGCTTTTGTTTACCGATATTTTGGTGGCGAAGGAAATAATTCCTCACAATGTTATAAAGTATTCACGTCATAATTAGGTTCTTCGATATATGACTCTGTAATTGTGTCTAGTTGTACGCGACAACTTGAAGACGATGTCCGAAATGCAACGTAAGTCGTGGATGTCGGTTATTTTGAAGAGATGTCACTTAGCACACCCCGCTGTGTTGCTTATTCAAAGGACGTCGGCAGAAATACTTCTGGGATGATCCGACACTTAAAAACACATAATATAAATGAAGAGGGATAGTCGCAGAACACCTCCGGCCCGGTCTGAATCACAAGGAGCTATCCTGCCGACAACGATTATGAGGCATCCAGGTAGGTTTACATCCTAATAATAGTTAATAACAAATTATACGGGTTATTCAGCTAAGAAGTCAACCTGTCATAACTCGTGAACAGTTTAAGATACTGGCATTCTGTCTTCACATTCGTTACTGGTATTAAGGAGCACAATAGTTCAACATGCAGTGCTTTCCTAGGCTTTTGACAAAATTTATCGTCACACACGTTTCCATATGAGAACTGCTGATGATAACTATCAAGCTTACACTCGTAGTTACTAGGACGTCGCACAGCTTGCAGCACACGAGAATCGGTCTCGAGAGTGCTGCCCATCAGCCCTGCTGAAAGAATTGGAGCAAAGTCGGGCGTATTAGATTACACGTTCCACTCATGTGTAATGGGGGTTGCGTATGTAGCAAAACACATCTTCCCCGTTTCAGGTTCGAATAATGCACGCCTCCAGTGTCCAAGTAGGTGTACATCATATCTACAGTTATTCACAAATTATGCATTGTTATTCTACTAAGACGTCCACTCCAAATAAGTTGTGAACAGTTTAAGATACTGACGTTCTGTTTTCACTTTCATTAATGGTATTAAGGGGTGCATAGTTGAACATGCAGTACTTTTCAAGGCTTTTGACAAAATGTATTGGCTCACACGTTTTCATATGAGAACGTTATTTCACGCAATAACTACCAATGATATACAGTTTACAATCGTAGTTACTGGTACGTCCCACGGCTTGCACTACAGGAGGGTCGGTCTCGAGAGTCTCGAGATCTGTGACGTTGGTCTTGAGCGAGAGCGTTGCCCATCACTAGTAAATAATAAAAAATTGTTTTAAGAAAATGAAATGTACTTACCTCATTACTTGTCTGAATATCCTCGCCTTCTTCGCCGTCAGTGCTTCTGCTTCCTCTCAATTCCATCCCTTGCAGTAAAAGCACTAAAGGCTAGTAACCAAACCAGTTTTACTTCTTGGGGGAAGGGCCACTTTTTTTGGATTCCGTAAGTTTTTGGTGCTCTCGTCTAAATTGTGATTTAATGTTGTGAATCTTTTTCTCTATTTCGTGAATGGACGTAGCGAATTTTTTAGCCAGAGACTCTATTGCTTCCCTCCTTTTTTCTCTGTTTCTATACTCTGTAGATGTAACATTCCAAAGACAAGGGAGGGTGTGTAAATCCTCAATAATTTTTTGAGTAGTTTTCATCGCAAAACAACAGAACACACAACACCACACCAACATGTGGCGGCTATCTGCACACTGGCATCAGCGTGTCCCAAGAATTTGTCTCGCGAAACATCCAGACTACATCATGTTGCTCAACATTTGTATCGTGTATCCCATTTCGAATGGAATACCTGCGACATGCAACTTCTGTATCGCGACAGTCCCAAACATGGAAAAATGTGGCATGGCATCCCTGGGACTTGTCGCGATACAAGTGTTCCGCGACTTTGTCGCTTGGTGTGTACTAGCCTTAACGTGCGCAAATAAACCGCCTGCGGTTTTTACAACATTTTAACACAAAAACGTGAAATTCCCAGTCTTACATTAGGACGAAAACAGTAATAGGCGATCCCAAAACCTTCCATGACTTTAAGTATGTAAGGTGCAAAATCAGTTCTGGTCTCCATAAAATAATCGTGTACAATAATATTAAAATACTACTGTAAATTTGTGTTACCTACTTAAGAAGCAGCAGTTTAGATTTCTGACTGAAAGTCCAGTGAGTATACAGTGCCCTCAGGAAAATGTGATACACTCGAAAAAATTTAAAAAATAAACATCTAACCCTGGACATAATGTAGACGTTTTGCAAGTAGGAACCTTTGACGAAATTCGTTCTGTCTTCAAGTAGAGCTGTCAAAATGAGGTCTGTCTCCTTCCAATTGGTGTGGACACACTCTGCTTATGATTTCCACGGATTCTCTAAACAATACCAACCGAATGCAATGCTAAGATGGTCCCTTATGCAAGTTCGCCGCCAATCACTTTTCCAGTACTGTACTTCATCAAATTACTGCAGTGACGAGACGTTAACACCAAGATCCCTAAGTATGCCGTAGCCATCCTTTTGCGAGATGCAGTTTCTTGAAAAACGTGTGATCGAGGATTTAGCGTTAATGGGACTGAAATTTCTGGACGGTTGATCCAGAAAATCGTTTCTTCGAGGAACAGATAATGTGGGTCTTTTACAATGTGATTTAATTAGGATGCTCGCGGGACCACGTAATTTGAATGAATAATACGGGAAAACTTAGTTTCCGGGAACGTATAATCGAGGTTCTACTGTAGTACCAGTACGTGAGCGACATCATGATTGTACGTAGCCTGTGGTTAGTTCCACAATGTGAGAAACAGTATGGGAATACCGATGCCCATGCTTAGTCCCACTATATGAGGAACGCTATGGGTCTGTGTTGTTTGAGAGTGGTGCCCTTATGTGCAAAACACTGTGGGTTTGTGTTACCTCTCATTGTTACCATACCATGGGTCTGCATTACCTTTGATTAGTACCACTATAGTCCGCCTCCGTAGCGTAACGGTTAGTGTTATTAGCTGCCGTCCTCGGGGTCCGGGTTTGATTCCTGGTACTGCCAGAAATTTAAGAATGGCAGGAGGGCTGGTATGTGGTTCAAATGGTACACGCAGCTCACGTCCATTGGGCGTGTGCTTAAGAAAAGCTGCACCCCCTCGGGATGAGGACACACAGACAGTCACCTGTTGATGCTAAGAACTTCTTCCTGAGAATGTCGAATATACCCCTTTTCTCATGCTTAGACTCTGAGGTTTTAAGACTAAATCCTGCCATTGTTAAACTAATTCTTTCTTCATCTTCTATCTGTGAAAGCATGAACTTCATTAAGTTATCCAGACAATCTTTTGGGGTCTCGCTAGAATGGTGTAAGCTGTGTTGCCATGCCTGCAACGAATCTTTTGGCATAGGATATAGCATAGCAGCACATTTGTCTGTTGTTACGCCTAATGTTTCTAGTGTTTGCAAGTGTGACTCAGGCTTATCATACAAAGACTGCAATGAAACGTTGCCCCTGTTGTGTGTTGTATTTTGCAGTACTAACTTCAATAATTCTTGAATGTATACTTCAATGCTATAATTATCCCTGAGTGAGAGGAGAACTCTTGACTAGTTCACGAGCACAAGAACCAGGTACAGTGGTCTATCGTAGGTATTGACATTTTTCCACGGCTACTATGTCGCTGTCCTCGTGGATTTTGCTGAACTGGTTTCAGAATGGCAGCCCTTTTTTCTAATCACCACTGAATTTTTAAAATTGTATTTGTGACAATTATTTCCTCTGACTTTCGTTATTAAGTGAACTTATGGCATCATTATCTCTCAGGTGATAATGTGCTATTACAATTAATCTCGTTTTGGTGAATTTACTCGTGTACTCATCGGCTGTCATACACTCTGAACCCAAGTTCTCTTCTGTAGCACCTGCGTCCAACAAGAGATCCATAATTTCCTGGTCAGCAGCTCTCTGCTCTAATAACTCGAAAGCAGTTTTGACTTCCAGTTCATCTTTTTGACCGGCACTTAAGAATTCGCTGAGATGATTACAACATTTCGTAAATGCACGTCACAATACAATGCGACTCCTCTTTACTTTATCTATAGTATCGGAATTCTGTGCTGTCACAGTCGCCAAATGTTGCAAAGAATCTTAAATTAGTATTGTGCCCCTTTCTTTAGCATTGTTTAATCTGCTATTTTGTGTGTACACGTACAGCAATACATTGACAGAAAGCTCCTCCTCCAAAAAACAATACCATAATACCGTATTTACCCGAATAATCCCCGCCGTCAAATAATGCCCGCACCCTCATTTTAGAAAGGCTCATTTTGAAAAAAATGAAATGAACTAAAATTCCCTTCATCGGAAGAGTAACTTACGCATAAGCAAATATTTCGTATCTCTCCGCGAGGTCCACGTGGTTTTTACGCAAATATCACTGCTATGAAATATATTTTCCATGAAAATGAGCTAGTAGGTCTACTTACGTGACAGGTATTTCATTAATCTGAACTTGCAATAGGCTCGATTCCCTGTAGATGGGAAGATTCATTGTCTCTTGCATCACTAGAATCCTCTCCTAAATTACTTACAAGTTCGTCACATTCCACGTCTAACACCCGTAGGCGGCTGGAGTATCTAATTGAAAGATAAAACCACAGCGGCGAGTAATATGATCAAGATTATGCAATTAATAAACATCCTAGATGGGTAAAAGAACGTGCAACATATTTCCAGGGCTACGACGACTCTGATTTTCAGGCACATTTTAGGTTATCTAAAGCTTCCGAACATAACCTGGAATTCCCAACACATAGGTAGGCCTAAAATGAATTCTCGGTTATTGCTAATATCTTGTACGATACATGATTGGGTGACTTTTAATGAAGAATGAAGGAATACTGACTTATTTTTTGAGTGACGTACAATGTGTAGGCTATAATTGGTTTTTCTTATTCCCTTTGTTAATGCTTTCTGCCACCAAGTTCAATAACAATTCACTCTCTTGGAAAGTCATATTAGGCTTCTTTCTCCGCTTCTGTTCATTAGCGGACATAATTTATGCAAATGATTTGCAAACCCCGAATGGAATCAAAAACTTGTTTACAATTCGATAGTGGCGGCAGCACAGTAATTTGTTTTCTGTACGTCAGTATGAAAAAATGCGGTTCAAACTGAGATTGAAACAAAAACTTGGTTTTGGTAAACCGAGATAATAAATTCTGTGGTGAATACGGAAGTGAGCGTTATCCGAAATAATGACATCCGAGTTTTGAAAAACTAAGATAACAGCAAAAGTTACCGACGTTGGTGAATACGGGCCTAAAACACTTCTCACACGTGGTCTCCTTTTACTGGACAGTAACATGACCGATGGTGGATAATTCTTTTCGTGCAATGTAAACACTTGAAATAGACACACCGGCAAAATCTGATGTTAGTTTTGCGATACAGTAAAACGTCATTAATTCAAAGTCTTTGTAATACAGAAATCGGACTTCCAATTATGTGATTTCGAATTAACAGCCATCTTGTAATTCAGAAATGCCAACCCTCACCAGTTTTTGCGGATTCTGCTTTTCCGCGTACTGCCTGCTACGTGATATTGTGGCTTTCCTTAAAACGCTGAATACAAAAGAATTACGATTTCACTCTATTTTCAACTGTGAAACACACCGAAGTGAGTGAAAGTCCGGAAAGCTACCCCTGCAAGTTCCGGAAGACGCGTTCTATCGTGACGTGGAGAAATTTTGAATTTAAATTACTCTGTAAAATACGGTACTATTGAAAAAAATGTAAAGTCAGTTTAGAATTAAAAGTCTGAATTGTTTTCTGTTTAAATATGACATATGGGGACAGTTTTCTTCCATCTACGGTTGCACAAAGCATAACTGTGCACTCAACATCAAAAACTGGGTGAGCCAGTAGCGTGTTGGCAACCTTGACGCAAATAAAACCTGCACCCCAATTTCGTGCCTCGAATTGCTTAAAAAAATATGTGGGGATTATTCGCGTAAATACGGTAATATTCATTCATGTTTGTGCGAGGGTGGTTTCCTTTTTTTTGTGTTATAGAGTCCATCTTAATGTTCTAAAAGTTTACATTACAATAACATTATACAACCAGAATCATATTATAGTGCACTGTAAAACCGCTTGGTTCCGCCACTGCCTTCTAGATTTGTAATATTCGTTACTCTCACAGGACTTAACGAGTTTGCTAATATATCTCAAAAAAAAGTTTGAAGAAACCCGGGAATCTTAACACAGTGTAGATGAAACTGGGCCCAAGTCTAGATGATGATGAAAACTTTCTTCTAGTGGTATTTTTCAGAACTTTTTCCTATTGTGTCGATAGATGGTATCACATTCTTTACTGGCCATGTCAGCAATACTGATTCTAAGCCAAGGGGCTTTTTTGAATAAAGAAAGAAGTTAAAAAGTGTTGGCCTATAATTTGATTATGGTATGCGATTTAGATGATAAATTTCAACTTTCTGCCGAAGTTGCAGTGCAGATCTTAGTATTACGAGTGAATCTTCTTATCTGACGGAAATTACTAGAAAAGAGTGAACTGTAAAATGTATCACTGGAGTTCTCAGAACATTGTTGTTGAATCCGTGTTGGGCTCCTTGGCTGAATGATCAGCATACTGATTCGATTCCCGATGAGACTGGGGATTTTTAATACTAACGCTTAATTCCTGTGGCTTGAATACTGGGTATTTATGTTTGTCTTAATTCTCATCCTCGTATAGACGCAACACATCACGGAAACGAGCAATAGTGAATACATCCCTCCATCTATTTTTGGTGTCAGGAAGGACATCTGGCTGTAAGACTGGGCCAGTAAGAAAAATAATCATTGTTTAATCCACATAACAAGGTGGTGTCTAGTGTACTGTGTAAGATTCCTCCATAAACATCCAGTTCAGTTTGCAAAATAAGCTGCAGAAGGTGTTAGTCTGTGCGTAATTGTGGTACAGAAATTGATTGGCTTCAGTTGTACATGTACCGGGCGGTACACCTCCGCGCCGCTAATTCAAACATTGTGCCAGTTGAAACTCCTCTACTGGAGGAAGCCTGAACTTTAACAACCATGTTAATTCTAAAGTTTCTCAGAAGATGTCTCTATTGTAAATTTTGTAGTGTTCTGAACTATGTCAATTTCGAGTCGTGTTTGTCTGCTCCATAGCAAGAACTTTGAACATTCTCTAACAGATGTCTCTACCAAAACTGATAACGCTCTCTGGTGTAATGGAATGAATTGTCCGGAAGAAATTTAACATTCATAAGTTTTGTTTTTGCTAAACTTTGTTCTGTGGTTTGAGAGTTTTGAATGTAGCCAATCAGGAATTTCTGTAATTAATTTTCCACCAATAAGGTGTTTCTTCTTCGTCTGGTGTATTAGTTTTTGCTGTTAGCTAATAAAATTTTGTTGGCGGGTTGTAATCATTCATGAAACGTCTCGAATTTTCCGCGAGGGTATATAAACTGCTGATTTTCTGGTCTCCTGGCCACTTCAATAACATCTTTCCTAGTGTGATTATGTAGCAGGGGGCGGGAAGCGCCTCTTCCTTCGGGCAGCAGTTCTTCCTTAAGGTAATGGCCTTTTAATAACTTCATTTCTGGCTAGCTCAGCACTTTAACCCTCGGGGCAGGTTCAAAACTTTTATCATGTAACCTTCCTTTAAAATGTAAAAGACACTTGGTATAAATTCCGTCTCTTTAACTACAAATCGGGATAGAGAGTGCCTAACCCTCTCGAGCTCCCTCTCATATTGTTTTTGAGGTGACTACGTTTTCGTAACTGTTTTTCTTCGCTTCATAATGTAATTAATTTTCCTATCGTGTCACCTCCGTAGTATGGGATTAGCCCTTGCATAAGCCGCCTAAGAGCCAAATAGGTTTTAAAAAGGTTTATTAGGAGTGCAAGTTACGCCTCCTCTCAAGTTGGTATTTTGGGGCCATGTTATTGTCCTGTTTCTTTAATGAATAGGCCTCAGTAGGTTGGGTAATTTTACCCCTGTTCTTGTGTGCCTGGAGGGCAGCTTGAAGGTGGAGTTTGGTGTGGCCTTTGATGGGCTTGAACTTTGAGAGCGGGTTTGCTCTTTCTTAAAAGTAGATTTTCTGTGTGCCTCGAGGAGGCTTTACTGGGTAATTGGGAGCAAGTGCTCCTGGACATGATTGAGGTTTTCTGCCCCTTTGTCAAACCTTGTGTATAAGTAAAGTTGGGCTCATTGCTCAGGGATTGTGAATCTGGGGCTCGAAGCCCAAAATCCATTAATAAACTGTAATTGTACTTTCTTAACTTGTTGATATACAACTGAGTTCCTGTTATACTTGTTATTTCTTGACCTTGAAAAGAAAATATAACCTTTGTTAAATTTTAAATTAACTTTAATTTCGTAAGTTGAGACCTGTTCATCCCAGCACCTTCTTTCACCTCTAACTACCATGGATAACTCCGTAACAGTACACTTCCTTCATAGCCCTGAAGGAAGTTACTCGTAAAATAAATGTGCTCAGACAAGTGATGTAGTTTCCTGCCCACTTGGACTCTTCTGTATGTGCTGCAAACACTCCAACTGTGCTTCAAGTTACAAGTTTTTTTTTTTTTTTTTTTTTTAAGCCTGTATTTTCAACTTTAACAAGTGTTATGGTTCTTTTTTGAGGAATTTCCACCATTACAATAGGTCTACTAATGAATTTATTTATTTCAGAATAACATGAATAAATCTTGTTACATGTTTTGTCTTTCTTAAGACATATTCAGCCATCAAAATACCAAAATTGAGAACAAGGATGTAATTAATTTTAAAAAAAAACCACTAAATGTTACATGTGTCTAATTCTGTTTGTGAATTCTAGTCAGAAACAGTCACTGTTAAAAGCAAATTATCGCTGGGGCTGTACCTTAATTAAGGCCACAGCCGCTTCCTTCCTACTCCTAGCCCTTTCCTGTCCCATCTTCACCTTAAGACCTATCTGTGTCGGTGCGACGTAAAACAACTAGCAAAAAAAAGCAATTTATCACAGTAACGCACATGCATATTGAGTTAAAATGTATGGACTATAGTCAAAAATCATTAATAAACATATACATTTCCAACAATACACGTATAAGGATACACTTTCTGTGTTTCAAAATTAAAAATTATTATATGGACTTGTACCGAACTCCTCCCTTACAGTTGGTAATTGACCCAGAACAACACGCAAGTCGGGTGATTTGAGGTGTGGACTTTGAACGGGAAAAGCAGAAAACCGCCCCGAACTGGAGATGTCCCTCGTTATTAAAGAACAAGGAAATATACCATGCACTACTCTGAATGAAAATCATTTAAAGTTAAAATGAAGGTTTACTGAATAAGCAAATATGAAACATAAAAGAACTGAAAGCCAGTAATCAAACCAAAATAAATGGGTTACAACATAACGTACCTTCTTGAATGATCAACTTAAAGTCGTGGTTTTGAGCTTGACATTTCCATTTTCTAACACCCAAGAAGTATTATAACAAGATCACAGATTTTGTAATGGTCTCGTTACATCATGGATTTATACCTCTGCCGTGCACGCGGCTGAATTAAGCTCGATCTTTTTACGAGAATAACTTCATTCATCTCGTATTTCTATTCACACCGCTATCCACACAACAATAGCTCTCAGTTACACTCCATCAAAGCCCACACGTTCGAGGAGAACCCAGAAAAAGGGCAGGCAAGAAATTAAAGAAGGCATGAACATGGAGCAGAGAGGAAGATCTCTGGACCACGGAGATAAGAATACACAAAGGGGATCGCGGGCATGCGCTTAATCAAAATGTAAGAAGATAAACATGGCCGCCAGACGGGCAGGAAAAATCCAAGTTAAAGACCTGGTCAAAAATAATGTTGTACCGCGAACAAATATAAGGTACA
Source organism: Anabrus simplex (assembly GCF_040414725.1). NCBI lineage: Eukaryota > Metazoa > Arthropoda > Insecta > Orthoptera > Tettigoniidae > Anabrus > Anabrus simplex. The sequence goes on from NC_090266.1 coordinate 1,222,093,964, forward strand.
GAACAAGGATAAAAGGAAAATAAAACTAATCGAATGGTCATCTCTTTTCTTCGCCCATTCGCCAACATTCATTCTAACATTCACACTATGTCAGTATCGGTAAGTAATTATGCGAGCGGCCGCTCGAGTTGAAAGTCAAACACCAATTCAAATAAAATGACCCACCTGGTCACACGGTTAGGTCTCACATATATCAAGTAGTAGCGTGCACACTGCACAAAAATTTCACAGAGGAAAATCAGAGAGAATCACTTACCAAAAACCCATCTGGTCCGCACTTCGAACGACCCAAATGAAGCTTCTAGTCGACTCGAAGGACGTACAATCATTGAAGGCGAAGTGCAATAAGCGTACTGCATGAAATATGTAACCAGTCAGAGACCAAAGTTACCAAGATATCATGATCATAATAGCGACCATACGCACTCACACCGATTGTTTCACGCAGCGATCAGTTATCGATGACCGTGAAAAATGTTTTACAGACATTCGTAAAATCAAAGTCAAAACTAAGACCAACATACCTGTAACATTCATACTTATCTTACCAAAGGAATGCAGTAAGAACTTCTTGTAAAAATATCGAATATCCATTTGAAACTAAGGAATGCAATTCCGATCCGTATGGGCTGCATTGTTAATAAGCCTCATGTAAACAAAAGCAAAGATAAGATTCTAAGGAGATGAAAATTGTTGTCTCGTAAAAGGAACGATCTTTAGTACACATTATGAACAGTGCTCCGCTCTCGAGTGCAGCCATGGAAGTAGATAAGTCATTTGAATAGAGGTAGACAGAACTCATTTGGATATCAAACCATTGCATTGGCAACACAAATCATTTGAATTAAAGAAACATGCTAAGGAAGCATGGTTCAGACTATGGTTTTTTTCATATCTGTAAAGAAGATCCTATTGTACGTAACATAGTAAATATGCTTGTTTTTCCTAGAATCTTGAAGTATTTTTTTGTACATCTGTTGAAGTAGCAAGTTTTAAATTATAACTTAACACTTCATTGAAGGGCTGTAATTCTTGTACAGTAGTTAAAGCTGATTGCATAGGACTATTCCTAAGGGGAACTTTTCTCAAAATGTTTACGTGCTGAAGTGCAGGGCTTGGTTTCATTAAAGATGTTACAATAGAAGTACTGTAGTCTGTCAAAAATATTTTTATATTAAGAGATTGAAAAGTTTACGTGATTCTAGGTGAAATTATATGTATCTGAATACTCACTTCCTCGCTGGTCTTAAATTAGCCTGGTCAGCCTGTGTGCGGCCTTGTGTTGAGCAGTGGTCAACGAGCTTGTAGGAGGAGTGAGGGGGTTGAGGGGAGTGTAAATGTAAAGTGGGAGTACGTAGATTATGCATACTTGTTGCGATGTTAACGAAAAGTGTATTAATCTCTTTGAAAACAACGCTGATACTTTAAGAAATTTTGTCCAGATTACCATTTGGGTTATTCTTTTGGTCTATATTAATAAAAATATTCTCAAAGAAATTTAAGAGAATATTTTTGTTAACTATTTGAAGAATGGATTAACTTGTTCCATTGACGAAAATGAATGAATGAATGAATGAAGTCAGACGTGGATACTCATTGCTGAGAATCTATTATATTTCTTGGCTTTAATATGTTCTTGATATCATGTATTAAAACTATGACCATTTTGACATATACAGTGAAATCTCGATACAACTATACCTTGCGGACGCAAAAAAAAATAATTGTAGAGGAGTTATCGTTATAAAGAGAATTTGGAATAACACCACCTCGTGTCAATTGGTGGACAGAATAAAACCAGGAAATTGAATTACATTAATTACCTACCACATGGTACCATTTAATTTAATTACTACAAATACAATGTATATGATTTGCGAGAACAGAAACACCAAAAAAAATATGAAATTACAGTACTGTATCTTATCTACATTCAGCAGAGTACCAACATGTTGACAATGTGCAGTAATTACATTTTCATACACTTGCAGCACTTCACTATTGTAAACTACTTCACTTAAAGAAATCTCAAATGGTAGTCTGTTTGACAGTTTTCTTTACAGAAAGTGAAACACACAAAGACATGATCGCGTCGAGGTTCACTAAGTGATTTTCCGGAACACATGGAACACTTGATAGAAAATTCTGCAGTGCTGAACAAGATGCAATAGCTTGTGGAAGAGTAAACAGTGGTTCGTTACATCGTTCTTCTCCTTCTTCATCCTCTCCTTCATCTACCACCTGGATTCCCTGAATTTCCTCCACAAGTTGAGGGAACACAAGGATTTCGTCATCAACCGAAAGGTATTCTTCCGCTGCTGGAACATTCTCATTCTCACCAAGCTGTTCACCATAGTTAGAAAGAACACTACCCAGAACTTTCACACTTGCGTCATACTTAAAATCGTCGCAGTCAACCTCTTCTTCAGGTGAAAATCCTGCCTTTCTCCAACAATTCCTCACAGTCTCCGGTTTCACCCATTTGCCAGCTTGCAACTACCATGTCACATGCTTGTTTTATATTAACCTGTTGCGCATTTGACAGATTTCTTTCTAAGTTTGTGATAATCCTTTCGGCCAAGTTGGTTCTGTAGTGCCCTTTAAGAAACTTCATTATTCCCATATCTAAAGGTGCAGGATCGAGGTACAATTTGCCGAGGAGTAGAAGACCTCCACATGTTGCAGGACCGGTAGTTGTTTGTGAGCTGCGCAATTATTCATGATGAGTGCGATGTTCCTTTTCTTCTTCTTCTTCTTCTACTTCTTCTTCTTCTTCTTCATTTCAGCATCCAGTTTCAGAAGCCACTCTGAGAACATAGTAGTGGTCAATCATGCCCTCTTGTTTGCGTTGTCAACTAAAACTCGTATTGAGGCACAGTGTACAGTACAATACACATTAAAAAAAGAATCGGAAAATTTGACAGATGTAATTTTGCAAAGAGTGATTTTTTAAATGACTTACCTGGCAAACTTTCAACATATTTGAAGCATCTAGGCTAAAGACTTCTTCCTCTTACGAATGGCCGGAGCTTGTGCATTCCTGTCTGGTTCACGCACAGGAGAGCAGTTAAATATTGCTTGGATTTTTTGCCTCCACTGCATTTCTCTCCTTTCAAAGACAAGATTTTCTCAGGGAGAAGTTGATAAAAAATCCCAGTCTCATCAGCGTTATAGGTATCTCGTGGTGTGTATTTCTGTGCTATTTCTTTCATTGAATTAATTTGCTAATAATCTGCATCACCTGTCGCAGAAGTCTTCTCTTCTCCTTGAATTGATTTAAAAGTTATACCATGACGATCTCTAAACCTAATAAGCCACCCATTGCTGGCTCTAAAGTTGTCTACACCCAGCAGGTTAGCGAACTTTCTAGCTTGGGCACAAAGTAGTGGCCCGTTAATTGGAATATTGGGGGCTCTTCTCTCATTGAACCACTTCAACGTTGCAGCATCAAGTCGCTGTACGTAGCAGTTTTTATGCGCTTTCTTCCAGGTTTACAGCATTTGATTTTAAAGTTTCCTTGATCTCTTTTCTTTTCTTTTCTTCCAAAACATTGCCACTGTCGATTGAGAAAGGCTGTGTTTTCTTGCTACGTCTGTTAGTTTCATTCCCCCATCTATTTCATTAATTATCGTTAATTTCTGCTGCGGAATTATTTGTTTCCGGGAATGTGAAGCCATACTGTAAAGAATACAGTAATGTACGTACAGTACAGAAAAGAGCACTTCAAAACACCTCTGCTCCCTCTCCAGGGCAAAACACGACTGCTGCAATGACAACAGTCGCTGGAATGTACGACAATGTACAGTACAGTACACTACACTAATGATCGCGCTATGGTTTCTAACAGCTATTCCACAGCTACTGTATTATTGTTTAAATCCTAAAGGAATGCATTCCTTGTAGACCTTCTTGGAATTCTATACCTGCTGAATTCCTAGAGTTGCTCAACAAATCTACCCTCAGATAAGAAGCTGTGTTGTTGTTTGAGTCATCAGTCCATAGACTGGTTTGATGCAGCTCTCCATGCCACCCTATCCCGTGCTAACCTTTTCATTTCTACGTAACTATTGCATCCTACATCTGCTCTAATCTGCTTGTCATATTCATATCTTGGTCTACCCCTACCGTTCTTACCCCCTACACTTCCTTCAAAAACCAACTGAACAAGTCCTGGGTGTCTTAAGATGTGTCCTATCATTCTATCTCTTCTTCTTGTCAAATTTAGCCAAATCGATCTCCTCTCACCAATTCGATTCAGTATCTCTTCATTCGTGATTCGATCTATCCATCTCACCTTCAGCATTCTTCTGTAACACCACATTTCAAAAGCTTCTATTCTCTTTCTTTCTGAGCCAGTTATCGTCCATGCTTCACTTCCATACAATGCCACGCTCCACACGAAAGTTTTCAAAAACATCTTTCTAATTCCGATATCAATGTTTGAAGTGAGCAAATTTCTTTTCTTAAGAAAGCTCTTCCTTGCTTGTGCTAGTCTGCATTTTATGTCCTCCTTACTTCTGCCATCGTTACTTATTTTACTACCCAAGTAACAATATTCATCTACTTCCTTTAAGACTTCATTTCCTAATCTAATATTTCCTGCATCACCTGCCTTCGTTCGACTGCACTCCATTACTTTTGTTTTGGACTTATTTATTTTCATCTTGTACTCCTTACCCAAGACTTCATCCATACCATTCAGCAACTTTTCGAGATTTTCTGCAGTCTCAGATAAAATAACAATATCATCGGCAAATCTCAAGGTTTTGATTTCCTCTCCTTGGACTGTGATTCCCTTTCCAAATTTCTCTTTCATTTCCTTTACTGCCTGTTCTATGTAAACATTGAAAAGGAGAGGGGATAAACTGCAGCCTTGCCTCACTCCTTTCTGGATTGCTGCTTCTTTTTCAAAGCCCTCGATTCTTATCACTGCAGACTGATTTTTATACAGATTGTAGATAATTCTTCGTTCTCGGTATCTGATCCCTATCATCTTCAGAATCATAAATAGCTTGGTCCAATCAACATTATTGAATGCCTTTTCTAGATCTACGAATGCCATGTACGTGGGCTTGTCCTCCTTGATTCGATCCTCTAAGATCAGACGTAAAGTCAGGATAGCTTCACGTGTTCCTACATTTCTTCTGAAGCCAAATTGATCTTCTCCCAACTCAGCTTCAACTTGTTTTTCCATTCTTCTGTAAATAATACGTGTTAAAATTTTGCAGGCATGAGATACTAAACTAATGGTGCGGTAGTTTTCACACCTGTCAGCACCGGCTTTCTTGGGAATAGGTATAACAACATTCTGCTGAAAATCGGATGGGACTTCTCCTGTCTCATACATCTTGCACACTACATGAAATAACCTTGCCATGCTGGTTTCTCCTAAGGCAGTCAGTAATTCAGAGGGAATGTCATCAATTCCAGGTGCCTTGTTCCTATTGAGGTCACTCACGGCTCTGTCAAACTCTGACCTCAAAATTGGGTCTCCCTTTTCATCAGCATCAACAGCCTCTTCATGTTCCAGAACCAAATTATCTACATCTTTACCTTGATACAACTGTTGGATATGCTCCTGCCATCTTTCTGCTTTGTCTTCTTTCCCTAGAAGTGGTTTTCCATCTGAGCTCTTAATATTCATACACCTAGATTTCCTTTCTCCAAAGGTTTCCTTGATTTTCCTGTATGCAGCATCTACCTTTCCCAGGACCATACAGCCTTCGACATCCTTGCGTTTCTCCTTCAGCCATTCTTCCTTAGCTGCCTTGCACTTTCTATCCACTTCATTCTTTAATCGCCTGTATTCTTTTCTGCCCTCTTCATTTCTAGCATTCTTGTATTTTCGTCGTTCATCAATCAGGTCTAGTATCTCCTGAGTTATCCACTGATTCTTAGTTGATCTTTTCTTCCTTCCTAACATTTCTTCAGCAGCCCTACTGACTTCATTTTTCATGACTCTCCACTCTTCCCCTATAGTGTTTCCTTCAGCCTTTTCATTTAGTCCTTGTGCAACGTGTTCCTTGAAACAATCCCTCACATTCTTTTCTTTCAACTTGTCTAGATCCCATCTTTTTGCATTCTTTCCTTTCTTCAATTTCTTCAACTTCAGATGGGATTTCATGACCAACAAGTTGTGGTCAGAGTCCACGTCTGCTCCTGGGAAAGTTTTGCAATCCAACACCTGGTTTCTGAATCTCTGCCTAATCATAATGAAGTCTATTTGATACCTTCCAGTGTCTCCAGGTCTCGTCCACGTATACAGCCGTCGTTTGTGGTGTTTGAACAAAGTATTGGCAAGGACTAAATTATGATCAGTGCAGAATTCAACCAGACGACTTCCTCTTTCGTTCCTTCGTCCCAATCCAAATTCTCCTACTGTAGTACCTTCTCTTCCTTGGCCTACCACTGCATTCCAGTCTCCCATCACAATTAGATTCTCGTCACCTTTTACATACTGTATTAAATCTTCTATCTCCTCATATATTCTTTCGATTTCTTCATCATCCGCTGAACTAGTAGGCATATAGACCTGCACTATTGTGGTGGGCATTGGTTTGGTGTCTATCTTGACGACAATAATTCTTTCACTATGCTGGTCATAGTAGCTTACCCGCTGCCCTATTTTCTTATTCATTATTAAACCAACTCCTGCATTTCCTCTGTTTGATTTTGTGTTGATAATTCGGTAGTCGCCTGACCAAAAATCTTGTTCTTCTTGGCAACGTACTTCACTTATGCCAGCTACATCTAACTTTAGCCTATCCATCTCCCTTTTCAGATTCTCTAACCTACCACAATGATTCAAACTTCTAACATTCCACGCTCCGACTCGCAGAATGTCAGTATCCATCTTCCTGATGATCGCCCCCTCTCGTGTAGTCCCCACCCGGAGATCCGAATGGGGGACTAGTTTACCTCCGGAATATTTTACCCGGGAGGAAGCCATCATCAGTACATCATTCATACAGAGAGAGCTGCATGTCCTCAGGAGTTAGTTACGGCTGTAGTTTCCCGTTGCTTTCAGCCGTGTAGCAGTATCAACACAGCTAAGCCATGTTGAGTATTATTACAAGGCCGTATCAGTCAATCATCCAGACTGCCACCCTTGCAACTGCCGAAAGGCTGCTACCGCCCTTTCGATGAACCATTCGTTAGTCTGGTCTCTTAACAGATACCCATCCGATATGGTTGCACCTGCGGCTCGGCTATCTGCATCATTGGGACACGCAAGCCTCCCCACCGCGGCAAGGTCACGTGGTTCGCAGAGGAGGGATAAGAAGCTACCATACAGTATACAGTAATCACTTGCTTCCTTTACTTATGCACTTGAATAGTTCGTTCTTCATTACGCCGTTACATACGGTCTTGATAATTTTTATGCTTAAATCATCGTAGTACAGAGGGGATGTTCGTTGGAGGGAACTGAAAAATGGATCGAAGTAGAGAGATTTTTCGTTATGGAGAATATTGTTGCATCAAGAAAAAAATAACATTGTATCAATGGGTTTTATGCTGGGACCACAATATTTTATCGTTATAGAGGGGATAATCGTTCTACAGAGATTTCACTGTATAGTTGGCTTGACATTGGGTACACCGGGCGAGTTGACCAGCGCGCAGCTTTGAGCTTGCAGCCGGGAGATAGTGGGTTCGAACGCCACTGTCGGCAGCCATGAAGATGGTTTTTCGTGGTTTCCCATTTTCAAATCAGGCCAATGCTGGGATTGTACTGTAAGGCCACAGCCGCTTCCTTCCCACTATTAGGCCTTTCCTGTTCCATTGTCACCATAAGACCTATCTGTGTCTCAGTGTGACATAAAGCAAATAAAAAAAAAAAAAAAAAGAGTAAACTTTAATTTGTGTACTCCAGATTTCATGAATTTAATAATAGCCCGCTGTCACACAGAGCATCGAACGATCAGGAGCAGCCAACTGCCATCGAGTACTAGCGACTTGTCACACTGGTCATCGATCAAGAGGGATCGACTGCACGGAAACGGCTGATACTCCCGCCCAGTACCATACAGGCTACAGACGTATTCATATTCACGAGAGGAAACGAATGTGCTGTGAAAGCGATAATTCGGGTGAAGTTATGATTCTGATGTGTGCATATATTAGGAGAAAGGAAAGAATCAGATGAACGCAGTGGACAAGGTAAAGAGCCGTGGAGAATTCCACCACCGTGTGCCTTCGTTGTGGAATGACGAAGAAAAATTCAGGAACTGGTACCGAATGATCATCAATAACACTAGCCTCCAAAAAAAAACTTTTTTGTGCGGTAAAAATGAAAATAGGTGGGTTTTATGAATTTCTTAATGCAGAATTCGAGAAAAAAAATTGTTTTGGCGTATTACGTTTGGTTTAGTGGCAATATTACAAAATGTTATTTTGTTCGTACGTAAAATTGTTGATACTTAGTATTGATTAAATTTGATACATTAATGTAAATTTCAGGTTGCAAAACGTAATCATATTTTGCATGCATTAAATACACATAAATGCTGCTTTGTAAACAAGTAGATGGTTTGTATTATATTTTTAATGTATATTGAAATTTGTGAAACTGAAGCATTAAGCACCTATTTAGTTTCGGCTGTACAGTTGCTTTTAAATTAAAATAACCGTACCTTGAATAAAAATTACATGGTTAAACATACATAGTTTTGTTACTTAGATTATGTGCAGGTTAGATTCACACCGCCGTCTTCTTCCGTTTTCCGCGGAATTTCCGGGTTTTTGAAGTTCTTGAATGATCTCTAGAGGGGTCGTCTCGTGAAATCGACCAACAGTAATCGGCCATCATATTCACATCCCAACGTCCCTGATAGCTTCGTTTTGCATCGTTGAGATCCTGGTGAAACCTTTCATCTTGTTCTTCACTGACAGCTCCTAAATTTGGAGGGAAATAATCCAGATGCGAAGCTAAGAAATGAAGCTTAAGGCTCATATTACAACAGAGTTCCTAAAACTTTACCAACATTTTCCTTACAATTTCTTTTTTATTGCGGGTCCTTAATGTTGCCAAGGAATTCAGTCACTACATCTCTGAATGCGTTCCATGCCTCTTTCCCAATTTTGGTCATCCTGTCTGTGAAATTTTTATCCTTCATCAGTTTACGAATCTGTGGTCCATCAAATACGCCTTCTTTGATTTTTGCATCTGATAATGAGGGAAATTTAGTGGATAAATATTGGAAGCATAGGCTACTTTTATCTAAAGCCTGACATACTGTTTACCGAGCTCGATAGCTGCAGTCGCTTAAGTGCGGCCAGTATCCAGTATTCGGGAGATAGTAGGTTCGAACCCCACTGTCGGCAGCCCTGAAGATGGTTTTCCGTGGTTTCCCATTTTCACACCAGGCAAATGCTGGGGCTGTACCTTAATTAAGGCCACAGCCGCTTCCTTCCCACTCCTAGCCTTTTCCTGTCCCATCGTCGCCACAAGACCTATCTGTGTCGGTGCGACGTAAAGCAACTTGCAAAAAAAAAAAAGACATACTGTTTCATCAATCCTAATTTGATGTGCAAGGGTGAAAGTAGAATTTTTTCACGGTCAATAAGACTTGCATTCAAGACATTTTTGGATCCTGGTTGTAGTTGTTCCCTTTCCGGCGAATTCACTGTATCCCAGTGTTTATCCCATGCCCTGCTATCCCATTCGCATAGGAAACAGGAAAAATTTTGTATAGTTTTTTTGTTGTCCCGGCAACAATCCACTGATCTTCAAATCACTGCAAATTTGCCACCCATGCTCGTGATATTTAATTTTTTCAAGCACCAACTTTGAGGTCTCGTATGTTTCAGACATTTTTGTGGAGTGTGCAAGTGGTACGGATGCCAGAACATTTGTATTATGAAGCTAAGAGTCAATAAAAACACGCCAGTTACTAGGATCATACTCTTTCTCTCCCAATTGACGTAGATTTGAAACATCCGTACAAAATACAAGTTCATCTTCGTGAGTATAATACTTTCGGACTGTTATCTTTGAAAGGAAACTGCTTTATCACTCCATCATAAACATTGCATAAGTGCTGGGGCTTTTAACACGTCTGTTTATTCAAGTGGTCTAAGACGATAGACAAACACTCAACTGTCTTATCTTCAATCCTACATACCTCGCAGTCTATTGCGTATCTGGGGGAGTTTGTTATGAATTTACCAGGAAACCCCCAACTACAAAATGAAAATTTAGACAGCAATAAACCTATAATAAAGTGCAAAGAGTAAAAAATCAAATCACATAATTGTATTCTAAAAAAAAGTTGCGCGAGAACATCTCTCAACATTACATCTTACGAATTCATGCAGATACTAAGACACCGAATTGCGTCAAAACTAGACGTGATAGGAAAAAAATAGCATCATTTTCGGAATCAGGGCAGCGATTTCCATAAGAATTACATATTTTCTATTTTACCGCAAAATCATGTTGGGTAGTGTAATTATAAGGAATTAGTGGAAAAAGTGAAGTCACTAATAGACATCAGGCAAACAAATTACAGGAAAAGTATAAGTTCTGAGGAAAGGCTAACACTATCGTTAAATTCAGTATTCACAATGATTTGTTAAGGTTTAAAGTCAGAAGCGATGTTCACCCCCGAAACAACTATGTCCGTGGCAAAATATATCAAATAAAAGATTAGTGGCAGGTACATTTCTTTGCATTCTACAGGTTGCTAATAAGGTATTGACAATAAAGGACTGAAAACAAAGGATGCATTTATGTAAATCAATTTGAATTCATAATTTGTAGGTCCTACAATTAACGGTGGAAATATATTTATTTAGGCCTACAGGTTTCTGGACATTGGTGACTCATACATGTCTGCATGTTACAGATTTAGGATTGCTCACAATAAATCAGTGGATTTGTTCCTATCATATGTGATGCTATTCATAGAGCACTACAATGAGAATTCTTGACAGGGTGAAAATTCCAACAAAAGCCTCACAACAGTGGCTCATTGTACTTTAAATATAAGACTAATACCATTTATGCTTCTTTTTTTTATGATGCTGGTTCTTGGGACATAATTACTGTCTTTTCAAATGATATTTTGAAGTGTTTATTAGATTAAAATCTACAAAACATTGGTAGAAACACCTGTCAAAATAGATACAAATGAATTTTTCACCTTTATTTTTCATTGATGCATGGATCTACAGCACAAGAAATAAGACTGGGTCTACCTCGATACCCTGAATAGGCCTATATTTTAGTAATAAATTATAAGTGACAGACATGAAACTAGTGAGAATGATTGCTGGTGCAAACAGGTATCAATGCCAGGAGAGTACTTGGAATGAGGAGATAAAGGCTACCTAAGTTACAGATGTATAAGGTGGCAGGAAGGGATTCTGTCAGATATAACTGTAGTGAGAAGTTTATCCTATGCAAACGACTTGGTCTGCTGAAACCGTGCAATCTAATATCTTGCAACTTTTAAACAAGATTCAATGAATATGTCATGAATATGAGTCGTTTCAAGACTAAAGTGATGGCAGTAGGGAAGACACCTAAAAGAGAACTGAATGTCAAGTTGGGAATACAAAACTGGAACAGGTAGATAATTTCAAATAAGTATTTAGGATGTGTATTCTCCCAGGATGGCAGTTTAGTACGCAACATTGAATATAGATGCAGTAAACGCAATGCAGTGAGCTTGCATATGCAGTCAACAGTATTCTGTAAGAGGCAGTCAGCTTCTGGTCAAAACTACTCGTATCTATACACCGGTTTGGTTTCAGACCACCTGTGCTGTACAAACCTAGTGCAATGAGTTAGCAGTTGCGATCAACAGTATACCGTAAGAAGGAAGTCAGCTCTTGGACAGAACTATCAATACACGGGTCTGGTTTCAGACCACCTGTGCTGTACAACTGCTTACTACATACACATAGAAAGGACCTACTACCAGTATTTCAAAATACTCCATTTTTTGTAAACCATACATGTTCTACCACATAAAATATACAAATTATGATGTAATAATGCTAATAGTGAAATTTGGAGTTAAGGTTACTTTCCCATCAGGTGCTAATACACATAACTCAATGAGGATTCCAATAAATATTGATAGATAAGTATAAGTAAAACTGATTTAATTAAAAAAGTAGAACATTTCTCAGGGACATAAATTTTATTAGATTCTTTCTCGGTCTAACATTGTATACAACCTCTGAAACCGTTCGACCTAGTTCACTAATTTTTTTCCATGTCGTCATGAACACACTAAAAATAACATAGATTATGTTTTCTTTTCAGTTTTCAGTATCTTTTCTAAATATTTACTTAAAACATCACTGTCACTTTCACATTTCTGTTTCTTTTATTTTTAACTGCTGGCAAATCTGTTTCTAGAAGCAGAAGTCACTGGGCTGGAAGTTGAAGTCCCATCAATAATTTCTGAACTGGAGGAGTTAGACCCCTCCGACACAAATTAATTCTTCCTCCTCCTCCTCTATTTCAGCTTGGTGAGAAAGCTCTCCCAACTGAAAAAAATGAACAACATATTAATGCAATTCTTCTAAATGGGAGCTACATTTTAGTCTGCACACAAGCCTTCTGCTTAAGAAATTATTAGTTTCAAGAATTATTTTATTAAGATGATTGTTAGATTAGATTATATTACTTTCAGTTATATCTGATACATTTAGACAGATGGGTAGAACTTATGGCCTACAGACTAAATCTTCCCCTCACTCTTTCACAACTAGAACACTGGTCTGTAGTGTAGGCCTACTTTAAAAAGAAAATATTACCACATTGTACCTTCTTCCAGCAATGAAGGGTTCCAGAAAGTTGAGGGCAATGAAGTAGACCCATTCTTTTTTTTTCTGGGGAGGAGAGAGAGGATATTATCTCTCCATATTCGATACCCAGCCCTCAGAGTTTGCCATATTTTGGCACAACTTTTTCCTGAAACAATGAATTAGATTATTGTGACAAAGAAAACAATACATCAATGCATGTAGTACTTATGGCATACGCTTATTTGTCATTAAAGCGAACAGTGGTGTTCATTTCATTAGGTACGAGATAAAGGTTAGGAAAGCACAGTTTATGTTTTCCAAACATTTCTTCAGTTAATGATAATTATTACTTCTCCTAGTGTAACTTTCTTTACTAATCTATTCCGTATAATTATATTTTATCAATAATTAATGTAACACTACTCAATTCTCGACGCTATAGAGTGCCATACAAAATTCACGGTCTCCCTATTACTATATCCAGGGAGTCTAGGATTATACAACACTTTGTTTTTATACACTAGGCAAAGTAATGTTTCGATTTCATCAACAGGCCACAATGTTACATCTGCCATTATCGAACGACTGTGACTGAAAAACGGACACGTTTGTTTTCACATATCAGTCGATCTTCATCGCTTGTAGTTGATCGCTGACGATCAATGCTGTGTGACTGGTGCCACTGTCCTCTGTAGGTTTGTTTCCTTAGTCGGTTGATCGCAGTTGTTCGATTGATCCTGTGTGACATCCCTCATACTGTTATTGACAGTATAAAGATTGTAAAATACTGCGGAATTATTATTGACTCTTTTAAATGCTATATTAATATTTTGTATTTTGAATATATTTATATCCTGGTAAATTTTATTTTGTATATTTTTATATTTTTATTTTGGTTCATTTTTATCAACGAAACTCGTTTTGAGTCCATTCTTATTAGCTGTTAACACATTCAACAACAAAAAATTATTTTCACAATAAGTTCTAAAGTAAACAATATACGAAAAGAAAATTTTGTACGTACCTTGACAAAGTCCTCTAGTATCTCTGGGGGGTGTGGTAGCTAATGTCACACTTTCCTGGGTGAATGGGAACACTGCACTTTCCACAAAAATAGCGTGTTTCACTAATTTTATTTTTGAAGAACACTTTGAAACTTCTTTAGGGGAATTGTACTTTATTTGATGGTAGAAACTTCAAGAGAATATGCTCATTTCTCTTCCCGTCTAACCAAAGTGATGAAACCTTGGCTGGTGCCCTTTCAGCAGCAAAATCGCAGAATGTGGACATGGTGCTGAGATGTCTGAGAGAGTTGACTGTACTACTGTAGGTTGGGTGCACTTTTTTCCTGGAGCAAGTTCCTAACTACTGTCTGCATGAAATTCAGGAATGATATTGTTATTTGAGGATTTAGGTTCTAAAAGAGCTGAAATGCATTGAAAAGTGAGCAGTAGGGGCCTACAGTAAATAAAAGAAAACCTTTTTTTGGCCACTTCACAGTTTTCCTCATGAAGGATAGAGTTCCAAGTGCTGGTCTGCCATATCAACACCATGCATGTGTTGATTATAGTCAGTTACAGACTCTGGTTTCAGTTTTTTTTTTTCCAGAGTAGTATTCTCTTTGTCCCTCCAAAAAAAGCAATACATCCTCGCCTCTCCTGAAAGTCATTTCGCCCCATTTGAGAATTGCCTCGTGATCCTTTAGATCTTTTGGTATATTCGACTGTTTTGTTCCACATACGGAAGTGTTCTGTTCCCATAATTGTTTTGCGAGTCCAACTCCACCATTATCCGGTCCCAAGTCCGGAATGGGAAAGGAGGAGGGTTAGCTGGCTTGGCATCCAGCTGTAAAAAAACAGCTAACGCAGAGTGTCGAGCGGCGATAAATAACTCGACCCCCCATAGGGGCCAACAGCTTCGGGCAGATGAGCCCCCTTGGATGGGGTGATGGTCCCCGGTGTAGGAAATGACATTGGAACCCATCATCTGTGTCTTTGGCCGAACTGCAAAACGGACAGGGGAACCTCCTTTTTGTGGTTCTCATTGGTCGTGGAGGCGGATGAGGTCATGGCACACGGACTGGCTGTGAAGGCGCAACTCGATGGTTTTTTGCGTCTGTGGCAGTCGCTTGCAGTCATGGTACTAGAACCTGCATGTCACATTTCATTTGTGCCACAGAGTATAGTTACGAGATCACAGTGTGAGGGTCACTTCCTTGCAAGCTGTGATCCACCTTAAAAAAAATCCTGCTTGTGGCACTTTTTCCTGCTGTCACTCCCATAACCTAACAGTTATTTGAAAGCAATTAAAAAACCTTTAAGGTTATTCATATTTATTTATTTATTTATTTATTTATTTATTTATTTTTTATTTATTTTTTATTTATTTTTTATTTATTTATTTGGCGGGACTCAGGCTATGAAGCCTGGTGTTCTGTCCAACCATACATACACCTATATGAAGAGTTAAATATACACTAAATTATCTACAATTTAATATATTAAGGTATCATTTAAATGTTTTAATTAACCTAATAACTTAGCTATGATCTAATCCTACTATGTTATAAGAAATTATAATTATTATTTATTAACCAGAGTTTCTTAAAGCGGAGTTGGTTTGACACGCTCCTAATTTCAGCAGGTAGGGAATTCCAAATTCGGCTGGCGGCGACTACAAATGATCTACTGTAGCCAGTTGAGCGGTGAATGGGAATGCTTAGTACTGAGGTGGATGATGTTCTGGTAGGAATGCTAGAAGGTGATGCTAGGTAATGGAATTGTGTAGCAAGGTATTCAGGGATGTTAAGGTTCAGTATACGATGTAACAGAGAAAGAGTGTGTAAATTTCGTCGCCCTCTTAAGCGTAGCCATGAAAGCCTACCTAATGCAGGAGAAATATGGCTAAACCTTGGTATGTCTGAAATAAATCAAACACATGCGTTATGTGCCCTTTGGAGCTTGATGGAAAGGGAGGCATTTAGGTTACCATATACTACGTCACAGTAGTCGAATATTGGCATTACCATACTTTGGATAAGCAGTTTTCTTACATTTTGGGGGAGTAAATCTCTGAGTTTTTTAAGGGAATGTAAGGAATAAAACACTCGCTGACATATACCTGTTACATGATCGTTCCAACTAAGGTTTTTATCCATTATCATCCCCAAGTTTTTAACTGTGTCTTTGAATTGTAACTGAGTGCCTCTTAATGTTACTGAGTGGGTATGGACGTCTGTAAGTCGTGCGTGGGTTTTTTGGGGTAGCTAAACGAATACACTGCTATTTTTGGGCATTGATTTTTAGTGCATGGTCATAGGTCCACCTACATATTCTTCCTAGGTCATCATTCATATTATTTATTGCAGTCGGTAAGTCACAAGGATGTGCATGTGTATATATTTGTATGTCGTCTGCGTACACATGATATTGACAATGTTTAATTACTTGTGTTAGCCCTGAAATGAGGATCGAAAATAGGAGTGGCACTAGCACTGACCCCTGTTGTATTCCAGTCTCTACAGATTGCCATGAAGAGAAATTTTCACCTGTAGATACACACTGCCGGTGATCAGAGAGATAGGAATACATCCAGGACAGTGTGCTTTGTGAGAAATTAAGAGCACGTAATTTTGCTATTAGTATGTCTGTGTCAATGCAGTTGACGGTCTAGAAGAGTTAAAACAGTAACTTCTCCCTTATCCATAGCTACTCCTATGTCGTTTGTAACTTTAGGCAGTGCAGTAGTTGTGCTATGATTGCTTCTAAAACTAGACTGGTATTTGTCAAGAAGCATATTGTTATTTAAACATGCGGTTATTTGTCTGCGAACTACTTTCTTCAAAATTTTGGAAAGAAATGCTAAAATGCAAATGGATCGAAAGTCTTTGGGTTCTATGGGATTGTTGGTCTTGGAGTGGGTGAACAATTGCATATTTCCAAAGGGAAGGGAATATGCCAGTTGTCAGTGAGGTATTAATGATGTGGGTTAGAGTTGGTAGGATTACGTCTAGAGTTTGTAACAGTAACTGTGGAACAATCTCGTCACATCCTGTTGCAGTTGTCTTTATTGATGGTGCAATTTGTCTCATTTCTGCAGGAGTTACGAGGGAAAAATATAACTGTTCTCATCCATTGTTAGTATTGCCATTGTGTAGAATTTTGTTAATCGTCTGTTCTTTTGTTGTCTCGTCAATGTTAATGGGTCTTGTAGTAAAGTGTTGGTTTAAATCATCCAGTGATAGTTTAATGTCAGCAGTATGTATTTTATTTCCACCTATGCCCATTTTGTTAATGGTTTTCCAGACTGTTGTCGTGTTCCGGGTTAACAAGATGTTCTATCCAGTATTCGGGAGATAGTAGGTTCGAACCCCACTGTGGTCATGTTATGAAGGGTCTTGTACAGGTCAAAATCGTTTGGTATTTGGCTAGTTTTAAATTTTCTGAAAGCTTTGTCTCTCTCTGTCATTAAGTCTTGTATTTCCTGAGCCATCCATGGAGCCGCAGGGCGTGTTACGCGAGCAGTGCATTTTGGCGCGTGTTTGTTAAGAAGAGCTAGCAGTTGTGTGTTTAAGAACTCCACTTTATCGTCTATATTATCTAAAATATGGACATTATGCCAAGGTATGTTTGCAGCGTCTTCTAATAGGGCTTCGTTATTTATACTTTTTAGGTCTCGGAATGTAATTAATTTAGGTCTGTACTTGGGGCATGTAAGTGAATAAGCTAAATAAATTAAGTCGTGATTGGATAGTCCGCAAGCAGACATTTGCCCATAGGTCAGTACCCTGTCAGGGTTATTCGTCACAATTAAGTCCAGTAATGTATCTGACGTGGCTGTGTGATGTGTTGCGTTAAGTGGCAAAATCGTCATGTTACAAGATTTAAATATGTTGATTAGTTGTTTAGTCTCAGTCTTTTTGTCATTACGGATGTCAGTATTGAGGTCTCGTAGTAATGAAACATGCTCATACCTGGGTAAGAGGCCAAGTAAGATGTCTTCAAGGTCGGTGATTTATCCAATCTTTGGTGGGCGATACACAACACTCAGTAAGCACTTTTCACCTAAAGCCTAAATTCCTATGAACATGAACTCAGGCCTTGCACAGTATTCACTAATTGTTTTGTAGATTATTTTATATTTTAGGTCGTTCCTAATATACATAGCTACTCCGCCGCCAGCTTTATCTGTGAGATCATTTCGGATTAACGTATAATTTTTGAGGTGGGCAAGAGAATCTGACAACCAAGGTTTCATCCAGGTTTCCCCGTTCATGATGATGCGAGGGTTGACATTAGCAATTACGTTACAGAGTTTGTGGAAGTGAGGAATTAGACTTTGAACGTTAGCATGTACTACCTGTAAGGAATTTGGAAAGTTGTTAAAAGCATTTGTAAGGGGATTAGTAATAGGGGGCTGGGTAGGTATGGGAGCGGAGATTCCGCTCAGCTGACCACCAGTAACCTTGCCGAAAATAGAAGCATGTTCAGCACACGCACTTTGAGTTGCCAACCTGTACGCTATCTTGCCTTGTTATTATATGTAAATCTAATGAAGATATAATCTAAAAGTATTAGTTTGAATAGTAATTATAGTCTAGTAATTAAAGTCTAGGGTCTAAGTTAGTTAAAACAGTAAATGCCGGGCTGAGTGGCTCAGACGGTTAAGGCGCTGGCCTTCTGACCCCAACTTGGCAGGTTCGATCCTGGCTCAGTCCGGTGGTATTTGAAGGTGCTCAAGTACATCAGCCTCGTGTTGGTAGATTTACTGGCACGTAAAAGAACTCTTGCGGGACTAAATTCCGGCACCTCGGCGTCTCCGAAAACCGTAAAAGAGTAGTTAGTGGGGCGTAAAACAAATAACATTATTATTATTATTATTATTATTATTATTATTATTATTATTATTATTATTATTATTATTAAAACTGTAAAATGTGTAGTGCCATGTTAGTTTCGGTCTGTCAGTTTATTTAATCCTGTCCAATTCGCTCGGCTCGGCACACGATATTTCACACCATTGTGTTTCACAATAATTGTTCCGTCTATTGTGCAACAATTGGACACAGAAAATCTAGTGATCGCTTCTTGCAACAGTTTCATCCTCATTGACGTGAGGTCTTCTGTAATTGTTTTTTGCCCGTTCCTTTCATTTTTTTAAATATATATATATTTTTTTAAGATTTGAATAGTTCGTTCCGTTGCAGAACGACACGAACTTCACTATTATCGGACGCGGCTTCTCTGTACTCATCTTGCCTACCCTGTGACTTCTGTCCATGTCCTCGTGCGTTAAATGTACTCCAATACTGTCAGCTATCTCGATGACAATTTTGTCCATGTCCTCGCCACTCGATTCCAGCACCCCGAACACACGCAGTGATTGCCACCGCTGATATTGTTCGAGAGCATCGGTCGTAGTTTCGAGCTGTTCCCTGAGGTCTGATATTGTCTTGTCTCTGGCCTCGAGCGCTTCCCTCATCTCCTCGATTACTTTCATATTAAAATCTATCGTAGCTTTAAGTTGGTCTATAACAGCCCTGGCTACCTGGTCTTGTATGGTGTTTGCTAGTGTAGCGAGTGTTTCCTTGTCTCTCAGAGCTTCCTGTAGGGTGCGCTTCACTGGGCTGTCTGTTGTTGCTACCTTTCCTTTCCCTGGCATGGCTGTTTACAAGAAGGATTATGTTCTTAATTACTTGTGATACACTTTGACCTGGCTATTCGTAGCACGGTAGTTTTACTTATCACTTAGTTGAAAGTTCCACACGTAAATGCTGATCTTACACATTCAAATCGCTGATAAACCTGGAGACTGAAACACAGGCTACTAAGCACTGGTCGCCATACAGTTGGCTGTGTGGTACGGATCACATAGCTATCAGCTTGGTTTAAACCCCACTATCGGCACACCTGAAGATGGTTTTCTGTGTTTTCCTATTTTTAAACCAGGCAACTGTACCTTGATTAAGGCCACAGCCACTTCCTTCCTGCTGACACTGGCCTGCAATGCATCGTGTAGATACGTCTGAGGTACAATGATGTATGCTATGTGAAATCGTAATGCACTTTTTTTTTAGTACTGTATCATCATCTTCATTTACCGTTTCCAGCTTCTCGGGTCAGGTTTTGAATCAAGGACCTCCATCACGGCCTGTCTCTCCACCACTCTTCTCCTTCTTTAAGTAGTACATCTTCTGGTTTTCCTCCTCTCTTCTCTATGCACTCCCACACTAAATCTGTCAACCTCTTTCGGGGGCTTCCTCGTGGTCTCTTTCCTGTTAACTTCTCTGAAAAAGCTTTTTTTGGCACACTCTCTTCTTCCATTCTCATCATATGCCCATACCACTTTAGCTTCGTTGTTTCTATCCTGTCTTGAAGTTTCAAGATTCCTGTCCTTTTCCTTATCTCTTCATTTCTAATTCTATCCTTTCTGGTCTTGCCCTCGATACCTCTTAGGAATTTCATCTCCGCTGCCTGTATTCTACTCTCCTCTTGTTTTGTTGCAGTCCACGATCTAGCTGCATAGGTTAGTATTTCTTTAGGACATTGTGGTTCCACAAAATACCCCTTACACTCTGGTAGAAGCTGTTTGCTTGTATGCTTTTTCCAATTTCCTCGGTAATCTTTCCATCTTCTGTGATCACTCTTCCCAAATACTTGAAACTTTTAACCACTTCCAGAATTTTACCATTCAGTTTTATCTTTCCTCTTCCTTCCTTCCCCTTGTCATCACTATTGATTTTACTTTTTTTGTACTTACTTTCATCCCAAATTTTTCTCTCTCTTGATTCCATACATCTACTTGTTTTTGAACTTCCGTTTCATCCTCACCCCATATCATTATATCATCTGCAAACAATATGGCTTTTGTTACCTGTCTTCCCACTCTGTTTAATGTTCTTATGAATTTCATCCATGACTATGAAAAATAGTATGGGGGATAGTACACTTCCCTGTTGGAGACCAGTTTCAACTTTAAACCATTTTATTTTTCCTATACTAGTCTTCACACTACCAACACAATTTTTGTACATAGATTTTATCATTTGCACTTCCACTCTGTAAACTTGTTTTTCGTTAATGTGTCCAATACCAACTGTGTGGGCACACTGTCATAAGCTTTCTCAATGTCAATAAATGTAATTGCTATGTCTTTTCCAAACTCGCATCTTTTCTCCATCATATGTCTTAATGTAAAGATCAGGTCAAACGTTGATCTGTCATTCCTAAAAACCTTTTTTTAAATATCTGGATAATTAAACCCTTTCCCCAATCTTCTGGGATCTCTTTCTTCCTCCAGATTATCCTAAATAATCTATACAGCCACTGTCGCCCTATTGGTCCTACTACTTTTATCATTTCCGTAGTTATCTCATCCACTCCTGCTGCTTTACCGCTCTTCATCTTTTTTATGGCTTCCTCTATTTCTAACAGCGATATCTCCTTTTCTTGTTCTTCATTCCACATTGTTTCTTCTTACTCCTTCTCATCTACCAGTTCACTGTATTTAATATTTAGCAATTCTGATAAATATTCTTCTCATCTTTTTTAGTATGTCATCTCTTTGCATCACTATCTGCCCTGTTTCAGTTTTAACAAATTTTGTATTTTCCCTATTTTTTAAACTATTCTTCACCAAACCAAACTAAACCTTTTTGCTTCCCTTTATATCTTCCTGTAAAGTTTCTGTGAAACTTTCAAAGCTCTTCCGTTTCTCCTCTTGTACTATTTTCTTACATACATTTTTGGCTTCTTTATATTTCTGCCAATTCTCTGAATTATTGCTGCCTATCCACTTCCTCGAAGCCATTTGTTTTTCTTTAACTGCTTCCTTTACCATGCTGTTCCACCAAGGAGTCTCCTTTTCCTTTTTTCCTCCCTGATAGTCTTCCACAGGTGTTTACTGCTCACTTTACAATTCCATTTCTGAAAAATGCCCATTCCCCTTCCACACTGTTCAAGTCATCTTTGGGAATTTCTTTCTTCAGATCCTCATGAAACTTTTCCCTTATTTCTTTCTCTTTTAACTTCCATCATGTGGCATACCAAAAATCGAAGAAAAGGGCAATCAAACAACTGGCGGCCCAACACCGCAATCCGGTCTTCGATTGCTAGTACAACCACAAAACAGATCAGAGGCGGTCCCAGGGCGGAATCATGCCGACTATTGATGGAAGGCCTTGATTAAAACACACACACAGGATAGGTAAACGATGGAATCTGGGCAAAACCAATAAGCCAATGACCATAACAGATGATGGAAAGAGATAAAGGATAGAGCAGTTCAAGTACAATAACACTCACCGTCACACTTAAGGACCAACATTTAATACTTTTTAAGAAAAACAAGAAGTACGGTATCAATTAAATTTAAAAAAAAATTAATGGCAAGACTCGTTTAAAGAAAGAACTACCACACAAACCGTGATCACAGAGCTAGAAGGTCCACAACCTCAACCAATTAATAAGGTACAATAAGGATTTCTTAATGAAATTAACTCGAGTTGACATTTAAATTTGAACCTCATAACAAATTACTATCCGAGCTCGGTACCTTTTGTCTTTTACAGAAAGAGGATATAACGAGTACTCTTTTAAATTTGTTAGGTGAACCTTCCTGGGTACGTGTGCCCCTTCAATTTACCCATTTACAATTTACCAAATTCTTAGGAAACTATTAAAAGCCAACAGGCCCAACTACCATAAATAATTACATGGTTTGAGCTACCTCAGTGAACACGGAAGAGTTTAAAATGAAACAATCTATCCGCATCCCCAAACAGAACGATAATGTCGAGAAGTAACATGAAAGGTAGGCTAAAATTTAAATAAGGTAAGAGCCCAGGTCAAAATAAATAAATGTTAACCAAGGAAAACAATCATAAGGTAACATAATAATAATAATAATAATAATAATGAAGAAATGAACACTTCCCCGTGACACAGTTCAGCACACCAATGGGATAAGATCACCACACAACAACCAGCATCTGAACATCTCAAGCACTGACTCACACCGCGACAATGCACGCTAATTAGAACCGTTATCAAGATAACAAAAGATGGAAGCATACCCCAACAATGCAATTAAATGGAGGGCAGCTTCAGAAATGGTAGCCACCAATCAAAAATAAAAGGAAGAAAAATAACTACAAATAAAAAAATTTGAGTTCATAACAGGAAAATGGGATAAAATTGAACCCATCGCACACTTCAGTATTCACTTGGGTGTAAAATTTACAAACGTTACATTAATTTCAATTTTCTGATGCCTTTAGGAGGCCAACTATACATACAGACTACACAGTTTGTAAATCCTTATGCTTTTTGATTTCATTTCTTTCCACAGGGAAGAATTTAAATTAATAACCTCGGATACACCAATTTAATTTGACAGCTCCTGTTAAAAGAGCATATCGTTTGAAACCACATGCTAAGAGTTACAAAGAGCGGTTCTAGTCACGTCGAAGTACGTCTTTTCAATTGAAATTTTTACTTGCCCAAATATAACATAATTGGTTGGGCATGTTTAAATTTTGCAGATTTTGCAGAATTCGATCATTTCAACCACAAAAAAGTTCACTTCATATACCTTATCATGGTCGGAAGGCGAAAAATGGTATCTTGAGGCGAAAAACAGAAGAAATATTACATGCTGCGCCGACATATTGGATTCGTACACCAGCAAGCTTGAACGAAGCGACGCACTGAAATCTCGCCGAGATAGTTTGTGTTATACACGGTGATGAGGCTGTTTCACAAGGTAAATACTTCACTAACTTACAACGGTGATAGCATGCTCCGATGGCGAGTAGAATGGTTTGAAATCACTCACAACCCCCTAACAGGCCGAAGTACCAGGAGCCCGTACTACGGACATCTTGCCGGTAGCTAAGCCGGCGCACAACAACCACGGTTCCAACGGCTTACGCCAGAGCACGCTGGGAAAACAGTTGACAATCAGTTGGCGAACCAACCTATACTAAGTTCATAACAACAAAGTTCCACCAAGGATCCAATGGTGAGGAAATAGCCTACCGTTATTTCACAATTTACTCCAATCAGGTCTTTAAATGCATAACAATTAACTATTGCTGTGTTGCATTACAGTACATGGCGCAAAGTTAAATGATAGTTTCCATTCTTGTTTTTTAAAATTCCAATGAACCAAATTCGGGTGTAGCGGTAATTCCACATAGTCCCAATAAATTATACTGCTACAATCTCTTTATTTTTATTTCTCTTTTTTCTATTAACTTCGTTATTTTACCAAGTCTTAATTTGGCTACCACCACTTTATGGTCTCCTTTGAAATCTGCTCTTGGCATTGCTGTCACATCTTCCATTTGTCTACGTTTCTCCTTCTCCGCCAGAATAAGATCAATCACTCTCTTTGTCTTTCTATCTCCCCAACCATATTTAGTTATTTTTTGTTAATTCTTTTTTCTAAACCATGTATTGCCATCAATTCATCCATTCTTTCTACAAAAATCTATTACCAAATTTCCTTCTTCATCTTGGTTTCCATAACTATAGGGTCCAATTATCTCTTCTTTTCCCTGTCTGTCTGATCCAGCATGTGCATTCATGTCTCCCATTATTATAACCTCTTTGTCTTCAATACAACTTTCCAGTTCTTATAGAAACTGTTCTAAATATTCATCTGCATTCCCCCATTGGGGTGCATAAACCTGTATAAAATCCTTGATTCCACTCTCAAGTCCAAGTCTGTTCTGTATATTTCCTCAAAATCTTCATTATTTTGAAAGTCACTTCTCTACATTCCGTCGATTATTTGGCAAGACAATATCATCCTCATTTGGGGGATATCTGCCCCTCACTGATGTTCTACGTGGGAAGATGGGCGGAACTCCTCCAGTGACGAATCTTTGTTCATCAACTATTAACAGTGATGTTCAATTATCTCCATTGTCTCAAAGTCTCAAATGCATCTGAGGTGTGTATTCTAGGGCAGTAAAATCTCATCTAAATTGTTATTCTTAACGTCAATTGAATTTACACATAGTCCAGACTGGTTTCCTCTATATTTCCAGCCAAACGTGGAAGGAAAATGTATTGCGGATGAAGAAATATATGTTGGGGACCTGACCTTCAGTTTTCCTGTAGTAATCAGCTGTAAGGATTTCAACAGGAACGTTTTCTTTTGAATTGCCTTTAGGATCCATTAACTGTAGTTTCATGGTCTTTGCCAAAAGTTGTTCACTAAAAGTAATTGTTAATTTTCATTTCACTTATCATTAATAATATCCATAGCCGCCTTGCTAATATGTGTTGGCCTGATGCTTGCTGGTTCAGAGTTGGTTAATTCTGCTCCCTTCAGCCAGTACTTCAAGAATTGTGAGTGGTTTTTGGCAGGATTGAAGGAAGTGGTCAATTTGAACAGTGAAAATTTCCATGCAGGTTTACCTTGTGTTGAACTTACGCTTCAAGTATGCATGTTCCGGCATTATCAGGGTATGAACCAACTTGGGCGTGTAAATTGCTACATGTCGGAGCCCCAGCAGATTGTCATGTATGTCTTTTGCCCCTTTTTGTATTATTCTTTTGTTGCAGTGAGTAATTGGAAAAATTGATCGTTGGATAAATGATGGAATGGAATATTTTCATTACCATTTGAAAACTCATATCATTCATACCCCTTTCTTCAATCTTGATATCTTATGTTGTCAATCCTGTCTGATGGGATGATGTGACTGGAGTAATATTTATTCCTGTGTGAAGACAGTCCTTTGTAATTTTTCATAAGAAATAATTTGTCGGATTTCTGGTTATAAAAAACATATCAGATGTAAGGCTTTTGAGGCGTTTGCTCTATTAACCAGCATTTTGTCTTAGGTCTGACACTAGACTCGTCAGAGTGGGATGTGTCAGACCCTACCCACTGACGCTGGGTGTATGCAGGTGAGCTTATCAGAAGCCTATATAAGAGGCACAGTCTGATAACTGCATACGGGAGATAAATCTCCACAATGGAATTATTGCCCGCCTAGCAATTCCGAATGGAAAATTCTAAATTCCCATGGAGGGAATTAGATATTTTCTGGTTATTGGTGTCATGATATTTTACGATTATTATTATTATTATTATTATTATTATTATTATTATTATTATTATTATTATTATTATTATTATTATTAACAACTACATCACAATTGGGAAATATCCTGGTGGCATTGATCACTTAAAGTAGTGTGATAATAAAGTTAAAATATAATTACACAACAACGAGGAGGGTACTACAATTAATTCCATGGAAAGGAAATATTTCAAGAATTACTACTAGTTCAACATACTAAATCTAGCATCATCATATACAAATTCACATACAACTTAAGTATTTCAAGTGTTTAACACTTACGGCTTACTACAAATTCACATGAACCTTTACACTATGACTTACAGTACATTGAGCGGCCCAGTAAATACAACACATACCTACAATTTACAGTCCATTAAAATGTGATGCCTTCACTTTGATTTGATTTGTAGTTAGACCCATTCACCGTGGCACCTTCTTTCACCTCTGCGTTCCACAGATACCCCGGAACAAGGAACCACGCTTTGCTACCACTGTAACAAAGGTTATATATATATATATTTTTTTTTTTTTTAAACAAAACCAACAAGTAACAATGTCACAGGTACCAGTAGTGAAAACAAGTGTAGTAAAGACAAGATTGGTGGTGTAAACACAACTTGGGCTTCAAGTCCTCACTTAACAAATCCTGAGCTACACACTTAGCTTTACAAAGATCACCATTTTATGCAAGGGAAGGACACCCCTCAATACATGGAGCACGTGCTCCCAATTTTTAACATCAAGCCTCCCAGAGGCACTTTTACAACACTAGAAAAGAGCTGACACACTCTGTTTTTTCAAGCCTATTCAAGGCAATATCAGAACCTTACAATTACTTGCCATCAAGGCACAACTTAAAAAATGAACCAGGGGTATCTTGTACCCAACCTACCGGGCCTTCGTGTAAAAGAAATAACAGTTAAATAAATGGCCCGAACACAAAATGAAATGAGGCGAATGCTTGCACTCCTCGGTGTGACTTCTTACAACCTAAAGGGCACTAGGCCGATGACACAGGGGCTATTCCCAAACTATGGAGGTGACTCATATAAGAATAATTTAAGACATTACGGAAAGGAAGAAAACCAGTTACAAAACGTAGTCGCCTCAAACCAATATGAAGGGGAGCTCAAGAGGGTAAATCACTTTCTATCCCTGAATTACAGTTACAGATTTTAAGAAATTTTCACACTAGCCGGCAGAAGTTACATTTTAGAGAAGTAGGTTACATATTAAGGTTTCGGACCTATCCCTCGGGTTAAACTGTGGAGCTAGCAAGAAATAAAGATGTTAAACGGCCATTACCTTGCTGAAGGACTGCTGCCTGCTGAAAGAGGCACCTTCCGCCTCCTGCCTCACATACACTCACTTAGATGTTGATCAAGTGGCCAAGAGCCGTGAAAATCCGCAGTTTATAAACCCTCGGGAATAGTTCGAGACCTTTCATGAATAATCAAGCCACACCCTCTTACTTTTATTGGCTAGCGTAAAGTTACACACCAAATCGAAGAAGGAGCCTGTGATAGGCCGAAAATTAATTACAGAAATTAGGGATTGGCTGAATTCAAAACTGGTGGAAAGAAAAGATCAATATTGCCAACCCAAAAATGAATGAAAATAATTTAGTAAAGAACAAACTTATGTATACAAAATTTCTTCAAATAATGTTCCTTCACTTCGCACCAGGGTGCATGATCATAGTTTTTTTTGGCAGTGACATCTATGAGAGAATGTCCACTCTTCTTGATCAATGGTAAACAAAACACGTAGAATTTCATACAGTACATGAAACGTCAAATTACAGTAGTGACATCTTCTGAGTAAACGTTTAAGTAGGTCTAGTTTAAAGTTCACTGTTCCTCCTGTAGAGGAGTTCTTTTAGGCGCAAGATTTAAATGTGCAGCGTAGAGGTGTACCTCTCGGTACAATAATAATGCAAAACAACTTTTGTTGTTAGATTTCAGAATATTACTGTCTTTCAACTGATCATTGTCCAGCTTCATGGCTAAATAGTCCAATGGGTCCCAGGTTAGATTAAGTCAGGGATTTTCACTTTCATTAGTTCATTCCTTTGACTTGGGGGCTGGGTGTTTGTAGCATCGTTGCCTCAGATGTGACCTTATCCTTGCAGAAATGCAGTTCGCCCATAGAGCGTCGACTCAAGAGTCCTGTACCTGGCTTCTCGGGAGGCCACTTGACATCATCATCATCATCATCATCATCATCATCATCATCATCATCATCATCATCATACACCTTAATACAGGGTCAGGGATGAGGTGAAATTGAATTTATATGGCATGTTTTTGTGGCCAGAGCCTTTCCTGATGCCAGCCTCAGCCGAGCTGCAAATGAAGAGAAATGAATGATCGTGATTAAAATTAGGTAAGGAGGTGGAAGGAATCAGCTGTAGCTTATGAATAGAAACTGTCCTGGCATTTGCCTGGAAGTGAAAATGGCAAACCACAGAAAACCATTTTCAGGACAGCCGATGGTAGGGTTTGAACCTACGCGTCTCCCGAATGCAGAGCTCGGCTCCATAGCCTTAGCACGTGAACATGCGTTGCTACTCGGCTTATTATTATTATTATTATTATTATTATTATTATAACAGGTCAGTATTGTCAACCTTTATGCTTTATTGTTATGTATGTGCACTTTTCTACTTTAATATTTAGACTGTTTATACAGCACATATCTAAAAAAATTGTGAATATACTTTAGGGACCACAGCATCTTCATTATTTAAAATATGATTTCTAGCTTAGTCCTTTAGTGTCATTCCTTACTATTTTTTAATTACATTAGAGCTCTGGTAGTTTAAGCTGGTCTTATGAATATTAAACTTCTACAAAATGTAGTAAAAGCCTCCTCTTAAACATGTACTGTACATACAGTTTACATACGTAAGGAACCCTGGCCCTCCACACCAGTACTATAGATTGACAGGTACTTTTAGGCTGATTTCTTTCTTTGTCTCTCCTCTAATTGAGGTCACACTTCCGTCAGATTTATGACTTCCTGTCAGAAAAAACCCCCCAGCTGGTAACAGCTGTCACTATAAATAGATCAGTGGCTGGTTGACCATTGTTGCAAATGGTGGTGTACTCCCTAACCTTAACCAAAGTTTGTCACTGAAATGACAGGACAGTGGCAACAAGAGGCTGTACTGTTAATGACCCACACTGAGGGCATGGCAGTGCTAGGCACAGCATTATATTAGGTCTAGCAGCAAGTGGAAGTTACGTGAATTTACACTGTGCTTCTAAGATGATTAAAAATTGGTAATGTTATGCCATATCTAATACAAGTATATACTGTACTGTTTAACCTTGTTTGTACTTGTGAAACACTTATTCTTTCATTACCCTTTGGTTTGTTCTCATTTCCATGCTTAGAGAGTTTTTTGAAATTTGGGGTGGTATCAGCCCCAGTTAGCTGGATCCCCACACAGGCTGACCAGAGGACATATCCTCCTGTCCTCCAGACATTTCTAAATATGTCAAAACTAGCTAATGTACCCGTGCTTCGCTACAGAATTCTACATTGTATACAGAATTGTAGGTTAGGTAGAGTACACGTTGTGAGCAAGACTATTAAATTGCATAGCTCCTAATGTTGCCCTAGAAACGCGACGGAGAAATCACCAAACGTCTTTTCTCATATGAAGACTGCGTTAGGGAATTTTCATTGTAATGGTAGGCCCGCTTGCTGGCGGAAACACCTATCTGAATTGGAGGCAATTTTTTCTCCAAGCCAGAGGAGAAACCCCCTCTTCACTGCTAATTTTGAATAAAATGAATGTAGAATTGAATAAAAGAGGAGAGGAAGAAGCTAAACGGCTCTTTTCAGGGTTGAATTTTGAGTTATTTAGTGAACTCCCTAGCTATTTCCTGCCAATATTCAGTCAGGCTGTTATACTTGGTATGCAGCAGTAATCCAATCTATTGGAGTTGAGTGGCAGCATCAGAAACAAAGAACATCACCACAAACAATGGACAGTGTAATGTTGTTATTGGTCAATGTTATACGCTTTCAGTATTGTAGGCCTTCACATTTAGTTTTCTTCCGACTGTGAAATACCACTCTTATCGTAGTCGGTACGGTAAAATTGAATAAAACATAAGTGGTCGGAAATTGTATTCTCGGTAACTTTTGTTATGTAGTACTTTTCGTTAGCACTATGGACATAGGCATTTAAAAATTAAATTTTAGGAACCTTCCCTTAAACTACAATTTCATCCAGGGTGAATAAAACTGTTTATGGCTTAGACAGTGGTTTCTTATTCCCCGACTCTATATACCGGCTTTCATTAAATTCTGTTAACCCATTTTCTCGTAGCTCGGCGTTGATATGGACTTGGCAACAAAAATACAAATTCATGAATATTTATTTATTTATTTATTTATTTATTTATTTATTTATTTATTTATTTATTTATTTATTTACTGCGCACTACAGGATTTCTAATCCCATTTACAGTGGCAGATGTTTACACGTGTTTCTTTTTAATGTTTCAATCAGTCTAATAACCTAATATATAAACTATTCTAATATTATATTTACGTTGAGAAAAAATAATATTACGTATCTACCGGGCGAGTTGGCCGTGCGCGTAGAGGCGCGTGGCTGTGAGCTTGCATCCGGGAGATAGTAGGTTCGAATCCCACTATCGGCAGCCCTGAAGATGGTTTTCCGTGGTTTCCCATTTTCACACCAGGCAAATGCTGGGGCTGTACCTTAATTAAGGCCACGGCTGCTTCCTTCCAACTCCCAGGCCTTTCCTATCCCATCGTCGCCATATGACCTATCTGTGTCGGTGCGATGTAAAGCCCCTAGCAAAAAAAAAATTACTTATCTAATCCTTACAAGAAATAAGTAGATAAAAATCATAATTTTGTATCTAAACTAGTCTAATAACCTAATACCAAAACTATTCTAATATTATATTTACACTGAGAAAGGAACAGTAGTTCAAATCTAATTTAATCTTTACATGAAAGAGTAAAATAAAAAATAAAAATCGTAATTTCATATCTAAACTATTATTTTCTTCTAGTTCTAACACTTATAATTACATTTATGGTATAGGGCTTAATGTATAATGTTTATAATACATTTTGTGGTTCAAATTATCATTACAAATTAGAGAGTTTTCGCAGAGATGCTGAACTGTTGTAAAAACAGGTCTAGAGGTCCACAGAAGTCTAAAGAATTATTTTTCTGAACTGCACTGTTGTAGACATTGCATAGCCTGTAAAGTGGGGAATTTTTGTGAGCGGTTGTTCTGACTTTTTTTGTTATGAAAAGTTACATTTGTCCTTGCATTAAAGCGGGGCACACGGAAGCTCAACAGGCATAAAAATTCAGGGTTGTCAATAATAGAATTCACAGTTTTGTACAGAAACTTCATGTCATCCTTTTGCCTCCTCAGTACCAAGCTTTCTATTTCAAAATTTAGAAGTAGTTCGTTGTATGCTATGTGTGGATAAATACCGGTTTTTTAAAATGTAAGTATTTTAAATACCTCTTTTGGATTTTTTCGATCTGTGCAATATATATTTTGTTTGCTGGATTCCATACAACGCTTGCGTATTTTATTTTGGGTCTGACGAGAGAGCTGTAGAAGTGTATACAGGAGTTTAAAGGGTTTGACATTCCTCATCACAAATCCTAATGTCCTGTATGATTCAGCAACTACCTTCTGTATATGTGGAGTGAAGGTGAGTTCTCGGTCTAATAATATCCCGAGGTCTTTAACCTCGTTTACTGGTTTCAGGTCATCGTAACCTAGTTTATAGTTAAAGGAAATACACGTTTTATTTCGAGTGAACGACATGGACACACATTTATCTACATTTAGATATAGTTGATTTTCAATCGTCCATTGTATTAAATTACTTAAGTCAGCCTGGAGAAGTTCACAGTCGTTAATGGTGACAATGGATTTGAATACCTTAAAGTCATCGGCGTACAAGAGAGAGTCCGAGAATTTTATTCATTCAGGTAAGTCATTGATTGGCACCAGGAACATCCACGGCCCTAGATTAGAGCCCTGGACTATTCCTGAATTTACAGGGTATTCTCTGGATGAGTTTCTTTGATAAGTTACATACTGCTTTCTATCTCTTAGGTAGGAGCGGAAAAGACATAGTAGTGGGTAAGATAATCCAAGCATATTTAATTTTTTTAGCAGTATGTCGTGGTCAATTTTGTCAAAGGCCTTTTTGAAATCCGTAAATATTGCATCTATCTGGCCACCTCTATCAAGTTCTGCGGATATTGATTGTGTAAAATTTATGAGATTTGTTACTGTAGATCGTCCTGAAATAAATCCATGTTGCTGTTCTGATATTAAAGGTCTTGTATAGACTATGAGTCTACGGCATAAAATAAATTCGAAAACCTTGGCTATATCTGAAATAATTGATATTGGTCGGTAGTTTTTTTATTAACATTTGATTACCCGATTTAAACACAGGACATACTCGGGACAGTTTCCATTCTGTGGGAGGTACAGATGTTTTGAGAATTAAGTTAAAAATGAAGAGGAGAGGATATTTCAGTACATCTTTGCAACCTTTTATAACATTCGGCGGTATCTGATCTGGTCCTGTGGAAGACTTTGGCTTGAGCTTTTTTCACGCTAGTTCAACATCCTCTACAGTAATGCTGTCAATATGGATATTGCCAGTAGTTCTTGATGGAACGTTTGGAATGTTATACTGAGCTCTATCTTGGGAATATACAGACTGAAAGTACGTTGCAAACCCTTCCGTAATATTCCTATCATTCTCTAATACTTTAGCGTTGTATTCATAGGTATTGCGATTATTGTTGTTCTTTCTTTTATTCTTCACCCACGTCCAAAAGGTTTTGGTGTTATCAGTGATATCCTGCTCTACAGTTTTTACATAATCGTTGTATGAGGATTTAATTGCCGACTTAGTTTCGGACCTTAATGTTTTAAATTGCCTATTGTAATATTCTGAAAGGTGCTTCCATTTTGGGAAGTATTCTTTCTCTATCAATTTTTGTTTTATGCTCTCTGTGAACCAAATTGTGTATGTCCTGACTTTCCACGAGCCACTTTTAGAAACAGTCTCATTTAACACTGCGTCCATTTTAGAATAAGGACAGGCTACTGCTTTGTCTACATCAGTGCATTTATACAGGTCTTCCTAAGTAAGATCTCTTAGTCCTGTGAACAAGTGTTCAGATTTAGCTTTTTTGAAATTATAAGAATTTTGAGCTTCCCTTTTGCGGTTTCCACGGTTTGGAGTGATATGTACTTCTATTTCTAGGGCGGGGTGATGGGAGTCCTCGGGTAGCAGCGGATCAGTGTTCTTTTTACAGGTGACATTCGTTATTGTCTGACTGGCGAATACTAAATCCAATGTTTTACCGTTACTATTGGGAACAGAATTATAGGAATTCAAGTCGTGTAAACTGAGGAAGTTTTTTAGTTCTTGGGTTTGTCTCGTTAAATTTAAGTCACTGTTTTTATTAATTACTGTTGGCATGTTAAAGTCTCCAGTAATGATTACTATCCATTACTATCCATTAGTGAGATTCCAATGTATGACAAAAATGACCAGAAATTTAATTCTATATAACTTTAGTTATGTAGTATTTATCGATAGGACTACTAATAATATAAATATTTGATAATTAAATTTTAGGCCTTCCCCTAAACTACCATTTCACTCAGCATGAGTAAAATTATTTATAGCCTAGATTGTAGTGGCTCATCCCCCGACTTCACATACCGATTTTCATTAAATTCTCTTCAGCCGTTTTCTCGTGATGCGTGTACATACATAGACAGACAGAAATTACGGAAAAGTAAAAAGTGTATTTCCTTGTTACTATGCACATGACAAGGTTATTTCATTTAGTGTGCAGGATGTATGAGACAGGAGAAGTCCCATCCGATTTTCGGCAGAATGTTGTTATACCTATTCCCAAGAAAGCCGGTGCTGACAGGTGTGAAAACTACCGCACCATTAGTTTAGTATCTCATGCCTGCAAAATTTTAACACGGATTATTTACAGAAGAATGGAAAAACAAGTTGAAGCTGAGTTGGGAGAAGATCAATTTGGCTTCAGAAGAAATGTAGGAACACGTGAAGCAATCCTGACTTTGCGTCTGATCTTAGAGGATCGAATCAAGAAGGACAAGCCCACGTACATGGCATTCGTAGATCTAGAAAAGGCATTCGATAATGTTGATTGGAACAAGCTATTTATGATTCTGAAGATGATAGGGATCAGATACCGAGAACGAAGAATTATCTACAACCTGTATAAAAATCAGTCTGCAGTGATAAGAATCGAGGGCTTTGAAAAAGAAGCAGCAATCCAGAAAGGAGTGAGGCAAGGCTGCAGTTTGTCCCCTCTCCTTTTCAGTGTTTACATAGAACAGGCAGTAAAGGAAATCAAAGAGAAATTTGGAAAGGGAATCACAATCCAAGGAGAGGAAATCAAAACCTTGAGATTTGCCGATGATATTGTTATTTTATCTGAGACTGCAGAAGATCTCGAAGTTGCTGAATGGTATGGATGAAGTCTTGGGTAAGGAGTACAAGATGAAAATAAATAAGTCCAAAACAAAAGTAATGGAATGCAGTCGAACGAAGGCAGGTGATGCAGAAAATATCAGATTAGGAAAGGAAGTCTTAAGGGAAGTAGATGAATATTGTTACTTGGGTAGTAAAATAACTAACGATGGCAGAAGTAAGGAGGACATAAAATGCAGACTAGCACAAGCAAGGAAGAGCTTTCTTAAGAAAATAAATTTGCTCACTTCAAACATTGATATCGGAATTAGAAAGATGTTTTTGAAGACTTTCGTGTGGAGCGTGGCATTGTATGGAAGTGAAACATGGACGATAACTAGCTCAGAAAGAAAGAGAATAGAAGCTTTTGAAATGTGGTGTTACAGAAGAATGCTGAAGGTGAGATGGGTAGATCGAATCACGAATGAAGAGATACTGAATCGAATTGGTGAGATTAGATCGATTTGGCTAAATTTGATGAGGAGAAGAGATAGAATGATAGGACACATCTTAAGACACCCAGGACTTGTTCAGTTGGTTTCTGAAGGAAGTGTAGGTGGTAAGAACGGTAGGGGTAGACCAAGGTATGAATATGACAAACAGATTAGAGCAGATGTAGGATGCAATAGTTACGTAGAAATGAAAAGGTTAGCACAGGATAGGGTGGCATGGAGAGCTGCATCAAACCAGTCTATAAACTGATGACTCAGACAACAACATGCACATGACCGATACAGAAATACCATTCTTTTCAAATTCTGAGCAATGTACAGACAATACTCTTATTTTAGATAGATAGATAGATAGATAGATAGATGTGCAGCATTTGATTGAAACTATTGAAAACTGAACTCTTCATGCTGTGGTATTGCTTGATCTTCATGGTAGGAAAAGTCATTTTTATATATTTAGGTTGGTATTCATGCCTGTAGACCTGTTTCGGATGCAGGTGTTGTCTGTTAAGCATTGTTTCCAGTGTGGAAGTCACTGGTATCTTTATTCATAGCTTTATCTTGCATTCTGATATTGTCTTGCACTTGGTGTTGGTAAAAGTACATTGTTACCTTTGGAGGTGATTCTACTTGTACAGTACAATTTCAGACATGGCATGCATAGATTTTCATAATTATCTGAAAAACAGTTCACATTCATCCAACAAAAAGTATGAGATTGAAAAACAAACAAAAATGCTTGATTACACTTTTCTTTTTTCTTTTTAATTACCAAGCGAGCTAGATGTGTGGTTCAGGCCATGTAGCCGTTAGCTAACATTTCAGAAATGGCAGCCCTGAAGATGGTTTCCGTGGTTTCCCATTTTCACACCAGGGTAATGCTGGGTCTGTCCTTCCCAGTCCTAGCCCTTTCCTATCCCATTCTCTCTATAAGACCTATCTGAGTTGAGTAAAAAAGTTGTATTGAAAATTAAACGACGTGACCAATTGCTGTGATTATTTTGTATGATCTGTTACTGTCAAGCATACAAGTACTGAGGTAATTTTGTGAGTTTATTGCATGTAATTCTCATAATGAGGACTATATTCGATATTGTTCCTATTTTGAGACCAATACATATGAACTCATTGTGAGATAACCAGCATTGGAAAACAGCAATAGACTTCAAAGGAATAATTTTGAGCACAAGACAATGTCACATACCTTCTGTCCTCCACAGGCATTTCATTATCTGGTCACTCTATCCCCACATCAGTTAGGAGGAGCAGCTTTTCCAGTTTTTAGACAGGGCATTCTGTTTCTTTACCATATTTGTAGGAATTCTTTGCTGATCCCTCTTCCTTCTAACCGTCAGTTTTGGCACTGCCTGGATATTGAAAGAAGCTGCCTTGCCAGGCAGACCACACACTGCATTTGTATCACTGAAAGAATGGAGACGAGAACAGATTCGTAGTTATAGCCTTCTGCAGCTAGGAGTTTTGTTAATTTGACATTCAGATGTTAACTGAATTCAAGAATGACTTCTGCTGTGCTGCTGGTGGAGGTGAAGGAGAAAGAGGTCGTAGAATACAATGAAGAAGTCATTGGCTTATGTATTTCTTGTGGTGGGAACTGAAGATTGATGTCAGTGGATCTCTCCCATAGCCTCTCTGTCAGTCTGTAGGAGCTGCATATGCGCACCTCATAGTTGGCCTCGTGGCGATGAGCACTCCACCTGCTGTTGTTCTACTTCAGTCATTGCACAATAAGATGTAGGCTTAGTCACTATTTACAGGTTGTGATGACGTATTAAAAAGTGAATTTTAGAACTACAGTAGGGTATACAAACTGTCATGATTCTGATCCTGAAGTTTTGAAGTATTTTTGTACCAGCTACAGAGCATTACATCAAACTGATTAATATGACCTATGGTGTTACATATAATTCACAGCTGGTTTGGTCATTGGTTCAACTCTCCATCTTTGCCGAGTGCCTCGAACAGGATTACGAAATATATAATAGTGTTTGGTTTAAACCTATGCTGTCCTGCTGCCATGGTTGCCTGCATCCTTTCACATCCACAACATGTAAATTACAATATTTTACAATTGTTCCTGAGGGATGTATATAACTCAGTTTTTTTTTCATTTTGTGACAAAAGTAGAACGTAACATCTGTTCTGACTGTGTGAAGTGTTAAGACACCAGGATACCTTTGAATTAACCGGCCAGGATCAGACATCCAACAGAAGTCCAACTAACCAACTGGGCTGCTGAGGTCAGCTGTGTCCAGTTCGGTCCTTAAGTTTGAACACTTTTCAATAAACTGGCTAATAGTAAAATAATTTTTTTTTAAAGTGTCTCTGCAAATTTTATCATGCCTACATTTAAAATCATTACTAACCACATGAAATATAGGTTTCTCCTTGCCTGTTCTTAACCTCACTTTCACCTGAAAACTTCACAATTGTTTCCGTGTTGGTCTTCCAATAATTCTGTGCACACTTGTAACTGCTACAGATTACACAACAAGGAACAAGACAGATAATAAAATTTTAAACGTAATAAATTTCGATTGCACAAAATAAATGAAACACACCATGTTGTCATTGATGCTTTCATGGCCCGTACTTATAGACATGATACTCTATAGGCTTTCGGGCTTATGCCGTGTCAAGAAAATAAGGTGAAATTCTTTACGTTTCGCAGAGAACTGTGCTCTATTATTATTTATAAGTTTCATTTTCCGTATTGATTGGATTCACCGTACAGACAAGAAATGTGCACCACCTATCAATACTTATTTATTGTAAATGGATTTACATTAGTACCGGTTTCGCCCTTCCATGGCCATCATCAGGTAGTACATAATTATATTACAGCCATTAGACAATATCACAAAGATGTTATTATGTTAGATCATCCGGATGTCTAATGGGGATGAAAGTAAAATATATTGTAGTAGTGTTTTGTCTATATGGGGTTAAAATATCTGTGATCAAAGTGGTAATGAAGGCTGCAGTAAACTAAAACCTATTGAGTGTACATTGGACACATTGAGTACATTAAACATATTAAAATACATAAGACACAATATACAACACTTAATAAGTTAAACACACTAAAATATGGTATGTATATATATATGTTAAAACGCTTGTTAAAATTTTTTAGAGTTCGTGTTGTGTGGAGTTCCTTCTTCAATCTTTATAGTTCTTATACTTCTGTATCTATGTTAATTTAGTTGCATGAAGTGATCTTCGAGAATATTCTATGGCTGATATGTCATATTGATTCATGGTGAAAACCCTTGTCATGAAAATTTTTGAGTACTATGTAATTCAACTGTTGATGTACTTCAGTAAGTTTTATGACAAACTGCAAGACTTGAGTTTAAATTTTAATTAGGAGCTGTTGGTGGCGACACCTCTCTCGTCTGTATTCATGTTGTAGTTATTATCTGTAAAGATAAGCTAATGTAAGTATAGTGTGCGTATGAAGGAATGCCTGGTGTGTGTATGGAAATGAAGAGTACTTACTATTGTTGTTGTGGAGGTCGTTTAGCGATATGTTTGGAAGCTATGTGTGTTCTACTACGAGTGCATTTGGGGCTTATGTTATTTGTGGGGAGGGATGTAGGCGGAGTGGCTATTGTGGAGGTAAGGGTGGGGTTAGGCTTGGGATTCGTCAGTTTATTAGGGTGTGCTATATTTTGTTTACTATTTTGAGACAGTCATTTTTTAATGCAGGAATGGCTTTATCAAGGATGATGCAGGTTTTATCTGTAATATCGTTAATGTTATGATTGGGATTACAGTAGCGTATTGGTCCAGAGAAATATAGAAATCTTCGGTTATGTTAAGCAGGGGGCCCTTAGAGTTTGTTTAATATCGTCATATCATTATTGATGTCTGTGAAACTATGCTTAGATTCTTCTATATGTTCGCCTGTTGATTAGAAATGGTTGTGTTTTACTGCATTTATATTTTCATTGTAGCGGATGGCGAAGTTTCTGCCTGTGCGTCCAATATAACTTGTGTCACAGTTGTTGCATTTGATATGGTAAACACCCGATTGGTTATATTTATTGTTATTCTTGACTGTTTTGGTGTTGTGTATGGTGTTCGTGCTGTTGTGTGTGGATTTGAATGCTATTTTCAGGTTGTGCTTCTTGAAAATATTAATTATAATATATATATGGGTATTGTTGAAGGTGAATAAGGCATAATCTTTCTTGGGTTTGACTGTTTTAGTTAATTTTGTTTTAAGTTGGGATTTTATTTTGTGAATGATTTTTGT
Source organism: Anabrus simplex (assembly GCF_040414725.1). NCBI lineage: Eukaryota > Metazoa > Arthropoda > Insecta > Orthoptera > Tettigoniidae > Anabrus > Anabrus simplex. The sequence continues at coordinate 1,222,133,115 of NC_090266.1, forward strand.
TGACCATTTCTTTGCTATATCCGTTATGTTTGGCTATGTCGTGGATTAATTTTAATTCATTATTTAGATCTTCTATTGTCATTGGAATATAAAAAGCTCTATATATCATGCTATAATAGGCTCCACAATAGCCACTTCTCCTACCCCTCCACCTACATCCCCCTCCACAGCTAACATAAGCCCCAAACACACTCGTAGTAGAACACAGCAAGCTTCCAAACATATCGCTACACGACCTCCACAACAACAATAGTAAGTACTCTTTTCATTTCCCTACACACACCGGGCATTGCTTCATACGCACACTATACTTACATTAGCTTATCTTTACCGATAATAACTACAACATGGATACAGATGAGAGAGGTGTCGCCACCAACAGCTCCTAATCAAAATTTAAACTCACTTCTTGTAGTTTGTCATAAAACTTACTGAAGTATATCAATGGTTGAATTACATAGTACTCAAAAATTTTCACGACAAGGGTTTTCACCACGTATCAATATGACATATATCAGCCATAGAATATTCTCGAAGAATACTTCATGCAACTAAATTAACATAGATACAGAAGCGCAAGAACTATAAAGAAGATTGAAGAAGGAACTCCACGCAGCACAAACTCTCAAATTTTAACAAGCGTTTTAACATATATATACACACACCATATTTTAGTGTGTTTAACTTACTGTTTTATATTGTGCCTTATGTATTTTAAGATGTTTAATGTACTCAATGTGTCCAATGTACACTCAATAAGTTTTAGTTTACTGTAGCCTTCATTACCAGTTTGATCACAGATATTTTAACCCCACATAGACAAAACACTACTACAATATATTTTATTTTATTTTCATCCCCATTAGACATCCGGATGGTCTAACATAACATCTTTGTGATATTGTCTAATGGCTGTAATACAATTATGTACTAACTGATGATGGCCATGGAGGAGCGAAACCAGTACTGATGTAAATCCATTTACAATAGATAAGTATTGGTAGGTGGATCACATTTCTTGTCTGTACCGTGAATCCAATCAATACGGAAAATGAAACTTATAAATAATAATATGGACGCCAACCAGACAAAATGTAACGCATTCAAATACCAAAACCTGAAAATTAAACTAATGAACGCAACTAAAAGCATTACCTTTTTGAAGGAATGCCTTTCAAACAACTTAACACCATAATTTCTCCAGAAATACAATAACAAACATAGACGAACTGCTCAGACACACAAAACAGGGCTAATGAAATCTGGTTAAAAGAAGAAATAAAATTCCTATATCACAGGAAACAACACCTCAATAATGAACTTTACTAAACACATCTCAAACCGTCCCATGAATTCCCACATAGCTATTGAAATTACTTTCAACAAATTTCTAAAGGACGGGGCGAGTTGGCCGTGCGCGTAGAGGCGCGCGGCTGTGAGCTTGCATCCGGGAGATGGTAGGTTCGAATCCCACTACCGGCAGCCCTGAAGATGGTTTTCCGTGGTTTCCCATTTTCACACCAGGCAAATGCTGGGGCTGTACCTTAATTAAGGCCACGGCCGCTTCCTTCCAACTCCTAGGCCTTTCCTATCCCATCGTCGCCATAAGACCTATCTGTGTCGGTGCAACGTAAAGCCCATAGCAAAAAAAAAAAAAAAATTTCTAAAGGTAAAATAGAGGGTTTAGCCACAAAGAAACAAAACAAGAAACTGGAAACACTGAAACAACAAAGCAAACCAAGACAACCCACCATAATCCAAAACAAAGATCCTTCTTATCCTAACAAGAATTCCCAACACAAATTCCACCCACCCATAAAAATCTCACACAAACCGCATTTGACGATGTAGAGATGGCTATGTTGAGCAAGGGACTCAAACACAACTGGGGTAATGCATCATCGTATCAGAATATTGTAACTACCGTTACCAAAACAGACTCGCCTTACAGACAATGCCATACAATATACGAGATGAAGTGTAACCGTAACTTCAGCGGCTACAACAAACACAGTAAAGGGAGGAAATTACACGGTACCTAAGGCACTACACACACAAGAAAACAGCTGATTAACTACGCGGAACTCCGCCGATAACAACACTGGTAAATGTCAGTAGGGGCAACTTGACGATAAAAATCCAGGAACGTGAAAGGAGCTGGGAACCTACCAAGGGCATGGAGATGGCTTAGGTTGCAGATTCCGGAAAATCAACCCTGATCCTTGATTTTCAAAATATATTATTTACCAAAATATTATTTACAAAGGACTTTACAAGTGCTTACCCCAAAGTGGCCCATCCCGGTAGCGAGACGACGTCAAAACTTCGGGCAGTCAATTGATAGACGATAGACAGACGACAAAATGCTGCCTCCCTCTCTTTAAAGAAGGAAACCCTGGCCATTTCCAGAACAGTCAGAACATACTTTCTAGAATACATAACTAACAAAGGTCAATACACCCTGTTCAAAAATTCAAGTTACAATTTCTGGATAGTTCCAGTAAATATAGAAATCAAATATAGTTGTTACAAATACCATATGTTACCAAACTATTTACACTGTAGAGGTTAGGTAGTTACATGGAATACAAATAAAATATTTTATCACCATACTTCAGATCATACAGTAAGTACTACTTAACAAGGTTTACAAATAAGATCTTCTATAAACACTTTCCACTTCCAATATATTTTACACCTGTGACATCTTGCTTCCCCCCCTCCGACGCTCGACCGTAATCATAATTTACTGGCGAGAAAGGCGATTAATTTAGAAAACGTTCTTACTATAGTATAGATACTAAAGAAACATGACCCCAACAATCATGATTTTCTTGAAGTTGACTTTCTAACAATAAACCAAAACAAACTGTCACTATACCAAAGGTCCTTTTAGTAGCGTGGAGTTTACAGTTTACCTATAATTTTCAAAAATAGTAAAGGTGTTCATGGATTCACCTATTCAATAAATATCACATAAAAGTCCACATGGATAGTCACACTACACTTCAAAGTGACTTTTGAACCTTTTACAATTGCTTTGACTATTTCCACCCTGTCCACCAAAGGATGTACACATTCCTTCTACCCATTGTTAGTCATCCAGAACCTTCTCGCTTTCCTGTAAGACAGCGTTCAAAACCTCCTTTTTAGCCAGTTATGGACTAAATATCTTGCACCACTTTTCACACCAGTCACAGCACAGATAGGCCCCAGGTTCTCGCTAATGATGTGGCTGCCGACACGGCCGTTTGCCGCCAGCCTCCATTCAATTTCAGTCCAACGAGGTAGCTATGTAAATTGCAGTCCAGTGGTATCTTGCACCAAATAAGCAGATGGTTGATACACCGTCCAGTCAGACTGCCTCCATTAGGACATATGTCACAGGATTGTGGTGCCGGATGGTAGCGCCCAAGGCACAGAGTGCGCCTCCCAACTTGGCACTTCAGGTTGCCGTCAGAAGAAGCTGGTCACTTCAGCCACTGTAACATAAACAAACCGCAGCAGACAGGGGAATACTCGAGGCAAAATTATGCTGCTGGGCTCAAAGATCTTGCGTAGAGTCACCCAATGGGTGGCTTAGTGAGTATGCAGTAGGGACTCCCCCTCGCACACCAGGGATATTAGGGCACCTAGCCCCGGGGTAAGCACTATAATTCATTCATTTGACAAGTTTACGGTGGGGGTGATAGGAAACTACAGGGGTTTACCCTAAACCTGAAAGTAAGGGGGAATAAATTCTAAGCAGTGACCCTAAACTAAAACCTACCTAACTTATAATACTAAATCCATTACACTAGGGGATACCTAAAGTATTTACCTACAAAATTACTTACAACTAACTTACAACAAAACTTATTATTACCTTATGATAAACTCTTATAAATACCTTACAATGAACTTATCATTATCTTATGACCAAACTGTTACAAATAGCTTATAATTAAATCTACATGGTCACCAACAATGGTATTTACCCCTCCCTACCTGGCTTAAGGTACCTTGACCTGGGAGAGGTGGACTCTGCTAATCCTTTTCCTTTCGGGATGATGTTGTTTGAGTCATCAGTCCATAGACTGGTTTGATGCAGCTCTCCATGCCACCCTATCCTGTGCTAACCTTTTCATTTCTACGTAACTATTGCATCCTACATCTGCTCTAATCTGTTTGTCATATTCATACCTTGGTCTACCCCTACCGTTCATGCCACCTATACTTCCTTCAAAAACCAACTGAACAAGTCCTGGGTGTCTTAAGATGTGTCCTATCATTCTATCTCTTCTTCTCGTCAAATTTAGCCAAATCGATCTCCTCTCACCAATTCGATTCAGTATCTCTTCATTCGTGATTCGATCTATCCATCTCACCTTCAGCATTCTTCTATAACACCACATTTCAAAAGCTTCTATTCTCTTTCTTTCTGAGCTAGTTATAACCATGTTTCACTTCCATACAATGCCACGCTCCACACAAAAGTCTTCAAAAACATCTTTCTAATTCCGATATCAATGTTTGAAGTGAGCAAATTTCTTTTCTTAAGAAAGCTCTTCCTTGCTTGTGCTAGTCTGCATTTTATGTCCTCCTTACTTCTGCCATCGTTGGTTATTTTACTACCCAAGTAACAATATTCATCTACTTCCTTTAAGACTTCGTTTCCTAATCTAATATTTCCTATATCACCTGCCTTCGTTCGACTGCACTCCATTACTTTTGTTTTGGACTTATTTATTTTCATCTTGTACTCCTTACCCAAGACTTCATCCATACCATTCAGCAACTTCGAGATCTTCTGCAGTCTCAGATAAAATAACAATATCATCGGCAAATCTCAAGGTTTTGATTTCCTCTCCTTGGATTGTGATTCCCTTTCCAAATTTCTCTTTGATTTCCTTTACTGCCTGTTCTATGTAAACACTGAAAAGGAGAGGGGACAAACTGCAGCCTTGCCTCACTCCTTTCTGGATTGCTGCTTCTTTTTCAAAGCCCTCGATTCTTATCACTGCAGACTGATTTTTATACAGGTTGTAGATAATTCTTCGTTCTCGGTATCTGATCCCTATCATCTTCAGAATCATAAATAGCCTGGTCCAATCAACATTATCAAATGCCTTTTCTAGATCTACGAATGCCATGTACGTGGGCTTGTCCTTCTTGATTCGATCCTCTAAGATCAGACGTAAAGTCAGGATTGCTTCACGTGTTCCTACATTTCTTCTGAAGCCAAATTGATCTTCCCCCAACTCAGCTTCAACTTGTTTTTCCATTCTTCTGTAAATAATACGTGTTAAAATTTTGCAGGCATGAGATACTAAACTAATAGTGCGGTAGTTTTCACACCTGTCAGCGCCGGCTTTCTTGGGAATAGGTATAACAACATTCTTGAAATAATAACATTAAGTTATTTATTAGACCACCTAATCAATACAAAATCGTCTTGGATGATTTACATAAATTTGTTAGCTAATAGTGGCATGTTTCGCCTTCTCTGAAGGCATCATCAGCCATAGTCTTAACCTTAAATTAAAAATAAGCGTCTAAATAACATGTAGTGATGAAATGAATTTTAAAATCTTGAAGAGATTTGAAGTAAAATAACATTAAAAATAACAATGATGGTTTGAAAATACAATGTGATGAGATACAATAGTGGAAATATTAACAAAATTAACCTTAGAAGGCTGCTAAAATAAGTACAATGGAATAAAACAACAGATTGTTATACAACAAGTAGTAAGATTGCATAAAAGTAAAGTTGATAGTAATGGCGGTTATAATTAGACGATGGCGAAAAATCTTATGTAATCAAAGTAAAGAGGAGAGAGTAAAAGTCAAAGTTAGTCGAGAGATCCGAAGTTCATTATGATCTTGAAGATAAAGGATGAAAGTCAGATGCATATGGTGAAGTTGTAGAACACGTTGAGGATATGAAGTTGGTGAATAGAAGTTGAAGAACAGTTTCAAATAGGATCACTATGGACCATCTCAAAATTTGAAGTGATGTTCAAATGTTGTAAATTGTGAGTTTGTAGATATTCTAGTTGAAAAAGCATATACAAGTGGAATCTGTAAATGGAAGCAAGAAACGTAGAGTTAATTGTGTGAAAAGATATTTGAAAAATCTTGAAGTAGAATCGTATGCACTTACCACTTGACGGTGACAAAGATAGCTTGTAATATTATGAGTAAGAAGTATTTGCAACAGTAGACTTCTTGCTACGTGTGTTATAACTGAAGTTTTGTGTTGGAGGGGGATCTGTTTGCGTTGACGTAACTATTAGAGGGGGGCTGCTATTGGTGGGAGGGAAGGAAGAGAGTGTATTACTGCGCGTGTTGTAACGGTGTAAGGCTATTGGAGGGAGCGATGTTCCGGTGGGTGTGGCTATGGGTTTATTGGTTGTATTTGAATTAGAGGTACTAGCGGTGGGGGGAAGGGAGGGGGGTATATTAGCTGTAGGGGAGGTGGGAACTCTAATTGATGTGAGGTTGAAGATTTTTAAGAATTTGTTGGTGAGGGAAGTTGATTCTCGTAATAAAATAAGAATCTGTTCATACAAGGGGCTTTTTTTATCAATAGTGTCATTTAGATTTTTATCTTTATTAAAATGTTGGTCGAGGAAAATAAATAAGTTTTCATATTCTGTCATGAGTTTGCTTTTATCAACTCTTTTTAGGATATGGAGGTCTTGTTCTATTGTGGTGAATTTATGCCCGGTGTCCCTCATATGGTTGGCCATTGCGGAGAATTTGTTGTGTTTTTGGGCATTGTAATGCTCGGCGTATCTGGTAGAGAAGCTGCGGCCAGTTTGGCCAACATAAGAAAAATTACATGTAGAGCATTTCAATCTGTATATTCCTGATCCAGAGTAACTATTGTCTGTGATGTTGATAGAGTTGTGATTGAAGAATAAATTGCGATTAGTGTTTTTTGTTGTGTAGGCTATTTTTATTTCGTGCTTCATTAATGAATTGGTTATCGGGTAAATGCTATGGTTAGTGAACGTGAATTTAGCGTATTTTGGTTTGACGGGTTTTAATGGAGTTAGATTGGTAGCTAGTTTTAGTTTGGTTTTATTGATGATTTTATCAATCATATTCGTGTTAAATTCATTGAAATTAGCTATTTCCTTGATGAATAGTAATTCTTTCTTTAAATTAGTAGAGGACATAGGGATCTTTAATGCTCTATATATTAAACTGTGATAAGTGGCTTTTTTATGTGAGTTGGGATGTAAAGAATCATTTTTTATGGTTGTTGGAGAAAAGGTGGGTTTTCTGTATATTTGGAAGTCGAATTTGTTCAATGCTCGTGTGATTTTGATATCTAAGAAGTTCAGAGAGTTATTGAACTCATCTTCTTTAGTGAATTTAATATTATTATCTAAGTTGTTGAGGAATGATAGTATGTTATTGCTGTTGTTGATTTGTTTATCAATGATAGCTATGGTATCATCAACATAGCGATGCCAAAGACAGAGTCCGTTGATGTTATTAATAATCTTACTATGTTCGAGATTATCTAAGTATATGTCGGCTAGTATTCCAGATAACGGGTCTCCCATCGCTAGACCTTCTTGTTTGTAAATTTTCTTATTGAAGGTAAAATAGTTGTTGTCTAAAACGAAATTAAGTAATTTTAACCATTCATCAATTTCGATTTTACTCAATGTGCTATGTTTCAACAGATTGTTTTTTATGATGTTAATAGTATTGTTGATAGGGATATTAGTATACATGTTGGTGATGTCAAAAGAACATAAAACGTGGTTTGGTTGTAGACTGAACTTATTTAGGGAATTACAGAGTTCGATCGAGTTCTTTATGGGGTTGGAGTTGTGAAATTTGAAGTGTTTTTTTAGGAATTTGTGTAGGAATTGAGAGGTTTTATAGGTAGGACTATTGATACTATTAATTATAGGTCGAATGGGGACATCTTTTTTATGAATTTTGGGCAGTGATCTGACTGTAGGTAATTTTGGGTTCATTACAGTTAATTTCTGATAATCTTGATCATTTAAAATGAAGTTAGAATTTTTCAGAAGGTTCTTTAAGTTACGCTGTATTTTGTTTGTAGGATCTTTGTTAATTAAGGTATAGGTATTGTCTGAAAAAAAGGTTTCAGTTTTATTGATGTAATCTTGTTTGTTCATTATTACTATGGTGTTGCCCTTATCTGCTTTTGTAATTACTACGTTGTTGCTATGGATTTTGGATTTCAGGTTTAGAATTTGTTTCGAGACATTGTGGTTATTATTAGATGTTATCTCATTAATCAAAGTTGGGAGTTTCTTTTTTACTTCATATCGTACGTCATTCTGTTTATCAATTGGGATTTGTTTATCGATATTAGTTTCGGTTTCAGCGATGGTAGTGATGATGTCTTCTGCCTTTTTGTGATTAGGCCAATTATGTTTGATGCCTTTATCTAATAGATTTAATTCTTGGTTAGAGAAGGTTGCATTAGATAGGTTGATTGTAGTGGGAATGTTAGTCAAATGGGAAGGGGACACTTTGTTGTTTGTATTTTGGTCAGGAGTTTTACATTTGTTTTCTTGAAGACTAAGTAATTTATGGTTTAGGGTTTTCTGTTTCTTGTCTAATACGTAAGATAGTTTGAGGTCAGTGTACCTTAAAAATGAGCTCCATTCAAGTGGGGGTAATTTCTGAGAGATGGTCAAATGAGTCCTATATAATTGTAAATTTAGTAAAGATTTCTTCTTGTATAATAGTTTAATTTCATTTTTTAACCATATGTTGTTTACTTTCTTTTGAGTGGCATTAGATTTTGAATAGGGATGACTTTTTCTTTGTAAAGATTTGAGAAATTTAGGTACCAACTCTAATTTCAAGCAATCTTTAAGAAACTTGATATCTCTAGAAATCTTGCCTATTTTAATTTTTAGGTTTAAGTACTTGTTAGGTTTTACTATTGCCTGGTTGGCATTGACATTACATGTAATAAATATCATTTTTGGTCCGTATTGATGATGTAGATTGAAATAATAACATTAAGTTATTTATTAGACCACCTAATCAATACAAAATCGTCTTGGATGATTTACATAAATTTGTTAGCTAATAGTGGGACATGTTTCGCCTTCTCTGAAGGCATCATCAGCCATAGTCTTAACCTTAAATTAAAAATAAGCGTCTAAATAACATGTAGTGATGAAATGAATTTTAAAATCTTGAAGAGATTTGAAGTAAAATAACATTAAAAATAACAATGATGGTTTGAAAATACAATGTGATGAGATACAATAGTGGAAATATTAACAAAATTAACCTTAGAAGGCTGCTAAAATAAGTACAATGGAATAAAACAACAGATTGTTATACAACAAGTAGTAAGATTGCATAAAAGTAAAGTTGATAGTAATGGCGGTTATAATTAGACGATGGCGAAAAATCTTATGTAATCAAAGTAAAGAGGAGAGAGTAAAAGTCAAAGTTAGTCGAGAGATCCGAAGTTCATTATGATCTTGAAGATAAAGGATGAAAGTCAGATGCATATGGTGAAGTTGTAGAACACGTTGAGGATATGAAGTTGGTGAATAGAAGTTGAAGAACAGTTTCAAATAGGATCACTATGGACCATCTCAAAATTTGAAGTGATGTTCAAATGTTGTAAATTGTGAGTTTGTAGATATTCTAGTTGAAAAAGCATATACAAGTGGAATCTGTAAATGGAAGCAAGAAACGTAGAGTTAATTGTGTGAAAAGATATTTGAAAAATCTTGAAGTAGAATCGTATGCACTTACCACTTGACGGTGACAAAGATAGCTTGTAATATTATGAGTAAGAAGTATTTGCAACAGTAGACTTCTTGCTACGTGTGTTATAACTGAAGTTTTGTGTTGGAGGGGGATCTGTTTGCGTTGACGTAACTATTAGAGGGGGGCTGCTATTGGTGGGAGGGAAGGAAGAGAGTGTATTACTGCGCGTGTTGTAACGGTGTAAGGCTATTGGAGGGAGCGATGTTCCGGTGGGTGTGGCTATGGGTTTATTGGTTGTATTTGAATTAGAGGTACTAGCGGTGGGGGGAAGGGAGGGGGGTATATTAGCTGTAGGGGAGGTGGGAACTCTAATTGATGTGAGGTTGAAGATTTTTAAGAATTTGTTGGTGAGGGAAGTTGATTCTCGTAATAAAATAAGAATCTGTTCATACAAGGGGCTTTTTTTATCAATAGTGTCATTTAGATTTTTATCTTTATTAAAATGTTGGTCGAGGAAAATAAATAAGTTTTCATATTCTGTCATGAGTTTGCTTTTATCAACTCTTTTTAGGATATGGAGGTCTTGTTCTATTGTGGTGAATTTATGCCCGGTGTCCCTCATATGTAAATCATCCAAGACGATTTTGTATTGATTAGGTGGTCTAATAAATAACTTAATGTTATTATTTCAATCTACATCATCAATACGGACCAAAAATGATATTTATTACATGTAATAACAACATTCTGCCGAAAATCGGATGGGACTTCTCCTGTCTCATACATCTTGCACACTAAATGAAATAACCTTACCATGCTGGTTTCTCCTAAGGCAGTCAGTAATTCAGAGGGAATATCATCAATTCCAGGTGCCTTGTTCCTATTTAGGTCACTCACAGCTCTGTCAAACTCTGACCTCAAAATTGGGTCTCCCATTTCATCAGCATCAACACCCTCTTCATGTTCCAGAACGAAATTATCTACATCGTTACCTTGATAGCTCACCAATAATGTCACCGGGGTAAGGAATTTTAAGATGGTGCAGGGACCTCGAAATCTGGGGGCCAACTTACCGATAACATGGCCCGCAGCACTACTGACGGGGTGCGTCACCCACAGACAGATCGTGCGGTCTTCGCCCGTGGTTGTAATTACGCTGGACCTTAGGGTAATAAACCTTCAAGTTCTTTTGTGCACCGTGCCAATTAGCTCGGATCTTTTCTGGGCTGGCATCGTCGGGTAGAAGATCATTAATTGACCACAGATTAGATAGAGGAGAATTTGGAGTAAAAGCCAACACTAACAAAGCAGGGGTTTGCTTGTGGCTTTCATGGACGGCAGTATTAAATATAAACGACAACCAATTTAGTGAGGAAGTGGTCTGAGGAGTGATAAGCGATGAGGGCAGATCGCAGGTTACTATTCACTCTCTCAGCATAATTTGGCTTTGGGTAATACGGGGTAGTTGTTACATGAGCAATGGATAGATCAAAACGGAAATTCCAGATCTGGACAGAAGTAAAGTCTCTTGCGTTATCACTTACCAAAAATTGACAGGGTCCAAACGAACCAAATATCTGTTTCAAGCACGAGATGGTCGTGTTGGCATTAGCCATACGAGTGGGGAACAGCCACGTAAAATGCAAAAAGGCGTCAACACACTCAAGTATGACACGATGACCATTCCGAGATCTCGAGAAAGGACCGATATAGTCTATGAACAGTCTCTCCATTGGGCGAGAAGCTTGTTCAGAAGACAAGAGACCTAGACGAGTATTCGGGGTGGGTTTACTGATGTTACAAGTCTTACAGGACTTGACAAGGGTACGGATCTCACTATCCATGGATTTCCAAATGAAGTGGTTACGAATTTTCTCTCTCGTTTTCAAAACGCCCAGATGACCGCCCACTGGGGATTCATGAAAATACTTGAAGAGAGCCGGGACCAGGTTAGTTGGGACTACAATTTTGGGGTCTCTGCGACCGCGAGCAGTACAACACAAGACACCATTCTTAAGGATGTAGGGCTTAACATGTTCGCCGGATGTAATCCTGTCGATAATAGCTTTTAACTCAGCATCGTCCTCTTGATGTTTGTTTATATCCTTGAAAAGGAAGGAAGAGTCAATGAGAACTACATTGACAAAAGCTGATACTAGTTTGGGAGAGGGGTCTGCAGGCTCTGATTGAGTGTCAGAGCTGCCTGGATAGAACATCCTACTGAGGCCATCAGCCACAACGTTTTCCGTGCCACGAATGTGGCGGGCTTCAAATTGGAAGGCTGAGATGCGCACTGCCCAACGTGCTAGACGACCGGTCCTTCGCGGCTTGGCCAGTACCCAACTCAACGTCTGATTATCAGTTTCCAGATCGAAAGGAAGATGTTCCAGGTACATTCTGAAGCATTCTAAAGGGAAGACAACAGCTAAGGCTTCCAACTCATAAATGGAATAATTTTGCTCAGTAGGATTCAGGGCACGCGAAGCATAATCAATAGGACGACACCCTTCTTGAAATTCCTGAAGAACAACACCGGATATGCCTGAGGAAGAGGCGTCAGTCTGAAGGATGAAGCATTTAGAAAAGTCTGGCATAGCCAGTACAGGAGTGTTACATAAGGCGGATTTCAAGTCCATGAAGGCTTCACGCTGGGCATCACGCCACACAAATTTGGCATCCTTTCTTCTCAAGGCATTTAATGGGGCTGCACGTTCAGCAAAATTGGGAAAGAATTTTCGAAAAAATTAACTGCCAATGAATCTGGCTACAGCCTTGACGTCCTTTGGAGTGGGAAAATTCTGGATGGCGGCCATACGAGACTGATCGATTGAGACACCCCTCCCCGACACAATACGGCCTAAGAAGGACATCTGGAGTTGTGCGAAGGAAACCTTGATGGCCTTGAGGGTTAGACCTGCTTTATGCAGTCTTTCAAGCACTTCGTTGAGATGGAGAAGGTGTTCCTCGAAGGTTTCACTAAAGATCACCAAATCTTCAAGGTAATTATAAACGAACTTGAAGATGAAACATAATGCAATAACCGAGTAAGGACAGCCACTCCAGTCGCCAGGCCAAATGGGACGCGCTCAAATTCATATAGGTACCAATCGGTTGCAAATGCTGTGAGATGCTTGGATTCTTCGGCAAGAGGTATCTGGTAATAGGCCTGATTTAAATCGAAGGTGGTAAAAATGTTTGCATTAGCGAACCAAGAAAAGCAAGAGTGCAAATCAGGAAGGGGGATAGATTGGAGGACTACCTTACGGTTCAACATCCGATAGTCCACTACAGGACGATAACCACCTTGCGGTATAGGGACCCTAAACATGATAGAAGAATAGGCTGACTTGGACGGGCGTATCACTCCGTCAGCGAGCATTTGATCAATAATAGCTTTAAGGGCTTTCATTTTGGGAGGTGACAACCGATACGGAGGAGAGCGAACTTCAGTTTTGTATTGTAAGACATTGGTGACACCTAACCTGTCGGTAATGACATCAGGGAACTTATCGCAGAGTTTCTTAAGTTGATTGGCCTGCTCTTCGGGTAAATGATTAAAATCAGAAGCTTTGGGTTCGTCAGAATTTTCAGGAACAGCGTTAATGTCACAAGGCAGAATAAGGGAGCGATCACACAGCTCAAAGGTTCTCGCACAAAATTTAAAATGGAATCTGTTGAACTGCAGGTCCAAAATCATGCCTGTTTTAACAATAAAATTGGCACCCAATAAGAATTGGCAGGATAAATCTTTTGCCACTAGTACTGGCATTTTCCAGGTGAAATCACGGACTCTAATCTTGACCACTAGTGATCCTATAATGTTCAATGAATTGGAATTAGCAGTATGGTAGGTTAAGGACACGGGTTCTAATGTAGGTACCGGTAACTTGCAAACAGTTTTCATAGAATTGTACCAGGTCTCACTCATCAAGCTGACACTACTCCCAGAGTCTAGTAACGCGCAGACAGGTTCATTATTTACCTCTATGCATAAATACGGTAGTTTACAAGAAGGTATGGCAAAAATCCTACAAGATTGCAAGAAATGAGCACCAGAGTCAGACTGGGAGCAATCATTAGCTTCAGAATTAAGTAAATCATCCAAGGTACAGTCATGATTGACAAGACAAGAAGCCATGCTTTGGGGTTTACTATTAGAACTGGCGGTTAGTCATCTCGAACTACTACTGCCTGGGGTTCCAGAGCCAGAGGTGTTACGTGGCACTGCCTAGAGAAGTGCCTAGTTGACCCACAGTTACGGCACGAAGTATTGGTGGCAGCGCCTCTACCCATGGCAGGTTTTGCATTGCCTAATGCCCCGGCCTTGGGACAATCCCGCTTGAGATGAGCCGTGGAGCCACAACTGAAACATAAACGAGAATTATGCGAGTTGGAAACAGGAGACGGGATGGTTTTAGAATCCTGAGGAGAGGGCATGTTTATAGGAGGTGAGGCTAATGCAACACGTAACTGGTCGGCATATCGAATGCCTTCAGCAGACACTGTAACGGCTTCCTACTGGGCGAACGTTGCTGGTCGGGGTGAGACCTTCAATTATGTTGGCAACCATATGGGCCTCTGAATACTGGAGCTGGAAAATCTTAGCCTGGAGCTTAATATCTTGAAGATATCCAGAAAATGACTCGTTGAGATGATGTACTCTAAAATAGTGCTTCTGCACTAATGCAGACAAGGCACGAGCAGAAATGAAATATTCAAGCACATGTGCATGAAATTGTTCTACAGATCATCTTTCGGAAATGCCCCTGACAGTATGCTCAGAAAGAGCTCCAGATACATGCGGGTATAGAATTTGAAATACGTGGTCGTTACTGAGATAACACGCTATTGCCTGATCCTTGAACTCGGTTAGGAACCGAAGGAAGGAAATAACCTCATCAACGGAGTTAGCTGAAAATTTAGAGATTCCCTTAAACACAGTGGTCAATGGGTGAGGCAGATTAGAGAAAATTGGGGAAAAACAGGTGTAGGGGGTGCCTGGGAAAGCCTAGAATGGTCCAGAGGGGTTATTGAGGCATCGAACCTTTAATTTGGGTGCCCTTCTGTAAAGGACTGAGTACAGGTTAAGTTAGGACTAACGTTAGCCTGCAACGTCACAGGCGCAGACAACCTCATTTGTGAAAGGTTCTCACAAATCTGAGAGATCATCGGGGCATTAACCGCTTGTGTAGAGGTTATGCAACCTAAAATAGCACTTGATACCGGTGGTGCTAAGACAAGGGGGTGGTTTTACACCATAGCATCAGAACCGGGCTGATTAACGGTAGAGGGCAGACACTGAGCCACAACAGAATTACCAGTTACCACAGGAAAATTGGTAGAGGTACCGACATGCAAAGGAGATAGATCATTTGAATGACTTGGAGGTTTCCTAGTTCCAGACAACGAAACAGAAGATCCCAGGGCAGCATTAGTCACCTCAGACTCCTGAATAACACCCGCACTAGGTGTCAGATTGCACACTTGAGCAGCAGCAGATGCATCACCAGAGTTAACACTTTCACACATTTCAGATGGGATAGACACTTGAACTTCTGATACTGTGTTATTCAACTTTTGCCTTCAACCAAACCACTGATTCTGTCAAAAATTCTCGAAAACTGTACTAGTAAGGCTTGACAGTCCTGCCGCTCAACTTCCGGCAATTTGAGAGACAACAAATCCTTAATTCTGTCCAGGTAATGTAATAACTGCCCTTTAACCCGCGCTAATTGGCCATGCGAGGGCTCAGAAGCACAAAAGGACACAAGAATGGCGTTAAATTCAGCTCGCTTATCTTTTTCCACGGCCAAAGACTCGCGCAACTCGTCTGTAGTTAACTCAGGTATGGTTATAGGTAAGTTAAGAGACTGTTTCAATAGGCTAGTGTCATCTCTGACATTGCCTGTTGAATTAATTTTTCGGATACGAAGTTCATGAACGAGTTCTGCTTTTCTCAAATGGAAAGGATTAGGAACAGCGCGAGCCATCCTGACGAGTAGAAACAAGATTTCAAGCGATATACGAATCACAACTTTTACAGTGTTTTAGGTTAGGTATGATCACGGTTCACTTTTCTTCGTCCGCAACCTAGCACTTGCTTCTGCTATCAAAATGTAACCGTTACTTCAGCGGCTACACTAAACACAGAAAGGGAGGAAAGAAAGTGCAATTACACAGTACCCAAAACCACTACAGACTTAGTGAAACATCAGCTGAAACTACGCGGATCTCTGCCGATAACGACACTAGTAAATATCAATAAGGCCAACTAGATGACAATAAACCAGGTAGGTGGGAAGGAGCTGGGAACCTACCAAGGGCATGGAGATGGCTTAGGTTGCAGATTCCGGAATATCAACCCTGATCCTTGATTTTCAAAATATATTATTTACAAAGGACTTTACAAGCGAATTCTGAACAATTTCTGTCATACCGAACTTGTGAACTACAAATTACATGTTCCTTGAGACACACGAAGTGGATGTTGCTTGACAATAGCTTCTATAAGTTCAAAGAGTCAAGCAAATACCATACATTTCATTACAACCCATGTCGCACAATACAGTTTAGAGTGAAGTTAAACGTACCTTTCAAAATATCTGAACAGCATAATTGAACACTTCAAGTGACACGGAACTACTAGAGCCAAAACCCCAAGGTAAATACATAAAACTACAATTTACATGTTTATTGAAACAAGGAAAGGGGAGTGCCTCGGAAACAAACCGGCAAGCCTAGCTGAAAAGCTAAGGCATCCGAAATAATTGAGTGGCGAGTCTGGGTGAGGTTAGAGCAAACTCCTATATGAAAAAGCAAGCGAACATTAAATGAGATTTAAGGTGGAACAGAAATCAAGAGTGCTTACCCCAAAGTGGCCCATCCCGGTAGCGAGACGACGTCAAAACTTCGGGCAGTCAATTGATAGACGATAGACAGACGACGAAATGCTGCCTCCCTCTCTTTAAAAAAGGAAACCCTGGCCTTGGAGTAGCCAACCAGAACGCAGGAGCCCGCCCATCGCCACCCAGATTCACCAATCACAACTCCTACTTCAGTCGCGAAGTATAATTAATTTTCTCGAATACGCAAGATAGCGAATCTTCCATTTCCAGAACAGTCAGAACATACTTTCTAGAATACATAACTAACAAAGGTCTGTTCAAAAATTCAAGTTACAATTTCTGGATAGTTCCAGTAAATATAGAAATGAAATATAGTTGTTACAAATACCATATGTTACCAAACTGTTTACACTGTACAGGTTAGGTAGTTACATGGAATACAAATAAAATATGTTATTACCATACTTAAGATCACCCACACACACCTTAAATACCATAAAAAATTATTCCATTCATCCTGACACACACAAAAGAGCAGCCTATTATAGCATGATATATAGAGCTTTTAATATTCCTATGACAATAGAAGATCTAAATAATGAATTAAAATTAATCCACGACATAGCCAAACATTGCAAGTGACTAATCTCATGTTTTCATCCAAATTGAAATGTGTTATTTGTAATAACAAAGTTTTTATTCTAATCCACCTGTTCAATATATTATAATATTGTCACATTTAAAAAATCTTCATTAATTGACAAGTTATTTATGGGACATGTTTTGCTCCTTTACAAAGCATCATCAGCCAGATCTGAATCTCGAAGAATGGTTATGTTCGAAAACAATAACTCCAGAACTATTGAATCATATTTTCACAAACTTAAATCTACTCTATTAGAATATCATAAAATACATAGACCTTGATCATGCCTTAATAACACGGGCTTAGGAGATATACATTAAAATTGCGGTAGAATGAGTTATTTTAAAATACTTAAAACAAGTACAGTAGCGTATGTGACATCTTTAAGAAAATGTGAAATTCAATCTTAAGAACTAAATTTGAAAGATTCGTTGTACCAAGCTCGATAGCTGCGGTCGCTTAATTGCGGCCAGTATCCAGTATTTGGGAGATAGGGGGTTCGAATCCCACTGTCGGCATCCCTGAGGATGGTTTTCCGTGGTTTCCCATTTTCACACCAGGCAAATGCTGGGGCTGTACCTTACTTAAGGCCACGGCCGCTTCCTACCCACTCCTAGCTCTTTCCTGTCCCATCGTCGCCGAAAGACGTATCTGTGGCGGTGCGACGTAAAGCCAGTTGTAAAAGAAGGTTTCCTTGTAATGAGATTTGGTAAAAATGTTTCATATCCTTCAAGGATAAGAGTCTATAAAGATTCAAAGATCTCGTCGATTTGATATTGAACTTGTGACTGGCTCAACCAGATCTGAATCTCGACTAATGGTTACGTTTGTAAACAATGACTCAACAACTATTAAAGAGTTATTTCATAAACTCAGACTTAATTTACTAGAGTATCATAAAATCCAGAAACTTTGGTGACATGTCTTAATAACTTGGGTTTAGTAAGAGAGACACATTAAAATTGTGGTAGAATGAGTTGTTCTAAAATACTTAAAACAGGTAGCATGTCTAAGATATTAGAAAGACTTGAAACTCAATTTCAAGAACTAAATTTGAAAATTTCTTTGCAATGAGGTCTGGTGAAAGTTTTATATCCCTTAAGGATACGAGTCTATAAAGATCAAAAAAACCTCGTCGATTTGATAATTGTACTTGTAGCAGGATAATATTGATCTTCATGAAATTTAAATACTCATTGTCATTTGACCACAGCGAGTGCTGTTGAATAAGATTTAAAAAGGTATGATTGAAAGGGATGTAAATAAACGATCGTGGTTAAAAGTTGTTAAGTAGTTTATCTTGTTGCAATTCCCTCCAACGGTCGTTTGACAGTTTGCTGTTAAAAGATTTATGGCGACTGCTTGCTGTTCCGCGTCTACTCCACGTGATTTCATGAAGATCAGTATCCTGTTACAAGTACAATTATCAAATCGACGAGATTTTTTCAATTTTTATAGACTCTTAAGGGATATAAAACTTTCACCAGACCTCATGGCAAGGAAATTTTCACATTTAGTTCTTAAAATTGAGTTTCAAGTCTTTCTAATATGTTAGACATGCTACTTGTTTTAAGTACAGTAGAAGTCCGCTATAGCGAGTACGGCATATAACGAGAACTCCGTTATAGCGACGACCTTTTCTGTCCCTTCAAAATTCCTATATTAAACTGTGTATCGTCCTTCGGTTACTGCGATAACCCTATCACTGGCGCATCCGTTATTACGAGCGATTAAGCGGGCGCGGTTATTTCCGTTACCGATATATATGCACCCCAGCGATGATATTGCAAGCGATCGATTACCTCCGGCATCGTTTCCTCGCTATGTGCACTAGCGATTTCTCTCGTCAGCATTCGAAGGCGATGTCGGAGTCGATTAGTAATATCCGTCGACAGCTGTTCCGTAAAGAAAATTCGAAATGAAAGAGAACATATTTTCGTTATAAAGGCGTAAATAACGTGTCCGATAACAGTTGTTAATTCGTTAAAAATTAAGGCTGACTAAACGACCGCTTCATTTTGAGGCTAAATGCTGCAATTAAGTAAGAATGGGATACACCTCGAGATATGGCAGAGTGCTTAATTGATTTCATAGGTTGGTTTGTATTTTGTTGCGTCTGCCGCTTAATTTTGAGGCTAAATGCTGCAATTAAGTAAGAATGGGATACACCTCGAGGTATGGCAGAGTGCTTAATTGATTTCCTAGGTTGTTTTGTATTTTGTCGCGTCTGGTTAAAAAACGGAAAGGCTGTTATGAAAGTGTATATCAAGAAAGGTATAATTTCTCTATCGGCGCTTGAAGTGTTTTTTATCATACGTATAGTTTGGTTAAGTTAGGATACGTGACGCTGTTTGAATAAGAAAACTGAAACGTTTGCAACAAAATGCGATCGATCATCTTCGGTACGGTATAGTTTTCTCACTTCGTGCATTTGCGAGTTCTCTCGTTGACATTCAAAGGCGATGTTGGAGTTGATTAGTTATACCCATCGACTGCTGTTCTCAAGAAAATTCGAAATGAAAGAGTATAACACGTTTTCGTAATAAATGCGTAAATAACGTGGCCGATAGCAGTTGTTAACTCGCAAAAATAAAGACTGAATAAACGATGTCTTAATTTTAGTGTTATATACGGAAATTACGTAAGAATGCCCTACACCTCAAGATATGGCAGAGTATATCACTGATTTCAGAGGATATTTCATATTTTCTCGCGTCTAGTCATGGCTGTTTACATGTAAATTTTTCGCGAGGAGGTTATTTCTCTACATGCGTTTCAATAGGCTACATATACGGTTAGGTTAGGTGACGCTGTTTGAAGAAGAAAGCTGAGGTGTTCGCCACAGAAATCTCTGGAGTGATACTGTATTTCTCCAAATCCAAGTCTCTTTTTTATTTCTTCTCAGAATCTCATGCGAAAACTCAAAGGGTTGTTGCATTCGCGGCCTAACAGTAAGTTAATGTATACCACTGGCAACTACCGCGGTAACCACGCTGCTTCTTTTCACACGCGCACAGAACTCATTGACAAACGACCGCCTCTTTACTACACATCGCTACCGGTTGTACAGTGCACAGTGCCTGTGTGTTTCTCAAATCTGCAGAATGGCATCAAAACATGCGACCCTTCGAATTCTTAGAAAAGCCATGTTTACTCAGTGGCCGAGTCATAACGCGTCTATTGTACTTGACGCCTAGTAAAATTAAGGTTTATAGAGAGCAGGAATAGTTTCGTGATGGAGAGTCGTATTGTAAAGATACGTGGAAAAGGTATTGCCGGCAAATTTTCAACAGGTTCTAGTCGATATTATGATGCCAATTTTAAGTTAATGTTTATTAAACTCTCGGAAATGTAGAATAATTGTGCAGCCGCAAGAAAATACGGCATAGGCCTAACTAAAGCCAATATTTGGCGTTAGCGTGAAGACAAAGAGCTAAAAAAATGCATTCAGTGGTCCGGAACAAGGACGCTTTAAAGAACTCGATGATGAAATTGTGAGGTATGTGCACGAAAACGCAAGGGCGGTTGGCCATACCGTGGCGCAATAAACTCGTTCGTTGACTTTCAACGTTCGCGATTAGGCCTATACATCACTAGCCGTTGAATTTGGCCGCACCCGACAAGCGAGATGTGCGTGTAGCGGTAGCCGGTTATATCTGACGCTGCGTAAAAGTAACAGTTTTATAGACAACAAGAATAATTTCCTGATGGATGGTTGTATTGTAGAGACGCATGGAATAGGTATTGCCGGAAAATTTTCAACAAGTTCTCTTCGGTATTATGATGCCAATGTTTAGATAATGGTCCTTAAACCCGCGGAAATAAAGAATAATTGTACAGCCGCAAAAAAAAAAAAGAAATACGGCGTGACGAAAGTCAATGTTCGGCGTCTGTATCATGTCTGTAGGCCTGTATGATTTTACAAACTTCTTTTTGAGCCTGATTTAAATTTTTTGAAGGAAAAAGTGGGGTTTATCTTGGATTCGGAGAAATACGGAACTATATATTTTTTCAGAATGGAATTAAACAAACATTCACGTAGTATCGGATTACGAAAAATAACGAGTAAGCCGTAGTGTGGATATCATCTGCGGAAACGCAAGTTTTGAACAAACCGATTGCTGTTTCATACCGGTTTTAAAGTGCATGAAGGGTTTTCCGACTTTTATACAATATCGGATATAACGACAATCCGTTATAGCGAGTAATTTTTCACCGTTATGAATTCTCGGTATAACGGACTTCTACTGTATTTTAGAACAACTCATTCTACCACAATTTTAATGTGTCTCTCCTACTAAACCCAAGTTATTAAAACATGTCACCAAAGTTTCTGGATTTTATGATACTCTAGTAAATTAAGTTTGAGTTTATGAAATAACTGTTTAATAGTTGTTGAGTCATTGTTTACAAACGTAACCATTCTTCGAGATTCAGATCTGGTTGACCCAGTCTCAAGTTCAATATCATATCGACGAGATCTTTGAATCTTTATAGACTGTTATCCTTAAAGAATATAAAACATTTTTACCAAATCTCATTACAAAGAAACTTTCAAATTTAGTTGTTAAGATTGAATTTCACCTATTTCAAAGATGTTAAACATGCTACTTGTTTTAAGTATTTTGGAATAACTCATTCTACTGAAATTTTAATGTATATCTCCTAAGCCCATGTTATTAAGGCATGATCAGCGTTTATGTATTTTATGATATTCTAATAGAGTAGATTTTAGTTTGTAAAAATAGGTTTCAATAGTTCTGGAGTAATTGTTTTCGAAGATAACCATTCTTCGAGATTCAGATCTGGCTGCTGATGCTCTGTAAAGGAGCGAAACATGTCCCACAAATAACTTGTCAATTAATGAAGATATTTTAAATGTGACAACATTAAAATGTATTGAACAGGTGGATTAGAATAAAACTTTGTTATTACAAGTAGCCAAACGTAACGGATATAGCAAAGAAATGGTCAACAAAATGATTCACAAAATAGAATCCCAGCTTAAAACCAAATTAACTAAAACAGCCAAACCCAAGACAGATTATGCCTTATTCACCTTCAACAATACCCATATATATACTATATTATTTTCAAGAAGCTCAACCTGAAAATAGCATTCAAAACCACACACAACAGCACCAACACCATACACAACACCGAAACAGTCAAGAATAACAATAAATATAACCAATCGGGTGTTTACCATGTCAAATGCAACAACTGTGACACAAGTTATATTGGACGCACAGGCAGAAACTTCGCCATCCGCTACAGTGAACATTTAAATGCAGTAAAACACAACCATTTCTAATCAATAGGCGAACATATAGAAGAATCTGAGCATAGTTTCACAGACATCAAAAATGATATGACGATATTAAACATAAACTCTAAGCTGCCCCCTGCTTAACATACCGAAGATTTCTATATTTCTCTGGATCAATACGCTAATCCCAATCATAACATTAACGATATTACAGAGAAAACCAGCATCATCCTTGATAAAACCATTCCTGCATTAAAAAATGGCTCACAATACCGTATTTACGTGAATAATCCCCGCCTCCGAATAATCCCCGCACCCTAACTTTATGGTAGGATTTTTTTGAAAAAAAGAAATGCCAACTTTGACGCATCCCAACTTCGTGCCTTAAATTTTTTTAAAAATGCGCCGGTATTATTTGCGTAAATACGGGTATTTATGCAAATAATCTCCGCCACCGTATTTACGTGAATAATACCCGCCACCGATTAATTATGGACCCTAAATTGAGGAAGGCTGATTTTGAAAAAATAATGCCAACATTGACGCAAACAAAACCCGCACTCCAATTTCATGCCCCAAATTTTTTTTTAAATTTGCTTGTATTATTAACGTAAACACGGTAGTAAACAGACAGAATATAGCACACCCTAATAAACCGACGAATCACAAGCCTAACCCCACCCCTACCTCCACAATAGCCACTCCTCCTACCCCTCCACCTACATCCCTCTCCACAGCTAACATAAGCCCCAAACACACTCGTAGTAGAACACACATAGCTTCCAAACATATCGCTACACGACCTCCACAACAACAATAGTAAGTACTCTTTTCATTTCCATACACACTCCGGGCATTCCTTCATACACACACTATACTTATATTAGCTTATCTTTACAGATAATAACTACAACACGAATGCAGACGAGAGAGGTGTCGCCACCAACAGCTCCTAATCGAAATTTAAACTCAAGTCTTGCAGTTTGTCATAAAACTTACTGACGTACATCAATGGTTGAATTACTTAACACAGTGAAACCTCGGAACGCGAGTAACTTGGTCTACAAGAGTTTTGCAAGATGAGCAAATCTTTTAAATAAATTGTAACTTGATAAACGAGTGAGGTTCCGCAATACGAGCGTCATGATCCTAGGTTTTCCCCTCCCCTGTGCCTTTGTTGAATGGGTGAACGAGGTCTTTGGTCCTGTACTGCAGAAATACCTTTCAGAAAATAATCTGCTGTTTAAAGTCTTGCTGGTTATGGACAATGCTCCTGCTCATCCTCCAGGCCTCGAGGACGACTTACTGGAGGAATTCAAGCTCGTTATTCTTAGGTTCCTTCCTGCCAACACTACTCCAGCCTATGGATCAGCAAGTAATTTCGAATTTCAAGAAGCTATACACCAAAGCATTATTTCAGCGATGCTTCGAAGTGACCGAAGGAACAAACCTTACCCTCCGAGAGTTTGAGAGAAGTCATTTCCCCATCGTAAACTGCCTGAAGTTCATCGATAATGGCTGGGATGGGGTCACCAAGAGAACTCTCACTTCCGCTTGGGGAAAGCTGTGGTCTGACTGTGTTCTTGGGCGTGACTTTGAGGGCATTGTTGGTGAAAATGATCCGCCGATTGTCGATGAAACTGTGTCCTTACGGAAGACTATGGGGTTGGAGATGAGTGACGTGGACATTCGAGAGCTGGTGGAAGGACATAGCCAGGAGCTGTCCACCAACGAACTGATGGACCTGCATCGCGAACAACAGGAGGAGGTTGTGGAAGAGATGTCGTGCGGGGAAAAGGAGGAGGAAAAGTCAATGGAATCTCTCACTTCAACTGAGATTAGGGAGAAGTGCAAAATGTGGGAGACGGTGCAAAATTTTGTAGAAAAACTTCACACGAATAAGGCTGTAGGAGTACGAGCAATGAATCAGTTCAATGACGATGCAATGTCACATTTTCATGAAATCCTCAAAAAGAAGCAAAAGCAACAGTCATTGGACGGGCTCCTCGTTAAAGCTGTACGAAAAGGAAACAATTCCAGTGAGCCAACAGACAGCAGTGATTCTGTTAGTAAAATTCATGTTACACACTAACCCTTCTCATGTCATATCTCACCTCCCTCACACCAACAGTGATTCCATTGTAAGGTAAAATGCATTTTAAATTTGTTTCAAGTTGAATTTTGTTCCAGAAATGGTATGCGAATAAATATTTTTGTGTTGTGGACGAATCATCTGCATTTCAATTGTTTCTTATGGGAAAACTTACTTTGATATACGAGCGCTTTGGATTACAAGGATGTTGCCGGAACGAATTATGCTCGTAATCCAAGGTTCCACTGTACTCAAAAATTTTCACGACAAGGGTTTTCACTACAAATCAATATGACATATATCAGCCATAGTATATTCTCGAATCACTTCATGCAACTAAATTAACATAGATATAGAGGCACAAGAACTATAGGGAAGTTTGAAAAAGGAACTCAACGCAACACAAATTCTCAAATTTTAACAAGCGTTTTAACATATATATACCATATTTTAGTTTGTTTAACTTATTAAGTGTTTTATATTGTGCCTTATGTATTTTAATATGTTTAATGTACTCAGCGTGTCCAATGTACACTTAATAGGTTTTAGTTTACTGTAGCCTTCATTACCACTTTGATCACAGATATTTTAACCCCACATAGACAAAACACTACTAAAATACATTTTAGTTTATTTTCATCCTCATTAGACATCCGGATGATCCAACATAATGAAATCTTTGTGATATTGTCCAATGGCTGTAATATAATTATGTACTAGCTGATGATGGCCATGGAAGGGCGAAACCAGTATTAATGTAAATCCATTTACAATAAATAAGTATTGATAGGTGGAACACATTTCTTGTCTATACAGAGAACTGTGCTCTGCGTCATGAGAAGAAATCTCGACTGTCCACGAGAAAGGCTTCTCAAACAATGACTTTTTGAAATTTATACGTTATAATAGAAGTGGAAATTGTACATTCATTCGTCACCAGATGGCTCCCCGGATGTGGCGCAGTGCCAGCGTTCGAAGTGGCAGCTGGCCAAACCATCAGAATCAGTCTAAGAGGGTCACATAGCATGGTTACGTAGCCTATGACATTGACACAAGCCTGGAAAGAAACATCTGGCGATGAGGGATGTAGGAATTTGGAAAACACCAAGATGAAATAACAATAGTGAAGGGACAGGGAAGGGAACTACCTACGTAAATCCTAAATGGCTGGCAACCAGGTATTACGTAATTAATCGCCAGTGTCCCAGTTGAAATTGTTAGGATTTCTTCGTATTTCCACAGCTTCCCATATAATCCTGTACCTGTAGTGTCTAGTGTGGGTAACAGCGCGATCATCTTGGAACATGACATTATGACCTGATGATAGAGCGAGCTCAGCTATTGCCGATTTGTCTGGCTGTCTGAGACAAATATTACGTTCATGTTCTTTGATACGTGTACCAATGGACCGGCATGTTTGGCCGATTTATACCGTACCGCAAGTACAGGGAATTTCGTTTACCCCATGATGTAAAAGTGGGGAAAATTTGTCCTCGGTTTTACTCAGACTTAGCAGTTTTAGTGGCGGTGCCAAACACGGTTTTTATATTGTGTTTGCGGAGGACCTTGGTGATTCGATCTGTGGTGTTGTGAATGTAAGGCAAGTAGGCAGTTCCCTTCACTTCTTCCTTCTGTGAGCTTTGCTTGGTTGTTTCTCTGGGATGCAGGCTCTATGAATCTGCAAATCGCTGTAACCATTACCCTTGAACATGACTTTGAGCGTAACCATCTCCACCTGGATATTTGATGGCTCAAAAATTCGTCTCGCCCTCTTGACGATTTAAATCTAAGAATTTCATTTTTGTCCATATTGAACTGAGAATGGAAGATAGGAAAACTTAAAAGGGTCCACCTTTTCAATACAAACATGTTATGGTTTATTTATAACATATATTTGCACTTGGAACTAGTTTCGACGCTGTTTGGCGTCATCGTCAGCCAAAATGTGGGAAATAGGCTAGCATGTAGACATTTATATTACACAAGGCGTTACATTAAACAATACACATCCTAAAAGGAGACAAAAACAGGGACGAATACAGAAACAAATGAATCGTTGAGAAAGCAAAAGTTATACATATTAAAAACAACCCTAACCACACATCCTGCAGTGCGAAAATATTCGCCCTGGATGATTCCTGAATACAAAAAGCGTCACGAAACAACGTTTTGTTCCTCCCCATCAACAGGATGTTCAGGTTAGGACAAACAAACTTTGGTTAGAAAATGAACTAAAATTTCTCTATAAGAAAAAGTCATTTTAAAATCATCGCTTATATGAAACTCACTTAGAGGCAGCCACCTTACTCTCAAGTGCTCAGTGGAATCTTTTTCAAGACGAAGTCCAAATCAAGTTGTTCAATATTTTGTCCAAAAAACAGATAACACTAGAGAAAAAACTTGAAGCACTTAAAAATAAGGTAAAACACAGCAACTCCCCTCCAAAACCTAACAGCAAGCCTAACCTCGCTAATGACACTCTACAACAATTCCACCCACCAGTAATTAATCTTTCCACCACCAACTTAGATGAGGACGATATAAGAATTCTTTCGAAAGGTCCAAAGCACAACTGGCCCTTACAGCCTCCATATCGTAGAATTTTAAGCTGGCTGATGTGATCGACTGGATATTTAAAGGCCGACCTGATCGGCTCTGGCAATTTAAAGGGCGGGTGCTCGCCTGGCTCCAAGAGAGTTAAATTACTAGAAGACATATGGATTTTTAGTGCCCTATATATTAGACTGTGATAAGTGGCTTTTTTATGTGAGTTGGGATGTAATGAATAATTTTTTATGGTTGTTGGAGAAAAGGTGGGTTTTCTGTATATTTGGAAGTCAAACTTGTTTGATATTCATGTGATTTTGATGTCTAGGAAATTCAAAGTGCTATTGATCTCATCTTCTTTAGTGAATTTATTGTATTCCAAATTGTTATCACTGTTGTTGATTTGTTTATCTATGATTGCTATGGTATCATGGACATAGCGATGCCAAAGACAGAGTCCATTGATGTTATTAATTATTTTACTTTGTTCGAGGTTATCTAAGTATATTTCAAGGTTAAACCCATGGCTGATGATGCTTGTATGTAAGGCGAAACATGCACCATTTTAATTAACATGTCAGTGTAATTTAACAAAGACAAGTTTTATTGTATTGATTAGGTGGTCAAATTAATAAATTAACTTACTGTTATTATTTCAATCAAATATCATCAATACGGATCAAGAATGATATTTATCACTTGTAATGAAAGTGCATTAGGTTGAAGGCTTATGGTTGACAGCTTATTGACGAAATACCACGAGTCCTTGACGTATGATTCAGTACGTCCTATGTGTGGCTGAAGCAATTTGCTTAGGTATTTATCCAGAGCATACATAGAAGAACCTATCACACTTACAATAGGTCTGAGGGGAACATCTTTTTTATGAATCTTAGGCAGTCCATAGAATCTGGGTGGCACTGCATCCCCCAGGGACAGATGTTTAGCCTCCTCTTTTGGAATTGAAGATTGCCTTAAGAGCTTCACAGTGGCATTGGACACACGAGTGGTGGGGTCACATGAGCTCAGTCTGTAAACAGGTTCTGGAAAAATAGCAGAGATCTTATTCTTATACTCGTCATTGTCCATAACTACTGTCACATTACCCTTATCACAGTATTCGGGAGATAGTAGGTTCAAACCCCACTGTCGGCAGCTCTGAAAATGGTTTTCCGTGGTTTCCCATTTTCACACCAGGCAAATGCTGCGGCTGTACCTTAATTAAGGCCACAGCCGCTTCCTTCCTACTCTGAGCCCTTTCCTGTCCCATCGTCGCCATAAGACCTATCTGTGTCAGTGCGACGTAAAGCAAATAGCAAAAAAAAAAAAAAAAAAAAAAAAAAAAAAAAAAAAAAAAAAAAAAAAAAATTACCCTTATCAGCTGACAGAATGGTCAGTTCAGAATCATTTCTAAGTTCCTTCAGAGCTCTCCTTTCACTGTTATGGACGCTGTCGAGTATTAGAATAAAATCTTGGCTATAATTTCAGAGCTTGTTTACAGACTGAGCTCGCGTGACCCCACCACTCGTGTGTCCAATGCCACTGTGAAGCTCTTAAGGCAATCTTCAGTTCCAAAAGAGGAGGCTAAACATCTGTCCCTGGGGGATGCAGTGCCACCCAGATTCTATGGACTGCCTAAGATTCTTAAAAAAGATGTTCCCCTCAGACCTATTATTAGTGCGATAGGTTCTCCTACGTATGCTCTGGCTAAATACCTAAGCAAATTGCATCAGCCACACATAGGACGTACTGAATCATATGACAGGGACTCTTGGTATTTCATCAACAAGCTGTCAACCATAAGCCTTCAACCTAATGCACTTCTGGTGAGTTTTGATGTGGAGCCCTTATTCACTAAAGTGCTGATTGACTCGGTCACGTCTCTCATTGAACACCCGTTACCTGAGGTCATTACTAAGCTATTTTACCGTGCATGACTTCCAGCTGTTTCTTGTGGGGTGGGAATTTTTACAAACACACAGACAGAGTGGCTATGGGAAGTCCACTTTCACCCGTAGTGGCTAATTTCTTTATGGAGCATTTTGAGGAGGAGGCTATTGCTTCAGCGTGCATCAAACCTATGATGTGGTGGAGGTATGTTGTTAATGCATTTGTGGCCTGGACAGAAGGTCCTGAGAAACTTCATCTATTTCTAAACCACCTATATCAGCAACATCCTTCAATAAAATTCACTATGGAGATGGAGTCGGACGGATGCCTTCCTTTCTCGGATGTTCTAGTAAGAAAGAAACCGGACGGCTCCTTAGGACATACTGTC
This sequence comes from Anabrus simplex, assembly GCF_040414725.1. NCBI lineage: Eukaryota > Metazoa > Arthropoda > Insecta > Orthoptera > Tettigoniidae > Anabrus > Anabrus simplex. Next base: position 1,222,162,506 of record NC_090266.1, read on the forward strand.
TATCGTAAGCCTACCCACACAAATCGCTATCTTCATCCAGATTCTCACCACCACCCAGCACAAAAACAAGGCATTCTCAAAACACTCACCAAGAGGGTGAGACGAATTTGTGAGCCATCAAATATCCAGGTGGAGATGGTCACGCTCAAAGTCGCGTTCAAGGGTAATGGTTACAGCGATTTGCAGATTCATAGAGCCCTACATCCCAGAGAAACAACCAAGCAAAGCTCACAGAAGGAAGAAGCGAAGGGAACTGCCTACTTGCACAACACCACAGATCGAATTGCCAAGGTCCTCCGCAAACACAATATAAAAACCGTGTTTGGCACCGCCACTAAAATTGCTCAGTCTGAGTAAAACCAAGGGCAAATTGTCCCCACTTTTACATCCTGGTGTATACGAAATTCCCTGTATTTGCGGTACGGTATACATCGGCCAAACATGCCGGTCCATTGGTACCCGTATCAAAGAACATGAACGTAATATTCATCTCAACCAGCCAGACAAATTGGAAATAGCTGAGCTCGCTCTATCATCAGGTCATAACGTCATGTTCCAAGATGATCGAGCTGTTACCCACACTAGACACTACAGGTCCAGGATTATATGGGAAGCTGTGGAAATACGAAGAAATCCTAACAATTTCAACTGGGACACTGGCTATCAATTAAGTAATACAAGGTTGCCAGCCATTTAGGATTTACATAGGTAGTTCCCTTCCCTGTCCCTTCACTATTGTTATTTCGTCTTGGTGTTTTCCAAATTCCTACATCCCTCATCGCCAGATGTTTCATTCCAGGCTTGTGTCAATGTCATACAACTGTCAATGTCATAGGTTACGTACCCATGCTATGTGACCCTCTTACACTGATTCTGATGGATTGGCCAGCTTCCGCTTCGAACGCTGGCACTGCGCCACATCCGGGGAGCCATCTGGTGACGAATGAACGTACCATTTCCACTTGTATTATAGTGTATAAATTTCAAAAAGTCATTGTTTGAGAATCCTTTCTCGTGGACAGTCGAGATTTCTTCTGATGACGCAGAGCATAGTTCTCTGCAAAATGTAAAGAATTTCACCTTATTTTCTTGACATTGCATAAGCCAAAAGCCTTTACAGTATCGTACACACCATGTTAACACTCCAAAAACAACGTAGAGATATAAATAACAGTTTAACCAACATGACAACTAAAGGAAAGGAAATGGGAAGCGGCTGGGAACCCTACCAGGTCTGTGAGAAGGCAGTGCGTTGCCGGGAAAACAAATTCAACGGTGATCCGAATTGAACACTACATTTACTGAATTGAAAATGAAGTTACTAAACAAAGCCAATAATAGTATACAAATAAAATTAACATAGTAAATAAACAAATTTTAAGATATCAATAGTGTTAATTGTACAAGCCGGGCTGAGTGGCTCAGGCGCTGGCCTTCTAACCCCAACTTGGCAGGTTCGATCCTGGCTCAGTCCGGTGGTGTTTGAAGGTGCTCAAATACGTCAGCCTCGTGTCGGTAGATTTAATGGCACGTAAAAGAACTCCTGTGGGACTAAATTCCGGCACCTCGGCGTCTCCGAAAACCGTAAAAGAGTAGTTAGTGGGACGTAAAAGAAATAGCATTATTATTAATTGTACAAGCTTCAGCTTCACGCCAATGACTTCAAAACAAAGTAAGGAAATTTTTAACAGTCATAATTTGAAGTCATGACAAGGTGGTTTCGTAAGGTAGCTGCGGATGATATCATCTTAAAATTACCTGTAAGAAAATGAGCTCACAATTTAGCAAGGGCTATCCCTTTACAACCAAAGAAGTTAAAGAAAAAATACACATTAACATAACACCACATGCAGGTTAAGACATAAGCAAGGAAAAGAAAGCGTGTTAATTATTCAAAATCCTAACTCAGAGCCCGATCAAGTAGCTGACTTTTCAGAAACACTTCTGAATAAGGTGCATACCTTAAACAGGATTACGTTAAGATGAAACAGCACTACTGGAGACAATCCTGGAGGAAATTAAAATTTACATATTTATTACACAGTATATAAAATCAAACGAAAGGGGAATGCCTGCAGAACAAAGAGGGTATGACTAGTTGCGAGGGCTAAGTGATTTGAACATAAAATTCGCAAATGTATGATACCCCGGGCAAACTCCGGCACGGAAAGAAATTTAAAATAAGAATTTACATTTAAAGGTTAATATCCAAAATTTGCACCAAATAGTGCTCACCTGGGATGGCCGGTGGTCCCATTAGACGGAGGAGACGGCTGCTCCCTTCGCCGGTCACAAATCAAAGATGACGGACACAAGCTTGGCCCTGGCCAAGTCGCCAGGAGCCGGAAATGGGGCAATCAAGAGATAACCAATTAGCGCAACCACGGCTCTTAAATTCACCAATTAGGAATCACATTAATTTAGCCAATCAGGGATCCGAAATTTTTTATGAGAAAAGATCTTTACAACTTCCAGAAACTTCCTTTCTGATACAACAGGAAATCACTAGAAGCGTCTTACCAATACAGGCACGTGCAGCTACACCCTGCCACACAAGTTATTACCTAAATCCAGATACTAATTACACAGTTATTTACATTATAAAATTTTATATAATAACCAAATTAGGACACTATTCTTGATGTACAGAAAATAAAATTTACAGTATAAAACAATTTTCCAAATGATGTTGTTCTTGGTCCTCAGTCAATTTTTCAAGGCCTGACAAATGAACATATTTTACAAAATCAAATAGAACAGATTCAAAATGAAAACAATGACTCTTGTTCTTCCGTAACATACTTTGTCTTTTCTTGAGATTTTTGGAATAAAATAAAGTGATACACAACATCTTTCCAAATACGATTAAACATAGCTGCTTTTTAATACTGTAACATTCTCCTCCTGCTCATCTTCGAGCATAGCTGGAAGGAAATAAATTTTTTAATAATTTTATTTAAACTGTGTGGGGGGTGGGGGGATCGTTTGAGTTGATGTCACATCCGTCACTCAACACCACATTATCTTCGTTCTTGAGAAGAACGTCCATACAGGTTAAAGAATCCCAACTTCAGGTGTCACTGACCACATACACCTGCTGACTACGGCTGATCGCCAACAACTCCATACAACATCAGTCAACCAAATCTGTTAAGAATTTCATGTCGGATGACAGTGACCCCACAGTTCAATGTGTTCTCCAAGCAGGCATGGCAAGTTGCATCTTGGATGGACCCAGTTATAGTAGCCACTGGAACACAAACAAATCTGAAGCAGAAAGAAGAATTTTTGAAAGGAAGTCATCGTCCAACAATATAGAAGATCTTGAAGAAAGGTGAAGTCTTCAGGAGGGGTTTAGTTTTTTTTTTTTTTTCTGTTTTTTTCTTTCTTGTAAACAACTAACAAGTCAAGAGACACCCAAGCGGTGCCTCGAGAGCCTCCATAGGAAGAGCCCCTCCCACACTATTGACTTGGGATACCCCAGCCCCCGGGCAAGCAATATTAATAAACTTTTAAAAAATGGTGAAGGTTAAAAGGAAAGTCTACCAGAGTTCACCTTTGGGCCTGAAAATTTTGCACATATAATCCCTAGTTATGAACATGAATGCAAATCTTACATAACCTAACCCTTATATAAAATACATTAAAGTTAAAGGAAATAAACACCTAAGGAGGACACCTAGTATTTTCACAAATGACCATTCTAATTCCCAAACTATTAAACAACTCATAATTAAAATATAAGGATATCCAAATGTTAGCTGGCCAGCATTTCAAAAAAAAAAAAAGATTGCTTACAACTAAGATTTTCTTATAACTACCTGAATTCCTTATAACTAAAACACAAATGGTTACTAAAGGATCATTTCGTAACTAAGGGATCTTAACTTCAGACACATGGATGCGACTGATCCTTTTTCTCTCAGGATCACTGACTAATAATGACACAGGGGTTGGGAATTTCAGTATTGTGCAAGGAACTCGAAATCTGTTGGCCAACTTGCTAACGACATGGTCCACAGCACTACTGACAGGATGCATCTTAATATAAACCTGGTCACCCACAGACAGATTGTGCGGTCTTCGCCCGTGATTGTAGTTACATTGAACTTGAGTGTTATAAAGTTTTAAAATTTTACGCGCACCATGCCCAGCAGCACGGATTGTTTCTGGACTGGCGACGTCAGGAATTAGGTCGTTAATGGACCATAGATTTGAAAATGGAGAATTAGGGGTAAATAAAACAGGAGTTTGCTTATGATTCTCGTAGACAGCAGTATTGAAAGCAAATGATAACTAATTAAGTGATGAATCCCACTTATAGTGGTAAGGAATAAGAGCAGATCTAAGATTTCAATTAACTCTTTCAGCATAATTTGGCCTCGGATAATAAGGGGTTGTGGTTATATGAGAAACTGACAAATCAGAACAGAAATTACAGAATTGCACACAGGTAAAAGCTCTGGCATTGTCACTCACCAAAAATTGACAGGGTTCAAATGAAGCAAAGATCTGTTTCATACAAGAAATAGTTGTCACCATTAGCCATACGAGTAGGGAACAGCAACGTAAAATGCGAGAACAAGTATGAAACGATGGCCGGTCCATGACCTTGGGAAAGGACCAATGTGATCAATAAATAACCTCTCCATAGGGCAAGAAGCTTGCTCAGATAACAGACCTAGGTGAGTATTAGGAGCAGGTTTACTAATATTACAGGTTTTGCAAGATTTGACAAAGGTACGGATGTCACCATCCGTGGATTTCCAGATTAAATGCTTACAGATTTTTTCTATAGTTTTAAAAACACTGAGATGTCCACCCACAGGGGATTCATGGAAATATTCAAAAAGATCAGGAACTAAGTTAGCTGGAATGACTATTTTGAGATCCGTCCTACCACGGGCAGGACAACAGAACGACATTCTTAAGAACATGAGGTTTGAGTTCACCAGATTTTATCCTGTCAATTAAAGCCTTGAATTCAGCATCATCTTCTTTATGTTTAGCAATATCTTTGAAAAGAAAAGACAAATTAGTGAGAATTACATTAACAAAGGCTGAAACTTGTTCTGGAGAGGGATCTGTAGGTTCTGATTGAGGATCAGAACTGCCAGGATAGAACATCCTACTGAGACTATCCGCAACAATGTTTTCATTGCCACAAATGTGACGAGCTTCAAATTGAAAAGCTGAGATGCATACTGCCCAACGCGCAAGACGACCCGTCCTTCATAGCTTGGCCAGTACCCAATTCAGAGCCTGATTATCAGTTTCAAGATCAAAAGAGAGATGTTTAAGGTACATCCTAAATCTTTCTAAACAGAGAACAACAGCTAAGGCTTCTAATTCCTAAATCAAATAGTTGCGTTCAGCAGGATTTAGGCTACGGGAAGCATAAGAAATTGGACGTCGTCCCTCTTCAAATTCCTGAAGGAGAACGCCAGATATACCTGTCGATGAGGCATCGGTTTCAAGAATGAAACGTTTAGAGAAATCTGGCATGGCCAGAACAGGAGCGTTACATAAGGCAAGTCATAGAAAGCTTCTAGTTGGGCATCACCCCACTCAAATTTAGCATCTTTTCTTCTCAAAGCATTTAATGGAGCTGCTCTTTCAGCAAAATGTATGAAAGGACAAAATAAATCTTTTGCAAGTAGCACGGGCATTTTCCACGTGAAATCACAGATTCTGATCTAGACATCCAATCACATTCAAAGGGTTAGAGTTAGCAGTATGGCAGGTTAAAAATACAGGTTTCAATGGAGGGAACTTACAAACAGTTTTCATCAATTTATACCAGTTCTCGCTCATCAATGTGATGTTCCTTCCAGAATCTACCAATGCATAGACAGTTCATTATTTACCTCTAAGCATATGTAAGGTAATTTATGAGGAGGGATAGCAGAAATGGCACAAGATTGTATGATTTTGACACTAGCTTCAGACTGGGACCTATTATCAGCCACAGAATTTGGTGAATCATCCTCTAACTTACAATTATAACGGACCAAACATGAAGCTACACTTTGAGGTTTGCCACAAGAATTGGCGGTTAGTCATCTAGAATTACTATTACCAGAACACCCAGACCCAGAAGAATTGCAACGGCACTGTCTAGAAAAATGCCTATTCTACCCACAGTATTGACAAGATTTATTGGTGGAATAGACTCTACTCACATAAGGTTTTGAATTGCCTAAGGGCTCAATCTTAGGACAACTCCTCTGGTAATTTTCAGTGGGGCCACCCACGTCAGGTTTTGAATTGCGTAATGGTCCAATATTAGGACAGTTCTGCTAGAAATGTTCAGTGGCGCCACAGCTAAAACATGCACGAGAATTAGGTAGCTTGGAAGAAAGAGCAGAAGCGGTTTTAGTAACCTGTGGAAAAGACATGCTCATCGGAGGGGAAGCTAACGCAACGCGTAGCTGGGTAGCATATCTAATACCTTCGGCAGAAACTGTGATAACTTCCAATTGAGCAAAAGTTGCTGGTCGCGGTGAAAGAGCAAGATACGACCCCACAAACCTACTACGCTGGCGTAGCAGGTGGAGAGATGATACTCCCGCATGGCGCATCCCCGGTGGCAGATAGGGGGTTCCTAACCGGCTTGCTGGCGGACTTGAGGGAAATAAGATACCTCACGCAGACCAAACACACAAACCCCGGTGGGCGGGGGATGCAGACGAAGAATACACCCACGGTATCCCCTGCCTGTTGTAAGAGGTGACTAAAAGGGGTGACCAAGGGATGATCAAATTAGAACCATGAGACTATTTGTAATTAGTACCATCATGCAGGGAACACCTTGTGTCGCTTTTACTTGCATGTAGTATTATTATGTTAGGTACAAAATAGGTTTGTGATTAGTAGCGACAGTGTGTGGCTCAGGATACATTTTACAGTACCTGTCATTCGTACCCCTATATGAGCAACTCCATGGGTTGAGCGACACCACGGGATAGTGCGGGTCCCTGTGGTTAGTCCATTTATGTAAGGAACGCCACGGGTTTGCATTGCCTGTGAATAGCGCCACAGTGTGCAAAACACCATAGGTCTGTGTTATATGTGCGAATTTCATTACCTGTGGGTAGTACCACAATGTGTGGAATACCGCGAGTCTACGCTACTTTTGATTAGTACCATAACATGACAAATAGCATGGTTCTATTTTCCTACTGATAAGTACCATTATGAGGGGCCGATGACCTGGATGTGTACTACACCCGCGGCAGGCAACATTCAGTGGAAAAGTGTCTGAAATAATTTGAATTTCGAATGCCAATCATCTCAAACTTCCGTGTGGTTTTGTTGCGGTTTATATGTTTCTTAAGTGATTATGTTTTTGAGCCCTATCTCATGTTTATACAATTTTGACTCACCCTTCATGACCAATTTGTAAACTGACATTGTAATTCACTATTTCATGTCTCTCATTTAATCACACTGATTTAACATCTTGTATAATGTAAATGTCTGCATGCTTACGCCTATGCCTATTTCCCACATTTTGGCTGAAGATGACGCCAAACAGCGTCGAAACTAGTTCCAAGTGTAAATATATGTTGTAAATAAACTTATAACATTTATTTGTATTGAAAAGGTGGACCCTTTTAAGTTTCCTATCTTACGTTCTCAGGTCAGTACGGACAAAAAATGAAATTCTTAGATTTAAATACAAAGTTTGTAAATTAATTCTTCCTTTCTCAAATGAAGATGATTAGGGATAACACGAGACATGTTGACAACAAGTAACAGCAATACGAGATAATTCTTTAGGTTAGGTAAGACAAATCACTGTTAATCTCCGTTTCGTCAGCAACCATTTGCTACCACGACGGATTACACAACAAAGAACAAGACAGATAATAAAATTTTAACAAATAAATTTCAATCGGACAAAATAAATGAAACATACACACTATGTTAACACTCCGAAAACAACGTAGAGATAAAAATAACAGTTTAACCTATATGACAACTAAAGGAAAGGAAATGGGAAGCGGTTTTGAACCCTACCAGGTCTGTGAAAATGCAGTGCGTTGCCGGGAAAACAAATTCAACGGTGATCCGAATTGAACACTACATTTACTGAATTCAAAAATAACTTGAATATGAAGTTACTAAACAAGGCCAATAATAATATACAAATAAAATTAACATAGTAAATAAACAAATTTTGAGATATCAATAGTGTTAATTGTACAAGCTTCAGCTTCACGCCAATGACTTCAAAACAAAGTAAAGAAATTTTTAACAGTCATAATTTGAAGTCATGACAAGGTAGTTTCGTAAGGTAGTTGCGGACGATATCAACTTAAAATTACCTGTAAGAAAATGAACTCACAATTTAGCAAGGGCTATCCCTTTACAACCAAAGAAGTTAAAGAAAAAGATACACATTAGCATAACACTACATGCAGGTTAAGACATAAGCAAGGAAAAGAAAGCATGTTTATTATTCAAAATCCTAACTCAGAGCCCGATCAAGTAGCTGCCTTTTCAGAAACACTTAAGGTGCATACATTAAACAGGAATACGTTACGATGAAACAGCACTACTGGAGACAATCCCGGAGAAAATGAAAATTTACATATTTATTACACAGTATATAAAATCAAACGAAAGGGGAATGCCTGCAGAACAAAGAGGGTATGACTAGCTGCGAGGGCTAAGTCATTAGAACATAAAATTGGCAAATGGATGATACCCTGGGCAAACTCCGGTTCGGAAAGAAATTTAAAATAAAAAATTTACATTTGAAGGTTAAAATCCAAAATATGAACCAAATAGTGCTCACCTGGGATGGCCGGTGGTCCCATCAGACGGAGGAGACGGCTGCTCCCTTCGCCGGTCACAAATCAAAGATGGCAGACACAAGCTTGGCCCTGGCCAAGTCACCAGGAGCTAGAAATGGGGCAATCAAGAGATAACCAATTAGCGCAACCACGGCTCTTACATTCACCAATTAGGAATCACGTTATTTTAGCCAATCAGGGCTGTGAAATTTTTTATGAGAAAAGATCTTTACAACTTCCAGAAACTTCCTTTCTGATACAACAGGAAATCACTAGAAGCATCTTACCATTGCAGGCACATGCAGCTACACCCTGCCACACAAGTTATTACCTAAATCCAGATCTAATTACACAGTTATTTACATTATAAAATTTTATATAATAACCAAATTAAGACACTATTCTTGATGTACAGAAAATAAAATTTACAGTATAAAACAATTTTCCAAAAGTTGTTCTTCTTGGTCCTCGGTCAATTTTTCAAGTAAAACCAAAATAAATGGTCCGTTATTGGACATTATAAATTTTCCAGCGAACTCATTCCTGGTAACCAGCGTTTCGCCCCCGTGTGCTGGGTTGGGCTTGTCAGTTGGTACCTAGTACACCTACCAAGACGCATGGCTAGTGCATACCGTGGAGGCCACTGCGTTGGCTACTTGAAGCCACCGGCAGTGCCAATGCACCACGAGAGACTTTGTCTCACTGCCAAAAATTGATGGCTGCTTTCCCATAGGGAATCTGAAATATTTGTTCCGAATGAGTAAATTTATAATACCACTATAAATGGTCCGTTATTGGACATAAATTTTCCAGCTAACTCATTCCTGGTTGCCAGCGTTTCGCCCCCCTGTGCTAGGTTGGGCTCGTCCAATAACGGACCATTTATAATGGTATTATAAATTTAAAAAATTTAATTTACTCATTCAGGACAAATATTTCAGATTTCGTATGGAAATCAACGTCTATATCATCAATTTTTCAAGGCCAGATAAATGAACATATTTTACAAAATCAAATAGAACAAAATCAAAATGAAAACAATGATTCTTGTTCTTCCGTAAGTACTTTAATGCCTTTTCTTGAGGTTTTTGAAATAAAGCGCCCCCCTCTGCTAGGTTGGGCTCGTCCAATAACGGACCATTTATAATGGTATTATAAATTTAAAAAATTAATTTACTCATTCAGGACAAATATTTCAGATTCCGTATGGAAATCAACGTCTATATCATCAATTTTTCAAGGCCAGATAAATGAACATATTTTACAAAATCAAATAGAACAAAATCAAAATGAAAACAATGATTCTTGTTCTTCCGTAAGTACTTTAATGCCTTTTCTTGAGGTTTTTGAAATAAAGTGGTCCACAACGTCTTTCAGAATACGATTAAACACAGCTGCTTTTTAATATCGTAACAACTCTGTTTATAAGACTGATACGTGGTCTTGGATCTGTCAGAATGAATTCTTCTCAACTCAGAATAGCTGGAATGTAAATTTTAATTGGCTTCATATATCTTGCATGTTGGTTGTTTTAAAGTGTTTCATTTACTTTTAAAACCTTTGTAAGCCAGAAGGAAAATAACAAGAATTGGAAATAAGTGTCTTGAATCTCATTAAATGTTCTCTGTAAAGGTCTTGTCATTTTATTATTTGCAGATGCAGACTGTGCTATGTTTGAAAACTCTGGGTTTAGAGAGTTGTTGGGTTCGTGCGGATAACCGTATTGGCATTGCTATGAATGGGACCATATACCATGAAAAACAGGTAAACGATGGTAGGAATATGGTAATGCTTACCAGGGCTTGGATTTCTGTGACCTTTAAACTCTGGAAATATGCATACACATACACTGTAAGAAATACCAAAATATGACATAAGAAATTAAATATTGATCAGAAATTGCATAGAACATTTTTTTATTCACCATTCTACAAAGAGGTTTGGGTGAAATATTCACTGCTTGTTATTGACCACAGCAGACTGTTCACCCCATAAAAATAGTCTAAACAGAATAAGATAATGATTTTAAATAAAACTACATGCAAAATTATTTTACCTTGATCTTCCTTTTCATTACTTTAACTTTTGACATCCTAAAACTAGTCTCATATTCTGCATAACTGAATTCAAATTTCATACTGGAGAGGTCTGATGGATTCTGAGTAAGAGAGATAAATGTCCAATGCCTGTCCTCTACACAACTTATCCTTTTACTGTTCTTAACAGTCGCTGACTGCTCAGAATTATTACCCAGGAACAGCAGGGTTGGAATCTCTTAACAAAATAGGTTTGGGAGGGATGAAGGGGGTATAGGCGAGGCCGACCAGCACTGGACCAATCACATTCCTACATTCTGTTAACTTCTCTGTTTTAAACATTTATTGTTTGCGGAACTCATTACCTTCAAACTGCATATAATCACAAAAAATATTCTGGGGGAAGGAAATCTAAAATAACCAAACACAGATACAATCACTTGGTATTATTGGCATAAAACATGTAATTTTTTTTTTTGTGATTTATCTTGCTGGTAAAATATAGTGGAATGTGTATTTATATCACCAGAAAAGATTTTGTTGTCATGTTCACAAAAGCTAGAAATGTTTTATCTTCAGTTTGCGAAAAGACACCAGGATAAAAATGACATAGAAATCAGAGCTATAATAATTGCTATTAGTGCCCTGAAGAAATCTATTTTTAATTTTTTGCTTCAGTTAAGTTCATTGATGAAATGTTTCTTTGCAGGTGAAGGAACTGTGTGCCCTCCATGCACTCAACAATCTTTTCCAAGAAAATAATGCATTTAGTAAATCTGAACTTGATTCAATTTGTTATTCGTTATCTCCTAATGTTTGGATTAATCCGCACAAATCGCTTCTTGGGCTTGGAAATTATGACATTAATGTTATAATGGCAGCATTGCAGCGCAAAGGTTGTGAAGCCATCTGGTTTGATAAAAGGAAGTAAGTATGCCTTGAACCACATATTGGTGTGTGTGTTTTTTACTACTGAAATTTCATCCTTATTTCCTTTGTACTCTTGTTCTTCTTAAATATTGTATTTATACTCTGGCTCGGTGAGGAAAGCAACGGGAAACTACCTCACTCCTCATTTCCCTAGTACGCCTCTTCAGTGATGCCTAGGCCACCTATGACAGCTGATGGCAGAGCTGTTGAGGATCCCACCAGCGGCATCGCTGACGGACTGAACATACACATACAGTGTGGCATACCGACAGTCGAACACAAGGACAATGAAACAAATGACTGCACAACACCGCAAATACACAGTGTCGATTGCCAGCACTACCACAAGAAAGCCTAGAGACCATCCCAGGGTAGGCCTTGACCACAACACAAGGAACAGGACTGGCAAGCGATGGAATCCGGGTAAACCAAGGTCAAAAGAATCTCAACAGAGGAGTGGAACTTACATATTACATGGAATAGAACAATTACCTGAAATAACATAAACACCATAAATAGTTTAAACTGCCCAAGATAATTAGTAGAAAGGAAATTGAAAGGAAAAAATAATTGGGTAAATATTTAAAATTAATGAACTCAAATACAGATTAACCCATTGCCATACTTTGACGGAACCTTCCATCCTGTAATCGCAAGTTGGTAACATACTTTGGCAGACACTTTCGTCCCGGTGCATGCAACATTTATAAGTTCATTATCGCAGTTAGCTGGTCAGAGAGATTTATTCTGTTTGTTTTGCAGCCTACCCGATAGATGTTAAATGATACCTGAAGCTATTTTCTCTGTTAAATAGTAACTCTGAGCTGAAATACGGAAAACAAAAAGCACCTCAGTTTGCTGCTAGCTGTAAACAATCATGGCGCCATGGATGAGGCTGTTCTTAACTGGCTTGAAAATAGTGATGTTGAAAGTGGAAATGATTCTCTGGAGAGTGAAAATGCTTTTTCTTCAACTGACGGTGATGAAAGTGATTCAGATTTCAGTTCCCGAGGTGATAGTGCCAATCGAAACTACGGGACAAATCCAGAATACAACAGTGGGTGAGAACTCTAGTAATGGTACTTGGAATTAGGATCTTGTTGACAACAAGCCTGTTTCTGTAACATGCAAACTAGTTTCTGAAATTCACTCTATAGTGAGGAGGAGGTTGGGGAATAATCCAAAATAATAATTTTGTGTGGCTATTTCTAGCCGAGTGCAGCCCTTGTAAGGCAGACCCTCCGATGAGGGTGGGCGGCATCTGCCATGCGTAGGTAACTGCGTGTTATTGTGGTGGAGGATAGTGTTATGTGATGTGTGTGAGTTGCAGGGATGTTGGGGACAGCACAAACACCCAGCCCCCGGGCCACTGGAATTAACCAACGAAGGTTAAAATCCCCGACCCGACCAGGAATCGAACCCGGGACCCTCTGAACCAAAGGCCAGTACGTTGACCATTCAGCCAACGAGTCGGACATAATCCAAAAGAAATGGATGTAGTGAATGAATTTCTAATCCCCCAGTTCTGGGATCACGTTACGAAGGAAACCAATGCCTATGCCTCTACATTTCTTGCTAATTTATCTGCTTCCCTTGAAACCAGAAATTCTCTCAAACGAAAACATTGGTTACTATAGATGAGCTAAAAGCTCACTTTGCTCTGTGTATTCTTATGTCAGACAAAAATTCTGCAATGCAAGATAACTGGTCGAAATGCAGAATAATAGAAACTCCCATATTTAGTGAAACCATGCCATTCAAGCACTTTGTTTCTATAAACAAATTCTTGCATTTTAGTACGGACTTCTCCGAATCAAAGCATGGCAGACTAAGAAAGGTTAGACCTGTTATAGCTTTACTTTTGGACAGATTCAAGTTCGTGTATATTCCAGGAGAAAATATTTGCATTGACGAATCGATGATGAAATTCAAAGGTAGACTGTCGTTTGTTCAATATAACCCATTCAAGAGAGCAAGATTCGGTATCAAGGTGTACAAAGTTTGCTCTTCAGAGAACGGCTATTGCTGGAATTTCAAAATATATACTGGGAAGGATTATGAGGGAGGATCTACCTACAATGATTTATTAGTTAGTGAGAGGATTGTTATTGACATGTGTAAGGATCTTCCGGGTGTCTGGAGAACTTTGTACATGGATAACTGGTACAGTTCACCATCTCTGTACCTCCTGGAACATAACACACATGCTATTGGCGCGGTTAGGGCAAACAGGAAACATTTGCCTCCAAGTTCAAGGAAACACATCTGAAGAAGGGTGAACTTACTTTTGCTTCAGCGAACAAACTCCTAGCCGTAAAATGGATTGACAAAAAGCCTGTACACTTTTTATCAACTCGGCACGTAGACCCGATTTTGTTACAGTCCAATCAAAACGAAGGAAGAAGCTGAAACCCAACCCGGTGGTAGATTATAATGGTGGAATGGTTGGGATCGAGACTCATAATCAGCGACTGGCATCTTTCGCACTCACGAGGAAGTATGTGATAGGCTATAAAGAGATGTACTTCTACCTCCTTGATATGGCATTGGTGAATTCCTTTCTCATTTGGCAAAATTCTCAACCCAACAATGAAGAATAAACACTTCACAGTATTCTGCATCAGTGTTGAAGCCAATAGCTGTCTTGCAGTTCATGGCATATTGTTAAATGATACATTTTAAATTGTGAAAATAATTCCTCATGTACAAAATATCATAGTTGATAATAATTATAATAATGTCCCTTAAATTATAACGCCACAATAGAAGTACTTGTGGATTTTTTTGTTTAGCTCTTCGCAGTGTGGTAGTTGGCTCATAAACTTATGAGTGTAAAGGTGCGAAGGATACATGCAGATTTTTCAGTGCCTGTGTGCATTAACTGACCTCACTATTGTAGCCTAGCTGCTTGTTACCAGGTTGAATTGTATAAGTGAAACCTCCCCACTCAGCACAGTTCCCACTTTTCTCGTGATCATATGCACAACCTCCCATTTCTCAAACTTTGCGTGCAGCTAATTGAGAGAGTATGGGGATACTATGTGATTACTAGGGTGAAGAATTTTATCAACTAATCACAATCTGTGTGTGTATTATACAGTCGAAAGTGGTTAAGACGTCCCTCTGTAGAGCGTTTCCCTGGTTATTATACCATTGTTCCAAACCCCAGGACGTGTCCTATTAAATACATGCTAAAGAAACCTGGATAGCACATTTGTCACTCTTTAGTACGTTCGTAACTCCCACCATATGCAATTTAAATTACCATTCTTGGCCACGTTGCGCGCACGACAGGTTAGTGACATCTGGCGTGGAGAAGGATTTGGTAGAGAACTTAATTTTACGGCCCCGGAGAGTGGTTGCGTGTTGGCCTACAGCTGTAGGGGGCATCAGTCCCAAGCCAGTCTCTTTGCGTCTGACATGTTGGTACTTATTGAAAGTTAGAAGTTTCATTATGGCCCGGTATTGAACTGGGATTAAGTGAATTAAAGGTATTTCAGAGCCACATTTTCAATACAATAATAATTTACTGATGTGAATTATATCACAAGCCATTCATAAAAGAGTGGTACTAATTTCGACACTAATTATGTGTCATAATCAGCCAGTGATACAATTTAAGCAAAATACAAACATGCAAAAAACAGTATAAAACACATGACACACATACAATAGTAGTTTAAATAAGTTAAAATTATGGTACAAAAATATGGAATGAGAATATGGTGCGTCAGACCATCTAAGGTGAGAAACTCAGTTGATAAGCCCATCTTATGTTCATGAGGCCTCTTTCAGACGGCGCTGTTTCGACCCGCTTCTGCGCTTAGCTGCTTGTCCGCCTAGGCCTAAACTAAGAACTGATTGTTCAATGGAATCTTTCAGATTATGCGGAGGCAGAGAGTAACAGCGCGCAAGAAAAATATTTGAGCGTGCAGTCCGTGGTGAGTTGCGGTCACACGCCCACAGTTACTTGTTATTGGATATTAGTTTTTATGCATCTCATCATACACAACAGATCGACCGTGCTCGCAACATCAGTACAGAACCCGATAGTGTACTTACAAGAATGTAGAAATGGATTTAGACGATAAACAAAAGTAGGCCCACTCTCACCCATTTGACATACAATATTTATTTCTCATTTTCAATTTAAGAGTTATTCATGTGCTTTTTCTCCTTTTCCTGTGTGATGTACAGCGGTCGTTATGGAACCCGAAATAGACATTGAGAACTTCATAACTTTAATTTTGGAAATACCAGTGGTCTCATGCTTGGGAAAGCGTGATTACATTTAGACCTGTTATTGAGAGAGTATCTTCAAAATTGTACCCATCTTCTTCTCTTAACGAAATGTGACGTACGCAGCATACTTGAACTACTTCTGTATTTTCTTAAGTGTAAACGAAGACTATTGATTGTCTCTATTTATTACCACACTGAAAAGTGTTGAAAATGATCCGCTAGAAAGTGTGGGGAGTTTTGCACCACTTGACCCGTTGTGAATGTACGAGTCAGCTGAATCAGGTGTACCCACGCATACACACAGGCACGTTTTACTCCTGCGCTGTCTGAAAAAGGCCTGAGCGACTTATGTATGTAAATTAGACTTACTGTACTTACGTGTACAGCTGACATTGGTGCTTGCTTTTACATTCGTAAATGAATTGTGTAACAACATACCTAAATTTATTAGGCGTACTGTACTTTTGCATAGTGGTTTGCAAGACATTAAGTTATGGAGAAGAAGAAAGGTAGACAGTGTACAGATGATGAAAAATTAAAGTTTATTGAGAAAGTGGATGCTAAATTACACATGAAACATGTGAAACATGCGCAAATCGCCCAGATGTTGGACTTTCCAGTGGCAACTTTAAACATAATTGTAAGCGACGTGTATAATTCGCGTTTCTTAGAAAGTTTTCCTTGAAGATTTAATATGTTGGTGTTCTTAAAATGTATTATTTCTTTATTTCATTAATTATAATTGTAAACACTTGTTTCTTTGTTTTTATTATAATTTTTTTAAATATTCAAACGTAACCTTAAATTTAACAATGAAATTGTCTTTCATTTTTTTTAGCACCTTCCCTCTTTATAACATTCTTTTTCTTCGGTCCCCACAAAAACGTCCTAACCAGTTTTGGCTGTATAAGTTAAGACGGATAGTGTTATACTTTGTTGAGAAGTTGGACTGTGTGAATCACTGTCAAAAGAAGGTTCCCCCAAACCTACAACGCTGGCGCAGCAAGGGAAGAGGTGATACTCCCAGGTGACGGATGGGGTGGTCCTAACCAGCTTGCCGGCGTTGTTCTTGAGCGAAATAAAATGGCTCTCACGGGGATGCAGGCGAAGAATACACCCACAGTATCCTCTGCCTGTCGTAAGAGACAGCTAAAAGGGGCGACCAAGGGATGATTGAATTAGAACCATGAGGCTACTTGTAATTTATACCATCACGCAGGGAACACCATGGGTCACCTTTACTTGTGAGTAGTAATACATATGCTCTACTTTCCCAGTGCTTAGGGAGGAAACATATATATGATTAGCAGCAACAGAGTGTGAATCAGGATGGGGTTTACAGTACCCGTGATTACTGCCACTACATGCAGAACACCACAGGCTTACTTTGCCTGTAATTAGTACCATTATGTGAGAAACACTACGGGTCTGGGTGTTGCCTGTGATTAGTACAATTATGTGAGAAAAACCATGGGTCTGGGCGTTGCCTGTGATTAGTACCCACTGTATGAGGAACACCACGGTATAGTACGAGTCCCTGTGATTAGTACACCTATGTGAGGAACACCGTAGGTTTTCGTTGCCTGTAAGTGGCGCCGCAATGTGAGAAACACCATAGGTCTGCATTACATGTGCACATTACATTACCTGTGAGTAATACTATAATGTTCGGAAGACCGTGAGTCTACGCTGCTTTTGATTAGTACCACAACATGACAAATACCATGGCTCTACTTTACTAGTGATAAGTACCTTTATGTTGGGCCGATGACGTGGATTTTGGACCCCTTTAGACAACAATCATCATCGATTCGGGATTGTGCTTTGGAAGCAGTCCCTTGGTCATTAGTACTATTGTTTTACGATAGTTTCTGGGAATGTGGGGCATTGCGGATTGGATCCACTGATTCTTCTTAAATTCATGTTCATCCATTCATTTTTTGTCATCGTGTTTTGAATTCCAATCAGTGGATGATTTTGGATGTTTAAATTGTCATTACATTCATCTCATTTAATACCATTAGGGGCCGATAACCTAGATGTTAGGCCCCTTTAAACAACAAGAAGGGTCAAGTTGCTGTTCACCATGATCAGATCAACTCTTCGCGGGTGGAATCTACTTTCCCAGTGCTTAGGGAGGAAACATATATATGTGTTCCATTTGAATACCGCTTTTGTAGTAACCAAGGAGGTACAAAAATATGCTCAAAGATGGCAATAGCTCTTCTTCCAAATCTTCTAATGAGGGAAAATCCCCTCTGTATTTTTCTGAGTTTGTTCTCGTGTTAGTGGGAGTTACATAACACACATGTTGTGGAACGTATATTCACGGTTTTCCAGTAAAATGGCATCGTGAAAATAGATTAGTGATGCTAATATGGTGTCAATATTCGATAATGTGGTTGAAGAAGTGTCCGATTTTACTGAATGTGATTCTGAAGACTAAAATGCTTTCTGCAGCTCATCTGAATTCATGATGATGCAAGTGATGCCGACACAGATAGCGATCCTGGACCTACAGCTGTTATTCCCTTCCATAATATTTATTAAGGGCAAATATTCCCATCACACTTTGATAATGAAATGCCCCTTGTATAATATTTTAATCTATTTTTTATAATGAAATATTTGATGATACAGTGAAACCTCGGAATGCGAGTAACTTGGTCTACGAGTGTTCTGCAAGACGAGCAAACATTTTAAATAAATTGTAACTTGATAAGTGAGTGAGGTTCCGCATTACGAGCGTCACGTGTGCCTACGATTTCCCATCCCCTGTTCGTTTGTTGAACGGATGAACGAGGTCCTTGGTCCTGTAGTGAAGAAATACCTTTCAGAAAATAATCTGTCGCTCAAAGTCGTCCTGATTATGGACAGTGCTTCATCCTCCAGGCCTTGAGGCCTTGATGATGACTTACTGGAGGAATCTTGATTTATAAATTTCATTTTTCCATATTGATTGTTACCAATTTTCATAAAAGGAAAAGAAAGTTCCACCTGATCAATACTTTCTATTTACATGTAATGCAGATTATCACATGTCTAGGACCGGTTTCGACCTCTTAACAAGGTCATCCTTAGCTACATTAGAATCTTATTTGCATTTTCATCTTATGCCTCATGAAGATCTTTATGATATACTCTATTGTTTAACAATAGTATTTAAAATATTTTTTATACTCTTGCTAAAAAAATTTAAAACATTACATCATAACTGAAATTGTGACAAAACAAGCTTATATCTTAATATACACATGCAATTGTAGTGGAATGAATTCGTCTTTAAGCTTATTGAGTGTAAATGTTTACCATAGGCATTTTGCCTGTTCAGTTGAAATAAGCCCCATTTTACAAATGTATAGTCATATTTGAGGGGAGCTTTGTTTATATTCATGAATGTTATAGCAATGAGCTACCAGTAAAATATACTAATTAACTAAAGTTGCGTGTTGATAAAATGTTATATTACAAGTTCACATTAAAATATTAAAGTATGATAATGTACTTAGCAGACTAAATTGCGTGTTGACTTCAATAAAATTTTACATATTTCACATTAAAATGTTATGAAGTGTGACTAATGTACTTTGTGACACTGAAAGTCTAAAATAGCTGTTGGCCTTAGTTCTTGCATTACATTATGTTGCTGCATTAAAATACTGCACAAATGAAATGGCGTATGGCTTTTAGTGCCGGGAGTGTCCGAGGACATGTTCGGCTCGCCAGATGCAGGTCTTTTGATTTGACACCCGTAGGTGACCCGCTCGTCGTGATGAGGATGAAATGATGATGAAGACAACACATACACCCAGCCCCCGTGCCAGCGAAATTAACCAATGATGGTTAAAATTCCCGACCCTGCCGGGAATCGAACCCGGGACCCCTGTGACCAAAGGCCAGCACGCTAACCATTTAGCCATGGAGCCGGACACTGCACAAATTTGCCTTTTACACAAAACATTAGATATTTGACACATTGTAAGATATGCTATATATGAATGTCTTAAGTCCAAATAGTAAGTGACAGCACTTCCTTATATTTTATAAATGCAAATTTAAATTACAAGCTTTAATATGCAATGCTTATACACTTTGTGTATGACTCAACCACTTTTTAATTGACTTGAACATATTCTGGCCTGTCTGATGGGACTGTTGTTCTGGAATTTTCTCACTCTGAATGTCGTAAATGTTGGTGGTTCCTTTCCCTTTTTATGAAGTTGGCAAAATCTGTAAGTCGGAATGAATGAATTGAATTAAAAATTCTAGTTGAAATGAAACTTTACATGATATAGTATAAGTTCTGAAATTATCTACTTACTGCTGTGGGGTGGTTGTGATGTGAGTTGCTTGGCTGTCTGTCGCGCATTGTATCTCGTACTAATGGTTCTGGTGTTGTCTGTTGTGAGGGGGTCGGTGGGACGAGTGGGGGAAGTTTCAGCGTGTGTGTGGGCGGAGTCAGGCAAGTTCGCTGTCTGCACTGTAGCCTGTATATGACGTTGTTTGTTGAGTAGTCTGATGTAGTCATTCTTTAAGATAGAAATAATTTTTTTGAACAAAATATTGGTTTTTTCTGATATTTCATTAATGTTGTAGTTGGGATTTGTATACTGATCAAATGTTATGTACAATTCTTCATTTATATTAAGTAAAGGACCTTTGGGTTTTGTACTTAATATTTTCAAATCATTACCTATATCCGTGGATTTGTGCCTGTACTCGTGCATGTGCTGTCCTATTGCAGAAAAATGATCATGCTTGATGGCATTAACATGCTCATTATATCTAATCGTGAAATTTCTGCCAGTACGTCCCACATAACTTGTTAGACAGTTGTTGCAATTCATCCGATAGACTCCCGACTGAAGATATTTGTTATTGTTGACTGATTTGGTATTATATGTCTATTATTATGTGTAGTTCTAAAAGCTACTCTAATATTATGTTTCTTAAGGATATTAGTTAATGAATATATACTCGTATTATTAAAAGTGAAAGTTGCGTAATCTTTTTTAGGTTGTTCTGGTTTCGTCAGTGTAGTTTTGGGTCAAGATTTGAACTTAGGAATGATGGAATTAATTATTTCTTTTTTATAACCATTTTTTCGGGCTATTTCATGAATTAATTGTAATTCATCGTTGAGATCTGTTTTTGATAACGGTATACTAAATGCTGTATGAATCATGCTTTGGTATGCTGCTTTTTTTATGGGGATTAGGGTGAATAGAATCCATTTTTATAGTATTTATTGTATGAGTGGGTTTGCGGTAAATTTTGAAAGTAAGATGTTTTTTGTGCCTAGTAATCGTTAGATCTAGATAATTTAGTTCAGTTATTCTCGGATTCCTTAGTGAATTGTATACATGTGTCTATGGCGTTCAATTTATCCAATATTGCATTATTATTAGTTGTTCTATTGTCGATAATGACAAAGACGGCATCGACAAATCTGCACCAGAAAAATATTCCGTTTGTTTTGCAAATTGAAGTATATTCTAAGTAGTCTATGTATATATCCGCTACTCTGCCAGACTCGGGTGACCCCCATCGGTAAACCTGTTTATTGATGAATTGTGTCGTGAAATCTAAAAAAGTTGTTATTAACTGAAAATTTGAGTAACATCATGAATTTCCAAAGTACTTAACTTGCTGTGTGTTTTGAGATTGGTTCTAATTATATTTATGGTTTTGTCAGTGGGGATATTTGGATACATATTAGTTATATTATAAGAAGCTATGGAGTGATAATGTTCTAACTGTAGGTTCTTTGTTTTGTTACAAAAATCTATTGAGTTACGTATGCTCTTATTAGCTTGAAAAGAGTAATGGTTTTTAAGAAATTTTTTAATATATTTGGAAAGATTATATGTAGGGCTAGAGAGTTCAAGACACCAGAAAAGCTGGTGCGACTGGTGGAATTGACAATGAGAAATACGATGGTGGGAGTGAAAATTCAGACTGAAGTAGGCAGCTTCTTCGAAGTGAATCAGGGATTGAAGCAAGGAGATGGCTTAGCACCAATTCTATTTAACCTGGCACTAGAGTCAGTGATTAGAAAGTTAAGGGTGGACACCAGTGGAACACTTCTGTACGAAACAGCTCAACCTGTTGGATATGCTGATGACATAAATTTGATGGGAAGAACAACAAGGACAGTTAAAGAAGCATTTGAAGACTTGAGTAGAGAAGGCAAAGAGATTGGACTTAAGATCAATGAACAGAAGACGAAGGTAATGGTGCAGGCTCGGAGAAGGAAGTATACAAATGACCAACTTGTCCCTGAAGGATCCAAAGTGGAGGTGGTGGATGAATTTAAATATCTTGGTGTACATCTGAGCAACAAGAATGAGGAAATGGTGGAAATAAAGGCAAGAATTCAAGCTGCCAACAGAGCATACTTTGCAGTACTACCACTTTTCAGAAGTAGAGATATAAACCAGAGCTTAAAAGTTATGCTATACAAAACCCTCATTCGCAGTAGAGTGATGTATGGAAGTGATACGTGGACCCTCCCAAAGAAAGCCGTGGAGAAGATAGATTCCTTCGAAAGGAAAATCCTGAGGAGAATTTATGGCCCCATATGCATACAAGGGGAGTGGAGAATTAGATATAACAATGAGCTATATTCCCTGTATGGGGAGGCACCCCTGTCGCATGCCATTCAAAGGAAGAGACTTAAATGGGCAGGTCATCTAATTAGGATGGAAGAACACTGAATCCCAATGAAGGTATTCTTAGGAGAATTTTGGAGGAGGAAGGCCTGTGGGAAGGCCACGTAACAGATGGGAAGATGGTGTACATCAGGACGCAGCACATATCCTCAAGATCCGGAATTGGAGAGTAGCTGCACGAGATCGACAAGTTTGGCGGAGAGCAACTGGGGAGGCCATGACCCGAAAACGGGCCGTCGTGCCATAGGTAAGGTAATATGTAGGGCTAGATCTGTAATTTATTATGGTTCTCATTGGTGTGTTTTCTTTATGAATTTTGGGAAGAGTTTTTCCACTCGGTAACTAAGGAATCCGAGAATAACTGAACTAAATTATCTAGATCTAACGATTACTAGGCACAAAAAACATCTTACTTTCAAAATTTACCGCACACCCACTCCTACAATAAATACTATAAAAATGGATTCTATTCACCCTAATCCCCATAAAAAAGCAGCATACCAAAGCATGATTCATACAGCATTTAGTATACCGTTGTCAAAAACAGATCTCAACGATGAATTACAATTAATTCATGAAATAGCCCGAAAAAATGGTTATAAAAAAGAAATAATTAATTCCATCATTCGTAAGTTCAAATCACGACCCAAAACTACACTGACGAAACCAGAACAACCTAAAAAAGATTACGCAACTTTCACTTCTAATAATACGAGTATATATTCACTAACTAATATCCTTAAGAAACATAATATTAGAGTAGCTTTTAGAACTACACATAATAATAGACATATAATACCAAATTTACGCTAACAATGTTTTCTATTAAACACACAGCTCATCCTTAATAAATTTATATTGTTTACAAAATTCTACTTATATCATCTCCTGTACTACTTACAAATATAGTCAACTGATATACAGTATGTGGAATTACTTCAAATGATACTATACAACTGGTATAACATTAATATTTACATTGCATTTATTTTTTAAATTTTATTTACAATAACCTGCACTAGTCGAATGCCCTCTAACACTTCATTTATTTTCTCTGTTGCTGTTTATTCTCTTCTTGAATATCTGTACAGATTTTGGAAAAGGATCAAACACTACCCCTGGTAAACTGTTCCACTCCTTCACACCCTTCCCAATGAATGAAAATTTACCCCAATCGCTTCTGCTAAAATTCCTTCTAATTTTATATTTGTGGTCAGTCCTGCCGATATAATTATTTTCCAACTGAAGCCTCTCACGGATATCTCCCCATGCTTCTTCTCCTGTATAGGCTCTATATAATCCTATAAGTCTAGTTTTCTCCCTTCTCTTACTTAAAGTTTCCCACCCAAGTTCCTTTAACATTTCTGATACACTACTCTTTCTCCTGAAATCCCCTGTTACAAATCTTGCTGCTTTCCTCTGCACACTATCTATTTCTTTTATTAGGTATTCTTGGTGATGATCCCAAACACTGTTCGCATATTCCAATAATGGACGAACCATACTCAAGTAACTTTTTTCTTTTAATTCTTTGTTGCATCCTTTAAGTAGCCTCATTATGACATGTAATGATCTGTATGCTTTCCCAACAATGTCATCAATATGACCCTTCCAGTGCAAATTACTTTCAAATCTCACACCTAAGTATTTGCACTTGCCATCTTTTGGGATAACTACCTCATCCAAAGTATATTCAAATTCAGTTTTAAAGCTCCTGTTTGTAAAAGTTGTAATAGTTGATTTGCCTCCATTAACCTTCATATTATTTTCTTCAACCCATTGTTGGATACTTTCAAGGTCCCTTTGTAATTCTTAACAATCCTCAATGTTGTTTATTTCTCTATAAACAATTATGTCATCTGCATACAATCTTATTTTTGAAGTTATATTGTTCCCTAAATCATTTACGTATATTAAGAAAAGTAACGGACCGATTATACTACCCTGTGCAATTCCCTTCCAAACTTTCTCTTCCTGAGATACATTATTTCCTACTTTGACTTTCTGAACCCTTGAATTTAGAAATGTTTTTATCCAACGTGTAACCCTTACGTCCAATCCTATTCCCTCCAATTTCTTTAATAATATTCCATGTTCCACTCTATCAAAGGCTTTGGAAAGATCTATGGCTATGCAATCTAACTGGCCTCCTGAATCCAACTGATCTGATATGTCCTGTTGAAATCCCACCAGTTGTGCCTCACAAGAAAATTTCTTTCTAAATCCATACTGGCTCCTCATGAACCAATTTTTATCATCACATATCACAGGCACAGTTACACGGTGGTCTTCTTGCAGTAACTACCTTACACGCTCCACCTTTGCATTGGAATTGCTGTAAACGAGCGGCCAGTTCTGGGATCGTCTTGCACTGAATCTCTGCCTTCCGGAAACCTTTTGTGCCACTTGAACACACAACTTCGTAACAGTGCATTGCCTCCATATGCTTGTGAATCATTGTCCACGTTTCACTAGGGGTTTTTCCGAGCTTAACACAAAACTTAATGTTCACTCTTTGTTCACTATCAGCGTCCATTGTGTCACCATCACTGAACCAAACAGCCCTGCCACCTAGTGTGTGCCTGGAAACATGGCCAAGGCCAACTCAGAAGGTACACATAGGAGATAACATAAAACCAACATTTTTTCCTTTGTTCGCATTGCAACCTCAAAAATACAACACTTGTCCTGCAACTTTTCTGACAAACAGTGTATTTTTCAAGGATTCACAGTTTTCACTGTTAGTGTGGACGATTTCCCTATGTTTATCTTTGAACTGGAGTGATGATTGGGAATACAGTGGAACCTCGGATTGCGAGTAACTTGGTTTACGAGTGTTTTGCATGACGAACAAATATTTTAAATAAATTGTGACTTGATAAGCGAGCGAGGATTCGCAATACGAGCGTCACGTGTACGTACGTTTCCACCTCCCCTGTGCGTTTGTTTCCCCCTCCCCCTGCCACTCTCTTTCCTGGGAAAGTGTGTGTAATCATTTCCCGCGCTGGACTTCAGTTGGCGTGCCTCGCTCGCATAGTCAACACCGTACGAGTGTACATGTTTTGTTTCTGTCATCTGTGATATAACTGTTCTGCAACGATGGGCCCTGTGAACGAAAAGAAGGCTAAAAAGGAATTCGGTCGGAAGAAGGAGATGATTACAGTGGATGAATCTGTTCAATGACAATGCAATGTCACATTTTCGTGAAATCCTCATAAAGAGGCAAAAGCAACAGTCATTGGACAGGTTCCTCGTTAAAGTTGCACGAATAGAAAACTCCTCCAATGAGCCAACCGATAGCAGTGATTCCATTAGTGAAATTTGTGCTACACAGTAACTCTTCTCATGTCATCTCTCGTCTCCCTCACACCAACAATGATTCTATTTTAAGGTAAAGTGCAGTTTAATTGTTTTACATTATATTTTGTTTTAGAAATGTTATGCGAATAAATGTTTTTGTGTTGTGGACAAATCATCCAAGTTTCAATAGTTTCTTATGGGAAAATTTGCTTTGACATACGAGCGATTTGGATTACGAGCATGTTGCCGGAACGAATTATGCTCGCAATCCAAGGTTTCTGTTTGAATGTTCTGTAGTAGTTTTGTAAATTGCTTCTCATGAGGTCTTGTGTCTTCATTTTTTTTGCTAATTTATCATATTGATTTTGTAACCAATTTTCTCTTTTTGAGATCATGAAAACATATTTCAAGCCCGAGTAGAGTGATAATAGGCTTTTCACTATATATTTTTATGGGAATGGCCTTTCTGAAATTTAACCAGACACGAGAAAATATGAACTAACCTGTAAAATCAGTGGTGCACTCTGCCATGTCTTGAGGTGTATCACATCCTTACTTAATTTCAGGGCATGGCATTAAGTGATTGTTTACTTCAGCCTTAATTTCTAATGAGTTAATAACTACTATTGGCCACATTATTTACGCATTTATCACAAAAATGTGTTCTCGTATTTCGTTTCAAACTTTGCTTTCAGTACACCAGCCAATGTGTTTTAATAATCGACTTCGACATCACCTTCGAATGGTGATGAGAGAGCTTGCTAGTACACATAGCAAGAAAACGATACCATAGACGATTGATCGCATTCTATATAATCCTGGTGTGCAGAAATATCGATAACGTAAAGAATAAGTGCACTTAATCACTCGTAAAAATAGATACATCAGTGATAGTGTTCTTGCTGCAACCAAAGGTTAATACACAGTTTAATATAGGAATTTTCATGGGGCAGAAGAAGAAGCTGCAGTTACAACGGGGTTCTCGCTATATGCCGTACTCGCCAGCGGACTTCTACCTGTATCAGCAGTCTTCTAATGGCAGTTTCTTCGCTAAATTATTTTCTGTTCTCAAGACATTTTGTTAGTTTTTCATGTATGTGGTATCTTTCAGTTTTACTCTTTCTGATGTCATGATTGATTGTCCCTTTTATGTGCTTAATTATATTCTTTACTCTGTTTTAATTGTTTATAATATTGAATGTAAGGATATACAGAAGTAATATACACCAGTGAGCTATTACATTATGACCACCTACCTAATACAATGTAGGAATGCAGAAACGTGACCATTCATCAAAGCATTGTTTCAGCCAGGTGGCAAAAGGTATCCTGGGATATCAAGTACCACAAGCACAATAGCAGGTCCCCTCCAGTTGGCATACACTGCTGGGCAGTGGTAATGTACCATGTATCTGTTTCTCCAAATCTAACCACAAATATTCAATGGGGTTCATATGGGGGCTGTTTGGCGCCACGGCATGTTCCTCGAACCAGTCCTTCACAATCCTGTCAGTGTGGCTGGCACAATCAAGGAACACTGTTGACATGAATGGATGTACTTCTTTCCCAATTACGTCCAGATACCGAATAGCTGGTAGGGATTGGTGTACCAGAATAATGGGTCCCAGTGTGTCCGATGAAAACACCGCCCAGGTCACCACACCACCTCCATGTGTCTGTTTAGCCACGTGCCATAGCTTCTGATGAAAATCAGCGTACACACGCTCGGCCGTCGATGTAATCAAACGGGAATGTGGATTTATCAGACCAGGTGACCTTTTTCCAGTCATCCTCAGTGCGCAGCTTTCAGTGGAGCGCAATTAGCATTGGGGAACGACTGGGTCTTTGGATCCACAGTCCCAGGCGCATCAGTATTCTTGGAACTTTGTGGTGGGAAACATTTGCCAGGTCATAACCGTTCTACCTGTTGGCAATTTCTCTGTGTTCCTGCGGACCCTCTGAAAAATATGCAAAGGCCTCCGCTGGTCTCTGGCATCAGAGATGTTGGTACCAAGGTGTCGTGCCATCACAATTTGCCCTCATCAAATGCGGAAATGTCGGTTGCTCTTCCCATTCTGATGCTGGAGACACTACTAACAGCGCTAACAGCAAGCCTGTAGACCTGCATGTCACTTGATACTCTTCTCACTCCAAGCACTCCAGATGTTCTTCGGTTGGGGTGGTCATAATGCAGTGTCTCATTGGTGTATCTTGAAATTGCTGTGCAATTGGTATATATGCTTTAATTGTTTACTCTCTTGTTGTACTAGGGATCCTAATTGTTTGAATCTACGCAATATCCTTGGTTTCATCTTAAACGTCCCAAGTGACTATAAATTGGGCTTTGTTCTGTTACCATTGCGTCGTCGACATTGGGTTGCTATTCGGCAGATTCAAGGCAACTATTATAACCTAGACTCAAAACTGGAAGCACCTCAACTTATTGGCAAAGTGAGTGCATTATAATCTAATTTCAAGTATGTATTTGTAATCCATGTTTGCATATTTGACTTGATCTCCCTCCTCTCCTTCTGCTCTATATTTTGTTTTTTATTAGATGTAATAAGTGTGAATTGATATTACGGCAGAAAAGTGAAGCTGCAGGAAGGCTCTTTCATTTTTATTATGCCCCATGTATTTTGTTTGTAGAGCAACTGTCCGGAATTGTACTCTTAAAAAATATAAATATCTCGCAACTTAATGATTTATCTAAATCTTATACTGGGTATATCAGAACTATACCAACAAAATAATCAGGGATGCTCTTCGTGTTATGTTAGGAACGACGGTGCAATCAGATTGGCGGAGAAAATTTACTTCTGGGTGCATGATTCAGATTGATGAACTCACCGTATTAGCTGTGCCAGAGCCGCTGCCGTGCTTCAGGAAAGAGAAGGGGAGGTAGGAGAAGTGGGCTGTACGATGGAGAGAGAAGACAATGCTCCACGCGTATGCACAAGTTTCCTCGTTCGACTCGCACAGGACTGTCGTTGTTTCTTACAGACAATATCTACAGTTCATGTGTTAAACAGCTATAACTACACACACGCTACAAGAACACACACACTTGTCAGTCAAGGAATGAACCAGATAGATTCTACTCTCACGGCTGTTGGTCGCAGTAACGTGCTTGAAGGGGCAGTGCTGCCGCCCCATTCACTCACAACATTGAACGAAGCAAACACTGTTTGACTAGAGTAGAAGTTCAGTATGCCCCCTTGCGACTCTGTTCAGGAAGTGTGGTGTGTCACGAACGACCTGGAAAGCTGCCTGTGTTCTTGGTACAAGTTCATCTTCTCTTTCTGAGGGGTTTGCACAGTAGTCAATTGGCGCAGAACGAACTACACTGCCTACTGGGGCTGGGAAACAAACTGAGCATTACCTCTGTCTCCCTCTGAAGCACAGCAACAGGCAGTGGCTGGCTCTCTGGCATAGCACGTTCATCAGTTTGAATTGCGTGCCTGGGAGTAACAAAGTAACCTCATTTCCTGGAAAAGAGAAATTTTCTCCGCCAATCCCATTGCGCAGTCGTTCTTAACATAAAACGAAGAACATCCCTGATTATTTTGTCAGTGGATTTCTGATAAACCCTGTATAATATTTTTAAGTTTCTGAAGGGATGCTAAATCGCAAAACAGTAATAGAAAATTGGAAACTAGTACATTATCTAGAGAATTGGATGAAAAGCGGTTCCAAGCATGGGAATTTAATGTGTTAGAAGTACGGAATTTCACCAACATGTATGAGTAAGAGAAGAGAAGCATGTACTGTATTTGCTCGCATATAACTCTCACTTTTTTGACGAAGAATAAGCATGAACATTTTCGGTGCGTGATATATGTGTTGATTTGTGTGCGAAAGATCGTATACCCATAAAAATCATACAATTTGCATTAGGCTATTGAAACAAGACAACTGGCGTACTTACCCTATTCATTGTCACTGCCTTCAGTCTCCGAGCTGTTCCCGCGTGCATCATTCTGGTCACCATCCCATACTGCATCATCCTGACTTCCGTCCAACGCATTTGCGATGCCAGTCTTCAAGAAACTCTTCACAATAATGTCTGTCAACACCATAACCCATGCCCGCATAACCCAGTCACACACGAGTTCAACTGACGGCCTCTTTATTTTGCCTGCTGGCGTCAGCTCATGCTCCGCTCCTGCCATCCATTCCACATACAATCTACGTATGTTGTCCTTGAAGGGCTTGTTGATGGAAACATCTAAGGGTGGTAGACAATTTGTAAGTCCACCAGCAATTAAGAGATCAGTTTTCATTTCTTGAAGAAGTTTCTTTGTGTCTTTCACAAGTGTCCCCAGAAACTGTCTCACGCTAGCATTGCTAAGCGTCGAAGCAGTGCCCCTGGCTGTGCTCCCCACACCGTACGGACCCAGTCCTGGACAAGAGCTGTATCCATCCATCCTTTTTTGGACCCGTACATGAATGCCTTTCCGAAACTACGCTTTAGGCACTGTTTTTCTTTTGAAAATAACATACAGTGGCAATTTTCTTCTGTGTGCAGTTTTTGCTAGCATGACAGTGCAGCGCTGTTTTTCACACCCAGTTGTACGTACCAGTACCTTAGATTCTCCCTTCTTGTTGATGGTGGTGTTGCATGGTATGTCGAAGTTTATCAGGGTTTGATCTGCATTGCCAGTTAGAGATAAGAGGTTTTTCTTCCGCATTGCTATCCCATGGCGATGAAAATCTATGATTTTGTGGAAATCTATGATTTTGTCGCTGAAATCGCTTTGCATTCTCTGACAGAGAGATGTTCGCCTTCGCGGACACAATCCCTTTCATGTCCTGAATCTACGGATCCAACCCCGGCTCACATTCAAATCTGAACAGCTGATTCCTCCTTTAATCGGTAGTTTGCACACTTTGTGATGTAGCATCTTGTGTGAGATACTAAAGCCATCATTTCTCAACTCTGTAACATAATGAAGCAACTAGTCTTCCAGCTCGAGAAACTTAGGCCCTCTGAATGCCTTACGTGTTCGATTGGTGGTTTCTAGCGCAGTTTTCTGTTTATGCCAGTAGCGAACATTAAACTCAGACACACTGAATTCTCAACCGACAACTCTATTACCATGTTCTTCAGCATATTTTATCACTTAGGCTGCGTGTACACCGAGCGCACTTCGCATAGTCTGTCGCGTGTTGCTCAACGCTAAGCGTAACGCTAAGTATAACCAGTGCTTTGTTCCTAAGCCAGGGATTCACACCGTCCACGCACTGCTACACAGTATGCCTATCGTAAAGCTAAGCAAAGCACCAGATAATGAGCAGTGTTGGTTAACTGCTTAGCGTTACTTAGCTGTTTCTGAAACTATGGAAGAAAAAATCATTCATACAGTGTTTCACAAAAATGATAAAAATGTAACTGTTTTGTGAAATAAGTGGATTGAAGTATCTACAACAGTTTTACCGCATTGCTACACTAAACAAATACATTAATATTACTTCTACTGTCACATTTTACTGGGCTTAACATTGTGACAGGATGAAATTGCATATGGCTTTTAGTGCTAGGAGTGTCCGAGAATAATTTTGGCTTGCCAGGTGCAGATCTTTTGAATTAACGCCCATAGGTAACCTGCTTCGTGATAAGGATGAAATTATAATGAAGACGACACAGACACCCAGCCCCCATGCCAGCGGAATTTACCAATTATGGTTAAAATTTCCAACTCTGCCGGGAATCGAGCTCGGGACCCTAACCATTTAGCCATAGAGCCAGACACTTTGTGACAGCGTGTATAGAATCTCCCAGACTCTGCCTCATCGGTTTATAATTTTGCCAATGGAGGGTGGTAACATTAAGAATTATATCACTATGCAGGCTAGTTGTGGGCTTGGGAGTAAATATTTCTATTTATGAATTTTTATATTTGTCATACATTTACTCCACTTTTGTTATGGTAATAAATTGTATATGCTAAGTGTAATTATTTTGCCAAGCTACAGATCCAGTGCCATTATTAAACATACCTGCCAACCCTTCTGATTTACCCGGAAACTTTCCGTTTTTTAACTCGTCTTCCGATTTTACGATTTATTTTGAATTCTTCCTATTTTTTACCAATATAACCTCCAGTACAATCAATACTCTTCCCCTAGGATAAAGGATAACTTCTTATGTACTTGTGTAATTTACCCAACCTAATTTTGAAGTGTTTTTATTTGATGCTTTATTTCACGAGTGTATCGTCCCTCGCCTTCGTGTATCGTGTTTCCAGCTCACTACAGCAGCATGTGTGATTTATGGCTGGGGATTCGGGACGGCAATCGTCCTACAAGCAAAGAGGCTAGCAAGCGCTAGCGACTCAGTTAATAGGGATGAAAAAATGAGTTTCTTATTGTGTGGTTCGCGCACTATTAACATCGTTTCTGTGCGTAGTTTTGTTGGAATTGTATGCCACGTGATTTTTCTAGTCGTATGTTAATAATGTCTTAGACATACCTATCTGTTTTGTATGTGCTAGTTCCGCGTATTTCACTGCATTTTTGTTTATTCTTACTTAATTTTAATGAGTTGAATGTATTTCAGGGAGTTGTGTCTGTGACAGTTTCTGGTATTTTCCCATTCACGTTATGGCCAAAAAAAGTAACAAATGTTATCTCCAAGTGTTCAGAGATACCTATAAAATTAAATTTCCATTCATTTTACAGTCTAATAAAGGAAACTATTATGCAAATCACCTCGCAAGATAAATTTTATTTAGAGTTATCAAATTTTCGAGATATAGAGAATACTGTTTTTGGGCATGTATTGCACATAATTGAATCATGTGTATCTACGGGCTTTTACTGAATACATTATGTTTAATGGTACCGGTATTCAAAAATGTACAAAGAAACTCTATTTTATGGCATCACTTTAATTATAACCCTTATTATAGTAACTTTTTAGAAGACAGGATACAGTACATACAGTAGTGAAATAAGAAACATAGCTCCATTAACACCTTTGGAAAAAAATCTGTTAGTCTCTTCTGTTTGTTATGGTTAAGCTTTCCTCCCTTCACGTTGAAACTTTTCGTCAATACCATGCAGCCGTGTTTCGTAAATGGAGCTTGTCATCCGCGACTTCTGGGCTTGCTTTCAGATGTGACCGGTAATTGACATTCGAGAAACGGCGAGGCTTTGCCGATCACTAGAAGTTCGAATCTTTTGGTTCATGTCATATTAGTTTCCAGCTTCACTGGAACCCTTTCTATACTTCTTAACTGTTCCTCACAAACCGCAAATGCCATATTGCACAGTTAATGTTGCACCCGGGAGTAAAGAAAACTTTTACTCCCTGTGTTGCACAAAATTCGAGTTAGAGTATTTTTTACTTCAAGGGAGGAAATGTTGGCTTCGAGAAATCGAGAAATTCGTCTAACCAAATTTCGAGAATAGAGAAATATATATATATTTTCTTTTGCTATTGGCTTTACGTCGCATCGACACAGATATGTCTTATGGCGATGATGGGACAGGAAAGGGCTATGAGTGGGAAGGAATCGGCCGTGGCCTTAATTAAGGTACAGCCCCAGCATTTGCCTGGTGTGAAAATGGGAAACCACGGAAAACCATCTTCAGGGCTGCCGACGGTGGGGTTCGAACTTACTATCTCCCAAATACTGGATACTGGCCGCACTTAAGCGACTGCAGCTATCGAGCTCGGTAATAGAGAAATAAATACACGTGAAGAATAGGACAAACGGCCGGAAAATCAAGTTAATTCGAGTAGTGGAGTTTCGAGATTTCGAGGTTAGACTGTATTATTATTCGTATGAATGTGTCATAAATGAAAGTGATTAGGTACATTTTCTTGGAACCATTTTAATGTTTTTAGTTTAAGATTTTAAATTTAATGATCAAATCACATTGCATGCCTTTTATCCTGTCCTATTTTCACTTAGACCGTGGTGCAATATATGTGATGAAATCTAAGAACTAAATCTTCCTATTTTTGATTTCTAAAAGTTGGCAGTTATGCATTAAAGAAATCTCAGAAAGTATCTGGGATGTTTTTAACTCTTTCCGAGAAACAGCAATGTGTTGGTGCGTTAGTTCATAATTAATTACCAAACTGAGTAATCAGGTTCTCATCATCATCATCATTTCCCGCCAGGAAATGTTCGCGGTTTACCGACACATGTAGGTCTTATGGCGATGCTCACCACTTACTGCACATTACACTTCTACTTGCCCTTGAGATTCGATAATTATAAATACTTTTCCAATTGTCTAAAATTATTTTAGGATATGGCCTCAAAAATTACTGCAAAAGGGGGTATGCTTCATCAACAATCATGACAAAAGGAACAATATCTTGAATCTGTGGGAGTTCTTGTATTGGTGGAACGTTTAGTGTGTTATTTTCCAATAATTTGTGTAATGAGGTAATTCTAAAAATTTTCTCCATCTTTGATGTCCATCTGGCCCAATATCAACAGCCAGCAGCTGGCAATCTGCATCAACAAGAGCTTGTAACAATATTGAAAAATACTATTTATAATATAAAGAGCGTGATTTAGCCGGACGTTTAATTTCCACGTGTTTGCTGCCCAGTGCTCCCAGAGAATTGGGAAAGTGCAATTTCTCCTAATACTTCTCTACTATGAATGAAGCAGATCTAGGCTGTTAGTACGATGGGGTCACCACTCCCAAAGTGATTTATTTTTGACTGATAGATGCTATGAAATGAGATTGGAGAGTGTTGCTGGAATGAAAGATGTCAGGGAAAACCGGAGTACCCGGAGAAAAACCTGTCCCGCCTCCGCTTTGTCCAGCACAATTCTCACATGGAGTGACCGGTATTTGAACCACAGTATCCAGCAGTGAGAGGCCGACACGCTGCCGTCTGAACCATGGAGGCTCATCCCTGACCCAGTCAATGACTGGAAAACAGGTTGTAGGTTTTCATTTAATTTTCACTTCTCTGCTACTTGTCGCCACATATCAGTGGCTGGGTTTGGAAGGTCAAAGTTTTTTTTTTTGTCATTCTTAAGTAATCATAAAATTTATCGCCATAAAGTCGTGCATAAATAAATACGATAAATAAATTGTACAAACAAAAGAATTCTCTAAAAGTAATTCGTTCTTCATTAAATTCATGAACCCACTTTCAAGTCTTCTTTGTAATTTTCAATTTTAAGTAACTGTTGTCCACCAAGAAATTGTTTCTAGTGTACTTGGATAACATCATTAGTGTGTGACCACCCTAAAACACCTCGCGCCAAACTAAGGTGAGTGCTCTGCGTTGAGATTTCGGTGTGAACAGGAAGCGCGCCCAGCCGTATGCATAGCACTTCATGCTACACACTATGTGAAGCAAGCTCGGTTTGTACGCGGCCTTGGAGTTTAAACCCAGCCGTCTAACTCCCACATTTCTCCATAACGTAGAGAAAACTTTAGAAACAACAATGAAACGTGACGACAGAATACTGGTATTTATCGACAATCCAACAGATGGCTTATACAATAATACTGTGATAAATTGACTGCTTGGAGAGGGAAATACTCCCATTTCATGTGATCAGCTCTGCCGGATGGGTAGCGATAAGCATATTGACAAAGATGGAAAAGGGAGGGGGATGGCTCAGTGTGACTGCCTGCCTAAGAATGCGGCCTTGTGGCGGGGGTTTGCGAGTTAGGTATTTTTATTACAACGGCTAGCCTCAGCCATTCTGCAGGTAGAAAGAAATGCACCTTCTTGTACTGTCACGTACAAAGTACCGTAACAGCCATTGGTACAGTCCCGATATTTAATCTGGGCACATCCACGGAATACCCAAACTTTATTTTGTGTATGGATCGTATGTCTTTATGATGTCAGAAATTAATGAGAGTTGTGTGGGGAATTTTTTCCCTTCAATTTCAAACGTTAAAAATGAGGTTTGTGATATACGTGGTGGTGAGTTATATGCAAGCAATTATGTTTTTTATGTTCATTATAGACTATTGTGCCTTTCTTTGTTCATTCTCCAACCCTCTAATTTTGAAGATAAATGATGGGAGAGATTTTAATTCAGAGTTTGTTATATTGACATCAGTATATGAAACATCCATCAGGCTTCAGCTAGAAAGAGTTGTATATCTAGATCTTTGAAGTTTCTTTGTTTGATCACGTGCTGTGCCTATGTGTGTGGGCTGCATGGTGGCTGTGATCGTACGCTCTGACACTGTGGTTTACTGGTTTAAGTCCCATTGGTGGAAAAAATTCGCAGTCTGAATGTTGACCAATACAATTTCTAATTACTGTATTGCATGCCAAAAGTCTCAGTTCAGTTCCAAATCTTTCTGCAGTGTGCATATGGAGTGAGGGCATATGACACTGTTCATAGTGATTCGTCTGATGGATGGGGATGTAAAGGCTTTTCAGAGTCTATAATGAATATAAAAACCATATTTCCTCACATATAACTCGCCACCGTGTATATCTTAAACCCCATTTTTAACATTTGAAATTGCAGGAAAAAGAGCATGACATTGTAAATAGCATCAGCAATATCAACAATATACACTGACTGACAGTGACAATGCAACACCAAGGAGGAGTGGTTCGAAAGGGATGAAAGTTGGGGAAAAAACAGGGACGGCACGGATGAATAATTGATGTTTATTTCAAACCGATATGCAGGTTACACAATGCGCACGGCATCGGCTCAGTAGGATGTAGGACCACCGCGAGCGGGGATGCACGCAGAAACACGTCGAGGTACAGAGGCAATAAGAGTGCGGATGGTGTCCTGAGGGATGGTTCTCCATTCTCTGTCAACCATTTGCCACAGTTGGTCGTCCGTACGAGGCTGGGGCAGAGTTTGCAAACGGCGTCCAACGAGATCTCACACGTGTTCGATTGGTGAGAGATCCGGAGAGTACACTGGCCACGGAAGCATCTGTACACCTCGTAGAGCCTGTTGGGAGATGCGAGCAGTGTGTGGGCGGGCATTATCCTGCTGAAACAGAGCATTGGGCAGCCCCTGAAGGTACGGGAGTGCCACCGGCCGCAGCACATGCTGCACGTAGCGGTGGGCATTTAACGTGCCTTGAATACGCACTAGAGGTGACGTGGAATCATACGCAATAGCGCCCCAAACCATGATGCCGCGTTGTCTAGCGGTAGGGCGCTCCATAGTTACTGCCGGATTTGACCTTTCTCCACGCCGACGCCACACTCGTCTGCGGTGACTATCACTGACAGAACAGAAGCGTGACTCATCGGAGAACACGACGTTCCGCCATTCCCTCATCCAAGTCGCTCTAGCCCGGCACCATGCCAGGCGTGCACGTCTATGCTGTGGAGTCAATGGTAGTCTTCTGAGCGGACGCCGGGAGTGCAGGCCTCCTTCAACCAATCGACGGGAAATTGTTCTGGTCGATATTGGAACAGCCAGGGTGTCTTGCACATGCTGAAGAATGGCGGTTGACGTGGCGTGCGGGGCTGCCACCGCTTGGTGGCGGATGCGCCGATCCTCGCGTGCTGACGTCACTCGGGCTGCGCCTGGACCCCTCGCACGTGCCACATGTCCCTGCGCCAACCATCTTCGCCACAGGCGCTGCACCGTGGACACATCCCTATGGGTATCGGCTGCGATTTGACGAAGTGACCAACCTGCCCTTCTCAGCCCGATCACCATACCCCTCGTAAAGTCGTCTGTCTGCTGGAAATGCCTCCGTTGACGGCGGCCTGGCATTCTTAGCTATACACGTGTCCTGTGGCACACGACAACACGTTCTACAATGACTGTCGGCTGAGAAATCACGGTACGAAGTGGGCCATTCGCCAACGCCGTGTCCCATTTATCGTTCGCTACGTGCGCAGCACAGCGGCGCATTTCACATCATGAGCATACCTCAGTGACGTCAGTCTACCCTGCAATTGGCATAAAGTTCTGACCACTCCTTCTTGGTGTTGCATTTGCTCTGTCAGTCAGTGTATACACATTTCAAAAAAATTAGGGGAAATTTTTTTGAACGTATGCCATGCTCCACAAAACAATACCTCACACCCAGGTATATTACCAACTAATCCTTTATTCTTTATTGTTGAAGTATACAAAAGACCATCAATGGATTCGCATTCATTTTCAGAACACAAACGGAAATGTCCAAATAGGGGCGGAAACAAAGTGATAACAGTCCTCCAGGGTGGATTTTTATCACAGTTGGAGAGCTTCGGTATGGCGTATGTCCTCCACGAGCATTTATCACAGCTTGGCACCTATGTGGCATGCTCTGTATTAAGTCGACGGAGGTCACGTTGTGGTATCAGGTCCCATTCTTCATTGAGAGCCTGTTCGAGGTCTCGGAGAGTTTTTGGTGGAACAGGACGCTCACGAACAGTTCTGTCAAGCCCATCCCACACATGCTCAATGGGATTAAGGTTGGGACTCACTGCTGACCATTCCATCTCTTGAATGTCCAGTTCTCGCAAGACAGCTCTGATGATGCGCGCTACATGGTCGTGCATGAGTACAAATTCAGGGCCAACACCATATGCAGCAACCAACACAGCTGTAGCAGTATCTGCTTGATGTACCCCGCAGCGGTAAGATTACCATGGACAAGATCCGTACGGCCATCAAATACTGATGCCACCCAACACATCACAGAACCTTGTCCGAATTGGTTGCGTTCCTGGACAACATTTGGCACGTACTGCTCACCACGGCGTCTCCATACAAGTTGACGTCCATCACGCTGTGTCAGGGGGAAATCTGGACTCGTCTGTGAACAACACAGTTCTCCATTGGCGAAGTTGCCTGTGGACGTGGGTACGGGCAAACAGAAGGCGAGCTGCGCGATGTTGCTGTGTTAAACGGGGCACTCAGACAGGACGTCTGGGTCGTAAGGACACTGCTCTTAACCTGTTCCTTACTGTCTGGTCAGACACTGTGACTCCAGTGACCCTCCTGAGGTCTTGTTGCAGTTCTCTGGCAGTTGCTGAACAACATCACAACAGACAGATGATCAGATATCGGTCATTTTGTGGGGTTGTCATGCGTCACGACGTTGTCCAACCCTCGTTGTGAACTGGCCTGTCTCATTGTAGCGATTCCACAGGCATTGAATAACTGACGGAGAGATGTTGAGATCCACAGCAACCCGACGAAAAGTCCGTCCTTCCTGGATCGAAGTGACGGCCCTTGCAACTTGAACCTCGTTAAGATATCTCATGGGATGTGCTGGTTTACGTACAGCATGCTCAAATGACCGCAATAGTCATTCACTTTGTTTTGAGGGGTCACCTGACAATTTAATGCATGGCTACGTGTACAGATGGAGTATAACTTCTATTTGACATACCCTGAGTAGCTAAGGTCTCAAGGTGTGCTGTATGACCATTTCAAACCCCATCTACCAAATTAACGTTCAGATACCAGACGTTACAAAACATGTTCCCCTAACTTTTTTTGAACTGTGTATTAGAAATTATGCAGTTTCTCATATGTTATGCAATTGACTCTACAGATCTTGATGCAGAAACACTATGTACTACGTAGGGAATTCCACGTGGTGTATATTGACTTGTAGAAATCCTTTTCTGCATTCCTGGAGAGGTTGTCCGGGCTGCGTTGTATCCCTGAGGAGCATGCAAGTCTGTTTCTTGACATGTACAGTATGTTTATAACTCTGCCAAAGTGAAAGTTAAATTAGGTGTGTCTGAAATTTTTCCTGTTTGAAGTCGGTGTGCATAGTCCGACTCGTTGGCTGAATGGTCAGCGTCCTGGCCTTCAGTTCAGAGGGTCCCGGGTTCGATTCTCGGCCGGGTCGGGGATTTTAATCGCTTCTGATTGATTCTCCTGGCTCGGGGACTGGTTGTTTGTGTCCGTCCCAACACTCTCCTCTTCATATTCACACAGCACACTACTCTACCGATCACCACAGAAACACGCAATAGTGATTACATCCCTCCATATATGGTTGGCGTCAGGAAGGGCATCCGGCCGTAAAACAGGGCCAAATCCACATGTGCGATGCAGTTCGCACCTGCGACCCCACAGGTGTGGGAAAAGTGGTAGGAAAAGAAGAAGAAGTCGGTGTGCATAATTGACAGCAAGTCCAATTCAACATTGTCATTATCTATTTGGCAGAGCTCGTGTGTTGAGGACTTGTCAGTACTGAGCAAGATTGATGCTATTAAGTTTTGTTAGGTTGTATTATGTCCTATTGGTCTTGGCCTCAGGATTAATGTTTCTTGTTGATATTGATTTGTGAAGGCATGCTGGCACATTTGTTATGTGGGCTGAAGGTTGGAAGTGATAACTGAAACCACCTCGAGGAGAGAGAACATCCCTGTTGCCCAGGTACGCAAGCGGAGGAAATTCTCTCTACGGATCGGAACAGCTTACCCCGAGTGACACACGTGATTGCCCTCGCGGCCAGGGAAGAAAGATGATGATCATTTGGGATATTTATTGTCCAAAACTCTGCTGTAATCAGGGAATGTGAGTATTGTCACATGTTTTCATCCAGTGCTTGTCTAATGCCATCAGTCACTTTAAGTAAGACAGTTTCAGTGCTAAGGCCCTGCTTCATGTCACAGTGCAACGTGTCCAGAAGAGAGCGAGCATGCGCCAGCCGTTCTAATGCTTTGGAGAGACCAGAAACAGTGGAAATGGGACAATAATGGGAATGAGGTAATGTATGTAATTCAGCTAGATTCATCTTCAGTTTTTGGAAGGGAAATTGAATTTCAGTTTATTAGACAATTTGTTTCTATATAGATATGCAGTGTGGGCAGAGCAGGATGTATGTGGACCCTGTAATTTCGTTTCCTGTTATGGTGTCGTGGATGAGGTGAGATGAAATTATATGGCGTATTTTTATGGCCGGATGTCTGTCCTGTTCCCAACTGCATTTGAGGATCTAATGAAGATGAAATGAATGATGGTGAATGAAACTGGGTAAGGAGCTGGCAGGAATCGGCTGTGGCCTATGAATAAGAACTGTCCCAGCATTTGGCTGGAAGTGAATATGTGGAACCATTGAAAACAGTTCTCCGTACATCGAACAGTAGGGTTTGAACACACTCATCCTTTGAATGCTTGGCTCCATAGCCGTAGCGTGTTCACGTGCATGGCTATTCTGCTCAGTCCAGATGTTCTTCAAATATTAAACCAAATTCCTTACCGTTTGGCTATGTTGAATGAGGGTACCATTTATGGGCAACAGGGGTAATAATGTAATACTGTACGACTACAAAGTAATTTGGGATAATCAATAATAATTATTGCTTGGAATTATGATGGCTTCAATTTCAGTCCATGATTTTTAGTCGATTTGTCAGCTTTGAATAAAGCTAAGGCATTCCCCGGAATTGGCACACGTTCTTGCGCTGGTGAAACAGTGGGAAGTGCGCGACTTGTAGAGAGCATTATGAAGGTGGCAATAATAACCCACATGTAATTGACTGGAAAATCAGAAGAGGTGACTGATTTCATGAAGGAGAATATACAAGAGTGGATCAAATACAAATGGGAATTATTTTTTAAAATTTATTGTACCAACCAAGAATAATATGCATATTGATCACTTTATATATAGTGTCCTGCCTTCGATACACATTTTCTCCATCGGATAGTAAATTTTTGATGTCGTCTTGATAGAAGAGGGACGTGTGCGGAGCCAGTTGCTCATGAACTCTTCCAAACCCTATCTCAAATTACCTGGAAGATAAGAATAACAAGTCCGGCCACATGCACGTTGCAGTACTATTTGCATAAAAACATCAGTCAAGAAACCGTGAGATTGATAACTAGTTCAAATACTGTATTTACTCGTGTATTAGACCCCCCCCCCCCCGGCTTATCGAGACGAAGAAAATGAAAAAAATAAATCTTGCATATAAGGACCCCCCAACGTAATTCGTCAGAGAAGAACAATGATTCCTCTTCGAAGCGCATACAAGTCTTAATGCAGCTCTGATAACATTGCACAAATTTGTGAATAATTTCGTCCGTACGATCTGCGCAGTGAAAACGTGTCAAATCCATGCGGTACTTACATCTGTGTTCCGTGGTGAAGAAATGTCCGCCTCCATAGCGTAGGTCTATTGCAGCTCTGATGACGTCGCAAAAATACTGTAGGTGAATAGGCCTAGCTTCGTGTCCGACCTGCGCATTGCAAGCATGCATCAGTCATGCTATATGTCTGTGTTTTGTAGTTAATAATAATCCGCCAGCGTAAAGTTAGCACAATTAGTTGCTGTTCTCGGGAGTCTGACTTCGATTCCCGCTACCGTACTGCCAGACATTTACGAATGGCAGGAAGGTTGATATGCGGTAAAAGCGGTACATGTAACTACCCTCCACTGGGGGTGTGTCTAAAAAGAGCTGTACCACCTCGGGATGAGGAAACGAGTTTACTTTAGTTGAGAAATATTCGTGGTTGTTGCTATTTATACACCAGGCGAGACCATTAACAAAGTGGTCGTTTAATATCTCATAACTCGGGTCAATATAGGTATACCTATATTTGGAGAGAAGTAAGTTTAAAATGTGATAAAAGCTATCCAATTAAAACGATTGTTTTACTCACCAACGTACCTAACAAATAATAATAATAATAATTTTATGTCCCCACGTAGACCTACCGTAATCAATTTTCGGGGACTCCAAACAAAAAGTACTCGGGTATCGGTATGCATTAATAATAAAAGAGACAACAAACATACAAAATTAAACATTATGATAATAAAGCGCATTACCGCCACACCTGTAGATATCCATAAATGCGGTATAGTTTCCTGTTATCCATTTTTATTCTTTCCATCGAGGAACTTTTGGCACTATCAGGGCGATAATATACCTAACGTAAACAATGTGGTCTGTCTAATCTTATGGACAGCTGTTTACGTAAATCCTGATGTGATAAATGTAGAGAACAAGCATTAAATGTACTTAAAAATAAGGGTCTGTGTTTCAACAGCCGCAGTTTCCGAAAGAATGTTTCCAGTTACTATGTATTGCATTCGGAAGTACAACTCGTAATATATGCTAGTTATCAGCTGATGGTTTGGCATGCCTTCTACAGCATGGCTTTATTCGGAAGGAGTGGCTTCTGCTACATATACACCAACTGGGAATATCAGAGACCATCTCCAGAAACCATTTGGGAATAGATTCACACTGTTAAGAACTCTATAGACGGGAACGAAACTATTTTTAAAACGTTCAAAAAGACAGGACCTCGTATGCTCTCGATTGCAGTGCATGGCTCAAAAAGAATGAAGCATGGCTGACGGCAATTGACGAGATGGCAGTGAAGATGACGTCACTTGAAATGCCGACATGCTGGTATCAGGGCAAAGAAGTTGACGGCGCAAGGTGATAATATTCAAATGAAAGCAATGATTAGGTTTACTGTGCGGTAGGCCTACTGCTGAACTGACAGAGACAAATGACTGGCCATTAAGTTCTTTTGTATCAGTATTTAATTATATAACACGATACCCTTATCCCTTTTTTTTCTATGGGGTCGAGTATGAAGTGAGACCAATCTTCGTAGCGAGTTTTTACGGCCGTATGACTTTCCTGACGTCAGCCTCACCAGAGGAATTAATGAGATGTAACAAATGACGTGATATGAGTAAATAAAACTGCCTTTTATATGTACCGTAGGCCTAAAAGTTGTGTTCACCCTTTATTGTCCTTTTACGTTTAGAAATACTGCCTTCTGAGGAAAATAGCCAGTATAACTTAAATACACGTACAATTTATAGCTCTTTATAGCCTAGAAGTCGTGTTCACCGCACAAAATTTTGAGGTTATCGCATATTGGACCCCCCTTTACTATTCTTGGCTGTAAAAGTGGGGGGGAAAAGGGGTCTAACACGCGAGTAAATACGGTAATCTGTAACTAACATGTTATAAGAATTCACTTAGATTCACATTTAAACAATCACCAGAATGAAACAAGATGATATTGAGTAAAATTCTGAAGGTTAATGTACTCACTAATGTCACCTGCAGAAGAAAGAGAGGTTACTCAATCCCTTCCATATAGTCATCACTGTCGGAGTCCACATTATCTGTTCATTGGCACTGTCTACTAACTGGTCTCTATATCCCACATTCGTTTTTCTTCCATCTCAATGACGTGTCTTACACACATTTCCCAACGTTGAGGGGTCACTAGTTCAATTCCTTCCCGTAGCAGTTTTCTTACTTCTGGAAGGGTGAAAGTAATATCTTGGCTCCACACACTTTCAATTGGATTTAAAGAAAAAAGGTATGGACGTAACCTTAAAACATGCCTTCCCTATTGCAGTGCGATATCATTACTTGATACGTGCCACACGAGTTCCTAATATGCTGTGGGATGATATTAAGACGTTCCAACTTGACACTGTTCGGTTCGTAAGGGATTCCCTTCTCGTCCAGAACTTAATTATA
The DNA here is from genome assembly GCF_040414725.1 of Anabrus simplex. NCBI lineage: Eukaryota > Metazoa > Arthropoda > Insecta > Orthoptera > Tettigoniidae > Anabrus > Anabrus simplex. Next base: position 1,222,206,887 of record NC_090266.1, read on the forward strand.
CCTCCCTTTCTCCACGATACCATACACGGTGCCTCCTATCGGCATGGTGCAGTTGAAATCGTGATTCACCTGACCATATCACGTTACGCCATTGTTGCAGTGTCCATCCCTGGTGACTGGCGACAAATGCGCGTCGTTGTGCCCGATGACGTTGGGTTAACAGTGGCACCCATGTGCGGCGCTGGCTCCCATACCCCATAGAACCCATGTTCCTACAGATTGTCTACTGGGAGACATGTCTATCATGGCCTGTGTTGAATTGAGCCGTGATTTGTTACACGGTTGCCCGTCTGTCACTATTGACAATCCGTCTCAGATGTCGCCGGTCAGGGTCATCGAGGGTGGCTGGACGGCCGGTCGTTCGTCTGTTGTGGACGGTGACACCTGCATTCAACCATTCACGATACACCCTGGACACGGTTGATCATGTGAAGCCGAATTCCCGCACCACTTACGAAATCGCACTTCCCATCCATCAGGCACCGACCACCATACCCCGTTCGGACGGTGTCGGCTCACGACGACGTTCCATGTTGCACCTGTCACATGCACAGCCACTGCTCGCAAGGTCTTCTATACAACTACCGCTGGCACAGGGGGCGTGTGGTGCGCAGACAACACACCTGCGCATCAGTGCTCCGCTGTCCCATGACTTTTGCTCAGTCAGTGTAAATCTGTACATCATCCACGTACATTTGCAATTTGCAGAATTTAAGAGCTTTTGATATATCATTAATTTGGATGATAAATAGCAGTGGTCCAAGAACAGACCCCTGAGGGACACCAAGGGTCTTACTTTGCCATCCTGAACTCAAATTTCCAACTGTCACATGTTGCCAACAATTTTAAAGGTAAGATGAAAAGAAACTAAGTGATACACTATTAAAATTTAGCTCTTGAAGTTTCTGCAGTAGTAACTGAGGATTGTCACTGTTGAAGGCACTACTGAGATATAATGATGTCGGTACAGTCACGTCCCATTGGTCCATTGGACGTCTGGTATAATCTGTCACTCGTAGTAAAGCTGTCACAGTGCTTTGTCCTTTCCAGAAGCCGGATTGAAAGGGATTAAGGAGGGAATGCTTAGTAAGGTATTCAGTAATAGACGTTCAAGCACCTTGGATAAGGGTGGTAGAACTCAGTTTGTCAGGCAGTAGTTAAATATATGAGTTAGTATCGGCAGAACAGCTTAATGAGCGATATAGGAATGTCATCATTACCTGTCGCATTGGATGTAATAGAGTATATCACAACTTTAACTTCATTCGAGCTGACATTTCTAAGAGAGAATTGCTCATACAAGTGTATTGAATTTTTAGGGAAGGAGGTAGAGGCTATTCTTGGCCGTGCGAAATGATCATTTAAAACCTCTAGCGATATGCTTGGTACATGTTGCTCTACAGCTTTACCTATACCTAACTTGCGTAATTTACTCACATTTTTGTCTCGGGCTGTTATTGTTCATCAGTTGCTGAAAGTATTTATATTTAGAATTCCTAATTAACTGCTTGGTTCTGTTTCTCAGAATCTTGTATTGCTCGAAATCATCTGTGTCATACGTCTGTATTGTCTGTACAGTTTGTCACGACTGGCCATAGCAGATCTTACCTCGACCGGTAGCCACGCGGAAGAATGGCGGGTGATTCTTACCTGTTTCTTTGGTGCGTGCTTGTCAAATATTTCAAGTACCAGTGAATTGATTTTGTTTACTTTAGAGTTAATGTTCTGAAAATTACGTTTACTATCCCAAGGCAAGTTATGTACGTCGTGGCGTAGTTTATTCTGGTCCATATGTCGTAAGTCTCGTATTGTAATGTAGCGTGGTTTGTACTTAGGTATTCGTGTAGAATAACACACGTACAATAGGTCATGTGAAGAGATGCCAGGAGCAGGGATCTGTCCATGCTTAATTACTTTTTGAGGTTGATTTGCCACTAGAAGATCAATTAAGGTATGACTCGTGCGGTCAGCTTAATGAACGTGATTAGTAGCGTTGAGGGGTAAAATTGTCATATTTGTAGCGAGAAATAAATTCAGTAGATTGTTCGCGTCACTAGTCTGCTTCAAAAGGTCGGTGTTAAAGTCGCCCATGATTATGTCGTCATATGCCGAGATAAGATTTGCTAATGCCTCTTCAAAATCATCAGTCTCTCTTATTTTAGGCGGCTTGTATACAGTCCCTATTAATATCTTTTTATGGCAGTCTAATTCTACAAACATAAATTCTGGTCGCAGTGTAAGTCGTGGGTCAGAAGTAGAAATTATCTTACATTTTAGGTCATTTCTGTAACAAAGTAGAAGCCCACCGCCTATTTTATCAATGCGGTCATGGCGTAATATTGAGTATCCGTCAAGGTTAGCTGTCGATGACGGCATGTCTGTACGCATCCAGATTTCACTGATTCCAATAATGTGTACATTGTTCAATTCAATAATAGCCTGAACCTCTTCCATATGAGCTAATAATGACTGGCCAGTTAGGTGGCAACAGTGTAACTACTCTGGGTGGCTACTGAGCTGCTCTTGCAACACAAGTCCTGTTGAAGGTGGTAGGGATGAAAGGGAAAGGGAGGGTGAGGTTTGTGGAGAGGAATGCAGATCAATGGTATTACCGTTGTACTGGTCAAAAAATATATGAAACTAAGCACTATGAAAACACCAAGAAAGACTGACTACCAACTTAATTAATAATGATATATTACTAAATTTTAGTACAAAAGAAACTCATAATATGCAAAGTGACTACAGCACCAATAACACCCAGAATACAGTAGTAAACAGAAAGTACATGTGTTGTATGTTAGCTAAATGAGCCGCTTCTGAATACTGCAATGGCCGTTCTGCTGTTGACACATTGCCCCTCTTAAAAGGTACTTTAACGCAGGAGTATCAATTATAAATTGAAACTAAACAGCTTTTTAAAAGTGAAAAGTGAAGATAGATGGATTTAGATGACATAGATAAGATAGATAATGCCTTTATTGGTGGCGATGTTAGGGCTCAAGCCCCTCTCTTACAATTAACCACTAGATTAGTATACATTTACATAACTTATAATTTTGAATGCAAATAAGACAAATAATATTAATAGCAATAATAATAATAATAATAATAAAAGAATACTTAAATTTAAAATACACAAAATAACATAAACTTAAATGTAACTACAGTAATCCATTCAACTCGTTCATTCCTTCATTCAGTCAACAATTATCCAGCAAGTCAGCGGGATCTACCCAGCAAATGCTCGAGGTAAGCCACTTTAAACTTGTGATGAGAAGGATTGTCTCTAATGTTCACAGGTAGTGAATTCCATGACCTAGACAGAGAGATTATGAAGGAGCGGTTGTACACAGCAGTGCGGTTTACAGGTATGGCAAGAGAGGACCCAGATCTTGTATTGTGTTCATGATAGGACGAGAGGTAAGAAAAAGATGAAGACAGATAGTCGGGAGTATTAGTGGAAAGTACTTTGTGCAGAAGTGATAGCATGTGAAGTTCACGGCACTGGTGCACTCGAAGCCATGACAGCTCGTTATAATAAGGTGATATATGAGCATCATATCGCAGGTTAAAGATATATCTTACGCAGCTGTTCAGGCTCCGGTCCGGTTTCTTGTTACTGTCGCAGGTTATTTCAGTCAACACAGTGTCACAATAGTCAAGTATAGGTAGTATAAGAGAGCAAATTATTTGTACATTAAGTCGAACAGAGAATATATTAGCGAACCATTTCAGAGGATATTAGCATTTATATACTTCATTACATGTGCTTATCACCTGTTGACCGAGCTCGATAGTTGTAGTCGCTTAAGTGCGGCCAGTATCCAGTATTCGGGAGTTAGTGGGTTCGCACCCCACTGTCGGCAGCCCTGAAGATGGTTTTCCGTGTTTTCCCATTTTCACACCAGGCAAATGCTGGGGCTGTACCTTAATTAAGGCCACGGCCGCTTCCTTCCCACTCCTAGCCCATCCCTGTCCCATCGTCGCCATAAGACCTATCTGTGTCGGCGCGACGTAAAGCAACTTGTTAAAAAAAAAAAAAAATCACCTGTTGAGTCCAATTTAGGGTCTCTATCATAATAATTCCTCAGTTAGTCACTGAAGTAGAGTAGGCCTAAAATTCAGCTACACATTTGACGGTAAAACAGTACTTTGTTCACCCCTACCAGCGCTCACGTCACTGTAACATGAACTACTTTCACTACTTTCACTTCCACTAAATTCTTCGTCGCTTATTTCTATATCAAAGTCGCTCTCTTGTAAAAATTTCCTTATCACTTTGTCACTCAACTTCGACGCAGCCATGATTTCGCTTATGATGAGGTTGCTAAGATACAGGTTATTGTCTCCACAGAATAACTGCACAGAAGTGTTTATCGAGTACATCAATGAAATAAAACAGTGCTTCCATATGTCAAGAGGTTACCTTACTGATATCAAATCCTTTCACAAAGGAAACTGGCTTGTAGCGGATCCGGAAATAAACACTACGCGCAGACGGAGAAATCCGTCTTTGTACCGGAGTGCAGTCGAGAGCCAGGACGGAGAGATCCGTCAAAGTACGTCAAGTGGTTAATAGAGTTTATTCATTTATGATTTGAAAATTTATTTTTTAAAGTCTGTAATAAATGACAAAGTAAGTAAGTAAGTAAGTAAAAGTTGAAACACTAAGAAATAGTTGAACAGTTTCAAGATTTATATATATTGTTCTATTGATAAGTATATTTGTACCAAGTCCAAAGATTATTGATGTTTTGGCACCGCTGAAGAAGAGCGTAGTTGGCTCTCGAAACATGTACAGTTATTAAGTATAATGAAACGTGTAAAGTATTGACAAGGCGAGAAAGTGTTCTACAGATATTTGCAGAAGTCTCTGACAAACTTACTGGCGTAAAGTTTATTGTTCCTGATTGAGAAGATGAGGAACCCAACTGGCAGACATTTTTCTGAAATGGAATTCATCTCAGATGATGATTTGAATACTTCCCTAACTTATTCCTATGCTAAAACAATTTGTGAGATTTTTATTCACCGTTTTTCACCAATAATGTCTCGAATGGCAACAATGTTGTTTGCAGTGATGCTTGTCCATAGTCTTCTTTCATGAGGTTCATTTTCCACAGGTTCTGTTCCTGCCACTCGAGTCTGCAAAAGTGTTTTTTCCCCAAAACTGTGCGCGGAGCCATCTGAAAATTTTGGAAGGTTTGGTGCCCTGTTTTGCAAGAAATTTGATAATGATGCATTGTGTAACAGACATGTGCACCTTTTGCTCACTCATGGAGTACTGAAGCAGCCCAGCTCTCCACCATCGTTCGTGCACGCGAACCCCTTCTCCAGACACTCTCCCAACATCCTGGCAAAGCCCCGCCTCAGAATTATTACTAACAGCAGCGTTACATTCAAATTCCTGTTTATATATGTTCCCCCTTCATAGTTATGATGGGATTGAGTGAGGTTAAGTGGAGTGGAAAAGGAAAGAAGTTGAGGAAGCAATACACTCTCTACTGGAGTGCAGGACATAAGGCAAGGAATGGAGTGGGGATAATAACCAAGAAGATCTTAGATGATTATGTAGATAAAGTGGACTACATAAGTGATGGAATAACAAAGATACAGTTAAGGACAGAGAATGTAATAAAGGATTTCATCCACATGTATGCACCCCAGGCCATCCCCGCAGTGTAGGGGTAGCGTGCCTGCCTCTTACTCGGAGGCCCAGGGTTCGATTCCCGGCCAGGTCAGTGATTTTTAGCTGGATCTCAGGACTGGTTCGAGGTCCACTCAGCTTACGTGATTACAATTGAGGAGCTATCTGATGGTGAGATGGCAGCCCCAGTCTAGAAAACCAAGAATAACGGCAGAGAGGATTTGCCGTGCTGACCACACTGACACCTCATAATCTGCAGGCCTTAGGGCTGACCAGCGGTCGCTTGTTTGGTCATGGCCCTTCGGAGAAGCTTCAACGATAGCACAGTGTGTATGACATTGTAAAGAATGTCCACAAAAAAAATAGATTTTGTATGTCATATTATAGTTCATGTGTGCGTGTGTTTTAGTTTTTAAGTCACTATTGTATATGGTTTAGTTTGTATGCACCCCAGACTGGATTCAAGGAAGAAGATACTTATATATCCTGGGAGACTCTGGAAAGGGAAATAAAGGATGTTTAAGTGACTGTCATGGGAAAATCTAAAGCAATTGTGGTATGCAACAGATAAGGAATGGAAAAAGCAATTGGACCTTTTGGATATGGAAAGAGGAATGAAGATGGAGAGGTGTTGGGTGTTTTTTTGTGTGAGAAATGTGGTATGTGTGGGCAATACATGGTTCAGAAAGAAGAATAGTAGAAAGATTACTAGATACGGTTGGGAAAACAGAATGACAAAGACAGTAATTGATTACTTCTTGGTGGAAAGAACAAATCGTAGACAGATGTAGCCAGAAGTAGCCTTTGACAAAGATCTTACAGGGGTGTTAACAAATTTCCATCAGGAAATTAAAGGAAGGTGCAAGAAAGCTTTTAGTGAAGAAAAGCTGGAATAGATTTATAGTATAATTGGAAGAGGATGTGTATAGGGGTAAAACAATGCTGTATGGATGTGTAAGAGTGAGCTGAAAAGGAGTCTAAAAAAAATGAGAGGGATTAGCATAACTAGTGGGGATAAACCAAAGGATGGAAGGATAACTTTGAGGAACTCCTGAACATGAACAGGTGTAAATGACACGACGGAAATAGAGTGTGAAGAGACAGTATCTGAAAGTGAAATGACAATGAAAGAGGTGGAAACTGCTTTCAAACAAATTAATTTGGGAAAAGCAGTGGGATTGGATGAATTGTGTGTAGAAATGTTAAAAGCAGCAGGGCTCGTTGACTGTTTAGACTGTTTACAAATATCTTGAAAGAAAAATGACTGGTGTAATAATACCTACTAGAAGATGTGATAATCACACTCATATCTCAGGAAAAATATTTCAGTACTGGAAAAGAGAATTCAAAGAACGGTGGAAGGACAATTACAAAAAGAGCAGTACAGCTTCCGAAACGGAAGATCAAAACTTGACCCCCTCTTCATCATGAGGCAGTTCATGAAAGAACATTGGGAATATCTGAGAGATATGATTGGTGATGATTAGAGACGAGAATTATAGGCACTAAAAACAGTCAAAATAGGCAGGCATATAGGCTCATAAATTAGCCAAAATAGGCATGCAAATAGGCACTAACGTGTAAAATAGGCAACAAAATAGGCATGAAAAAATACTTATAATTTAATAACATGCTAAACTACTATCAAAGGAATTTACAACAAGCAACGTTTCAATTTTTTTTTTCCGGTAACAATCTTGTGGTGTAGTGGTTAGTGTGATCAGCTGCCACCCCCAGAGGCCCGGGTTCGACTCCCGACTCTGCCACGAAATTTGAAAAGTGGTACGAGGGCTGGAACGGGGTCCACTCAGCTTCGGGAGGTCAGATGAGTAGAGGTGGGTTGGATTCCCACCTCAGCCATCCTGGAAGTGGTTTTCTGTGGTTTCCCACTTCTCCTCCAGGCAAATGCCGGGATGGTACCTAACTTAAGGCCACGGCCGCTTCCTTCCCTCTTCCTTGTCTATCCCTTCCAATCTTCCCATCCCCCACCAAGGCCCCTGTTCAGCATAGCAGGTGAGACCGCCTGGGCAAGGTACTGGTCAACCTCCCCAGTTGTATCCCCTGACCCAATGTCTCACGCTCCAGGACACTGCCCTTGAGACGGTAGAGGTGGGATCCCTCACTGAGCCCGAGGGGGGGAAAAAGCAACCCTAGAGGGTAAACAGATCGAGAGAGAGAGAGAGAGAGAGAGAGAGAGAAAGAGAGAAATCTCTCAACATCACAGGAAGTTATTGGACAAAACTTCAATGAAGCCACTTCATCTGGTTTTAGTTCAAATGCTTCATATACCTCACCTCGTAGCACCCTGGCTACTTTTCCCATCGTTTTCCATCATGGATTCTGCTGCAGGACTCTTATGGAACTTTTTGCTGATAGCGGCTACCTTCCCAGAGGTTCGGTCAACATTTCTCCTGACTTCTTCCACAACCCTAAATGACTCCACTGGAGGAAAACCACTCGTCTCCAACTCGGTGATTGCTCCCGGCGGCTTGTTGAACTTTGATGATGCTCCAGTTTTTCCCACCATTGCAGTGCACAGGTCTATAGAAAATTGTTGTTGGTCGCTGTTCACAGTGGACTGGTAGAAAAACTGCGATGACAACGCTTTATACTCGTGTCAAATGCAGCGCAGTATTTCTGTGTTGATCTATATGGTATCTTTTAACAATTTGATCTGAAAAATAATAAAATTAACTTAAATTACAATGTTCTTATATTTCTACAGCTGGGCTAATTGGCAATAATGCTTAGTGTAAACATAATAATGGCGTATGGCCTCCAGAGAGGCCTGGTGCGGGTCTTTTTCTCATAGATGGCTTACGCAGCCCAGACTGTCTTTGCTTGCTCTTTCCCAGCACAACGATTACCAACCAGACCTCACCAATCAGACCAACGGTCCTTTCGCTGGCCTGGTCTAGTAAAGATAGTCTTTGCAGCTTTATTAAATACGCTGTGACATCGTCCAAGCTGTGCCATCTTGTATGTCTAGCCTCTGTAACATCGTTCTAGCTGCACCACATTCGATCTACCTATTTTTCGTGAAGGCTTAGCGGAAGCGTAATAGAGTTCACTAGAGCCTACACAGAGCGCTGGTGAAAGTTATTCACGATATTTAAAAACTACATTTGAATCGTTTGTTTCAGAAACGACACTTCTCCAACGTACGAAATTGTTCAGAAAACAGGAAAAACTGTCTGTAGTGTGTAATGTCTTTTCTATCCTTCCGACATTTATTATGCTTATTCTACTGTTGAAATGACTATGACAGTTACGTTGTTTGTATGAATTAGTCCAATACGTTCCTTTACAGACTTTGTTGAAAATGGTGGAGATGTGTTGTTTCTGCAACAAACACCATTAATGAGAATATAAGGAAGTGTAACATTGATTTTAACATCATTTCACTTTCAATAGGAACTTTATTTGTACTGAGGAAATACAGTGTTTATACGCATTATTTAATAGTTATTTGTAAGACTTACTTATTTGCACATATTATGATTAGACCACATTGTACTGAAAAATAAACAGGAGAATACTCCTTTTATGTCCCTTTCCAAAGTTAAATATATATATAAAAGAAAACAACACAATATAATACAAGTAACATGTAAGTCTCTTATCTTTGAACAATGCTTCTCACTTCTATTGCACTGATGTTGTCCATGCAAACAGTTCATTTAAAACTCATGGTGTTCTTCTGGTATGTAAGATTCCAACTTCTTTATGTCCGCTAATTTCTTTTCATTTAATGGAACACAGCCTTGTGGATAAGCAAGTCTAGTTGGTAACACAGGGAGACGGGTTGCAGAAATAAGCAACTTGAAAGTATGAACGCACATTCCATCAATACAGTATTTTCCTAAGACATGATTTGCCTCATACTGAAACTCCATAAATTGATTTATATAAAACGCGACTTTTGCATCTCTTTTCACACTTCTTCCTAGCGACTGAAGTGAAAAAACTGACTTCTTGAAGAATGTCTTCTATCAGTACTACTTTTTGAAGCAGGCTGGTTTGAAGTAAAAACAACACCTCTCCAGGTAAGTGTTCTTTCTGCACAAAAAGGGAACATTCATTCGCGACTGACAGGAAGAGATATACGGTAGAAATTATTTTTCTGCACAAAATAGTAGCCGTTCGTGCATTAATCATGGCAGTATTAATGACTCATATAGTGTCAAAAAGTGGAGAAGTGCTGTTTCTGCAACAAACTATTCATTTCATTTGTAGTCCGCTTCTGTGGTGTAGTAGTTAGCGTGATAGCTGCCGCCCACGGAGGCCCTGGTTCAATTCCCGGCTCTGCCACGAAATTTGAAAAGTGGCACGAGGGCTGGAACGGGGTCCACTCCACCTCGGGAGGTCAACTGAGTAGAAGTGGGTTCGATTCCCACCTCAGTCATCCTCGAAGTGGTTTTCTGTGGTTTCCCACTTCTCCTCCAGGAAATTGCCGGGATGGTACCTAACTTAAAGACGCGGCCACTTCCTTCCTTCTTCTTTGCCTACCCTCCAAACCTCCCACGCCTTCACAAGGCCCCAGTTCAGCATAGAAGGTGAGGCTGTCTGGGCAAGGTACTAGTTCTCCTCTCCAGTTGTATCACTCGACTCAAAATCTCACGCTCCAGGACACTGCTCTTGAGATGGTAGAGATGGGATCCTTCGCCGAGTCAGAGGGAAAACTTACCCTGGAGGGTAAACAGATTAAGAAACAAACAAACAAAGAAGGAAAATATTTTAGTTGTTAATCTCCTATTTCCACGGGAATTGAATCAGAGTTCAAAATACCAATTTTTAATTTTCATCCACTCTGTGACAAGAGACTACTGGCATTCTAACTCCTCATTCAGTAATTAAATGATTATTTACTTTTTTTTTTTTCCTAGGGGCTTTACGTCGCACTGACACAGATAGGTCTTATGGCGACAATGGAATAGGATAGGCCTAGGAGTTGGAAGGAATCGGCCGTGGCCTTAATTAACGTACAGCCCCAGCATTTGCCTGGTGTGAAAATGGGAAACCACAGAAAACCAACTTCAGGGCTCCCGACAGTGGGATTCGAACTATTTACATTTTAGCAATATAAATTATTGAAAGTTCACGACTAATGCAGCATTGCAAAAAACAACTTTCTACAATACATAAATTAATAGGCCTATAAATGCTACAATGAAATGCGATCGTAGTAAAATGTTAACAGGAACAAACGAACTTACCTCCTTACATCAAGCTTGGCAGAAGACTACATTTCCACCCATAGTGAAATTGGGATCCCCTGTGATCCCTCACTTTAACCAGTAGGACTTTGGTGACTTTTCTTTGCAATTATATTTTTTTTTACGTCACACCTACACTGATAGGTCTTATGGAGACGATGAGATGGGAAAGGCCTAGGAGTGGGAAGGAAGTGACCGTGGGCTTAATTAAGGTGCAGCCCCAGCATTTGCCTGGTGTAAAATGGGAAACCACAGAAAACCGTCTTAACGGTTGCCGACAGTGGGGCTCGAACCCACTATCTCCTGGATGCAAGCTCACAGCTGCGCACCCCTAAGCGCACAGCCAACTTGCCTGGTGATTTTTCTTTGGGCATTGCTACAGACACACTTCGTCTTCACAATAAATCACAGCACGTTCTGAAGGTAAAGCTTACGCGTACAACAGTTCATATCGAGATGGAGGTATAAGGGTTCGACATTGATTGGTTCTCGCATATGTCTTAGAAGGTTGGAGGGGTTGAAGGCTTCGTGGTCATATTGTTCCATGTTTCTCCTGATGGAAATTTCCCAAGAACTATTTCTGGTGATTTCCAAGAATTCCCATTTTTGTTCGTGGGTTAAACACATCCTGAGAAATGAGGAGATAGTACTGTCGAGCATATCAGTTACAATATAATGCACTGGAAGAAAATCGGCTTCTTTATAATAGATTCAAAAGGCATCAAATAGGCAACTATACTCCAGATAGGCACAAACCCCTGAAATAAGCATTTATAGGCACAATAAAACCAACGTAATCTAGCTTAAAGGACCCTAAAACGGATTTATATCTCAAAAGCCTCCGTTTCTGAACACGGGAATAAAATAGGCAAATTCCCGTCTCTAGTGATGATATTCCTTGATTTAAAAAAAGTCTTAGGGTATACCCAAAGGAAAGGTATGGAAAATAATGCAACAGAAAGGATTTGGAAAACAAATGAAACAATATGTGCAAGCAGTGTCCAGACATATGTGGGGAGGAGAAAATGGTTTTAGAATGAAACTGGACTACGAGGAAATGTGCTGTCACTGCTTTTATTCACAATGGTTATAGACGAAATTGTGAAAGGAGGCAAAGGTAAAGTATGGTGACAGGGAGGTGATATTGTGGTGTGGGGAGCAGAGACGCCATGAATGTGCCATACTCTTTTATTGACTAAAATTTTGAAAGAAAGAAAAAAAAAAACTGTGGAATTACTTGTCTATAAAGACAGCCGGAACTTTTGAGAATATTTAAAAGTGTATTCATTATTCATAAGACAAATCCCAAGAAGCTTCAATGATAGCACAGTGTGTGTGACATTGTAAAGAATGTCCACAAAAAAAGTTAGATTTTGTATGTCATATTATAGTTTGTGTGTGTGTGTTTCATTTTTTAAGTCACTTTACATATGTAGCATATATAGGCCTACTGTATATGGTTTAAAAAGTAAGTATTATTGAAGTCTCACCAAAATTTGTATTAAAATATTAGTGTAAGGTAATATAATTATAGTTTACATCTCCTGCAATGCTGCAGCATCTTCCCACCTCCATGTATTATTATTTTTCTACTTTTCCCCTGAACATAAGTGATATGCTAATTTGTTATACAATGAAAGTTCTCAGTAATAAACATACCTTGGCGAAAAATGATGAATGTACATAATCAATGAGTGTCCGTTGTTCAGAGAAAAGGGGTTTTCCTCACTCCGATGCTAAGTTGTCAACTAAACATGATTTTCCCAAGACATTTCAACGAAAGATGTTGTGCTTAATCTTGAACTCGTCAAGCCAGTCCACGGATGTTTTAAACACACGATACCTAATAACTTGGTGAATTTAAGTGCATTTTCATGGACAAGAGATCCACTCACAGGCAAGTTGTTGCTACGAGCACAGCAGAATCATTCAAAAGTTGTCTACCTTTAAACCCTGATTATTGGAAAATAAGCTTTTGCCAGATATTCCATTTCCAGTCCACAATTTAAGGATGTCACTTTTGTTTCTTAAAATGCCATTGATCTGTGTTTTTCTAGCAGCAAACCACACAGCCCATGACTTGAACACTAGGTTTCCTTTCTCATAGACATTGACATCTACTTTTTCCTTTAAAGTCAGTCATTTGCATTTCTGTGACGTAGCTGTACTTCGTTAAAGTGGAAGCCATTTTCTTTGCAGTTTTTGCTTACACACTTCTCAAGATAATCACAAAGAATACTGCTTAATCTCTGCACTTTTAAGAAGAAATACGTTCAATAGTAGCATGTAACATTGTACGCTAGTTCAAAATACTGTCGATTATTGTGTTGAATTCCAGGAATTGCTACTTTTTTATTTAAGGATGTCTGTTATTAAGAAGTTTCAATTACATTGGAGCAGTTTTTTTCAGCATCCTCATCCATTATTAAGAATATCTATCACCGAGAAGTAATGTTGCCATTAAACCCCATGTATTTCTGCCGGGAAATTTAGAAATGTCCGTAATTGTTTGTTAGAAGTATCACTGTACTTCGTTAAAGTGGAAGCCATTTTCTTTGCAGTTTTTGCTTACTTAATACATAAATTTAAAGTTTTCCAGTCTGTCAAAACTAAAGCAAGGTTAATAAAACTAGAAAATACCTGAAGAAGAAAACATTTAATTAATAAAACAGGGTGTCGACAGGTCACAAGTCATGAGAAAGACTTGCGTTTCAGTGATCGTTCATGTAAGTCATGAAATTGTGTTTCAGGTCATGAAATGTTTTTAAACAGCAAAATGAATGGAGACAAGTTGTATGCCAGTAAGTAGATAGTGTATCCATTCCATTTCTACCTTAATTTTTGCGGCACATTATAATTTTCCTCAATGTTGAAATATACATTTTTATTATTGAGGGGGAATCACAGAATAGTAGAGTTTCCAATCTTTTGTAGGCTTGTTGCTAATACTATTTGTTTTGTTTTAGGTAGAATTTCCACAACCTTCTTTAGGCTTGTTGATAATATTTTTGGTTTTGTTTCAGGTACTGAAAGCTGAAGTAAAATAATGTTATCTGACTGAATCTAGTGCTTTTGGACCATCTACATATAGACATCATAAAATTAAGATCTTGGAAGCTTCAGATCAAATTTTAAGAATTCCTGAAAAGTGCTCTTGCAAGGATATCTGGCTTCATCATGACGAATCAAAGAATTTGAAAATGTGGCTTCAGCCAGCAGAAAACCATAAATTTAAAGCAAGGTTTAGTGTGTGCAAAAGTGACTTTGATATTAGTACCAGTGGTATTTGGTATATTAACATACATGAAAAATGAAACATTTAACACTTATTTCCTCGCTAGTGTCAGGGCAACAAAATAAACTTCCATTTGCTGGAGTGCAAATGTGTTCCATTACAACCAGAAGTTTTGACTTAAGATGAGTTAACACCTACTAGTACTGCATCATCCAGAGTTTTAACTTCATCTAGAACAAGTTCACTGAGCCATTTTTAAATTAGTGATGCAGTTATGAAGGCTGAAATTATATGAGCTATGACTAAAGTGATGTCTCGTTCTTCAGTAAAGAACTGTGGGAATGCAACATACTTTTTTCAGATAAATTGTTTTTGATGGTATGATAGCCAAACATGCGGACAAGATATAATATGTAATTACTTTCTGGTCTAGGACCTTATTAGCACATCATGTCAAAGAGAGTGAATTCTGTATATCGTTTGATGAGTTCGAGTGAAGGTATGCAAAGTGAACAAAAGGACTTTGTTTCTGGGATCAGCATAAACAGTCTGTGTCTACTAGGTATTTAACATCTGTAGTCTTGAGTTCTGCCACAAACTGTTGATTTACAGTCAAGTTTCTTGGATGGTCAGACAGAAACATAATTCAAATTTCAATCGATGGCCTAAATGTCAGCCTTAAGATGTTAAAATATTTGCTTAACCATATGAACAACCAGTTATATTCAATTGTGATATTAGTTGGCATCATGTAGTGCATGAAGCATTAAAAACTGCTTGCAATATAAGTGGCTGGAACATTCTTGAATTTCTTATGGCACTCTGGTATTTCATGAATGATTTTCCTTCAAAGAAAGTAGCCAACTCAAATATTACGAGATGTACAAAGTTTTCCCTAATATTTTATTCCATAGAGTGGGTAGGTAATACTGAAGTTACAAAAGAGCTGTTGAAATGATTCCACATTGGAAGAAGTATGTTGCAGAAGTTAAAGAAAACCACCAGAAACTGGAAACTTTGAGAAAATGAAACATCATTAAGAAGACAGCTTCCCCTGTGCAAAACTTCAATTTGTTATGTCTTTGCCAATTGAACTTCAGGAGTTTTAACTAAATATCAGTCAAATGACTCTCTTGCCATTTCTATACAAAGATTTGGACAAAATGATGTATAGCATTGCATTGAGATTCAGAAAAGTGTGATGTAAGGGGGCAACAAATTCTGCCATTCTCATTATCATTGATGTTGTCAATCTATCTAACCATGGAACATCTCACTATGTAGATATCAGAGTTGGTGCCACTGTTGCTAGCAAGACAGGCAAGGATGTCTTTGCCTTCATACACGACTGCAGAATATTCTGGAAAAGTTCATCCTTAAAATTTTAGAGAAGAGTCCTTTAAATCAAAACTAGTTAAAGGTGCTTAATGCTTATTGTCTGAAGTTATGCTGAGTTCCATTTTGAGAGATGCAAACATGATACTAGCATTGGAAGAGTTCATGTCAAAAGGAAAAAATTAATTACTCCATCAGGAAATACTTGCAATTTTATGAGAATTTTAAAGAACAACTGAAACTATTCAGTCCACAGAAGGACAAGCTTTATAATTTCCAAGTAAATTTACTTCAATGTTCAGTGATTTCATGAAGTTCTTGCAGAAGCTGCTCTGCGTGTTTCATGTGAATGCTGCAATTGAAAGAGGTTGATCTGTCATCAAAGAACTTACGGTAGAAAATCTACAAGAAAATACTGTTGTTGGTGCAATACAGTCATTTGGTGGACATTACTAAATATGTGATACAAGTTCTGAAAAAATGCTTATTCAAAAGACAAGGAGCATTAAGGAAGAAAATATCTGAAGAAGACTACGGGGCCAACTGCAGAATGAGAGCAGTCCAACAGTACAAGAACACAGAGATATGAAAAGAAAGCTTATGGAAAAGATGAAAGAAGAAACCACTGTTCTAGATGCTGATATTTCAAGTTTAATTAAGATATGTAGTGCAAATCAATATAAACAGTTGTGTGTCTATAATATTTCACATTATGATCTGTTTTGCTTTGTTTTAGAATGCTGTCAGTTTACAGGAGTGTTATTTTTTCAGCAGTGCTTTTGTAGTCAACCAGTAAGGTTGTGGATATAGCTGAAATAATTGTGGTGTCAAAAGCCCAGACTTCTGAATTGTGAGTCTGGAGTGGTAAGCACTGTGCTACTTGTGCCTCTGAAGAATCATAAATTGTACAGAAATTTAAAAAAGAACCAGTGGCTCCCAAGAGACCTCTGCTTAACCAATAGGCCTTTAGATAATGAGGTGATGTGTGGTCAGCACGACTAATCCTCTTGTCTGTTGTTCTTGGCTCTTTAGACTGGGGCCACTATCTCACCGTCATCTGTAATTGTGTAGACAGAATGGACCTCGAACCAACCCTCAGATCCAGGTAACAATCCCCGACCTGGCAGTAAGTTAACACAAGCGCTGTGGGTAACAGGCAGAGTTCTCTTGACCGTGGACATGGCAAAATTTAAAGTCACAAAAATATAATTAATTATGTTTGTTGGAATTCTCTAGACACCCTTTAACAGAATACACCTGAAAATAAAAACATCTAACTGATAATAGAATGACGTTTCATTCTTGAAAGAACATAATCAGATTGTATGAAATTATACTTTATTATTTTATTACAAATATATATTTTTTAAGGGAATTTATGAATATTATGAACAGTTGTATAAAATTTTGTTAAAATTCTGTATTCTTCCTGTCACTGAATTCTGAGGTATTATGTGCCTACTGGACTCAAGTGTTTGTGGTCTTCCAAAAAGTTGAGATTGTTAATAATGTAATTGTAAATACTTGCATTTCTAAACACTTTGTCTTGAAAATGTGAAAGAAATTGCTTGATTTACATACAAAACTTAAACACTTCCAATGTTGGCACTCCTTTAAACTAGCATGACTTTGACACTGGGCATTAACATGATACTACTCTCCGTAGGGATGAGAAATGTGTTTGCATGTCGTGACAATCGCAAGAACTTACCAGTGCTTGACGTATATTTAAAAAGAACTTCCACCCCCAGAAAACGTGTATCCTGCAGCCTGCTGGGACGAGGTAGAAGAGCATACCTGCGAACTTTCCCGATTTAGGCAGGAGGCTCCCGATTTTCGACAGTTTTTCCCACCTCCAGATTATTCTATTATTTTTCCCAATTTTAGCTTTTTTGTGTGAACTTCAAACATTCAAATCGCGCCATTTCAGCTTTGTACGCCAATGGCTGGAAGTCCTTTACTCTTTGGCCACTTTCAAATGAAATATCGACGTTTATTAATCCAAGAAACGTGCGCGAATGTGCGATGTTGATTGAAACCTGTATATCGCGACGTGTCATAGATTGTCAATCTCTCGTTCCTGCGTGCTATATTTGTATTCATTCGCGTCAGTTTAATCGATTCTAGAGACTAGTCGCTAGATTTGAAGTTTTTTCAGTAATTTATGACAGAATTTCAAAGATAGTAACTAGTGACTTTTCCAGAGATTTTAGTAGCAATTTGGAGGCAAATCTGGCGAATTTTAATTTATTACTTGACTAGCTGTTACCCACGGCTCCGATCTCGTGGATTTCGTAATTTGATAACGGTAATCGCTCCTTGGTACTGCACTAAGATAGGATTCTGTAACATCTTCAGTTTTTGAGATACATGTATCAGAGTTCAACTCCTTCACTTCTTTTCTCCCCCATTTAAGTGGATTATCGACAAGCTCGGCCAACGCCAGGGGATTGCATTACTCGTTCCACCCTGGACAGCAGAGAGGATGCATCACTGATATAAGGTAAAAAAAATATTTCCACATTGATTAACAGATTGAACACAGAATTTTAATATTAATATGAAAAATTAAGTTTCCAGAAAGAAACCATAATTTGATGTGAAAAACATTCAAGCTCTTTAGGCCTTTTCAGTCATGGAATTACAAGCATATAGTTCATCAGTTGGATTGCCACACTTTTCCAAGATTTGAAGAAGCCTCAAAAGCTTGAAAGCAATGTAAATTAAATTATGTTTTCCTTCTGGAAACTTAATTTTTTGACATAAAAGCCAGAGGCAGCTATTTATACAAATGGAGGTACATGTACTTCTGCTTGTGCACTGTCATTGCGTTTGAGCTGGGCTGAATGGCTCAGATGGTTAAGGTGCTGGCTTTATGGCAGGTTCGATCCTGGCTCAGTCTGGTGGTACTTGAAGGTGCTCATATATGTCAGCCCCGTGTCTGTAGATTGACCAAGACGCAAAAGAACTCCTGCAGGCTAAACTTCTGGTACCTTGGCATCTCCGAAAACTGTAAAAATAGTTAGTGGGACTTAAAACAAGTAACAGTAGGAGGCTTGTAACGGTGTCTCAATGGCTCACTAAGCACCAGCATCTTGAAAATGTGCGGCAGTTCAACTCGAGCCTACTGCCACGCTGGTGGGGTGCGGGGTGGAAACTGTGGTCATTTCACATTTGAAAAGGCCTCTAAAGCTTGAATGTTTTAACATAAATGTGGAGTTTTCCAGAACCTTAATACAGTTGAACTTGCTTTATACGTAACTCTGTTCTGCGTAATTTGTATTTGTACGTAATTTCCTTTAGGTCCTGGCAAAATGTCATTCAAAAGCGTGTTTATTAAACCTTATTTATACGTAATTCGTTTATACGTAATTCGCTGTTATACGTATTAAGTTCCAGTGAAATATAACTGAGTTTTGCATGATTGTAATCACGTGCTTTTTGAAAAGAAACTACTGTATTTATGAAGTTTCCTCTTTGTTAGCATAGGAAGAAGTAGAGCGGTTGGGTTGCTTTGTTAGCATAGGAAGAAGTAGAGCGGTTGGGTTTCGGTTTTGAAACAGAGCACAGAGTTTTGCCGAGTGACATTGTTGACCCTTACTTACTGGCGGCTGAACAAAGACCAATCGAGCGAGTCCCTTTCTTTCTCTATCTCTCTCCTCCTCTACCTTCGTCGTTTTTTACCTTCACAATGCCGCCAAAGATTAAGATACATTACAAGCAAAGTGGGCGGTTTCGTTGCGGAAACAGAAGAAAATACAGTAAATTTGTTTGAATATGGGAATTTCTTTCGTGGGAACAACGGAGAAGTAAAATGTCCATGGTGCCGGTATATGGTGTTTACTGTTGAACAGTAGTTTTGTCGTTCAGTTGCTTTTGATTTGCCATGAAGAACAGAAAAAGGAAAAGTTATACCCTAGATGAAGAAGTTAAATTTTTACGTGAAATGGACGCTAATCCACACAAAACAAAAACTGAAATTGCTTCAGACTTAGGGATTGCCTATACCATGCTATGTACAGTCATCAGTAAAAGAAACACTATTTTGGATGAGTTCTTAAAACTGGGCTCAAAATTAGCAAAGCGCAGCCGTCAGCAAGAAGGAAGGTACGTAGATTTGGAGAAAGCACTTTTAACATGGTTCCAGCAGCTCTTCCAGTTAGTGGCGATATGGTGAAGGCGAAGGCGATAGATTTAGCTAAAATGATGAGTATCACTGCTGATTTCAAGGCTTCACCAGGATGGTTGGAAGGATTTAAAGATCGTCATGGAATAACAGGGAGAACAATTTGCGGTGACTCAAAAGCTGTGGACGGCGTCACAGTGCAACACTGGAAATAGAGATTCTGCCGGGTATCATAAGCGATTATCAGCCTCCAAACATCTACAATTGTGATGAGACCGGCCTATTCTACAATCTCCTTCCTAATAAAACATTAGCTGAAAAAGGTGACTCATGCCATGGATGGAAGAAAAGTAAAATTCGTGTAACAATACTTCTCGCCACCAATGCAGATAGATCTGACAAACTTCCTCCACTTGTGATAGGAAAATTGAATAATCCGAGGTGTTTAAGGGTGCGAAAACAAAACCTACGGAATATGAATCCAACAGAAATTCCTGGATGACTATGCTTCTAATGAGACAGTGGTTGAAAGAGCTAGAAATTAAAATGAAAAAGAAACAGAAGAAGATCCTTCTTCTTATGGATCGATGTGCAGCACATCCACTTTAAATCGTTCTGGAGAATGTACGAGTGGAAGTTTTCCTTCCTAACTGTACCAGTGTTATACAACCGCTTGATCTGGGCATCATTGCAAATTTCGAAGTGCATTATAGAAAAATGCTGGTTCAACATTTAATAACACTGAGTGATGCAGGACATGAACCTCTCTCCATTAATTTGCCACAAGCCATTGAATTTATTTCGGCTGCCTGGAAGCAGGTGTCATCCTCCACAATGAGCAACTGTTTCCGCAAAGCTGGTGCCTTACTAGAAGAGGCTGCCTCTAATGATGATTATGGGGACGAAGGTTTGTCTGGCAATGAGCTAACGCTACCGAAGGGTGTAGAATTCGATACTTTTGTGCATTTCCATTATAATCTTGCTGTATGTGGAGAACTACCGGATGAAGAGACTATTGCTGATGTATGCCAACAACGCGGTGGTGATGGACCAGCTACAAGCGATAGTGACTGAGATGGAGATAACAACTCTAATCTTGAAACACCTGAACTGAGTGAAGTGTTACATGCAGTCGATGTGTGTAGGCGTTACATCAGTGCGAAAAGTTGCAGTGAAAATGCTTTGAATTCAGTACTAAGTTTGCAAAAGGAGGTTTATACTCTTAATGCAAGAAAAGTGAAACAAGCCAAACTATCTGATTTCTTTAAGGCTGGACCAAGTTCAAAATAACATTTTCTGTCTTAATGTATTTATTATTTGGAAGGATTTACACATGTAGGTCATTTCCATTGCTTTTCCAGTAAGTCTGATTTCTACGTAATTCTGAGTTACAGGTAGTTTTTTCTCTTCCCCTTGATATACGTATAAGTCAGGTTCAACTGTAATTCTTAAAAAGGAAATAGATAATAATAAATTAGGATTTTATTGAATTTGATGGTCTTTCAAAAGCAAAACATGTCATTTGTTTATTAAATATTTTCTTTTTTTTTTTTTTTTTCAGGTATTCTCTACTTTCATTAATCTTGCATTAGTATTGATGGACTAAAAGAACTTCAGAGGTATAAATATACTTCGAGGCATCTGAATGAAATAAGGTTTTGGACACTGTAATAATTGGTAGGACATGAAGATTGTCACGTTCACATGTTCAGGGGCTGATGTTGTGATAGTACATATAATAATTAATAAGCATAATTAACCGAAATATCCGTAGTATGGGCGCCAGAGTTCACCATAATGGATCCCTCGAATTTAGATAAGAGCATGATAAACTTTATATCCCAGGGCGTGTACATAATGCTGCGTACTGGTACATCTGCTGCAGGCCTTACCTAACCTCCTGAAAACGACTAATTAGGTAGGAACTGCACCTAGGTTCATCAATAACACTGATTCTAAAATAGCTAACTATATTCTTAACGAATTCCGTGCATGAGCACCTCATCAACATACAACATTATACATATAATACACACATAAAATATTGCTGGAAGACTCCATATTTACAACAACAACAATAATAATAATAATGAAAACAGTAGGAAAACGAAAGCGAGAACTAAGCTACCATTTGTAGATGGTCCGATGAACAATGTACATGTATGAAGATAAACACCCTTCACTGTCTCTATATCAATTCGATTTACCGATTCTCATAATCGGCTGTTATCACATCACACAGATACTGTACCTTGTACTACTGTGTTCACATATTTTAACACTTGTTGTAAAGATATATACACACGTCTGTCGATCCTCAACATATAAATTTATGGAAAGTCTGAGATAGCTTTCACCAACATATAATACTAGGCCGCCACAAGTGCTACAATACTTAATGCGCAAGCACTCTCCACAATCAGCCACTTTCCACAAACATAACAAGACTACGCTCCACGAACGTTTGAAGTCCAGTCCATTGCAGCCGTGTCACTCCAGTACCGTGTATCAGCACCACTTCCTTCCCGTACAGTGCGTCAGTTGTAGTTGTAGTTATCTTCCTTCTCGTTCCTTTACAATCACCTCTACAATCACCCTTACAATGTCTCTTACAATGTCCCTTACAATGTTCTATACAGTCTCCTAATCTCCTGGTTGCCGCCGTATCATCAACCGTTATAGACATCAATATCCCCCTCCTCTCAGATGAGACGTCTGGATTGGTGCTTGCTAGCCAATCATGAGTAAACCTCTTCTTTCTCCCAAGTTATAAACAAACACTCGGGAGTTTTACATGAATCATCAAATTTCCCTGGTACAACAACAAGCTCATCTCATCAGGCTGGGATATATACATGACGAATGGAATTTCCTGACACAAGTACATCACAACACACACTGGGGTAGCCAGATGACTCATTTAAATTACCAGAGTTATTAAAGCAATGTTTTCCCACTCGTGCAAAACAAATTACTCATACCTACATATGTGGATATCTTCCAGCTTACCAATATAAATGGCAAAACATATAAATGAAATAATAATAATAATAATAATAATAATAAATCGAATACTGACAATAATATCTCTAACTTCTACATATAATTCGGGGGTGTGATATATGTACTATCACAATGTTCGTCCATACTGAAGTACTTTCCCAGTGTGGTTTGTTATTATTAGGCCAAGGAGAGTATGACTGTTAATACTGTGATGAGTTTGTCCATGGAATAAAATAGCCTTTCTTTTGCTCTTCCCGCTGCGGTTGGGGGACGCACATGTAGAATACACCCGCGGTATCCCCGGCCTGTCGTAAGAAGCGACTAAAGGGGCGACCGAGGGATGATTATATTAGAACCATGAAACTCCTTGTGATTAGTACCACCACGCGGGGAACACCATGGGTCGCTTTTAATTGCGCGTAGTACCACTATGTTGGGTACCAAATAGGTTTGTGATCAGTAACAAACGAGGGCTCGACGGCTTTTACAGTACCTGTGATTAGTAGCACTATGTGAGCGACACCATGGGATGAAGGAACCCATGGTGCTGGCTTACCTATGATTAGTACCCACTATATGAGGAACACCATGGGATAGTACGAGTCCCTGTGGTTAGTACACTTAGGTGATGAACACCATAGGTTTGCGTTGCCTGTCAGGGGCGCCGCAATGTGCGAAACACATTAGGTCTGTAATACATGTGCGAATTTCATTACCTGTGAGTAGTACCATAATGTGTGGAATACCCGCGAGTCTACGCAACTCTTGATTAGTACCGCAACATGACAAATACCATAGTTCTATTTTTCTAGCGATAAATACCATTACGAGGGGCCGATGACTTGGATTTTGGACTCCTTTCGAATATAAGCATTATCGTTTCAGTATCGTGCTATAGAAGCAGTCCCTTGGTCAGTAATACTATTGTTCTACGCCAGCTTCTGTGCATGTGAGGCACTGTGGGTCGGTTCCACTGATCGTTTTAAATTCATATCCATCCATTGAATTGTGGTCAGTGGAGGATTTTGGGTTTTTAATATGTCGTTTCATTTAGTTTCATTTCGTATCATGAGGGGCCGATGACCTAGTTGTTAGGTCCCAATCAGTCATCATCTTTTGCTCTTTGTTTGTTTTGACACTCCAACACAGATAGGTTTTTAGGCAGTGATGCGATAGGAAAGAACTAGGACTGTGAAGGAAAGGACCGTGGCCTTAGGCCATGTTAGGTACAACCTCAGCATTTGCCTGGTATGAAAATGGGAAATCATGGAAAACCATCTTCAGGATTGCCAACAGTGGTAGAAGATTTAGTACTTTTGTGTCAAGTTTGGTCAAATACTCTACTTTCGGCGGCTCATAAACCACTCTTAAAAATAATCTCACTGTAGACAGCATTATCTTCACAGGCGAGTTGGCTGTGCGGTTAGGGGCGCGCAGCTGTGAACTTGCATCCGGGAGATAGTGAGTTCGAGCTCCACTGTCGGCAGCCCTGAAGATGGTTTTCCGTGGTTTCTCATTTTTATGCAAGACAAATTCTGGGGCTCTACCTTAATGAAGGCCACAGCCGATTCCTTCCCACTCCTAGCCCTGTCCTATCCCATCGTCGCCATAAGACCTACCTGTGTCAGTGCGATGTTAAGCCAATTGTTAAAAAAAACCCGTAAACTCTGCCTTGCGTTCAGACTGTAAAGGTAAAGGGTTACTTCAGGATTGAGGTCATCAGGTACATAACAAATACATCTCTTTAAAGAGTAAGTAGGATGACTATATTTTGATACTCATGTTAAAAAAGTTTCTTCCAGCTAATTAATATTTTCAGTTTAAAGTCTCATAATATCATGCATGTAACTAATGTAACGTCATGTAACATTTGCCATCTTGATTATATCTCTGTGGTCTCTCCAAGTGTTCTTCAGTCTGTAAATACGAATAACACCCATTAATACCGCTAAGTAAGACTGTTGCAAGAGACTATCCTCATTTTTTCCCATTTTGAAAGTCTGTTAAAAGGAGAACAATAAAACTTTAATATCCACCTATTCAGTACATTAAAAGCAATTTTAAAATTATCATCTCATCCTTGTTTTATTGCTTAAATATTAACATAGGACATGTTTCGTTCAAAATGTGGATGAGATCCTAATTTTATAATTGCTTTTAATGTATTGAATAGGTGGATATCAAAGTTTTTTTGTTCTCCTTTTAAGTAAGACTCTGTTAAATCCTCCCATATCACTAAAGGAAGTGAACTTCACATTGAAAGGCTATTTCCTTCACACAGCACTCCAGTCTTTTATTTACTTCATCTGCTGGATATGCATTGAACTAGAGTGTCACTCTTCTCATTATTATACTCACTATAATCTGCACGCAGCACATGGAGACCATGGCTTGTCCGGTACCTTTCTCACCGCTTGTTTGATTTGGTTTGCGCCACTGCCCATGTTGTCACTATTTTTAGGACAATGGCCCATTTTTAATATAGCTCTGATATCTAAAGTTACATTGGTTTGGAACTGGTCACATTTCAAACCGTGTCACTAGTTTCATCGATTTACATGTTTACTCATTATCGTTACAAGTGCTGAAGAACCATAAAGCAAAGCCATCTCCGCACAGGCCATGAAGGCCCTAAGAGGGGTGGAAGCTTTTGGCGTTTGATGGGGTAGTGTTGTTAGCTGTAAGCCGGAGGGTGTCCACCCGTTTGGAAAACTGAAAAATGTCAGGGAATTTGATAAATTACAACAACAACAAAACGAAAAAGGGGGGTGGGGTCAATATCAGAGAACACAGAAAAAAGTCTGGGAAATTGTTCTTGTAACCGGTTTCCAGTGGTTACATGATACACAGTTAACCTTTACATTGCTGTGCTTGCAATATTGCGAGCGTGACATTCTTCTGACTTTATCTAAGCAATACTCCCAATGTTGACATAAGAAGTCATTCAGACTCCGTGGGCGGATACACACATCTCTTGCAGTAGATAGGAGCTTACGAAATGACAATCTGTTGATTCATTAATGAGTTATTGAGATAAATACGACACTATGCTTTACGAGCTGCTCTGCGATATGCCCGGCGTGCAAGCTAGCAGTGAGGCCCGTATCAGGGATGAGTAAGCTACAGTATGTCGACCACCAGTAAAGTGCACGATCTTACCAAATCCGAGGTTGTAAGAGTGCCATCCACATTAGAATCGGAAGGTGAATATTCCGATTTTAGTGATTTCGAGAATAATGATGATAGTGATGACACCGATTATAATGAAAGTACAGAAGTTGTCCATCCAGCCGGGGACAAACCGCTTAGACTGACAGAGAGACATTTTCCTTCCCCTGTACCACCCACCCCGAAGAAGAGATTTCCTGCCGGGTACTGCCATGTGTGTTCAAACACCACGCTTGATGAAAAAAGAGGAAAGAAAGTAGATATATGTGTGAAAATTGCGACGTTGGACTCTGAGTACACCCCTGCTTCGGAAACTACCATACCCTAGTAAGGTACTGAAGGAGATGAACTTGTTTCGTGCGAATGAACACTTCCTAAGAAGACATGCGATTTGAAAAAAAATGAGGCTACCCACAGTCTTGGAATTACCAGTTTTGTACAACCCTTGATTAACTGGTCTGGACCATTTTTTATTTTGATATCAAACCAAGATGTATAGGAATTTGTGATGCATTCTCAGCGTTTTATCTTGAATAATATTTTGCCGTAAAATTTAGATACATTTTTACTCGTTTTAGACACCCCTGAAGTTATTGTCTTCAGTTTAGTTATATATCGGCGCTTGGAAGTGGACAGCTAGGACTACCTGTAGCCACTGAAACATGTAAGTTGAGCTTTTTAATGTTATTTTTAATTATTAGTTCGATTTTTGTTCAATTGTTGGCCTTTTATGTTGGACAGCCTTCAATTTCCTGCGCAACTTATAGCTAATTTTGTGTTAGAAAAATCAGTTTAGGACCTTCCATATTTAGTATAAAAATATATGACAAGCAGGCAAGAACCCTCTGGTTTTTCCCATCTTATTTCCGACTTTTATGTATTGTTAATTATTAAAAATAATTCAGCACAGGGCTTTTACAAAAGGGAATTTATCTCAGCAATGAAAAGGTTAAGGAAAGGGGGAAGAAATCAAATTACACGGCACTTTAAAACCTTAACACACAATAAAATATCAGATGAACTGCGCCAACACAAACAAAAAGCATCGGGTTGGGCAACGTGACGACTATAATAAAGGAATGTGGAGCGGGTCTGGTAAACCTACTTGCCGAGAGCTTCCTCTTAGGCCAAGAGTTTAACTGAATATATCTTAACATAATGCAACTTCTACAATACAATTTTGAGGCTAAGAGGAACCACAGGATACAAATACAATATTAAATAAAAGTTAACACGCTTTCTGACAATCGCGCCGCATAATGGAAATAGGGGGAAATCAGAATAATTTAATCTTGGCGCAGAGGCCAGCTCAACTTGTTCCCACACCAAAAACGCTTCTGATGCGGGGCAGAGGAAAAACTAATGTGCATCAAGTGATAAGGAGGGACTAGAGGCAAACCCCGTAGGAAATAAATTAATCTACAATTTACATGTTTTGCAAAACAAAGAAAAGGGGAATGCCTCGAAAGCAAACAGGCAGGCCCAGCTGAAAAGCTAAGGCATTTGAGTAATTGAGTTGGCGAGTCTGGGCGAGTAGGGTAAACTCCTGTGTGAAAATACAAGCGAACATTATAAATAAATTAAGGTGGAACTGAAACCAACAGTGGTTACCCCAAGTTAGCCCATCCCGGGAGTGAAGATTTGCCGATGTGCGTCTGATTGCTGGACTGACGAGAGAACGAAAGACCGCGAAATCTCACCTCACTCTCTTAAAAAGGCAAGGCTGGCCCTGGTGTGATTACCGAGTGACCAATCGGAGCACAGGAGCTTTCCTATCGCCACCCAGATTCAGCAATCAAAACTCCTTATCGAGTTTTCACAATACTCCAGAACATTGGCAGACACTAATCGCAAACTTTCCATCTTCCAGAATTAGTAAAGACATGCTTCTAGAATTGATAGGGGCCAACACACCCTGATCCAAAAGTCCTCATCACAAAATTTCCGGAACGTTACAAAATATCACTTAACCATAATAATATACAAACTAGTAGTTACTTATGCAGATAAAGGGAATACAAATAAAATATTCTACAATGATATTTTACACAATACAGCAAACATTCTTTGAAAGAGATTCTTCACAGGTCTCAGTTTTTTTGCCAGATAAAATATACGTGCCGTATTTATCTGTATAATAGAAGCATGTTTATTCCAGTTTTTATAGCATGAATACAGGGTGGCCCCACTTAAACCTTTCACCGCAGATATATCTGGAACAACAAGAGAGATTGAAAAGGGACTTTCACGGACATGAAGGCAGGGAAGGGGCTAATTAAAGTAAATACTGTGAGCCAGTCAAAAAAGTAGGAAAATAGTATTTTCAACATCAACTTACGTTTCTTTAAATGGACACCTTGTATTATTTAGTGCGCAGACGTTAACATGAAAAATCAAATAAGTAACGGCATTTGTTTCATCGCAATAGGTCAATTACATCCCGAGATATTGTAACTTGAATTTGACGCTTGAGATAAGCGAAACGCGCAGCTGTTGCACATCCCGAGAGTCAAGCGCAAACCTCATGGTCCTCTTTCTCGTGATATGATTGCCGTACTACGATGCGACAGGCACAGTACTTAATGCTATTTGCACTGTTATCAAGAGGGATGAAACTAAGAGAAGGGTTTCCTGCCACGGCAAAAAGGATGTGTAAATAAGGGTTTACCTACACACTACAGTGCAGTACTCTGTATTGTACTACTTCAGAATGTACATAATTCGTACAGCAAAGTTACTGTAACGAAGTTTAGTGTCACCGGTCAGTGTAAGCCGATCCATTACACCACCCAATACACCCCTTGCCTCTGAAGGTCTGTACTGGAACAGAACTATATGACATCACCGCTGTGTAGTGTGCGAAAGGTTCTCTACGAAGAAGGTTGACTTGTTGGAGGTACGTTTGGGTAAATGACAGTGGTGTACTGTACACAGTAATTGGTATCAATGTTTTAAACCTGGCATTAATGTAACTGTCCATCCTTTCTAGGCATTTGACATGGGTTTCACTAAGGAAGAAATGGTTGGCATGTGATTACTTTACGGAGAATGTCACCAAAATGGCACATGAGCAGCACATCTGTATGCACAGCGCTACCCAAATAGACATCACCCAACCCGTCCTACCTTCACTAATATTGTTAGAAGACTTCGCGTGACAGGAAGCTTGTCTTCGAGACTGCGGGTCCGAAACAAGAGGGTAAAACATGAAATAGCAGAAGTCGCTGTTCTGGCAGCCGTTGCAATAAATCCTCATGCCAGTTCTCGTGAAGTTGAAAGAGAAGCGTGCTACGCATTCTTCACAGGCATAAATACCACCCATACCACTTGTTTACATCAAGATCTTCATGGCAATAACTTTCAAATTAGTCTCGAATACTGCAGTGGGTGATGTAGATGCTGATTCCCATAGGGAATCAGAAATAATTGTTCCGAATGAGTAAATTTATAATACCAATATAAATGGTCCGTTATTGGACATTATAAATTTCCCAGCCAACTCATTCCTGGTTGCCAGGATGGCCAAGCAGGCATCAATTTTTGATAATGAGACAATGTCTCTCATAGTGCATTGGCACTGCCGGTGGCTACAATTAGCCTACGCAGTGGCCTCCATGGTATGCACTGTCCAGCGTCTTGGTAGGTGTGCTAGGTACCAACTGATGAGCCCAGCCTAGCACACGGGGGCGGGGCGCTGGCAACCAGGAATGAGTTGGCTGGGAAATTTATAATGTCCAATAACGGACCATTTATATTGGTATTACTGCAGTGGGTTCTGCAGCAAGGCCATGACATTATGCGTTGGGTACTGTTTACCGATGGAGCCACATTTACAAACCATGGGAACGTCAACTTACACAATATGCATTACTGGGTAATGGAAAACCCATATTGGCTTCGTCAGGTAGATCATCAACGTCAGTGGAGCATAAATGTATGGTGTGGTATTGCAGGACAGCACATCATTGGCCCGTATTTCATTGATGGCACTTTGACTGGGCGAAAGTACAGGCAGTTCTTGAGACGTACCTTACCTGTACTACTGGAAGACCTCCCTCTGAATTTGCGTCAAATAATGTGGTATTAGCATGATGGATGCCCTGCACATAATGCCATAGTGGCAAGAAATGCACTAAATTAACAGTTCCCAAAGTTATGGGTAGGACGAGGCAGTCCTGTTCAGAGATTTCCAGCACGATCGCCGGACCTCACCCCATTAGATTTTTTTCTTTGGGGACATGTTAAAAATGTGGTGTATCAGAAGGTTCCAACAAAAATGGACAACATGAAAGACCGTATTACCACTGCATGTGGTGCAGTAACACCAGAAACACTGACAGCAGTGAGTCGATCAGTGTTGGAGCGTGCACAGCTGTGTTGCCATGTAAATGGCGATCTCTTCGAACATGCTTGGTAGAGTTTCTGTTGTGAGACATCCGGTTGCATACCGGCGTACATGTTTGTGTTTCTGAGAATTTTGTTCGTTTTGTACGTACTACTGTACAAACATACGTTTATGTCATCACTTCACCATGTGCAAAATTTCATGTGTAATGTAGTAATTAAAAGCGTACAGTAAACCAGCGTTTTCCCCTTCTGCTAGATCCTCGGTCAGCGATTGATTTTATAATACCCCGACCGGTGACATTCAATTTCATTACCATTATGTCCATTCCAATACTGTACAGTAGTAGAGGTCAATAGAACACGAACGAGCAACTCCTTTCTTAATAATTCCATTGTGTGTGACTGGAAATAGGTATTGTTTCAAGCCTCTTGATAACAGTGCAAATAGCATTAAGTACAGCGCCTGTCGCATCGTAGTACGGCAATCATATCGCGAGTAAGAGGACCGTGAGGTTCGCGCTTGACTCTCGGGATGTGCAACTGCTGCGTGTTTTGCTTATCTTAAGCGCCAACTTCGTTGCAATATCTCGGGATGTAATTGACCTATTGCGATGAAACAAACGCCATTACTTTTGTGATTTTTCATGTTAACAATTGCGCACTAGATAGTACAGGGTGTCCATTTAAAAGCATAAGTTGATGTTGAAAATACTATTTTCCTACGTTTTTGACTGGCTCATAGTATTTATTTGAATAAGCCCCCTCCCTGCCTTCATGTCCGTGAAAGTCATTTTTCAATATTTCTTGTTGTTCCAGATATATCTGCAGTGAAATGTTTAAGTGGGCCATCCTGTATATGGCATGTCTTCTATGCCAGGAAGAAAAACTGTAAAGAAATAAACATTTGGGCCGATTGCAGAAACGATGACTAGTTTTAAGCCTTAGACAACTTCTGCCTAAACATCTAAGTTACACACGATGTTTCATTGCATAAATAATGTTCAGGCTAGGCATCGTTTAAAGTTTCAATATTGGTTCGAAAATGGAAATAGAAGTATCTTCCGCGCAACTCTTTGCTTATCACAACCAATGAAATTCGTCGGTGCACGCGTCAAACGTTAGTCAGTTGACGTCTTTCTACACATTTCACAAATATGGCTAAACATGAGCGCGACTTGTCTACAGATAAGAAATGGAAATGAAATTCCATACGGGCCGATGACCTTGGATGTTAGGCCCCTTTAAACAACCACCATCATCGTGAAATTGCATAATATTATCGAGACTAAAGCGACACGCCACTGTACGAGGAAGTGTAGCTTTGATTATAGTGTTGTCACGGTGAGTGTAATCCAAATAGCATCAGCGAAGGGAAGGTGAAACTACACATACTCAAAAAAGTATTCGTACATGTGAAAATGTTTACTATTTATACATTCATGGCATCTCTGGATAAATATATTGATATGCACGGGGACTGTATGGATTAATATACTATCAAAGGGTAGGAAGGGTCCACCTATTCAATACCATTAGAATGTACACTATATTGCCTTATAAAACTGGGACTAGTTTCGACTCCATATGTATTGTTGGGTCATCTTCAGCCACCCTCCAATTGGAAGACATAAAAAAGGAATACCTATTCAAATTACGAATGTTCCCCTTAAAGCTACACAAGTCATTACACATATTACTAATGAACAAACATAAATTATCAATCAAGTTGCTCATCTACACAGATACGGATACCAACTCCCAGATCAACTCAAGAACATCGGCTGCAGTTTTGATGTGTTATTTAATCTCAAGTTTGGCTATGTTGTTCGGACCTCATCAGTGCTTTAAATTAAGACTGTAAATTGTGTCATACCAGAGTGTTTATATTATTATTGGTTATATGTGTGCCTATTTCTTCCAGTTGGAGCGTGGCTGAAGAAGACCCAATATATATGGGGTCGAAACTAGTCCCAGTTTAACTCTTTCCCGCGGATTGCGTAGTAAAGCGTACTGGAGTTGCACATTGTCTCCTGCGGGTTGCGTAGTAAAGCGTACTCGACTTTCAAACAGACTTCCTCTGCCATCTGTCTGCTAAACTTTTTGGAACCAGCGAATTCTCTACGCTTCCTAGATACTACTGGCATGCACGGAATCCTAAAATAAAGTGTTCTTTTATACGTTCTCTTGCCGGACTGAGTGGCTCAGACGGTTGAGGCGTTGGCCTTCTGACCCCAACTTGGCAGGTTCGATCCTGGCTCAGTCCGGTGGTATTTGAAGGTGCTCAAATACGTCAGCCTCGTGTCGGTAGATTTACTGGCACGTAAAAGAACTCCTGCGGGACAAAATTCCGGCACCTCGGCGTCTCCGAAAACCGTAAAAGAGTAGTTAGTGGGACGTAAAACAAATAACATTATTATTATACGTTCTCTTAGATAGAACAGACAGCTGACTGAATGTAAACACACTGCAGCAACATGGCTGCTCATAACCACTTGAATGCGGAGGATATTTGTTACAAATTAGGTCAATATGTTGACAAATGCAATGGTAGTGAGTTTGAAGTTGTAGATATGATAATAAAAATAGTATGGGAAGCATTTGGGACAGGATATGAATCTGAGAGAAATCGAAATACGGCACAGGACAGGAAATGTTCATTCAGGTATCATCTAGTTTTAAAATATTAGGCCTACTTGTAAAATACATAATTGTCAGTTTTAATCCTTCAGTTAATTATCTTTCTGACTATGAGCCTCTACTTGATTACATAATAGCCTATTCCAACTAATGTCAGTTTATTTTCCAATCCCATTCATTCAAAAATTGCTTATAGTTTGTATGTCCGAGAGGAAGCACGATTTGCTATTGAAATATCTTCATCCGACTGATCCCGAAAATGAAACAAATTGGGAGATTCATGGTGAATTCCTGCGTTCCCTTCATTACCAAGAAAATAAGAGCCCCATCATGTCCAGCAATTTAGACTGACTTCAAGAACAAGCAATTTAACATTATGCACCCTATTGGATGCTTCCTGATGTACCATTCCGAACAGGGAGGGGGGGTCTTGCGTGTAATTAGGTGATCTCATTGTATCATTTTAGAATAACTATTGTGTATTTTCCATTGTTAAAAAATTTGAAATTGATATCTTAAGTGGTTTTTACAGAAAAAAATATTTAGTGAAGGTACTCCACAACTATACCTGACAAGCAAATTATTACTCTAGGTTTCGCCCGACAGTGAGTCAAAGATATTCCGTGGGAAAGGGTTAATAAGACAATATACTGTACATTCTAATGGTATTGAATAGGTGGACCCTTCCTACCCTTTGATAGTGATCAAATGTCAATACGGACCATAATGTAATTCATAACTTATGATGATGGATTAATATTGAAAGTCCTTTGCCCCATTTCGTAGCATCAAAAGATCTAGATTGTTGATTATACAGGTTGAGTCTTACATTACGTACCTTGTAAAAGTATTCGTACACCAAGAAACAGTTCCTTGTAGTCACATACAGGGCCCTCCCCAGGCCCGTGCACATGAAACGGCACATGAGTACTGCAGTCCATGTACAATCGCTGTGTACGCCTGCTGTTGATGCAAGGTCCAAACAAGCACAATGGAGTGAAAAGGGCACAAAACAACACAAGAGGAACGGAAAATAATCATCAAGCTTCACAATGAGATTTCACGAATGATCAAACAACCTCGATCGACAGTTCAGTCCATCATTGACAGGTATTGTGCAACTAAAAGTGTATGGAACAGGTCCAGAATCGGTCGTCCCCAAGTACTATCTCAGAGGGACAGTGTGTTTATTTTTCGAACTGTGAAAAAGGATCCGAAAACTACTGCCCTTCAGATTGCTTCCGAGTTGTAGAAGCGGGGCGTTAAAGTATACTATGTGAAATATCTTGATAACAGGAGTGTATAATGGTTGAGTGCCTAGGAAAATTCTTTCTGTTAGTGCAAGAAACTGAAAGAAACTCCTAGAATTCACTTTAAAACATGTGGATAAAACGGACAAATTTTGGAAGGGTGTAATTAAACATGGAGGGGGCTCCGTTCTTGTCTGGGGAGCCATGAGTGCTGCCGGTGTTGGAAATTGTGTTTCATAGATGGAAGTATGGATCACAAATGCTACATAAATATTCTCAAAACACACCTTATACCTAGTGTTAGGAATCTTGATTTGAAACATAATTTCATATTCGTGCAGGACAGTGATCCAAAACACACTGCCCATAATACAAAGATGTGGATACTTTACAATGTGCCAAAGCATCTTCCTACACCCCCCTCGGTCCCACGACATCAATCCAATAGAGCAAATATGGGAGACATTGGACAGAAAATTATGATCCAGGGTAATCTCCAAACTGACATACTGGAAGAATGGAACAACATTGCGTCATCAGTTACCGAGAATTTAGTTGCTTCCATCCCACGATGACTGGAGGGAATAATAAAGGCAAAGGGGAACCCGACGAAGTATTGAAAAGTGAAAAAAAAAACTCGGTCTGCATATGGTGTACGAATACTTCATCCATGTGTAATTCTTTAGAGCGAATGCGTTTGTCTTTTTTGTTTGTTTCAGACGACCCTTCATATTGTATGTAATTATTGATGGTAATAATTATCTAACATTCCAAACTATGCAAGCCATGTTTTATTTATATTACCTTTTGATATTTGCCCTTAAATATACGCACATATACATCCCATTCTCGCATAATGTGACGTGTACGAATACTTTTTTGAGTATCTGTATAGTACTGTGTAGCTGGATAAGTTGTACGGGCCATATAGATGTATCTTGTATTCTGGAAATCGTAGGTTCGAAACGCATCGTCTGCAGCCCTGAGGATAGTTTCCCCAGTTTTACACCAGGCAAATACTGTGGCTGTTATGGCCACGGCTCTTCCTTCTCAGTCCTTGCCTTTTCCTATCTCATAGTTGCCGAAAACTTATGTGAATTGGCACGACGATTATCTGAAGAAAAAGAACTCTGTAATGTCACTATTGTGTGTGCTTACCTGGCAGTAAATATAATGTAACTGAATCCCTCCCGGTTGATGTATGCGACAGCCCTCTGACTATTGAGACAGCTTATTCTGATGTGCTTGTAGGCCTAGTTGATGTGACCTATAATCCAAGGAAAATGATCCCAAATATAATAAAATATATCGGTTGCCAAGAATTGTGGTCAAGTTGACAGTTAGCGGACTGTCCCTTGTGTCAGGCTCACGAAATACGTCCCTTATTATTATCTCTTGAAAAGCGAAATCGTATTTTAAACTACCTCCCCGCACATTTAAAATAAATTGCTGCGATTTCACAAAAGACAACATAGAAGGCCGTCGGACTAACCTTTCTTACCGGAATCATCTCAACGTGATAATACAAATTATATGTTTCAGTGGCACATGACGTCTTGGTAGGTTTATTCCTGGCTCAGTCCAGTGGTATTTGAAGGTGCTCAAATACGTCAGCCTCGTGTCGGTAGATTTACTGGCACGTAAAAGTACTCCTGTGGGACTATATTCCGGCACCTCAGCATCTTCGAAAACCGTAAAAGTAGTCAGTGGGACGTAAAGCCAGTAACATTATTTATTACATGACCTCTGATTGTGATTCACTCCTAAAATTTGTGGTTAAACAGTGGTTCTCAGCAATGTTTAAACATGGCTGACTGAACATGGATTTTAGACAGTGCCTAAGTGATAAATAACATCTTTGCAATGTGGCAGCCATACTTGGACATTGTTTAAATGTAAGCATCGTCTAAATACCATTTCTGCAATCGGCCCAAAAAACAAATGCGATCTCGAATGTGAAGTAACCGATGGAATCATTAGCTACATGGATAGCCTGTAGCTTGCAGTAGCGACTTCCGTCAATCGTATTTGTAATGTTTCGATCTGCTTACTATGATATATTCTATTTGTTGGGTAATTGCGAGCTTGATCAGTTATTTTGCATTCACAGTTTGGCTCGCTAATTTCATAAAAAAGTTCTTGAGATGAGTAGTGAGTGCACACATTTCATCGTTGGTTTTGACGTATCACTGAATCTCGTGTTAGATCCGTATTGATGGTTGCCAGTATTGTACAAAATTAATTTGATTCCTAGTCAATACTATAAGGGGGAAAAAAATTCTCAGATGGGCCAAATGGCTCTTGTAGTTTGTCATTTCAATCCTGAAGTGATAACGGTAATAATTTTTAAAAATCTTAAAGTGAATTTAATTACACTAAATTCAACTTCAAGTTTTGAACTTAATATGCAAATTAATTGAGTATTTATTTTTTGGATGTTAAGTTTTCAAAATGCATTTCAGTATTCCCATCAGAGCTGGAAACTTCATTTTTAATTTTATTTTTAGTTATGTGTCAGGGAAAAAAATGGTTTTTCTCTCTGGAAAAGAGGTAAATGTCAGAGAATTTAGTGGACACCCTGAGTGAACTTTAGGGCCATGTGCACCTCCGGAATTGGAAATCACATTTCTTAAATTTTTCAACTTCTTGATGGGGGAATCAAACCCACATCCTTCCGGGTGAACTGAGCCTCGGTCAGGCAGCCCCTGAAGAACATGAGGAAAAGAATTTCCAGATAATGACTAGGGGTGTGATTTTATGGTGATTATTTTCCCCTAATTTCGGTGCTTAAAATGGTTTGAGATCAGGGGCTATTTCATGAACGAACAGGCAATTTTGCACCCTGAAAAAAATCTGTTAACTTTAACTGTAGCAGATCCAGGATTTAAGCATTTCGGTATGCTAGGGGCAAGCAGAGGCTGCAAAGGTATGTACACACGAGAGAAATAAATCTGGATCTGCTACAGTCAAGTAATGAAACAAAAACTTATCTATAGATTTCAAACATTAACCTCCGCTCGCTGCCGTATTTGACTCGGAATGTTATTACCATGTGATGCCACATTTGACTTGAAAAAAAAAGTCGAAAAGGTGGGAAATTAGCATTGGCACTGCTCTACGGCATGCTGCTGCCCAGTGGCGTACCGAAGGAGGTTAGTTATACCGGGTCACGCTGTTCTTCCCGCCTGCTAGAGTACGTCGTTTGTGTGTGGAGGTGAGTATATTTTAATCCCATATAAGGTTTAAAATCTTAATTACCGAGCTCAATAGCTGCAGTTGCTTAAGTGCGGCCAGTATCCAGTATTCGGGAGATCGTGGGTTCAAGCCCCACTGTCGGCAGCCCTGAAGATGGTTTTCCATTGTTTACCATTTTCACACCAGGCAAATGCTGGGGCTGTACCTTAATTAAGGCCACGGCCGCTTCCTTCCCAGTCCTAGCCCTTTCCTGTCCCATCGTCGCCATAAGACCCATCTGTGTCGGTGCGACGTAAAGCTAATAGCAAAAAAAAAAAAAATCTTTATTTACGCTTAAGGTGACTTCTGGACATCATGAATGCGGAGACGAAGAGGAGGAAATCCGAGGACAACATTACTAAGTGGCTTTCTGAAAGTATGTCGGACATTGACACGGACGAAGTTGATGGCGATTTTCTCTTTGACGTGAATAGTTTTTCAGATTTTTATATTGGTGATATTGATGAAGGCAGTAGACACTGACTGTGAGTCTGGTGAGGTTTGTTGTGTCTGGTGCATGGAAAGGTCAGATATTGCTTTGAATAATGTACCTAATTTTTTGCTGAGGGCCGATGGCCTTCGATGTTAGGCCCCTTAAAACAAGCAATTTTTGCTGAGTTACCGGGGTGAAAAATCTAATCAGTATATGAAAAAGGTTCCACCTAATCGATACCTTTCTTTTTATTTAGCCTTTGGCTACTTATAAAAACATTAATAATATCAGGACATACTTCATCAGCTGTTTACATAAAGCTTAGATAAAAACAGCATACAACAATCACATAGTTAACATTAAAAACTGGTGTTAGTAAGAGACGTATAGGTTGGAAGGGGGGGGGAGGTAGTGTGCGGAGGGGGACGGTTGTTATTAGGACATTAAACTTAAAATTAATTTAAAATACTATTTATGGACTAGAATGTCTTTGGTTTCATTTTAAGTCCCGAAGGCTTAATAAAAATATACTCACCTCCACACACAAACGACGTACACTAGCAGGCGGGAAGAACAGCGTGACCCAGCATGATTCACGCTATTTAAAACTAACCTCCTTCGGTACGCCACTGGGCAGCAGCATGCCGTAGAGCAGTGCCAATGCTAATTTCCCACCTTTTCGACTTTTTTTTTTCCAAGTTGAATGTGGCATCACATGGTAATAACATTCTAACCTTGTGTCGAGGACAGCAGAATCAAACCCGCACCCGTAGTTACTGGAAGTAAAGAAATAAATTGGATTGGGGTCGTACAACAAGCTATCCGACTTGAGTTCTTGAACACAAAAATTGTTTAATTCAACCAACAGTGGACACATCCCGTTTCCGCTCAGAGAAAAAAAGGATAAGCAAGAGAATCACGCTTCATAGTACAGTACAAAAGTGACGCGGAAGAAACAAGAAGTCAAGTAAAGAAGAAATAGACTCAACCAAAAACTTTTCTTCAGGATCATAATAATAAAAATCTCTTAAGTTTTTAAAC
This sequence comes from Anabrus simplex, assembly GCF_040414725.1. Classification (NCBI taxonomy): domain Eukaryota; kingdom Metazoa; phylum Arthropoda; class Insecta; order Orthoptera; family Tettigoniidae; genus Anabrus; species Anabrus simplex. The sequence continues at coordinate 1,222,245,562 of NC_090266.1, forward strand.
AAGTGATTTTTATTAAGCCTTCGGGACTTAAAATGAAACCAAAGACGTTTAACGTCCTAATAACAACCGTCCCCCTCCGCACACTACCTCCCCCACCTTCCAACCTATACGTCCCTTCCTAACACCAGTTTTTAATGTTAACTATGTGATTGTTGTATGCTGTTTTTATCTAAGCTTTATGTAAACAGCTGATGACGAAGTATGTCCTGATATTATTAATGTTTTTATAAGTAGCCAAAGGCTAAATAAAAAGAAAGGTATCGATTAGATGGAACCTTTTTCATATACTGATTAGATTACATTATCAATACGGCAATGAAGTGGATAGTTTGTAATATGGGGTGAAAAATATTGAAGGGCTTTAACCTTGAGTGTTTTACTAAATTATTCCCCGAAACAATTTATAAACATATCGCTCATGAGATCAACGTTTAGTTCTTACTGAAAATGGACACTTATGTGAGATCTTCTCCGCACAGCCGCTGCTGGAAATGGACCGACGTTTACCAGAGGATATCAAGGTGCTCATAGCTGTAGAAATAGGTAATGGAATGTGTTGCAAACCCTCCCTCGAATCCTATTTTCAAGACAATTTTTGGCTGATTTTCCTGGATTTTTTGTTATTTTCTCATGAAATCAGTACCAGCTTAAGAGGTCATTTTTGCATTTCAGCAATAATGCTAATCAGGTAACAAAATGCCTTGATGGATATAATCCCTTCGTTGCCAATGTTGTCGTGCCGCTGTACTTTCAACACCGTAAGTTATATCAGGCCTTTCCAACTCGAGCACTTAGTGCCGGGGCGCACCAGCACCGTTCCTCGCGCATGTGTACGTAAGAGACAGTATATTAATTCTCATTCTCTCTGTGTGGTGTCATTCTCAGTAGAATCTATTCGATAGAACAGACAGTGGAGCAGTTGGTTTCTCCTTCGTTAAAAATGTCGTTTAATCCTTCATGGGTGGATTCATATTTTGTTCTCAATACCGAACAGAAAGCTCAATGTTTAATTTTCATGTCATTTTAAGCATAAAGTCTTCAACCGTTCGACGACACTACCACAATACACGTGTTTTCACCCGTGCTAAGATTGTTGGCGCAGCAAGAACCGAACAAATTGCTAAGTTAAAATCGGAATTGCCAAGTTCTTCAGAGATAAGTAATAACTTACTCATTAGGAATTGTTTTACATGCAATTTAAGAGATTTGTTTTCGTTTTTGGTTTTGTATTATTAAGAACTCTTTAGAATTAGACTTTAGATGTGCTGCTAAGAAAACACACCGGGCAAGTTGGCGGCGCGGTTAGGGGCGCTCAGCTGTGAGCTTGCATATGGGAGATAGTGGGTTCGAACCCCACTGTCGGCAGCGCTGAAGATGGTTTTCCGTGGTTTCCCATTTATAAACCAAGAAAATGCTGGGGCTGTTCCTTAATTATGGCCAAGGCCGCTTCCTTCCCATTTCTAACATTTTCCTATCCCATCGTCGCCATAGGACCTATTGCAAAAAAACCACAAGGATAATTATTTTAATTATTTTATCTCCCTGTCCCACAGATACTTGAACCCAACACTTTAGAAGGTGCAGTTCGAGCACGTTATGGGCTATTGTTGCTCTGAAAATTACAAAAAGCGGGTGACCCTTCACTGATGGTGAATTTGTAAAAGAATGTTTAATAGAGTGCTTGGAAATACTGGGTCCACGCGCTGTGGCTCACTTTGAGGCAATAAGCTAGTCAAAACAAACCATCTCTCGTCATGTACAGCAACTTACGTTGGAGACTATCAGACGTCATTACAGACTTTGCACTCCGAATTCAATGCCCGATTCAAAGAAATGAATGATATGGCACCTCAACTTGAAATATTTATGACCCCATTTTCAGCACGTCTTGAAAAATCACCATCATATTTCCAAACAGAGCTAATAAGACTACAGTGTGACGCAATCCTAAAGGACAGGTACTACCACTACAGCGGTGGTTTAATATCCTTTTACAAAGGTGTTCAACCACAAGAACTTCCAAAACTTCAAATAGTTGTTTAAATCTAAGAATTTCATTTTTGTCCGTATTGAACTGAGAATGGAAGATAGGAAAACTTAAAAGGGTCCACCTTTTCAATAAAAAAATGTTATAGTTTATTTATAACATATATTTGCACTTGGAACTAGTTTCGACGCTGTTTGGCGTCATCATCAGCCAAAATGTGGGAAATAGGCTAGCATGTAGACATTTATATTACACAAGGCGTTACATTAAACAATACACATCTTACAAGGAGATAAAAACAGGGACGAATGTAGAAACAAATGCATCGTTGAGAAAGCAAAAGTTATACATATTAAAAATAACCTTAACCACACATCTTGCAGTGCGAAAATATTTGCCTTGAATGATGCCTGAATACAAAACGCACGCGCACACACTTCTGAAGAGCCAGCAGGCAGGAAAAAGTAAGGTGAAACCTTAAGAGTTCTTCTGAGAAGAGTTCATCATTTTTTCTATGTTCCGACTAACTAATGAAGTCTCCCTTGAGTTCCTGATAAACATACACAACAGGAAATTCTCCTTCACTCTCAACAATAGCTATAAAGACCAACGGTAAATTGTATTTTAAATACTGTGCAGAGATGTGAAAGCATGATCTTGAACATGATATAACTTCTTCATTTAACCACCTTTGAAAGTCTCCCTCTATATTACATAGCTTCATTAACACCACCATTCTGTAGATGCACAAAATAATCTTGTAATCTTCACAGGTCCGGTATTCAGCTCGACAAGAATATAAAATTGGTATTAAGGAATACGTTTTCTGAGAGTTTGGAGGTTGACTGTGCCAGTATTTGTGGTGTATTGTTGCAGCGTTACGTGTAGGGTGGGAGCAGGTTTCTATGATGTTTATTGCGGGACATAAGGCGGTAAAGCTATGGCGCAAGATGAAGAGGAACAGAGCGTGTTGGATAGTTTAGGTCTCGGGAGCGGCCATTGTTGGATTAGGAGGGGAGAGGGAAGGAGCGGTAGGGGAGGAGGAGTGGAAGGAGGGGAAGTATGGAGGGTGGTGTGGTGAAAGTGTGTGGCGTGACAAAGTATTATGCATAATCTGAAAGACAGATCTGTTTTTCGGGATATTCATGTTTTTGAAAAATTCAATGAGAAAGTCGAATAGGATCTTTGGTTTCTCTGAGATATCATTTAAGTTTAGGTTGGGATTGAAATATTGGTCTAAATGAATATAGAGGTTTTCAGTGACGTCTAGGAAAGAACCTTTGTTTAGAATATCTAATACCTCAAGATCTTGATTTATTTCAGTAAGGTTGTGCTTAAATTCTTTTATATGTAGGCCGACCGCGGAAAAACGGTTGTGTTTTATGGCATTGACATGTTCTGCATATCTGATTTTAAAGCTGCGTCCTGTTTGCCCTAGGTAAGAACTTTTGCAGTCTTGGCAAGAAAACCTATATACACCTGATTTAGAAAAAGGACTACTTTTATTTATTGATGAAGAGTTGTGTAGGATCTCTGTGCTTCTATTGTTAGTACGAAAGGCTATTTTAACATTGTGTTTTTTAAGAACGTTAGTGACGTTGTAAATTTCTTTATTGAAGGTAAATGTGGAAAACGTGGCAGTGCTAGTATTGTCTTTTATTAGGGTGGTTTTTGGGCGGTGTCTGAATTTGATTATTCTTTCAATAAAGGATTCATTATATCCATTGAATTTTGCTATAGAGCGAATGGTGTTCAATTCTTTATTTAAGTTTTTTCTTGACATCGGAATTTTGAATGCTCGGTCTACTAAGCTATTATATGTAGCCGCTTTGTGTGTTTGGGCGTGTAGTGAGTCATTTCTTATAGTAGTGGCCGTTTGAGTGGGCTTTCTATAGATACTATATGTGAACGAAGAGGGGTGCCTATTGATTGTTAGGTCTAGGAAGTTGGAGTTGTTTATCTCTGATTCTAAGGTAAATTTAATGTCATGATCAATGTTATTAAGGTTTTTCGGGATATTCATGTTTTTGAAAAATTCAATGAGAAAGTCGAATAGGATCTTTGGTTTCTCTGAGATATCATTTAAGTTTAGGTTGGGATTGAAATATTGGTCTAAATGAATATAGAGGTTTTCAGTGACGTCTAGGAAAGAACCTTTGTTTAGAATATCTAATACCTCAAGATCTTGATTTATTTCAGTAAGGTTGTGCTTAAATTCTTTTATATGTAGGTGAACCCATAGCCAAACCATCTTGTTTGTAAATGATCTTATCGAATGTGAAGTATTTATTGTTAATTAGTAATCTTAATATGGTCATAAAGTCTTGAACTTCTAGTTTACTTAGTTGATTGTTAGCAAGTAAGTTCTTTTCGATGATCGGGAATAATGAGTTGGTTTTTATACTGGGATACATGTTGACTATATCAAAGGAGTGCATTGAATGATATGGTTGAAGCTTGAAACTGTTTAGTTTGTTCACTAATTCTACAGTGTTCCTGATGGATTTATTTGATGAGAATTTATAATGTTTATTAAGAAATTGTTGGATAAATTGAGATAATTTATATAAGGGGCTTGGTCTGTAGTTTATTATGGGTCGAGTAGGGACACCGGTTTTGTGGATTTTGGGTAGTGCTTTAGCTGTTGGTAGGCCTGGGTTCATAGTAATTAACTTTTGTTTTTCTTGCTCAGTGAGGAGAAAAGATGTGCTCTTTAGAATTTGTTTCAATTGCCTTTGAATTGATTGTGTTGGGTCCTTCTTAACTATCGAAAAGGAGTCATTATCTAAGAAATTTTTGGTTTTTTGAATGTAATCTGTTTTATCCATAATGACTGTTGTGTTGCCTTTGTCGGCCTTTGTAATGATGAGGTGGTTGTCTTTGACTTTCTTTTTAAGATTGAGAAGTTGTTATCTTTCAGTAAGGGAATCTTTGTTGATTTTGGTGATAGGAGTCGCAGTGCGATTTTTTGAGGAAAAAACTTTTGTTTAATTGTTTTTTTACGTCCATTCTCAGTTGGTCTTGTAGTTCATATGGCATTTTGCTGATAGCAACTTCTGATTCAACTACGAGTTCGGAGGCTGTAAGGGCCGAGTTGAAACAAGGCCAGTTGTGCTTTGGACCTTTCGAAAGAATTCTTATATCGTCCTCATCTAAGTTGGTGGTGGAAAGATTAATTACTGGTGGGTGGAATTGTTGTAGAGTGTCATTAGCGAGGTTAGGCTTGCTGTTAGATTTTGGAGGGGAGTTGCTATGTTTTACCTTATTTTTAAGTGCTTCAAGTTTTTTCTCTAATGTTATCTGTTTTTTGGACAAAATATTGAACAACTTGATTTGGACTTCATCTTGAAAAAGATTCCACTGAGCTCTTGAGAGTAAGGTGGCTGCCTCTAAGTGAGTTTCATATAAGCGATGATTTAAAAACGACTTTTTCTTATAGAGAAATTTTAGTTCATTTTCTAACCAAAGTTTGTTTGTCCTAACCTGAACATCCTGTTGATGGGGAGGAACAAACACAACCATTTTTCCGCGGTCGGCCTACATATAAAAGAATTTAAGCACAACTTTACTGAAATGAATCAAGATCTTGAGGTATTAGATATTCTAAACAAAGGTTCTTTCCTAGACGTCACTGAAAACCTCTATATTCATTTAGACCAATATTTCAATCCCAACCTAAACTTAAGTGATATCTCAGAGAAACCAAAGATCCTATTCGACTTTCTCATTGAATTTTTCAAAAACATGAATATCCCGATAAACAGATCTGTCTTTCAGATTATGCATAATACTTTGTCACGCCACACACTTTCACCACATCACCCTCCATACTTCCCCTCTTTCCATTCCTCCTCCCCCACCGCTCCTTCCCTCTCCCCTCCTAATCCAACAATGGCCGCTCCCGAGACCTAAACTATCCAACACGCTCTGTTCCTCTTCATCTCGCGCCATAGCTTTACCGCCTTATGTCCCGCAATAAACATCATAGAAACCTGCCCCCACCCTACACGTAACGCTGCAACAATACACCACAAATACTGGCACAGTCAACCTCCAAACTCTCAGAAAACGTATTCCTTAATACCAATTTTATATTCTTGTCGAGCTGAATACCGGACCTGTGAAGATTACAAGATTATTTTGTGCATCTACAGAATGGTGGTGTTAATGAAGCTATGTAATATAGAGAGAGACTTTCAAAGGTGGTTAAATGAAGAAGTTATATCATGTTCAAGATCATGCTTTCACATCTCTGCACAGTATTTAAAATACAATTTACCGTTGGTCTTTATAGTTATTGTTGAGAGTGAAGGAGAATTTCCTGTTGTGTATGTTTATCAGGAACTCAAGGGAGACTTCATTAGTTAGTCGGAACATAGAAAAAATGATGAACTCTTCTCAGAAGAACTCTTAAGGTTTCACTTTACTTTTTCCTGCCTGCTGGCTCTTCAGAAATGTGTGCGCGTGTGTTTTGTATTCAGGAATCATTCAAGGCGAATATTTTCGCACTGCAAGATGTGTGGTTAAGGTTATTTTTAATATGTATAACTTCTGCTTTCTCAACGATTCATTTGTTTCTATATTCGTCCCTGTTTTTATCTCCTTGTAAGATGTGTATTGTTTAATGTAACGCCTTGTGTAATATAAATGTCTACATGCTGGCCTATTTCCCACATTTTGGCTGATGATGACGCCAAACAGCATCGAAACTAGTTCCAAGTGCAAATATATGTTATAAATAAACTATAACATTTTTGTATTGAAAAGGTGGACCCTTTTAAGCTTTCCTATCTTCAGATAGTTGCCTTAAAATTTACGTCAATGTTCAGTACAATTTATGCATGCGAACAGATGTTTTCAATTTTGAATTTAAATAAATGGAGAACTAGGACTTGTCTGTCTGATGCAGATTTAGAGGCTGTACTTAGAATTTCTACTGCCAAATCGATTGTACCCATTATTGGTAAATTATTTCCCGCTAAACGATGTCAACAATCGACTTAAACGCTAAATGTACATTAAGGCAAACTCAAGGTATGTACAGAATAAATTGTGTGTTTATGTGTTCACAGAACTGTCATAAACAATATTTTTTTCCTAAGCTGCGTGCTGACTTGACGACCTGTGGTTCTGCCTCTGCCACTTCCCCTCCTTCCCCCGCCACCTCGACGGTGCTATAGCACAGCACCGGGGCTGCTGCCGGGGCCAGTCGGGGCCGTGGGAGCACCTCAGTTGGAATCGCTTGAGTTATATAATAGATATCAAACATCACAACCATAACGTCATAATAACAAACAGCAATCACCTTAAAGGATGTTCCCTTCCAAAACACCAATATATTGCTAAGATTAGACTGAAGTTTGTAAACAAGGCCCATTTGATATTAGTTTAATACAAACAAAGACAAATATATCCACAGTTCACAGAAGTGTTAAAAGTTCTGCAAGAAAGAATTTCAATCATACTGCAGCATAACTTATTTGCAAATTAGCTACTTTCAGTATGAGTTTTTAAATCAAAGGCACTTTTATAAATATAAAACACAGGACATTGTGGAATAATTTTCTAGAACCGACCACACTTTGATATTACATAACATTGTCACCTGTCAGCCCCGTGGTAGCTCCTTTAGGTATTTCCAGGAAGGGGCTGGTGATTCAGACGACCTGGAATCTCCCAGCCGGCCAGTGGGTGGGGCCGGCCTTCCCATGTGTTATTCTCGGCGGCCGGCTTACCCATGAGTTTCTTTGAGATTCAACGGAAATGTTCTGCCTCCAGTAACAATGTGAAATTTCTCAATCAAATTACATGAGCTGTATAAAGGGAGACGAGCCCCGGAAAGTCAGTGAGGTGTCGTTATTTATGAGCTTCATGTCCGTATTGTTGGATTACACATGCAGGGTGAAGCGTAATTCGTGCACTCGGGCGTCGCAGCGCGACTCCTCACATGCCAGCAATAAAAAAATATCTCATACAAAATTGCATCTTGCGAGTATATCCGGCAGAAAAACGTCGTTGAAGAGTAGCAATCTGGCAACACTGTAACCACATGTAGGGTAACTACCTCTGTCAGCAGAAGTTAGTCGTACTGTACAGTTGGTGCAATGGATAAAGTTTTGGGTTAGCACACAGGAGGTCGAGTGGTCGATCCTGGGTTGAGGCGTATGTTTTTTATTTCGTAAATGTAGTCCAGGTGGTATGGTATCTGGCACCTTAATCGTTAACAGCGACTGCAGCGTTTCCTCTAGAAACCATTTGCACTTACATACTACGATCCTAGAAATGGACGAACAATCGTTTACATTGGTCAGCTTTGAAAGGCGCTCTTTCCACGTCGTGGGCGTGAATTTATTCGCACCACTTCATCTACTAGATGTGAAACCTGTTTTCTTTGTACCCTCCTCCAATGATCCCATAGATTAGTACCAACTATTATTCTTGCCTCGTTCAGGTCCATTACATTTCGTTAGGGCCTGACGTTACCAGTAGGCCTAGCAATGTGCTCTGCGAATAATGTCCAAACTCGGTTACAATTTGTATGTGTTATCACCATGGTCCCAATAATTCTGCCTTTCAACATTGTGTCTGGTAACCGCATGCTGTTTAGTACGTATCTCAATGCATTATTATTATTATTATTATTATTATTATTATTATTATTATTATTATTATTATTATTATTATGTTGTAAATGTAGGATACATGTGACCTCAGAAACGGTGTCTTACTGTATTACAGTAGGTAATGTCAGATGGAAATTAGCAAATAAAAATGCGCCTCAACCCAGGATCGAACCATCGACCTCCTGCATGCCAACCAAAAACTCTACCCACTGCACCAACTGTACAGCACGACGTGAACGTGCTGACAGCGGTAGTTACCCTACATATGGTTACAGTGTTGCCAGATTGCTAATCCTTAACGTCCGTTTTCTGCCGGATATACTCGCAAGACGAAATTTTGTGAGAGAGATTTTTTTATTGCTGGCATGTGAGGAGTCGCGCTGCGACGCCCGAGTGCGCGAATTACGCTTCACCCTGTATATGGAAAAGAAAGGATTCCACCTGATCAATACAATTTATTATACTTATAGTTCTTCCAGTACCGGTTTCGGCCTATTTGGCCATCATCAGCTGGCTAATGTTGATGTTTTTGCATGAATTACATATACAATATCTGAAGGAGGTTCCCATCTTTGATTGGCATATCCGGATATGTCTAATGGGGCATATAAGTTACGGTTTATTGTTTATATCGCGGTACGCAAATATGAATGACCTTGAGGTTTAAGTTGTGATTATAAAAAACTTAACCTGAACTTAAGAGTTAAACAGTTATACAGACACATAAAACACATTAAAATGTACTAAAAACATTTGTAAAGCACTGATTAATGTTTGTCTTGCATGTATCTTCTTCTTCTTCTTCTTCTTCTTCTTCTTCTTCTTCTTCTTCTTGGTAAAAACTTGTGACTATGAAGTATATCAGTTGATGCTAGTATTCGTGAATGATATGATGTAATGGAGTCTAAAATTGGTGAGTTTAATTGTGCATATCTTGCGTGTGCTTTCTTCTTGTAGTTGTCGTGCTGAGTTTTGCGCCCGTTGATACTATGTTTGTAAGCAGTGATGAGTTTATGTGATGTATTGTGATTTAGTGGTTAATAGCTAGATGTATTGTGATAAAACACTTGTCGTTAAAATAATCTACTTTGGCTTCTTGGTAGATAGAATCTTATTTGTTGGAGTTAGAAGCATAAGATGAAGACGTAGTGTTGTATGGTTAAAATTGTGACAGCAGTGGTGGTTCCTTTCTTGTGTATATTGTGTCTGGTATTTTGGTTTTTGCTGTTGTTGTGGTTGGGTAGTGCTCTGTTTCGGAACTCACTGCGTACTGCTGCCTTATGCCGGCTGTGAGGAGGGGTAAGAGGATTGGTTGTTGTGGGGGCAGAGACAGGGTTGGGCGTGTCACTTATTGGTTTTGTAGCATGTGTTGTGCTCTGCTTATTGATTATTTTGAGGTAGTAGTTTCTTAGGGCAGAAATGACTTTGTTGAAGATAATATTGGTCTTTTCCATAATATCATTAATATTGAAATTGGGATTAGTGTATTGATCTAAAGAAATGTAAAACTCTTCTGTTATATTGAGCAGGGGGCCTTTGGGATTTATGTTCAAAATTTTCATATCGTTTTCGATGTTCGTAAAACTATGTTTGTATTCTTCAATGTGTTGGCCTATTGCTGAGAAGTGGTTATGCTTTATTGCATTTAGATGTTCGTTATACCGGATTATAAAATTTCTGCCTTTACGTCCAATGTAACATGTTTCGAAATCACTGCACTTGATGCGGTCAACTCCTGATTGGTTGTATTTGTTGTTGTTAACAATTCTAACATTGTGTATAATATTGGAGCTATTGTGCGTGGTTTTGAATGCTATTCTGTAATTGTACTTTTTAAAGATGTTGGTGCATTGTTGAAAGTGAAAGATGTGTAATCTTTCTTGGATTTGTCTATTTTAGTTAGTTTGGTTTTGGGTTGAGATTTAATTTTGTGTATAATTTTATTGACCATTTCCTTACTGTACCCATTGTGTTTAGCTATGTCATAGATAAGTTGTAGTTCATTGTTTAAGTCGTCTTTTGTTAATGATATGTTGAGTTCTCTGTGTATCATGCTAAAATAAGCTGCTCTTTTATGTATGTTGGGATGGATGGAATCAGTTTTTATGGTGTTTGAAGTGTGTGTGGGTTTTCTGTAGATTTCATAGGATAGGTGTTTTTCATTTCTGGTTACTGTTAGGTCCAAGTAGTTTAGGGAGCGGTTGTTTTCGATTTCTTTGGTGAATTTTATATGGGGGTCCAAGGTGTTAGGTTTGTCTAAAATGATGTTTACATCTGTAAATCTGTTATCGATGATGACAAAAATATTGTCAACGAACCTACACCAGAAGAATATAATATCTATTGATTGATGTGTATTCTAGGTGATCTATGTAAATTTCTGCTAATATGCCTGATGCTGGAGAACCGATAGGTAGGCCCTGCTGTTGGTAGATGGTGTCGTGAAATTGAAAATAATTATTACTGATGGTAAATTGAAGTAGTTTCATAAATTCTTCTATTTTTAGAATGCTCAATTTGCTTCGATTATTCCTGTAGTTTGTTTAATGGGAATATTTGGATACATATTTATTATATCAAATGAAGCGAGGAAGTGGTGTCCTTCAATCCTTAATGCTTTTGTTCTATTGCAGAAATCTATAGAGTTGCGTATTGTTTTGTTTGCTAAAAAAGAGTAATGTTTCTTAGAAATTTATGAATGAATTGTGAAAGCTTGTAAGTTGGGCTGTTTGTATAATTTATAATGGGTCTTATTGGGATATTTTCTTTATGAATTTTAGAATATGCTTTAGCGGTCAGTAATTGGGGGTTAATTGTTATAAGCTTTGAGGATTTTGTTTCAGTAAGAAGGAAGTGTGTATTCTTGAGTATGGTTTTGAGGTTTCTTTGTATATTAATGGTTGGGTCTTTACATTTAATTGAGAAGGTGGTGTCTTGGAAGCATTCTTTAGTTTTTGTTATGTAATCATTCTTATTGATGATAACCGTGGTGTTGCCTTTATCGGCTTTCGTGATAAGTAAATTATTCTGTTTTATCTTGCTGTTAAGTTTATTTATGTGTGATTTTTTTTATGGTGTTGTTGTTAAGTTTATTGTTGTAGATTTTGTTAATGTGTTGTAGGATCCTTTTATTAATTTCATGTCTTACTTCTTCTCGTAATTCGTACGGAATTTTTTAGTATAGCGTTTTCTGTTTCAGTGATAGTTGTTTCTATATTTTGGAAAGTTGATGTATTGCCCCAATGTAATTCATGCAAAAACATCAACATTTGCCAGCTGATAATGGCCAAATAGGCCGAACCGGTACTGGAAGAACTATAAGTATAATAAATTTTATTGATCAGGTGGAATCCTTTCTTTTCCATATATGTCTGATCCATCAATACGGACATGAAGCTCATAAATGATAAGATAGCCAACCAGGCAAAACGTAATGTGTATAAATATAGAATTTGAAGATCAAGCTAATGAATGCAACCAAAAGCGTTGCTTTTCTGAAGGAGTGCCTATCAAAGAACATGACACCAAAATTCCTCAAGAAATATAACAACAAAGATAGAACAACCACCCACACATGCAGTACACAAAAAAAAAAGAATTACCAAAATCTGGTTAAAAGGTGAAATCAAATTTTCATATCGTAAGAACACCTTAATAACGAATTATATCCAACACACCTCAAGGTATCACATGAGCTCCCACATAGTTATTGCAACTATTTTCAACAAATTGTTAAAGAAAAAAATAGAAGTGTTAGCGATTAAGAAACGGAACATACTAAGCAAGAAACTGGAAACACTAAAACAGCTATTCAAACCGAGACCACCAACCGAAATCCCGCATAAAGACCCCTGAACCTATCCTAACAAAGCCACCGAACACAGTTTCCACCCACCTGTGAAGAACTTAACACAAACGACATTTGACGAAACAGAAAATGTTATATTGAGCAAGGGACCCAAACACAATTGGGGCATTACATCAACTTTCCAAAATATAGTAACAACTATCACTGAAACAGAAAATGCTATACTGAAAATTCCGTACGAATTACGAGAAGAAGTCAGACATGAAATTAATAAAAGGATCCCACAGTACATTAACAAAATCTACAACAATAAACCTAACAACAACACCATCAACAAATCACACATAAATAAACTTGACAGCAAGATAAAACAGAATAATTTACTCATCACGAAAGCCGATAAAGGCAACACGACGGTTATCATCAATAAAAATGATTACATAACAAAAACTAAAGAATGCTTCCAAGACAACACCTTCTCAATTAAATGTAAAGACCCAACCAATAATATACAAAGAAACCTCAAAACCATACTCAAGAATACACACTTCCTTCTTATTGAAACAAAATCCTCAAAGCTTATAACAATTAACCCCCAATTACTGACCGCTAAAGCATATTCTAAAATTCATAAAGAAAATGTCCCAATAAGACCCATTATAAATTATAGAAACAGCCCAACTTTCAAGCTTTCACAATTCATTCATAAATTTCTTAAACATTACTCTTTTTTAGCAAACAAAACAATACGCAACTCTATAGACTTTTGCAATAGAACGAAAGCATTAAGGATTGAAGGACACCACTTCCTCGCTTCATTTGATATAACACATATGTATCCAAATATTCCCATTAAACAAACTACAGAAATAATCGAATCTAACTTAAAGAACTACAGCAAATTGAGCATTCTAGAAATAAAAGACATTATGAAACTACTTCAATTCACCATCAGTGAAATGAAATGAAATGTCGTATGGCTTTTAGTGCCGGGATATCCTAGGACGGGTTCGGCTCGCCAAGTGCAGGTCTTTCTATTTGACTCCCGTAGGCGACCTGCGCGTCGTGATGAGGATGAAATGACGATGAAGACAACACATACACCCAGCCCCCGTGCCATTGAAATTAACCAATTCAGGTTAAAATCCCCGACCCGGCCGGGAATCGAACCTGGGACCCTCTGAACCGAAGGCCAGTACACTGACCGTTCAGCCAACGAGTCGGACACCATCAGTAATAATTATTTTAAATTTCACGACACCATCTACCAACAGCAGGGCCTACCTATGGGTTCCCCAGCATCAGGCATATTAAAGTCAAGGAAATATTAATGTTTATTTATTCCACCTATTCAATACATAAAAAGTGATTTTAAATTAGAGACATGTTTTGCCCTTTATTTAAGGGCATCTTCAGCCTAAATCTCAGCCTGAAATATTAAAAATCAGGATCCTGATTGTTCGTAATTGTGGTTGATTTAAAAAAAAAAAAAATTACAAATGAATGTGAGGATGATGTAGGAAATAGTTAAGATATTCTTAAAAATAAAGTCTTACAAACAAATAGACGTAATTTATACACTTTCTTGAATATCCTTGTCTAAAAATGTGGTAACAAGTTGCATATTGGTAGTTCTATAAGAACGCAAATTGCCACTTTGAATCTTGTAAAGCAGTGCCCTGTGTTGGTTGAGGGCGTTAGAGATAAGTTTCGAACCTAAACAGTTCAAACGTCAGAATAATGAAGAATGTTGCTGATTACTCCAAGTGGAGTTTAAATACATTTTAAAGCTAGTAATGAGACGTTTCTGCCGCTCACTCAAATTATGCTGTAGGAGCGAGGGAAATACTTGATACTTTAAGTGGGGTTTATAATGACATATAAAGTGGTTAGATTGTTGTAAATCTTGTGTGAAGAGATAAATCTGTAGTCTTCTTAAAGCATGAGTGAAGAAGAGTGCTCAATGGTAAGCAGCTGTGTTAAATATTAACTGGAAGGAGCGACTGTAGCTTCTTGTGTAGAGTTGAAAGGGAAATTTGGTTTAATGAACATTAATGAAATTACACACAACGTTTTCTGTCCAGCTCAACTTTACATTAACCAATTTAACATTAATAAAAAGACTTCAAACCAAATTTCCCTTTCGACTCTACACAAGAAGCTACAGTCGCTCCTTCCAGTTAATATTTAACACAGCTGCTTACCATTGAGCACTCTTCTTCACTCGTGCTTTAAGAAGACTACAGATTTATCTCTTCACACAAGATTTACAACAATCTAACCACTTTATATGTTATTATAAACCCCACTTAAAGTATCAAGTATTTCCCTCGCTCCTACAGCATAATTTGAGTGAGCGGCAGAAACGTCTCATTACTAGCTTTAAAATGTATTTAAACTCCACTTGGAGTAATCAGCAACATTCTTCATTATTCTGACGTTTGAACTGTTTAGGTTCGAAACTTATCTCTAACGCCCTCAACCAACACTGGGCACTGCTTTACAAGATTCAAGGTGGCAATTTGCGTTCTTATAGAACTACCAATATGCAACTTGTTACCACATTTTTAGACAAGGACGTTCAAGAAAGTGTATAAATTACGTCTATTTGTTTGTAAGACTTTATTAAGACTTTATTTTTAAGAATATCTTAACTATTTCCTACATCATCCTCACATTCATTTGTAATTTTTTTTAAAATCAACCACAATTAAGAACAATCAGGATACTGATTTTTTATCTTTCCGATTGAGATTTAGGCTGAAGATGCCCTTAAATAAAGGGCGAAACATGTCCCTACAATTAAAATCACTTTTTATGTATTGAATAGGTGGAATAAATAAACATTAATATTTATTTGACTTTATTGTACAATTCAATACGGACCAAAATATGAGAATTATAACATGTAATCAGGCATATTAGCAGAAATTTACATAGATCACCTAGAATACACATCAATCAATAAAATAGATATTATATTCTTCTGGTGTAGGTTCGTTCATGATATTTTTGTCATCATCGATAACAGATTTACAGATGTAAACATCATTTTAGACTAACTTAACACCTTGGACCCCCATATAAAATTCACCAAAGAAATCGAAAACAACTGCTCCCTAAACTACTTGGACCTAACAGTAACCAGAAATGAAAAACACCTATCCTATGAAATCTACAGAAAACCCACACACACTTCAAACACCATAAAAACTGATTCCATCCATCCCAACGTACATAAAAGAGCCACTTATTTTAGCATGATACACAGAGAACTCAACATATCATTAACAAAAGACGACTTAAACAATGAACTACAACTTATCTATGACATAGCTAAACACAATGGGTACAGTAAAGAAATGGTCAATAAAATTATACACAAAATTAAATCTCAACCCAAAACCAAACTAACTAAAATAGACAAACCCAAGAAAGATTACACATCTTTCACTTTCAACAATGCACCAACATCTTTAAAAAGTACAATTTAACAGTAGCATTCAAAACCGCGCACAATAGCTCCAATATTATACACAATGTTAGAATTGTTAACAACAACAAATACAACCAATCAGGAGTTGACCGCATCAAGTGCAGTGATTTCGAAACATGTTACATTGGACGTAAAGGCAGAAATTTTATAATCCGGTATAACGAACATCTAAACGCAATAAAGCATAACCACTTCTCAGCAATAAGCCAACACATTGAAGAATACAAACATAGTTTTACGAACATCGAAAACGATATGAAAATTTTGAACATAAATCCCAAAGGCCCCCTGCTCAATATAACAGAAGAGTTTTACATTTCTTTAGATCAATACGCTAATCCCAATTTCAATATTAATGATATTATGGAAAAGATCAATATTATCTTCAACAAAGTCATTTCCGCCCTAAGAAACTACTACCTCAAAATAATCAATAAGCAGAGCACAACATGTGCTACAAAACCAATAAGTGACGCCCAACCCCGCCTCTGCCCCCACAACCACCAATCCCCTTACCCCTCCTCGCAGGCGGCATAAGGCAGCAGTACGCAGTGAGTTCCGAAACAGAGCACTACCCAACCACAACAACAGCAAAAACCATAATACTAGACACAGTATAGACAAGAAAGCAACTACCACTGCTGTCACAATTTTAACCATACAACACTATGTCTTCATCTTATGCTTCTAACTCAAACAAATAAGATTCTATCTACCATGAAGCCAAAGTAGATTATTTTAACGACAAGTGTTTTATCACAATACATCTAGCTATTAACCACTAAATCACAATACATCACATAAACTCCTCATTGCTTACAAACACAGTATCAATGGAAAATTCTAAGCTCCCATGGAGGGAATTAGATATTTTTCACTAATAGAGCTTGTCAAAAACAGATATCCTCTCTTTTCCATATATGAGTAAGTCAAGTGTTCGACTCGGAGTCAAAGTTGGACTCCGTGTGGGAGTCAGTGTTAGAGTGAGTGACAGTTGGGCTCCGAGGTGGAGCCAGTGTGACAGTGAGTTGGGGCTCGTTTGCTGGGCTGTGGGCGACAGAGATGTTGGCTGTCGCTAGTGTCCCATGGAGGTCTGAACCAGGAGCTGTTGTGGTGTCGGAGTGTCCAGTGAGAAGCTGCATGGGAAACGGCGTACGGGACAGAAAACTGTGTACTGCCTTAGAGTGCTGTGTGTGAGTACTTATGTGGATTGAGGACTGCCGTGAATCAGCGATTGAAGCAGTTATCGTGAGTGTGGGAATAATTGGACGTGGGTTATTATTCGCTCTCGTGAGTATCGTCCTGCTGTTGGATACTGTTGAGCTGTTGCCGATTGTCGTTCACTTCATGTGATTGTGTGAAGTACTGGACTATCATTGGACTTCGAACCAACGAACAATTGTCGTGTGTTGTATAGCCAGTGACACTGTGTTCAAATCCAGCTGTATACGCACAGTGGCTGTATGAGTTGATTGACTACACTTGGGGAAGTGAAAGTGAGGCTTAAGCGTCTGCAGGTAGACGAGCGGGCTAGACCTACTGTGTGTACAGAAGAGAGATTTGTAAATAGACTGGTAATTAGTGTGTGGCCATTCATAACTAGTTAGAAATGCTTGTGTTTGAGAGAGAGAGAGAGAGTGTGCGTGTGCATGCATTTATTAGGACATCCTGAAATAAATTAGAGTAATCAAACAGGTGGAGTTTTATATTCATAACAATATGATATATTATTATAACTTTGTGTGTATGTATGTATGTAATGTATGTATGTATGTATGTAATTGTATAATGGTTCTTTGATTTTAATACTTGAGCTGAAGATGACTCCATGATGAGTTGAAACTGGTCCTCTAATGTAATAAAAGTTGTTCAGTACTTAACAAGTGTTGATTTGGTGAAACATCTTTTTAAGGTAGTTTTGAAGTAGAGTTGTGGCGCTATGTATCGAACACGTAAGATCATCTCTGTGATTAGTTGATCGCTATTTATTGCCAGTAAAGAACAGACCTCTGAAGTAATGATAAAACCTTAATGGAACTTCCATCGGTAGCAACTAGCTTGTTTTGATTTTTTAAATGTATAATTTGTAGGATCGAGGCTCCCTTAAATGCAGCAGTTGTATTCCTCCATATATTGAATGGCAAGGTTTTAAATCAGATCAAAAATTAGATGGATGGCTTTTCCGGCGTTTGCTCTATTAACCAGCGTTTCGTCTTAGGTCTGACACTAGACTCTTCAGAGTGGGATGTGTCAGACCCTACACTGAAGAGTCTAGTGTCAGACCTAAGACGAAACGCTGGTTAATAGAGCAAACGCCGGAAAAGCCATCCATCTAATTTTTGATCTGATTTTTGATATGCTCTATTGGTGGAAGGGAATCTAATTCCCTCCATGGGAACTTGGAAGGTTTTAAATACCGAACGGAACTATTTATTACAAATCACGTTACCTTTAGACAGTTTTCCTTGTTTCTTTTCTTTCACTTCAGTTCTTCCCGGTATTCCTTGGAAGATACTTCATATGGTTTCCTTAATCTAATCATGAGGCTTTTCCTGGTACTTGAAGAACTTTGAGAAAATTTTTGAAAGAATCCTCGCTACTACTTGAGGTGGGTGAGCAAGCAAGTTCCGACACAATTTCATCCTCATTTAATCATTTCAGCTTGTGAACTTGTACTCCACTCTTCAATATGATGGTACCAGGAAGGTCCTTCTTGGGAGAAGGTACATACATACACCTCTAAACGTTCATCATTCCACCTGAAATCATGATTATATCTGCCCTGATCATCATTTATTTCTTCTTCTGATGATGATGAACTGTCTTTCATTGTTTCATTTTGGTTAGCCGATATTGTTTCATGTATTGTACCGAGTTGTAGCACTATTCCAATAAGCATACAGCTCTGGTTCACCATCATTCTGCTTTTCTCCATCACGTCTTAGTTTTTCATTGAACTTATCGAGAATACTAGGAGGCAAGAATTCCTCCAGGTCATCAAGCACAGATTTTAACTTCTGATTGGACGTAGGAGATAAAGGTATGCCTTCATCACTCTCTTGCTGTTGCCTTCCCACTGGGGTCTTCAAAATATCTGCAACCAGAGCCATCTACAGTTAAAGCCAGAAGGTACGCTTGGCAATGCTGTATCTATCTGTCAAGCGGAGGCCAAGAAAAAAGGAGGCGTGTCCAATTTTGAATGACTTCACTCATATTCACTACACGGTATGCACTAGCCAGCGTACTGGTAGGTGTGCTAGGTGCCAACTGATGAGCCCACCCTAGCACACGAGGGCGAAACGCTGGCAACCAAGAATGAGTTAGCTGGAAAATTTATAATTTCCAATAACGGACCATTTATATTGGTATTATAAATTTACTCATTCAGGACAAATATTTCATATTCCCTATGGGAATCAACATCTACATCATCTGATGGCCAAGCAGGCATCAATTTTTGGTAATGAGACAAAGTCTCTTAGTGCATTGGCACTGCTGGTGGCTCCAGTTAGCCTATGCAGTGGCCTCCACGGTATGCACTAGCCAGCGTATTGGTAGGTGTGCTAGGTACCAACTGATGAGCCCACCCTAGCACACGAGGGCGAAACGCTGGCAACCAAGAATGAGTTAGCTGGAAAATTTATAATTTCCAATAACGGACCATTTATATTGGTATTATTCACTACATTTAGACGAACACGATGATTATGAAATGGTATTAAGAAACACACATTTTACATAAATAAAAACAAAACACTTCAAGAACAGTATTCACAAGCTCTGTTATTGTGGAGCGTTGACAGCTTCCTCCGCTTAGTGTTTTTATCTTCACTGCTGACATAATTCGTGTTCTTCATCTGCTTTCAGCACTTATTTAACACAACATTGGAAAATGTAGACAATAAACAATCTATTGCACCATTATTGTCGTGCCCACAATGACGGCGTTCAAACCAGAACTGTTGATTGTCATCTCTTCCTAATGCAGATCAGGATAGAGAGAACAGAATTTCTTCATAATTTTCACAATCCAGGTAGTCTTCGTATACCACTGTTCTGCAGACACACACAACACAATGTGATGGCACTACTAACCCACCCCTGAAGTTCTTCAAAATAGGGATCACCCGTTTCATTATTCTGCAGGAGACCTAAACAAGTGTCACAGCTATCCTTCTGGATATTGTCCTTAGTGTATACCCAGAAATGTACAGCATATTACCCCTGAAATCTCAAAATGCCCACCTAAAAAATTCATATGATAAAAGTGAGTCTAACTTGTTTATTACTTTCATATTGAGCCCAATAACATCTGTCTTGATGGGATCAAACATTTCTAATTGGCTACAGCCAAACCTCATTTTTTCATACCATCACCACCACCTCGGCAACCCTTAAACACCCTCAATCCTAATTTTCTTCTCACTTTATAGGACTTGTAGTGCAGTAACATTGTAGTTACAACTAATAAGCTGTAGGTACTGACTAAGCCTTCTTTCTAAGTTGAAACTTTCTTGACAGTAAATAATTTGCTTTCACAGTTCCAAACAAAACTCTTTTTCCTTTTAGTGCAAATAATAATAATATTATTATTAATAATAATAATAATAATAATAATAATAATAATAATAATAATAATAATAATGATAATGTTATTTGCTTTACGTCCCACTAACTACTTTTACAGTTTTTGAAGACACTGAGGTGCCCGAATTTAGTCTTCAGGAGTTCTTTTACGTGCCAGTAAATCTACCGATACAAGGCTGACGTATTTGAGCACCTTCAAATACTACCGGGCTGAGCCATGATCAAACCTGCCAAGTTGGGGTCAACCGTCTGAGCCACTCAGCCCAGCCCTTTTAGTGCAAAGTTTGAATTGTTCCCTTAAAAGTATGAGACAAGACAAAGAGTGTGCTTTCACTGATTACATCATGATACTCTATGAAATTGTGAAGCATTTTAATATATTTATTTGTACACATTTAACACTAACACTACAAGAAGTGGTTCTTATATAATTTAATAAATATGCATTTTGTTGAGACCACTTAGATATTTTACCATCTGCTAAATATGTCATTTCTTTTACCAACACCTGATAACACATACAGTGGCATTCATCTTGATGAATTTTGAGTAAATGGGTTACATTTGGCATATCATCCATTTTCTTGTTTATCATACTCTACATATCCAGTCTCCTGACTTCAGGATCTTTTTAACACTTTTCGATGACAAATATTTTGGCAAATTTGGGAAAATAATTGGACATGCATCAGGGAGAAGCTCATTAGGTGTAGGTGGAAGTGTAGTTACGTTGACTTTACTATCACAAATGTTATCCCCTGTTGAAAATTTTTTTGAGTATGACATGTTTTATGCATACCACTGAATCCTTCCCAGGTTCCCATCCATTTATCCCATTTAAAATGACAAATCTATTTTTGTTTTAATTCCTTGCCTGAAGGAAAATTAAACAAGGTAACAAAACCTTTTTTAATGCTATAGCTGCTACGATACATGGAAACACAACATTCTCTGGGCATCTGCAAATACACGAAACATTTTATTAAGACAAATTCAGTCCGGAACTTAACAAATAATAACGTTATTGATTTATCGTCCAACTAACTACTTTTACGGTTTTTGGGAGACTCTGAGATGCCTGAATTTTGTCCCGGAGGAGTTCTTTAACGTGCCAGTAAATCTACCAACACGAGGCTGACGTATCTGAGCACCTTCAAATACCACCGGACTGAGCAGGGCTTAGAAAGCCAGCTCTACAGTACAAGCTACTCAGCCCTGCTTAGCCTTCACATTATTTCGATAATGGGCTCTACATATGCTTATTCCATCACTTATCTTGTTATATATACTCAAACCTATCCCTAAAAAATTAAACGAAACGTGAGATGAAGTTCACTAGACATGAACATACACGGATAGATCCCGCGCTTTCACCTTAGCCTCCAGTTGATGTTGCCAAACTTACGTGACTCCGGCTTGTAACTGTAGTCGACTATGTCTGCAACACATTTTGTGTAGTACACAGCGTTGGGATGTGGTGGACAGAGACCACACTTAAGAAAGGTGCTTTTCACAATATTTGGCCTAACAGCATCATCCCCAACTTTCTTTAACATGGGTGCAAAATTTACCTTGGTTACTGATGACCGAGAGTTCATATTTTCTTGTCTTGGAGAGCATTTTCCCATGCTTTCTTTAGGGGTGCAAATACCCCCATGCAGAAGATGGGTGGCATTAGGGAAAAGGCAGTACAATATTATTATATGGCCATGATAGTATTCACTGACTTGAAGGGATAATAACAGGAAGTGTAATTTTCTCTACTTATAACCATGACCTAAAATGTTGAAGATAGTTCAGAAACGTTGGAGCTTTCATCCATGGCTCAGGTACACTATATTTGATAAGCTGCTGAAGTCTTATGTTATTGTTGGGGTACATTGCCCATCGGCACAGAAATTTCCGAGCACTCTTATGCCTTCTTTCTCTTTAGATGTTACCGTAATTTGAAGCTGTTCCCTTCTGACTCCAAGGTACGTTCCTGAAACCTTATGAAACAGAAAATTTGTCCTGTCTACATGGAAGATCCCCTGTTTGGGTCTTCCATAATTGATCTTACATCCTCAGATTCCAGGTAGAATGACAGTCGAGCAAACCAACAACGTATTCTCTCTTCCGGGACAGCAGCCCAGCTCTTGCTTATGATTTCAGCCTTCTTCTAAGACAGTGAAGGATGCCGTCCCATGAAACACTTGAACTAGGTGTTTCCAGGTCTTCCATGCTTACATGGTGTGCTCCTTCCTGATGACTGCACACTTTGCTGTAGGGTGTCAAGTAAACTTTGTTTTCTTCAATGGAAATCCTCTCTTCGCCATGTTGATCACCCATTCACTAATGTCCTCTTCTTCTCATGGACTTAGGAACGGCTTCTGGCCAAGGGCAGTCTGAATCTTCTGACCTCCAGATAATTTGTTGTTTAACGTTGTTAAAGAGACGTAATATGTTTTAGATGCCTGCCTTTGGGACATTATACTGGACTTAACATGTTAAACAGCTTCAATCCAGGCAGGTACGAATACCAAAGCCTTATCATTTTTTCAACAGGTTAAACTTCTGCTTTTGGGACATTTCCCGTGTTGGGCATCTTAATTTTAACCATTGTCGAGCTCTGAGCACTAGTTTAGGTAATTTAGCAAGAACTGCAAAACCATTTTCTGCTTTTAATCCTCTACTCTGCTTATTGCGCAATATTTACCCAGTAATGGTGATTGGGAGTTAGAGGAGCGGAGGTGTGGGGGCAGGATCAATGGTTATAGGGCTGGTAGAGAGTAACATTAAAGAAACTGAAACACAAGATGGAAGGTTTGGGATCTAATTTTTATGATTTGTAGCTGTAACTGCAAAATATAATAAACATTTATCTTTTTACCAAAATGTGGGGGGGGCACTTGCCCCCGCATACCCCCTCTTGTTAACGCCACTGTATTTGCCGATGATGAGAACCCCTGCAATGTGACAGGATTGTCTTATAAAGTGATTAGCACAACGTACATCAGACAGAAGACATCGTAAAATAAATCTAACTGTACCCGATTAGGACTCATATTCAGGCCCTCTCAAGCCTTAGCAGTCACGATGACAGAAATGCGAACTTCGGTGCTAAAGAAAACAATACTACTAATTAAAATCATAAACAGCCCATTAATTTTCAGGGTTGTTTTTGTAATGTTTGAACTTCTTTTATCGAACAACCTTTTGATATTATAAAATGGGATTCAAATATTGAACATTATTTATTTTAGAAATAAATATGAAAATATTTGAAAACTCACAACACAAGAAATTAATAAACCTGTATTTATGTTAATACAACCTAATATTTAAAGGATACCTTCTGAAGACACTATTTTACCGGGAGAAACAGATAATCACAGGGACACTGCACCTTAGGAGCAACACGACGACGTCTTCAGTATCCCGCCAACAACAAAGTTGACACATTCCTGTGCTCGCCAACACGGTGAAGACTTTGACCAATCGATTGACATAAAGCAAAGTTTTGGTGGGGTGAATTTTGAAATTTCAGATGTTATATAAACTTGTCAACATCCTTATTTTGCAAAGAGATGTGTGAAGTGTTCGATATTTAAGGAGGTTTGATATATAGTGCCACGTCCCTGCGTTAACATCAACATGGAGTTGAAAATTATTTATCAAGAAAATAAACTTTAACACCAGTAAACACTTACTATTGTGAGGAAACACACAGTAACTTTTCACCACTGCGAGTGAAATTGTAGGTTGTAAATAGTAGTGACTGCGCTTATTATTCATTTGGACGCTTAAATTCTGCACCAGTGTGTAGTAGAACACGATATTAGAACAGCTCTGTTATATATAAATTTGCGTTCTTAATAATAGTCAACAGTGAATAAACTCATTATTTCTATATTAAATAAGTGACTATTACAACTTGTGTGCGCTAAGTGATCATGTGTTTGATTCCAGTAGACCCTTCGCACCCAATTTAGTTTATCATTCATATCATCTGTGGAACCCACTTAGTCCCTTTATACAAGTTTGAACGTCATTCGTGAGACGCAGCATGCGCTCGTTCTGATGAAATCCGGGTGGCTTATAATTTTGTACATTCGTACAAGTAACCCATGCATAAAGTGCACCCCGCAACAAGATCTTCCAGAACATACAGATTCTCAAGAACTTCCGTTGAAGGAAAACATGGTTCCGTGGTGCTGACACGAGTTCCAACAGGAGGGCAGCCCAGATGACATGGCTCACTAGTGATGGCATCTCTGGCAGGACTTTGAGGAAGACAACACTTGTAAAGGTGATATGATCTTGAGTTAATAAACACAGTACTTTCAAAGTGATATAATTCATTGAACTTGTAAACCTCACTCTCTGTACCCACTCCAAACGGTGCCGTACACGCCTTGCATACTCTCGTGCTCCAGTATAATTACTGAGTTCCGGGAATTTTCCTGGTACATTATGTATATCTACCTATTGATTAGCCCATTGCCATACTTTGATGGAACCTTCCATCCTGCGATCATAAGGTGGTAACATACTTTGACAGAAGTTCATTATTGTGGTTAGCTTGTCAGAGAGATTTATTCTGTTTGTTTTGCACCCCACTCGATATGTGTCAGATGATACCTGAAGCTATTTTTCTCAGTGTAAATAGTAACTCTGAGCTGAAATACGAAAAATAAAAAGCACCTCGGTTTGCCGCTAGCTGTAAACAATTGTGGCGGCATGGATGAGGCTATTCATAACTGGCTTGAAAATAGTGATGTTGAAAGTGGAAATGATTCTCTGGAGAGAAAATATATCTTCTTCAACTGACAGTGATGAAAGTGATTCAGATTTCAGTTCCGAGGTGATAGTGCCAATCGAAACTACGGGACAAAACCAGAATGCAACAGGAGCGGGTAAGAACTCTAGTAATGATACTTGGAATTGGGATCTTGTTGACAATAAGCCTGTTTCTGTAATGGTTAGTCCACACCAAAGTTAATAAACAATGTTAACGAAACTCAGTTAATAAACAATGTTAATGAAAACATTTCTCAACATTTAATGTCAAGAATTTCATTTTTGGTCCGTTTTGAATCGAAATTTACAATCAAAGATAAGGGAAGGGTTTTCCACCTCTTCAATACTACAAAGTAGTGAAATTATTAAAACATCACATTTTTATTTAGTGTCATTTCTGGTACCGGTTTTGGCAACTTAATTTGCCATCATCAACCTAGGAGATTGTTTCAGGATATTTTTGATAGCTACATTAAATGTTTCTTTCTTTCTTTCTTTCTTTCTTTCTTTCTTTCTTTCTTTCTTAATCTGCTTACCCTCCAAGGTTGGTTTTTCCCTCAGACTCAGCGAGGGATCCCACCTCTACCACCTCAAAGGCAGTGCCCTGGAGAGTGAGACATTGGGTCAGGGATACAACTGAGGAGAATTACCAGTACCTTGCCCAGGCAGCCTCACCTGCTATGCTAAACAGGGGCCTTGGTGGGGGATGGGAAGATTGGAAAGGATAGGCAAGGAAGAGGGAAGGAAGCAGCCGTGGCCTTAAGTTAGGTACCATCCCGGCATTTGCCTGGAGGAGAAGTGGGAAACCACGGAAAACCACTTCCAGGATGGCTGAAGTGAGAATCCAACTCACCTCTACTCAGTTGACCTCCTGAGGCTGAGTGGACCCCGTTCCAGCCCTCGTACCACTTTTCAAGTTTCGTGGCAGAGCCGGGAATCAAACCCAGGCCTCCGGGGATGGCAGCTAATCACACTAACCACTACACCACAGAGGCGGATGCTACATTAAAATACTTATATTAATTATATGTACATAAAGAGGACCTTCTAAACTAAGTTTTGTGTTATTTACAATTGCGTGTATACCTTAAAGCTGATGTAATTGAAATACAGAGACTAATTCATTTATTAGCAGGTTCTAGGTTAGTCATAAAACTGTTGCAATTTTTAAATATACAGCTCCTTGCATTGTCAAATTGTTTGTAACTATTATAAAAAATTTACGATGACACCAAACTTTAGATAAAATTTCTTATTGAGTATATCTTATTCAGCTGTTAAGGACGTACAATAAGCCTTGAAGAGGCAAAAACATTTTTAAAAATGTTCTGTCTTAGGCAATTTTTAAAATAATAAACTAACAGCTGGTTTCATTCTAGAATATTGTTGTACAATATAAATGGGTAGAAAACCATTTTCAAAGACCAATTTTGATAGAAAACAGTTCCTCATAGAATGTGATTGGTAAGCCATATGTAGTGTTCCTATTTTTTCGTTATTAGAATAAAAGATTTAATGACATATGTCTTGTATGGATACAATGAATCAGCTTAATTTAAAAAGGTGTCATTAGTATTGGTCCTATAATTTAAAATTGTATCCAACACTATATAGTAAACTTGAAGCCGTAAATTGATGGACGAGGTTTCTTGAAAATACGCTATTTTCAGGTGAATTTTTGTGGATCTACAAAGATCTTGAACCAAGACGGACCTAAAAGGAAAATTTGAATTACATGTTAGCACGACACAATCAGGGCCAAAGAAAAGTGCTTAGTAAAAAAGAATAGAAAGGAACTCATCTCGAGCACCTAGTTAATAAGCGGAGAGTTAAAGAGGAACTGCCAAGCGGAGTGTCAGGTAGGGGGAGGAGCAGGAGAACGTAGGTCGGGAGGGCATGGATTCCGGTGGGGGTAGTAGGCTAGCTTGTTAGGTATTGTTTTGTACACTGTTTGATCTTTTGGTATTTTAAGATTGTTAATAACTGAAATAAGCATATCAAATAAGATTGTAGGTTTTTTGGATAGATCATTAAGATTGTAATTAGGGTTGTTATACTGATCGAGTAAAATAAAACATTGCTCTGTTAGGTCAAGTAGAAGACCTTTATTCATTCTTTTGATTATGTCTATATCATTATTGATGCCGTAAAAGCTATGTTTGTAGTCATTTATATGCTGCCCTATTGCCGAAAATCCCCTGTATTTGATAGCATTAACGTGCTTATTGTATCTGATCTTGAAGTATCTCCCTATTTGTCCAATGTATGTGCTGCAACAGTCGTTACAGTGAAATCTGTAGACGCCTGACTTATCGAAGGGGTTGGAAATATTAACTATGCTAGAGTTATGGAATAAGTTGAGATTTCTGTTACTGGTCCTGAATGAAATATTGGTATTTTTCTTTTTGAAGATGTTTGTTACTCGGTAGATGTCAGGATTAAATGTAAAAGTTGAATAAGTTTTGATTTAGATGTATCGTTGCCGTAAGACCTATCTGTGTCGGTGCAACGTAAAACAACTAGCAAAAAAAAAAAAAAATTAGATGTTTCCTTTTGTAAATTAGATTTAGGTCGGTGTTTAAACATAAATTATACGTTCTATAAAACTATGTTTATATCCATTGTGGAGTGCAATGCTACGTATAGTATTGAATTCTTTGTTTAAATCTTATTTTGACACGGGTACATTGAAGGCACGGTGTATTAAACTGTTATAGGTGGAACGTTTATGGCTAGGGGGATGTACAGAATCTTGCTTGATGGTTACAGCAGTGTGTGTTGGTTTTCTATAGATTTTGTATTGAACAGAAAATGGGAGCCTAGTGATAGTTAAATCTAAAAAGTTGAGGGCCTTATTGCTTTCGGACTCTATTGTGAACTAATGTCTGTATCGATATTACTGAGGTGTGCAAGGTTAGTAGATGCGTCAGTAATATGTTGGTCCATGATAATAAACGTATCATCTACTGGACCATAAGCTTATGTTGTTAAATTTCTTGTCTTCTTCTGTTTTTGTGTACTCTAAGAAATCTAGATATATGTTGTCTCAAATGCCAGTTGCCGGTGAACCCATGGCTAGCCCGTCCTGTTTGTATATTAATTTATCGAATATGAAATAATTACTGTTGGTTAGAAGTTTCAAAATGGCCAAAAAATCAGCTACATCTCAAGTTGGCTATGAGTACGTAGGTTTTGTAAAATAATTGGTATAACTCTTTTCCAGTTTAATATTTGTATACATATTGGTAATGTCGAATGAATGCATTATATGATAGGTTGTAATTTAAAGTTGTCCAGTCGTTTGATTAATTCTAGGGTGTTTTTGACGGATTTGTTTGCCTGAAAAGTGTAATGTTTACTCAAAAATTGTTGAATGAATTGAGCCGTTCTATAAAGGGGGCTCAGTTTGAAATTTATTATAGGGCGTATAGGGACTCCGTTTTTATGGATTTTGGGTTGCGCTTTGACATTTGGCAGGCCAGGGTTCATGTTAATAAGTTTATTTCATTATCCGTTAATAAAGAGGTTGTGTTTTTAAGTATCTGTTTTAGTTGTTTTTGGATGAATTGTGTTGGATCTTTATCAATAATTATGGAGGATCTATCTGTAAAAAAGTTTTTTGCTTTATCAATATAGTCTGCTTGGTCCATTATGACAGTAGTGTTTCCTTTATCTGCTTTAGTAATAATAGTGTTTGTTTTTTTAATTTTATTTTTAAGTTGAAGAATCCTTTTTCTGTCTGCAAGTTGCGTTGAAGTTACAGTATATGCCGGTGTACTGACATTCTGCTCGGCAGTTCCTCTTTAACTCTCCGCTTGTTAACTTGGTGCTCGCGGTGAGTTCCTTTCTGTTCTTTTTTTACTAAGCACTTTTCTTTGGCCCTGATTGTGTCGTGCTAACATGTAATTCAAATTTTCCTTTTAGGTCCGTCTTGGTTCAA
The DNA here is from genome assembly GCF_040414725.1 of Anabrus simplex. NCBI lineage: Eukaryota > Metazoa > Arthropoda > Insecta > Orthoptera > Tettigoniidae > Anabrus > Anabrus simplex. The sequence continues at coordinate 1,222,274,782 of NC_090266.1, forward strand.
GATCTTTATAGATCCACAAAAATTCACCTGAAAATAGCGTATTTTCAAGAAACCTCGTCCATCAATTTACGGCTTCAAGTTTACTATATAGTGTTGGATACAATTTTAAATTATAGGACCAATACTAATGACACCTTTTTAAATTAAGCTGATTCATTGTATCCATACAAGACATATGTCATTAAATCTTTTATTCTAATAACGAAAAAATAGGAACACTACATATGGTTCACCAATCACATTCTATGAGGAACTGTTTTCCATCAAAATTGGTCTTTGAAAATGGTTTTCTACCCATTTATATTGTACAACAATATTCTAGAATGAAACCAGCTGTTAGTTTATTATTTTAAAAATTTCCTAAGACAAGAAATTTTTCTAAAATGTTTTTGCCTTTCCAAGGCTAATTGTACGTCCTTAACAGCTGAATAAGATATACTTAATAAGAAATTTTATCTAAGATTTGGTACCAAACCAATCCCCTTGAAGGGCCTTGGCCTACTAAGTGACTAGTGCTTAGCCCGAAGGCCTGCAGATTACGAGGTGTCGTGTGGTCAGCACGACTAATCCTCTCAGCCGTTATTCTTGGCTTTCTAGACCGGGGCCGCTATCTCACCGTCAGATAGCTCCTCAGTTCTAATTACTGTACGTAGCCTGAGAGGACCTTGAACCAGCCCTCAGGTCCAGGTAAAAATCCCTGATCTGGCCAGGAATCGAACTTTGGGCCTCCGGGTAAGAGGCAGGCACTCTACCCCTACACCTTGGGGCCGGCATCTAAAGTTTGGTGTCATAGTAAAATTTTTATAATACGTACAAACAATTTGACAACGCAAGGTGCTGTATATTTAAAAATTGCAACAGTTTTATGACTTATCTAGAACCTGGTAATAATTGAATTAGTCTCTGTATTTCAATTACATAAGCTCTAAGGTATACACGCAATATTATAAATAACACAAAACTTAGTTTAGAGGGTCCTGTTTATGCACATACAATTAGTATAAGTATTTTAATGTAGCTATCAAAAATGTCCTGCATTAATCTCCTAGATTGATGATGACAAATTAAATTGCCGAAACTGGTACCAAAAATGACATAAAATAAAAATGTGATGTTTTAATGATTTCATTACTTTGTAGTATTGAACAGGTGGAAAACCCGTGCCTTATTTTTGATTGTATATTTCTCAACATGTTAATAAACTTTTGTTACCAAACTTCTTCAACATTGTGTCCACACCAAAATAGCTGTTTGTAAGGTTTCAATTGATAGGGCAAAGAAAAAGAAAATACAGCTGCAGCTGTCATTATTTTAGTGAGTACAATTAGAGAAAAGGGCAGGCTCGAAGTGTGGCAAAGAAAATACTGGAAAGGCAAGTAGAATGAAGTTTGGAGAGAACACTTACGTCAGAACTTTTAATTACATGATGAAGCAGGCTTTCAAAATGATTTTCAGTACTTGATAACAGTAATAATTGGGTCTGAAATTGCAAGTAATGATACAGATTGGAAAGCCAGCTCCACTGACAGTTTTTATTTATTATTGATAGGCTATTACTTTAAGATTCCTAGCAACTGGTGACATTTCACTTATATACGTGTTTGTCTAGAGTATCAAAACAAACAATTTCAGTTATTGTGTTTGAAGCTTTATACAACAGTATCAAGGAATTGGTAAAGGTACAAAATAAAGAAAATCTTCATTTGACCTAGTCAGGATAGTATTATTTTAATGATATACAACCAATTATGGGAGGTTAGGTTATTTAGCGATGAGCGAAGTTGGAAATTAAACTACAAGGGTAATCCCAAAAACAGTCTCCTATATTTTTATAAATACAGAACTCTGTTTGTGTGGCTGTTGGTCACAATATAAACATGCGCACGCCACGCTGAGGCACTCGATCTTGGCTTGGCAGCCGTTGAGAATGGAGCTCCCGTTGGATGTTACCACCAAGTGCGAAGTACGCGCAGTTATTCGGTTTTGTAATGCAAAAGGTACTGAACCGATTGAAATCCATCGCCATTTGACGGAAGTATATGGTGAGTCGTGCATGAATGTCAAAAATGTTTGTAAGTGGTGGAGAGAGTTTGCAGCCGGTCGGACTGAAATTCACAATGAACAAAGGAGCGAGAGGCCGTCAATTTCCATTGAGACAGCCGTGAAGGTTGAGTAAATCGTGCATGAAGATCGGCGGATCACCCTGCATGATCTCTGCACTTTGGTTCCTGAGGTTTCCCGAAGCGCCGCGCAAGATGGGTGCCACGCATGCTGACTGAAGACCACATGCAACGAGTTGATTCTTCCCGCACATTTATTCAACGCTTTGCAGCCGAACAGGACAACTTTTTGGACTCAGTTGTCACAAGTGACGAAACCTGGGTGTCCCACTTTACACCTGAGACCAAGTAACAATCACGCTAGTGGCGGCATCCCTCTTCGCCAAAGCCGCAGAAATTCAAGTAAACACGGTCTGCCGGTAAAGTAATGACAACTGTGTTTTGGGATCGAAAATGGGTATTGTTGGTCGACTTTATGCCTGCTGGGACCACAATTAATGCTGACAGGTTCTATGAGGCCCTGAAAAAACTCAGGACGGGCAATTCAGAACAGGAGAAGAGAAATGGTGAGAGAGGGCGTAAACATTCTCCATGACGTTGCCATTGATGCTTTCATGGCCCGTACTTATAGACGCGATACTGTATAGGCTTTTGGGCTTATGCCGTGTCGAGAAGATAAGGTGAAATTCTTAACGTTTCGCAAAGAACTGTGCTCTGCGTCATCAGAAGAAATCTCGACTGACCACGAGAAAGGCTTCTTAAACAATGACTCTTTAAATTTACATGTTATAATAGAAGTGGAAATAGTACGTTCATCCGCCTCCAGATGGCTCCCAGGACATGGCACAATGCTAGCGTTTGAAGCGGAAGCTGACCGAACCATCAGAATCAGTCTAAGAGGTTCACATAACATGTGTACATAACATATGACATTGGCAGGTGTATGATATTGACACAAGCCTGGAATGTCACATCTGGCGATGAGGAACGTACGAATTTGGAAAAACACCGAGACAAAATAACAATAGTGAAGGGACAGGGAAGGGAACTACCTAGCCGGTGTCCCTGTTGAAATTGTTAGGATTTCAACGTATTTCCACAGCTTCCCCTATAATCGTGGACCTGTAGTGTCTAGTGTGGGTAAGAGCTCTATGGTCGGGTCATGATGTCATGTTCCAAGATGCTCAAGCTCTTACCCACACTAGACACTACAAGTCCAGGATTATACAGGTAGCTGTGGAAATATGTAGAACACCGGTTATCAATTAAGTAATACCTGGTTGCCAGCCATTAAGAATTTACGTAGGTAGTTTCCTTCCCTGTCCCTTCACTATTGTTATTTCGTCTCGGTGTTTTCCAAATTTGTACGTTCCTCATTGCCAGATGTTTCATTCCAGGCTTGTGTCAATATCATACACCTGTCAATGTCATATGTTACGTACACGTAATGTGAACCTCTTAGACTGATTCCGATGATTGGGTCAGCTTCCGCTTCGAACGCTAGCGCTGTGCCACGTCACATCCTGGGAGCCATCTGGTGGTGAATGAACATACCATTACCACTTCTATTATAATGTCTAAATTTAGAGAGTCATTGTTTAAGAAGCTTTTTTTGTGGTCAGTCGAGATTTCTCCTGATGACGCAGAGCACAGTTCTCTGCGAAATGTAAAGAATTTCATCTTATTTTCTTGACACGGCATAAGCCCAAAAGCCTATACAGTATCATGTCTATTCTCCATGACAACTCTCGCCCGCATGTCGCCCGGCAAACCGTTGCTTTTCTGAAACACTTTCACTGGAATATCATCACCCACCCGTCTTGGTGCCCAGTGACTATCACTTGTTCGCTAAGTTGAAAGAACATTTGGCTGGAAAGCGATTCAGCACCGACGATGGTTCACAACTTCCCGAACAGCATGGCGGCGAGCTGGTATGACATGGGCATACAAAAACTGTCACAGCGTCTACAAAAATGCATCGACCGAAATGGTGATTGTTGAAAAATAGCTAAATGTTCAAGCTGAAAAATGATGTAAACCATTGTAGAAATAAACCGTATTTATAAAAAAAAAGGAGACCTTATTTTTGGGATTACCTTTGTACAGTAGAACACAGCTAAAAGAATATCATACAGAATTAAAGGTGCTATATATTAGAAATTTCGCTTGAGATTTGATAGTTCATTTTTAGAAGGAATAAGAAGTAGTCTTATTCCGCAATATGAATTTACGTGCTCTAATTGCGTCCTTGCGCATGTGCGAATCGAAATGTTAATGAAAACACAAAAAGTTAATTCAAAGTTTCATTCGAAAAAGTTAAAAAAATTTTGTTTATCAGCATGCTCGAAAAGTCACGCTATTTAGTTTATTAACATACAAAAATGTTCATGAACATTGTTCATTGACAGTGTTTATTAACAAAGTTAACAAAACACATTAGTGTGGATGCAGCTTAACATGCAAACCAGTTCCTGAAATTCACTCTATATTGAGGAGGAGGTTGGGGAATAATCCAAAAAAAATGTACATAGTGAATGAATTTCTAACCCCACAGTTCACATTACAATAGAAACCAATGTCTGTGCTTCTCTTGAAACCAGTAATACTTGCGAACAGAAACATTGGTTACTATAGACGAGCTAAACGCTCACTTTGCTCCGAGTATTCTTATGTCGCAGACAAAAAAGCCTGCAATGCAAGATAACTGGTCGAAACGTAGAGTAATAGAAACTCCCATATTTAGTGTAACCATGCCATTCAAGCACTTTGTTTCTGTCAACAAATTCTTGCATTTTAGTACGGACTGCCCCAGATCAAAGGAGGGTTAGACCTGTTATAGACTTACTTTTGGACAGATTCAAGTTTGTGTATACTGAAAGAGAAAATATTTGCATTAATGAATCGATGAAATTCAAAAGTACACTGTCGTTGTGTTGAATATAATCCATCCAAGAGAGCAAGATTCGGTATCAAGGTGTATAAAGTTTGCTCTTCAGAGAACGGCTATTGCTGGAATTTCAAAATATATACTGGGAAGGATTATGAGGGAGGATCTACCTACAATGATTTATTAGTTAGTGGGAGGATTGTTATTGACATGTGTAAGGATCTTCCGGGTGTCTGGAGAACTTTGTACATGGATAACTGGTACAGCTCACCATCTCTGTGCAAGATTCTCCTGGAACATAACACACATGCTATTGGCACGGTTAGGGCGAACAGGAAACATTTGCCTTCTGAGTTCAAGGAATCACAGCTGAAGAAGGGTAAATTTACTTTTGCTTCAGCGAACAAACTCCTAGCCGTAAAATGGATTGACAAAAAACCTGTACACTTTTTGTCAACTCAGCACAGTAGACCAGATTTTGTTACAGTCCATTGAAAATGAGGGAAAAAGATGAAACCCAACCTGGCAGTTGATTATAATGGTGGAATGGGTGGAGTCGACTCTCATAATCAGCGACTGGCATCTTTCCCACTCGTGAGGAAGTATGTGAAAGGCTATAAAAAGATGTACTTCTACCTCGTTGATATGGCATTATACCCCCTGTGGGTGGGGGACGCAGACGAAGAATACACCAACGGTATCCCCTGCCTGTTGTAAGAGGCAACTAAAAGGGGCCACCAAAGGATGATCGAATTAGAACCACAAGACTACTGTAATTAGTACCACCACGCGGGAACACCATGAGTCGCTTTTACTTGCGCATAGTACCACTATGTTAAGTACAAAATAGGTTTGTAATTAGTAGCAACAGAGTGCGCTGTTGGTCTTTACTGTACCTGTGATTAGTACCCACTATATGAGCGACACCGTGGTTCTGGCTTGCCTATGATTAGTACCCACTATATTAGGAACATCACGGGATAGTACGAGTCCCTGTGGTTAGTACACTTATGTGATGAACACCATAGGTTTGCGTTGCCTGTAAATGGTGCCGCAATGTGCGAAACAGCGTAGGTCTGTGTTACGTGTGCAAATTTCATTACCTGTGAGTAGTACCGTAATGTGTGGAAAACTGCGAGTCTACACTACTTTTGGTTAGTGCCGCAACATGAGAAGTACCATGATTCTACTTTCCTGGCAATAAGCACCATTATGAGGGACCGATGACTTGGCCTTTGCACCCCTTTAGACAACAAGCATCATCGATTCAGTATTGTGCTTTGGAAGCAGTCCCTTGGGTCAGTACTAGTATTGTTCTACGTCAAGTTTCTGCGAATGCGAGGCACTGCGGATCGGATCCACTGATTGTTTTAAATTCATATCCATTCATTCATTCTTTGTCCTCACGTTTTCAATTCTGGTCAGTGGAAGATTTTGGACTTTTAATTTTGTACCATTAGGGGCCGATGACCTAGATATCAGGCCCCTTTAAACAACAAGCATCATCATCATCAATATAGCATTATTGAATTCCTTTCTCATTTGGAAAATTCTCAACCCAATGAGGAATAAACATTTCACAGCATTGTGCATCAGTGTTGCAGAACAGTACCTACAAGGTGCTCAAATACTGCAGTACCCCATCAGGGGCCATCCTGAGACATTCTGTGCACTTTCCATCCCAAATTTCCCTTACAGAGAAGAAATTAGTGCGGTCCAAGGTGTTTTATGCGCAGGGTCTACGGAAGGAAACCTCTTTTCAATGCATCAAATGCATGGTTGCCCTCCGTGTGGATGCCTGTTTCTTGATGTACCATACAAAAACTGATTTCTCCAAACCATAAAAACATGATAAAACTTCAAAAATGTTATAGTGTGTGTGTCTTCAAGTTTCCTCTATGTGATTAGTTAAATTTATGTTAAAGTGACTGAAAAATAAATGGTATGTAAGGGAATATTTCCTTTCACAAGTAATGGTAGGCCAAAGGTTTAACAAGTCACATTAATTGACGTTTCGAAAAATTGTGTAAAGTGTAGATCACTTGAAAATGTGAGAACTTTTCGATTGATCACTGAAACATCTAGAATGCCAGACCCCGTCATAGTTGATACGTAGGTGCATGTAGATCACTGCTTCATAAACTCCGTGATTTTAATATACTGTCAATTATTTAGTCTTGTTTGCCTGCCTACATATTGCAGACCACTTTGTGCACTAAGCTTGTGTGTCTTAGTTTTACACTATAAATTCCAGAAGTTTTACCTTCATTATTTCTCCCATATATTGTCAATCATCATCTACAAAGCAAACATTTCTTGAATTCCATCTTGACCTCTTCATCAAGTCACTTTGAAAGTCTAAGTAGAGTCAGTCACCATTTAAATAAGTAGTGGAGCAGTTTGGTGGTCATTACACATTGTATATGAATTTATGTAGTGAAATTGGTTGATTTTAGGTAATGGTAAAGATGTGTGATTCAAATTTTTTTAAATAGTTTTTCTTTTTGTTGTAGACAGCAGAAGTAATAGCTTACCTGCAAGAGCAATTGGAATGCAAGGAGAAAGAACTATTTGTGGTTGTTTTGGGAGAAGTGGAAAGGAATCAAAGCTGGTTGTCAAGCTCCTGTAATTTTCTGGAAGATGAAGAGAGTTCAAGTATGCAGAAACCTGAATCGTATTGTAATGAAGAAGCGAGTGCTCCTAGTCATGGTGGAGGTGGCTCTCGGACTTTCAGTGCCAAAGAAAGTGTGTCCAGTGAACATAACGAATATTTGAGTGAAGCGAAGCGGACATCATGGTCTCCTCTTATAAGTAACGAGAACAGCTAGTGATTAAGTTCTCTTCACATTACTTATAATAAAGTTTATATTCTGTAAAAGGCTTGTGTGATATTTTATAGAAACATACCGTGTGATGAGATGTAGAGAATATTAAGATGGTGTACACATTATTGAAGTCGCTCTGGTAAATATTAGGAACTGGCAGCTAGATATGTGTGATTTGTTTCAGTCTACCCCATTTCCTTCCAGAGATATTTTAACTAGAACAGTAAAATGCCTGATCATTAGGGCCCAGGTAAATCTGGTAAATTATTTGTTTTATAGAACTTTTACCTTATTGAATGCTGTTACAGTACAGTAGAACCTGCCGCTCTCATTCCTGGAAACATGAGGTATAGTTTTGCATGTTATTGAAATTGTTTAATTCGAAATGCGGATAATTCGTAATTTTAAGAATGATGTCGGTCCCATTACCGAAGTTCAGACTTTTAATTCAAAACTGCCTTTAGTTTTTTTAAATACGTTGGTTGATTTTCTAATAGTGGCAACAATTTTTTATTTAGATACATAACATACCTACAACTTTAGGCGTTTTACAGGCCTTCGAAGTAATCCCCACCATTGTGTAGCTCTCGTTCCCAGCGATGTGGAAGCCATTGGATGCTGTTGAGAGTGCCTGATCTCTGGACATCGCGGACAGAGCGGTCGGTGGCCTTGAAAGGGTCATCCACTGTGCGAATGCAGACCCCTCGAAGTGTTGATTTCATTTTAGGAATGAGATCGTAGTCGCAGAGGCTGAGATCTGCGGAAAGAGGAGGGGGGGTAAAGCATTTCCCAGCCCCAGCAATTGAACAACTCGCTCACAGCTCCTGCTGCATGCTGCCTTGCATTGTCTTGTGGAGTGATGTGTGGGTTATTCAGGAAGTGTCCTTGTTTTCTTCTTAGAGCTGCAGACGTGCCAAGTCCTGATTTTTCATCGTTCCTCCTGATCTCCCGATCGCCGGGACCGATCTCCCGATTTTCGAAGAAGTATCAGTAATTTTCGTATTATTTTAAATTCCCACGGATTTCCTCGTTCTATCGATATATGGCTGAGTATAGCTGGTCGATAGTAGTTCTAATAATGATACCAGATGGCAGTACGGGGCACGGAGGCCAGTCATGTGCTCCTCTTTGGTCTATATACAGTCATTCTCTTTGAAAGCGAGTAACCTAACCTCAGAAGTAGCACGCCATAGTCGTCTACCCGGGCCAGGACCTGCAGAAGTGCTAGTGTTGTGTCTTAATATTTGTTTTGGCCAAAATGTCAAAGAAGAAATGATACCATGTTTAAAGGAGTGTACAGTATGTAGAAATAAACCAGAAACTGCACTTTTCATGTAAAAACCAAGATGTAAATCCTGTGACAATTGCCGAGGCGTTATTTACGTCGTTTATCATAGAATATAACCTGCTTGTAAATTGTGCCGATCACACGGGACCTTTGTTTCGCAAAATGTTTCCTGATTCGGAAATTGCTAAACGATATGGGTGTGCTAGAATGAAAACAGCGGCTATCATTACAGAAATGTGCATGGAAGAAAGGGCGAATATTGTATCACATTTGCAGGTGAATGCATTTTCGGTTGCTACTGATGGTAGCAATAAAAGCAACTTCAAAATATATCCCATCGTTGTAACATTTTTTAGGCCTGAACTCAATGAAATTCAGAGTTGTCTACTCTCTGTGCGTAATTTAGAAGGGGATGCTTCTGGAGCTAACATTGCCAATCTTTTGCTCTCAACTTTTTGGAAATTCCGCATTCCATTAAAAAACTGCCTAGCTCTTGGTGCTGATAATGCTTCAGTAATGATGGGATTAATGAATGGTGTGGCAGGATGTTTGAAGCAGGAAAATAGTAATATAATCATCGTAGGCTGCTCTTGTCACATAATTAATCTTGCTGCAGAGACAGGTGCGGCATGCTTACCCGTAAATATAGATGAAAATATAATTGATACATTTTATTATCTGGAAAGGAGTGCAAAGAGGATAGAAAAGTTCAAAAAATTTCAGACTTTACACAACACAGAGATCAGGAAAATTCTGAACCATGTGCCTACTCGATGGTTATCACTAAGAAGGTGTTTAGATAGGATTTTGCTGCAGTGGGACGCTTTGGTTACTTTATTCAAGAGTGAAATTGTGAGTAAGGATTCTCAGATGGGAACTTTGAAGACTTACAAAATTCCTAAGCACAGTTTAAGTGCAGATGTGTGTTGTTTGTCTGAAAAGGTGAAAGATTGTCATAAGTGTCATAACTTTTCACCACACTCCTCAGTTAAAAGGAAAACACAGTCATCAGTTTCACTTTAAAAATTGAAACTACTGATGACACTAAGAGCCATGCATTGTCACGTGAAGAAAGACTGTTCATGTTCCTTTCATCAAATTTACATAAATCTTTTTGCCTTTTTCTCTCCAATTTTATGGATATCTTTGAGAATCCAAGCGTAACCCTTCAGTCAAGTATGACGCACAGCCACATATTGAGGTCAGTTTTGGAGGAACTGCTGCAGAAGGTGATGGCAAGGTTTGTGAAACCACAAGTTATTTAAAGCTCCTTCTCTCTCCTTGATATAGATTATCATACTCCAGCAAATCAAAAGGATGATTGTGATTTGATGATAGGAAACTCTGCGTTTGTTTAGGTGAACACTTTGAAGTCTGAGGAAAAGTGCATATTCTTTAAGTCTGTTAGAGGGAGTTTCTCTTCATCATGTGACTACATGGTACACAAATTTCCATTCAAAGATAAAGTTTTAATTAATGCAGAAGTTGCAAATATTTCTGCTATAAGTAAGGCATCATTTTCTAGCCTTAGATTTTTCATTAACAAGTATTGTGACTAGTGAAACAGAACATATAGATAAAGAAACTCATATTTTGCATCCCAGTTCTGTAACTTTCAGCTCGAAGAAACAGACCTGGCAAAAGGAAGAGTTGATGTTCAGTGGGCATTGGTAGGTCAGATGAAATCTGGTGATGGTTGTACTTAAATATGACAGATTCTCTAAGGTGATATTTGCTGTTTTATCAACTCCACATAGCAATGCAGAATGTGAAAGGAATTTTTGCAGAGTCACAAAGAAACAAAACACAGTTCAGATCCTTGCTGTCTGAACAAACTTTGGATAAACTTTTAACCTTGAAATCAGTCCAGCAAGTCAAGTGCTTTGAGCAAAAATTTAGTTCCGAGTTTCTGAAGAGGGCCAAGTCGGCTACGGGTGTGTTGAACAAGTTAGTCGTAATGTGATCACCGTGTTGAAGGATGAGAAGTCACATGTTCCTGAAGTTGAGGTATGTCCAGTATTTAGTGTTCACTTATAAATGATGAAAAATATATATGTATGCCAAATAGAATTGTTAATGTATTGAATTGTAATTAATTAGTACATATTCTGCCATCATTGATGTGTCATAATACATTGCGATTCGCTGCCAAATTTCTCCTGAGTTTTTACTTTTGAAAGTTGGCATGTCTGGAGCTGGTACCAGGTTCGTTTGCAAAAATGCGCAGTGATATTCCACATTAATAGTACGTCCTCTGGGAATGGTATGCTTTAAGATAACACCATCCCAGTCGTAGGCAACGATCAGCATGGCCTTCACACTGGTTCTGGTCGGTCAAACCGTTACTTTTCACGTTGACCCGTGATGACGCCAGTCATTTGATTGGCGTTTCAGCTGTGGTTCATAAGCACTGATCCAGGTCTCGTCAACAGTGATTATCCGATTTACGGAGGTCTCACATTCGCGTTCATAGCGCTTTTTATGTTCGATCAATTCATGTGGAGGCAATTTTCCGGATTCCCAGCCGCTTCTTCAGGATTTACAGCACAGTCGAAGGCACCTGCCCTGTATCATTGGCCAGTTCACGAATTGTGGTGTTCCGATGCACCAGCACTAAAGCGTTCACATTCTGCACGTCATCACCACTTACTGCAGGATGATCAGGCCGCAGCATGTCTGTCACATTTTGTCATCCGTGCTACAGTACAGTAAGGTAATGCACTTTCACCACAAGCCTCTTGCAATCCTTCCTAACACCAAATACAGTAGAGATAATACGCGACACTGAGCGAGGCTAACATTTCTAAACTCCCTTTAGAAACACAAAATGATACCAGATTTGAGGTAAAAAAGAAACTACCAAAATTAGCGGAAGAAATAAACGCAAATTCAAATTTCAACCACAAAAAATTGATCCAGAACGTATTTCCAAAAAGGAAATAGACAACAACATCGTTGTCACAAAAGCGGACAAAGGAGGATCCACAGTTCTAGATCAAAACACATACATTCAAAAAACAGAAGACCTTTTTAAGGACAAAATATACACAATAGTCAACAAAGATCCAACCACGAGAATTCAGCGAAATCTAAAAACTCTAATAAGAAGTTCTAACTTTCTTTTCAATGAGCAAGAACAACAAAAACTTTTTAACATGAACCCTAGTATTCTGACAGCCAGAGCCTTACCAAAGATTCATGAGAAGGACATTCCAATACGCCCTACCATAAACTGTAGAAACAGCCCCACCTATAAAGTATCAAAATTCAGTCACTTTTTGCGAAATTCTAAACAAGTTTAAGCTGCGACCCAATCACTCATTGTGCTCCTATGACGTAAATATGTACCCAAACATCCCTACCAAAGAAACTGTAAGAATCATCAGTGATAATATCAATAAACACAGCGGCCTTAGTAAGATGGAAATTGAAGAATTCATGAAGATATTAAATTTTGTCTTAAGCAACAACTTTTTCTCTTTCAGTGGGAAGTTTTACCAACAAAAAGGCTTAGCGATGGGCGACCCTTTTTCTGGCATCTTAGCAGACATTTATGTGGACACAATAGAACACACAAAAATTATAACACAAATAAAAGGCGTACGTTTATGGCTCAGATTTGTAGACGATACTTTCGTAATTTTCGACAAAAATGTCACTAATAGTGACGAGATCTTGGAGTCCCTAAACAAAATTGATCCCAGTGTTAAGTTTACTAAAGAGGATGAGGTTAGGAACTCATTAAACTTTTTGGACTTAACTATTACACGCGGACATAATACCTTCGATTTTCGAATATACAGGAAACCTTCACACTCTCCCTTAACTATTATGAATTCATCCCTACACCCCAAGTCCCAAAAACAAGCCTCTTTCTATAATTTAATTTATAGAGCTTTTAAAATTTCTCCTTCTCCCAACAATTTAAAAATTGAACTGAAGTACATAAGGAATCTTGCTCAACTCAACGGGTTTAAAATAGATATGGTCAACCGTTTGATTAATAAAATCACAATTAAATTGTCTACTAATCTCGTCCCAGAAAAACCTAAAAAAACTAGATTCGCCACATTTACATATAACAACCCAGCCGTCCATCAGATCGCAAATACTTTAAAGAAGCACAATATTAATATAGCCTTCAGGACAGTTAACACCAATCGAAACATATTTTTTAACCACAACGAGGTCGATCACAATAGCAACCATTATTCAAGGTCCGGCATATATAAACTAACATGTACACAATGTGATTTTTCTTATATCGGACAAACTGGCCGGAGCTTAACACGAGATATCTGGAACATTATAACGCTCAAAAACACAATAAGTACTCAGCGATGAGCCAACATATGAGAGAAACGGGCCATCACTTTACATCCATAGAGAAGGATCTTACCATCATTAGAAGCATAGGCATAAAGGAAATTAATGAATGAACTGGAAAATCTACACATCTTTTTAGACCAAACCTACAATAAAAATAAAAATCTCAACGACGTCAATGAAATTAAAAATCCTTTGTACGAATTAACACCTAGATTAATTAATATCGTGAATTCAGATCAAAACAAAATCCCTCAATTATTTAAATCTCCACACTCAAATGCTTCATCCACCATGCCAAAAGTTAAACCCGCCCGTATCGCTTCTAGAAACTCCCCTCCAGCAATAGCACACACGCCCATAGACCAGCCTACCCCCACTCTCCCTCCATGCCCCGCCCCTCCTTTACCGCACCAGTAGAACACCAGGAGTAGAAATGTTGATAAGACAGGCGCTGCCGGAACAGACAGGTCCATCTAGTATTAATTGAACAAGTAAGTCATTTTACAGTTAAGAGGTGTTAATTTAATGCATTTTATCACAACGCTTGCTCTAAATTGTAAATTCAATATTACTTTTCTACTTCATTACAGATATTCTTAAGATCCCTCCCAAAGACCAAGCAACACATCAACAGGAACAATAATCATACAAGACTGTATCAAGTGTCTAGGATGTTCCTTCTCAATTAAGCAGCAGCCTAAAACTATGAAAAAGCTTAATATTGTACTCTTGTCAATTCTTTGACGTTATGTGAGACCCAAAGTCAAGACGCTAACAGTTTCATTCACAACGTTCTTGACCAGTCTACCTACAACAATCGGTTTTTTAAATCTCCACTTGTGCATGACAATACATTTAAATATTATATATGTCAAGAACACGAAAATGAAAATCGTAGGTCAAATAAGCCCCAGTTTTAATATCACCCTTTCTCAAGACTTATGATAAAAAGAAGATCCATTTCATTTTATTTTTGAACATTTTAAGTTAACCAGAATAGAACTGCCAAGTTAAAACACATTTCATTTAAATTTATATTTTCAATCTTGACCAACCTACAGTCAACAATCAGTTCAAATCTCCACTTATTGTTGACGACACATCCTGTCAACAGACACGGTACGTCAGGAACATGATATGATATAGGGGTCACATAAACCCCGATATGTAGTCCTCTTTACCAAAAAGAAGATCCATTTTCGTTTTGGACATTTTTCATATTAGATAGATTAGGACCAAAAAACTTAACTGTATTAACTTATGTTACCCACCTTAAGAGTTCATTAATGTTTGTATATATTGTATATAATGTATATGGTGTATATATTGGTATGTTTATATTGGTTTAAAAGGTCCCAAACCTTGACCTAATGGTTGTATACAGGCTGAAGATGCCCAAAATAATGGGTGAAACATGTACCTGACCTAAATAAGTCTACATAAAATCATGTATATAATAACCACATTAAACATGCAAAGTATTGGATAGGTGGTTTTTTATTAAATTATCCTTGATATCTATGCCTAACTGAGCGAGATATCGAGGGACAGCTATTGGAGCTCACTCTAGCGGATAGACCTGAACAGTACTGATTCTCTCATAAGAGCACGTATTTTTGTGTGAAGTTTTTGGTGTTATTTATGAATTTTCAGTGAGTTGACATAATTAAATAGTAGCGTGTGTCATACCTTCATATCTCCTCTCAACATGAGGGGAAAGGTATGTGCTGTGTTTGGCTGCAGTAATTACGATGTAGAGAAAAATGCGCGGTCGTTCTTCAGGTTCCCCCATGACAAGAACATGTAAGTAATATTGTGTTTGCATATCTATTCTTCCAGTGACAGATTTTTATAGTACTTCATAATCTTCCGACCTGCTCGACCCATATTTTAACTGGCATAAAATTTAATACGCATATTTTATTGTATAGTGCAGCAGTTAACCTTCAATACCAATGTGTTGTTGTAGGTGTGATCTGTGGGTTTTGAAATGTCACAGAAGCGATTTGGATAAGGTGCACAAGAAAGAAGGGACGTTACGCTTATATAAGAATTATAAGATCTGTTCAGATAATTTCCTGAACGCTGAAAGGCATAAACAGTCTATAATGATAATGTATGTACAGCCAAGGGTATGTTACATTTTTGCTCTAATTGTACGTAAATATTCCTTAAAGCATCATTATCGACAACATTTTCATACTTTTCTTTATTTTATCCCTCTTCTCAGATTAAACTCGGGATTTTATAGATTTTCTTTCTGTTAGTAGGCTTCATGTTAAGAGGAAAATTGTCCAGATTTTAATTGTTAATTCATTGCATGCCTTTGCTGGCAGGACGTTGTGTTTACGGTGCACTATGTCTTCTGGTATGGGCTAGAGCAATATTGTTACTTTCATTGATCTGTCTCAGCTTTATCCTTGGCTTTGACAAGATGAAAGTGACTGAGGTATGAGTGATGCTAGTAATGCCATTCCTTATGCAGCCAGTCCCTGCTATGAATGGTGTGAAAATGTTGCTCATAGGGTCAGTTGGTGCATGCATTTCAGTGGGCTTGGCAGACTGATATGTAATAGCAACGGCTGGCTCGGTGAGGAAAGCAACGGGAAACTACCTCACTCCTCATTTCCCTAGTACGCCTCTTCAGTGATGCCTAGGCCATTTATGACAGCTGATGGCGAAGCTGTTTAGGATCCAGTCAGCCTTCGGGCTGAGGACTAAACATACATACAATTCATTGCATCATGTGTGTAAGGAATGTGCTGGTATTTTTATTGACAAGTGTCTTAATGTGATGATAAAATGTTTTTCAAATGTGAAAAAAGACAAATCCAACCGTAAAAGTTCAGGCAGGAATGCTAAAGCTAAAAAAAGTATTGCGTAAATGAAAGATCAAGCCATTTCACAGCAGCCCATTTCATATCTTGTTTGTGTGTCTAATTTCAGTCTTTGAATAATAACCTTTTAAATAATTCTTCATTCATTTATCCAGAATTGCTTTAGCAACTTCGCAGTTAATATCTCAATAACACTTTCTTTCTAGACGTAATTTATTTATCCATTTCCGTATATACATTTCCATTGATATTTGAATTATCGCGATTTGTTCAGGTCAAGTCACTAGGAGCGCCACCGTCGAATTGTCTCCCATTTTAGCAAGGCGAAATCCGTAAGTGTCGCGTATTATCTCTACTGTATTTGCTAACACTGCCTTGCGCATTCAACTTTCAACCAGCTCCTCTTATCTTGCTTCGAAATCATTACATGTGTACTCCACGAGCACGCGCTCAAAACTGCGTTCACCGGGCGAGTTGGCCGTGCGCGTAGAGGCGCGCGGCTGTGAGCTTGCATCCGGGAGATAGTAGGTTCGAATCCCACTATCGGCAGCCCTGAAAATGGTTTTCCGTGGTTTCCCATTTTCACACCAGGCAAATGCTGGGGCTGTACCTTAATTAAGGCCACGGCCGCTTCCTTCCAACTCCTAGGCCTTTCCCATCCCATCGTCGCCATAAGACCTATCTGTGTCGGTGCGACGTAAAGCCCCTAGAAAAAAAAAACTGCGTTCTTGTTGCTGCCGTGCATGGCATGTGGAGGGAGAGTATGTAAGCTATCTCAAGTATACGTTATACTGCCCGGCTACTTTTCACAGTAATGTTACTGTATAGTTGCCACTGTTAAAAAAAATCAACCCATGTAGTATTTTACGGAGTAATTTAAATTCAAAATTTCCCCGCGTCATGAAAGAACGCGTCTTCCGGGAAGTATAGGGTAGGTTTCCGCACTTTCACTCACTTTGGTGTGTGTACAATGTGCTTCATATGTGCTAAGTTTGAGTGAAATTGTAATTCTTTTGTATTCAGGGTTTTAAGGAACGCCATATTATCACGTAGCAGGCAGTATGCGGGGAAGCTGAATCCACAAACATTGGCATTGTCAACAGTTGGCGAAAAAGGGTGGCTCATATAATCAATTCGTATGCACCAAACAATATTGTCAATGCCGATGAAACTGCATTGCCTTCTTTTTAAAATACCAAGCACAAACAAACTTATGCTTTTAAAACAGAAGTGCCAGCCGGGAAATCGTACAAGGGTGGGGGTCGCTATGTAGCAATGCACATGGAAGCGAGAAACTTCCTGCCCTCATCATCGATAAGCCACGATGTTTTAAGGGCGTCGGGCACTTTACGTGCAAGTACAAGGTATCTAAAAATGTAAACAGTACAGTAATTCAAAAAATGAAACATTTGCCACAGGGGAGCCAGCATAATTTGTCCTTTTCTTTGAATCGTGATTTTTTTTCATTGCGTGAGGTTATATTTGCCATTGATTTGTCCATGTGCATTATTTGAATAATGGATTTGAATGTTGGATACATTTTGGAAATAGTTTTTTCCATAGCGTTTGAAAGGTTTAAACTGAGAATGAAATGATTGCAAGGATTAATGGTCTTAAAGTAACGAGGTTTTACTGTATATAAGGAAGGTCATCCTGAGATTTTCTGGTATGAAACTCCTGCGTCTGTCAGTGAAGAACAATTTGTACAATGAAAAGGTTCTTTCCATGTCGCATGACTTCACAGGCGCATGTGTAAAGCACCACAGTTCTTCGGTGAATTCCTCTTCAGTATCTGTTTCTTCCGCACGAAGCTTTTTAGGAATTTGACACTGTTTTGTAACCATGATTTTTTAGTAATACCTGATTGAGGTTGTCAAAAGCATTTTTAGCAATGACATAAGTTGTTGAAGATAATGTTTACTGAAATTGTGTATATCATAGAAAGTGAATGTTGCAAGGAATTATTTTGAGCTTTCTACTGAGTTACATCATCAGTATTTGGAGAAAAGGTTATGGATGTACTCTTTTCTTGAATGCCATTGTAAGCAAAACATTCCTGTCCTGTGGCAATGCTGGCAGCAACTTCTGAATTTAAGGAATACAAAACAGTTTTCACTTCACTGAAATGTTCTACATAGTATGACATCCTTTTATTTACAACCACCTACTCAATACAATACAATACACTCATTGAATTATAAAATAATCATGAGGTGTCTTAAATAATGGGACATGTTTCGTTCGGCATAGCGAACATCATCAGCCGTTAATGTACAAAGACTAGGTCAGGGCCCTGAGCTTAAAATGATCAAAATTGTGTCTTCATATTAAAAGAATGACAATGTCATAATAAAAAGTAATAATATAACATTAGACTTAGATTGTAACAATATGTACAGATTAACAGCAAGAATTTGTTGTGGAATACATTGAACGATGGCAGTCTGTGAAGTTAAAAACAATCATGGGTTGTTAAAGTAAAAACTAGATATTGTGGACATTAAAATATACGTCAATGCGTGAAGCGTGGATTAATTATTGAGGATGGAGTTCCTTCAGTTATGCAAAAACAAGAGTTGAAATAGAGTTCATTGAATAGTAAGAGTCCAAATTGAACCAGTCAAAAGGCACATAACGACAAAACTAAGGTTGATATGACGTGGTCTCCAATAGTAGCAAATTCTGTAGGAGAGATGATCTCGATGCCAGAAGGAAATACAAGTTAACTAGTCCATATTCATGCGCTAGCAGTAAAACTAAAATCGTATGTAACATAGAACAGCAACAATGGACTCTTAAAGAGTAACGACGATCTTGAATATAAGGAGAGTTCTCGCAATTCTTAGATGAATAGGGCAGATTATGGCACAAATTGGAGTTTGGAATCTGAAATGAAAAGAAAAAGGGGGAAATGAAGTTATGTTATAACGGAAAACGAAGGAGGAAAAAAAATTGAAGGCAGCATATTTTGGTTTTTTACCTACACGAAACCAGGCCTATTTCAAGTTACTAACCCTCTAAAGAAATACGATATCAATGTAGCTTATAGAACCCGATACACAAACCGTAATATATTCTTCAATTCAAATATAGTCAACATTAATCACAATAAATTCTCGAACTCTGGTATCTATAGGCTTAAATGCACCCATTGTGAGTTTTTTATATCGGGCAGACTGGACGTAGCTTTTCGACAAGATACCTTGAACACTACAACGCTTCAAAACATAAAAAGTATTCCGCCATGAGCACCCATATGGAAGAAACTGGTCACAGTTTTACGACAATTTAAAAAGACCTTCAAATCTTCAAATACGTCAATGAAAGTAAACTTATGACACAGTTTGAGAACATTTACATATTCTTAGACCAGTATTTTAACGGAAATCAAAATTTAAATGATATTTCAGAAATTAAAAGTCCAATGATCGAAAAAATTCCAGAACTACTCTCTCTTTTCAATATTAATAACTTTATGAGAATTTTCAATTATACAACCGCTAATAATATTTCCTCTGTAACAACAGCTACTGCTCTACCATCCTTCCATGCGACACCCCTTCCACGAACATCCGACCCGCCCAACGAATCGGTCGCCCCTCCTCCTCACACGATTCACTCCCCGCCCCTACGTACACATACAACACTAAAAAGCAGTAATAAAGCTACTCGCCAGTTTGCTTTACGCAGCCAGCGCTAGCGGACACCCCACACTAGTCCCAAGGGTAAGCCTCTTTTTTCAATGTTTTTCCTCCTTCGTTTTCCGTTATAACATAACTTCATTTCCCCCTTTTTCTTTTCATTTCAGATTCCAAACTCCAATTTGTGCCATAATCTGCCCTATTCATCTAAGAATTGCGAGAACTCTCCTTATATTCAAGATCGTCGTTACTCTTTAAGAGTCCATTGTTGCTGTTCTATGTTACATACGATTTTAGTTTTACTGCTAGCGCATGAATATGGACTAGTTAACTTGTATTTCCTTCTGGCATCGAGATCATCTCTCCTACAGAGTTTGCAACTATTGGAGACCACGTCATATCAACCTTAGTTTTGTCGTTATGCGCCTTTTGACTGGTTCAATTTGGACTCTTACTATTCAATGAACTCTATTTCAACTCTTGTTTTTTCATAACTGAAGGAACTCCATCCTCAATAATTAATCCACGCTTCACGCATTGACGTATATTTTAATGTCCACAATATCTAGTTTTTACTTTAACAACCCATGATTGTTTTTAACTTCACAGACTGCCATCGTTCAATGTATTCCACGACAAATTCTTGCTGTTAATCTGTACATATTGTTACAATCTAAGTCTAATGTTATATTATTACTTTTTATTATGACATTGTCATTCTTTTAATATGAAGACACAATTTTGATCATTTTAAGCTCAGAGCCCTGACCTAGTCTTTGTACATTAACGGATGATGATGTTCGCTATGCCGAACGAAACATGTCCCATTATTTAAGACACCTTATGATTATTTTATAATTCAATGAGTGTATTGTATTGAGTAGGTGGTTGTAAATAAAAGGATTTTATAATTTTAATATATTATCCTCAATACGGTTCTACTTTTTTTGCTAGGGGCTTTACGTTGCACCGACACAGATAGGTCTTATGGCGACGATGGGATAGGAAATACCGATGTGTTGTTGTAGGTGTGATATGTGGGTTTTGAAATTCACAGAAGGGATTTGGATAAGGTGTACGAGAAAGAAGGGACGTTACGCTTATATAAGAATTATAAGATCTGTTCAGATAATTTCCAGGCCAGCGACTTTAAAAATCCTCGACTATACAGCCATGGTTATGTTATATTTTTACTCTAATTGTACGTACGTAATTATTCCTCAAAGCATCACTACCGACCACATTTTCATACTTTTCTTTCTTTTATCCCTCTTCTCAGATTAAAGTCGGGATTTTATAGATTTTCTTTCTGTTAGTAGGCTTCATGTTAAGAGGAAAATTGTCCAGCTTTTAAATGTTAATTCATTGTATCATGTGTGTAAGGAATATTTTTATTGAAAAGTGTCTTAATGTGATGATACAATGTTTCTTAAATGAGAGAAAAGACCAATCTAACCGTAAACTTTCAGGCAGGAATGCTAAAGCAAAAAAGTAATGCATAAGTGAAAGAGCAACCCATTTCATGGCAGTCTATTTCACATCTTGTTTATATGTCTAATTTCAGTCTTTAAATAATAACCTTTTAAATAATTCTTCATTCATTTTTCCAGAATTGCTTTAGCGACTTCGAAGTTAATATCTCAATAATACTTTCTAGACGTAATTTATTTATCCATTTTCGTATATGCATTTCCATTGATATTTAAATTTAGCGCGACTTTTCAGGTCAAGTCACTAGGAGCGCCACCGTCGAATTGTCTCCCATTTTATCAAGGCTAAGTCCGTAAGTGTCATGTATTGTCTCTACTGTATTTGATTGAAGTCATGAAAATCATGTAATTTTGTTCATTTATAATGTGAAAACATAATATTTTAAGGAGAATTTGTAGTAGGGAATTTTGTATCTATGTAACTTTAATTCGTGTAAGAGTCTGCACATAGCATGGCAGTGTAGGTTGTTCAAAAATTGTGCAACATGGAAAAAAGTGGCTATATCGGGAAAGGCGGTTGGAGTCAGTTGAAAGTGTTGCAACAAAGTGGCTTGGAAACCCAGGGTACGGTACGGCAGCTAGTATAGGCTGAAGATTGGAGTTGATCATTGTGAATGTACATGAGTGGACGTTCTATGTCACATCAGGTGCTCGATAGCCAATGCGAGGGCTTTGTTTTAAGCAAGTGAATGACGCGTGGAAGAAGTGCCTGTGAGGGCATTGCTACCAGTAAACTTTTCGGGACGCTATTACCACAAGTAGCAAGCCTATATAAGTATGTTCGCATGTGCGGTGCGGTAAGTCATTCTGTTTCTCACTTGGACCGGTGCGCGGGAGCTACTTTGCATAGCTTCCTATGCGTTCTTCAGTATCCATTACGGAGTGTGCACACTCTAATCACATATGCTAACTAGTTTCCGTTGGCTATTCTGTAAAAGACGCCACTTATAAGTGTTTGTTTCTAAAACTGTGTATGCCGAGCTCGATAGCTGCAGTCGCTTAAGTGCGGTCAGTATCCAGTAACCGGAAGATAGGGGGTTCGAGTCCCACTGTCGGCAGTCTTGAAGATGGTTTTCCGTGGTTTCCCATTTTCACACCAGGCAAATGCCGGGGCTGTGCCATAATTAAGGCCACGGCCGCTTCCTTCCAACTCCTAGGCCTTTCCTATCCCATCGTCGCCATAAGACCTATCTGTGTCAGTGCGACGTAAAGCAAATAGCAAAAAAACTCTGTATAATAATGATACTATAATTCTTCTATGAAATGATGTACAGTGGATGTGAGGGTGCATACTGAATCTACATTCTGGAGGGACTCTGTGGTTGTGCACAGAGCTAATTCTTGGTAAAGGAAATCGTCGGCCGAGTATGCAGCTTTTCAGATGGAGAAACGTGAGGAGTCACACTAATGACTAATGACTCAAGACATCAATGAAGAAAAGTGTAAATAAGGTTGGGGATGCTCTTCGTAAAGAAGGGTGCATCCGTACATAGGGAAAGTCGTCGTCGTACCTTGACTACTTAAGGATTTTCTTCTGTAGTAGTGGGGAGTGCCGTGACACTGTTACCTGGAGGTATGTTGTGAAATGTATATAGTGAAAATAATTTAGTTGCTGGTTTTTAGTGGTTTATATATTTGCCCTTTTGTAAACGGCAAACACGAGTTGGTCTCGTCAACCGATGTTTTTTCTTGGTGGTTTTTAGTTGTCTGTATATTTGCCCTTTGTAAACGGCAAACAGGAGTTGGTCTCATCGAATGATGATTATTGTGGTGTTTGTCGAATTTTTTTATTATTTTGGGAGTAAAGTCATGGAATGAAATTTGCAGTAAATCTTTTATCAGTGGAGTAAGGATGAACCTGGCATGGTACCCAAATTTAATTTCAGGTGTAAATAGCAACAGGTAAGGTTATAAAGTAAGTCTGGAGCTTCGTCAGCCTGATGACTGTCGCCTTGGGAGAGGGAGTTGCCCGTTGCTCTACAGAGTTAATCATTCCTGTAATTGTTTTGCAGGTGGCGCCCAATCTTGTTATTTATACTTATTTTAGTTACCATTTATCCATTTAATAATTTCAATAGCTTGCAGATGTTACAAGCTACGTAAGATGAACTAATTTAGGGTAAAGAACTTTTTATCCAGCTCCTACTTTAACAATATACGGAGCAGCATCACTGAGAAATAACAATATATTGTCATACCATGCCCTTTCAGGTCACACGAAAGCTAACGAGTCATAGAAAAATTTTGCAACATTGCAGTGATTTACTCTGTCAAGTATCTGTATATTAAGAAGAGGTGCCCGCTTTCATGGCACCAACTACAGCACTACACACATAGTGGAATGTCAGAACTCGCTAATGTTAAATACAGGCCCTCCTTATGCTGCACAGTGTCAAATTTTTTCTTTGAAGAAATACTTTTTTCCATAAATCAAACAGAATAATAATTTGCTGTCCTCGCTGAAAATTGTGTATAAACCCATTTTTATATTAGCGTAAGAGTGCTGATTAAGAGATTTAACTTAACTACAGCACCAATCGCACTCGCCTTGTTAAACCAACGCGTGATGCCCTACTAACGCTGCAGGCTGCGCCAGGGTGACCTCATTGCATACGGCTTAGACCTTGGGATTCGCCCGGCACCTGATGACATGCCGATACGCAGTTGGACTGCTTTATCCCAAAAGAAAGTGTGATGGGGAATCCCAAGCTTCTCTCTCAGTTTTAAGCACACAGTAAATTTTCACATCATACTCATATCGAACCAGTTGGCCGTGCGGTTAGGGACGCGCAGCTGTGAGCTTGCACCCAGGAGATAGCGGGTTCGAATCAGACTGTAGGCAGCCATGAAGATGGTTTGCTGTGGTTTCCCATTTTCACACCAGGCAAATGTATCTTAATTAAGGCCACGGCCATTTCCTCCCCACTCCTAGCCCTTTCCTATCCTATCGTCGTCATAAGACATATCTGTGTCAGAGCGAAATAAAGCGAATTTATAAAAAAGCGCATTGAAACGTTGCTTTTCTTCTATGCTTTTGACACAAGCCAATAAATAGGGAATCGCTGCTAATTGATACATAATGGCTATAAACACCGTATACAATTTCAAAACGACAGTTTTAGGTAAAATATGGCACTTTAATTCAAAATCATTAGGGGAAAAAGTAGGTTTCATGTCAAATAAGCATTTTTAAGCATTGCCAAATGTAGTCAAAATTGCTGCTCATCAGTGTGTATGTTAGCGAAGCATAACCTTTCTGCTTACATTTAGAAGTTTGGGAAATAATGAGCATTTTGCTTAGAAAGTTGTCACTTTTTACTGTTTCATTAATTCCAGTGTTCAAACATTAAGTGTGTTTTGTATGATCAACTACTATGTTTCATCGTCAAATGTTTGGGCAGTGTTGTTGTTGCCCAATTCTTGACTGTTCATTGTCACTTGCGTATTATCATTCACAATCCATTGTACCAGCAAGAGTATGTCGTTGGCGTAAAGGAAAAGGTCACCAACTTATTTTTTCAGAGTTCTGAGCTAATCGAAGTTCTGGATTCCATTTTGCTTATCTAACAAAATTATAATATATAAAGGCTACATTGTTTATTATAGAGCGATAGTTATTAGACAAGTCTATTTCAAGTTCAAATTTGCACTTTTTAGAACCTAGAGCACTTAATAACTAATTATATTCACGTAAACACTAGAGTACATTAAACAAGCAGTTCACTTCTACTTATGTAGTGAACAGTTTCTTAGAAGGAAACTTTAATTCTTTCTGGCAGATGTGCAGTTTTTTTCATTGAAAGTGGTGATAGTAATGTCCTGGGGAGTTTATACCGTTTTGGAAATTTTGGGTGGCTTACTCTAGTGGTATTAATGGAGCAGTAGGATTCGGTATGGTCATAACTAGAGACGAGAATTATAGGCACTAAAACAAAATAGGCAGGCATATAGGCTCTTAAAATGGCCAAAATAGACATTTACATAGACACTAACGTGTAAAATAGGCAACAATATAGGCATGAAAAAATGACTTATAATTTAATAACACAC
This sequence comes from Anabrus simplex, assembly GCF_040414725.1. Taxonomy (NCBI): domain Eukaryota; kingdom Metazoa; phylum Arthropoda; class Insecta; order Orthoptera; family Tettigoniidae; genus Anabrus; species Anabrus simplex. The sequence goes on from NC_090266.1 coordinate 1,222,300,189, forward strand.
TCAAGGAATTTACAAGCAACGTTTCAATGTTTTCCGGTAACAATCTTGTTCTCCTCTCATGCATAATGTTTTTGTACTGAGAGAAAGATCTCTCAACATCACATGAAGTGACTGGACAAAACTTCAGTGAAGTCACTTCATCTGGTTTTATTTCACTGACAGCGGCTGCCTTCCCAGAGGTTCGGTCAAAACTTCCCCTGACTTCAACAATCCTAAATGACTCCACCAGGGGTATGCCACTCTTCTCCAACTTGGTCATTGCTCCCGTAAGCTTGTTGAAATTTGAAGATGCTCCGGTTTATGCAGGGCATGTTAGCTCCCAACATTGCAGTGCATAGGTCTGAAGAAAATGGTTCTTGGTTGCTGCCCAGAGTGGACTAGTAGAAAGGCTGCATTGATAGATTTCAGTACTCATATCAGATGCAACGTAGTATATCTAAGTGGATCTATGCACTGCTTGACGGAAAACATGAGATCCGTTACGAGGACACTGACATACTGGCCACAACATCCCATTTTCACGCACGTCTCTACAGGGAAGCAATCGAATTACACAAACATCCGGATAACTTTAATAGAAGGGAGGAAGGACTGAAACTCAGCAATTTTTTTTTTACGGGGGGCCCCCGTAGCCCGCTCCCCCGCCGTGACCATCGACTCAATCTACATGGCCTCCGACATGCTATTAATTTCTAAGTAGAAAAGAGATAGCTGGGTAGAGTGGGAAGTGATACAAGGAGTATCTGCCTGTTTCCATGTCAGACACGTTACCAGGCGAGATTGTGTTAGGTATATGGTGTTGGTGTATGGTATTGAAGGGTCAGGGAAAAACCACATAGGCAGAAAGAAGAAAGAGCCTACATGTAAAACCTGACATCTTTTGATAGCACATGCAAGGATGTGGGCTGGAGATAGACCAGAGGTTGTGTTAGTTAGGATTATGTGTCATGCAAACATAACCATTTCCTTGCCATTTTCTGTTATTGAGGGGATCAGTCCTTCTTGTCACTGCCTGGTGCGGCTCGGGTCTGGTAGCGTCTGGGCCACAGGTTCGTCCCATTGCCCAGCAGCCAGCAGTCCCTGGTGCCAAGTCTCCTTTTGGAGAGGGGGGAATAAAGCCAAGCCTTACGTAATGCAAGGGGCTATCTTCTTCCGCCTGTCGATGTCCCTCTATGCGGTGTTATTGGAACACACTTGTCTCTGCAACAATTTGTACATATATACATTTAATATTTAAAACTTTAGAGTGCGGGCCGCTCTCCTCCGCTCTCGTGTCCTGTGAAACATGTACATCGTAAATTAAATGATATTATCAGGGGTGGGTTATCTGTCCACTCCCTTGTCGCTGGCTGGGGGCGGGGGTGGATTGGGTCGTCCCTTATTAAGGCTGAGTTGCCTTCGTCTTGATGTATTTCTTATCTCAATCCTCCCTCGCTTGATTACCGGTGGTGGCTAGGTCTGTAACATAACATAACACAAAACATAACATAGCATAGCAAATAATATTAGTATAGCTTAATCTAGGATATAGGTGATCAGGTATGTACATATATACAGGTGCTGCAGTGTGGTGTGTGGGCGTAGTGTTAAGTGGAGCGGTGTAGTGGGTAGGTGTCAGCTTAGGAGCGAGGGCGGCTTTGGCCCCCCGGCCTACCAACCCTGTGGCTGAACAGAATGTGTTTCGGCGTGGGGTATTTTGTGTATAGGTTGACGTCATAGCGTCCGATTCCACTAACAAGTGGGTTGACCTTACTACCCCATGACTTCTTGTACATTCGGAGTGTTTGCTTTCGAATGTGTTGCCTTATCGAGCTGACTTTCGCAATAGAGCGTAGTTGGCGTATTGGCGTGTCGTACGGGAGTCTAGCCGCTGCTCGAATGCATTTGTTTTGTATTAGCTCCAGCTTATCCAGATTTGTCTTAGCAGTGTAGCCCCAGGCGGGGGCTGCGTACGTTATTATTGGCCTAATTAGGGCCTTGTACATGTTGATTGCTACTCTTTTGTTAATACTGGATCTTTTGTTCAGTATGGGATAGAGCTGTGACAGTCGTGCGTGTGTTTTCCGCTGGATCTCTTTAATGTGATATAGCATGGTTAGTTTTCTATCTAGGACTACACCTAGATATTTGACCTTGTCGTGCCATGCTATATCTCGATTGAACAGTTTGAGCGGTTTTATATTGGCTGGCATGTGTGTGCGTCTGTTCTTCCTAGTGAACATTACAGCTTGGCATTTGTCTACATTGACCTTGATACGCCATTTGGTTAGCCAGGGCTCGAGGGTTCGCAGTGCTACTTGTAGTCTCTTTCGGGTGCATGCTAGTAGAAAGTGTTGTACTGTGATAGCAGTGTCATCCGCGTAGAGGTGCGTGGTAGTGAGTTCCGCTGTCGGCATGTCATTCGTAAATAGAATGAACAGGATTGGTCCTATTAGTGACCCTTGGGCTACGCCCGCCCTGATCGGTCGCGTGCTTGACAGTGTGTTATGAACGTCTACTTGGAACTCTCGGCCTTCCAGGTATGATTTAATTAATCTTATGTACCCTGGGTGGAATTCGAGGTCTATTAATTTCGCTAATAGGCCTTCGTGCCAAACTTTATCGAATGCCTTCTGGATATCAAGGAATACCGTGCCTGTGTCCCTCCGCTTGTTTAGTCCGATGGTCGCTTGTTCTAGGACCCGGGTAAGCAGTTGCGGGGCGGAGTGGCCGTTCCTGAAACCGAATTGTTCGTTTCGAATGATTCCTCTTTCCTTGATATGTGCTATTAGCCTTTTCAGCAGTATTTTCTCGAATACTTTGCTGAGGGCGTCCAGGAGACTGATGGGCCTGTAGTTATTAGGGTTAGATTTGTCCTTGCCTGGTTTTCCAAATACAAGGATTCTCGCCTTTTTCCATTGTTCTGGATAATACTGCAATTGGAACATTGCGTTGTATATTTTAGTGAGTAGTGCGAGGGCTTTCGGAGTTAGCTTTTTTAAAATTATGTTCTGTATCTCGTCTGGGCCGGGTGCCTTCTTCGGGTTAAGGTGGTCTATTATCCACTTAATTTCGTGGATATTAGTCTTCTTAACCTCGGGCTTAGGTGCGTTTGCTAGGAATTCCGCTACCTTGGCCTCTGTTTGCCTAATGAAGGCGGGATCTGATGGTTCGTCATTGGGCGAAAAGGCCTCTTCCAGTGAGTCGGCTATCACCTCGGCTTTATCTTGGTTTTCGTATACTGGTCCGTTAGGTCCCTTAATTGTTGGGATCACGTGTGGTTCTCGCGTGAAATATCTCGCTAGGTTCCACACCGGTCTGGTATTAGTGTCAAACGTACTCAGTTTGTTATTCCAGATCTGAGACCTATACTCCACTATTCCGGTTTCGATTTCGACCCTGAGTTCATTTTTGCGTATCCGGTCTTCATCGCGGTGGTATCGGGCCCAGTTGCGCTTGTGTCTGTTGCGCTGTCGTATTAGATCTTTAATGTGGGCCGGTAATTCGATGTTAGTGTTTTGTCTAGGTTTGTGAACCGGAATACTCGCAGTTGTGGCTGCCTGGATCGCATTTATGAGTGTTTTTAGGGATTCATCCGTTTGGGCTGGGTTTACTATTGGTATGTCCTCAGTCCCCTGTAGGAGTGTATCGAGTTTTCTTTCAAATTTACCCCATTTGGCTGCTTTATAGTTGAGTCGGCGCTTGGGGTTATTCTCATATTCCTCCGGGTTCGCTTCCAGTGTAAATATTACTGGTTGATGCCTCGACCCTAGGTCGTTAATGACCTTTATGGTGTGTCTTTGAGGAATATTTCGCAGTAGGGCTATGTCTAGAATATCATCGACCTGTTCGTTTGGCGCTAGGAACGTGGGTTCGCTGGGGGCTGTTACCACATAGTCCTGGGATAGCATGTGGTTATACAGCCTTGTGCCGTCTGGGTTAGGTTTCAGGCATCCCCAGCTGGCGTGTTTCGAGTTTAGGTCGCCTCCTAGTATCGTGTTTCGATTTAGCCTTAATACTGATTCTATGTCTTGTGTGTTTAGATGTTTAGGTCTGGAGTATGCCGATATGACATTAACGAGTGTTCCTCGCACTGGCATGGCAATTCCACATGCCTCCAGCTCGACCAGTTCTGGTAAGTCAATTTCCATATGTTTAATGTCCTTCCTTACCAGAACTGCCACTCCTCCGACTTTGTTTGCCTTGTCGCTACGGTGTATTTTATAGCCTCTTATGGTGAACTTCTTCCCCGGTGGGAGGAAGGTTTCAGTTAGGAGGGCTACGTGTATGGTGTTCGCGGCTAGGAATGCTTCGAGTTCATATTTCCTAGACCTGACGCCCTGGCAGTTCCATATTAGAACTCGAAGCTCCTGCGTGTTATTATTATTATTATTATTATTATTATTATTATTATTATTATTATTATTATTATTATTATTATTATTATTATCTTCGTTGGGTTCTTCAGCCATCCGGGGTTAGGAGTTCGGAGATTGCATTAGCCAGGTCCCTTAGCCAGGGGTAGGGGAGCATGTTGGCCATCATAACACCAGTGGTTATGGCTACCGAGAGGTTCAGGTTCGGAAAGAAGGTTTTCAGGATTTCTTCTATCCTTTCCCTGAACGCCTTCACTGCCATGTTCCCCGCTGGCTGTTGTGCTTGTAGCTGTGTAGTTGGTGAGATTGGTGTGGTGAGAGGGGGGGGGGGCGAGGGGGGTGGTGGTGCGGATGACGGCTGACTATCGGCAGGTTCTCTGCGGGGGTGGAGCTGGCTTGGGGCGGGCCCTCTAGCAGCTCGGGAGGTGCTGGCGTGGACTTAACCTGCCTTTGTTTATTTTCGTGGGGCTGGGCCTTCCTGTTATTGTTGTTATTTGAGGTCTTAGTTCGGACGGTGGTGGAGACTGGTTGGGCTGAGGGCCCGGGGTTGTGTTTACCTACCGTCCGTACGGGCTTGAAATTTAAGATGCCTCCGCCTGATGGACGCTGGTTGTCTGAAGGACCTAGTTTTCGGCCCTGTGTGCCTGACGGGCCTGTGGGACCTGAAGGGTCCTTTTTACCTGAGGAGCCTAGGTTCTTTTTGCGTGAAGCGCCTGAGCCTGAAGGGCCTGCTTGGGCCTTAGGGTTGCCACGCTTGTTACCCCTTGGTCCTTTGCCTTGATGGGCGGCTTCGTAGTCCTTGCGGCTAGGACAGTCTTTAAAATTGGCCGCGTGTTTTCCCCCGCAGTTAGCGCACTTGGAGTACGCGGGGTCGTTGCCGTGGGGGCAGTCGCGGGACAAGTGGGAGGCGGCGCATCTGCGGCATCTGGGCTCCAGTCGGCACGCCGCCCCTGGATGGTCATGCCTCTGACACACTCCACATTGGGGGCCAGCGGCTGGGGGGCGGTATGGTTCGACCGACACCAGCATGTTCGCGAGCATCCGCATTTTCCGCAGATTGTCCGCGCCTGGGGTGTCCGCCACGGCAACTAGGAATAGGTTGCCCTTGGCTGGCCTATTCCCTGCTCTCATCCGCACAACGGAGAATGCGGGGATATCCTGAGCCTTCAAGGCTAGCTGGATTTCGTCCGCATTGCTTCCGTTAATGGGGGTCCTCACTACGAACCGCCTCATAGTGCTATTGGGCAATACTCTTACGAAGTTAATATTTAACCGTCTTAGCACCTCGATAGCGGTTTCATAGCTCTCAAAGCTCGTCATATGTAGCCGGATCGCTTCATGTGCGTCTACTCTCGGCCTGGAGAAGTAATATTTTCTCTCTTCATGCGGCAGCTTTTTGAGGAGCTCCATTTCAAGTGTCTTCGTGTCTTTGGTGTATACCGTAAGGGGTGGGGGGTTGACCCCTTACGGGTGACCTGTTTCTTTTGTTGTGGTGGTGGAGTTGGGCTCTGACGAGTCTGCCTCTTGTGTGTGGAGTGCTGGGGTTGGGTTGAGCCGATAGATGTTTCGGTGCTACTATCGACTCGGGTACTTGGCATATTTCTCCCACCTGCCTGGGCCTTGCGGCTCGGGGGCTGGGTTACTTTCCCTTTCCCTTTCCCCTTCCCCCTCTTCCTCCCTGAAGCCGTCGCCCTGGTTTCCCGGCTGGGTGGCTGGGACCTCGGGTTCGGTCACCCCGTGCTGGCTGGGTCTCTCTCCCTCGGAGCTCTCAGATTCGGCCTCCTGGGATGCGCCTGTAAGGTCGATCACAAGTGAGGCCTCGTCCGACTCCGAGTCCGAGTTTCCCGCTCGCCCGGGTGGGGGTTGGACTTTAATTGGCGCCATTCGCCGAGTCCGCTTCTTCATCCTCCTCCCTCCCTTGTGCGCTGATGCCTCTACGCTCAGGTTGGCGGAACTGGGTCCCGCTTTCCCGGCGTCCGGCTGGCTGACCACTGGGTTGGGTGTGAGGGTTCGGTTCTTGTTAGGGGGAGAGGTAGCCTCCAGTTTGTGTTGGTGTTGCTCCACAGTCACTGCCTCAGCGGAGGCATGTGACTGTTCCTTCCCGTGCTCGGGTTCCGGCACTTCGGGGCCTAGCTCCGGTTCCCGTTCGACCGAGCACAACGTCACGCACCCCAGCTCAGCTTCCAGGCTTCGCCTGCTCTTATTTCGGGGTTCAGCCCTGCGGCTGGCCGACCGAGTGGGGAGCGGCTGCACTGGTATGTGCGAGCTGGCCTGTGCTGACGGGGTGGTTATTGGAGATGTCGTGGTGGTAGTAGTGATGGTGGTGGTGGTGCACGCATAATTGCGCATAGCTTGCCCCGTCAGGTAAACGTTTCCCGTCAGGTTTATTAGCTGTGAGTCAGGGGTAAAGTCTGCTCTCAGCTCCTGCACTTTTCGTTCCCTGCTCTCGGAGCACGCTAGGCGCTGAGTCATCCCCAGCTGTCGCTCGGCCGGGTCATTGACCGGAGCGAGGGCCGGTAGCGTGACGCTATGCGCGCTGGTAGTGTTGAACCCTAAGGACGTGTTCAGTACATTGCTACTGAAAAATAATATATTGCCCGTGGGTGTTATTGGCGGGGGGCAGCGCTGTGAGAACTGCGATTTGCCCTCCGCTGAAGAACTGTCGGCCGTAGAGTGAGAGCGCTGTGAGAACAGCACTTCATTCACGACCGGCGAAATGACGCCCGCTGTTTGGGTAGAGTGCTGTGATAACAGCTGCTCCTCCTTAGCGGTCATCTCTGGACGTTCTCGGCGATCGATGAGTGTCTGTGTGGTCCCAGGCTCATCGACAAATTGCTCTTTCGAAAGATTGCTCTTTTGGAAAGAATGAACCTGGTCCCGTGTGTGTAGATGTGGGGAAGAGCTAATACGAGCTAGTGAACGCGGGGTGATCCGACACGAACGGGCCCCTGGCTCACGGCAATCCCTGACTAACCCTAGGCACCGAGAGGCGGTAGCCGGTTGGGGCGAATGTGTGTCAATCTCGAAGTTCTTGACGGTCTCGATGTGGGGCGAGTAGTGCATAGCACTACCCGCAGCCGTTGAGAGGGGAGAGAGAGCGGAGCGATAGGCACGTAGGTCCTCTCGCTAGCGCAGTCGAACTCGTCCTCTTGAAACTCAGCAAGTCTTTTTTTTTTTTTTTTTTTTTTTTACGGGGGGCCCCCGTAGCCCGCTCCCCCGCCGTGACCATCGACTCAATCTACATGGCCTCCGACATGCTATTAATTTCTAAGTAGAAAAGAGATAGCTGGGTAGAGTGGGAAGTGATACAAGGAGTATCTGCCGGTTTCCGAGTCAGACTCGCTACCACGGCAAAGTTTGTATTGGTTGGATAGTGTTAAGGTATGGTATTGAAGGGTCAGGGAAAAACCACATAGGCAGAAAGAAGAAAGAGCCTACATGTAAAACCTGACATCTTTTGATAGCACATGCAAGGATGTGGGCTGGAAAAAGACCAGAGGTTATGTTAGTTAGGAACAGGTAACATGCACAAAACATAAACCAATTCCTTGCAATTTTTGTTATTATGGGGATCAGTCCTTCTTGTCACTGCCGGGTCGGCTCGGGTCTGCTAGCGTCTGGGCTTTGGGCCACAGGTTCGTCCCATTGTCCAGCAGCCAGCAGTCCCTGGTGCCAAGTCTCCTTTTGGAGAGGGGGGAATTAGAGCCAAGCCTTGCATGCAAGGGGCTATCTTCTTCCTCCTGTCGATGTCCCTCTATGCGGTGTTGTTTGAACACACTTGTCACTGCAGATCTAAAACTAAGATTATTAATAACACATGTATATACAATTTCTCATTGGAGTGCCGGCTGTTTGCCTGCTCTCATGTCCAGCTTACAACCTAGATAGGAAAGAGATAACAGATAGATATTAGTGCTGTTTATAGGGCGCGGGCTGGTGTTCCGCTCCCATGTCTCTGTAGGGGGGCGGGGGTGGATTGACACGTCCTTGGCCGTCTGGCTGCGTTGCCGTCGTCTTCTTAAGTTGTACTTTTTGTCAATCTTCCTCGCCTGGTCCCTGGGTCTAGGACAGCTGAAACATATTTACATATTTACATAGGAGTCTGCAGTGTGTGGGTGTATGTGTTATATAGGTGTCAGCTTGGCGGGAGTGGGTTGGCTATCGGCCCCTCGCCCACCCAACCCTGTGGCTGAACAGAATGTGCTTCGGTGTAGGATACTTTTTGTACAGATCAACGTCGTAGCGTCCGATCCCGCTTATTAACGGGTTGATCTTATTACTCCATGACTTTCTGTACATGTTTAGTGTCTGTTTACGTATTTGGTGCCTTATTGAGCTGACTTTCGCAATACTGCGTAGTTGGCGTATTGGCGTGTCGAAAGGGAGTCTGGTCGCTGCTCGTAGGCATTTATTTTGTATTAATTCCAGCTTATCCAGGTTCGTCATTGCAGTGTACCCCCACGCTGGGGCCGCGTACATGATTATTGGTCTGATTAAGGCCTTATACATGTTTATGGCTACTTCCGTTTTAATACTGGACTTTTTGTTCAGTATAGGATATAGCTGGTTAAGTCGTATGTGTGCTTTTCTTTGAATATCATTGATGTGGTGTAGCATGGTGAGCTTTCTGTCTAGGATTACTCCTAGGTATTTGACTTTGTCATGCCACACTATATCTTCATTGAAAAGCTTTAGCGCTTTTATGTTGACTGGTTTGCGTGTGAGTCTGTTCTTCTTAGTGAACAGCACTGCTTGGCACTTGTCAACATTGACCTTGATGCGCCATTTCGTTAGCCAAGGCTCGAGAGTTCTTAGTGCTACTTGGAGCCTCTTTCGAGCGCACGCTAGCTGTGGATGTTGAACTGAGATAGCGGTGTCATCAGCGTAGAGGTGTGTGGTAGTGAGTTCTGTCGTAGGCATGTCGTTTGTATACAGGACGAAGAGGATTGGGCCGATAAGGGACCCTTGGGCTACGCCCGCTCTAATCCTGCGAGTACTTGACAGCGTGTTATGTACGTCTACTTTGAACTCTCGGCCCTCCAGATAAGATTTAATAAGTCTTATATAGCCTGGGTGGAATTCGTGGTCTATTAGTTTCGCTAGTAGGCCTTCGTGCCAGACTTTGTCAAATGCTTTCTGGATATCAAGGAAAACCGTTCCTGTGTCTCTTCGTTTGTTGAGACCTATGGTGGCTTGTTCTATGAATCGAGTGAGCAGTTGTGGGGCAGAATGTGCGTTCCTAAAGCCAAACTGCTCGTTGCGAATTATGCCTTTTTCCTTGATATGCCCTATTAACCTTTTCAGTAGTATTTTCTCGAATACTTTACTGAGGGCGTCCAGAAGGCTGATGGGTCTGTAGTTGTTGGGGTCTGACTTGTCTTTGCCTGGTTTTCCAAATACGAGGATCCTAGCCCTTTTCCATTGTTCAGGGTAGTATTGTAGTCTGAACATTGCATTGAAGATGCTGGTAAGTAGTGTTAGGGCTTTGTGAGTTAATTTCTTAATTATTATGTTCTGGATCTCGTCTGGGCCTGGCGCCTTCTTGGAGTTAAGATGACCTATAATCCACTTAATTTCGTGTATATTTGTCCTCTTAACCTCCGGCTTAGGTGCGTTTTCAAGGAATTCTGCTACCTTTGCCTCAGTTTGCCTGATGAAGGCTGGGTCAGATGGTATTTCGTTTGGGGTGAAAGCCGCCTCTATGGAGTCCGCTATGATTTCGGCTTTGTCACGGTTCTCGTATACCGGGCCGTTAGGTCCCTTGATGGTAGGGATGTTGTGTGGTTCTCGCGTGAAGTGTCTCGCTAAGTTCCACACTGGCCTGGTGTTGGTGTCGAAAAGTTTGAGGTGGTTGTTCCACTTTTCCGACCTGTATTCGAGTAGTTGCTTTTGTATTTCCGTGTTTAATTCGTTTTTCATCTCGCGGTCTTCGTCTCTGTGATGTCGAGCCCAGTTACGCCTGTGACTGTTGCGCCTGCGTATTAACTCTTTAATGTGCGCTGGAATCTCGAAAAGAGGTGTTTCTCTGTGTTTGCTTAGCGGTATGCTCGCAGTTGTGGCTGTTTGAATTGCTTCTACGAGGGTTTTGACTGCTTCGTCAATTTGGGCTGTGCTGTCTATTAGCATGCCTTCGCTTCCCTGTAGGAGTGTGTCTAGCTTGCGTTCGAATTTGCCCCAGTTGGCTGCTTTATAGTTGAGCCGGCGTCTGGGGTTTTTCTCATATTCCTCTGGGTTCGCATCTAGTGTAAATATCACTGGTTGGTGCCTCGACCCCAGGTCGTTCACTACCTTAATGCTATGCCTTTGAGGAATATGTCGCAATAGGGCTATGTCAAGTATGTCGGATACGTGATCGTTCGGTGCTAGGAACGTGGGCTCACTGGGGGCTGTTACCACATAGTCCTGGGATAGCATGTGGTCATACAGCCTTGTGCCTGCTGGGTTTGGTTTCAGGCATCCCCAGGTGGCGTGTTTCGAGTTTAAGTCGCCTCCTAGCACTGTGTTTCGATTTAGCCCTAGTACTGTTTCTATGTCTTGAGTGTTGAGGCTTGTCGGTCTGGAGTATGCTGCTATTACATTTATGAGTGTTCCTTGCACTGGTAGGGCTATTCCACATGCCTCTAGCGTGACCAGCTCTGGTATGTCTACCTCCATGTGCTTGATGTCCTTCCTTACCAGGACTGCCACTCCTCCAACTTTGTTAGCCTTATCGCTTCTGTGCATTTTGTAGCCTCTTATAGTGAACTTCCTCCCCGGAGGGAGGAAGGTCTCTGTTAGGAGAGCTACGTGTATTGAGTTCGCGGCTAGGAAGGCTTCGAGTTCATATTTCCTAGATCTGACGCCCTGGCAGTTCCATATTAGAACTCGAAGCTCCTGCGTGTTATTGTTATTATTATTATCTTCGTGGGGTTGTTCAGCCATCCGGGGTTAGGAGTTCGGAGATTGCATTAGCCAGGTCCCTTAGCCAGGGGTAGGGGAGCATGTTGGCCATCATAACCCCAGTGGTTATGGCTACCGACAGGTTCAGGTTCGGAAAGAAGGTTTTCAGGATTTCTTCTATCCTTTCCCTGAACGCCTTTACTGCCATGTTCCCCGCTGGCTGTTGTGCCTGTATCTGTGTTGGTGAGATTGGTGTGGTGAGAGGTGAGGGCGAGGGGGGTGGTGGTGCGGATGCCGGCTGACTATCGGCAGGTTCTCTGCGGGGGGTGGAGCTGGCCTGGGGTGGGCCTTCTAGTAGCTCGGGAAGAGCTGGCGTGGACTTAACCTGCCTTTGTTTGGTTTCCTGGGGCTGGGCCTTCTTGTTGATCTTACTTGAGGTCTTAGCTCGGACGGTGGTGGGGGCTGGTTGGGCTGAGGGCCCGTGGTTTTGCTTGCCTACCGTCCGTACGGGCTTGAAATTTAAAATGCCTCCGCCTGATGGGCGCTGGTTGTCTGAAGGACCTTGCTTTTGGCCCTTTGTGCCTGACGGGCCTGCGAGACCTGAAGGGTCCTTTGTACCTGATGGGCCTGGGTTCTTCTTGCGTGACTCAGCAAGTCCTGGTACACCTCTTTATATAACGTACTGCCGAAGCTAACTAAGATCAGGGACATCACAGTCAACTAACCAGAGGATCCATTTCCCGGCACGACCCAATCGGAGGTCGTGCACTCAGAGATCCAATCAGACGGCAGACAGCTCGGTGCGACCCAATCGGAGGTCGTGCTTTCAGATATTCAACCAGATGTCGGATTGCACGGCGCGAACCAATTGGAGGCCGCACACTCACATATAAATACAGCTGCTTCCCAAACAACTTTCGCAGTCGCCAGCGGGATACAGGAAAGCGTATCGACACGACGCCACAGAAGATGACTACCGCAGCAGTAGTCGAAACGTTTGGAAGAAAGGAGAGGAGTGCACCACGGCATAATAGCGCGGAAGATTTTTATTATATTGACACCGGCCGTGAAAGCCTTCATACTTTAAAGAATTTCATCAGCTACACGTCTTAGTTCAGGATTGTTTTGTCGATAAGCAATGTCATGCTCTGTGCAGGCATCATCTAACATATTAATATAAGGAACAGCACGTTCCAAGCGAACGTCAAGTCGTGTTCTAGGGCCGCAGTACTCGTGAAGATGAAGCTCGAAGGAGAAAGGATCATTCATTTTATTGATGAGCCCGTGCCCAGCATACTTCCTTACCTTTCTCCCAGCACGTTTCTTCACCGTTTACTCTCTTCGCAGCCATGATAAGTGTTTATAAACAATGACAACTCGTTAGTTTTAGGTCCGTGATACGGTTTAATGAGTTGACATGTGCGACACTGTCTCACAGAAGGCCTCGTAGCTAAACTCACTTGTTCATGATGTAAACTACACGTTTGAAGCCCTGACAATACAGGATCTTTAGTCCAGTCACGAGGCACCTTATCCCAGATCTTTTTTACAGCATTCGCAGCTAAATTAACCAAAATTGCCTTTGGTAATGCATTTAACTCATTTTCGGTAAAAGCATGTAGTTTCTTTTTGCATGGATAAAACTTTACGATTGCCTTTTCAACTGCGTTACACTCAGTATCGAATAGAAATGACATGATGTCTTTACAAATGTTTCTTTCACACTAACGTTATTTCGAGACTGCAGTTTACATATGTTGTTCACCTCCCGGCATGCACTGCAACACAACCAATCAAAGAGCATGCACAGATGTTATAAAGACTGTTTATCTGTTTCTCCACTCTGCTCCTTAATAAGAGTTTTAAATTATGGACCCCTAATTCATGCATGTCGATAATTTCACACGATGATGGTAGATACTCACGCAACCATTCCTTCTTTTCGATAAGGTACTCCTTTTCCTTCCCAATGCAAAATTATTTTTTAGATCCATTGAGTCTGCTTTTTATCTTCATCTGTTTGCAAACAGTAGGGGAAAGGTAGACTAAATACTAAACTAACAAGTTTTGGTGCCCACAACACACTGCAATCTAACACAGCCACCTCTTTAAACACAAATTTGTTGCCGTTTACTTTAAAGCCTTGTACATCAACTATTAATGTTCTCGTCGTGTTAGAATGAAGCGCTCTAGTCTCTATCAAGAAAGGAAAATTCTCACTCATATTATCTATAAAGCCTTCAGTTAGTAAGTTACATTCATTACGATACAGTCTAAACATGCATAACAATTATGACATCATCGCTGCAGGTTAAAGTCACGTGCTCACTCTAGCCTTAAGCATAAGATCTCGTCGTTATAGTAATGCATGTTTAGACTTGTCAGATAGAGACATAAAGCTATGCCCCAAGAGAGCATGAAGAAGAAGAAGAAGAAGAGGAGGGCGAGGTCATAACAGACTATGTATAGTCGCCATCTTGTGCAGTAGCCTCTAAGCTAGCGTTCTTCATAAGAGCCTGTGTACAGCCGCCATCTCGCGTAGTAGGACCCCTCAGCCAGCTTTCTGCATAAGAGTCTGTGTATAGCCACCATCTTGCGCAAGCGCCCCTAAGACGTCATCATTCTCTATAAAGGCCCGTGTATATCCGCCAACTTGTGCAATCGTCCTTAGCCCTCATCTTTCTCCGTAAAGGACGTTTATAGCTGCCATCTTGCGCAAGCGCCCTTAAGCCGTCTCATAAGAGCAGCCGCCATCTTGCGCAAGCGCCCTTACTCCGTCTCATAAGAGGCAATGTATTGCCGCCATCTTGCGCAAGCTCCCATAGGCCGTCTCAAAAGTGCCTATGTATAGCCGCCATCTTGCGCAAGCAACCCTAGGCAGTCTCATGAGAGCCTATGTATAGACACCATCTTGTAGAGCAAACTCTGACCCAGGTTCTAGGAGTTAGTTTCATAAGAGCCTGTGTATAGACGCTATCTTGTGTGTAATTGATGTCAGGAAGGGCATCTGGCCATAAAACTGAGGTTAGGCTCCTCTGTGTGGTTAGATATGCTCGCTTATGCGAATCTCCATTTCCCTACCACTCAAAATAACGTCTTGAGAATGCCCATTGCCCTACTCATGAAGATGGCGTCGGGAAGAGCATCTGGACGTAAAACTGGGCTTAGGCCCTCCAATAAAGCGGCTTTGAAGTTAGGCTTGCTCTTTTGCGCGTAAAAAGTAACGTTAAGCCGCTCCGAAATAGATTCTGTGAGGTTAAGCTCGCTCTCTGTGGCGTCAGGGAGGGCATCTCCTCGTAAAATTGAAGTTAGTGCCCTCCATGAGGTTAGGTTTGCTCTCTTACGCGTTAAAGGTTAGGTTAAGCCCCTCCAAGATAGCGTCTGTGAGGTTAAGCATGCAGTCTTAGCCAGCATAGCAATTACTTTGCTAGAGGTTAATGAAGTGGAGGCCTCTCCCTAGGGCCGGAGGTGGAGGTGGCCGCAGAACCCCCCAGTAGTATAATAGGCGGATTCGGCCGCCACCACCACCACAGGCTCCCATAGGCCTCCTCCACCACAGCCAGAGGCCTCTTCCAGTGCTGCCAACTTAACCTAACTAGCGCGAAATTTGAATTGGTAAACAAAGCCACGTGCATTTTTGACAGAGACGTGCTTTTTGGCAGACAACAACGCATCGCTAACCTCAGTACTGCCATCTTAACGGGCCTAAACCTCAGTAGTGCCAACTTAACCTAACTAGCGCGAGGTAAACAAATCCACGTGTTTTTTGACAGCCACGTGCTTTTTGACAGACAACAACGCATCTCTAACCTCAGTACTGCCATCTTGACGGGCCTAAACCTCAGTAGTACCAACTTAACCTAACTAGCGCGAGATAAACAAATCCACGTGTTTTTTGACAGCCACGTGCTTTTTTGACAGCTGTCATCCGCCATCTTTAATCCAGAGAGCACCGTGCTGCCCTCTTTATCGTAGTAGATGTAAATTCGTCACCTGTCATCCGCAGTGCTGCTATCTTAACGGGCCTAAACCTTAGTGCTACCAACTTAACCTCACTAGCGCGAGATAAACAAATCCACGTGCTTTTCTGACAGCTGTCATCCGCCATCTTCAATCTATAGAGCACCGTGCAGCCCTCTTTAGCTACTTACCTTTGAAATGTGGTGGCGGATAATTTGAAATATGCTTTTTGACAGCAGCCATCTTTGAGCACCGTGCTGCCCTCTTTAGCTTGATACCTGTGGTGGCAGACAATTCTACGTGACAGCAGCCATCTTTGAGCACAGTGCTGCCCTCTTTGTGGCGGCGGGAAATTCCACGTGCTCTTGTTTGGAAACAATTTCACGTGCTATTTTCTGACAGCTGTCATCCGCCATCTTGCATCACAAACCTCAGTGCTACACTCTTTAGCTAGATACCTTTGAAATGTGGTGGCGGCAAATTCTACACGCTCTTGTTTGGAAGCAAACCTATGCGCTTTCTTGACAGCTATCATCCGCTATCTTTAATCCAGAGAGCACCGTGCTGCCCTCTTTAGCTACTTACCTTTGAAATGTGGTGGCGGCAAATTCTACGTGCTCTTGTTTGGAAACAAACCCATGTGCTTTTCTGACAGCTGTCATCCACCATCTTTAATCCAGAGAGAACAGTGCTGCACTCTTTAGTTGAAATGTGGTGGCGGCAAATTCCACGTGCTCTTGTTTGGAAACAAACCCATGTGCTTTTCTGACAGCTGTCATCCACCATCTTTAATCCAGAGAGAACAGTGCTGCACTCTTTGGTTGAAATGTGGTGGTGGCAAATTCCACGTGCTCTTGTTTGGAAACAAACCCATGTGCTTTTCTGACAGCTGTCATCCACCATCTTTAATCCAGAGAGAACAGTGCCGCACTCTTTAGTTGAAATGTGGTGGTGGCAAATTCCACGTGCTCTTGTTTGGAAACAAACCCATGTGCTTTTCTGACAGCTGTCATCCACCATCTTTAATCCAGAGAGAACAGTGCCGCACTCTTTAGTTGAAATGTGGTGGCGGCAAATTCCACGTGATCTTGTTTGGAAACAAATTCTACGCGCTCTTCAGCTGTCATCCACCATCTTTAATCAAGAGAGCACCGTGCTGCCCTCTTTGTGGTGGCGGATAATTTGAAAAATTCTTTTCGACAAGCAGCCATCTTTAATCCAGAGAGAACAGTGCTGCCCTCTTTAGCTACTTACCTTTGAGGCGGTTAATTTGAAAAATTCTTTTCGACAAGCAGCCATCTTTAATCCAGAGAGAACAGTGCTGCCCTCTTTAGCTACTTACCTATGAGGCGGTTAATTAGAAAAATTCTATTTAACAAGCTGCCATATTTAATGAAAAGAGCATCGTGTTGCTATCTTGCGGGTAAATTTTACGTCACAGCTGTCATCCACCATCTTGCATTGCTAATCTTAGTGTTTCCCTCTTTAGCTGCTTACCTTTGAAAAAATCTATTTGACAAGCTGTCACCCGCCATCTTGCATCGCAAACCTCAGTGCTGCACTCTTTAGTTGAAATGTGGTGGCGGATAATTTGAAAAAATCTTTTTGACAAGCAGCCATCTTTAATCAACATAGCACCGTGCTGCCATCTTTAGCTACCGCCATCTTACATCGCTTACCTCGCTGCTGCACTCTTTAGTTGAAATGTGGTGGCGGTAAATTCGAACAAGTTTAATCACGCATCGGGAAAGCTAGAGTAAGCACATGCGGCAGTGATGACGTCATCATGCATGTTTAGACTTGTCCGTTTTCTTAAGAGTAGGTCGGTGTAAAGGAATGCAATAAGTATGCATCATAAAAACAAGAGTTTGCATGTGCTGCAGTGATGACGTTATTGTGCATGTTTAAACCCGTTCGTTGACTAAAAGCTTTAGTCTTCGAGAAACAGTGATAGAGAGTGGAGTGCAAACATGACGAAAACATTAATAGTTGATGTGCAAGGCTTTAAAGTAAACGGAAACAAATTTGTGTTTAAAGAGGTGGCTGTGTTAGATTGCAGTGTGTTGTGGGCACCAAAACTTGTTAGTTTAGTATTTAGTCCACCGTTCCCTTACTGTTTGCAAACAGATGAAGATAAAAAGCAGACTCAGTGGATTGAAAACAATTTAGGTTTGAAGTGGGAAGAAAAAGGAATACCTTATCGTTTTCTACCTTGAATGATGAATGCACATTTGTCAAGAGCAGATCTTGTTCTTTTAAAGGGTTGTGAAAAGAAAGAATGGTTGCGTGATTTTCTACCATCATCGTGTGAAGTTATCGACATGCATGAATTGGGGTGCCCATCATTTAAAACTCTTCCGAAAGAGCATAGTAGAGAAACAAGTAAACAGTCTTTACAACATGTATGCATGCTCTTTGATTGGCTGTGTTGCAGTGCATGCCGGGAAGTGAACAACATATGTAAACTGCAATGTCGAAATAACCTTAGTGTAAAAGAAACATTTGTAGAGTAAAGACATCATGTCATTTCTAACAGATACTAAGTGTAACACAGTTGAAAAGGCGATCGTAAAGTTTTATGCATGCAAAAAGAACTAAACACTTTTAGTGAAGAAGAGTTAAATGCATTATCAAAGGCATTTTTGGTTAATGTAGCTGCGAATGCTGTAAAGAAGGTTTGGGATAAGGTGCCTCGTGAGTGGACTCAAGATCCTGTTTTGTCAGAGCTTCAAACGTGTAGTTTACATCATGAATACGTGAGTTTAGGTAGGAGACCTTCTGTGAGACAGTGCCGTACATGTCAACTAATTAAACTGTATCACGGACCTAAAACTAACGAGTTGTCTTCGCTTATAAACACTTATCATGGCTGTGGAGAGAGTGAACAGGGAAAAGGTGAAGAAACGTGCTGGGAGAATGAGGAAGCATGTTGGGCGTGGACTCATCAATAGAGTGATTGATCTTCTATTCTTCGTGCTTCATCTCCCCTGCGGCCATAGAACACGTTCGCCTGACACGTAGTTACATGCTGCCTGCTTAGAGTATGTCGTGTAGCTGTTAAAATCTGCTTCGTAAAGTTATGCTGTGTGTGTGTGTGTGTTATTACCTAGTGCTTTAGCTGCTCAGAAGAATATAGCAGCACTTGTTGTTGGTGTAATAAAACGAAAACTGAGTGACAAAGTCCGTAAAATAAACAAAGGATAAATATATATATTCTAAAATAAATATGAATTGTCAAAACATATTACAGATGTTATTTAATCCTACAGCATGTCCTAGTGACTTAGAAGAAAGGAAACGTAGAGGATTAAAAGAAAACACACATAAGATTTAAAGTACATCCTCTTTATTAATCCATGAATTAAAGCTGTTATTAAACCAAGCCATTTAACATACAGTTTATTGCCACGACGTCGAATAACACGTTCAACTAAATAGTGATCAGGATATTTTGTTTTCTGTAGTTCTTCGATGTAGAATCCTCCTTCAATAGGCTGTCCTCTGAGATCACGAAGTAAATACGTAACTGGATTAGTAAGCTTAACACTTCTGATTTGAAAAATTTCAGTGCTCCAGTTAGGTGTGTATCATTTTGCAAAGATAGACTTGTGTTTGCTGATGCGAACAAAATCACCTTCTTAAAAGCGATGGCGACGTGGATCAGCTGTTTTAATTACAAGATGAATAGCATTTATACGAGGTGTATTCTTTGTAACAAGACGTGGCTTTGTTCCGATAGTGCGATGAGGTGTATCGTAGGTAAATAAAATTCTAGGTAGCAGATCAATCCAACGATATGAACCTTGCGCTGTAAATTCTCGCCACATCATTGTTTTGAGTGTACGATTAAAGCGTTCTACAACACTTGCCTTGAGATTGCTGAACGTAGAGTAGTGTTGAATACCAAGTAACTTGAGGTAAGAAGAAAAATCCTTGTTGTAAAACACTTTACCTTGATCAGTTTGAAGAAGCCTTGGGCAGCGTTTCGATTCTTCAACAATATGTTTAAATGCTTCTTTAACTTGAGCTGCTGTTTTAGGACGCACGGGTTGTGCAAAAGCAAACTTCGAGTACACATCGATAACAGTAAGTAGATACTTATACCCCTTATTACTAGAGGCATATGGAATCATTTCTACTAAGTCTGCTTGCCAGAGATCATCTTTTCCTCGTGTAATAACGCGTCTGCGACAGTAGGTGCGACGTGCTGGTTTATATAACTCATGTGCGATGTTTAACTTTACAGGTGAGATATTCTCTTGACGAACCATTACAAAATAATACCGGCATAACGTAGTTCTATTTCTAGAATTTCTGATCCGTGACCAGTGTGACCAGCCTCTTGCGATGTTCTTAAAAGTTGTAATCGTTCAACGAGTAAGTTTGGGTCATTCCAGTACCTTACATCCACATACGGCAACAAGGGCTTGTAGATTACATCAAGACTACGTGCAGTTGGAAACAGCTTAGAAATAAACTCACGATACTCGTAACTCTTATTCGCATTTACAGCTTCTGTTCTCTTGTAATTACGTCGTGTTGCATCAGTAGCAAAAAGTATTGCTTTATATTTTTTAAGATCATCTTGTAAAATTATATCCTTGTCAGGTATTCGTGAGAAAAGAAGTTCTAAGAGTCCTTTCGTAGGTTTATAGGTAACACCTTTTACAATGAGTTTGTTGTTATTAATCTTAACATTTGAATTTCCTATCCGGAAACAGTCATCTTCATAGCGAATACCGTAGGTAGTGTCAGTTTGCCCTATAAAAAGTTTTTCTATATAAGGTGCAAAGAGAGATCCATAGGTGTTCCAGCAATAACATCTGTAGTTAAAAACTCAACACGCTTAGATGGTAATGTATCATTAAGTTCTTCTTCTTCTTCCTTATCTTCCTATTCTTGATCTACATCCTGCTTCTTCTCTTCCTTATCTTGTTCATGCTTTTCTTCTTCATGCTTCTTTTTATGATATGATGTTTGCATAGAAGCAAAACTTGAAGTAGACTGCGGTAATGAAGTAGAATTAAAAATTTCTTTGAGTGGTGTACTTAGTTGTGTTTTTAAAAATAAATCCGTGTCTGCTTGAATACGTTTAAGCTCCTTAAATTTCCGTCGAATATTGTTTCGAGCTTGGATGATATGTTTTGTGATCTCCTTGCTAGATGTTAACATGATGATGGTTTTTAACCAAGTAGTTACTGTAATTCTGTGTTAATGCATATAAAATGATCGAAACCCATGCGATATCGTCCATGCTGTACATCACTTTCTTTATCAATAACTAAAAAGCTGTAACGGTGTAATGACCAATATTTAGCACACATACGTTTAAAATCATCGAATGTCATATCAGTGTTAACATGATCGTTATACACATGTCGCATGTTGCGCTCATCTTGCCGAAAAAGCACAATAACATTTGCGTTGTCGCGTATCAACTGCATAGGCACACGAGAATAGGTTTGGCACAAATAGATGCAATCAACATATTTATGCCGACCCATACTAAAGAATGCACGAATAACGTTTTGCTGTTCTGTTGCGACATCATCAAAGATCATAAGAGAATTAGGAAGCACATCGTCTGGTGATGGTACTTGCTCATGCGAATTAAATTTAAAATATCTTATCCCATCTTTAACTAGATCGTGCATTACAGTTTGTAGAATATTATATAGCGGCTGATAGAGTGACTTTGCGAAAACGTAAATATTCTCGAAGCGTACACCATTTACAGAAGTAATAAGTGTGAGTAAAAGATTTGTTTTCCCGCATCCCGACGGGCCTAATATAATACATCGAACAGTAAAAGGAAACAACGTTCCATGACGTTTTCCTGTAGTTGTACTAGAACTAGGTAAGAGATGTGGTACAATTTCGGTAACAGGTAGCGTGTCTTGCTGCTTTATAATCTTCATGATAACTGAATCATAAAGTACGTAATAGTAATATATATATATTAAACGAAACAAGAGGTAACGGTTAGTTTATGATTTGCTCTTGACTAGTAAAGTCGTGTCCAGCATGGTGAAACAACGATATCCAAACGACATGAAGAAGAAGAAAGTAAAAACTGTTGGATGGAAAGATGTTATAAAGGCTGCGCAAAAAGCTATTCGAGGGGAATACAATCCTCGTGAAGCTATTACTAAAGCGTTACGCGCAGCAAGAGCTCCAAAGTGCAGAGCAATATTTAGTAAACGTGCACGAATTATTCCTGTACCAAACGAGGAGGATTTCTTCCTGCGCTGTTTGCTGGCTTAGCAGCTTTAGGGTCATTGCTAGGTGGTGCTAGTGCTGTAGCGAGAACTGTCAAAGCTGTAGAAGAAGCGAAACAACAGTTGAAAGAGAGTGAACGTCATAACAAGACGATGGAGGCAATTGCGTTACGAGGCAAAGGTGTGAACATGAAGCTAGCGCCATACAAGAAAGGCTTGGTATCTACATTTCACCAAAAAACGTCTTCTGAATGCACTGCCATATCGAGCTCTAACGCATGATGAAGTTTTTACGTTTGCTAAACAACTAGGAATTCATTATTTTCGAGGAGTGTATATGCGCGATCAACTACCAGCGCGCCCACGTGAACGTGAAAGTGCCGTAATTAACTTAGACGACAGTCGTGGACCTGGAACTCATTACGTTGCTTTTGTAAAACGTAAATCTAAAGTATGGTATTTTGATAGCTATGGAGACTTACCTCCTCCTTTTGAGCTCATACGTTATTTCGGAAGCAGTGCAGACATTGTTTACAATAAAAACCGTGTGCAAAACTTTAATACACGCATGTGCGGACGATTATGTCTTATGTTCTTATATCAAACCCAGACAGTAGAGAAAGTGCATTAGTGTCTACGTGATGACGAACAGTGAAAGAACGTTTGCTGTACATGGAGAAGGACCTGAAACAACCGTCTATTTTAATCCACCAATCGAACTTGGTTATCAGCCGCATAGTCATGGACTAGTATCGTTTGAAAGCTACAATAAAATCTATAATGTGCGTGATGGTGTAAACAAGTTCTATTACGATGAGTATGTGCTAACACTACCTTCAGGTAGTTATACAGTAGACGATATTCACGACTATATTGAAAGTACGTTAATTGATCAGTTTGGGGAAGATAGTTTTAGTAATCATAATTACAAGTTCTCTATCACTATAAGCAACATTACACATAAATGTGTTATTGAATCATCATTTAAGATTGACTTCAAATCACAACCTGATTCGATTGGACCATTGCTTGGATTTTCATCGAGGGAGCTCCTACCGAACGTACGTTACGAGTCTGATTAACCTATAAAACTCTTCGATGATTATAATGTGAACATTACTTGTAATATTATTACAGACTTGAATAGTAATCTACAACCTTCACACGTCCTGCACGACTTTATTGTTACAGAGGAACGTGGATATACTATTTGTGAGAAACCAGCAGTAGTTCTTTATCATCCTGTGTCTGTAAAACACATTAGCAACATTACTCTTAGACTTGTAAATAAACATAATCAGCTTATTCATTTAGATCAGCACGCGTTCGTAGCTTACAAACTACATCATAAACCAGTATGAAAACCATCTATAAAACACGGTGTACATTCCGAAGACATACTACATGTGTGCAGAGACTCATCGAGTTAACAGATACCCATAAGCAGATACTCCAAGATTTAGGATATACACTACTACAACAGAATGGAAGAAATGCTAGACATTACGAATACAGTAGAAAGTCGTGAAGGTGTAGTACGAAGTGAGCTTCATTGCTATCAACCTTTTACGTTTGGATTAAGTAACAATGATGAAATTCATTTTATTATTAATCAACAAGATGTTTACACCTTACCACACGAAAGCTACCTCTATATTGAAGGACGACTAGAAAAGTCTGATGGAAGTGGACCAAGCACTTCACAACTAAACAACCATGCTCTAGCTTTTCTCTTTTCTGAAGCGCGATATGAAGCAAATAATGTTGAAATAGATCGAACGAAGAATGTTGGTATTACAAGTGCAATGAAACTCTACCCTTGTTTCTGTGATGAAGAAAGTAATCTTTTGCGGATGGCTGGATGGTGTCCAAAAGCTACTAACAACTGGATGATTAATGGGGATGGAACTTTTACGGGTATGTCATCACTGAAACATATTTTTGGATTCGCAGAAGACTTTACAAGTATTATAATCAACGCAAAATAAGAGCTTATTCTAATCCGTGATCGAAGTGATTACAATTCTCTTAAAGCAGTAGAAACACCAGTAGAATCGAAAATAACACTGCATCGTATACTGAGGCGGATTCCACATGTAACCTTATCTGATCGTGAAAAACTTCGATTGCTCAAGATTGTAGAATATGATACACCATTACCTATACGTTTTAGAAGTTGGGAGCTGCATGAATATCCTGTGTTACCACCTACAAACAAGCATAGCTCGGCTGTTAAAACATCACGTTTTACTGAGAAGCCCTTGTACATTATTTTTGGATTTCAAACTAATCGTAAATTCAATCACGAAAAAGATAGCTCACTGTTTGATCACTGTAAATTAAAACACGTTAGACTATATCTCAACGGAATTACGTATCCCTACGAAAACATAGACATTAACTTTGAGAAAAATAAGTTTGGGGTGCTCTATGACGTGTTTTGTAAATTTCAATAATCGTATTATCAGAAAGAAGATCGTCCGCTATTTACACCTCAAGAATTTAAAAATAAAGCACCGATAATAGTTATAGACTGCTCTTATCATGAAGAATCTATAAAAGAATCTCCAGTTGATATTCGTTTAGAATTTGAAACATCTGAAAACATTCCTGCTAACACAGCAGCCTATTGTCTTATTATTCATGTGAGTGATGTTACTTACCATCCGGTAACGAATATTGTTACGAGACTATAAATAAGAATAGATCTTTATCATTTTCATTGGTGTGTGCTTCGACATCGTACGCTATGGAACAAAACTGTAAATGTGCATGCTGTTTGCATGCTCATACGCAACATCTTATTTATCTTACACGAGTGAGTGAGGCTATTAAGATGTTCTGTAAGCATAGATCGTCGATGCCGAAACATCTTATTCAATACTTACCACCAGGATTTTTATATACGTACGCTGCCTCTTACGTACATAATTTTTGGGACATCCTTCCTCTACACAGTAAGATATCGATCGAAGTAGCTTTATGCAGAACTTGTGAACGACATTACAAGCATCGAGGAGAAAATGGTGATGATGATTGGGATGGACCAAATCCGAGGATTGAACACTGTACACAGTGTCTGAATGAACTTTCTCCAGTACCTCATGATGATGATGATTCCGAAAAGGAATAACAACAAGGTAAGAAGTATATGATCTTCTCTGTAAAGCATAACATACTTAGGCCCGGTTTCATCAACACATGTTAGTACTTAATAAGGTGTTAAAACATTTTAACATCCGATTAAAGAAAATTTGCGTTTCATCAACGTCTGTTAACATTAACAAATGTTAAACTGCGTATTAAAGTTAACATCAGCAATTTCCAATGTTAAATGGCTAACATTAGCATTTAGCAACCTGTTCCACTGTTCCAAAATGGCTGCTGTGAATCTCGCTTTCGATGCGGAATTGCTCTATTTAGATCTTTTACAAAACAATCCTAATCGAAGAAGAGTTCAGCGACGTAATGACTTCGAAAATTTGACGGATGCGGTATTTCTTCATAGATACAGGTTATCGAAAATAGTCGTTGCTAAGGTTGTTGAAGAAATTCAAGTGAGGTTGGAATATCCTACGAAGAGAAACTTACCTCTTTCTCCAATGTTGCAGGTACTGATAACATTACGATTTCTTGCTACTGGTTCTTTTCATGTAATGATCGGGGACAATGCTGGAATTTCTAAAGCCACTGTTAGTAGAGTTGTTTGTCGAGTGTCTGCAGCAATAGCATCCATGAGAAGGAGGTATGTAACATTCCCTTCAGTAGAAGAACGTCAGCAAATTATCCGCGACTTCTATGAAGCAAGTCGTTTTCCTGGTGTTCTAGGTGCAATAGATTGCACACATGTAAGAATCCAATCACCTGGAGGCAATAGGGCCGAAATATATCGTAATCGGAAGGGATATTTCTCTGTTAATGTTCAGGTGATAAGTGACCCTAACCTCCAAATCAGGGATAT
The DNA here is from genome assembly GCF_040414725.1 of Anabrus simplex. Taxonomy (NCBI): domain Eukaryota; kingdom Metazoa; phylum Arthropoda; class Insecta; order Orthoptera; family Tettigoniidae; genus Anabrus; species Anabrus simplex. The sequence continues at coordinate 1,222,325,562 of NC_090266.1, forward strand.
AGTTGCTAGGTGGCCTGGTTCTGTACATGACAGTACAATATTTAATAACTCCCATATCAGAGCACAGTTCGAAATGGGGACAATTAATGAAGGGATTTTGTTAGGTGATAGTGGATACCCGCTAAGAAAGTATCTGTTAACCCCATACTTACATCCTGAAGGAAGACCTCAAAACCGCTACAACATAGCGCATATCAGGACACGGAACTGCGTGGAAAGGATGATAGGGGTCTGGAAAAGAAGATTTCCTGTTCTCAGCCTGGGATTACGGATCAAATGCCATTCAGCTTTAACCATTATTGTGGCGACAGCCGTGTTGCACAACATCGCAGTGCTGACTAGAGATGAACTTCCTCCAGATGACTTACCATTATACCAATACATAAGGCAAAGTGGAAATAGGAATCAAAGGATGGAAAATCATCCCATTGAAGCTGATAATGAACACACAGCAGTAGCGTATAGGAATTCAATTGCTCAACAACACTTTGCTTGCAAGTACTGCACATGAAACTTTTATTTTAAAAATAAAGAAACATAAATAAGAATACATAATGGTTATTTACAATATTAATCACAATCTTTGGCAATTCGCCGTCTTTTTTTCTTTTAAATAGAGAAGCTTTTCCTTTATAGCTTCCTGTTGCAAATTCTCTGTTTGTTGTTTCAACCTCTCGGTTTCTTTTTTCATTTCAATAAGTTGTATCTCCTGCTTATATTTCTCCTCTATCAACTTCATTTCTTTTTCGCAGAGAGATGTCCTGCTCTCAGCAAGTGCAGCAATGTTGTTCCGACAAAGACTGGCCTGTGAACAAAGATGACGAAGGAAAATCTTAAAACATCTGCAATAATGTTTTTGACACTCTCAGTGTGAAATAGCTAATGAGATACTGACATTGTTTGAGCGAGTTGACTGCTTTGTTTCTGCGCAGGTTTTATCTTTGGTCTGAAAAGAAAAAAATTGTAAGGAAGGAAGAGAGAAGTAGAAATTGCTGAAAACAGGTAAATGAACACCTCTGACACTGGTGACTATATTGTGTAAGGTATGCCATACACTTGTCTGTACTGCGCAGGTTGCAACTCTTCCCCACACTGTGTTCTTCATGATAAATGGGATGGGGAATGTGGATGGCCGTACAAGCGTATGTTAGTTGCAGGCCAGTTCAATGGTAAGAGTTCTTTATCCAGTGCTTATTGTGAATCTACTATCGTGTTGACAAGTGGCTATCGTCTACGAACAGTTACTAGTCGTCTCAGCTGATATCCTGTATGTGTCGTTGAACTGCTGCAGTATACGACCTGGTTTCAAGGTGTAGACGAGTCTTGTGCGAAAGACGTGCGTTTTGAAAAGTGAACAGTAGGATTATATTAAAGTTAAAATCAGTGTGTGGCTAAAAAGACACAATATAAGAAAAGTGATCTGAATCACAATACCACATGTCAGAGCAATCCCTGAAAACTGTGTATGTTGCTGTTATTATTGTTCACTGTTGCCTATACAATTACTACAAGTAGTAGTAAGTCATAGTGCTTGATTTTGTATGTATATACTTTCAGTTTTAGGTTTATTTTTATATGTTAATGTGTAAAGGGGAAAACTTGAGGGTATTACTTTTTTCCAATTTGCTTACCGTTAAACTGACACAGATAGGTCTTATGGCGACAATGGGATAGGAAAGGGCTAGCAGTGAGAAGGAAGTGTCCATGACTTTAATTAAGGTTTTACCAGCATTTGCCTGGTGTGAAAATGGGAAACCATGGAAAACTATTTTCAGGGCTGCCGACAGTGGGGTTCGAACCCACTATCTCACACGCTCACAGCTGCGCGACCCTAATCGCACAACCACTTGCTTGGTGAGAAATTTGTTATTTTATTATTAAACAGAAAAGCGCACAATGTACATGTGAAATATTCTTACAATTATTACAATTTTTAAACTGTCATTCACTGCAAATTTGCTGTATTTAAATAGTCTTGTCCTTTTTTTTTTACATACTGGAGAATGTTGTTTATCACATGGTCCCGCACACCATTCAAACTTGCAGTCTGAGGTTGGAGCGTGGAATTTCTTATTTATACACACTGTGAAGTGAGAATCCATGCCCCGCAAAATGAATAATCGTGTGTCTCAATTCGTAGTTTGTACTTTGCGGTTATCCATATCATAGGTCTCAATGTTCAGTAAAAGAGGGCTCAGTGGATCCCACTAAAGTATGCCTACAGTTTGTAGCATGATTGTAGTCATGATGTTATCGTCTATGATTAAATAGTTACAATATTATTGCACCTATTCAAATTTTATTTGAAACTGAGAAAGAAATAAACAAGTGGAACTAATGATTGTGAACGGATAGTTGTTGGAAGCAAAATGACAATGTCTATCTCACTGTAATTTTTTCTTCCAATTTATTTTTGTGCCATTGGGGTAAAGAAGGAGCGATTCGAAAGTGAGCCTTTTTACATCTTCACTGAAGATGAGTACAAGCTGGAATTTCAGGTATTTGTGCTAAGTTGCGATAGAGACTTCAGGTGATGAGCATTGTCCCTAAATTCTCTTCATAATTGGATGCGACTGACGCAGCGGAAAAAAGAGTACGTGGAGGAAATCCACAAGTTTTCACATTTTTGAAGTATTATGAAGTAAATAAGTGTGTCAGAAGGCAGTTTCCACTGGAGAACAACAAAGAAAACCATTCATGAAAATATATAATTTTGTTATAAAAATACCAGAAAAAGGGAGTAAGCCTACAATGTATGAAAAGTGACCAAAAACACGCAAAGAAACGACTCTCTTCCTATGAAGCTTATAAACAATTATTTGCTTTTCTATTTGTAAAATTTATTTTGTGTTGAGTGATGATATCGGTCTCTATTTCTTTGTAAAAATTGTTTAAATAAACAGGAAAGTAAAAAGGAAAAAATTCTGAAAATAGAAGAGCTACTTCTAATGTTGCTACATATCGAACAATGAGCAGGCTGTGATGATGAGAGTGAAATCTGATATTTTTAAAAGTTTTCCAGTTCAGAATTTTGAATAATTTTGATTGACTTGGCAAGCTTGACTCCTAAATTATGTGAAGTGGCCTTGTCAAAAAAGTGTTGTTAATTTTAATATTGTGTGTAAATAGGGTAGTTAGTAGTAAGGTAGTTAAAGAAATGTTTTTTTTGCTAAGGGCTTTACGTCGCGCCGACACAGATAGGTCTTATGGCGACGATGGGATAGGAAAGGCCTAGGAGTTGGAAGGAAGCGGCCGTGGCCTTAATTAAGGTACAGCCCCAGCATTTGCCTGGTGTGAAAATGGGAAACCACGGAAAACCATCTTCAGGGCTGCCGATAGTGGGATTCGAACCTACTATCTCCCGGATGCAAGCTCACAGCCGCGCGCCTCTACGCGCACGGCCAACTCGCCCGGTGTTAAAGAAATGCCACACAAGATAACTGCCATGTAAATTCACCATTATTTGTTACATACTAGAGGAATCACTTAGATGAGTAAGAGAAATGAAAAGGACTGTCCATTGATCAGACGATGGAAGAGATAGGAACATTTCATAGCCAACCAGTGAATTATTTGATTTGTTTTTCTAAACTAGGTATTACCCTAGCAATTTCATAAGCCTTGTATTTGTATAATTTTCCATCCCCCATCTTTAGGTTTTATCAGTCTGATTTTATAGTTTTATGTGTTTGGGGAATCTTAAATTTGTTCTGATTACATGTGTAACAATTTGGAAAACATTTCAATTCAATTACAGTCATAGTGATTTTCAGTCAGTACTAAAATATGCTGAATATTTGAATAAGAAGTACTATCTGCGTACTTTTTAGCGACAGATTTACACCCTAGTGCTGAAGCGGTCGACCTCGGCAATCTTCGAGATTCGTACTGGCAATCTTTGAAACACAAACTATGAATCGCTTATGCGACGTCTAGCGTACACTTTACGTACTAGTACTGTTGTTATTTACACAGCAAAGCCAAACTATCAAATTCACTCTAGGAATAAGATTCGCATCGAGAAATGTTATATAATGTGTGTGTGTGTGACACAGTTGTTGGCTTAAAATAACAAAGGTTTAGAATATTCATATCGATCGATCATATTATCGATTCAATTCAGATTTAATTTCCATTCAGTTGGCAGTACTAACGGAACCGGAAGCGCTCCCACCTTACTCCTCAAACCTGTACCCAAATCTATTGCTAAAAAGTGCGCAGATAGTACATTGCAACAGGTTAAGCCTTAATCATTCACTTTGTCCTAGATGATGTCCTTGCCTCGTTCCTACTTTCAGAATTTATATGAAACATGTGTTTTGTATTTGTTTCCTTTAAATGTAGAATTATTACACAAACCAAGACTTATAGAAATGTATGCTGCTGCTATACGGTGTTCATTTGAGTATAAAGTTACAAGTTTTCTAGTCTGTGTTCGGTAGACTGGAAAGTTTTTAAGTTTTTATTAGCAGCTTACTAAGGTCAGCACACAATGCTACCACCTGTTTGGTACAGGTTGCGAGGTGAAGATAATTTTTCACTATTGGTTTCTTCACAGCATATAAGCGAAGTGAAGCAAGGCATCAGGGTTTAGACTTTGTTTGTCTGTCTAATTTACCACCATTCGTCTAGAAATGTTGGTAACGATTCTGATAGTGTTATGTGGAAGATAGATCACAGATCGAACATGGCGCTGCTGGCACATCATCATTTGTTATAAAGAAGATAGGAACGGGACAAGCAAAGGGGTCTGGGGGCATAAATTCTACCTAACAAAATGAACCCCAGCAAATCTTGAATGACTGGCAGGAAAGCGATGCCAAGAAATATAATTACCTTCACAACTTAACATCATACATTGTGTGACAATCTGTACCTATGGTATCAGCAGCCATTTCAGCCATTGCATGACTCCCAGAATTCAATTTAGACAGATGTCAATAACAACACCAGCACACTAAGAACCAATTCATACACACACATCTACACAAAGCGTAACCCTTTTTTGCCATGTTTTGCTCAACATACAACTTATGCTGTACAGAAAACAATGTTGAAAAATTCTATTCACCTCACAACCTGTGCACACATTTCCTCAAGATATTAGTTCCTACCAACTAAGTGCGACCCTAGCAAACAACGAGCTACATGTACATGTGTATGTGGTCTGACATGTTTTATGAAAATTATGACAGTAATAAATCATAAAATTATCTATACTTTCAAAACAAGTTTTAATTTTCACCAGTGCACTATTAAAGGTAAAGCAAGTGACTGAACTATGTTCGCCTACCCTATTGCTTATCCCCTGTTATCAAGTTACTGTTTTCACCAAGTTAATGAGAACGTAGGAGAGACTCGACCCTCGAAAACATCATCCAGTCTCAGATAATAAATGTAATGACACTTTTACACGATAAACCTCAACAAGACAGTTTGGAAGTAAGCTATATATTTCCACACTTGTTTCAGACAGGCTATTCCAGTCAATTCAACTGCACTACCTGCATAATCTGACTTCAAGTTTGCCTAAGCACATAGTTAAAACATTTCCTCATATTCAAAGATTCCAGATATTCCAGCTTAATTCCTGCAGCATAGCATATGGGGAGACTTTGTGACTGAAGTCTACTGAAATAAATAAGTAAACTAGTATAGTGTCCTCCAACAGTTTGCATCACAGATTGTATTTTTAAACTGTTTTTAATGCTTCACATAGTTAGAATTGACAAAGTTACCTAGGCCTAAACTTATATCAGATTTTCACAACAAATTCTATTCTGTAGCTATTCTGGACCCTTGTGGTCAGCTGTATTTAGAGTCAAACAAATACATTATTTTGTCCCTCTGAAAGTAGTAGTAGTAGTAGTAGTAGTGAGAGCTTTTTATAAGTTGGAGGACACTATGCTAGTTTACTTATTTATTTCAGTAGACTTCAGTCACAAAGTCTCCCCATATGCTATGCTGAAGGAAGTAATTGTCTCCTCTTGTCTAGGTTAAGCTCAGCCCTGGCTGGCACATCATCGTAAGTTAAACGTTAACCACATTCTACAGTATAGGCCTAGTCGAAACATTACCTCATATTCAAGTTCATTAGAAAGAAATATGGACTTACAGTTTTTCGAGTGGCCTGTGGTGAAATTATATCCAGTCTGGTGCTCTCAAGGTGTGTAGTGGCCTTGGGTGGTGTACTCGCAACCAAACTTGGTTCATTCTGCTAACAGAACAATGCACATCTTGTTCAGTATAATGTATTAACATTCAATCACTTTAAGGTATACGTACGGTTCATGGAAAATAATATTTGATATAATTTATAATTACCTGTACAGCTGCCACAACTGAAAGATCCTCATCCTCATCCACAACTTCCACTATCTCGGCATCTCCTACAACAGTACACAAAAATGTGTTTAACATTTACCATCTGATTTATATTAACATGTAACATACTCTTTTATTGAGGTCCTCCATGAATAAAAGCAATACATACCGTAGTAAACCGCATCGCAGTCGTACACGTTACTGGTCTTCTATCGAGGATGGAACCCTTTCATCTATTTTGGTTGCAGTTGGAGTGTAGGGGCCACCTCCTGTTTTGAATCTCTCCAACCGTTCTTCTCCCTTTGCCTTCTTCGCCAGCCTTTTAATATTGATATAAAACTGGCGAAGTTGTTTTGCAGTCCGGGAGGTTACATTGGGATTAGAATTGAAACCCTCCCGGACTTTCTCCCACGCCTCGTCCTTTTCTCTTATTCTTAAGCCATCTGTGCGCTTGCACTCAATCACTTCCCTATTTTTACTTACTAACTCAATTAGCAACTCCTTTTCGAAGGAAGAGAAATTGGAACTTCGATTCCTCTTTGCTTCACTCGCCATATTTAACAGCTGTACTCAAACAAAAGCGCATCGGAGCGCGCTGTAAAACAGCATGTTCGTACCACTGCCTCCGTGATCCACACCACTTCGCAATGTTAGTGGAGTTAACAGGCGATTAGTTAACATTTCACAGGAAAAGTTTGATGAAACGCAAGAAACCTAACAAGATGTTAAATTTTTAACTCGGTATTAACTAACAACTTGTTAGTATATATTTAACATGTGTTGATGAAACCGGGCCTTAGTATAATATATTTCTAAATGTTTTGTTTAATTTGAATGTTGCAGAGGTATTTCAGAAGCATACGTTGTTAAGAAGCACACCAACCTTGTCAGCAGCAAAAACGAACACTGTTGTAGTACATTTGTAAATAAATATTTGATAGCATTCAAAAATGTTGTACTTATTGCATTGCTTTTTACCGACTTACTCTTAAGAAAAACGATCAGGACTAAACATGCATAATGACGTCATCACTGCAGCACGTGCTTACTCTAGCTCTCCCGATGTATGATTAAACTTGTTCGAATTTACCGCCACCACATTCCTTTACACCGAGTTACTCCTAAGAAAACGGACAAGTCTAAACATGCATGATGACGTCATCACTGCAGCACGTGCTTACTCTAGCTTTCCCGATGCGTGATTAAACTTGTTCGAATTTACCGCCACCACATTTCAATTAAAAAGTGCAGCAGCGAGGTAAGCGATGTAAGATGGCGGTAGCTAAAGGTGGCAGCACGGTGCTCTGTTGATTAAAGATGGCTGCTTGTCAAAAAGATTTTTTCAAATTATCCGCCACCACATTTCAACTAAAGAGTGCAGCACTGAGGTTTGCGATGCAAGATGGCGGGTGACAGCTTGTCAAATAGATTTTTTTTCAAAGGTAAGTAGCTAAAGATGGCAGCACTAAGGTTAGCAATGCAAGATGGTGGATGACAGCTGTGACGTAAAATTTACCCGCAAGATAGCACCACGATGCTCTTTTCATTAAATATGGCAGCTTGTTAAATAGAATTTTTCTAATTAACCGCCTCATAGGTAAGTAGCTAAAGAGGGCAGCACTGTTCTCTCTGGATTAAAGATGGCTGCTTGTCGAAAAGAATTTTTCAAATTAACCGCCTCAAAGGTAAGTAGCTAAAGAGGGCAGCACTGTTCTCTCTGGATTAAATATGGCTGCTTGTCGAAAAGAATTTTTCAAATTATCCGCCACCACAAAGAGGGCAGCACGGTGCTCTCTTGATTAAAGATGGTGGATGACAGCTGAAGAGCGCGTAGAATTTGTTTCCAAACAAGAGCACGTGGAATTTGCCGCCACCACATTTCAACTAAAGAGTGCGGCACTGTTCTCTCTGGATTAAAGATGGTGGATGACAGCTGTCAGAAAAGCACATGGGTTTGTTTCCAAACAAGAGCACGTGGAATTTGCCACCACCACATTTCAACTAAAGAGTGCGGCACTGTTCTCTCTGGATTAAAGATGGTGGATGACAGCTGTCAGAAAAGCACACGGGTTTGTTTCCAAACAAGAGCACGTGGAATTTGCCACCACCACATTTCAACTAAAGAGTGCAGCACTGTTCTCTCTGGATTAAAGATGGTGGATGACAGCTGTCAGAAAAGCACATGGGTTTGTTTCCAAACAAGAGCACGTGGAATTTGCCGCCACCACATTTCAACTAAAGAGTGCAGCACTGTTCTCTCTGGATTAAAGATGGTGGGTGACAGCTGTCAGAAAAGCACATGGGTTTGTTTCCAAACAAGAGCACGTAGAATTTGCCGCCACCACATTTCAAAGGTAAGTAGCTAAAGAGGGCAGCACGGTGCTCTCTGGATTAAAGATGGCGGATGATAGCTGTCAAAAAAGCGCATAGGTTTGCTTCCAAACAAGAGCATGTAGAATTTGCCGCCACCACATTTCAAAGGTATCTAGCTAAAGAGTGTAGCACTGAGGTTTGTGATGCAAGATGGCGGATGACAGCTGTCAGAAAATAGCACGTGAATTTGTTTCCAAACAAGAGCACGTGGAATTTCCCGCCGCCACAAAGAGGGCAGCACTGTGCTCAAAGATGGCTGCTGTCACGTAGAATTGTCTGCCACCACAGGTATCTAGCTAAAGAGGGCAGCACGGTGCTCAAAGATGGCTGCTGTCAAAAAGCATATTTCAAATTATCCGCCACCACATTTCAAAGGTAAGTAGCTAAAGAGGGCTGCACGGTGCTCTGTAGATTGAAGATGGCGGATGACAGCTGTCAGAAAAGCACGTGGATTTGTTTATCTCGCGCTAGTGAGGTTAAGTTGGTAGCACTAAGGTTTAGGTCCGTTAAGATAGCAGCACTGCGGATGACAGGTGACGAATTTACGTCTACTACGATAAAGAGGGCAGCACGGTGCTCTCTGGATTAAAGATGGCGGATGACAGCTGTCAAAAAAGCACGTGGCTGTCAAAAAACACGTGGATTTGTTTATCTCGCGCTAGTTAGGTTAAGTTGGCACTACTGAGGTTTAGGTCCGTCAAGATGGCAGTACTGAGGTTAGCGATGCGTTGTTGTCTGTCAAAAAGCACGTGGCTGTCAAAAAATGCACGTGGCTTTGTTTACCAATTCAAATTTCGCGCTAGTTAGGTTAAGTTGGCAACACTGGAAGAGGCCTCTGGGAGCCTGTGGTGATGGTGGCGGCCGAATCCGCCTATTATACTACTCCCCCAAAACAGCTACTTAGAGCCGCCATGTTGTTGTCTCCTCATGTCCTAAGTCTCCTCTAGACCAGCTTTCTCCATAAGATTCTATGTATACCCGCCATGTTGCGCAAGCGCCCCTAGGCCGTCTCACAAGCCGTTATCTTGCACAGTAACCTCTGACCCAGGTTCTAGGAGTTAGCCTCATAAGAGTCTGTATACAGCCGCCATCTTTTGCAGTTCACGTTGGAAAGGGATCTGGCCGTACAAATAGGGCCTTGTGTAGCTAGGCTCCTCCATGTGGTTAGGTGTGAACTCTTATGCGAATCCCCATTACCCTACTACTTACGATGGCGTCGCAAGTATCCCCATTAGCCTACTACTCAAGATGGCGTCGGGAAGGGCATCTGCCTGTAAAACTGATGTTAGGCCCCTCCAAGATGGCGACTGTCCACGTCGGGAAGGGCATCTTACCGTAAAATTAAGGCGATCCCCCTCCTATATGGCGGCTGTCCAGGTCGGGAAGGGCAACTGACTGTAAATCTGAGGTTTGGCCCCTCCAAGATGGTGACTCTCCACGTCGGTAAGGGCATCTCGCCATAAAACTGTGGTTAGGCCCGTCCAAGATGGCGGCTGTGATGTTAGGCTCGCTCTCTTAGGCGTCGGGAAGGGCATCTGGCCGTAAGACTGATACTAAGCCTCTCCAAGATGGCGTGTGTGAGGTTGGGCTTGTTCTCTTAATCAAAATCTGCGAATCGGCTTAGCCATACTACTATACTAGGGGTCAATGACCTCGGGGCCAGAACCCGCCTAGGTATACTACTAGGGGTCAATGACCTCGGGTGCTGACTCAGCAAAAAAATGCTGACGCCAGTGATTTAGAACTCTTACTCCTCCTATACTTTCAACCTCTCTACTGTTAACCTTTCAAAATTTCACCATCTCAGTTTGTCCCTCCAAAAGTTGTCAGTTTACAGCAGTTGTCCTACTTTGAATTATCAAAAATTATCAAAATTCTGTTTTTATGTGAATGTCATTGCCATTTTCATTAACTGAAGATATTACTTTATCAACTGGTGGAAAATTCAAGTAAAATGATAATGTTGGAGAGACGATAGACGCCTCCTGTAAAGGAAATATTATCAATGTATAACGAACTGAAATATTGCCGTTTAACAAATAATACCACGTATCTGGCAATGCTCTTCCTATCCATTATTTTCCTTAAGACTGATCATGCCTCCCAGCCTCATATGGATAGACAGTCCATCAGAATATTTCCACTCAGTATATTATCAAAGTAGTGATTCAGAATGCCGATTACCGAGCGAGTTGGCTGTGCAGTTAGGGGCATGTATTTGGAACCCCACTTTTGGCAGCCTTGAAGATGGTTTTGTGTTGTTTCCCATTTTTATACCAGGCCGCTTCCTTCCCACTCCTAGGCTATTCTTATCCCATCGTTGCCATAAAACCTATCTGTGTTCCGTGTGACATAAAGAAACTAGTAAAGAAAGAAAGGAAGATAATTACCTCATTTGCACGTTTCTTTCAAGTAGATTCATAATTTTGTGCAATTTTGTAAGACAATTCATCATAGATATAAAAGTGTGCTGTCTTCTTTTCGATTCCATAGACACCATAATAACACACACTTCCCATACACAGCAGATGCCGCCCACCCTCATCAGAGTGTCTGCCTGATAAAGGCTAGTAATAACCACACAAAATTATCAGAAACTGTACTGGTAGGGGTACATCGTCATACTGCTGAGAGTGCAGTGGTGCCTGTTCCAGAGAACGTGCCAGAGTATAAGCTTCGGAGAGAGAAAGGGCTCTGTTAACGAATAACAGTGTTAGTAAGGCCGCTAATAACATCATCTTGTATACAGCTATCTGTATTAGTTTCAGCAGTGACTGCCTTAGACTGTCAGTCTCAACTAAGAATCCTGAAATATCCTAAATATCCGTGTATCCTTTCCGCGGGGAAAAAAGCCGATGTCTGGTGAATGCTTAGTTCACTGGCTTAAAATATAAGGTTGTAAGTATGAATACATCCGCCTGGTGCTCACGATCATTAACACTTAACCCTGCTGATGCCTTAAAAGTTGCTCCTCACCCATAAGCTGGCTGATTTCCAGAATTTATGGCTACATTCATTTATGGCAAAAAAAAATGAATGTGGTTTGAGTTACAAATAAATTGAAAAGTCCATTCGATATCTGAATCCTTACACTACAAGTTTAATATATTTCAGGTATGATTGAAAAAGCTATTTTGTAAAAAATGGTGCAAAATTACACATTTTTTCAGGAAGGAAACACATTAAAAATAGTAAAATCCAATATACTTGCACTACGCTGTTGAAATAAATCTCAATAGACATTTGCATGATATAACACATTACAAAAAATGTCATTTCTCGCAATGCTCTACAGTATGGTCAATTTTGAAACAAAGGGGTGGCACAAAGTCCAACGTCACAATCACTACACTGATATGAAGTGTCTTTACTCTCGGTCCTGCAGTGGGATATTTTTCCTTGTAAATACAAGCAATACATCTTCTCTGTGCCTCCCTTTTAGCGTCAGAAAGAGGAACTTGGTCTGGAAAATGTTTTCGAGTGATCCAAGCTATCTTCAAACTGGAGGTGCTGGGTTCAAAGTCATTGCCTGCAGACAGGACTAATCTTGAGTAAACGTTTTGAGCAAACTGGGAGGTGCTGAGTTTCTTTGCTTTCTGATTGTTGTGAACAATGCAACCATTCGCTATTGCCATCACAATGAGATGGAAGCCTCGCGCTGAACAAACAGTAACAAATAACTTTACGAAGGTAGCTCCTTTCACGAGTTTTCATGCCTTTGAACAGATCGATATTCTTGCACTAAACAGGTCGATATCCTTCCGCGGTTTTAGAAAGTTGCCTTACAACGTATTACTGCGGCGCCCACACCCTGGTGTCAAGGCATTATTTTTAACGTCTGACAGCTGTGTTAGCTGGCTTGAGCCCTGTTGATAAAAAAAGCCATTTCACCACCAGAATGTTGAGCGGCAAGGTAGGAGAGGTGGTACGTGCCAAAGCCTGGGTTCGATTGAAAATCACTTCGAAGTGTTCATATGGAGTATAAATGAACTTGTATGTTTGTGGTGGAGCTCTTTATAGCACACGCCTATAGTACCTCTTTAACCTCCTACCTTTGTTAGGTCTCGGTAGTACCTGGAATCAAACCCGAACCTCTGAAAACGGCAGGCTAATAGTGCTTACCGTTATGCTACGTAGATAGGGGGAGTTTTATAAATAAATTATGATCAGTGGAAAATGTAAACTGCGTATGGGAGGGGTTTAAAGCAATTGTTATGGAGTATGAAACCATGTATTTATTTTTAAAGGTGATAAGGAATATGAAAGATCTATATTATAACAAAGAAAGATTAAGAAGGAGGTGCAGGTTAGAAAGCAATAGGAATGGTTGTGTAAGTAAGGAGACATTGAAGATACTAGGATATTGAATTTAGCAAAGGAGTCAGCTGAGGCTAAGATGATTGGCAAGCATACTTGGCAGTCATATTAGTACGTACAGACAGGCAGACCCATGTGCTGCCAACTCCCCCTTAAGAATGAAAATGAGAATCTACAACCTGTTTTCCAGTCATTGACCGGGTCAGGGATGGAATGAATGAAGCCCCCATCTTGCGGCGAGGATAGGAATTGTGCCGAGGCCTGCCGTACTCCTCTGGGACAGTGATTAACGACTGACGGATGAAATGAAATGATAATGGAGAGTGTTGCTGGAATGAAAGATGACAGGGAAAACCTGAGTACCCGGTGAAAAACCTGTTCCGCCTCCGTTTTGTCCAGCATAAATCTCACATGGAGTGACCGGGATTTGAACCACGGAACCCAGCGGTGAGAGGCCGACGCGCTGCCGCCTGAGCCACGGAGGCTTGTAAATCCCCTCGAAGAATAAGTGTACAAAATTTTCGAAAATTGGTATGTAAACAAGATGCCCCATCATTTGATATCATCGCTTTATTTTATAAGAAAAAACTTACAATATAATGTATTGTGCAGCCCAGCTATGAAACCACCTAATCATCATCACATGGTGACACATACAGAACCTCCTTTCTGTTACTATTTGCTTTACGTCGCACCGGCACAGATAGGTTTTATGGCAACGATGGGATAGGGAAGGCCTAGGAATTGGAAGGAAGCGGCCGTGACCTTAATTAAGGTACAGCCCCATCATTTGCCTGGTGTGAAAATGGGAAACCACGGAAAACCATCTTCAGGGCTGCCGACAGTGGGTTTCGAACCCACTATCCCCCGGATGCAAGTTCAAAGCTGCGTGCTCCTAACCTCACAGCCAACTTGCCCGGTCCACTGATAGTTAAAGCGACCATCTGCCTGATCTTACTCTTGCCTTAAAGGTCGTATACACCTGTCATAAAACACACAGAACTGTAATTGTAGATCCTCCAGAATGGCAATGTTCCTACCTTATTTTTAAACCTTTCTAGATGGGACCTTTGATTAAATGAGGTATGCCAATTTGCCTGAATAATATGAGGACTACCGGGCGAGTTGGCCGTGCGCGTAAAGGCGCGCGGCTGTGAGCTTGCATCCGGGAGATAGTAGGTTCGAATCCCACTATCGGCAGCCCTGAAAATGGTTTTCCGTGGTTTCCCATTTTCATACCAGGCAAATGCTGGGGCTGTACCTTAATTAAGGCCACGGCCGCTTCCTTCCAACTCCTAGGCCTTTCCTATCCCATCGTCGCCATAAGACCTATCTGTGTCGGTGCGACGTAAAGCCCGTAGCAAAAAAAAATATGAGGACTAAGCTCGATAGCTGCAGTCGCTTAAGTGCGGTCAGTATCCAGTCTACGGACGCTTCCTTGGCACTACTAGCCCTTTCCTGTCCCATCGTCGCCGTAAAACCTATCTGTGTCGGTGTGAGATAAAGCAACTTGCAAAATAATACTACGTGGGGCACCTAAAACATAATTATTTTTATGAGCTATATATTTTTAAACTTTTTACAAAACAACCTTATCCGCTTCAAAATACTCTCCATTCCAACTAATACATTTGTCCCAACGGTGCTTCCACTCTTCAAAACATTTTTTGTATTCATTTTTAGAAATGGCTGGCAGCTCCCCCCTCGTTTTTTCCTGACCTCTTCAGTGTTGCCAAGTCGGGGTCCTTTTATGCGAGAAAATCAGGGAAAGTCCCATGGAGTCAGGTCACGCGTAGGACAGAGAAACCATGCCATTTTCAGCCCGAAACTGTCCAAAAGAAGTGGCTGTGTGTGCAGGTGCGTTGTCGTGGTGGACGAACCAGTCTCCTGTCTGCCACAAATCGGTTTTTTAACAAACAGTGTTGTGCAATCTTCTTAAAACTTCCCAATAAAAGTTTTGCACGTTGTTCACTTAAACTTGCCATCATAAAAATGAAAAAAAAAGAACAGAACAGCGCTAGCACAAACAATTCCTGCAGATGAACAGAACAAGCCAGGTAGACAACACAGGCGGCTATGAGTTTCGCTATACACGCCTAGCAGCGGAAATGTGTACTACAGAAGCTTCGCCCATGGTAATGTTATTTCGGTTATTATTGGGTATCCCCCTAGTATATCTGTTGCAGTGTCTGCTTTCGTACTTGTCATTAAATGAATTGAAATCCTCTTTTCTCTTATTCATGTGTTGGCATGGTAACTTTTAGACTGTTTATTTGAAAATCCTGGAGAATCGATTACAATTACTTTTACTGTTTTCGGAGACTCAGAAATGCCGGAATTTTGTCCCGCAGGAGTTTTTTACGGGCCAGTAAATCTACCGACACGAGGCTGACATATTTGAGCACCTTCAAATACCACCGGACTGAGCCAGGATCAAACCTCCAAGTTCAGCCAGCCCCTCAACTGTCCGTCTGGATAATCAGATTGGAAATATAGGATGTATGCTTACTTCTTAGTCCGAGTTTCCTGATACAGAATCAGGGATGGGGTGCGATGAAATTATATATATGTTTTTAAGGCCAGAAGCCCCTTCTAATGCCAACCTCAGTTGAGAAGGTAATAAAGATGAAATGAATGATAGTGAACAAAATTGCGTGAGGGAAAGGTGTTGGAAGAAATCAATCGCCCGTGGCCTACAAGTAGGAACTGTCCTGGCATTTGCCTGTAAGCGAAAATGGGAAACCGCGAAAAATCATTCTCAGGACAGCCGGGAATGGGCTTTGATCACACTCGTCTCCCGAATGCGGAGCTTGACTCCATAGCTATAGCGCATTATAACACAAACGGTTAAATAGTTTTATGTTTGTGCAACCCACGTCCCAGTTGTCCGTGGGGTCACGTGTGAAGCGAGAAGAAACTTCGTAGAAGGATTTTATGACAGGATGCCCTTCCTGACGTCAGTCTCATCAGGGGAGATGAAATCAATGACATTATATTATGAAAGTAGGAAGCGAGTGGTGAAACCAGATACCAGCACCGAGGGGCCCCGCCCACAGCTCCTTCTTCTTCACCACCTACTCGCCCTCCACCATACCCGTCCCATACGTATAACACTAGACGTAAGAACACGAAGAATAAAGGTCTCAGTACTGCAAAGTGCACAGCTAGGCACTAAAGCGTGACATGAAAAGGGGTAAGTGATGTTTCCATCCTTAAGAAACTATAACAACGATTATAATTATTATTTTTTCTCCAGATCTACAGTAAGAATACCTATTTGATCCGTTAAAGAGAAAATAACCATGTCCAGCGTAAGCCAAAATTCACACTCTATAAAAAAATCACACTCTATGTGCTGTACAGAAAAAGAAAAGAAAATAATGTACGGAATGAACAAAAATGAGTAGAACAATATTTCTATTGTTTTCCCAGAATCACACTCTATGAACTGTAAAAAAATACATATCACACTCTGTGTGCTGTACAGAAAAAGAAAAGAAAATAATATACGGAATGAACAAAAATGAATATAACAATATTTCTATTGTTTTCCAGAATATGCAATTTAAGCTGTATTATGTATGTCACAGACCTTCGTGCCCCTGCTGAGTAAACACGCGAACCTTTGCACATTCCATTCCTCCTACATTTCCTCTACTTGACTCCCTCTGAGTTGCTGAATCCATACTTCCGTTGCACACACATTCTGCTACAACGTACTCTGCACACGTTGCAAATTTATCACTGCACTACTTATCTGTTCCTGCTCGTCTTATACAACCATTCTTAATCTAATTTAAATAATCATATACAACCGACTTTGCTTACCGATCTACCATTAATTAATGAATCACTTATCAATACCATTTAAACTGTGCTGTCTCTCTTATCATCCCTCCATCATCACTTTTCATACTTAACACTTCAATTAGAGTCCTCCATCTAAACTTTACTACCTTTCTTATCATCCATCTATCGAACTCCACAAACCATACACATACAGACACCATCATATGAATAAATACCATCTAAACTACGCTACCTCTCTTATCATCAATACCATTTAAGCTTCGCTACCTCATCATCACCTTCCATTCTTAACACTTCAAATCCAGTCGTCATATCATCACAGTTACGACATCTATTTTAACTAAGTAAGTATGCAGAGAGTATTTTCGTTCTTAATGTAACTTTTTTCACCGTATTTGTATAATTGTTTTGTTAACTGAAAATAGTATGTGCTGCTTCTTTTCAGGTCCGAGGTGTTGCTATGATGAAGTGGAAGATAGCTTAGATTAAGCCAGGAACTGAACATCAAGCATATCCATGCATACAGAATCGGCGTCTGCAATCATATCGAGAGGAGGATGTGGTCGCTACTTCACAGCCTGTTGAAGATGAAGCGGGACAACTGAGCGCACAACAAGAACAAGAAGTGAGTGCTAATTGTATTGAACTATGGAACAGAGGGTGTGCACTTTTTCATTTTACAGTACATGTGACGAACCTGTGTAAAGCATATGAAAGCCAGCAGGAGGTGACAGCTGCTGTAGCGCGATTTCTTTTAAGTGAATTCTCAAGTAATGAACATTTTTTACTATTTGTAGGCTATAATACATTCGAAGAAAGTTACAAGATTGAATTTTCCTTTTCTTCACAAGAATCGAATAAAATTTCCCATTACCGGAATACATTGTTAGGGAAGCTTCAGGACGAGTTTCCAAGCGAAGCTGTTCACTGTTCACTAGATTTAGCAGGGAGTGAGCTAGCTCGTTGGTTATACTAGGTGATGACGGATAATGCATTCTTGATAAGTCGTTGCTACAGCAACTGATGGACTTGTCTTGAGAACGCAGAAAAATTTAGCACAAAAACGTAACTTTTTGTAGTCATAGAGTATCCTGCGAGCAAACGTAGAAAACTAGACATTAATTTACAGACAGATGAAGATGACGGAAGAATGCAAGCTCATTTTGATAGAGCGTTTGAACGCATTCGCGAGTTTATGAGGGTGGTAAATGGATCAATACTAATTTCATATCGGTTCGAACCTAGCGAGGAGAAGCTCAGTTCAAGCTGATTGAAAATCTTAACGAGCTAGAGAAAATGCGTAATCAGATGTTAGACATTTATTTTCACGCTCGCGCTGTTAATGGACTAACTTTTCAGATAGAAGAATTGTCTGCTTTCCAGTGTAAACAAATCGAGGAAGCTTTTCGGCGCAGAGTGTACACACTAGCGGTGGTAAATGTTAACAATGATTTCTTACTCCCCGAAGAGTTCCTAGATAAATCTTACGTGTGGTTTAATAAATACGTGAAGGAAGCACTTAAGACACAAGCATTAAAAGTAAATACCGTTCTCTGCACACAACATGTCCTTCGCGATAAAATCGATAACAATTATTTTCATACAAGGAACGCTGAAATTACTGAAGGTACTAATATAAGAGAATGGTACAACGAACATGTAACGAAATCGATTCTGAAAAAATTATCAGAGTTCGAGGCTCGTGGTTCGGGATGGTCTCTGCTACGAATTCGCGAATTGCGGATAAACATTAATAAAAATGTAGGTTTTCACGTGGGCAAGTCGCCAACTAGTCTAACGTTGCCTACAGCAATTAGAAACAAGAAAGCAGTTATTAATCTGCAGAACACACGAGATGCTTGCTTTGCGTGGAGTGTAGTTGCTGGCTTAGTTCCAGTTAAACATCATGTAGATCGCATTTCATCTTATCCACATTATAATGCAATTTTAAATTAAAAAGGCATACCAATCCCGATGGAAATGAGATACATGAGAAAATTTGAAGATCAAAACGAAATCTCCGTGAATGTATTCGGAGCGCAGTATGACGAGAACAACTGGGTGTGCATAGGACAGAATGATGACAAAAAAGAGTTTACTCTTGTACCTTTGTACATTTCACATAAAACGTGTGAAAAGATCGTAGATCTTCTAATGCTTCAGATTGGCGACAGTGAGAAGTATCACTTTTGTTCGATTAAGAATCTTCCACGTCTTGTGCGCTCATCTCTTACGAAGAACCATAATAGAATTTATATTTGCAGACGGTGTTTGTCTTACTTTTACAATAAGGAAAAATTAGCTTTGCATACTAATAACTGTATACAATTTCCGGTGGGCAAAAGTATAATGCCTTCGGATAGCGAACGGCTAGTGTACTTTGCAGAGTATAAGGTTAAAGAGACAGTGCCTTTTATTGTGTATGCTGACACAGAATGCATACTGAAACCTGTGTCTACTTGTTTTCCAAATGATAACACGTCACATTCAACTCCAATTCACGAACATGTGCCATACAGCGTAGCATATTATTTACACTGTAGTTTTGACAGAGATTTGTGCTCTTTCAAACTCTATCGAGGTAGTGATTGTGTTAAATGGTTCCTAGATGAGATGTATAACTTGGCGGACACGCTTGCGCCCTATTATTTTGAAACGAAACCGATGTTACCATTAACTGTTGAGCAAAATGTTGAATTTCTCTCGTCTACATTATGTCACATATGTGAGAAGGAAATTGCAGATAATTAAATTAAAGTTCGCGATCATTGTCATTTAACGGGTGTTTACAGGGGATCAGCACATCAATTGTGTAACTTACAGTATCATAAAATTTCTATCTTGCCGGTATCATTCCATAATTTGACAGCCTATGATGGTCATTTCATAATTAGAGAACTGCATAGGAAGGGAGGGGATGTTGTGACAAATCTCAGAACGAACATTAAACTATTAGCAGTGAACATGGAACGATACAAAGGATTTTCAAACTTTATACGTTATAACCAAAGACAATGTGTTGAACTAAGATTTATAGACACTTACAACTTTATTCCTTTTTCGCTGGACAAAATGTACCTATTACTTAGTGACGAGTCAAAGCTTGTAACGAGACGGTATTTCATCGGTGATTTACAGTTTAAACTCGCTTCTCGGAAAGGGATATTTCCATACGAATATGTTACTAGTATGGAGGTGTTAGACGACACTAATTTACCGTCAAGGAGTTCATTCTTTAGCTCTTTAAAGGGTGAAACTGTTTCGGAAGAAAAGTACGCGTTTGCTCACCTTATTTGGAATAAGTTTAATTGTAAATCGTTGGGTGAATATTCCGATCTTTACTTGAAAATCGATACTTTACTCTTGGCCGATGTATTTCAAAACTTTAGATTGAGTGGAAAAGAGACATATGGCATTGATGCCGCTCATTTCTACACGGTACCGTCTATGGCATGGAGTGCTATGAAGAAAATAACAGCTGTCCAGCTAGAATTACTTCAAGATGTCGACATGCTGCAGTTTTTCGAACGCTCCATACGCGGTGGTAATGTGCAATGCGTTACGCGGCATGCAGTAGCAAATAACAAGTACATGTCAACATACGATGAGTCCAAACCGGAATCATACATAATGTACTTTGACGTGAACAATTTGTATGGATTCGCTATGCAACAGTTTCTTCCAACGGGCGGCTTTCAATGGGTCGAAAACGTTGAGAATTTAGACATTATGAATGTAGGAGATGATTTAATCTACCCGCCAGAACTTCATGATAAACATGCCGATTTTCCATTGTGTCCTGAAAAATCTACGAAACTAATGAGCACTCTTTACAACAAGGAACGGTATGTTCTTCATTATAGACTATTAAAACAGTGTGTAGAATTAGGTATGAAAGTAGCTCGCATTTACAGAGCGATTCAGTTTAATCAGAGCGCATGGTTAAAATGCTACATTGATTTGAACACATAGAAACGAAAGTTAGCAAAAAATGAGTTCGAGAAAAGTTTCTATAAATTCATGAATAACGCAATTTTTGGTCGTTCATTAATGAACGTAAGGAAGCTGCGCGACGTCAAATAGGTCACACAGTGGAAGGGTCGTTCTGGTGCAGGTACGTTGATTTCAAGAGCAAATTTCAAACGTCGTATTATAGCAGACGATCAGTGTATGATTATCGAAATGAAGAAACTTCAAAATTCTTCACAATCAACCGGTTTACCTAGGTGCTACAATTTTAGATTTGTCAAAAATGAAAATGAACGATTTTCACTACAACGTTATTTTGAGAAACACAGATTCAAACTCACAACTACTATACACTGACACCGACAGTTTGATATACAATTTTTCATTTGATATTGAAACGGTAACACCCTACGAGCATTCACGTTTCATTCTTTTATTAAGAGAAGCTCGCTAACACCCGGCCGTAAGCATTTAAAACTTGCGCCGAGCGCACAGGCATAATGGGAACTGCGAGCAAGTTCGCGACGTTCCAGAACACCGGCCAAGGACAAGCGACGTCACGCAGAAGGTTCCTTCGTGTTCCATTGCTGCATGAACGAAATATAAGCGAGTCGCCAGCCTGGGGTAAGGCAGAATGTAAGCAGAGAGCCTGCAGTAAAGCAGAGGGAGTGCGCGGTATGCGACGGCAGTGTGCTGAAGGCAGAGAGTGGAGTGAGTCGGCAGTAAGCCGTGAGTCAGCGAGCGTGTGCAAGTAAGCCGTCGCGACATAATTCGTCTCTCGATCCGGCTGTATATTTGAATTCGTTTAAAGACTGTGTTCTCGCCAGCTTTGAATTCGTTTAAAGACTGTGTTCTTGCATTAACTGTGCCAGCTTTGAATTCGTTTAAAGACTGTGTTCTTGCATTAATTGTGTCAGCTTTGAATTCGTTTAAAGACTGTGTTCTCGCCAGCTTGAATTCATTTAAAGACTGTGTTCTCACATAAACTGTGCCAGCTTTGAATTCGTTTAAAGACTGTGTTCTTGCATTAACTGTGCCAGCTTTGAATTCGTTTAAAGACTGTGTTCTTGCATTAATTGTGTCAGCTTTGAATTCATTTAAAGACTGTGTTCTCGCCAGCTTGAATTCATTTAAAGACTGTGTTCTCACATAAACTGTGCCAGCTTTGGATTCGTTTAAAGACTGTGTTCTTGCATTAATTGTGTCAGCTTTATTTCATTTAAAGACTGTGTTCTTGCATTAACTGTGCCAGCATTAATTTCGTTCAAAGACTGTGTGAAAGCAGCGGTAGTATTTCTAGCCAGCCCCAATTTCATTTAAAGACTATGTCTATCCGTTGAACTGTGTTGCATTATGATCTTAAGTGCCAGTGTTAATCTGAAAATTACGACGCACGGGAATTTGGACTATCATTTATTTCAACAAATGTATTATGCTGGTGGAGTACAGTGCAGAGACTGTACTCGATAAATTTAATTTTCTTTATGAAGTGCTTGATCACCGCACCTCGGAAGGTTCTAGATTGTTTCATTTGCGTATTATTCCCAATACGAACTGTGACTCTAACTTTATCCTTGCTACTGTGGGAACTATTTCGGCGTGCTTCGCCATAGGGAAGTGTCACACCAGTACCCCATGACGTCAAATGTGGAAGCTCCACATTTCCCCGTTCCTGCCTCTGGTTCGAGTCATCAACACTAATACAAACACCAACGACGGAAGACAACGCCGACGCCGACCGCAAGACGACGCAGCCGCCGCGGGACAACGTCCTCTTTACGCCCTCAGGGACAAATCTACAATTCAGCTATAAAAGGTGACATAATTATTTGCCTATTTATTGAATAAACTGAAGGATCCACTTAATCATGAATTTTTCTTTCACTACCCTTCTCTCTTACTCTCTTAGCATGGGCCGTACACGCCTTGTCGTTCCTCATGCTCTCCGATAAACTGAAGTACGGGCGTTCCTGTTACAGAGAGAAGGTAGTGAATAGTGGCGCCCAACGTGGGGATCGGTGCAGCTCTTTTCCAAATTGATCCAAGGGAACCTGAAGTTCGCATCTTTCTCTCGTTCATGAGCCGCAAGTTGAGACCCCATGAAAAGGCTTATACGATAACAGAGTTAGAAGCCCTTGCCGTAGTACATTCTCTCATTTACTGGAAGAAAATAATCTTTGGATATCCGGTGATTATTTGCACAGATCATCAAGCACTGACATTTATTCTCAAGTCAGACATTACAAGCGAACGGATAACCCGATGGGCGCTGTTTATACAGCAATTTGATATCACTGTTGTTCACAGGCCCGGAAGGAAAAATATCCTAGCCGACGCATTAAGTCGGAATCCGACAGATGAGGTTTCGATCCATGCGATTGAAGTCATGAATGATGAAGATGAAGAGTTCTTGCGACGACTAAAGTATCTAGCGCAAGCTCAAGGAAGAGATCCTCTAAGCCATGAGCTGATTCGTTTTTTAAAAGGATTTATCCCTCAAGACGACGACGAGTATCCTCGTATATCTAGGATAGCTCAAAATTTTTGCTACCATGATGGCCTACTTCACAAGTACGTCGACCTCGCTAGAACAACAGATCGTATTTATGCCCCTCCTCGAATAAGGACTGCTATTATATGGCATTGCCATTCCATTTCTGGACACGCCGGTACGGACAAGGTCCTAAACCTGATTAGAGAAAGGTTTACGTGGGAATACTTACGCCGTGACATCCGTAACACCATTAGGACTTGTGATATTTGTCAAAGGATCAAGCCCAATAACAGGCTCCTCCGGGAATATCCACGACCTTTAATACCTGAAAAACCTGGCCAGATCTTCGCAATGGACCTATATGGACCTTTGCCCAAGGCGTTACGTGCCAACAGATACATTGTTGTCACCATAGATGCATTTTCTAAATACACTATGTTGCTTCCAATTCAGAAGGCAAATACCGGGAACATTCTCCGCAGGATTCGTCGAAACATAATTCCCGAGATGGGCAAGCCGGAATTTCTCTTAACAGACCATGGAAGTCAGTTTACCTCCATGGAATTCCAAGTTGCACTGGAAGAACTTGGGATAAGGCATATCATGAACTCCATCCGACACCCGGAAGCCAACCCAGCCGAACGGGTTATGCGCGAAATTGCCAGATTCTGTAGATTGTATTGTGGACAACAGCATTGGAAGTGGGTTGAAGTTCTGCCCATTATGCAAAGGATCGTCAATACCACCATGCATGAGTCTATTCAGGACATCCCTTTGAGTGTACATAAAGGCCTCACCCCTGACAGACCTTGGGATCGAGTTTTGCCTGATCAACCTGACGCAGCAGTGAGCCAACAAGCTCGCATTACCAAGGCACTTCGGCAATTACGACATGCTGCTCAAATCCGAGAAAAGAAGTTACGACATCACAAGTTTCGACAACCCTTACGAGTGGATGACCTAGTATTAATACGCAAGCCTGCAGTTTCACACCCTGACCAGGGAATTTACGCCAAATTTTGTCCCTTGTTCATAGGACCCTTCAGGATACTTACCGCACTAGATAATGGTGCCTACGAAGTAGGAAGGGCAGATAGCAACGTTGAGGGAATCTTCAACTCGGCCAATCTCAAGATATACTTTACTAGGAGATGAGCGAAAAGAAAATCGCCCAGCAATTTTCTTTTTCCCGAGCAGGGGGGGAGATGAAACGGTAACACCCTACGAGCATTCACGTTTCATTCTTTTATTAAGAGAAGCTCGCTAACACCCGGCCGTAAGCATTTAAAACTTGCGCCGAGCGCACAGGCATAATGGGAACTGCGAGCAAGTTCGCGACGTTCCAGAACACCGGCCAAGGACAAGCGACGTCACGCAGAAGGTTCCTTCGTGTTCCATTGCTGCATGAACGAAATATAAGCGAGTCGCCAGCCTGGGGTAAGGCAGAATGTAAGCAGAGAGCCTGCAGTAAAGCAGAGGGAGTGCGCGGTATGCGACGGCAGTGTGCTGAAGGCAGAGAGTGGAGTGAGTCGGCAGTAAGCCGTGAGTCAGCGAGCGTGTGCAAGTAAGCCGTCGCGACATAATTCGTCTCTCGATCCGGCTGTATATTTGAATTCGTTTAAAGACTGTGTTCTCGCCAGCTTTGAATTCGTTTAAAGACTGTGTTCTTGCATTAACTGTGCCAGCTTTGAATTCGTTTAAAGACTGTGTTCTTGCATTAATTGTGTCAGCTTTGAATTCGTTTAAAGACTGTGTTCTCGCCAGCTTGAATTCATTTAAAGACTGTGTTCTCACATAAACTGTGCCAGCTTTGAATTCGTTTAAAGACTGTGTTCTTGCATTAACTGTGCCAGCTTTGAATTCGTTTAAAGACTGTGTTCTTGCATTAATTGTGTCAGCTTTGAATTCATTTAAAGACTGTGTTCTCGCCAGCTTGAATTCATTTAAAGACTGTGTTCTCACATAAACTGTGCCAGCTTTGGATTCGTTTAAAGACTGTGTTCTTGCATTAATTGTGTCAGCTTTATTTCATTTAAAGACTGTGTTCTTGCATTAACTGTGCCAGCATTAATTTCGTTCAAAGACTGTGTGAAAGCAGCGGTAGTATTTCTAGCCAGCCCCAATTTCATTTAAAGACTATGTCTATCCGTTGAACTGTGTTGCATTATGATCTTAAGTGCCAGTGTTAATCTGAAAATTACGACGCACGGGAATTTGGACTATCATTTATTTCAACAAATGTATTATGCTGGTGGAGTACAGTGCAGAGACTGTACTCGATAAATTTAATTTTCTTTATGAAGTGCTTGATCACCGCACCTCGGAAGGTTCTAGATTGTTTCATTTGCGTATTATTCCCAATACGAACGGTGACTCTAACTTTATCCTTGCTACTGTGGGAACTATTTCGGCGTGCTTCGCCATAGGGAAGTGTCACACCAGTACCCCATGACGTCAAATGTGGAAGCTCCACATTTCCCCGTTCCTGCCTCTGGTTCGAGTCATCAACACTAATACAAACACCAACGACGGAAGACAACGCCGACGCCGACCGCAAGACGACGCAGCCGCCGCGGGACAACGTCCTCTTCACGCCCTCAGGGACAAATCTACAATTCAGCTATAAAAGGTGACATAATTATTTGCCTATTTATTGAATAAACTGAAGGATCCACTTAATCATGAATTTTTCTTTCACTACCCTTCTCTCTTACTCTCTTAGCATGGGCCGTACACGCCTTGTCGTTCCTCATGCTCTCCGATAAACTGAAGTACGGGCGTTCCTGTTACAATATATATGAGTTTATGAAGGAAAATTCAGTTTTGTTTGATACAGGAAATTATGTTGAAAATAATCCTTTCCAAATTGAAAGAAAAAATTCAGGTGAAATAGGTTTGATGAAGGATGAAAGCGGTGGAAGTATTGTTGAAGAATTTGTAGGTTTGCGACCAAAGATGTATGCTATTAAGTTGTGTGAAAAAGAGAAACCTACATGTAAAGCTGAGGGTGTCAAAAATGTTGTCGATCACCTTACAATTGATCAGTATAGACGTTGTCTGTATGAAGGTGAACAAGTGACCAAACTACAAGTGTGCATTACTTCCAATTCTCATTCTGTGTTCACGGTTCGTCAATACAAACTAGCACTCACAGCTAATGATGACAAAAGGTACATCACAGATAACAAATTTAATACATTACCATTTGGACATTACAGTCTTGCGTAGAAAAGAAGTATAACTTATGTATAGCTATCTTGCAAAGTAGATTTGCTTTTTTTGTGAGCACCTCCTCCACTTCGTCATCAGTTTACCCTTCTGTATGAAAAATAATGTAATTTACTCTGAAGGTGAATATTAAGTAATAAGAGGAGAAGCTCTTGTGATTACTTTAATCATTTTATTTTAGGAACTTTTGTTTCTTCTGTATTAAATTAAAGAAAAAAATTATCTTATAGAATTTCAAACTAGATAAACATTTCACTCGCTGTTTCTTTTATTCAATATATTGTACTGTATTTATACTTTTAAAGTACATTGTATATTATTAAGTTTATTTAATTATGGAAAAAATGTAATCTTATAGAATTTCACTCGCTGTTTCTTTTATTGCAATGTATTTATACTTTCTCTTATAAAGTACATTGTATACTATTGTACTGTAAGTTAACTTTCTATCATATATTAAAGTGCATTGTAAACTTTTATTTAATCTTTTTTCTTTTTCGAAAAAAATTAAAGCTCTACACTAGATGATCAAAAAGTTGTTTTTCTTTCAACTATCCTGCGCTACCTCTCCTTTTATTCCTTGTACTATAACTAAAGTAGGAGTAGGAGAATGAAAAAAGAGAACATATTTCATTTTTACAATCAAGTTTATTGAATGGGAAACTACAGAGGTTTTTAAAACATAAAATTTCGATTGAATTTGTAAGTGCAAACACGAGGAGAGATCTGCAGAGACTGAATCTTCGACTGCCACCGGAGGAGAGACCTGCAGAGGCGGGAAAAAAGAAAGAAAAATTAGTTGATAGCAGCATAAAACAGAAAAAGGAAGCATGAAAATGGAAACTAATATTTTTTTCTTTACCTTAATAATTGATGAAATAGTAACTAATATCAAACTCGGACGTTGTTGTTATTGTTGCCACTATGAGGAGAGACCTGCAGAGGAGAAAAAATAAATTAGTAGCTGAATAAAACCGAAAAAGCAAGCAAGGAAAAAAGGATGCTATTGTATCTATGTTTTTCTTCACCTTAATAATTGATGTATTAGTAGCTGATATCAAGCTCGGACGATGTCGTTGTTGTTAGCTCCTGAATCCTGACAAGCATGGTGTAAGTTCGCCTTCAGATGATCTGGAAGATAATGCCAGAGCGCACTTAACTGATGTTCGTAAATAGATAATATGTTTTCAGGGAAGAAAGCCCACTCAAATTGATTGAATCTGCTCACACCTACTTTCTTAAATCTGTTTATCACTGAACACACTATTCTCATCACACGATCTGACGATTTTAACCAACTATGAACTGCGTGAACGTTGAACATAGCACAGCTGCCTGAATGTCTTGCAACATGTGGTAAATGGCGCGGACAGTCAACGGGGAAACACTCGTTACGCATTGTTCTTAAATCCGGTACACCTCCTATAGTGTTCAAGTCAATTATGCATGTACGAGGATACTCTCGCAGTGCTAATAGACGTAACTCATTAACACAGTTGCACACAACCAGATATTGGTATTGTTGTTCACTGAGAAGATTGAAAAACGACGTAAGCGTGAAATCTAAATTAGGTACACTCATACCTAACAGAGGAGTAGATAACACATTTGTAGACGAATCTATATTACAACAGGCTATCTCGTAACCTCCAGTAGGTAACCTCTGAATGTCAACTATCACTCCTCTGGGTTTTGCACTCATGGTGTGCTTGATATCGAAGAACTGAAGCAGGGAAATCCTCACTCTCTCGTTTATATACACTATTAGAAAAAAAGGAAGAAGAACTCGCGCAAGATTATTGGAAGAAAAATACTTCATTCGTTAGTGGTTTATAATTTATTATGCGGTCATGAACAATAATGCAATGCAGAGTAGTGTTGGCTGGAATAGTTTCGTTTGTTTCAATTTCAACGCGAACATCTACAGAGGAAGATTTTATCGATTCTACTTGTTCCATGCAATTAATAACAACAATAGGACAATGCGATTGAAATTCACTTCGTGATATATTCGGCTCGGAACGATTATCATCAAGCTGATAGTATGCATTACGAAACTTGATGAACATATCATACAGTTCACTGCAGTCGTCATTGTTAAAATTAGCTACAGCCTTTTCATAGGGATAAAAGTTTGAATTTAAGAATACGGCAACGGATCGCATATTACAGCGATCGAACAGAGAAGAAGAAGAAGCATTAATTTTCTTACGATCGGTTTGGAAAGCAAGCATAAAAACTCTCGGTTTTTCTATTTGTGACGTAGTCATAACAGTCCAATTAATTTTCGTTGAATTTGGAATAGTAGGTAACTCGTGATAACCCCACGATCGAAATGCTACAGGAATAGAAGGATTTGTTGGATTAACTTTATGCGTTTAACTTCTTCCTCGTCGGACAGTATTAGAGTTGGTAGCTTTATATACATTTTTCGTACTTTGACCTTAGCTGTATCTTCCACGTTGGCTGAAAACAGTGCACATTTGTCATCTCTAGAACGAATAAAGATAAATTCAAGCTTACAGTTTGTGAATGGTTTCCTGTAGTCTTCAAATAATCCGCAAAGAACATGCAGGTGGATAATTGCATGGAACAGCTTTGTAGTTGCCTGGGCAATATTAGCTTCGTTTGTGGTGTAGAAATTGATGGAAAATTGCCGGCATTTTGCAGCGCTAGCATTTCATTTTTAGAATAAGAGCCGAAAGTTTTTATAGCACTAGTCGTACCTACACGTCGAGTTCTTTCAATCTCTTTCCCATTCAATTCAACACGAATTTCATCGAAGAGATTTGCTGCAAAGTTTTGATCGGGAGCGGCTGTTGCTGAAGGTGTATTATCTGCGCTTGATCTAACTATTTCACCTTCGATGTGAACATCAGCTTCAGAGGTAAAAAGATATGTTCTTGGTTGTGTACAGGAACTCGAATTTCGTCATTGTTTTCATATTTCGTGCCTGCATATGGATGATAGCTCCTTGCTTCCCGCCTGGCAACTCTGTTGTCAAATATAACTTTGTCCGTTACGTTGAACATATTTCTCCTTGATGTTAGCGTGATTGTGCACTAAAAGGGACTAAAGTAGTTTTTGGTAGAGAATTAGAATTTATATGATTTATCCTGTGGCAGTCGGTAGTATTGTAAAGTGATTAATAAAGAGAATAATGTTACCTTGATTACACACGAAAAGAGAGTAAAGTAGTTTCCGTAGGAGAAATAGAACGTATAGTAGTCGGTAGCCTAGCGATTGTAAAAAGTCTTTATTTTTTGCGGTTAATTTGTTCTTGTCGCGTACACGATGAGATTGTTTTTTTTAGCTTTACTCTATATTTTACTACTCTGGCTGCTTCGTCGGTTTTTTGACTGGTTGTTGTAAATAAGCACCATGATGTTGTTGTTCAACTGTTCCTTACTCGAATGATAGTACGTAAGAGTACGCTTTATGTTTTATATGATTACTGTATTTTTACTGGACGAATTTTGTACGTCGATTGTGTTTTCGAACTCATCTTCGAGTACGACGGATATATGTTGAATAACACTAGTGTTTACCGGTAAGAAGCTTATAGTTGACGGTTGAACTACGATAGGATAGCCTGCTGGAACAAGCGGTTTAAAATTGTATAACGAATGTGATTGTTTACCGTTGAGGTAGGAACCGGAACCTAACACGAGATTACAACATACGCGAATCGAGTTCACGTTATTAATTTTAATAATCTCCCCTGAAATATGTAATTTATTAGCTTCATATTTTTGTCGTGAAAATCCTAACAAATCATAAGTAATAGTAATAAGTTTACTATCTCCATATAGAGGGTCATTCTCCTCTTCGAGAATAGGAAGGTTGTTAATTATTGCTTCTTGAACTAGAGCTCCTATTTCCGAAAAAGTGTAACTACCTTCAGGTAAAGAGATTACGGTTGTTTTGTCTCCCTTCATTTTAATACCAATCTGGTTATTTGTGCTATTAACGCTCACGTTAGCTATTTCATTCAGCTGTGATTCATGGTTAGCATATTTCTCATATACATTTAACAGATAACCTAAGCTACTACCAACACTGTTCGATACATTGAAATCAATGTCAAACGGAGAATGCATAGTAGGTTTGTTGTTAATAGTAGAGTGTACTCCTGCAGAAAGAGTTTTACATTTTTAATAGTTAGCAAACATTCTATTTTTGCCACGAGATCTTCGAATTCATAAATACCTTCTGCCACACACAAAATAATTTTTTTTACCATTCAAATATATAGCAAACTTATTATTTTTACTAGTGACATTTCAAATACTATTACATGTAAATAGTGCGGCAAGTCCTATTTCATAGAAGGAAGCTCTATTCAAATAAATCGGGGTTTCTAATACTACATCAATCTTCGAGCCTCTACCCTCGAGTGTAATCCGTCTTTCATATGGCATCGTGCACACTGAACAAAAATACTAAGATCGTGCAGTATTTATACAGTATAAAAATAGTAAACACAGATGACCACAAATTGATGAATTAAAAGTTTGATAAGAATGAAAATTATACCGAATGTAACAGTTTTTTAAATATTCTAATACCTCTTTAGGAGGACCTAAACTACCAAAACTATCGAAGTAGTACACATACGCACCTCGTTTACTGAACGCAACCCAGTGCGAACCAGATTTACTTTTCGGATCTAAATTCAAAATACAACTCTCATTTCTACGAGAAATTTTCGGTAACGTATCTCGCATAAACACACCTCTGAAGTAGTGAATTTTTAAACGAAATGCGTAACGATATAGATCTATATTAGTTAATGCTCTATTCGGCAGGCCTTCCGTTATCTTTTGTATGCTGGAGGATTTAAGTAAATGCCCTTTCCTTTGTTTCGAGTAGAAAGCCCTTTCCCACGCATCGCTTCTAGCATTCGATTGTGGCGTTTCATTTCTTTTAATTCTTCCTGTGCGGCTTTCGCCTTGTTTACAGCCGATGCTATGCCCGCAGCTCCACTTGCTAGACCTCCCAAGCCCGGCAAGGCTGCAAATATCGGAAGGAGTGGAAGAATACCACCTTTCTTTTTTACAGCATGCTGTCTTTTTTTGTTTTACACGTTCTCTTCGTTGATTTGATTTTCTTCTTCGTCTACCCCCACCTACTTTAGATTTCGCTTTCATAATAACCGTAACTGCTAGTGCAGCTGCTCTTTCTCCTAATGATGCGTCCTGAGAGTTTACACGAGACCAAGCCTTAGAGGCTAAGATTTCATCTGCTTCTTTCCTTCTGTTCTGGTCTTTGTATATAACATAAGCGATATCGTGTTCTTTACATGCCTATTCCTTGATCACCCCGCTTAAGTCGATTTTCTAACTTTGTCCCAGGTCCACAAAAATCATAACCTGGTATGTGCAATTCTACTGGTAAATTATCTATAGCTTTATTAAGAACTTTGCCTATTATTCCTCCTTTCGCTACTCGTTTACATGGAGCTGCTACAACGTTGCGTCCTCGACGCAGCATACTCAAATAAGAGCTCCTGCTAGCAAGTGTGTTATTATATCAAATACAGTAGAGACAATACACGACACTTATGGATTGCGCCTTGCTAAAATGGGAGACAATTCGACGGTGGCGCTCCTATTGACTTGACCTGAACAAATCGCGCTAAATTCAAATATCATTGGAAATGTATATACGGAAATGGATAAATAAATTACGTCTAGAAAGACAGTGGTATTGGGATATTAACTTCGAAGTTGCTAAAGCAATTCTGGATAAATGAATGAAGAATTATTTAAAAGGTTATTATTCAAAGACTGAAATTAGACATATAAACAAGGTGTGAAATGGACTGCTGTGAAATGGCTTGATCTTTCATTTATGCATTACTTTTTTAGCTTTAGCATACCTGCCTGAAATCTTATGGTTGGATTTGTCTTTTTCCTCATTTAAAAACAATGTATCATCACATTAAGACATTTGTCAATAAAAATATCGGCACATTCCTTACACATATGATGCAATGAATTATCATTTAATAGCTGGACAATTTTCCTCTTAACATGAAGCCTACTAACAGAAAGAAAATCCATAAAATCCCGGCTTTAATCTGAGAAGAGGGATAAAAGAAAGAAAAGTTTGAAAATGTTGTCGATAGTGATGCTTTGAGGAATATTTACGTACAATTATAGTAAAAATGTAACATACCCTTGGCTGTATAGTCGAGGATTTTTAAAGTCGCTGGCCTGGAAATGATCTGAACAGATCTTATAATTCTTATACAAGCGTAACGTCCCTTCTTTCTTGTACACTTTATCCAAATCGCTTCTGTGACATTTCAAAACCCACAGATCACACCTACAACACCACATCGGTATTGAAGGTTAACTGCTGCACTATACAATCAAATATGCGTATTATATTTTCAGCCCGTTAAAACATGGGTCGAGCAGGTCAGAAGATTATGAAGTACTATAAAAATCTCTGTCACTGGAAGAATATATATGCAAACACAATATTACTTACATGTTCTTGTCACGAGGGAACCTGAAGAACGAGCGCGCATTTTTCTCTACTTCGTAATTACTGCAGGCAAACACAGCACATACATTTCCCCTCATGTTGAGAGGAGATATCAAGGAATGACACACGCTACTATTTAATTACGTCAACTCACTGAAAACGTATAAATAACACCAAAAACTTCACACAAAAATACACGCGCTCTTATGACAGAATCAGTACCGTTCAGGTCTATCCGCTAGAGTGAGCTCCAATAGCTGTCCCTCGATATCTCGCTCAGTGTCGTGTATTGTCTCTACTGTATTTGATTATATACGAAGTACATTTTTACACGATGTGCAACTGTTGAGTACTAAAATGTATGTAAGTTTATTTTTATTCTTTTTTTGAAGGTAGGAAGATATTTATATAACTAAGAGAGCTATTTTTCTGCTCTCCTCATTTTACAACGACATGGCGTACATTCCTCGTCCGTTAAATTTAAAATCTGAGGTAGATCGGTTAAGGACTTTCGCTAGATGGCGTGTACCGTGGACAGACCCCGTAAGTTTAGCTAAAGCTGGATTTTACTACACGGGATACCTAGACGCAGTTAAATGTATTTTTTGCTGAATCGAATTATTTTCGTGGGAAAAAGATGATGATCCGTTAACAGAACACAGAAAATGGTCACCTTCTTGTCGGTATATGAGGGGTTGTGAAGTTGGCAACATATTATTAGATCACTATAACAGGACAGCTGTTCCAGCACTTCTTAATACTACGTGTAGTGTGATGCACGAACCATTTTGGAACTAGATAAGTAAAACAGAAGGTAAAAAAGTTCATGTTTATTTAATAATCAACAATAACTTTGAGAAAAAGAAATCCACTGTACGTTTTGCTCCTGTTCACTCGATCGTTGAAAATTATTATCATCAAAAGAAAGTGATGGTAAAGGCAATAAAACAATCGTTATCTTTACCGGTTGCAAATCTGAACGACACAAAACGTTCAGTAAGAAAGAAAAATAAACATAGTAAACTGTTGCCGGACACAATACGCGGTATCATATGCGGTCCATCGAATGCAGGGAAGACTAATGAATGATTAATTTGTCATTGCAACCGAACGCGTTACGATTTGAGAATGTGTATGTTTACTCAAAATCATTGTCGCAAAAGAAATATATTGAGCTAGAGAAGCTTTTAAAATCTATGAAAGAAATAAAATGTGAGTTTTACTCTGATCGTGAGCAAGTAATAGGCCAGAAAAAGGTCAAAGAAATTCCGTTTCTATTTTTGACGATGTAGCAAGCGACAAACAGCAGCACATGATAGACTACTTTAGTAGAGGTCGACACCATATCGTGGATGTTTTTTACTTATGTCAGACCTATTCCTGCATTCCCAAACAACTTATTAGAGACAACGCTAATGTCATTATTCTGTTTAAACAAGATGCAAGAAATCTTCGTCATGTCTACGACGATCACGTGAACACCGATATGAGTTACAACCAGTTTACTGATTTATGTTATCGTTGTTGGTCGCAGTCGAAATTCAGCTTTCTCGTTATCGATAAGGATAGCGAAATAAGCAAAGGTCGATATCGAAATGGATTCGATATATTTTATGTGATATAAATACCACAGTGTATACATTAACGAACTCACTTTCGAATTGTTGAGTAGAGAAAGAACATCACGATGGCATCAAACAACAGAACCAGTAACGTGTATGTAACGCGACCATCATCACGACATGATATTGCTACTAAATCATATGTAGATGAAAAAATGTTGGTTAATACAAATTACGTAACATCAACATCTGACGGAAACTTAAGTATTCATGGTAAACGTTTAAAGAACGTCGGCAATCCTATAAACATGGAGGATGCTTGTAATAAAAAGTATGTGTTAAAAACCGTTAAGGACAGTATTAATAAAGAAGAAATACAACGTGACATTTTAGATCTTAAAAATGAAATACATGACATATGTGAACTAGAAGAGGATGCAGTTGATTTTAAGAACAAAAGGCTGAAAGGAATAGCTCCAGCGATGAATGGAAACGAAGCAGTTTCGCTTGACACAATGCGTACGCACACTAACCATGTGCAGATAAATTTGGAGAAACGAGTCAACGACGTTTCTGCACGCATAGAATATGTTGATTCTCTTTTACGTGATATTGTGGATGATCACCTTCCTTTAACTGACAATAACCTCAACATGAACAACAAGAGAATATCGGGTGTGGCAGAACCTGAGGAGGAACAAGATGCAATTTCGCTTTTATTTTTAGAAAAGCATACAAAAGGGAGACTACTACAACTGAATGACGATGGATCGATAGATATGCAAAATAAACGAGTAACAAACATCGGCAAACCTATTCATTCGACGGATGCGAATAATAAAGCATACCTAGAAAAACATTCAGCAGCGCATGAAGAACTCGAAAAACTGAAGAATGAAATAAGCAATCAACAGAAACTAAACGTCGATGTGGGTGGTACGTTGAGTATGGAAAATAAGCGAATTACTAACGTACATAATCCGTTAAATGAGAAAGATGTTGCAAATAAAATCGTTGTAGAACAGTATGCTGCTGCGCAGAGAGAAGTTGACGAGTTAAAACTTGCCATATCTAAACTTCAGAAAAATTATCTACCAGTAGAATCTAACGGAGAATTAAATATGAAGAACAAACGAATTAAAAATGTTGATTCACCTATCCACGAGCAAGATGCTGTTAACAAACAGTATTTAGAAACGTTTGCTACCGCAAAAGAAGAGTTTGAAGTGATGAAAAAGGAACTGCACAATAAACCAAGAAAAGCTCTTTTTCAAATTAACAGTCTACCGTCAAATCAGTCGCCAATATATATGCTACAAAATTGTGGACTTATGTATAAGCTTCCTTACACGGGTACACTTACACCGTTAACAGTTTCACGTGATTCTCTGGTATATGCGATGATTAATGACGTGAACAATCCAATCGAATTAGAAGTAGCTATACCAATTGCTGTAAAGGAAGGTGATGAAATTCAATTCCGCCTAAAAAATCCAGAACAATGGAATACTAACGATCTTCCGCTCCATAAACTCTTTGAATATACTATACATGAGTAAAACAATAGACGTTACACTTCAGTTTAAAAAATGCAGGCGAACATAGTGGAAAAAATTCGTGTAAAGGATAAACTAGCAAAATTAAGAAAAGATGTAAAAGAATATAACTCTCTGAAAGCAGATATGGCTTTAAACCAACTAAAGTTAGAAGAAACACTTAAACCATTAACTGTACCATTAAATAAACTACAGCAGCTTACAGTTAACTCGAATGGATTAAATGCAAAGAAAAATCGAAAATTAAATAGTTATATAAGTGATGAAGAAGAAGGATCAGAAGAAGAAGAAGAAGATATGGACAGAAAGGTTACGACTCTCCTGCAAAATTATCTTAACCCACAATTGAGACACAAAATTGATAGAATATTTGGGGTTCGAGTAGTTCATGGAGAACACTATTTAGGGAGTAAAAAAGTACTGTTTCGCGATAACAATCTTATAATTGACAATATTAACTATCCTTTAACTGAAGGTCTCCTTGAATTAATATTTCAGAAAGATCCGGACGCACAGCTGTATGATGATAAGGATCTGTCAGCTTACAGTCATATATTAAATTACACTAACGTGCACAGGAAACAGTATGACGCTAGCAAGCAAATGAGAGGCACAAAATCGCTCAAATTTCAAAATATTATCAAGCCATTAGTAGAAGATGCAAAAGTGAAAAAAGGAAGGAACACACCAAAATTCGTGAGTGCACTCAAGTACAAACGTACAGGAAGAGGATCAAAAGGAGCTAAGTGGAAAAATGAACAAAGAAATAAGATCGAATTAGTTCATTGGAATGATCCAAATAATCTAGTAGAGAGACTGAAAAAGTTAATAGCATCTAGAAGTGCTGGTCATTCGTCACACGAAAACGAAATCTTGTCAATCGAAGAAGAACTTCGAAAGTCGAAGTACATCGAATAAATGAACACTGCGGGGTGGGACGAACTTCTGTTCGCAAATATATTTAAAGCGGTTAGATTCTCTAAGGATATTTCAGTAATCTATGAAATTGGTTGTGAAGATAGAAGAAACAACTGGCAACAACTAGCTATAGATCGACTACGATTCAAGAAACGAACAGACGACACAGAACGAATTCTTTTACCCATACTTTATGAACAAAATCAGAAAAGAAATAGCGAAAGAACTCCACGCTCCAGTGCGAAAGAATTTTGAAAGACGGAGCGTTATTACCCTGGGAAGGGATGATTTACATCAAGCGGATCTTGTTGATATGTCTCTGTTTTCGAAAGTTAATAGTGGATATAAATACACGTTAACTGTTATTGATTTTTATTCAAAGTATGCCTGGGCAGTTCCACTTAAAAAACAGGAAACGAAGTAGTAGAAAATATGGAACGCATCTATTCAAAATGTAAACGCTATCCAAAACATCTTCAAACTGACAGGGGAAAAGAATTCTTTAATAAGAGATTTTAACAGTGGATTACAAAAAGAAAAATTAATCACTATTCGACAGGGATCAGCTTGAAGGCAAGCGTAGTTGAACGCTTCAATCGAACGCTGAAGCAGTGGATGTGCAGGAAATTCTCAGCATGTGGATCATACCACTGGCTTCGTATGCTA
The DNA here is from genome assembly GCF_040414725.1 of Anabrus simplex. Taxonomy (NCBI): domain Eukaryota; kingdom Metazoa; phylum Arthropoda; class Insecta; order Orthoptera; family Tettigoniidae; genus Anabrus; species Anabrus simplex. Next base: position 1,222,363,274 of record NC_090266.1, read on the forward strand.
CCAAAACTATTAGATGAATATAATAATCGAAAACATCGTACGATTGGTATGGAACCTATAGACGTTACAAATAATCCACATCAACTTGCAACTGTGTACAAATTACGGGAAATGAAGAAAAAGAAGTCTCCTTATCCACCAAAATGTAAAGTAGGCGACACAGTACGAATAAGTAAAATTAAGCGATATTTTACAAAGTGGTATACTCCTAATTGGAGTAATGAATTATTCACTGTAAGAAAAGTAAAAGAAACATTACCGAGAACTTACTTGCTTCACGACTATCAAAATAAACCAATATATGGAGCGTTCTATGAACAAGAACTGCAGAAGACAAAACATCCTAAAATATACCTCATTGATAAAATTTTACGTAGAAAGAACGGCAAGGTTTCGACGCCACGCATAATTCATGGATTCCGAAGGAATATGTATTCTAAAAATCGATAGTAAGTACGCTAGTATAATAAATGTATATATATAATTTTTAATTTTTTACTCTAATGTCTGATAGATTTACCATCTTATAGTGTTCTCTCTCTATTGTTGCAGACTTCCCTTGCTCAAGAAACGGTGCTGTTTGTTTTGATGATGACAACGTTGGACATTACCTCAAGCAAGAAGATACTTTCACCTCAACTCTGCATAATTAATTCGAAACATTTATGTAACATGTATCTTAATAAATTATATTAAACAAAATTTAACTAAAGGTAACCTCTTTTTTTCTTCCTGAAAAATAGACTCCCTTCTTTCTTTTCTAAATATATACATATAGCTACGGTTCTTCTTTTCTTCCTACTCCTTTAAGTATCTGTGTTAGTGTGACGTAAAAACATTCTCTTTAATTAGTTTATCTTCCTAAGAGCAAAAAAAAAGCAAGAAAAATATTTTTTACGCTCACCTATATCGGTTCAAATAAATTAAATTCTTCTTCTCTTACAGGCTCTCCTACTTCTTGTTCTTCTACTATATTAAAGCAAGGGATAATGTAAAATTAAAATCTTTCGCGATCCTACAATAAACGAATTTCTTAAAATTAAAAAAAGTTGAAACTCACCAATATCATCTTCGATACTTTCATCTATCATCGCTCTTAGCTCTGCTAATAACGCGCAGCAGAGAAAGTAATTAAATATGTGAATTAATAATAGGTGGATATAAGGGCTATGGCGCCGTGATATAATGTTAAGAGTACACACTAATAAAGAGCTGAAACTCTTCGACAGTGAAATCCCTCATTCTATTCACAACAGCGCGTTCAAATGCACCCTCTACTTCCACAATATTATTTGATTCACATTCTTCTTTTAGTCTAATTACATCCCGCAGCGCTACTATATTTCAAAAAGGCTACGTTGTACTGCAGACATTTCGAAACTTTAATGTACCTACAGCAAGCGATTCGCAGTATATATATCCGTTCTAACGGCGACATGTAATTTGAAAAAAAAACTAGTTTCAAAAAACCTGCCTGGATACAACATCTGCTAGTAAGCTGCGTGGCGTCCCGGACTTCAGTTTACGCATCCTTTTTTGTTGCCTGGGGGGACGAAACCGTGGTCCAAGCACGGGCATGACCAGCAATGACCGCGAAAGAAGTAAGGCGCTAACCGGTTTATGCGAAAGCTGCTTGCAGGAAACATCCGGGATAGATATACACTACAAAGCTCTCACAACACAAGATATACACTGACTGACAGAGCAAATGCAACACCAAGAAGGAGTGGTTCGAAAGGGATGAAACTTGGGGAAAAAACAGAGACGGCACGGAGGAATAATTGATGTTTATTTCAAACCGATATGCAGGTTACACAATGCGCACGGCATCGACTCAGTAGGATGTAGGACCACCGCGAGCGGCGATGCACGCAGAAACACGTCGAGGTACAGAGTCAATAAGAGTGCGGATGGTGTCCTGAGGGATGGTTCTCCATTCTCTGTCAACCATTTGCCACAGTTGGTCGTCCGTACGAGGCTGGGGCAGAGTTTGCAAACGGCGTCCAATGAGATCCCACACGTGTTCGATTGCTGAGAGATCCGGAGAGTACGCTGGCCACGGAAGCATCTGTACACCTCGTAGAGCCTGTTGGGAGATGCGAGCAGTGTGTGGACGGGCATTATCCTGCTGAAACAGAGCATTGGGCAGCCCCTGAAGGTACGGGAGTGCCACCGGCCGCAGCACATGCTGCACGTAGCGGTGGGCATTTAACGTGCCTTGAATACGCACTAGAGGTGACGTGGAATCATACGCAATAGCGCCCCAAACCATGATGCCGCGTTGTCTAGCGGTAGGGCGCTCCACAGTTACTGCCGGATTTGACCTTTCTCCACGCCGACGCCACACTCGTCTGCGGTGACTATCACTGACAGAACAGAAGCGTGACTCATCGGAGAACACGACGTTCCGCCATTCCCTCATCCAAGTCGCTCTAGCCCGGCACCATGCCAGGCGTGCACGTCTATGCTGTGGAGTCAATGGTAGTCTTCTGAGCGGACGCCGGGAGTGCAGGCCTCCTTCAACCAATCGACGGGAAATTGTTCTGGTCGATATTGGAACAGCCAGGGTGTCTTGCACATGCTGAAGAATGGCGATTGACGTGGCGTGCGGGGCTGGCACCGCTTGGCGGCGGATGCGCCGATCCTCGCGTGCTGACGTCACTCGGGCTGCGCCTGGACCCCTCGCACGTGCCACATGTCCCTGCGCCAACCACCTTCGCCACAGGCGCTGCACCATGGACACATCCCTATGGGTATCGGCTGCGATTTGACGAAGCGACCAACCTGCCCTTCTCAGCCCGATCACCATACCCCTCGTAAAGTCGTCTGTCTGCTGGAAATGCCTCCGTTGACGGCGTCCTGGCATTCTTAGCTATACACGTGTCCTGTGGCACACGACAACACGTTCTACAATGACTGTCGGCTGAGAAATCACGGTACGATGTGGGCCATTCGCCAACGCCGTGTCCCATTTATCGTTCGCTACGTGCGCAGCACAGCGGCGCATTTCACATCATGAGCATACCTCAGTGACGTCAGTCTACCCTGCAATTGGCATAAAGTTCTGACCACTCCTTCTTGGTGTTGCATTTGCTCTGTCAGTCAGTGTACAAAGCAAGAGTGTTGGCACGTCTTCAGATAAGATACTAAATTAACATAAAATCAGAAATACATACCATAATCCAGAGAAAAGAACGTCGCCGATTGTGGAAGCACTGAACACAAGAGGTCTTGTGAATCAACTTAAATTGAGCTTAATTAATTAAACTTGGCTGAAATAATAATTCGTCAATAATTTTGAGAAACAAACTTTAATTATCCAAAAATTTATAACTTCCGACCTTTTTAGATTAATTAAAAGAATAAAGAATATTGAACTTCTGCCGTCAACCTCTTAAAAGAAAACGAAAGACCTCAGAATAATTAATAATCGTAGATTGAAGGTAAGTTTAGATTAATATAAATCGTTACAATCTGAAAATCTCAAGATTTCTGACGAATTGAACGAAGAACCTTCTAATGAAGTATCTCGGTTAACAAAATGCCCCGCAAAAGGTCATAACCCGCAGAAATCACACAATTTCAAATATCGAATCAATAATAATTCAAGAACATGCAATAAAGCAGAAGTAGAATAACTACTCCAATATCACCCAAGGGGCGGTAACTCAGCTCAAATAAAATAAATCAATCACAGCAGTAACACATCTGCGTGAAGTCAAGCTCATTCCCCCAAAATCAGATGACAGTCAAAACCATTAATAAAAATAATAATCATCTCACCTTCAAATGTCAGTTTCAACATTGCAAGGCAAAATGTCACGTGTGCATTCGATGACATCGAAGCGAAACAGATGACGACCACCGAAATCAAATGAGAACTTGAAAACCGAGTAACTCATTAGATAAGCCTTCCCTGAAAACACTTTTCTTTCTTATTCTTGGCTAAGATGCCTTGAAAATATTTCAAATAATTAATATAATTATTATGACATTAAGGAAATGAAATTCAAGCGCAATAAACTTATTCAGAGACTACTTACATGATAGGTTAGTTGAGAGCTCTTGAACGTTAATATACCTTTACAGATATGAAAATTAGAAATAACTGAATTAAAGGAAAAATGAATATCATCCATACATTAAAATTGAAACCCCGGGGGTATGAAAATAAGGTAGATTGGATAAGACCTGATTCTCAATTCTTAAATTTTAAACAACCACGAAAAGTTCAAAATCAACTGTAGACTTTCTTACATATCCTTGCATTTAAAGGTGTCCACGTCCCATAGCGTGATTACAGCACTCACCTTTTGGTAGGTTAACAGTTCAGAAACGGTTAAGATTAACTTACAAGGTCGGACGATAGCATAAATTAAAATCAATATCAAAAAATAACTCAAATTCTTCAGGCCTAACGCCCAGATTGGGAAAACGTCACCCCAGATCTAGTCCCACGATCATTCTTCCTTCTTCTTGACAATATTATACAAGAAAACGCTCCGGAAGCAAGCGTCTTATTTCCATTCAGACACAAGAATTCCAAAATCCAAACAACTGCAGCTCAGATTTAATTGTCGACCTCATACTTCACTTGTCGCGACCAGATAGCAGCACCGCTTAGTGAGCTCTCAAATCAAGTTCTGAGCTGACCGCTAGATGTCTCACCATTAGCCATTAAGGAAGATCATTCCTTCCGATATTTGTTTTCGTAGAGATGCAGACAATGGTCACGGCGCATAAATATAATGCAGAGTACTTGTACCCTACGGAGTAATAATTGTAATTCCATTACAAAAGCAACGTTCTGCTTCAAACATATGTCTACAAAATAATAATTTTACACACAATAAAGTCGCGTCTGGTAATATAATGTGAGATTATTTTACACCTAGCATTAAATTTTTTATATAAAACAAGTGAATTCGCTCACATCTTTAGTTAGCTAGCTAGAAGAGTGCAAGTTCGATCCTCCTCGTTGGCAATCATAAAATAATTCTCTCAAGTTCGCTATTTTCACACTAGGCAACTGCTAAGGGAAGTGTACCTTAAAGCTAACTGGACTATACGCCATGTCAGTGTGACGTAATGTTAACAGTAGCACACTATTTAAAAAAGTGTGTGAATAAATATTAAGGTATTTTCATTGTTGGCAACAGTGTGTGCGTGTCATCAATCATGGAGCAACAAGTAAAGAATGAGTTTGGTGAGAAGAGAAACCGTAACAGTAACATCCAGTGTAAATGTGAACTTTGTACACCAAATATTAAACCTGATCCTTTACGTACAATATATTTCTCCCTAGTAAGTGAGGCTATTACATCATACTATACACAAGGTAGTTTACTTCGAATGCCACAACATCTAATTCACTATTTACCATCTGGGTTTCTCTCAACATATGCTGCTAAAGATTTAGATGAAGCATGGGAGAAACTTCCCTTCTATACAAGATCGAAACTGGAAATAGCGGTGTGCAGGCGATGTGTCAGACATTATTGCTACAGAGGACAAGATGAAGTCGACGATTTTGACAGCCCTAATCCAATGATTAAGGACTGTGAGGGATGCAAGAAAGAATTTAATCATGTGTTTTGAACTAACAGGTAAATAAAACGGCGTGATGTTCCACTTATTATTCGAGTTGCTTGAATAATTCATCCTAACCTATATATGCATACACATTTCTTTTGTTTTTACACAAACCAAATGCTATAACCTTGAATCCTTTACCAGATTTTATTTTTCTATCTTCAAATCACCAACCTGTGTAGGTGTAACAAATTATAGCTTTCACTCACACACTGTCTCAATTCAAAGGTTGATTAAGAAATAATTCGTAAAATTTTATTTTAAAAGAAACCATGCTTTGCAGTTTTTTCAACCAATATGTCTGCTACGTAGCAGCACGTTCTTTTGTTTTGTTAAAACACTGTCGTGTTTGATGTCTATGTTCACTGAAGTTCTTTGCTGTTGTTCTTTGCGGTCAATTCACGTGCCCCTAACTGATTCATTAGACGATTTATTATTTCATCTTCCGTGCTAAACATATATATTCGATATAATTTTTGATGAGATAGCACATCATGTGTTAGCCTAACTAATTTATTAGTTCAGAGATCATAATGCATTTTTTAAAGAAAAAAATATTTGTGTTAGCCATCTTGGACAAAGATAATAAGAAATCACAGACATGACACTCTCATGTATGGATTGTTTGACCTCGAAGAGTACAAACAGTTGACGACGTATCCAACAAAAATGGCGAGCTGTTTTTGTTTTATTCCGTATGTAAAAATTAATACTATCGCGTTCGTAACAACGGAATTTCTTATTCAACCTCTGATTTCAGACTTTATCCGAGTTTTTAAAATTAGTTTTTAACTAGTACAGCGATATTTCATAGATAACATTTATTAATGTAAGGTTAGTAAACAGTGCGTGTATCTAACGTCAAGATTTTACAGCTAGATGTGTTTCCTGTTAGCTAGAGTCGTTAGTGACCTTCACTTAAAATTACAACCTGGCATGAACATTAGCATGAACATCCTGTTTCACCTTTCATGATAGAGGTAACCTTCAACAGACAGCAAAGCAAATCTTGCGTAGCAACAACCACAACAACACCTTGTTTTTTTTTTCACTTACTCACAGTAGGAGGGGGTGAGAGGGGCGATTCTTGTTTACAAAAACTCACACCCTGTTCACCTTTCGCCAGCAAGTAACCTTGAGTAGTGAGAGGAACTCCAGCAAGTAACTTTTAGAAGCAAAACTACTCACAGGACCTTGTCCCAACACCTTTCAAGAAATATTTACCTCTTACATAAAGACCTCCAGGTAAGTGTAGTTAACATTTCCTACATGCGCCCTAGCAAGTAAAAGACCTCTGCAAAAAATATAAATTTAGTAAACAATGTGATTATATCTAACATGATGATTTATGTCTAAATGTCTTTCCTGTCACCAACATGAACAATTTAAGAGCTAATCACATAGGCAAGTAGGGTAGATTTTTTTGGTAACTGAACTAAGCAGTTAATTGCACTCAAAAGAGGTTCTTTTTAAATCTCTACTAGGAGAGTAAGGTTAATAGTGAACTTGTTTTGCTCTTACAATACCTTTTAGTAAAAGATACTCAATTACGCACTATAACAAGCGATGTTATCTATCACGCCCACCCACCTAGGCATAGCAGTAGAAAGCTACCGCAAGGAGCGACATTCCGCACTTGTGTGTAGCCTTGACAGCGAGAGGCGCCCTCCGCACGCGCCTTAGCAAGTAAGAGGCCCCTTCAGGGAGGGAAGCGCACGGGCATGCGCAGTGGCTGCGGCTGGTCCAGAACTCTTCTCAGGCAGCGCTGGTCCAGAACTCTTCGAAATACTCTACTGACCCAAGTTATATTATCTTTTCTTTAGTGTGATGATCATTTTCCTCATTTCCTTTAATTATCGTATTGTAAGTCCAAATGTTATTACTGTTCCTTGAGAATTGAAATCCTGTTTCATTAAAGTTAGTTTAAATTTTTAATCTGTCTTTTCCTTTATAGTCGGTACATTCTCTTGTTTTGGTTCACATAGCCTCTGGCACCGAGGGTTTGTTTTTTCACGCTTCTTCTTCTTAGGACCCAGTGGTAAGTAACTCATTTCGGTAGTTTGCTTGAAAGGTCCAGTGTTGTCCACCTGCTACCGATTGGGAAGGTTTTGGAGACACCAAGGTAGAGTTGGCTCTTATACTGTTGTGTTGTTACCAACATTTAGAACTAAATTTCTCCCTAAATTCTTCGAAATTCGAAATACCCTGTCTATAAACTTGAAACCACTATCTCGCTTCTCCAACGAATGCAACATTAAACATCTCATCAACCATACTCCACTCAATTAAACCATCCTTGGAAAACAGTTTCTCCACTGTTTTCAAGAATTCCATCGGATTAAACTGCCGACCATTAAACCTGGGTAATTCAGAGGCCTTCGTACAAGATACGTACCTACTACATATACTGCTACATACTTAGATTTGACTGATCTCCTGCCTTAAATTCACATGACATGCTTTAATTCCTTCCTCCACTACCATTCCCTTCTACTGATTTGAGGTCCTTCTCCAATTTCTCAGTCTTTTCCTCTATTCGCTTCACTAAAACATTCTGACTGGTTTTAATTCTATTTCTTCAACTTTATCTTAAACTATTTTTATTCTCTTTTCACATTCCTTGCTGTTTTCAACAAATTTCTTCCGAACTACAATAACTCGGTATTCAATTTTCTCAACCAGTTCCAAGCATTGAGATTCTACCTTACTGTTGAATTCCTCGATTTCCCTACTTTCATGGTCAAACTTCTGCTTAAATTCATCTATTCTACCATTCACAGCACTGCTTAAAATATCAATTTTACTACACAATTCAACACTCACTGAACGTAACTCCCTACCCTGATTCTCAATCCTACTGGACAATTCCGTCGTAGTAACTGAATTTTATTCACTATTAATACTGTATATTTCATTACTTAAACAACTCAATTCATTCTTCAACCTTTTACTCTGACTATCAATCTTACTGGATAATTCAACACTATTATTATCTATTTTACTGGACAGTTCAACATTATTATTATCGATTTTACTGGACAGTTCAACATTATTATTATTATTATTATTATTATTATTATTATTATTATTATTATTATTATTATTATTATTATTATTATTATAGATTTTACCGGACCATTCAACACTCTATCAATCTTACTAAGAAGCAACTGAAGCATACTATGAATGGCAGCCTCTTCTAGACCCCCTAAAATTCTGAGTTTGAGTCGGGTTACTCGGTTCCTCACCTTTCTTTGCCGATTGATCTTCACTGTTGTTAGCCATTTCTCTATTTTCACTTTAATTAGATAGACTCGATGTGGTGGAATTCTTTTCACTTCTCTTATCCTGATTCATAGTGCCAGAAGCTTTAACAACCTCTCTATTTCTCAATTTTATAATACCCGACTCGCTAAAACATTTCTTCATACTCCAAAATACATATGCAACACTTCACTGACAGTTTTTAGAATTTCATCCACACATGACAAGTGTACCTACGCTTATAAGCCTAACAGATATACAAATAAATTAGCCCTACGTTTGGCAACTATTTGTAACTTTTTGTATAAATACCAATAAATAATAACAATAATTAACTATAAGCATTACCCACATTTTGGTGCAACTTGTAAATTTACTGTTAATAATAATAATAATAATAATAATAATAATAATAATAATAATAATAATAATAATAATAATAATAATAATAATAATAATAATAATAATAATAAAAGATTGCAAAAATGCTTAAATAACTAAATAAATAAAATTACTCAACCACTTAATATAGTTAACCGAAATGTCCGTAGTATGGGCGCCAGAGTTCACCAGAATGGATCCCTCGAATTTACATAGAGCATGATAATTCCCTATCTCCCAGGGCGTGTACATAATGCTGCGTACTAGTACATCTGCTTCAGGCCTTACCTAACCTTCTGAAAACGACTAAATATTTAGGAACTGCACCTAGGTTAATCAATAACTCCACTGATTCAAAAATAACAAACTATATTCTCAGTAAAATCCGTGCATGAGCACCTATCAAAACACCACAATATACATATAATACACACCCAAAACATTGCTGGAAGACTCCACATTTACAACAACAATGAAAACAGTGGGAAAACGAAAGCGAGAACTATGCCACCATTTGTAGTTAGTCCGTTGAACAATGTACATATATGTAGGTAAGTACCCTTCACTGTCTCTGTATCAACACGACTTGCCGGTTCTCGTAATCGGCAATTTTTATATCACACAGATACTGTATCTCATAATACCTTGTTCACTGACTTTAACACTTGTTTTAAAGATATATACATCTGAGCAACACACGCTTGACGTTCCTGAACATAAATTATGGGAAGTCAGCGATGTAGCACCTCCCAGCTTTCAGCAACATGTAATACCAGACCGCCACAAAGCGATCTAGTGCGTAAGCACTCCATAGTTTGTAGGTCAGCCACGCTCCACAAACACAAAAATACTGTGTTCCACGAACGTTTCAAGTCCAGTCCAGTACAGTGCAGCAGTGTCACTCCAGTACCGTATATCCAGTTTCACTCCCGTATCGTGTGTCAGCACTACCTCATTAGCGTACAATGTGTGTTTCCCGCCGTTTGATCACATGCTAAATAGATATCAGCATTCCCTTTCCTCTCAAAAGGATACGTCGAGATTGATCCTGGCCAGCCAATCATGAGTAGATCCTCTAGTCAAGACGACGCCCTGAATCTCTTCCAGTGTCACAAGGCAACAACAAGCTTTGAGGTGTTCCATATTAGTCATAGAACTTTCCGACTACAACAAGTCCATCTCATCAAACACTGGGATATACACATGACTCATCCAAATTTCCAAGTTAAGATACCAATGTTTTCCCAATCATTGTACAAAACAAATTGCTCATATGGAGATCTCCCAGCTTACAAATATTAATGACAAAATATACAACTGAAATACCGATAATAATAATAATAATAATAATAATAATAATAATAATAGAAATATGATAATAAATCGAATACTGACAATAATATCTCACCTCTAAATACAGTGTGAGGGTGTGATACATGTACTATCACAATAACAAACATGTCATGTACTGGGCCCTGTTTCATAAAACTAACTAATAATGTTAAAACTCATAAAAATAATTATTAGTTAACCAAATTCTGTTTCGTAAAGATTTACACATGGCTAATAAAATATCTTCCTCCCGAAGGTATCACCACCTTGACGAAGGCAAAATATATTTTGCCGGGTGTTTATTGGAGGCTTGCGTGGTCAAATGATCCTTAGAGCTATGGCGGCGGGAGCATCTGCTCCTGGTAGGGCCACCCAAGCCGGACTGGCTAAGGTGATGATCCAGACTAAGAGTGATACCCTGGTCCTCCAGGTTGGGGGTTGAGCGTAGGGTTAACTCCCCTGCCTCGTAAAAAACAACTGTTACGGATACCTTATTAATGAATAAAGCAGGACTGGAGAGCTTGGTGACGAACCGGCGAGAAAAACGGCTAAAGAGAAGGAAAAGGGATATTATATTAGCAACGTGGAATGTTAAGACATTGAAGAGACCTGGCAAGTTGAAAGAATTAAGGAATGAAATGGATAAGTATGGAGTGAAAATAGCAGCTCTACAGGAACTGAGATGGAAAGGGCAAGGGATGATGATGTCTGGACAACATATCTTGATGTACAGTGGAGAAAAAGCAGGCAGTAATGGCACAGGATTCCTCATACATAAGTCGGTAAAGCAAAGCGTGATCAACTTTACTCCAATCAATGATAGGATGTGCTCTGTGAGAATTAGGGCAAAATTCTTCAACGTAACTGTGTTTTGTGAGGAGGCAGAAGATGAGAAGAAAGATGCATTTTATACTAAATTGCAGGAAGAAATTAATAAAGTTCAAAGGCATGATGTGAAAAATATCCTTGGAGACTTAAATGCAAAAATTGGAAGAGAAGAGGTGTACAAGCACCTAGTAGGGAAAGAAAGCCTGCATGAAGTAAGTAATGATAACGGATTGAGATTGATTGATTTTGTGAGTGGAAAGTAGGTGATAATTAAAAGTACTTGGCATCCCAGGATAAACATTCACAAGGAGACCTGGATTTCACCAGATGGTGTGACAAGAAATCAAATAGACCATGTTATCATAGACAGTCGACATGCATCAGATATTATGGATGTTAGAAGCTGCAGAGGTGCTGATGCAGATACAGACCACTATCTTGTTAGAGTCAAGTACAGACAAAAATAGATTTGGCGAGAACGGAAAAAGTAACAAGAAAGGCAAAGCACAATATTGAAGGTCTAAAAATGAGGAATTGCAAGAGAAATACAAAAAGAAAATGGCTGAATCTTTGGAAATGAAAAGGAAATTATGGGAGAAAGGAGAAGTGGAAGATAAATGGGAGATACTGAAAACAACTATCAGTGAAGTTGCAGACAGTACCCTGGGAAAGAAGAAATTGGTAAAGAGAGCAGAATTGTTTGATGAGGAATGTTCAACATTAATCCAAGAGAGGAATGATGCTAGGAACAGAATGCTTCAAAGGAGAACAAGACAAACAGTAGAAGAGTATAGAGTGAAGCGAAGAAGAGCAGATAAGATATGTAGATATAAGAAAAGAGCTTTTGAAAGAAAGAGAATCGAAGAACTGGATGAAATGAAGAATAGAAACGAGGTACGAAAGTTCTATGAAAGAACAAAAGACCTTAAGAGAGGATTTCAACCAAGAGCTGTTTTCTTCAAGGATAAAGATGGAAACCTTCTGGGTGATAAAAGCAAAGTGCTTGGAAGATGGCAGGAGTATTTTTACGAGTTACTCAATGGAAATAATGAAGATAGAGATGAGGAAAATATAAATGTTGATGGGGAAGAAAGAGAATTGGAAGAGGAATCAGTAAAACAGCCAGACTTAGAAGAGGTCAAAGCTGCAATTAATGCATTAAAGAATAATAGAGCCCCAGGTGAAGATGGAATGGAGTCAGAGCTGTTGAGATATGGGGGAGAGGGAATAGAAAAGGCTGTTTATGAATTGATTAAGGAGGTTTGGACAAAGGAGGAAATATCCAAGGATTGGACATTGGGTATAATTTACCCAATACATAAAAAGGGAGATAAGGCAGTATGTGGAAATTATCGAGAGATCAACTTGCTGGATTGAATGTACAAGATTTTTGGTAAGGTACTAGCCTTAAGATTGGAATTATGGGTGGAAAGAATATTAGTGGATTACCAAGCAGGTTTTAGAAAACATCGCTCTACTCTGGATCAGATATTTATATTACAACAAGTGGTAGATAAATTTTATGAATATGACAAACAGCTACATCAGCTGTATGTGGATTTTAAACAGGCATATGACCTAGATAGGGGTAAAATTTACAAGATTATGAAAGAATTTGGAATCACAAGGAAATTGATTAGATTAACAGAAACGACTTTGAAAACAACAGTATGCAAGGTGAGAGTGGAGCAAGATCTGTCAGAGGAGCTTTTAGTGGAGAGAGGACTAAGACAGGGAGATGTACTTTCCACACTGCTTTTTAACCTAGCATTGGAAAAAGTAATCCGTCGTTTGCCCATCAACCCAGGGGGGACCATTTTGAACAGATTAGTACAAGTGATAGCATATGCTGATAATGTAGCAATAATTGCAAGAAATGAAAGAGCTCTTGAAGAGAGCTACTCAGTATTGGAAGAGAAAGCACGGGACCTAGGACTAGAAGTGAATATAAACAAAACCAAATATATGAAGATGGGAGATGCAGAGGGAGTAAGAGGAAGGACCCTAGTAAGATTAAATGGGAAGGAATATCAAAGAGTCACATCTTTCATATATCTAGGCTCTATAATAACAGAGGACAATAAAACCTCCGTGGAAATACAGGAGAGGATAACAAATGGAAACCGATGCTTTTACGCGTTGCAAAATATGTTTAAATCCAGGAATGTCAGCAGGAATACAAAAATTAAAATATACACAACAGTACTAAGACCAATAGTTATGTATGGATCAGAATGCTGGGTGATGAGCTCCAGAGAAGAACAGTGGCTGTTACGGTGGGAAAGGAAGATATTGAGAAAGATATTCGGTGCAGTAAGACAGCAGGATGGGTGGAGAATGAGGACAAATGTAGAGCTGCAAGGACTGTTTGACCAGCCAGATATTGTTACTAAAATTAAGCAGGGAAGAATTAGGTGGACCGGTCATGTTCAGAGAATGGCAGAAAGCTGCACCGTTAAAAGGGTGTTTATAGAGAAACTTAATGGAAGGAGGAGGAGAGGAAGACCCAGGAAAAGGTGGATTGATGATGTTGAGGATGACCTTAGAAAGTTAGGAGTTAAACGGTGGAGAAGAAAAGCTGAGGACCGAGATGAATGGAGGCAGGTGATAAAGGAGGGCAAGGACCTACAAGGACTGTGGCGCCGGCAAGCCAAGCCAAGCCAAGCCAAGCCAAGCCAAGCCAAGCCAAGCCAGCAAGCAAGCAAGCAAGCATCTTCACTAATAATATTAGTTCATTAGTAAGCTGATATAAATGGATGTCAGAATCGGTCTGTTGTATATGTTCTTGGTTTGGGTTTGTTCCTAGCAGTAGGCTAATGCTTGACTACAACCGACTATTAATCCAGATGTTCAAAAGGCTCACTTGATATTTTAGTTGTTATGAATTAGATACGTATGAAAATGGATAAAAGAAGTTAAAAATAATGTGAGAGAAGAATGTTTCTTTGCGGAAAGTGATTGAGTTAATGCGTCAATTATTCACAGCCCTTTGCACACTATAACCCTCCTTGTTCCTTGTACTTTTTTATTTCATGTGCTCTTAAACATTTCTGAGATGGACTAGCAAAATCTTTGTTTACTACGCCCTCTTGGTGGGGGCGGCAGGATAACAGCCACGGTATCCCCTGCCTGTCGTAAGAGGCGACTAAAAGGGGTCTCAGGGCTCTCAACTTGGGAGCGTGTGTCGGCGGACATGCCGCACTGAGATGAGTCGTGCCATTGATTCAACTTACTTCCACCAGGCTCATTTTCATCTATCCTTCTAACCTCCCGTGTTCAACTCTTGTTCTTTTCCGACCCTGACAGTATTAGGTTGCGAGGCCGAGAGATTCTTTCATTTTCACGCCCTTCGTGGCCCTTCTCTTTCTTTAGCCGATACCTTCATTTTTCAAAATGTCGGATCCTTTCCATTTTTCTATCTGATTAGTGTTACAAATGATGGTTGCCTAGTTGTTGCCTACTTCCCCTTAAAACAATAATCATCACCAACATCAACTTGGGTTACTTGTGATATAAGCCAAGATTTTAAAGGACTGGTGTGTCCGAACAGAACTGCACTTGAGAAACTCAATGATACTGCGTATCACTACCAACCGGCGGAGTGCAATGTGAAGCTGCTACTTTAAGGTTATGCTTCATTCCTTGCAGTGGAACGTTCTATTACCAATCCCATCAAGCAAATGCTCAGTAGTTCTGTAATCTAACCTAAATCACACATTGCATTCATATGTTTGTTATATTCCAGTACAGGCTGTCTTGATGTAACATTTATTGAACGGTGAATACCTACACTCGTTCCTTATCAGTATTTGAATCAGAGCCGACCATTTCAGTGATCTTCATGTTTTTATGCCAAAATATTAAAATACCGCTCACTTTGGTTGCACTAATAATATGAATTATGAGTCAAAATACACTCATGGAATTAATCCTAATAATATGAGTAACTTTTATTAGTCATGTTGTCTATGAAACAATTTACTAATATTATTAGGAACATCTACTAATAATTTTGACTCATAAACTAATAACTAATATTATTAGCTAATAATTTTATGAAACATAATACTAATATTATTAGTTAATATCATCGGTTTCTTACTAATAATATTAGTGAAAGATGTTTTCTGAAACAGGGGCCTGAAGAGGTGGATATAAGAACAAGAAATTGTAACTAATATTCGTCGGTTCAATACGGGAAAAACCTGAAATTGGTCTTATGCAATATGTTATCCAACAAGGCAAAAAGGAAAATATATATATATATATATCTATATATAAATCTAAGGTCAAAGTCAGTAAAATTACTAAGGATTTATGGATTTTAAAAGAATGTCAAAAATACAGTTTATTACCAAAATTTTTGAGGTCAACCCAAAGAAGTAATATATTGTGTCCAAGGTCATATGACATCCAAAACAAAATCAATAAGGTATGCCTAAAATGAAATAAAAGAATTAGATAGAAAAAAGTCCTTATTAAACATGCAACTGTATAAGATGCACTTACATGTTGCTGACTCAACAACCAATTAGAATGGAATTCCAACCAGCAGCACACTAACGAGAAACTTGTCAGTATCTTAGAAAAACGAAGAATACGCTGGTAAACAAGTTAGAACAATTAAAAGAAACTAATAATAAGTCAAATAAGTTCGTAAACAAAAAAGAAAAAGAACTAATTTCACAAATATTTAACAAGGCCAACACAATTCATTTATTGAACACTAAATTTTCTGAACAAAAATGAATATATTGAACAAAGGGGCGCTGTTCAATTGGCTCAACCCATATAAAACAGAAGACCTAACAAACACAATAATTTAATTTAGGGAACTGCCGATAGGACCACAGAACGATGTTAAATTTGAAATAAAAGAGAAACTCCAAAACTTAATAAAAGAAATGAAAACCTATTCTAATCAGGCCCCATCTAAGCAAATAAAAGACTTAAAAACTAAAATAAAAGTTAATTATGTAATTGTCACCAAGGCAGACAAAAGCGAAACAATAGTACTTGTAAATAAAGATGACTACATTAAAAAAAGTGAGTTGTTCTTGTTGGATAACACTTATACAGTTGTAAACAAAGATTCAATTACCAGAATTCAAAAAGAAGTTTAAATCTATCCTTAAAATTCGAATTTTCTATTCAAAGAACAAGGACAACAGAAACTGATAAACATGAACCCGAAAATACCAAAGGCAAAAGCTCTACACAAAATACATAAAAACAAAATCCCCATTCGACCAATCATAAATAGCAGGAATAGCCGAACTTATAATACATCTAAATTTATACACCAGTTCTTAAAAATATTATAGATTTAGTAATACCTCTTCAGTCAAAACTTCGATAGAATTCTGCGAAAAACTAAAAAAATTTAACCTGCAACCCCATCACAAAATAATTTCCTTTGATATCACCAACATGTACTCTAACATACGCATCAAAGAAACAGTCAAAATAATAGAATCCAATTTATCCAAACATAGCATTTTTAGTAAAATAGAAATAGACGAATTTATTAAATTACTGAAAGTGTATTAAATATCAACTACTTCTCATTTAATAACAAAACCTATCACCAATTAAGCTTGGCTATGGGGGACCCCAGCTCAGGGATATTGGCCGATATTTATATGGATAACATCGAAGAATCTCAAATTGAACCAAATATAGAAGGGCTTTGCCTCTGGGTGAGGTACGTAGATGATACGTTTGTAATAATAGCCACCGAAAAAATAACAGGACAAATATCTAGAATTTTTAAACAGAGTAGACAGTTGTATAAATTTCACCAAGGCAGACGAATTTCCTAGATTCAAACGTAACACGTAAGAATTTGGATTTGATTTTCAGAAAACCAACACACACTCCAATTACAATAAAAACGATTCCCTACATCCGAAAACACATAAAAAATTCATCCTTTTTAGCGTAGTCAATAGAGCCTTCAAAATACCATTATCACCTGTTAACTTTAAGAAAGAGCTCCGATTTATAACAGAACTGGCTCTGATTAATGGTTACAAAACAGAAGTAATTAATCAAATCATTAATAAAGTAAAACTTAAACTGGCCACTAATTTCATCCAGAGAAAACTAAAAGAAAGTCAAAATATGCTACTTTCACCTAAACTCTGCGATTAACCAAAGTACAAGTCCTTTGAAAAACGAGATTACAAATAGCTTTTAAGACCCATAACACTAAGAGAAATACATTTTAAATCATAAAACAGTTAATGCAAAAAAGAGGAATATCAGGGTTCAGGAATATATAGATTAACACGCACACAGTGCAATTTTTCATATGTTGGACAGACTAGCCGTTGTTTCATCACAAGATATATGCCTTTGGTTGAGGTACGTAGATGACACGTTTGTAATAACAGACCACCAAAAAATAGCAGTACAAAAATTCTAGAATAATGGCAAAGAATTTTGAAATTTATTGAACATTTGCCTTGGTAAATTATTATACAATCCCAAATTTCCTCCTCCTGCAAACGAATATTTGCCCCCAATATGTCCTCTTGAATTCCAACTTTATCTTTATATTGTGATATTTCCTATTGTTTAAGACATCACTCAAACTTATTCATCTACTAATGTTATTCCACGCCGTATCTGCACTGATATATCACATAATCGAGCACCTCGTCTTCTTTCTCCCAAATCTTCAGAGCCCAAACTTTGAAACATTTTCGTAACACTACTCTTTTGTCGTAAATCTCCCAGGACAAATCGAGATGCTTTTCTTTGGTTTCCTTGCAGTTCTCGAATCAAGTAATCCTGATGAGTATCTCACATACTGGAACCATATTCTAGTTGGGGTCTTATCAGAGACTTATACACCCCCTTATTTACATTCTTACTACAGCCCCTTAATTCCCTCATAACCATGTGCAGAGATCTGTACCGTTTATTTACAATACCGTTTTTGTGATTACCCAAACTTTCCTTATATTAATACATAGATACTTACAGCGATCCCCATAAGGAAAATTCACCCATTCAACACAGTAATTTAAACCGATAGGACTTTTCCTATTAGTGAAACTCATGATCTGCCTTTAATCATACCATTGCCTACTGTCCGTCTCACGAAACTGTCGAGGTCTTTTAGTAGTTGCTCACAATCTTGTAACGTATTTATTACTCTATACAGAATAAGATAATATCATCCACAAAAAGCCTTACCTCTGATTCCAGTTCTTTACTCGTATCATTTATTTATGCAAGAAAACAAAGGTCCAGTAATACTGCCTTGAGGAATTCCCCTCTTAATATTTACAGGATCACCTGCTCTAATTCTCTGAGTTTTGTTATAAAGAAATATAGCCACCTATTCGGTAACTCTTTCTTTATAGTCCGGTTGCACACTTTTTGCCAGTAGTCTCCAATGATCTGCCCTGTCAAATGCCTTGGATAGGTCAATCGGAAACAGGCCATTTGACCTCCTGAATCTGGGATACCGGGCTGGAATCCTACAAGTCGAGCTTCAGTGGAACAACATTTCCTAAACTCCAACTGCCTTTTATAGAACCAGTTATTTATTTTGCAAACATGTCTAATATATTGCATAGGACCAATTTCATGTTTTTGCCCGTAATGGACTTAGTAATATTAGTTACAATTTCTTGTTATTATATCCACCTACTCAATATATGAAATGTTTGTTGTCTCTAAAAGGACATTTACCACAATACAAGACATGAAATGGGATATGTTTCAATCGTTACGTCGAGCATCTTCAGCTATTTTTTACAATAATCCCAAACCATATTTACAATTATTTGTTCATTAAATGTTATTATACAATAATATATCCTTATTAATGTAAAAAGTAAACATGAAGAAGTAACAATTGAAATGGATCTATAATAGAATAGACGTTAATCACAGGAAGTTGATGTCCAGGTCATAGTAATGTGACAATTAAATTATGTGAATTTGGCATGAAAATTCCGTGTTTTTCTAACACTGCTTGTGTTTGGTTATTTATCAAAGTGTGAACGTTCATATAATGATCAATTAATTAAAAGAACAAACTTGCAATGTATTCTCGTAAATGAGAATTAAACCACTATTAAAATTGGAACATTGGAGGTTTGTAATCTGTTGTATCCGTCATAACTTGTAGTCTTCACCGAAATAATTATCACACAATAATACATTATTATACAAAAAGTAAACATGAAGGAGTAACTATCAAAATGGGTCATTAATAGACTGTACGTTATTCACTGGAAGTTGACATTCAAGTCATAGTAATATGTCACTTAAAATTGTAAGATTTGGCTAAAAAAACTCTTTCCAACACTTCTAGTGTTAATATTTTTACAACTTGCTTTACGTCGCGCCGACACAGATGGGTCCTACGGCGACGATGGGACAGGAAAGGGCTAGGAGTGGGAAGGAAGCGGCCGTGGCCTTAATTAAGGTACAGTCCCGGCATTTGCCTGGTGTGAAAATGGGAAACCACGGAAAACCATTTTCAGGGCTGCCGTCAGTGGGGTTCGAACCTACTATCTCCCGAATACTGGATACTGGCCGCACTTAAGCGACTGCAGCTATCGAGCTCGGTTTATAGTTTCTTAAGGTTGGAAACATCACTGACCCCTTTTCATGTCACGCTTTAGTGCCTAGCTGTGCTCTTTGCAGTACTGAGACCTTTATTCTTCGTGTTCTTACGTCTAGAGTTATACGTATGGGACGGGTATGGTGGAGGGCGAGTAGGTGGGGAAGAAGAAGGAGTTGTGGGCGGGGCATTGGGTACTGGCGTAACATGAGGACAAGTGGGGGACGTAGGGGAATGGAGTGTAGGCCGAGTTATTGGATGCTGGCTTAACTTGTGGAGGGGGTTCTCAATGTATATTCAAGGTGGAAGTTGTAATTTTTGACGTATTAGAAGTAGGGGGCGTAGGGGAAGGGGTGTAGGCCGGGTATTGGATACTGGTTTAACTTGTGGAGGGGGGTCTCCCTGTATATTCAAGGTGGGAGTTGTATTTGTTAACGTATTAGAAGGTTTATGATTGAAATTTCTTTAATATTTTGCTGTTATCTGGTTTAAAGGCTTGTAAAATTTTGTAATTGTTCTATTAATGGGCTTTTCATTTCGATTGCATCGTTTAGGTTTTTTCCTATTGAAGGACTGATTTAACTGAATATAAATATATTCATATTCGGTCATTAACTTTCCTTTTTCAATTATTTTTATTATCTTGAAGATTCTATGTATTGTACTAAACCGATGGCCGGTCTCTTTGATATGATTAGCCATTGCAGAATACTTATTATGTTTCAATGCCTTATAGTGTTCGATATAAATTGTGATAAGACTACGGCCAGTCTGTCCAACATATGAAAATTTGCACTTTGTGAATGTTAATCTATATATTCCTAACCCTGTTATTCCTCTTTATTTGCATTAACTGTATTATGATTAAAAGTATATTTCTGTTAGTGTTATGTGTCTTGAAAGCTATTTGTAATCTCGATTTTTCAAAGGATTAGTAATTTGTTGAATCGCAGTTTTAGTTAGGTGAAAGTAGCGTACTTTGGTTTTTATAGCTTTCTCTGGGGTAAGATGAATTATTTCTGTTTTGTAACCATTAATCAGAGCCAGTTCTGTTATAAATCTGCGTTATTTCTTTAAGTTAACAGGTGATAATGGAATTTTGAAGGCTCAATTGACAAGGCTAAAAAGGATGCATGTTTATGGGATTTCGCATGAAGGGAATCGCTTTTTATTGTAATTGGAGTGTGTGTCGTTTTTCTATATATCTGAAAGTCAAATCCAAATTCCTTACGTGTTACGTTTATATCTAGGAAATTCAACGAACCGTTGTTTTCCTCTTCCTTGGTGAATATTATGCAACTGTCTACCCCGTTTAAAGATTCTAGAATTTTTGTCTTGTTATTTTTCGGTGGCTATTATTGCAAACATATCATCTACGTACCTCAACCAATGGCTAAGCTTTTCTATATTTTGTTTAATTATAGGTTCTTCCATGTTATCTATATAAATATCGGCCAATATCCCTGAGCTGGGGTCCCCCATATTCAAACTTAATTGGTGATTGATCTTGTTATTCAATGAGAAGTAGTTGTTATTTAATACATTTTGAGTAATTTAATACATTCTTCTACTTCTATTTTACTTAAAATGCTATGTTTGGATAAATTTGATTCTATTATGCTGACTGTTCCTTTGATGCGAATGTTAGAGTACATGTTGGTGATATCAAAGGAAATTATTTATGATGGATTTGTAGGTTGAACCTTTTCAGTTCTTCGCAGAATTCTATCGAATTTTGACTGAAGTATTACTAAATCGATAATGTTTCTTTAAGAACTGGTGTATAAATTTAGGTGTATTATAAGTTGGGCTAATCATGCTACTTATGATTGGTCGAATGGGGATACTTTTTTATGTATTTTGGGTAGAGCTTTTTCCTTCGGTATTTTCGGGTTCATGTTTATCAGTTTCTGTTGTTCTTGTTCTTTGAATACGAAATTAGAATTTTTAGCATAGATTTTAAACTTCTTTAAATTCTGGGGATTGGATCTTTGTTTACAACTGTATAAGAGTTATCCAAGAAGAACTCCTCAGTTTTATAATGTAGTCATCTTTATTTACAAGTACTATCGTTTCCCTTTTCTGCCTTGGTGACAATTACACAATTAACTTTTATTTTAGTTTTTAAATCTTTTATTTTCTTAGATAGGGGCCTGTTTAGAATCAGTTTTCATTTCTTTTATTACGTTTGGGAGATCCTTTTTATTTCAAATTTAACATCGTTCTGTGTTTCTATCAGCAGTTTCCCTATAATAAATTCTGTCTCTGCTATTGTGTTTGTTAGGTCTTCGGTTTTATATGGGTTGATAAATTTAAAAAATTAATTAAAATTTAATTAATTAAAAAGTAAAAGAATTAATTTAAAATAAATTAATTGTGTTGGGGTTATTAAATATTGGTTGTTAGTTCTTTTTCTTTTTGTGATTACGAAATTATTTGACTTAATATAATATTCTTTTAATTGTTCTAACTTGTTTACCAGCGTATTCTTCGTTTTTCTAAGATATTGACATGTTTCTCGTTAGTTTGCTGCTGGTTGGAATTCCATTCTAATTGGTTGTTGAGTCAGCAACATGTAAGTGTATCTTATACAGTTGCATGTTTAATAAGGATTTTTTCTATCTAATTCTTTTATTTCATGTCAGGCATATCTTACTGATTTTGTTTTGGATGTCATATGACCTTGGACCCAATATATTACTTCTTTGGGTTGACCTCAAAAATTTTGGTAATAAACTGTATTTTTGACATTCTTTTAAAATCCATAAATCCTTAGTAATTTTACTGACTTTGACCTTAGATTTATATATATATATATATATATATATATATATATATATATTTATTTTCCTTTTTGCCTTGTTGGATAACATATTGCATAAGACCAATTTCAGGTTTTTCCCGTATTGAACTTACGAATATTAGTTACAATTTCTTGTTCTTATATCCACGTATTCAGGCCCCTGTTTCAGAAAACATCTTTCACTAATATTATTAGTAAGAAACCGATGATATTAACTAATAATATTAGTATAATGTTTCATAAAATTATTAGCTAATAATATTAGTTATTACTTTATGAGTCAAAATTATTAGTAGATGTTCCTAATAATAACAAATAACGAACCTTCCAATACAAATCAATGGTAGATGACGTATTACAAAATTTTCGTCATGTTGAGAACTATGATTATGTAATATGACCACTAAAATTTTAAATTTTACGCTCCATCTTGATGTAAATCCAAAAATAAAACAAATGCGATGGTACATGTTAATAAATTCCTACTAATTCTGACAAAATTTTACATTGAATCATCGCTTTCGAATTTAATGAATATTAATTTTATTTGTTAAGAGAATGATGCTCGTACGCATGTCAAATAATTCCGGAAAAACCGGAACAAGATTTAAATATTTAAGTTTCATGAGTGGTCAAAATGTGAAAATACAAACATTTCAATTTTAATTTTCACCTAATTTTGCTTTATTAAATATCCCTCCATTTAACTCGACATTTCAGTTATTATCTGTTCAACGTAACCTCAGAATACATGTGACTTTACGTGACAAACGTAAGTAAGTAAAACATTAAAATTAAATCATTAACCATGTGTAATGGCCTTAACACAATGCTGAAACTTAGGACAACGATGGTGACACACACATCAATAAATTGCAATAAAATAAAAACCACTCAACTTGTGGAAATAATAAAAGAAATGCACGTAACAAATTTCCCGTTACCATCATCTACCAAGGAAAAAAATGCAACCAACTACGACTAGAAATACTATTTTAAAATATTACAACACGTGCCCACAAGTTTTTCGTCCATTTTAATGGAGATGCAATACTCCCATAAGTGATAGCCTGAAATAACAGTAATCAATCCGATGGAAATAGTCTGGGTAAGATAAGATCTTCAATACCTACAACGAAAGCAAGTCGTTACGAAAATCTATCGAATTCTGAGGAATTGGGTATTATCATACAGTTACGATTCAATATCCTTGTGATGACGCTCATCCAGTATGTCAAGGGCTCTAATAATCTCATACGCTCAATTTGATGTTATAAGAAGACATGTGGTATAATACTTTGTCAAGACGTTACCGTCTATTTTTCTCTCACAAAAAATAACTACTTACAGATATATGAAATGACGATGGATTATCTCTAAACATTCATCCGTCATTATACACAACATCGCCGAATATCGACTACATGTGTTTATGATCATAATGACGCGAAGTATCGTCCCCAAATGGCACAAAAATTTATCATAATCCATTACAAAATCTCTCCACATGGCACAACGTAAGAGGAAAAGTATCAATATAATTCGCAACATAGTCCAAAATATAACGGATAAAATTACATAAATGACTCGAACCACACATGAATGTAATAATCAAACAATGTCCTCCCTTAAAAGTATGAAATCGGATTCGAAAGAAATCTATCCGTATCACTAGCGTAGCATTCGTACGTCAGATGAGCTTACTCCCTTATGAAAATTTAGCAAATACTTTAGGGAAAAATATAGGAGAAATAAACTCCGATGAATAACAATATTACATGTACACATTCCTCAATATCGTATTAATTGAATGGAAAAATAATATTGACTAAAGGTTAGGCGATGGCTGATATTTAAACCAGATACTCGTCCGATGACATGACTTACTCAAATCCGCATAGTCGATGATCTTGACATTCAGTCATCACGCACATTAAAAATCGTATAATTGAAGAGAATACAGAGTCAACGTCGTATAACGCAAGAAAATGACATGATAAAGTTGCTAAAAATCTACACAAACTACTATTCAATCAATAATCCCTTCAAGAAGAAAGTTAACTACTTATTATAGCTACGTAGAACAGATAATACCCAGTATAAATGAAATGTCGACTTAACGTGGATGTCTTGATGACCCTGGTCTCCTTCTAGGCTGGATTCATGGCATTAGGACGCTGTCGGCATCGGTCCTCCTCCTTATTGCTGCATGATGAGATGGGTGATGTCTTCGAAGCGAATACATTTTCTAATGCTGATCTTCATTGCCTCGTCCGGTTAAGAACTGGTTCTTCTTGATGTTCACTGAAGCTTACACGAAAATATTAGTATTGATTCTCAACTCGTAGCTTTAAAATTGACACGTAATGATAAGTATTTTCTTCACTTCGCTAGCTGGTTGTCCCTCTCTGCTCCGCATTCTTCTGGTCTCAGCTGCCTCGTACGTTCACCTTCCTCCTCGGCCAATGTACTCGCTGTATTGTACATATTCTTTAGCTGCTCTACTCCCCAGGTCCTCGTCCAGTTGCTGTTCCCCACCACTAATTTGTTGCGCCTTATGTAGGCCCTTAATCCTTCACGTCTAGCTTTCCCTAGGTGAAACTGTAGCATTTTCTGGTTCCTGAGGGCTTCTTTTTCCATCTCCTGTTTGACCCATATGTTCTCACCTTTCAACCGGCTTGTACTATGCAGCATATTTCTCACTAGTAGGTTTGATACAAATCTCACTCTTACTGGTCTCTTGCCTTTTGTTTTCACCATTCTCTGTAGTTCTTCTATATCGGCCTCTCTGCGGCTAATTTTCACCTTCTCGTTAATTAGCTCCAGCACTTTGAATACCAGGTCTTCTTTAGTGTTCTCTGGTAGCCCATATATAAAAATATTTTTCTTCCGGGTTTCCTCTTGTCTTTTTTCTCCTGCCATCTCAACTCTTTTATCTCTTCCTCCATTCTCCTCACCTTATCCCTCAAACTTGATATTTCTTTATTATTTTGGACCGCCCATTCTGTTACTTTTCCTATCTCCTCTTTCACTATTTCTCGTAGATCACTAGATTGCTCTCGTAATAACTCTCTCATTTGCTCACTTTGGACCTTACTAAATTCCCTTATCTTCTCCATGTCTTCCCAACCAACCACATTCTCATGATCAGGTCCAGGGTTAATCTCGACCCCTCCAGTAACCAACAACACTGTCATCACTGATGCAGCCATCAAAATTGAGATCGAACTCACCTGCTGTCCGGTTCTGCCACTCATATTGCGTCTCGTATTCCTGCCTCTACCGTGCTTCGTCGCCCGGTACAATTCTATTGAAATCCCCATGTCAGCACTCACTCACTCAACAACCTTCCTCTTCGCTTGCACGATTTGGTTTTTTCTGCCATAATGCTATATATGAATGGAACTCCAACATTCAGTTTATATTATTCCTTCTCTGTTCAATCTCTAAGCACCTGCTTTATATGAACATTCATCGCATGTACCAACTATTAACACAATTCACAATAGTTATTTAAGTTACTCCTTTTAATTTTGTATACGGCATGTATCACAAATTATGAAATTATGAAACGATTACAATAAATAATACCCTCTCCCTAATCTATGATTTTCGAGATTAAGGGAGACGGGTATCTTGAATCTTGATAAGTATTTTCTTCATGAACCCTATTGACGTCTGCTATGAATCTAGACGGTCTGTTAAACGATCGAAAAAGTAAGACTGTTCTCGTGGTGGCGAGCAACAGCTGTCCAGGTCTACAAGACCACCTCTCTGCGTACTGAATCTAACATCCAGAAGGGTACACAGTCTATCGTAGAGACCGAGGAGATAAAAAGGGAGGGGGTGTTTATTCTGGTGAAGGAAACTTACTCTTCACATGAATGGTTTACCGATGAAAGGGATGAAATATTAGGGATAAAATTAGTTTGTGATAATATGAAGGAGGTGGGAATTATAGGAACATACAGGCCTGGAAGAGAGGAAAGAGACATGGAAATCTTTGAAAAAATAGTAGATTATACTCGTAAAAACAATAATAATGATGTGGTAATAATTGGGGGAGATCTAAATTTGCCTGAAGTTGAATGGAAAGGAGCTGCAAGTGAAGCCCATGAACAGAAACTGGCAAATAAGTTAATTTGGGAGGGAGGATTTACACAAGTAGTACAAGAACCTACTCGTCTTAATAACTTACTAGATGTATTCTTGGTTAAACCATGGGAAATTGTTGATAAAACTGAGGTAATTGAAGGAATAGGTGACCATAAGGCTGTAATAATGGATGTAGGACTCGTACCAAAAAGGCTTAATAAGAGGGTTGCACAAGACAAGAAATTGTACAGAAAAACTAAAGTTGATGAATTTGGGACTTACCTTAAATCACAATTCAGTTGTTGGATAAGTGAAGGGAGTAACGTGGATACACTTTGGGCTAAATTTAAAGGAATTATTTGGGAAGGAGAGAAGAGATTTGTACCTGTTAAGAAGGGTAAAATGACCTCAGACCCTGTTTATTATACAAGGGAAATAAGAAAATTAAAAAGAAAATGTAGATTAGTACACAGGAAAATCAAAGAGGGTAGGGAGAGTAGAGAAACTAGAAAACAACTAATGAGGGAACTGAATAGAGTGAAAAAGGAAGCAAAAGAGAATTATATGAATGGCATACTTCAAGAGGGTAATGACCACAAAGGGAAATGGAAAAAGCTGTATTCATATATCTGGAATCAAAAAAGAAAAGGAATCCAAATTCCTACAATGGTGGGAGAAGGGGGTGAACACTATTTAACAGATACTGAGAAAGCAAACCTATTTAGTAGGGAATTTAGAGATTCAGTAGATGATTGTCAAGAGTTGGAAACCGAAACAGAAGATAGAGAGGGAGAGAGACAGAAAGAAACAAGAAGCTTCTCATTCACAAACGAAGATATTTTCAGAGAAATCCAACTGCTTCAGCAAGGAAAAGCTGCAGGAAGTGATCAAATTACTGGGGAGGTATTAAAGACAATGGGGTGGTATATAGTGCCTTATTTAAAATTTCTCTTTGACTATGTCATAAATAATAGTGTAATACCAAAGGAATGGAAGGAATCTATAATAATACCAATTTATAAAGGAAAGGGTGATAAAAGGAAACCAGAGAACTACAGACCAATCAGCCTGACCAGTATAGTTTGTAAAATTCTGGAGAGTTTAATATCGAAGTTCATCAGAGGGATATGTGATGATAAAAATTGGTTCATGAGGAGCCAGTATGGATTTAGAAAGAAATTTTCTTGTGAGGCACAACTGGTGGGATTTCAGCAGGACATATCAGATCAGCTGGATTCAGGAGGTCAGTTAGATTGCATAGCCATAGATCTTTCCAAAGCCTTTGATAGAGTGGAACATGGAATATTATTAAAGAAATTGGAGGGAATAGGATTGGACGTAAGGATTACACGTTGGATAAAAGCATTTCTAAATTCAAGGGTTCAGAAAGTCAAAGTAGGAAATAATGTATCTCAGGAAGAGAAAGTTTGGAAGGGAATTGCACAGGGTAGTATAATCGGTCCGTTACTTTTCTTAATATACGCAAATGATTTAGGGAACAATATAACATCAAAAATAAGATTGTACGCAGATGACATAATTGTTTATAGGGAAATAAACAACATTGAGGATTGTTCAGAATTACAAAGGGACCTTGAAAGTATCCAACAATGGGTTGAAGAAAATAATATGAAGGTTAATGGAGGCAAATCAACTGTTACAACTTTTACAAACAGGAGCTTTAAAACTGAATTTGAATATACTTTGGATGAGGTAGTTATCCCAAAAGATGGCAAGTGCAAATACTTAGGTTGAGATTTGAAAGTAATTTGCACTGGAAGGGTCATAGTGATGACATTGTTGGGAAAGCATACAGATCATTACATGTCATATTGAGGCTACTTAAAGGATGCAACAAAGAATTAAAAGAAAAAAGTTACTTGAGTATGGTTCGTCCATTATTGGAATATGCAAACAGTATTTGGGATCTTCACCAAGAATACCTAATAAAAGAAATAGATAGTGTGCAGAGGAAAGCAGCAAGATTTGTAACAGGAGATTTCAGGAGAAAGAGTAGTGTATCAGAAATGTTAAAGGAACTTGGGTGGGAAACTTTAAGTAAGAGAAGGGAGAAAACTAGACTTATAGGATTATATAGAGCCTATACAGGAGAAGAAGCATGGGGAGATATCCGTGAGAGGCTTCAGTTGGAAAATAATTATATCGGCAGGACTGACCACAAATATAAAATTAGAAGGAATTTTAGCAGAAGCGATTGGGGTAAATTTTCATTCATTGGGAAGGGTGTGGAGGAGTGGAACAGTTTACCATGGGTAGTGTTTGATCCTTTTCCAAAATCTGTACAGATATTCAAGAAGAGAATAAACAGCAACAGAGAAAATAAATGAAGTATTAGAGGGCATTTGACCAGTGCAGGTTATTGTAAATAAAAAAAATGTGTGTGAATAAATTAATTCCATCCCCTGGTCTAAGGAGTTTGGACAGCCAAAGTAGGGGACTGCCTGTAGGGGTGAAGTACAGTGAGGACTTCGAGGGCCCTGGGACCGCTACGGTAGCTGTGAAGGCCCTTCAGGAACTCTGAAAAGTGGTGGCAAAAGGGGCTCTGGTTAAGACGCAGCAGGTCGTTATGCTACTTAGGATCCAGAACGGGTAAAAAAGTAAATAAATAAATGCAATGTAAATATTAATGTTATACCAGTTGTATAGTATCATTTGAAGTAATTCCACATACTGTATATCAGTTGACTATATTTGTAAGTAGTAGAGGAGATAATATAAGTAGAATTTTGTAAACAATATAAATTTATTAAGGATGAGCTGTGTGTTTAATAGAAAACATTCTTAGCGTAAATTGTATAATATTGTATTATAGGAAAAATTTTCTTCTCTTGTTAATTTAATATTTAGTGCTTGACAATAATGTATTTTAGTGTACCATTTGCCACCGAGGTAGACATCTCATTTGCAAATAAAGAGATTTTGGTTTGATCAAGGTAGTGGGTGAGAGAGTCCTTCCCTGTGTACACCACACATACTCCGAGCTCTGGCATCCAGCGTAACTCGTGGTTCGATTGACGTCCTAAATTCCTCAATATTGTAAATAACACGTCCCATAGTTCCTTGCTAATTAATTCCATAATTAATTTTAGTTCATAATATTATTATTTATATCTTCCTAAAATGTTATCAAATCTTTAGACATACTCGTTGGAGAATGTTTGTTAAGACGCCGAATCTGAAGCTTTGAGATTACGGGGAGTTTTAAATGTAATGTTTCTCGTGGATAGAGTGTCCAGCAATATTAATAAATTTATCCGTCTATTATTGCGGTGATAACGTTGGTCTTCACCCCTTAGCAGGTTATATAAAAATAAAGTTACCCCTTTGATTGCACCGGTGAGCACTCGACGTGGAACACGCTGCGTACGGTCCCGCACATGAAATTCTCTGCCGATTACGATAGATCTAAAATGTCACAATATAAAGATCAATGTATAAACAGAACAAACTTGCAATATATTCCCGTAAATGAGAATTACATCACTATTCAAATTGGAATATTGGAGGTTTGTAATCTGTTGTATGCATCATTAATTGTAGTCTTCACCGAAATAACTATCATAAAATAATACATTAATTACATAAAATGTAGACATGAAGGAGTAACTATCAAAATGGGTCACTGATAGACCATACGTTATTCACTGGAAGTTGACGTCCAAGTCATAGTAATATGTCACTTAAAATTTTAAGATTTGGTTAAAAAATTCTTTCTAACACTTCTAGTGTTAAGTAAATTTTTCAATGTATAAAATGCTCATATGAAGGTTAATGAATTAGAAAAGTTAAACTTGCGATATGTTCTCGTTGGATGAGAAATACACCATTATTAAAAATAGAATATTGGAGGTTTGTAATCCGTTGTATGCATCATACCTGTAGTCTTCACCAATCCCCAAACCAGTGTTGAATCGGCCAATTTTGACTGGTCTGTTTGTTTTTAAGCGTAGTTAAAAGGGACATGAATGCTTGTTAAACAGATGTTGGATGTGCTGTTTACTGCAACGTTATGGATGAATTCGGTATGTCTATAACAAAAAATGTTATGAGTGTGATGGTTTGTAATCGTTGTTATAGTTTCTTTTTTTTCTTTGTTAGTTGTTTTATGTCGCACCGACACAGATAGGTCTTCCGGCGACGATGGGACAGGAAAGGGCTAGGATTGGGAAGGAAGAAGCCGTGGCCTTAATTAAGGTTCAGCCCCAGCATTTGCCTGGTGTGAAAATGGGAAACCACGGAAAACCATTTTCAGGGCTGCCGTCAGTGGGGTTCGAACCTACTATCTCCCGAATACTGGATACTGGCCGCACTTAAGCGACTGCAGCTATCGAGCTCGGTTTATAGTTTCTTAAGGTTGGAAACATCACTGACCCCTTTTCATGTCACGCTTTAGTGCCTAGCTGTGCTCTTTGCAGTACTGAGACCTTTATTCTTCGTGTTCTTACGTCTAGAGTTATACGTATGGGACGGGTATGGTGGAGGGCGAGTAGGTGGGGAAGAAGAAGGAGTTGTGGGCGGGGCATTGGGTACTGGCGTAACATGAGGACAAGTGGGGGACGTAGGGGAATGGAGTGTAGGCCGAGTTATTGGATGCTGGCTTAACTTGTGGAGGGGGTTCTCAATGTATATTCAAGGTGGAAGTTGTAATTTTTGACGTATTAGAAGTAGGGGGCGTAGGGGAAGGGGTGTAGGCCGGGTATTGGATACTGGTTTAACTTGTGGAGCGGGGCTCTCTGTATATTCAAGGTGGGAGTTGTATTTGTTAACGTATTAGAAGGTTTATGATTGACATTTTTTAATATTTTGCAGTTATCTGATTTAAAGGCTTGTAAATTTTTGTAATTGTTCTATTAATGGGCGTTTCATTTCGATTGCATCGTTTAGGTTTTTTCCTATTGAAGAAATGATCTAAATGAATATAACTATTTTCATATTCGCTCATTAACCTTCCTTTCTCAATTATTTTTATTATCTTGATGTCTCTATCTATTGTACTAAATTGATGGCTGGTCTCTTTCATATGGTTAGCCATTGCGGAATACTTATGTTTTAATGCGTTATATGAAGATAAAGTTGGAATTCAAGAGGACACATTGGGGGAAATATTCGTTTATAGGAAGAGGAAATTTGGGATTGGAATAATAATTTGCCAAGGCAAATGTTCAATAAATTTCCAAATTCTTTGCCATTATTTCAGAAAAGACTAGGTAAAAACAGATAGGGGCTCTACCACCTGGGCGACTGCCCTAGCCCTAAATGCAGGTCAGTGGCGACTAATGTATTTTTAATTCCAATATCAATGTTCGAAGTGAACAAATTTATTTTCTTAAGAAAGGCCTTTCTTGCTCGTGCTAGTCTGTATTTTATGACCCCCTTACTTCTGCTATCATTAGTTACACTGATTTCATGTTCTAATATTTTCTACATTACCAGTCTTCATGCAACTTCACTCCAGTACCATTTTCATCTTGTACTCCTCCAAGGCTGTGTCCATAGCATTCAGCAATTTCTATATATCTTCTGCAGAATGAGATAGAATAACAATATCATCGGCAAATCTGAGTTTTGATTTCCTCTCCTTGGATTGTGATTCATTTTCCAAATTCCTCTTAGATTTCCTTTATTGCCTCTTCAATGTAAACATTGAAAAGGAGAGGGGACAAACAGCAGCCTTGCCTCACTCCTTCCTGGATTGCTGCTGCTTTTTGATAGCGTTCAATTCCTATCACTGCAGACCGATAAAAATTTTAGATAATTCGTCGTGTTCGGTATCTGATCCCCATACCCTTCGGAATCAACAGATAGCTTGATCGAATGCCTTTCCTTGATCTACGAATGCCATGTACGTAGCCTTGTCTTTCTTAATTCGATTCTCCAAGATCAGACAAAGTCAGGATTGTTTCACGTGTTCGTACATTTCTTCTGAAGCCAAACTGATCTTCTCCTAACTCGGCTTCAAATTGTCTTTGCGTTCTTCTGTAAATAATGTGTTAAAATTTTGCAGTAGTTTTCACACTTGTCAGGACCTGATTTCTTGGGAATAGGTATAACAACATTCTGTCTAATATCAGATGGCACTTCTCCTGTATCATACATTTTACACACTAAATTGAATAACTTCCCTATACTGGATTCTCCTAAGGCAGTCAATAATGCTGATGGTATGTCATCAATTCCAGGCACCTAATGACAATTTAGGTCTCTCAACGCTCTGTCAAATTCTGACCGCTGTGAAGATAGACGTCCGTGAAGGAAGCAAATATTATTTGGTAATATTTAATCCTGAGAGAACACCTCCGCACCCACTCTCGGAGGGTTATAGTGTTTAGAAGCATCTGCATAAAGGATTGGGGAAAGGTAGTGGACATCTTGAGACAACGATACACGTATACAATTCGTTGAGCTGGATGCAGTTTGAGGGGCTAAAGGGTTGGATTCACCCAATGAGTGATGATCGGGGGAACATAAACATTTGCATGGAACGCGAGGATATAATTTGAGGTAGGTGATTGTGTAATAGATTTATGGAACGTCGAAAATGAGTTATATGCCCATAGTAGTGTGGGATATTGTGGAATGGGAGTACAATGTTCCTGATAGTAGCATAATAGTAGGGATAGTTCAGGAAGTAACGAGTGGGATGTAACAGAGTATCTTTAAAATGAATTTAGAAGCTTTCTTCGTAAGTAGAGCGGGAGTATTCCTGCTTCCACAAGTATGGCATTATTCGGGGAAGATTGAAGGGCTCCTAGGCAAATTTTAATGTATTGTGCCTGAATGGAATCTAGCTTAGATGTAGTCTTTTTGGCCACCATATCAAAAACATAGCCCCATAATCCACAACAGATCGGGTAATATTTCAATATAGCAGTAAAAGCGTACACGGGTCGGAACCCGAGTTCCACTTCATTTATGTTGTAAATAAAGTTATTTAGGCATAATTTTGCCTCAATATATATGTTTATTCATAATAGTTTCCCATCTAAATAGATACCCAAATATTTGGCCAAAGTAATGATCGGAATCGAAAAACTCTGAAAACAAAGGGGCTGATAACACGGTGTGCCCAAGAGAAGCATATGGCCTTACATTTGTTGTGGGCAACTTCTAAACGATGTTCTTGCAGCCATCTATCCATATCAAATAATCTCGGTTAATGAAGAGTAGAATTCCTCAATAGGCGAATTACTCCGATATCTCACAAGGTCATCAGCAAATTGAAGAAAACGGCTGTGCGTGGTATAATTTTTCTCCAGTGACATAGAATACAGTGTAAATAGAACAGCACTTAATACGTCACCCTAGGGCAGACCTCGAGACGTCATACGTGTCTTGATATGCGGGAAATGTTTAAACTTTAGTACCCTCCCAGAAAGCATATTATACGAAGAGTAATGAACGATGAGGGGTAGCGATAGAACAGTAGTTTTGGAGCAAAACGTGGATGTCCACTTTAACATAAGCCAACGCAGGTAAAAAAGATGGCCATCAGGGGTTCTTTCCGACATCGCGCTAGTGTAATGTCTGTGAGCAATATATTAACAGCAGTACAACTTGAGCAAGAAACCACAGTGGACGTGTCGAATGCTGAGTGCGGTGTAACATGATAGGCATTGAGCAATATAGGGCGGCGATCGGGAGCTGGCAGCGAAGGCAGAAGACGACGGCAAGATACGCGGCGACAAGGGAGAGCTGGGGAAGGTGGGCGAGGCTATCTTGGTAGCGGCGGTGATAACCATGCTAGGAGGCGTGGAGATGAATCCGGGCCCTGACATGAGCTGGGAGAACTGAGAGAGAATTAAGGACCTGATAGGGGACGCTGTTAAAGCAAATGCTGGAGATAGTCTGGTAAAGAAAATGAGAAAGAAACAAGCTAATGGATTTGAAGATATGAAGGCATGGTTCAAGGAACAGTGGGGAGTCACGAAAAAATTAGAAAATAATGAGAGCGCAACTGGAGTGCTAAGGGAGCAGGTGAAGAATCTGGAAAAGGAGGTGGTTTCTCTAAAGGAGTTAGGTAACGATAACCAAGAAAGGATGAAGAAATGTATATATATTTATGGGTTACGGGAAGAACGGAGTGAAAATAAAGTGAACCTTATATATAGTGGTGGACCTCGTCCAAAATAAATTGAAAATAAACCTCAGTGAAGTTGATATAGACGATGTTGAAAGAGTAGGGAAAGTGAAAGGTAGGAGACCAATTAAAGCGAAGTTAATGTCGACCATAACGGTGGAAATAGTGTTAAAAGCGCAAAGAACTTTCAAAGTGAAAAGATTTGGGTAAACAAAGACTTGGGAAGAGAAGGGATAGAGAACATGAAAATCCTAAAAGGACATCTAGGTAGAGCTAGACACCAAGGTCTTAGACCATTTATTAAGGATCAAAGGCTGGGGGTATCAAATGGTGTCTGGTGGAGAGTTTGTTCTGTGACAAAACTAAAAGGCATGGAGGAAGTGCTCAAACAGGAAGAGAAACGGACGAAGCGGCCAAGAGACAGACAGGAGAACGCCCAAGAGGAGGGAGGAAACGTGGTAACGTTGGCTGAGGCGTCGAGGCAAGAAATCAGTGCAGTGCGGTGTTGTGTGATTGAAAAATCAGGTTTGCATTTTCAGGAAGTGCTAGCAGATAGTGTTTTTAAAGAAAAAACGGATACAGTGATTGTTGGCCTGAAGGAGGATAAGAAAGGGAGAGACTAGGATCAAGGGGAGAAGCAAAAGCCTGAAGGACTTGTGGGGAAAAAGAAATAAAGGTTTAGAAGATAAAGAATGGAACGTTGACAATAACACGCCAAAGAATGATGGAAGGGAGGCAGAAGAAGTGAGCGAGAGAGTGACGAGAAGCAAGAACAAAGATGGCAGTTGGGAAGGCAGGGAAAAATGTTGAACTAGACTAGAATATATGTTTGGTTAATATTGAAGGATTATTGGGTAAAAGAGGTAACATACAAGTGAAAAATTCAATAGGAAGTTTTGACATCGTAGCACTTTTGGAAACATGACTAGAAGTAGGCAGATAGATAACTTGGGGGGGGGGGATTTACGGTGAGGCACAAGTTACGAAAAAGATTAATTAAAATGGATAGAGGGTATTGAGAGTGACACTGAAGGGGTTATGTGGATAAGATTTAACATGATGAGAGAGGCAGGGAGAGAGAAACATGTGTGCTTGGCTTTTGCCTACTGTCACCCCAAGGGATCTCCATATGCAAACGATAGGTTCTTTGAGGAACTACTAGTGGAAACCAGTATCGTTAGAGGGAGGTATTAGGAGGACGGACTATTATTATTTGGAGTTTGGAATGCCAGAATAGGCGAGCGAAGCCCAAGGTTTAGTAAAGGAGAGTTGACAGTAGGGATAGGAAGAAGTAATGGTAAGGTAATTAATAGCTACGGTGGAAAACTTTTAGAATTCTGTGAAGTCGGGAATTTCTTCAATCTGAACGGTTACTGGGAAGGGGACACAGAAGGCAAAATGACCTATATTACTGAACAAGGGGGAGTGTTATTGACATAATAATGAGTTCGGAAGACATGCTAGAGAATATCAAAAGTATAGGGCGGAGGACTGGATTGAATCGCACCGCGCTCCGGTATAGTTTAGATTAGTCAGAAGGGGAGAGGAAGTTAAGGAGGAAGGTAGAAAAGGGCCTGGAGTGTGCGGTAGTGGTTGTACTAAATATATATGGACAGAGAACTCAAAAGGAGAGCTAGACGCACTTATGGATAAAGATATACAATTAATTAGAATTGGTTGGGTAAGGGCGCTGGAGGAAAATAATATAGACAGAGCGCTGCAGTTAACAGAATATCCTATAAGGAGAGTGGCTCGGGCAGTCGAACGCAGCAGAAGGAAAATTGGAAGATGATGGTTAGTATAACAAGGAGAAAGGCAGCGAGAAGAGCATTAAAAGAATATAGCGCAAAAAGTGGGAGCAAAGAACGAGAAGTATTTTGCAGGCTGAGGAAAGAGTACAAGAGCAAAATCGCGGAGAGGAAGAAGCAGTGGTTGAAGGACCAATCAGAGCTAATAAACAGGGAATGCAGATCGAATCAAATTGGAGGAATATAGGTGAGAATACTAATAGAGGAGGGAAGAGACTGAAGAAAATGAACATTGATTATGTACAATGAGTGACATATTTTAGCGAGTTATTTGGAGGAAGAGACGAATGGGAGTATAAGAAGGAAGGTCATGTGTTCCAATATAGAAGTATACACGAACTAGACAAGGAATTCACGCTATAAGAAGTCCAGGGTATGATTGGTAAACTGAAGATGAAATCAGCGGGAGGGGGAATAATGGTATCAGCAATGTATTTTGGAAACAAATATGTCAATACAGCCAGATGGGAGAGGGAATTGTAAAACTATTCAACAGGATTTTTAATGGGGGGAAGGTACCGAAGGAATGGGAATATGGGATTACTTGACCCAATATAAATGAAGAAAGGTAATAGAAACATACCTAACAACTACCGAAGAATAACTCCTTTAGATTAATTGAGCAAAATTTATACAGGAGTCAGTTAGCTTTTAGTATTTATATTATTATATTTTATTAATTAATTATTTATTGTTCCTTAATATTAACTGGAAACGATGGACGTGGCATGGGGATTGAGGATGACTGCCGTGGTGTCACGTTTCCGGAGTATCTGACGGGCCCCATGACATGCCCAAAGAGTCTTGTGTTTCTTTTCTTTTGGTTGTTAGTTGTCTGTGCATGGAAAGAGGATGTGTAAACATGGATCGGGACTAATCGCCTGTTATGTTTAAATAAATACTATACTATACTATACTATACTATACTATACAGGAGTCTTGGCTAATGGACTAAGGGATTGGTCTGAAAATAATGGTATAATTTCCAAATACCAAGGAGGATTCAGGAAAGGGAGGCAAACAATGAATAATATCATGATTGTGAAGTTGATAGCAGAAAAATACACGGTTCGGGAAAGAGGTAGGGTATTTCTGGCAGCGGTCGGTTTTGAGAAAGCGTTTGACATCGTGAATAGAAGAGCGGGGAGGCTAGGAGGCTAGGAGTTTCTAGGAAGATGATATGTGCGATAGAGGCGTTGTATCAGAAAATATATAGTAGCGTCAAACTAGAGGATAACGTAATAAATAAGCCGATAGAATGCAAGCTGGGTCTAAAACAAGGCTGCAAATTATCGCCCATATTATTCGTATTATTAATAAATGATATACAGGACGGGCACGGGGGGGCTAACTGGGCTGTCCCAGCGGTGAGCAATATAGAGATTCCAGGCCTGATATTTGCAGATGATATTTTGTTAATGACTTATCAGGGGGGCGGAGATTGCAGAAAAGTTTGGTTAATTAGCAGAATACGCAAATAAGTGGTGGTTAAAAATTAACTAACAAATCGAAGGTGATGATTATAAGAGGAAGAGGGAAAAAGTGAGGGAATGGACGATACAGGGGGTAAGAATAGGGGAAGTAGATAGATTAGAATACCTAGGAGTGCTACTAAATAGCAGAGGAGGATGGGATGATCACATCAAGAGATACAAATTGAGAGCGGTTGCAGCTCTCGCTGCAATAAAAATTCTAGTTGCTAAATACCGAGTTTAATGCTAAAAACACTGGTCCTAAGTAGAGCTTTATATGGGGTTGAATTATGGGGATTAGAAAATAAAAGTGTTAGCTTGAATCATATAATACATAAATTCAGCAAGACTGTTATGAGATTCAATGCACAGCCAATGTGGGGGCATTAATAATATGTGGGGAGTTTATAAAGGTGGATTGCGTTAAAAGGGTAATGAATTATTGGTCGATACTGAGTAGGGGCGAAGGCAGTATTTTGCTGCAGGAAGCCTATAAACAAGAACTGAAAGGATTGAATGATGATTGTTGGCTAGCAAAAATTAAAACCTATGTTGAGAATCTGGGTATGGGATATATTTGGAGGGAGGGATGGAAAGGAAAAATAGCAGAACACAGAGAGCCTTGACAATGAGAATTAAGGACATACAGATGAAGAAATGGCTGGAAGAAAGTAGGGAAAGGCCTTCGCTCGGTCTATTCTATAAGGTCTACCAAATCTCTAAGTTAAGCATAAGATTCGGGGTAGACAAATTAAAATGTGGGATATTATGGTGGCTGATGGGGTTGTACAGAAATAAGGGAAGGATTATGAGCAAAGAGAGTTCACAATGCATCCTCTCCGAGGAAAAGTTTGATGATTTGCATTTACTTTGTGCTTGTACAGGGGCAGAGAAGC
This sequence comes from Anabrus simplex, assembly GCF_040414725.1. Classification (NCBI taxonomy): domain Eukaryota; kingdom Metazoa; phylum Arthropoda; class Insecta; order Orthoptera; family Tettigoniidae; genus Anabrus; species Anabrus simplex. Next base: position 1,222,402,427 of record NC_090266.1, read on the forward strand.
TAAGGACAAAGTTCCTAAATGTGAAGCAACGAGAAATGTATAGGCAAAAAGATGAACGAAAAATCTTAGTATGGATAGCGGACTAATGGAGAAACGAAAGCGCCCTGAATAAGTTCCTTTGTGCAGTTAAAAAGCTATGCTTAAGGGAAGTGAAAGGTAGTGTATGATGCAATAACCTGGAATGTAAACAGAGGAGTAGCCAGCATAAGTAGGTCAGTAGTTGATTGGCACTCAGCAATTTAAAATGTTATGGTAAAGTCGGCGTGTAGTGGTAAACTCTACCAGACACGCCGACAGGGCAGGATGCAGAAGTAGATCTTTACATGGTTGCTCAATCTTTCCCCTTTCACTATATTTCGTCTTACCAATGTGTCGTTTACCTTCTTTAAGATTTATTCGGGTATGTTACGTAACCACAGCAGGAGCGGTTATCATTTTATTATCATTCCTAATAGTTCAATTATTTAGGCTCGTGAGCAGCCTCACTTTTGCCGGTAATTCTTCCATTAGTTCCAAATTCATACTGTCTCGTGAGTAGCCTCACGTCTCTTGACAATCATAGTTCATAGTTCCTTCAGGCTAAGCGGCTCTCTGGTAGTGAGGTGACCGTGAGCCATTTTGTTTTCAATTCTAATGTAACTATTACTATCATTGTGACTAATATTCAGTTCTTGCTTGGTTGTTATGAATTTGAACATTGTAATGGGCGAAGGCATGCAAGTTCAATAAATACAAATATATTTTAACTCCGATTTAACTTGTGCAGCTATGGTGACAATACGGTAATTAAGATTTATATAAATAGTTTTACAGTAAAAAATAATAGCGTCTGTTGAGGATCTTCCAGGGAGAAACACAAACTGAAATTTGCCCACTACCAGGTTCCCACTATGGAAGGTGTTTTTTTTGTAGAATGAAGTATGATGTATCACTATGACCAGGGGCCGAGTCTCGTGAAGTTTGAATTTTGAATAGCTCTGCTTAATTCGTGCATATCAATTGGTCTTAGGAGGAAAATTTATTAGATAGGGGAGGGGTATGAAAGCTATAATAAGCGGTAACGGAATCCAGGGTCGGATTACTGAAGAACAGCATTATGTCCTGAGTGTTATAATTGTGTGGGCATGGTACACGAACAAAATGATGCGAGAGTTGTGCGCTCGCTCTCCATATGGTCTTTGACGGCTATTGTCTATTCAAGGAAGAAATGAAGGATTTCCATGAAGATCTTCGTTTTTCATTAAATAACTTTTGAATTTGGCAACGATCACCTGATAGTGAAGGTAGGCTTGGGAAGTTCCCAGGATATGAAATGAGCAAAGGGCTGTTTCATGCTGCAAAATTAGTTTGGTACACTCACTATCCCCCAAATGGACATCATGCAGTAGAGACAATACGCGACACTTACGGATTTAGCCTTGTTAAAATGGTAGACAATTCGACGGTGGCACTCCTAGTGACTTGACCTGAAAAGTCGCGCTAAATTCAAATATCACAAATATCAATGGAAATGCATATACGAAAATGGATAAATGAATTACGTCTAGAAAGAAAGTATTATTGAGATATTAACTTCTAAGTTGCTAAAGCAATTCTGGATAAATGAATGAAGAATTATTTAAAAGGTTATTATTTAAAGACTGAAATTAGACATATAAAGAAGATGTGAAATGGACTGCTGTGAAATGGCTTGATCTTTCATTTATGCATTACTTTTTTGCTTTAGCATTCCTGCCTGTACTTTTACCATTAGATTTGTCTTTTTCTCATTTAAAACATTGTATCATCACAATAAGACACTTCTCAATAAAAAATATCGGCACATACCTTACACACATGACGCAATGAATTAATATTTAAAAGCTGGATAATTTTCCTCTTAGCATGAAGCCTACTAACATGAAAAAAATCTATAAAATCCCGGGTTTAATCTGAGAAGAGGGATAAAAAAAGAAAAGTATGAAAATGTTGTCGATAGTGATGCTTTGAGGAATATTTACGTACAATTAGTGTAAAAATATAACATACCCTTGGCTGTATAGTCGAGGATTTCTTAAGTCGCTGACCTGGAAATGATCTGAACAGATCTTATAATTCTTATATAAGCGTAGCGTCCCTTCTTTCTTGTACACCTTATCCAAATCACTTCTGTGAATTTCAAAACCCACATATCACACCTACAACAACACTTCGGTATTGAAGGTTAACTGCTGCACTATACAATAAAATATGCTTATTACATTTTAAGCCAGTTACAATATGGGTCGAGCAGGTCAGAAGATTATGAAGTACTATAAAGATCTCTGTCACTGGAAGAATATATATGCAAACACAATATTACTTACATTTTCTTGTCACGAGGCAAACGGAAGAAAGACCGCGCATTCTTCTCTACTTTATAGTTACTGCAGCCAAACACAGCACATACCTTTCCCCTCATGTTGAGAGGAGATATCAAGGAATGACACACGCTACTATTTAATTATGTCAACTCACTGAAAACGCATAAATGACACCAAAAACTTCACACACAAATACACGTGCTCTTATGACATAATCAGCAGTTCTCAGGTCTACCCGCTAGAGAGAGCTCTAATAGCTGTCCCTCGATATCTCGCTGAATGTCGCGTATTGTCTCTACTGTATTTGGATTAGGTTTAAAAACCGGAAGTTTAGGGTGGTGCTGGTCTAAATAGTGGGTAATCAGAGATGTTACAAGGTGTACAACTTTGCTTCCGCTGTTTGTCGACGGATGGCGGCAAAGGTACGTAGCGGTCGAACGAAACAGATCGCAGACGTCAGGCAGTTAGCTTGGACCGCGGTCAAAATAACCCCATTCAAACTTAGTCGTTGTGTGTCTGCATCATAACGTTGTTCTCGATTGAGCATGGCAGTGTACGAGCCAGATTCTCGGTATTTGCGGGAGGTGTTACTGTTTTGTTTCACTATGAAGAAAACAGTGGCTGAGTCTCATCGAACGCTCTCACGTACGTATGGTGAGGACGCTATTAGTGGAAGAACGTGTCGTGAGTGGTTTCAACGCTTCAAGAACGGTGATTTTAACGTCGAAGTCCGGCATAGTGGTGGAAGAGAGAAAGTTGTCGAAGATGCAGAACTGGAGACATTGCTGAGTGAAGACTCGCGTCAAACGCAAGAAGAATTGGCACGATCAGTGGGAGTGACACAGCAAGCCACTTCAAAACGTCTCAAGACCATGGGCATGATTCAGACAGAAGGTACTTGGGTCCCGTATGAATTGAAACCAAGAGACGTTGAACGGGGACGAAAAATGGGTTCATTAAGATAACCCTAAACGCAAAAAATCATGGTGATATCCCGGCCATGCTTCAACGTCGACGGCAAAACCGAATATTCACGGCTCCAAGATCATGCTCTGCATTTGGTGGGACCAGCTCAGCGTCGTATACTATGGGGTGTTAAAACCCGGTGAAACAATCACAGGTGCTCGTTATCGAACGCAATTAATGCGTATGAGCAGAGCATTGAAAGACAAACGGCCGCAATGCAGCGAGAGGCACGATAAAGTGATTTTGCAACACGACAACGCTCGACCCCACGTTGCAAAAGAGGTCAAAACACACCTCGGAATGTTAAAATGGAACATCCTACCCCACCCGCCGTATTGTCCAGACATTGCTCCCTCTGATTATCACCTGTTTCGGTCAATGGCGCATGGTCTGGCTGACCGACACTTTCGATCTAATGAAGAAGTCACAAATTGGATCCTTTCGTGGATCGCTTCAAAAGATGAACAATTTTTTATATAGTGAGGGGGGTGTATACATGAAAACTGAAAAACAGTACAAAATGGTAAATGTTTTCTGAACGAATTTCGACAGAGAGGTAAAGGTTGACAGTTCACTAACTTAAGTGCGGTAATAACATTTTTTCTGATTTTGACTCAATACTATACAATAAAACTTTTACCAAAGGAACAATATTACATATGTATTGCAATTAAATAGAAGTACGACGAGATTATACAATTAAAACTCATTTAGTACCTATTTGACTATGCCTACACTAAGAAACTAACAGCCACAAAAGAAACTGCCAGACTGACAATGTCCATGACCTTGGCAAAAAAAAAAAATATACCGCTGCTACCTTTCCTCACAGCATATGCCAAGTCTCCACTATTTGCTGTGGCGCTATACAAATCGGTTAGCTGCGACGAACGACATCTTGTGGGTATTTCTGATAATAATTTTGTTAATAATTAATGAAAATAAAGGAAAGAATTAGCCGGCTGAAATGAAATAAAAGTATGTTTTCCCCACAAAGTGGGAGTAATAAAAGTTTAAGTCGCTTGTTTAGGATACTGGTGCATTCTACTGTACGATAATCATGCTTAGGTAAGGTCGTTACTAGAGTATGAAGGAGTGACAATACCTCCTCCTGGATACTCATTAACATTGTAGTCCATGTGGAATTATGCTCGGCTGCCTGAATACAAGAATATATTTCATCCGAAAAAGCTTGAATTTTTTCAATGAAAAGGGTAGACGTGCTCTCTCCTAAATTCCGGACGGCTTTGTCAGAGATAGTTGGGAGATCCTGTCGTAAATCCGTAGACGGAAGGGGTTTGGGAGTACGGGTGCTTCACACTAGGCATAGCTGAATCCTGCTACCAGTCGCCGAGGCATATTCCGCAACCCCGGCTGGCAACAGCTGGTGAACCATTAGCCTATTTTGTATTGGAGTCTTCACACTAGGCTACTCAGTAGCCCAGCTACTCGTCCTCTATGCGTTCCACTCAGAACACCCTTCAGTGTCGAGTTTCTTCTTGTTACGAATTCCATTTCAGAATAATATAAACTGTACTAAATAAATATATTACATTCAGTATGAATGATCTATCTAAATGAGTGGACCAAATGAACAAGGAAGATTTCATTATACAAACTGAGCAGTGTCCATTTGGAACTTAAACTGTGACGAATATAGTAATAAAGTTGGGAAGGGAAATATATGGTATGAAGTAATGGCGGAGTTTTTCAGCAATTGAGGTGCCTAGAAGCAAAGTCAGCAATCTCCACTTTGGAAAATTTTACAGAAGAAGCAAAAAACTTTTAGAGGTGTTCATGGAATGAAAATTCGATCAATAACTATGTGGTTAACAGGAATCCACCATCTGGGGTAGGACGTCCCATTGGAACGGTTCATCAAGGTCGCACCCCCAATGATATTTGCTTAGATGGCAGAAATCATCTAGTAGCATCTGGTAATCGTCGCAGATGTGCTGAAATTAACTGTTTCAGCACTGTACGTACCCAGTGCTTGAAATGCAACGTTGGACTCTGCATTCCTTGCTTTGTTCCTTACCATACAGTTGAATAACGCAAAGAAAAGACAACCAAATCGGTAAACGGTGATAGAGTGATGAACAAATGCTTTTTCTTATGGCTCTCACCTTTTTCATTTCATGGTTTGTTGTACCCATATATTTTACACAAGTGTTTTTGTACATTATATGTTGAATTTGTAGAATGTGCTTGTCGCCTATTAAAATAATAATACATTTACAAAGATATTAATGATAAAATGGAATGCTCCCACTCCCGCCTAGCGTGATCATATGGACACGGTCCCTCGCGGGGAAACTACTGGGCTGAAATGCGTAAAACTTCGTATACATACTCTAGACACAATCAGAAGCAACATGTATAACAGGCAAATAAAAATTCTATAAAAAAAATTCCGGCGTTAACGGGTTAAGGAAAATATCTTTATATCAACTATATTTGCAGTGAACTTAGATTTTTACTATTACTGTACTATTTTTGACACACACACACACACACACACACACACACACACACACACACACATTCTCTCTCTCTCTAGTGATGGGCAACGCTCTCGCTTGAGACTGACGTCGCAATTCTCAAGACTCTTGCGAGAATCTCCAGACCGATTCTCCTGTAGTGCGAGCTGCGTGACGTACCAGTAACCACGCGTGTAAACTTGATAATATACCATCAACAGTTATTGCGTGAAATAACGTTCTCATATGGAAACGTGTGAGCCAATAAATTTTGTCAAAAGCCTGGAAAAATACTGCATGTTTAACTATGAAACCCTTAACCAATAACGAAAGTGAAAACAGAATGTCAGTATCTTAAACGGTTCACGAGTTACTTCAGGTGGACTTCTTAGCTAAATAACCCATATAACTTGTTAATAACTGTAGATAGGATGTACATCGGCCGGAGGTGTTCTGTGACAATTCCTCTTCATTGATATTATGCGTTTTTAAGTGCCGGATCATCTCAGAAGTATTTCTGATGACGTATTTTACTTCTCTTGCACAAGCAACACAGCGGGCTGTGCTATGTGACATCTCTTCAAAATATCCAACATCCACGACTTACGTTGCGTTTCGGACATCGTCTTCAAGTTGTCGCATACAACTAGACATAATTACAAATTGCACAGTCATATAACGAAGTAAATAATTCTGACCCGAATACTCTATAACATTGTAAGGAATTATTTCCTTCGTCACCAAAATATCGGTAAACACAAGCAGTGGTCATATTGTGGGGTCTGATAACGACGTACACCTACCTGTCGAAAGAATTAGAGTAAACTGAAGTATTTTAGATTACACATTACACTCATGCGTAATGGTGGCTGCATATGCAGCCAGGCGCATCTTGCCTTGTCTCGAGTTCGAATAATGCACTCCTCTAGTATCCAGGTACGTGCATCTACAGCAACCGTCAGTTTCTGAGCTTAGCCTAAAGTGTAAATACCAGTGAATACAATATACTGCGTCAAAACAGACCTCGATAGAAATGAACGCCCCAGTCGCTTATTGACACACATTTACGGAATGGAGGAGGCGCGTGATTTGCTATTCGCATACTCGGCACAAACAGCATTCAGCTCCGGCTACCTGTAGGCCTACGACATACTGTTCGCCACACAATGCGGGGACAACATTCTCTAGATCTCTCTAAATTTCTTGCGAGAATAATGCCTGCGAGAAATATCGAGACCTCGTCTCAGACTGCCCATCACTAAAAAACACACGTGCGCGTTAAGCAGCGACTCACGAATGATGAATGGGCAGGATGTCCAACCTCACAAATTTATGTTCTAGACAATTTCTACTTAAAAACTGTGATTCTGCAATTTTTGGTGAATATGGGACTGAAATGAAGGTGGATTAGCTACAAACTTTATTTTATAGGAGGAATGTGTCGTGGTAATGAAACTTGTGATTTGGTTTCCATGTACTTTTTGTTTCTTAAAGTTATGTTGATAGCCATACAGTCACATGATCACATGAAAGTGAAATCTTTTGCAGTAAATTCAAATTATTTCACAATGCCATCTCTTTTAATGGTAATGTACTATGTATCCTTATAGCCTCTTCAAGTGACATGTCAGTGAAGTGGTAAAGCTATGAGACTGGTGGTTCAAATCGACCCGTCGTCAGGAATTTATAACAGGTAAGTTAAATTCCTCTAAAATGCAAATATGTCGGCGTTCTCTCTAGAAATTTTTGTCAGCCGGGTGGCAGGAATGAGTAGCTGGGTGGGGAATACTATGTAAAAATTAATATGATAACATTTCAAGGCATTAGCAATAATATCGGGCAGGTAAATCATCTTTTGAGATCACATTGGATCACTATAATCATCTCTCTGGTTTGTCGATTTCTTGGTAGGAACTGTCCGAGACTTGTGGTCCTCCCAGTACTACTTCATACGTGTTGATATTCTTACCCCTTCTTGTATAGAGAATATTCTATTTGGGAAACTCTTATTTTTAAATGTTGTCTTCACTTTTTTCTTATCCATCGTGTCATCCGGTGTAAGGCCAATTTCTTTCAAATCCTTTCTAATTTGTTTTATCCATCTGCATCCAGATGTATTTTTTGAAGCAAGATTGTACTGCACGAGCTGTTTCAGAAGTCGCAAATCTGGCATTCTCAGGATGTGGCCAAAGTTTTTTTTTTTTTTTTGCTAGTGGCTTTACGTCGCACCGACACAGACAGGTCTTATGGTGACGATGGGATAGGAAAGGCCTAGGGAGTTAGAAGGAAGCGGCCGTGGCCTTAATTAAGGTACAACCCCAGCATTTGCGAGTTGTGAAAATGGGAAACTACGGAAAACCATCTTCAGGGCTGCTGACAGTGGGGTTCGAACCCCACTGTCTCCCGGATGCGAGCTCACAGCTGCATGCCCCTAACTGCACAGCCAACTCGCCTGGTATAGAAAGAAGTGAAGAGAACTGCCTACCTGCCTTACATTCACAACACCACAGACAGAATTGCCAAGGTCCTTCGCAAGCATAACATAAAAACAATGCTTGGCACCGTCACTAAAATTGCTCATAGTTTAGGTAAAAGCAGGGACAAATTGCCCCCACTATTACACCCTGGGGTGTACAGAATTCTCTGTACTTGTGGCAAGGTATACATTGGCCAAATAAACAATTAAAATTCGGTACATTGATGGAATCTTATGAGACGGATGTGGTGATAGGAGTGGAATCGTGGTTGAGAGAAGGGGTGGGTAATACAGAAGTATTTCCAGAAGGGTATACAGTCTATCGTAGAGACCGAGGAGATAAAAAAGGAGGAGGGGTATTTATTCTGGTGAAGGAAACTTATTGTTCGCATGAATGGTTTACTGATGAAAGGGATGAAATATTAGGGATAAAATTAGTTTGTGATAATATGAAGGAGGTGGGAATTATAGGAACATATAGGCCTGGAAGAGAGGAAAGAGATATGGAAATATTTGAGAAAATAATAGATTATACTCATAAAAACAATGATACGGTAATAATTGGGGGAGATCTAAACTTGCCTGAAGTTGAATGGAATGGAGCTGCAAGTGAAGCCCATGAACAGAAACTGGCAAATAAGTTAATTTGGGAGGGAGGATTTACACAAGTAGTACAAGAACCAACTCGTCTCAATAACTTGCTAGATGTCTTCTTGGTTAAACCATGGGAAATTGTTGATAAAACTGAGGTAATTGAAGGAATAGGTGACCATAAGGCTGTAATAATGGATGTAGGACTCATACCAAAAATGCTTAATAAGAGGGTCACAAAAGACAAGAAATTATACAGAAAAACTAAAGTTGATGAATTTGGGACTTACCTTAAATCACAATTCAGTTGTTGGATAAGTGAAGGGAGTAACGTGGATACACTTTGGGCTAAATTTAAAGGAATAATTTGGGAAGGAGAGAAGAGATTTGTACCTGTTAAGAAGGGTAAAATGACCTCAGACCCTGTTTATTACACAAGGGAAATAAGAAAATTAAAAAGAAAATGTAGAATAGTAAACAGGAAAATCAAAGAAGGTAGGGAGAATAGATAAACTAGAAAACAACTAATGAGGGAACTGAATAGAGTGAAAAAGGAAGCAAAAGAGAATTATATGAATGGCATACTTCAAGAGGGTAATGACCACAAAGGGAAATGGAAAAAGCTGTATTCATATATTAGGAATCAAAAAGGAAAAGGAATCCAAATTCCTACAATGGTGGGAGAAGGGGGTGAACACTATTTAACAGATACTGAGAAAGCAAACCTCTTTAGTAGGGAATTCCGAGATTCAGTAGAAGATGGTCAGGACTTGGAAACCGTAACAGAAGGTAGAGAGGGAGAGACACAGAGGGAAACAAGAAGCTTCTCATTCACAAATGAAGATATTTTCAGAGAAATCCAACTGCTTCAGCAAGGAAAAGCAGCAGGAAGTGATCAAATTACTGGGGAGGTATTAAAGACAATGGGGTGGTATATAGTGCCTTATTTAAAATTTCTCTTTGACTATGTCATAAATAATAGTATGGTACCAAAGGAATGGAAGGAATCTATAATAATACCAATTTATAAAGGAAAGGGTGATAAAAGGAAACCAGAGAACTACAGACCAATCAGCCTGACCAGTATAGTTTGTAAAATACTGGAGAGTTTAATAGCAAAGTACATCAGAGGGATATGTGATGATAAAAATTGTTTCATGAGGAGCCAGTATGGATTTAGAAAGAAATTTTCTTGCGAGGCACAATTGGTGGTATTTCAACAGGACATATCTGATCAGTTAGATTCAGGAGGCCAGTTAAATTGCATAGCTATAGATCTTTCCAAAGCCTTTGATAGAGTGGAACATGGAATATTATTAAAGAAATTGGAGGGAATAGGATTGGACGTAAGGGTTATATGTTGGATAAGAACATTTCTAAATTCAAGGGTTCAGAAAGTCAAAGTAGGAAATAATATATCACAGGAAGAGAAAGTTTGGAAGGGAATTGCACAGGGTAGTATAATCGGTCCATTACTTTTCTTAATATACACAAATGATTTAGGGAACAATATAACATCGAAAATAAGATTGTATGCAGATGACATAATTGTTTATAGGGAAATAAATAACATTGAGGATTGTTCAGAATTACAAAGGGACCATGACAGTATCTAGGAATGGGTTGAAGAAAATAATATGAAGATTAATGGAGCCAAATCAACTGTTACAACTTTTACAAACAGGAGCTTTAAAACTGAATTTGAATATACTTTGGATGAGGTAGTTATCCCAAAAGATGGCAAGTGCAAATACTTAGGTGTGAGATTTGAAAGTAATTTGCATTGGAAGGGTCATGTTGATGACGTTGTTGGGAAAGCATACAGATCGTTACATGTCATAATGAGGCTACTTAAAGGATGCAACAAGGAATTAAAAGAAAAAAGTTACTTGAGTATGGTTCGTCCATTATTGGAATATGCAAACAGTGTTTGGGATCCTCACCAAGAATACCTAATAAAAGAACTAGATGGTGTGCAGAGGAAAGCAGCAAGGTTTGTAACAGGGGATTTCAGGAGAAAGAGTAGTGTATCAGAAATGTTAAAGGAACTTGTGTGGGAAACTTTAAGTAAGAGAAGGGAGAAAAGTAGACTTATAGGATTATATAGAGCCTATACAGGAGAAGAAGCATGGGGAGATATCCGTGAGAGGCTTCGGTTGGAAAATAATTATATTGGTAGAACTGACCACAAGTACAAAATTAGAAGGAATTTTAGCAGAAGCGATTGGGGTAAATTTTCTTTCATTGGGAAGGGCGTGAAGGAGTGGAACAGTTTACCAGGGGTAGTGTTTGATCCTTTTCCAAAATCTGTACAGTTATTCAAGAAGAGAATAAACAACAACAGAGATAATAAATTAAATGTTAGAGGGCATTCGACCAGTGCAGGATATTGTAAATAATAAATGTGTGTGATTAAATTAATTCCATCCCCTGGTCTAAGGAGTTTGGACAACCCAAGTAGGGGACTGCCCGTAGGGGTGAAGTACAGTGGGGACTTCGAGGGCCCTGGGACCGCTACGGTAGCTGTGAAGGCCCTTCAGGAACTCTGAAAAGTGGTGGCAAAAGGGGCTCCGGTTAAAGACGCAGCAGGTCGTTATGCTACTTAGGTTCCAAAATGGGTAAAATATAAATATGTAAATAAATTCAATGTTAATTTTAATCTTATACCAGTTGTATAGTATTATTAGAAGTAATTTCACATATCGTACTGTATATGAGTTGACTATGTTTGTAAGATATTATAAGTAGAATTTTGTAAACAATATAAATTTATTAAGGATGATGTGTGTGTTTAATAGAAAAAATTATTAGCGTAAATTGTATAATATTGTATTCTAGGAAAATTTTCTTCGTCTCCTGTTAATTTAAAATTTAGTGCTTGACAATAATGTATTTTAGTGTACCATTTGCCACCGAGGTAGACACCTCATTTGCAAATAAAGAGATTTTGATTTTGATTTGATTTGATGCCGGTCCATTGGGACCCGCATCAAGGAACACCAAAGAAATATCCATCTCAACCAGCCAGAGAAGTCAGCAATAGCTAAGCACGCCCTATCGTTGGATCATGATGTCGTGTTCCAAGATATTCAAGCTCTTACCCAAATTTAATACTACAGGTCTAGGATTGTACGGGAAGCTATGGAAATACGTAAAAATCGTAACAATTTCAACAGGGACACTGGCTATCAATTAAGTAATACGTGGTTGCCAGCCATTAAGGACCTACGTAGGTAGTTTTCTTCCCTGTCCTTTCTATATTATTATTTCATTTCGGTGTTTTCCAAATTCGTACGTTCGTCATCATCAACTGGTTCATTCCAAGCTATGGGTTATGACATATTGGAGCTTAATGTTGTCGTCAACACAGCGTAAGTGTACAATGAAGATGATAATATTCTCGGTAGTGGTGATGAGTGGGACAGTTTGGGAGATTGGGTACTGTTTGATGAATACATGCATGTTGAAAAGAATGTTGTTACTACGGAACCCGTGACCATCAGCGAAATTTTGAAGGCATTCAGCAGGAGCTGGACGAAGAAGATGACTATGTTGGTCAGCCAATGAACAATGAACAATGAGGTTCTTAGTGGTCTAGAAACTAACAGACGGCATTACATCTGAGATATTACAATTTAAGATATTACCAAAATTTATTAGGATCAACCTATTCAATACAATTGAATTTACAATGTTAGGACTTACATCCTATTAAACTAAAATTTGAAGGGACATGTTTCACCCTTTAAAAGGGCATCATCAGCCTTTTTACACTCATACTCAAAGATAAAAATCAGGACCCTGATTGTCATGGTAAAAAATATAAAATGAGAATATAAGATTAAAGTGAAGATTAGGGCGAAACATGTCCCTTCAAATTTTAGTTTAATAGGATATAAGTCATAACTTTGGAAATTCAATTGTATTGGATAGGTTGATCCTAATAAATTTTGGTAATATCTTAAATCTATGTACATTTCAATACGGACCAAATATGAAATTTGTAACATGTAATTACATCTGAGGGCATATATTTTGCCATAGCAGCTTTTCTGTCTAGTTTAATACTTGTCATAGTTTTAGCATTCTTAAAGAGGCCCCCATTTTCATTAGGTCTTATTGTAATAAAATAACCTAATTAGCTGAGTCATAGTTTTAGCATTCTTAAAGAGGCCCCCATTTTCATTAGGTCTTATTGTAATAAAATAACCTAATTAGCTGAAGAAGAGAATGTGCATGTTCTCGAAACATGTGCTAGATATAATGTGAATGTGAAATGTATATATAAAAATTTTGAACACATAGTATTGACTAGGCTACAGTTGTCAATACACTTAATTCATAACGTACAAGTTACCTTCACCTCGTCAAATGATTCAACTGTCAATAAACTCATATTCTTGACGACATTTTAACATCGCTTCAAATTGAGATGGTCTACAGAGGTCCAATTTTAACACTGTTCTTCAACCTTTAATCTACAACTTTTTATCTTCTCATCAATGTGTTCTACATTTCTACCATATGCCTATGACTTTCGTCTTTTGTCTCCTAGAAAGGAATAGAGTGATCTCTTGACTAACCTTCAAAATTATTTTCTCAATATTACTTTTTGAATAAATATGTCTGATCCTCATTCTCGTCAGAGTCTAATTGTAACCGCCAATCGCTCAACTTAATTTTATAGCAATCTCTCTACTTGTTCATTACAGTCTGTTGCTTTGTCCATTTTACTTGTAATAGCACCTTTTAATGTCAATAATTTTAATACTTTCACCTTTGTAATTCTTCACATTGTAAAACATTTTTTTAAAACCAACATTGTTATTTTTATTTTTAATTTTAGTTTAAGTCTCTACAAGATTTTTTACATTAATTTCATCTTATTATATGTTTTTCAAGTGCTTATTTTATTCCGAGGTTAAGACAATGGCTAATGATGCCTTCATACTAGGCGAAACATGTACCATTTTTAGTTAATAGATCAATGTAAATCATCCAAGACAATGACTTATTGTATTGATTAGGTGGTCAATTTAATAAATAACTTACTGTTATTATTCTAATCAAACATCATCAATACGGATCAAAAATGATATTTATTACATGTAATAGATACCTTGTGTCGGTAAACTGGTATCATAGGAACAAAAACAACCGGAGGAATAAACACATGGATATTAATGTCTTCTAGTTATAGGTTTATTATCATGAATTATAATTTTTGCCCTGTACAAAGGAATGATAATATTACAGTAGACAGATATATCACAGGCCTGAAGTTAGCGAAATATTCAACTACCTGTATTACAGTAGCTTTAAGAAGTATGATTATAAAATATATTACAATAAATTTCTTCCAGAATTAAAGCACTACAATTAGTAAAAATCTCTGTGCATGTTATGAAGTAAGTAACACCACAGAGTACTGTTTTTAATTGGAAACGCAAAGGACATCTAAAAAATATATATATATATATATATATATATAGTACATATATGAAGTATTTTGAGTATTTAGCTAGTTGACAGAGTAAATAAAAAACCTCCACTATGCCTCAGTACAAATTTACAGTTTACTAGATTTTGTTAGTGCTTCTTCCCATAAATGAAGTTTAAAATATTCGTCTATACAAATAATGTGTGAAGACACACACAAACACAACTCAAAGATCATACAACAAAATTTAGATGATCAACTTCTAGAAAAATTAACTAACGAGAATTTCAGATTTAAATTACCATTTTCACTTACTCTGGCTTGCTTTTATTTCTCAACACGACAAACAATTCACTGATTGTACTAGAAATACTATCCTTTACTCCTGGTTGGGATTCAATAAATCCCCTCAGGTTTTCTTTCCCAGTACCAGCTTCAGAAGAAGATAGTGTTAGTTCTCCTGCTTTGAGGTCAGTATTGTCATCTTCATTGTGAGATCCTTGAATTGTTATGTTCCTCATTTCTTCAAGGATCTCCTTATTTTTTGGCACTCCACATATCCCAACCCTATCATCAAGTTCATATCAGCTACAAACATCTTGCCTTTCCTCTGGAACTTTAAACTGTTCAGCGGCATCATCAATTTTCATGAGTTTCCTGTGCGATTTCAAGTTTGAATCCAACCTTATGGAAATTTCTGGACTGTCTGCAGAGTGATTACTTTCCTGGGCTCACTTAGCACCCGAAAGATAAAGTTTTTCAGCCAATTTTAACAAGGAAATGTCAATGTTTTTTAAAAACAATCAATGACAATGAAGTTTTGCACCCCTGTGGACTAGATCACTTTGGTTGTATTTGGTGAAAAATAGCCAAAATAGAACATTTCTATGAATTAAGCTTATTATGAGCCATGCAGTTGTCAATGAAGAAAAAAAATTTCCTGCTAGCTCCAAAGAGAGCAATAACATTTCCTGAACAGTTTGCTAGTCATCCAACATCTTGTTCTGCCCCTTTTCCTATCATGAACAGAAGTAATTTTTTAAACCCATCCATGTATGCCCTGTAGTCTTGCTGTTGTACTACATTATTCTCTTTTGAAGGTAAATGCTCTTCTATATTTAAAATGTCTTTTGTGTTGTAGGTTAGCAATTTCTCTATTTTTACAGTCACAATCTCATCACAAAATAAATGTTACTGTTATCCTTGATTTCCAGAAACCCATCTGTAACAGCAGCAGCAGCAGCAGTACATCAACTGCTATTCTTCACAGTTAATTCTTTTGCCTTCTGATGCCCAAGATACTAGACCTTTCGGTCTTGTAAGGCCTAGGATAATCTGCCTGTGTGGTGTAGTGGTTAGCGTGATTAGATGGCACCCCTGGAGGTCCGGGTTTGATTCCCGGCTCTGCCACGAAATTTGAAAAGTGGTACTAGAGCTGGAACGGGGTCCACTCAGCCTCGGGAGGTCAACTGAGTAAAGGTGGGTTCGATTCCCAGCTCAGCCATCCTGGAAGTGGTTTTCTGTAGTTCCCACTTCTCCTCCAGGCAAATGCCGGGACGGTACCTAATTTAAGGCCACAGCTGCTTTCTTCCCTCTTCCTTGTCTACCCCTTCCAATATTTCCATTCCCCCGCAAGGCCCCTGTTCAGGTGAGGACGCCTGGGCGAGGTACTGGTCCTCCTCTCCAGTTGTATCCCCGACCCAAAGTCTCACACTCCAGGACACTGCCTTCGAGGCGGTAGAAGCGGGATCCCTCACTGAGTCCGAAGGTAAAACCAACCCTGGAAGGTAAACTGATTAAGAAGAAGAAGACTGCCTAGGATAACAAACTGGGTAAAATTCATGATATTTTTACAAAGACATATTATTCATCCTTAGAAGATTGTGTTAATGTACTCTGAGAATTTTCAACTCCCAATTCTTCTGCCTTACCTCATTTAAAATAGCCACTCTAAGTTCATGCAACTGCTTAAAGCACTTTAAAATACACTTGTGAATATCAGGAAGTCAGATATCTTGAATTGTTTTCTATATGCTCTATTTTGTACATTCCATCTCTCTATGATTCAATCTTCATTCTTAAAAATGTTTTTTAATCACTCCAAATTTCTCAACAGAGAGAATGATGACTATGGATGTTAAATATGAAGTTCACCAGATTACGCACTACTCTTTGAAAAGTAGTCAGGCGAGAAGGGAAAGCCCCTAACATAGGCCTGAATGGAACATCAGAAGGAAAGATGTTCAATTTCATCAAGTCCGTATTTCCTATCTGTCAAGTCATCAGCTTGGAGGCTGGTTGGATCTCAAAAACACCATCACAGGTTATGAAGTTATGAGGATATTAAAAAAAAAACCCTGATGGCAGCACTATAATGAAGTGTACCAGGCAGGATAAGGAGTGAGGTAGAAAGTGCTATTGCAGCACACTCATTACCCTACGGGTAGCATATTTCATAATGTCAATACTCAGCACCACCCATAGTGAAACTACGACTTCAGCGGAAGCTACATTTTGCTCTGCCCTGTACCACGAACTAGGTGAAAGAATATTGCGTCTCTCAGTAAAAAATAGGCTGTCTATGGGGTACTGTAGTTCTTTTTATCTGATGCCTGCTGCTGTGTGAAATGGAAATGTATTCCAGTTGCAAAGTTGACTAAACATGGTTCAATGACACATCTTGATGTTTTTAAATGGCTGAATAATAAGGTGTTTTGGTAGAGCAATGTGGTGGGGGGGAATGCAATATTCAACATACATCATCTCATTAATCCCAATTCTTTTCAGATCTATTTCTTCTCAGCCCTGGTAAGGCTTATGGTTGTCTCCTAGCATAAACATCACCTTCATGAACTTATATGATATCCAATACCATTTGTAGCTTTACGTTTTCATGAAGTGAATGAGGAAACCACAATCAGGAATTTACAGCCACCACCAAAATTAAAATAACAGACTTCAAAATGATGTGACTTCCCTGTCTTCTTAGAATGGAGGTATGTAGAAGAGAGAACACCAAAGTTTAGTGTGAATACACTAATCCAAATAGAATAAGATATCACGAACATGCATCATCTGAAGGACCAAAACAAAGGTGCTATAATGTTTTCCTAAGGTTAAACACCGAGTTGATGTCACTTCTATTCTGGAACAACTTTCTCTACAAGAATTTTTGAAATAACAATTATTTTCTATAAAGTGGTCTTTAATTTTGTTCCTTATCCCTGGTAAATGGCAGATTTCTTTCCATCCTGAATTGCATGGCCATACTGGTCCACCACTCTGCAATGATACATACATACACATTAGTGCATTTTTATACAAAACTTGAGTCAGGATTTATAGGTAGGCATATAGGTACTAAAATAGCTAACACAGGCAAGTAAATAAACCACTGTGTAAAATAAGCAACTGAATAGGCATGAAAAGAGATACTGATAATTTAACCCTGGATGAGTAAGGTGTAGTTGTTACAGCACTAGGAGGGGTGTATATGAACCCCACACACTGAAGTATAATGAGGCAAAATATATTGAACTTCCATTATATTATCAATTTAGTGCAAAGAAAATTATAGCTAGTACATAAAATACAAGAAAAGGTTACAAAAGAAGGTTCTAAAATATACTTTTCTGAAACGAGTTGTTGTCACACATTTCAGCCAATGCAGCTGTTGCGGCTGATCATGTTGTGTTCCTGACATTGTGGCCCATTACAAACACCCCACAACAATTTGATTTTGCGGTCTTTACTTCCTGGACAGGCATAGATTCTTCCTTGAGATTCAGAAGGCCTCTGAGTTAGAGATCTAACCGAAACTTCTCTGCAAGTGCTTTCTTGATAAATATACGGATAGTTCCGAACAGAAGTCGTTTCTCCATTCATGAAACCATCAAATGCTCTCCTAATGTCAATTAGAACACGTCATGCACAATCCTAATGAACTCCGTAAAGAGCATGCCACTTCTCTCCAACTCTGTGATCGCTCCTGGCGACTTGCTGAAGTTGCTTTCAGGAATGCCATATCTCATGGAAGCGATGGGCAGGGCATGACGTTCTTGGCTTATCTTATATAGAGAGCATCGTCATCATGCATAGCCTAAATTATATAGCATTGTAACAAAAGAGCTTGCCACAATACATTAATTAATAGGCCTATGAATGGACTCTTGTGGAAGGTAAGAGAGGTAGAGGAAGACCAAGATGACAATGGTTAGACTCAGTTTCTAACGATTTAAAGATAAAAGGTATAGAACTAAACGAGATCCTAGAACTAGTTACAAATAGATAAAAAAGAGATAAAAGGGAACTCCTTTCTTCAAGTTTGGCAGAAGACTACTCTTCCATCAGTAGGTAATTTGGGATTTGCAGTGATCCAATGCTTCAGCCAGTAAGACTAGTAAGATTTTTCTGTGGGCATTGCCTAACACACTTCTTCAAAGGGGCCGATAACACAGACGTTAGGCCCAATTAAACAATAATCATTATCACTTCTTCAAAGTATATTTCAACAAGATCTCAAGACAAAGCCTCAACAATTTACAGTGAGGGGGAGGTAGGGGATATATGGGTATGTACAACATAGTTGGACGTTGATTGCTTCTCACGTATCATCTTAGGAGATGGGAGGAGTGGAAGGGTTTGTGGTCAGATTGTTCCTTATTTGTCTGAAGTAAATTCCCCAAGCGCTATTTCTGGAGGATTCCTAGAATTTTCTTATCGTTAGTATGGTAAACAGATAGTCTGTAAACTGCACCAGCTAGAATATAATGCATTGGAAGAAAACTGGATTATGCGAAAGACTGTCAAAAGGCATTACATATGCATTTATACTCCAGATAGGCATGAACACCTGAAACAGGCATTTATAGGCACAGTAAAGCCAACAATAAAGCCCAAAATGGATTTATATCTTAAAAACCTATGTTTATGCATACCAAAACAAAAATCGCATCCCTACATGACTTTTTTTACGACGACTTACACTTAAGGGCAAGAAGAATAACAATACAACTTCAAACATAGTATAAGATATAAAACATATCAACTCAATAATATATCTAAACCGTCCCAAAAACTCAGAAATAGCACTATAAACTTAAGCAATTACTTCAACCACTTCACTGCAATCTGTCAGTCAACAATGCTATTAATGGTTAGCTCATGAAGAATAGATTTATGTATGATACACTGAAATACGAGTATAATCTTATTTCTAATAATTATATTATTTGCATATGAGAGTGGGAAATAAATTGCAATAGTGTACCAGTATGTAAAAATGTGAAATGTACAACATCAAGTTACTAAATAATATTACATACACTATCAGAACACTGAAATCATACAACCAATACGGCAGCACAACAATGATAAAATATCAAGATCAATCTTGAAACTGTGAAATTGCCTGGGGAATCAAATATCACTTCTCTTTTCTAGAGTTGTCAACATCCATAAGCAGCACAATTTTTGTTCATCATATTATACAGTATTATATTATAAACAAGTATCAAACGAATACATAGCATGCGCTCGACAGATACCGAGTACCATTAGAAATACGTTCACCTATACCAACCTAATGGATATTAGCCTTCAAGATTTTTGAGAAGCAAAAATATAGCCGTTTTGTATAGAGTTTCTGTCGAGTTCTCTGGGAATAACGCAATATATTGGATAAGTCAAAATGGTCAGCTGCTCAAGTCTGTGATTACTGTGAATTTATTAGAATCATTTTGATAAGAGGACCACCGAGTGGAGTGCTGTAGCCAACCTCTGCATTTGAGAGGTGCGTGGTTTTGAGTCCCATCATCGGCTGACCTGAGAATAGTTTTCTGTGGTTTCTCATTTTCACTTCCAGGCAAATGCCGGGGCAGTTCCCACTCATAGGCCACAGCCGATTCCTTCCACCTTCTTACCCAATTTCACTCATCTTCATTAACTCCTCAACTGAGATCAACACCACGAAGGATATCCGGCCATAAAAAAATGCAACATAAATTCATCTCACCTCATCTCAGACCCAGTATCAAGAAACGGGATTAAGGGATGGACACATATTTAGATAAGAGGACCGTTTTAAATGAAGACTTTTCTGATTACTGTTAGAGACTTCACCTCTGGATCCTCAGATCATAGATTGTAATTCGGCAGAAATATTCAAATTTTTGGCAAGAATTCTATTTGATACTCCATGTTGTACAATGTCAGAACGTTCAAGAACTTCGGTGCCTCGTTCAGTGTTTACCCAACAAAAATAAAACTGACTGACAGGTCCCTTAATAAAATTCAAATTCCTCTGTGATCTGGCAGAGTAAAATGGAACGTCGAAAATAACACGGGGTCAGCTTAAACGGTGTCAAATCTCTGCATCTGACTGTAGTAAGAAACGTCTACAATTTTCAATTGTTGTGCTATTGTTACAGAGGTAGAGACATATTTCATTCCATGCTGATTTTTCTCTTCAACTGATGAATCATAGATGTTATGTTTCTGAATGTAGTTCTTATAATTGTTTGAGATTTTACTGCTAATGAAATATGGAGCTGTCTGTTTGATGACTTATGTGTGGGTCAGAAGAACTGACTGTATCTATCCCTCAGTGTACAGACCATCCTAGTGCGGTGAATAAACACACCTGTCCAAAGAACGAAGGAGTCGGGTCTGAGTCCGAGGACACTCATATTTCAGAAACAAGATCGCTTTCTAGCCTTTTGGCCGCAAGTTGAAGGGTAAAGTCCAGTAGTGGTGATTATTGTTTTATGGGGAAGTACAACTGGGCCTCACACTGGTGGATTTACAGAGACATACAAGAACTTTTGCGGGGAAAAATTTGGTTAAGCTTCCATTGACACTTTGCGAAAGGTTAGAGATCCAACATGGCGTAGCTCGGACATCGCAGTGTGCTACACAAGGCTGCCAACTTAGGAACTTAGGTCCGGTTAGTGACAAGACCACTGTCTGAACGAGACCAGGCTAGAGACAAGAACAAGGGTCTGGACTGACTAGGTACAGATAGTAACAAATAAAGGGAGTCAGGGATGTAGACCTTCAGCATCCCGTGAAGTCCTGCTAAAATGTGACAAAAAAGTAAAGGTTACGGTTTCATGACATGACAATTATTTGAAACTGCATGGTTTTCTTGTTTTCAACGAAGATGGCTGCGTTGTAGGCACACATGATGCAAGTTCTGTCAAAGACAACAGAAAACTTGTCAAGGCAGCAAATTTGGCATGTCGCAAATCTCACATTTACATAGTCTCCGTTTTTATTTTTCTATGTAAGTGGGTTGGTGGGTCCTTACAAGCATAAAGGATCTCTCAGCTACGCTACTTCACGTATCATTTCAAGTCATTTTTATATGCTCTTGCTGCCTCCCCCCCCGCGAATGGTCAACGTTAAGTACAACAAAAAATAATGGCAGCTCGATGTCTCCGAAAACGATAATAGTAGTTAGTGGGATGAAATCCAACCATGTTATTAGAAAATTGTTTAAATTGCGTCGAGAAGTATACCGTTCTCCTTTTCCTCCTAAGTTTCAAAAATTAGTTAGTTTCTAATACTGATGGATTCAGAGCACTCTGGACACTGATACCATCAAGTAGCTTCATGATGTTCCAATCCTTACACAGTAGATGTCTCCAAGATAGCCATTTCACAAACAAAATTCCTCCGATTTGGAAACTGGTGTTTGTGCTTGTCTTAATACCAGTGGCGATTAATCCACATAGGATGTGAGGATCATCCTACACTCCACAAACTTATTAACATTCAATACCATAACTGAAAGCTGAATGACAAATCACAATAAACAACGCTATTGAAAGGCGCTATGGGAAAGAGTTTTATTCCGAGCAGGTTGGTATTGAGTGTGAGAATGGCTTGGCTTCATCTGAAACTGTCCCTGAATCCACATGGCTGTAGGTGACATGAGCACAGCGGGAGGAAGGCGGGGTTTAGATGGAAACTGTACTCAAGACATCAGGCAGCGAGGACGTGGCCGTTCGTCCGAAAGCAGATTTTCATAGACCGGGAGCGTGTACTGAATCAGTGTGTCATATTCTGTAATGTGAGTACATCAAAATGTGAAAAGTCAGTAAGGGAACCTTGATTGTGTAATCGATGGACTAATGAAAAAACATTCAGTTCATTAAGCTTTCAAAAAAAGAACTCATTTCTAATGGCAACCGACACCATCATTACCCAACTTAATTCAGTTCCGTAAAACAGGCAACAGTGAAAATTATTTTCTGTGTTTCTAAAGCTAATGCAGTGAGCTCGCAGTTGCGATCAGCAGTATTCTGTAAGAAGAAAGTCAGCTCCCAGACGAAACTATCTTTACATCGGTCTGTTTTCAGACCAACTTTGCTTTACGGGAGGGAAAGCTGGGTGGACTCAGGATATCTTATTCATAAGTTAGAAGTAACAGACATGAAAGTAGCGGAATGATTGCTGGTACAAACAGGTGGGAACAATGGCAGGAGGGTACTCGGAATGAGGAGATAAAGGCTAATTTAGGAATTAACTCGATGGATGAAGCTGCACGCATAAACCGGCTTCGGTGGTGGGGTCATGTGAGGCGAATGGAGGAGGATAGGTTACCTAGGAGAATAATGGGCTCTGCTATGGAAGGTAAGAGAAGTAGAGGGAGAACAAGACAACGATGGTTAGACTCGGTTTCTAACGATTTGAACATAAGAGGTATAGAACTAAATGAGGCCACAACACTAGTTGCGAATCGAGGATTGTGGCGACGTTTAGTAAATTCTCAGAGGCTTGCAGACTGAACACTGAAAGGCATAACAGTCTATAATGATAATGTATGTATGTAATGTTACTATTTTGTTTTTTGAATGTTGCAGACCTTAAACATTATAGGAAAAGTTGTTTCATGTTATCCGTGTTACTCTCTGATTTATGGGCCAATAAGGTTTGATGTCTAAGTGGGTGTGGCTCACAGCAACTTTTCTTTGAACGCGTTTAGCTCTAAATTGAATATTTGTCCCATAAGGTACATTTTCTCAAAACCCAGCCAAGGAAATTGGATAATTTTTTCAGGGATGCTTTATATCCCTCATGAGCATAATTTGATGAACCAGAATTAAAATGTCAACACTCAAAAAATGAAAACAATGATAAACAGTAAAAACAAGGCTCTTACATGTCATCTTAAGATAGGCCAGAACAACATTGAACAAGTCCATAAATACACGTATCTTGGTACCACCATAAATGACCAATGGAATCTTTCTGATGAGGTGAAGACCCGAATTGGAAAAGCCTGGGCTGTTTTCAATAAGACGAGCAATCTGTTTAAGAATCATGGGTTAGAAATGTCGACGAAGATCAGACTTCTACGCTGCTGTGTTTTCTCCACTCTCTTCTATGGTGTTGAAACATGGACTCTAACAGAATCATTGGCTAAACGCTTGGAGGCTTTTGAGATGTGGCTATATAGAAGAATGTTAAGAATACCGTGGACATTGCATGTCACAAATGCCGAGATTCTACGAAGAATGAGGAAAGAGAAAGAAGTATTGACCATCATGAAAGCAAGAAAGAGCCAGTACCTGGGGAACATCGTGCGGAACAACAGATGATACAATCTCCTTCAGACCATTCTGCAAGGAAAAATTCCAGGAAAAAGATGCGTTGGATGAAGAAGAATATCCTGGCTTAAGAACGGACCTCTGAAACATCTACAGAGCTTTTTCGAGCCGCAAGTGACAGGACGAACACAGCCAAGATGGTTGCCAACATCCGGAACGGATAGGAACCAGAAGAAGAAGAAGAAGAAGAAGAAGAATTAAAATACCTTTCTTCGGTTAGGAGAAATAAAATTCTTAAAAACTAAATTTATAAGCATTTCTTTAAAAAAAGTTTATAAAATGATAATTTTGAAAGTTGATGAAGTACAACCTGTGACAATAAAGTTTGGTGAATAGTCCTGTACTATCAACATAGATGAACAATGCACGACAGTAACTTTACTGTCCTTCGAAATAGTCCCCTCCCATAACTATGCACTGCCGAGATCGGTGATACATGTCCTGGAGACTTTGCAAGGAGGCTTCCATTGAGATGGTGTTAAAAGCCTCGCCACGTTTCATTGGATGTCAGGAATATCGTCAAATATCTTTCCTTTCATAGCAAGTCTGAGACGTGGGAATAGGAAGAAGTCTGGAAAATTGAGATCTGGCGAGTATGGGGGATGTTCAAGTTGCACCACCCCCTTTTTTGCCATGAACTGTTTGATTATATTGGCTGTGTGTGGGCAAACGCTGTCATGGACAAAAAACCATGAACCTTGTTGTGCGTACTGGAGTCGTACCCTGCGTAGACGTTTAATGAAACGGGTCAAAATTTCAATGTACCGTGCAGCATTCAACGTTGTCCCCTCAGGTAGAAATTCCTTGTGGATAATGCCTTCGCTATCGAAGAAGGTGATGAGCATCGTTTTGATGTGTGACTTTTCGGCTCTGAACTTTTTCTGATGAGGGGATCCCGGAGAACGCCATTCCATGTTTAGCTGTTTCGTTTCAGGGTCATATATGAGACACCAGGTTTCATCCTCAGTGACGATACAGTTCAAAAAATACGGTGTCACATCCGCCGTTTCGACAAAATCCTGTGAAGCCTCTCAACGTGCTTGCTTCTGATTGTCAGTCAAGTGATGTGGCACAAGACGAGAACACGTTTCCCTCTTCCCTAACTTCTGGGTAACGATTTGTCGTACGGATTCCAGGTTAATCTGCAGTTCATCCGCTATCATGTGCACAGTTAATCGCATATCGTTCGTGATTAATGTCCTCACCTTCTCAATGTTTTCGTCACTGACGGCGGTCGCCGGTCTTCCGCTATGGGGGTTGTCAGAAACACTTTCCCGGCCACCTCAAAAACAGGCGAACCACTCGTACACACACTTCAAGGACAGTACTTGATCCTCATGAACACGTACCAGCATCGCTGCGTTTCTTTCGGTGTCTTGCCAAGCTTAAAACAAAACCGTACACAGATCTTTTGGTCGTTCATGTTCCTGTTCGCAGTTCAGAACCAACGCACTAAACACGCACTGTGTCAAACAGATCTTATACGGCACACACACGATGCTCAACTGAACAACGTTGGGAACAGGTGGTCAAAACCTGCTGCTATGCAGGTGCAGTGTTGCAGGAGGCCAGTGTTGCCAGATCGACTGTTCCGACTTCATTTACCGAACTTTATTGTAACAGGTTGTATAACAATTTTTCTTCATTAGATCATGTCACAGGCATGCCTCTTTATGACTAGGAAGTTTCAGTGTTCTCATTCCAATACTATTTTTTTAATGTACCTTTAGTGATACTATATCAGAGATTAAAGTGGTAAAATTTAGGAGCTGTAAGTTGGTAGCCCTGTAGTATTCAGAAATGAAATTTTTTGTCTATTAGCAGTCATATGCATATGGTTTCTGGACAAAATTTCAGATACAATGGTGAAAGCATTGCCGAGAAAATGAATTTTAAATGTTTTTCGACCATTTGGGAGACAGCTAAGTTAATGCCCCCTTAGTCCAAGTTCACCAGTATGATGGCTGTATTTATGTTATGTTCCAGCATAGCTCCCAACCAAATTTGGTAAACATATGACTTAACATGAAGAAATACTGTGTGTGTGGGGGGGGGGGGGGGGGGGGGGTTGGCACAACCCTCGGTGAGGGGGTGAGGAGGGGTAACATGTAAAACTAACTGAAAACAACCAATATTAGTGTCGAATCCATAGTTTTCAGAATTGCTGAGATGAATAGCGACACTCTGGTTGCCGTTTTAAATCTATTTTCTGCCCCCCATAGATTTGGAGAGTGAGAAGGGGTTAAAAGGAAAATGTACCAAATGATCAAGATTATGGATGTATGTGTGGATGTTCCAGCATAGCTCTCCGCCAAACTTAGTACATATATCACTTATTATCTGGGGGAAAAACCCCCACTGTGGTCGTAAGACACTCCTAGCTCCCATAGGGGAGGTGTTGACATAAATAATTATCAGCGAATCAAAAGTTTCGGGGTCAGCGAGATGAATTGCGACATACTGCATGCCGTTTAAGTCCAAGTTCTGCCTCCATAATAATAACTCCTAAATTACAAAAGAGTTTGTAAAATATCAGTCAACATCACACAGCACCAGGTAATATAGCTCACAAAGGTAAGGAAGGTCCACCTATTCAATACAATTAATTTGATGATTCTATGCTTTGAATATTGAATAGGTGGACCTTACTTAAATTTGATTGGGATCAATTTGTCAATGTGGATCCAGAATATAGCTACTAAATAATAATACTGTCTTTTCTGGATAAACATCAATTATATGGAATGACTTAATAGAAGGGTGCAGGATATTGAATGCAGAAAATCAAACAGGAAATCTTGGCGGCTCAATTTGTTGCAGAGATATTTCCAAGACATGTCAGTTGTGTGTAGTTGTTTAGACATGTTGACTTAAAAGGAGAAATCCCAGAAAGGTTAATTCGATTCATTGACGTGAGTGATAATCGTACAGTCGAGCAGATTTCACAGATAGTGTTTTAGCATTTCGAAGAATTCAATTCAAGTGATAAATTAATTGCTCAAACGTACGATGGTGCAGCCGTCAATACTGGACAGTGTAATGGCCTGGCAGCCAAAGTTAAAGCAGAGTACCCGCAAGAGGACACTTTGAAGAAAATAAAGACTTGTAAGGTATTTTTTATGACAGTTTCTGGATTTGCATAATTTTTTTTCAAATTCCTCCACACAAAATCATGCTATTTATTGAAATAGTCAAAGCCCGCTTTCCTTCTATCGCACCAACAAGATGGTTATACAACAACCGGTTTAGAGAAATGATTTACAATCACAACGTCAAATTAATCCAGTTGTTCGATTATATTGTTGGTAATAACACAGAATTTGACACCGAAACGCGGTACTTTGAAAAACTTGTTTGATTTTAAATTTATTTTCATGTTGGAAATTTTCCACATCGTCCTTCCAAAGGTTGAAATATGCTTTTAATTGATACAGAAAAAGGCAAGTGAAATAGTTTTCTGTATGGGGGTAAGTAAATAAGTTTAAAGAGTCCCTTTGTCGTCTACGTTGAGAGTTTTACGTTTTGTGGTGTAAGATTAACCTCGTCACTGCATCAGACTAATTCAGTCACAGAATGTTCCAGCAAAAGGCAACAACTGGACAGTTAAGTTTTCTACACAGGTAAAGTCTCAGAAGTATGTTAAGTTAAAAAACTAGCTTCTCTTCCAAGGTCTGTCTGGCTGAGAGTATTCGAAGAAGAGAAGTGTGGTAGGAAGTGGCGTCGACAGCAGAGGAAAGCTGTGGAGCAAAGTGGCGTGGAGTGGAGAGAAGTGGCTAGTGTGAAAGATACGTAAGCCTAATCTTTTTCTGTGTTTAGGAGTGGTATACACTATTGTTCATTGCTTTAGCTATAAGCATGATTCCTCCTAATCGCCAACTACTTTCCTGGCACAACACAACTGTACTAGACAGAGAGGAAAAGTGTATTATAATCTTAATGGTTTCCATAGTAAAACCGACAATGCATGAATTATTTCTGCTTCCTGTAATTTTCTTCTTGAATTTTTCTACAATTTAGGTCCTTCTCTCAACGCTTTGTTGAAACACAATGGTGAGAATCTGAGGGGTTGTTACCATTATTTGTTTTAAAAGTCATATTTGATTAAAAAACACAACTTTTATAGCAAAAATGTACATAGTCACTACGATATGCAATTTGTATGAATTCAATCGAAGATCTGTTTGAATAGTTAGAAGAATGTTGAAATCCTTGGAATTCATGGACAAACCCTTCTCACAGTACATCCAGGGTTGCCAGGTCTGATGATTTTTCTTATTTTAAAATAGCCAATTAAAGAAAATTGGTGACTGGCTACTAAAAAAATTTAATTTGAAGACTACATGCCTACATTTTGTTACTTAAAAATATGTAAGACGTAACCAATATAAGTTCATTAATGTGACTCAATCTTGACCAATAATCAAACAGTGTCGGTACAGTCCAATAACAATAAAAAAAAACTGCTGGTCTATTCAAACATTGAGGTTCAGATAAATTCCACCCAACAATTGGACAGCTAGCGGGCTTGACTTATAAACCTTTACATAATAATGCAACAGCAAAGCAGAACGTGTTTGGGAGTAGAGGGGAAAGGTGTATTATTTTGTGGCGTAAGTTAATTGCATTGTGATTCTTTATAGGATTACTGGATAATTGAAACCTAACAACAAATAGAAAAAATTGGCAAATTGGGGCACAAACTCACATATAGTTAAACCAAATGATTATGCTAATTACAATTCACTTGGACTAAAACATATTTGTACTTTATCACATAGCCTGGCTCTCTGGCAGTTCAAAAGACATTAATAAGCCTATCGTAAAGGCTGTAGGAAAAATCAACGAGCCGACAAAACAGAAGTGCTGAAGCATGCTGCCGGTATATTTCAAATTTCAAAAATGAAATCTTGATACCCTCAAAAGGAGCATCAGAGTTTAGCTAATTTTGTTAAAATTGCTAATGATGCGTGGAAATAATTATTAGTAGCAATGCACTTGTCAATAAAAACCCTCAATCATTAAGTCTTAATAAAGGATACTGGCCACACTTAAGCAACTGCAGCTCGGTGATACAAAATATTTTAATTTTATGTAAATGACTTTCTTATATTCAATAATAATTAGGTAGTGATAGATCAAGTCGCAGAAATGTTTGTTGGTTTAATTGGCTGCTGAGGAAGACAACGATCAAGATTCTTGAAACATGTACGGTATTTAGTGATGTAAATTAACAACTTTTAATAGTATTGACAAGGCAGAATTATATATTTAACAGTGTTTATCAGGGGTGGATATGCTCAGAAAGAGCAAGCGTTCCTAAGATGAACAGCAACCCTCAAGATAAGGATGTCAACAATGTTTGTCACCAATGAGGAAGAATTTGTGATTCGATGACTGGCCTCGGGAATCACCTGAGAACTCAGACTCAACCACTAGAATTCAAGGAAAACAAACTTGTCAGGGAGTAATAGCCTATCATCAGCAACAAAATTACTGATGGACACTGGTTAGACAAAATTATTGCTTGTTATGGCTAATGTTCATCTGAGACAAAATTAATGGCAGTGACTGATTAGATTAATGTTCTTTTTTTAAACCCGATGAGTGCTACGCCCATCTATAGACGGTGCACGAATATTTTAATTTTTTTTAGTTTCCCGGTTAACTTTCGAGTATGTCAAAAACATATCAGATGTAAGGCTTTTAAGGCGTTTGCTCCATTAACCAGCGTTTCGTCTTAGGTCTGACACTAGACTCATCAGAGTGGGATGTGTGAGACCCTACCCACTGACGCTGGTGACTTTCGAGTGCCAATTTGATCTCTGACATTTTCTGCCATCCGTTGGGCATTATGCAGAACTAACTGACCAGAAATTATGGCTTCGGGAAGTAACTTAAAGAGCTTTTTGTAGATGTCTGTGGAGTTCATATGTGATGTAAACAAACATGGCGGAACAACAATCTACGAGGACGGTTTGAAAAGTTCTCGGAATCACCGCTAGATGTCAGTGCTAGAGCAACGAGGTTCCCGTGCAATAATCACACATCCTTTGTGAGTGAACACGTGGCGCGTCAGTGCTCTAGCTGCAGAAGTGTGGTAGTGACAACTCTTTGTTGTTGTTCCCGCGTAGTGACTTGTGACAATGGAAAAAATTTAAAACTAAAAACTGAGATTCGAGCAGTGATTAAATACTTTGTAAAGAAAGGTATGAAAGCAAAGGAAATTCATGCCGACTTTCAGAACACACCGGGGGACTCTGCTCCTTCATTTTCAACTGTTGCCAAGTGGACCAGCGAGTTTAAATTTGGTCGGGAGAGCTTGGATGATGATCCGTGTAATGGACGGCCAAAAAGTGTTATGACCCCAGAATTTATCGGAAAAGTGCATAAAATGGTCATGGAGGATTGTTGATTGAAAGTGCGGGAGATTGCTGAAGCTGTAGGGATGTCTTCTGAACGGGTATATTATATTTTAACCGAAGAATTGGGTATGAAAAAATTATCCGCAAGATGGGGCTCTTGACATTGGACAATAAATGCACCAGACTGGAAATGTCGGAACAAAGTCTGGCCCGTTTTCAGTGCAACCAACAAGATTTTGTTTTGCGCCGGTTTGTGACTACAGATGAAACCTGGGTCCACTCCTATACCCCAAAGACAAAACAGCAGTCAAAGCAGTGGAAACATGCTAATTCACCATCACCAAAGAAAGCAAAGGCAGTGCGTTCGGCCGGAAAGTTCATGGCCTCAGTTTTCTGGGATGCAAAATGCATTCTGCTGATAGATTATCATCCTACTGGCCAAACAGTTACGGGGCAATACTATGCAAACCACCTAGACCGACTACAGGAAGAGATACGCGAAACAAGGCCTGGTTTGGCAAGGAAAAAGGTCATCTTTCATCAGGACAACGCTCCGCTGCACACAAGTGTTAGTGCCATGGCAAAACTTCATGAACTGGGGTACGAATTGTTGCCACATCCACCTTATTCACCTGATTTGGCACGATCAGACTTTCATCTATTCCAAAAGCTGAAAATTTTCCTCGGTGGACGGAGATTTTCTACAAGGGAAGAACTGACAGCCGAATAGGAGAGGTATTTTGCAGGCGTGGAGGAATCTCATTTTCGAGATGGGATCAAGGCATTGGAACATCGCTGGACCAAATGCATTAGTCTCCGAAAAATAAAAGCAGTTCCATCGAGGTAAGATACTTAATTCTAGTACATTCTGAGAACTTTTCAAAGCACCTACGTAGTTGCTCTTACAGTGATGTTATTTCGGATCACAGAATCTTTCAGTTATTAACCACAGTGGAAAGTGATGATAGAGATGATGATTTTTAATGAACTGTTAAGCAATTTTGAAAGTGAGAGTGACAGAGAGAATGCCGAAAATATTGTATGTGAGAGAGAAACAGAGCATCCTTCTAAACGAAAGAAGAAAAACACGGCGAGTACAAAAGCTATTTTATCACTATTTTCGTGGCGGACGGATTACTTTTCTTTGCCAGACTTTCAAGTAACTGTGACAGGCTCTGAGAGCCAAGTAATGTTTGATGACAACCCGAAAATAATTGATTTTTAAAAAAACTTTCGTGCCAGTGGAGTTGGTGCATTTGTTGAACAAATCAGCATCACAATCAGTAGAAAACATTTAACTATCACCACATTCCAGGTTTAGAAAGTATTTTAAAATGTCAACTTATATACTTCTAAGAAGTTACATGTATTAGTTGCCTACAAATTTTAAGAAACAATATTTTGGGCTTTTTACTTTGTATAAAGATAATGCACGCATGGGCATATAAGTGTACTTTTGTTTTCTCTCAAAATAATATTGGACATAAGTGTAGGATTTTCCATTTGCATTTAGATTTATAAAAAACCAACATTTATAAACATTTTAAGCTAATCACCCCTTTGCTAAGTTAAAAATTGAGGCTTCTACAACTTTTTTTTACATACGAATGAAAAAACTCAGCAATTAAAAGGTTAAATGCAATTTGTTCGGGGCGTCATCCTACAGGTTAATGTTAGTGACAAAATTATTGATGGTGATTGGTTAGGTTCTGCTTCAGACAAAATTGCTGATGGTGATAGTTAGGTTCTGCTTCAGACAAAATTACTGATAATGATTGGTTAGGTTGATGCTAGGAACAAAATTACTCATGCTGATGGTTACGTTTAATTCATGACAAATGAACTCCTATGGGACCATATTCGAACACCCTGGCACCTTTATTAGATGTTAAACAAAACATCATTAATATTGCAAATTAACCTTTTCTAAATGAAGTTAACCAATTCCCAATTTGCATTAATTTCTAAATATTTAATTACATATAACAAAAATAAGACAGACTAATAAAACAACCTCTATACTGTCCCCTTCAAAAGTGGAAATAATTTATTAAGGGAGAATGCTTTATTTCATCAGCGAGTTGTAACATTATTTAATCGCCAGGAGGGTGAGATTTTACACTCCCGTGCTAGCGTGAACCAGCCGCTTGCGAACCGGTTTTCCCAACCTACCAAGAGAACGAGGAAGCAGGGTGAAATTCCTGTTAGATGTCCTTCAAACACATGTGTGTGTAGCACGTGATCGGGCGAGCAGCGTGATTTCGATCGATCAATAAATGCAAGGTCGAGTGACGTGAAACTAGAGCAGCCAATAAAAATGACAACCTTCACAGGAATGCACAAGATCCACCAATCAGATATAATTAAGAGGCACACCTACGTCTTAAGACAGTGAATTAATGGTAATTCCAAAGGAAATTTTATAGAGGGTTTTTACTTCTGAACACTTGATTTGAGCGTTACTCTGAATGCAGCTACAGTCGAGACTGGACGTTGTTTGCTTTACTGGGAGACTTTGCATTAGAGAAGGCACTGAGGACTGAATAAACTGCAATTCAGACATTTGGAAAAATTCTCTACGATTTATTTATGACTGTCACAAGATAAGTGTGCATCTCCGAGTTATTAAACATCGCGTGTGTATCCTGGACTATTGCTAAGACTTTTGTTAGTTTCAGCTTTTCTACGAGAACTCAGAAGGTAGGAAGGTCGTTGGTTCGAGCTCGCTTCAAGATGGCTATCCCGTTCAGAGATGAATACTACTGTTTCCTGTGCACCTTCAGCTCCTCCATGAGTCACTAACTATGTAAGGCGTCGGACATGGGCAAGACTTTGTTCGATGGAAGGTGATGTGACCACGTACTAGGTCATCAACTAGAATCCAGTTAACACCAGCCACATGAGTATTCTTTAAGAATTTATCTTTCTATCTTTCTGTAAAATGTTTGTAAAACGTAGCGTTACCTTATTCATTTAGATTTCTATTAGTTTAGCAGTAGTTTGACTTTTCATTCTTCTTTCTTCTGTGGGAGGTAGTTTGTGTTCTGGAATGAATGTGTATTTGGTTCTATTAGTTAGAGATGAGAGTGAATGTCATTGAGAGAGACCTCAACTGTCCTAAAAATTTAGAAGGCAGGAGAAATAAAAGTAAATGAACCCCGCGTTAATCTTGAATGATTTTGAAATAATTTGAAAATTAATTGAGACAGATTAGGACAGTGTTCTAGTGTTGTTCTAAGTGTAAAATTTCATTCTACGGTTATACGACATGTCTGTGGGCTTTAGTTCGTTTAGAGTCATCTGAATAATTTCGAACGATAGCTTTGCAAGTGAGATTAAGCACGGTCAGTAATATAATAATGAGTAAAAATAATTAAACCTAATTACGGGCTAAAAATTTAATAAGGTCATGGGTTTAATGTTGGTTTGTTCTTGGAAAGAATTATCGTGTGCTCACTTTATGTAAAGTAGGCCTGGAACATGGCAATCCTCCAGACGGAGTAATGATGAATTATACGTATATTGTACTGCGCTATTAATTTGAGTATGACTTGCAGATGGACATTATATTTTGTGTGATAATTTATGCATCCATTAGAGTCATTTTGGAAGGAATGTGTCACTGGACATGATTTCTTCGAGCTTGAGTGCAGATTAATCGAGAGCCACGACATTATAGGTGAATAAAAATAAATGCCGCAATTCATGTACCGTAAGCGCGTATTCTAATATTTTGACCTGTGTTGTAGGTATTTTACTTGCTTATTCTGGATGATTTCTGTTTAAAATATTCCCTTGAACATCGTTGTATAATTAATTTCTGCATAAAAGCGATAACCTCAACTCTATCACATTCTAAATCGATACCTGGAATATAAGTGATATTGTCATCTAGAGAATGATTTCCCTAATTTGGAATAAATCCAAAATTTAATAATAATGGGTTAGTGTTCGTGTAAATAATATTATAATATGGTCTGTACCTATGTGTGAATGTGTGATGTGTGATTTGATTATATTCTGTGTTTTGTGAATATTTCTTGGATGATTTTGTGATGATATTCTCCACTGTGCGCGTCAAATTTTGACCGATTTACGTTATTTTCGCGTGTCCGTGATTTGATGAATTATGAATCTTTAGAAGATTTTATTATAATTTAAGGTAGATTAGGGTCTAATTCACTAAATTAAAGTGAATAAGAGAAGGCAACGTCCGTGGATTGATGTCACGAGACTGAATTATTAGTTATTGTACAGTCACTTATTGCATAAAACTGAGTAAAGTTTACGTTGATATGAGTTCAAATAAGAATTTATTATAAGAAGTTTAGTTACTTAATAATTATATAAATGAATTAATTGATGAAGGGAAAGTCTAAGGAAGACTTATTAACCACAATTTCTTGAATTAAATATTTTTCAATAATTTTAATAAGGAAGAGAAAATGATCATTTTCTTGCAAGATTAAATGAAATCCAGACGGAATAATTTAATTTAAGCAATTTGATTATCATTATAGGAGAGAGTGAACCAGATATTATTTTGATTTTCAATCCATTTTACAGTAAATTAATGATCCTTATTATTATTATTATTATTATTATTATTATTATTATTATTACAGACAAGAACATTCGTTGAGCTTTAATTTGATCAAGATCCCTTATAGACGATAGCACGAGGAGAAGAGATTTCAAGAATCAATCCCAGATTTTGTAAATTTAATTGTTTTATTGGAAGAGTGTTAGTTCTTAATAAATGTGTAAACCTATTTTAGTCTCCTTTCATTTGTCGCTAGTCCTTCATCTATTCCTGCCTTTAAAATTTTCTGCACAGCCGATAGCGAACGGTCCACCTCTGAGACCCTCGCTCTCCGGCGAGCTGAGCCCGGCATGATGGGGGCAATACGTGTGTATCTTATGAGTAGTTAGATTCTGAGTCACAGCAACTTTTTAAAATTTTAACATAGAATTCTTTAATTTTTTAAAATTTTCTGTAGGTATATACACTGACTGACAGAGCAAATGCAACACCAAGAACGAGTGGTTCGAAAGGGATGAAAGTTGGGGAAAAAACAGAGACGGCACGGAAGAATAATTGATGTTTATTTCAAACCGATATGCAGGTTACACAATGCGCACGGCATCGACTCAGTAGGATGTAGGACCACCGCGAGCGGCGATGCACGCAGAAACACGTCGAGGTACAGAGTCAATAAGAGTGCGGATGGTGTCCTGAGGGATGGTTCTCCATTATCTGTCAACACATTTGCCACAGTTGGTCGTCCGTACGAGGCTGGGGCAGAGTTTTCAAACGGCGTCCAATGAGATCCCACACGTGTTCGATTGCTGAGAGATCCGGAGAGTACGCTGGCCACGGAAGCATCTGTACACCTCGTAGAGCCTGTTGGGAGATGCGAGCAGTGTGTGGGCGGGCATTATCCTGCTGAAACAGAGCATTGGGCAGCCCCTGAAGGTACGGGAGTGCCACCGGCCGCAGCACATGCTGCACGTAGCGGTGGGCATTTAACGTGCCTTGAATACGCACTAGAGGTGACGTGGAATCATACGCAATAGCGCCCCAAACCATGATGCCGCGTTGTCTAGCGGTAGGGCGCTCCACAGTTACTGCCGGATTTGACCTTTCTCCACGCCGACGCCACACTCGTCTGCGGTGACTATCACTGACAGAACAGAAGCGTGACTCATCGGAGAACACGACGTTCCGCCATTCCCTCATCCAAGTCGCTCTAGCCCGGCACCATGCCAGGCGTGCACGTCTATGCTGTGGAGTCAATGGTAGTCTTCTGAGCGGACGCCGGGAGTGCAGGCCTCCTTCAACCAATCGACGGGAAATTGTTCTGGTCGATATTGGAACAGCCAGGGTGTCTTGCACATGCTGAAGAATGGCGGTTGACGTGGCGTGCGGGGCTGCCACCGCTTGGCGGCGGATGCGCCGATCCTCGCGTGCTAACGTCACTCGGGCTGCGCCTGGACCCCTCGCACGTGCCACATGTCCCTGCGCCAACCATCTTCGCCACAGGCGCTGCACCGTGGACACATCCCTATGGGTATCGGCTGCGATTTGACGAAGCGACCAACCTGCCCTTCTCAGCCCGATCACCATACCCCTCGTAAAGTCGTCTGTCTGCTGGAAATGCCTCCGTTGACGGCGGCCTGGCATTCTTAGCTATACACGTGTCCTGTGGCACACGACAACACGTTCTACAATGACTGTCGGCTGAGAAATCACGGTACGAAGTGGGCCATTCGCCAACGCCGTGTCCCATTTATCGTTCGCTACGTGCGCAGCACAGCGGCGCATTTCACATCATGAGCATACCTCTGTGACGTCAGTCTACCCTGCAATTGGCATACAGTTCTGACCACTCCTTCTTGGTGTTGCATTTGCTCTGTCAGTCAGTGTATTAAGACAGAGCCTTATTCCAAATCTTCTCAAACTACGCTTAATGTCAATGCAGATACACAATCACACAGTCCATTTTTTCATGAACTTGATGACTAATGATTTTTCAGTTGGTATTATAAAGTAACAGTACAGAATGCACTATTCTAAGGTTTATTTGTGTGCAGGGAAATTATTAATATATGGCATATTGTACAGTAAATGTATTCTAGATCTCTTAAAACTGTTTCAACTCTTCAACATTTCAATAGAAAGAGGAGATTACTGATTTAGTCAAATGAAACCCTTCTTTAACCCAAGTATTGTCAACTCAGCTAGATATATTTGGAGCCAGCCTGCTCAGCGCTTTGAAAGGGGTGGGGAAGGAGGAACCGAGTGATGAATGGAAGGGAAGTTTGTGATGTCATTGCATACCAAAGCTCAGCTGTTTTCATTAATAAGGATTTGTAAATTAGGCACAGAACTAGACTCACCGATCTAAACCTAAAATGTAGTTAGCAGTGTGCCAGCAAGTAAACAATAGTACCAAACGTTAATATAATACAACCTAAAAGAGCCCAAAGGTTCTGTGGAGAAGATGTACACCAATGTTTAAGTTAGTTAGTTTTTCATAGCCATTAATACAAAAATACAATTTGGTCCAAGAAATATCCCCACCTGCAGGTTATTTTTTTTTTCTATTTGCTTTACGTCGCACCGACACAGATAGGTCTTACGGCAACGATGGGATAGGAAAGGCCAAGGAATGGGAACAAAGTGGCCATGGCCTTAATCAAGGTACAGCCCCAGCATTTGCCTGGTGTGAAAATGGGAAACCACGGAAAACCATCTTCAGGGCTGTCGACAGTGGGGTTCGAACCCACTATCTCCCGATTACTGGATACTGCTGCACGTAAGCAATTGCAGCTATCAAGCTTGGTCCTGCATGTTTTAAGGAGAAACATTTTATTGAGTATTGAGAATTTATTTGAATGTTTTATTGCAGAAGGGCAATATACAGAATTTTTACAATATATGACAAGGAAATAAGACATGCTTCAGTACTATGTGCAACTACCTTTAGCCTTTTTGAGGGCTTGTACTCTTTGTAGCATTAACTGGTCAAGTTTTTTACATGTACCAGGCTCTCAATTTCATATCACACTTGAACAATTTTTTCACTTAATTCTTTTTTGCTCGTGCAACAATATTTTCAGAGTTTTGTGGACATAATAGCCCATAATTTCTCAAAAAGGTTCATATCGGGGGGAATTTGGAGCCCACCAGAACTGCTGAATGCTGAGATCTGACACTGTCATCTTGGAAAACTATTGGTCCTAAGTTTGCACCACTAAAATCGTTCCTAGCTGTATTCACAACTTCTGAAGTATCTCACAGTATGCCAACCCAATGACTGATCCCCTGCAAACTTCAATTCTTCCCAAATATTTTGAAAATATTGCTCCCCTCAGTGTAACACTTTCACTAAACTTCCTAGTGTCCACAACGCACTCCTTCTTCAACTCCTCTCCCGGCTCCATTCACAGTTTCGCACCACCATCGTTACGAAACACATGCAATTTCTTTTTGTCTGAGAAGTCACTCTGCTCCAATCCTCAGTAGTCCAATTTTCATACATTTCAACAAAATTCCTTCTGTCTTGGACATGCTTTTTTATTTGCAGGTCTTTTCTTTTATTGTTCATTTCTGACAGACGTCTTAATACTGTCTGATGTGAAATGGAACAGCTTAAATCATGTTGGATCTTGAAAGCAATCTGCCCATCTTTTGCAACCACATCTATGCCTCAAACTTGTCATCCCTGTTTCTGCTTGTTTTTTAAAAACATTACCCACTGCAAAATCATGCCCTGCTTCCTTGGAGATAGGTCTTTATTCTTCCCCTTGACTTAAAACCAAATATCAATCTTACATTCGCTTAACATCTAATACGCTATGGAAAAACAATGCTATCTCCTGAGAAACAGAACAACAGCCCTCTGAAAACTTACTAAGTTGGATTCTCTTTTTACAATTCTGCTTACTGAAGAACAGCTTTTAAGAAGTAGGAAAGAAGTACAACTAGAGGTATATGGTGGGAACTTTGTCAACTTTACGCATGTGTGTGACATCATGTGGCTAAATATTGCAATGTCTCATAGGTGCCATATTTAAATGTACCCCGGATATTGGTATAGTGAAAATGGCCAATACCGAGAAATATATTATCCTGTTCTATCACTCATATTGCTTCAATTAACCAATCAAAACTGAGCTTCTGATAACAAATATCACCAGAAAAGTGTTTTAACATCCTGGGAAAAAAACTGATAGCATAAACGTTCTAGTACCAATGCAAGTCTGTATGAAAATGTGGTTGAAACTGAAATACTGGGCCAGTATACATATAGGGGATATTCTTTTGGGCCAAACTGTATATTGAAACCT
Organism: Anabrus simplex; assembly: GCF_040414725.1. NCBI lineage: Eukaryota > Metazoa > Arthropoda > Insecta > Orthoptera > Tettigoniidae > Anabrus > Anabrus simplex. The sequence continues at coordinate 1,222,441,548 of NC_090266.1, forward strand.
ATGTTATTTAAGAAGATTATGTAAACAAATTACATAAAATGTATTTTCATGGAATAAATATGACAAGTGTCCCCAATACTTGGTTTGTAAACAAAATAAAAAAATTTATTCAGGAAATATTGTATAATGCTATATTCTTTCTTCGTCTATCACTATATCCAGTTCATTCTGCAAGATCTACTACTACTACTTACATGTATAAACAAATTTAATAATAATAATAATAATAATATATTTATTGCTGCCAAATAGCCATACAGAAAGAAAAATAATACATTTATAAACACTGTACTCGCGCGCTTGCGCCTTGGATTGCATATTCTTTAATAGTTTTTGTTCTTTTGATACAGAGTTCTATGTGGTAACGTTCACACATGTATCCACATAGTTTGCACTTACATGTCTCTGTCGGTTCATGGTATGAGGTGTTGGTACAAATTAGATGGTGGAAACCATGTACTGCCAGTCTTGTGAATACGTGCCTCATCTCGAAGTTGGATGTTGTCCATGTCCGGTCTATCATGGCCCCTGTTCCAAAGAATTCTGAAGGAATGTCTTCTCTTTTTTTGCTGAGTATTGCTAGGAGATTTTCTGATGCTCTGGTGTTGGGTGGAGTCAGATGTGTTCTGAAGTCTTCAATGAGGAAGGATTCTCGCGCTAGGAGGTAGACGAGTCTTGATCTTGTAGTCTTGGATACACCGATCGCTCTTTTTATGTATAGAGCTTTTACTCTTTCTAGAGAGGATAGGTTGTTTTCTGTGAGGTACGGCCATATGATTTCTATCCCATATGTTATTATAGGCATGATTTTTGATCTAAATAGTGCCATCGCCATCTCTGGGCTGAGTGATCTTATGTAGTTGATTTCGTGCATCGACCGTACCGCCTGTATTGCTTTCTCTGTTACATGTTTTATAAAGCATTTGGCACTTGTTTGCAGAGTAATGCCAAGGTATTTGAAGTCGTTTACTATGGCTACTTTCTGCCTCTTTATGAAGATTTCTGCCATTGCTGGGATCTTTCCTCCTTGCCTAAATACCATCATTTTTGTTTTTGATGTATTAATTTCAAACTTATGTTCGTAGCACTATTCCTCCATATCTTTTATCACTTTTTGTAGTTTCGTGATGTCTCTTGATCCGATCACTATATCATCAGCGTAGGCGTACGATAGTATGTCTTCCTTATGGGTTATTCTCATTATTTCTTCTGCTGCCAGGATGAAAAGTAACGGGCTAATTGGATCACCCTGTAATACCCCGTTCGTTTGAAGTATCGGTTCTGAGAGAGATATGTCAGAGATTCTTATTTTGTTCCATTGTAGTATCGTTTTTATGGTTTTAGTCCACACATTGTTTCTGTTGAGGGCTTCTTCGGACTTCCCATATGTTACTGAGTAGTAATTGTATGGCGTTAATAGTTGATCTTCCTTTCCTGAATCCGAATTGATTTTCCGGTAGATACTCATCTATTTCTTCTCTGACTCTTGCCACGATTGCTTTCGTGAATATCTTGAACGGTATGTTCTCCAGAGCAATGCCTCTGTATGTGTTTGTGTCATATGGGTCACCATTTCCTTTATAGCGTACTTTAATAGTTGAATGTCTCCATCTCTCGGGTATTGAGGCCGTCTCAATGCATTTATCGTATAAGTTTGACCATGTAGGCAGTAGGAGATGAGCAGTGTCTTTTATGTACTCACTGTATATGTTGTCTAGTCCTGCAGCTTTGTTTTTCTTTGTGCTTGAGATGGTGTTTTGGACTTCATTTGTTGTCAGTGGAGTCCATGCTGTTGATGCTAGTGTTTTGGTACTTTGATGATAATTTTCTGGGATGTTTGTTATTCCTTCCTTGTTAAGTATATTGCTAAAGTGTGTCATCCATTCTTCCATGTTTATACAGTGTGTCTGTGTTTGCTTCCTGGGACGTAGAGCGAGATATGGGTCTTTCTTTGCCTCTTCTACTATTCTTTTACCTTCTTCCTCCCAGTATATACTTTTCTTTTCTCGCGTGAGCATTTTATAGAGACTTCTTTTTCTGTTGTATACCTGATAGAGTGTAAGTTTCTTCTTGTTTGTTTTTATTTCAATCAGAGCCTTCAGTACTTCTTTTCTTAGCAGGTAGCATTCCTGGTCGAACCATTGTTTCGCCTTTCGGTCCTTTCTTGGGGTTGCGGCTTGGTATTAGCAATTCCTCTAGTGTTTGTGCCACTTCTTCTAGTCTTAATTCCTCAGTGAGCTCTTCTATTTTTCTTATCTGGTCGACTTGTCCTTCTACTTTTTCAACGTCAATTTTTCTTTATAATAGGCATTTTACTTGTTTGTTTGGTGATCGCCAATCTCCATGAATTTTTATTTTCATGGGGATATGCTTTCTTATGGGTGTGTGATTTGCTGACCATATAGGGGTTATTTCTCCTTTTATTTGCCCTTTTATGAGTGCAACATCTATCACACTTGTTTCGTTGTGAGATATGTAGGTTGGAATGTTTCTGTTATTTAATAGGAGAAGGCCATCTTCTTGTAATTTTTCCATTACTAGTTTTGTTTTGTAATTGTGTACATCCACCTACAGTTTAAGTCTCCTGCTATGATTAGGGGGTTGTCTTGTTTGCTCTTGAGTTATTAGTTGTCCTAATTCGTCTATTATTTCCAAGGCCGTTGTATGTGGTTGAAAGTAAGTGGCAATAATTGTGATGTGTTTTGTTTCTATTAGTAGAGAGTGTTCCAATTATTTTTATTGGAGTCAGCCAAGGCTTTAAGAGAACGGATATTCCTCCTATGGGTCTTCCTCTTTCTCCTTGTTTCGCTTGTAGATGTATGCAATAATATTCTGCATGTTGCCAATGGTCTGTGAGGAATGTTTCTGTCAATATTATTATGTCATATCCTTTTAGGCAATCCGTTGGCGACAAGCTTAATGCATTTTTTAAGCCTTCGATGTTCCATAACATTATTTGTATGCTTCCTTTATTCTCATTTCCTCTGTATTTTGTATTACTCCAGTCCATTATGTGTTTTATTCGAGTTGCATCCCTGTGTTCCTCCGAAAAAACTTAAAACGACTGATGGTGATGTTTGTTGGCCAGAAGTCTGATTTATTTACTCTTTCAAGGTATTTACATGGGATTCCCACTTTGAAAGATTTCGTGTTATACTTCGTTAATAATTCTTCGCAGATTACATTTCCTATAATTTCCTTCTTGGTAAGGAATTTCTTTATGTCCTCTGCTGTTGTTTCCTGTTGTAGTCTTCCTATGATCCAGACCATCTTTTCTGCTGCTTGTAGGTTTTCGTCTTCTGATCCTGTTCCAGTTATGGAAGCTTGTGTTTGCGTTGGTTGTCTCTTCCTTTTGCCGATTATATTTGTCCACTTCTCCCCGGCTGTTTCGCCTGTCGATGTTTCCTGTTTTTGGCCTTGAGGCGAGTCATTTTTTATAGCTGGGAAGTTATCTTCCTCTATGTTGTAATCCTCATTTCTTCCTATAGGCGTTGGGGTAGGGTGTGCTTCTCTTCGCATGTTGGACTTCTGCACATTCCTTCCAAAGCAGTATGGTATTTCAAGGTTTGTTTTTGAATTATCTAGCTGAGGTGTCAGATTCTGTTGATTTGTACATCTGATCTCCTCTCTTATCACCTTTTTGATATTTTGCGTGATATTTTCCATTACTGATTGTATTTGCTGGGTCATTCTTTTTGTGATTTTATCTTAAAGTGTTCTGTACGTTTCTTCGCTTGGATTGTTATGCGGTAGCTGGCTACTGTTTGTCTTCTGCTCGGTGCCGGTAGGTGACACTGCTTGCTGGCTCCTGCCTGCCTGCTGTATGGTGTTGTTAGGTGTCTCTTCTTGCTGATTCTGGCCGTTGCCGGTAGATGGAACTCTGGGTTTGTTCTGTTCGTCGTGTGTCGATGGCGCTACTCGGACCGCAGCGACGTTGTTTGCGTTCTTTCTTTGCCGTTTCTGTTCGTAGTTGTTAGATGGCGCTAGTCGTCCCGCAAGGGTGCTCTCTGCTCCCTCAGTTGTGGCATTTCCTTGGTTATCCGTAATCTCTTTTTGGTTCTGTTCGTTGTTGCTAGATGGCGCTAGTTGTCCCGTAGCGAAGCTGCATGCTCCCTCAGTTGTAACATTTCCTTGGTTACACATAACCTCTTTTTGGTGCATCGTTTTCTCCTCTTTCGCTATAGATAGTTCTATTTTTAATGCATTATAAAAGGTCTTCAGAACACTCATCATTTCTAGAATGTTCTCCTTCAGTTCTTTTTTCAGGTATCCTCCTGTTTCTGCAATTTTTTCCAAACTTCGTAGAGCTTCTTCTACACGTTCTTCCATTTCACCCGCCATGTTGTTGTTTCTATAAACAAATTTGTATGGTAGTGTTACCTCTGTGCAGTTACTGATGTACGATATTGCCCACGTATGCACGAAGCTCCGTTCTCCCTTGGTAGCCAGCCGTCATGAGTAAAGCAGGTAGTACCCGTTCCTAGAGTAGTGAGTTGATGACCCATGCTTCAACCCACCAAAATGTTCCAAATGAATTAATTCACAAGAATAAGGAGGGTGTACCACTTTAATTTAATTCACTCATTTTTTCTCCTGATGTTCCTCTTTCCCTTTCTGTCTGTTGTTTCCTAAATTTATGGTCCACTTCATGCCAAGTGACTGCTAGCTATTAAAAATTCTTAACATGTATTTGATTTTTATATAGTTTTGTTCCTTTACATACTTTTTTGGGGCGAGCAGTGGTAAGCAGGAACATCTCGTAAGTAATACCTCCCATAGACAATAGTGTAACAATATCAGAATAAACAATACATGCATGACAATTTGCACCATAGCTGCCCACATCAAGTAAACATCTCGCAACTTTACCAATCTGATGGTAAACAGAAAAAACAAGATAAATAAATACCTTCGCTAATCATCAGTCTTATGCTCTTCTGGGCGTCTCATGCTATTGCTCCGTATTTGGATATACGTAGGTCTCTCTTTGGTAGACGGCATGAAGGACAAGGCCCGTCGAACACGATCGGTCTCTCGTATTTGAGGAGTCATCACCTAATAAATAAAATTAATCTCTTCATTTCTTTGTACTAATAAAGGAAGAAAATAAAATATATGTGGAAATATGGGTTAAAATTATTTTCTAATCAAGGACGAATGAAAAAAAAAGGAACACTCGTTAGAAAAGAGAGGTCTTCAAGAGCTTCTTCAATGATTTTCGATTTTCTTGGTTAGTATACTCAATTTTGGCATTTCATGCAATCTGTATAATGACAGACCTGTATCAGGAACTGCCTGGCACAACTCCTGTGCTGTGTGTCACCTTCATGATGATTACATAAATTATACATTCTAACTGAATTACACTTTTTAGAAAGGAACTTAGCCAAAATCAGCACTTTTCACTTTTAATTTTCAGTTGAATAATGTTGACCAGATACACCGAACGGTGAAAAAAGGAACTCAGTCAAGCCTCTCCCTATAGGAGTAACTATGTATTTATGTTCATAGCAGAGAAAAGAAACGCACCAAGCAAGAGATTTAGTACCTTTCTTCACCATTTAAGGATATACAGTGAGATTCTCTCATAGGTTGGCCGGCAGGTGTGCCTAGCTTATCTGCCTCCCGTTGACTCATCACTTCCCATTACACAGCACGGGAACGTGTATTAAGTGTTGATCTGTCACTCCAACAGTTCTCGAGTCTTGCGGGGAAGTAGTTAGGCGATTTGTAACACAATTTCCAGGTGTACGCCCTCCGCATGCAGAAACTGGTTCTTTACTTGATAAGAAGTGAACTGTTAAAAAACTTGTACTTAATGAGGAAAAAGTAAAGGAAATCGCAGAAAGATTAGAAAATGACTTGGACAAGAAGCCGGGGTTTCAAAGAGCTCTGCACTGCAGGCTACGAAGATGTTAAATAGGTACAAGCTTATTTTCTTAATTACTAATTTTAATTGTTACCTCTTGTCATGCATGGATAAAGTGAGTGAAGTGCTGTCGTCAATGGGAGGCAGATAAGCTGGGCGCGCCTGCTGGTCAACGGATGAGAAAAACTCACTGTAGTCCTGTATATATATATAACATATTGCATCTTTGTAAGTCGCATTTATTTTTCCTCTTGGTATTGTCAACACCATCTAAACAATGCTTATCATCGTCAGATATGTTCTGTTTGTCAAATCCTTAGGAAATCTGTTTAAAAGTTATTTGCTGAAGTTAAGCATTTCAAAGGGGGGAAGGGGAGTAACTTTAAACTGTCAACAAACTTACATACTGTACCCATCAAATTTGGTAATTAATTAACATTTATTTACATGCCCGCAACAGCCAGCATAACTTATATTATTGAGTGAGAAGGGCTAGATTTTATTATCACCCAGTCGTGCTAGCATGCAACAAGTGGCTTGACGAGTTGTATTGATCGGTTTGCCATCACTTTGATCGAGACCATATAACAGTCACGTGACAGACTGGATTCCTCAAGGCTAAATACTGCGCGTGTGCACGTCTGCTTGCTCAGTAAGGGTTTCTGGAATAGTCCCAACCAATTAATGTGGTCATCTATGAACCAATAGTCTGTTAAAATGAATGACACACCTCCGAGCCAGAGGCTATAAAACCTTCAGCATACCGTAAATCTTTCTCTTATCGAGTCTTACTTTCTTCTTATTCTAACGGAATATTACCTTGCTATCACATCTACAAGCATCGAGCCCAGAAGTTAAGTGTTGTTTTCAACAAATCAGTGAAGTTCGCCAGGCTTGTGCACTTTCTAAAATTTTGTTGCATCAGTTGCAGCTAATTCCAACTTTGCACAAGAAGACCAAAAATCCACCGGAAATCGTCGCCTACTTCAAGATGTGTCTTCCAACATGAAGAGGATCAACATATTCGATGCGAGACTTCAACATTCCGGCCATCATGAGTTGCTAGACATGCGAGGCAATTCTAGCTTCACGAGGGTAAACGAGATGGACGAGCTGGGAAAATGAAGACACCTACCGAGGATCGAACTCCATCATAAAATTTGAGTACCATTTTATGTAATCTATCTGTCCATCTGTGTAGAAAACTAGATGATCTCCTTCTCATAACCAGTATTTCTCTTAGTTTTGCAATATTTAGCCATATTTTATACTTCCAACCTTGATGGTGTCATGGTAGACTTGTTACATGTGTGAACGAGAGTTGGAATTCTATTGGTGTAGCTAACTGTAGTTTGTCATCAGAGTATTTTACCAATCTTATGCCAGTATTTAAAATGAGACCTATAATAATTAACGTCTTGATTAATAATGGATTTAAATAATAATTTTGACATGTGAGATACATGTTTCATTTTACTAGATTGAGCTGAGTTTCATCTTATGCATTTATCCGATGATTATTTAGGATTGTGTCATCAGGTTTTCAGATTAATCTGGATATTGTCAATAGACCTAATAATCACTGATGATAATAATAATAATAATCATCATAAATTATGAGATCGGGTTAAACATGAAGTTAAAGGTCGTGAGCAATAAATAAAAGTAGATTATTCTTATAGATGATTTATGGTGTGCTCTATATTTTGCGTATTAGCCTGGAATATTAGTGATCCCGCGGGTATTATAGTAATTTGGAAGCACGTGTCTTAGGATCACAGCATTCTAATGAAATTGTGGAGCACGTCAGAGTCACATTTCTATATATTTTTTTAGAATAATAATAAATTAATTGGTGCTTATCAACCATGTGTTTGACGATTTTAAGATAACCCATATGATGTGCGTGATGATTGTTTTTCTATCAGATCTATGGATAATAACCTTCGATTCTTCTCAATCGTCGGTGCCATGTAATTATTACATTCTTTAAAATGATAACTCAAATTCAATCACGTGCCACATACTATGTTGAGCATTTTTTATGAATAAAGGCTCATCTATCTGATCCAATCGACTCTAATTGTGATAAAAATCATGAACTAATAATCATTCACCCAGGATTCAAGTATAAATAAATTTTGTTTATCCATTGTGTGTGTGTGTGTGTGAGAGAGAGAGAGAGAGAGAGAGAGAGTGAGTGAGTTGTGTGAATGTCCTAGTTAGAGATATTTTTTGATGTGATTTTGAATATTGTGCTTTAGTCTGTTGTGACTCACCTTGTCCCGAGATGTTCTGGACGATTTGTTCTCCCAAGCGGCTGGAAGAATCTGTGGGTTGGGTACCCTGAACCATTAAATAAAGTACTGAGTCCCAGTTAATATGATACATAATTGCCTTCAACTCTGACTTCCCAACCATCATACATTTTTACAATGTATATTTACAGCATACTTCAGTGATGTGCCTGCTCTGGAAGTTTTGAGAGTACTGACCTCCAGCCTGGGTAGAGTATGTGGAAAAACCTGAGAGTTTCCCCTCTACCTTGTCTCTTAGCCTAAGTCTGCATTTCAAACTGCTGTCCATGAGACTAAGTCCTACCAATATAGCTTTCAACGCGGCTATGTCCTACTTCTCTCTCATTCTGAATGTCTGCACCTTCCTCCAGTCTGTTACCGACTTCCTTGACCTACATAGACTGTTCTCCTGCCCAAGACTAAAGATCCTCCTTAAGCCCCTGCAGCTTGTATATATCCTGGTCTGGCCCTTGCTAACTAGTGAGAGGGAGAACTCCCACCCTAGTACTAGTCTACCCCCAACTGGGATCCCTCTCCAGTAGGTGGTGCTATAGTGGTCAGTCTCAGAACCACTTATTCTCTGTCTCACTCAGCCTAACTCATCTCTCTCATTGAGTGGAATGTTTTGCCATAAAGTGGAGATTTTCCGATGCTCCATCCTTTCATGAGTCATGTATTCTTTCCTTGTCTCTCCCAATGCTAATTATTCTGAATGCTGGATTTGTGCTTGTAGCTAGCCACTGTTCATTTACTCAACCCTTGGTCAGTTTACATAGATAAGATTATAACTCGATAACAAGTTACTCATAAGCCTTCCGTAGCAGGACTTGAAGAACAAGTCAATTCACATAACCAACTCTAAATGTTTCAAAAAGTAGCACATTTTACACATTTAATAACCATAATTCTTCTTGCAAGAAAACTCTTGATCCTTTCGTTTATACATGCCTAGTGGTCTCCTGTACTGGAGATCCACTAGTTCAATTCTAATCTCCTTAACTTAATATATGCTATGGGACTTAATACACCTTGGTTCGATTCCCGGCATCGGTGCCATCACGACAAGTCTGGCCATGTGTTCGCCACGATGGTCCAGATTATTTCAGCGTTGCATTTGTTGATCTATTTCTTTGGGAAGTGTTTATTGAAGTTACGTCAACTTAATGATAGAGTTAAAATTTCTATGGTTTGAAGTTAAAAATGAATAAGATCATCTAGTTTCGAAGGCAAAAGCAAAGATTGAGAATTTTTGACAAATATTGCAATCTAGACTAGGATTGTAAAATTTTAATGACAAGAAGTGTTAAATTTTGGAAGGATTATTTCATGTTGAGATAATTCTATAACACAACATGAAGTGACGACAGGAATAAATTTTGAATTAAGGCATTTTATAATTTCAAATAAGGAGTACTGTTTCAAGATATAACAGTATCCTAACGACATGTGATCACATAATTTAATGCGATTAAGCAAGTTAATAATTTCAAGTGCTTAAATAAATTAATTGATTAATTTAACTGTGACAAAGTTATCAGAGATGTTTTCATTGATTAAGAAAGCAAAGATAACATGAATTCTGTAAATAATATAAAATACCAAGCTCGATAGCTGCAGTCGCTTAAATGAAGCCAGTATCTAGTATTCGGGAGATGGTGGGTTCGAACCCCATTGTCGGTAGCCCTAAAAATGGTTTTCCATGGTTTCCCATTTTCACACCAGGGGCTGTACATTAATCAAGGCCATGGTCGCTTCCTTCCCATTCCTAGTTGATGCGACGTAAAGCAACTTGCAAAAAAAATAAAATTTTATTGGAGGTGGAAGATAAAGTTACACGCCACATGGTCGAGTAGAATTTTTAATTTTGTTAAAGGTGAAGTAAGCAAAGTTCAGTTTCAATTATGATGTTAATTCAGGATTCCACTGAAGGCCTAATTTTGATTCATTTTTATTTTCAGAACATAACCCTTTGTCTATGTGAATGAAGAAGTTAAACCAGTTAATTCTGTAAATTCAATTAAAAATGTTAACACCATGAAAATGTTTGTTTGAAAAACAGCAAGAATGAAATGTTATGATTTATTTAAATTAATGCTTATGGAATAAATATCAAACCTGTGTTATGATTTATTATTTTCTTTATGGTCGTCAATCCTATCCCTTTAAATGCCTCTGAAAGAAGGACAGCCCGTTAACGAACAATCCATCTCGGGATCTCTTGTGTACTGGCTGAGCTGGACCGGGAAATAGGGGGCAATACTACTACCTATTTTCACTAGATCGGTCAAAACTGGCTAAGAAAATCGCCAGGAGCTGAATTCGGGCCTCGTACGAAGTCAGACGGCGAATTTCAATTTGATTTTTACATATGCTTAAAGTAAATACAAAATTTTAATATTCCACCTTCTCAATACTAAAAAATCATTTGATATTTTTACAAAAACATTACAATGACATTAAAAGGTACTAGTTTCGGTCCACTGTGGACCATCATCAGCCTAGCCAAATTACAACAGTAAAAGACATAGTGATAAAAATAGTATGGAGAAATGAGAGAGGATCTAGAAGGATGGGATGGTGGTGGAATGACAGATAAAAGTGAAAAAACCGTATTTGCGAATAATGATAAAAGTAACAGAAGTGTTCACAATGACAAGTAAAATCTTGTGAAGTCACGTAAAAACTCTTGATGAGATAGTCTTTGGTTGGCAGTTGCTCCTCTGTTGCACGACTGACATATATAACTACGGATATGCTTCTAGAAAGTTGTAGATGTAAGTTCCACTTTTGCGTAGAGGGAAGAATTGTCCGATGAGACTAGCACAAGATTAAAATTGACAAAGTTGAACCTGTTCTATGGTGGAATTAAAGGCTTTCTTTGTTGAACAGAAGTAGTCTCAGTTCAATCGGGACCCCAATGAACCTGGGGAAAGAAGATAGTATTAACGCGGGTAATCGGATAGAGAACAAGCGAGGCACCGGAAAATATAAACGATGACTCACCTTGCGCTGCGTGGAACAAACTTGCTGGATTGAATGCAACTTACGGAGTGAGCGTGGCGCGGAGTAGATCAGCAGGAAAGGGGTAGGTGAATACGGAGGGGAGGAATGACGTAAGTGGTGGAGGGTGGGAGGGATGGGAAAGGTTCAAGGCGGGGTGGACAGGAGAGGAAATGAAGGTGTTTGTACTGTCGGGGGACCCTTAATTGACTTAAAGAAAGAATTTTGAACGACCGATTTGTTTTTTCTGTAATAAGTAATGAAAAGGTCAAATAAAATATTGGGTTTCTCAGTTATTTCGTTAAGGTTATAGTTGGCATTAAAGTATTGATCTAAATGAATGGTGTGAGCATCTTCCAAGTTCTCGTTGATAACTACTAGGACATCGTCGACGTACCTAGCCCAAAGGAGAATATTGTCGAATTTATTGTCGATTTTAGTATTCTCGAGAAAGTCCAGATAGATTTCTGCGAGAATGCCTGATGCAGGTGAACCCATTGCCAGACCGTTTTGTTGATAGATGGTACCATTAAACGTAAAAAAGTTGTTATTTACGACTAATTTCAACAATGTAATGAAATCTTGAATTTCCAATTTACTCAAATGACTGTTTTTGTATAAGTTACTTTTGATGGTGGGAATTAATTTAGAAATTGGAATGCTTGGGTACATGTTTACGATATCAAAGGAGTGAAGTGAGTAATGAGGTTGCATGTTAAATTTATTAAGTTTGTCTATTAATTCAAAGGTATTTCTAACCGATTTATTGGATGAAAAACGGTAATTTTTGCTTAGGAACTTTTGAAAAATTGTGCGGTTTTATATAAAGGGCTCGGTCTAAAATTGATGATTGGACGAATGGGAGCACCTGCCTTATGAATTTTTGGAAGAGCTCTAGCCGTAGGAAGCCTAGGGTTCATACTCATAAGCTGGCTTTTTTTATGTTCAGTGAGTAGGAAGGAGGAGTTTTTTAAGGTTTGTTTAAGGAGTCTTTGGACTTTTTGTGTGGGGTCTTTTTTAATTATGGAAAAGGAACTATCTTTAAAGAAATCTGATGTTTTACTGATATATTCATTCTTATCGATGATTACGGTCGTGTTGCCTTTATCGGCCTTGGTCACGATTAGGTCGTTGTCCTTAATTTTTTTGTTTAGGGTGTGCAGGAGCTTCAAATCGGTTAGTACATTCCTGTTATTAGAATTGGCGGGAAAATTAGGTGAATTATTGCGAAAAAGGATGTTATTAAGTTTCTTTTTGATGTCATATCTTAATTCATCTTGTGCGTCTAAAGGCGTTTTAGAGATAGCTAATTCCGATTCTGTTATCATTGTAATAATTGAATTGGTTGTGTTCAAATCGGGCCAGTTATGTTTGGGTCCCTTGGCTAAAATTCCTTCTTCATTTGGATTTAGGGGAGTATTGGATAGGTTAATTACGGGTGGATGAAAATGGTTACGATCGTCTGCTGGTCTACTATTGCGTCTAATTTGATAATCTTGCGATTTGGATCTCTTTAATTTCTCCAATTTATTATCCAAAATATGTTGTTTCTTGGTTAAGTCTATAAATAATTTATCTTCAACTGATTGGGAGAAGATTGTCCAATGCGCTTTAGATAACAATTTTGTTGCCGCAAGGTGAGACTCGTATAGTTTGAGGTTAAGGAATGATTTTTCCTATAAAGAAACTTGATTTCATCTTGCAACCAAATTTTATTAGTCTTAGTTTGAGTTTTGGAAATTTGTGACGTGATACGATGTTTCTTTTTGTTGTGTCTTAAGAAATTTGGCGTTAAATCAAACCGAATGCACTGTTTGAGAAAATCTATGTCTTTGCCTAATTTGGCTATTTTCAACTTAATGCCTAGATATTGAAAGGCTTTGTGTTTAGCTTGGTTAGCGTCATTATTAAAAGTAATAAACTTCATTGTTAGGTTCCGTATTGAGTTGAGACTATGCTTAAAGTAAATACAAAATTTTAATATTCCACCTTCTCAATACTAAAAAATCATTTGATGTTTTTACAAAAACATTACAATGACATTAAAAGGTACTAGTTTCGGTCCACTGTGGACCATCATCAGCCTAGCCAAATTACAACAGTAAAAGACATAGTGATAAAAATAGTATGGAGAAATGAGAGAGGATCTAGAAGGATGGGATGGTGGTGGAATGACAGATAAAAGTGAAAAAACCGTATTTGCGAATAATGATAAAAGTAACAGAAGTGTTCACAATGACAAGTAAAATCTTGTGAAGTCACGTAAAAACTCTTGATGAGATAGTCTTTGGTTGGCAGTTGCTCCTCTGTTGCACGACTGACATATATAACTACGTATATGCTTCTAGAAAGTTGTAGATGTAAGTTCCACTTTTGCGTAGAGGGAAGAATTGTCCGATGAGACTAGCACCAGATTAAAATTGACAAAGTTGAACCTGTTCTATGGTGGAATTAAAGGCTTTCTGTGTTGAACAGAAGTAATCTCAGTTCAATCGGGACCCCAATGAACCTGGGGAAAGAAGACAGTATTAACGCGGGTAATCGGATAGATAAATTAATTCCCACCATCAAAAGTAACTTATACAAAAACAGTCATTTGAGTAAATTGGAAATTCAAGATTTCATTACATTGTTGAAATTAGTCGTAAATAACAACTTTTTTACGTTTAATGGTACCATCTATCAACAAAACGGTCTGGCAATGGGTTCACCTGCATCAGGTATTCTCGCAGAAATCTATCTGGACTTTCTCGAGAATACTAAAATCGACAATAAATTCGACAATATTCTCCTTTGGGCTAGGTACGTCGACGATGTCCTAGTAGTTATCAACGAGAACTTGGAAGATGCTCACACCACACTCCAAACACTTAATAACGTCGATCCGCATATTAAATTCACATTGGAGTCAGAAGTAGATAAAAAAATCAATTTTCTGGATATTACGATCACTAGACAACAGGAATCTTTAACCTACAAGATCTACAGAAAGCCCACCCAATCGGCCGTCACAATCCGACAAGATTCAGCTCACCCCCTCCCCCACAAAAAGCAACATATAACAGTCTTGTACATAGAGCATTCAACGTTCCTATGAATAAAAAAGATCTTCATACCGAATTGAATACTATCTGCTACATCGCCAGATTCAATGGCTTCAATAGCCATTTCATAGAAAACATCATTAACAAACATAAATTTCGCCCCAAGACCACACTTAAAAAAGAACCACCTAAACATGACTCTTTTTCCATCTTCACTTACGTCAATGGAATTCACAAGATCACCAATGTTTTAAAGAAAAAAGGTATGAAAATAGCCTTTAAAACCAACAACAACAACAACACACAAATCTTACATAACACATCACATGTTAATAAAATAAATAGGTACACAAAATCAGTCGTCTACAGGATTAAATGTAATACATGCTCTAATATTTCTTATGTGGAGCAAACCGGCCGAAGCTTCAACATTAGATATTTAGAACATTTCAATGCAGTCAGATACAACAAATTTTCAGCTATCGGCCAACATATGGTCGACTATAACCACAAATTCACGAATATCGAAACAGACATGGACATTCTCAAAATAGCTAAGAAAGGACCTCTACTCAATATAATAGAGAACTTTTACATTCATTTAGATCAATACTTTAATGCCAACTATAACCTTAACGAAATAACTGAGAAACCCAATATTTTATTTGACCTTTTCATTACTTATTACAGAAAAAACAAATCGGTCATTCAAAATTCTTTCTTTAAGTCAATTAAGGGTCCCCCGACAGTACAAACACCTTCATTTCCTCTCCTGTCCACCCCGCCTTGAACCTTTCCCATCCCTCCCACCCTCCACCACTTACGTCATTCCTCCCCTCCGTATTCACCTACCCCTTTCCTGCTGATCTACTCCGCGCCACGCTCACTCCGTAAGTTGCATTCAATCCAGCAAGTTTGTTCCACGCAGCGCAAGGTGAGTCATCGTTTATATATTCCGGTGCCTCGCTTGTTCTCTATCCGATTACCCGCGTTAATACTATCTTCTTTCCCCAGGTTCATTGGGGTCCCGATTGAACTGAGACTACTTCTGTTCAACACAGAAAGCCTTTAATCCCACCATAGAACAGGTTCAACTTTGTCAATTTTAATCTGGTGCTAGTCTCATCGGACAATTCTTCCCTCTACGCAAAAGTGGAACTTACATCTACAACTTTCTAGAAGCATATACGTAGTTATATATGTCAGTCGTGCAACAGAGGAGCAACTGCCAACCAAAGACTATCTCATCAAGAGTTTTTACGTGACTTCACAAGATTTTACTTGTCATTGTGAACACTTCTGTTACTTTTATCATTATTCGCAAATACGGTTTTTTCACTTTTATCTGTCATTCCACCACCATCCCATCCTTCTAGATCCTCTCTCATTTCTCCATACTATTCTTATCACTATGTCTTTTACTGTTGTAATTTGGCTAGGCTGATGATGGTCCACAGTGGACCGAAACTAGTACCTTTTAATGTCATTGTAATGTTTTTGTAAAAATATCAAATGGTTTTTTAGTATTGAGAAGGTGGAATATTAAAATTTTGTATTTACTTTAAGCATAGTCTCAACTCAATACGGAACCTAACAATGAAGTTTATTACTTTTGATTTTTACATATTCGTGAAGGTCGTTTTAAGCTGAAACAGATAGTGGAAGTCTAATTTTTTGCTGCTCGTTTTTAAGGGGGCATTTGGGAGCTCCAAGTTGGTGGTGCGCGCCCTGAATTGTACAGTGGCTGTCTTGCCTCACCTTTCCTCTCCACTCCACATACGGCTATCTACAGTTTTGTACACAGGATGGCGGGTGAAGACTGACGTTAGTTGGGACATTTTATTTACAAAGATGAATTTATCTTTTTGCTAGGGGCTTTACGTCGCGCCGACGCAGATAGGTCTTATGGCGACGACGGGATTGGAAAGGCCAAGGAGTTGGAAGGAAGCGGCCGTGGCCTTAATTAAGGTACAGCCCCAGCATTTGCCTGGTGTGAAAATGGGAAACCACGGAAAACCATTTTCAGGGCTGCCGATAGTGGGATTCGAACCTACTATCTCCCGGATGCAAGCTCACAGCCGCGTGCCTCTACGCGTACGGCCAACTCGCCCGGTAAGATGAATTTATCATGGAATAAACAAACAATACAAATAGTTTAAAAATCACTACTTAACATACAAATAATACATAATCAAATATCATCTGCATCATCATGACATTCAAAGTGTTCAAGGAATTTATTTATTTATTTATTTATTGTATGCAAATATACAGGCGTTAGCCCAATTACAATATTTGCTCATAACTTCTAATCTTATAAAATATAATTAGAAAAATACAAGAAATAAGATCATCACAAAATAGAGTATGAAATAAAAAAGTTACCTAACTACAGTAACAGGAGTGATAAAGATAAAGAATACAATAAAAAGAAGAATAAAAACAAAACAAAAATAGGAAATATGGCATCATTCTTCTAGCTAATTATGTGTAATAAATGCTTACAAGATTACAAAAATTCGGATTTCTTATTTTGAAATAAATCTATATTCAGAGGATGTAATTTATTATACAGTGACATCATTCTGTATAGGGGTGAATTTACATGTTTGTTTGTGTTAACTCTTGGCAAGAAAAACAAATTCCTAAATTTACCTGCTGGTTTTCTAGGTGCATACAGTAGGAGTTGACAAGTTAAATCAATACTGTATATTTCATTGTTAACCAACTTATAGAAAAACATCATCGACTGACATTTTCTTCTGATATCAGGTCTTTCAAAATCAAACATTTCAATCATCTTATGATATAATAAATATTTAGGATATTCTCCGCTTTGCCTGGAGTATATATATTTCAAGAACTTTTTTTTGGGATCTTTTCTATCAAATCTGTGTGAACTTTTGTTGATTGATTCCAAATAACAGAGGGATGACTTTGTTTAAACGCAGTCTGGCATTGGTTCATTGTTCATGGCATGGTAGTAAAAATCTAACACAAAATGTGAATATGAAAACACAAGAAAGCCATGTGTGCACCTTATAAACAAAAATTTGGTATAATAATTTCTAGCACACTTTTTATCAGTCAAATAATTTAAATTTGTTTGCCTGACCACGTAATCGTCCGAGCTATTAAAAACAGCACGATTTCAGAGATAATCGCAATCATCGCCACTAGAATGCTAACAACAGGGTTAGTACCATCGACTTTCAAGAAAGCCCGTACAATTCTGGTTCACAAAGGAGGCGACGTAAACGATCCCAGTAATTGGCGTCCAATTACTATAGGCTCAGTTATTAGACGAGTCATCGAGAGAGTTCTTGACAAACAGCTTCGGAACTACATTGGGTTTCATGACAACCAAAGGGGTTTCACCAATACACCCGGTACTTACATAAATACCTCAATTTTGGAAGCCGCTTTACAGCACACTAGGCAAGAAAAGAACGATGCATGCATTATATTTCTCGACGTTTGCAAAGCTTTTGATAACGTCGGACATGCGCACCTCCAGAGCACACTGGAGTCGGAGTTCCCGAAAAACTGACGAGACTGATAATTGCTCTACAAGAGGGAAACGTAACACAGATAGAGACACGAAAACAGGGAACAAAACCCATCAAAATTAATCGTGGTGTGCTTCAAGGCTCCCCTTTGTCACCGGCATTATTTAACATCGCTACCAATCATATTGTGGAAGAACTTCCGAAGACTCTTTAGCAAGGAATTACGGTTACTCGATTGCAAACGAGGAGCCTAACCTCACTATAATGTGTTTCGCCGACGATACGGTAATATTTGGGAAAAACACTGAATCTGCTGCCGAACTAGCCAGGATCGCCATAGAAAGATTTAAGGAACTCGGCCTGCACATCAGCGCTTCAAAATCAGCTTGTCTTTCTATCAAGAAAGGTCGGCTAACGGAGGAGAATATCATCATTAATGACGACTGTGAAATTAAATCACAGTGCAACGGAAGTGCAATTCGTTACTTAGGTGTGAATTTCATCAATGAAATTAAACTGGATCCACAAGCCGTACTTGAAAAGACGCGAAACAAGATTGACACCCTTGTTAGCTCACCATTGCTGCAATCTGACCAGAAATTTTCAATTTTAAACAGTTCAATATCACCTACTCTTATTTATCCACTCCAAGTTACTCCCCTAAACAAGATACCTCAATCTTTTCTATCAGATGCGGATAAAATATTAAAGAGTGGAACTAAAGAATTATTACAACTACCAGCAGACGTTCCGGATCACATGGTATACTCCGAAAGGAAGTATAAAGGCCTCGGTTTGTTTCGCGCGACTTGGGAAGCCAAACTACAGCATATTAACATCTGTAATAAATTATCGCTTGCAAATAACGGCTACATTAGTGCAACTAGAAACTTGGAACAAGAGCGTACAATTTGTTTGCAAGATCTAGGCATAGAAATGAATGATCGAGTTATGTCCAAAAATAGCCATCTTCACAACGTAAGGAAGGTCCGACAGACACTACGAGACAGAGAAGTTCAGTCATGGACGAAGTTGCCGCACAAAGGAAAGGGCGTCGGACTCTTCCAGGAATACACGCCAGCGAACAAATGGATAAGAGATCACCGAGGCTTATCCTGTGCGGAATGGAGAGAGGCCATCAAGATGAACGTGTGCGCCGTTCGCTCCGTGCCAGGAAGGTCCCTGGACAACACCCTCTGTCGGCGTTGCCACAGAGAGCACGAAACCCTTGCCCATGTCCTGGGAGCCTGCCCTCACGGGGAGGTATTGAGAAATTCCCGCCATCATACAATACGACACATGATTGCGACCTTGCTGAGGGATCACGGTTTCACGGTGCACGAAGAGGTCTCTGGCCTAGCTACCGACGGGAGTAACAGACGTATTGACATGATAGCCTTTCAACCAGCTAGCAAGCAAGGACTAATCTTAGATCCCACAATACGCTTCGAGTCGCACGTTGGCCAGGCCGAAGAGGTGGACGCCGAAAAGAAGTCAATTTACCAGCCAACTGTAAACTACTATAAAGATAAATATCACCTAGACAATATTTCCGTCCATGGACTCATGATCGGAGCTCGAGGCACAATCCCTAAATTTCTTGTACAGCTATGGGATTCTCTCGGTCTCAGCCGGACACGACTCCACGACATCGCTATCGCCGCAATACGAGGTTCAGTGACCATACTCTGCAATCATCTATATAACATCTGACGAACCGTATTGCAAATCTATTCCTGAGCCTTTTGGGGAATCTTCTACCTGGCACACTAGCAAAGTCAACAGTAACTTAGAAGACAAAATACTGTGTAGTCGACATACTTTGTCCTTGTGGCAGCCTCCGCATGGGGGAAGTTGTAATAATAATAAATTGTGGTATATTGTCTGTAATGGAATAACCAACCGCTTTCCAAGCATATTTCAGCATTGGTACAAAAAATCAGCTTGTAATTGGTTATGCACTAGTATTTGACAAGTTATAATAAAAAGTCTGTTTTTAGGGTTTTAGTTTTGACTGGCAGTGTAAATTCCTTACTCGGCAAATGTTTTCCATTTGGCGGACTAAATATTTTGGTTGTTGGAAGAGTCCATGATCACATGGCTGGCAAAGATACGCAGTTCCTTTCAGTATGTATTCTATTTGTACATGTTTGTTCGTCAGAGATTCAAAGTTATGGATTTTTGCCCTGGCAAATGAATGAATCTATGAGAAGAAGATTTCTTTTGTCTTCCTGCAATTGAGGATGGAAAACGTTTTGGACCCAGTCATGTACATCCCCTTTTCCCATTTTCCCGGAAGATGAGTAATCAATGACGACATATTTAAAGGCATCCATGTAGGCTTTGACACATTCTTGTACCCAAGGTCCAAACTTTCCATTAATTTCTTGGAAAATGATCAAGAACAAATGTCCCATTTCTCCAGCTTTGGAAATGTGATATTGCACTCTGTGGGAATGCGTAAAACTAAAACAAGCGTAGCAAGAACATCTTTCACACCATGAAAATCTTAACTTCTCTCTGTTGCCATTTCGTACTCTAATCAGGACTGGTCCAAATTCCAGATATTATTTGGGATATCTTTCGCTTCTTGCAATTCATTAATGAACATTCTAACATTTTAGCCACTTCAGGTCTTACTTCGTCTGTTTTAAACGTTTTACTGACTAGTTTGGTTACTTTTCAGAACCAAATTTTCAAACGCCTTTTAAGGTTTGTCAAGTAGGAGTCGCTATGGAGAGAGTGTCTGGGGCAATACAATTCTCTACCCTCACCAATCCACGTTCAATGTCCGATTTTGTGACATATAATTAACAAATCCTTGCCTTCGTGAACTCTTCTTTCACATAAGCTCGAACCATTGCACGTTTCCTAATTTCTCCATCGTGTTCAACGTGGTTGATGATTCAATACATTTATCTCCAAATCATCTTATACTTCCATACAGTGTACAAAAATCCTCGTTCCCTTATTTTTTGATAATGTCCAACAATGATTTGGAATCATAATCTTCCACTGACTTACAGGGCCTTCCTCAGCCATCACAAGACATGTTATCTTCGTTAAAATCATCTCTGTGTATGTGTTTTTTCGGTGATGTCCTCTTCTCGACGCAATCTTAGTCTTCTGAATCAACGAAAACAGCTTCTTCCTCATACATAAATTTGCATTTTTTCCTCCAAAACTGCATCAAATGTTGTCTTTACTTGTATATACATGATTTGCTCTTTATCAGAAAGCTCTGTAGCTTCCTGAATATTAACAGTGTAAGCGTTAATAAGAACTGCAATAATGTTGCAAGTGGCCATAACAAAGTAAAGAATCCAACGCGATCGCCTGTATGTGGAATAGCCATCAGTCGTGGAGAACTTGACTGTATAGAACAGAACTTGCTGTCCCATATACACAACTGTAGGC
The DNA here is from genome assembly GCF_040414725.1 of Anabrus simplex. Taxonomy (NCBI): domain Eukaryota; kingdom Metazoa; phylum Arthropoda; class Insecta; order Orthoptera; family Tettigoniidae; genus Anabrus; species Anabrus simplex. The sequence goes on from NC_090266.1 coordinate 1,222,462,684, forward strand.
AGCCGTATGTGGTAGGGGACAGAGGAGAACCGAAGGAGTGGAAAGGGAAAGCGAGGCAAGACAGCCGCTGGCTGTGAGCGCTGACGTGTGCCGGCATATACTGTACAATTCAGGGCATGCACCGCCAAATTTAAGCTCCCAAATGCTCCCTAAAATGGACCAGCAAAAAATTAGACTTCCACTACCTATTTCAGCCTAAAAAGACCTTCACGAATATGTAAAAATCAAATCAAAATTCGCCGTCCAACTTCGTACCGTTCCCTCGTTAGACTTATAAACAGAGTGAAAGAGGCACATCCCAAAAATAATAACAAAATAACGCAGATCTAGGGTAAATTAAATGAAACACATTTATTAACATAAGTAGGGAAGAAATCAGTCCAAGACTGGCATGAAAGAACAAATAAATAGGGATGTGGGAAGTCAGTTACTCACATACATGATGATCAACAACGGTCCATTCAAAGGGATTGTTACACAATCTCATATTTCTTTTATACTCTTCAAGGAAGCACAGTAGAGGAATCAGTTTAGTAATATAATATTTCTCCCACCACACAGTGAGCACAGCGCTTAGGATCAGATTCACAGCATTTCCCTCTCAAAATAAGAAAAATAATCCTCCCGAAGCACATCATCAGAATCGCAACTCAATTATTTTTTATATAACAATCCCCACGGAGATTAAAATCCCAATAAAATCAAAGATGCCAGCGAAATCAAGACTGGCTGAAAAGAACTTTCATGGAACATAAATGAGTAAAGAAAAGGGTTGCCATAGCTACCAGAAATAAACACGTGGCAGAAAGTTGTAAAAATGAGGTTGAAATCCAAAACAAATGGCTAGGAAGGCCAGAAATGAAAGTAAGACAAAATGAGAACAATGATAATAATAAATAATAGCTAGATACTGAAAAGTAGCATAGGCCTGGTAATCACACCACACGCATGCATACACCGAGACCAGTATACAAAGTATAAAGTACAAGAGTACTACAACACAAAACAACAAGAATCGTGCAGAATAAAATGCTTCTGTGAACGGCTTATGAGTTTGATCTAAAAGCACAGATCAGAAACCTGGATTGCTGAAAAAAGGGCATGGCACACCCAGTCAGAACACACAATGTAAACAACTTACTCGCTGCATAACACGTATTCATATCGTGCAGAAAGATGAACATGAATCACACAGTATCAGCGACAAAACACAATGTAGGACACGAACTTGAGCCGAGACATTGAAGATAAAGAAAAATTAAAAGGTCTCCAAACAAACACAGCAACCAAACCCATCACACACATGAAAAATCGGGCCGATGCCACCTTTCGCTCGTAGCCAAAATGAGCACACACAAGCAGACATGGAAAGGAAGGGAGGTAACGGAAAATAAATCTGCAACAAGATATAAAAGAAATAATACACAAAACAAGAGACCTCCATATAAACAGGCTTACTACCTATGGCAAACCAAGAATGACAGGAATAAACATTTCAAACCGTGAATGATAGGAACAAACATTACCTTGAGAAGAAGTGTTCATAGTTTCGACTCCAAACTATGAGAGTCGTACAGGGTAACATTTTATAACGTTTATAATACCATCGGTAAGAGACGAAAGCCACATCACAAAACACCGTCTCCATCTTATAGTTCTATCTCAATGTCAGATTGTCAAAAATCCCACAACATGCAGATAAGATAGAAAGAAATGCTTTGGTGATCCTTATGGAATGAGCTGCCATCTGTCTAAATAGGGATAAATTACACATCGGGCACGGCATTCATGATGCCAAGCAGCCGTGACAAACGTAAGACATTGCATAAAATGCGGTATCTGAAGAATATGAAAACAAGACAAGCAGGTTAAAAGGTGTGGTTGAACTGTTATTTCTAATTCACATGAAAATGACCCCTAAGAGATGAAGACATGGTGGAAAATTATAACCATTATGTTATCAGAAAAGCACGAATTTCTGGAGTGGAATATATCAATTCTGGCAGGAAGACAGTACCAACCAAGAAATTGGGTGAAGACTGCCAGTAAGTATGCTTGATTCCTTCAACTGCCACAAGGAATATACGAGTAAATGTTTGTTTTATTTTAATGTATTATACGGTACACAATACGTAGAATACGTGTTCTCTTCTTTAGGGTGTCATGGGAAATGCTACAGATGTATCAAAGAAGTCTCTCGTTTCTCACCACATTTCTGGACTTATCAGATAAAAACACACACTCAAAACTTACATCTACACATAATTGAGAATGAAATCAAGACTCGACGGCCCAGAAAGGAAGGAGGAAAGTTGAAAGCGAGCGGCATGTTTCTCATATCATGTAAGAATGGGGATACAAACAAACAGGTATGTGGGACCACCTTTATGAACTTGCATGCTGTAAGTCAGAACGGCATATTTCAAATTACAGCACTACTTCTTCGAGGCAAACTTCCAAAAGACAAACTAGAAAATAGTGGTGATTCCAGTTAGGTTCCTAAATATGGTATCACACTCATTCCTGAACATACCCAATCATTTCCTTGAAAAGTTACAAATTTCCCAGCTCATCAGTACAAAGTTGCATAGCCTCTTCTCAGAAAAACATCCTTACACAGCTGTGAAATACGACTTCTTTAGATCTTACTTTATTGCAAATTTGACCTCAAAATTTATGTTTGTGGCAAATGTGAATGCTAAACTAAATGTGAAACTAAATGTGAATGCTAAACTAAAAATTCCAAGTATATGCAAGTCAGCAAAAAGGTCTGCTGAACTCTAGTTACTGATACACAAGAGGAGATGCTCTGCATTTTCCAGAGCACAGAAAGAAAGGAAACGTGTTTGTTCTGTCAACAAAAATGTGGATTTCATAACATTTGAATATATGCAGAAACTGCCCTTCCTCCATTTACCAGTACAGGAAATATTTTTCACGAGACTATTTGTGGGTTAACATACTCTATATTCACAATCTTAGAACCAACAGCCGTGTGCCTTACATACATCATGAGGGTCAAGCTCAAAACGGGGCCAATGAGGTGTGTTCTTTCCTAAATTACTATTTTAATGATCTTGTGCCTCAAAATATAAATCATACAATGGTAAGGTTTTGTCTTTTTCCAGAAATGGGTCATTCGTTTCTCCCTTGCAACTGGACTTCAGGGTCTTGAGAAAAGCCCTCAAACGGATAGACAGGGTTTATTCATGGAAAGATTACCCAGAGGTCATACTAAACAGCAAACAGAATATGTACTAGTAAGGCTTGTGGGATCAGAAAACCTTATTCCAGATTTTGATAGATGATGGCCCACATTTTCTGAAGAAGAATGACGTATCAGAGGAAATTGCAAAGAACCCTCGAGATAGAAACGTGCACTTTGCACCTTCAACGTTCAAAAAATTTGCATATATCTCAGAAAGGCCTGGCATTGTCAATGCTCGACCTTACATAAACAGTTATGTAAACAATATTTTCTAAATGGAAAAAGGAACTTTGCTACATATCTCAACGGAACAACTGAAGGCATATCCAAACGGAATAGTTCTTACAAATAGAAATAAGATTGAGGACCTAAAGAAGTTTCTCAAGCACATTAGTGACGGCGACGCTAAAGAATTTCATTAGACTATTATTTCAGGCATTACATTTATGTGTTCGAACAAACAACACGATTGTTGGAATGCTGCTATAAATAACGCATTGCATTATTCATTAGTCTTTCTAAGTTAATTAATTTAAATCACTGTTAAATAAAGACATGTCTTAAACCTATTCTTGTCTTTTCAAGAAATATTAAGTGCAGTGAAGAAAGAAACTAAGTCTATATTTTTCAAATAGTTGCATCAAATTCTGGAATTTCCTACTTTACATATAAACAATAACATACAAAACTGAACATTTGCAATTGTTCCAGAAAATTAGTTTTTCTGCTCTCCTGAAAAGTAGCATTTTTGACTGACTTCCTTTCTAAAAAAGTGTGATTCAAATATTAAGTACTGATTATTTCTCATATTACAATCTACTGGACGAAACCCAGAACTATATCTGCAGAAGTTTTATAGTATAATGAAGTGAGTGATAGCAAACTGTCTTATGTCAGTTATTTTATTGTAAGTGGAAACATATCCCTCAAATTCTGCTGAACTGGGCTGTGAAAGTGATATTGGAGATGATTCAAGGTACAATAAATGATGGACAATATGATGCAGCTGCCAGGCAACAAGTGGCAGATGTAGACAATGTCAGCCACACAAGGATGCAGGACATCTGTAATATCCCACTCTGATGTAATGACGTAGTATACAGTAACCTGAACGCCTCACTTTCTATCAAGCTCCGAAAGGCACATAACGCACGTGTTTGATTTATTCCAGATATACCAAGGTTTAACCATATTTCTCCCGCATTTGATAGACTTTCATGGCTCCGCTTAAGGGAGCGACAAAATTTGCACACTGTTTCTCTGTTACACCGTATACTGAACCTTAAACCTGAATACCTTGCTACACAATTCCATTACCTAGCATCACCTTCTAGTATTCCTACCAGGTCATCACCCACCTCAGTACTAAGCATTCCCATTCACCGCTCAACTGGCTACAGTAGATGATTTGTAGTCACCGCTAGTCGAATTTGGAATTCCCTACCTGCTGAAATTAGGAGCGTGTCAGACCATCTCTGCTTTAAGAAACTCTGTCAAACCTGGTTAATAAATAATTATTTAATACATACGTAGGATTAGATCATAGGTAAGTTATTAGGTTTTAATTGATACCTTAAGATATTACGAGGGCAGATCAGAAAATAAGTTGCACTTCCCAGTTATGGCCATTTATTACACCACCTATATAACAGCAACACGACTATAACGACATGCACTGTAACATCACTTTTCCACATAGTTTCCAAGAGACTCCAAACATTTCTGCGAACTCACAACCAACTTGTCGATGCCGGATGCACAGAAATTTCCTCCAGCGTTCTGCAACCACTTGGAGACAGCGGCCTTCACCTCCTCATCGGTCTGGAAACGTCGACCACTGAGCCCCGTTTTGAGCTTATCGAGCAGATGAAAGTCACATGGCATTAGGTCGGGACTGTAGGGTGGATGTTGCCAGACCTCCTACTTGAAACGCTGCAGCAGTTCTCTCATTTGGTGGGCCTTGTGAGGTGCTGCGTTATTGTGCAACAAAATCACACCGGCGCTCAATTTCCCCCGGCGCTTCTCTTTAATCGCTTTACGCAACCGGTGCAATGTTTGACAATATGACGCCGCGTTGATCGTCGTTCCTTTCGGCATGAATTCCACGTGCAGAGAAACCCTCCATGTCAAAGAACACTGTTGCCATAACCTTACCAGCTGAAGGTTGAACCTTGGCCTTCTTTCGTTGTGGTGATGAGGGGTGCACCCATTCCATTGATGTTCGCTTCGTTTTGGGGGTGAAGTGGTGGACCCACGTTTCGTCGCCTGTGACGATTCGCCGCAGAAACCCGTTGCCGTCTGCAGCATAGCGTTGCAAAAATGCCAGGGAGCAGTGGAAACATTGTCCCTTGTGCTCATCGGTGAGAAGACGTGGGACCCATCTTTGAAACAGCTTACGATATCCAAGGTCCTCGTATACAATGGCGAACGCACTGCCATACGACATGTTCTATAATATATGTTCAGCTGTATCGTGATTTCTCTCAGTTTAATGCGCCGGTTCTGTCTAATGATCTCATTCACACTGTTGACCTTTGCACGGGTCCTGGACGTTGCGGGCCTGCCTTCGCGATGGTTGTCCGTGATATCCGTGCGTCCGGCTTCGAACTGCTGACACCACTTTACGATACCTTGCCGGGAAATGGCCTGCTCCCCATACACAGCACTAATTTCATGAGGAATGTCCGTGCAATTCTTCCTTTTGGCCCACAGGAATCAGACTGTCGCATGCACCTCATATTTGGAGTGAACGTCCAGTTGACGCACCATTGCATTTGGCCGCTATTCACACAATACTAGACGAGACACCACAGCGACCTGCCTAACAGACGTGTGGGCAGTGTCTGTACCTTTCTGGACTGTGAGCACGTTTGCGACATGCAGCGCGCTGCTGCGGCGCGTTAGTGCAACTAACCTTTTGATCCACCTACGTAAATTGTAGATAGTTTATTTTGTGTATATATTTAACTCTTCTTGTCGGTGTATGTATGGTCAGACAGAATAGCATGCTTCATAGCCTGAGTCCTGCCATATAAAACAAGGCAAGGCAAGGCAAGGCAAGGCAAGGCAAGGCAAGGCAAGGCAATAAATAAATGTAGCCAATGTCAGCCACACAAGGATGTAGGGCATCTTTAATATCCCACTCTGATGTAGACAATGTCAACCACACAAGGATGATGATGATGATGATGCTTGTTGTTTAAAGGGCCTAAAATCTAGGTCATCGGCCCCTAGTGGTACGAAATGAGACGAAATGAAATGACAAATTAAAAGCCCAAAAACATCCACTGACCACAATTCAAAACGTGGACAAAGAATGAATGGATGGATGGATATGAATTTGAAAAGATCAGTGGAACCGACGCACAGGGCCTCACATGCACCGAAGCTGGCGTAGAACAATAGTATTACTGACCAAGGGACTGCTTCTATAGCATAATACTGAACCGATGATACTTGTAGTCGAAAGGGGTTCAAAATCCAAGTCAGCGGCCCCTCACAATGGTACTTATCACTAGGAAAGTAGAACCATGGTATTTGTCATGTTGCGGTACTAATCAAGATTAGCGCAGACTTCCAGTATTCCACTCATTATAGTACTACTCACAGGTAATGATACTCGCACATGTATTACAGACCTATGCTGTTTCGCACATTGTGGCGCCATTCACAGGCAACGTAAACCTATGGTGTTCATCACATAAGGGTATTAACCAAAGGGACTCATACTATCCCGTGGTGTTCCTCATACAGTGGGTACTACCGAGCTCGATAGCTGCAGTCGCTTAAGTGCGGCCAGTACCCAGTAATCGGGAGATAGTGGGTTCGAGCCCCACTGTCGACAGCCCTGAAGATGGTTTTCCGTGGTTTCCCATTTTCACATCAGGCAAATGCTGGGGCTGTACCTTAATTAAGGCCATGGCTGCTTCCTTTCACTTCCTAGGCCTTTCCCATCCCATCGTCGCCATAAGACACATCTGTGTCGGTGCGACGTAAAGCAAATAGCATACAGTGGGTACTAATCATAAGCAAGCCAGAACCATGGGGTCCCTCATCCCATGGTATCCCTCATATAGTGCTACTAATTACAGGTACTGTAAAAGCTGTTGTGCTCTCGTTTGCTACTAATCACAAACCTATTAGGTATCCAACTTAGTGGTACTATGCGCAAATAAAAGTGACCCATGGTGTTCCCCGCGTGGTAGTACTAATCACAAGTAGTTTCATGGTTCTAATTTGAACATCCCTTGGTCGCCCCCTTTAGTCACCTCTTACGACAGGCAGGGGATACCGTGGGTGAATTCGTCTGCATCCCCCATCCACAGGGGCTTGTGTGTTTGGTCCGCAAGAGGCATTTTATTACCCTCAAATCCGCCGGCAAGCCGGTTAGGACCCTCCTATCCACCACCTGGGAGTATTGCCTCTCCCCCTGCTGTACACTGAGCAGATGTAGGACATCTGTAATATCTCACTCTGATGTAGACAATGTCAACCACACAAGGATGTAGGACATCTGTAATATCCCACTCTGTTCAGGGTGACCACTAGTAACCTAAGTCTGTTTTTCGTGTATTTACCCCAGGATGTTCCACTTTTCCCTGCATTACATTTCGTGGGACATAGTACATGAGTGTGGTGCACGAGTATGTTTATCATACTCTGGAATCATCAACCTGAAAGATATTTTGCATGATCACTTACAATGGCATAAATAACTTGAATACTGTAAATCAAACAAGCTAGAACTTATCGAATAGCCATTATGTGAAGTGGATTATCGTTATCAGTAATTCCATTGTACACAGCCTCTACAAGGAACACTACAACCAAAGAACATGAACTGCATTGCTCATAGTAAGCCATTAGTCTATCACTCTTCAAACTAACACCTGTGTTCATCAGGGACCTTATTCTTGAAATTGGCATGAGTGAGCTTGCCAGTTTCTAAACACAATCGTAACAGAAACGGATGGGTTAGTGTTCAGAAACTCAAGAATATGTTCCCAGTTTCTTTAGGAAATGGAAGTGTTGTTCGAATACGTATGCTGGTCAACTAGTGTGCACAGAAACAAGCACCACTGACACATCCTATTCTTTGTAGAATTCTTGTCTGTGATACGAGTAATGTCACTTTTCTATAATTTCTCCTTAGTACCGAGGCGAAATCTGTAAGAATTACGGGCAGTCCATTTTAGTTAGCACCTCTACGTTATGTAAACTACATGTGTAGCTTTAGAAACACTGGGCATTTTAAAAAGAACGTTAACCTTTTGAACTCGTTTTATACTTAGCATATGCTTCCTGCTCCACTCCTAATTAATTTCTGCACTATGAACTGCTGTAGGAAGTGAACACTGCGAAAAAGTCTTACACAAATATAATTGTTACGTGAAATATATTTACAGTTACAGTGTTTATATTTGAGATGCCTTATATCCACAAATTGTTTCGTAGAATAGAAACGCAGGTAAATCAGGATCACCAGCTCTCCACTTTCGGCATGGATTTGAAAGAGCATCACCACCTCCAGTTTCATTTTCATCATCACTCTGTTCAATTTCAGTTATATTATTCATTACTAAATCATCCAAGTCAGTTGTTGCTTTATCAACACCACAATCATTGTCCACTAACTGTTCTAGAATATCAACTTCTGGGAGCGAAGATGAAGCAGAAGCCATGTTTACATTCAATATCAGTAAACTTTTAAAAGCATTCCAGAAAACAGAAGTTACAATGTCATAACGATTCCTGCAAACTATAGTAAATAGGGAAAATGTTCTCTCGAAGACCGTTACATACCTCTAAAATACTGGAACACAGCACAGTCGTCATACGAATGTTGCTAATAAAAGCTATTGTCATGTCGAGTGGGACTCGACATCGGAGCGCAAGTCTAATATTTTAATGTCAAGCCCCACTCGACACAGGAGTGCAAAAGGTTAAGGAGATATGAGTTATAGCCTTTTTAATTTATAATATACACCTCCAACAAAAGTTTTGCACCACATGTATTTCTTTTTTTGTGTGTGTGAAGAATGTTCAATAAATAGTTGTTGCATGACAGACATCCAAATTACTTGTACGACTACCGGTTAGTGGACGTAATACATGGAGTCTCAGAACAGTCCAGAAGAGTGCGCTGTTACTGTCGTCTGTGGACACAACAAGGGTTATGAATTTCATGTTGTTGGTCCGTATAGAACTGAAAAGAGTATCACTTTTTACTCTCCAGACTTTGTACATACTTGTATATATGTTTATATGTGTTATTTTACATTGTATTCTTTTAGTACGAGGACTACTGATATCCATGAGTTTATATTTTTACACCACTTGTACTTTGTTCCAAACTTCTTTGTATATATATTTCTCGTATTATTATTAATTACTACTCACCTGTACCATACTAACATTTCTCATCTCATTACCACACTTCACCTTATAAATTATTACAGTTAAAAATAACATGTTTTAGGATTCAACAAAAAACTTATGTATGCTTTAATATGGCTGATGATGACCCTTAGGTGGGTCGAAACTAGTTCCATGTAATTTATAATATTGTAAATACATATTAGTATTGAATAGGTGGAAACCTTTACTGTGTTACTATTCATATGTGGACACAACAACATGAAAAGAGCATATTTGTGTCTTGTGCAGTATACAGACATGCCTCGGCTAGTCATTACTGCTTCTGACCATACGCGCATAGTACGATGCGTCCGCAAGGCTTGTCTGTGAGGGCACAGTTGCCAGTCTGGTTGGCGCATCTTCTCCACAGGACCTTTGGGCTCTTTTACATTGTATTATATTAACGTTTGGTACTATTGTTTACATGCTGGCACGTTGCTAAGTACATTTAAGGTTTAGTTCGGTGAGCCTAGTTCTGTACCTAAATTTACAAAATTAATATAAACAGCTGAGGTTTGGTATGCATGACACAACGAACTTCCGTTCCATTCATCACCTGGTTCCTCCTCTCCACCCCAACCCCCCCCCCCCCAACCCCTTCAAAGCACTGAGCAGGTTGTCCGTGGTCAACAGCAGCAGCTGACTACCATTACGTGCGAATCTTGGCTTGCAGGAACCCGGCAGACACCTCAACAGAACTGCGTAATGCCTTATGGCAGGCAACTGGTAGGGCTGTGCCTACGCGGACAATCAGAAATAGTCTCCATAGGGACCACACACACTTGAAATTTCCTTGGCGAGCACCTGTACGTACACCCTGAAGCTGTGGCGCAAGGTACAGATGGGCAAAGGAGCACTTGGACTGGACACCGGAAGAATGGCAGCGGGTCCTCTTCACGGATGAGTGTCGAATGTGTCTGATACTGGATAATAATTCAAGGAGGGTTTGGAGAGAGCAAGATAATGTCAGACAAGTTCTGTACGCCATCCAACATGCCCATCAAGGAGGCGGAAACATAATGTTTTGGGGAAGCATTAAGTATAGATGTTGGATGACACTCATCGCCGTAGACGGCAATATGACTGGTACATAATACTGGAACATAATCCTCAGGACCCAATGCTCAACCATACTGACAACATTTTGGCAACAATTTCATTCTGCAAGATGACAACACACCCGCACTGCTCCAATCTAGTGAACTTTCTCAGGAAGGCCCAAAACCATTGGATAGACTGGCCTCCAGTGTCTCCGTGAACGTGTCTGGGATATTCTGAAACAGGCAGCACAACAACGAACGAATCCACCTTTCAATCTGGCCGGAGGGCTGCTATCAAAGAGTGGGATGGGATTGACCAGGGCAGCCTCAACCGCCTTGTGGACAGCATGCTAAGGCAGGTCCGATCATGCTTCACTGCATGGGATGGAGTAACACCATACTAAGAGGCAGAATCAGATTCCCATATTCGACAGGCGAATGCACATTGCCGAAGAATAGTGTTTGTGTTGCGCCTGTTGTTGCCTTTTCTTTACACCAATAGTTTTATGCTTGACATGTATTTGCAACCCATACATTCCCTGGGGTCATCAGCAACCTAGAAATCCAGATGGTGCAAAATGTTTTTTTGAGATCTGTATTATTATAATTTAAGTTTTGGTTTAATGAGAACAAAGCAATTACAAATTAATGGTGGAAAGTTACTACTTAATAACATTTAATTTTACTATTGAAGTAAAGACCTGGAATTAAGTCATCATTAACAGTGAATTGTAAGCTACACCACACTTGAATTAATGCAATACTAGTCTGTATAGTTTTCATTCACTCTCCTTCACTACCACATGCACACACTATCTGTCTCTATACGTACTACTCACTGCATCTCATTTGATCATTTTGTTCGGATCCCTGTACCTTTTCTGCATTTTGATTTCCCTGTGCTTTCCCTGTTTTTCCAGAAAATAGGTACCCTGCTGACAATGTCACCCACACAAAGATCTGTAATATCCCACTCTGATGTAGACAATGTTAACCACACAAGGACATACAACATCTGTAATATCCCACTCTGATGAAGAAAATATCCTTCTGAACATAAAAGGAGATCTTTCTGTTGACGTCATGAACTACAGAGCTCACAGGAAGGAGGACAGTGATGTCTCTGAAATTACGCTTGAGGAAGTGAAAGTGTGGTAAATTAATTCTAGAGTCATAAAGCTGCAGGAATATATGAAATTAGACATGAAAGGTGAAATATCCTTTGCAGAGTAATAAGATTAGCATGGAATGTTACTAAGGTACCTTCTGATTGGATGAAAGCAGTAATTGAACCCATCTATAAGCAAGGGAACAGGAAGGATTGCAACAACTATTGAGGTATTCCAATGATCAGTATAGCAGGCAAATTGTTCACCAGCATTTTGGAAGGGAGGGTGCAAAGAGAGGTTGAGAATAAAGTGGATGAAAACCAGTGTGGGTGTATACCACAGAGGGGCTGTCAGGATCAGATTTTCAGTATGCGCCAGGTATTTGAATAATGCCACGAAGATCTAGAGAAGGCAAATGACAGAGTACTGAGGGTAAAGATGTTAGCCATATTGGGGGATTACAAGATTAAGGGTAGATTATTGAAACTAACAAAGGCATTTATGTTAACAACTGCGCTGCAGTGAGAATTGATAGTAGAGTTTAGACAATGCTGTAATACTTCACCTTTGTTGTTCATAGTTTACAGAGATCATCCACTGAAAATGTACAAAGTTACAGGAAGCAATTAAGTTAGGTGGAAATATGGTAAGCAGTTTGGACTAACTTTGTCTAAATGGCAGACTGCTGATAACTTGGAGCTTGAAAATAGGTGCAATGAGTATGACGTGAAGATTAGCATTTCCAAGAATAAAGAGATGTTGGTAGGGAAGAAGCCGAAGAGAAATGAATGTCAGGTTAGGAATGCACAACTGGAGCAAGTACATCATTTCAAGTATTTATGATGTGTATTCTCCCAGGATGGTAGTATTGAGAGATTGAATCAAGGTGCAGGAAAGCTAATGCAGTATGTTCGCAGTTGCAATCAACAGTATTCTGTAAGAAAGAGGTCAGCTCCTGGATGAAACTATTTTTACACTGGTCCGTTTGCAGACCTACTTCGCTGTATGGAAGTGAAAGGTGGGTGTACTCAGGATATCTTATTCATAAGTTAGAAGTAACAGACATGAAAGTAGTGAGAATGATCACTGGTACAAACAGGTGGAAATAATGGCAGGAATGAGGAGATAAAGGCTAACTTAGGTATGAATCTGACTGATGAAACTGTACGCATAAACCAGCTTCAGCGGTGGGATCATGAGATGCGAATGGAGAAGGACAGGTTACCTAGGAAAATAATGGACTCAGTCATGGCGGGTACGAGAAGTAGAGAGAGACCAAGACGACAATGGTTAGACTCGGTTTCTAGTGATTTAAAGATAACATGTATGAACTAAACGAGGCCACAAATACAGTTACAAACGGAGGATTGTGGAGATATTTAGCAAATTCACCAAGGGGTGCAGACTGAGTACTGAAAGGCTTAACCCTGCAATTGGTGACTATTAACTCCTACCGCTAAGCATTTCTGGGTGTTTTGCAAGAAATTTTCATAAAATCACATAAAAGAAAATAGCTGTCTAACAGTTAAGTATAACATGTCATTTTGTTCAGAGAAAATAAAGAAAAGAAAAATACAGTTAGAAATCAAAATCACCAATTCTACTGCAGGAAAAAAAAAATCATACAGCCATGTCTGTTGCCCAGGATGTAATTGTAGTGTTCATCACACTGCCACCATAAATTAGAACATTACTGGAGACCCATGAAATGATGAAATATTCCACACAAAAGAAAAATGTTGAAATAGTCCATGAAGTTATAGGGAACACAGAGGTAACAAAAAATAACTTCTTCACTGTTATACACAAAATGTGCACCATTTTATGCCAATAATGAATATATACACTTTTCACTACCCTGAACTGTCGTAACGGTAAGGGAAATAGAAAAGACCTTAATAATATATGCATATCTCTCCAAAACTCAGACTACTTATTCGGACTCATCCTCGGCATCTTCAGGGTTTCTTCTCTTACGTTCTGCCTTCATGGGTCTCCAGTAATGTTCTAATTTATGGTAGCAGTGTTGATGAACACAACAATTACATCCTGGGCACAAGACGTGGCTGCATGATTTTTTTTTTTCTGCAGTAGAACAGACAGGGCACAAGCGCAGTTTCTATCCTGGGAGGTGTACCAACTGATGTCCCAAGTCTCCTGACGGTGGAGGTTGAATATTTGGAATAGTTTCTTCATCTAAAGGCCCTCAACAATGCTGATCATTAATTCCCCACATTCAAGGGGTCTGTCAGTGTTCAAACTATACAGAATGTAGGCATCAAATTTTACCATATCCCACAGGTTGCAATTTTTTTTCTTTTTTCTTTTTCCAATACCGTACCTCCTTGTTACTCTGTCATATGTGACATGATACACTGACTTATCCTTGCAATCTACTCCACCCTCCACCCCTTATTTAAATTGTAGTTACGGATCAGAACATGTTCCTTATTTTCTTTTCCACATTTGCTTCGAATGTTTTGTCCTTAGCATGACAGCCAGTTGTTATAAGATAGGTTTTCTTGAGAGTTTTTATTTGTATCCTACCAAAAGTATGTCTTCTTTCCTGAAATATACTGAGGTCTGGGGGAGGGGGGGGTGCGGCAAGTTTTGTATTTAGAACTGATTTTGATAGATCTTTAGATCTTTTATTCATTGTGCCAGTAAGAAAGACGTCACATGCAAAAAGTCTTTTCGCTAAGGGTATATTTGTGTAGTAGTTGTAGGTGAAAATATGGTATCCCTTGATCACAAGATTTGAGATTTTCAACAAATGCACAACAACCTTCTCTGTGAAAGGATCAGTCCAGTCTGCTAAAAAGTGTTTTCCACTTTACAGCTCTGTATGGATTATATTCTGGTGAAGGAAACTTACTGTTCACATGAATGGTTTACCGATGAAAGGGATGAATTATTAGGGATAAAATTAGTTTGTGATAATATGAAGGAGGTGGGAATTATAGGAACATACAGGCCTGGAAGAGAGGAAAGAGACATGGAAATCTTTGAAAAAATAATAGATTATACTCGTAAAAACAATAATAATGATATGGTAATAATTGGGGGAGATCTAAATTTGCCTGAAGTTGAATGGAAAGGAGCTGCAAGTGAAGCCCATGAACAGAAACTGGCAAATAAGTTAATTTGGGAGGGAGGATTTACACAAGTAGTACAAGAACCGACTCGTCTCAATAACTTACTAGATGTATTCTTGGTTAAACCATGGGAAATTGTTGATAAAACTGAGGTAATTGAAGGAATAGGAGACCATAAGGCTGTAATAATGGATGTAGGACTCGTACCAAAAAGGCTTAATAAGAGGGTTACACAAGACAAGAAATTGTACAGAATAACTAAAGTTGATGAATTTGGGACTTACCTTAAATCACAATTCAGTTGTTGGATAAGTGAAGGGAGTAACGTGGATACACTTTGGGCTAAATTTAAAGGAATTATTTGGGAAGGAGAGAAGAGATTTGTACCTGTTAAAAAGGGTAAAATGACCTCAGACCCTGTTTATTATACAAGGGAAATAAGAAAATTAAAAAGAAAATGTAGATTAGTAAACAGGAAAATCAAAGAGGGTAGGGAGAGTAGAGAAACTAGAAAACAGCTAATGAGGGAACTGAATAGAGTGAAAAAGGAAGCAAAAGAGAATTATATGAATGGCACACTTCAAGAGGGTAATGACCACAAAGGGAAATGGAAAAAGCTGTATTCATATATCAGGAATCAAAAAGGAAAAGGAATCCAAATTCCTACAATGGTGGGAGAAGGGGGTGAACACTATTTAACAGATACTGAGAAAGCAAACCTATTTAGTAGGGAATTTAGAGATTCAGTAGATGATTGTCAAGAGTTGGAAACCGAAACAGAAGATAGAGAGGGAGAGAGACAGAGGGAAACAAGAAGCTTCTCATTCACAAACGAAGATATTTTCAGAGAAATCCAACTGCTTCAGCAAGGAAAAGCTGCAGGAAGTGATCAAATTACTGGGGAGGTATTAAAGACAATGGGGTGGTACATAGTGCCTTATTTAAAATTTCTCTTTGACTATGTCATAAATAATAGTGTAATACCAAAGGAATGGAAGGAATCTATAATAATACCAATTTATAAAGGAAAGGGTGATAAAAGGAAACCAGAGAACTACAGACCAATCAGCCTGACCAGTATAGTTTGTAAAATTCTGGAGAGTTTAATATCGAAGTACATCAGAGGGATATGTGATGATAAAAATTGGTTCATGAGGAGCCAGTATGGATTTAGAAAGAAATTTTCTTGTGAGGCACAACTGGTGGGATTTCAGCAGGACATATCAGATCAGTTGGATTCAGGAGGTCAGTTAGATTGCATAGCCATAGATCTTTCCAAAGCCTTTGATACAGTGGAACATGGAATATTATTAAAGAAATTGGAGGGAATAGGATTGGACGTAAGGGTTACACGTTGGATAAAAGCATTTCTAAATTCAAGGGTTCAGAAAGTCAAAGTAGGAAATAATGTATCTCAGGAAGAGAAAGTTTGGAAGGGAATTGCACAGGGTAGTATAATCGGTCCGTTACTTTTCTTAATATACGCAAATGATTTAGGGAACAATATAACATCAAAAATAAGATTGTATGCAGATGACATAATTGTTTATAGAGAAATAAACAACACTGAGGATTGTTCAGAATTACAAAGGGACCTTGAAAGTATCCAACAATGGGTTGAAGAAAATAATATGAAGGTTAATGGAGGCAAATCAACTGTTACAACTTTTACAAACAGGAGCTTTAAAACTGAATTTGAATATACTTTGGATGAGGTCGTTATCCCAAAAGATGGCAAGTGCAAATACTTAGGTGTGAGATTTGAAAGTAATTTGCACTGGAAGGGTCATATTGATGACATTGTTGGGAAAGCATACAGATCATTACATGTCATAATGAGGCTACTTAAAGGATGCAACAAAGAATTAAAAGAAAAAAGTTACTTGAGTATGGTTCGTCCATTATTGGAATATGCAAACAGTGTTTGGGATCCTCACCAAGAATACCTAATCAAATAAATAGATAGTGTGCAGAGGAAAGCAGCAAGATTTGTAACAGGGGATTTCAGGAGAAAGAGTAGTGTATCAGAAATGTTAAAGGAACTTAGGTGGGAAACTTTAAGTAAGAGAAGGGAGAAAACTAGACTTACAGGATTATATAGAGCCTATACAGGAGAAGCATGGGGAGATATCCGTGAGAGGCTTCAGTTGGAAAATAATTATATCGGCAGGACTGACCACAAATATAAAATTAGAAGGAATTTTAGCAGAAGCGATTGGGGTAAATTTTCATTCATTGGGAAGGGTGTGAAGGAGTGGAACAGTTTACCAGGGGTAGTGTTTGATCCTTTTCCAAAATCTGTACAGATATTCAAGAAGAGAATAAACAGCAACAGAGAAAATAAATGAAGTGTTAGAGGGCATTCGACCAGTGCAGGTTATTGTAAATTTAAAAAAATGTGTGTGAATAAATTAATTCCATCCCCTGGTCTAAGGAGTTTGGACAGCCAAAGTAGGGGACTGCCTGTAGGGGTGAAGTACAGTGGGGACTTCGAGGGCCCTGGGACCGCTACGGTAGCTGTGAAGGCCCTTCAGGAACTCTGAAAAGTGGTGGCAAAAGGGGCTCTGGTTAAGACGCAGCAGGTCGTTATGCTACTTAGGATCCAGAACGGGTAAAAAAAAAAAAAGTAATTAAATAAATGCAATGTAAATATTAATGTTATACCAGTTGTATAGTATCATTTGAAGTAATTCCACATACTGTATATCAGTTGACTATATTTGTAAGTAGTAGAGGAGATAATATAAGTAGAATTTTGTAAACAATATAAATTTATTAAGGATGAGGTGTGTGTTTAATAGAAAACATTGTTAGCGTAAATTGTATAATATTGTATTATAAGAAAAATTTTCTTCTCTTGTTAATTTAATATTTAGTGCTTGACAATAATGTATTTTAGTGTACCATTTGCCACCGAGGTAGACACCTCATTTGCAAATAAAGAGATTTTGATTTGATTTGATATAGCTGTATTACTGTCTACTACAACATTTTTTTATCTCAAGCATCTCTTATTTGGCATATACATTATATGTACAAATCTATTCTTCATGCCTATTATGGATTCATCAATGGACAAATTCTGATGGGGGTATAAAGTGCTTTTTGAATGAACTATTGTAAAAGTCCAGGAATGTCCTTACTTTGTACCATGAATCATGCCCCAGTTGCCCTGGAGGAATATATTGCTGTGAGCTAATATGAAACCTGGAACCTCTCACTTCAAAACGGTTTAGTGACATGATATATGAAAAAAAGAGTTACTTGAGATTTGGCTGTGCTTGAATATCCTTCAATGTTGTTTTTCCGAAGCAGACCCATAATCTTCTTCTTCTTCTTTTCATCACGGGGGCCTCTAAATACGAGTGTTGGGGCAAAAGTCATGGCAACTATTTTTTTTCTTGAAGATACCAGCCCAGTTGGAAAATGTGACATATACAGATGAAAGGACAAGGTCTTAATGGTTATGTAGACCAAAGGCATCGGTGAAATGTCACTGTAATATTTGTCCCAAATGGAACATAATTGCTTTTACACCAATAAAGTGAAACATCTGCAGTAAATTAAGAAATACCATCGTTACTACAGAAATATCTAGAGAGATATGTATACATACTTACATATACTTGAGATTTGGCTGTAGACAGGACTCCTTCATGTTTTTTTTCCGCTGCTCGTGCCATCTTTTGTTTCTTTCTTGAGGTCCAGGGCTTGCACCAACGAATGGGAGTGCTATGTATGTGAACTGTCATCTTTGTCCATATGACTAGCGCGGGCAGTTCAAACAGCAAAATAGCATGATCACTGGACCAATAAATATATTACTTGTTTGTTGAAAGGAAAATAGCATGATCCCTGGACCAATAAATATATCATTTAATGAATGAGTTAGGGCACAAAACGGATGAGCAACTAATATGGATACATACTTTACTACCTTACAACTATTTTTTCTGCTACGTCACAGCGCTTCCGTATGTGTTTTGTCTAACATTTTTGTGTGCGATGCCTTTGCTCACTGAAGTTGTTTGAATTAATTAGGTGACGTATTCTTCATGTTTGTACCCATTTTCCTATGTAGTGTCAGGCTTGTCCATAGGAAATCCCGCATACAGGTTCTGAGCCTACAAAATGTGTTTCTGCCCCTTTCCTGGCCAGTTTATCTGCCTTTTCATTTCCTTCTATACTAGCATGCCCTGGTACCCATGTTATTTTGACAATGTTGTACTTTGAGAGCTTCAGGAGAAGTGGGTGGCAATACCAGACAATTCTGGATGTTATCCGGACTGCCCCTGGTGCCTTAATGGCCGCTTGGCTGTCCGTAAAAATGAAAATGTTTCAGCCACTATGGCATTTTCAGATTTTCTTCAAGACATGTTGTGATAGCTAACATTTCAGCTTGAAAGACTGTAGTGTGTCTGCCCAGGCTCATCTAGATTGATCTCTCAGGTCTTCCCCCGTTGATCCCTCCTCCTGTGCCATCCACAGTCTTCGAGCCATCAGTCCACCACACTATATCTTCTTTTTCAGTATTCCATTTGTTGATATCCCAGTCTTCTTTTTTTATTATGTGGATCTCAAAAGAGTTTTTCAAAATTGTACTTTGGTATCATATGATCAGAAGGCATGTGCAGAACTTCCTCTTGTTACTCTATTAATTTTACAGTGTCCTAGATTGGGTCTTTGTGCATTCCAGCACACTGATTGTGCCAATCTATATGAACTCATTCTAGTCTGTCCTTTTATGAAATTGCATAGTGATGGGACGTCTAGTAAAGTAATCAAGGTTTCTGTCGGTGCAGTTCTCATAGCCCATTCTCTGTAGGCCATCCAATCTACTGCCAACTTTTCCTTGACTTACTTTCTGCCACCAGATGATTGAAGCATAGGCCATCAAAGGTTTAATAATCTTTGTGTATATCCACATTACCATTGATGGTCTTAGGCCCCATGTCTTCCCAAACAGCTCTTTTACATGCATACAGCAAGTTCTTGGCCCGGGTTATGTTCCTTTCTATATGTGGATTCCAGGTTAGATTTTTATCTAACACTACACCTAAGTGCAGTGCCTGTATATATATCTTGCCCAAAGAGCTCCAGTGATCTCTTTCCCTCTAATTTTCTCCTTCTTGTAAAAGGGACCAGAGTTATCTTGTTCGGGTTGACTGATAGTTGTTCTTCCTGACACCAGTTCTCCACAAGGTTGAGTGATCTTTGCATGAGGTCCTGGATAACACTTATCACCTTACCTCGCACCACAATCACTAGGTCATCTACGTATCCTTGTGTATAGAAACCCTGTTCGTTGAGCAAAGCTATGATATTTTTCAATACAAGTTTCCACAGCAGAGGCGAAAGAACTCCTCCCTGAGCACAGCCTCGGGTGGCCCTAACTGTCAGCGTTTCTTCAAACAGGGTTGCTTTTATCTTCCTTCCGTCTAACAAGGATTTAATCCATTTGACGACGGGTTTACTCACCTTGCTCTTTTCCAATGCTCTGATCATAGAGTCATAGGTTGTATTGCTGAAGGCTCCTTCTATATCTAGAAATGCCGCCAGTGCAATTTCTTTATATTCTAGGCTTTCCTCTAGTTTACAAACCAACTGGTGGAGTGCTACTTCAGTGAATCTGCCAGGTCTATATGCAAATTGATTTTCATGTAATGTTGAGTTCAGTTGCACCATTCTTCTGATATATTTATCCAGAATTTTCTCCATTGCTTTTAGCATGAAGGAGGTTAAACATAATGGTCTGAATGCTTTGGCTTGGGCATAGTTTGCCCTTCCAGGCTTAGGTATGAATACTGCTTTAGCTTCAGGCCATGATTTAGGCACGTACCCTAAAGCTAGATTAGCTCTTAAAAGTTCAGTCAGGGCATTGACGAGTATCTCCTGTCCTTCCTGTAGGAGTATCGGAAATCTCACCTGGACCTGGAGCCTTTGTAGGGTGAAACGTGTCGATAGCCAATTTTACGTGGTTGTTTTATTATTCTGTTGGCACAGTTCCAGTCTACTCTTCGAGCTCCGGTCTCTATTCCAACCGTTTTTCCTTCTGTCATCTCCTCAGCCTCAGGAAAGTGACACGCCATTAGCATCTCCAGCGTGTCCTTCCCCGCCTGAGTAAACGACCCATCTGGTTTCCCCGGTGTCCCACCTGATTTTTGTGTGTTGCTTTCACAACCTTCTGGAGCCTTGCTGTTTCAGTGTGTGATTCCACTTTCTCACAGAACAGTCTCCAAGATTTTCTTTTTGCTTTCCGTATCTCTAGGTTATACTCAGTGAGTTTCCTATGATATACGTCCCACATACCATTTCTAGATGATATTCTATACAACATCCTAATCTCTTTTATCATTTTGGCTAGTTTTTTGTTCCACCACCTTACCTTTTTGCTGTTTTTCTTTTCTTTGAGAGGACAGTTGTAACTGAATGAGTCTATAATGGCCTCATCTAATAGTTCCACTGCCTCATCCAATTCTTTCTGTCCTCTCACGTTAGTTGGAATTTTTTGTACAGCCTTCCCTAGAACTTCTCTATATCTATCCCAATTAGTTCTTTTTGGGTCTCTGTACATTTCAATCCCACATAGTCTCGCATCTATTGCAAATTGGATGTGCTGGTGGTCTGACAATGATGGTTCCTCCAGCACCTTCCAGTTTTTAATAAAGTTTGCAATATGCATAGTGCTTAGTGTAATGTCTATTACCTCCCTACGATTTTTATTTATAAATGTAGGCTTATTTCCTAGGTTTAGCATCATCAACTCAGTTCCAATAATAAACTCTAGTAAAGACTCACCTCTTGCATTGCAAAGCACACCCATATTTATGACCACAAGGAAATGTATTTTTAATTTCTGACACAGTCATGTCAACCCATCTTTGCAGTCGAGAATATGGGCTCAAATTTCCTGAGTCCCTTTTATTTTGAATATGTTCCTGTGAATATTTACTAATTGCCCTCACTAACAGATTCCAAACAGAAGTGGCAGAAAACAAATAGGAAAATGCTAAAGGAGGTCTGTTTCTCAGAGGGCAGTTTTGGATACCTGGGATCCTTAACTTGAACTGCTTGAACATTTCTGCTTTAGGAGGGTAGGCTCTTGTGCACTTAGGTTCAGTTTTCTCCAGAACATTATCATTACTATAATATCATTACTATAATATTCAATAGAATACTCATCGTGTAGATGTTGACTGAAAGGAAACACCTCATCATCCAGAATGTTTAAATAAACACGTTGGTTCATGTTAGTAGTCAGCTCAGTGATCGGGCCCAATCCATGATAAGGAAAACCACCCCAAAAAAATCACAGACCAACTTCTGTCTTGAACCTGACCATGCACACATCCAGGATGAAATGCTACATTTGTCCTTCGGTGCACTCGACGACGTGAGTCATTAGAATAGAGGAAAAATGTGATTTGTCAAGCCACATTATGTTCCACCAGTCAGCTACTGCCCAAGTTCGATGATTTCTAGCCCATTGAAGATGCGCAACTTTATCTGCCTGTGTGAACAATGGCCTCCTGCAAGGTGACTGATTGCAAATGTTCACTGCATGCAGTTCCTGCCACAATGTTCTCTCGCAAACCAGTTGGGGTGGACTTTCATTCACTGACTGTAGCAATTCCTATAGGGCTTGGAAGCGATTTTGATTCACAAGCCTTAAAACGCGTCTTCGATCCCTCTCAGTCAGAATATTTTTCCGACCACAATTCTGACTTGTTTCGCCCCCAATGCTTGTAGACACAAACAGTCTCCTGCAAAACACCAACAAATCCAGGAACTTCACGCACCATGCGGACATGGGCACGGCTAAACACGTTTTCCCCTCTCTGTGTCACATCCTTACATCTGCCCACGTACATTGTCCGCTTGAAGTATCAATGTCTCGCCGATCGCTACTGCCTTATGCTCACGTAGAGGCAGTGCGCGTGTGGTTGAGCACGGGACTCGTTCGCTTCGCCATCTGTACAGCCTTAACAATCATTTCTTGCCCCATGAGCTTATGTATGTGTGAGATAGGAGTGTGATTCCTCGACGATTATCACATATCTTCTTGTCCCCCTTCTTTACATATAGGTGTTATTACTGCGTTACTTCAGTCATTTAGTACCGTTTTTTATTTCCAAACACATCTAAACAACCTTATGCTGCCTTTGTAGATTAATGGGTCCTGCTGCTAATAAACAATTGAAAGCAGTTTCCACCTCTTCTCAGATTCTGTCTCCTCACACTCTACCTCTACCATCTCATCTACACCCCTGCTCACATTCAGGAGTTTATCAAAGTAGTACTTCCATATTTTCCTTATATCCTGTGTTTGTGTTTTTATCTCTCCTCTTTTCCCCTTCACTTGTTTTGTGTAGACTCTTTTCCTCATCTTCCTTCCTATACTTCCATATAGCATCCTCTTCCAACTCTCGTGTAAATCCTTCCCAGCTTTTCTTCACTTACTATATTCTTGTACCTTCTTTTAATTTTCTGATATGTTCTCCCACTTCCTTCCATTTTATCCCTGGTCCATACCTACCACTATTTCTTCTTATTTTTCACTGCCTCCTCTCATTCCCCATTACCTTTCAATCTATTCTGCCACAAGTACTCTCTGCACAGTTTACAAGTAACAAGTATGTCCTATTCCACTTCCAAATTCTTCCCCTCAGTTCTGGGTATGTGGTGCTTCCATTCATATTGGAATTTTCCTTTTAATTCCATATCTTGTAATTCCCATATTTTTCCTCATTTAAATTTTGCTACCACTACTCTACGATTTCCATTAAGGGTTACTTCTGGCAAGACTGTTACTACATCGAACATCTGTCCAAGGTTTGCTCTTTCCACCAGGGATTAATCAATTACTGTTTTCGCCCTTCTGTTTCCCCGCCCATATCTTGAAACCTTTTTACAATATTCTTCTGCTTCAACCACGTACTGCCCACACTTAACTCATTTCTCACACAAGAATCCACAAACTTCTCTCCCTCTTCATTCCTCTTTCCATATCCAGAAGGTCCAATTACTTCTTCCAATCCTTTTCAGTTACATCCCATCATTGCATTAAAGTCTCCTATGACAGTCACTTCCACATCCTTTGTTTCTTTATCCAGTGCCTCCAAGAATTTGCCCACATCATCTGATCACCTTTTCATCCAGTATGGGGTGCATACACTGGGATGAAATTATTCCATTCTTTGCCCTTAACTGTATCTTTATTATTCTATCACTTATATAATAATAATAATAATAATAATAATAATAATAATAATAATAATAATAATAATAATAATAATAATAATAATAATAATAATAATAATAATAATACAGTGAAACCCTTCACTCTGGACTCCTCTATAGCCTGGACACTCCTTTTGATTGGACATATATTGAACATACCGTTTAATTCCCTATACCCTGTACACTGGACAACCCTTAAATGATAGTTTGGACAGGTTCAAAACCTTATTTATTTTGTTTTGATGTTTTGTAACGATTTAGCAGAAGCCTGTCCAAGAGCATTTAAAACGCTTCCTGTATTTTGACATCACAACAAGCGATATTTTCGGTGAAGGTTAAGAGAAATCAATCTAACAATAAAGACGGCTAAGCATAAAATACTGTTGTTTGGTGATAATGCTACAAGCCACGTAGACCTCAATCTATCAAATGTCACAGAAAATTTGTGCCTCCCAACTTATCTCATGAAGTGCAACCACTAGACAAAGGAATAATTCATGGTGTAACATTACTCTACAGGCCATCATCAACACAGCAGGTAAGTGTAACAACGCAATTCTCTGGATCCATGGTGCTTGGATGGATGTGTCTAAAGAAACACTTGTGAAATGTTTCCACCATGCAGGATTTGTGCCATAATCAACGCATGAGGAAGAACCATCTCATCGTTAACTGAGAAATTGAGATGTCTCCCTGAAGTCCTTCGCAGACTGTGTTCATAGAGATTTCCATAATGTGTTGGAAGTCCATGATGATGTTCCTGGAGCAACTGATGGAGTGTTACAAAAAAGCAATTTCAGAAGAAGAAGAAGAAGAAGAAGAAGAAGAAGAAGAAGAAGAAGAAGAAGAAGAAGAAGAAGAAGCTGTGTGTGTATTAATGAGTTGGAATTTTGTGTGTTTATGTATAACCAACCAGAAATGATCCAAACTCTATTTAGATTGCATCTGAAAACTCATTCAGATTGGGCATGTTCAAAAATCAAAAAGTAATACTGTAGTACTTTTTTTAGTTCTAGTAGGCATAAAATTCAGTGTACTGGACTGTGTGGAAATTCAAGGAACCATTTTTTAAATATTTTTGATGTATATACAGTACAATACATTACAATAGGAATGGATGATGACATGAGAACAGCAAAAGCAGCATATGGAGGAAGAGAAATGAACATGATGTTATTTGCAGATGATATTGTGAGTTGGGGAGAAGACAACAGGAAGGTTCAAGAACAGTTGAATGTGGTAAATGGGAAGATTGAAGAATGTGGATTGAAAATAAGTGTAGAAAAGAGTAAAACTCTTGTTATGACTAGAGGGGAGAAAGAAGGGAAAGGTCAGATTAGACTTGCAGACAAGCACCTGGAAGTAGTGGAAACGTTTAAATACCTGGGGAGTGAATTAATGGAGAATGCTCGACTGGATGCTGAGATTAGTAAAAGGATTCAAGCTGGAAGTTGTTTCTATCATAGTGTAAGAAACATGTTATGAGACAAAGATGTGCCAACGGAAGCAAAGGATACTATGTACAAGATGTATTACGTACCCATAACAACTTACGGAGCAAAAACTTGGACAATGACAAAGAAGGATGAGAGTCGAATACAGGCAGCCGAAATGAAGTTCTTGAGGAGTATGATACAGAAGAGCAGAAGAGACAAAATAAGGAATGAGAAAATCCGGGAAGAAATTGGAGTGGAAAAAATGAATGATAGAAAGAGAAGAGCCGACTAAGATGGTTTGGGCACATAAAACGAATGAGCGACGAAAGAATGCCAAAAAAGGTGATGGAAATGCAAATCCAAGGAAGGAGAGGCCGTGGACGACCACGATTGAGATGGAAGGATACCATCCAATGCAGCATTATAGAAAGAAACCTGGACTGGGACACAGTGTTGGAGGAGGAGTGGTGGAAAGACCAAAGAAAGTGGAGAGGAACCATATTTGCCCCTACCCGGCTACAGCTGGATAAAGGGAAATGATGATGATGATGATGATGATGATGATGATGATGATACAGTACACATTAGATCAGAGTTTTTCCTTTCCTGCACTGTTAGTGCAATTATGAAACACTGTACACGCAGCATATAGATTTGACACCCCAACCAAATTGGACAGATTTTTAACGAACCGTAGGGGTCGATTGCAGAAATGGTGTTTAGACTATGTCTACGGTTAAACAGTGTCAAAGTATTGTACAGGGAAATGATTATGGGGTCACAGCATGGGAAGGATCTCAGGTAGTGTGCAGTTACTTATTGGAGCAGGTACAGAGAAGGATATTTTCGCAGGGCGAATAATAGATGGTAAAAGCTTTTTGACAATATTTATTGAAATTTTCATGTATATCACCCTGCAATTTCAGCCAATCTTTTCAAAATGCAAAATTGAAATATAGGCGCTGTTATATTCTGAGACATCCACTTGATGTTAGAAATGTCCAAAAGGAATACCAATTTTCTGAGATCATAAACACGCTACAGTTCATCTAGCATCTCTTATATAGCTTTAAATTTCAAAATAACATTTTGCACATAGTACTTCATTTATCCAAA
The DNA here is from genome assembly GCF_040414725.1 of Anabrus simplex. NCBI lineage: Eukaryota > Metazoa > Arthropoda > Insecta > Orthoptera > Tettigoniidae > Anabrus > Anabrus simplex. The sequence goes on from NC_090266.1 coordinate 1,222,489,345, forward strand.
TTGCGTAAAACCCAAGTCCATCACTTGTGATGCAAACCTACAGTTTTTCTAAGATTTTAAACATAATATTAACACACACTTCCATTAATAATCCGATAGTTAAAGTAAAAGTTTCCAATCACTTGCTGTATACTCCTACAGATCATCTAAATCGATTTTATAAGAAAAGAAAATAATGCACTTGCTTTATGGCACACCCAGACATGCCAACTTTCAAAAGTGAAAAATCAGGAGAAATTTCGCAGCGAATCGCGACGTATTACGACACATCACTGATGGCATAACATGTACAAATTCATTATAATTCAATACATTAACAATTCTATTTGCACATATATATATTTTCCATCATTTACATGTGAATACTAAATACTGGACATACCTGAACTGTAGGAACATGTGACTTCTCATCCTTCAACATTGTGATCACATTACGACTAATTGTTGTTCAACACACCAGTAGCTGACTTAGCCTTCTTCAGAAACTCGGAACTAAATTTTTGCTCAAAGCACTTGCCTTGCTGAACTGATTTCTAGGTTAAAAGTTTCTCCAAGGTTTGTTCAGACAGCAAGGATCTGAACTGTGTTTTTGTCCTTTGTGACTCTGCTAAAAATCCTTTCACATTCTGCATTGCTATGTGGAATTGATAAAATAGCAAGCATCACCTTAGAGGGCCTGTCATATTTAAGTACACCATCAGCTGATTTCATCTGACCTACCAATGCCCATTGAACATCAGTTCTTCCGGGTCTGTTTCTTCCAGCTGAAAGTTACAGAACTGGGAGTGCAGAATATCAGTTTCTTTATCCAAATGTTCCGTTTCACTAGTCAAAATGTTCGGACACTTGTTTATGAAAAATCTAAGGCTAGAAAATGATGCCTTACATATAGCAGAAATATTTGCAACTTCTGCATTAATTAAAACTTCATCCTTAAATGGAAATTAGTGTACAATGTAGTCACACGATGAAGAGAAACACTTTCTAAAAGAATATGCACTTTTCCTCAGACTTCAGGGTGTTCACTAAAACAAACGCTAGAGTTCCCTATCATCAGATCACAATCATCCTTTTAATTTGCTGGAGTATGATAATCTACATCAAGGAGAGAGGAGGATCTTTTAATAACCTCTGGTTTCACAAAACTTGCCATCACATTCTTCAATAGTTCCTCCAAAACTGACCCAATAAGTGGATGTGCGGCATACTTGACTGAAGAGCTACGTTTGGGTTCTCAAAGATATCCATAAAACTTGAGAGAATAAGGCAAAAAGATTTATGTAAATTTGATGAAAGGAACATGAAAAGTCGTTCTTCACGTGACAATGCATGGCTCTTAGTGTCATAAGTAGTTTCACTTTTTTAGTGAAACTGATGACTGTCTTTTCCTTTTAACTGAGGAGTGAGGTGAAATGTTATAACAATCCTCAACGTTTTCAGACAAACAAGACACATCTGCACTTAAACTGTGCTTAGGAATTTTGTAAGTCTTCAAAGTTCCCATCTGAGAATCCTTACTCACTATTTCGCTCCTGAATAAAGTAACCAAAGGGTCCCACTTAAGCAAAATCATATCTAAACACCTTCTTAGTGATAATCATCGAGTAGGCAAATACTTCGGAATTTTACTGATCTCTGTGTTGTGTAAAGTCTGAAATTCTCTGAACTTTTCTTTCCTCTTTGCACACCTTTCCAGATAATGAAATATATCAATTATACTTTCATCTACATTTACGGGCAGGCATGCCGCACCCTTCTCGGCAGCAAGATTAATTAGGTGACAAGAGCAGCCTACGATGATTATGTTACTATTTTCCCGCTTCAAACATCCTGCCACACCATTCTTTAATCCTACCATTACTGGAGCATTATCAGCACCAAGAGCTAGGCAGTTTTTTAATGGAATGCAGAATTTCTGAAAAGTTGAGAGCCAAAGATTGGTAATGTTAGCTCCAGTAGCATCCCCTTCTAAATTGGGCACAGAGAGTAGACAACTCTGAATTTCATTGAGTTCAGGCCTAAAAAAATGTTACAACAATGGGATATATCTTCAAGTCGCTGTTATTGCTACCATCAGTAGCAACAGAAAATGCATTCACCTGCAAATGTGATACAATTTTCGTCCTTTCTTCTATGCACATTTCTGTAATGATAGCCGCTGTTTTCATTCTAGCACACCCATATCGTTTAGCGATTTCCGAATCGGGAAACATTTTGCGAAATAAAGGTAGCGCGTGATCGGCACAATTTACAGGCAGGTTATTTTCTACTATAAATGACGTAAATAACGCCTCGGCATTCGTCACAGGATTTACATCTTGGTTTTTACATGAAAAGTTCAGTTTCTGGTTTCTTTCTACACACTGAACACTCTCCTTATGATTTTTCGTTTGCATGTGCTTGAGTATATCGCATTTCCCGCCATGTGTAACTGCAAAATCAAACCTACATATAGAACAGAATGTGAACGTTGGTCCCTTTCTGGATTCACTCAAACACGGAAATTCTTCCCTACAAGCACTTTTAAACACTGCATCATTTTTTTTTTTTTTTTTTTTTTGACATTTTGGCCAAAACAAATATTAAGGCACAACACGAGCACTTCTGCAGGTCTTGCCCGGGGTAGAAAGACTATGTTTCTGAGGTTAGGTTACTCCAAAGAGAATGTTACTCGCTTGACTCACTTGCAAAGAGAATGACTGTATTATAGACCAAAGAGCAGAACATGACTGGCCACCGTGCCCTGCACTGCCATCTGGTATCATTATTAGAACTACTATCGACCAGCCATACTCAGCCATATATCGACAGAACGAGGAAATCTGCGGGAGTTTAAAATAATACGAAAACTACGGTCATTGCTCTGAAAATCGGGAGATCGGACCCAGCGATCGGGAGATCGGGAGGAACGATGAAAAATCGGGAGACTTGGCACGTCTGCAAACCCTATAGTTCGTCTAAGTGAAATGACTTCAATTTATAAAAGATTTTAAAGGGAAATCTACAGTTCAAAACTAGACATGGAGTCTTGATGAATTATTAGGAATAGTAAAATTCACACAAAGCACTTTTCTGTTGACGAATGTAGCACTATAAATGATTGAGTGCTTTGTTAAAAGTCAGTTAGTGTCTAAGTGGAGTTGCTCACTCAAAAATATATAAAAATACTAATATCACCTGTAATCTGCTTGTAAGGATTGATGAAGTACTGTCCTGCAGCTTGGTGACTGGAACTTTCTGCAGCGTGCAGCCAAGACTCGAACTCATCACCAGCAGTGTGACACATCCATTCAATGAAGACACCATGTTATTATCCCTCATCGAAATCACAACTTCCCTCGCTGGATACCACGATTGAAGAAACCAAGTTTAATCCCACGCTGGAAATGACGTTCTACACAGTGTAATATCATGTCACTTCGCCAAGATTTTTGATGTTCTTTTTAAAGAGAAATGTTGAAACACGGAAAGTTCAATTGGCACAATATAATGGGTTGTAGAAGTCTTAATTATCATTAAGATTGGTCGTATTCTCACTTTTTGTTTTACGATGTTAAATACGTGACTCAGAATATCCCAGTCTATGCTATAGTATGATCAGTAAGTCAAGTTAATGCAGTAATGACCTACAGTTGTTTTCAAAATGGAAAACACAGTCTTTCACTCACAGTTTATAAAATAAAAACTGAATACTGTCACAGTTCATAACAGTCACTGATTAAGGTTCAATTGTAGAATAATCATTACAGTCCATAAAACACTCTAGAAAATGCCATTAAAATCCTGTAACAGTCTCTGGAATACCAGTGTTCATAGATTAAGAAGTTTTTATGACTGAATTTGCATGACACGAGTTCGTATGACCTAATATTGCCATAAAAAGTCCTTAACATTCAGTTAGTTTTTCAGGGTAATAATTGAAAGTTCGAGAAAATACGTGAAAAAATAGTCACATTTAGTCCCATTATTTATTGAATATTTAGTGGAATGGTATTTCACACAGTTCACAATCGTACTAGTATACGAGAAATGCGTCTCAGAATCAATTAAATTGTCATAAATTGGAAGTTCAGTTTATCACACACAATGTCCTAGTATGCTGTTACTGTCAATGACAAAGTTCAAAATTACGAGAGATTGACAAAGTCCGCAATACCGTCAACAATAATGGTTTAGTAGGAGAAAATTTTATAACATTTCACATGCCTCGACACAGCTGAAACTTCACTTGCGACGTCCTCGCACACTTTCAAAGTTCTAGAGTGTAAATTTCATGTCTCTCACGAAGCGCGACGGAGCATACTGACGTCTTGTGATGATCGTAGAGTTTAAGATACACAGACTATACCCTCGGTTCGTCGACCTATTTATATCCGGCTGGGAGCCACACACTGAGTCAGGTGACAGAGGGGTGATAATACTTCCCAAATTTCAACTCTTCATATCTTTGAAACCACTGGACAGATTAGTGTCAAATTTGCAGGGTTGTATTTTTAAAATGTGAGCTACAATTTGGTGTTAGTCTCATATTTATTGGTCCAGTCATCGAGAAGCTTAAAAAGTAATTTGGAGACATTTCTGCGGGGAGGTAAGCTACAAGCAGTGCTGACGTCACTCGACTTTGCTCCTCTCATGCTGTCTTCCTCACGCAGTGCAGCGGGGACGAGAACATTCTCTCGTACAGCTGTTCGTGCGTCGTAACTTAGCCGTTCGCTCATGAATAAAGATTTTGTAACTCATATGTGCCAGGGCCTATGCCTTCCTGGAACAGTATATCTGCCCCATTGCAGAGCTGTTATTTATCACTTAGACACTTTTTAAAACCCATGTTCAGCCGGCCATGTTTTAACACTGCCGAGAACACTGTTTAACCTCAAATGTGAGGACTGAATCACAATCAGGGGCTATGTACCATGAAACATATAATTTGTGTTATCAGTTGAGACAATTCCGGGAAGAAAGGATAGTCCGACAGCCTCTCTGTGGGTCGTCTGATGCAAAATTGCAGCAATTCATTTGAAATGTATGGGGAGGTACAGCTTAAAATACATTTCGCTTATTTATTGAGACTGACAAAGGGACAGTCCGGCAACTGTCAACTTGACTACAATTCTTGGCAATAGATATAGTTTATTATACATGGGATAATTTCCATGGAATTATAGGTCACTTCGACTATATACATATCAGAATTACTTGTCCCGATCGTCAGAGGGCTGTTACATACATCATCTGGGAGGGATTCACTTATATATACTGCCAAGTAGGTAAGCACACATAATAGTGACAACTAAAAGGTAGGTTGTGGTTTTTTTATCATCGCCCTAATTCAGGCAAGTTTTTGGCAACTATGAGATAGGAAAAGGCGAGCATTGGGGAAGAAGAGTGATGTCCATAGAAACAGCCCTAGTATATGCCTGGCGTAGAAACATGGAAACTACGAAGATCAATCTTTAGGGCTGCCGATGGTGCGTTTCGAACCTATGATCTCCAGAAGGTAAGCTACATCTATATGGCCCAACAACTCATTCAGTTACACAGAACTAGTGTTTCATCTTCCCTTCGCCAAAGCTATTTAGATTACACTCACCGTAACAATACTATAATCAAAGCTACACTTCCTTGTACGGTCGATAATACTACCTGATTTAATTTCCACTCAAAGTGATATTCTTATCTGTGGGCAAGTCATGCTCATGCTTATTGTCATATTTGAGTAATGTGTAGGAGCAACAGCTGACTAGCGTTCGGCGCATGCACTGACTAATTTCACTGGTTATTTTCAATCTTGACCAACCTACAAGCAACAATCAGTTCAAATCTCCACTTATTGTTGACGACACATCCTGTCACCAGACACGGTACGTCAAGAACTTAATATGATATAGTGGTCACATAAACCCCGATATGTAATCCTCTTTACCGAAAAGAAGATCCATTTTAGTTTTGTACATTTTTCATATTAGATAGATTAGGACCAAAAAACTTAACTGTATTAACTTATGTTACCCATCTTAAGAGTTCGTTAATGTTTGTATATATTGTATATAATGTATATATTGTATATAGTGTATATATTGGTATGTTTATATTGGTTAAAAAGGTCCCAAACCTTGACCTAAAGGTTGTTTACAGGCTGAAGATGCCCAAAATAATGGGTGAAACATGTACCTGACCAAATAAGTCTACATAAAATCATGTAGATAATAACCACATTAAACGTGGAAAGTATTGAATTAGGTGGTTTTTTTATTAAATTATCCTTGATATCTATGCCTAATTTCACTGGTTGCGACAATCAAAGAGTTGTGTGAAAAATACTTCTATCTCCATTTCTGAAACAATATTGAAACTTTAAACGAAGTCTAGTTAAACACCGGCTGAATGTTGTTTATGCAATGGAAGACTGTGCGCAACTAAGACGTCGTTTAGGTAGACGTTGTCTAAGGTTTAAAACTAGTCATTTCTGTAATCAGCCCAAAGGTGTCTAACTTAGAGGAGTTTCACTGTAATAATAATAATAATAATAATAATAATAATAATAATAATAATAATAATAATAATGTTATCTGCTTTACGTCCCACTAAATACTTTTTACGGTTTTTGGAGACGGCGAGGTGACAATTTAGTCCTGCAGGAGTTCTTTTACATGCTAGTAAATCTACTGTCACAATTTCAGCACCTTCGAACACCACCAGACTGAACCAGGATCGAACCTGGCAAGTTGGGATCAGAAGGCCAGCGCCTCAACCGTCTGAGCCACTCTGCCCGGCATCACTTATGTAGTCCATACATAATGTCCACATAGGACGAAACATGTCCTGCAATATTCACGAGAATAAATACATGCTCATCAAAGAACTTGTTGGTGATTATCCCAGTCCATTCTTCAGCTTTTTCTTTCCACTTAATTTTCACTCAATCCCATCATCCCATTCTCCTTCACCACAAAATCAATCATTTATTCTGACTTCCTAATCAGCGACATGAGATTGAATATTGGCACATTCACAATGTTCTCTATTTACCCCCTTTTTGTCCTCTTGTATTTCAACTTTTTCATTTTAGGATCTTTCCTACCTTTAATACCTCCACTCAAGCTTATTTGTCAACTAATGTCATTCTATGCCATCCCTCCACTGACAACTCGGAACATTCCACATACATAAATGAATGAAAAATTTTATATTAAAGATCCACCCTTTCACCACAAAGAATAATCCTTTGATTATTTTATTCTTGTATTCTCGTGAATATTGCAGGACATGTTTCGTTCTAAGTGGACATTATCAGCCACCATTTCCTTAGTAGAGAATAATATTAGCACAAAGAATAAGTCCTAAAAACACTACACAATTAATAAACATAATTAAAAAGTAAATTGATAAAAGTTTTTTTTTTTTTATAGTTGTTTTACGTCACACTGACACAGATATGTCTTATGGCGACGATGGGATAGGAAAGGCCTAGGAGTTGGAAGAAAGCGGCCATGGCCTTCATTAAGGTATAGCCCCAGCATTTGCCTGGTGTGAAAATGGGAAAACACGGAAAACCATCTTCAGGGCTGTTGACAGTGGGATTCGAACCCACTATCTCCTGGATGCAAGCTCACAGCCGCGTGCACCTGGCCGCATGGGCAACTTGCCCGGTAAGAAAAAAAAGTCTAATGAGTCTTATAATTTGATGCTTTTTTCCTTCAGGTGCATAGCACCTCCTGTTTCTTGAGTAACACGTTTCTAACAAAACCCGCCCTTATACACATTGCTTGTATTCTTCATACAGTCTTGAATCTTGAAATATATTCTTATGAAACAACCAGAAATTAGAACTTGTAAAACTGTTAAAAAATGTGGTGTATTTTTTAATGAGTTGCTCTACAGTACCTATATACAGGGTGAACAAAAAATGCCACACATGGAGGTCGGCATGCGGTTCTTCGTCGAAATTCACGACAAAAGTTTATCTTGCAAAACCTAGTCCCACCAATAAGTTTAATAGAAATGCGAGTTAAGAAATGAGGCTCTGGCAAAGCTGTAAAGGCGTGCAGCGTGGCCAAGCATAGGTCGCATGAACTCGGCGCTCTGCCGGAGCTGTTTCATTAGCTCAGTGAGACCAGGTAATGCCATAAATGCCGGTTGTGCGTGCGCCGATGTTCAAGTCACATTCGCGCCATTTTTTTTTTTCCAGTTAATATATCAAACTGCATCCAATGTACACCTGGACTAAGCAATACATTATGATCTGTCTTTCTGTTACAGTTACCTTTATTTAAACATTCAAGCGTAACATGAACCTCTTACAGATGTAAACGACTACTTTGTTTCGTCCCATGGCACAAATAAAGCCAATACGTAGAACATAACAGTGGATACAGTAACATCGTCTCTATCCAATGCGGTACAAGGAAACATAATACAGTACAGTACAGTAGGTAGGTAGGTAGGCTACACTGGATTGCCAATTATGCTACGCAAAATAATTCCATAGTGTATATGTGACGTCCAGTCTTATCTTCACAGAGCCGGTACATACACTTACGAGCAACGCTCACTTCACAGCAGATGTTCAAAGCGACCACCTTGCATTTGCAAACATTTTGCCACTCGCTGGAGCATACTTTGCCTGACCCTATGCAACACACTTGAATCCACCATTGCCGACGCAGCATGCGCGCGAGCTATTAGGTCTTGTACATCCCTGGGTGGAGTTCTATAAACATGTTCCCTTAAATGTCCCCACAAATAAAAATCTTGTGGATTAAGGTCAGGAGAATGTGGAGGCCAGAACATTGGACCACCACGACCAATCCATTTACCTGGGAACACTTCATTTAACCAGTAACGCACAGTTATACCAAAGTGCGGCAGTGCACCATCCTGCAGAAACCATAGCTGTCACCGAACACCAAGTGGAATGTTTTCTAAAGAGTCAGGCAAAGTATTGCCCAAAAACGTACGATAGTGGGGTGCATTCAACAAGTCCGGCAATAGGTAAGGGCCTAAAAGCACCCTCCCACGATTCCAGCCCACACGATTATGCCAAAGCGAGCCTGAAAGCCATGTTCACGGGTGACATGGGTTGTGGTCAGACCAATAATGGCTGTTGTGATGGTTGAAAATACCTTGAAATTGAAATAATAACATTAAGTTATTTATTAGACCACCTAATCAATACAAAATCGTCTTGGATGATTTACATAAATTTGTTAGCTAATAGTGGGACATGTTTCGCCTTCCCTGAAGGCATCATCAGCCATAGTCTAAACCTTAAATTAAAAATAAGCGTCTAAATAACATGTAGTGATGAAATTAATTTTAAAATCTTGAAGAGATTTGAAGTAAAATAACATTAAAAATAACAATGATGGTTTGAAAATACAATGTGATGAGATACAATAGTGGAAGTATTAACAAAATTAACATTAGAAGGCTGCTAAAATAAGTACAATGGATAAAACAACAGATTGTTATACAACAAGTAGTAAGATTGCATAAAAGTAAAGTTGATAGTCATGGCGGTTATAATTAGACGATGGCGAAAAATCTTATATAATCAAAGTAAAGAGGAGAGAATAAAAGTCAAAGTTAGTCGAGAGATCCGAAGTTCATCATGATCTTGAAGATAAAAGACGAAAGTCAGATGCATATGGTGAAGTTGTAGAACATGTTGAGGATATGAAGTTGGTGAATAGAAGTTGAAGAACAGTTTCAAATAGGATCACTATGGACCATCTCAAAATTTGAAGTGATGTTCAAATGTTGTAAATTGTGAGTTTGTAGATATTCTAGTTGAAAAAGCAAATACAAGTGGAATCTGTAAATGGAAGCAAGAAACGTAGAGTTAATTGTGTGAAAAGATATTTGAAAAGTATTGAAGTAGAATCGTATGCACTTACCATTTGACGGTGACAAAGATAGCTTGTAATATTATGAGTTAGAAGTATTTGCAACAGTAGACTTCTTCCTACGTGTGTTATAACTGAAGTTTTGTGCTGGAGGGGGATCTGTTTGCGTTGACGTAACTAATGGAGGGGGGCTGCTATTGGTGGGAGGGAAGGAAGAGAGTGTATTACTGCGCGTGTTGTAACGGTGTAAGGCTATTGGAGGGAGCGATGTTCCGGTGGGTGTGGCTATGGGTTTATTGGTTGTACTTGAATTAGAGGTACTAGCGGCGGGGGGAAGGGAGGGGGGTATATTAGCTGTAGGGGAGGTGGGAACTCTAATTGATGTGAGGTTGAAGATTTTTAAGAATTTGTTGGTGAGGGAAGTTGATTCTCGTAATAAAATAAGAATCTGTTCATACAAGGGGCTTTTTTTATCAATAGTGTCATTTAGATTTTTATCTTTATTAAAATGTTGGTCGAGGAAAATAAATAAGTTTTCATATTCTGTCATGAGTTTGCTTTTATCGACTCTTTTTAGGATATGGAGGTCTTGTTCTATTGTGGTGAATTTATGCCCGGTGTCCCTCATATGGTTGGCCATTGCGGAGAATTTGTTGTGTCTTTGGGCATTGTAATGCTCGGCGTATCTGGTAGAGAAGCTGCGGCCAGTTTGGCCAACATAAGAAAAATTACATGTAGAGCATTTTAATCTGTATATTCCTGATCCAGAGTAACTATTGTCTGTGATGTTGATAGAGTTGTGATTGAAGAATAAATTACTGTCCCCGTTAAAATTGGCGATATTACGAGTATTTTAACAAGTGGAAAGCAAAAATTTTATTGTCTGCTTAAAACCGCAGCATGTCATCTGGGAAGTAGTGGCGAGCCGAGAACGAGTTTTTTTTGTCGTTCAGAGGGGTGAGATTGCCGGCGAGACTGTGCCAAGGCCAGATCAAACCACGTGACTGCCTTCGCACGCGCGCAACCCAGCTTGTTTCTGGAATAGTCTGCGCAAATTAAAGGAGACCATTAGCCAATTACCGTTCTCGCTGAAGAACACGCCTCCCTGGCTAATTAGATAAAAGGCCTTGCTTCGAGTGAATCGTTCTCTTTTTATGCGCTTATTCTGAAGCTCTCTCTGAATATATTCTTCGCTGTGTGAGACATCACGTTACCGGACCACGTGGAAAGAAATTTTTCAAGTCAAGTCGACGCCCGTTCTACCAGAATTTAGTCTGATAATTAGTGAATTCTGTGGAATAAAAACGCATAGGAGCCAAGTTAAGTGTGACAGTGTAGACGAGCTGTTTATATTCTGCATGTGCTTGTGCAAAATACTTAAATTTGTCATCTCAGTTACAGCTTGTGACCAGCAATCTACGGAAGACGTCTTAGAATTGAACATCTCAAGATGAAGAATTCCGCAACCACCGGCAACACAATTTCATCGAGGGACACCAGTCGCAGAGCCTCCATGGAGCTGTAAAAATGTAAGGCGTCTCTGGTAATTGGAAGGAGACTGGCCGGAGTATGCTGAAATAACTGACTGTCGACGGGAATCGAACTTCACAAAAACTTGAGTACCTTTTTAATTTAATTTATCTGTCTTACCTTTTGTACAACTAGAGGTCTTTCTTCTTAAGTCATAGATCTATTAGTTTGCTGTAGTTAGAAATATTTCATTTTTCCTACTTCTTAAGGTGTCGTGGTAGACTAGGTACGTGTGAATGAAATTTTGGAATCTATTAGAGTAGACACGTAGGTTGTCTTTGGATGATTTCCCATGCTTAAGGAGCTTTATATTTAATAATCACTGACCACACGATAAATCTACTTTCCTTGCAATATTGAAAGTTACCGGACGGAAAATTTGCGTGTACATTTTGAGTGAATAGGGTCGAACCTAGTGTCTTTTAAGATCACTTGTTGTTTTTATGATGAAGTCATCTAATTTTACGATATTCCATGAGGATCAGTAGATGTAATAATCACTTAAATAATAATAATATTGACTGAAGATCGGGTAAAACAGAAGTAAATGCTCGTGAGCCATAAAACTACTGTAGAGTTCCTAAATGTGAGATGGAATGTGCTCTGTTCATGAAGGGTCTGGAATATGGCCAATCCTGAGGGATACTTGTTGTATAGGCCTAATTGAGCAATTGATGAATTAATGGTGATATTTGATTTATTCTTGTGTATTTGGAGCGCAAGATGGATTATAATTATTGGAGCACGTGTTGCGAGTGTATTTCACAGGTAGAAAGTAAAAATAATACGAGTAAGGCTCACGCGTGCGGTAAATTCAACCTGTAGCCCACATGATGGTAGTGCTTATGGATTTTACTAGAATCTTCCATTATAATTTCATGAATTAGATGAACTTGCGTTGATATGTGAAATGTGTTTCTATCAAGTGATACCCATGACTTCGATCACTAGCCACCAGTAATGAAGGAGAATTTCAGTACACGGATTATTTCTGCTAGACATTACGCGTCCCGACCACCAATAAAAATCATGAATAAATTTGCCAAATCAGGATTCGATGTAAATAGTGTACATAAAAACGTGTTTCCCTAGGGTGAATGTATGTGTGTAAATGTGTATATTTCTCTTGTGCCATGTTGATTTCATTTAATTTTGATCTGGTCGCGCACTTGCTGTGACGCAGATCACACTCATCGTTGTGTGTCGCCTTAAGAAATAATTTCATGCCCTTAAGGGAAAGTTTAATTAAGTTAAGTCAAGGAAGACTAGGAAGGAATTTATTTTCTTAATTAGCGAGATTTAAAAGGAAAGATCATCTCGTTACTTTATGAAGGCACTCGATTTGTAAATAAAATTTATTTAACTAGCTCACACGTTGGTAATGTAAATTTCTAAAAATCTGAAATCCTTTAAGATTAAGTTGAATAGGAATGAAATGCAAAGATCAGAGGTAGAAATTCGTTAGCCGCATGATTGCTTTGAAACATTGTGAAAATAAGTAATTAATAATTAATTAAAAATCATTACTCTGAAATGCTAATGATGATCATTAGGTAAATGATGCAGTGGAAAATTAATGAGAACACGATCGTGTGACAATGAAACAGGTTAATTGAATGATAAGAAAATAATAATAATAATCAGAATAATAATTAATTAATTTTGAGAATTTTGGAAACAATTTTCATTTTCTACTGAAGTTCATGTTGGTGTCATTGACCAATATTAGATACTGTAAATGACAAATTCAGTTGCGTACATCTTAAAACCACGTGTTGAGACTACTTTAAATTGGTAAAGCTTTGAACACATTTATTGTGAAACCCTCGTTAACAAGATTGCTGTTAATCATTTTTTTTTTTAAGTTCCATGTTAATTTATTTAATTCTCTCAGTCAAATGTTTGATTTGAAAGGCAAGTGGCCTAATTACTTCTTTGGTTTCATTACAGCACAGTAAGGCTGGAGATATGAACACGTGTCACTCTAAACCGAGGAAGAAATCCAATATTATGAAAGTTCTATGTTATATTAAAAAGGAACTAGCAAGGATATTTCATTTGTTTGTCTGCTTATGTGAATAAATGTCAGAGTGTTGTTTTAATATTTCTTTTTATCCTGCTTGGTCATCAATCCTTAACAACCCTTAAATGCCTCTAGAAAGTGATAGCCAACGATCGAACGGTCCACCTTGGGATTCCTCGCTCGATGGCTGGGCTTAGCTCGGGAAAAATGGGGGCATTACGATTAGTGTTTTTTGTTGTGTAGGCTATTTTTATTTCGTGCTTCATTAATGAATTGGTTATCGGGTAAATGCTATGGTTAGTGAACGTGAATTTAGCGTATTTAGGTTTGACGGGTTTTAATGGAGTTAAATTGGTAGCTAGTTTCAGTTCGGTTTTATTGATGATTTTATCAATCATATTCGTGTTAAATCCATTAAATTTAGCTATTTCCTTGATGAATAGTAATTCTTTCTCTAAATTAGTAGAGGACATAGGGATCTTTAATGCTCTATATATTAAACTGTGATAAGTGGCTTTTTTATGTGAGTTGGGATGTAAAGAATCATTTTTTATGGTTGTTGGAGAAAAGGTGGGTTTTCTGTATATTTGGAAGTCGAATTTGTTCAATGCTCGTGTGATTTTGATTTCTAAGAAGTTCAAAGAGTTATTAAACTCATCTTCTTTAGTGAATTTAATATTATTATCTAAGTTGTTGAGGAATGATAGTATGTTATTGCTGTTGTTGATTTGTTTATCAATGATAGCTATGGTATCATCAACATAGCGATGCCAAAGACAGAGTCCGTTGATGTTATTAATAATCTTACTATGTTCGAGATTATCTAAGTATATATCGGCTAGTATTCCAGATAACGGGTCTCCCATCGCTAGACCTTCTTGTTTGTAAATTATCTTATTGAAGGTAAAATAGTTGTTGTCTAAAACGAAATTAAGTAATTTTAACCATTCATCAATTTCGATTTTACTCAATGTGCTATGTTTCAACAGATTGTTTTTTATGATGTTAATAGTACTGTTGATAGGGATATTAGTATACATGTTGGTGATGTCAAAGGAACATAAAACGTGGTTTGGTTGTAGACTGAACTTATTTAGGGAATTACAAAGTTCGATCGAGTTCTTTTTGGGGTTGGAGTTGTGAAATTTGAAGTGTTTTTTTAGGAATTTGTGTAGGAATTGAGAGGTTTTATAGGTAGGACTATTGATACTATTAATTATAGGCCGAATGGGGACATCATTTTTATGAATTTTGGGCAGTGATCTCACTGTAGGTAATTTTGGGTTCATTACAGTTAATTTCTGATAATCTTGATCATTTAAAATGAAGTTAGAATTTTTAAGAAGGTTCTTTAAGTTACGCTGTATTTTGTTTGTTGGATCTTTGTTAATTAAGGTATAGGTATTGTCTGAAAAAAAGGTTTCAGTTTTATTGATGTAATCTTGTTTGTTCATTATTACTATGGTGTTGCCCTTATCTGCTTTTGTAATTACTACGTTGTTGTTATGGATTTTGGATTTTAGGTTTAGAATTTGTTTCGAGACATTGTAGTTATAATTAGATGTTATCTCATTAATCAAAGTTGGGAGTTTCTTTTTTACTTCATATCGTACGTCATTCTGTTTATCAATTGGGATTTGTTTATCGATATTAGTTTCGGTTTCAGCGATGGTAGTGATGATGTCTTCTGCCTTTTTGTGATTAGGCCAATTATGTTTGATGCCTTTATCTAATAGATTTAATTCTTGGTTAGAGAAGGTTGCATTAGATAGGTTGATTGTAGTGGGAATGTTAGTCAAATGGGAAGGGGACACTTTGTTGTTTGTATTTTGGTCAGGAGTTTTACATTTGTTTTCTTGAAGACAAAGTAATTTATGGTTTAGGGTTTTCTGTTTCTTGTCTAATACGTAAGATAGTTTGAGGTCAGTGTACCTTAAAAATGAGCTCCATTCAAGTGGGAGTAATTTCTGAGAGATGGTCAAATGAGTCCTATATAATTGTAAATTTAGTAAAGATTTCTTCTTGTATAATAGTTTAATTTCATTTTTCAACCATATGTTGTTTACTTTCTTTTGAGTGGCATTAGATTTTGAATAGGGATGACTTTTTCTTTGTAAAGATTTGAGAAATTTAGGTACCAACTCTAATAGATTATCTAAGTATATATATATGAAGTATATACATGAAAATACCTTCCCGAGTGAAGCTACATTAGTCACTCCATATCACATTCTTCATAAAATGTTCGTTATGTTCAACTTGTTGCAAAAGCCATTCACAGAACTGTACTCGTTGAATGCGGTCTTTTGGCTGCTGGTGTTGAGTTAACATGTAGATAAGGATGCAGTTTTCACGTCGTGCAACACGTCAACAACCAGTGTTTCAGATACCTGGAACTGTCTTGCAATATCACTGGTACTTCGCCGAGGTGATTGGTGAACGGCTTCAAGAATGTTGTCCTCTTTTTGTGGAGTATGTCTAGTCCTTGGACGAAGATTACCGGTTTCTCGTAGGCGTTGCCCAAGACGACGAAAACATTCTTAAATACAATGAAAAGGCGGCTTCCACCTAATCAATACTTGTTTATTAAATTAACAATTAATACTGCAGGACCAGTTTCGACCTTTCTAGGTCATCTTCAGCTGGTCACACAATCTCATATAACATATTATGCAATCATAAAACAACACTTGATCTAAGAAAGAATGTCACACGACGATAGATTACAAAAATCATTCTTATCGGGATGGCGCCTTTGAGGGTACCGTGCTGCATACTCACAAGCAGCAGCAGAAGCTTGGTTATCGGATGCACCCAACACTAAAAGCATATCGACGTATTCGCCGTTTGTGTACTCCATCAGGAAGCTGCCCTACATGCACTTGACAGGACCAGTTATGGTTGTGCACTGCGTGGTTAGTCGACTCATGCATTCAGTTGAATGGATCACACTGTCACGTGTTCGACTATTGTCATGCTTACAAATGCAGTCACACGACGGGAACTAGGGACCTGACGTCACACACATAAAAGGAAAAAGAACCTACGCAGATTCGAGCCGTAGCTCCATGGTGCATTTGGGTTTGATAACCCAGCCGTCTATTCAGCGAGCTGCGACGGCAGGTACGGTAGAGGGGGATGATGCACATTTCTCTATTACATTATGTGCTGCAGGATGTGACAGTGTTGCCAGCTTCTCGTTTTCGACTTGTTTACCAACAGCACCAGATCCGATTTGGCTATAGAAACTTTTGTCCTGCAGTGGGATGAAGAATCGCATGCCGACCTCCAAGTGCGGCATTTTTTGTTCACCCTATAGTTGGTCCGTTATTGGACATTATAAGTTTTCCAGCTAACTCATTCCTGGTTGCCAGCATTTTGCCCAGTGTGCCAAGCTGGGCCCATCATTTGATAAATAGCACACCTACCAAGATCCATGGCTAGTGCATACTGTGGAGGCCAATGTGTAGGCTACTTGGAGCCACCAGCAGTGCCAATGCACTAAGAGAGACTTTGTCTCATTTTCAAAAATTGATGGCTGTCTGGCTCATCACACCAGGAATGAGTTAGCTGGAAAATTTCTAATGTTCAATAACGGACCAACTACACTGGTATTATAAATTTACTCATTCAGGACAAATATTTCAGGTTCTCTATGGGAATCAACATCTACATCAAGTTTCTTTACATCGCAATGACACAGATACGTCTTATGGCGACGACGGAACAGGAAAGGGCTAGAAGTGGGAAGGAAGCGGCTATGGCCTTAATTAAGGTACAGCTCCAGCATTTGCCTGGTGTTAAAATGGGAAAACACGGAAAACCATCTTTCAGGGTTGCCCACTATCTTCTGAATACTGGATACTGGCCGCACTTAAGCGACTGCAGCTATCGAATATATCAACGGTCTACTTGCTGTAAAGGAAAGGGGATTTCTTACACTGTTGTTATACAATATGGACCATATATTATTAGGAGGTGAAAAAATTCTGTGCACTATTGTAATGTCCGAAATCTGGAAGAAGAGAACATGTGCAAATACGTAAAATGCAGAATTGGTCAAACTGTCGAGTGTGGTTGGTTCTTAAGTGCACTCACCTCCTGCTTCCATCTCACAGCTGACTCACTTACTGCTACCTGCTGTACTGTGAGTTTTGTGTCTGGTGTTGTATCTGTGCATGGCCGCGGGACTGTTTGTGCAGCAGGCGGATGAGGGGAAATAGAGCGAATACAAGGGGGAAGATGAGAAGTGTTCCGTCTGTAAAGAAGGAGAGTTTCTTTTTCCTTAAATAAGTCTCTTTATCGACGCCTAATAATGCTAACAGGACACAAACCTGCTACGGTGTCGCAACAGGCGGAGAGGTGATACTTCGATGTGGCGCGTCCCAGGTGGCGGATAGGGGCATCCTCACCGCCTTGCTGGTAGACTTGAGCAAAATAAAATAGCTCTCGCGGACCAAACACACAACAATCTCTGTGGTTAACAACCATAGTTGTAAATCGGGACCTGTTCCATTTAATGTTCTTTAACTTCGATAGTCAATATGCCAAGGTCTTTTAGGAAAATAATGCCACCGTCCTGTCCAATCAGGTTTCAGGAGAAGGCTACTTCGGATTCGGTGGGTAGCCAACTGAGAGACAGCAATGAGTTGCAGCATTTGCAACCAACTAAACTTAAGAGGATTAAATATCAACAAATTAACTACATTGCAACACACAATATTAATTCTCTCTGTAAAATTGGATGAAGTAGATAAACAAAAAATTTTTAATAGTGGGTCTTCAAGAAAAGAGAAACACAATGCAAGAACCTTTTGAATCACAAGGTTATAGAATTTATAGAGGAGTTACATATCAATGTCCCCAATTTGGAACAGGATTTATAGTGAATTTAAAAATAATAGATTCAATAACTGATTTTCAAGCAAAATCACGAAGAATATCAACTCTCACCTTTAAAACAACAACAAAAAAAATAATACAATAATAAATACCCATGCCGCTACTAGTGAAAAAAAAA